>NC_073692.1:290895893-293885263 GCF_029784155.1 Uranotaenia lowii
CCAAAAAAGCACAAATTCCGATCAGCATCCGAAATTTGATTGTTGAACATGACAAAACCGGCAAAAGCTACCATAATATTGCCGATATTGTTCAGCTTAATAAAGATACGGTTGCTAAGATTGTTCAGGGGTACAAACAGCGTGGTTCAATCTCACCAGCTAAGCAATCGGGGTGTCCTTCAAAGACTACACGTGGAATTGACAGAGTTATCGTGAAGAAGGCAGAGCTGGACCGGGGACTATCAGCTCCGAAAATTGCGAAACAGATAAAAGACGAATTCTCCATTCAACTGACATCACAATCCGTGCGAAATCGTCTTCATAAGAAAGGTCTTAAGGGCAGAGTAGCGCTTAAGAAGCCATGGTAGTCCGCAAAAAATATCGAAAAAAGATTGAAGTGGGCCCTGGACCACATTTCATGGACCAGTGATGACTGGAATAAGGTGATTTGGTCAGATGAGTCAAAAGTAATGCTATTTGAGTCTGATGGTATCAGAAGAAAATGGCGGCGAACCGGTGAAAGTTTGAAAAGGAGTGTTTGCGGCCTACAGTTAAGCATGGTGGTGGTGCGTTACTTAACATACATTGGTTTTTCAGCCAACTGAGCATAACTTTGATTCTCATTTGCAGGTTGAGTCATGGTATGGGGATCTATGGCTACATCCGGCGTTGGAGAACTTGAATTCATCAAGGACCAAGGACCAAGGAGGTTTATTTGGATATTTTGAAGCGGAAACTACCAGCGTCTGCACAAAAGCTAAAGTTGGGGCGCAACTATACGTTCCAACAAGAGGGAGATCCGAAACACACCTCAAAGCTGGTTTCGCAATGGTTCAAAGAAAAGCGTATCAAGGTTATGGAGTGGCCAGCACAGTCTTCCGACCTTAATCCGATCGAGCATCTCTGGTCAATTTTGAAAATTAGGGATCAGGAGCAAAAACCAACAAGCATCCAGCAATTGCGGCAGGTAATCTCAACTAAATGAGACAAAATCACCCCGAAAACAACTGCTAAGCTTGTTGAATCGATGCCACGACGTTGTCAAGCAGTTATTGAAGTCAAAGGAGGTCACACGAAGTACTAAAGCTATGTGCGCCAGAGGGGTGGATAAACTTTTTTTGCGTTATTCTTTATCTTTTTTTAACATCATATTTCAAATGCAACAGAATATGTTTTTTTATTTGGAGCTTGAATGAATTGACTTTGTTTTAACATAAACAATAATAAACTGAACAACAATTAACTGTGTTTTAATTTTCCGTAGGGTTTTTTGGAATAAATCTAGTTTTTCGCTGGGGGTGGATTAACTTTTTTGGCATACTGTATGTATCGTGTGACCAACATCTTTTTGCTAAGTGTTAGTGAATCTCGTTTTTTAAGCTTTTTTCCTCAGATTTAAGCTTTTTTTGCCTTGAGAGCATTGGAGCTGAAAGCTCAAATCTGAAAATAAAAAGCTAATATCTGAAGGAAAAAACTTAAATCTGATATATGTGCTCCACACCACACACACAGCTTTTCAACAACATGCCCTCTAGCTTAAAATTTCAACATCTACCAAGCATTCTTCTATTGGCGCACTAATGCCTGTCTATCAACCTTTGTTTCATATTCTATATAAATAAATTTCTCTATAGAATTTCATCCCGCCGAACATGCCACCTAAAATTTCAAATCAGGTACAAATTGTTGATTTGGTTGAGTAATCGATTAAAATGCTTATTTTTAGAGCTCGATAATCATTATATTCTGTCACCTAACAGCCAATTTTGTTTAATGTTCATGTATTTGAACACCAGTTCACTTTTTAATTGAAAAACAGGAACTATAGGAAGCACAGAAAAGATTTTTGATTTTAGGAAATACGTACTTTTGTATAAAAGAGGTGTGTCCACCAGGGGCGGTCCTAGAGTTGGCTCTTGGGGGGGGTGATTTTCCAGTTTTCAAAAATCAGTCAATATAAAGGAACGTTAATATCTGGTGAAAAAAAACAATCATTTTAGTGAGTAAAAGGGGAAGGGATGGGTTGGGGGGGGGGGGGGGTTTGTTCCTTTATAAAACAACCAGCAAATCTATAATAACCACTGCGAAAAAATGTTGATATTTTTTTTTATTTGTAGGTACATCAGGTATTTTAGAATTATCCCTTTATGAGCTCTTTCAAGAATTTCTCGTTATAAATGTAATTTTTCCAATGAAAATAATACATACGTTGTTGAGAGATGAACACGTAGAAAAAACTCAAGTTATCTTTATTTTTTTCCCTGAGCTTCTAAATATTAGCGCTCTGGTATTCAATAATTTATCGGAAGTATTTTACTTTTTACCGATAAGCCCGATAAACAAATTAACAAACATAACTAACGGGCATTGAATTCTTCATTGGGGTATTTTACTGAATCGTGATTTGGAAATTTAGTATTATAATTTTCAAATTTCAATATATTAAATTAACACTTTAAATATAAATTTGTAAAAAAAAAACGGATAATCAAAATCAGTTTCTAAATGCTGGAACCGAATTTTATTTGATTTGCTCTTGAATTTAAAGTGTTCATTCAAAATTTTCAATTTTAATTGTATAACAACAAATAAATTACAAAGAAAAGTGATCAATCTTTGTTCACTTTCACATAATTACCAATTTTTCAAATAATTTTGAATTATAAAGAAAATTATGAAATGAAGGGTTAATTCTGAATGTTATCCCTTCGTTTCATTAAGTAACAAATTTGCAACAATTTATGTATGAAAAAAGTGAAAATCGTAAATTATTTTAAATTTTTTTCTTGATGTCCTCATAATTTCCAACTGTAAAAAATGATGTTTAAGGAAAAATAAAAAAAATCATGAAATGAAGGGTTAAGGGGTTTTTAGTGAACAGTCTCAATAATTTCCAATTGAAATAGCCAAGCTTTCAGATATAGAATATCAAACCTTAAGCTAAATTTTTTATTAACATTTCAATATCATTGTGTAGATGAGCTGAACGCAGTATCGGTGACATAATTGCTGTAGATCTAGAAATCCAGGAGTGTTTGTTTAAAATCACTAAAAGATCTTCTGACTGTTTTGCATGATAGAATGCCTTGTTGTCGAAAAAAAAGTGGAATGATAAGGGGATAGTTTTAATTCACAAGGGAAAAATTAAAACCGTGGCAAATTGATTTTGGAAGCATTTTGCGTCTCAAACTCGATTTTTTATCTGTTTTTTCCCTTCTTATTTTCTGGCATTGAGTAATTTTAAAACTTAGCAGTTCAGAGTAAAATCAATCAATGATAATTGATGAAGTAACTAACCTGAACAACAAAAAATATGCTGAATCTTTTCATTATCCTTTATTCATTCAACGATGCAGGTCAGAGGGAAGAGTGCTAAAAAGTAACAAATTCCCGAAAAAAAAACAATACAGATTTAGTCTAGATAATCTTCGTATTTTACAAAATGGGGAAAGATACTTACTTCTATAATTTTTTCTCATGGTAAATTACTCACAGCCTTGATGAAAATTGATCATTAGGTTAATACCTTTTTTCTCAATTTTTTCGACATTTTACACTTTTGCTTAAAAGTGCACAAATTTCTCCAATGAGCCTTGTATTTTCAAAATTTATACCGGAAAAAGAGCCGATAAAATAATATAAATTTGCATTTAGAGCTCCTAAATAAGTTGAAATCAGTTTTCACATTCTTTGCACTTCGGAAAATGTGAATTTTGTTTTCTTGTGTTATAGTTTTAAACGCAGATTTTGGGTTCTAGAGATGAATTTGAATCTCTATCTCGAACACCAATTCCTGAAACAGCTGATATAAATACTTTTTTGTTCCTTTTGGCACTAAAAACTCATAGGAAACGCAAAAGTCATAAAATGTAATCTCTTTCTTCGATTTATTGTTGCTGAAATCTCTTGAGAGGATTTTTTTAAATTTAAACTCTTACTATGAATATTTTATATTCGATTTCTGTTTGGCAGTACTTGTATTTTTTTTTTTCACAGTCATCCATAATGTGAATGTTTGATGTGATACATTTAAAACAGAATTAAATAAAATCAGATCTAAAATTTAAATTTTTGTTTTTGAATTTCATAATATAGGTTATGAATTTTAAGCTTATAATTCATATTTGAATGGTGGATTAATTGAAGGTGAAAAATTCTCGCGAAAGGGAATCTTTATTGTGATTCAGAACCTGATTTTTTATTTTGCAATTGAAGGCAATAAATGTATGATGAAAGCAGAACAAATATTTCAAATATTTCAGTGTTATAACCATTTTCACCCCCCTATATGACATTTCCAAATTTCTCATTTCATTAAAATTCAAAACAAAATCAAGAATTCAGAAGCTCTGAATTTGAAGCAAATACTAAAATTTGTTGCGATTTGCTCGTGTTAATTGAGGCATATGAGGGAAATTAGTAACAATTTAAAAAAAAAGTTGTCCCTACATTTTATTACTAGCAAATTCCAAATCAACACTCAACAATACACTTTTGTTGGGTAACTTTTCAACAAAAGTCATTTGGTATACATAATTCAGTCCAGGGAATCCTTAGTTACAGCTGCTTGAGTTTGGTGGACCGACTTTTTTCAATATTGAGCCTTTTAAGTGATAAATTAATTTTTTGTTGAATAAACACCCCCACGGAGTGGAAAATTTTTAAAATTGAAAGCACATTTACTAAGAAAAGTTCCAACTTTTTATAGAAATTCGAGCTTTTACGGGTATTTTGTAACGGATTTTTGCCGCTTGGGGGGGGGGTGATCACCCCGATCACCCCCCCATAGGACCGCGCCTGGTGTCCACTTCTTTCTGAGTACTCCTCCTTAGCCATTATTTGCCCTACCTATTTTTCTTAAAATTGGCCAATCTGTTTTTATTTCTTATCGCCAGTCATCAACTTGCGCCAAGAATTTGAATGAATTCTACTTAATTATCCTTCGAGACAGTATTCACTACAAAAAAGAAAATCCAATAGTAATTCTGGGGCAGTACATTACAATTAAGCAAAATGTAAATTAAAAACATTTATAAACGCTTGAGAATTCAGATGGATACATCTTTTTCTAGTCTATCGTGTTGTCAATTCACACTTCGAGCACTGATTTTTTAGAATAAAATATATTTCGTCCATTTTCTTCCTGAAACCAGTGGACAGTGGTGCAGAACATCAATCTAGCTGTACGAAATTAATAGCGCCCAGGGATGAAGAGATAGACATTTGACGTCTTCAGCGACATTGTTCAGTTTTACAAGGAACATATTCTAGTATCAAAATTTTTGCCGAGGGGTCCACCGATAGCGAGATAAAAATGCAAACTTTTTTGGTTTTCAAATTAGGGCTTTGATGTCTTCGACAAAGTTGTTTGTCTCATCAAAATACATAAGTTTGTTGAATATGTTAAAGCCTTATCATATCACCCTGAGGAGTTACAGTCAAAGTAAAAAAAAATCTCTTGAAAAAACAGTTTTTTGAACCTGATACGTTGTAGATTGGATAAAATGGTTCGCTATCTTCGAAACAAAGTTGTAACAAGCCACGATCAACGTTTGACTTATACATTATGATGGGTTTAGAAGTTGTTGAAGCCCTATAGAAAGCTTTTAGTGTATTTTATTGGCAATTTTTGAAGGCTCGTCCATCGAAAAGTGCACATTTTCGCAACACCCCCTTTTTTGGGATTATTTTTGATGATAAGCGGAACCATTTCCATTTAAAATTAGTGCGGAAATCGGTGGAACTAGTAGAGATTTGAATGATTGAACATACACATTTTATGTAAAAATTACCTATTTTACTTATAGAAAAAACGTTAAAACATTTAATTTATTAATAAAGTGATGCAGTTTTCTTTTATATAATTTGTTTGATTAAAAGACACTTAAATTCGATTTTCCAAATCATTTAAACCCCAAAAAATGAATGGAACTTATCTTTTAAATTTGGTAGAGCTCTAAATTAGTATTTGATATAACTTAAATGAATAATAGATTTTTGCCATTACAATATAACTGCTTTAATTGGTTCCAAGTAACTGTATCCAAGCAACCAATCTTACAAGCAATTCGCTTTTGTCTTTCGTTGAGTCATAAGTTTTAATCGAATTTAAATGCCTTTTAATAAAACAAAATATATAAAAGAAAACTGCAACATATTATTAATCAATTAAATGTTTTAACATTTTTTTTCTATAAGTAAAATAGATAATTTTTACATAAAATGTGTATGTTCAATCATTCAAATCTCTACTAGTTCCACCGATTTCCGCACTAATTTTAAATGGAAATGGTTCCGCTTATCATCAAAAATAATCCCAAAAAAGGGGGTGTTGCGAAAATGTGCACTTTTCGATGGACGAGCCTTCCAAAATTGCCAATAAAATACACTAAAAGCTTTCTATAGAGCTCCAGCAACTTCTAAACTCATCATAATGTATGAGTCAAATGTAGATCGTGACTTGTTACAACTTTGTTTCGAAGATAGCGAACCATTTTATCCAATCTACAACGTGTCATGTCCAAAACATTGTTTTTTCAAGAGATTTTTTTTACTTTGACTGTAACTCCTGAGGGTGATGTGATAGGACTTTGACATATTCATCAAACTTATGTATTTTGATGAGATAAACAACTTTGTCGAAGACATTAAAGCCCTAATTTGAAAACCAAAAAAGTTAGCATTTTTATCTCGCTATCGGTGGACCCCTCGGCAAAAATTTTGATACTAGAATATGCTCCTTGTAAAACTGAACAATGTCGCTGAAGACATCAAATGTCTATCTCTTCATCCCTGGGCACTATTAATTTCGTACAGCTAGATTGATGTTCTGCACCACTGTGCAGTGTTATTTTTAAAAATTTATCATATGTTTACTATTTCCGGTGGGTCGTTCAAGACATCAAAGTACCTTGCATAACAAGAAAAATCTGTAGCCCCGTCCTTTCGGTTTCCATTACGGTGATTTCTCAGGTGGCTTATCCCGGAGCACACATGTAGTGAGACCCATTCAAGTGTTCCTGTCTGACCACGTGTGCATTACATGTTTCGAGAAAAGGCTCCAACTCGAGACTTTTTTTTCTGTTTCCTACCAAGATATTATCAATTCTGAATCACCGGAGGCAGCCCAAAAACTTCTAGCATGGTGACCGTTCTCGAGAGGCGAAATGGAAAAGTCATGCGCCAATCATATTATGACAGAGACCGCATCAGAGCCGAAGGAAAAACACATAAGAAAACCGGCTCGAAAGCTATTCAGCAGCAAAAAGCCGGCCGCAGTCGGAAAATCTTGTCTCAGGGCCAAGAATGGTGAGGATTTTTTCTTGCCTTCTCTGGATCCCGATTTTCTGAGAACATCTTCATCTTTGACACAGATCCAACAGTTAGTTGGGACGACCGACGATGGGCGGGTTCGATGTCTGGGCAGAAAGCTATTGGCCGTATTTTTAGATCGATAAAATGGTAATAGGTGGAAGTTCATAGTTTGAACGGGGAAAACTCAAGGTTTTGTTTTATGTTTTTAATAAGTTTTAAAAAAAAGGCAACAATTCTACAAAAATCTTTTACTGCCACATATACAATGGGGATGAGATAATAAGATGGAGAGAAAGTCAAAATTCTCACATAAGTTGATATATTTTTCGTGTTTATATTTTTAGTCGGTTACAGATTGAAATGGAGAATTATTCTTCGACCAAAATTCCTACTGTTACCGTAATCGACATGGCATCGATGCGGATGGATTGTCTTTATACGGTCATCCTCGATTAAGTCGGATGCTCCGCCAAGTAACAACTACTGCTGCTACCGTTGGAAGTTGGAAGTGGCCAAATAGACCCGGCGTCTGTTCCGTTCACCCTTCTTAAATACGACAGAACACTTTTGGGGGGACAAGAGTGAGTGTTTTTTTTGTCGTTGCTGATGGGGAAAATGGGTTGGCGCAACAGGGGGGAATATGGGAACAATATGCGCATTATACCGGGAAACATGTTGGCAAAAAGTGTTGGGTTGATGTGCGACGTGTTTGGAATTTAATGTTTTGCAGTTCAGCAAGGCGGAGGATTTACTGTGCGGTACGAATTCTCAATCTTCCTCTCTCGGAATCAAATCGATGTGCGATGGATGATGATTCATCGAGAGGTTGTATTGTAGGTACCTATACTGATATTTGGATTTGAATTAAAGAAAGGACATCAAAATGTTCACAGTATTTTATCCAATCCATAATCTCAATAAAAAGAAAAACAAACGCCCAGAGCTATACCATGCGGTTTGACGTTTATCATTAAACCATTATGTTGCCAGTTTTCGTACTGTTTATTATTTCATGTTTAAAGATGACGCAATAAATTTCCAATTCAGTATTTATTCGTCAACAAGATTAGAAGTGATTTCAATTTCCCATCCGAAAAAAAAGTTCTGCATCCAACAAAGTTCATTGTGATAATTTCCTTTAACAGTTTTCATTTTATTAAAGTTTAATTATTTGATGGTAATTTACCGTATTTTGAAACTAGTCATTTGATATCCTCAAGTTTCAAAAACTCTAAATCGTTATTTGATGTTTTTCAATTCATTGCTTAAATTAACACTTTTAAATGAAATTCCTTTCTTATAGAACAGGAAATACAACCTTTGTGGGTCATGCACAGCAGTGCCGTGTAGATTTAATATGACACCCAGGATGGCCAATGTGCCTGATTTTTTAAGGCCCGTTTTGATAACCTGATAAGCCTCCGGTTTTTCCTGATTTTTTAAAATATTTTTTTTTAGGGGATTTTAAGCTTATTCATCCCGAGCCTGATTTTGTTATTTTTACGGAAAACAATATCTTACAATAAAAAGAGGGTCGAAGCAACCCATAGGACTGTCAAGACGTGAAAAAATCTGCTCTTCCAAAAACTGTTGAAGTTTTAAAAAAAATTTGAAAATTTTTGAAATTTCGGTTAAGTTGGTTTGGTGCAAAGGGGAAAGAAGCCGGATTTGCTGTGATTTGGCAGATGGATTTGTGCTGCTCAGGTTCCCGGTTCCCTGATCTAAGGCCAAGCTTCAAATCAGGGGACCTCCGGACTAAAGACTGCACTAAAGATGAAGGAAGTATAGATGCTAAGTACCATTTTTTATCGTAACATTGTCATCACATGTGTTGCATTCTAACGGAACGCTCGTAAATAAGTTTTTGTATCGAAGCTTTCGTAAATCGTTTATTTTTAGCGGATGTTTAATCATTATCAAAAACTTTTACATGAAAATCTGCTGAGAAATTGTTCGTTTATGATTTACGATCCAAAGCCTCATCACTTTCATGTTGCTTCGACAAAAAAAAACAGAACGTGGTTTAAAAATTTCAAATAAAGCCGAAACGAATTTCAATTTTTTCTTTTGTCACCCTTCCTACTTTCGATGTTTCCGAAAATCCAGAAGGGGGAAATAAATAAATTTCAAGGTATTTTATTATAAAATTTGACAAGTTTTTCCTATATTCATATGATTGGAAGAGCGAACGTTTTTTGTTTTCTTCTCCTGCCAAAATTCCTGAAATTTTTTTCATGATTTGTGATAAAATATGAAAAATTAAATGATCCTGTAAAGTTCAGTTCACATTAAGAGCAACCTGCCATCCATCAGTTTTAAAAACGATCCAGATATGTAAAAATCTTAGGAAGAAGCCGAAGAGGATGTTTCCGTACTTCCGATGGATACCGCTACATCTTCTGGCATTTAGATACAGTAATTTTTCGATTTTATCACGGTCGAAAAATTTTTTACCGTGAATATGGCGAAACTGAGAATTTGGCGAAACTTAAAATTAAAGTGGAAAAATGTATTTTTATTGTCTTTAATCAATAATTTATAATATTTATAGTGGTGGAAACGTTTTGCATCAATACATTTTGGTCATAAGCTGTAATTATCAAAGATTACTTAACAAAAAGGATCGATTTCAGTTCAAATTATTCTGCTCTTTAGAAATTTTGAGATTTTTTTCATGAAATAAAAACGTGTTGAATATCTTTTTGATAGGCTACATCTAATTAAAGTGAATTATTAAGTTTTTTTATGGAACTTTAACTGTCGTTATCTCTTAAGTCGATTTTGAAAAAGAGTTTATAGAAAAATGCTCCAAAAAAGAAATTCTTCTGCAAATTTCATATTTCAATATTTAAATCTTCACACCTTATATTAACTAAAAAGTTTTTCATTTTCGAAAATTATTTTGTATTTTGCTGAACTTGGACTTTTAAAGTGTGTTTCACGAAATTATTTCATGGACAGATAATCCTTGTCCTAGAAATCTTAGTCCTTTTTACACATTTTCAGTAAAAGCTTGCAGAATTTCGTTTTGATCTTCAAATTATCCATTCAGACAATACTAAAGGCTGTCCAATCAGGATTGCGCACGCCACCATTTCAAATAAACAAATTAAACAAAAAAATCAGAGACCCATATTTTTTTCAAAGACGCTTAAATTCACCCACATCTTTGTATGATTTGCATAACCAAAAAAAATATTTTTTTAGAGCGGCTAGCCAAGCACAAATATCAACACTTGCATTAGCGTGACGTTAAAATACTTAGATATGTCGGTTATTACAAGTGTTTGACAAATGACGATTTTAACATTGTTCAGCTGAAGTAAGCTGTTCAATAGTATTTTCATATTATCCAATACCTATATGCCATAACATGAACCAAACAAAAATATCATGAACAAATATGGCCTACGCTTTTGAAAGAAAATCAAGGTCCTGGAAATGGTTTCTGAATGATTTCTAAAAAAGCGTGATAAAATCGAACCGATAACCGTGATAAAATCGAGCGTGAATTTGGCGAGCATTGATAAAATCGAATAGTGATCAAATCGAAAAACTACTGTAATCTATCAAAATCTAAAACGCTGAAAGCTGCGAAAAATTCATCAGGAGCTAAGTATCTTTCAATGTTTTTAAACTTTGATATTTATCCGTTGATGGACAGTTCGTTTCTTCTCGCGTTACGTTTCGGGCACATGCACCCATAGAAGAGGTTGCAAAAATCCAATGCCTATTTAGCAAATCTCTATGCCGATAATGCGCTGAAATGTGCACTATGCCGAAGACGATATGTTTGAAAAACCGTAAGTGGCATAAGAACTCGGCTCCCAACTAAAATTATGCATGACCACTAGACCGCTGCAGGCTTTGTATGGGAAATCTGAAATTTATAAGTTATTACAACTCCCATACCATTTTTTGAGGGCATTTTCACACACAAAAATCTCCGTAAAGTTTGGAGGCGATACATTGAGTCCTGATTTAGCGCAACGAGTTTTAATTTTGTATGGAGAATTACATGGGGAATCAATTTTTTTTATTCAAAAATCGCTACAGATTTACAGAAACTTCGGAAAAATAAAAAAAAGGCTGAATACTATTCCTCGAATTAATCTCTACAAATGATGTGAAGGTACTACGATGCTTAGTTGTAACACAACAAAGATATTTGGAGTTTAGAAAAGATTTATTAAAAACTCAGACGAGTTTACTTCACTCATGGCATCGCTGGCTGAAAACTTGCATGCAAGTTATTCCTTCCCAGATCGAAGAAACGGTCCCGAATCGGCCCGAAATCGGTCAGAAATTAGTCCAAAGTCAGTCCGTTTAACATGTGAAGATTTATAATGTTGAATTCTTTATAAACTAGTTCAATAACTTTACTTTACACTATGGTGGAATTATTTAGAGAAAAAGCACCATTATTACAGTAAAAACCCGATTTAATACACTTGACAGTGGATTGTAGCCTTTCTTTCAGCCTGTAAATTATATTTGGGTACATATAAAACAAAACGAATTATGAATTATGATTAATGAATTTCATACGCAATAAATCCAAAATTAATTTAGGAATTAAAGATTCAAAGTTTTTATTAGGGTAAAAGTATTTTTATATGATCATAATTTTCATATAAATAACCTTATTTGCAACTAGTTGGAGATTTTTGAATGACTAGATTCTGGAATATCATGTATGATTCCGTTTCTATGCCATTATAATCTAACTCAATTTACTCCTTTTGGAGTTACAGCATATGATATCTTCAAAATGGAAGGGGTATAAAAATTAAGAATACAATTTGAAAAAAGATGCCTGACCATGTATTTCAAATAATTCAACCTCTCAAGTAGAGGAATCAAATACATAGATAAAATTATTGGAACAAAATTTCAATTGCTAGAGTAAAATACGATACCAAAATGCAGAAAATCGGTAGAATAAATTTTGAAAATTAAAAGTATTGAAAATTTTGAAAGCGTAGTATTTTTAATTTTGTTATTTTGAGATTTTTATTCTGTTTTGTTGATTTTGTCTATTTTGTTAATTTTGTTAATTTGGTCATTTTTTCAATTTTGTCAATAATGTCAATATTTTCAATTTTCATAATTTTGTCAGCATTCTTAGTTGATAAATTTTGTCAATTTAACCAATTTTCTAGATTTTGTCAATTTTGTCGATTTTAACAATATTCATGATTTTGTAACATTTTCAAATTTGAAAATTTTGTCAATTTTGTCAAATTTGTCAATTTGGTCAGTTTTGTTAATTTTGTCAATTTTGTCAATTTTGTCAGTTTTATCAAATTAGTCAATTTTGTCAATCTTGTCAATTTTGTCAATTTTGTCAGTCAATTTTCTCAATTTTGTCAATTTTCTTCGATTTTGTAAATTTTGTCAATTTGTCAATCTTGTCAATTTTGTCAATTTGGTCAATTGGGTCAATTTTGTAAATTTCGCCAGTCAATTTTGTCAATCTTTTCAATTTTGTCAATTTTGTAAATATAGTGAATTTTGTCAATTTTGTCTTTGTCAATTTTGTGAATTTCGACAATTTGGTCATTTTGGTCAATTTGGTCAATTTTGTCAATTTTGTCGATTTTTGTCAGTTTTATCAATCTTGTCAATTTTGTCAATTAAGTGAATTTTGTCGATTTTGTCATCGTTAATTTAGTAATTTTTTTTTTTCAATTTTGTCAGTTTTATCAATCTTGTCAATTTTGTCAATTCAGTGAATGTTGTCGATTTTGTCATCGTCAATTTTGTCAATTCTGCCAATTTTCTCGATTTTGTCAAATTTATAAATATTATCAATTTTTATGATTTTTTCAGCTAAGTTAATTTTGTCAAATCAATGAATTAAGCCAAGTTTTTCAATTTCGTCAATTTTGTCAATTTTGTCGATTTTTGTCAGTTTTATCAATCTTGTCAATTTTGTCAATTTAGTGAATTTTTTCGATTTTGTCATCGTTAATTTAGTCATTTTTTTCAATTTTTATCAATCTTGTCAGTTTTGTCAATTTAGTGAATTTTGTCATCTCTTTTGTCAATTTTGTTAATTTTGTCAATTTTGTCAATTTTGTCGATTTTGTCAATTTTGTCAATTTTTTCAAGTTTGTTAATTTTGTCAGTTTTATCAATATTGTCAATTCAGTGAATTTTAATCCAGTTTTTCATCGTCAATTTGGTCAATTCTGCCAATTTTCTCGATTTTGTCAATTTTATAAGTTTTGTCAATTTTATGATTTTTTCAATCAAGTGAATTTTGTCAAATCAATGAATTATGTCAAATTTGTCAATTTCGTCAAATTGGTCTATTTAGTCAATTTTTTTTTCTGTTTCTTCAACTTTGTCAATAAAGATTATTAGCTTTTTAGCTATATATGCATGTTCAAAAAAAAATCCCAAATGCTTCAAACTCTACTATGGAGGGCTTGGTGGCGCTACTGTTTGGTTGTCATCTTCCATTGGCTTCAGCAAGTGAAAGTTCAGATTGACCTCCAAGCCGTCATCGTTTTTGCAAGACACCAACCCCAACAACAACAACGCAACGTTAGATCTGAAGAGAGGAAGAGAAAAGGGAACAAAAAAACAAGCTCGAGAGCTTAAAGCTCGAGAGGATTCGGTAGCATTTGTCTTATTAGATTTAATTTGCTTTCACGGGCGAAATACTCTCCTGTCGTTGCTGCTTAAGAAAAAGCTTCGTAAGCACGAACGGCACGTGAGAAGATGAGAGGATGTGCATACATCGTCCGCGTACCCGTGTTGTTTTCCCCTTCTCAGAGCAATCTGTTCCTGAATATAATGTTGGGCGAAGTTACTATCGCTTTCGTACCATGCAGTGTGGGCATGACGTACTCACCTTGGTGAAAACCATTTTTATGTTCAATAATTCGGAGCTTCGGTTCCGAAATTTTTGAAATGGTTCGGTTTCAAACTGAACCATAAAATGAAAAAATACAACCATTAGCTGGGAAATTTAGAACTGTCGTCTTCCTCCTACACGGTTTCTGTCACGATGACATCAAACCTGAGTGGGAGTGAAGCCTGTCTGTTCTCCCTTCCACTCATCGACAGGTCCATACTTTTAGAAAGCAAGCGCGTATCTATGACGTCACGTATAATTTGACGTCATATATACGATAATCTTGATTTTAGTGATTGCTGGTTGTGGCTAGCAAGGCCAATTGACACGTTTTTTGGAGTCATGATTTGATGATAATTACTATGAAAATTTATTTTTCAAACTATTTTGTTTTTTTTCTTTCATTTATACATTGAAGAGGGAAAAAAATCAAATTTTTTAAGACAAAAATCATTTTTATTGTACTTCCCAGTTTCTCAAAAACGCGTGGACAAAGTTTACAAAAAATCACACCAACACACACAAATACACTGACATCGTCTGAACTCGTCGAGCTGATTCGATAGGTACCTACAAAGGTATATCTAAGACCCATAATTAATGATCTCCCAAATCGACCGATAACTATACCTCTCTGAAAGAAAGGCAAAAAACATAACTTATATAATTTTCATTCGATTTCGGTAAAAAACCTCTTGAATCATTTGTTTTCACTGATTCACAGAATCCACAGGAAATGAAATTTTTTCAAATGTTAAAATCAGGTCCAAAACCATAACTAAAATTAATTTTTTCGAAAAAATAGGCTTCGGGAAAAGGCTATAAATCAGTTATTGAGTACTCGAAAAAAAAAATTCACTAAGTGCCTGAGAACGCTGAAGTTAGATGCTATATGTTACACATATGGAAATATTTTTTTGAAAATTTCTTAAGATCATGGCCACTAAAAATGTAAAAAAATTGGTGTAAAAATCGTAATTTTTATTAAATCAACCGACAAAGCTGTTCCTGTTACAGTAGAAAATTCTTGTAAAGTGAAATGGAAATTTGACGTTATTGACATTTTGGCATCTTTAGATTTCTAAAACACGAAACACAGATTTTTTGACGACTTTTCAAAGGTAGCTGTTTCTATTTTTGCTTTTTATCAATCTGCCTTTGCTGAGACTATTCTAGCACCTAGATATGGCTTTGCACTGGAGCGCAGCGTTCTCAGGCATTAAGTGAAGTTCTTTCCTAGTACTTAATAACTGATTTATAGCCTTTTTCCGAAGCCTGTTTTTCGAATTTTTTTCTTTGACTTTGAATAACTTTGAGAAAAATAATTGTAGCTAAATTTTGTCTGAAAATCATATTTGAGTCACATTACGAGCTATCCAAAACTATAAACTTTGTAGAAAATCGGTTTTAGGTTTTGTAGAAGAGAGTTTTAGGGGAAAGTGTTTGCCGTCATTTGCCGCTCGCGGTATGCAAAGGTATACCACATGCGTAACTTAATCTTATTTTTCAACTTGGTTGTGAATTTCGGGATCGTTTCACCACATCTATCACCGTGTATCTCCAATAATCTTAAAAAGTTTGTATCTTACTTTCTACATAGTGCTGTAGTTTTTTTCTATCTACGTTACCCGATTTAAAACGCCTTTGTGTATGCCACGCAGTAGCTTGTACTCAAGAATTCAGATAGGAATATTGCATGCAAGTTCAGGATTCCAGTGCTGCTGACAGTTTTGACTGATGATCTACTAAGAATGATTTTTTTTTTACAGATTGCTTTAACTTTTTTCTGGTAGCATCTAGCTGAAAGTAACCTTAGTAAAAATTGAAGTTTAAGAATGCAGTAACCCATTGAAAAAGTTATTTTTTGCATAAAACCCAAAATCGCTTCCCTAGCGATTTTAATCTGAAAAAAAAACTTTGCCCATACTAATTTCCATACAAATTTAAAACCCGTTGCGCTAATTCAGGGATGAACCAAATCATCTGATATTTAACACAGATGATTGGAGAGCAAAAAGGAATCGGAAAAACACATGGGAGCAAAAAGTCAGTTTTTGCAGCGGTCTAATGACCACTACATTGAAGCGAAACAAGAAAAACATTTTATGGGATTTCCTTCCTATTGGATAATTCATCCCAGAAACAAGAAAATAAAAATATAAAATACAGCGCCCGTAGGGAGAGTCGAACTCAAATCACCAACTAGATCGTCTTGCCAGTCTGACATCCTAACCAGTGTACTATTCGAGCTTCATGCAGGACGAGGAATATTTGTCATAGGCTTTCTGCCACCGAACAATCACAAAAAAAAACGCACGACGGTGGCTTCCCGGCGTTTGGCCGCCTTTCAAGGTAGTCCTTTGTCTTGCGATGGAAACGGGAAAGGGAACGGGAGTGAAGGCAAAGGGAAACCCATTGAATGAGAACTGTGCTTTGCTTACTGCCTGCTATTACATACACACGCTACATATACACAGCTGCTAAAGCCGGGCAGCTTCGCCGGTGTTTGTTTGCAGGTGAATGGGGTATGATTTTTGACAACCTAGTTCACTATTCACTAACAGGTGGTGCTGACCAAATTGGTTCTTTTTGGTAAAATTTTGTATGGAAAAAAATCTACTTACATTTTTTAAATTTTTTTGGTGAGGGTGGCACACTTTTTGAAGAGTTCTGAAGATTTCCATTAATGTCCCGCATCTTTTGCGCTGGGTGTTGATACCGAATGAGGTGGTGAAAATTGCTAAAATCGCGAAAAACTTTTCGAATTTTTTCATGTTTGTTTACTTTTCGGACGGTGGCAATGGTGCCAGTTGCAGTATGTTTTATTTATTTTCGTAAAATTTTTGTAATAATTAATAATTCTATAAACTTTATTTCTTCAGTGCTAAATATTATTATAAATGAATTGAAACTAACAAACGCTGAAAGCTGGAAAACGGAATTCCATCGATATCTATCATTTACATTAAAAAATGACAAAATTCAACAACCGAACTGTGTTGAATTTTGTGTTAAACTTATTGAATTTTCATATAGAGGTATGTTGAGTTCTAATTTACTAGAAATACTTTCGAAAACTAAGTTTTTCTAATATTGTAAACAAAAATATCTCAGAAAAATTAAATATCAATCAATTTAAATTAACCAAAAATGTAAGCTTATATACTAAATTATTGTGTTTAATCATGTCAGATGAAAAAGCTTATAAGTGACATCCCATATTTCGTCTTTTAGCCCAGACTATAGTAACTAATCAGAGCAGAGCTTGAATTCTTGGCGCTAATGAACTGCAAACTGTCTACGGAGTTTGTACTTCTTTTCTGGATTCAGGATGACAAATTGCAATTTCGCACTTCTTGTCACTCGATTCACAAAATAAGCCCCTATGTATTCAGATTATATTTGTTGCTTAAAAACATTAAATGAAAAAAACAAAACTCAATGTTTTGAAAAAAATTGGCATCTCTGCATTATCGAAATGAATACATGCACTGTAATTTTTTTTGCATCGGTTCCATACAAGCTACACGAAATTTTATCAAAAGAAGTTTATGTGTAATTTTTGGTGTTATTTTTTTTTCCATTCAAACTAATCTTTAAAAAGTTAGTTATATTGAAAACAGATTAAGGTAATGTTATTGCATTGTCAAGCATTAAAATGGCAGAATTATATTTATATTTTTAAACAAAAAAAATTATAAGAAAATCTTAATTTTTCATTTGAAATAGGCACATTTTTTTTAATACCTATTGACCAAAAAATATTCATTTGATTTAAAATAGTTTAAACGAAATTTCAAAAAGCTATGCCTGATGAGGTAAAAATAGAAGGTAACAAACTCGTTAGTAAAAATAAAATCGACCCAATGTGTATTTTGACTTATAACGCTTATTAACTAGCAGTGGCTGAAGCTGAATTTGTGGGGCAAAAGAGTGCCAACAAAAATATGTGTAATAGTAGTAGTAGTTAGTTTATCAACTATCTACAGATATGAAACTTGTAACAACTTAAAACCTCTAGCAAACAATTTAGCAAAAATCTAGACAGATAGCAACTAGTCAGTATCATTGGTATCATTAATCATGCTCCCAATCAAAAAGACTCAAGCACTTGTATGGTACTTTTTATTTAATAAGTAACATATCATCGAAACAGTGAACGAAATAAGAATCTAAGCAGTTATTTTTTGCAAGGATCCACTCCAAACATTTGTTTTTATATTTATGGAGCAGAGGCGAATTAGTACAGTCGAAATAAATCTAGCTAGTGACGGTTAATGTACACAAAAAGGACGAATGTGTTCGCAGCAACGTTGTTTTGTTGTGCATCTTGAACCAATGTAGCTTATTGGGTCGAGATCTACATCTGAATCTCCCACGGAGCTTCACATCGCCGGCTCCGGCACCAATGTCTCTTTTCTTGTCCGGACCCCGAACAAACTTCATGGGCAGTTGCAGCCAGGGGCGCCGATTTTTGACACCCTCATTGGTCAGATACCAGTAGTAGTAACACCAGGCAAACTGCTTCTTGATTGAATCGCCTTTAAGCGCAATTTCGGGATGGCTTCCAGTTCCAGATGGTTTGAGGCATGTAAATCCTTTTGTGCAGCGAGGACTCCTTCCATAAACAGGTGCTCCTGGAAGGGTTCTCGGCATTGCCATCCTGAACGTGGTGTCACTGCACGTCCAAACGATTGCCGGAGGAAGAAGGACAGAAAGCAGCCGTGACCGCAACAAGAAAGTAGTGGTGCAAGCAGCGCAATTGGATCCAATTCAGTAGCACATTACGTTCGTGATATCCGAATCGGTTGAACGAAGCACTTAATGAGGGAGGTCCTTGCGAGGACTTCAGTTCTGAGCAGCGATAGTTTTGGTTGTGATCGGAAGCAGCATTGAATGGGGTATGAAGTGCATGTGTGGTGAAACTAAAAAGCGCGAATCCTAGAGGAGAGCAATAAACTCATATTTAGATCAAGATAATAATTATGATTGATTGATTACCTTGCAGGAGGTTTTTGTTGCAAAGGAGCCCTTGGTTTCAATCTTCAAACTTGAGATCTTGAGTTTCGGCTTCAAGAAATTGGTTTTTCTCCCTGCTGTTTCGGCTGACCAGGTTCCTCCAGTTTGTTTACAAATGTTGACATCAGCTCACGTTCAGCTTAGAGAACCCAAATTCGATATTTATTCCATCCAATGTAAATACAGAGTAAAACTATTTTCATTCCAAGAAAGATAATAACTAACCAATTAGAAGTACACAGAATAGCAATTTAAATCTGCAGTTGGAATTTTGTCTGGTAGTACGAAAAAAAAAACAACTGTGATAAGGAGGAAATTATCGTTTTTCTCCATTACATTGCTTTCTGGGTGAAGATTGGGGAGGTTAAAGAAGGCATACAGTGTTTCAAATTATAATTAATATTTCATCATAAGATTGGATAATGTGTCCCGTTAAATAACATTAATCAAATCATGGTGTGAATCCCGCCCTCACACATTTCCTACGTTCAATGATGGTTCCTCAAGTGAGAAATTCTACAAACGGCAGACATTATCTCTAGAGGCTATGCAAATGCAGTTCTGTTTCGCTTTTCTAGGATTTTGTTAAAGAAAAATAAAAATATTACCTATAATCACTTGAAAAAAAAACTTGAAAAAAAATCAATTCGTTCCTGTGCTTTGATAACGCTATGAAATGCAATATTTTTTATTAATCAAGTATCAGATTTTTTTCCTATGTAGCACAATTTGTGCAACCATTATTCAAACTAACACTACCAGAATTTGAAAAGATGCTATCATATTTAAAAAAAAAGTTTCGTTGTATTAAATAAATTTCACCTTGAAACTGAGTGTAAGAAAGTTGGCAAGTTGGAGAAATGGTGAAATAAGTATAATGGCTGCAACTGCACAACAATTCACAAAATCCAACCATGCAACGGGCAATTTCCCATTTATTCAAATTTTTGAATAATTCAATTTATGTATTGACATCCGCGTTCTGATCCTCATACAGAACAATCCATCCCGAATATTCTGATCGAGAAGCTTGAAACTTGATGTTGGGGATGATGAATGCAAAAACATATCAAATTCATTATAAACATTGCATTTAATAAATGGTTATATTTGTAACTCAAAAATAAATCTGCAACGATCAGTGATTTAAAACTAATATTTCCATTCCATTCTGAATATTCGTAGACTGCATAATGTGTAAAGTTTTATAAATTTAAGTGTGTGTTTCAGATTAAGAAAAAAAAAGTTAGCGTGTATCGATTTGAGTATACTGGAGTGAGCGTGCAATGAGAGTGGCGACTCCAAGCGGTCGCTAGTTTAGAGCGCTTCCCGACAAGCCTCATTGGAGGAATATATTTTTGTTGCTTTTGTTGCTACATACACACGCACAGCTTAGCCGTGGTTGTTTGCCGGCGAATTGAATTGAAGGAATGTTTTTTTGTTGCTTTTGTTACATTCACACGCACAGTGCTCGGTTCGCTGGCTGCCTGGTGTTGGCCGATATTTATTTCCATCCTTCTTCGTCTTATGATGCGATAGGGAGGGACGTGAAATCGTTTTTAATTTGTTTCTTTCAGACATACGTAATTCGGTTAACTTGGGAGATTAATGCCGGTGGGAGCAAATCGAATCAGCACCGGTCGCGTTATCTTCTTGTACCAATGATGCTATGTAATTGACAACACGCCATTGGCACAGAGGCTGAATTTTGGGTGTGGCTTTCTTTCTAATAAGCTGCTCTTAAATGTTGGCTTATAAATTTTACTTCTGATGATTAGTGAAAAGAAGTTTTGAATGATTTTGAGAATAGACTAGCTATTTCACTAGGTGGTGGCAGATATTTTTTGATTTTTCCAAACCCCAGTAATCAACATTTCCATCACCCACACTTATATTCGAAGAAATGATGATAGTGATGCCTAACTCCAGGGGTATAATTTATTTGAGTGCGGCCCACCGGAAAGATTTCAAATTAGAAATGGCCCTGTGCCTTAAAAGGTTGCTCACCCCTGGAATATATACTCATTCTATCATTAACAGTATTACTACGAATGCAGTCGAAATTACTATGCGCAGCCAAAATTAACACAAAGAAAAATTACTATGCGCATGGTAATATCAAAAACAAAACATTATTGACTCAAAAATATGGTTGCGTGTTGTTCATTTAAACCACGGAATTAGTAATTTTACTATGTTTTTTTTGTGTGTAGGGTTCGAATAAAAGCACACTGTGAATAAACGCTTTTTGTGATTCGATAATAAGAAGTGAATTACACACTCATTTTACGGAACCTCTAAAACTTGTGAGATTTATCCTTTATTGGGAACGTCCATTATCTGTCAAATAATGGGTCATTTGGAAGGGTCAATATTACACATGTTTTTGAAAAAGCATGAGTACGCTTAAAAACGGGTAGCCTTTGATCTTGTCAAAATTTCGACAGTCATCCGAGAAGTGAAAACGGTTGATGAAACAAACGAGGCGCGATAGATTGCAGTAAGTATTTCAATATCTGTAATATATTCATAAAAATGCTTTATTGTAAATAGTGAAATTTTTATTACTTTCGTTATAGATGCGGCTGAGAATTCCGCTATTTTGACGGCAATTTGAGACATGATTCTGAAGAAAAAAAGTGGACAGATCATCATTGCATCAAAAGCAAATTTCGTCTTCCAATGATTAACCCTTCATTTCATGATTTTTTATTTTTTCTCGAAAAAAATCACAATAGTGCGCAATGATGAATACATGAAGGGAAAAATAATGAAAAAATATTATTTTCACATATTTCGGTTATTTGGTAAAAATATTAATTGTTGCAAATTTGCAACAACATGAAACGGTTACACTTTTTTGTTCTTCACACTAGACAACTGGAAATAAATGCTTATTCCTAATTTCTTTTGCACTAATCATAGTTTTCGCGCAGGAACATCGCAAATCTAGATTTCTGGACACCGTGAAAGTTGAGAATTCAGCTGGGAGTAGTTATGTATGTTGGTTATCCACCATGGGTGCACGAATTCACCGCAGTTTCTGCCTAAGTATGTGAAGTATGTGCTCACATGCATTATTGGACTGAACCCATGGCTTCGTATGAACTGTTATGGAGTGAAGTATTGTGTTGATGTAGGTATATTTTGGAAGAACGAGTCAATCAGGTTACTTAGAGGTATTCCGGCATCCGTGTATATACCTGGCCAGCAGACAGCTGGTTAAACATTCATATAATCAGAGGAAACACATCTTACCTGCCGGCCACTTTTGGGATTCGAACCCAAAAGTTTTCTCGCCGATATCGGGAATCGAATCCAGCCTGGCACATCGGAACCAGACTCGCAACAGCTTATCCACTAGACCATAAAGGTTCTCGAGAAACTAGCTAGGAGTAGTTATGCGATAATATACCAGCTACTGAGGAAATTATTCCTTACGTTTGCTTGAAGGTGCTAAATGGAAAGCTTCTTACCTATACAACTTATTTACCTATACATACTTTTCTGAACATAACCTTGAACAAATCAACACAAATCAATTCCGAAAACGTATTTAAATTGGTTCTGATAAAGATTCTTAATCTTAAATCATACCATAACTATATGCCAGTTTTAATAAACAAACTTGAGTATTGAAGAGCAAAGTCTCAATTTAGTTTTGAAGGAATGATCCAATTACAAATTACATTTAACTATTAAATAACATTTGTTAGCAAAATTAAAGGAACAATAATGATTTCTTCGGAATGAGCATTTGAATATGGAACATGATTCTAAAATTAGAATTCAAACTTGAAATCAGTATAAAAATAAAATAGAAATAAAAATAAAACTTAGTTCAATAACAAAAAGTTTCAAATTAAAATCCACTTCCAGAGCTTTCAGGAAAAGGTTGAATAAGTATAAATAAAGAGCATTTTTCGTCGATTAATTATATAAAACGGCTCATACTTTAGTGAAAAATAATGAGGATTGTAATTTTCAATCTAACCATTCATTCATCTCTAAGAAAAAAAAAGCAAAACAATACTTCAAACCTCGGTTATCGAATGTTGGCAGATAGTACTAAATTTTCAAGTGGAAAAATGAAAAAAGTATACGTTGTTTGTTATTATTTTAAACTCTCTGGATAAAGCCCCGTACTTGAATTTCAATCATGTTCAATATTGCAGAACTTTTGAAAATTGGTGAATACTTATTTTGCAAGTTATGAAGGCATCTGACAATTTTTTTTATTCAAAATATGTATTTGTAATACCAACGAGTCGTGAAAAAAAAACCAAAATAATGTGTTTTACATACGCTGAATTAAAAATCATAAATAAGTTAATTATTCGGACCCGTCCTAGTTTAAGATTTGATAAATTTCAAACTTTTAATAATATTTTTCTAGTTTTTGATAACGGTTTAGAGAAAAACTTTTTATTTTTTCACTACGAGGCCCTCTTTATCCAGGGGGGGGGGGTCAATTTTTCCCATTCCCCCCCCCCCCTCTCCTAATACAGCCATAACATGATAATAAATCATTTATAACGAAAACACTTTTACCGGGAAACAAATACACTGTTTAAACGATGCAAGTTTCGAAAACTCACTATGGAACCCATGTAACTAGCTAGGGTACTACCGTTGCATGGTGTTGCAAATTTGCAACAATTATTGAAAACCCATTATATCAGAGAAAAAACAAGAAAAAATTCTCAAATTTTGTTTAATATGTGAATTACTTTAGTGGGAATTCGAAAATATTTTTTTGAGTCGAAAAAAAATTTCAGTATGAATTACACTAGGCCAAAAGTTTGAAAAATAAGGCTTTTTCCACATTCCATATTTTTCAGATTCAAGTTGGTTTTTTTTGTACCTTTAAACACTGAAAGTTTTTTTTTTTTTAATTGAACGTGATCTTGAAGTTAGAAATATTATACCCATCGAAAAAAAAAATTGACTTTTTAGCTAAATGTGAAATTTAGAACAGTTTTAATTAATTGTTGCAAATTTGTAGCTTTATGAAACGAAGGGTTAAAGTAAGCTCATTTATAAAATACTTTAATATTCCTAAAATGCCGCAATATTATTTGCTTGTCCTCCATTAATCAGGGAGATCAATAAGGTTAAAAATTTCAATCTCCCGAGAAAAAAATTAAGGTTATTTGATAACAATACCTATTTTTTATTTAAAGATAATTGACCATCCTCATAGTCAAAAGGAAACAAAACAAATAGTTGCATGAATGCCTTTTCCCAAGCAACAAATCGAAATGTTCTTATTTATTCCGATAAACTTCTCTTACTCCAAAATAGATAAATCCATCATGAGCGTGTATTCCATTTAGAGAAACGTCAAACGAAGCTGTGATTCAAGCTATCTTAAAACTATACTGTTTATTGAAATTGTTCTATAACAACATTTTTCTAACTGGCTTAAAACAATTTTAAAATTGTTTTACAACTACTTTAAACGCTATGTTGATTGTGAAATTCAATCGAAATTACTGAAGCCATCTTGCTGGAAATAATATTATAATACTTGAAACTAGACATTTGTAAAAAAACAAATTTGACAATGTTTGCGGTACTATTTGTTGTATATTAAGGTAACGAATTTTTATACAAAACAAATGTTGCATCATTTGAGCAAATTAATATGTTCCTTAAATTATTATTTTTTAATTAAAAAATGCTTAAATGTGGTCAGCCTTGATATTCTTTTTGGCGCGCTTATGGCTACTATTTCGTATTTATTTTACCAGAAATCTGAGGTTGCAGTAAGTTTAATGCTAAGATATATTGAAAATGAAAATGAAAATATTTTCAAAACAATTTAAATGGAATCTTCACCAATCACCAAATGCTTGGAAGAGTAAGTGATAACACGAGAAAAAAACACGGAACAGAAAACTCCCATCGTAAGATTCCTATCAGTTTCAATGAAGTAGTTTAAAAGAGCTGTGGGTAGTAAGAGAACTCTGAAGGGTTTCTTAAAGCTATCTCTATAAGGTCCAATAAAACTACTCTGTTGGATGTTTTATTATAGCTCTTTAAAGATGTTAACAAAACCAGACCAACTAGTCCATATGTAAGCTGCTTAACTGAAGTAGGTACGACGTAAAATAGAATATCAAAACATTATTGTTGGAAGAATGATATCGTAAAATGGAGTGAAGCGGTAGAGTTTTCGGGCGGTTTTCGTAATATTTGTGTTTAAATCAACTTTTTAGCCCACGGATTAGAGCCAAAGGAGTAAAAGTACATCAAATATTTTTCGAGCAAACGTGCATCAAAGTTTTTGTTTTGCCCGTTTTTGATATATTTTTCGTACAGTAGTAGTTTCTGTTCGATAAAGAAAGTACATAGATGAGATTTAATAAAATATGAAAATACAGACCCTGTTCGTTCTTGGTAACATTCGATTTTGGAACATGTACCAAAATCGAACGGTTTTAAGAAAGAACATTAGCTCATAATTTTCGCTATAACGCGACCAATATAATTTAGACAGCACCACAAATACACGTTTTTCCGTTCTTAATGGTGATAAAAAACAACAACAAAAACAAAAAAAATAATTATAGAGTACTCAAGATTGACAAAAAAATTAAAACTTCATGAAACTTTAAAACAGATACAAACAAAATTAAGTTACTGATAATAACGATAGTTTTTTGTAGTTATAAGTGGAAAAAAAAATAAAAAAACCGTTAGATATTGGCAACATTCGATTTTGGCAACACAAATTGTTGTGTATTGCCAAATTATTTCAAGAATTTTCATAATGAAAATGTTGATAAATTATATATTTGTATTAATTGCAATTCACGAGAAACATATGTATCCCTGCACTCGAAAACTGCATACTGCACCGATTACATGTGTGCCCTACAGAAAAACCACTTTATGTAACGCTTGAATATGTCGCCTCGTTTCAAAGAAAGGGAAAGTTCATCAGGGGCTCCACCGAAAAAGGATATGTCGAGGATAACCAGCAACGGACGTGGCCATACGATGTCGAATAAGTCAAGTTTTCTAAAGAGTAAGTTAAGTGTCTACTTGGAGCCATTCGAGCGCACATTCTGCAGTAACATGAATCGCAATATAATCCACCAGCCTTAACCGAATGAATGACTGACTGACTGACTGACTGGCTGGCCGTTTCTATATCTCTGCTTGTTCCGTCGCTGGTATTTCCTTATGTGGGATTCCGGAGGGAGCTCGGCCGATCTTTGCCACCTCTCGACTCAACGCAACCCAACCCCTGTTTTGCACAATTTTGCACAACGACGCATTCTAGGAGAACAAACACGACAACGATATATGAGCGATCAAGTTGAATTATTTCAGACAGCGAAACGTGAATAAATTCTGCGATAAGCCAAGCCCACTTGTTTATGAGCGGGTTAAGAGAACTACCTAGCATAAATGGTGATGAATCGATATCAAAATAACAATATTAACGACCTTCGGGCAAGATTCAGAGGGAATTGTCGAGATTTTTTTTTTGTCAAAGCAACGTTTTTAAGTGCAGAAACAATAAAATCACAAGATACGGAAAATGGAGACATCCCAAATTTTTGTTCATATGTTGGTGTACATTCTATAATTAAAAATATAATTCAATTTGACCAAAATTATAACTAAAATCTTCTTGAGAGAATTTGTATTTCTGGTACAGTATAAGTTGTTCGAATGAGGAGCATTAGACATCCGACAGACAGAACATCATCATATGGTGATAAAATTCCAAAACTAATGTTCCCCTTGGAAAATCTCTCTCGCTCTTCAAACAAGTGAAATAAATACGATGACACCTCGCTGCCGGGGCATGCAAATCTCATAAAAGCAATATAACGAATTATAAATGCTTGACATTATTTGACACAATAGGACATTTCCGAAAATGAATATAAAAATGAATCTCCGCTTTGCTCCTGAACATACACGAAGATGAACAAAAATACCATCATCCAGCTACAATGTCAGCGAGATGAGAATGATATGCTGATTGCGACCGAGTGATGCTCATTGAACTGAAAATAAAATAAATTGTAATTTACGAACTGAACAATGACGGCGATGTTGGTGAAGTGTGACGTGACGTTGTCGTCGAACGGTTTATTCTTGGAGAACTCGCTTCAGGAAGGTATACTTTTTTATGTGTGACAAAAGGTAAGATATGATTTCTTATTGTGCTCCAAGAATTCGATTTTAAGTTCACAGACAACAATTTTTAATTTATTATTTGGATTTTCAATAATTTTTCATGCGTAAAATATTTTCGCAGGTCAAGTTACGAATTCTGAACAAACTTAAGTGGTTAAAAAATAAGCTTATCAGCTACATACATTCGTATTATGTGCCCCTGTACATTTTGTAATTGACGTGCTTAGCAATGAACCGAAAGTGAGCTTCTTAGTTCCCTTAGACTTAATTTCGGAGGAAAAACAAAAATGTTTAGCCGTGTCCGGCATTAAAACAATAATCGCTAATGTGTCTACTCCATTTTTCTTAGATAATTTTCGTTTTCACTTTTATTTCCACCAAACTACTAGCGGATAAACAATCTCCACCAAAAGTAATCAGTCAAGGAAGAATGCTAATACATGACTTTTTCTAGTATCTAATGTTAGATCGCTTATTGCTAATGAGTCCGCTATTTTTCGTTGGCAAATTTATTTTCTCACTAGAATTCTGGTTAAGTAACAGATATATAAACTCCACTAAACGCAATTATTGAAGCAAGAAAGCTGATGAATGTTATTTTCCACAAGGTGATGGAGTTCGTTCATCCGTAACTTCTCCAAAAACAACGTGAAAAAAGGATACACAGGTCCCTTTTGTTTTTGGCAACACGCTCGAGAATTTTGTGTTGCCAGAATCGAACCCTGCCAAAATCGAACGGTTTCTTTCATCAAATTTTTTCACCAATTAATCAAAACAAACCATTGTTATTATTGTTAACTAACTTTTTCATAATTTTTTGATAATTTTTAGCCTTTTTTGTTATTTATTTATCATGTTTTAGTCACATCAGAATATTTGTTATTTTTATCTCATTTGTTATTTTTGTCATTTTGCATCTTTTTATAGATATTTTTTTTCATTTCTATTCTTTTGTTTGTATTTGTTTTTAAGTATTTTGAATTTTTTATATTTTTTGTTATTTTTGAGTGCTTTTTTTTATTTTTTGTTGTTGTTATATTTGAACGGCATTGAAGAACGTAAACACGCATTTAAGGTGTTTGTCTAAATTATGCTAGTCCGGTTATAGCGAAAACTATTTTGTAATGTCGTACCAAAAAAACCGTTCGATTTTGGCACATATGCCCAAAATTGAAGGTTACCAAAATCGAATGTTGCCAAAATCGAATATTGACCAAAACGAATGGGATCTGAATAAAAATGTAGCGGACTAATTGACGAATAGTGTTTAAGGTCGGCCTCTGAAGTTTAGTAAATCGAGATTTAGAAAAACTTGTCTATACATAATCCAGCGTAAAAGAGAATCCTATTGCCATTCATATATTGTGCATTTAGATCAAATTTTTAGGTACGTGTTGCTGAACTGACAGCAGAATACATACTTCAGACAATCTTGTACATAACTTTTCTTTGTCGGAATTAAGTCTGAAGTCCGACCGAAGTAAAATTTAGCGCGATGAGGGGCCGTCCATAAATGATGTCACGCGTTAGAGGGTGGTAGGGGGTATAACTGGTCGCCTTCGTGCCGTAAACAAGAATGACCTTTTGCGCGTCGTTGTTTTCGTCTTACCTCTTTCCACACGGTCGTTTTCAAACCACTCATTCTAAGATAGTTAAAACCCCAATACACGCATCGTTACATCCCTTCTTTTTTTAAATTCCAACTCATCCAATATGTTCCAATCATGAATAAAATACAAAAATTTCAACAGGAGATATTATATGACGAGTATACTCATACTGAATCATACTCACCCCACAGATGTAGAATGTGACACTTGTGGGATCTGTCAAACCAGTCATTTAACTACAGGCAACAACCTCTTGGATAAACCTTCTTGATTCCAAAACATTACAATAAATTCAGTTTTTAATGCTGCACCAATAATTCCTTTTCTCCTCAAGCGAATCAAAAAACACTGATCCGAAATTCAAAATAAATTGTGACTATGAATAAACGTTCTCTACTACTGATACTGTGAGTTTTTTTATATTTTGTTTGAAACCTTGTGGCTATCATTACCTTAGACGTTCTTATCTTCTTCATCTTTTTCTGCATTGATAATTATGAGACAAGTCAGAGCTTTATGAGAAACATGAAGGATGTTACATAAACACCTTTCCCGAATTAAACGACTTTTTACTGAATAGCATATTCATTCCTCCACCTCACACTTAATTTCTTACTAAGAAATGTTTGTTATAAAGCTCCAGGTTGCGGAGTACTATTCATGACATCATCCTTCTCTCCTAATGTATGAGGGAAAACATCCAAAGTCCTCTGTCTGCCCTCTCCTGATGCTGACTCCTCATCACCTCCCATTCGAACTCTAAGGGATTTTGAGTAACGGTACTTATTATATCGTGTATCAAACAAATCTTTAAAACCCTCCGCAATACTTCTCTTCCTTTATCTGTCCCTCGACTTACGACCCAAGACTCCACACACAATTTCAAGACACATGCTGTGCCACAACAATACAAACCACATAGAATAGAATTGTGGTTTGAAGTCTGTAATGAACGATTAAGAACTGAGAGTGAACTCCACCCGATCCCACATGCTTTACAGTCATTCTAATGTTGACTCAGGATCGGCTCGTGTGCCTCAACCATGAGACCAAATAGTTTTCTCCCTGATTGAGTTTAACCTTGCAATGTTACAACGATCAACTGTTATATCCTTGACCTCATTCCAAACACCAGTCTGCAGGACCCTCATATTATTCTTTACCAACAAACTCATTAATAAGCCTGCTATTCAGTTCGAGTTCCAAGTAATAACTTACAATACAGCTATGTACCTTCAAAATCACTGTGGTCCAACAGCACTAATGCAATATCATCAGTGTTTAACATCAGAGTTTTATTTCGTTTCTATTGTTATTATTTTGTTTCCCTTTACCCGGAAGTATCACCTCTTAATTTAACTCTCTATCAGTCTTCCGCGGTTCTTGTGGTGATATCCATGTAAGTTTTGCACTTCCTTAGCAATGAGCACTTTGAACACATTGAACATTACAAACAGCACATCCTCCAATATACAAAAATCTTTGAAAAAGGCTCCTCAGTCACATCAAGAAATTAAATATTCAACATTGGCTTCAAGGAAACTACACTACTTTCGCTCATGCCATCTGAAAAACGATACATTTTATTTGTAATATCGATGTGAATCCAATCGATCTGAATTCACGGGCGAGGTCCATCCTCGGAATCTGTTAGTTCATTGTCAATCTGTTTGGCATTTAAAATTCTCTCTGTAAAAATTATTTCCTTGCAAAGCTCACAGACCAGTAGTACCAGTACTCAACCAATATTCCCAACCCTTTTTCAATTACCTCAAATGTCTGCTTCTTATTCACCTAACCAACTATGTCAGCTTTCTCAGATGGAATTGATTGATGCGAACAGAATACGAGACCAACTCATAGCAGTCAGTCGGAAAACCAAAAGGTACGAGGAAAACACTAGGATGATGATAAAGCAACTCGTTGTTTGTTTCAACCTTTGATTCCAGTTGGTTCAACCTCTTCGTAGCCGTACCAGACTGCATGGTCCAACCCAAAAGAGCCAATGGACGCGTTAGAAGATCTGTAAGCGACAGTCAAATATATTGTATGTAATATACATGTGAAGGTATCTGTAAATAAAAACTCCTCTCTACCATTTTTTGCAAGAATTCGACTATATATCAGTTCACCGATTGCCAACAAAAATCAGTAAAAAACTGTGAGTATTAAGTTCAGGACTCAAGTATAAATTTTACATATCAACGCTAAGTCTACGTGTGAAGGGACCTAAAAATCTTAGTTTAATTTCTCCTTTCATGCAAGCTACACTTCGAATGCTCGATCGAATCTGTATCATGCCTATTTAAAAAGTCACCTTCCGCAGCAAACCATCGCACATCTGTTACTTGCTTTTTGTGAATTCTTTCATCTCTCAATTCATTGTTCATGTTCATTAGAGTCTGGCATCACGGTCATGTAGATGCCCGTATCACCGACAATTTATATCGTTTCATTTGTATCCACTTTGATAAATATATCTTATTCTATTTTATTTGGAGTCTTTGACTACTGTCATACAGACTTAATATTAAAACTAACTTATGAGTAAGATTACAAAACTATTTAGATATATGAATGTCAAATAAGTGCGAGACAACATTAAAAACTTGACAACATCGGTGTAAGGGGTGATTTTGTCCAAAGACTGTTCTGCTTCTTGGCAACCAAAAAATCAACTGACTAGTTGTCGAGCTGGGGCGTAGAGGTTTAAACTCAGGAGCAGTTGGGGTCAGTCAACAGCGTTGGTCAAAATATCGTAGATGAAGATTCGTTGAAGATGGTTTCTTCTTTGACTCAAAGGTGTCATTGATAGTAGGCCACACGTCTCAGAGTAAGGCGGTAGCCTTACGGGATCTTGCGAGGGCATACGGCGTAATGCGTACCGCAGAATTTTTTTCTGGATTCTTTCAATCCTGTCGCTATGAACGGAGTGGTAGGGTGCCCAAACTGGATCCGCATATTCTAAGACGCTGCGTACTAACGAGCAGAATAAAGTTTTCAATGCGTAGAGGGTCTTCAAAACTTGACGTATTCCGACGAAGAAAACCGAGCAAAGCAAAATCTTTGGCTGTAGTCGTCGCGACATGCTGGGCAAAAGTGAGTTTTTGATCAAAAGTAGCCCCAAGATCGTTTATGGAGGTTACCCTTTCGAATGAGCTGCCACTTAAAGCGTAGTCGTAAACGATTGAGACTCTACTCCTGAAGAAGTTAAGCACTTACACTTAACGCCATTAAAAGTCTACGGGAAGCCGTAGCGAGTAAGTTTTTCTATGACGATTCTGTGTGGAACTTTATCGAAGGCCTTGGCGAAGTCAATGTATATTGAGTCCACTTGCAGTTTCTTAAAGCATGGATCACCATGAATCTGGCCGGATTGTTTATTAAACCATTGCGCTCCTAGTTGTTGGATCTGGAATGTTTTGACAGTACTTTGTTCGGAAATGTTTCCTCTATCAGTGCTGAAAATTTCTTTACGATTCGTTTTGTTCCAAAAAAGTTACACGTGATGGAAGCCGCGAGACGAAAATAAATTTTGGACACCCACGTTAACAACCGACGTGGTCGGGTTAAAAACACCGCGAAATCGTTAAAAATGCTCAAATCAACCGTGTGCAGCGTTCTCAAACGTTTCCGTGAGATGCATACTATCGATCGGCAGGTTCATACCAAGCGCCATAGTGGAATTAAGGATCGGAAACTGCATTTTAAGGTGTTGATAACGATCAAGGCAAACACAGGGTAGTCGGACTACGACATCACCGAGAAATTCAACGTCGACCGGTACACCGTCAGAAGGATTAGTCTCCGCGAAGGAATACGATCCTATCGGGCCAGTAAGCAACCAAACCGGACATTGAAGCAGAATTTATTAGCCAAAGGACGTACCCGGAAGTTATACAACAAGATTCCAACGAAGTACGACGGATGCATCCTCATGGATGACGAAACGTACGTGAAGATGGATTTTGGGCAGCTTCCTGGCCAAAAATTTTATAAAGCCACTGCAGTGGTGCACTGCACTGGTCAGGGTGATGTCCCCGCCAAGTTCAAATTCGTTTTTGCCGATAAGTTGACAATAAAGTGTTTGATCTGGCAAGGTATTTGCAGCTGCGGATGAAAAACCCCGGTTTTTGTGAAAAACAAGACCATGGACTCCGAAATTTACAAGGAGGAATGCCTGAAAAACTTTTTTTTTTTTCGTACATTAGATCTCACAAAGGACTAGTTAAGTTTTCGCCAGATTTGGCAAGCTGCCACTACAGCTAGGAGGTTCTACAGTGGTATTGGGCCAACGGGTGGATTTTGTCGAAAAGGACATCAACCCACCCAACTGCCCTCAATTCCGCTCTATTGAAAAATTTTGGGCAATTGTCAAGCAGAAGATGAAGAAGAATGGTAAGACGACTCGGGAAGCAACAAAGATGAAGAGATTGTGGAAAAAAATGGCCGCTGAGGTCAGTGAATAGGGTGTCCAAACTTTGATGACTGGTTCTAGACGAAAAGTTCGAAATTTTATCAAGAAAACATCGAAATATTTTTTTCCTTATTTTTCCTTTGAAGTGCAATAAAAACCCTACATTTTGATTACAAAATATTTTTATTTCGTTTACATAGCTCCGAGATAGACCCGTTTTAATGCGTCCAGATTTGTAGTGATCCATGCTTTATATGTTGCGGTATGCAATTTGCTGGCATAGCACATAAAATTTGTCAACGTTGACCTTTTCTTGACAAAGCCGTGCTGGACCTCCGTGAGTAACGGGACAGCTGCAGTCTACAATCTTTCGTACATCAGGATTTCAAATACTTTGGAGAAACAACAAAGAATGGATATTGGTCGGTAATTTTCCACACGATGAGCGTTTCCAGACTTATGAATTGGAGAAATAGATGCCATTTTCCAAAGAGCAGGAAAGACACCTTCCGATATCGATAGATTGAAAATCATGCTAAGTGGCGTTGCAAGTGATACAGCAATTCTCGAGAACAACGACGTTGGGAATCCGTAGATACCAATACTTTTAGAACCTCCTGGTCTGAAAATACGGGTTGCGGGAGTCTAATGTCACGGTTTTGCAGTGTTCCAATTTAATCATTAGTGCAGTCTGGAGAGAGTAAATAAATATAAATAATGATCAAAATTGAACGATACAAACATATCCACTATTGAAGACAAATCAATCATTTAAGACGATAAAAATACATTTTCCGACTTTAATTCAGTTTCGCGAAATTCACGGTTTTGCCATTATACCGGTGATATTTTTTTTGAGCGTGATAAAATCGAAAAACTGAAATCGCTAGCTTCGATGATGACACATGTTTTCTTGTGATCGACGCGCTTCTGATGCCGAAATTGCCCATAAATCTAGCGAGAAAATGAAAAAGAGTGTCCTATCTGTATTAGTCTGTGGTTTAGAGCCCCTAAACCGGGAGTCAATTGTTTTCGAGAAAAATGGCTATGTTTTAAGGAACGAATCAGACAGACCAGGCAGACCGGGTATGGAAAGGAGAAACCAATTACACATGTTTGTATTAGTCGTTAGTATGAATTTGAAGGTTGAACTAAACTTTAAATTAAATTAAAATTTTAAAAACATGCTTTCTAGAATAGGACAAAATATAAACGCCCATATCAGTGGTTATTTCGTAACCCGCTCCGTAAGACCACTCCTGGCATCGGGCCTAATTTGATTCGACATGAAATCAGGACATCCGTAGCGCGGGGCTCATTTGCTTTGGCCAAGTGCCAGACTGGAAAAAATACGCTGAGCCCAACACCGAATAAGGTAGATGTTCCTGCTATGGACACAACTAACGAGCTTGCATTGCTTGCATGGGATGAAAGTATGGTTTTGTAGCCAATTGCCGAGGCTTCAACCATAGTTTGCAATTGGCACTATTTACCTCCCCTGGCACATAGAGTGCATTTCCGGTGAAGGAACGGCAGGCGGCGCGCTCCGTTTCATTTATCGGTTCTTGACATAGACGACGGGGAGTTCCGTTCGGCGATGGCGATGACGACACAATATGGCGAGGTCGTTTACTTGGAATTGAATGTGAACCACATGGGGGGATGTAGGCATTGCATGTTGCAGGAATATTACGATGAAGGTACTTTTACGATAGTCTAATTTATTATCAGCAAGCATAACATGGATGTATGGAATGGAAAAAAATTATATCATACCAGTGAGATTAATTTTATAATAACGTGGAACAATTGGGTTACAAGCAGATAAATTAATATAATACGGAAGTGTCCTTCTGAATATATTTTTGTTTTATAGAAACTTTCATAATACTTAAACAAACCTCTGAACACAATCATTACTGCCGAGTGTTGGGTGGTTTTTTAATAAAATTTGATTTTATGACATTTTTGAAGCATTATGAAGCCCAAGGTTGACTAGATTCTAGACTTACTAGATTTCGAACATGAAAATATTGTCACAACAACAAAAATATTTTTCCAATATGTCATTCGTTAGAGTATAACATTAACTTCAATATGCCTTATTTTCAAAGCTGTGGAAAACTCTCAACTTATTTACTAAAAGTTTTCTGTTCTGTTCGTTATGCGTTCAATTGATCCCTTGAACAAATATTTTTCTTCTAAATCGATCGTGATCATCGCTTAGCGCCAAATTACTAATATAAATATAAACAATAACTCAGGGTGGCCACTCAAAATCAATTTTTAATTTCCCGCATTTTTCCCGTTTTTTTCCCGCATGATCTCACGAAATTCCCGGTTTTATACAACAGAAAACCAAACAAAATTCCGAATATTCATTTTTGAAGCCATATAAACGAAAATCGATTAAGCTTTCTTTTAATGGTAAATGATCTTTAATGATTTTTGTTTCAGTTATGTTTACCAATTAACCTGCAAATCATTAAATTGATAAGCCGGTTTTTTTTTTCAATTTTCTAAAACTATGTCACTCGATTCGAAAATGTTGATTATAATTTTTAAATTTTATTTGTATGTCATATATTTTTAAATATTTCAATTTTTTCGTCCATGAAGCTTGCCTCTCTCTAAACGTCGAAAAGCACCTTAAATTTTTTCGCTTCCAGTTCCTTACTCTCCTTTTCTGCCTGTCGCTCCCGTTTCGCTATAGTTTTTTTCAGGTTTTCCTCCATTTTTTTGCTTTTGAGGACTCGACATATCTCGAATGAGAATTGAGACCATGCATCCTGGATTAACGATTTCGTTATCGTTATATCTGTAACTCCCCCCTGACCCCCTGAAAAGCCTCTTACCATCGTCGCGTTGCCATGAGACAAAATTAGAAATTTTCTGCAATAAGGTCGTTAAATTGAAGAACTTCTTTTTCGATTCGCCCATAAGTTCCATCCAAAAAATGTTCAATCGTTGTATTTTTCTTCGTTATCCCGAAATGATGTTTTTATTGAAGGTATTGCACACAATTGTCCGAATTCGTCCTAAATTTTATCAGTACAAGCTCTAATTAAGTGTTGCTTGTCAACAAGTACTTCTAGACACAGGTCTAAACGTTTTTTGGCAATATCTGGATAGTGTGCAATCACATCGGGATTTGATGGGATAAGTCGAGGGAGATCGTATTACCATTTTATTCAAAAATCCACTGTAAAACGAACTACAGCTATTTCTGAATACAAGGATATCCTTGTCGGAAACATGATCAGACTCTTTTGCTTTCTTTATTGCCGATTAAGTTGAGAATCCAATTTCTACGCTTCCAGGAGGTAGGAGGTTTATTTTTGTGTTCTATAAGTGTTTTTGACTTTACGTTTAGTCGTTCAGACTTGGCTTTACAACTTTCTCTATCAATGCTCTTACAAGCCCGGTTTATTCATCGAAGAGTCTGTCTGATACTCGCGAAAAAAGGACTCAACAGTCGAAGCGGCCGTAAAAAAACTCAATTTTGGTCCCAGCAAATTATCATCTACAGCTTTAGTAACAATGTCGAATACCTTCGACCAGGAAATCGCTTAAAATTGGAATGATTTTCCTTAATCTTTTTCTCCTCTTGTTTTTTTTTACCTCGTCGACAAACCGTTTGAGGTACGTTAGCATTTTGGCAGCACGTTCTGCAACGCGTTCATTTTCCACCCAGCGAACGTCACAAAATTTTAACGGAAATATTTGAACCCGTTACTGCAGTATAATCTGCCCTTCTAAGTGAAATGTTTTTGTACAGCCTATACAACGTCTTCAAAAATTCATCCAAATTCCATTCACTTTTCCTCAGTCCCTTCTTGAACGCTTTATGTACAGTGTGAAGTCCACAGCTCCCAATGGTGAGAATCGTACGCCGGATTCGAAACAAGTTCTTGAACCTCGCTAGTTAGTTCCTTGAGCATTTTCCAATTTACTGCTGGACAACCATGGAATACTGGATCACTCGTTTCAGTAGATCAGGATTTTTCGAAAAACATAGTTTCACGCCATTCAGCAATCTGGCTGTTGTTCAACGAAGCAAGCTCAAACCAATCGAAACAGTTCCAGTTCGGCAGGAGGATTCGTTTCGACCTGGTAGAAATCGGTCGAAGTCAATTAGAAAGCGACTGGTGATCAGCTGTCAATCCATTTCTACTTGTTTCGACCTATTTCGACTGAACTTCATTGAACAGATTTTCACTGAGTCAAAAATTCCCGTCTTTTGAAAAAATTCCCGGCTTTTTCCCGCTTTTTTCCCGTTGGATTTGAAATCCCGTCTTTTTCCCGCTTTTCCCGTTTTTCCCGGATGGGTGGCCACCCTGATAACTAACTAATGATACCTGACAATTATGTCTGAAAATTAGAAAAAAAACATCTTTAAGTACTCAAACTATTAAAAATTCCATTAAACAGGTGCGAAAAGCTTACTCAACCCCATCATTGATCTGAAGTACGTTCTATGCAGCTACAAATTTAAGTTCTTATTGATACTTTCAAGTTCCAAAACAATTATAAATGACCTTCTATTAAGCTTCCAGCGGTCTTTTGATTCAAATTCAAATAAATCGTAAAATGAGCTTAAAATTCTCTCTATTTCTCCGTTTCACCCAAGGCATCAGGACATATCGGTTGTGAATTTTGAAAAGGGCGAAAGCATCAAATGTGAATAAATTGAGTTATCAGCTGGGTAAGAAAGTACGTTGGGATACCTACATTCTGATTGTACGTTTAAAAATATCACTATTGTTACTCCATGCTTCTAATTTGTATACGGGCGCAAGTATCTTTCTATTTTTGGAGTATATAAACTTGGAATTACATGCTGTTAAAAATTTAAAGGACGGCGAATTGCTGTTTTTTTTTTTCAAAAAGATTTGTTGAAAACAAGAAAATGGTGAAAATATCCCCATTCTACCCTATTTATTTCCACATATGAAAACAGTTTTTATCACGTAAAGCTTGTCACTCGTTTGTCAATATAATCAAACAGTCTGTTGGCGCCAGGCAAGTGTCACGCAGCATAATTTAATCTAACGTTAGGTATCAACTTTTTCCCCAAATACACCAGCACCCATTCATTAGTTTTATTGCAGCCATGGCTCTCTCCCATTTTTGGTTTCTATACTAAATAACACGTTTGTTTAGTTTTAAAACAGACAATTTTGCAATGGCATCATACACACGACACAAGAAAATGAACACCAGCAACAACATCGCCAGGCCAGAATTGGCAGAAACAGCTTTAGGTGTATTTTTCTTGGCCGGGGTGACACTCTGGCGGTAATTTCAATCGATTCCGTCCATAAGGTATAATTTACCAGTTGATTCCTTTTCGGTTCTAACGAGATGAATATCGCAAACTCTTGAAACCCATCGATGTGCCCATGAATCATCCGGTGTTTATTTGTACACCATGTTGGAGATCTGCGCAAAGTTGTTGAAGATATTAAAACACAGTAGCGTGTACTGATAGGGGTATTTTTTTCAAAAGTTACTGTTGGGTCAAAGATTTTAGCTACAAGGATCTTGTACAAATTTTCAATTTAATGAAATACCATTAAGACCCTTCCTTGAAACATTTCCAAACACACCACTCTGAGTTACAATAACACAATATACCCAAGCTAAATGGCAGAAGATTCAACTCTCCGAGAAGCTCGGTAAGGGATCAGCATAATCAATCATTCAACAAGCCACAAGCCGATAAAAACCAGAAAATTTCTTCCACCTACTTCCATCTTCAACACCAACCCGTGCGGAGTCACATTCGTCAAAACAATCAAATAAATGTAAATCTTCCTTATACGCACAAACATCGAAACGATGAGGCGCATATCCTCTCCGTGCAGTCACTTTATCCGACTTTAACCACGTGAGAGCACACAAATCAGATAAATAAAAGCATATATTACCAATTGATTCCCACTTAGGGATAACTTATGCTTTCTTAACTTAGCGCTGCAAACTTGCGTTTTAGGGTTGGGGTTAGGTTCGAATCGTTTTTCCCCTCAATTGACTGGAAGGCGATTAATATTCATTAGAATAACTTGGCTCGTGCGTGACTACAGAATGATCAGAATTGAGGGTTACATATCACGCGACATTTTAACAACAAAAATCAATAACTTTGAAATGGTAAAACAAGCACTCATTAAACTTTTTTTTATATCATACTAGCTGATTTACCCGGCCTTGCTCGGGTTTGCATAAAATATAAATCAAAATTAGTCATTTGACTTTACGAAATTTTGGTAGCTTTGTATTCAATATGTTTTATATATTTTTTATGAGAAAATTTTACCCATGTTGTGCCATGTATGTAAGCTTTGAAAGTTTTGTTAGTGTTTTTCAAGTTTTGAATGACAATATTTACTGTGTTTCCCTTTTCATAATTTTAAAACACTTATAGTTATGAGGTTCGTATACATAGAAATTAAAAAAAGATTCCCATGAATGCTTTTTTTATTTAATCATGAAAAAAATTTATACCTACCCTTTCTTGAAGGAAGCTTGAAAAGTTTTGGAGGTCTATTTTTTATATCTTCAAATGATTAAAGTATATTTTTATCTTTCCACCTCCATCTAATGAAATCTCTTTTGGAGATTATCTCCTCGGACGCTATATGCCAAATGCTCTCCCGTATGCTATATTCAAGTTTTATTTGCCCAGAAAATTCTTAGGCTTCCGAAACTTGCCGCAGCTGGTGGCCTCCAAGTCTTCCAACCCAACGGCCATGAGTTCGAATCCTACTTACGGCATACACAGCAAACTTTTGTGGTTTAGTGGTTCAAGCATTTGTGAGATGCTAGCCATCATATACTTGAACGATGTACACTTAGAATTAAGTAAAAGGAATCTCTTCGAGGAAACATTAAGTTTCATTGAGATCCTGTAAGTACTTGTATTTGGTTTTTTAAACTTGTTAAGACTCATTTTTCATGTTTTCAAATTTATGTGTACTTTGCGTTGTTTTTTACACACCGTTGTATCATTAGTTTTTCTTAAATGTTCCAAGTTCCACTAATAGTTTTTTGAAGTGATCTAAAACAAATTATCTCGGAACCCAAATCGCCCATTTTATAATGTTATAACAAAAGATTTTTTTCAATTTTTCAATTCTTGGAAAAAAAATCTCATTAATTATTGTGAAGAGTGATAAAGTAAAAATTCTTGGAAATAATTTGATTGAATTCACAGTACTTAACGGTTTAAGTTTTCGCATAATTGGATGGTAAAATTGAACACATTGATGATCAACATTTATACAAAAGTCATAGATTTCCCGATAAAATTGAATTGTATAAAACTTAAAACCTCATACTTAATTTCAAATAAAGTTTCTTGCGTTGGATTTGATTTTTCCAGATAAAGCACGTTAAATTTTTGAGTCCTCCATTTAGATTTCTCGACGGCTTTCAAAGCGTTGAAATCACAGCTCTCAACTTATAACTCTGAATTTAATTAAAATTTAATTCTCTATGAGGAATTCTCAAAATACGAAAATGGTTGGTTCTAAAAAGCTTGATTTCAAGAAAATAGCTTGATTTGTTTTCAGCACTCAATCCAAATTCATAATGAAGATAAATCATTGCATTCATACTTCACACATTGTATATTCTTATAGACTCCAAAGCCCTGCAGCAGTGGTAGGGAGTATGTTCTTTGAAAACCACTACAATTCAAGTCAATACATACTTTACAGGCTAGTTGTATTTTTCAATCCGAAATGTTAGCTCATTATTGCATCCAAAATTCCCTCATCTACCGGTACCACGTGCTTTCAGCAGTAGAAGGAACAAAAAACACCCGCCAAAATTTCCCCTTTCAAATCTTCAACGCTCAGCAAGCTTTGATTTGCTTTCAAGTACACGTGAACTCTGGATAGTCGTTTCTTACGCCAGGCCCATGGTGATGGCGAAAACAACCCGCCAAAGGAAACGAAAATCGGCTGTCAAATGGGTGCCATGACTTTTAATTTGTGAGAATAAAAACAAAAGTTGTATGGGAGGGTCCCTTTTCTTAGGTGGGAGGGGCTCAAAACTATCACTAAAACCTTACCCTAGTCCAAATACATCTCTGTACCAAATTTCAGGCTGATCGGTTAAGCGGTGTCGATTTGTATAAGGTGCATACAAACATATATAGTCCAACTCATCTTTATATATTAGAAGTGGAAATTAAAGAAACCATCAAAATGGTTTTCTGACTATTCAGAAAAATAATAATAGAATGACGAGTTAAAAGAGAAGCATTTAAATAAATCTACAGAATATGGATAACAATTGTTCTCACTTTTGAAGCTGATATTATATTATTGTTTTCCATGGTTTAATGCTTAAAAAATTAAATGAAAACGAAGTTCCTAAACTAAAACAAACCGGTATTGAATATCTTTTCCTAGCTCCGAAAAGAAAAATACTTCGTAAACAAGCTGCAATTCTGGGAGCAAGTTGTCGGTAGTTAAGTTGGAAAAACCCAATTAATAAAAGTTACCAAATCTCATAAAGGGTGATACGGTCAAAATTTGGTCAATATCAACTTGACGTATTTCTTTCAAATTTGCATTTAAAAAAACCTGAACACCCCTCATTTTGAAGGTGTGTGTGTGTGTGTGTAGAATGTTGCTCCTATTTTGATTTTGGAATTCACTCTTCAGTTGTCAAAATGCCGTCCAAGGAAGAAGAGCAGCGAATCAAAATTTTGCTCGTGCATCGCGAAAATCCGAGCTACTCGCACGCAAAGCTGGCAAAATCGCTAAAAGTTGCCAAATCAACCGTTACAAATTTGATTAAAGTGTTTGGGGAACGTTTGTCAACAGCCAGGAAGTCTGGATCGGAGGGAAATCGAAAACCGGAAGCCGCTGAGACGACAAAGAGAGTTGCCGGTAGTTTCAAGCAAAACCCTAACCTCTTTCTCCGAGATGCCGCAAATAAGCTGGGTGTATCGTTTACAACCGTGCATCGAGAAAAAAACGAGCCGGACTATCGACTTACAAGAAGGTAGTGACTCCAAATCGCGATGATAAACAAAATACGATGGCCAAAGCGCGATCCCGGAGGCTGTACACGACGATGCTGCCGAAGTTTGAATGCGTGGTAATGGACGACGAAACCTACGTCAAAGCCGACTACAAGCAGCTTCCGGGACAGGAGTTTTATACAGCAAAAGGAAGGGGAAAGGTAGCAGATATTTTCAAGCACATTAAACTATCAAAGTTCGCGAAAAATATCTGGCTTGGCAAGCCATCTGTACCTGTGGCTTGAAAAGCAGCAGAGTGTTTGAATAAACGTTTGCTGCCTTTCCTGACGAAACATGGTTGTTCCGTACTGTTTTGGCAGGATTTGGCATATTGCAATTATGGTAAAAAGGCCATGGAGTGGTACGCCGCCAACAACGTGCAGGTGGTTCCCAAGGACAAGAACCCTCCCAACACGCCAGAGCTCCGCCCAATTGAGAAATACTGGGCTATTGTCAAGCGGAACCTAAAGAAGCAAAAAAAACTGCTGAGGACAAACAGCAGTTCAAGGTAAACTGGCTTTCTGTGACGAAGGAGGTGGACAAGGTGGCTGTACAAAATCTGATGGTAGGGGTTAAGCGTAAGGCCCGGCAATTCGGATTTGGAAAAGCGGACGCCTAACTGAATATTTTTCCTAAATTTTATACTAATTAAACTTGAAAAAGAAATTTAATTTGAGTTTTAAATAAACGATTTCACCGATTTTCACGCGTCTTTCCTTGACCAAATTTTGACCGTATCACCCTTTAATATAGACACATTTTTTCAAAAAAAAAACTTAAGAAGCTCAAATTATCACAATAAATTGTTAAAAAAAATGGAAATGAATAAGTGCTAATATTAAAACATTCGAAAAAAAACTTATTGCCTCCAGTGAGGGGTTGAACCAAAAAATTTGGATGCTTTTGATCTTCACACTTGTGGTCTTGCATGGCCACAAGCCACAGCCAAGCCAACTACGATTTTGAAATTCAATGTCTGTAAGTAAAATTACAATTACGTTCATTGTTTGCTTGTTGAAAAACCTTTGAAAAAATATGTTATTTCGAAGTGTTTCCATGAAAATTGTTTCCTTTCGACATCATGATTCTTTTTTTTTTTCTTTTTTCTTTTTTTTTTGTAGCGGCCCACCACACTCCCCCACACCAAAAGGCTCAATTGAGCCCCCTGGTAATGGACGCTACTGTTCTCAGCACGTCTGGTAGCAAAACAAAGAAACTTCAACGCGAACAAAATTTTAATCATGCTGAGAACACAAAAGTTTATTATTTACTGCGAGGAAATGTATGCTATAATTAAACAAGATTACGATAAGGATCTCAATGGAAGAAAATTTCCTTTAAAGAGATCCATTTCTTTTTTTTAATAATGTTAACTAATTAAATATTATGCTAGATTTACTTAAGTTTACTTATTAATAGTTAAAAATACGACAAAAGAAAACTACGATGCTACAAAAACAAACAAAATTTGATTAAAAAAAACTGGTTGTTGATCGACTTTTTTAACGATTCAATTTTTCTTTTAATAACTGTACTACTTTGACTTTAAACATGGAACGGTTGTTGATGGTCTTTATTTCAGTAGGTAAAGCGTTGTATATTGTAGGTCCTATAAAAGAAATTCTTTTTTGCCCTAAAGATGTCATGGATCGGCTTCGTTGCTCGGCTTCGTTAGAAATGATCATAGAGAATAAGCCTTTATAACAGTGCTTTTGTTAATTTGCTACAGTGTTGCCAGATATTTTTATGACTAGTTCTAGATCATTTTTATTGTTCTTTTTTAAATTTTCATCGAAATTTTCACATTTTTGCCAACGTTTTTTACTAAAATAATATTTCAAAAAAAATTATTTATTTTTGAGGGAGTCTTTACCCATCGAAGATAAAAAATGTAAAATTTAAAGTTCTTAAGAAAAATTATTAGTGAAAATTTTAAAATTTTGCCCGTGTATTTTGTCCACAAACCTTCAAAAAAAAGTTGTTCTGGGCCCCCAGATCGATATTTTTGCTGATATTTTATTTTTGAATGTCCAGTAAAAGACACCGTCACGCGATCATTATTTCCAAATTCTGCATTATAAACATTGAAAAAAAAATATTTAAATACAACGTTCATTGATTTTCCATTGATTCCAAAAGCGAGTTCTGAATAACTTATTTAAAATTCTTACAGAAATAACGTTTTTTAAATATAATTTGCCGATTTTTTTTTTAATAAATAATGAAGCTAGGCTTTGATTTTTTTATTCTGAAACCAAATTAGAAGTTTTGTATGTTTTTGAGTTCACAGTTCAATTGAAGCAGGGAGCTCCACTAAAATTTCTAAAAACATTATTTTAAAAAACATCTACCAGGGCCGGATGAAGCCATCAAGGGGCCCGGAGCTATTTTTCTCGGGGGGCCCCTATGATTCAATTTTTTTAAGGACATCCCAGAGAATACAAAACATTTCAATCATGTTAAAGAACTGGATATGAGCTCAGTTTACTGTCTTCAAATTACCATGATGTCTGCGTATAAGTTAGTTTCTGGTACCTTCTAATAAAAATTGTTAATTAATCACGTGCCGAATTAAACATTGCCGAAGAGTTTAGAAATGTTTAAAAATTGAAAGCTCTGATTTGAGCTGCAAAATGTTAATTTTAATTCTTATTTTTTAAATACCCTTATTACCAACTAAAGTTCCCTGATGTAGAAAAATGATCGGTGAGATGTTTTAAATGATTTTTATTTCATCATTGATTGTCTGGTTTGTGTTTCATCGAGAAATATAACCTTATGATAATTGGAAAGCATCATGAAGATTTGAAACATGGAACACAAAATTCAAATAAATAAACAAAATAAATAAATTCAAATTCCATACAGATACAGATATAAGAGTTTAAGAATTCATGACTGAAAAAAAGTTTATATTCAGAACCACAAGTCAGTGTCTCAAATCTAAATCATAATTTAAATAATTTCAAATCGAGTTTAGAGAAACAAAATATGAATTACATTAAAAAAAAGAGATTTAAATCGAAATTGCACCACATGTGATTTCCAATTTTATATCTTTGAAACACAAAAAAAAAAACGATTTCATGAAATGTTTATGAATATGATTCTCATCAGATAAAAAAAAATTATTATCAAATTGTTATTCTAAAAGTGACAAAAGTTTTATTCGATTTTCCAAAGTCAAAGGGTTATAAGTGAAAATGATCGATTGAAAAATCAGATTAGAGATTAAATGTTCAAAACACAGAATCAGTTATCTATGAAAAAGTCAGATAAGAAATCCAAATGAGTTTAGTACCTTGAAAAAGTTCTCGAGTTCTCAAAACTCAATAAAACCATGAAATTGAACTTCAGTAACTGAAGAAACAACACAAGACTTGAAAATCTCAATAAATTGAATCTGGATAAACATAAGACTAAAAACATAATGATATTAGTAACTTAACTATGAGATCGTTTCCATGATCATTTAGAAAATGAATAATAATAAGTAAAAATGAACATTATTATTGCGCAAGACGTTTGTGTGTTATGAAAATGAGTAGAATTTGAGAAAATGAGAAAATTTGAGATGTTTTGCTTCATATTCTACTTATTTTTTTTTATTTTTTTTTTTTTTTTTTTTTTACATTATTGTTGTCCATATTTTGGGTTGAAAATTTTGAATTTCAATACCGCAAGATTTTGATATTCTCAGCCCGCAAAATGCTGGAGAACTTCTTCACTGGTTACTCTAGGGGGCCCCCTTAACTTATGTAAGAGAAAAACTATTCTAGATATTATTTCACGGGGGCCCCTTTAGTTCTTATATTTCAAGTTTTCATTCCGATTTTCTAGTTTTGTTTTTTTTTTTTCATAAATTTATAGAAATTTAAGTTGTATGATTAAAGTAATGTTAAAACATTTTCCATCGGGGAGCCCTCTGAGCCGGGGGGGCCGGGGCAATTGCCCCTTTTGCCCCCCCCCCCTTTATCCGGCCTTGATTGGAACCGAGATCAACATTTGGTTGAACGGAAATTTAAAAAAAAAACTTATTTTTTATGTAAACGGAAACTTTTCTCAAAACTGTGAAAATTTATTTGTGATACAATTTTTTTTTTCAAACAGTTTATCAAAAACGAAATTTCTCGAAACCCTTAACGAAAAGTTAAGTGAATAGTGTCTACACAAAATTGCATGAAATATTCTCAAAGAGATCTTAAGCAACTTCATTTTTTGTTGAACATACCAGCACTTCACAGGAGGAAATAAAGCCAGGATATGTCTTATGGCATATGTCATGAACGGAAATATAAAGAAAAATAGCAAATCTTCGATTTTCTTCTTGAAATGTATTGTATTTTTTACTGAATGATTAGATTATATTTATAAAACTGGGCAGATAAATTATTTAATCTAGAAAAACATGGAAACTAACTAACTTTTTTATGATATTTTTATCTCATTAAGAATTGCGAACAACATACAACGAGAGACTCCAGGAATTCGCTGAGCCGTATTTCAACAGAAAATGGATTAAATGTGTAGATATCAAATTCTTGAGTTAATTGAAGTGTCGGATTTGATTTCTAATAATATTATTTAAAAATAAATTTAATATTTCAAAGTAGATATGCTCAGTACGACGAAGCTTCGCTATTTTAGCCAGATTTGGCATCATGCCACTATTCTAAAAGTGTCCTGGAGTGGTATGAGGCCAATTCTGCCCATTTTGTTCCAAAGTACATGAACCCGCTAAACTGTCCGGAGCTGCGCCCGGTGGAGCATTACTGGACAATAATGAAGCGGAAACTCCGGAAGAGCAACATGACAGTTGAAGGACATGTTGAGAAAATGGGGAAAAAAACTGATAAACTGGTACCGGATGACACTGTAAAGACTTTGATGGAAGGCATCAAGCGAAAATGCGTTCAATTTTACACTCAAGGCTGCATCGATTAACTTTTCTTTTGATTTTAGAAATAAATAGATGTATTATACTACCGTAAAATTATGGTTTGATATTAAACATTAAAAAAAAATTGGCATGACATTTTCAGTGTCGCAATAATTTCATGTTCACCTTTTATAGACCCTAACCGCAAAGGAAGGTTAAAAAACTAATAAAAAATGTTTAACTTGTTTTATACCAGCAAAAAAGATAATCAACTGAATATGACAATCTGTAATGAAGGGTAGCCTTTTTTTTGTTTTTTTCTGGGATTTTATCGCTTTCGCGTTAGTCATCCCTTCCTATGAAGGGTAGCCCATAATGCCCATACTTTACACAAGAATAATCTACATCAATAAATGACTTGCTGGTTAGTTGCATATCCTGAAGGTATGCTAATTATTGGATTCAAAACTTCATATCGGTACCATGTAATCAGTAGGAAAAAAGGGTATATTTTAAGGTTGCCAGATTGCCCGGTTTTATCCGGGATTGTCCGGCTACATAATTTGAAATTTGGGAACATTTTGGCCCAACCCGGTTGCCCGGATTTCATTGGAAAAGTCCGGATTTTGCCCTGGTTTATTCTCATTCTTATTCCCAAATCAAACTTTAAAAACAAATTGTGTTGAAAAAAAATTATTTATACGTCCAAAACGATTTTTTTGGAGATAGTTTCATAAAATTAATCATGAAAGGTGTTTTGAAAGCCTAAAATACGATTTTAAATCTGCTGATAAAATTTGATGATTTTTTTTTCTTGATTTTTGATACGTAGTTGCTAGGTTTCGACCAAATTTGCCCGGATAAATATTGCACGGATTTGGTCGAAAATTTTTAAATGAAATGCTGGGATTTTGCCAGGTTCTTCGAAAAAATAGCCCGAATTGTCCGGCCCGGATACTACCTGAAAAAATTCTGGCAACCTTAGTCTATTTCATTTTTTAAACGTTTCACAATCAGTAAACTTTTATTTATTTTTATTTATTTGTTATAAATACCTACACATGGGTTCCGAATACTTGATACGTATTCTAAATTAGACATGCCTACATTTTAAATCCATCTCATCTTCAAATATCAGATAGCCATAGTTACAATGTTTCAAACATAAGTGTCCCTCCAAACCCAACTAAAGACACTGCGGGATCATGAACAAACAACTGACTCATGTCGTAAAACAGAAACAAAAGCAAAAAAACTATAACTCAATGTTTCATCCTTCGATCAAGCAACAAAACGAAAGGAAGGAGTTGTCACTTCCTCGACACCCACGCACTTCCCTCGATTCTAAAACTCGATTACCTTCCACTATGCGTACTGCTCAGCCCATAGCTCAAGTTCCACCAACACAAGTCGGGTGCGGGTACGAAAATGAACCACAAAAACGTTAAGTCTCTCTAGCCAAATCTAGTCCAAGAAACAATTTGCCTACTTCCATGAACAGCCCCGGGTAGGTAACGCTCATTACGCCTGACTTTTTATGATGTTCGGTATTTCTTTTTACTTTGGGTTGATGTCACTCCTCAATCCGCATTTTTTTTTCGTTTTTGAATACCGCGCGAACCGCGGAAAGGAAATGTTTATTAGAATGGGTGGAGAAAACCCTCGCGCTCTGATCCCAAATACTTAGTACCTATGTGGTACTTATGTATGTAGGTCCTATACAAATCTTGCCGCTTGAATGACTTCGCAATATTCTTTGCGTAGGAGTACAATCGGGGCGAATATGCTGCAAAGCTCCGTTGAGAAAGCAATACGGTAGCGTGTATCGATTTTGTAATCATAATCATAATCATAGATTAGCTGCTGTGTGACTTGCTTCACGCATATACAACAAGTACATAAGTATGTATGCTGTGTGGTACTTGGAACGGGCGACGAAGTTTAGATTTTCACTCGGTGATTTTATTTTCCAATATCGGTCGGCCGGGCAGAGTTGAATGACTTCCATCTGGTTTAAATATTCTGTCAACGATCCAATACCAGCCTGCCGCCCTCTTTAATCCAACAAATCATCGATAGACTGGCTACAATCGGATGCGGAGAACATACATTTTTCATAGCCGCAGCATGAATCGGTAGTTCTCAGATGTCCTATTGTTTTTTTTATTGATTCAATACTTTGGACTCGGAGTGAATTTTCGTGGTTTAAAAACTATAAAATTTTCATCTCTAGAGTGTATGCTTCACGGCCATTTTAACGTTCCCAGGAATCGGGAAATCTAACAATTCATTTCTCGGAATTTCCGGGGAAAATTGAAACAAAAAGATTTTAACGCTTCACTACATACGAAACCTTATCTAAATGGTGTTTCCAAACTTTTAAGAACTAGTTATTGTAAAAAGATTTCAGACCCAATTAGACAAACATGAGATATCAAAGAAACCAAGAACGTACGCCATTATTATCATGAATTTTTCGAAAAAGATACAACGGCTCACCGACGGGACTTGAACCTGCAATTTCCGCTTCAGTACAACGGCGCGTTAGCCAATTACACCCCGGTAAACGTGCCGAAACAGGCTCCAGCATGGGCACATTTCTCCCTCATCACCCAAACTTACTCACTTAATGGTCTCGCGTCGATTCTCCGGCGCATAGAGCCGTAGTAAAAGACCTCCACTGTTGACAATCCGGAGCCAGCGTCTTCAATCGGTCCCTGTCAAGATTTTCGTCGACAGTTCGGATTTCGGCGGCTATAGGCTCGCCGCCACGAGTTTCTTATTTATTTATTTATTTATTTCGCCAAACATTGTAGGCTACATATATAATAACTTAAAGCTAGGGATTACAATTTTCAGATAGGCTTAATAATAATGATTTTTTTTTACATTTTCAAAGTCAGGGTCTTCGGTGCCTGTTACCGTAAAAACCTTTTTTCAGCTGCTGTTTTGACATAGTAAAGTCTATGTTCTCATAATATTTATTGTAACTATACATTAAACAATTCATTGGACTATATTTTCCATAATCAGTTCGAGTAGAGGTTATAATGAAAAGATTTCTTGTTCTTAAATGACGGCAAGGACAATAAAAGTTTAATTGATTTAGTAGATAAGCAGACTGAACGCGTTGATTAATTATGTCGTTTACAAAACAGATTACAGCAAACTCTCTTCTTACACTTAATGTTTCGATGTTAATAAGCAGGCAACGTGATTCATAGCTAGGTAATTCTCTCTGAGACCATCCTAAATTTCGTAAAGCGAATAGAACAAATTGTTTCTGGACTGATTCTAAACGGCTTTTATGTGATATTTGAAAAGGCGACCACACAACGCTACAATACTCAAGAATGGATCTAACATAAGCTGTGTACAATGTTTTTATTGTGTATGGGTCTTTGAAATTATAACTAAAACGTTTTATAAATGCTAACATACTGTTCGATTTCTGAATTATTGAGTTATAGTGATCTACAAAGGTAAGTTTTGAGTCCAATATAACTCCAAGGTCTCTAATCTTGTTGACTCTATCGACAGGATCATCTCCCAATTTGATAATTTCATATGACTGACATTTTCTTCTAGTAAAAACAATATTTGAACATTTTGCCACGTTAAGTTTGAGCAGACTTTTAATGCACCATTTGTTAAATACATTAACTTCGTTTTGAAAGATTCTGAAGTCTTCTTCGCTATTTACTTTCATATAAAGCTTCATATCATCAGCATAAATTAGCACATTTGACTGCTTGAGAAGACAAGTTATATCATTTACGTATAAAATAAATAATAGGGGGCCGAGATGGGAGCCTTGAGGTACACCAGAAGTGACGGAGATACTTTTTGAAAGTGAACCATTAAATCTAACAACTTGTGAGCGGGTCGTTAAATAGGACCTTATCCATTTCAGTAGGTGTGAACTGAATCCTTGTTTATTTAATTTAAAAATTAACATGGGGATGTCAATGCTGTCAAAAGCTTTACTGAAGTCCGTGTATAAAGCCTGAACAGAATTACCGCGATCCATACAGCTAATATTATAGGTAACAAACTCCAGTAAATTAGTGGCTGTAGATCTTCCTTTAACAAATCCATGTTGCTTTTCGGTAATGAGAGTTTTAATTTGGTTATATATTTTTTCATTCACTAAAGCTTCGAAAAGTTTTGGTATGCACGATAAAATGGCAATGCCCCTGTATTTTTTTATGTCAGATTTTTTTCCTGACTTAAATATGGGTACAAGAAATGATTCTTTCCATACTTGAGGAAAAACACCTGATTTCAATGAAGAGTTAAATAGAAGAAATAAAGGCATACTCAGTTCATTTACTAGATTTTTTAAAAGAAGTGGAGGAATTCCATCAGGCCCGGGCCCTTTAGTGCTGTCTAAGGAGGAAATGGATTTACATATTTCTTCAAAGGAAATTGATTCGACTACAGTTAATGCCGTTGAACCAGAGAGATAACTAAAAAAGGAAGTATCACGATCATGCTCAGAAAAACTAGTGTAAACGGTTTGGAAAAAGTCGGCGAATAGATTACAAATTTCGTCGGAATTTTGACCTTCTATGCTGCCAAAGTGCATGCGAGTTGGAAAACTATTGTTTTTCAATTTTGTTTTAACATATCTAAAAAAGTTTCTTGGGTTCGATTTTATGTTTTGCTCAATTTTTATATTATAGTCTTGGAAAGAAGTACTTAAGCGTATTGCTAGTAGATTACTGGCTTCTTGGTGTTCTAACTTAGTGACTAATGATGGATTCTTTTTCCAGTTTTTATGTGCCTTCTGCTTTTTATTTCTTAAGTACACAAGCTCTTTCGTGAACCAAGGCGGATTTTTGTTATTATTTGTTCGTCGCTTTAATTTTGTTGGAACAAATTCTTTGAGAATATTACCAAGAATTTTGTAAAAAATCTCTACTTGATTGTCTGTTGAGTTCTCAGTTTCTGGGTCTGCCTCTCCCTCGATATCCCTCTGGATTCCATTCAAACACCTCTCTGCAAATCTCGATCTCATCTCCTCGCAGCTTCTGCCCAATCCATCTCCATTTACGTTCCCGAATCTCGATTTTAAGCGCCCTTTGAAGACACCGGCGATGTAGTACCTCATTTGAGATCCAGTTGCTAGGCCCAGGCTTCCGAAAAGTACAGCTTTGCTATGACAGCCTTTTTCTTGCCAAACAAACTGTCTCGGTTTTCCTTACCACTCGGTTCGCTGCTGTACCGTCGGTAACGAATCGTAATGCTTCGGGTACATCGCACACGTGCGAGAACCCAGGCTGTATCTGAACAATCGGCTCAAAGCATGCGTCGCCGAAAATGTTGTGCTTTAAGCTGTAGCGAACCCAACCGACAGTTCGGTTTTCATCCCTTCATGACTCTTGTTTCGAAAATAATTTCATCCTAACTGTCGGCTGCAGGGCGTGACAGTTTTTGCAGGACTGTCACGGGTGACTGTCGTGCCCATACCGTACCCATACCCGATCGTATGCGCTGCTGCTCGGTTCGAATAGATCGAACGAGCCATATATTAACACCGAGCAGCAGCATACGGCCGAGGCGTAACGCGATGTGTGGTGCCGGTGCAGGTTAGGCGAAAGGGGCAGAGGGTGATTGGGGTGATCACCACCCGCAGTAGCTTCAAGCAAAAGGAAAATTCATACGTTCGTTCGAAATTAACTCGGCCCGAGCGAATCTCGGCTACAGTCGGACGGAGTAAGTAGTACTGTCATGCGAAATTCAACGCATTGAAAACTGTCACGAAGATATTCCCAAAACTGTCACGAAGCTTAAAAAACTTTCATACCCACGAACAAACTCTCGCATGGGGTAAAACGAGGCCTCGCTGTACATCGCACGACCGCTCCTTTTAAAACTGTCGGGGATGAAATATTCGGGAAGCTTTCATCGAGGTGCATGTGCGACCTTCGCAAGAATACTGTCGTTCGCCAGTACTTTTCGGAAGCCTGGCCAGGCCACCAAGCGCGGATGATATTCCGTAGGCAGCGATTCACAAATACTTGCAGTTTTCGCGTCGTCACGGCATATGTGCACCAAGTTTCACACCCGTACAGCAATACAGATTTGACGTTTGAGTTGAAGATTCGGATTTTCGTTCGTAGAGAGATCTGTCGTGACCCGCAGATGTTTCGGAGACTTGCAAACGCAAATCGGGCCTTTCTGATCCGTGTTTCGATGTCTTTCCTGGTACCACCATCAGGCGTTATCTGGCTACGAAGATACTGGAAGCACTTCACTTTCTCAACTTGATGCCCAGCTACCACGAAATTGGAAGGATTTACTGTGTTGATTTCCATCGACTTGGTCTTTCCGACATTGATTTTAAGACCTGCCTTGGGCGAGCAAAAAAATATCGTCTGCCAGGCGAGGTTGCCGAAATCACAGAAAAATCTGTAATTTCACAGAATTTTGAACAAATTTTCATCACAGAATTTGTGTCACAGAACACAGAATTTTGAAAATTCTCAAATATCACAGAGTTTTTGAATTTTGAAAAGATTTTCAAAACTATAATTTGTTTGACCAGTATAAAATTTAGTTTTCACTTTGTAATTCAGTAAAATATGATAGGATTGGTAATTTTAATTGATTTTACTCAACTTAAATGTAAAAAAGACCCAATTTATCAGGAATTTTCAATGGAATAAAAGGGAATAGCATCACAGAAAACTATCACAGAGTTTTAATGTAAAATCACAGAAAATCAGAATTTTTTTCTAAAAAGCACAGAATTTTTTTTCCGGCAACCTTGCTGCCAGGTCGAGATCGTCTGCTCTATTGTCGAAGAATTTCACGACAATCCTCGGTTTAGTCTACAGTAGGAATACCATACGTACTCTTTTAAAAGTACATGTACTCTTTTTCGATCGAGAAATGGACATACTATTATTTTTGTGAAATTTCTCCTGTACATTTTTTGAAGTTGTTGCATCTATTTCTTCTATTTCTTTGATCTTTCCACCTATCAATCTATCTACTTCGCCGACATGCCAAAAATATAATAAGAGAATATTAAAAAAAAAATAGAAAGCAGATAGACTTACAAACATCATGCCGGCACCATCATGGCGGTACAGAACATAGTAAATAATCAAGAGAAGGTGATATGAACCGATGCCTAAGGTGCAGTTGAGATAGAGAGAGTTTTTGCTTATTTTACGATTTTTTGGAAGCTGAATTAAAAGGCCGCTGGAAGCTGAATAGAGGATCATTAAGACTTGTTTTGGAACTTGAAATTATCAATTAGAACTTAAATTTTGAGCTGCATAGAACATACTTCATATCAATGATGGGGCTGAGTAAGCGTTTTTGTACCTGTTTTATGGGGCTTTTGGTGTCTTGGGAATGCTTTAGAGATTCTACAGTTTTTATAAAAGTTGAAAAAGAATACATTTATTTCTAAAATCACAAAAGGGAGTTGTAAAGATTTGAATATTAAAACTTTTATTTTATCTACAAATTTGTTGAAGACCGCCATATCTTTTGAATTAAACATATCTAAGATGCATTTTGGTTTAGAACTTCTTTGAAATTTCGTCGAATTCCTGAATTTTTATTTAACTGGAAAAAAACGAACACTTAGGTTAATTTTTCACAGAAGTCAAAATTACCTGAAATCATCGATAAAGTTAACCATTGCTTCAAAACCTTTTTTTTTTTCAATATATTTGTAACATTTTTACAGTTTTTTTCAAAAACCAGTGCACAAAGTTAAATGAATTTTAACCTATTTTTAAATGTTAGCTTGAATCTCAGAAATGAGAGCTGGTAAAATGAAATTTAATGGATCTTTGAATTCAACACGCCCGAACCAGTCAAACCCAATTTTTTTTATTTATTGCATCTCGGAAAATGTGAATTTTGTTGCCTTGGGATATCATAAATTGATCCTTCATGTATTTTTTTCAGTTATATCTTAAAAATGAATTGAAAAAAATTATAAAAAGATGTCATCAAGATAAAAAAAATCAATTTTTACTTTACTCATACATTCTCTGTAGCATTTTTTTTTTACTTTTCGAAACGAAGAGCTAAAATTTCATTTCATTCATTCCAGGTTAAATAAAGTTAAAAATTTTGGATAAGAGCATGAAATTCAAGAGCAAATCAATGAAACTAGAGTTTCAAGAGTGTCGTTCATCAGGATCACAAATCATAATTTAAATTCAGAATTGAACTTAAGCTTAGGAATAAAATTCAAATAAAATAAAATTAAATAAAAATTATGCTCCTGACAACTGGTAGGATTTTGAAAATTCATTCAAGCGAACGAGTCTTCAAAATTTTATGCATCTGGAAAATTCAAAAATTTCATTGCATGTCACATGTAATTCTTTAGTATTGTGCATTCAATTCAATGAAAAATACAATATGATACATTGTATATCTTTCATCAATGCTTGTCAAAGCTTAATTTGTTGGAGTAAAATGTTGATTGACCAGTATAAATTTCTAGAAATGAAATTATGTAGACTTCATGTAAAAACCGTGACAAATCGTAAGAAACAGTACATTTGAATTGGCAAAAATCAGTTTTTATCAATATTTTTAAAGTTTAAAAAAAAAATAACAATAAATCAACGATGATTAACTATCAATCGCAAATGAAAAATAAAATCCATATATATATATCCATATTGGTTGCACCATCACACTTAAATTTTTAAATATTTATGTTCAAAGACTCAAAGGTAACATTTTTTTTTCAATACATACTTATAAATTATTTAAAAAAAACTGCTTCAGAGCGAAAATGTCAATTTAGTTATTGGAAACAAATATTTAACCTGTGGTGAAATTTTCAAATAGTTTTTCCGAATTGTAATTACTATTTATTCTCAATGATGATTCGAGTTTGAAAGCTGTCAAACTTTAATTTGTAATTCTCAGTTCTTAGTTTTGGAATTTTGTATTTCAATGTCATGTAGATATCTATTCACTTTTTTAATCTGTTATTTATTGAACAGGTTTTCCAGAACTTTTCTGTAAGTATCCAGGCCGGGCATTGGGTTTCTAAATATAAAACTAAACGTATTTTTCGAAAAATACAAGAAAAAAGCTGAAAAATAAACACACGAAAATGATTTTCTTTACCAAGGCACATTAGAGGCGTTCAATTCTTATTTAACAATTTCAAAAAATGCATGCGAATTTATTTTGTAAAATTAGTGGAAAATTTGGAGTTTCATAAAAAAAAATTTGGAATAATCCTGGAAAAAACGGGTCTTTTCCCTCGATAAACGGCAACCAGACCGGACCAGAAATTTTTTCTTTGAAAATCTGGGCAAGCCTCGGATGAAGCGGTAAATTGGAATGCTAATGGCCGTAAGAACGGGGGGCGTTTTGAGGGTTAAACCCTCTACCATGAGGGTCCAAGAAAAGCAAGCGAGGTTTTTTACTCAACACTCAATTTTCGGTTCTCAATAAAATTTTGTAATTGAATAAGATTGTTCAAGTAACAAACTTGACTTAGAACTTTAGCATCAGTTCTAATTCAAGTCAAGTCAACCCACACTAATCCCAGGTTCAAAATTCTGCAACAGTTATTCAAATTTTTCTCACTTGTTGATTGAAACTCAGTTCTTTATATTAAATTTTAAATGAGAATCAATTCATTCCAGCAATTTTGATTCCAAACTGTCAAAATCATAATTGTATTTCTGTTTTTATATTTTGTTTTCTGTATCGAGTTTAAGATTTTTTATTTGAAATTTGAATAATTATTGGAAACTTTTGATAGAAAGATAAAGTTTGGAAATCCTGGTTCAAACAAAATTTGAGCCATGAATTTCACAATGCGTATGCATTTTCAAAATTAAAAAGCTTTATTTTCAGAATTTGGAAAAAAGAAGAATAATAACCGTCCTGAGTATTTGTTTTGTTTAAAGATAAAAAATTCTTGAACTTAATTCTTATGCTAAATTCAGGTATAGCCAAGCTTTAAAAGGCCATCCACAACTGAAAACTCGGAACTAGATCTTCATTTTTTTTATTCTGAATTCGAATTAAGATTTAGAAAGCGTATTGAAATTCGGAAACAGATTCAAAATTCAATTTTTTAATGCAGGTTCAGAATTTGGATTTAGAAACAATATTAAATTATTATTAATTCCGATTTAGATTGTAAATTGAGGTTTATAACGTTGATTGGTAACGTAATTTTAAAATTTCAGCTGAAGATCACAAATAATAAGCAAAATTTGATTTTATTTGGAAGTTGATTGTATGAAAAAAAAAACTAATTCCTTTTCATGAAAAAAGTATCCACATGATTTTTGCGTTGGATTTGATTTTAAATGAAGAATGTTTGCTGATAAAGAAACATGTAATCTTCACGAGGAAAAACTCGGTGTTTTGATTCGTTTATTTTTAATAAATATTTTTAGCAGTTAGCTAAAGAGTCGCAGCTTTATATTAAAAGAGCCGCATGCGAATCGCGAGCCGCAGGTTACCGACCTATGCATTAGACTGAGTCGATTTGGGGACATTTTTAAATTTCTCAAATCCTGGGGTCTTCGTATTTGTTCAAAACTCATCCATGAATTTTTGCAGAAGTTTTAAGTAACGTTTTCGTGAGTAAATTTTATTTTTTAGGTTTGTATGGGAAAATTGAATATTTTGTACTGAAAAATCAACATTATTTTTGTTTCTTCTGTGGAACTGATTTTGCTTATGGATATTGTGCCAATTTATAAATTCGGAAATTTTGTGCTATATAAACCATTCCGCAAATCATGGATGAGAACCAATACAAAGCTTTTTAGACCCCAGGGTTTGAGAAATTCAAAAATGTCCCAAAATTGACTCAGTCTAGTATCCATTAGCTAGCATACATATAACATTATTCACAAAGGATTTCAAATTTATCAACTTATTTATATGGGTTTGAGAAACACAATCCATTCACAGCTTATAGGCTTGTGGCTAGCTAGTACGTGCATCACATTATAAATGCATTGCAAAGATGTGATCAAGATGTGCATATATAGGAGGTGTAACGTTGTCCAATTCCCAATTCAGTCATTTTGGTTTTGCTTTCGCTGAACCTCACCGCGCTCTCCTTGCCTACTTACTGACAAAGTCAGAGAACCTTGTGTTCTATTTACCTTGGATGTGATCTGATTAGGATACCGTAATCTTCGACGAGCGTCCAAATTCAAAATTTAATTTCCCTCTACAATATGATAAAAAAAATCCAATCGATAGAGTTATTTGCATGTTGCTAACAGTATTACTTAAAAAAAAGATACGTTGTTCAAGAGTTATCATCTTTCATTCTGCTACGATTTTTTATCCAAAATAGTTCACTTACATCTACCTACTTCAGAACAGACCGGTTTTGTTTCCAAAAACCCATCGATTGTATAACAGATGGTTTCACTCGAAAGATGTCCATAATTAGTCATATCGCCCGATGTTGATCATTCTTTTTTGTGTGACTTCTTAGCTCAGTTGCCTATAAGTCAACTCACCACACTGGAAGACATGTTTGGGTTTATACGGGTTGTCACAGCTGGAAGGTTATTGGTTGACGATACATTTCAATACGAATAAATACGCCAACGCCTCTCGGTCCGTGAGCATCATCGCTGCGCGGCGGCTTCAAGCGCAGGCAGGAATGAATAAAAATAAATAATCATTTAGTGAGTAAGGCAACCGCGAAAAACAATAACAGCCATGCGTACTGTGTTGCGTAATGATGTACCATGCACTGAGAAGTTGACTGAAGAAGTTGATTTCAGTCAGCATCAAGTTCTGTGTTATCGATTAGTATTTTAATGTAGTTGCCTAAGAAAAAGTTGGATGTTTAATTTGAAGACTTCCAACGCTAAACTAATTGTGGACTGTTTTAATTCTTACAAACAAGCTCTATTGCCTGAAGATGGCAATAGATCTTATAAGGACCGCCATACAGTTAGAGGCGACTTATGAGTACCATATCGCCCACCATCTCAACCGATCGCGTTAATCGTTCCTTTCCGAGCTTAAAACTACCTTAATCTGGTGGCTGCGTTTGTGCTGTTCTCCGAACTTTGGCCCTGCTTCTGGTTAGCCACACAGCTATTAAAGTTATTTGATGCCGAGCTTGTAACGCCAGCTAGCATCCTCCCACTACCTACTCATGAGAAACTTCCCGGCTGCTGAACGTAGGACCTACGAACAAATTCTCGCTATATAAGATGTTAATCGTCGTTCGTAGTACCTATGTACGTGTGCCTATAGCACGCTCGAAAGGAAAAAGCCAAGCCAAAAACAACAAAGTGGTGCGCCGTCTGAGCGACTTTTGGGTCGTTTAAGTCTCCTCGCCCCGGTCGCTGTGTCACGCGTTATGTTCGCCCACCCGTGCGTGAGCAGTTTCACGCCCCTGCACTTGGCCTGCCTGTAAAGCACATTCTCCTACTTATTACATGCAGTCCGAGTTTAGGCGTAGGTGTACGGTTTTAGTCCGTGTACAGAATTCTGTCAACAGTTAACTTAATCCTATAATAAAAGTATGGAAGTTATGTTTGTACAATTAGTACCTACAACTTTATAGGACTTTTACTATTTTGAGGTGGAATAAAGATTGGTGCCATATTTCCTTTAAGGACTTTAAAGACTGCTTTTTGATCACATAAAAAAATTAAAATTTGAAGACTTCTAAGGACATTAACAGGCTAAGGCGTGACAGGCTTCAGGCCTGTATCTCACATGCAAACGTGGCACAATGGATATCCACAATTACTTAGACTTCAGCTATTATTTTCAGTTACTTCGACCATGCACTGCAGGATTGAATCCTGACTTCGATTAAGTTATGGATTGAAAGCTCAATTTCATAATCCAATTGGTACCGATATAATATTCAGATTTTTTACTTTGAATTGATAAAATTTTTAATTTTCGTCAGTTTTACCCAACTTATTATCACAGTCATCATAGAATTTTTGGTTCAAATCACAGAAAGTCAGATTTTTTTTATAAAAACACAGAATTTATTTCGGCAACCTTGATATGGTATTGATTTTTTTTTACATTTTTAGCTATATTCAGTGCTGTTAAACATTTCAAATAATTTTAATGCACCAAAAATATAATAGGCTGTTATAAAACCTAAAAAAAGAAGAGAGTTAAAAAATTAAAAAACTTTTCAAATGATACCAAAGTAAACTATTTTGTTTTTTTTTAGGTTAAGTTTTAGGGTAAAAAAGTTTTATTCATCCACAAAAAAATCTAAATCAATTCATTATTAATACAGCAGAGCGTAAAATAAAGACTCAAAATCGCCTTGCATGTTTTAAAAATCATACATATGTAAGTATAGAAAACATGAAAAACTTGAATAAGTTTTCGATAAATTCAAAATTTGAGTTGATCTTTTAACTTTAATCGAGGAGAAGAAAGTAAAGCAATGCATGCTTTTGAAAAGACATAAAATGTTGAACTTATAAGATTTATAAACGTGTAAACCCACATTTCAAATCCGAGAAAAAAATTACCTATTGGAACAATCATATTAAAAAAGCTAAATTTCACTTTAAAAAAAAAAAATCAAAGAAAAATTAAACAATGATTTTAAGAATATGAGGAAATATAATTGTTTGTTACGCATGGATTAAATTGAATCTTGAAAATACGAATAATCGTTCTCGGTCCTTCCTAGTTGTATCATATGCCTCTACTAATTACGGTCACGATACATCACTTGTTAGAATATTTAGAATCATCAATCGCGAATCATCAGTTTATGATTTTGGTTTATCTCGCAGCACATTGAAATGTAAATTTCGCAGAGAGCTTTGGAAAAGCTTAATCTAGGCCTAAGATTAACTTTACAAAATATTGATAGATTTTAAGATGTTTTTATTTAAAGTACGCGATGTATCGTTTGGATTCAAATTGTAATCTGTTGATGCAAAAGATGAGGGTTTTTACGCGACTTGTTGGATTGAATCTCACCTTATATGAACTGTTTCCCCTCCAATAAAGATAAAGAAAAAATGGAATTTAAAAAAAAGAGAAGCAAATTTTTGAAGATTAGATGTATTCCTTTGTTGGAAAATAATAAAAATAGTGACTTTTGTGAAAAATTTCAAAAAAAGTAACTGGTGAGTGACCAGTTAAAAAAAGTAAAAAAGTTACTAAAAAGTGACCAACTTCTAGCCCTGTATTCAGTCTAATCTTGGTTGTCGTTCTTAGGACGTTAGGCTAAACAGGTCATCAGCGCACGAACATGGCACTAGACCTAATGGGATGTTGGATCGAATCGACGATAAATCAAATGTTCCCAAAAATTGGGATAAATGCTTAAGATTCAAAGCAAATTGAAATTAAAAAAAACAAAAATCTATAGGTATTTATGTCACTTTACAACCGAATTGAAATATCTCATAATTTTGATAGAGGGTCAAAAATCTTTCAATAGTTGTTCTTGTTATACACACATACTAGCTGACCCGGTAAACTTCGTTTTACCTTCTCATGGAATCGTAATAAATGTTTGATTTCATCTACACGTCCTTAACTTCATCGTGTTCGCGAATCGATTCTTATGGAAATCGTAACAAATAAAGTTGAATTTGTATTGGGACCACCTTCCATAAAAAGTGAGATTCTTGAAACTATTATACAAACCATCTCTGACCCGAAAAACCCTCGGATACCAAATTTCACTTCATTACGACCGACCATTCATACGTGATGGTGTTACAAAGAAAACGCCTCCATTTTTATACATAAGATGTGTAAAGAGATAATTTTGTATGGGGCCCCCTTCAATAAAAAGTGAGATTCTTGAAACTATTATACAATACATCTCTGACCCGACAAACCCTCGGACCAAATTTCACTTCATTACGACCGACCATTCATACGTGATGGTGTTACAAAGAAAACGCTTCCATTTTTATATATAAGATGAATAAGAGATAAGTTTGTATGGGGACCCCCCTTTCATAAAAAGTGAGATTCTTGAAACTATTATACAAACCATCTCTGATCCAAAAAACCCTCGGATACCAAATTTCACTTCATTACGACCGACCATTCATACGTGATGTTGTTACAAAGAAAACTCCTCCATTTTTATATATAAGACAAGAGGTCTGTTGGGCACACATCAAGGGTTTTTATATGCGGAAAAAGTAAATTTAAATAAAAATGTTTTTTTAACTTAAATGAATGCGCCTCTCTCTTAAAAGTGCCAGAAAGTATAATTCGAATCATTTGCTAACAAGTGGAAAATTTTTTGTGAATATTTGAATGGTTAGAAGTGTGGAAACAAGCAGAACAAAATGAAAAAAAAATGACCATTATGTTCGAAAGGCACATTTAACAGTTCCCGTATTTAGATCTTTTGTTAAAGTATTCGGGTCTATCTTAGAATTTTGAGTCCAAACGAAAATGCTAAGCGTTTTCTTTGCAGATTTTATAAAGAAATTTATCACTTTTTCTTCAGCTTCCTAAGGAAACGGTCGTATTCGTACAGAATCTTCGTTTTTGTTAAAGAACTTCACGCAAAATCAGAAAATAAATTTGCATACAAATAACCAAATGTACTGGCTTCTTAAAAATGTGAATGTTTTACATTTCCTTCAAAATTTGATTAATGATTTTCGAAACTCAAACGCATTTTTTACATTTAGTTAATACTAGCTGACCCGGTGTGCTTTGCCACACCTTTCAAAAACAAATGATATTTTCGGAAATTATTCAAATTTTTATTGTTTATTGCATTATTTTGAATCACAACATAACATAACATAACATAACATAATTCAAAAGCAACCGCTTTGAAATGAGAGCTGCAGCTGGAGTTTTGAATTGCAATACAAAGATGACTTAAACTATTTTTCTGAATCTTGATCTAGTTCTGATAATTTTATTTAATCTGTTTCTTTAAGCTTCGCCCTGAAAAAGGAGGGTCTCAAATTAATCTCACGCAAACAATTTAACTTATAAAATATTGTTGTTTTTGCTTGATATGTTCTGGTTTTATACTAAAAACTGATAAGAGAGCCCCCCTGTCCTTCCCATCATCCCCTGCTGAATTGAGGTCGTGGTCTTTAATAATTAATCATGTATGTATGTATGTATGTATGTATCCACCTTGGGTTTGCGGCAGCGCCGCGGTTATGGCCAAGAAAATAACCCACGCGTCCGTCTTGGCTACCACGCAACACAGTCATAACCCCTCAATGAGACTTTTAAGGGAATGGAATCGTAGCAGAGTCACTAACGGTATCCAGGGTTGTAATGGGGACAAGTCTCGAGAAACTATAACAATATTGTTGACTAACCAAGATAGCTTGCAAATTATAATCCCGCCCCCAAGGTTTCCGAAAAAAGAGTGCGTCCTTATTTTACAAAAAGTAATCAAATACTTTCTTTTTCTCAGCCATGCCAAATTCCCTTGACATAAATTGAGAAACGTCCAGTATTCGAAACGGGTAACGAGCACATACCGCTACCTGTTCCTTTTGCAAAAGAAGGTTACCCTGATGCCCCTACCCTAGTTGTTTAAATATTTAATAATGATGAAATGAATAATATCACATTGTGATATAATTAAATAAATATATGTTATATAATATGATATAATGTAATACGATGTACTACAATATAATTTAATATGGCAATGTTATACATAGTATAATATAATAATTTATATGTATTATAATGTTATCTAATATATTTATGATGTTATTCGTGGCGATTTTTATTATGCTGAAAAACTGTAAAATGATAACTTACTAAATTAAAATGTGTTGATTTTCAAGCATTTTAAAGAAAATGAAACAAATGAATGATATTGATAGTATTAGAAAAATAATTTAAAACAATGATCTGATTAACTAGAATATCTGCAGACAATCGAAGCTATAATAGTTAAAATATAATTAAAGTAGTGTAACATCATTGGGCGAACATCATCTGAGAAAAAATATCTGAAATACATGTTGAATGAATGTGGGCTGAAACTGAAAAGAATTATATAAAATACTAGCTGACCCGGTAAACTTCGTCTTACCATGTTTAACTTGGCGTCTCGCTTTCGTGAACATGTCCTAGTTTTTTTTACATATCCTTCTTGTCACGCTTAATTCTATCAGAATCAAACCTAAAAATTTAAACTCAATTCTACGGGTCTTAACATATGTAGGTTATCAAAACATTACCCTCAATCGATCTACATGCATCTTACAGGAAAACTTTTAATCTACTTTTCTTTGATTCAAGTGCTTTGAATATTGCCGAATGGTGTCAGGTATCAGCTTCCCGTTGAAAATTTGAGTTTTTCAGCATTCAACGTGACCATCAAAGTTTGTAGCTTGTTCCATAAACTTTATGTTGATAATATCTATGTTTCATTTATTAAATACCATTTAGTTGATTTCAGAATGGGGGTGCCCAATATTATGTCTAACGCAGTACTTTCAACTCCCGAGTTTCTTCGGAGAGGAGATTTTTTACTAACCATTTTCAAGCAGCTTTTTGTTCACTTTTTTCACCCTTGGCAGTGATAATTAAATAATATCCATATTTTCATCAAAACCATGTCAAAAAAAAGTTCACCGTTTTATTATTAATTTCAGCAAAAAATGCTAATTAAATTCCTTTGAACATTTACCCAATTAATAAAAAAAACGATCGGTTTTGAAAGGAGAAAAAAATATGTTTTATTGTTTTATATTCAACCAAATTACAGCAATTTTATTTGCATTTTTATCCTAATTGGCATATCTGCCAATTTAAACCATTGTTTTTTTAAGATTCTAACTGAAAAGGTTATTTAATTTTTAAAAACCGAAAAGAGCTAATCTGTTAAGGCTACAATGATTCCATGAGTTCATTCGTTTTTTCTGGAAGTTTTCATGTAAATATACCTCGAAACCTTTAAAAACATATAAGTGTCGTTCGGCTATTATCACAGTTCAACTTTCATATTCTCTCAAAAAGAAATATTTAAGTAAAGGTACATTTGTCTCATTTACTGATGCAAGTGAAAACACATTGCTCTTTTTCAGATGCGTCAGCGTAAAGACTTTGAAATAAATTTAATACTTTTTTCTGTTTATCTATTTTATCAACTTTCATTGATATATCTTCAGTTTTTTCCAGAATAAAATAATGCTTGGTACTTCAACTTCGCTGAACACTGTTTTACCGTAAGACCTTCATTTACATAGACATTTGATAATTTTGAATATCCGCTTCAGATTTAACATTCAGCATACCTTTTCTGATCATTTTGAAGAAATAATTCTTAAAAGGTATATGTTTCATGACTAAAAGGCGCGTTGCCACCGTTGGTTTCACCGTGTGAAATGACAGGAGTTAATATCATTATCGACACTTTCAGGTCATAATAAAAACTTATCAAAAAAAAAATTCTGCTTCTGCTATCAAAAAAATAATGCTTCTGGAATATCAATCACAGAAAAACTTTTCAACAAATAAGCGGATCTAAAGTCTCTTCTATGTAGCCAAAATATGTTAAACATAAACACTCTTTCATGATAAGTACGTACTTGAATACTGTGTAAAAAAATAGGAACCTGTAAACAGTTTTTCGGTGAATGATTTGAAAAAAAAGTTGAGTTTATTTAGTCAGATTGTTTAATTGGGCTCAACGGTTTATAGATGAAGAAATAATGTGAACATGTATATATGAATAACGTATAAATTTTTTGTAAATGTTGAACGTTTGCACTTGATCTAGTGTATTTTTTAACTGAAAATTCTTTCATTTTTATTGATAACTTTCACTTATGCTTGCAGAAAATCAAAAAGTTCTTTGCATTAGGCCTTAAAATAAACATCAATTCTATATAATCCTTTTTAAAAGTCTTGTTCAGCTCATATGTCTGTTCATCTTCAATGGATTTTGTTGTTGTTCTGTAAATTTAAAGGCACCCGAAACATTTTCAGTTAAACACATTTGTACATGTTCGAAAAATGTTTCTAGGGGTATTGGATTATAAAATTGTATGTAAATCTTCCCACTTTCTTTTTTTTTTTTCAAATGTCCGCAAAGAGTCGTACCATAATTTTATATGCATCAGTACTAAGTTCATATTTTTCAGACAACAATTTCTGCAGAACTTAAAATAGTTTTGTTTTTAAATCGTTGAAATGGTATTGATTTGATTGGCAAAATATCAAACTGGGCGTCATTCATTACTATGTGCTGTACAAATGATCTAGGAATCAAGAAGAAAAAAAAACACATCTAGGCTTCATGCTTCATATCGCTACCACATGCATTGAAATTATGCTTGGTTTAGAAATGCGCGCCCAAATATTTCAACTAATCAGTATGCTATGCCATCGTTACCATCCTCTCTCGACGTTTGCTTGCGACGCCTTGGACGACCATGGAGACGAAAAACAAATCGCCCGGCGCCCGAAGTAAAAAAAATCTCCAAAAATGGATGTCATGACTTTAATTTCATTCAAAAAACTACAAATTTAATTATTACAGACAATTGATGCGACTTTCTGTTATTTTTATTCGATATAAACCGATTCGCATGCCTACAGAATATTCTAAAAATAATTTCATTTCAATCGTTTGGGTTACTTCGGAGGAGTAGTACTACAAACACCGTTACAAGAGAATTTTATATAATAGATTATAAGCATAATCGTGTAAATTAAAAAAAAAAAATCAATTGTTCAGCCGTTTAACTGATAGAATTAAAAAAATAGTTATCAAAATAAGGCCGGAACAAATTTAAAATCCTTCTTTTGTCACTCGGAGTTGGAACATCGCGAGGGGGGGACAATAAAAAATAATGCGAAAAACAAATAAATTGGAACAAATTGCAAAAAAGCTTGTATGCAAAAAATTGCAAACTATATCATTGCACAAAACCTATGAATCAAGTAATCTTTTTATCGAAAAATTCAATAAAATTAAGAATACACATGGTGAAATTACTTCCATCTTCAAAAATTTGTTTTTTGGTCTTGTAATCTTTCGAATACTTGAATTTTTGATCGAAATTACAATAAAATACTTAAAACTTTATTTTTTCCCCCTCCGAGTTTTTGGAAATTCCGAAGGGGGGGGGGGGGGGTGACAAAAGAAGAAATTGATATTTCTTCCAGCCTAAATGAATGGTAAAACAATAAATATGACTTATTAATTTGAATTGTGCGTTGAACCAGTCTGAAAAAATAGAGGGATACTGATCATCATTTATTGTAAACTTATAAATATTCAAAATGACCTGAAAAATAAAAACAAACAATTAAAGAGAAGAGTAGAAATATAATATGCTCTACGTTCAATAATATAATTTCAGCAGTTCCGACAGTTTTGCGCATTTTGACTGAAAATTCTGTAACTAAGTTTATTAAATTATTGAAACATAAATGGTTATGAAATCCTCTTCCTCAATCAGAAAATGTTTAAAATGTTTGATCAGTAAAAATGTTTGAATAGTAAAGCTGGAAATAGTTTGTTATTAGCCGTGGTCTTTAATAATTAGGGGAGAATGAGGATACTTGATCCCTGGGGATACTTGATTCCTTAGCTATATCTCGAAACTGGAATGTCTTACAAAGATCAAATGTTCTAGAAAAATGTGCCAAAATGAGCAAAATAACAATGCTTGTAGTTTAAAAAATTTTAACAAAATAATTGTTTGAATAATTGAACTTTGTTAGAAAAATTTCACAAAATGTAACTTGAAGATCTTTTTTCATCACTTTAAAATGTTCCTTACATGGGAAAATTATGAAAAAAATATTTGTTCCAAAATATCAATCGTTCGAGCATAAAATGAACTTTATAATGGCATATTTTCAAAGCAATGGAAAACTCTCAACTTTTTTCAGAAAAAGTTTTCTAAAATGTTGATTATGGGTACAGTTGATCCCCTAGAGTTGGTTACAATTGATCCCCCTTCCAAACGGCATATTCTTCTTCTGAATTGATCGCTATGATTGCTGATTACGAAATTACTAATATCTATCCAAAAGCTAATATTTATCAAACAATTGTGTGAAGAATAGAGCAAAAATAATTAATTTTCTCTTAATTATAAAAAATAGCGCCTTTAAGTATGCAATGTATTTAGCGTTGAGACAACGTTATAGAATTTTCTTCTGATGTCTGCTATAAGTTGTGAAATGAGAACAAACATGACCAAAATAGTCAATTAACATTCTATCATGGGGTTTTGTTTGATTTGTATACAAGTATTAAGGCTTCCTGAATAAAATATCAGGTCTCCTTCAATAGGGGATCAAGTCTCCCCTAACTTCAGAAAAATCGCAATTTTTTTACTCCCACGAAAATGCTTCTAGATCATCAACGGGTTGAAGTATCGTTCTAATTTTTGGAGCATAGAAATTTGAAGTTACAAGCTGTCAGAAAATGTCAAAGACGGCGAGTTGCTAAATTTTTCCAAAAAGATATGGTGAAAATAAGAAAAGGGGATCAAGTATCCCCACTCTCCCCTAATCATACCCATTTTTAGAGACCAAAAATCCTCTTATATCAAATATAGTTCCATTGGTTGATAAGTTTTTAGGCTTTACAACAAAATGTGTATGGAGCCCCCTCCTTTCTTCCCCTCTCTCGTAGCCAAGTACCTTTCCATGCCACATTTGTTTCCATTTATTGGCTTCGTTAGCATAAATTGAGAATAGAGATGTACCGAATATTCGGTGCCGAATATCGCCGAAAAACCGTTAAGCCGAATATTCGGCTCACCGAATAGTTGAGCTAAGTATTCGGCCGAATTGGCCGAACAGGCCGAATTGGCCGAATATCTACTACAGACTTGTAAATTTTTCAAATAATTTTGGATAATTTATAAAATATCGAAAAGTAATGTTGTTAAAGCTACACAATCATTAAAAACTTATGGTTCTGGAAATATTCAGGCATGCCCAGAAATCCAGTAAAGAATCCAGATAAGTCAAATCTGACCGGGATGTCCAAATATTGTTTAATATTTCCCGAGTTTTGCTCGGGTTCATCCAGATTATTTGCTAAATCAAATAACAATCTCAAATTCCTCTTTAAAATTTTTTAGATTTTGTGTTCAATATTTCTAAAATTTTATAAATATGCATAAATTTTGCCTTTTTCAAATTTTTATTTTTTTTTTCTAAAAATCGTTCTGAATGCCTGACCGTCTGGATACGTGTGGTTGAAAGTATGATTTGCTTCAGGTTAAAGATCATCAATTTTTCAACAATTATTTTAAAGATATCTTGCTAGAATTCGACCTTCATCTAATTCAATATCAAAGAAGCAATTTCAAATAGCTTGACACCTGTTTCGACATGTTTTATTCCAGATTTCACAGGAACGCAATCTCTTTGATGATAAACGCCATAGATGCGACTATAATCTTTTAACTTTTCAGTTATTGGTGACATTTTAAAAATCAGAAAGACCCTACTTTTATTAAAAAATATCTTGTAATACATCATCGGATATTATCACCTGGTTGAATATAATCGACTAAAAACATGAGGGGCATTAATATGGAAGAAATATAAAGCATTGGAATAATCGCATAAGGTTTTTTCATTGAAAACTCAATAGAATATTCGACCGAATATTCGGCCGAATATTCGTTTGGCCGAATAGTTGAAAAGCTCAATATTCGGTATTCGGCCGTTCGCCGAATACCACTATTCGGTACATCTCTAATTGAGAACTTATGCTAACAAAACTGTATTGGGCTCACAACCCTCCTCCTATGTACATACTCACTGAAAGGAGGATGGTGTGCCAAATAATCATAGAATCATACCAAAATGATTTTCCATATTATGTTTTGTACATTTCCCGGATTTAAAAAAAAAAAAAGTTAAATATATGCTTTCCTCTTCCCTTCCTATATTCCCAATTCTATCCTCCTACTGCAAGAAAACAATTGTTTCACATCGAAAAATTTCTCGTTTTGAAATACCATCCCATGCCAAATTCGGTTTTATTTGCGTAGCAAAGTAATGCGTAATCTTGAAAGGAAGTACCATCCCCCTTCCGTTCTCTGAATAGAGGGGTGAGAACTTAATATTCATAAAAGTATTTTTCGTACTACTACTACGAACTTTTTTTAATGCCAAATTTGGTTTCATTTTCTCGATTAATTATCGAGCTACGCAAAAAAACTGTATGGAAGCCCCCTTTTCCGCCTTCATATCTTTCTGCTGAAAAAAGGTGGAGCTTCAATTTATAATAGAAACATTTCTCGTATCCAAATATCCTCATATGCCAAATATGGTTCCATTTACTCGATCTGCTCTCCGGATATACTGAAAATTGTAAGGGAGAACTCTCCTCCCATTTGAAGGATTGAGGGATATCAAATATTCATAGAAATATTCCGCGTTCCCAAATACCACCCCATGCCAAATTTGATACCATTTGCTTGATTGGTTCTCGAGTTATGCAAAAAATTGTCTTTTGTTTGGGAGGCCCCTCCCTCCTTTCATGAGAGAGGGAGGGGTCTCAAACCAAAATAGGAACCTTCCCCTGCCTCCAATACCCCCATCTGCCAAGTTTCACGCAAATCGGTTCAGAAGTTTCCGAGTCTATAGGGAACAAACAGACAGACAGACAGAAATACATTTTTATTTATATAGATTGTAAATTTTGATTTGCAATTTAACTAACCTTTTGTATTGAAACTCTAAATTTGACATACAAAACCCCTACCTCGTCTTTAGTATGGGTTTTTATTAGGAAGTGTAACTTAACAAGAACAGTATGAAACGAACTGTTTTAATTTCGAAATTAATTAATTAAATAATTATTTTATACATCGGCATGTTGGAAACCATGTAACAGGCGTTTACCTCTCACGATAGTCAACAGAATTATCGAAAAAAAAAATTTAAGATCTAATACCTTATTACTAAAAATTTTGATTTGAAAAAAAATCATTTATGTTTGACAATTTTATGCTGATTGAAATATTCTTCAAGTAACCAACTTCAGTTTGAATTAGATTTTGTTTTTCTCGTTTTTCTAAATGTTAAACATCATAAATTTTAAATTACACAAGGCCACCGAATTTACATTTTCCGAGGAGCAATTTTGACTTATTTGAGTGCCCTGAATCTAAATGTGCAATTTTTTTTATCAGCTTTTGTTATTAAAATAAATCAGGATAGGTTAAAATAATTTAAGGAAGTTCTACACTTTTTTGGCAAGACTTGAAAACAAAAGAAAAACATTTGAAAACAAAAGTTTTAAATCAATTATTAACTTTCTTCCAGGATTGAAGTAATTATGAGTTCTGCGAAAAAATGTCTAGAAATTTTCTATTTGTTTACATTTTCTCATTTAACGAATTTTTAAAGAAGTTTTTTAAACCAAATTGAATTTTTGATACTTTTTAAAGCATAAATCTAATCGTTTAGCAGGTTCCAAGAAATTTGTGAATGAAATCAAGTTTTTTTTAACTTTCTGCAATGATATTTTCCAAATGTTTAAAAACTGTTAAATTTTAATTTTTCAGATCATGCATCATCATCATCAAAATATTATATCTAAATTGAATGAAGTATAATAAACGAAATCAGAATCAGATTTCTTCTTTCATGAAGGTGTGATAGTTAATCAGTTGTCAATGATTGATTTCAAATGTGACAAAAGATTTGAGTTCAGGACGCTCTAAAATCTACCAAATTCTATAATTAAATTTCTTCCTAAATGTTAAAAAAATTATCGTTTTTATTTCATACTTTTTCAAGGACGCTCTAAAATCTACCAAATTCTATAATTAACTTCCTTCTTAAATGTAAAAAAAAAAATATCGTTTTTATCTTCATACTTTTTCAAAATTTTCAAAAAAATTTACCGAATTTTATAGTACTTTTTTCAATATTTTTTTGAAAAAATTTACCTAATTTTGAAGACAAGCTATTTAAATTTTAGAAATATTTTTGATAAGTTTGTCTATGTTTTTAAATTCTGAATTTTTGTGTTTTTAAAACAAAACCTTTATTTTTTTTTCCTTATCAAAAATTTCCACTTTAAATAGCGATTAATTTTTTTTTAATTTTCAACACTACAGCGGAATTTTCAATCAACCCTTCTGTTGAAAATGAAGAAAAGAAATGTAAATTAAGATGCATAACTAATAACAATTATTATCACTTTCCTAATAATTTATCATGGTTAATTTTTTACCTGATCTGACATTTATTTTAGAATTCAGAATTTTATATTCAATCTGTGTTATGGAAATATTTATTTTAAGTTTGAAAACTAGACTGATTTGAAATTATTTTGAAGCGAATTTCCAATTCAGCATACCATCATTTTGAAAAAAATTTCAATGACTTATCGAAAAAATCATTGATTTGAAACTTTCGTTGTGTTTTTTTTATAGAAAATTCGATTTAGTATTCCAGTAAAGTTTATTATTTTATGAGTTGGTGTGATAATCATGAGTATGAAAAGCGCCGATGTGGTCTAGTGGATAGGCTGGCGCGAGTCTGGTATTGGTACGCCAGGCGTACTGGGTTCGATTCCCGGTATCGGCAAGAAAAACTTTTGGGTTCGAATCCCATAAGCGGGCCGACAGGTAAGATGTGTTTCATTATATTTACTATATAATTGGAATGTTCAATCAGTTGCCAGCTGGCCAGGTATATACACGGATGCCGGAATACCTGTAAGTAAACTAGCCCACCTGATTGATTCGTTCTTCCAAAATATACCTACATCAACACACGCAATACATTCACCACATAACAGTTCATACGAAGCCATGGGGTCCGGGTATGGTGGCGCGCTGCATTGGAGATTTGTCGAACTTAATAATCTAAGGAATGTATGTGAACCCATACTTTGGCAGAAACTGCGGTGAATCCGTGCACCCATGGTGGATTACCAACATACAACATACATACATGGTGTGATAATCATGAGTATGAAATGTTGTCAGAAATTCATTTCCTTGTGTATTGTGTTTTTTTGGTATTGTTATTATTTTTAGCTGAAATTGAATTTCGAAACCCACCCCACCCCCCATGAACCGGTCTTTTTCGCGGGCCTGGGTATTTTTTTTACGTTACAATAGAATTGAAATATCTCATAATTTTTGATAGAGGGTTTAAAATCTTTCAATAATTTTTTCTTTTTTTTATACATTTTTTCATACATTTTGATCTAAATTATTCAGTAAACACATGTCTTGAAAAATAGATCACTAACATTTTTTAAAGCTTATTGAATTTTTAAGCAGTATCAAAACTGAGAAGAAAGTTTTTAATTTATATGTGGAAATGAATAATTTCAGAAATAGTACAATTCTAAACAATTTATTTAATAGAATTCGTTGAAAATTTCAACAATTCAATTGAAAATCGAATGTTGAGAATTAATAATCAGGAATCTGATACACTTTGCAAAAGTAGAAAAAATGTAGTTAAACTTAATTCGAAAAATGAAAAAATTAAGGTGTGCATATGACATTTAATTTAAAAATATAAAAAAAAATATTTATCAATGATTTCAAGAAATACTCTAACTTTTTCATAAGGGGGCATCCATAAATTACGTAACGCTCCTAGGGGGGGGGGGAGGGAGTAAGCTCGAGCGTTACGAATTGTGACATAGGGGAGGGGGGGAGGTATGCTCATCGTTACGTAACGATTTTTTATTTCGAAAAAGATCATTTTTATCTCAGCTATTTTGATGTCATGCAAGTTTTCCAGGGAATGCAAACCAAATTTGTAAGATTCAACGTGATTCTAGCTGGTTTGTATCTTTTCCTTTTCTTTATCTTCATCTTCTTCTTCTTCTAACACCAACATGGTCAAAACTTGTTGGCATCCTGGAAAATGATAAACTTGCGTTCTTCATTTTTCGTTTCAACATAGTAGATATCTGATACATAGAACATGCATTGCAGATACTACTAGGGCCAGGCCAACCGTGTGATGTAAAACGCATAAGATACAGAAACAAGAGGGAGGAATGAAGCGTGGAGTTCCTTGCCAAACGTTTCATATGATTGTATGGAATTCGGGTTTGAAGTGATAATGTTCAATTTGAAAACTAAAAAAAATACAAAAAATGGATTGATCTTACTCGAAACTTTCACATTTTGACGTTCGTTCCACAGGTAAACCAACCTTCAAAATTTTCACTGAACCTCAACAAAAGCTCTCGTTCCTTTAAACTATCATTTAGATTTTTTTTATCTTCATTATGATGTAGTACATTTTTGGGAACGACTGTCAAATACATCTTCGAACGATCGATGCTTACTTAGATCCCTCTGGTTTGTATCTTTTCCTTTCATAAAGATTCTTTGAGAGATTTTTTAAGATCTGTGTTGAATAACCGTAAAATAACTGTTGGAAAACCGTTTATTAGACCCCCAAGATTTTAGCATGCAAAGTTTAATACTCCTTGAGTAAAATAAATTAAACGAAGATCATCAGCCCACAAGCTCAGAGACTTGTCTCGGAATAAGACAATCAATAATTGTTAACAGAGAGTTATCATTATTGAATTCTAACAAGCGATGTAGACAGATATTAACTCAGTTCATTTTGTTGTATGTAATTTGAAAAATGCTGAAAAAAACTATTATGTTAAAACTCGTTTTTAAACCTCCAAAAATCAAAATTCCTAAAAATGAGAAGAGGGGAGAGGGGGGGGGGGGTATTAATCAGCGTTACGTAATTTTTATAGGGGGGTACGCCTCAGCGTTACGATTTGTGACATACGGGGGGGAGGGGGTCAAAAAAGTCCATTTTTTGCGTTACGTAATTAATGGATGCCGCCTAAAATCTCTTTTTTATCTTTGCACACTTTTTTCAGCCATGTATTGATTTATTTTTTTTACCACAGAAGCAAAACCTTCGTAAAATCATGCTATTTTACACAAACTCACCTGGAAAAAGCAATTAGAATCGTGTTGGGACCTTTTCGTGAGTAGGCATCTCGAAGAATTTGATCTCTTAAATTGGGTTTTAACATTCATTTTTTTGTCCATCAGTTAACACATCTGTCATATTGCGCAAAAACCGGATGCACAGATTACAATCTTTGGAACTGATCATTATAAGTTATTTACTTGGTGTCTACTAATCTGGCAACACTTTTTGCCTGCCGGGAATGGATTTTTTTGATTATTTAAGGATTCTGCATTCAGTTATCCCCAATAACCATAGACTTTTTACCATATTTAAGGGCATCTGTATTCGTGGTCTATTCTTGTGTCTAATTTTTACAAGAATTGGACCATAGGAATTAGATCCGATCCAATGAAAAAACTGGCAACTGCACTCGTGTTCCATTAACTGTCAAACGGTTTAGAACTGCGTCAAATTGGATCCAAATCTCATCAGTTTTGGATCAATCCTTATACCAGCTCTAAAAAAAGTTGAATTGAAACTGGTATAATGGATCACTAATGCGGTTGCTCGGGTCGGAATTTGGGTCTAAACCAGCTGTTTGGACCACGGATACAGTTGCTCTAAGATCAAGGGTTCCACACCCAAAATAATTTAGAAATTATTTCTACGGTATTTTTCACGTAAACTAAGATTTTGATGCATCATATCGATTCTACGTGAATTTTGTAGTAACCCCAGTGTAACAAGGACGCCCCGGTAGCAACTACTTTATTTCCTCATAACTTACTCATGAATTTCACGTAAAGTCTAAGTGGATGATTTGTTTGTGCATTTTTGAATCCGTTTTGTGCATTTTTCTCCAGCGTGTGGTGGTAAATTCAAATTAGAATATGGAATTGTGGTTCGTCAGCTTTGTTCCATGTTGTGAAATTTTTTGAAGCCGTTGTGCCTGTTGTTATCATGATCGGATATCCAACTGTTTAGGATTTGTCGTTTTGGTAAGTGATAATAATTCTTAATTGCAATCCACTAACTTTTATTTTTCTAATTTCATTTTTCTGATAGCAATGGCTCTGAATACAAATGCTTTTCCGTTGGAACTGAAGATGACCTTTCGTTCTTTGGTGGGTCTGTTCGAATAAGAGGTTCAACGGAACAACAGACAAGGTAAAATATATTTTATTCCAATAATACTTCTTTTTTAATAATGTATACTTTTCAATTTTTACAGGATTTCAAAAAGAAAGCTGCGTTGAAGGATGTCCAAAAATAAGTGTTTCTTATACTTAAAAAGTGTGGTGTTAAGATGTGCAAAGATAGTAAAATAAAGTTTATTCACAACAAAATTTAGCTTTTTTTAATCATTATAAAAAATAACAAAAACAGGGAGAAAAAAAACACCCTTACTTTCATTCGGATATTAAAAACATTTCTCGTGGCTATCATAAGCAAACCGCATTGAACTGACAAAAAATTCACGTAAAATGTATGTGCGTTCCATGAAGCACAAATTCTTATAGGGACGCGTTCACATATCGATTTCGTAGCATCTACGTGAAAATCAATTGGATAAAAATTATGTAGTTTTTCACGTAGCCCCTACGTGCAAATTATTTTGGGTGCACTAAGATGCTTGGTTTGAACTTCGTAACCATTTGGTCTGAAAAAAATCAGAAAAAATCAACAGTTCGTGAGCTTTCAAGTCAACAATGAAGAATTTTCGAGGCGCAAAATGCATAAAAGGAGCAAATTTGTGCAAAATGATTTTTATCATGTCTTTTTGCGTCGTAAATATCTCAAACACACGTTAACTTAAAAATCTATCAAAAATAGGCAAGATAGTCCTTTTTACAACCAACACAACGCTACTAAAGTTTTACATATCCGAGCTCTATTAACGTAGATATCACCGAAACAAAGTGCCCGGATACTAAATGATCATAGCCTTAGTTTAACACATTGAGGACCGCAAAGAAATCTAAGCCCGAAAATACCAAAATTTGGCATTCTATATCTCAGCAACGACTGAAAGAAATTCTACAAATTTAGTAGTATCGTTAAGTTATCAAAAGTGTTTTAAATAATTATGTAGAATAAAGTTTCTTTAAAATGTATCACATTTAAGTTATGCTACTCAAGCAAAAAACGTGAATAGTTTTCTCTGCGTGCTGATAACAGTTTCAAGTTTAATATTCAGAACCCAAATCACGAATTCAATTTAAAGTTCAGAATTTCAATTGTGTATTGAAGAATTTCTACTCCGGATTGAATATTTTGATACCGAACTTATAACTATTCGTTTGGAACTAAGTATTTTTGATTTCCTAATTCATAATTTCGATAAAGAAAGTATTAGTGTTTTGGAATTTAAGAAAGCCAGAGTTCAGAATTCAAAGTAAAGCGTAAAGAAAAATTATTAATCAAAATATTCAAAAATCCGAATTCAAATTTAAAAGTACAAATAAAAGTTTCAAAATTTAGAAGTAAACTCAAAAATTGAAAATTCAGAATTCACAATAATAATAAGTAAATTCAGCTTCAAATTTTCAGAAACTAGAATTATTTTTTTTATCTGAATCTCTAGGATTTTTAAATTTTAGTTCAGAATGATGAGGATTCCAGTTCTACACCAAAGAATTTGAAATTCATGGATTCGAAACCAAGAAGACATAATCTATAACGAAAATTTAGGATCCGTTGTTTGTTCCGAATGCCATTTTAATAAACATCTTATTTAAAATTTTAAACTATATAAAATCCGACAATTTGAAAAAAAAAAAAGTTTCCTCGAAAAGATTCCTTCTTCTTTACTTTAAGCGTACATCTTTCGAAGATATGATGGCTAGCATCTTACAAATGCTTAAACCACCAACCCTCAGAAAGTGTACTATGCATGCCGGGACTGGGATTCGATTTTATGCCCACTGGTTCAAAAGACTTGAAAGCTATCCTCTTCGCCATGGGCTACGATAAAACAGAACCACGGTAACTAATTTCAATTATTTAAGAATTTGAATTTTCAAAATTCTAAATCTATAAATATGAATTCTTAATCGAAATACCTACTACTCTAAATTCTGAATTGTGAATTCCTAATTCTAAATTATAAACTCTCAATTCAACATTCTAATTGAGGCCCTCAGGATCAGAGGGGTGCAAGTCCCAAATCATCAGTTTTGAGTTAAGTATATCTGACGATTCTTCATGTTTCATTGTACATCTGGTGCAAAACTCGATTTTTTTTATAATTTTTTTTTTTTTGAATACTTTTTCAATTGAATCAAAACTGCTCAAATTCGAAAAAAATTAAAAATCGAACACCTTCACAACTTTGAAGCACGTTTTCTCGAAACTATCATTTAGGCACTTGCACCTCTCTGATCCCAAGCGCCTCAATTCTTAAATCTCAGTTTCAAATTCCTGATTCCTATCTCTTATTTTTTTCAATCCAGATTTTTTTATTCTAATTTTTTAAGTATGAATTCTAAATTTGAATTTCAAAATTCAACATTCCGAGTTCTGAATTTAATGTCTTATGGCATTGAAATCATGTTGAGCCCCAGACTGAAAAAAGTTCGAATTACCAAAATGCAGCGGTGCGATGATCTGGAATACGTTCAAGGTCGTGATTCCACGAAACGACCACCCTTGGATGGATGTAATTAACTAACACGATTCCTAAAGTGGCCTAAAATTCCTGTAGGTACCTACCTCTAAATAAAACTGCTTTCATCAAATTGACTCTATCTTCCAGCTTTAATCACTCAGCCCCAATTTTTGAGGCAATAAATGGAAAAGTGAATACTTACCCTCCTCGCTTTCCGACACCCAATCATTATCAGAAGAGGAATGCCATCATCACCCAATTTCGAAAGGAAACATTCCACAATTCGAGTGAAGGTCAATATGCCTCATAAATCATCACCTGATCTCCGACTGGGAGCTGATATAGAACACACCACGAACACCAAAAGAGAACCAGACATTTCCCACCGGAAACTGACCTTTGATGAACGACGGAAGCCACACAGGGCCCCATTGGCTGCCACCGACTGGAAGGGAAGACCTTCAAGGGAACAATCAAAGCGGAACGTCGATGAAATAACGTTCCTCCTTCATCAACCTTTTTAAGAAGCGGGAAACTACCACCGATGATATGCAAATGAGAAGGGTGTATGAATAATGATGAAAAAAAATTGATTCTCAAACTAATTTGATTTTTCTTTTTTGAAAGTTGGATTTATTTTCAGATTTCTTTCTGTTTTATGCGCTTATCGGGCCAAATGTGCTTCCGATTGATCTGCGTTTGCAAAGTTTACACAATCCAATTCACATCGTTCAATAATTTTCTTCTTTCTAGCAAATTATTTGTTTCGCTTTATTTGGTCACAATGAGCACCGTATCACATCCGCACCGATCGACTAGGGACCGGCACGGATCTTTCCATATTCCGAATGTTTCCACGTGGCTGAAAGCCTTAACTGCTTCGATAAGTAATGCTATATTGGATTTCAAGCTTGCCAATTACGCGCGAGAGGGTTCCAATCATTAATGACTTAAGCTTAAAAATATGTTCAAACAACAGGTAATGTTAAGCGTCCAATTATGGTTTGATTTTTAAACATCTTTCTTTTTTAAATAGAATGAGGAGGAAGGGGGAGAAAGGAGAAATAATTTTTCAAATTGTCCCTAAGTATGCAACACGCGTCAATAAATTAGCAACTGTTTTCTCTATACCGTAATAAATATCGAAGTGTGTTTTATCAACTATAATATAGGAAAAAGAAGCAAATTTGAACGTTTAGGCATTTACTCTCATGTTGGGTAGTTGGTTTTTTTTTCTCATTTTCATCTAACTGCTGCGCTCGGGTAAAGAGGTGTGACGAAGTGGAACCGAAAAAAAGTTTAATTACCCGATTGGCGGTGGTGGAGAGGAAAATGTATTTTGTGGGAGGTGGTGTTTGGTGAAAGAAAGTATAGAAGGAGAGAAAAAAATGGTTAAACCAATAAAAGAACAACAAACACACGAGGCTCTTGTGGTGGATCGAAAACGGACCAGATGGCGACTGACTGACTGAAAAAAGGGGGCAGCAAAAAGTAAAGGAAATTTTCTTTTGGCGATGAAATGATTGCTGGAAAGTGAGAAATGAATGAGTGATGAAGGAGTAAGATATAAAAAATAAGAAACAAAACAGCGGGTTTGATTTTAGTTGTTTTCCAGTTTTTTTTTAAATTACTTCACTTTATTCTTTCTTTTGCTGAGCTGGCAGTGGTTACTAATTTTGCGACTTTATACTCTTGTTTGTATTCTCAGGTTTTAGTTGATTTGCAAGCTGCGCTCTGGCTTGGTTGTTATACTGCTGCTGCGTTCCAGTTTTTTGATTCCTGATGTTTCTGGTTCTCAATGATTGATACGTTAAACGTTTTTTTCGTTTCGAAAAAATAACGTGGCAAATATCTCTCTGAATTGGTGGAATACTTTGTTCAACGTTTTCATTTTTCTTGGTTTAGGGAAAGGGGGATTAGTGTAGCACAGAAGTGGCGCAGGGTATATTCGAGAAGAAGGAAAACTGTTTTGGAATGACAGAGAGATTGTAGAGGTTTGCAGGAGGGCCAGGGAGGATAGAAGAAGAAGAAGGGGAGCAGGGTCGAGTTTAGTGTGTTTTTCTGAGAGCTCAGTTAGCTTAGTTTTCGTCAACTTCAGCCTCCTGCTCCTCGTCGAATTCGGCATCTTCGTCGGCGGTGGCCTCCTGGTACTGTTGGTATTCGGACACCAGATCGTTCATGTTGCTTTCGGCTTCGGTGAATTCCATCTCGTCCATACCTTCGCCAGTGTACCAATGCAAGAAAGCCTTTCGACGGAACATAGCGGTGAATTGTTCCGAGATACGCTTGAACAGCTCCTGGATGGCTGTCGAGTTGCCGATGAAGGTAGCGGACATTTTCAGACCTCGTGGCGGGATATCACAGACGGCGGTCTTCACGTTGTTAGGGATCCATTCGACGAAGTAGCTGCTGTTCTTGTTTTGGATGTTCAGCATCTGTTCATCGACTTCCTTCATCGACATGCGTCCTCGGAATACGGCGGCAACTGTCAGATACCGTCCATGTCGTGGATCACAGGCAGCCATCATGTTCTTGGCATCGAACATCTGCTGGGTCAGTTCTGGGACTGTCAGGGCACGGTACTGTTGCGATCCACGGGATGTGAGTGGGGCGAATCCGGGCATGAAGAAGTGCAGACGTGGGAAAGGAACCATGTTCACGGCCAGTTTTCGGAGATCGGCGTTCAGTTGACCGGGGAATCGCAGACAGGTGGTGACTCCGGACATGGTTAGTGACACGAGATGGTTCAGATCGCCGTATGTAGGGGTTGTGAGCTTCAGGGTGCGGAAGCAGATATCGTACAGGGCTTCATTGTCGATACAGTAGGTTTCGTCGGTGTTTTCTACAAGCTGGTGCACTGACAGGGTAGCATTGTAGGGTTCCACAACTGTGTCTGATACTTTTGGCGAGGGTACAACGGAGTATGTGTTCATGATTCTGTCGGGGTATTCCTCACGGATTTTGGAGATCAACAGTGTTCCCATACCGGATCCGGTACCGCCACCGAGCGAGTGGGTCAGCTGGAATCCCTGCAGACAATCGCAGGATTCGGCTTCCTTGCGCACGACATCCAGAACGGAGTCGACCAGTTCGGCACCTTCTGTGTAGTGTCCCTTGGCCCAGTTGTTACCGGCACCTGACTGTCCGAAGACGAAGTTATCCGGACGGAAGATCTGCCCGAATGGTCCGGAGCGGACAGAGTCCATGGTACCGGGTTCCAGATCGACTAGCACGGCGCGTGGCACGTATTTTCCTCCGGAGGCTTCATTGTAGTATACGTTGATGCGCTCCAGCTGCAGATCTGAGTCACCGTGGTAGGCTCCAGTGGCGTCGATTCCGTGCTCATCGGAGATGATTTCCCAGAACTGTTGAATGAAGAAATGAAAGGAAGCTTCTGTTAGACTTTTTGTTGGAATGCTATACAAAGCATTATGTACCCCTTACTGCTCTCAGGACTTTCAACACTTTATCAGTAAAATTTCGTTTTCAGCTATTAACTTCTGTGCTTTTTCAGGAATTTGAACTCTATAACTTCATAACCGGCCAACCGGTTCTTGACCTTAGTAATTACATAACTATTGCCCACGCTAATTGTAGTAAGTATAATATTTGTCCCTTCATTTTCCCGAAACGAATAATGATGAAAGCGTAAAATTATTCTGACAGAGCCTATTAATCAGTCCAAGTGGTGTCATTAAAGCCAAAAACTTTCTTTGTCATCCAAATACAACAATCGTTTTTCCTAACGTTTGAGTCATTTCCCATCAAGCTCGCACGGATGAGTCATCCTCGAGTCCTCAATTACTTTCCGGTTATTTTTTTTTTGTCCTGCTCCTGAAAGTTTTCATGTCGATTAAGGACACGGAACATGGGTCTGGCTGTGGGATTTTCCAGCAGCAGATTCGGAAGTACGCGGAAGAAATCTGGAATGGGAGGGGACACGACGAGCATAACAATTTTAGTCTCGGGTTCATCGCCCCATTTTCGTGTGCTCCCCTTCTATGTATTATCCGGGGACTCAAATGGGGCTCCATTAGGTCTCTGTGTTTGTGAACAATAAACAGCACACCATCTGTAATACGGGCGAAATTTTCGAGCATGCGCCCTTTGGGCGCCATTAGAGAATTTCGATGTGTCACACATCCCCCTGCTTTTAGGGTAGTTAAGCGGGGGCCAGGAAAACACGATAGTCTGGAGGAGAGTGTTAAGAAGGGGCAGGTTTATCGACCAAACCAGCTACCCCTTTTGCCTTTTACTGCCGGCCTCCGAGACTCGGTTTACTAGCCCCTATCTACAGCACCACGGTGTTGGTTCAAACCATTTATAACATCCTGCTTCCTCCTCAGGCCTTACGACACACCCAAAGGGGTATTGTGAAACAGAGAGACGGGGTCCGAAAGGATGTTTGAAAAATTCATGACTCACAACACCGTTGTTGTCGTCGTAGCTATCCGCCACCTGCAGAACAGGACGAAGAGACGACGACGACGGTGCCACAAACAGACGGTAACCGTTGAGAATTTCTAGGGACTGTGTGGTGTCCTCGTTTTATGATCCGATGGCCTCGTATAGAACGATCTTTTTTTTTGGGTGGAAACTTCTCCAGTTTATTAAACTCTTTCGACATGTACCTCCCTAACAACCCCACGCTTTTCTTTTATGGTAAAAAAGAACAAGGGAAAAAACTATATCGGTCGATTGCGTGTGCTTCCTTTTTTCGATTGAAAAAATGGTTCGAATTGTGTGTGCCGTGGTTGTTATGGTTGGGGTCGTGCGACAAGGCTCGAGCCAAACCGACGATGAATCATGTCAGGGTGGCATGATGATGATGGCAATGACTCACGCGCCCCATTTTTTATTCTATACACCTTGAAAATAACAAATTTGAGTCGTTATCATAAAACATTAAATTGTCTGTTTTATAAAGTTGTGTTAACGATGGTCGTTCGCAGTTTCGATCGAATATATTGAAGAGTACCTTCAATAAATTTCGAAGGCAGGGAAGGGGGTTCAGTTAACGAAATTTGAAAGTGGAATCATTCTAATGCCGTTTTCGTTTTTCTCCACTGGCGCGGGGCAAAACTTTCTCTGAATAAACAAACAGAATCGTCACCCAGGACGATGCAAATATATGGTTGCTATAGTCAACCTTATGCTTGCCCCCAACACTGACAACTTCTACGGGTTGCAACCGCCTGCTTGAGGTTCAAACCTCGGGCAATTCTAGTGGACTTCTGAATTAATAAACGAACACAAAAACAGCAGTTAGGGCAAAACTCGTGGATAACTAGGTTGCCACTGCTTATAAACGAAAACACTATAAGACAGATATATCTGTTATTGAACGTTACCAAAACAGACGTTTTCTAGGGCAGGTTTATTGAGACCCCTAAAGATGAATATTTCATGTTTAATAACAGGCTACTAGATCAAAACTTGATTTCATAAGAGTCTTAAGGAACCTGTCATGTTCGACCAATAACTTTCATTCAAATACCATATCTCCTACTTGTCACGAAAGCTGTATCGGTTTCCGATTTTGAATAACCAAGCATTTCAGAGATATTCGATGCCCTGAAGATTTATTCTGTGCACTAGTTCGTTGTCAATCTTCTTGCATATAAAAAGAGACGCAATCTTATTGAACTAGATACTCTGTATCGAGCCGTGTTTGATGTATCTTTCCAAAATTTCAATCATGACAAATGTTGAAAATGTATTTCATTTGAATGACAAATTAAATAAAACGCTTGAGATAGCTTGATCAATTTTTTTTTCGAAAGAGCCTACAAATATCGATCCGTTTAGATGCCGCCGTCTAGAAGCTATTTGTCTGAGAGTTTTCGCCCAACCTTCAACAAAAAACTGCCACGTAAGGTTGGTGGAAAAAGCTAATGAAACCTCCAGGTGAAAGGTATTCCGATTTGTTTGCATCGGAAACTCTCACCATGGTTTCTAGCAGGCCAGCTAGGCTGGCAACCAACGGTTGTTTGGAGGAGCCCCAGAGCAGAAGTGGGAAAACCAGCCACCAGCCACCAACCAATGTTGAGATTGGTGCCGTCCGATAAAATATCTTGGGTTGGTAGGTATTTTCATTTTTTTCCTGCTGGTGTCGTTACTTTCATCGCCAAGCACCGGACTAACCGTTCGCCGGTCGATTAGCCGTCACCGTCCATTGGCGCGCTTGCTGGCTGGCTGTCGTCGCCCCTTGTTGAGTAGTTTGTTGGGTGGAGGCGTTCTCGGCAGGAAAGAAATATTATGCCGTCAGTCAATCTACCTAGAGACCGCGGCCTAGGGTGGTCAGCCCCAGATTGGAAAGCATGTTCCCATTCACCCAGGTTTCTAATAGGCGATTGGATAGACAGCCCCTGTTAGGAAAAGTTTTTACACAGCACCTCACAGCTCACCTTAATAAGCCTCAGTGGCGGGTTGAGGTGGGTGAATTTGATAACTAGACGAGTGGGTTAAAGTTAAGCCGGTTGCAAGTCACCCTTTGCCGGGGAGAATCAGGCCACTTCGACTCTCTAGTCTAGATGCTTCCACAAACAGCTTCGCGACAACGAGGACGAGCTGCAAATCAAGGTTCCTAGACTGTATTGACAATTCCAAATACTAGCAGCAGCAGCGAATACTTGAAAAGGAACGGCATTCATGACCATAAATGGAGGAAATGAGAAGAATTTGCATTCAGAGTTAGTAGTGATCCCCCCTTCAGTTTTAGTTAGCGGTCTGTTAGCGGAGTCGTCAGGTTTCATGCGTTTTTTTCGATTCGTTTTTATTAATATGAACACGAACTCAACGACGACGGCATCACTCAATTTGCTGGGTCAGCAGAGCCGGTCATCGGATGATGTCATCGGCGACGCACACGCAGAAAACACACTCGAGTTTCACAGTTTTGAGTTTTATGAGATTTCAGATGATGTCAACAACGCCAGGCAAATCCTCTCTCTAGTCAGTTATCAGTTCAATCAATTTCAGCTGTGCGCTGCAAGCTGTTAATGGAACCAATTCAAGCCGAATAGGTTTCCTCCTCTAAATATGAAGTCGCTCAAGTGTGTATTTGTCACATTAAGCCAATTAAACCCCACACAGTTGTGTCGTAAAATTGGTTCAGGTAGATCGATAATTACTGCGCTAAACGAGTAAATCATCAGTGTAGCAAGATGGCAAGGGGATCAAATTTGAAACAAATTTTACTACACCGCGAAAGCTTTTGATTCAGTATAATTAGCCGGATCTCGCTCTTAAATGACTGCTTCTCGTTAGTGAAGGATGATTCGGCTTTTAGGAATTTAATTTGAAGAACCCAGACAAGGTCGATATGCGATAAAGATCTATCTAAACCTTATTTGGGTTTCCGTTGGCCATCGCTTCATCAGACTACAGCAAATTTTGTGGGTTGAAGACAGTCATATGGCGCTTATACTGAGTGCAAAACTCCGTATGTAGCAAATCTGTGCAATCGAAAAATAATCTTATCACCAACTGAATCGGTGCAACTCATAACAAATTATCTTATCCAGTCAAAACTGTTGAAAAAGTGACAAATGTTATGGATAGTATAAAAACAACAGGTCAACTCAAGAGATAAGCGTTTAAAAATGGTCAAATTTCACCTTGACACGAACCTTTTTCCTGCTCAAGGAATCATATTTTTCATAGGGGGTTGAAATCGGTTCTTATCAACCAACCATCTTTCCGCTTTCGTGAAAAACAGGTAGGTACTCAACAACATTGTTGACTAACTACTATTGACGCGGTTGGCTTATCAGTCAAAATTGAAGAAAAACTTCCCATCGATAGTTTCCTTTTACCTGCCAACATTTTTTACTCGCTACTTCTCGCGCTACATTTTCGCGTTATCGAACAAGCCTAATCTATTTTTAATTACATTCCACGAGAGGCTCGTGCACACCTTGAGAAAAAGTGGGTAGAGTACGCTTCAACAATTCCTACCAACTCGAAGTTGCATTGAACAAACTAAATCAAACTTTAGATTTATTCCATACGGTCGCCGTCGTCGTGGCAAATTCCCTTCCGTTTTTTCTCCTTTCGCTTTTTCATCACCCCAACCAACCAACCAACTCATCATTCACTCAATCAGAGAAGGTGTTACCGTCTAATTTTTTTTTCTGTGAGAGTCAAAAAAGAAAGGAAGAATCCCGCGAAAGAGTTCATTTGCTGCAGCAACAAAAAACAGCAGCAGTGAAAAATCCTATTAGCGAGGTGCATTTTTTGCACAGCCACCAGTCACAAACTGGGACCTGGTATGGCTCAATCAATTCAATTTATCATTCAAATCATTCGGCTTGTGGCTGGCTGTTAGGCTCCGGTGCCTGCCTGTCGTTTCACACGGAACGCAATCAACTTGCTGCTGACTGTATGTCTCTGTTTATCTGTAGTTTTTCCTTCCTACCTGCTGCCTCTGCCTTTCGCAAAAATTGGAATCGCAAATTGGATTTTCTATTTTTATCGTCACTCCACTTTTACAAGCGAAATTTTTTTGAGTGTAAGTGCTCGAGTAAAATTAATTGTTTTATCTGATTTCAAAACTTTTTAATTTTCAACTAAAACTAGGTATTAAAATTTTGATGAGTGAACTCTTGATGTCAATTAAAGCTTAATCATTATGAATTTAAATAAAATTTTTAGATACGTCGCTGGTGAACACGGACACGGACTTCCGACAATCTAGTACTTCACTTTTCTTTGTCGAAAGTCTTCCGGAAGTCGGAAGTCCGGACTTTCAAAGTAAAACTGGCGCTATTATATAAATTTAAAGTAGATGAAACTCATACGTTAGGATGTAGACTTGGTCCACTGATGTTCAGTTTCAACGTTCAAAAAAATCAAAGATTAAGCAAAAACTGACGACCCAAGAATACCTTCGGTCCTGCGGACTATGACAAAATCGGAAGACATGACCTTACGTTTTTTGATAACAAAAACAATAATTTAAAAATTCTCTAGATGGCATACCGAGTTAATCTATTAATTCTACAGATCTATGAATTAAATGTCGCATAAATACTGTTCATCAGATGCCCATTTTATGAAGCACTTTTTATATCATGTTAGTTTAGATCAGTGGTTTTCAAAGTGGTCCCTACCGCCCCCTTGGGGGCGTTGAAAGCTTCCAGGGGGGCGGTGAGCTCAATGTTGGAATTTGGGGGGCGTTGGAAGGGCTCAGGGGGGCGGTGAGGTCGTGATCCACATTTTCACAAATCACGATACAACATAGATTTGGAATAATAACGAGTAAGTTCGATGCAAAAAATGAAATTACTTTACAAAACTAGACATCAGGTTGGAGACTAAAATATTTATGATTTCACATAGCTGCAAGCAAATTTTTTGTTCCATAGTATCTCAATTATTATTTTTTAATGCCACTAAAAGATTTTTTTAACTTGTCACTGATTTTGTATATGCTCTACATGTTGATTTTGATTGATAAGAATATTTTGGGTTATACAAGAACAAGAATAATTTTAGATGGCAATGCTTGATAATCTTTAAAGTGTATTGTCTAAAAAAATCTGATAAACAGAAAATACCTTCGAAAAAATTTGTATTCAAAGGCGTTATATGTGATTTAGTGATGGTTATTTTTGAAAGAAATTGTGTAAGAATTATTTTAGATCAGAGAATTTTTATTTAAAGTTCTAATGCAAATTAATGATAAATAGTTTTTTTTACCAAAATTTAAGATATATAATTTGATGTCAAACTTATTAATAAGTTTATGTAAGTGTCCAGTAAACTTTACATAGAATTAAGTGTTTATTGGAGGTTTGAAGCAATATGAGGCCCTTGGAACCAAATAAGTATAAGTTAAGGTAGCCAGATTGCCCGGATATTTATTGCAAAATTCGTCGAAAGTTCGGTCCGGCTCGGTTGCTCGGAATTTTTCACTTCATTTGCCAAAACAAACAAAATAAAAACAAATTGTGTTGTGAAAATTTTTATTTATGATTCCGAAAAGAAATTTTTTGAACAAATTTTAAGGAAATAACCATGAAAAGTTTTTTGAATGCCTGAATAAAAACTTTTGATAAAATATGACAAAAATAAGTTTTTTTTTTGATATTTTGTTAAGAAATTTCTGGGTTTTGAGAAAATTTGCCTGGATATTATCCGGATTCTTAGTCGACAATTTTGAAATCAAAGGCCCGGATTTTACCAGGATTTTAGATAAAATATGCTGGGAAAATTCTGTCAACCTTAGTATAAGTGAATCAAAGCAAATTTCGAGAAAACACGCTTCTAATTTGTTATGTTCAGTAATTTTCCATATATTTAAAAAAAATGCTCTTTTCTTTCGAACAAAATAGTATGCAATTAAAATTCTTAAAATCTGAAAAATCATGAAATATAGTTCGAAATATAAGAATCGTTTGACATTATTAAATCAAAATCGACCATTTTTACACTTATAATACCTTTTTGGATCTGAGGGCCTCATATAAATTTGAATGAATTTTGAGTTAAGCATTACAACAACATCAAGCTAAAAGCTAATGGCTTTTTAACGATCCCAATTTTCATTTTTTCAATAGATTTTCTGAAAATTTGCTCAGGGGGGCGTTAAGCTCGAAAATTTTGCAAAAGGGGGCGGTAAGTGAAAAAAGTTTGAAAACCACTGGTTTAGATCATATGCGGAAGCGATATAAATTTACCTTTTTTCCAGATTCTCACTTCAGGAATAAAAGTGAAATCTTTTTGAAACAATTGTATCGATGTTTAGGAAGATTAAACTGAATAAGTCTTCATCAAGTCATATTGAACAACCTTGAAGATATTATTTAACTTTTAAAAAAAATACTTAGTTTTTAGAGCAAAAGTGTATAAATTCTCTCAACATGAGTAAGAATTGTTTCAAATGAATCGACCCCGGTTAAAAAATCGTCAACTTGATTAAGCCTTGAAGCACTTATACCGACTTAAAGCAATCCCACGTACCCGGAGAGAGAGACAAACCGACCGGTTAGCTCACTAAGATTCATTCATTTAGCCATTTAAAAGTCGTGTTCAACTTAAACAAGACTTATTTCTAGCGACGGACAAATATGGATGGCTTCTCCGTATAGTACTACCTACGGCCGTTAGATGACAAAGTTTCCTGCATCCCACGGAACGAACGAGTAAACTAAGACGCCAAGCAATCCAAACGGCTAAGTCAGTCTTAAACTCATTTCATTTGCTAGAGCGAGGAAGTTTATGGTCCAAAGAATTCACATGGCAGGCAGTAGTGGTGCGCTGAAACGTGCCCGGGGACGTATAGACCTACTCCGAAAGGCTAGAATTAACAGTTTATGACTGCAGAGCGCGTTTAGTCCGCGTCGTCCGTAGGAGGTTATGAATCCTCGTCTCAGGGTGCCTTTTAAGGCGCGCATGGACACGACCGACGACGACGCGTAGGTGGTTCTTCTCATTTATTAAAAGCATGAGGTAGCACAAGAAATAAGGGGAGCAGCGCGGGCATTCGTAAAGGGATCAGGGCTAACAACTAGTTGATGCTTTCTTTGCGGCCCAGGAGTTGCGCGGGCTCTGTGTGGGATGTGAAGTAGTTGCATCTGAGGAATGCGCGCACAGCCAGCCCAGATCCCCGTAAATGGGGAAAGTGTTTCACAGACCATCTGTTCCGAAAATGGCCGGCCAGAGCCGCTAGGCCACAACGAAATGGTTTCGCTTCAGCAGATTTCGGAAACTGACAGCGTTAATTAATCTCTGATGGTGCTGCTACCGGTGCCAACTAACGGCGATGATTCGATTCGGTAGTTTTTCTTTTCTCACCCAAAAAGTTAGACAAATGGGGATTGACCTGATCTCTGTTGCTGCTCTGAGGGGAGCCACGCAACCGAAAAAATGCATAATTCAGCAGAAATTTCTCTACCTCGTTGTTGTTGGTTGTGCGAACTTTCCCACTGCAAAAATAAAACTCGTTTCACTAGTGCTGCGCAAAACGTGTGTGAGTGTAAGCCGAAAACTGCTGCGTGGCAAACTTCTTCCGCATTTTTCGCACGGAAAACCGGCTTGGCTCTCTCACTGAGTAGTAGCTACACCGATCTACCCGAGATGAAATAAAAGGAAACCAAAAATTTTGAACAAACTCACGATGATAATTGCACATTTGCCAGAGGCCTTCCGTCATATTGAATAATATCACGAAAGTTTTCAAAAGGTATCCCGTATTTGGTGTAATGCTGAATCTTTTTTTTGTGATTCTTATTGTCTTGAGATGTCTCATCATGATGTCCCAGTATGGCAAGTCTCAACGCCACAACTTCCATTAATGGTTCATTTTTGACACCGTCGAGAGGCGGTGTCGGCAAATGACCCCTGCCAGTCACTTGGAGAAAAAACTTTCTCTTCCCAAACAGAATAAGCATTCCGAAACGTGTTCCCCAAGATATACAAAAAGATGATGAATTTTGAAGGCTGTTTACCTCAGATAGAGCCCTGGGAACTTACGCCCCAAGCTAAGAGCAAAACAAACCTAACGAATTCCGGGCGTGTGTAGATGACACTTCAACAGAATCTGAGGTGATCTGTTTATTCGAAGCACGACGCCCCGTCAAGAGATGTGTGTTTGGTTTTCCTAGAAGACATACATCGATGATGATCATCCGCCGAATGACTCAAAACGCTGTTGTGGTGAGGGCGACGCGCGAGCCGCAGAAAAATATTTATGAATGAAACGATTATCGCAACCAACAACAGCATCAGAACACCGAAAGATGTTTCTCTATACGGTTGGTGGGCCACATTTTTGTTTTTGGTTGCTCGGTTGCAGCCCCAATGATTGTTTCCTGTTAGTGTAGACTTCTCGAAGTCGGATTCGGTAATTTAACGATCGGTACTGATCGAATTCCGGAGCGAGGGGCCAACAAACAAACGGGAGACGCGGTTGATCCACTCCCTGCTTTTTTTTGAAGCAGCAATGGTATGTATCCGCGATTACTGGAGTGTGAAATTTGAGTCTGTAAAAATTTCGTTTTAATGACTAGCAATAACCGTACAAGCAGCAGTAGCGCAGCGCTCGACTAGCTTGTATGGGATAGACAGTCCAAGCACCATTAGTGCAAATAGTAAGTATAGGAAGGTAAGAAAAACTTCCGAAACGGGATCTCTGAAAGGAAAACGAGCGAGGCGCGGTTCCGTAATAGTTGAAAAATCAAACACGGCCAAGTAGTCAAGCACCCAATCAATCTCAAGTTTCGTTCGACGGTTGAACGGTAATGCTCTAATTAATCTACGACACATGATTGCCGATGATGCCTGCCTGCCCGCCGTCAGTTGTGCTGAAGAGAGCGAGCAATCACCACCGGTGAATGGATCGATCTTCAACTGTTTCTTCTTCTTCGTTGGAGAAAGATGAAGTGGCTCGTTGAGAGAAAATCACTCGTCCGTCGTCAATCGAACGGCCGGCAAAGAGATTTGAATGATCCATCCACAAACGCCCTGTCGGCAATTCGAACGGATAATGAAGAACTAATTTCCGAATTTAGACGCGTGCTAATGGATCCATTGATTAAAAATGCAATCACTTTGCACGTTCAATGGAAAATTAGAAGTTATTGTATCACGTCGTGATCAATGATTTTCGTTTGTCTTCCGATTTTCCATAAAAGGGGAAAACCTATTGCTTCAACCCAACTACTAGCGATTGTTTTATTACAACTCCCTTCTTATATAAAACCTAATTTTTTACTAGAAATTCAAAATATAGGTATCGAGCTGTATAAGACTAACTATCCACAAGGAAGATTGATTAATTTATCTTCAACTTGAGTCAAATACAACTAACAAATTCAATGATTCGGAAACGTTAAAAATGTATATTTAGCAGCTTTCGCTTTTTATAACTGACGCCGCTCTACCGGTCGATAAAATTCGAATAATTTAAACTCATACCAATCAACCTGAGTCGAGAGTGTTAATCTAAAACGCAAGCTTTCCCACGAACCAAAGCAACCGGAACTGATTGGACCCTCAATGGCTCGGCCTCAACAGAAACAACGTCCGATGGACCAAACCAAACCAAACCCATCGACAACAAGCGATCACCCAAAACGGGGTCCCTAACGTAACATAAATCATAACAAACCATAAAAACCGATTTTTATGGAAAGGTTGATTCGAATGAGTTTTACTTTTAATCCGAGCTACCTCGCACATAATAGCCATTCTCTTCCAACAACAACAACGGCCCCAAATGCCGATGAACCGTGGCTAAGCTCACTGGCACAGAAATCGAGAAATACTTTCTTTTCATCGTCGTCGTCGTCGTCATCGTGGACCACATTTCGCGAAATAAAAGTAGAGCCTTGTAATTTTTACAATCAATCTTTCCCTCCTTCTCCACTTTAGGTTTTATGACTTTCGACAAGCAATTCACTGACGGTCCCATTCCAGTCCACTGACCGATCGACTGATCGTCACTTTTGAAGCAAAAAACGTCATGTCGCAAAGCCTCTGGGGACGAATGGGCGTTCATAGTCAAATCTTTTGATGGGTGAGTTTTGAAAGAGGATCCTCAACTCATGTTGCAGGGATTGGAGGCTGAAACTGTACACGAAAGAAAGAAGACTACAGTTATCGTTTTTTCATCGCTTTTATTAAGTACACGACAAAAACGGGCGCATTCCAGACTAACTGCTGTTGGATGTTGCTGCAGTCAGCTCTTTCCCAAAGGTGCTCAAACTAACAACTCTCAAGGCTGTGTGGGGCGCTATAAGAGTTTCAGAGAAGCGAACACGAGGATTTACTGCCCCTGTAGGAGAAATTGGTATTAGACATTAGACAGATAACTGTGTGAGGTGCCCCGTGGATCGCAAACGCTGATCCCTAAAGAAACACCCGAGTGCTTCAACATCCAAAGGCATATGGGGATTGGTTTTTCGATTTAGTGGGAAACTTCTCTGAAGCGACCCAACTCAAGTGAGTGGTGTTAATCGAATTTTATGTTTTTCCTCGGCCGAGGGCCGATGCAAGGCGAACTCGAACCGGAGGACCGGCGCTAATTTTAGATAAATGTCGCGACAAATCTACAAATGGTTTCGATTTTTTGAGTTTTTGTTTTGACTTATTCGCCCCTGCCCCTCCAAAGATCATTGGCATTGTCTTCCGAAAGAACGACGATGCGGTGAGCTGTTGAATACATCCGAGAGAGTGGGATTAAAATCAATCTTTCGATCCAACCGAAATGCTCTTTTCAGGGTTCAAAAACCGTATGTGTTTGCTTTTGGCAGCTTTGTCAACACATCGCATCGCATCGGTTGAAGTTTTGTTTTAGGTGCGACGATTAGCGAGAGAACTTTTTCGAAAATAAACACGATAATTCCATTGCCATGTTGTTTTCGACAAAACATGACTCGTTGAAAAGTCTAGACAAATGGGAGGTTCGATGGAATCACAGTACTTAATACCAGTGGCAATACTCAAATAGGTACATTTGATTTTTTTTTTCGATATTTTAAACCTATCTGACCAATCATTCGTAAATACAACACTGATGTCAGGTCAGGTCACATGGTTTTGTTTTTTTGGTGGGCATATTTATTGAGCCACATTTTGAGAACAAATTTAAGCAGTTATTACAGAAGAAAAATCTACAAATGCAGCTACAAATTTTGATTGTTTAAAAATTTATCTAGGTAAAAACATAAAACATTTTGAAGACAGAAAAAAGGCATAAACTTGTTTGCAACAACTCTAGCAGTTTTTTTTTCTAATCAGATGTACTGCCGTTCTACGCAAGAATGTCCCATGTGACTTTTGGGTCATTTTCACTTTTTTGCTGGAAACGGTCTCTTTTAGTGTTAACTTTCGAATAAAAACACAAACAAGTATACTTTGTTCTGAACTTATACGAAATGTTCATCAAGGTGGTTGTCTCTATGTTGATAGTTCTACGCAAAAATGTCACACTAGAGAAAATTCTATGAAAAATGCAAATTTTATCAAAAAATTGTCTTAAGATGAGTTCAAACTGTTGAATTTAATGTTATTCACTGAAAAGAACACTAAAATAGAGGGCAGAGGAGGAGCGAGAAGCCTTGAGTGTTTTATTCAGAGAAATTTTCACTAAACACTTTTCGGTAGGCACTACTTACAAGATCCATACTCAACTATACATTTTTATAAACAAAGAGGAACGTATTTCTCAAATTACGGTTTAGCATGAGTTTTTGGCAAAAAAATAAACTACGCAAGCTTTTAAAATGATAGAAAAATTGTAGCCGTGTGACAGTTTTTCGTAGAACTAGCATCGGCATGCGTTCTGATTCTACGCAAAAGTGTCACACGGAGCATTTCTGGCTCTAATTTGCTGTTTTTTTTTGTAGGAAATGTAATTTTTTGGCAGAAAACATTGTAAAATGATTAACTTGAACTGTTCACTACGAAAAAAACTGTCGGTGAATTTTTAGTTTGAGAGAAAAATTGGAAATATAGCTGATATTTCAATCGCGTTTTTCTCGTTTGCACGTTTTTCCACATGGGACAATCTTGCTTAGAACGGCAGTGTAAGCTGCTCGAATCCACTTAAATGCTGCAAATGCTGTCAGTTTTCAAAACAAATTCCTGTTAGAATATGCTTGCCATAAACGGTAACATAACAGACCAATAAGAAAATGCAAAAAAACGGCCATGGCCATCTGTCAACCCAAAGTGACGCATTCTGGTGAGATGAAATGGAACACCTGCCTTCTTCAAACAAATACCGAAAATGAAAATTTGAAGATTTGGTGCTGTAAATTTCATTTTCGTACCAAATTTAAGGAAAATTGTTACATAAACGAGAATTAACTACACATTTCTTTAGTAATTTATTTGGTTGTTTTAACACATCAAGGATCGCGAAAACATCTAAGCTAAGAATCACTGGAATACATTATTCTGGTCTCAAAATTCGAAAATTTTACAAATATAATATCTGAGTTACCGAAACTATCATGTTCAATTTGGTAGAAGAAAGTTACATTATTAAATTTATGTTATGCTTCGAAAAGAACACATTCTCGGCAAACGAAAAAACGAGAAATCTCGTATTTGGTCCGCAAGGTATTAAATACAACTTTTAAATTCAGGATGAATAAACCTACTTGGTTTAAAATCTCTGAGTAAAAAAGCTAAAAAAATACAACTTTTAAAACTAATATTCTGCGCTGCTCGAAAGAACAATGCGCGTGTACTTTCATCGATTCAACCGCCAGGTCAGGATGTAACGGAAATTTTCCCGTCCGTTAGTATTGGTGAGTTCTAGGCGTTGTTCTATCTGGTATCGTCAGCCCCTTGATCAACCACACGGAAGTCGAGGCGCGTACAGCCTAAACTCACAGCCTGTTTGGGTTAAGTTGGGTTGGGTGGAGAATTCAAATAAAGCCGCGCGCGCGCCAACCGTTAAATTGTGAGGAATTCAAAAAACCTCTTGTACAACACACAATTAAAACTGCCTGTGCGGAGATGATGGTGTTGGTGATGATGATTCAATGATACTTTTTTTTGAATAGCCGGTTAACTTTTCCCTCGATTTTTCCTACCGTTCTGGGCGAGAAAATTTTACTTGGAGACACACTGCATAAACGATGCAATTTTCGCTCGAGTGTTCCAAATTTCAAGAGCGCGTGCGCTTTCTCCCGTCCAATAACTCATGAGCACGTTGTGGTAAGTTCTTCTTGGACAAACCCGGAGGCAGAGTGAAAAAAAATCGCCACGTAAGTATCTTCCGCACGATCTGCAAATCGATTTCACCATCTGCAGCACCATCATCCACAGACACCTTAGCCGTGTTTCTTCGTCCCCATTTTTTTTTGCGGCCCACTTTTGCAAATGGCGAGAAGCCATCTTGAACTATCATCTCCTTCCGCGGAGCACACTACCGGAATTTGCAAATAACTTATCATGTTCCGAAATTTCACTGGATAAAAACATTGCAGTAGTCCTTGTAAGCTTGCCCCCCACATCCTTACAGCAGAAGGAATCCGAAAATCCAGGATATCTTGCACTCACCTTAGCTCCAATCTGGTTTCCGCACTGGCCGGCTTGGATGTGCACGATTTCTCTCATGGTGAACTAAGTTTTTGTTACTTTTCTTCAACAAATACTAAACTTCACACGCGTCTTTCAGTGGCCTTTGGCTACACTCGAAGACGACTAGCAATAAATAAACGAGTAGTTTTAAAAACTTTAGGGCGAAGTTGCTTGCTTCCTCTTGTCTGGTTAAAATGCACAAGGAATGTCCTCTTTTTTCTGTCCTTTTGTTAGGAAGCGGTACACAAAACACCGACAATCTGAACTGTTTGACGATCACACACTAAATGAGCTGCTCGATTGTGGACTTTCAGCTTTTTGCTCTCAACTCTGGCTCTGGATTCCCGTACAACGCCCCTGGTTTTTATGAACGTACCAATACTTGCGCAAACGACCGCCTCGCTCGGCAACTGTACAGCTATGTGCGTAAAAGTTTCAATTTTTCCAGAGAACTTGTACCAAAAGAGACTATCTAAAATAAAATTTCATGAAAATTTGAAAAAAAAAATCTCACATTAATAACATAATCAGACAACGGTCATAGTAAAAAAAATAAAAATTATATTGATTTACATGATAATACAGTGATTAAACGAAGATATTTGAAAACTAACTTGTCGCGTCTCTCTAGAATCTACAATCTTCAAAGAAAATACCCAATGCGGCTTTTTACTGCCGACGCGGCGACTCGGGTTTCGCACACAAAAAATACACCATCATCGTCATCATCATTGCCCGAAAAGTGCAGCACCTTTCGTTAGCGATCCCACAAACCCAAGCTCATTTAGCCGATGCTTTGGATGTGTGCGAAATTTCGTCGGCTGGGCCGAACGCGTTCGGCGCGTTCGGCCGGTTCTCTCTGGCAGTATGCGTGGGATGTTGATCATCGCTAAAACGGAACCGCGAAACCGCTGACGGAGAAGGTACGATGGGCAATTGTTGTCCATGCCTTGAAATAAGGTAAAAGTTGGACTCAAAATTAGAACAAAACAATCTATTGATGGTATTGATACATAAAGTTTGCCTAAATTGTCTTCTCTCATGATGTTCATTTAGTTATATGTACATGAAAGTGCAATGAAATTCTGAACATGGCAACTTTCTAAAAACCATTTTCTGCGCTACTTAAAGCACAGCTTAAAGCTATATTTATATTTTTCACATTCATATTCATAAATGGCCTACGCCAACTCGCTAAATCAACGATTTGTGCGTGATTTTCCTTTTCAATCTTTAAAAAAATTAACCAAATTCACGTTCAAAAACATTTTTGATCTGAGCGATTGAGCGATTGCAAACACATACAGATTTAACTCATAAACAAAAAAAGGCGAAAACAAAAAACAGTCAAAAAATACAGAAAGACAAAACTGACATAAATAAAAAACAAAAACAATAATACCAAAAGGTTCTCTAGATACAATTTAATCCGGCGGGAGGTGGTTATTTTATCAAAATTGATATGTAATCACTCCCGTATCCCGTCGCACATTTTTCGCAATAACATCATTGATAGAGACACATATTAATGCGGAGAATCTCCAGCAACACCGGACCATCTTATATTCGCCTGCAGCAGGTTCGAGGATACTTACTTACTTAATGATCCCGCGCCGATCCTCCGGTGCATAGGGCCGTGGTAAAAGACCTCCACTGTTGACGATCCGGAGCCAGCGTCTTCACTTGGTCCCAGTCAAGATTCTCGTCGACAGTTCGGATTTCAGCGGCTAGGCTTCGCCGCCACGAGTTTCTGGGTCTGCCTCTTCTTCGATGACCTTCTGGATTCCAATCTAGCGCCTCTCTGCAAATCTCGTTTTCATCTCTTCGCAGCGTGTGCCCAATCCATCTCCACTTACGTTCCCGAATCTCGATTTCTAGCGCCTTTTGATGACACCGGCGATGTAGTTCCTCATTCGAGATCCAGTTGCCAGGCCACCAAGCGCGGATGATATTCCGCAGGCAGCGGTTTACAAATACTTGCAGTTTTCGCGTCGTAACCGCATATGTGCACCAAGTTTCGCACCCGTACAGCAATACGGATTTGACGTTTGAGTTGAAGATTCGGATTTTTGTTCGTAGAGAGATCTGGCGTGACCGCCAGATGTTTCGGAGACTCGCAAACGCAAATCGGGCCTTTCTGATTCGGGTTTCGATGTCTTTTCTGGTACCACCATCAGGCGTTATCTGGCTACCAAGATACTGGAAGCACTCCACTTTCTCAACTTGTTGCCCAGCTACCATGAAACTGGAGGGATTTCCTGTGTTGATCTCCATTGACTTGGTCTTTCCGACATTGACTTTGAGACCTGCTGCCTTGGAACTTTCGGTAAGGTCGTCGAGTTTGCTCTGCATATCTGGTTGTGTTTGGGCGAGCAAAACAATATCGTCAGCCAGGTCAAGGTCGTTCAGTTGCTCCATTGTTGAAGGATTCCACGGCAATCCTCGGTTCGGTGCACAGTCAATCGATCCAATCAGAATCACATCCATTACGATTAGAAAAAGTAGCGGTGACAGAATACATCCTCGTCTCACTCCAGCAGTTACCGGTATTGGTTCGGACAAGACACCGTCGTGCAAGACCTTGCACGAAAATGCCTCGTACTGTGCTTCGATGAGATGGACTAGTTTCTCTGGGACCCCTCGTCGCCTTAGAGCCGCCCAGATGTTTTCATGGTTAAGTCGGTCGAATGCTTTTTCGAAATCAACGAACACCAGCAGAAGAGAGTCCTGGAATTCGTTGATTTGTTCCAGTATGATTCGTAGCGTTGTGATGTGGTCCACACATGATCGTCGAGATCGGAATCCAGCTTGTTGCCGTCGGAGTGTAGCGTCTATTTTCTCCTGGATCCTGTTCAGAATCACTTTGCAGAGTACTTTGAGGGTTGTACAGATCAACGTTATGCCTCGCCAGTTACCGCACTCTGTCAGGTCTCCTTTCTTCGGGACCTTAACGAGGATACCCTGCATCCAGTCGGCCGGGAATGTTGCAGTATCCCAGATGTCAGCGAAAAGACGGTGCAACATTTGTGCTGATAGGGCAGGGTCGGCTTTCAGCATTTCAGCAGGGATGCAATCGATCCCAGGTGCTTTGTTGGATTTCATGTTTTTGATAGCCGCTTTTATTTCAGCCAGCGAGGGCGCTTCCGAGTTGACGCCATTTATGCGACTCACTGTTGGCGCTTCGAGCTGCGGGTTCTGTTGGCCATTGCTATTCGTGACTCGGAAGAGTTGTTCGAAATGCTCAGTCCATCGTTTGAGCTGATCTGTTCGATCGGTCAATAGCTGACCTGCTCGGTCTTCCAGCGGCATTCTTGCATTAGTCCTTGCACCACTGAGGCGGCGAGAAATGTCATAAAGTAATCGGATATCTCCATTGGTGGCGGCTTTTTCTCCCTCTTCGGCTAGGGAGTTTGTCCAGGCTCTCTTGTCTCGTCTACAAGCTCGTTTAACTGCCTTTTCCAGCTCCGCATATCGTAAGCGGGCGGCTGCTTTGGCTGACCCGGTACATGCCTGCTCAATTCCGACTTTCGCCTTTCTCCGATCATCGACCATCCTCCAAGTTTCATCCGACATCCATTCTTCCACAAACTTTACCGAGAGTACCATGGCTCGTCGTGATGAAGGCATTCTTGATTCCACACCACTGTTCTTCGACTGTTCCGTCTGTCGGCAGCTCCGAGGCTCGGGATTCTAGCTGTTCAACGTATGCCCTTTTCACCTCTGGATTCTCCAACCGGCGGACGTCGTATCGACACCTGACTTTCTCCTCGCGCCGTTTGACACGCGCAACTCTCAGTCGTATCTCGCCAAGGACGAGGTGATGGTCAGATGCAATGTCTGCACTTCGTTTGTTGCGGACATCAAGAAGGCTCCTTCTCCATTTTCGGCTGATGCAGATGTGGTCAATTTGATTTTCTGTTCGGCCATCTCGGGATACCCAAGTGACCTTATGTGCTGGTCGATGGGGGAAGAGCGATCCTCCGATCACCTTGTTATTGTTGCCACAAAATTCTACAAACAGCTCTCCGTTTTCGCTCATCTGTCCTAGGCCATGGCGCCCCATGATGCGCTCAAGGTCCTGATTGTCGGAGCCAATCTTTGCGTTGAAGTCGCCCAAATGGATTTGAATGTCACCCTTCGGAATTCTCTCAACCACGCTGTTCAGTTGACTGTAAAACTGCTCTTTCTCCTGCAAGTCGGCAACGTCAGTTGGCGCATAACACTGGACCATTGTAAGGTTTCTAACCCGTGTTCTGAATCTGGCTACGATTATTCTTTCGTTTATCGGTTCCCATCTAATGAGGGCCGCGTAGGCCTCCGGCTTAACAGGAAACCAACTCCTCGTTCCCGAGTAGCATGTTCTCCTCGTATGCCAGAGTAAAGCAGGACTTGCCCGGATTGTGTCTTGTGTTCTCCAGTATTAGGCCAACGGACTTTGCTCAGTCCCAGAATTTCAAGCTTGAGGCGGCTAGCCTCTCTAGCAAGTTGTTCCAGTTTGCCTTGTTGGGCAAGGGTTAAAACATTCCAAGTTCCAATTCGTGTCCGTGTTTTCATGCTAAAAGTCGTCGCCAAAGTTCCAGGTCGGTCATTTCTTTCGGATTCCGTAACAATTTCAAATCGGGAGCAGTAGGTTGTTAGCCTAAAGTCCCTATCCCGCGATGGGGCTGCCATCTTGGACTTAGCTGGCGGGAGCCGCATTTCATAAATTCAGCCGCTTGCTGCAAGACAGACGATGTTTGAGCCGCCCCTGACCTGGAGAACAGACGCTCGGTTGTTGTTGCACGCCGCCCCTGACCTGGGGAACAGACGCGTGTGGCCACCTTCTCAGTCTGCATGCGACCAAAGCATCCACCGGGGTTGGGTACCCGATCTCCGCTTAGGTTACTCGCATCCCAGCCGGCACCACGGGGAGGTAGAGATAGGAGTTGTGAATAAGAGGTGATATGACCACTATGGGGTCTCGTGTTGCACATTATCCACCGTTTACCAGCCAGGTTCGAGGATCAACGCAGAAATATGTGGCAAACTATTATTTCCGAAGGGATGATTCCCGATCTTCAGACTATCCTGAAAAACATGAACTTGAAAATTATGAAAAGCATCGCAGATTTCATCGAGTCGGCCAAGATTGATATTTAATATTTGAATGTTTTTTTTTTAAGTTCTCACTAAGCTTGGTCAAACAATGACAACAGACCATATAGATTAATTAATAAAAAAAACACAAAAGATCAAACAGAAAAAAAGAAATAAAATAAACCTAAAATAATAAAACGATGACAAAAATTGAATAACAACAAAACGATGACAAAAATTTAAAAAATATCAAAAAATGCATAATCAATCAAAAAAATTAGAATTGCAATAATTACAAAATCCATTAATTTAACATACTATAGGGAAGATGACGGCATAACGAGCACCCAGGGCATAATCAGCACTCTTTTTTTCTACATAAGTACCTATTTTCTTAAACAAATTTTTATAAGGACTTGTTTCGTACTATCTATAGTATTAATTTCTGACCAAAAAAGAAATATCCTTTTTCATATTTACAAAAATATTAAATAATAACCAGCTAGGCTCTCAAGTGACGAAAATATTATAATTTTTGAGCACCACCAAATAAGCTTTTATGACCTTTAAATCATCTTGATCTGAATTGTACGCACTGCAACATGATCTACACATTGTTTCTCAATTTTCATCATCATAAAATTTTTGATTTTTCACTTTAATCAATTTTAAAACGCTTTTTAACTTTAATTTGTTAACTAGAGGCGAATAGAGCACTATCAATGAATGCATAATGAGCATTTTCTGCACATACCATTCATGATTGATTTTTTTTATTGTTACATTATACGGCTAATAGCATCAAAGCATCATCCGTCAACAAAACACCAGAAACATAATGTATGAGCATGTGTTAATTCTTTGAATTCTACAAACAGACAAACAGAACAGAAATAATCTTATTTTGTTATTGTTTTGTTTGATGAATCTACACAGTAAACGAAAATTACCGAGTTCGGTAATTTTTTTACCGAAATCCTAACATGTGTAAATCGTTAAACTGTTCGGTAATTTTTTCGGTAAAAAATAAACGAACATCGGTAAATGAAGAACCGATTTACCGATGTTCGTTTTTTTTTACCGAAAAAATTACCGAACAGTTTAACGATTTAAACATGTTAGGATTTCGGTAAAAAAATTACCGAACTCGGTAATTTTCGTTTACTGTGTACGCCTCACCGTTTAGTGCAATCATGATCATGAATGATAAATGAAAAAAATCGAACTCAAAAATGAAAAGAATCGAACTCGAGTCTACTGATTACCTCTCAGACATCTAACCAATAGGTCAAATCGTCAGACGATGCAAATTAAGCTGTAGCTCTATTAGTCAGTTGACTTAATCGAGTCGAATTCGCTGCTAGATTCCCCGGCAGAAAACGCTCATTATGCCTTCATTAATGGTGCTCATACTGCCTCGGGGGGTTTCTCATTATGCCTCTACAGTGCCTGGTTTTCAGCTTTCGGCGAAAATTTTTAAAATGCACTTTATACGTTTTTATCTACTTTTTCAAGTTTCATCCAATTAGGCCATAGACTATTTGAGTGTCTGAACACGAAACAATGATGTAATTCACATATTACAGCTGTTCTCTATAGTTAAATAAGCTTTTTGCTTAAGGTGGCCATTATGCCCCCATCTCCCCTATAAATTATAAAAAAAAAATTACAAAAGATTACAAAAAAACACAAATTTAAAATAACAAAAATATGATAAAAAAATCTTTAAAAAATTGGAAAGGTTGCATTGATTTGAAAATAGGGTAGATACTTTAGATTTCGACAGGAGCTAGTTTTCGACAAAATTTTAATGAAAGGCTTATCTATCTGTTTGGTGACTCAAGCTATCTATTTTCATATTTTTCTATTTTTGCTCTCCCATTTTAGTATACCTTGAATATAAAAACTCCTCTAAATAAGTTATTGAATAGTTGTAAATAAATAATTTTAAAGGAACATTCTAAATCACCTGTGAAATTCAATTCCAACGACCAAATAAGAATGATTTTGAATCACGAAAAAAACCCCTTTTATTTGATTAAAAGCAACGTAAAAGGAATCAATGGAAAGGTTAAGGTTCTGAGATCAATCTTTTCGGTAATTTATTGAATATTTTTGCTAACATTTAATGAAATTTCAACTGTTTTTTGAGCTGTCGAAAACTAGCGCTGAAAATTCTCCCAATAGTTTATTTTTCGACACCCATCTTCTTCTGTATGTTTATACTGTTTCCATGGTGTAAAAAACGCCGTGAAGTAGACAAGCAATTTCAATAAGCAAATATTCATATTGCTGAGCTAACAAAGGAGGTGGAAATATGCTTGTCGAAAACTAAAACTTTTTGTGTCGAAAACTAAAATTGAATGTCGAAAACTAGATCATCGAGAGGTTTTAGTAAAAGGCTAATAAAAACGTTGCTTTAAAACTTCTGATCAATAAAAAAGGTAGAGAATGAAGAAAAAAATCTGATTCATATAACCAATCACATTTTAAATGAAAAAATTTAGTCAAATAGTTTATTTACACGGTTTTTCTGACAAATAAAGCCAAAACTGTCGAAATCTAGGTATTTTACCTAATTAATAATTTTAAACTTTTTGTCAATTTTTGCTATTATGAAATCAATTCATGTCATTGGAACAAAATTTGAAAGAATTGCAATTGAATATTGTTGACAACTGTTTTAAAAATACTAAAAATTCTGAACTTTCCAAGAAGTTCATGTTTTTACATTAAAAAAATCGAATTTGAATTATTTCTAAAAATTTCGAATCTTTTAAAAAGGTGAAAAATATGGAATGATAATTGATTTTTGAAAACATTAATAAATTTGTCAATTTTGTGAGTTTTGTCTATATAGTAATTTTGATTTATTTTGTCAATTTTGGCAATTTGAAAATTTTATTTATTGTGTCAGCTTGGTCTATATTCTTAAATAAGTTAATTTTTTTTCTATTTTGTCAGTTACCAATTGACAACTTTTTAAATAGATCAAATTATCAAATTTTTATATTTTATCAACTTTGTCAACTATGTCAATTTTGTCAATTTTGTCAATTTTGTCAATTCGGTCAATTTCGTCATTTTTGTCAATTTTTGTCAATTTTTGTCAATTTTGTCAATTTTGTCAATTTTGTCAATTTTGTCAATTTTGTCAATTTTGTCAATTTTGTCAATTTTGTCAATTTTGTCAATTTTGTCAATTTTGTCAATTTTGTCAATTTTGTCAATTTTGTCAATTTTGTCAATTTTGTCAATTTTGTCAATTTTGTCAATTTTGTCAATTTTGTCAATTTTGTCAATTTTGTCAATTTTGTCAATTTTGTCAATTTTGTCAATTTTGTCAATTTTGTCAATTTTGTCAATTTTGTCTTTTTGTCAATTTTGTCAATTTTGTTAATTTTGTCAATTTTGTCAATTTTGTCAATTTTGTCAATTTTGTCAATTTTGTCAATTTTGTCAATTTTGTCAATTTTGTCAATTTTGTCAATTTTGTCAATTTTGTCAATTTTGTCAATTTTGTCAATTTTGTCAATTTTGTCAATTTTGTCAATTTTGTCAATTTTGTCAATTTTGTCAATTTTGTCAATTTTGTCAATTTTGTCAATTTTGTCAATTTTGTCAATTTTGTCAATTTTGTCAATTTTGTCAATTTTGTCAATTTTGTCAATTTTGTCAATTTTGTCAATTTTGTCAATTTTGTCAATTTTGTCAATTTTGTCAATTTTGTCAATTTTGTCAATTTTGTCAATTTTGTCAATTTTGTCAATTTTGTCAATTTTGTCAATTTTGTCAATTTTGTCAATTTTGTCAATTTTGTCAATTTTGTCAATTTTGTCAATTTTGTCAATTTTGTCAATTTTGTCAATTTTGTCAATTTTGTCAATTTTGTCAATTTTGTCAATTTTGTCAATTTTGTCAATTTTGTCAATTTTGTCAATTTTGTCAATTTTGTCAATTTTGTCAATTTTGTCAATTTTGTCAATTTTGTCAATTTTGTCAATTTTGTCAAATTTGTCAAATTTGTCAATTTTGTGAATTTTTTCAATTTCGTCAATTTTGTCAATTTTTTCAATTTCTCCAATTTGTCAATTTGTAAATTTTGCCAATTTTGTGAATTTCGTAAATTTTGTCAATTTTGTTGATTTCTCCATTTTGTCAAATTTGTCATTTTTGTCAATTTTGACAATTTTGTCAATATCGTCATTTTTTTCAATTTTGTCAATTTCTTCATTTTTTTTTTTTCAATTTTGTCAAATTTGTCAATCTTGTCAATTTCAGTAATTTAGTGAACTTTTTTTTTTAAATTCTTGTCTAGTTTGTCAATATTGACCACTTTTGAATTCTTACAATTTTGTAAATTATTGAGAATGGTGACAATTTTGATTATTTTGCAATTTCGAGAATTTTGAAATGTTTTATAAGTTTGTATTTACTTTTTCAAGATTTGGAATATTTGGAAAACAACTTAGACCCCTTATTTTTTTTCTTCAAAAATTGAGATTAGATATTCTGAATTCTCAAATTAAATGTTAAATATAAAAATTCGATTTTAAGTTAAAGTACTCACATGAAATCAAAAATACAAACAGTGTATCCTGTGTATCTCAATTCTTTCTAAGATTTATACGATAAATTAAAAACGGAATTTAAAATTCAGAGTTTGATTTGAAACCGCTTACCACACACTAAAATTGCATACAAAAAAAGAGGCTTCTTTAAGCATAAGGTTTGCGCCGTTTCAAATAAACAAATTGCAAAAAAGCGTTCAGCCAGTCATTCGAGTTTTAAAAAAAATCTATAAGCATTTTGGTTTTTCCAAATACACATTTACTAACTAACTAGCTATGAAATACGAATTTGTTAAAAGCCAGCTAAATTAAATATTGAAATAACGTTAGAAGTCGTACTTGGAGGAACTCGTTATATCTATTTGTCAACACAAACCTCAATTTGTTGTTTTGAATTTACACATGCTGAGAAATTAAAAAATACATAAAACATATCCTTTACCTGAACTATAGGTTTAAATTGACAGTCTAATTCACGTACTCCTAACAATAAACATTGTAAATAAATTTATATTACAACAAACAGAAGCTGGTCTCAAATTATGGCAGTCTACCTTTAATCATCATCATCATCGAACAGTAAAAGTATGAATCAATCAGCCAACGCCTTCGCATCCATACTTGTTTAACTTTCTGGCTGTGTTGGTTCGATTTCGACTTCGGGTCCGTGTAAATACAGACCCTCGTGTATGGATAGAAGAAATCCAGTCGGCTCGGAATTCTAAACCAACACATCCGCAAACCCGTTCGGCCGATGATGATGATCGTCTTGTTGCTTCGGCCGAACAACGACGTCATCGGGTAAAGTGGCCAAATTAATGCCATATGAACACCTCCGGCCGAAAGACGACAGCAGCCAAACGAGACTGAATGCATCTTAATGTCTAGCTGTTTTTGGTGCTACACCAACTAAAACTATTAATCATATTTATTCATTCCACGGAGGAGTGAAATTTGGTCATCTTTGGTGCTATCTGGCCACATGGTTGCAGAAAAATCCGGCCGAGAGCCGACCATGTGGTGTGATTTCTTTCCGAATTGCATTGACTGTCCGGGTGTCATCGTCATCTGTCTGCGGTTGATGATGTCATGGAAAGCAAGCATGAGCTGGGCAAGAAAAGTGACTGTGGAGAGAGGAAAGCAAAATGGGTGGAACACACGATGAAAAACTGGTTCCGAGGGGGTGTAGGAAAACTTTCTGCATGTGGTGGTCTAACGGAAAAGCTTCCTGAAATAGGTCACAGTGTGTCACACCTGCAAAAAAGCTCGCAAAGTGAGGTTAGAAGGGCGAAAACTGCATCATTTCGCGCATATGTTGTGCATTCGAACATTGACATATGTACATATGTAGGTACATACAATAATTCGTGATCTTTCCTAACCTGAAGGGAGTTTCGAAAGCTTCGGCATGATTATGGATTGTTGAAAGCCAGTGTTCGAATTCGCTAACTGATAATGTAGAGGCGCTTTTTAATGTTATTAAATCGCGTATTCGATTACAAGTTAACTTAAAATTGAAAAAAAGACATTTGATCAGAGAAGGAGAACAGATGCTGTAAAATTGGATGAATAGTGACAATAGTCAGATTGGCGTTGTAATAATAATGTGTAGAATGACAGAAAAAAATGTCCCTGTCCAAAAGACTGAGTCGATTTGGGGTCATTCTTGAATTTCTTAAACCCTGGAGTCTAAAAAGCTTCGTTTTCCTCCAAAACTTATCCATAATTTTTATCAAAATTTTTACGTAACGTTTACATGAGTAAATTTGAACTTTTAGGTTTGTATGGGAAAATTGAATATTTTGTACTGAAAAATCAACATCATTTTTGTTTCTTCTGTGGAACCAAGCAAGCTGATGGTTTTCATGCCAATTTATAAATTTCCTAAAGGAAGTTTTCCGCTGAACAACTTTGTTGAAGATCGTAACTTTGTATCTTATTAGGCAAAAAAGTTATTAGCTGCTTAACAGGGGTATGTCTTTTAGCATTGATAAACAGTAAATTCAATTGACATTACTGTTGGAGCCTCGCGAAGTATTGGATGAAAAGTATAGTCATCTAGTCATCTAGTCATGCAATACCTCGCTAGGCACCCAATTCAAATTGACACACAGCAGTGATGTCAATTGAATTTATTTTTTTCTATGCCAAAAACCATTCCCCCATTCAACACCTAATAACACTTTTGTCTGATAAAACACGAAGTTACGGTTTTCGACAAAGTAAATTAGCACAAAAATTTTAATGCGACCCAGAAACGAGTCTTGACCAAGGTTGCCGAAAAAAAAATCTGTGTTTTTGCAAAAAAAAAATTCTGACTTCCTGTGATTTTACCCAGGAATTCTGTGATGGTTTTTTTGTGATGGAAAAAGCATAAATTTCTTTGAAAAGTCACGAAGAAATGAGTCTTTTTCAGGCGGAATCGGATTCAATTGAGAGCAAACACCCACGGACAAAAATGTCAATGTGCCTGAATTTTCAGGATTTGCCTGATTTTTAGAGGCTCAGCCTGACAACCTGATAAGCCATAGTTTTTCCCTGATTTTTGAAAATTAGTCTGATTTTCCCTGATTTTTGTGAATGTGATGGAAATTGGTGGTACTGAACTGCATAAGATACCACTAAAGGAGGTCAAAATGTGGAGCAACGTCCATAAAAAGGTCCTCACTTTGACAGAGACTTCCGTTACTCTGATGTATCCTGATTTTTATTTCACACGTTCCTGAATTTAAAAAAAAAATGTAGGCAGCCCTGCTATCACCACCCATCCACTCGAGATTTTAGCCGAGCGCGCACATGCTCGATTGCTTCGGGTTTGCCGCTGCTATATGTTACGGTCAAATGAAGACCATGTGCGCGCTCGGATAAAATCCCTAAAATCCCGAGTCGAAGGGTGGTGATCAGTGATGTCTGAATCTCCCAGACTTTTTGGACTTTCGATAGACAAATTTTTATGTTTCCAGACTTCCATACTTAAGACTTTTCTACCAGACTTTTGTATTTGGACATAATTTTTTTTACAAAAAAATTACATTACATTAAAAATTCAAAATTTTTTTTCGAATAGGTTATTGAAAAGTGAGGAGTTCTACGAAGATGGTGGAAACAGGGAATTAAGCATAGAATGTAGTTCTTTAGATACTTTCACAATGATGTCAGGCATTGATATACTATTTTATTTTCGTAGTATTCCGTCTCACGACTTAACTTTTGCAGAACAGTCGTCCGGCATTCTCGCAGCATGTTCTGCCCAATGTATCCAGCCAGCCTTCACCCCCTTCTGGATACTGCGTTCGTCGTAGAGTCGCGTGAGCTCGTGGTTCATTGTTCTCCTCCACACTCCTTCCTCCTGCACGCCGCCAAAGATGGTTCTTAACACTCGTCGCTAGAATACTCCGAGTATACGCAGGTCCTCCTCGAGCAATACCCATGTCTCGTGCCCGTAGAGAACAACCGGTCTAATGAGCGTCATATACAGGTTACACTTCGTGCGTGGGCTAAGTCTTCTCAACCGCAATTTCTTATGAAGTCCATAGTAGGCACGACTTCCGCCGCTAACTCGCCGCCGGATCTCACGGCTTGGGTCATTGCCTGCAGTCACCAGTGTATCTGGATAGACAAAATCTTCGACTATCTCCAGCTCGTCGCTGTCGAGCGTGACCTTGTTATTACCGGGCAAGTGGGTTCGGTCGGTCTCGGATCCGCAGGCCAGCATGTACTTCACGTTAGACGTATTAATCATTAACCCAATCCTTCCTGCTTCGCGTTTTAGTTTGAGATAGATCTCCTCCACCGCCGCAGATGATCTGCCGGCTATATCAATGTCGTCGGCAAAGCAGATAAGTTGACAGAATCTGGTTAAAATCGTGTCTCGCATTTCACCCACCGCTCGTCGAATAACACCTTCTAGCGCCACGTTGAACATCATGCAGGATAGACCATCACCTTGTCGAAGCCCCCTGCGCGATTCGAATGAACTCGACAATTCACCCGAGATCCGCACACAGCACTGCGTTCCATCCATCGGATCAGTCTGATCACCTTCCCGGAAAAGCCGTTCTCATCCATGATTTTCCATAGCTCGTCACAGTCGATCGTTTCGTATGCGGCTTTGAAGATGGTGAATAGATGGTGCGTAGGGAATTGGTTATCATGGCATTTTCGGAGGATTTGCTGTAATGTGAAGATCTGGTCCGTCGTTGTGCGTTTCTCTATGAAGCCAGCCTGATGACTTCCCACGAGTCTGTTTGCATGTGGTGTGAGGCAACGGAGTAGCACTTTGTAAGCAGCATTTAGAACACATCACTCGGTAGTTCTCACAGTCCAATTTGTCGCCCTTCTTTAAGATGGGTCATATTACCCCCTCCTTCCACTTCTCCGGTAGCTGTTCCCAGATCCGGACCATCACGAAAATTTCTCCGGAAAATAACTGACGCTGCGAAAAATTTCATGCTGCAAAGGAGAGAAAACCGACTAATGTTAACAGCATTATTTATTCAATATCACATTTCATCACCCTACTAACTTTTGAAGGGTTCTGGAAGTGCTGGAACTACGCCTACGACTCGTTTCCGAATAATTTTCTTGCTTGTTTAAATCAAACAGATATAATTTTACACTGTTTATGATATAAAATTCATTGACCGCATCACGGGATGTAAAATTATAGCAAAACAATATATTTCTATACAATAAAAAATACATTGGCTGATATGAATAAAGCTCTAGTAATTGCTTTTGCTATTTTCGTGCAGTTTTGTGAGTTAAATACTTCGAATGGCATGCATATATTTAATCCGGAGCTGGTTAAAAGTAAATGTTCTACTCTGCTTTTTCATATCTAGTTGAGCAAATGCTTTCAAATTTTGCCATTTTAAAGTTTGAGCTATGTAAAAGCTATCGAAGCAATTGCTATTTTCTTATTCATACCACTAATTATATCGAAAGGAGTTGAAAATTACATCTTCTTCGAATTATACTTGTGAAAAATTAGACTACTTGTGTTTAAGATTCCACATACTTTAAAAAATTTCTGCTGTGTACAGCGATAACTAATAGTAAGAAAAATATTTTTTTTTTTTTCAAAAATAAAGTCACATCAGAGTTCGACATTGAATCGGTATTGAAACTGATTGACTGAAATTTCTTCGATATTGTGAGAAAAATTAAAATTTGGAATTAAAATGCTTTGAACCTAAGATAAAAAAAATTGTATGGCGGTTAACCCTGAAAAGCATATTTAGTGCATTTAATTGAAATACGTTTTAGCCTAAAAGCACATAATGAAGTGAAATGCGGCAGCTTATTTAATGAGGATCTATCTCAACTCAACTTCTCGAAAATGAAAATAAAGAAAAAAAGAACAGGTCGGCAAAGGCCAGAGGAATCGATAATACTAAGTATCGACGTAACAACTTACCCATAGCATTAAGTAGCACTTCGAGTAAAGTCATCATCGGTTGAACCGGTTTGCGTAGGAGGACTTGAGAGCATCACGACACAACTGCTCAAAAATATTCCTTATAAGTCTCGTTAATAAAATCATTCACCAATGAATGTCCAGGAGGTGTAGGACTTGCCTGACTGGATCGATTGCTAGAAGCCTCCATCCCACGTGAATTTTTTTTTTCGTTCGGTATTGTTGATGCAGACTATGATCGTTATTATTTTGAAACATTTGCTTATATTTTGCTTCGAGCTATTCCGTAGTCTTTCCTTCTGTCTCAAACAATAGGAAAGTAGATGACTCTTCAATTGTTCATTTAAATTTTCTATGCATATCATTTCTCAAAAGCAAAGTTGGAAATTATAAAATACATTAAGTGCCAGCAAAAACTAGAAGCGTCGTTGCTATAATTAATTCGAAACTTTAAAAAGGAAAAAAGTTTGAAAATGAGGTTCCATATCTCTAAAATTCAAACGCTTTTCTTAAACAAAGGCTTTTGCATTTACAGAATCAGTATCAGAAAAGGGTTAGGCTTAAAAGCGGCACGTTATCCAAACAAACGGGAAAGTTGTGCCTACAAAAAAAAACAAATGTCGAAAAACTACTAAAACATTAGATTACAAATTTGTCAATAAAACTATACAAATAAATGTTTTAACTTAATTTATCTGCGTTAACGGTGAAAAGTGATGTCGTTTTTAGTAGGGACATCTTAAGATAATGAAAGTTTATAGATGGATAGAAAGTTAGAAGAAATTAAAGATGGTGAAAATGAGCGAGTAGAATTTATTTTGAGGCATTAAAGGGTGATACGGTCAAAATTTGGTCGAGGGAAAACGCGTGTAAATGGGTGAAATCGTTTATTACAAAAATCAAATTGATATTCTTTTTCAAGTTTAATTAGTATTAAATGCAGGAAAAATATTCAGTTAGGCTTCCGTTTTTCCAAATCTGAATTGCCGGGCTTACGCTTAACCCCTGCCATCAGATTTTGTACAGCCACCTTGTCCACCTTCTTCGCCGCAGAAAGCCAGTTTGCCTTGAACTACTGCTCGTCCTTAGCAGTTTTTTGGTCTTCTTTAGGTTCCGCTTGACAATAGCCTAGTATTTCTCGATTGGGCGGAGCTCTGGCGTGTTGGGAGGGTTCTTGTCCTTGGGAACCACCTGCACGTTGTTGGCGGCGTACCACTCCATGGTACGCTTTTTACCGTAATGGCAAGATGCCAAATCCGGCCAAAACTGTATGGAACAACCGTGTTTCTTCAGGAAAGGTAGCAGACGTGTATTCAAACATTCTTTCACGTAAATTTCTTGGTTGACAGTCCCGGAAGCTATGAAAATGCTGGTTTTCAAGCCACAGGTACAGATGGCTTGCCAAACCAGATATTTCTTCGCGAACTTTGACAGTTTCATGTGCTTGAAAATATCTGCTACCTTTCCCCTTCCTTTTGCCGTATAAATCTCCTGTCCCGGAAGCTGCTTGTAGTCGGCTTTGACGTAGGTTTCGTCGTCCATTACCACGCAGTCAAACTTCGTCAGCATCGTCGTGTACAGCCTCCGGGATCGCGCTTTGGCCGTCGTATTTTGTTTATCATCGCGATTTGGAGTCACTACCTTCTTGTAAGTCGATAGTCCGGCTCGTTTTTTTGCTCGATGCACGGTTGTAGACGATACACCCAGCTTATTTGCGGCATCTCGGAGAGAGAGGTTACACACAAAACTTTCGAAGCTCCACTTAGCAAAAAATAGCTGTTACTTTCCGTTAGCATAAAAAAATTTTTACTGATCAGTTAGCACTTTTCAATATTGTCCTAACTTTTGCTCAATTTGAGTAAAAAACACCCATTTACTACTTATTTTAGCATTTGTAGTAGCATGGACTCAAACTATTAGCCTGTGCCCAAACCGCGGTCTTTATGTGCTGAAATTTTAGAAGGGCGACACAAGCGGGAACCTGTCAAAAAAATTTTGTTTTTATTTTGCACCGCGCGAGGGTTAATTTATTTGGGAGCTGTTTTAGCCTCAAATTCTTTAATACAAAGGTAGCAGCTGACATGGAGCGGAATGTTAAATGCCTTTTTCCGAGAGATCGATCAGGTGACGCAGAAAGAACAAACCGGCCTTTGAGAGCGCTTGCCACAACCCGGATTCAGTTCGAGAATTCCTTGCTGGTGATCGGTATGCAACGGATTTCCTTATTTGCCAACAGGTAAGGAGAAATCAGGGTTGAGTTGTATTGTTTTTATTCTATTCTAAAGACATTTCATTACTTCCAAATCTTTCTGTGTATGTGACACAGAAGGAAACGATGCCAGCTGAAAGTCTTCTTTCTTTAGTCTCCCCGGTGGGGCAGCAGGTCAGCAGTTTTCCCAACAAAACTGGAAACAAAAGGTAAGTGAATGAGTGTTAAAATAGGTACCTGATGAACAGGCAAAAACTGTTTACAGTGCTCCGTTTGAGCTCAGAACTCGATTTGTCAGTTGACGGCCTTCCGGAACAATCAAATTACTGTTTGTGAGTTTTAAATTCCAATTATTAAAAGCTTCGTCACCAAGATCCAAACTCGAATTGTTCCAGAACGCAACTGAAAATATGAATTCCGAATTCAAACGAAGCACTGTGACAAGTTCTTCTCGCTATTCCGGACAAGCTGTTCCTGTAGGAACAGGTAGAATTTGAAAGAACTCTTATTTTGTTTTATTTTTTTAGGACTTCTTGAGAAAATGTCAATCTTGTTACTGTGTGGTTGTGCGGGAAGCTGGGCCTTGCGCTTTGATATTGATTTTTAAAGTTATCTTCCATTCAAAGACAGGTAAGTTCAAATATGCATTATTTATTGCCATATTCATTAAGCTCTCGCTAAGAATCGAGCTCATAATAAATTGTAGTTTTTGAAATTTATTAAGTTTGACTAATAAAAAATTGCCTGGTTTAATATTTTTAGAGTGACATTTTCCAAGCACTTTTCTTAACTCAAGTCAATAATCCTCCATATATTAAACTACTTTTCCTTTGAATATTCAGCCAATAATGTATAATACTAACATTCTGGTATTTTTTTCTGATTCTGTTAGATAGAACGCAAAATTCTGATAATAAGTAGTTGAACTATCTAAATCTACCAAGTTTCCATCAGAATTAAAAACGATTAAAGTCGTACGATCCGCTAAATCAATTCGATTCGTACGATTTAATTTTAAGCTTTGAATGACTTGTGGCATCCTACTACTTGTAAACTAACAAGTCGTATGATGCCACAAGTAGTTTCTTTTAACAGAAATATGCTTCTGCTTCAATTCATATTTTCAATTCTTAACCCAATTTTCCTCTTATAAAATTTCAGCTAAGATGATTGGTCCAGCCTGGAATAATACCTCGCCTCATTGATTGATGGCTAAGCAACGCCACGGTCCACTGACAAGCTTATCCGGTTTACGCATTCCCGAAGACTTTTCCTTTCGTTTTTTTATGACTTTCGAGCGAATCTCCGTAAGTTTAAAATTGGTTTTAAGATTTTTTAAATTCTATTCTAACCACATTGCTTTTTTGTAGAATGGTTTAATGGCTTCCGTCGAAAGTCCTCTGGTATTATTTCCTTCCTACAAGCATCGAATCTCCGGATACCATACAGTTGGCAAGAAGCTTCCGGTTTTCGATTTCCCCCGATCCAGACTTCCTGGCTGTCGACAAACGTTCCCCAAACACTTTAATTACATTTGTAACGGTTGATTTGGCAACTTTTAGCGATTTTGTCAGCTTTGCGTGCGAGTAGCTCGGATTTTCGCGATGCGCGAGCAAAATTTTGATACGCTGCTCTTCTTCCTTGGACGGCATTTTGACAACTGAAGAGTAAATTCCAAAACCAAAATAGGAGCAACATTCTACACACACACCTTCAAAATGAGGAGTGTTCAGGTTTTTAAATGCAAAATTGAAAGAAATACGTCAAGTTGATATTGACCAAATTTTGCCGTATCACCCTTTATCATCCCCTATTAAATTTTTGTTCAGCACGGGCCAACTACTACTGTGAGGTGGAAAATACAGATAGAGTTGCATCTACCCCACACAGTAGTAGGCCAAGCGTGGTTTTCCCCACAAGAGGAAAACTGGCAGGGTGAACGAACAACGTAAGTATGAGCAGAATCATTTAAAAGCTTAAAAATTATAGCTTTATTATTAAAATTTTTCAATGTATATTTAGGATTAAAATCTTCAACCTCTTAGTTAAATATTGAAGTTGATCATTTCCATAAACGATTTGTCTCCAATTTTTTCGAAGAAAAATAATCAAAAATTGTAATTTGTATGGGTAAATTCGTTTATTGCGGAAGGTGCTACAGTCAACTGACACATGTATTTATTTATCAACAGAATAAATGTAATGGTTTTACCCAACCTCATGCAGCTTTATATGGACGCTGACTCTACCTTTAGATACCCTCTTGTACATAGTATTCTACTTTTGCCAGCATTAACAATTGATAAATGTCCCATTTATGTCTGATGTCTGGACGATCTTCTTAAAAAAATAATTCCCTTTAAATATTGATAAATTTCACCATACCATTTTGAATACTGCCTCCCAGTTCCTTATCTTACTTTTGACACTAGATCTAGAATAAATATTTGCTTCGATTTTTTAATTTGCTTGGATGATGAAGGTTACAATTTCATTAAATCATAATTGAACACTATAAGTATTTGGATAATCCCAATACCACTCTGAAAGGATTTAATCGTTGGTTACAAAATCATTTGCTATGTCCCCGTAGTCGGAGAAATCCACCGGATCAAATCTCAGCGCATTCGCGGTCTCTGTAACGGCTGGTTCTTCGGCTGGTTCGTTGAATGGGAACTTTCCATAGGTCCTAGCAAACAACTGCCCTCGGATGCCCGTTTTGCGTGTTTCCATGTATCCCATCTTAAATCCTTCGGGCCAATCTTCCGCTTCCTGATCGGCGGTGCAGTTGCTTGGTTTTTCGATGGCCAAAAAGTCATGCTCGAAGGCGCTGTTATAGAACAGGGTGCATACTCCGTGCGATCCAAAGGCGGACAGAGGTGCTGCATCCTGTTGCTCTCCGCAATCTCCCAGGATCCAGTCCTGGTGGCAACTGCTCAGGAACCGCGTTCCATACTGTTTGCTGGTATGAATACACTGGACGTTTTTAGCCGCCTTGCGCCAGTTCGGGGCCACTGCGAAGGTCGCATCCATCGCCATGCCCACTACTTCGCAAACTAAAATAGAAGCAAGGCAATTTAAAACGTTTAAAAACATTTAAAAAAATGGGGTTTCAAAACAAGACTTTAAATTTTCCTAAAATGTTAAAAATTCTAGTTATAAATAAAAACATTTTTTATTTTGTATTTGAATTCTTGAGTTCTTTTAACTTCGTTTCGAAATTCATGAAACAGTTGGTACATAGGCACAATTTTTCCATATGTTTGGATAAAGTGCCGCTATTAAGCCTACCCTCTTCTGAGGATAGTGTTTGGATTATTAAAATTATTTGTCCATTCGAACGAAATTATTAGAAACGTCGCTGGCGAAATGGAAGCAAAACTCCGACTTCCGACAATCTAGTATTTCACTTTTCTTTGTCAGAAGTAAGTTCGGGAGTCGGAAGTCTGACGTAAGAGGGCTTGTGACATAGCCCAGTTGGCTGTTGAGCCGATGCCTGCGAGTTCGAGCCCAAGAGTAAACATCGAACCCAGTTGTACCGGATCAGTTTTTCAATAACTGTCCATCATCGCCTGCAATGTTAATGAATATTGTTTTAGCTTTGCAGATATTTTTTTAAATTATTAGTCAACGTGTTGATCACCAACACTTTACACTTATATTCGAGGAAATGTTATCCGAAAAAACATGCTTCGGAAACAGGACCGTAGCTACGGAATGCTAAAAAAATTCATTTTGTGTCCAAGAAAGCTGAATTTAGAATCTATAAGATACCCACAAGGATACATTTTTTAATATTTTTTTTTATCATGACTAAAAAATGTGTAAACCATACTTTTCAATAAAGAAACCGTCAAAATTGTTAAAGTCACACCAGATACATTTTGAAAAGGGGACTCAATTTGGCACATTTTCGCATTTTTTTAAATTGAAATACGAAACACAGAATTTTTGACGAATTTTCAAAGGTGACTTAAATCCAGTGCAAAGTTGAATTTGAGTGCTAGAAAATCTGAGAAAATGTGAATTGACAAAAAATTTGGAAAACTGCTGCCGTTGAAAATTCGTCGAAAATTCTGTGTTTCGTATTTTGAAAATCTTAATATGCGAAAATGTGCCAAATTATGTCAATTCTCCAATCCTCTTTTCAAAATTTATCTGGTGTGACTTGAACAATTTTGACAGTTCATTGGATGAAAAGTACGGGTTTTACACCTTTTTTCAATTTTGGTGGTCATAATCTTAAAAAAAAATCACAAAAAAATATCCTAACTTCAGCTTTCATGGACACAAACCGAGAACAGTCTTGTTTTCGAAGAATGTTTTTCCGTTTATCTTTATCAGACTATGAATAACGGAAAACTGAAGTGTTGTAGCTGAATATTGTCAGAGAAACATATTTCAGTAACATAACGAGATTTCTTGAACTATAAATATAAGAATAGGAATGATGCCAAATTAAAGATTTCAAAACTTCATTTAGGGTCGCCGAAGAGATTTTTTAATTTGGATGCACCCGAAGTTACAAGCCGTCAAACTTCCAACAGTGTCAGATTGACACTAAAAAACGGATTAGGGTTAAAATGTGTCACCATTCAAATTTAAGTTAAAAGTATCCTTTATCGTTAACCAAACTTGTAGATATGGCGCCATCACTATTTGAAGTGTTTACAAACATCATTTGTCATGGTATGACTTTGACGATCGTTTTATGCCTTCAAATAAGAATATTTATTATTTTCAAGCTGCATATGTTATGATAATTGAATTTCTATACATAAATACATCATGAATAAGGTTTCCAGATTGCGTCCACAAGCTCTAATAGCGTATGTGTAGCGACTGTGTATAAAACTATAATTTAGCTTTTGCAAAAAATGTCTTGGCATGAAATACGAAAACTCACGTATTAATCCACAAATGGGGGCACAAGTTTTTACAAGATTTGTTATGCGGGGCTTCCATGATAAGCAGTTGTCTATGTGAACTCCTAAGTATTCAAGGCACGATACTTCTTCTATTTAATTATTTTTGTGGATAAGTTGTGAATGTAGCGGAAGTTTAGTTTTGATTCTGCGAAAAATAATAAATTTGGTTTTAGTGACATTCAATGTAAGAGCACCTGTATCCGTGGTCCAAACAGCCGGTTTAGACCCAAATTCCGACCCGAGCAACCGCACTGGTGATCCATTATACCAGTTTCAACTCAACTTTTTTTAGAGCTGGTATAAGGATTGATCCAAAACTGATGAGATTTGAATCCAATTTGACGTAGTTCTAAACCGTTTGACAGTTAATGGAACACGAGTGCAATTGTCAGTTTTTTCATTGGATCGGATCTTATTTCTTTGGTTCAATTTTTTTATAAATTAGACCCAAGAATAGACCACGAATAAAGATGCTCTAAGTAGGTTGTTTTCGAGATATTTATCTATGGTAATCAGGTCCCTCTCCATTTCACGAATGACGGCTTCTACATTCTTATTCGAATATTCCAGTACCTTGTCATAAGCCAACAGCTTCGGGATACCGAACAGGGTAAGTTTAGATAAGTCTTTCACATAAATTAGAAACAGAAGTGGACATAAGTTGCTCCCTTGGGTTACGTCTACACTTATATGTAACTGAGAGCTTTATGTGCCGTTGATTTAAACTAATTGTTGACGATTTTCCAGATAACTGTGCATTAATTCGTTTGCTGAGCCTCTTATACCATATGTTTCTAATTTTTTCAGCAACAAGTTATGATCTATTGTATCAAAAGCTTTTGATAAATTAAGAAACAAGGCTCCAGGTATTTCATTCTTCTGGTCCAAACTGTATGAATCACTATTAAGTTTAAAATTTAGAAACCCAATGCCCGGATTTTGCCAGGTTTTTTGGGTAAAAATGCACATATTTGCCCAGTCCGAATACGTGACGAAAAAAAATAAAAATATATAATTTAATTTTGGTTTTTTGATGATATGAAAAACCAAAAATCTAATACAAAGAAACCTAAAAAAAAATTAGTTTTTCAAAGAAAAAAATATTTAAAAAATAAAAATAAGAAATAAACAAAAAAAAAGGATAAAATGGTCAAATCGGAAAAAAATTAAACTGCTAAATTTAATTTCTGAGATGACTAGTTTATCGGTAAATCACTAGTAAGAGGATCGAAAACAGTATAAAAAATTTCACACAACACAAATTGTAAACATCGACAATACCTTTCAGCGTTCCTATCTGATATAACCAATCTCGATATTGCGAATTGTTGCGCCAACAAAAGCCTGTCATTATGGTGAAAGGAAAGCATCCAACAACCAACGACACGCAGGGAAATGACAATACTTTCGTTCGGCTTCCAGTATAGTATTAAAAATGTGCGTGATAATGTGACGCAACCTCACGACGACCGGCGACGACGGACATCGCGACGACGCTCGACGTCTTTCGAAATCTCCCAGAGCAGCGGTTATTCGACCCAAAAGCAGGCAAAATCGCTCGAATCAATTGATGGCGCAGATCATTCGAGAACGTTAACTGCTGTTACCAGTCCTACGTGATTGGTCTCCGGTGGGTAGGAAAGCTCTTAATTGACCACGGTGGAAACCTGCTTTCACACAGAGACTCGGGCACCGTAAGAAGGTTCCAGAAAACGGTTGACTCGTTGAAAATATTACGAAATTTAAATTGGTTGAACAGGTTTTGTTCACAGATTGTTCTAGAACATGGTTTATTTAAACCTAATTCCATATTAAAAACCAATCATCGAGTGATGTTTTTGGAGTTAACATCTAAAAAAAGATTGCAGTTCGAGGCATCGTGAATCACCCTAAATAGCTCAACGTTCCGGTTGTTGCACAACAATGAATTTAACGCGCCAACGTGAGGGTTCTCTTAAGGGGGTAAATGAACTCCCACATTTAACCGTTAACAATATTGGTCCAAAACTTACCATCGATTTGTTTGATTTTCTTCACGCCGAACTCCTTGGCCGCTTCCAGAACCATGTTGGCCCCGAAACTGAACCCATACAGATAACCGTTGTCCGGGTTGAATCCCTCCGCCTCCAGGAACTGCAGCTTACGCTTCAAGATGTTCTGGATCTGGGTCTTCTGACCTCTCAGGCGCAGATAGCTCGGCACCTGAGCGAAGACGTCGTAATCCATACAGATCACACATCCTCCCCGATGCTTTGTGAGATCTGCGAAATTACAACAAAAAAAAACACATCAAATAAAATCCTAAACCCTATACGGAGCACTTCGCGAAAAAAGCCACGTACTTCCAATCAAATCCTGCACAAAGTACTTGTCGCACCCAACTTTCCACCCGAAGACGACGATGGCAAACTTCTCCGAGGGGTTGCACGACACGTCGTACTCGTACGATTTGTTTGTTGCAAAGCTGAACGCGTGCACGACGTCACGTGTGGAGTTGTAATATTTGAAGAGAATGCCCTCCTCGTACTTATCGGCACTGGACACACCATTGATGAAGCCGCCGATACATAGGAAGCCGAGCAGCAGGGCGGCTAGTAGTGATTCAGTCCGCCGCGGCAGACCGAGCGAGAAGACCTTTAGTCGCAGCAGCATAGTCGCTATCGATATTTTACTCACTCGCGCTCACTGACTAGTCGTTACGCCTATATGATCTAGCCGTAGGGTGACTATCGACGCGATTGGAGTAGTCAATGGAATAAATTTTGAAAAAATGTTATATGATTTTAATCGCCGTAATTTGTATGATTATAATTTTAATGGCATGTGCGGCGGAATGAAAACTAGAGAGAAATTTATTTTATAGAATTTGAAAGAAAGGTGGATAGACAGGCATTAGTGCGCCAATAGGAGAAAGCTTGATAGGTGTTGAAATTTTAGGCTAGAGGGCATGTTGATGAAAAGCTCCCATGAATTGCTCCCGCCTTTGCTCTGCATTAGCTAACTATACATGAGAAACCCAGAAAGAGAATTCCCATGTATAGCGAGCCCAATGGTTTGAGAGCGTGTTTTCACGCACACTTCAAACGAGCAAAAACGTAGCAACCCATGGGCCTACTGAGCTTTCCTTATGCGAGAACAGTTCTATCGACGTTGCCATTATTTCAGATTCGCTGCGAATAGTTGCTACTTGTCGATTTTTTCGCATTTCACATTTTATCTATTCCGCGTTCTAACTTTTTGGCCAAGTGTCAATTTTTTTGAACCGTATTTTTCTTGTTGTATTTTTTTTTTTTTGCCAATGATTGTTTGTTATATGATTTTAATCGCCGTAATTTGTATGATTATAATTTTAATGGCATGTGCGGCGGAATGAAAACTAGAGAGAAATTTATTTTATAGAATTTGAAAGAAAGGTGGATAGACAGGCATTAGTGCGCCAATAGGAGAAAGCTTGATAGGTGTTGAAATTTTAGGCTAGAGGGCATGTTGATGAAAAGCTCCCATGAATTGCTCCCGCCTTTGCTCTGCATTAGCTAACTATACATGAGAAACCCAGAAAGAGAATTCCCATGTATAGCGAGCCCAATGGTTTGAGAGCGTGTTTTCACGCACACTTCAAACGAGCAAAAACGTAGCAACCCATGGGCCTACTGAGCTTTCCTTATGCGAGAACAGTTCTATCGACGTTGCCATTATTTCAGATTCGCTGCGAATAGTTGCTACTTGTCGATTTTTTCGCATTTCACATTTTATCTATTCCGCGTTCTAACTTTTTGGCCAAGTGTCAATTTTTTTGAACCGTATTTTTCTTGTTGTATTTTTTTTTTTGCCAATGATTGTTTGTTATATGATTTTAATCGCCGTAATTTGTATGATTATAATTTTAATGGCATGTGCGGCGGAATGAAAACTAGAGAGAAATTTATTTTATAGAATTTGAAAGAAAGGTGGATAGACAGGCATTAGTGCGCCAATAGGAGAAAGCTTGATAGGTGTTGAAATTTTAGGCTAGAGGGCATGTTGATGAAAAGCTCCCATGAATTGCTCCCGCCTTTGCTCTGCATTAGCTAACTATACAACTATACATTTTGAAAAAATTAACAAAATTTAGACATTTGGTAAAAAGTTTTAAAATTGAAATTTTCTTTCACTCGTTTACTACATCTAAAAAATATAATTTTCAGTGTTTTTGATTAAACAATCGCCCAATCAAACCTGAAAACGTAGTCAATTATGTAAATTGTTTGAAAATTTACTGGAATTCTAGAATTAATAATCGGTAATTTTTTATGATGGACTTTGCCCTGGATTTAGGCACCACGGTGATCGAAAAAAAAAACTTGGAGGGAATTAAGATGCCGAGATCAAAAATAAAACAAAAATGAAAAAAATATCTCCAAAGCGAAAAACAACAAAGATCTTCGTTCAAAAAGGTAAAAGCATTAGCGAACGTATTAGACCAGGGGTGAGAAACCTTTTTGAAGCAACAGGACACTTTTAGTTTGAAATTCTTTCGGCGGGCCGCATTAAAATAAATTTAGATAATAAATCCAAACTGGAAAAGGATAAATAAAACGAATTCTTGCACTAATGCCTGTCTATCCACCCTTCTTTCATATTTCAATTAATTTTTTTTTCTGAAGCATAAAAATTTCGGCGATTAAAATCATATAACATAAAACGAATTCATGTACTTGCATAAAATTGTTTTTTATTTAAGGTGATTAAACCAGCCGAAATTGAATAGTTTCATCACTCAATCTTAATCATTTTTCAATAATTCAATTGTTTTAATTGATCTGAAATTTGAAGAGAATATAATTTTTTACCAAAAAACATCATTTGCTTCCCTTTAATTTATTAATAACAAAATATTTTGAAAGTCTTTGTATGGTTCGTAAAAAGATTTGAACTGTTTTCTGAGTAAATTCCTTTTTTGTTCGAACCGATGCGATGGTATTTTTTGTCATCATTTCCATTTAAAAGTTTCATGGAGTTTAACCATGGCAATTTTTTTCTGTGCCCATTTTCGATTTTTACAATTTATTTAAATTTTGTCGTGGCGCCTAGTTTTTTCAATAACTGGTGATTTTTTTAAATTTAAAGTTTCGTGTGAAATCATTGCATTGAGATTTATTTATTTATTCGATCCTAGGCTTCAGCCTTTAATCTTTGCTTGTTTGAACTAAATATTCAAGAATACGCTAACTTAAATTTATTTTTAATTTGTTCTCTGGACATTTCTAGCTTTATCACATTAGCATGAGCGTTGTAGAGCGCCATCATACTATAAATAGGTTCATTCCGAGCGTAGTTCTGGATACGGTTTGTTAGCTGAAACGGTCTTATGCTGCGCAAACTGCTACGTCCTTCGTTAGGTGAGATTTGTGACAACAAATACGGTGAAAAATATTTTCCACTATTTAGATCTTTAAAAACAACACGTCGATTGATTTCCTACCATTTTTCAGTGCATCCAATCTTACCAGCATACATAAGGCTCGATATTCCGGCATTTCGTCATGTCAACCAAGGATTCTTAGGGCGTATCTCAGAAATCGTTTTTGGACTCGTTCTATTCTGTTTTTATGTACATCGTAGTATGGCTGCCACACTATACTTGCGTATTCGATAGCAGTTCGGATAAGACCAACATAAATTGAAACAATGGTGTAACCGTTGTCCAGCTCGTGACAAATCCTACTTACCATACCGTACATGGAGTTTGCTTTGGCAACGACTTGTTCAATATGTTTTGAAAAACTGAGTTCCGCATCCAACTCAACGCCTACACACAAAATTTCTGAGGCCGGAATTTAGCAAAATTTTGCTCAAATTTGACCAGCTAAAAAGTTAGCAATGAAATTAGCAAAAAAAAATTACTAATATTTTAGCAAACTAGTCAAAAGTGTCTGGACTAAGTTTTTACTAATTTTTCAGTAAATAAAATCTTTGTTTGCTAAAATTTTTAACAAAAATATTTTTACCCCCAAAAATTACTAGAAATTAATATTTTTTTTAGTTTATTTTCATGCTATTTTTGTCACCTAAACGTTCAGCGCTACCGAATCCGTGCTTCGAGCAAAACATACTCTCTTGAAGTTCGCATTCGCTGATGAAAGCTGAAAATAAAAAGGAAGTATTGTTGAAAAAAAATTACATCAAAATATTTAACACGGTTGACATCAATACAATCAATACAATTAAGTTAACCTTAAATTAAGTATATCAAGAAGACAACTATGTCAGATGGTTTTTAAAACAATAAATATTAAAAATTCAGAATTCATGAATAGAATCATCATTCTCGTTATTAAAATACCATTTTCAAACTCAAACAGGTACGAATTTCAAATGCAAATTTTAGACATCGGTTATTCTTGGATAAATTCAGATTTAAATTCAAAAATGAGATTCAAATCTTAAATTGATAATTTGAGATGAGAACCGCCCCCTTTACGAAGATGAGTCTCATGTCCTTCCATCATCATTCTTAAATTAAATCGTTAAACAATTTTTCTCCAAATTACAAACAAAATGTTGTCGATTATTTGTCGCTAGTGCAAAATATATGCATATAGATGACATAATGATTTCGGAACTATATATTCTTAAACTTAACATATGGTTTACGATATTAAATGTAGAAAGAAACATCAGGCACACATATTCTTGAACTGGTGTGAAGGTCTTTCTACAACTGGGTATTTTTTAATCCAAGATCATTAGTGAACCAAATTTAACCAAAATATTTTACAATATTGATAGCCGAATTAGAAATTTTAGAACATATTTAGCATAAAGAAAGTCACATCCACTACTGTGATCTGAATACTTGTTGGATAACACAATTTTCATTAGTATAAGGGAATACAATATTAACAAACAAACCTCCACAGATAAACAGACGGGACACTCTTTTTCCGGTTTTCGCAAACCGGTTCAATATTTCTGAAAGCTAGGCAATGTCGCCACCAGAGTGCACTGGTCTTAAAATTAAAACTTTTCCATCATAGTAGCTGTTTGCTGGAGACACGCATCAAACTTGAAAGTAAACAAACAAGGTTGTACCTAAATAAAAAAGTCTGCAAAGTTTTTTTAGTTTCAAATTTTGTTAAAACCCCGTAGATACTCATCTCCCTGCGACCGTGTCCCATTCAAACGGATCATATTTCAATTAGCAAGAGGTGGTACCGGGAAGAATTTCTGTTGCAGTGTTCCTTTGGTTCCATTCATTTTGTTCCGAAATCTGAAGAGTTGAATAGCAGTATCGAATATTTGAACCCGAGAAAAAAGGATTATAATGAGGAACAGATCCCTTGTTTTCATACCCATGTTATTTGGCCGCAACTGAGAGTTTTTTTTAAGCAAATGTAAAGCAATGTTTCTATTGCAAATGAGAAAAAAATAATAAATTTGTTGAAATAAATTAAAATGGAATACCTTTTCTGTACGGCTGTGTTTATTTACTTTAACGCACATGACTAAACTCGACTTTTAAGTGGCTGTTCCTTTTGATTTAGCTACTGCAAAAAAACTGAATGTTGAAAACGCAAATGCAGAATTATGAAAAAAATTCCCTTTAAACTTAAAAACAGATCATTTGGAGGCGATTCAGTGCTCAATAGTCATGTTCTACGTTACATTTTTGTCGTTACGTTCGATGTAGTTATCGAAAATTCTTTTTGTAGAAAAACCCCGATATCCTAATTGCTTTCAGGGAAAACCCTGCGTGGGGGATTTTTTTTTCAATTTGCTACCACTCAGTAAATTTCAAACCGGAGTATCATTTAATCAATTCAGGTATGAATTTGATGTTATCCAAAGAATCGTATTTTTGTCAATAACTTATGAACGGCTTCCAGCACTTCAGCGAACACTTTTCCTCGAGCACCATAAGGAATTCATGCATGTAAAAGCACTCCCTAAATTGAACTTATGATTTCAACAATAATTCATACCAGTCTGTTTGTTTACAATGTTAAATGAAAAGTTTGATTTCATGGGTATCATGATGGTTTTAAATTTTCCTAACCGGTTCATGGCTGCATTTTGTCGTGATAGGCAATGTCGACACCAGATGGCAATGCAAGCAGTTTTGCGAAAAATGTTATAGTTTTTCTTCAGAGTGTCATGTCTGTTTGTCTGTGAAACCTCCATATATGATTGAAAAAAAAGGAAAAACAATTTCCAAATTCTAAATGGAATTTTCTGTGTAGGAAACAGCATCAATTTGCATTTGGTCTCAAGTGCAGTGTATCGATCAATAAAATAAAAAGAATAAAAACATATTGATAGTGACTTACCTAACTTCCATTCCACCAAACTTGTAATACACCCAACATCAGCCACAGCAATCAGAGAAATAACCTGAAAAATATAGTTGACTATTAGAATGATTTCTTTCAAATTTCTAGGATTTTGGTCGTTCGAAAACGAGATAATATGTAGGTAACTGCCAACTGCGAAAAAATATCCCTGTGCCCATTTGAGTTTTACGGAGGGCATTGTGGGATTGATTAAAATTAAATTACTTACCAACTTCATATAAGAACGAGATGCTTCCGATTGTGGTAAACGCCATTTCGTAACGCACCTCCGCCAAATTCCTGGAAAAAAGCACCTCCGCCAACTTCAACCAAGTACAATTTTTGGAATCGTTAGTCAACAATTCCACTTAATGTCGTGTCCTTTCGTTTGGACCTATCTCATCCTTAGCTGAAAAGTAAAGTTTAGTTAAAAATCAATTTTATTTTAAATGAAAATGTATTCTTACCGATCAAGTCAGCAGAGCATTGTGTCTTATCTTGGTTCTGCAGCGATTATTACGCATAATTTGAAGCAGCGGCTGGGTGGCCAAGGGATCAGCACCGGCTGTACTATTTAGTGATAACGACAGCGACGGTGGCATCGATCCTGATGTTAGCCGGATCGGGGTCAGCCTGGAGGAGCAGTGCCGGCTCGAATCTTTGGGACGTGGGAGCACCCGCACTTTCACCGGCTCCTCACTAGTTTTCTGAAGATTTTCCCGATCCGGATTCCAACTGAACGTGATCATTCTGGACTTTGTTTTGTGGGGTAAGCCTCAGGCGAATGTACAGCCTTGAACGGAGCATGCAAAAACTTTGTCCACACCGGATGTTTACAAGACGCTTCACTGGGACGAGTTCCCCGAGCAGCAAACGGAATCACCATTAGCCGATAAACGGAATAGAAACAACTATTTTCTTTTTTTATTGCTCGCTTTAAAAATCGGGAACGACCGAACTCGAAAAAACACACCGCCAAATAAACCACCGCGGTTTGAGCACGGACTAATTGTTCGAGTCCGTGCTACAAGAAATACTAAAACTGGTAGCAAATGGGTGTTTTTACTCAAATTGAGCAAAAGTCATGACAATTTGGGAAAGTGCTAACTCAATAGTAAACAAAATTTTTTGCTAACGGAAAGTAACCGCTCATTTTTGCTAAGTGGAGCCTCGAAAGTTTTGTGTGTAAGTCCTTCACCGACGATTTTCTAGCAATGATACTGCTGTTTTCGGAACGATATTTATGCAAGATGTTATTCATCTTCCGAGAAAAGGTTATCGTGCTACATTTGAGGCATTAACCTCCAATCCAAACGCGCTGCAGCACTCAGAAAACCTAAATACAGCGTTTTGTAGAGTCAAGCAATCCTTGGGGTTTCGAACTGAAAGGAACATTTTCAGATCATCTGCGTATATCAAAACATACACGCCACGCAACACTCCGGGAAACTCGTTCATAACAGTGATGAAAAGAAGGGGTCCCAAGTGACTCCCTTGTGGTACACCACTGTTAACCGAGAATACGCTGGATCTCGCACTCCAAAGCTTCACGAATTGTACTCTTTCTGTTAGGTATGAACCAATCCACTGCAGGCAAGTACCGGTAATTCCATTTTAACATAGAACTGACAGGAGAACATTAATGTCGATCACGTCAAAAGCCTTTGACATGTCGGTATATATGGTATCAAGTTGTGATCCCTGCATCATCCATTGAGTAGTGCGAGAAACGAATTCGCCAAGTTCGTCACTGTTGAACGCTTTTTCAAAAAAGCCGTGCTGAAAATATGACATTTTTCTTTCTAACCATGGGTACATTTGATCGTAAATTATGCTTTCGAACAGTTTGTGAGATGTTGAGCAAGGTTTCAAAATCATGAAGCATTCATATTTTCACATATTTTTAAACAGATTTGGCAACGTTACAGTTTATACTTTTGATTCTCAAATGTTTTTACAGATATCATAAATTTTATCAATTTAATTTAGATTCCTGTTGGATAGGCATTCTATGGCTGAATCACGAAAATCTTATGACTTTTGTAATGTGGATTGCTGGCCAGCAGATCGTGGCCTAGAGGATAGCATACTTGTCTTCTAAGCCAATGATCATGAGATCGAATCCCGGTCGTGACATAACCTGGCACACATAGTATGATGAAGGTTGGCGGTTTTAGCATTAGTGAAATGCTAGCCGGGTATACCTTGGAATTGTACGCCTCAATGATGCAGCACATGCACGTGGATGGATCTTTTCAAGGGAACTTAGATTGCACTTGGAGATCCTACCTAGCTATGTGTGTGCTCGTAGTGCTACCGGTAAACAACTGCAACTTCAACCAATAGTGCAGGTGTGTCAAGTAGCATAGCAAAGTGAAACTAATAACGCGGGGTAATACCACAATAGATCAACTTAATGGTCGCAGTGGACTCTCTCCCCAACAGGAAAAAAAATGTGGATTGCTAATTTTGAAATAAAATCACTCAAATTCATCAATGTTTGGCATGATTTGCCTGTGAAATTTTTGAAAATAGCTTTTTTTTCCGGGAATTTAACACAACGGTCATTCTTCCCAATTTTGAAAATAGCATCATAAATAACACAAAACAACAAAATTCACATTTTCCAAAGTGCACGGAATCTCGGAACTGATTTTGACTTATTAGGAGGCGCTGAATCCCAGTATTCATTTTTTTTTCTTGCAAGTTCAAGTTTTCGAGATAACTTTAAAAAAAAATAGGCAAAAATTAGTTATTCAATGTGTGTACTTTTTTGACAACAATGACTCAACAAATTTTGACGAAATTTTAAAGAGAATTAAACCAAATTGAATCTATGACAGGCGAATCATTCAGCAGTCTTCAACAAAGTTATTGAATGAATTCAAATCTTTAATATCCAATATTCAATAACTTTCTTTAAAGATGTCAGAAGAAGTTGTAATCTCATTTTTTAGAATTTCTATAAATTGTAGAATCAATTTTTCGAAAGCGTTGTATGTCTGATACAAGAATATCTTGGCAATTTCTGAGTCCTTGAGTGAATGAAGGGTAGTTAATTGATTGAAAATCAGCTTTTGGTTTTTATGTAGGTTTATTAGTTTATCAGTTATGAAAGATCGATTGTACCCAAAACTGATCAATTTAGTAATTTTCATCAATTTTGTAATTTTATAATGAAACTAGAAGTGACAGACGAAATCTGTGAAATGTTTTGAATTCAGGACGCCAAAATCTTACAAAATTAGTTATTGAAACTTAGGCACCAAAAACGCTGTATAATCGTTACAAACTTTTTTCGCTGAATCACAGAATTCAGATATTGTTTTTGTCGAGAAATCAGAATTTCGCTGAGTCATGTCGATAAGAAATCTATAATCGTACATCGAGTCTTAATTATAAAATTTTCCTTATTTCCGGGAACAAAAATATTTAACTTTATCATTCAACTAGCTGACCCGTTTGTTGAGCCTGTATTTTTGAGATTTTTTTTATATTTTAGCACTGTTCCTTAATCAGCCTTCCTTTTGAGTGAATAAAAGCAAGTAGATACCCTTGTGTCAGAAAAAAATCCAGAACTATAGTTCAATATACAAATAAGTTACGCTAACTTTTGGTTAGTGAACTTATTTTCTTCCAGTAACTTAAGAACGCTTAATTTATCAAGTTTCAATTTAGTTTAGCCATCATTCCTATTCAAAAACTCCTACCTGATCAAGTATTTTAAGATTGCTGAAGATTGATTTGAACAGAAAATGGATCTTTTTTTGCTGGAGTCGTCATAAACTGAGTTTTTTCCGATTTGTGTTTACCTCTGTATTTGAATACATTGAAATTTTCCTTAAGCATGATCGTCAGAAAAGAAAAATAAAAAAATGAATTGGACAAAACCAGAACATTTTTAGAATAATGAAAATAAACTTTATTTTTATTTTTTTTTTCATTATTTCGAATGTCGTTTTTTTTCGGACTTTGTACTAAATACCGTCAACTGGGGCAACATGCAACACTTTTCAACTTCAATGGCTTCTAAAATCTAAATGCTTACAGATAATCATACCTCTCGTACATCAAAAGTTTTAAGGTTGATGGGACACTGAACTGACTCAGTCAGAAAAATTATTGGTTTTACCAGTTATTTTTAAATTTACAAAAATAAGCGATTTTCACCCTGCTAAGAAAAAGGGGTAAGTTGCAACAAACTCTGTAATTAATGAAAAATCAAATGAAAACGTTTGAAAAATTAAAGTTGTGATACATTTGTGATGTCATAACACATGAAACACCAATTGCAGTAATTTTTGGTTTTGTTTGACATAAATTTTACATTTTTTTCTGTCAAAAATGTTTCTAAGAAAAAAGTGTTAATCTGCTGCATACATTTAGGGGTGAAAAATACTATAAAATATTCTATTATCTTAAATCATGTAAATAATTCTCAGAATGGATGAAATTTAATGTTAACAAACGCACAATTTAAAACAATTATATCCCAGCATATGGAAACGCTATTTATGAGATTTAGTTTTGATTTGCATTTTGTTGCATTTTGCCCCAGTCAGCTAACTGAAATTTAAAAATATTTATTTAAAAAAAATTGGTGATTGTTTGAAAAATATTTATGCACCAACAGTGTTTGTATTGGTTAGTGAAAGCAATATAAAATTTGTAGGTGATATTATTAAGCCAATCCGTCATACGAGGTAAAGTTTTTTATGGCATCGAAAAATGTAAAAAATTGTACATCTATTGCTCGATTTTTTAAACTTTTTATGAGAATCAAAAACTTTAAAAAACTGTTGTCCTCATGAATTTGCTATCATTCTATGATAACTTTATTAACGTATATTGTAATAAAAATTAAATGAGTGTTGTGGTATGCAAATTTTGCATCTAACCCTGCTTTTGCAGGATGCCCCGTTTGACGGTACACTAATTGAATGTTATTGTGAATTGACAGAGCTGAGTTTGTCAAATACAATTCAGGAAACAACAACAATTTAACAATTTCAGTCACTATTCATCTCATTTTACAGCAACACTTTTCTAATCAATATAATGTTTGAAAATGTCTTTAAAATTTGTGTCATCATTATCTTTTTTTCAATTTTCAGTTAGGGATTGGCAAATCGCACTATAAATTAGGAAATTAAAAAAAAAGAATTTAAACTGTCATGTTTTTGGATTACTTTTCTCTTAGCATTTGAAACCTTGAATGAAGGCAAATCTATTTTGAGTATTTGGAATAAAAATTCAAAACAATCATAAATTATTTAAAATTTTAGTTTATGAACGTAAGATAAGAAACTGTAATCCAAACAGTTAAATTTAATTCTGAATTTTACTGTTAATTTATATCAATATTCTGAATTTGGCTTTATGAATCTGGATTTTCAGTTAAATTTGAACGTAAATTTTGATCTTGATTTTTTTTTGATAGAGTTCAAGTGTTTATATTCTTTAACTCACTTGTGCTTGATAGATTGTTTTTTTTTTATCTGATATCTGGTACGAAACTTTTTTTTTGTATTTTTGTGTATTGGTTCAGATTTTTCTGTTAAATTTTTATATTCTTTCTTCTTCTTCTTCTTTAAAATCTTAAAATTAATTATCAAATTCCACAAAAACATTTTCGAACTTATCTCTCCATTGTGTTCAACTTCACAATTTATATGAAGGTATAACTAGTTTCCATCACATTTATTTTTCGATTAGAAGTATCACTTCGTTTCTTGTCGCGGATCAACTTTAAAACAATTTTTATACTTTTAAATCACTGACAAACAGAGTCTTCTTGCTCCTTGGAACTTGGAACTGCCTAATTAGTTCAATTATATTTTTGAAACAGAACTTTGGGTAAAGGTGATAAAGCACAATAAATATGAAACCGCCTCACTTCACACACCTTTTTCGTATCAAGAAAACTATTAGGGCTTGTGGTATAGCTCAGTTGGCAAGTCTGTTGTCTCCTGAGCCGATGTACGCGAGTTCGAGCCCAAGAGTAAACATCGAACACAGTTGTACCGGATAAGTTTTTCAATAACGATCCGCCAACTGTAACGTTGATAAAGTCGCGAATGCCATAAAGATGGTAAAACGACTATAATCGAAACAAAAAAAAAAGAAAACTATTATTATTTAGGTATCGAATGCGTCAACATTACTGTTTCGTGAAAAACGCATTCTGAGTTTGACAGCTCCATAAGCTGCCAGCAAAAACTAAATCAAAAAATAAATCAAAAAACTCCAGTTGTTTACATTCAGCGCATTAGCCTTTTTCAAAATTCACTTTCATTTTAAAACCTTCTGGTCAAACCTACACACCTTTCAGCCCCGCGTTGTCTTAACCTTAAATCTTCGTCCGAAAGATAGTATTAGTAGTCAGATCCAAAGACTTCTCAACCTTCAACTTTCAAGGTAACCGCACGATCGAAAAAAGAAGTAAGTACTAAAGGTAAGATTCTAGCCGAGGCTCACTTTTATAAGTTCGAGGCCATCCTCGAAAATTTCTCCTGACCCATTTCTGTCATCAAATGTCACTGGACGGATTTTCGGGTCTCGGGATGGATGGATGGATTGATACGAGAAAGACAATAAGAGCTACCTATCTGGTTCCACCAGCAGTGAATGATCTATCAAGCGTGGGACCATCATTGCGAGTCACCTATAAGTGACTCCAGCGTTATTGGGTATTTATTTTCGGAAGAAGCTGTGAATGAGTTTCAGATAGTTGCTTGAGATGTTTGTTTGTAATTGATAATTAATAATTACTAATTATGAATTCTCGGCCAGATCTTTAATTGAGAACATAGGTTGTTGTGTTCATCATTATTGTGCTGTTCAATAATAAAGATTCTAGAGAGCATTTTAAAATAAGATTGTGAACATGGCAACGTTAAAGTGGTATACTTTGTTTATTGCATAAAACTCAGACCATTTGTTATTTCTCTTCGAAATTAATTCCAATATCATCTATAAGTAGTCAAATTACAAACTAAGTACATGCGTCAAAATTTTCCATCTTGGTGTTTAATGACGGCTCATTTGTAGACCTCGGTTTCTGCTGAAGACGCACACAGGTCACAACATTTTTTGTCGAACGAAAACTTGTTGACTCTGAAGGCAACATCATACAAGTAAAATTACCTTGTTTATGGAGTATATTTTCGTGGTACACCAGTCGTTAAAAAGCAGTCAAGCGATATTAAATTACGTCATCTATGATGGTTTGGGGAAAAATATCGACGCAAGGGAAATTACTATAGCTTTTAATTGATAGTGGCGTAAAAACAAACAAGGGGTATTACTTTCAACACATTTTCAAAGACTATTTGTATCAATGCGCTAAAATGCTTTCTGTCAAATACAGTCTTTGCTTTCAACATAATTCAGTAGCAGCACATAAAGCGTTGATCGTTCAAAAATGGTGAAACCGGATTATACCTTGTTTCAACATTTCAGCTGTGTCTACGAGCCTCTACACGAAGATGAAAAATTTGAATTCAAGTACCTAGTTTGTAATTTAACTTCTGCTGTGTGGCAGCGGCATAAAGATTACTGCCACTGGGATACTGGTCCATATCGTACGAGGCGACTTATCCAGTACTTCGTAGATACATTTACCGCTTATTTCTGCCTTTAGGAAATCAATGAGATTATATTTGAGAGGGGGAGAAAATAGTTCAGGATCAATAATAGCATGCAGACTTCAGAAATGCTTTGAATATAAAGTAGGTAATTTCGAATTCCTGCTGCTATTTTTGTACTTTTTCACCTATTTTCTCTCAAGAAGGGTATGCTAATAGTGCATATTGCCATATGTGCATTTGCACAAGCTCCATATTTCCTTGATTTACCAATTTGGAAAATGATCTTTAAATTTAAGTTAGTAATCTCTTTGCTGTCCTGGTAACTTTGTTTCCACAAATAAAATACAAATGTGATCCTTTACTATAAATATCTTATGTACGCATCGCTTACAGCCCCAATATTGACCATAACGAAAAAAATGTTAAAACGATATGATTTTTTAGCCTATAGGCATTCCAATTGTTTATTGTATCTAGCTAGTTTAAAAGCAAAACTAGTATCGCATGTCGACAGTTATAAGGAGTGTTTGTATTCGAAAAAAATGCAACACTTTGTTTTGTATATAACTTTTGAATGTATGGAGGGATATTGATGAAATTTTCAGTGAAGCAGTAATCTGTCAAGTGGTTTTTGAGATAGCGTCTAATACTGGAGTTCATTGTCGAAATTTTTTGGGCAGGATCAAGAAAAATCTAGAAAAGTCCCATTAAGAGACTAAAAAACAGCTAGGAATCAACTATTCCAAATTGTTTAAATTGTTTAAGAAGCCCTAGAGGATCCAATAGTGAGCTAAAATTTAAAAAAAAAATGAATTTGATTGATTCCATGAAGTAAAGGAATGTGAGAGGTTTTTTCAAGCTCAATCTGAAAATATCTATAGAGCAAATGACAAAAAAAAGATATTTTTATCTTACTGGTTCGTCTAGATGTCTTATAAACAGGCCTGACTTCATTTTAACAAGATAAAAAAGCTGCCCACCGGTAACAAAATACGGTGGTCAAATTGTGCGCAAAATATGTGGACTGCTAGTGGGGAGATATTTTGAAAAATTTCGTAATGAACAGCAAAACGAACTCTTTAGCGGTCACCTAGCAGGTTTCCAACCAAGATCTTTTCGTTGACAAGTCTCGCCTGTATTTCTCGAAGTTAAACAAGGAAAAAAAATGAAAAAAACTTATGTCAAGTACCGTAAACCGGGGTAACTTTGATCAGTATGAAATATTCCACATAATCATCAATAACAGTCTTAAGTTAAACTATCTCAAAACTTTTTCTACGTTTAAAAACCTATAAGTTGAGTTTACAATTGGGAAAAACTTGGTTTGTTTGAAAAAAATTTCAAATTAAAGTAAAAATGTAATTTCACAATCATGAAATATCCATTTTTTCGAAGGCTCGCAAACAAACACCCTTCCTGATGAAATCATAGCGTTTAACCCTCATCCGCATTAGGGTGTCATTTTGACACCATTGCAAGTTTGAAGGCTTGTAACTTCTTTCAGAAGCTTCAAAATACAAAAATTTCTTCGGGGACCCTAAATGAATTCAAAAGTTCTTCAATATTGCATCTTTACTTTTTTTTATGGACGAACCCTGGAAGCCTGGACAAAAAAACTCCCTTTTCCGACTTTTGGTGTCATTTTGACACCACAAAAGTAAAATCTATTTAAGTCGTTTGAATTATTATGAACTTCATATAAAACTTATATCAATAGAAACCTTGTAATGTCAGTAAAATATGTTTAGAACATCATATACAGCTAAAGTTACTAGTTTTCTCGTTATTCAGCATGAAGGAAAAAAAATCCGAAAAAACATGCCTCACGAAAACTGCTGTAGTTCATATATTTTTTATATATTAGTTTCGCAGTTGGAAATTTTCTATTGACAGTAGTTCTCGTTTGCTAGTCACGACACGCATCATTATTTCGTCTGTCGGCTTCGCTCTCTGCCCGAATCACCACCCACCGTACCTACTCGGAGAGCAAACAAACACGATTTGCTGGACGCGGTGCTTGTAGTTCTAGAAATTCAGGAATGATTTTACGTTTATAATTTTCATATTTTTGTGAAATCTCACAGCGTGAATTGTAGCACCTCACTAGAATTTAGATTAAATGTGCTTTCCAATGAATATTCTTTTGATTGGTTCAAACAAAGTAAAAGCACTGATAATTCGGGTACAACCTGACAGTGGACCACAAAAACAGATAAAATTTCAATTTGTAAAAAAATCGCGCAAAGTAGTGAACTTTGAAAAATTCCAGTTAATTCAATTTTTGTTGCATCAAAAATCTAAAGACAGCAAAATGTTGGAATTTGAATACATTTTGTAGTCGTATTTTTTTCAAAACTCTACCATCGCTCCAACAGTATTTACTAGCAATCGAATGAAAAGTAGGTTTTTTAGACCACTTTTTTAAACTTTTTGTGACCATTTCATTAAAAAAAATTTAAAAAAATATTTCTTGTCTCCATGATGTAGGCATTAACTTCAGCTTTCATATGCATAAGGCAAATATTTTTTTGGACGTGTAACATATGAACTACAGCAGTTTTCGTGAGGCATGTTTTTTCGGATTTTTTTTCTTTCATGCTGAATAATGAGAAAACTTGTAACTTTAGCTGTATATAATGTTCTAAACATATTTTACTGACATTACAAGGTTTCTTTTGATGTGGGGATTTTTTTTTATTATCTGACGGGTTTGCGCCGGGGGTCTTCAGATTTTCCCCAAAATTGAAAATTTGGTTCATTTTTGCGACTTAAAAACACATGTATTTTTTTAGATTTCTAACATTTTTATTTTTTGAGTTAGCTTCGGTTAGATTTTTTTGTAAATAAAAAATAACCATTTTTCAAAGCTACATAACTCTGTTGTTTCTCAACGGAAATTATAAAATAGCACATCAAAATGCATTGAAATTTTATCAACTTTCCAAATAGAATAGTTGAAAAAAGTTAAATAATGACCTTCAACATGAAAAGTTGTAAATAAACTTTAAATGGCGTCTAAAAGTACCGTCTGCACCACCGAATATTTTGCAAAAAATACCATTTTATAGCTCGATTTATGATGCAACTTTCATCTGAGGACACCAAAGTGGGCCATTAACACCTTGAAGAGTTATGAAAGAAATAATGACAATAAATCTCTTTTTTTTGCATCGAAAACAAACAATGGTCGAACAACTGCACTCACATATGGAGATAGCAAGCACTTCTAACAACATGGAAACAAAAGAACTTATCAAAGCTGGTAAAAAACACTATTTTTTCGTCCTTTTCAGACTGCCCCTACTCGCATAACAGTCCCATATGAATTTTCGTCATTTTAGGTCAACATAAGGCTTCAACATAAAAGACTAAAAAAAGAGGTTTTGTTCTAGAAATTTCGAAAAAAATATCAATTCATGGCTGTCCTATACGAAATATACCTGAATAACAGTCCCATATGTAAAATACCACGGATTTGGTTACTTTTCAATGTTTCTTTCGGCGAAATAGTCTTTGATTTATTGCTTTGAATCATTTAAACATTTTTTTAACTCACTTGATGTCGAATGATGCACACTACTTTTCGAAGGCAGGTCTGACTTTCTTAGGAATGACTTCCTGAGCGAAAAACTATCGGATGCAATCAAAAATCGTAAAAAGATTCAACTTACAATGTGGAATTCATGATATTTTTTTGCAAAAGTATGTTTCTTTTTCTGACAATTGCATTTAGAAGTTCAAAAATGATCAAATTTAAGTCTTAGAAAGTAGCTTGGTGAGAAAAAAATATTCTGTATGTGACTGTTATGTGAGTAGATTTGAAAAAGGTTTCAAATATGGTCGATGAACAGTCCCATAATGAATAAAAATGGTGCTCTCGACCTTACCAATAACCCAATTTCGAAAATTTCAGGTCTAACGATTTACTATGACAACCTAGAAACGATTTTCGTTTATGCTGAAAGTGGTGGTCACAATTTAAAAATATATTCCAAAACAGAAAAAGCTGATTGTCTCGCTTGCTTATTTTTGTATATGGGACTGTTATGAAAGAAGAGGCGGTAGATTGTTGCAGCTTAACTGACTTCATGTTATATCCAAAAATCTAATAACGTATTCGTGTATACCCTGTTTTGCACCAGGTCACAACAAGTTATGCACATTTTACTGTCATTTTTAGAAGTATATGCGATAAGTTTTGCATCCGTAATTCCCCAGATTTGATTTAAAATGGACGGTGGAACACTGAAGATTCGTGTGTGAGCGATCGAGGTAGCAAAACACTGACGACGAATTATGTTCGTTCTAGTATGGTAAACCTCAAAACTGGGCGAATGTAGAAAACGAAACGGTAAAAGTATCATATTTTCATCATTTTACAGCCTGGGCTGGCCATACTGAGCTCTTTGATTATTTCTACACCATTTTTGTGCCACTTTCTCATACTTTTTTGATCAATGGGAAAGGATTTTGGTGTCCAGTGCTTAGCTCCCGATATAAAAACTATGTAAAGCACGTCTATATTTCATTTTTTTAATCACATTTTTGTGATCCCAAACACAGGGACTGAACCTTCTACTATTGGCATTGATTATGCTTCACATTGATCTTTGATCGAAAAATTAATAAGTTATATATTATATGACCAGGTTGTAAAAGCAACATTCCCATTGTTAGTTATATCACATAAACAATACGATACTCACAATTTTGGTTAAAATTTAAAGTCAGTTTTGCTGCAAACACTCTACAAAGCACGAAAAAGTAGTGTTTTTTACCTGCTTTGGTAAGTTCTTTTGTTTCCATGTTGTTAGAAGTGCTTGCTATCTTCATATGTGAGTGCAGTTGTTCCACCATTGTTTGTTTTCGATGCAAAAAAAGATATTTATTGTCATTATTTCTTTCATAACTCTTCAAGGTGTTAATGGCCCACTTTGGTGTCTTCAGATGAAAGTTGCATCATGAATCGAGCTATAAAATGGTATTTTTTGCAAAATATTCGGTGGTGCAGACGGTACTTTTAGACGCCATTTAAAGTTTATTTACAACTTTTCATGTTGAAGGTCATTATTTAACTTTTTTCAACTATTCTATTTGGAAAGTTGATAAAATTTCAATGCATTTTGATGTGCTATTTTATAATTTCCGTTGAGAAACAACAGAGTTATGTAGCTTTGAAAAATGGTTATTTTTTATTTACAAAAAAATCTAACCGAAGCTAACTCAAAAAATAAGAATGTTAGAAATCTGAAAAAATACATGTGTTTTTAAGTTGCAAAAATGAACCAAATTTTCAATTTTGGGGAAAATCTGAAGACCCCCGGCGCAAATTGTCAGATAATAAAAAAAAATCCCCATGTAAGTTTTGTTTAAATCGGTCTAACACGCCAAAAGTTATAACGATTTGAGCTTATGGTGTCAAATTGACACCACAAGTGCTGATTAGGGTAATGAAATCTAATGCGGATGAGGGTTAAAAGCATACAAGTTGATTTATGCGAGAGTTCAACTTTTTTTCTTAGTAAATGTACTATAATTTTGCTGTAGTTTTTGTTGTAGTTTAAGGTGAATTTTTGATATTTAAAAAGTAGGGACATTTTCCAAAAGTAAGTCTAAGTAAGCCTAAGCCAATAGGCTAGTATCCTTATCAAATGTTAAAGTTTGATGAAAACAATAAAAGGGGAATAGTGCAGAGGCGTAGGGAATTGCCAATTGAATGGCAAATTTCATTAATTTTTGTAGTTAATTTTTTTTAGTAATGTTAAAAATCTTAGCGCCTTAATTAATGCAGCATCATTGTCCATCTTTAGATTTTAATTGTCATTCGGCCTTAAATCATAACCGCGATGTTGTTTTTTTAGGACTGCAAAATAATCTAAACCAAGAAACACCGAAAATCAGCATTCTATATCTCTTCATTCTATATTCACTCAACTGAAAGTTACAAATTTTTTATCTTTTAGCCACCGAAAGTACTGTGTTCAATTTTTTAGTGTTTCATGATTAATTTCACAGAAATGAAAGAACGAGAATTCTCATACTTGGTCCGCAATTTGTTAATAAATAGCGTTTTTGATGATAAGCAGTTGAAATTTAGGTCTCCACAAGTTTTGCTCTAACTGCTGTTTATTTTATTTGTTTATTTATTTATTTTATTTGTTTCATTTGGTTTAACATATAATAAATGTTCTGAACTGCATTAGCAAGTGATAAATTAGCATTTGTAAATATTTATGAAGTTGTTTTGTATCCTTTATGATCAAGAAAACTCGTTCAAATCGTCAAAATAGAGACTAGTCAATGTTATCCCAAAGCATCAAATTCTAAACAGAGACGAAATCGATTTTTAAATCAAATTGAAAGTAGTCTAACTAATTTTTGCAACCATGTTTTACGTTCATAGGAGTCCACAGCAGGGGTGCCAGGTGGTTTCGTCAAAAATCAGGACGACGCGAAGTTAAAATCAGGATTTTTCAGGACACCTCTTGATTGATGAAAATAGTAAGGATTTCTGCTTAGATTTTTTTTTTTTTTTTTTTTTTTTGTAGCGGCCCACCACACTCCCCCACACCAAAAGGCTCATTTGAGCCCCCTGGTAATGGACGCTACTGTTCTCAGCACGTCTGGCAGCAATTGAAAAAGAAAAATTAATACGCGAGCAAAATCTACTCATGCTGAGAACACAAAAATTATTTAATTAATTGCGAGGAAATGTGATGAATATTATTTACACTAATTTAGACTATGAATCTCAATGGAAAAAGTTTCCTTTGAAGAGATTCATGTTGAAACAAAGTTAAACTAATTATACAATAAAACTATATTAAATTAAAAAAAAACTAACACTTCAAGTAAAAAATTATAAAAAATTAACGCTACAAAATTATAAATCTTTACACTTAAAGCTAGCTTTGTTCGACTTGTTTAACGACTTATTTTTTCTTTAAACATTTGAAGCAGTTTGTTTTTGAATATGGATCGACGATTTGTTTCTTTCAGATCATTGGGTAAGTTATTATATTTGGTTGGTCCGATGAAAGAAATTCTTTTCTGTCCTAAAGTTGTTGATGACCGACAGCGTTGTAAATAATTTAAATGACGAGTATTGTGTGTTCTTATTGCAGCTCTAAAGTTGATATTTTGGATGGTATTTGATGAGTGCATATTGTCAAAAACATACATGATAGTTTGGAAGTCACAAAGGTCTACTAATGGTAAGATGTTATGAGCACTGGAGGAGTAAACAAGTTTGGTTGGATGTAAAATAGGGAGGTTGTAAATATTTTTTAGACATCTGTTTTGCAAGGATTGCAGCTTTTGTAAATGTGATTGAGATGCTCGACCCCAAACTGAGATAAGGTAGTGTAAAATTGAATGGATAAAAGCGTAATAGAATTTCAACAAGACATGTTGAGGCACAAAACGTCGTAGTCTCCAGAGGACACCGCAAAGAGGAGAAATTCTTTTTTCTAGGTTTTTTATATGGCAATTCCACGAAAGAGTACTATCCAAGTGAATACCTAAGTATTTGAAATTTTTTACTTCTTCTATAACAAACTGGTTCATGCTAGGGTCTCTATGTTGTGGTAAGACTTTCCTGGCCGAGCGAAATATCATATACTTTGTTTTTGTGTAGTTTAATGATAGCAAATTGCTGTTAAAATATGCGGATAGTAATTTTAAATCATGCTCCATGTTATCGATTATGACATTCGGAGATTTTCCTGTATAGAAAAGTGCTGTGTCATCTGCGAAAAGCCTTGCTGTACCTAAAAGTGGAAGTTTACATAGATCATTAATATATAAAAGAAAAAGTAGTGGCCCTATATTGCTGCCTTGTGGGACGCCTACACCAATATTTCTAATTTCACTCTCTACTCCTTGAACAACTACATATTGTTTCCTATCCGAAAGATAACTGTGAATTATATCATTTGCTTTGCCCCTTATTCCATATTTATTTAATTTTTCCAGTAAGATGCTATGATTAAGCGTATCAAACGCCTTTTTCAAGTCCAAGAATAAAGCACCAACTATATTTTTGGAATCAATTTCTTTAATTATGGAATCCACAAGTTCAGAAATTGCAATAAGAGTATTTGAGCCTGCTCTAAACCCATATTGCATACTATATAGAACATTGTTACAATTGAGGAAATTGGTAATTCTATTTACTAGTAACTTCTCGAAAACTTTGCTAAATACGCTGAGACTTGATATTGGTCGATAGTTGCTAACATCTTCTGGATCGCCTGATTTAAAAATAGGAGTCACTTTTGCTGTTTTTAGGCAATCTGGGTAGCGTCCAGATTCAATTATTGAGTTAAAAAACTGTTTGAGGATGGGAGTGAATAAAATGCTGTTATTTTTTAACACACTTACGGGAAAACTATCAGGCCCACAGCTTTTTTTGTTTTTAAGGGTAATAATGACTGAGTTTACTTCATTTTCATCCGTTGGTTGCAAGAAAATTGTGTTCTGAACCTCGTTGATGTTGGACAAGACATCAAATTCAGTTTCAACGGGTATTTTCTTAGCAAGATCTGATCCAATCGAAGAAAAATATCTGTTAAATTTATTGCCAACAAGTTTTTTATCTGTAATGAGTTCTTCACCTTCTGTGAGTGTGATTGGTGTCGATGATTTAGATTTACCCAAGAGTTGGCTGATGGTTTTCCAGAGTTTAGAGTGGGTAGTATCATTTAGTAATCTCTCAAAATACATCCGTTTACACGTTTTCTTTTTATGGTGCAGTTTTTTGTTAATGTGCACAAGCATTTCTTTTAGATTGTTATCATTAGGATGTTTTTTTACTCGTTTTAAACAATTATCTTTCAACTTAATCAGAGCCCATAGGTCAAAAGACATCCAAGGACAATATCTGCCTTTCAAGCTTATTTGCTTAGATACTGTTTTTGTACACTGCTTAAACATGCGATTGTATGTAGCTACTATTTCTTCAATGCAATTATTTACGTTATCTCTTGGGACGAACGATCTTAAGTATTCCGAAAACAGATTATTAAGTTTAGTGTGATCCGTGATATCTTTATTCAAGACCACTTTTTGTCTTTCTGATGACATTTCAAAAGTTGTAAAGATTTGTGAATGATCACTTTTATCAGTAAGTATTGTGTAATTTTTAAGGCGTTCAATATCTTTTATTTTACATATAACATGGTCTAGAATGTTTTGACTTTTTGGCCTAGTTGGGTAAGAATTGGTACAAAGGAAACTAAAGGATTCCAGCAATGATTTGTATTTACACACAATATTTGTATTGACTAGGTTAACAGGGACATTTAAATCACCGACAATAAGGCATGAATGTGTATCAGATGTGGATGAGAGAATAGATTCTAACTGGTCACATAACAAGCTGAAAGAATAAGCGGGTGGTCTGTAAATTCCGTGGACGTCGACAAGTTGACCACATATGGATATTTCGACACTTATTCTATGATATCCGTCACAAGTAACATTCACCTTTGTTTTGAAATCTAAATCTTTATTGATAAACATGGCCAACCCACCATAAGCCAGGTCTCTGCACGAGAAAATAGAGTTGAATCCGGGTATATTATAAATTGAACAGATATCTTCCGTAAGCCACGTTTCACTTATTACAATTACATCAGGTGTTACATTCAACTGTTCTATTGTCTCAAGGATGCTATCAAATTTGTCCAATCTGTTCATACTGCAAATGTTCCATTGTAATACTCTCAGAGTTTTGTTAATGTTTTTATTATTATTATTATTATTATTATTATTATTATTATTATTATTATTATTATTATTATTATTATTATTATTATTATTATTATTATTATTATTATTATTATTATTATTATTATTATTATTATTATTATTATTATTATTATTATTATTATTATTATTATTATTATTATTATTATTATTATTATTATTATTATTATTTTGATTATTCTTATTATTATTTTGATTATTCTTATTATTATTGCTATTATTATTATTATTATTATTATTATTATTATTATTATTATTATTATTATTATTATTATTATTATTATTATTATTATTATTATTATTATTATTATTATTATTATTATTATTATTATTATTATTATTATTATTATTATTATTATTATTATTATTATTATTATTATTATTATTATTATTATTTTAATTATTATTATTATTATTATTATTATTATTATTATTATTATTATTATTTTTATTATTATTATTATTATTATTATTATTATTATTATTATTATTATTATTATTAAAATTAATATTACTATTTAAATTATTATTATTACTATTATTATTATTATTAAGATTATTGTTATTATTATTTTGATTATTATTGTTATAATTATTGTTACTATTGTTATCATTAGAGTTAATATTTTGACTGTTACAATACATGTTAAAATCTTCTACATTATCGAAAAATACATTCAGAACATTCTCGATCAGTATCTCGACCAGTGCGGACGTATTGTTCTTGCCGCAGTTTTCAAGTCTTTTGTTTCGACAAATCGTAGTGTGCTATCGAAAAGTGTTTCCACGTGGAGTGATTTGTTTGTTCTGCTGCTTGTTCGGTTGTCAAAAGCCGACATTTTAAGGACAATTCATATAAATGTGCGATCGCTGTGCATCAATTGTATTGCCCAGAACATCTCCGAGACATCATAATCTTCCGGCATCTTCCGAGTTGGAGGTTAGATTGCCGCTGACACATTCCCGAAACATCGCAGTTCGAGTTTGGATACTGTTGAGGCCGTAATTCGATAAATCCGGTGTTAGTTGCCGTGATCGGGTTGCAGTTCTCAGGACATTCCAGCGTCGACCGAGATTAACGACGTGTAGATTGATTGACGACGCCATCTTCTTTCATCGAAGGACCACGTGGTTGAAAAAATACACAGTTATAGAAAGTGTGAGTTCTTTTTATTCTTTTTTCCCTTTTCTTCTTTCTATTTTTTATCTTTATTTTTTATTTCGAACATTTTTTGCTCCGCTCATATTTTTGACACGGTAGACATTCGTGTCTCCGCGAAAAAATATGAGCGAAGGCGGGGGGTTGGATCCACCAGCTGTAGATGATGAGAAGATCATCTACGAAGATGAGGAGCATCTGGAGGATTCAGCAGTAGCTGGTCCTTCGAATGCCTCTCTAGTAGACAGTTCTCTCTCGCCACCTATATCTGCGGAAAACTTTTCTGGGCCGTGGGTGGTTTTTATCCGGCCCAAAGCTAACGGTAAAGGTTTGAACGTGGTGCAGATCACCAAAGATCTGGCGAGGTGGCCCTCCGTTACCAGTGTTTCAAAGGTACGGCCAAATAAATTGCGCGTCGTTGTGGCCGACCGGAAGGCTGCAAACGGGTTTCTTGTTAGCAATTTTTTTAATTTAGAGTATCAGCTCTATATTCCGTCTCGGGACGTGGAGATCGAGGGCGTGATCACCGAATCGAGTCTGGAGGCTGAATACGTTAAGGCCCACGGCGTTGGTAAGTTCAAGAGCCTTGATTCGACTTCGGTCGGAATCTTGGATTGTCGCCAACTCAAGACTGCCACCGTCGTTGATGGCGTTAAAAAGTATACGCCTTCAGCCTCGATTCGAGTAACCTTCGCAGGAACAGCCCTCCCTCACTACGTCTTGATTGACGGAATTTTAAGGCTTCCAGTACGCCTTTATGTGCCTCGCCCAATGGAGTGCAAAAATTGCATAAAATTGGGACACACTGCATCTCATTGCTGCAATAAGCAGCGATGCTGTCGTTGCGGGGAGAATCATGGGGAAGGAGCATGCTCGGCAATAGAACAGAAATGTGTCTATTGCGGGGGCTCACCCCATGAAATCTCCTCGTGCGAGGCATTTAAAGGTAGCTGGGATAAACAGAGGCGTTCTTTAAAAGAACGTTCCAAACGTTCTTATGCCGCCATATTAAAGAGCGCCTCTCCCCCGGTCCAACCTCAGACTAGTAACATTTTTTCAGTGCTGCCAGTTGACAATGAAGACACAGATACGGCTGATGAAGTTCAGCCAGTTTTCGTTGCAGGAGGCTCTCGGAAGCGTTCGAAGGCGCCTTCTCCGAAAATACCTGCTAAAATCTCTATGGTTGTCTCTACAAATAGAAACGAGAAAAATTCGTCTTCTGCTGAAAAGGAAAAACAAGTTCCTCCAGGTTTTCGCGGAAACGTACCACTGCAGAACAAACCAACAGCTCCGGGAGCTTCACAAACCCATACCCCTAACGTGATACCAGAATCAACTACAAAGTCTGGCCTCTTTAAGTTGACAGACATTTTGAAGGGAATTTTTTCGTGTTTCAATGTATCAGAACCCATTAAAGACATTGTTTTTGCAATGCTTCCTGTAGTTAAGACATTTTTAATGCAGATGATGCAAACTTGGCCCCTCCTTTCAGTATTTGTATCTCTCGATGGCTAATTTACGCCGAGAGGTCGGAGATATCACTGTTCTACAGTGGAATTGTCGCAGTCTTATTCCAAAATTGGATTCACTTAATTATTTGCTTCATAAAACTAATTGCGATATTTTTGCGTTGTCTGAAACTTGGCTTTCTTCTCAATCTAACATCTCTTTCCACGATTTTAATATCATCCGTCTGGATCGTGACGATTCTTATGGAGGGGTGCTTTTGGGGATCAATAAGCGCCACTCCTTTTATAGAATTCACCTTCCTTTATCAGGCGGAATTGAGGCTGTTGCTTGTCATACAACAATAAGAGGTAAGGACATATGTGTTGTCAGTTTGTACTGGCCTCAGAGAGTTGCAGTGGATCGAAGTCACCTAGAGGACCTGTGTTCAGTTTTGCCTGAGCCAAGGTTGATCCTGGGTGACTTCAATTCACATGGAACTGTTTGGGGGGAACAAATTGACGATAGTCGTTCTACTCTTATTTATGACATTTGCGACAGTTTCAATTTAACAATTTTAAACACGGGTGAAAAAACACGGGTGCCTAAACCTCCTGCAAGACAAAGTGCAATTGACCTCTCGCTCTGCTCAAATTCACTATCATTTGATTGCCAGTGGAAGGTGATCCATGATCCTAATGGTAGTGATCATTTGCCTATCGAAATCACAATCACCAATGGGGTCAGCTCTTCAAACACAATAAATATGACATATGACCTTACAAGACACATCGACTGGAAAAAGTACTCGGACACAATCAATACAGCCATCGACTCTATGCATGTTTTACCTCCTTTGGAGGAGTACCACTTTCTTTCTTGCTTGATACACGATAGTGCAGTTTTTGCTCAAACAAAACCCATCCCAGAATCATCTGTGCGTCGAAGGCCTCCTAATCCATGGTGGGATCCCCAGTGTTCCAAGCTTTATAAGGAAAAATCAACAGCATTTAAAGATTTTCGAAAATATGGAACTCTTATCCATTTTCAAACATACGCTTCTCTTGAGAATCAGTTTAAAAAATTGATCAAGGGGAAGAAAAAGGCCTATTGGAGGAATTTTGTAGGTGGATTATCACGAGAAACATCCTTGAATACTTTGTGGAAAGTGGCACGAAGCATGCGCAATCGATCATCTACGAATGAAAATGAGGAGTATTCACATACACTGAACCAAATCTGGAAATAAAATCTACTAGGTCATTCCAATAATTTTTAAAGTTAATCGCTCATATACAAAGTAATGATTTATCCTGTACAAGTTATTGGAAAATTCAATAGATTCTGCAAGTGTATTTTATCGAAGAAAAACATACTAAAAAGTATAAGAAAATCTAATGAATACCATGAGCTTAATAATCTTAATCAAATGTATTAGAAAATCCATTAATTTTCAAATGTTTATATTTATATAGAATTTATATTTTGCATATCTAATAAATTTACTAACAATTCGCATCGACTCGACATCGACTGATTTGTAAGGTTTGGTTTGGTAAGAAAACCCGTAAAATGGCCAAAAAAGTACTGAAAACTGTACGCACCGAGGCCGAAAACATCGCTAGCGATGAAGGTAAGTTTTTTTTTGTTTTTCTGGGATTTTAACACTCTCGTGTTATTCATCCCCTAAATGAAGGTAATTGGAAAAACTATTTTATATAGCTATAATTTTAATTTTTTCTACCCCCCGTACAGCTCGCATTAGATGCGAAAAAAAACTCTACCATCCGGCCGGACAAACGCCGGAATTGTTCCAGCGCCGAACGAGGTGAAAACTGGGCAGAAACGACCATGCATTCACATCATAAACAGCAGGCGGAAAAAAACATCACTCGTCCAGTTCCTCATTCATGATTGCGAAAACATAATCACAACATTCCGAAGGCTGAAGCAAGAGATCAACACCACAGAAGCAGCTACCAGGAGCCAGTTTTTTTCCCCGACGGTGGAAGCGCACTGAGCCGGCGATGATCGTATCACCATCGCCACCACCAGCGGCAACAGCAGCACACCAGCGACAACAGCAGCAGCACCAAATCCAAAAGCAGATATCCGCCGGAAACGTTTCTCGCATCGCATCACCCCACCTGCTGTAAGTTATTGTCATTTTTTCTTCTCCCACGGTGTAAGTGTATAGGAGATATAAATAAAATATTATAATGCTTCAAGTCCAGATGTTTTATTTTTCATAACAAATCCATTTAAAAATCGCAAGTAGAATTAAATACATTCATTTACTTTCACTGGAAATTCCTATAAAATTTATCGGAACGCTAAACTATATGCGCAAAATCTATAAAAAGTATTGGATTTTCTAGTAGTGCAAAAATACTAAAATTCCCAATACTGTTTATAGCCCGATTTTGTTCAGTGTAGATGGATATTTAACTTCGCACGAAAAGTCTGTCCAGATTCTACACCTGTAAAAAAAATAATTCGGAATGTGCCGCCAAATAGGTGTGGTCTGGATTCCAGCTTTTCGATGGTCGAATTCTCACTTGCCCTTCTCTCTTGCAACAATTCAGCTCCGGGAATTGATAAGATTAAATTCAACTTGTTGAAAAACCTTCCGGACGCCGCCAAATTTCGCTTGTTAAATTTATTTAATCAATTCTTGGAGAACAACATTGTTCCCCAAGCGTGGAGACAAGTGAGAGTTATCGCTATCCAAAAGCCCGGAAAACCAGCGTCCGATGCGAATTCGTACCGTCCAATAGCGATGTTGTCTTGTTTACGCAAATTGATGGAGAAAATGATTTTGTTTCGTTTGGATAAATGGGTAGAAGCAAATGGCCTCCTTTCAGATACTCAATTTGGGTTTCGAAGGGGCAAAGGGACAAACGATTGTCTTGCTTTGCTGTCTTCAGAGATACAAATGGCGTACGCAAAACGTGAGCAAATGGCTTCGGTGTTTCTAGACATAAAGGGAGCTTTTGATGCAGTCTCAATAGAGGTTTTGTCAGACAAGCTGCACTCCCGGGGTCTGCCTCCTCTTTTGAACAACATCTTATACAGCTTGCTTTGTGAGAAACATTTGAACTTTGCTCACGGAGACATTGCAGTTAGAAGAACCTCTTACATGGGCCTCCCGCAGGGTTCATGTTTGAGTCCACTTTTGTACAACTTTTACGTAAGTGACATCGACAGTTGTCTCTCTGAAGGCTGCACTCTAAGACAACTTGCAGATGACGGCGTGGTATCTGTCACAGGATCTACTGAGTCTCATCTGCACAGACCTTTACAAGATACTTTAGACAGATTGTCTTCCTGGGCTTTGGGGCTTGGGATTGAGTTTTCCCCTCAGAAAACGGAGATGGTTGTTTTCTCTAAAAAACGTAGACCTGCTCAACCTAAGCTTCAACTCCTAGGCAGAACGATCACTCAATCGAGGTGTTTTAAGTATCTTGGGGTTTGGTTTGATTCCAAGTGTACCTGGAGAACCCACATTGAGTATCTGAAAGGAAAATGCCAACAAAGAATCAATTTTCTCCGTTCAATCACTGGCACCTGGTGGGGAGCCCATCCAGAAGATCTTATAAAATTGTATCGAACGACCATTCTTTCAGTTATGGAATATGGTAGCTTCTGTTTTCAGTCAGCTGCCAAATCTCACATAATCAAACTCGAGCGTATCCAATACCGTTGTCTCCGCATCGCTTTGGGCTGTATGCCCTCAACGCATAATATGAGTCTTGAAGTTTTGGCAGGAATACTCCCCCTGAAAGATCGATTCAATTTACTTTCACTCCGGTTCCTCATCAGGTGTGAGGTCATGAACCCATTGGTGATTGTGAATTTCGAAAGGTTACTTGAGCAAAATCTTCAAACTAGATTTATGTCTATATACCATGTCTTCATGTCAATGCAGGTAAACCCTTCTTCGTATTCTCCAACTCGTGTTTGTAGCCCAGACTACGACCATTCTTCTGTCCAGTTTGATTTGTCTATGCAGCAGGAAATCCGTGGAATCCCGAACACGCACCGTTCACTTTTGATTCCAAAAATTTTCGAAGCTAAATATAGACACGTCGATGCTGATAAAATGTACTTTACCGATGGATCACTTATAGAGGAAACAACAGGATTCGGAGTGTTCAACGAAATCTTCAGCGCCTCATACAGTCTCCAGTCACCATGTTCGGTGTACATCGCAGAGTTAGCTGCTATTCATTGCGCTCTGGATAGTATCGCCTCACGACCAGTTGAACACTACTATATTATAACTGATAGCCTCAGCTCTGTTGAAGCGATCCGATCTATAAGACCAGGAAAGTTCACGCCGTACTTCCTCGAAAAGATACGAGATATATTGACTACATTATCAAGACGTTGCTCTTTCATCACTTTTGTCTGGGTCCCCTCACATTGCTCAATAGTAGGCAATGAGAGGGCAGATTCCCTTGCAAAGGTGGGTGCGATGGAAGGCAACATTTACCAGCGTGAAATCGTATTCAACGAATTCTACTTCTTGGCTCGGAGAAACTCTCTTGTCAACTGGCAGCGCAGATGGTACGAGGATGAGTTGGGTCGGTGGCTTCACTCGATTATCCCAAAGGTAAGCCTTAAACCCTGGTTTGATAGATTGAACCTGAGTCGGGATTTTATTCGTTTATTTTCCCGTCTCATGTCCAATCATTATTCCTTGAATGCGGTACTCTATCGTATAAATATTGCTAGCAGCAATTTATGCGATTGCGGCCTAGGATACCAAGACATCGAGCATATTGTTTGGTCGTGTGAGGACCACCTTGTCGCCAGAGCGAATTTCATAGATTCCCTTCGGGCCCGAGGAAAACCACCTGACGTTCCAGTGAGGGATGTGTTAGCTGTGATGGATTTGGACTACATGTTCGAAATATATCTTTTCCTAAAAGCTATTGATCTTCAGCTGTAATTCTTTTTATTTTCATATTTCCCTTTCTATCCTTCTTTGTCTTCTAAACAAGTGTTAAGCTAAGCATACCAATTGTAAAAATGCAAAACGAGTTTGGCTCCTTAAAGCCTAGAGGTATGAGCCGTTTCAAATAAAGAATTTACAAAAAAAAAAAAAAAAAAAAATACATTCAGAACGGTTTCCATTGATATTTATTTTAATTTCAAGTTTTTTTTTAAAATATATGGAACTCAAATAACTAGTTCCGCTTACGCTTTGGAGAAGGTGTATCTTTTTGAACTAATGGTGTATTATTATTTTCCTGAATCAGATGCTTGCTAATGAAATTGTTCAGTTTTAGTTCACTTTTTATGGATATTGGTTTGGAGTCTTCGTGTCTTTTTACCAGTATAGCGCCGCCCCTTCCAGGCCAGATATATTTCATTTTTAGTAAGTCCTGGGACTCACGAAGCTCTGTTAGTATTTCGATACCTAACGGAGTTAATTCGTCGCGGATTGAAACGTTCGTGGCTTTTCCATTATGTAGTAATGATGGGTCTATTGATGTGGAGGAAAGTTTACCGAAACTACGTTTTTTACTAAATATTTCTTCCTTTATTGCGGAGCTTTTCAGTGAAAATTTTATTGGTGGAATAGTATCATTAGTTTTTTTAGAGGAATAGAGTCTTACAGCATAATCAACATGTTCTTTATTCAAATCGTAGCCAATAGAACAACATGTTTTACAAACCGATTCAAGTATGTTCTCTTGATTAGTAACTGGCAAACCAAATATCATGCAGTTCTTAGAAACTGCATCCCTATTTACTCTATCCAGGTTTGTTTCAAGTTTATAAACTTCAGTTTGAAGATTTGAGTGTTTTTGTTGAAGATCCGTTACTTCTGCTTCTAGTGCCTCGTTACGGGATTTTAAGTCTTTAAAGTCTGATTGAATTTCTTCAAACTTCGAGGACAGAAATTCCTGAGAGGACTCTATTGCAGATGTAACGGATTTAATTTCAGTTTTAAGAAACGAGACTTCTGATGCAACAACATTTTGGATAACTTCCTTAATTTGATTATTGACGCTGTTTATAAATGTGTCCTGATCATTACGCTGCCCTATTATTTTAAAATAAATATCCGCACAGTTACTATCACAGAAAAATTGCTGTTTTTTTATTTTACGAGCTGCACTACCTAGTATGTTTTTGCAACGCAAGTGAACACTTTTATAACAATATGCACAAGTTAAGACACGGTCAAGACAATTTTCTACATTCTTACACTCGATACATATAACACTAGTTTCATTATCCATTTTCGCAATACAAAAAGCAAGCAAAAAATTTAAAGAATAAATAAGTCAAACCTTGTTTTGTATTCAAAGAGATAAAATATTAGAAATTAGAGTTAAAAAAAAAGTCAGGTCTTAAAATGAATGCTAATGCAAAACAAGTAGCAAGTTAAAAGAAGTTTTTTTTTTCGCAAACGAATAGTCAAAGGTTAAAACAAAGAGCTAGAAAGGACATTGAAAACTTTAAAACGTTGGAAAATTTAATGATTAAGAAAAAATACAACTTTGCAATTAAAATAAGCATCAGTGTAACTGTTTGAACTTATTTTACCATTCATCAAATTCACCTAGTTATGTTTCAACTGGTTATCGGGTATAAGAAGAAAGTTAAAACTGATAACATAAGCATGTACTGAATCTACTAATGTGTGCTACACATCAGCACAAAGGATAGGTTTTAATTTTGCTTGTTATTGCAGCTGATGTTCGCTAGATCTACACCGCTCAGCAACCGAGATTTACTAACAAAGCTGAGCAAATGATAGAACCAGGGGTGTCATTCGCTCACACAATGAGCTCAATGTGCATTTTTTCCATAGCACATTGAGAGAGCAAAACCGAGCACTGCCTGAGCTAGCTGTCCATCAATGTGCCACATCGTAGGAAATCACTGAGCTACGCAGCGGTAGCCCACAGCACATTGCGCTGCACAATGTGTACCAGTATACCACCACAACGCTGAATTCAACAAACGAAAGCGAATTCTTCCTATATAAACAAGCAACAGCAACAACACAGCCGAAATTTGGGCGGGCTCGGCCTCCCGGCTGCCGAACACCGTTGCCACAAAAAAATCTGTATCATAAATGAGTCTGGTCTTCGTCCATACATGTCCCAATTTAACAGAACTAAATACACTGATGGTGCTGATTTTCGTGGCATCGCTGGTCGGCAGCCGGCAGGCCGAGCCCGACCGAATTTTGTTTGTATTGTTGCTGTTGCTTGTTTATGAGTTATTTTCTTCCATGCAAGCAGCCGGTGTGTCTTCGTGCCGGACTGGACGAACGATGATCGTTTTTATTTTCTTTCGATAAGCAGAAAAAATAAAACGAAGAAGAGTGCTTGGTAAATTTCTAAAGCCAGAGTTCACATTGAGCAGAGTGAATCAGCTCAATGTGTTTTCATCATTGTGAGAAACCTCTCAAAAAATTCGATTATAGGCGCGCAGTAAGAGAGCGAGCAGTAGATATTCTATCGCCGTGCGCGCAGTTCTAGAAAGCTTGCGTTCACATTGTGCTTTAAGAACACATTGTGCTGTTTTGAGGAGTTTAACACCCCTGGATAGAACCACAATCTTAGAAATAATACACATGCAACGAAACAGTAATGAACAGAAGACTATACGCACCATCAGCTAGGTGCCCCAACAGCAGAAAGCGAGAAAAAAAAACTAGTTGAAACACTAGCAATCTTCACAACCAAGTGAGCTACTGGCAGTAAGCACAAGCTATATTGAATAGCTTTTTGCGAGGTGCTACTGGTGTTCGCTAAATCTACACCGTTTGGCGATTGAGATTTACTAACAGGCCAAAAAACAAGTGCTAGAATCACAAGATCAGAAGCGAATAAACCTATATCGCAGCTGTTTAAAGGGACCGAAACATCCACGCGCAGCGCACAATTAACCAAGTGAAGGGTTTATGAAACTCGGCACTTATTAGTTGCTCGCTACTGGGTGGAACAGTTTGACAAATTATGTGAAAAAATGATAGTAAAAAAAGAAAAAGAAACGACGTACAATACGCATTCTACTCACCGGGTGAAAGGAATGTGTACCATATGGACGATCTCACTTTTATCACACGATGTACTTCACTAATCCAAAACATAAGTTTTTTTCTCGATATTTTTTGCACAAATCATAAGCATTCAAGTAAACAAACAATTTCAACATAAAAATGACCCACTTATTTTCAGTACAAGTATAATTTCATGACTTTTAAGCACATAAAACAACTCAAGAATTAATATTCAAACTAGAGCAAAATCAGAACAAGTAGTATCGAACAAAGCAAGTGCTGCCAGATTGTGATTGCATAAATAAAGGCGCAATGTAAACGCTTTGATTTATGCAACAACAGTACGCATTTTGTTGGCTGGCCGGTATTTCATACCGAAAAACACCATATAAATATCATCTGAACCAAAGATTACCATCTGTTAAATGGGTTTAACTATTTTATAACCTTTTTATACGTTTTTTTTTATAGTTAAATTACAGATTCTGATTTATGAAAATCAGGACAAATCAGGACATTTTAGGGACAAATTTTCAGAAATCAGCACAACTCTAGAGTTTTTGAAAAATCAGGACGGTCTCTTGAAAATCAGGACAAATCCTGATAAATCAGGACACCTGGCACCTCTGGTCCACAGTACTGGTTTTAAAAATATGAAACATGCCAAAAGCCTATACTTCTATAGCTCAGTTGGTTCGAGTGGTGTTTGCTGGAAACATGCCACATTCCACTTAACAGAAAAAAATAATAGACAAATATGAAAAAATGATCAATTTCCGGATTACGGTACTTATTTTGTAACTTTACTACTTTTAAATAATATAGAAATTGATTTCAAATAAAAATAGCAAATGCTCTGAGTTTTATGCTATGAACAAAGTGTATCACTTTCACGTTGCCACCCTGTATAAAAATACCACAGACCATTGTATCCAACTTATTTTTGTAGGATGCCGGATTGGCGATTTGCAGCAAAACTTTTTGACATGCAGCGCCAACTGATTTTCACTTACGGAACTAACAAAAGGGTGATGATAGCTGATTTTTAACACGGCAGTGAATATGAAATGTTTTAAAAATTAAATTTTTTTTACAGAAACAGTACCATTTTGGAAAATAACAAGGGCTGGATCCAGTAAGAAAATCTTCATTTTATCAGACCCAATGATTTTTGCACACGCAATTAAAATATTTTACGTTTTTTTGACCAAAAATTAATTTTTAAATTCAAAGATTTAATCGAGAAGAAATATGTCTGGCTTGGTGGATATATACGAAACAAGGCAGCGTTCATCAGATTGAGCTAAGCTTGTTAATCCATATCCATTTGAAAAAGTGCTTGATAACAGAACAATGTAGGGAATTAACTTTAAATGAAAAAAAAACATTCATATGTAAATAATGAATCAACTAAGTGAATTTTGAAATTAAATTTAATTGTTGATGTTGTTGAATGTTTATTTAATTTATTTCCGAGCAGTGTAATTAAAAAAATTGTAAATAGTAGTGTAAAAGTTTCCTCATTTGAAATTCTTTATCGTAATCAATTTCTTCATTTTGCCTGATTCCGCTAAAAAATAGTTTGCAGCATTCCCTAGAGCTTCTGTTGTGAATTTTGATTGAGATGGTTGATAATCTTTTCTATTCAAACGGGTGCAAAGTTGTTGTCCAGAAAATAGTTATTTGAAAATAAATCCGGTTTTTTCTTCTAAAGAGTCACTTTCAGCAAAAGTTGTAAAAATTTTTATTCTTTTCAATTTTCATTTCAATCTGCTGGGTAGCAGTCGGGACATACAGTCCATTTAACACCAATTGCGTTGTTTTCAATCTGATCAGCCTTCTAAGAATGGTAAAGTTAAGAATGTCCTGATGCTGGTCTTAAATATATTTTCCGAGTGAACATATTCGCTGTCGAAATTTCCCAAATCTGAAGCCGAATCCGGGTTTCGGGTCCCTGTTTTCACGGGATTTTTTCTTGCGATATTTTATTTTCAGCTCCGTTTATTTTTTTAACGGTTTCTTATTCGTTTGATTTGTTGTCAGACGAGCTTCGTTTACAGTTACGTTGAATTATTTCTCCTGTTGATGAAGGGCGCACAAAGTTTTTCCGAAGAACTAAAATCAGCAAAAACTGAACAATAATCTGATTTAAAAACTACAAACGATTGAGTGAATCACATTTTCTTACCATTTTCTGCGGTCCATATTTCCTAATTTCACAATTTACATAAAGAATGTTAAATTTTATGTTGCGACTTCCAAAAATAATACGCGATTTGACGTTTGAATCAGAAACATCATCATTTTGATCGAAGTGCCCTCTGAGTGTCGTTTTGAACTGCAAATCGCCAATAAAATCAAAGATTTGCAGGTTTCTGATTTGAATGTTTATTACTTGACGAATGGAAAAGATCTGACACAATTTTTATAAATAGATCGTGGCTTTCTGAGTTTTATCATTATTCTGTCCTATGCCCATCTGATCCCTACAGCTCGACCATCCTCAATCAGAAACCAGAAAATCTTTCGATTTTATCCGACATCCTACAAATTCAGAAGTGGGATTAGGAACAAGACATCACCATGGACAATTAGCAACTTTAAGAAGAACCGAAACTCCCGTCTCTAGAAAACTGTGAATCGTTCCGTATCTGTCGGTAGGCTGAGGACCAGCTGTTTCAGACACTGACGCTGCTACGATGGCAGTGGTGGAGCCGGAGATGTCGGAAGTTCAATTTTTCTGGATTTGGCGAAATAAGGAGTTTGTTGGAGCTTTTCCAGAATCGTCAAGAAACAGGAAACGATCCGGGTGCTATGGTAAGAGCTGAAAGTGCAGCTTTCCAGGTACTGAGGCTGTCAAGATGGCAGGCAGTACTGGAGCCATAGATCGCGGAAGTTCGTTTCCTCTTCGGACGGTGAAAAGAGCATAGCAGGATCTTCATAATTTCAACGCTGAGATGTTCGCATGTTTCAACCACCAAGATGGGATTATTGAAGAAATCACCCCTGCTGAAAAAGTGTCTGGAATGCATTCTAATGAAAACTAGACGAAGAATTCAGTTCAAGGGAAATAAGTCTTCTTTTATATTACTTGCCATTTTTTGATCAATTTTGGAAAACTTACAATTTTTATTTTTATTGTTTTTGTACAGTACATCGAGGGCGATGTTATTTATCAGGATGGCCGAGCTGTAGGGATCAAATAGACATAGGACAGAAAAATATATAAAAATCAGAAGGCCTCGATCTATATATAAAAGTTGTGTCAGATCTTTTCCATTCGTCAAATAATAAACATCAAAATCAGAAACCAACAAACTTTCGATTTTATCCGGCATCCTACATTTTATCTAAATTCTAAATATGTATCTTAAACTGATTATTATCCCTATGTGCCTACGTTTCTTTTCATACAAAATCATAACATTTTGTTTCGAAAGTATTATTCTAGCAAGTATCAGTGCCATCATACCTAGTAATAAAAATCGTTATATCTCTCGTGAACTTTCATTACGTCGTATGACACATCTATAGAATTTACAGAAAACTTCTACAAAAATTTTCAAAACAACTTTAAAATTTGTATTTTACATACAGAATATGTTGTTCAGGCTACAAATATTCTAAATGGAAAGAAGTTGCGACTAGTGTGTGTGTCAGTTTTTGTATTTTTCTGTTTGTTTACATTTTGTTTCATACGACGTAATGAAATTTCACGCAAGATATGCTAATTGCATTAGAATATAAAGCAAATAGCTTAATAGATGAAATGCATATTTATTTTGTACTTAGTCAAAAACGCGAGGATGCCTCTTATCTGAACGTAGCGCTGTCAGATCAAACCGCGAATTGAACATGCTGAGATCAGTCGGAATATATATACTTTCCTAAAACTTCATAAACAGAGCGTAGCATCCCAAGGTAAAGCCAGCTTTGTCCATTCTAATTCCATAATCGCCCGCCTTGACTGAAATTGAAAAGAAAGTTCGTCGCTTATGACAAAACCAAGTCTTTCTAATCCGACTGAATCATTCTCGTGCCGCGAAACGAGTTATATGCGCTGGCTAATCGGCTCAACCTCAAGTTCACGGCTACTCCAGTAATCGTTCCTATTATACCATAATGGTCGAACGACATTGGATCTAATGAGATGTCTCATCACAACATCACAAACGCAAATGCCAAACAATTGTTCCAACCGAAAAAGGAAGGGCTAAATTTGATTTTTTTGCTTGCGTTGTTTATTTTGATAAAAAAAACCAGTAAATTGCGTTTGCCCATTGATCGAGTGGTATCATCCCCACCCCATTTTTTCAACTCCCCGAAACCAAGTGATAAAAAGCACACCTCCGATTTTACTGTTGGCTTGCAGCGCACAGGAAATGGCTTGTATTTATTTTTAATTCTATTTTGCTTTTTTTTTTCTCTAGGCTCTATCATACTCAAGAAACTTGCCCACAAGTCATGTTTTGAGCATGTCAATCCATCAAATATGGGTTAACTAGTTTTCATTCTCGTTAGAGGTTGACACGGCGGCGCGCTTCTGGCTAGAGCCAAGCCAGACAGACACACATCAAACATATTGGTAGAGTTATGAAAATCATTTCAAACAATGCCAATGGGCCGGACGGCTTGTGTACATTCGCTGCTGACGATTCCACTCTCTGTACGATGTTAGTGGATAAAGTCAGCATCACCGTAGAAAATCTAACCAAGGTACTAATGAGAAGGTTTACTTTTCTTATTCGGACATTGCAAAGCTGCGCAGTTCGCTTGTTGAGATAGTTTGGAAAGAAATTGAAACTTAAAAACATTTTAAATATTTATTTATTTATCAGTTAATTTAATTATCAGTTTTAAAAATCAAACTGTTACCATAAACTGTATTGTTATGAGGGTTCTATAAATAGATTTGTTTTTTTGTATAACTTAACAGTTGTTAAAAAGATTACGACCACATTTATGTTAGAACGGGTTTTCTATTTCTTTCAAAGCGATCAGTAGGATTTGTTACGAGCTGGATGATACCTATACGATTGTTTCACTCTACACTGGATTATTTCGGACTGGATTAGTGTGGCTACCGTACTACAACATTCACAACACCAAACTAGAGAGAGTTCAGGAGAAGTTCTTGAAATACGCTTTGAGAAATCTTGGGTGGCAAGCAGAAATGCCGGAGTATCGGGTCTTGTGCATGCTGGTAGGTTTGAAAACGCTGGAAACTCGAAGGAAATCGATCAACGCACTGTTTTGAGGGATTTCACCAGTGGAAGCTTTTTTTGTATGAGAAGATCCACTGCGACCAACTTTTTGTGATCTATTGTGGAATAACCCAATTTATTATTTATCTGATAACGCAATACTGTCACCATTGGTAGAGATGGCAGTTGTAGTCGAAATCACTACATTATTCCAGTTTGGGATGGTATTTCTTATGAATCCCACCACCTTACTGGCTTTCATCTTTCAAATATAATCGGGCGTTAAGATTCGTTTACCAAGAACTTTCAGTCGATGTGTCATAAGATATCCCCAGTCACACATTAAGTGCTCTGCAGTTTCTAATTCAGTAAGCCAAACCGGCACATCTCATTACTGAGTTTGCCTATTTTATGTAAGTGGTAGTTGCATGGACAATGCCCTGTGAAAAGGTCTGTAATCGTTTTAAGATCCATTTTCGAGAGACTTAGAAGTTCACAAGTTTTCTTGGAATCGGGCTTTATGAATCTTTTAGATTGTCTAGCACCGATGGCTACAAGCCATTTGAACTTGATTTTTAAATTCTCCAATTTTTTTAATTCACTTGTAAGAGCACAAGTAGATACTCCACAAAAAGGTTCAGGGCCAGTCATGCGCCTTCCAGATCCTTTCCTAGCGGTTCATCTGCTTTTTCATTGCCTTCTATACAACAGTGGCCTGGAACCCAGTATAGGTTCAACTCGCCGTTTTTGTCGATTCTAGAGGAACTTCGTATTTTTTACATTTGTTTTCAAACTATACATTTCGAATTCCATGATCGCTGGCGTGGCTAAGCAGAACAAGTTCCACGTCGCCAATGGTTGCTACTCCGTGATTAATCGAGGCCATCAATTTTGCACAAAATCTAAAAGAAAGGTAGGTACTTTGGATAAGCAGCCATTCTCACTGTACAAAACAGATGCTCTTCCTTTTTTACATAATTTATGTGATTGAAAACGGCGCCGGCCACATCCTAGTAGTCAATGGGGAAAAGGGAAGGATTGTTAGTATGATATGTAGTATCGTAGTTCAGGTTGATATGGCATTCTATACCATATTGCCCTTCCTACTATTCATGTTAAATTTATGTAGACAAGCATGCCTTGAAAAACTGACATTTGTGTTGAACAATCAGGAGTATCAGACGGCGCAGCGTGTGCTTTAGCCTGGTTAACGACATTTGGACTATCAGCAAGAGCTAACGGTTGAGTTCCAGAACAGATCCTTTTCTCGGATACTACAAGATACTCTTTAAGTTCAACTAGCAACCTCTTGCTCCTGCATACTAAAAAAAATTGAAATAGTTAGAACCAGAGAAAAAATCATATCACCAACTATGGAAACCGTTTATACGTCTGCGAATCCATATGCAAGTATCCAAGGAAGGGGTTGTGTTAGTTGGTGAAAGGTGGAGATCCATTCAATGATGATAAATCATGGTAAATCATGATTTTCCTACACCTCCTATGCTCCTAGACATTTCCTAAGGAAACTCCTATTTCTATGAGGCATTTGATAAACATCCAATAAAAATGGATCGAGTAAAATATCGAAGGCAAATCAGTACTATCCAAATTTCTACCTTGATAAACTAGCTCTGATCCCTGTTGAAGCGAAGAGTTTATAAAAGAGCTTTAATGGTTGAAGACGTGAAGCAACTTAAAATGAAAATGAATTATATTGAAATATTTAGACATATTTTTTCCAAATTGTTTTTCTACGATTATTGCCTTTTTGAAAACTTTTGGATTTTTTTTCTTTTTCCTTTGTGTGTGGCATTATAATCCACGGGAAACCACCCATCGAGTAATGCCGCCTACAAACCGTATCGCTAGACTGCCGCATCCTGACTGCCTCACTCACTTACAGCGGCACTCAAGCTGCTCGACTTGGCTGGCTGGTGAGTGGTGAGGTAATCTGCAATCGTACTCACTTACACATTCATTCATCCCATATGTACTCCACACATCCTCCTTCCTCTCGGGAAAAAAACGAAAGACAATGATAGGGGAAAGGTTTCCTAAATGGGCCTATCGGGTTAAATGACCCTACGGCTGACATAAAATGGCTGACTAGACAGCTTATCTGACCAATGCATTTTAAGGGTGATACGCTTAGAATATAAGGCAAGAAAGAATTTTATGAATTTATAAACTCAAAAAAATTAAAAAAATCATTCAAGGTTTTGATACATTTTGATGTAATATTTCGACTTTTAAAAATTATACGTAAAGAAGCTTAAAACAAAAACTAGGATGGTTTCTGTTTCTTACTCATATGAACTTAAGAAATTAAACATATTTCAGCTTTTTTTAAGGTTTAATAATTATGATATAGTGGAATAATAGAGTGTTTTTGTATGCCCCCATCATATTTGTAAAATGCCTCCATCCTAAAATAACAGGTTAAATAGAATAAATAAATGATTTTTATCATTGAACCTTCATATCTCAGCTCTGAATAACATCTTAAGAGAGAATTGAAGATCTAAAAACAGATTTGATAAAGTTTTTCTCATGGATGAACTGCCTCCATAGTATGGCAACCCAAACTTTTGTTTTACTCCATAAAATTTAATATGCATAGATTTTTATAAAACATCAGCTTTGTCGTACCAAAATTATTACTTTCTGGCAGTTTCAATGAAATTATACGGAAATATGTCCAAAAAAACAGAAATTTTGTTCAAAACATAAATAGGCGCATTTAGCCCGCACGGTTTGAGATTCGGCATTTTAGACAACACTTATAATAAAATCATTTTCTTGGAAACAGAAGAAAATTTTAACATAAAAATTACTCCAATGTATAGAAAACAGATGCCTGCACACGTGTATATAGTTTTTGTACACATATTCGATGTGATATTTGATTAAATCAGTGTTCTGCTTAATAGGCACATATAGCCCGCTCCTCCCCTAGTCTATTTGTCTGTAAACCTATTTTTATTCAATCTACTGACATAAGTTGAATGATGCTAGAAAATGGAGTGCTATCGGGAAACTCGTTTTACTTTCGAACTCAATATAACAATTCTAGGAATAGATTCTAAACCAGCAGAAATCGAAATCAAACTATCACTTTTTGTTTAAGGGTTTCTCATCATCAGTTCAATCGTTTGCATTAAGCCGCCCGTGATTTCTCCTGTCACTTTAAATTCTTTCAACGCGGAATTTTCCATTCTGTGAATTTCAAAATTCGCCTAAAATGGCGTCAGCTAATCCAGTGGAGTCAAATCCCGATTTCATTCAAATAGATTCTTTTCGATTTACAATAGGCGATGGGCGCGCTCGCAATCCCGGTATACAATTTCTTGTGTGTTAAATAGAGAAAACAATAGCCTTCACTCTAGTTTCACTCCGATTAGATGTCATCCTTATAAAAATCTGTGCTTTATTCTTTTTTTTTAGCAGTTCCAAACCCAATTATACGTTTTAGGATAGAAAGAAAGCGAATTATTACATATATTATCATCCTTGTTCAGCTTTCTGGATGACCAACCATAACTACTCCGAAACAAGAGACCATGCGTCCGTGGTGGTGTGGTGACCGCTAAATTTCTTTTTTTTCCACCAGGGAATGACCGTTACTTTTTCCAAGTTTGCTTTCCGCTGTTGTCATGTTACCCGCACTCACGCTCAATCTATGAATAACTCACAATACACACACTACAACAATAAACGCAACTCTCCATTTTCCGCAGACACGAATACATTCCCGTAACATCTAATGCTTATCGAGTATAGAGGCAAGCTCTACAGTGATGCCAAACCTAATTTCATTGCTCGTTTGCTGAAATCATATCATAATTCAGGTTTATCATAGCAGTTGTTTTTTTTGCGCGCCCATTTCCCATCTATCGTTTATGTTTTCGTAGTGGTGTTTGAATATCGAAAATCTCATTCAGTTTCTACATTAACATATAGATAAGCATAATTTTTCAGATTGTTTCCTATTTGAAAGCACCTGCTTTTTTATACATAGCCTGTTTATGAAACACCATTCTTTTTAATTAAGTGTATCCTTCTTTACAACATAACACGAGATCTATATATTTTTGATAAGGATATTACTTATCGTTACTGATAATGATAAGGATACTTCTTATCCTTAAAACTTGAACAAACTAATATTTTTCAAGATTCTATTAGATTCCTCCATACAAAAACATAGTTCGCTCGAAATCTTCCTTACTCCTTATGTAAACAATGATATTTTTTCAACTGGCTTTTTGTTATTCAAATCAGTGGTGTTGAGAACATACTTCTCTTTTAATTCATTTGGAGATGTTTTCATTCTTGACAAACAATTTGTTTTTCAGGCAGAACATTTATCATCTCTTTTTAATCTGACAGAGTCACTCTTCACACATTCGTCATAATGCTATCAAAATCGCCTTTTATGTTCTCAGTATGCTTCCATTCCAACACTCTTATTTACAATATCTTCCCGACTCTATCACCCCCGGGTTGCTCTATCACACTTTTTTTACGAACAGATTCTTCAGTAAAATGTATCCTCAAAGCTCCATGATAAAACTGGTTCTCTCAGCATACTCATTTTTTTAAAGCAATTCTTGACAAGAATTTCATTCATGCTTAGAGTAAGTGGTCCTTTCAACACACTTTCGTTTACAATAAACTATTTTCCCTTCCGAGAAAAGTGTTCCTTCCAACACACTCATATTTAAGCTGTCTCCCTACTCGCTTTAATTTTGTGCTTAGAGTAAGTGGTCCTCCCAACACACTTTTCTAAACTAAAAGCAATTTCACCGTTCTCTAGAATGGTCCCCTCATCACATCCGAATTTTTAGCTGTCCTCCCGACTCGCTATTTCTCTTTCTTAAAATAAGTGGTCCTCTCAACACACTTTTTGTTAATATAGTACAAGCAATTATCTTGTCAAGAAGAGTGGTCCTCCCAACACACTCACATGCTAGCTGTCCTCCCGACTCGCTGTTATTTCATGCTCAGAGTAAGTGGTCCTCCCAACACACTTTCATAAACAGTTAGCAATTCCATCATTCTCTAGAGCGGTCCTCCCAACACACTCGATTTCAAGCTGTCCTCCCGACGCGCTTTTAAATTTTCCATGCGGTCCTCCCAACACGCATTTTCCATAACGCTTTCAAATTTTTCCATCTGCGTAAACTTTCATAACTCACATAATTTTCACACTGAACTGATTATTATTCAAAATTAAGTTCCCCTGTGAATCTCACCATTTTGTGCCAATTTGCAAATTTTCACTTAATTTTCACTCTCATGTTCTATCATTCTTATCTGCCTATTTGGCAACACTTGACACTTTTCGATTCCTTTCAAATTCTAAGGCCCTGTTTTTTTCACGTTCACATTTTTCAGCCAAATCTTTTGGATGGGTGGTTTCCCTACTAGGTTCGCTATTTCCTAAAACTAGAACCACCTGTCGGTCGCCAAATGTGTGGCATTATAATCCACGGGAAACCACCCATCGAGTAATGCCGCCTACAAACCGTATCGCTAGACTGCCGCGTCCTGACTGCCTCACTCACTTACAGCGGCACTCAAGCTGCTCGACTTGGCTGGCTGGTGAGTGGTGAGGTAATCTGCAATCGTACTCACTTACACATTCATTCATCCCATATGTACTCCACACACTTTGCCTTACATTTTAGAAGTCTTTAGAGCTTAAATGTTCAAAGACCACAAAGTAATGTTTTGAATAATCAATACTTATAAATACATTTTCAATTTTCTTTCTTTTTCCATCAATTTGAATTAATATATTCTTAGTAAATTTATAGTAAACATTTCAAATTTGTAAATGTAAACATTTCAAGTTACAAAATCAAGCATGTTTAGCAAAAAAAAGGAACTCGTTTCGGGCACTCCCGGATGTAAACACTAATACCGTTTTTTTTTCACCTGGAGGCAAACTAGAGGCAACCTAGGTTCGCTCTAACTGCTGTCATCGTGCTCATTTATTGCTCGAGAGGCAACCTAGGTTCGCTCGAAAAACGGACGGAGTCGCCCTGAGAAGAAAGTCAGTTTTGCGAGAAGTTCACCAATACTCTCAACGTTGTTGTCAAAACATTAAACAGCTGTTTTTGGCTGAAAGCAAAACAGTTGAAATAATGAACGGGAAAATGATGATTGCCGCGATTTTGAACCTCTCAGCCAAGCAAAATCGTACTATCTGCTGTCCAGTGCAATCCGGACACGAAAATAGGCAATCCGGACGTGAAGAACGTGTGAAAAAAAAATCAAGTGTACTTGAAGAAGATTTTATTTATTGGAATTAAAGCTACATTGTCCATTGTGAAAAAAAAATAGCGAACAGTTGAAAACGGTCTATTATCAGTTGTTCGCCGAAGCTTCCGTTTGATGTCGGAACAGGAGCGTTGTACGGCCTTGATGTCAACTTTGTGAATATATTTCTTGATTCTACCAATAAATTGTTTGCAGTTCTTGGCTCTCCAATTATTTTTGTACACCAATGACCTCAAAGATCCGAAGAAATCTTCGATTGGTCGACACTGAGGCAGATTTGTCGGGTTGTTGTTCTTGGGTACAAATGGGATCGAATGCGATGACGCTTTATCTGGCCAAAACACGTATTGTCCATCTGCATGATGTTTGTGTAGAAACGGCATTAAAATTTTCTTCAAACATTCATTCTGGAAGGGCTAGGTTGGGTAATTATGAACAAAACTACTCAGTTTTTTATACTATCCACTCAAACAAGTATCTCTTTAATTTTAAAATTCTGGAAAGTAACCAAACATGAATGACTGGTTCCCTTCTCCATTTCAGAATTTTTCTAATTTTTAAGTTGCAGCTTTTGGGCGTTAAACGTTTGTTCATAATTACCCCGTTTGTTCATAATAACCCTTTTGTCTATGGGGTAATTATGAACACTGTTACGATTTTTGTTTCGTGATGACTTTTGATATTGGCTATATTCCTAGATTAAAACCCCATCTAAACTGTGCATTGAAGTGAGATTTGTTGATTTTTAAAATTTGCTGTAGAAAAGTTATGGGTTATTTTCAGTTTTACATAGGTGAGAGGCATCTTTTCATACAATCACAGACCCACAATTCTTAACAGCTTATAAGTTAATGTTTCAGGCTTATTTTCACAATTAGAATGGCTATCGTGATTTTAACGATAAAAAGTGAATTTTAACCATCAACCAAAGTTCTTTGTGCGTGGGTGGAAATTTTTTTCAACAGAAAATCTTATCACACCACATCAAGCATCAATAACTGAACTTAAAACTTTTAAAAACATTTTATCTTTATTCACATTGACGAGGGAGTCAATTGGTAAGAAACGTCTTAAAACGATTTCCGTTTCTCGGAGACATGAATTTTGTGAATAACTGAAACTACAAAATATACATTGTTAGGTTTGCAAGTTATTACTGTAACTTATCAATAGAATGACAAACTATCACATTTGATCAGATATGAGATCCTACTATGACCCTAACGGCGCTCATGGCGTTTGTTCATAATTACCCCACTTAGCCCTACACATCTCGATTGATAGCCAAACCAGAACCATTGCTTGGAAATACCACTCTCGGAAATGGCGATGTACAGCATCACTTTCTGTTCAAACTTAAGTTTGAACTTGTATTTAATGTTCGAAGATATAGTAGAACTATCCTTGGCTTAGTATCGATCGTTTCCGGGGATGTGTGTCTTCGAAAGAGGGAAGTAGGGTACTTTCGTCGTCCAAAACAAAACATTTTCCAGAATGTATTTTTATCATTCAGCAGCATTGTGATTTAAGGGTAGAAATCTGATCATCAGTGAATTCGGGGCCTGGTGCTCTTGTCTTCTTTCGATACTTATCTCCAACTTTTTTCAATGTCTTGTCAATGTACTGGTGAGAACAATTGAACTTTTTGGCGGCATCCCGTTATTTCAGTGCATCCTTATTGTTGAAGGCACAAGAACGAGAACGCAGTTCTTTTGCGTCCATAATTTTCGCTGGTCTGCGACTTCCTTGCTTGCGAGTAGTTGTTGGAGATTTTAGGATATGGTAAACAGTGGAAGCCGCCACATTTTCACTTTTAAAATGTTGTATTGTAGGGGAAGAGGGGGCATAATGCCCACGTTAAGAAGAAAGCCTTGTTTTAGAATACATTTGAAAAGATTAACTTTAATTCTCGATTGTGTTTGGAAGTTTGGTTTATTTTTTGTCTAAATCTGATAGTTAGAATAACTGGAAGGTCAAAACAGGCCACAAATTTAATGAAGTTTGAAGAGTTGGTAGAAAATTGGATTTCAGATTCAGTAGGGGCATAATGCGCATATGTGTGTACCCAATCGCGCCGTTTAACGTTTAATAAGTGTTTATTGATCCAAGTGCCTCCGAAAGTGTTTGCCAGGTAAAAACACTTCTATTCTACTTCACAGATGGAAAAATGTATTGCTACGCGCAGTGCTGCCAGATATACTGAAATTCTTGTGAATAGTTAATTAAATCTATATTTAATTTAGGAATTTTAAATAAATTTGTTTATATTCAAGTTATGTTTTCCAATACAACTTATAAATATCTTTAAAATTGATGTGATGAAACTGCATATAAATTTAAACAAATATGAAACATGCTTAAAGATAAACGGACATGGCGCGTTTTGCCCCACCTAGACATGTTTGTTAAAAATCGTTCAAAATAACATAAAAAATAATTGAATAAGAAAATTTTTCGTTTTGTGATGATTTTCAAGACCAATGTTCATCATTGTAACAGATGTCAGGTAATTTTTTTTGGCGATAGATGCCGTAATTCCTTACGAAAGTCAAGGCACAAATTGCAAGGAATATGGCTTCAAAAGTATTTTTGGATTTTTGCAGGGATTTATCGTATATTTGATGCTAATTTTTTGTACAAAAGGTTTCTACTGTTAATAAGAAGGGAATAGCGTACCGAATTCTTAAAATAAGTATATATCTAGCTAGATATCGCAGTGGGGCGTTTTGCCCACACTGGGCATTATACCCCCAGTTCCCCTATACTTTTGCCGAGTTTTTGTGCAGTTCGTATAGCTGGAAACATAAACAAAACAAAAAAATACTTGCGAAAAGAGAAGAAAAACTAACACATACACACTCTCATTTTTCTCTGAGCTCGTTTATGTTTTAGTATTAAGTCCTCGAAAAAAATCCAAAATTTTAGTTGCCACCAGTTTAACTGGATTTTTCAGCATTCGGTTGTGTTCATGTCATTTTGGCTGAAAAATCATCAATCAGTTTTCTATTTGCTGAACTTTCCAGCAATTGGTCTATGTTTGCTGGAAAATCAGCAATCGTGTTGTCAAAATGGAATCTGTTTGTTTTCGCATGTTGAATGAAGGTGAGACTCCATTTTACGAATTTTGGTTAGGTTAATACAATTATTTTTATTTTCCTCTTTATTCTAGCAACCAGACATCAAGTAAAAAGTAATTTGTAATTAGATAGATAGATGAATAGATTTTTCATGAAAAATACTAATCAAAACTCTTTTTTCAGGTTCCAGATGATCAACACTTTTGCACAAAGCTGCCACCCCAGAGCCGCACACAAAACTTTCGGAGCTAAATATACTTAATTTCAGTAATAAGAAATTTAATCATGCTTGATTTTAGTAAAAGTAAGGTTTTCTAGCCGCTTTGTTTATAGACAGCAGCCGCCGCTAGTTGAGAGAAAAACAACATCGAAGTGATCCAGTGCGGTTCCGATAATTCGATGTTTGCGGTTTGTTTGGTGCGTAAAAATGGTGGTCAAATAGACACCTGATGCGTAAAGGTAAGGGCCGATCTTGAAGTGCACCGATTTTGAAATTTCAAATTGTTTCTTTTTCCTATCAGGTTGCAACTGCCCGCAAATACGACGGGATTTGTTTTTGCAACAGTTCGAAAATAAAGAGGGACCACAACTGGCATGTCAACACGCTGCATCCGGCACAACCCAGGTGCATTCAATAATCAAGGTTGGCCCTTGGCATTTCGCTCGCCGAAAGGTGCGTTCCCAGGAACGGAACAAATCACTTTCAATTCAACGAAAAGTGGTGAATAAATTTTCGAAAAAATGTGAAAAATAAATTTAAAGTGAAGTTATTCATGTATTCTATTTGATGATCAAGCATTCCCTTCGAATTAGCAGAGAAAAAACAATAAATTTTGAAATTTCAGATCCGGAGCTCTTTTCTACCGGTTTTTGCTAAAAAAGTGAGCAAAAATTGCGGCGGCTAAATTTTTCTATCGTTTGCTAAAATTTTAGTTCGAAAAATTTGCTAAATTGATTGCTAATACCGTATTCGTTTTCACCACCCGAAAGTGTTGCACCATCCACGCTGAAAACGAGCATGAATCGAGTTTTGCACCCACCTTTGTTGGTGTGCGTGAAATCGGCAGTGTCAACAGAAAATTTTAAGCTGTAAAAAATCCATTTCAGCTGGTATTTGTTTTCGTTTGATTTCGAAAATTGAAATCAAATATACTTAAGTTTATCATTGCCATTTAAATAATAATTATTATGAATATTTTAGAATGAATTATGTTGAATTGTGAAGATTTCAGACTGAAACGAACGAAATTCAAGCCCACAATGCGGGTGCAGTCTCGAACTACCTTTTTTTGAAAGGCAACGGGTTGGAATCCGGGACTTGGCGCAACCGAGCATAGACACCCTAAAGCACTGTTCTTTCACGATTTTCACGCTCGAAGCTGGCTTGTAGCAGAGTAGCTTCGAAGCAGCTTTACGCTTGCTGCGCGAGACCAAACTATGGGATCCGCCCGAGCAAGAGAACTCTTCGGTTTGGGCGATTCCGCCAGATCTTTGGGTTGAAATTTTTGCACTCGGATTTGCTGCTCTTCTTCGGCATCGCAGATTGCAGCAAGCCTCCTGGGCACATTTCTTCTTGGGAGCGTCCGATCCGCATCCTCAATTTTTTCTTGAAGATGAAAACGGGTGACTCTTGGTAGCTTTCCGGCTGTTTCCATCGCTTGTTTGCTTTAAAATTTGCTATCCTCGCCTCTGCTGGAAACGGCACTGTTATTGAATCCGGAACAAGTTTCCTTTCTTCGGGATAAATTATGAAAATAGAAACGATGTGAAAATAGCTCGAGAGCAAATTTTGCGGTACAGAAATAAACCAGACCAGCTGATATTTGTTTACATCGGGAAGCACGTCCTGTCAGAATTCATGATAGTATTGGTGAGAGCGCAAGCGACACCGAATATTTTCAGAGTGTTCCAACGTCCACTTTATGGTGCACTACCAGTGGACCACTCTCCCTGAAAACGAGCATGAAAACAGCAAAAAGTGCACTACCGGTAGTGCCCCGGTGCACCACCACACGAAAACGAATTCTCTATAAGTTTCTAGCTGGTCAAATTTCAGCAAAATTTTGCTAATTTCCGGCCTCGAAAATTTTATGTGTATATTTAACTTGTATATTCATGATTGATACATGAAATTATTCAATGTTTTCCTTTTTTCCAGCAATTTAATTTGCTTATGATTATGATCAAATTTTTCCCATTTCAACATACTTTTCATTTATTCAATTTTTTAATGTTTAAACGGGGATATCACATTTTCGGAAATTCATCAGAAAATATTACTTCATATCAAATCACTGATAGGTACATTAAACGCCTGCGTTCAGTTGTTGTTGGTAATTGAGCGGTTTTGCATTTTACAGGTTATTTTTTCGGTTGTCTTCAGATAGGCTACAGATAAATATTGGAAAAAATGGGTCTCGGGTATTGAAATTCGCCAGCACCGAAAAAAATGAAGGTACCCGTTCATCAGCCCGACATGCACCGAAGTGATTGTCACTGTTTCAACAACAACAAACCGGCAACGGTTTTTTGCCTGCTATCGTTCACGTTGTTTTTTTTTTGCGCTCACGCGGGGGGAGCCTCTGAGGAACCATAAACCGCGAGCCCATCGGATCGGCCGCACTTATTGATACCTGAATGAGTCGCTGGGCTGCCAGTTAGTAGTCTTTTCGCAGTCGAAGATGATACGTTCGCGCAGTTCAGCAGCAGCAACCGTAATAGTGCCGGTCATTTTGTCGGTTTTCCTATGGGGGTCCTTGGTCACATCCGGTCGCGTTATGGAACGTTTCAAAACGCGCCAAGATGAGCGAATGATCAGACGCCATCGGGCTCGGGTACTTCGCGAAATGAACGGTACCACCGGTGACGAATTACCACCCACAGTGAACCTGCTTCGAATTTCCCGGGATGACGGAGTGGTCGGAAGTAACTCAAGTCAGGTGGCGACAGCTGCCAAAACCAGCCGAAACAACGAGGATTATCCAGATATGGTTATCGACGAGAGTGACATTGCGGAGGCAGCTCTTGGGCAGAGGTTTAGATACTTTGCCAATCGACGATCGACTCTGTTCGAGCAGAATGTGATCTTTCGGTTCTATCACAAGTAAGGAAGAGTGTACATATTCTTTTCTCAACCCACCCGTGGAGGAAACTGATCTTTAGTGAAGGCAAGCATGTTCGATTGTGCAAGAACTGTATGAACAAATATTCAATTGTGAATGAATCGTTCAGACAAGTGGATTGATTTACACTTCCTAGTTTCAAGACTTAAAGTGGGTTTGTCTACCACGCTACTTTACCTTGTAAATATTATTGGATCATTACCAGGAAGAAATCAAACGAAAAATGGATCTTCAAATAAGCTTTCATCGTCAACATCCTATATCAGTAAAAAGGGTGTGCTGTTCAAATAGGTGTTAAAAGCAGTTATGAGTAATCAACCGGTCTTGTGAATTGAAAAAATGCTCAATGAACGACGTTGTTGATTATATTAATTATCTACCTTACACTTGGCAGCAATTATGGAACTTCTTTTGTATTACATTGATAGGCATGTTCCAGTGCAGTTATAATTTGATGACCTTTCCAGTCACTGATGAAAACACAATAACGTTACAAAAGTGAAAAGTTATGAAAGGAAGTTGCACTGCAACAGAATTATTATAAACCTTTTAAAAAATGAAATTTGGATTTTAATTCCTATTCTTCTAGGAAACCTTATTTCCATTTCGAATTTTAGCTGCCGGTAAGGCAACATCTAAGCGTGACCTTGTGACAGCATGTTTGGCTGTCATATTTTTTTGTTATACTTAAAAATAATGTAAAAAATTTGGGATTCAGAGTATCACGGAGAAAAATATAAAGATTTATCAGTTATGTATATTACGCGTCTTCAAGACCATAAATATGATTGTTTGGTTCTGACCCGAAAATACAATCAAGCCAACAATCTGGTATACGTTGCCACAAATGGATAAATGGCTGATTTAACAATCGCATCAGCTTCGAGAACCCAACCGGAATTTTTAGTCAATCATTCGTATGGCTGTTTTTACCGTAATGCTGTTCCCACGTCGGGAAGCAGTATTAGATTATTGTAGATTCAAATATTAATAAAAAATTAATCAGAGCAGTTAAATGCATTGTTTTTTCTTTTTATTTTTTGCTAGCTGACCCGATGTGCTTTGCTACACCTTCCAAAAATTATTGAAACTTGTGGTCCCTAGTTATTTAACTTTTCATTTATTTGCACAAAATTCTAAATTCAATTTCAATATCATTAAAATGTTCTTCCAAATTAAATTGCAACGTTTTTTTATTTTGAAATCTTAATTTTTTTTTTTTAAATCCGTGTATTAATTCTTTTTATGACTCTGAATTTCTTTGCTTCATAAGTTTATAGCTTATGTAATTTTTTTTTATATATGGAATTTTTCGAGTCCCTTCATTTGTAGAGAGGCTCTCGAACTATCTTAGAAAAATTTTCTGTAACAAAATAACATCACGGGACACTCATTTAACCTATCCATTCTAGAATGATTATACAAATTGTGAGAGTGAACCTCTCCATCATTCCTTTTACTTTAATGGAAGGAATGGGGTTTCATAACACCAACAAAACACTTCTCATATAGATAAATACGATTACATATCATATATGGATTCATTCTCGATAAGCTCTCGAGCTATTCAAAAAATGGGTGACTCTCTCCCCACTTTATATCTCCTCTCTGGCAGGAGAAGGGGGTCTCAAACCATCGAAGCAATATTACCCGTACACAAATATGCTTCCATGCAAATTTGGTTCCATTTTCTTGATGTCTGAGTCACCCTCTTCCCGTTATATCGTTCCACTGAATGGAGAGAGGGGTGCTAAACCACCGAAAAACATTTCTTGTACTCGAATACCCTACCATGCTAAATTTGATTTCGTTTGCTTTATTAGTTGTCGAGTTGTGCCATAAAATTTGTATTGGAACCCCTCTTGCTGCCTGTCATCCCCCACCTGGAAGGAGGAGATCAAGATCAAACATTTAGTGTATTCAAATACATTCCCATGCCCTATTCTGATCCATTTGCTCGATTGTTATATTGTTCCCATGTCATATTTGGTTCCACTTGTTAGATAAATGCTTGGTTTATGCAAGATAATCGTATATGAGCTCCCGTCCTCTCATACTGTTTCCCCAATTGAAGGAGAGGAAGTCTCAAATAAGCTAATAACCTTTTAACGTATCCAAATGCTATCCCATGCCAAAATTGTTTGCATTTGCTCAAGTTATGCGAAAAATTGTAAAGGAGCCCCCTCTCTTCTCCCTATCACGTAAATGGAAGGAGGCAGTAGTACCAAATATTCACAGAAACATTCCATGTGCTCAAATACCCTTACAAACCAAATTTTGTTTCATTTGCTGGGTTAGTTACCAAGTGATGTAAAAATTGTATGGAGGCACCCTCCTCCTTTAAGATTCTACAACTTGAAGAACGGAGGGTTCTCAAAATATCATAGAAACATTTTTCGTTATCAAATACCTTCCCACACCAAATTTGGTTCCATTTGCTTGATTAGCTATCCAATTATGCTGAAAATTGTAAAAGAGCCCCCCCCCCCCCCCTTACTTTTTATCTCCTCACTGGAAGGAGGGAAGGGTAGCAAATATTCAGAGAACTATTTATCGTACCCAAATAAACTTCCAAGCCAAACTTGGTTTCATTTGATCGAATAGTTTTCAAGTTATGCAATTAAAAAGGTATAAAAACCCCCACCTTCCTTACTTTATCTTCACTGGAAGGAGGGAAGGGTTTGAAACAATCATAGAACCATTCTTCGTATTCCCTACCCTCCCATGCCAAATTTGGTTCCATTAGCTTGATTAGTTCTCCAGTTATGTAAAACATTGTAAGGTAGGCCCCCTCCCTCCCACCTATCTCCTCACTGAAAGGAGGGAGGGGTACCAAATATTCTTGGAAATATTTCTCGTACCCCAGTACACTCCCATGCCAAGTTTGGTTTGATTTGCTTGATCAGTTCTCGAGTTATGAAGACTTATGACTTTTATATGAAAGACCCCCTCCCCCCTTCCTGTTAAAGAGAGGGGTCTCAAACCATAATAGAAACCTTCCCCGGCCTCCAATACCCCCACCTGCCAAGTTTCAGGTAAATCGTTTCAGTAGTTTTCGAGTCTATAGGGAACAGACAGACAGACAGACAGACAGACAGACAGACAGACAGACAGACAGACAGACAGACAGACAGACAGACAGAAATTCATTTTTATATATATAGATAGATAAGACATATGTTTTTTTATGAAAACATATATTACATCAGTGATATATTTTTTTATTCAAACCAATGCAATAAACTTAATTGATGCGGCTGCTCCACCGTTTCCAGAAGGATGATTTTCGAGACTTGCGCGGAAAACGCCATCCTGGACCTAAAACAAAATTTTAAAAAAAATGTCAAAATCATTTTTTTTTAAACCGAGAGAACATTATAAATGTGTGTATGTATGTATGTATGTATGTATGTATATATGAGAACCCACCAGTGGCTCATAGGTCTTTCGACCCGAGGCGGTACGGGAAGTCTCGATTGCACATTCAAATATTGTTCAATGTTCATGCTTAACTCATCAACAATAATTGTAGCACTACCAAGGGGTCCGTTACCACTGGCTTGGGACAAGTTTGACTCATCTCACTCCCTTCCAACTGTTCGAAACAAATGAAAAATTCTGAAAAGGTTCCTAAGTACCATACTCATAACTCTAAATTTGCCGAGATACTCCGGCTGGCTTGAACCCACAATCCATTTGTGTCCAACAATTGTTAGTAGAACAAATCTTCTTATACAACAAATTAAACATACGTTTTCGCTTTCTGATGTGTGTCCTCCAAAAAATTACTTCCACCATCTTCTGTTTTTGTGACATTCTGAAGCTATATTTTAGAATCTTTAAGTGGACCTGAATAAAATAGCCAAATCCGCCATATGTTAGCCATATTCGCAATGAGCAGATGAGAAATCCTCGATAGCCAAAACAACTTTACAGCAACGCTGATTTGTTCATAGATATCGATGTTGATCAAGTAGAACGGTAGGTTTAAACAACTAGTAGACTTTTTTATCCATGTATGTACCTACATAAAAAAAAACATTTTTCACTTTCTTTATAATTTAGTTGTTGTAAACTTGTTACGATTTCATTTGTTTCAGTACAATGAAAATTGTAAATTTTGTATGATAACTTGAAATTCAAGTGCAATTGAACTTAAATTTATTTCCAGAAGCTTCATACTTCTGAAACTGATTTCGATAATCTCATTTTCAACTAAATTTATATTTAGAGCGACCATTTTGAAATTGAAATTGAAAAATAAAAACCAGAATTTTCAACGAGAGTTGTGTTTAAAAATAGAAAATAATAATACGAAATTTCCAAATCACGATTCAGTAAAATACTTCAATGAAGAATTTAATCACCGTTAGTTATGTATGTTTGTTGATAAATTTATCGGCCTTATCTGTGAAAGGTTAAATACTTCAGAAAAATACTAAAATATCAGAGTTTTACAATCAGTTTGAAATTCATAGCAAGAATTAACTAACACTCATCTCAAATGTTTGCTTTTTCAATCGTATAGTTTCAAAGTGAGAATCATTAAAATTTGTTTTGAGCTTAGCGCTGTTATTCAGAAGTCTGAAAAAAAGTAAGATAAGTTGAAGAACTTTTGGTACTTATATTTACATTCCTCAACATGTAGGGGAGAGCCACTCTTTTTCTTTATTTCATAACTTCTTTATTATAAAAGACTAGCTGACCCGGTAAACTTCGTTTTACCATTAAATAAATAAATCGTTATTAAAATTTTATTTCACCTAACGTCCTTAACTTCATCGTACGTGATGTGGTTACAAAGAAAACGCCTCCATTTCTTATATATAAAAATGGAGACGTTTTCTTTGTAACAACTTCACGAATGAATGGTCGGTCGGAATGAAGTGAAATTTGGTATCCGAGGGTTTTTTGGGTCAGAGATGGTTTGTATAATAGTTTCAAGAATGTCACTTTTTATTAAAGGGGGGTCCCCATACAAAATTATCTCTTCACATCTTATATATAAAAATGGAGGCGTTTTCTTTGTAACAACATCACGAATGAATGGTCGTTCGGAATGAAGTGAAATTTGGTATCCGAGGGTTTTTTGGGTCAGAGATGGTTTGTATAATAGTTTCAAGAATGTCACTTTTTATGAAAGAGGGGTCCCCATACAAAATTAGCTCTTTACATCTTATATATTACTAGCTGACCCGGTAAACTTCGTTTTATTATTAAATAAATAAATCGTTATTAAAATTTTATTCCACCTCTTTCATAAAAAGTGACATTTTTGAAACTATTATACAAACCATCTCTGACCCAAAAAACCCTCGGATACCAAATTTCACTTCATTCCGACCGATCATTCATTCGTGATGTGATTACAAAGAAAACGCCTCCATTTTAATATATAAGATGTAAAGAGCTAATTTTGTATGGGGACCCCCCTTTAATAAAAAGTGACATTTTTGAAACTATTATACAAACCATCTCTGACCCAAAAAACCCTCGGATACCAAATTTCACTTCATTCCGACCGACCATTCATTCGTGATGTTGTTACAAAGAAAACGCCTCCATTTTTATATATAAGATGTAAAGAGCTAATTTTGTATGGGGACCCCCCTTTCATAAAAAGTGACATTCTTGAAACTATTATACAAACCATCTCTGACCCAAAAAACCCTCGGATACCAAATTTCACTTCATTCCGACCGACCATTCATTCGTGATGTGATTACAAAGAAAACGCCTCCATTTTAATATATAAGATGTAAAGAGCTAATTTTGTATGGGGACCCCCCTTTCATAAAAAGTGACATTCTTGAAACTATTATACAAACCATCTCTGACCCAAAAAACCCTCGGGTACCAAATTTCACTTCATTCCGACCGACCATTCATTCGTGATGTGATTACAAAGAAAACGCCTCCATTTTAATATATAAGATGTAAAGAGCTAATTTTGTATGGGGACCCCCCTTTCATAAAAAGTGACATTTTTGAAACTATTATACAAACCATCTCTGACCCAAAAAACCCTCGGATACCAAATTTCACTTCATTCCGACCGACCATTCATTCGTGATGTTGTTACAAAGAAAACGCCTCCATTTTTATATATAAGATGTGAAGAGATAATTTTGTATGGGGACCCCCCTTTCATAAAAAGTGACATTCTTGAAACTATTATACAAACCATCTCTGACCCAAAAAACCCTCGGATACCAAATTTCACTTCATTCCGACCGACCATTCATTCGTGATGTGATTACAAAGAAAAGGCCTCCATTTTAATATATTAGATGTAAAGAGCTAATTTTGTATGGGGACCCCCCTTTCATAAAAAGTGACATTCTTGAAACTATTATACAAACCACCTCTGACCCAAAAAACCCTCGGATACCAAATTTCACTTCATTCCGACCGACCATTCATTCGTGATGTGATTACAAAGAAAACGCCTCCATTTTAATATATAAGATGTAAAGAGCTAATTTTGTATGGGGACCCCCCTTTAATAAAAAGTGACATTTTTGAAACTATTATACAAACCATCTCTGACCCAAAAAACCCTCGGATACCAAATTTCACTTCATTCCGACCGACCATTCATTCGTGATGTTGTTACAAAGAAAACGCCTCCATTTTTATATATAAGATGTGAAGAGATAATTTTGTATGGGGACCCCCCTTTCATAAAAAGTGACATTCTTGAAACTATTATACAAACCATCTCTGACCCAAAAAACCCTCGGATACCAAATTTCACTTCATTCCGACCGACCATTCATTCGTGATGTGATTACAAAGAAAACGCCTCCATTTTAATATATAAGATGTAAAGAGCTAATTTTGTATGGGGACCCCCCTTTCATAAAAAGTGACATTCTTGAAACTATTATACAAACCATCTCTGACCCAAAAAACCCTCGGATACCAAATTTCACTTCATTCCGACCGACCATTCATTCGTGATGTGATTACAAAGAAAACGCCTCCATTTTAATATATAAGATGTAAAGAGCTAATTTTGCCTTTCATAAAAAGTGACATTTTTGAAACTATTATACAAACCATCTCTGACCCAAAAAACCCTCGGATACCAAATTTCACTTCATTCCGACCGACCATTCATTCGTGATGTTGTTACAAAGAAAACGCCTCCATTTTTATATATAAGATAAAAAGAAAAAAATAAATGGAAAGGTTTTCTATATTTTTTAGTTATCATTAGGCATTTCTTTATAATGTTTAAAATACATTAATTTCCGGAGTTCTGACTGTTTAAAAAAAGTAATTTATTTTGGATTTTGAAAAAATGTGGGGAAACGTGGGCCACCGAATCCAAACTGACTAGACAACGTGCAAAGTTTATAAGTTGACCCAAAACTGAAATTTCTTGATTCATTTAGTTATTTTAAAGCGATTTCAGATGAGGAAATAAAAAAGAGAGATGTGTATGATCGAATAGTTCCTTAAACCTGGCTCGAGAACGTTTCGGCTAAATTCCATATATAGGATTTATGTTCGTCTCTATCGCATTAAAAAAGATACACAAAACAGTTTTCATAACTCTTAATTTGGCTTAAGAAAAATTTACATATAGTAATAACGTATTTTAAGTTTTGAAAGTGTTTAAAAACAACAAACAAGCAATGATTTGCAAATTGTGTGACTTATTAATGTTTCATCAAAAATTCCTTTTCCACATGAAAGAACATGACAAAATTAAGATCATAAGCGTATGAGCATATTATTGTTATGTACTTTAGGTCTTCCACGGATAGAATTTTTCGGGTGCTTGTTTAATTATATAAGTACATTTTTCTAGGCTAGTTAAATAAAAAGAGCATATGATGCGTACATACGTCAACAACATATAGAAAAACATGCTTAAGGCGCCCGCACAATAGCACGTCGGACGTCGCGTCGCGTCAGCTGTCAACGCTGTCGTTGAGTATTAAAACGCTGACGCGACGCACTAGGAATTTTTTGCAGCACAATACAGCGTCCACTGACAAGGCTTTCCAAAATTTTTTAGACAAAACTCGGGGTGCCTAACATTGCAAAACACAAAAAAAAATGACGATAATTTTATTTTTGAGTGTATTTGTGTCAAACTTTGACAAAAAAGCATTAAAAAAAGAATATTCAAAACCCTGCTGACGCGCTGGAATTTTGATTTATTTCAAAACAAAAACGTCGACGCTGGAGAACGCTGCTGTTTAGAACAAGTTCAGCGTTTTAGTACAATGCTGTCACTGACGCGACGCACCATTGTGGTGGATAGAACGGAAAACGGTATCCCCAAAATGAAATGTCAACGCGACGCTGACGCGACGCGACGTCCGACGGGCTATTGTGCGGGCGCCTTTACGCAAAGCGACGACGATGACAGTTGGATTGGGACTTTTATCTCAACACACAGCTGAGAAATTTAGAGGAGCCCACGTTTCCCCATGGCCCACGTTACCCCACTCTCCCCTATTATTTTCATTTGTAAAAAGAGACATTTATAACGAAAATTCATTAAAGAGATTTGCAAATTACGACAATTTTCTTTTTATCAACATTTTTTCGCAATGAATATGGATATATACGCTGTGTGAAGGATATTGAAATGAGTATACATATGAAGTATACATAGAAAATTTGTTAAAAGCTTTCAACACTCTTTTGTTATTTAATATTTTTTAAATACATCTGATTTTGTTCAGTGCAATTCAAGAGGAAGAGGAGGAGGAGCAGTACGCAGCTTATATTGTAAACTCATTTGCAACTGAATCCACCCCCCATCACCCCTCCCCTTCTTTTCGCTCTATCAAAATGATCGTTTTTTCACCACATATTCACTTCGAATGTGTTGAAAGAAATAGCTGGTTTATGTTTACTAATTTCTCCAGCAGTTCATATTGCTAGAAATTTTCCTTGAAAATCAGCATGACAAAAACCAGCAAAATTTTGTTAGTTTTTGTCCCGCTGACTTTTCAGCAAAATTTCCAGCAAACCAAATTGCTGAAAATCAGTAATCCAGATTGCTGGAAACCAGCTATTTCTTTCAAAAATTTCTTTAAGAACGTACAAATAATTGTATTAATCTAACAAAAATTCATAAAAAAGAGTCTCACCTTGCTTCAGTGTGTGAAACTAACAGACTCCAATTTGACAACTCGGTGGCTGATTTTCTAGCAAACTAGACTAGGTAAATAATTGCTGGAAAGTTTAGCAAATTGAAAACCGATTGCTTATTTTTTAGCTAAAATATCAAGAACACTACCGAATGCTAAAAATCCAGGAATTGAAAAACCGATTGCTGATTTCCAATAAAAAATTTTATTCCTGAACATTTCCAGCAATTATTATTACTAGAAATCGAATGAAAATCTTAGTGTGTACACAGTCTCACACATCATGGGAGAATGCAGAGTATCTGCAACTTGCAGACATATATCCAGCCAATTTACAAAAGCTAGTAAAATTTTTACAAGTGGCAAATTTATTTTGAAAAATTTAATTTAAAAATGAAATGTAATTAATTCCGAGTCACCACGAAGGTTAAAATCCTCTTCTAACGAATAACAATAGAATAGAATAGAAATTACGTTAACAAAGAATCTAATAAATTTACGTGGATGTTTTGTGAGCAGCTTCGGAGTAGTATAAAGCTTAGTTCTTTTAGAAATGGGACAGTTACGAATGCGTGTATCTCAAAACCATTCGTTTGATCGAAATACTTTCTATAAAGGAAATCAAGGTAATCTTAAGATAATTCATATAAAAAATTGAAAAAAGTATTAATCGTTTTAGGTAAGAATTTTTTTTAACTTTATTCTTGGTACCACCTATCAGCCGGGGCACACTTTTTTTCAGTCAAGATATGGATCAGTTTTTCAAACTTATACGTCGTTTAATCTGTATTTTAGGTGGCTGCATCCTCCTCCTTCAATTTCTGCTTTATTTCGGTCCAATACTTTTCTGTTAAAAGGAACTGAGGGCAATTCAGTGGATACAGCTGTTTCTAAATCAACAAAACTTGATTATTTTTGAGCTCATTTAAAGCGTTTTTAATAGAATTTCTGATGAAAAAATCTGACAATGACGAAGTAAAAATATCATGAGATTGCTTTTGCTTATACCAGCTAGTTAAATTTTTACAAGTCGCCAATTTAGTTTAAAAATGAAATGTAATTAATTCCGAATGACCATGAAGGTTAAAATCCTCTTTAAACGAAAAAAAAAAAAAAATTACCCAAACAAAGATTCTAATAAATTTTCATGAATGTTTTGTGAACAGCACGGAAAAAAATTGTTTAACATCAATTTCGTAAAAATGCGCATGATACATTATTGCAATTACTATGTACCAGGTAATTTTTGATAACTCTCAATGTTTGTTGTCGAAAGTACTATGGTCATGATAGTTTCATCATAATTTCTATTACAACTAGTGTCCGCATAATAATTTAAACATTGTGGCACCAATTCATATCAACAAAATACTACGCACATGGTAGGGGAAAGGTTTCCTAAATGGGACTATCGCGTTAAATGACCCTACGGCTGTTTGATGAAATGACTGACTAGACAGGTTATCTGACCAATGCATTTTGAAGGTGATACGCTTAGAACATAAGGCAAGAAAGAATTTTATGATTTTACAAACTCAAAAAAATTTTAAAAATCAAACAAGGTTTTGATACATTTTGATGTAATATTTCGACTTTTAAAAATTATACGTAAAGAAGTTTAAAACAAAAACTAGGATTGTATTTGTTTCTTACTCAAATGAACTTAAGAAATTCACCATATTGCAGCTTTTTTGGACGTTTAATTATGATTATATAGTGAATAATAGAGTGTTTTTGTATGCCCCCATCATGTTTGTAAAATGCCTCCATCCTAAAATAACAGGTTAAATAGATGAATAAATGATTTTTATCATTGAACCTTCAAATCTAAGCTCTGAATAACATCTTAAGAGAGAATTGAAGATCTTAAAACAGATTTGATAAAGTTTTTCTCATGGATGTACTGCCTCCATAGAATGGCAACCCTAACTATAGTTTTATTCGATAAAATTATAATATACATAGATTTTTATAAAACTTCAGCTTTGTCGTACGGAAATTATTACTTTCAAGCAGTTTCAATGAAATTATACGGAAATATTGCCCAAAAAACAGAAATTTTGTTCAAAATATAAATAAGCGCGGTTTGAGGTTCGGCATTTTAGACAACACTTACAATAAAATCGTTTTCTTGGAAACAGAAAAAAATTTTAACATAAAAATTACTGCATTGTATAGAAAACAGATGCATGCACTCGTGTTTATAGTTTTTGTACACATATTCGATGTGAATTTTGATTAAATCAGTGTTCTGCTTAATAGGCGCATATAGCCCGCTCCTCCCCTACGTTTGAGAACAAAACATATTTGACTCAAAAACATCAGTGCGTATGATAATTTTACTATGGTAAACATTTTTGTTGTTTATATTAATTAAGGATAATTAATTTTCCAAACCACGAGTAAACAAACAAATTTTTCAAGTTTCATAACTTTGAAAATCTTTTCAGAGTATCGGGAGAACACACGAGAAGTGTGAATTTTAATGTTTTGAATAATGTAATAATGCATGCAAGCAAATAAACAAACAAACATGCATAGTAATTTTACTATTTGAATCAAGCTTCTCGTGCATACTAATATTTATCATAACACATACTAGTTTCATCATGAAACATATCAATTCTACTACACAGTAAATTAAAATTACCGAGTTCGGTAATTTTTTTTACAGAACTAGTTCTGTAATTAGAAAATTTTCGGTAATTGATCAATCTGACGTGTTGTTTTTACCGAGTTCGGTAAATCGGTTCTTGACTTAACGAAATTCGTTTATTTAATGTAAACAAATCTCAATGTCATTGATTTTCGGTTAAAAAAATTGCCGAAATTAAACTGCAAAAGTGTAGCTGTCAAGGCGAACGTCGAAATTTGATTGTCATTTTTGGCATTTCGGGTCTTCCTTCTCATTCTTGCAACCGAAAGTAATCGTTTCGACTTCTTTCGTGTGCTTGAGTGTGATGGCTATCTTTAATCCAGCCAGTCGTCGCCATTGCTCGGCATTTTCGGTATAAACGATCGGAATTGAGACACCACTAGCACCGGTGCTTGGAAAGGATTTGCTGAATTGATCGCTGCTCCAGTAAAGGTACACCAGATGAATTTTTTTCTGCACTTTAGTTGAAAATTAAATTTTACTTCCAGGTGTTCCCGTGCCTGTGACAACCTTCCTCCAATCACCTTTGTGGACAGCGCTATGGGGCGGATGGCAGATGGCACATTGCCCACAACACAAGAAGCAGAGATATGGCCGACATTAACTCTATCCATGGATCCTGGGAAAGCTACTAGACGGTACCATGTTGCAATAACGCAGAAAATAAAGTGGAAACAATTTGATCCAGCTTCACATTTTTATTTGTAGATTGAGCCTCTGCTATTGAGGCATCTTCTGGAAATGCCGTTAGTATTTATCAAAAACTGTAAATTTTGTTGGTAATTTTAAACGAAAACCGTAAAACGTTCGGTAGTTCATATATGATGCACGGCATATTACACGAGATGTTTCGAGACTCGAATCATCAAGCGAAATATGACGGGACGCCGAAACTATCGAACCTTTTCCGATTTTCGGGAAAAATTATCGAAAATTTTACAGTTTTGCGGTAAATGTTATCGGCGTTTCAGTAATTACAGATATTTCAGTAAAAAATTTCAAATTTCCGGTAAAAATAACTGAATTTTCGGTAAAAAATAGTTTTTCTGTTAAAATCACCAGTTTTTCGGTAAATATTACCGAACATTTTTAATTTGCCTGGTAAAACTTACCGGTATTTGCGTAATAAGTACAGAAATTTCGGTAAACTCTACCGATTGTTCGGTAAATATTACCGAATTTTTACAGTTTTCTCGGTAAAAATTATTGGTATTTCGATAATTATTACAGTTATTTCGGTAAAATTGTAGGAATTTCGGTAATAGTTTTAGGTGTTTCGGTAATCATTACAAGTTTTTCGATCTAGTCTACCGGTTGTTCGGTTTATATAACCGCGTTTTTTAGTTTTTCGGTTAAAAATAACCGGCCGTTCGGTAATAGTTAAAGACATTTCGGTTCAACAATACCGGTTGTTCGGTAATAAAATGAGCTGTCATGTTGACATGATCAACCGAGTTTCGGTTATTTTTTACAGATAAAAGTCTGCAATATTTGACAGCTGTCATTTCTCTGCCATGAAAAAAATTACCGAACAGTTTAACGAGTTACACATGTTAGGATTTCGGTAAAAAAATTACCGAACTCGGTAATTTTCGTTTACTGTGTAGGCATGAAGTAATACAATGCATCATTTCATTGACAATTTTACTAAAACGCAGTCGAATTTACTATGCGCAGCCAAATTGAGAACATAGTAAAAGAGACATGCGTAAGGTATTTTAAACAACAAAACATATTTGACTCAAAAAGATGGTTGCCTGTTGTTCACTTGAACCACGGATTTAGTAGTTTACTATGATTTTTTTGTGTGTAAGTATGATTTTTTTTTCTTTTTTCTCGGGATTTTCATCCCGAAGGATGATGTAAGTATGAAGATTCGGATAATAATACGAAAAGTAGTATATTATTAGATATATTTGAGAAACATTCAAATTTAAAATGTTGCATTTGATCCAATAAACTAAGTTTAAATCTATCATTATAATTTACAAGTATCAACTGATTATTGTAAATATCCAATTATTTTCTAATAAAAATATCAATGTCTCAATTCTCGTTAGACAAATTTAAAACTTTTTTTTTTAGTATCAAATAAGTCAAGAGCAACTCAAAATTTTACCGGGAACTTAATTCGCCTTTTCAATTCATTTTAGAATATATACGTTCAGACACCTTTCCATAAAACTTGAAATTTTTTTTTAAATTATTTTATTATTCGAGAAAGATAGCGGCAGTGCACAACTTAAGGGATGAAAGAAAAATATTTTTAATACCTAACTACGAAAAACCAAATACGATATCAGTTTTATTGAAGTTCTTAAATAGGCTTGTCCAATGCCCACTATGCCTGTTTATTTTTTTAACCTCATCGTTTAACGCGGTGTCCACCATTGTGCAGGTTTACTTTAAAATCCAAATATTTCTTTTTGTAATTTAATTTAGTAGCTGACCCGGCAAACTTTGTTTAGCCTATATTTTTGAGATTTTGTTTTATATTTTAGCACTGTTCCTTAGTTAGACTTCCTTTTGAGTGGATAAATGCAAGTGGATACCCTTGTGTCAGAAAAAAATCCACAATTATAGTTCAATATACAAATAAGTTACGCTAACTTTTGGTTAGCGAACTTATTTTCTTCCGGTAACTTTCAATATGTCATTGGAATCAGGAAATTTTCCTAAAATTTGGAAAAGCTCATTTTTAGTGCCTATTTTCAAATCTGTTCGAAAGTCTGACATTCGAAATTATCGCGGGATAGCTATTATCTCTTGCATTCCCAAGCTTTTTGAAGCAATTATAAACGAAAAATTATTTTCCCAAATTAAGAACCGAATAACTGACAGGCAACATGGCTTTTTCAAAGGCCGTTCAACCTCAACTAATTTAATTGAATTTATAGACTTTTCATTGAATGCAATGGATAATGGCAACCATGTGGAAGCTCTTTATACAGACTTTAGTAAGGCATTTGATCGCATAGACATACCAATGCTTCTTTTCAAATTACAAAAAATTGGAATAAAATCTAAACTCCTGAAATGGCTTGAATCATACCTGACGAATCGCCAACAAATAATAAATTTCAATGGAAAGAAATCGCTCCCTATTCAAGTCACTTCAGGAGTTCCGCAAGGATCTCATTTAGGACCTCTACTTTTCATACTTTATGTAAACGACATTTCCTTTATTCTCAAAAATCTCAAAATGCTCATTTATGCCGACGACATGAAGCTCTATTTGGAAATAAGAAGTGAAGAAGACATCAGCATATTCCAGAATGAAATTCACATTTTCTACCAGTGGTGCAAAAAAAGCCTTCTGAAGCTCAATGTAAAAAAATGCAATTTAATATCATTTAGCAGAAAAAGAACAACACCAAACATCACAATTACATTAGGAGATCAGAATGTAGAAAAATGTGAACGAGTTAGGGATTTAGGAATTATCTTAGACTCTAAACTTACTTTCACAGATCATTACCATACTATCATCCATAGGGCAAATAACATGTTGGGCTTTATTAAGCGCTTTTGCTTTAATTTTCAAGACCCATACACAATAAAAACACTATATATTGCCTATGTAAGGTCTTTACTGGAATATTGCAGCGTTGTTTGGTCCCCTTATTCAATTTCACACGAAGAAAGAATAGAATCAGTACAAAAGCAATTTCTACTATATGCTCTTCGTAAATTAGGTTGGACATCATTTCCACTTCCATCATATAAAGCGCGCTGCATGCTCATTGACATACAAACACTAAAAGAACGCCGTGAATATGCAATGGTTTCATTTGTAAACGATATTGTTTCGCAGCGTATTGACTCAAAAGAAATTCTATCAAAATTAAACTTTTATGCACCTTCTCGGCAACTCCGAAATCGAAATTTGTTTTTCATTAATCACTATCGCACAAACTACGCGAAAAACGGGCCAATAAATCGCATGATGGCCTCTTACAATCAACACTGCGAAACCATTGACTTTACAATGTCTCGGCAAAAACTCAAACAATATTTTAATCGAAGAAATCTAAACTCTTAAGGAGAAATTGTAAAGCAGACACTGCTTAAACCTATTCTTAAGGAAATTCACATGTAAACTATGTAGTCTACGTTACGGTTGACGAAATAAAATAAACTAAACTAAACTAAACTAAACTTAAGAACGCTTAATCGCTTAATTAAAAATTAGTTTAGCCATCATTCCTATTCAAAAACTCTTATCTGATCAAGTATTTTAAAACTTCTGAAGATTGATTTGAACAGAAAATGGATCTTTTTTGCTGGAGTCGTCATAAACTGATTTTTTTTCGATTTGTGTTTACCTCTGTATTTCAATACATTGAAGTTTTCTTTAAGCATGATCGTCAGAATAGAAAAAATAAAAAATGGACAAAACCAGAACATTTAAAGAATAATGAAAATAAATTTAATTTTGAATTTTTTTTTTCATTATTTCAAATGAGGTTTTTTCGGACTTTGTACTAAATACACTAATTGAATCTTATTGTGAATTGACAGAGCTGAGTTTGACAAATATTTAACAATTCAAGAAAAGTAACTATTCATCTTATTTAACAGCAACACTTTTCTAATCAATATAATGTTTGAAAATTTCTTTAAAATTTGTGTCATCATTATCTTTTTCCAATTTTCAGTTAGGAATTGGCAAATTGCACTATAAATTAGAAAATTAAAAAACAAGAATTTAAACTGTCATGTTTTTGGATTACTTTTTTCTTAGCATTTGAAACCTTGAATGAAGGCAAATCTATTTTGAGTATTTGTAAGAAAAATTCAAAACAATCACAAATTATTTAAAATTTTAGTTTATTATCATAAGATAAGAAACTGTAATACTGTTGGGAACACTGGTCACCCTAGTGGTAGTTTAGCACTGGGCTCATCCAGCTGACAGTTGGATGTCATCTGGATTGACGTCACGAGTGATTCACATATTTTTGTCATCTTGAATTCCGCAGTTGAGGAGTGCACACGCGATAAAGATTTTATTCCGTTAAATATAGTTTAGTTTATAATTGTACCCCGGGTTTTTACTATCTATATCACCTCGTCTCCGGGAATACAACAAATACTAACAGTTAAATTTAATTCTGAATTTGTTAATTTATATCAATATTCTGAATTTGGCTTTATTAGATTTTCAGTTATATTTGAACGGAAATTTAAAAGCTGATTTTCTTTGATTTTAATTTTTTTTTGTTGATCGAGTTTAAGTGTTTAAATTCTTAAAACCACTTGTGCTTGATAGATTGATAGATTTTTTGATCTGATATCTGGTACGATTTTTTTTTGTATTTTTGTGTATTGGTTCAGATTTTTCTCTATACTTAAATGTTTCGAAATTTTAGGTGACATGCTTTTTACTTAAGTGTTAAATTTTTATATTCTTTCAAGTTTGATGATATTTTTGATTACGATCCTTTTTTCTGACTTTTGAAACTGGGAGTTGGATCTAATATCAAGTTAAAGTCCTATATAGCTAAACATTGGAAAAGTTCCTTTTAACCTCTGTCTGAGCATAAAAAGTAGTGTGCATTTTTCAATGTTTCCTGATCCTCCAATCCGTTCTTATGATAGTGATGCAATTTACTTGGAATCACAAAACTGATAACATTCAATTCTCAAACTGACTGGATAAATTCCTAACATCTTCTAAAAATCAACCAAAAATAAATAAAGGCGATTTTTTATCAGTTATATGACTTTCTATTGGTGTTATCAAAACTCATAAAAAATGATTTGGTAATGGTAATGCTTTGAGTCTATCGAAAACTTTACATCTATATTGCTTGAGTTGCTAAAAGAATATGACATTTCAAAAAAAAATTAACGGTGCACGAACAATCATCTAAGAAAATATTGAAATATTGAACACCACCCTTAAAAAAGTAAGCCCATTTTTGAAGCCTAATAACTTTTATATTAACTCAAATCGATTTGCAGTCTTCGAATAAAACATTTGTCATAGTTTGGGCTTTAAGAAAAACCGTTTTCAAAAGAAATCGGCCGAAGAAACCAAAGTTATTCATGAAAAACTGGTTATTCATGTTTCTCCCGAACAAAATGTCTCAAAATCCCATACAACCTTCAGGCTCGTTGAGCGACCCCGTCCCGTGATCCGAACTGGCCCAAATTTGGCATGAGATCTTGCACTAGGCCTAGGATCAATTTTAGCCTGCAGCACATAACTTTTTCAAAAGTCGGGTCATTTGAGGCACTCTAAGGTACATGATTAATGATCTATCATTCTTTTTTTCTTATGCACGTTTTGTTTCTGAATCTAAATGAATGAATGAATGAATGTACTGATTCTAAAGCTGAAATAGAGAAACTCAGTGCTAAAGCTTAGTTCTTTTAGAAATGGGACAGTTACGAATGCGTGTATCTCGGAAACCATTCGTTTATTTAATCCAAATACTTTGTACGAAGGAAATGAAGGTAATCTTATGATAATTCATGAAAAAATTTGAAAAAAATTATTGATTAGTTTTTGTAAGAAAAAGATCTACTTTATTCTTGGTACCTCCCATCGGCCGGCACACACTTTTTTCAGGTATGATATTGATCAGTTTTTCCAACTTATACTTCGTCTAATCTGAATTTTAGATTGCTATATAGTTTTCCTTCAATTTCTGCTACTTTTTGGTATCATACTTTTCTTTTAAAAGAAACTGATGGCAATTTAGTAGATAAAGCTGTTTCGAAATAAACAAAACTTGATTATTTTTGAGCCACTTTAAAACGTTTTTAATGCAATTTCTGCTGGCAAAATCTGACAATAACGAAGTAAAACTATCATGAGATTGGACTTAAAGCATTATCGGTTAGTATAGATTGTAGGTTGCAAAGAGTACATACAAAATTACTCTTTTTGGGCTTTAAAAAACAGCGAAAACTAAAGTTTTCGTTTTGAAAATTCTTGTTCTTTTTCCATAAGAGCAGAATTTTGGCAAATTATTGTATTTTATGAAAAACACCCAGCAAATACATTTTTTTAATATACTCCGGACCTTGCCACGAGCAGACATGGTAAAGGATTCAACCGCTGGAATTTGTTTGAATTAGGGTTTCATAAGTTTTGTTGTTCATCAGAAATCATCTGTCCCATTGCCTCGGTACCGGCTGAACAGTTAACAAGCTCTGGAACTAGCAAAAAAATGTTGTTTGAGGTTGGATTTGAATGACTCATTACTAGGCAACACTTTCAGCTTGTCGAAGAAAAGATTTACTGCACATTTCGGCGATCTACTCTTAGTTTTTCGCTTATTCCAAACTAAAAATGCTGGTATGAGACTTGACTTTCCAGATGACCTTTAACTGTAGTTGCCGATCATGCGCTTCACTACAATGCTTGATATGAACTTTGTGGACATTTTTGGCAATGTTTGCAAAATATTCCACCACTCACACACAGTAATTTTTTGAATAATCAACGGTTTTGTCAGCTATCAATTACATAGTGATGGATTTTGAAGGAAACTGTGCAAAATTATTTTTTTCATTTTCTCTAGCATCGTAAATATCTCAAAAACTCGTATATTTCAAATTTTGAAAAAAATAGGTCAGATAGTACTTTTTACAGGTAGCAAAATGCTGTCAAAGTTTTGAATTTCGGATGAAAAGTTATCGAGCTATCAGCAAAAGAAAGTGTCCCATTTCTAAAAGAACTAAGCTTTACCTACATAAAAATATCTTTTCTTTTTTTGAAGCGGTAACAAAACCAAAACTACAGCCCTCTCAGCGGGATCCCTTTTATCCGGAACGGACTGCTCCACAACGGAAAAATTCGCCATAATCGCCCACGGCTGGCATGAGAACTGTTACGAAACATTCTGGGTGAAAGATCTGCAGGACAATCTGAACGTTTATCGGGGCGGTTGCATCATCTGCATGGACTATTCCACTTTCGCCAGCAACGGATACACGTACCTGTTTCGGCGATTTAACGACCTGAGTGCGGTTTTGCTGAAATTTATTCGCACCCTTCAGTACGAGGGAGTTTCGCTTGACAATCTATATATGTTTGGGTTCAGTTTTGGGGCTCAACTGGCATTGGACGCGGGGAATCAAGTTGGTTTCAATTTGATCGAGGCAATCGACACCTGTGACATGGCCGGTCCCGGATTCGATGCCGATCGTTTCTTCAAGGGGGTTAACTTCCGAGGGGCGGCCAAGAATGTGCAGTGTATCCACACGAGTACCGATAAGGGAACTAAGATGACGAACAAATGCCATCAGAACTGGCGCATGGGGCAGTGTGGATTTTTCCAACTGGGAGCGGGAAAACCTCCTCTAGGCTCACATGGTCTGTGTCCCGTCTACTACAATCTGGCGTTTAAGGAGAATTTTTATGCCCAAGAAAAGCCGGGAGAGTGCGGAGTGCTGAGGGATCCCACTGCAGATTATCCTACGAATTTTAAGATGGGCTACATGGAGAGGCGCAAAAGGTAAGTTAAAAAATATCATAAGAAATACTAAAACTACCTCCAGGCGTTTGCTGAAAATACATGCTTCGCTTCGACTAAATAAAAGATTTTTAACTCCAAATTTAAAATAAATACATTCAATTCAACTTCTTAATTTGTTTTTTTTTCTTTATAGCCAAGTACGAGGAGAACTGTTTGCACAAACTTCGAATCACTACCCATTTGCACTGGGTAATGAACTATTTTAATGACAATGCTAATCGGAAAAATGTGTGTGATAAGTCTAATCCAGTGAAAACAAAAATCAAGCATTTGTTTGTTTAAAATTTATAAGTTAGAATAGTTTTTAGATTGAGTAAGATTTTGTTATTTAACCAATGCATGTTGAACAAGCATTTTGAATAAATATTGACCGAATAATTTAAATCTGAGTTGCGTTTCATTTTAATTAAGTATGTCCAGTAGTTTTTCGATTTTATCACGCTTACTTCACCGTGATAATGGTAAAACTGTGAATTCGGCGAAACTTTAAACTAAAATAGAAAAACGACAAATGGTTTCTGAATGATTTCCAAAAACAACGTGATAAAATCGAAACAATAACCGTAATAAAATAGAGCGTGAGCTTAGCAAGTATTGGAAAATCTAACAGTGATAAAATCGAAAAACTACTGTCTTTATTTGTACCAATTTATCATAACATTAATATTACATTATTATACGTATTTAATTACGCATTCAGCTCAATAATAAACTGTTAATAGTTAACTAAATATCTCAAATGATTAATTCGACTTAAATTTGCTGAGCACAATTTAGTTTTTTAATGTAGGAGAACATCCTGTAATGAGTCTAATTTGCCAAATTGCGTATCTACATATTTCTGTCATGTCTTAAGCCACTGGGCTTAACATTCTATTGAAAACCAATCCTTGTTCTAAGAGTTAAGTTCAAAAGACAGAGTCTCTATAGTAAAACAACAAGAAAAAGGTTCAATTAAGTTTGACCGACTTAACGCCTGTTAGCTGGGAAATTGGCGAAGCAGAACATAACGTAGATTTGCGTCAAGGTGTTTGATGTGACCGAACTCGTGCTTGTCCCCGTTAGACTGTTGGGTAGGTATCTTCCGATGATGCCATAAATGAAAGTCGCCTCACTGGATTTTCAAGTTCAATTTCGGTTAACAAGACCACATGTTTCTTTAATTAAGTCATGTTGGAAAAAGGTAATGATAACACTGTCAAAAAATTGTTGATTAGGTACTTCCCCACAGAACTGTTCTGGAATTTTGAGACCTGTTTGAGTAGGAATCACGCTTTACATCGAGTTCGATTTATTTAATTGCCAAAAGCCTAACAAAAAAGGTTCTGTTGAAGAAATTATTTTTTAGAGTCCAACCCCAGGAAACCTTAGAAAATGGTGATAGATGTGTATGTAAAACTATGAACAACCAATTTTTTTTTCTTCATAAGTTTCTTAATTTGAGGTGAATCAAGTCATTTTCATCGAAAAAACATTCTTTTCAACGCATCTGGATGTCGAATTTAAAAACAAACCCAAAAATTTTATTCAATCGGAGTTGATTCAGGGGTGCTCAAAGCTTTGATTTTTTACCCTAAAAATCAGCAAGGGAATCAACAACGGAAATCGAGGAAATCGAAAATTGAATTTCTACATTTGATAACTTTAAAATGCATAAAACGTCTAAGGTAGGCTTGCCAGATACTTTCAGAAAAAAGCGGAACATTTCACGACAAAAAAGCGGGACACAGCAGAAAAAAGCGGGACATTTAAGAAACTCTAAAAAAAGTTTAATTGTATTGCAATACTTATACGGATACCATCAGCCAAGGTTATTTAAAAAAAGTACGCTGAGATTTTTTTTAACACGGATTGATTTTGGTCAGGTTTTCTTACATGATTTCTATTAACACGTTTTTTTTTGCAATAAACACGATTATTTTTCACGGTTCTCGGAAATTACATAGCAGCAAGGTTGTCAAAACAAATTCTGTGTTTTGACGATGAAAAAACCTGAGGTTCTAAGATTTTATCCAAAAGTTCTGTGATGGTTTTCTATGGCGCTTTTTTTTCAATAATGTCATTAAAAAGTCATGTCAATTTACGTCTCTTTTACATTTTCTTTGAGAAAAATCAAAGAACATTACTAATATTATCATGTTTTCCAATTCATACTTAAAAATTCAGAATTATAACGACTAAAAAAAAATAATTTTGAAAAAACGTATGAAATTTTAAAATTTGGTGGAATCTGTGAATATTTCTCAAATTCTGTGTTCTGTGACAAAGATTCTTTGATGAAAATTGGCTCAAAATTTGTCAATTTGTATAATTAAAGATTTATCTGTGATTTCGGCAAACTTGATTAACACGTTATTTGTGAGAAATATATCAAGTCCTACATGTAAATGCCGAATTTAACATCGTGTAAAAACCTATGTGCATTAACAAATATATTTCAAATTTGTTTCAAAAATTTAAAACTCAAGAAAAGTCCCATTATTGTATACTTGACTAATTAAGTGGAAAAGATGGTGTGTAAAAAGCAATGAACTAAGATTCTGTCGAAAAATCAAGATTTATAATAATTTAGAAGCACTAAATACTAAAGGTATTTAATTGGTTGAACGTGATCCGAATCTTATTGTAACTTCAGGGCTTTTTAGTATTGTCTTATGTAAACTCTGGAAAATTGATGCTTATTTTGAGAAAAATGACCTTTTCGATTTTTGTTTGTGTTGTGTTGCTTATTTTGAGAAAAAAGACCTAATCATAAAGAGGATAAAGTTTGATTTTTTATAGTGTTAATCTGTGATTTTTTTAAAAGTTTTCCTTGAAAAAAAGCGGGACATTTTGATGAAAAAGCGGGACGGCGGGACATTCAACAAAAAAGCGGGACATGTCCCGCTTTTGCGGGACGGATGGCAACCCTAGTCTAAGGAACGTATTCGAAAAAAATGCAACACTTTGTTTTGTGTATAGCTTTTGAACGTATGGTTCGAAATTGATAAAATTTTTAGTGAAGCTACCTAGTGATGTAATGTGTACATTAGGGTGTCCCAAAATTGCACACCCAAAATAATCCGCACGTCGTGGCTACGTGAAAAACTACATAATTTTTATCCAATTGATTTTCACGTAAATTGTACGGAAAAAATAAGTAAACACTCCCCTAATAAGAATTTTGGCTTGGTTAATATCGCGTACAACTTACGTGAATTTCAAGTGAGTTCAACGCGATGTGATGATGGAAGCAACGTAGAATGTGTTTAGTATTGAAATGACGTTTGAATCTTTTCTAATAATATTTTTTCGTCTCTACTCTCGGTAATAAAAAATAAAAACAAATTTAATTTTATCGCAAACATAATTTACACGTACACTGCCACTTCATTAAATTGTCAGTAGAAAACTCAATTCCGGGACCTCTATGTGGAATCCTGTGGAAACGGAATTTTTTTAAATAAGAATTAAACTACCTAATTGATGAATAATGTACCATGTGCGCCATTCCATTGCTACATGAAATATACCTCAAATTCCTACGAAATCTTTTTGACTGGAATCGTCTCCTCGATGCCGACGGCTACTTCTCATGGTCCTTCCTTTTCTACTCGGCGGAGCTTCCAGAAGCTTTCTCCGAAGCTGGAAACAAACACAAATCCCAGCTTAGAATGAATTAATTTCCGACTGGGAAATCAATATACACTTACCTCCACGCTGCCGACGCTCGGATTCACATTGCTTGTGCAAAGGCCCCACAGGATGATAAGTGTGGTCTATTGGTCGACTTCCGACGACAGAAAAAAAACAAGTAAGCTGACTGACAAGAAGTCCCTTTTCGAATAAGATTTTATTATCACTATTCATCTGCTATCATCCACTTGATATTTACGTGAAATTCATGTGTAAATTATGTGAAGGTAAAGTAGCTTTTACCAGGGCGTCTTTGATACTCTGTGGTTACACAAAATTCACGTAGAATTGATAGGATGCAACAAAATCTAAATTTACGTGAAAAATCCCGTAGAAAAAATTTCAAAATTATTTTGGGTGGATAACTTCTGGGAATCTGGGGGCTCACCCTCCAAATGGTAGATTAGGATGTGCAGAACAAACTTTTGTATGGGGCCGAGTAAAAAAAATCATGTTCGGAGGTTCTGCAAGCGCGATCTTTGAAAAAAGTCCACTTTCAAAAGATTTGATTTTAAATAAATTCTGGGTCCAAAAATTTTCATAAAATTTACATATTTTATATTTTTTTAAATTTTGTTTGAGTTAAATACTACACGTAAAAAATTAAAAATGAACCAAATTTGTATCAAAATGTAAAACAAGCAAGCTATTTCCAAGAAAAAAATTTTTTTGGTCCAAAAATGTTGTATTCAACTGACCAAATTGTGTACCAAGCGTAAAATATTTTTGATACCAATGCCATCAAAAGATGCGGATTTTTGTGCACTTAAACTTTGTTGAACAAAACATGTTGTTTGTATCATCGTATAAAGAGCTATTCACGGTTCAATCCTTAATAGAAATCACAATTTAGGATATTTTTTATTTAATTTATCAAATTTGTCTTAATAAATACCTACTTTAAAATCAAAATACAGTGAAAACCCGATTTTGCCACACACCGATTTTGTCTACCTCCGATTTTGTCTACCCCCGATTTTGTCTCATTTTTTCACCCGATTTTGTCATCATATTTTATTCAACGCAATAATACTAAATATCGCCTTTTTTCATTTTCATTGAATACCTTAACGTTGAAATCATTCTGAAGGGACAAACTGATGGATGATTACATCGATATTGAAAGTGAAGATGATTGATCGGGGACGTATCAAGATTTTTACACAAAAATGTCAAGTGTTGAACAGGTTTTTTGTTATTAGAATTTTTACTAAATCAAAGTTGTTGAATTCAATTATATCTAAATATAATGGTATAACAGAACATATTCAATTAACCTTAAAGTTGTGTTTTATTTGTTTGGGCTTTTTTCAAAGCAATCTCTCTTATACGTCGCAAGAAGATGACATCATCTATCGAGAGATCTAAAGCATCAGCCCAATCAACTATGTTGTCCAACATACGTACAGCTTCAACATCATTTATGTTCCCTGAAGTTTCACATGAAACATTTGGAGTAGATGCCGCTGATTCTAAGTCTGGTGCTACAACCGAAATTTTTAATGGTTCCAATGATTCGAGGGGCTCGTTCAATGCTGACTGATCATCCAGCGTCATGTTCAGAATTTCTTCATCCGTAAATGCTTTACTTGCATATCTCTTCCAGGGTCCTGTGGCAAAATAGTTTCATCGCTGTTGTTTACATCAATCAAATGGATCAAGGGAACATCATTTTCGTGAACGAGTTTGTTATTTAAAATAACTCCAATTTTCTTCCATGACTGCTGGATTACTGTACGCTGTATTTCACTCCAAGCATCGTGCATCCAGAAACATTTTGATTCAAACGGAAGCTTTGAATCTAATCTTCAGTAATTTATAGCCAAAAGATATAATTAGATCATTATGATTTGAACCATTTAAGATTATATTATTTTCTGATAATAGCGATCGAAACAAGGTGTTTAAAGAAACGTAGAAACAATATTGTATAATGTGTTGATGTAAATAGAAACTGTTACTAGTAATATGTCAAAAAAGGGAATATTTACTACAAAACCTCTACACAGTTTTATTGGGATGATATACGTTTTTTGTAGTAATTGATTAGATTAGAACGGATTAAAATCATGTTTTTAAAAATCTCCCGATTTTATCACTCTCCCCGATTTATCACTCTAAAATTCATCATGGGGGTGATAAAATCGGGTTTTCACTGTACTTACAAAAAAAGACTTGGATGGTTTAAGGAAGTCATCAGAAGGCCATATGCCAAATTTGAGCGGAATCGGACAACAGGAAGGGGTTGCACTGAATCTCAAGTGTGAAAGGGATTCTAAAACATAGTGTTCTAAAGAAGCATAAAAAACTGACTTTTCATCATATTTTTTTTCTTTACCAATCGATTGCTTGATTATGTAGATTTTATTAAAATTTCAATTAAGACTAACATTTCACCTGAAGACTGCAACTCGATTGTTAAAAAAGTTATGGATGTTTTAAGGATTGAACCGTGAATAGCTCTTTATACGACGATACAAACAACATGTTTTGTTCAAAAAAGTTTAAGTGCACAAAGATTCGCATCTTTTGATGGCATTGGTATCAAACATGTTTTACGCTTGGTACACATTTTGGTCAGCTAAATACAAAATTTTTGGACCAAAAAAAAATTTTTCTTTGAAATAGCTTGCTTGTTTTACATTTTGATACAAATTTGGTTCATTTTTAATTTTTTACGTGATGTACATATTTAACTCAAACAAAATTTAAAAAAATATAAAATATGTAAATTTTATGAAAATTTTTGGAGCCAGAATTTATTTAAAATCAAATCTTTTGAAAGTGGACTTTTTTCAAAGATCGCGCTTGCGGAACCTCCGAACATGATTTTTTTAAGTCGGCCCCATACAAAAGTTTGTTCTGCACATCCCAATCAACCATTTGGAGGGGATCCCCCAGATTCCCAGAAGTTATGCAATTTTGGGACACCCTCGTGTACATGTGCAGTTTTTGAAATTGTGTCTAATACAGAAGCTCATTGAAATTTTTTTTTAACCGGATCGAGCAAAAATCCAGGAAAATCCCATTGGGAGACCCAAAAAAACCTGGGAATCAATTATTTGTCCAATGTTCATTGATAAATCGTTAAGTTAAGGAAGTCCTAGAGGATCTAACTGAAATTCAGAATGAAGTGAAGATGATTGATTTCATCATGTTAGGGAATGTGAGAGGTTTTATTTATCTGTGGTTTTATCAAGCGCGATCCGAAAATTTCTATAAAGCAAGTGTTAAAAAAGATAATTTTTTTAACTTATATGTTCAGCTGACTAATAAGCACTCCTGATTTTATATCCACAAGGTAGAGAAGCTGCCCACCGGTAAAATAATCAAAATACAGTGGTGAAATTGTGCGCAGAATATTTGGACCATTGGTGGGTAGATATTTTGAAAAATTTCGAAATGGACTGCAAAACGATATCTTTAGCGGGATTTTGGCAGGTTTCCAATCAGAAAAGTTTCGTTGACAAGTCTTGCCTGTATATTCTGGAGATAAAAAAAAAGAGAAAAAATTGAAAAATTTGATGTGTATTACTTGAGAAGACTGGCGATATGTGGAAGCTGCAAATCAGTCAATGTTTCATACCGATTGGCACGATGAATGGCTAAATATACAAAAAAGACTGCCTCCAAATACGACCAAGGGCAGTGCATAGATTATATACTAAGGTTGTCAGATTTCCCGGTTTTATTTGGGTTTACCCGGATATTTAGTACAAAATTTACAAAAGTCCGGCCCGGTCCGGTTGTGCGGATTTCATTGAATAATGCCCGGATTCAGGGCCGGATTAAGCCTTCGGGGGGCCCGGGGCAATTTTTCGCGGGGGGCCTCTATGATTCGATTTTGTTTTTCAAATGCTATCCCAGAGAATACAAAACATTTTAAACGTGTAAAAGAACTGGATATGAGCTCAGTTTACTGTCTTCAAATAGCCATGTTGTCTGCGTAGAAGATAGTTTTTGGTACCTTCAAATAAAAATTATTAATTAATCAGGTGCAAACATTGTGGAAGAGTTTGGACATTTTTAAACAATAAAAGCTCTGATTTGAGCTACAAAGTGCTAAATTCAATTTTCAATTTTTGTTAATACCCTCATCACCAACTAAAATTTTCTGATTTAGAAAAATGACCGGATAGATGTTTTAAATGATTTTCATTTTACCATTGATCGTCTGGTTTGCAAATCATGGAGAGATATTTACCTCATTACAATTGGGAAGTATCTTGAAGATTGGAAACATTGAATACAAAAAAATGAACAAAATAATGAAATTCAAATTCCATAGAGATACAGATATAAGAGTTTTAGAATTCAAGCCTAAAAATCAGTTTAGATTCATAATCACAATTCAGTGTCTCAAATCTTTAATCATAATTTCAAATAAAGTTTTGAAAAACAAAATATTAATTAAATAAAAAAAAGAGATTCGAAGTTACAATCAGAGCCAAAACAGAAATTGTACCAAATGTGAATTTCAATTTTATATCTTTGAAACACAAAAAAACGTCTTCATGAAATGTTTATGAATATGATTCTCATCAGATAAAAAAATGTTATCAAATTGTTGTTCTAAATGTGACAAAGTGGTATAAATGCAAAAATGATCGATTGAAAAAAAAATTCAGATTAGAGCTTAAATGTTCAAAAGACAGATTCAGTTATCATGGCAAGAGTCAGATAAGGAATCCAAATGAGTTTAGTACCTTAAACAAAGATCCTGAGTTCCTCAAAATTCAGAAAAACCATGAAACTTAACTTCAGTAGCTGAAGAAACAACACAAGACTTGAAAATGTCAATAAATTGAATCTGGAAAAAGATATGAAAAAAATCATAGAAATATTCATGTTAAGAGAATAACTCAATGATACTTGCAACTTAACTATGAGATCATTTTTATAATAATTTTAAAAGCAGTTTAAAATATTTCAATACGAATTTCAAGTCTCAGACAGAAATTATCATGAAAATTCAATAAAGAAACTCTAAACTGTTGTTTGGTCCAATTTAGGCAACTACAGTTTTTTCAAAAGATTTTATTTTCGAAAATTTGGAGGGAACAGGGTTGAGAAATTATAAACCAACGGAAATTTCAATAATAATGATCGAAAAGTGAAAAGTAATAACAATACCCGGTATTAACCCGGATACTGCCCAGGAAAGATTCTGAAATGCTGATCAGAAAGTTTCTCTGTTCTCTCTTAGCACTTTGAGCCAGTTTTGGCGAAATTAGCTGCTATTTTAGAACAGTTAGCAGCATTACTGGGATAGTTAACATAATAATAAAAATCATTATTGTGCAAGACGTTTGTATGCAATGAAAATGAAGAGAAGTTTTTCATAATTTTCCCTGTTCTGTACAGAATAATAACATTTTCGTATTCTTCTTATTTTTGTTTCTAATTCGGTTCACATTATTTTTGTCCAGATTTTGGTTTGAAATTTTTTGAAAATCAATACCAAGATTTTGATATTCTTAGCTCGCAAAAGCTTGGCAAACTTCTTCACTGCTTACTCTAGGGAGCCCCCTAAACTTATGCAAGAGAAAAATTATTCTAGATATTATTTCCAGGGGCCCCTTTAATAGTTTTATTTCAGGTTTTCATTCCGATTTTCTAGTTTTGATTTCTTTTCATAGATTTGTAGAAAGTAAAAGTAGTATGATTAAAGGAATGTTAAAACTTTTTTTCCCTCGGGGGGCCCGGAGCAATTGCCCCTTTTGCCCCCTCCCCCCCTTAATCCGGCCTTGCCCGGATTTTATCCGAATTTATTCAGTTTATTTGCCAAAATAAACAGAAAAAAAACCGTGCTGAAATTTTTTTATTTTTGCATCCAAAACGATTTTTTTTGAGCAAGTTTTATAAAAATAATGATGAAAGGTTTTTTGGAAGCCTTAAAATACGATTTATAAGCGGCTGATGAAAAAAAAATTTTTTTTTTTGGTTTCTGTTAAGTGCACCCAAAATAATCCGCACGTCGTGGCTACGTGAAAAACTACAAAATTTTTATCCAATTGATTTTCACGTAGTTTCGACCAATACCACAGGTGAACGCACCTCAATAAGAATTTGTACTTGATTAAAATCAGCTACAATTTACGTGAATTTCAAGTGAGTTCGATACGATATGAAGATGAAGAATACATAAAATAATTTTAGTTTGGAAATGCAATTGGGGTTGATTTAGTTAAGGCGGCATCCATAAATTACGTAACGCAAAAAATGAACTTTTATGACCCCCTCCCCCCCGTATGTCACAAATCGTAACGCTTCGACGTACCCCCCTATGAAAATTACGTAACGCTGATAATTACCCCCCCCCCTCCTCTGATTTTCTCATGTTTTAAATACTGATTTTCGAAGGTCAAAAAAAGATTTTAACCTAAATTTTTTTAACGTTCTTTAAAACGGAATTAATATCGATCAGAATCGCTTCTTAGTACTCATTGATCATATAATTCTCTGATAAAATAAATTGAATGACTTATTACGAGTTGCTGTGTGCTTGTAAACTGATGATTTACCTTGTTTACTTAATTTTGTTCAAAGTGCATAACTTGTTACGCAAAATAAACTCCACTTAGTAATATTCGTCGGAATAATCAAAATTGAATATTTTTGAATCAATTGAGAAAAAATAGTAAAATTTCCGTTTTAATATAGAATTGAGTTCTTGGGGATAAACGTACCCAATATTCGCTTATTCGGTTATTTCACGGATATCCAATACACATTTTAAGGAATCTATCTCAGAATCTTTTAAAAGGAAAGCTTACAATCCAGTTTCAATCATATTGAAGCTCACAAATTTTAAGCTGATTTTGGTTTGCATATCATTCTGCCAAAATTGCATGACATCAAAATAGCTGCAATGAAACTGAAATTTTTAAGGAAAAAAATTGTTACGTAACGATGAGCATACCTCCCCCCCTCCTCTATGTCACAATTCGTAACGATCGAGATTACTCCCTCCCCCCCTAGGAGCGTTACGTAATTTATGGATGCCCCCTAAGGCTTTTTTCCTCTGTTGATTTTAATAAAAGAAATAAAAGTTTTATTCAATTAAATTTATTTTCCCTACACTGCACACTGCACTTCTTTTACTGCACTTGTTAGCTGATTAACAATTAATTCGATTTCCGCTAGCTCTTGCGGCGCAGTTTACTTTGATTTCCAACATCCTGAAAAAGAAAAAACTTATTTCAGCAATAAATAAAAAAAATTAGAAATGATGAATAACTCACCATTTACGATGCGTCCATAATACCCTCTGGCATTCGTTCCAGCACACACGAAGCTCTTCCTTCTCGATGTGCCGGAACTTTTCTTATCGTACTATACTGAGGAGAAAATATATTTTCTTTCAGCGGGTATCAAATTTTTTTTGCTTAGACTTACCCTTTTCTTTCGATCTACACGGGCGTAAAAATTTCAGCATCAGTACGTTGACAAGGTTTCGAAAAAACACGGAATTACGGGAAAAACGTCCCACCCAATTTTCACAACCTTAACAAAGCTCAACAATGATTGAATCTTATTCTGATAAGAATTTACAACCAAACGTTTGAGAAAATTGCCCAATTGATTTCAGAAGCCATTCCCTTAGACTTTACGTGAAATTCATGAGGAAAAACATAAGTTACTCCGGATTCACGTAGAATCGATGGGATGCATCAAAAGTTCAGTTTACGTGAAAAATACCGTAAAATAAATTTCCAAATTATTTTGGGTGTAATTTCTGGATTTTGATCAAATTTGCCCGGATATTGTCCGGATTTTTGGTCGACATTTTGGAATCAAATGCCCGGATTTTGCCAGGTTTTAATATAAAATAGCCCGGATTTTTCCGGCCCGGGTACGTGCTGAGAAAAATCTGGCAACCTTATTATATACACTGCCGGCAAAAAGTTGGGATCACGCCCTCAAAAACATGAAAATTTTGACCGGCCATATCTCAGCCATCTTATAACATATTGGAATTCTCTTGATCTCATTCATTCTCATTCTTTGTATGTATTTGACAAAATGTTAATGTTAAGTTTATATAAGTTTAGCTTAAAGTTAAGACATTTTTCAAAAACCGAACTTAAAATTCAAACCCGATCATCTCAGGGTGGAATGGACCAATTTCAAAATTCGAGTTGCATTCGAATCCTTTTTTCACACTTATTAAAATACTGTGTACTTAAAATATATAAAACAGCTACTTAAGTCTTCGTCCAAAGTTTGGGATCACCCCGTAGTATGATGTAACGGCCAAAAGTTTGAGATCAGTCTTCTAAAACATGATTTTCAATTCACGCGTACCTATTTCTGTTATCAAACAACGTATTGTTTATCTGGTAAGCTGATTTGCAAGCTAATGAGTTGAACTAGCTTTAGGGATATTTAGTTGAAATATTTTTGAAGACTAACTTCTTTAGAACTTTAGCTAAAGTTTCATCATTTTCTGATGAGTTTCACCAAATAGTCTGACTTAAAAAAAAATGCAATTTTTTTACCATAACTTAGTTGTCTTTCAAGTTATTGCAGATCAGATTGGCTTATTAGAAAGCTTATGAAATGCACTTACTAATATGAAATAGTTATTAAAAGTAAAAATCTTGAAATCATACGATTTATGTTATCACAACTACATACTCATTTTAAAACTAATTTTCTCATTTTGGTTAACGTTCTGATGAGGATCATTTGGGATTTTTGAGGAGCTTAGCCTTCCAAATTAAGTGCAATTTATAAGCGTGCAAATAAGCCAATCCGATCTGCAATAACTTGTAAGACAACTAAGTTATGGTCAAAACAAATTTGCATATTTTTTTTAGAGGTCGGACTATGTTGTGAAAATCATCACAAAATGATGAAAAGATAGCTAAAGTTCTAAAGAAATTAGTCTTCAAAAATATTTCAACTAAATTTCAATAAAGCAAGTTCAATTAATTCGCTTGCAAATTAGCTTACCAGATAGACGATACGTTGTTTGAAAACAGATACGCGTGGAATAAAAATGCATGTTTTAGAAGACTAATCCCAAACTTTTGGCCGTTACACCATACTACGGGGTGATTCCAAACTTTTGGACGATCACTTAAGTAGCTGTTTAATATACAGTGAGCGAAATAAGAATAGCACCACTATGTTTTTTGCTTGTTAAAATATGAATGATTGAAAATTACGAAAATTTTCTTCCACAGTTTGTTCAGAATTGCTTAACGGATAAATCAAGCATAAGTTTACTTTTTTTGGACGTAGCAATTGGCGTTGAGGACCAAAAATGTGAAAAAGGGGTGCGAAATAAGAATAGAACCACTTGAGATTTTCAACAAAAACAGGCTTATTATTAAAAATTTACTGTGTGAAAGTGAATAATAACACTTCTATGAATTATTTGAATACATAACTTCATTTTATAGAGTTTTCCAGAATTCCAAAGGTTTTTATTGGTTTTAATTAGGGGGTTTTAAGAGATGCTCATCTAGCGTTAAGGAATTCGATATTTGAGCTGTAATTCTTTAACAAACTACTTATTTTCTTCATAATAATAACGTGAAATGATGAAACAAACATTCGGGATTAGTTTAGGATTAGAAAAAAATAGGTTGGATATCAAAAACTTTGATTTTGTTAAGTAAACTACACTTTTTCCAGTTTCAAGTCGTAGATGGCAGCACTATCTTGCAGTTAAAACCAAATTTAGTCTCAATTCTGATTTTCCAGGTTTATTTAGGCCCATATTCATCATTTTGAGGTATTTTCTCATCACAGTTTTGTGGAAGTTTACGCTGCAGAAAGCTTTTCCGGATTTGCAAAAGAATCACCACCACAAAAAGGTACAACCGCCAAAATTCCTGCTCATTTCAACTTCCGATTCAATTGCAAATCATATCAATTATACTGCTAGCCGTCTGGTCCACCAATTTCCATGGCAAAGTATAACTTTATTCTGATAATCGGTCCAAAAAATTCACTTTTAGTGACCTTGATGCAATTCTATTTTTTTTTGGATTTAGTGATCTTAGAATTTCCAAAGCGTGCACACGGAAGATGTATTTATTTCTTGACCAAAATCATCCAGCACTACCTAATTAATCTCGGATATCCGAAAATGGGCATGAATTTGGTTAAATGGCAAGATAGTGCTGCCATCTATGACTTAAATCTAGAGAAATAGTGTTTGACTATTAAAAAACATTAGTATTTTTGATTTCCTACCTACTTTTTGGATTCTAACTCAGCATCAAATCTATGTTTCATAATTTTGGATAATACTTATGAATGTTAATGAAGAAAATAAGTAGTTTGGTAAAGAATTACAGCTCAAATATCAAATTCTTTAACGCTAGAGGAGCATCTCTTAAAACCCCCTAAATAAAACTTATGAAAACCTTTGGAGTTCTGGAAAACTCCTTAAAATGAAGTTATGTATTCAAATAATTCATAGAAGTGTTATTATTCACTTTCACACAGTAAATTTTTAATAATAAGCCTGTTTTTGTTGAAAAACTCAAGTGGTTCTATTCTTATTTCGCACCCTTTTTTCACATTTTTGGTCCTCAACGCCAATAGCTACGCCCAAAAAAAAGTAAACTTATGCTTAATTTATCCGTTAAGCAATTCTGAACAAACTGTGGAAGAAAATTTTCGTAATTTTCAATCATTCATATTTTAACGAGCAAAACACATAGTGGTGCTATTCTTATTTCGCTCACTGTATATTAACCCTCATCCGCATTAGATTTCATTACCCTAATCAGCACTTGTGGTGTCAATTTGACACCACAAGCTCAAACCGTTATAACTTTTGGCGTGTTAGACTGATTTAAACAAAACTTACATCAAAAGAAACCTTGTAATGTCAGTGAAATATGTTTAGAACATTATATACAGCTAAAGTTACTAGTTTTCTCGTTATTCAGCATGAAAGAAAAAAAAATCCGAAAAAAACATGCCTCACGAAAACTGCTGTAGTTCATATGTTACACGTCCAAAAAAATATTTGCCTTATGCATATGAAAGCTGAAGTTAATGCCTACATCATGGAGACAAGAAATATTTTTTTAAATTTTTTTTAATGAAATGGTCACAAAAAGTGCAAAAAAGTGGTCTAAAAACCCTACTTTTCATTCGATTGCTAGTAAATACTGTTTGAGCGATGGTAGAGTTTTGAAAAAAATATGACTACAAAATGTATTAAAATATCAACATTTTGCTGTCTTTAGATTTTTGATGCAACAAAAATTGAATTTACTAGAATTTTTCAAAGTTCACTACTTTGCGCGATTTTTTTACAAATTGAAATTTCATCTGTTTTTGTGGTCCACCGTCATGTTGTACCCGGATTTTCAGTGCTTTTACTTTGTTTGGACCAACCTAGAGTATATTCATTAGAAAGCACATTTAATCTACATTCTAGTGAGGTGCTGCAATTCACGCTGTGAGATTTCACAAAAATATGAAAATTATGTATGTATGTATGGGTCCCCCATCGGTAGCAAGGTCCTGCCTATGTCTGTGTGGTTGGCCCGAAGGCTTCCACGGCCGATGGTTCGTCGAGAGAAGGCATCCAACCCTTAGAAACCTACAATGGTTGGCTACCACTCCGCTTGTAAAAGTTTCCTCAGGCTATCCCCAGATGCATTCCCTCTAATTATATACAAAAGTACAATATAGATATGAAATACAATGAAAACAAAATATAATCAATATGAAATGTATAAATGAAAAAAATATATCGATATAATAAAATAAACAAAAACCATTTGATGAACAATAATAATAATAATATCATTGATAAATAAAAAATATTTTATAACAAAAAATTTGAAAATGATAATAAAATAATAGAGATCAAATTTTTGGCATGATAAAATTTTTGTTTACTCCTGATGAAAAAAAGATATAAACTAAATCAATAGAATATTCTAGAAAATAGAATCATCTTAGCAATGATGATAACTTGAGAACATAAACAAAACAAATATACTTTAATGATAAAAATGAAAAAAATAAATAAATTCAAAATGATGATTAATTTTATTCACAAAAAATTCAAGCAAATCTGATTGTCAAATAAAAAAAAAAGGTCATATTTAACCAACTCAAATGCTGCTTATTGGGTAAAAAATATTGTTTGAATGACCCTTAAAAGATCGCAACTTTGAACTGTAAAATTCAATCCATCATACAATTACTATTCTTCATTATATTTCATTTAAATAACACTGCTTAGTTTAAAAAAAAGATTTTTTTTAACATAGCCACAATTATTTCGGATCAGGATTTCATTTAACCCAGATGTAGGAAAAACAGAGCTTGACGCGATGAACTGACGCGCTTTTGCTGTAGTATTTAGTATGATAGTATCGCCACTTTGGCCACCCCGCAACGAATTGAAATTTTCTTATTTTGTTCGAAACATGTATCGGCTCGAGTCCACCTAACAACATGCAGACCCACGGGTCGTCCAGCAATCAAAACTTTGCAATCGTCGCCTAGATTGATTCAATAAAGCGAGAAGACTACGATCCCGCAAACCATCATAAAGCGATTAAAGAAAAGCTAAACGGAGAAACAAATTTCAAATATGTTCTAAATCCTATGATATTTACATACTTCCCACTTGTTTCTCCCAGGGAAAAGTGGGTTATAAACCACGTAGCAAAAATCCCATAATTATTTCAAACAAAACTACACAAAAAAGAAGAAGCACGAGCAGAAACAAGCTTGATAAAAAAAGTAAAATGGCTAAAATGGAAACTTCTCACCGCGTAAAGTGTCAGCTGTCTGCAAGCCTCAATGCTGCCGTGCAACGCTTGCTTCGATCCAGCCAAATTTCCGTGCAATGAAAATCGAAGGTCGCGCTACTGATGCACATGTTCTAACATGTCAGCGTACTGGTGAATTAATCTTCTTCATATACCGTATTTTTTTTCACCTGGAGGCAAACTAGAGGCAACCTAGGTTCGCTCTAACTGCTGTCATCGTATTGCTCGAGAGGCAACCTAGGTTCGCTCGAAAAAGGGACGGAGTCGCCCTGAGAAAAAAGTCAGTTTTGCGAGAAGTTCATCAATACTCTCAACGTTGTTGTCAAAACATTAAACAGCTGTTTTTGGCTGAAAACAAAACAGTTGAAATAATGAACGGGCAAATGATTATTGCCGCGATTTTGAACCTCTCAGCCAAGCAAAATCGTACTATCTGGAGTCCAGTGCAATCCGGACACAAAAAACGGCAATCCGGATGTGAAGAACCGAATGAAGAAATCCAGAAGGGAGAACAAAATGACAGCTGCATGTAAACATTGCGCTCGTTCTCACGCACACCTACGTATGGAATAACTCGAAACCCGAAACTTGCTTTTTTATTCTGACGGTTCTAGAGCCAAATCCGGAATCAAAAAAAAATACGCCAATAGTTACGAATTAGTGAAACTATTTTCCACAACACTTTCATTTTTCACATAAGGAGTCACACAATTAATTTATTATCGTTGAGAATTGACGACACAATTTCGAAACATTCATTCCTCTTTTCACCTGAATCCACCTTTCCTTGCTCGAAATGCCGCTGGAAAATAGGCACTTTGGAAATCGCATATTTTTCCTGTTTTCGGGGTTTGTTCTAGAAAAAAACTGGTAGAATGGAAAGATGCTTAACAAGGTTCTAATTATGAACTTTTCATATAACACCTGATTAATGAAACCGCTCACACGCACAAAAACTTTCGATTCGAGTTGAAATAAAATTCGAAAAAAGCCTATGGTGTTCAAACATTTGCCCGGAGCAAAAACAGAACGCAACCGTTCGGGTCCTGGTGATTCGGGCAGAGAGCGAAGCCGACAGACGAAATAATGATGCGTGTCGTGACAAGCAAACGCGAACTACTATCATTAGAAAATTTCCAACCAAGAAACGCTCGACACGCATCGTTATTTCGTCTGTCGGCTTCGCTCTCTGCCCGAATCACCACCCACCGTACCTACTCGGAGAGCAAACAAACACGTTTTGCTGGACGAGGTGCTTGTAGTTCTAGAAATTCAGGAATGATTTTATGTTTATAATTTTCATATTTTTGTGAAATCTCACAGCGTGAATTGCAGCACCTCACTAGAATGTAGATTAAATGTGCTTTCTAATGAATATACTCTTGGTTGGTCCAAACAAAGTAAAAGCACTGAAAATCCGGGTACAACATGACGGTGGACCACAAAAACAGATGAAATTTCAATTTGTAAAAAAATCGCGCAAAGTAGTGAACTTTGAAAAATTCTAGTAAATTCAATTTTTGTTGCATCAAAAATCTAAAGACAGCAAAATGTTGTAGTCATTTTGTAGTCATATTTTTTTCAAAACTCTACCATCGCTCAAACAGTATTTACTAGCAATCGAATGAAAAGTAGGTTTTTTAGACCACTTTTTTGCACTTTTTGTGACCATTTCATTAAAAAAAAATTTAAAAAAATATTTCTTGTCTCCATGATGTAGGCATTAACTTCAGCTTTCATATGCATAAGGCAAATATTTTTTTGGACGTGTAACATATGAACTACAGCAGTTTTCGTGAGGCATGTTTTTTCGGATTTTTTTTCTTTCATGCTGAATAACGAGAAAACTAGTAACTTTAGCTGTATATAATGTTCTAAACATATTTTACTGACATTACAAGGTTTCTATTGATATAAGTTATATATGAAGTTCATAATAATTCAAACGACTTAAATAGATTTTACTTTTGTGGTGTCAAAATGACACCAAAAGTCGGAAAAGGGAGTTTTTTTGTCCAGGCTTCCAGGGTTCGTCCATAAAAAAAGTAAAGATGCAATATTGAAGAACTTTTGAATTCATTTAGGGTCCCCGAAGAAATTTTTGTATTTTGAAGCTTCTGAAAAAAGTTACAAGCCTTCAAACTTGCAATGGTGTCAAAATGACACCCTAATGCGGATGAGGGTTAAGTACATTGTAAAATTTTCGCACAAAATTAAACAAATGTATTTTAATAAGTGTGAAAAAGCATTCAAAGGCAAATCGAATTTTGAAATTTGGTTAACCCCACTTTTAGATGAACGGGTTTGAATTTTAAGTTCGGTTTTTGAAAAATGTCCCAACATTAAGCTAAATTTAAGTTATATAACTCAATATTAACATTTTGTCAAATCAGACAAAGAACGTTTTCCTCACGATCTGTTGAATGAGATGTCGTGATGTCCAAAAATTAAAGACAATAACTTCTTCATTGGATGCTGTTTCAAAAACCACTTGACAGAACGTCAAAAACACAACTTGAATGAAAAATAACAAAGATAACATATTTACATAACAAAAACTACAAAAAATCAAAAAGACAAAAAAAGTTACAAACATTATTTGACAATATTGATTAAAATAATAAAAATGATAGGAATGACAGGCAAAACTAAAGTTACAAATACGCCAAGGTTTTTTACTCGACATGAAATCCACCTGTCATGAGACTTTAAAAAATTCTCCCAGAAACAATGTCGAATGGAGCATTTTGCTGTTTTGTTGAAGCTTCACATTATCACAGTTTACGGATGTGATTGACGTGAAAGCTGCTTTTGTCGAGCATTTTTCCCGGAAATTTCACTCTGCAGCTTAATGTGAAATAAAAATTTATTTGGGTTGTAGGTAATTAGGTTTCAATTTAATCTCAAAACTATTTTATGACACCTGCATTTAACGCACAAAAAAAAACAAATCTCAACATTTGATTACGATACTCGGCTTTGAAATCAAGAATTTTCAGACCATCTGATCTACCATGTGTAAAACGAGCGCACTAAAACTAGTGTAGCCTAACGCACTATGGATATTTCAAATTCATAACAGAATAAAGTTTTTATTGTCTAACAAAAAGTCTAAGAAAAATTAAGTTAATGAAGGTGCTTAGTTGAAGACTATTGAACTTGCTCAATAGCAGTTCTATTCTAAACTCGCTTACACTTAGACAATATCTTGCCCAGGCGGAAAGTGTTTAGTTATTTAAACTGAGTCGAAAAAATTCATAAAAAATAGCCTTACTTAGAGAAACCCACCCCCATCTGTGTGAGGCATTCAATTGTTTCATTGGAGCTCCTTCATCTCACCAAATTTCAGCCGGTATGTGCCAATTCGGAGATGATCTTGACTTGGAGCTGCCTATTTTGGGACAGATGCGTTTTAAATGGACCCAAATAGGAATGAAGAAAAACAGCACCACAACAGTTCGGTCCAGAAATTGTAATTTATCCTCCAGTCAAACTTGGATCTAATGAAACAAAAAAAAATCCGAGGTGCTTTACGTGTTTAAATTTCATCTGCTGAACACCATACGGTTTAATTCGAGAAGAGATGAGTGGGTGCTGAAAGTGACAATTCAACAGAGACATTCAACACCCTCCAGTATTGATGACAGTATTTCTTTCTCGAAACGTTGTTGCTTTTAACTTTTTATTGAACAAGTCGTTACAAAATCATCTCCATTATTGTATTACGTTGAATAAATTCGAATCAATAAATATAAGCAATCAAATTTTCATCATAAATGAATTATACTTTATGGGGAAAAGAAGTGGTCAGTTTCGGATGCATTTAAAAGTCTTAAGATAATTTTTTCAACTCAGTATATTTCGGGGGACAAAAACTAACAATCGGCGCAACTAGTTGCATCAATAAGGATCCGAACAACTAGTGGCTTATAATAAAATTGTTTTTCAAATGTTACACATTTTGAATTTGATTATAATCTTCTAGAAATTGTACACGTTAGAACGGCAACGCTAGCTTCTCTAAACAGAGTGCAATCTCGAAAAAACGTACCTGCTCGTTACAGAAAGTTTGCTTCCAACACGCTTTACCCTGATTTTTTTTTCTAAATTAGATTTAATCACCTTTAATTGCTTCAGATACCTTACTGGCTTTTAGTAAACTAGCGTTCTGTCATAAATTTGGGAACAACTGGTTACTTATATTAGTTTTGTTTTATTTGATCTTTTTTATCCTGTTGTATCAACGAATGGGACTATCACCAAGGTTCAAATTTGTTACATATTGGTCATAAGGTTTTTTTTTCGGGCGAACGTCAAACAATTCAAACCCTTCTGAGATAACTTCACGCTTGAATGCCTACATACATTTGAGAAAATAGACATTAGATAGCAGTTAGAATATTAGTTTTTTTTTCTGAGGAAGAGTGTTTTAATGAGAAAATTCAATTTAAGAATTTGCATTCATTTTTTTATATATCTTTGTCAGAAATGTTCAACAGCACTAGAAGAATGGCAAAACAATTTTTGAAACTACGTGAAGTGTATCCATACTTTACTTACTGCTAGTTAGAACTGTAGTTTGCGTTTTCTGAAAGTATCCGGCTTAATTTTAACTTCGAAAACGCCAACCGATCATTGAAAACAAAACAAAAATACACAGAGAGATACAGTATATAAGCGTTAAAATGGTAATTGTTTTAAGTAGTTGTCACAATTCGAACATGTTACTTACGAACGAACTAGCTATCAGTATTACAAATCAGTCTCTAGTGGGGTTAAGGTTAGTTTTGAATCGTTACGAGAGCGTTTCCTATCACTCTCTTGGATATATCCCTATTATAAATAATTGAAACTGATGTCTAGTCGAATCGATTAAGTATAGGTTTTGTTGTTCTGCTCATTTTGTTTGTTTTATCCTAACGGGTTCTGAATATACCGCAAAGTTAACAACACTGCTTAAACTAATTCCTCGGTTTGTTAGAATATCATTGCAGATAATCGACAGTTTTGTGTGTGGGACTGTTGGGAAATTTTCTTAATGGCGGTTAAACTAAATATTTGTGGTTTTCATTCAAATCGGCTGTAATAGGAATGGTTTCTGATGGCATTGAGTGGCCTTGTTGATGATGTGCTGTAATAGTAATATTTTGTTCGATAGCTTTAATCTAAACTGATGCGATGGAAAACAATCATATCAATACTTTGTTATAATTTTCTTTAACTCCAAAAATCCTTCTATATGAAATTGAAATTTTATTAGTGTCCATCTGAATTAATGAACAAGTCTTGTTTGGAGAAAAAAGGTGATAAAAATAAATTTTTAATAAGAACAAATAATTAAAAAAGAAACTGTTAAAAGAAGTGAGTGGTGAAGCAAATAGTTTCCATAACCACTTAGCAAAACTTAAAACATATGTATGTGTAAGGAAAACATAATAAGTTATTTGATAACGATCTCATAAAAATATCAGGATCATATATTGTTGATTTAACAAATTTGGGTTCGAAGTTCACGGGATTTCTAATTATGAGTTGCAGTCAGATGCATTCCACTTGATATCATTGCACGTTATTCTGAATCGCTATTCGGAATATAAACTAGCACTGATATGGATTAATAATCATACTAATAAAATTGAAGTTTTACACATTTTATTTTCTTTAAAAATATTCCGATTGATAAAAAATTTTATTGCAATCTTTTTTTCAAACTAACAAAACAAAATACAATTTTGAACAAAGGGGTGAAAAAACAATTCTATTTTGGTTTGATCCAACTTTATCAGATACCAGATCCGAAACAAAAGCTAATACAAATTGCACACGAATTGTGTGGACAAATAAATTCATATTTAGTTATTCTATGGCATGTAATCGAAAGACTACACAACATGTCTATTAAAAGGCTTCCATTCAAATACAATTACAAAAAATGATACTTTTTCAGGTTTAGAAACGAAGACTTAAGAGGAGAGTCAAGCATTAAGTATCGGAGAAAGGAATGTACGTGGAGAAGGCTTAAAACAATAATATAGAAAGGTGACTTTTGTTTCAGAGTAAGCAGTTGCAAGAGTTGAGATTATAAAAAATGAATGAAAAAAATCTAAACGTAAAAATAAAAGTTGCTTAACATTAAATGTACGTACTAAGGAAACTTAACCCGGATAAACTTGCTACGCTGCTGTTCTACATTCGTAGCTGCAGGTTCGGATCTTGACTAGCAACGGAGTGGGGCGCCACCTGGCTAAGGGTAGGGAAACCACACTTTTCTAAAGCGTTTGCTAACGCTTTGTTGATACTCTCGAAACACGCTGCATTGCCATGCACTTGGAGATCGAGAGCATCGTTTCGGACAAAAGAACAAATTCCGGCTCTAATGAGACCAACCTGGTTGATCTTGACTAGTTTACAAAGGTGTTTACCAAAATTTTGACGATATGCCGATGAGAAGTTTAGTCCACTGTCCGAACTGAAACTTCTCAAACAAAGAACAACTGGATCGATGGGGGTTGGATGTATCAATCGTTCTCGGTTCGCTTGTGCATTGCTGATGTAATACTTAATGCTCCGCCAGGGATGAATCTAACGAAATTATCTCCTACCAAAGGTCCCATGGCGTAAAGTCCTTTATGCGCTGAACGCAACACTGCATTGGTGTACTTGTCAACATCGATAGGGTTATTCTTACAATCAATGGGTTTGGTGGGATCCTCGCCTAGTCCTAAGCCCGATGCATTCGTCTGGTAATCACCGATGACGGCCGGAATTGCCACCGGCAGGGTACACTCACAGGCTCTTCCCAAAACGCTCAAGTGATTGCAATTGCCGAATTTCTTGGCATCATTTGGTCCATTTCCGGTCTGATGGTAGTTCTTGTAGCGTCCGCGATCACAAACATTCAGATGACGGCATTTGTCGCAAATGTTCTTCAACCAAAACAGTTTTCGTCCAAAACTTGACGTCAACAAATGTTCGGCCAGCGACCAGAAAGCAACCGGACTAACTCCTCGATTTTCACAAACATCGTGCTCGGTAACTGTAAGAGCAGGTGATTGTTTCTGTAAAAATTCATCGCTAGTTTCCTTGGACAAATTGGCGGCAAATCGCAGATCCGGTTTTGAACCAATCAGAATAGCGCAAAACGACACTTCCATCTCACGCTTTTCGCCAGTCTTCAGGTGCTGCACCGTAACACGATGAACCCCATGGCCCTGCGAAAGGTCCACTATGGTGTGCTCAGGCAACGGGGAGTACAGCTCATACTTTTGGCTGGAGTCCTTCATCATCTTGTGTACCTCGTGGTACTCTGGATAAACATTCCCCGGAAGCATCTTATCCAATCCGGCCGTTCGATTCCGGTAAACGTGCACCACCGGAATACCCGAGGATCGGCAAATGGTCACCGCATCGGCAGCACTCAAGCCGGCTCCTACGATCAGTACCGGCTTCAATCGCGATCGGCCATCGTCGTCGTACCGCTCCAACGCCCGCTCCAAATGAGGCAGCTCGTACTTAACCCAGGGCATCTCCAGACCTTCTCCTCGGATGCCAAGTCGATTGGCTAGGTCCGAGGCCCCGTTGGCCATCACCAGGTTGCGACAGACCAGCGTGAACTGTTTGTTGGTAATGCGGTTGAATCTGCAATCAAAAGGGTGATCATTAGTAAGCTTTTCTAAAACATTCAAGTTTTTCAAGTAATTTACCCAGAAACGATCCACCGTCCGGTTTTCAGCTTTTCCGGTACCGCCGGATCCGATACGACGGAGAAATCCAGCGGCAGCACCGTCGTCACGATCGTATCTTTCATAAAGTATCGACTCAGATTCATTTCCTCCACGTAGCTCTCGTAGTACTGGGCGACGCGCGAAATCAACGCCCTCGTTTCGACCTCCTTCGAAAGTTGTCGCTTCAGCGAAAGATTACGCCTCGGGGGACAAAGCTTCACATTGACCTTGCCCCGGCGTTCCTCGTAGGCGATGCTGTCCTGCAGCAGGTTGTTCTGGTTCTCCAGAAGGATGCTGTTGTTGTTGTTGTTCTTACGGCATCTGTTACAGACTAAGGGCACTTTGTGCAGCTGTAGCCGGTTCAACTCGCTACATCTATCGCACCGATTACTGTTAGAATTACTGTAATTACTAGCGTTACTGTTACTGCTACCGATCAGTATCTTCCTATTACGATTTATGCTAGCACCATGGTGATTATTTGATTTCAGAATTTTAACGCCCTCCTCACTTCCGGCTGGCGGCGTCAGGTACGAATGGTTGTTATAGGTATGATAGGTATTGCTTTTGGACGTCGACGTGTTGTTTGTGGTAACAAAACTAGGCAAATCTGTGGGATCCAGGGTGGGTGGGTGTGTTTTCTCCCAATCGGCAAAGGGTAAGCCGGGCAGGGACATCCAGGCTGACAGCGATAGGGTACGCAGGTTCGGATCCATCCGGTGCCAGGAACCACCCGGGGGACCTCGCCCCAGAACTAGGTGGTCGATCTAAAAATAAAAGCGAGAAAAATTTATGAGTAATGGAAATCAGACAGACTTATGAGATAAGTGAGTTGACAAGGCTATCATTTGCGTGTGCTGGAGAGACTCGTGACCATTTTTTAGGACTACTCATTGCATCCTACATGCTAGGTGAGTAAAAGTGGTTTCAAACACAAAGAACTGCGATTTCTTTTTCAAACTTTGCACTTAAATGTCAGTGTTTTGGATTCTGACTTCCTAAGAATAAAATACATAATGTTAATACATTCATAATAATTGAATTCTTGATATCCAAAGAGAAGATTTAGCAAGAAAAAGCTTTTTTCGTAGAACTTCGCTAGAATTTTCCAGCCGAGCAGAGATGCATTTCGTTTATAAAATTTTTCTCACTGTACTTATACAATGCCATTCTTCTGGAGTGCTTTCACACGGAGCCGTGATCCACGTTCACTTTGTAATGCTGATAAAATGAACAGAGCCTTCTAGGAGGCTTTATTAGTCCAGATCATCTGCACAAAACCTCATAAAAGCTTATAACAATGATTAATAGTGATCCCAAGTGTCTGCCTTGCGGTACGCCTCAGTTTGCCGAAAATTTAGCTGAACATTTACATTCACATTTACTGAACATTTGCAAACTGCAGGCCCAATGAATCAACTATAAGTTTGGGGTCATAAAGGGTGTCCACGATGAAATTGTCACGCTATAAAATTACTCTAACTTTTTAACCGTTGGGTAGAATTTAACGAAAACTTGGGTGGATTAAGTTCATGATGCATTGTTTACATCCTGCAAGTTTTAAAGTCCTTGATCAAAATTCGCGGAAATGGAGTCGAAAGAACAGCTCGTGCGTGATAAAATCTTGCGCATTCATCACGAAACAAGGATCACTCACATCGTTCCATCGCTAAAACGTTGGGAATCGTAAATTCCACGGTGTCACGAGTGATTAAGCGGTTCGAAGAACGATTGACAATCGATCGGAATGCCAGAAGTGAAAGAAAAAGTATTCCGGACAACACCAAAAATCACAACCGCGTAGTTGGGGCCTACAACCGAAACCCGGACGCCTCCGTTCGGGATGTGGCTAAGAAGCTGCACCTGAGCCGAAGTTTTGTCCAGAAGGCTAAAACTAAGGCTGAGCTTCGACCGTTCGAGGTACAAAAGGTCCCTAATCGCGACGAGAAGCAGAAAAAGTCTGCCAAAACCCATGTCAGGAAGTTGTACCTCAACATGCTGATGAAAGTTGAATGCTGCATCATGGACGACGAAACATATGTTAAGGCCGACTTCAAACGGATCCCCGGCAACCTGTTTTTCACGGCCAAGGATAAGTTGAGCGTTCCGAAGCATGTCCGCCATCAGAAGATGTCCAAATTTGCGAATAAATTCCTGGCCTGGCAAACCATCTGCACGTGCGGGAAGGACACGATGGACGGACAGGTGTACATGGAAGAGTACCTCCATAAGCAGCTGCTTCCGCTCCTGGAGGTCTACAACGTCCCAACAATCTTCCGGCCGGATTTGGTCTCATGCCACTACTCCAAGGACGTGCTGAAGTGTTATGCGTACAATAAGCTCAATTTCGTGCCGAAAATTTTGAAACCCTCCCAACACTCCGGAGCTCCGCCCCATCCAGAAGTACTGGGAGATTATGAAGAAGCACCTTCTTAAAAGACCTAAGGTAGTGAAAAAGGTTGAGGAACTGAAGAAAATATGGTTTTACATGCAAAAAACGGTTGATTCGCAGATTGTGCAGAATCGTGCGGGCATTTGCGTATGGACTGTAAATTAAATACGAGTAAAATGGTAAAATGAAGTTTAATTGTTATTTTTCAATCCCTGACTATTTGATGGCAATTGGATGAAAACTAGGATTTTGCGAATCAATTTTGTGTGTGGCAATTTAATCGTGGACACCCACTGACAGGCGAAGTACTAAAACGTTGAAATTCGTTAAAAAATTTCTAACGGTCGCCATGGAAGAAGCCCCCTTTTACACTTCCTTGCTTTAAATGCCACCAAGGGTCTGGGTTTTCAGCAGAAACTTCGAATTGAGGTCCACCGCAACAACTAATTCTGGGAATTCTCCAAACACCAGCAATCAGTCTGTGCACCTCGACGTAAGCTTATATTTATCCCCAGATGTTATCTTGCAAATATTAAAAACAATTCGATAGACAGAGAGTGCATATTGCTCTTGCGAGCTAATATTTGCTGCATGCCAACATCCAACATGCTGATTAGGAAAATGTGTGTACCTCGTGGACAACAGTTTTCAATCAGTTTCCTCCTGAAAGGGGAAGAGAGAGAGTGTGTGTATAAATATTTGCATGGTGATTGATAGAGTGTTTTTCGCACTTTCACATAATTTATAGTTGAAAGTGCATACCGTTGGAGTTCTCCTGACTGATGAGTACATTTGCAGTACTTATAAATGAGAGTGTGGGTGGTTGATGAGAATGTAAACCACGCTTCGCACCTCACCTTCTGACATATCTATCTACCCAACCCTTTAAAACACGACATCGACCGTAATTTGGTGACAGGCATCGTGAATGGGTGTTGACAATGCACTCGAAAGAGTGCATCCGTTTCCGATGCCGACGAGGCTTTCCGCTTAAATTAACATCGATACCCGGGTGCATCATCATCCAGGGGATTATACCTATCGCCGGGCGATGTTCAATCGTGTGAATTGAACGGAAAAGATGAGAAACAACTAAAATATATATGAAAGAGGTAGATATACCGATATTTGTAGCATCTACTTCATCTGCTTCAGCAACCAGCGACAATGGATTCCCACAACGCCGGGTAGTTTGCTGATGATGGCAACATTTATTAATTCATATTCAATTAGACTCACGCTGCATAATTGGAATGAACGTTCTTCATGCATTATTTCCATTTGGTGGTACCAAAAATAGATGCACCATCTACAATCTGCCATGGCTGGTTATCGGTGAGAGATAACGGGACCGAACAAGCCTATCACACGAATTAGTTTTGAAAATGAGAATGAATGTATTTTCATAACTAAGTAAATCACAGTCAAAGATCCTTAGAACACAACTAATACATAGCAGAAAGTTTAATTAAAATTTTCAATTCATAAGATAAGATTATTTTTGCACAACAAAGGCTAATTTAATAGTTTAATAAAAGTTTGGGCTAAAGGCCGTGCGAACGGGGGAGGGATTTAACACTCTCTTCCCCCATGGAGATCTTTTTTAAGTAAAATTTCCAGCGCAAGAAATGAATTTACCGTAGTAACGTGAAATTACTTGATCCCAAAAGGTGATTAAAAATAAGTGTTACAAACATGTCAGAAAATTTACTTGTCCCCGGCGGTATTTATCCTAAATCACCCTAGGTCAGTGGTCGGCAAGCTTTTGAATCAGAAGAGGCAAAAACTTAAAATTTTCAGAGTTTGAAAGAGCCACATTGAAACAAAATATATGAATGATAAGTGTACTTAAGTTTTACGAAAATCGCTTTAAAATCATAGAAATTATTCTTACTCTTGGATATTTTTTCAAATTTGTTTCTGATTACCATAAAGTACGTGAAATCTCTTATGGATCGTTAATTTTGTTGAACATGGTGTAATTGTATATAAATTTCAATGCGTTGACAAATATCGGGTCGAGAAAACTTCGAATCCATTTCAAGCTTAAATTAAGAAAGTACATGAAGTTAAAGTCAAAGATTTGAACATATTAACATAATTTATAATTTCTTCGGCAAAGAAAAGCTTACCATAACAAATAACAAAGTAAAGGAGAATACATTTTCATAACATTTTCAAGCTTTCTCTTAACAATCCCCCAGAATTAGCTTATTCTTATCATCATCCATAAGTATATAATCCTCATTCTTTTAGAGATTGGAAAGGATCAGCTAATTCTTGGGAGTTGTCATGAGAAAGCTAAAAAAAATTATGAAAATGTATTCTCCTTTACTTTGTTATTTGTTATGGTAAGCTTTTCTTTACCGAAGAAACTGTAAATTATGTTATTGGACTGAAATTAATGTAGCCAAAAATCAAATTCTTCAAAATCATGCTCCTGATAACTGGTTACACATCTCATTCCAAAATTAATATTTTCGTAATGCATGACATTAAGCAAACGAGTGTTCCGAATTTTATGCATCTGTAAATTTAAAAATCTCATTTTTGTCACATGTGATATCTTCAGCATTGTGTGTCCAATTAAATAAGAACAAACTTTAATAGCCTCGATGAATAACCTACATTGTGGATAATTCATCTTACTAAAGCATATATTACTGAAAAAATCAGTGGTGTCACCAGTATAAATCGGCAATAATGTGACTTGAAGCCTTCATTTAAAATTCGTGACAAATAATAAAGCAACAGCACAATTTAACTGGCAAGATCAGTTCAAGGATACTTTTGTTTGAGCTTTCGATACAAAAATAATTCTTAATCCATATTGAAAAAAAAAGATGTCCGTTACTGAAACTTTGTTCGAAATTTCTGTGCTTTTAATAAATCTTGGCTGAAGGCATCACACTTGAAATTTTAAATGTGTTCAATGGATCAAAAGTCAACCTTTTGTTAAAGGCATACAATTTAATTATTTAAAAAGAACTAGTCAGTTTAATTATCTTTTGCGACTATTTAACCTGTGTTTGAGTATTCAAATATGTTTTAAGAATTGAAATTATCATTCATTCTGGATGCTTATTCGTGTTTGAAAAGCTATTACGTTTTAATTTGTAATTCTCAATTTCAGAATTTTGTATTTTAATTTTATGTACAATTTTGAAAACTGTATGCGAATTTCAAACAGTTTGAAAATTTGGAATTTGGTAGAAATTGTGGAAAAAAAAACTTGAAAAAAATCGGGCCTTTTTCCTCGATATCCGGTCAATCTGACCTGGCATTCTCAATTGTTTCTTTGAAAATCAGGGCAAGACCGATAAAATCCGGGAAATCTGAAGTACTAATGAGGTAACTGGATGAGGATACATTAAAATTATTATTTTCAATTTAAATAATTTAGATAAGATTGAGGTGGTTTTCTCAAAATTTCTTTGTAACATGTCAAAGTTGTAAAAATATTGGCGAAATGGTTGTTAAATTTAATTACGATTTTGCAAACTTCAACTGAGCAATTTATGTAGAAGGCAATTTAAGAGTGCTTACAATATAAAATTTGATGAGGGTTACGTTGTTTGATAACAAAACAGAGGCTGTCTCAAAACTACTTTTTTGTAAATGATAAACTTTGATTTTCCTGTTAGTTCAACTCTTTTGTTTGATTCACTCAAAAACATACACACGTTTTAAAAATAAATAAATTGATTTAAGTTTTTGCTTAAAAAACAGTTGTTCTTTGCAATTACTGTGTACAATAAATTTAATCTTGATATCTATGCCGATACTTCAAAAACAGTAGAAATAAAAAAAATTGTATAATTTTAGCGTAGTGAGCTAGAGAGCCGCAGCTTTACATCAAAAGAACAGCATGTGACTCGCGAGCCGCAGGTTGCCGACCTATTCCTTAGGCCTAAGACATTTCATTCTACGGAATTATATATATATATATATATATATCTTCATTACGTCGTATGGAACATCATAAGAATTCACGGTAAACTGCTGCAAAAGTTATCAAAATAACTTTAAAATTTGTGTTTTACGTATGGAATATGTTTTTCAGGCTACAAATATTCTAAATGGAAAGAAGTTGCGACTAGTTTAAGTCAGTTTTTGTATTTCTTCGTAATAAAACTCTTAGATTACATTTTGTTTCAGACGACGTAAGTAAAGCTCACGCGAGATATTTTTTTTTTGTTTCGATCATAGTCGTTTTAACAGGTTTTAACATCTTTATGTCATTCGCGACTTATATCAAGGATGCAGTTGGCGGACAGTTATTGAAAAACTTATCCGGCACAACTGTAACCGATGTTTACTCTTGGGCTTGAACTCACGAACATCGGCTCAGGAAGCAACTGACTTGCCAACTGAGCTATATCACAAGCCACCAGCGGAATCATATGACGTTTGCAAATCGCAACTAATTGAAACTCAAACCTTGACACACATAAACCCTAGTTCGACTTATGAATCGGATTTTATAAAGAAGTGTATCTTAACAAGTTCATCCCCTACTTAATTACTAATAGACTTAATAATAAAAATAAATCGTTTATATCATTACAAATTTTATGTAGATATGAAATCTTCTTCAAGAAACCAATTGTAGCCTCAATTTTATTTTGTATTTCTTGATCTTTTAATACACTCAAAAGATTTTTTTTATAAATTACACAAGGCCAAAAAATTCACATTTTCTGAGGTGCAGTGAATTTAAGAGCTTATTTTGATTGATTTTGGTGCCCTAAAACTTTTGAAAATGAACATGAAACATCTAAGAAAATTCTTCATTTTCCTGACAAAACTTTAAAGCATTCCAAAAAAAAATTAAAATAATGGCACGAAAATAGTTTCTTCAAGAACCACAGTAACTTTGACATCTTCGAAAAAAGTTATAAAAGTTTTATATTTGTTTGCTACTCACAATTCTGTGGAATAAAAGATTTTTAAAGAATTTTTAAATAAGTTTATTTCTAAACCTAGTTAGTTTTAAGATATTTTTAAAAGCAAAACTTAAATCTTTTTGCAGACTGCAACAAATTTGTTATATGAGAGATTTTTTTTAAATTTTCTTCAGTAATGTCAGAAATACTTGTCTTCCCATATTTATACAGCCCATTGAATCACTTTTTAGATCATGCATCATCATCATTAAAATATTATTCCTAAATTCAATAAAGTATAATGAACAATTTCTTCATATTATATTTTAAATTATGAAGAGTTTAATCACCTTAGTAATGTTTGTTAATTAAATTTATCGATCTTATCGGTGAAACTTATATTCTTTCAGTAAGTACTATGAATTATGAAAATTAGAGATGAGTAGAAAGAAATTCATACATAGGTATTTAAAATGAGCGAGTAGAATTTTATAGGAAGCATTTTTATCACATCTCATAAATTTGTTCCTTGTAGAACAAATTTTCATTTTCATAATCTTGAAATATTTATACTAAAACAACATAGCTTTTACCGATAAGGCTGATAGATTAATCTTACATTTCATTTAAATTTTCAAATAAATTTACGGAACTTTATAGTCGAACTTATGAATTTTTTGAAGCATTTTTTTTGCCTTTGTTTTTAACTCTGCAGTTTTGTGTTTTGCAAACATAATCTTCTATAAATCCTATAAATATAGATTTTTAATAAGAAAAACTTAGTTTCTACCTTTTGTCATTCCCAGGACCCAATATTTAAATTGACGGCGAAAAAAAATTCAGAGCCTATACTATAAACTATAATTGCGCTTGTCAATTTTTAAACCTTTTACTCATTTATAATTGTTTGTTATTGTATTGTCAATTCATTTTTTTGGAATCGATTATGACTTAATGAAAAAAAACAAACTTTTGCAGCCTTCTATTTTGATAACTGGAATAATTTGAATATAAATTTTTTTTATCACTAACTCTGATGATTTTTAAAATAAAAATATTTTTTTCCTTTGTATCAAATTCAATTTAATTATCATCTATGTGATTTGAATAAATTCTCTAAAGTTAAAAAAGGATATTTTTTCCTTATAGAAAATTTTCATTTCAAATCGTGATTAAATATTATTTCAAATTAAAAATTAAAGAGAGGAATTTTTCAATCAAAATTAAAATAAAAAAAAGTAAATTAATATGATAAATAATTAACAATTATATTATCATTTTGCAATATTAAATCACGGTTAATTATTGACCTGATCTGAAATTCATTTTAGAATTCCGATTTAATTCCTTTTTAACCTGGTATTATATTCTATGTATTTTATTTCTTTGCACTGATTCTTATGTCCAAAGTATTAAATTACGTTTAAATAACTTACCGGAAATAGCATTGATTGGAAACTTGACGGTTGATTGATTTGAAAGTATGAGTTTAACACCGTTTTTTTTACTTTTCATGGTCATGATTTATTCGAGAAAAAAAACATGTCTAAATACATGCAAAATGTAGAAACCAACTTTAGCAATCGGATACTTGTTGTTGGATGCTTTATTGCATTTGATAACTGGTCATTTTTCGATTTTTTTTCTTTGAATTTTGAAAACGTAAAAATAAATAAAAGAACTCGAATTTTATTGTTTGAGAATCTTATTTGATTTACGTGACAAGATTTCTAGAACTGGTAATTTTGTACAAATCGGTTGAGAAACAAAAGAAATGTAAGGCTTTTCAGACGGGACACTCTCTAGACACACAGATTGCCCGGATTTCCAATGAAATTCTCGAGACAAGTCCGGTCTGGCCCGGGTGTCCGGATATTGGAGAAATGAGAAAACTGCTCGAAACTTTCCCGGTGTTATCCAAATTCTTTGGAAAATTCATCAAAAATCTAAAATTTAATTTCAAATTTTACGTTCAAAACCTTTTTTGAACAGCTTTTTTCGGATGCCTTAAATACGAATAAAACACTGCTAATGTGATTCGATAAAAAATTCAATAATATTTCTTTACTTCCCCTCAAATGTTTTTGATTTGTGCCGGGTTTAAAAAAAATGCCTGGAACTGCTCGCAACTGTCTGGCCCAGGGTATCAGGTATCAGAATGGGAGTAGGCTTAATAGCGGCACGTTATCCAAACATACGGGAAAATTGTGCCTAGCCTTTTTTTATCCAAGATTTCATCATTTACCTGAGAAACCTGAAAAACCTATAAAAGGAAGAAATAAATTCAATCTATTTAAGATGGCATAAAGCCTTTCCACTAGGGATTATTAGCATTGAAGCTCTTTTCTACATTCGGTAAGGAATGATAGAATGTTTTTAAAGTTTAATTTCTTAAACTCAGATTCGCTTAAAGCGTAAGATCCCAGAGTACGAAAACGTAGTCTGGCAAATGAGGGACAGTTACATATAAGATGGAAGGGATCTTTCACATCTGATTCACAACTACCACATATTGGAGATTCAGCACGCTGAATGTTGTGCATGTGATAGTTGAGTTTACAATGACCGGAGAGTGCTCTGATCAAGATGCTGCAATGAGATTTATTTAAAGTTAATAAGTACCTCGATATGATTGGAGATGGTTTTTCTAAAAATAATTTAGTTTGACGACAAGTGTCCAACTCTTCCCAGTATCGTTTATGCTGGTTAGAGGACCAACTTTGAATTTGGTTTCTGAACCAACATGGTGATATTGGGAAAGCCGGCTCTGGTCCGTAAAATTCCTTTTCCGATCCAGCTCTAGCGAGTTTGTCGGCGCATTCTTTTCCAAAAATTCCCTTTTGTCCGGGTACCCATAGAAGGTTTAATACTTCGCCTCAGCAAGTTCTTCGATTGCTTTCCGGCATGCGATTACCAGTTTTGATCTAGAACTGGAAGCACTGAGTGATTTGATAGCTGCTTGGCTATCTGGACAGAAATAAATTGTTCTGAACATAATCTTCTTTTGAAGTGCAATTTGCACTCCATACATAATAGCATATAGCTCAGCCTGAAAGACTGTTCAATATTTTCCTAGAGGTTGAGCATGTTCTATATTCAACTCGTGACAGTAAATTCCTGCACCTGCACGACCGTTTGATAATGAACCGTCAGTATAGAATACAATATGAGAGGACATTTGGTCCTCTACGAAATCTGATAACCATTCTTGAGGAGAAGGAAATTTGACTTTAAACCCCATGTAGGGAAAACTACTCGAGAGTGTTAAATCGTTTGGAGCTAAATTAAACTTGTTTAATCTAACTAATTCAGGCCACACATTTGTATGACTCGATGAACTTTCGATATTTCCTGACAGCCAGAGACCAACTGCCTGTAGACGAAAAGCACATGAGAAGGCTTCCTGTTTTAGGAACAAGTGTAGAGGTTTGATAGAAAACAGAGCCTCTAGTGCTGCAGTAGGAGTTGTAGTGAACGATCCGGACAATCCTAAAAAACACATTCTTTGAAGGTGATTTAGTTTTGTCCGAACTGTTGCAACTTTTCCTTTCTGCCACCACACTATACACCCATAGGCCAAGATTGGTCTTACTATTGTGGAGTAAATCCAGTGAATATGTTTGGGTTTGAGTCCCCAGTTTTTCCCGATTGCACGTCGGCATTGTCCGAAGGCCATGCATGCTTTTTTGATTCTGAATTCGATGTGATCAGACCAGTTTAATTTGGAGTCAAGAATGACACCCAAATATATAAATTGTACGTCTCGGTGGTCGGGTGGTTAGCGTGGTAAGACGGTAATCGCTGGTCCACTGATGGCATGGGTTCGATTCCCATCTCGGTACTGGGTGTTAAATGTTAATCTTAAGTTGTCCACGTCATTTATTCAGTCTGTAAAGCCTAAATCGGCTAAGACGGTGTATGTCTTTTAAAAAAAAATATTTAACTTGATCAGACACGGTGATTTCGGAACCATAAAACAGCAGAGGGCGCACCCCGCGGGTGATACGTTTTTTAGTAAATAAAACAATATTAGTTTTCAGAGGATTAACTGAAAGTTCTACATGAGAACACCATCGTTCAATAGAGCGCAGAGCTTGTTGCATTATATCAAATAATGTGCTGATAATCATCTGCGAATCCATAGGTTGGTATTCCACGGTCATTGAGTTTTCTCAACAAGCCGTCTGCAACTAGGTTCCACAAAGCGGTGATAGTACACCTCCCTGTGGGCAACCACGTGTGCTAACTTTTGTTATTGAAGCCTGTCTTAAAGACGAATGAAGATTCCTGTTACTTAGCATTACGCTAATCCAGTTAATTATAACATTAGGCACTCCATGAAGTAGTGCCGCATCCATTATTGATGTAAACGAGACATTTTCAAATGCTCCTTCTATGTCTAGAAATGCTCCTAGACATGATTCTTTCTGTGAAAAACTATTTTCAATATTATGTACTACGTTGTGCAGAAGAGTTAATGTTGATTTTCCTGTTTGGTATGCATGTTGTGTCGCATTTAGCGGATGTTGGAAAAGGCATTCTTGCCGGATATGATGATCAATTAAACGTTCAAGTGCTTTTAATAGAAATGAACTTAGACTAATAGGACGAAAGCTTTTGGCTTCGTCGTATGATGATCGTCTCCCTTTAGGGATGAATTTCACGGCTATCTGCCGCCAAAGTTTAGGAATATATCCATGAGCAAAACTGCTTATCATTATTTTTCTTAATATGTGTTTGAAATGATCGAAACCTTTTTGAAGCAAAACTGGAAATAAACCGTCAATTCCAGGAGATTTGTATTGAGCAAAACCATCGATTGCCCATTTGATCGATTCTGTAGTAACTATTTTCCGAGCGAAATGCAAGGATTCTAGACTTCCAGGAAAGAATTCAGGCTCTATCGATGAATCTTGATCAACACATCCTGGAAAGTGAGTATTGAATAGACAACTTAATGTTTCTTCGTCGTTTGATGTATAATCACCACTAGGGGTTTTAAGGTATGAAACCTGATAATCTTTTGATTTGGCTAAGACTTTATTTAACCTACTTGCTTCGTGCAAGCATGAAATGTTTGTGCAGTAGCTCTGCCAACTTGAGCGCTCGGCAGCTCTTGTTGCTTTCCGGTAAGCTCGGCGAGCCAACTTGAAAGCATCAAAACCTTCCGTGCGCCTTCGGTTCAAGAGCGCATGCAGTTTTTTCGTAATTTACTGAGATTTGAGTTCCACCATGGTGTACTGTTTTTGTTGAATTTCAACGTTCGTAAGGACACGCTTCTTCATAAGAATTCAAAATAATTTCGGTGGTTTTTGCAACAACTTCATCCAACTCAAGAGAAGTAGTAATTTCAGGTGTATATCCATGATGTTAGTAGCAAGATGCTCCAAATATAGGTCCCAATTAGTTGTTCTTGGGTTTCTGAATATAATTGTTTCTAAAAACTCACCTGAGTTTTCAAAATAGATAAACCTGTGGTCAGAAATCGATTCTTCATTAGGCACATGCCAATTTGAAGTTTCCTGAGAACAAAGTGTGATGTCAATCACCTCTTCTCTATCACACCTAACAAAAGTTGGATTATTTCCTACATTTAGAATTTCTAAATCAGTGCTGCTTAAATATTCCATTAAATTTGAGCCTCTCAGATTGATATCTGAGCTACCCCTTACAAAATGATGGGCATTGGCATCACAGCCAATTATAAGAGGTATATTTTGTGATTCACAGAATAAAATGACATTTTTTAAATCATCCGTAGGGGATGATTGTTCATATGGTTAGTATGCTGAACAGTAGACGTATTTTCTATCAGGCAGCGAAACCTGAACGACGCAAACCTTTTTTGAACAGCTTTTTTCGGATGCCTTAAACACGAATAAAACACTGCTAATGTGATTCGATAAAAAATTCAATAATATTTCTTCACTTCCCCTCAAATGTTTTTGATTTGTGCCGGGTTTAAAAAAATGCCCAGAACTGCTCGCAACTGTTTGGCCCAGCTACGTGCGAAAATAATTCTGGAATGCTAGGAAGTTATGAAATTAAAGAGTTCATGAATTTATAAGGAACCCCAGATTTTTTTAACTGTCTTCTGTATCCGCAGATCTTTGTTTCTGTTGTTCAAGTCTCTAATGAAATGATAGACTGACACACAATAGACTGAGTCGAGTTGGGCTTATTTTTTAATTTTCAAACCTTGGGGTCTTGAAAGCTTCGTTTAAACTCATCCATAATTTTTTTTTGTAGAATTTTCAAGTAACATTTACATGAGTAACTGTTAGGATTGTACAGGAAAATTGAATATGTTGTACTGAAAAATCAACATCATTTTAGTTTCTTCTGTGGAACCGAGCCTTCAAATGGGTTTTTGTGCCAATTTACAAATTCTCTAAAGAAAATTTTCCGATGAACAACTTTGTCCAAGTTTGAACAGTCACTTTGTTTTTTTTAGCATTTTAGATTGTGTATTTTAGTTTCAAAATAAGTCTTCAGAAACAATTAATACCAAATTTTGAAAAAGCTCTGCGAAATACTTGTTTGAATCCTCAATAAGGTACCCACTTGCGAATTATCGTATTTTGAAGTTGTTCGATAGGCGGCTGGTCTAAAAGACAATGAGCTTAGAAATTCAAGCAATTAGTGTAAGACCGTTTATTGACCCTCCCCCCCCCCCATCTGATTAAGTTACAAACGTCGCTGAACAATACTCAAGTTTGTATCTGCTTTGGACATAGTTTGATCTACAAAATTAAAAAGAAACATTTTTTAGCTTCTTCTCATGTGTAAATGCATGAGAAAGTTTAATTGATTAAACATTAGTTGTAGTTTCTGAAAAGGTATAGAAACATCTTGCGATAATACGGGCTAAGATAAACAAGCAAAAGCTATCCACGCCTGTATATTTTAACGTTTGGAAGAAAAAAAAAATCTAAACTTTGAATAACCTAAAAGTGTCATTAATCGTCCATCAAAGTTTTCGAGAACCATCTAGAAAATCCAATAAAACCGCGATTTCGACAAGTGGAACGGCGACTCCGCCAATTGATGGAATAAATTTAGCTCCGGTCGCTGAACTACCACCACTTGTTCTCGCTTGGCTGAGCAATCATCAATGGAAGTTGCATTGACCAACCGCTTAGCAACCGATCGAGATAAGTAAGTAGGTAGGTAGTTAAGTTTAGTCATTCATGTCACAGCAACTTCTAGTCCTGCTCCTCCGGAGCCTCTGAGCAACTTGAAAGCTTTATCAACTCAGACATCAATCAATAGAAACACATAATGGAAAAATACTGAAGCCTCTCGGTTTGGTTGTGTTTCGCACTTACCTCCTTTTCCGGGTGATATTTGTACTCTACCATACACGGCAACTCCATGCCAAGGTCGGCACAGGGATGCTGCAAACTGTCCAGCTGTTGTGTTGAGAGAAAAAAGTGAACAATAATGCAGAAATATGTGAGTTATTTTACCTCAAGCGAACTGTTCACTGTATGTTCAACTTACCAGCAACGATACTGGGTTAGTGCTGCGTCCTTCGAGCCCATCGGCCAAACTGAACAGGTCGTGCTCGACCAGGCTCTTCTGGGCATCGTAGTAGTTTAGCCGGGCCCGCAAAAGCTCGTCCGGATGCTTTTGGATTTTTTCCGGGGACCAATATGGCCAATTGCCCGCCAGCATGTATGATAACGAAATTCCGCTAGGTCCATTGCCTGTGTTAGGATAGAAAAAAGGGGGAAATCATCTGTTAGAGCTTGCACAAAGAACTGGTAGGAATTAATTTGTTTTCATTTTTTTTTGCGTGGTGGAATAAAATTCTGCGACAATCGAGCGGAAAAAATGTATTGTTTGTAAATCGAGTTTGAAATCCCTTCCGGCTTATCAAAACTTTACCAGGTTGGTATGTCATTTAACAGTCGAGCACGTTGTTGTGACTTTAGTTTATTTTAAACGGTTATATGTGTTCCTAGCAAGTGAACCTTGATGACGACCGTGCAACTGACAACAAATGATTTGCATTGAGGAGCGATGTCGTGTTAATTGAATGCAATTTGCCTTAGTTATTCCAGTAAACCTTGTGTTGTGTCTTCATTTAGAAGGCCGACTTGGGTAGAAACAAGTGAATGTAGAATTTGGAAAGTTGAAATGAAAAGTTCTCAAAAATTGTGTGTTGATCTAAACAACAATTTAGGATTTCAGGTAAAGAAAATAACGTTTCAGGTTTTGGCAGTAAGAAATGGAACACAATATTTAAAATTTAGACAAAAAACCTTTGTGATAACTTTAATAAAAGCCTCAATTTCTTTATAAACGTTTAGAAATAAGTGGCTTTTGAAAAATTAAAGGGTGATACGGTCAAAATTTGGTCAAGGGAAAACGCGTGTAAATCGGTGAAATCGTTTATTTAAAAAATCAAATTTAATTTCTTTTTCAAGTTTAATTTGTATAAAAACCCTGCCATCAGATTTTGTACAGCCACCTTGTCCACCTTCTTCACCGCAGAAAGCCAGTTTGCCTTGAACTGCTGCTCGTCCTTAGCAATTTTTTTTGGTCTTCTTTAGGTTCCGCTTGACAATAGCCCAGTATTTCTCAATTGGGCGGAGCTCTGGCGTGTTGGGAGGGTTCTTGTCCTTGGGAACCACATGCACGTTGTTGGCGGCGTACCACTCCATGGCCTTTTAACCGTAATGGCAAGAGGCCAAATCCGGCCAAAACAGTACGGAACAACCGTGTTTCTTCAGGAAAGGCAGCAGACGTTTATTCAAACACTCTTTCACGTAAATTTCTTGGTTGACACTCCCAGAAGCTATGAAATGGCTGCTTTTCAAGCCACAGGTGCAGATGGCTTGCCAAACCAGATATTTCTTCGCGAACTTTGACAGTTTCATGTGCTTGAAATTATCTGCTACCTTTCCCCTTCCTTTTGCCGTATGAAACTCCTGTCTCGGAAGCTGCTTGTAGTTGGCTTTGACGTAGGTTTCGTCGTCCATTACCACGCAGTCAGCATCGTCGTGTACAGTAGACTGGCCCAAATTTGTATGGGATGATTTTTACAACATTTTTTTCAAGGCGACACCCCATAGATTGGTGCATTCAGGTCCAAAAATGACTTTCTGAAAGTTTCAGGTCATTTGGCAGAAGCACGAGCTGGCGCAAAAGACTTGAAATTTGTATGGATATTTTCGGCAAAATGTATGAAAAATCGACTCTTTGTGTTCTAAAATACGTCTCTAGTGTGCTAGAAAGCTCAGAATTTCAGAATTCTTTGCAAAAAGTTGAAAGAAAGGTTTGAAAACTATGAACGGCTGCGTTGTTTTGTGATTAGAAAAAAGACTTTTGGTTTAAATGATCTTACTTCAAAAATTTTGGCGTTCATATTACATTATTATATCACACATTTAATTGCAAATAACTCATCACAGTCAGCTCGTATCGCGTCACAATCTTCTACTAACTTGTTTGTCATTATTTGAACTACAATTCCTGAAATTCTGAGCTTTCTAGCATACTGGTAACATATTTTAGAACACAAAGAGAATTTAGAACAGAAAGTATGTCGAATTTTTCATACATTTTGCCGAAAATCTCCATACAAATTTTAAGTCCTTTGCGCCAGCTCGTGCTTCTGCCAAATGACCTGAAACCTTCAGAAAGTCATTTTTTCACCTAAAGGCACCAACCTAGGGGGTGCCGCGTTGAATATAAGGATTTTTTTCATCATGGGCCAGTCTAGTGTACAGCCTCCGGGATCGTGGTTTGGCCGTCGCATTTTGTTTATCATCGCGATTTGGAGTCACTACCTTCTTGTAAGTCGATAGTCCGGCTCGTTTTTTGGCTCGATGTATGGTTGTAGACGATACACCCAGCTTATTTGAGGCATCTCGGAGAGAGAGGTTAGGGTTTCGCTTGAAACTACCGGCAACTCTCTTTGTCGTCTCAGCGGCTTCCGGTTTTCGATTTCCCCCCGATCCAGACTTCCTGGCTGTCTACAAACGTTCCCCAAACACTTTAATTGCATTTGTAACGGTTGATTTGGCCACTTTTAGCGATTTTGCCAGCTTTGCGTGCGAGTAGCTCGGATTTTCGCGATGCGCGAGCAAAATTTTGATACGCTGCTCTTCTCCCTTGGACGGCATTTTGACAACTGAAGAGTGAATTCCAAAATCAAAATCCGCTGTTTCGAAGCTGCGCTGCTGCCATCTGGGGTAGTACGATGTTGCGTGAGCAACATTCTGGGTGAACGATAAATTATAGACGACTTTACATTGCTTCGAGTTAAGTTTTCATAAATCCAAATGATTATGAAAAAAAAACACTCCTTTGAAAAATTGGAGTTTGTTTTCATTAAATTTGAATAAATTAGCCTGGTAGGAGACTCAATTCTATCTGATAGTTCCATTTTAAAATAGTCAGTCGGTCAGAGAAAACTAACATGGGGCCGTTCAGATACCACCTGGACAACTTAGGGGGGAGGAGGGGGTATGGAAATGTCCACGGAGAGGGGGGTAGGGGTTTGGGTAATGGGGATTTTTTTTAATTATCTGACAATTTGCGCCGGGGGTCTTCAGATTTTCTCCAAAATTGAAAATTTGGTTCATTTTTGCGACTTAAAAACACATGTATTTTTTCAGATTTCTAACATTTTTATTTTTTGAGTTAGCTTCGGTTAGATTTTTTTGTCAATAAAAAATAACCATTTTTCAAAGCTACATAACTCTGTTATTTTTCAACGGAAATTATAAAATAGCACATCAAAATGCATTGAAATTTTATCAGCTTTCCAAATAAAATAGATTTAAAAAAATAAATAAAGACCTTCAATATGAAAAGTTGTAAATAAACTTTAAATGGCGTCTAAAAGTACCGTCTGCACCACCGAATATTTTGCAAAAAATACCATTGAATAGCTCAATTTATGATGCAACTTTCATCTGAAGACACCAAAGTGGGCCATTAACTCCTTGAAGAGTTATGAAAGCAATAATGACGATAAATCTCTTTATTTGCGACGAAAACAAACAATGGTCGAACAACTGCACTCACATATGGAGGTAGCGCGCACTTCTAATAACATGGAAACAAAAGAACTTATCAAAGCAGGTGAAAAACACTACTTTTTCGTGCTTTGTACAGTGTTTGCAGCATAACTGACTTTAAATTGTAACCAAAATTCTTAGTATCGTATTGTTAATGTGATATAACTTATAAACTTTTCGATCAAAGATCATTGTGAAGCATAATCAATGCCAATAGTAGATGGTTCAGTCCCTGTGTTCGGGATCACAAAAATGTGATTAAAAAAATGAAATATAGACGTGCTTTACATAGTTTTTATATCGGGAGCTAAGCACTGGACACCAAAATCCTTTCCCATTCATCAAAAACAAAGAGTGTGACACAAATGTAGAAATAATCGAAGAGCTCAGTATGGTCAGCCCAGGCTGTAAAAAGCATCATTCCCATTGTAGGTAATATGACATTGAAAATATGATACTTTTACCGTATTCGTTTTCTCCATTCGCCCAGTTTTGAGGTTTACCATACTAGAACGAACATAATTCGTCGTCAGTGTTTTGCTACCTCGATCGCTCACAAACGAGTCTTCAGTGTTCCACCGTCCATTTTACATCAAATCTGGAGAATTACGGATGCAAAATTGAGCGCATAAACTTCTAAAAATGACAGCAAAATTTGCAAAACTTGTTGTGACCTGGTGCAAAACTGGTTATAAACAAATACGTTATTAGATTTTTGGATATAACATGAAGTCAGTTTAGCTGCAACACTCTACCGCCCCTACTTTCATAACAGTCCCATATGCAAAAACAAGCAAGCGAAAAAATCAGCTTTTTCTGTTTTGGAATACATTCTAAAATTGTGATTACCACTTTCGGCATAAACGAAAATCGTTTCTAGGTTGGCGTAATAAATCGTAAGACCTGAAATTTTCGAATTTAGGTTATTAGTAAGGTCGAGAGCACCATTTTTATTCATTATGGGACTGTTAATCGACCATATTTGAAACCTTTTTCAAATCTACTCGCATAACAGTCCCGTACAGAATATTTTTTTCTCACCAAGCTACTTTATAAGACTTAAATTTGATCATTTTTGAACTTCTAAATGCAATTTTCAGAAAAAGAAACATACAAAATATCGTAAATTCCACATTGTAAGTTGTATCTTTTTCTGATTTTTGATTGCATCCGATTGTTTTTCGCTCAGGAAGTCATTCCTAAGGAAGTCAGACCTGCCTTCGGAAACTCGTGTGCATCATTCGACATCAAGTGAGTTAAATTTTTTTAAATGAATCAAAGCAATAAATTAAAGACTATTTCGCCGAAAGAAGCATTGAAAAGTAACCAAATCCGTGGTGTTTCACATATGGAACTGTTATTCGGGTATATCTCAGATAGGACAGCCACAAATTGATATTTTTTTGAAATTTGTATAACAAAACCTCTTTTTTTAGTGTTTTATTTTGAATCCCTATGTTGAACTAAAATGACGAAAATTCATATGAGACTGTTATGCGAGAAGGGGAAGTCTACAAAGCACAAAAAATAGTGTTTTTTACCTGCTTTGATAAGTTCTTTTGTTTCCATGTTGTTAGAAGTGCGCGCTATCTCCATATGTGAGTGCAGTTGTTCAACCATTGTTTGTTTTCGTCGCAAAAAAAGAGATTTATCGTCATTATTTCTTTCATAACTCTTCAAGGAGTCAATGGCCCACTTTGGTGTCTTCAGATGAAAGTTGCATCATAAATTGAGCTATTCAATGGTATTTTTTGCAAAATATTCGGTGGTGCAGACGGTACTTTTAGACGCCATTTAAAGTTTATTTACCACTTTTCATATTGAAGGTCTTTATTTATTTTTTTTAAATCTATTTTATTTGGAAAGCTGATAAAATTTCAATGCATTTTGATGTGCTATTTTATAATTTCCGTTGAAAAATAACAGAGTTATGTAGCTTTGAAAAATGGTTATTTTTTATTTACAAAAAAATTTAACCGAAGCTAACTCAAAAAATAAAAATGTTAGAAATCTGAAAAAATACATGTGTTTTTAAGTCGCAAAAATGAACCAAATTTTCAATTTTGGGGAAAATCTGAAGACCCCCGGCGCAAACCCGTCAGATAATAAAAAAAAATCCCCTAATGTCAACGTGGACATACTTACTTTCAAAATATTTTCTAAAGGTGAATAAATATTAAGATGTTTCAATCAAAATCTTAAAATTGCAAAGCTTTCCAGTTTAAGTCTAAGCAACTAGTAACCACTTGAAAGCAAGCTATAAATATGATAATTTAGAAATTAATAATAATTATAATTATTATAAATTAGATTTAGAAAAAAAAAAACAAGTTCAAATCTGTCCACGTGAACATCCGGGGAGGGAGGTAGGGGTTTGCCAAATATCCATGCTTGGCCAGGAGGAGTAGGAGCAACATTCTACACACACACCCTCAAAATGAGGGGTGTTCAGGTTTTTTAAATGCAAAATTGAAAGTAATACGTCAAGTTGATATTGACCAAACTTTTACCGTATCACCCTTTAATCAAATTCTTAAGGTTTTGCATCCTCATATAATTAATTGAAATGATTTTCTCCCATGTTTGAATAATATTTCGTGGGATTTTTAGTTATTTTTTTGTATGGAGACCAGTTTAGAAATGAAAAACTGTGAGAAACTATCAACACGGATAAAAAAGTCTTCAAGTTGATATAAAAATTCGTAAAGTTCGTTCTTATATGCCACTGATTTTTGATTGAACCTACTAGTTTTCTCAATCAACATCGATATTTTCGAACAAATTAAAGTTTATGTGAAGTTGATTCGGCTGTAGAGGATTTTTCAACAGTAAATCGCTAAAATAGTTCAAAATATGGTAGATTTGACTATTTCTTAAAGTCAACATTAAATATTCTTATAGTTAGTTCCATAATTTCACTGGATGTTAGACTAGACTTTAAATCTTATTCATATCTAAGATGAACAAGCCAAAATGCCGTGGCATCGAATAATCTGATGGTTGACCAGATTATTGATTTTAAAACCATTGAGCAATATTAAATCAATCAAATTGAACATTGAAACAAAACTAAAAAGTGACTGTTATCAGTTCTCCCACACCTTTAGGATAAAAAACTTGTTAAATTTTATGAGATTTTTTAATGTCTATTTAGTCTAAGCTTGCCAGATTCTCTGGTTTTATCCGGACATGCCAGAATCAGCTTTGAGGCGTTGAGAGCTTCCAGGGGGGCGGTGAACTCAATTTTGAAATTTGAGGGGAGTTGAATGGGCTCAGGGGGGCAGTGAGGTCGTAATTCATTTTTTTTTTACGAATCACGAAACAACGCAGATTTAAAATAACAACGGGTAAGTTCGATGAAAAACAATGAAATTATGATACAGAACTGAACATCTGATTTGAAACTAAAATATTTAAAATTTTTACAGAGCTGCGATCTAATTTTTGTTCCAGTATCTCAAGAAAATTTCTCCAAAAATGCATCTAAAAGGTTTTTTTAAATTGTCACAGATTTTTTATACGCTCTACATGTTGATCTTTTTATGTAAGATGATTTTGGGTTCTACAAAAAAAAAATTCATTTCAGATCACAATAATACTTGGTGATCTTAAAAATGTATTGTCTAAAAAATCTGCTAAACAGATAAAACCTTCATAAAAAAATTGTTAAAAAAGCGTAACTTGTGATTTAGTAATGGATTGTTTGGAAAAAAATATGAAGTTTTTAAGGTAAGAGAAATTTTTATTTTAAGTTCTTTTGTTCATCTTTATTTCAATTGATCTAAAAAATCAATTTTGCTATTTTCCATGGATAAACCACGATAAACTTTTAATCTATAGATTGCCGGAATTCAGTTATTAGGATCTTATTTAAACTTTACGACCCGTGAATGCTGCATAACTTTGAACAAGGCTCAAATTCAGATACCAAGAAATAATATTATTTTTAGCTTGACAGTAAACAATTTGTATTCAATAATGCAAATTAATGGAGAATATAGAATAAGGTTTATCAAAATTTAAGATCTATGATTTTATACCAAAACAGACTAATCAATCAGTTTAAGTAATTGTCCAGATAACTTTACATGGAATTAAGTGTTTACTGGAGGTTTGAAGCAATAAGAGGCCCTTGGAGCCAAAAGGGTATAAGTGCATAAAAGCTATTTTTCTTTCAAACAAAATAGTATGTAAGGTTTTTAATAATCTTTCAAACAAAATAGTATGTAGGTTTTTAATAACATCCAGACTAAATTGATGAAGAGTTAAAACACTTTTTATAATCGCCAACACTTTTAATAAAGAAAAAAACATCAATTAAACGAACAGCACCAAGTTAGGCTCCATCTTACTCCAGACATAAAAAAAACCATTGGATTTTTTGTTAGTGCTTACTCAATATCAAATTGCAGCCGATTGTCCTGGTCCTTTACTTCTTATCAAATCTATCACGTATCTCACATCTCACTCTCATTCGTCTCAAGTTTTCACTTAATTTCTACAGGTTAGCTTAAGGTGCTTTTCATGCCCTCATTCCCCTTACAGGTTATCCCATAAAAATAAATGTTAAAATTTTCTAAACCATTAAATTTAATGATCTTTAATTTGGGGAAATAGTTATCTTCGAAAGGTACAATGGGAAAATTTGGCCTCAAAATCCGCAAAAAAATCGAAGTCCCTTCGGTGAGCCGTTGTATCTTTATCGAAAAAAATCATGATATTTAAGGCTTATGCTCTTTCTCCCTTTGATATCTCACGTTACACTAATTCTTTCCATCACCCTTGAAAATGCGATAACTCCCAGGTACGATGATGTACGAAGACGAACACAGAACATTAGATTCGAAGCCGCGGGTTTGAGAACCAGAAATAATACTTATCATACGTGAAATCTTCACAGAAATTTAAATCTGTCATCGGATTCGATCGGAACAATTCGAGAGAGGTGTTTTTTACTTTGATACCCAGAATTAAGCTATTTTCATAAGGTTTTCAGTGAAATTGCATAAAACGAGCTGAAAGTTTTTTAATACTCAAACTAATGTAAAACAAACCATTTACAGATAAGAAGATCTTAAGAAGCGATCTGTTTTACCCCTTTTTAGCCTTACTAAGATTATGTAGTTTAATGAAATAATCACTTTGTATCTCACTTAAGTGTTGATCGATTTGAAGAAAATGAACACAAAAATTAAAGCGTTAGAATGTGTTCAACAACGCTCAAAATGTTAGATCTATTGAAGAATGTCTTCAGAAGACCTTTAAAAAAATTTAATTTATCAAAATAGTGTATTTATGTAAAAGGTCTCATTTATAAGGCTTGTAACTTATGTGACACTTCATCAATCTTCATGACCCTTTCATATATCTTTAAAATGATTCCCAAAAACATTTCTTCTGAAAACATTTTTGGCTAAAATTGATTTTCACGAAGTTATGCTTGTGTTTTTTTTTCATAAAAAAAGGGCAAATAACACTTCACTCAGATGTTTCTTGTCAAATCTGACGACAAATCTGAACTCCTAGGAAAATATCACACAAGGTAAGCATTACTTAAGGTCGTTAAACCTGCGGCTTGGATTTTTTAGAATTTTCGATACAAATTTTCCCACCGTTCGATGTGTGGAAAGATGAAGATAATCGTGGAATTTTTTGACAGTCATTCTCCAAATAAGCGATTACTCATTTTTTTCCAAGTTTACTGATCATAGAGTTGCTTATCTACCTGGCACGTGTACCAAATTCAACAATTCAAAGTGGGGAGGTATCTACATAAATAATAACAATTCATCAAAATTCCTTTTACCTGTCGCAGAAGTTTACTAACTAATGAACACATTCCCAGACACTGTTCATCGGTTCGCTTAGCGAGACGAACATTGTCCTTTGACATTTTGGACATAGTGTCCGCATTGGTAGCTATCATTCAAAGTTCTTCACGTCTACACGTCAGATTGTGCGTTTTCCCACAGACATACATTATTTCCGTTCCTTACAGCAGGGGGGTCTCTTCGGGTAATCAATTATGATTATGTGTATGAATGCGGACAACTTTCCCGATAAGATAAACTAGTTCCGATTACCTACGCTTTACGGACGGGCCTAGGCCCAAGTACAGATTGATCTAGTTCCCGGTTGTAACGATGACGCGGTACCTTTCAAACATAGCTGCTGAAGCTTATCTGCGCTCATTGTGCGGTTTATGATGATAACCTGCCTGTGTGTTTTCAAACACTGGTGGTTGGTAATTTTCCATTCGCGTGATATTTGGGAATGTGTCAAAGTGATATCAATCTAGGTGGTTGTTTTCCAAATTGGGTCCAAATGTGTGTCATCTGGAAATGTAGGATTTTGTTGCCGCCTGAAAGCTGTGAGATAAATCTAAATTGAAGCATCGAAGCGAAATTTTAGTATGGGCAACTACTATCTGAATCAGGCACGAAAATGTTCATCGTCATTAGTGGATAAGATAGGTGAAAGATTAAAACGTCCGGGTGAAGCTGAATGCCTCATCAGGCTGAGAAACCTAAAGATTAAACTATAGAGATGGATTCCCATAAATAGAACATTCTTGGTGCTGTTGCTTTTCCTAACTGTAGATTAAAAACAATGATAAGCACCATTGGATGTAATATTATCTTTTACTTATGAAAATTTAACGAAAGTTTGATGTTGTTATGTTTATAATCACCCAAACATTTTAGGCTAAAATAGATGCATCGTATATTAAATTTAGACACGAATGCAACAAGGATGCTTAAGAGTCGTTTATAAACCATAAAAAGTATATTCAAACACAATTATGTACTTACACCGTGATGCTCACAGTGTGAAAGTTACTTTTAGCATATTTATACATGTAAGCACTGCAGGAAAACGCCCAAGTTTTTGCTTTAAAAGACGACCCACAAATCAGGATCTACTACAACAATAGCATGCTTGGGAACTTGAAATATCGGCACTGGATGATGGCACTATTAGCATAGACAAGCTTTGCAACCGTTGGCATAGTCCTTAATCTTTTAAAGCTGTTCGAGTCAATATGACCCGAAGCGCAAAATCCAATCATCATAATCATTATTCCAATATGAAAAACTGAGATTTTGAGAGCCTAAGTATGTTTTATGAAAATAATAATCTCGTCTTTCCTAGAATAGGTATTGGTAAGCCGGTAAGATTCAATGGTTGATTATTCGTGACAAAAAACACAACACTTTTCAACTGACATTAGTAGAACAGATGGCACAGTGGTGCGTTTGAAAAGAAGAGTTCGAAATATTGTTTTGTGTTCGATTCTCACGCTCCCGTCGGATTTTTTACTCTGTTGTGTTATGAGCCTACTTGGTTGAATGATTTAACTGAATTAAAGCAATCGAAAGATTCCTTTTAATTCAACCACGGTAATTTTTTTTTATTACATGAATGTTTTTACAACATGAATGTTTGTATGTAGTGGTAATGCATCATCGTGCTCGATAGCTCGAGTTTCTATGCCAATGCGCAATGGTTACATAAGCTATCATGTCATTTTTGGAGTAGCGCATGTTTTATCTCATTTTTGGTAAAGAAAAAGCATCGATCGACATTGAATTCTGTAATTCTTTGGGTGAAGCGTCTCAGTTAACACGTTCGTCGCCACGCTCATTTTGGTAATTTTACTAACCAGGCTTGCTGAGCGGCTAACTTGAGTAAAGAGAGCGTCACACGTTTTTGATGTGACGGGGCCTCCCAGGAAATACACCAGTCACCAGTGGTGTCAACCTTCCAGATTTTTTTCTGGATCTTCCAGAGTTTTTGGACTTTCGTCAGACATTTTTTAGGGTTCCACACTTTCAAACTTTTGTGCTTTCTTCCAGACATTTCCAGAGTTTGAAGTTTGGACAAGAATTGTTTTACAAAGCAGTCAAAATTCAAAATTTTGCGTGGGGAAATATCGGGAAATGATTAGATTTATAATTGAAAAGTGATAAATGCTACAAAGTTGTATGAAATGATTAGATTTATAATTGAAAAGTGATGAATGCTACAAAGTTGTATGTAAAACAGGAAGTTAAGCTTAAAAAGTATACTCTCGCCACTACTATCACGTTCCAAGTATTGATAGTGGGGTGTATTGAATGGGATGTATGATTATTACACGAGTAATGAGCATCTGCAATAAAGCGATCTGGCGATCAAAAAAAAAGGTCACCACCTATAGGGGAGATGAGGGCATAACGAGCACCCAGGGCATAATTGTTTCTCAATTTTCAACATTATAAAATTTTTGATTTTTCACTTTAATCAATTTTAAAACGCTTTTTTACTTTAATTTGTTCACTAGAGGCGAACAGAGCACTTTCAATGAAGGCATAATGAGCATTTTCTACCGGGGAATCTGGCAGCGAATTCAACTCGATGAAGTCAACTGAATAATAGAACTACAGCTTAACTAGTTTCGTCGGTCGATTTGGCCTATTGGTAAGATGTCGGAGAGGTAATCAGTAGACTCGAGTTCGATTCCTGTTCGAGGGGATTTTTTTCGCACATACCATTCATGATTGATTTTTTTTATTGTTACATTATACGGCTAATAACATCAAAGCATCATCCGTCAAACAAAACACCAGAAACATAATGTATGAGCATGTGTTAAATCTTTGAATTCTACAAACAGACCAAGATTATTTTGTTATTGCTTTGTTTGATGAATCTACGCCTCACCGTTCAGTGCAATCATGATCATGAATGATAAATGAAAAAAAAACACCTCGACCAGGAATCGAACTCGAGCCTACTGATTACCTCTCCGACATCTTACCAATAGGCCAAATTGTCAGACGATTCAAGTCAAGCTGTAGTTCTATTACTCAGTTGACTTCATCGATTCGAATTTGCTGCTAGAATCCCCGGTAGAAAACGCTCATTATGCCTTCTTTAATGGTGCTCATACTGCCTCTGGGGTTTCTCATTATTCCTCTACAGTGACTGGTTTTCAGCTTTCGGCAAAAATTTTTAAAATGCATTTTTAAACGTTTTTATCTGCTTTTTCAAGTTTCATCCAATTAGGCAATAGACTATTTGAGTGTCTGAACACGAAACAATGATGTAATTCACATATTACAGCTGTTCTCTATGGTTAAATAAGCGTTTTCCTTAAGGTGGCCATTATGCCACCATCTCCCCTAAAGTTCGCAATCCAGCAGACTTTTCTAGACATTTTGTCAAATTTTAGGCTTTTTTGAAAAACAGTTGGCATCTCTGTCCGTCGCCCGAATATGAGTCTCATGGCGACGAACGTGTTAAACTTCATATTTCTTTAACACGTTCGTTGCCACGCCCAATTTGGTAGTTTTACTAGCCGGGCCCAAAGAAATTCTCGGAGCGACAAAATAAAGAAGGATAGTTAAGAATTTTTAGGGTTTTCCGGGCAAGTGGATGTAACCTACGTGGATTTCGCCAAGACATTCGATCGGTTAAGTTATAAACTCGTGATAGATGAACTGCTCAAAATGGAATACCCAACCTGGATGATTAAATGATTCGTTTCATAAGTTTTAAGGCAGAATTGCATTCATCGGACAATCGAAATTTCAAAACATTTTGAAATTCTGTTCCTTTTGTAAATAGTTCCCTAAGGAAGACAACTTTTTCCACTGCTTTTCAATTGATTCACTAAAGACTTTGTTGAACTAATCGAATCTAATGGATATGAGATCAACGCAGATGATATCAAAATTTGCCGTATTGTTTTATTTTCGTCGGTGGTTTGTTGTACCAAAGGATTAAGTTTAATATTCTAGAATATAGCTTTTAGTGTATTTCTAAGAATCGATTTTAATTGTTGAATCAACCATCATTCACTGTTGATGTGTGGTTAGTTCAATTAAATTTTTGTCATGACATTAACCAACAACAATTAGACGTTAAAGTTAGCGGTTAGCTTATTTCTTAGTTTTGCATCGAATAAACTAATTGATCTACGAGATCTACACTATTCCGAGAGAGAATTACCAGTATTTGTCGAGGGAAGGCAATCATGCAAAAAAACGAACCCAAGATCAGTCACCCTGCGATCAATTGGACCAGACCGCTCAATCTGGATTGCAATTACTTTGAGGCCTGAAACTTATATCAGTGACAAGCGGCATGACTTGTCAAAACACAATCTACAAAAGGCTGCCATACGCGGAAAGCACGTGGCCAGAAGTGTCCGCATTATTGTTGAGCTCGCGCGCGCAATCACGCGTCTCCAATTCAATGTTTGCGGGGTTCAACTGATGATGATAAGTTTGATGAAGCGAACCGATAAACATACGGTTAGACACAACCACAATCACTAGCACGGATAAGATTTATTTTTGGTAGGTTAGGGTCGATAAGAATGAGGTTTTAGCAGATAAAGCTAAATAATAAATTGTGAGCTTCAAAAACTTGTGTCTGTAATGGTTTGTTTAATGAAGTTCCTCAGTTATTTGTAGAATGACACTCAATATTCATATAAGTTCAATTATGATAAGAACAATATATCCGAAATAGAAAGAATTATTTCCTTTCTCGGGGTAAGAATATGAAATATTTACCTCACTCGTGACGTGACAGCTTTCGATCGCGAGAATGTACTATAAAATCATTAAATTCCTACCAACAACGACAAGCACTGAAAGTTACTGTGTAACTTATAGGGCTTTCTCCTCTCGAAGAGTCTTATGTAAACTTGATAACACTTTCCTCAGTAAGTGTCTGGAACGTAATCCCTAGCATGAGCGATAGTCTGTTTACATAACTAAGCCTTCCGTTTGGTCTTTACTTTAAAATTTCAAAACCTGGTGTTCTGAACCCTGTTGGCAAGAGCTATCGAAATGTCAAATTTGGCACTCAAAAGCCTCTGCATGACAACAATTGTTATGCGCAAAGTATGATTATAAATTCAATCCATCAATATCAAAAACCATCGAAAGTTCAAGCTTGTGTTGTGTCTGACCTCTCCAGGTCTTGTACATTCAATTTCCCCAAAATATGATTGGAATTGCTAACCGTTGCACAAAAACAATGTATTATCAATGGGGCAGGCACCCGAAAAAGGAAAAACAATTACACAATCTGTGTCTGGGAACAAATTCCTCACCACCCGTCAAGACACCGGAATTATTATTCTCCCAAAAGAAGATGCTTCTAGAATTGGGCTAAAAGGCGGTTGCAATGCTTAATCTTATCAGCCAGTGGGATTGGGGTTGTTGGAGCAAATTTGCAACAGCAAATCAAGAAAAAAAACCTGCTGTCACCTATCCGGGATGCGCGCCTTCGACTTATCAATTCTACAAGCGAAAAAAAAATTCAAGTTCACGTTCCTTTATCAATGTTGGTGAGTAAGCTCCTACACAACGAGCCTCCCGGACACAATTTGCTATCAGTAGACGTGCAAATTCCATGCCGCACATTCATAGGAACGTCACCATGGGGATTCCAGTGGGTCAATCTCTGTTGACGTCGCGCAAGTTGTGTTGGAGTGAACGAACTGGATTGAGCACATGACGGCGTCGTGGGCAGTTGGAAGATAAGCCCCGAACCGGGGCGTGCGATTTGAAGTTAAGAAACTGTTGCACGGATTGTTGGAAGAGCAAATCTGTCCGTAAACATGGCTGGGGATTCGAGGAATATGATCACCTTGGGATCATTGTTCCGTCAGATTTTGTATCTTGAAATGGAAATTTTGATCCAGATTGTGAAATTGCAGTGGTTTAAGAAATCTCATTGGATTTCGTTTTCTATTTTTTTTTTGTTTACAAGGCAATGCAAAATTCCTACCAGGATCGAGATCAGAATCAGAATGAGAATTAGGCTCAAGATCTGAATAATAATCAAGCATGATAAGGATCAGCATTAGTATTAGGAATAAAGGGTGTTTCGTTATGTCTAAGCACGATTTTGCTACAACGTTTCGTGGACAATAAAAATCTGGGCGGAAACCGGGTCCGGTGGACAAAACTTTGGACCGGAAAGTCATGCGTGCTTAAGCCAGTAAGAAGACTGCCTCAGTTCGGATGATGAGAATTAGGTTCAAGATCTGAATAATAATCAGCATCAATATCAGGATTATTTCCATGATAAGAACCAGGATCAGTATTAGGAATAAAGGGTGCAAGCACGATTTTGATACAGCCCTGCGCATTTCGGATGGCGTTTAAACAGTTTTCATACTTTTCGTTAAAATGAGGATCAATTCCCCGGAAAAGCGCAAAAATATAATGCACTATCCCTAACATGTCGCCGGATCAGTTGGCGAAAAAGGAAGAAGTAAGCATTCGAAGTATGACGGTACGGTGGACAAAACTTTGGACCGGAAATTCATCGGTGTTTACGCCGGTAAGAAGACTGCCTCAGTTCGGAATGTGGCCATAAAAGTGGGATCTCCTCTCCTCAGCACCGATGATTGGGTCTAAAAAATACAAGAAGCAAAAGAAACCGAAGAGGAGTCAAGACAAGCTGCTTCCATCAAACCATCGTTCGTAAATTATATGATCAACTGCTGTGTGTAAAACCGGTGTGCGTTATTATCGACGACGAAACCCATTGTAAGTTTGATTGAAAAACGCGAAAAAACGACTAATCCTCCAAATTGTCCTCAAGTGAGACCGAAACTTTTTGGGGTTTCAACAGATTCTATCTTATACTTCGAAGACTGAAAAAAAGTGATCGAAATGCTCGCAAATTAGTCTGTGCTGAAGCTGGCCTACGATTGTCTGGAATCTGATCTTGTATTGAATGACTGCACAAGAAAACTGTAGAAAACATAAAAATTCAATAAAAAAAAATGAAATTAATTAAATTGTGTTTAAACTATTCATTTTAAATCGTGCTTGGAGTTAATGAAACACCGGAGAGATCACCAAGATCAGGCTCAGGATAAATATAAAGTTAGGGATCAGGTAAGCATTAGGATCAGTCCCAAATTTAGGATTAGAATAAAAATCTATAACAAGACCAGCATCAGGATTCGGATAAGAATAATCGAAGAAAGGCGAAAGGTTAAACATAATAATCAGGATTGTGATCCAGATTAGGATCTGAATCAAATTCAGGGTATGGATTAGGACGAGGATCATCCTATCCTATTGTTTTGTATTTCAATGCTTTTCAGTTTAGAGAAATTAATTAAAGTTGAAGAAATTGTGTAAAAGACACAAACTCAAGGTGATCGTGTGTAAAATTCATGTTAAATATTAAAGCAAAATATCATGAAATTGTTCAACTCCAACACGCATAGGATCTCAGTGAAACTTTAAATTTCTTTGAAGACATCTAAATTCAACTTAAGACTAAAGCGTACATCTTTCAAGGTTATAATGGCTAGCATTTTACTAATGCCAACATTGGTTTACGTTTAAAACGTTTCGATCATTATTGGAACTTCTTCAGGGAAAACTTCAGGGGAAACAAACATGAAAAATTAAAGATATTGGAAAGCTGCCTCATTAAAACAACTAAAAACACAGTGAACATTAAAAAAGACACTGAAAACATTCACTCTTCATACTCAAACATTTTCCAATTACTCGAAAAAATAAGCGAACTACCAGATATAAAAAAATACACACATACACAACAGTTGAATTTTGATCAATACACAATGAGTGAAAAGTGAAGACTGTGCTTAGAGTTCGATGCTGTGGAAAATTAATCCCAAAAACACTAGACAACGAATTTTCATCCGCAGACATCTGTACGTAGTAAGTAGATACGCACAGCAAAAATTATTTCATGTAAAATTACCCAAATGTCCTGTAACAAAAAGGAGCAGGATATTTACCGTAACTTTACAGGTCGAAACCATAATTACGTGACATTTTATTTTTAGTGCACAACTTTTTTACATGACATTTGTTGTAATAATAAATGAATCTTTGTTAACTTTCAAGGAAAACAATTTAAAATTACAGGTTTTGTTAATTACAGGTGATTTATTTTAAAGGTTGCAGTTTTCAGTGACACGTAATAGTCAAAAAAAATTCTGTGCACCTTATATCTAAAATCATGAACTGACCTAAATTTTTCGGAAACAGATCAAAAGACATCATACACGACCAGCCAAGTCTCTCACTCACAAGAAAACGGCATCTTCTCGGTAAGAAAGCATAAATAATGATCAGCAGAACCTAGGAAGTAAACACTATTTTTATTCCCTGAAGAAGATCTAATAAGGATCGAAACGTTGGAAACGTAAATCAATATGTCGTTTTTGCTAAACATAAAACTGCAAGCCGAAAAAACTTCCCGAAAAAAACATATTTCCTGTCGAATTTGCTACCACAAAAGACAAAAGTTTTTAAAAAATGAGTAAATGTTCTCTGAATTCATTTCTATTGGACATTCAACATAGAAGAGCTCAAAATCGTATAAACAGGTGTAAAAAATCTGTGTTTTCAGAAAAAAAACGTTGTTTTTCATGCTACTGATTTTGGACTTCATTTTTTTAAATCCGCATCGTGTGTTCTTTGGTGTGTCAATTGACCTCACATTTTGATAATTTTATTCAGCATTTAATCATGTAAGTATTGCTGTAAGAAAACCATTTTATCATAATGTTCTTCCCCAACTTTATTTTTCTTACAAATCTAACGCACGAGAAAATGAATGAAGAGTCAATCAATGGGAGAGTGACATAAAAGAGTGAAATGATAAAATTTGTTGAGATATATCTTCATATCGAACGGAAATCTAGATGAGTTTTTGGTCGCCCTGGGGAAGTTTATTTCAAAGCATTGTTACTTATTTTAAGAGGGATTTTGAAAACAAACTATTCTGTTTATAAATAATCTCCGATTAGGATCATCCCAACTCTAGGCCATATATATTTTGCTCAGATTAAGATTAATACAATGTACAACGGACAAAAAAGTTTATAAACCGCGAAGAAATTGAATATCTTTCCTCCAACATAAACCAAATCTATGAAAATATACTTTCTTTTAGTGAAAATGTCCGGAGAATCGATTTAATATAGTTTCAGACGCCACACGAACATATGAACGGAGATACAAATTAATATTTTTTTTAAGTTAATTCAGAAAAACGGACGTTCAGGCTTGAAAATTTTAAACCACATGAGATGTATCTTGTGTAACTTTTTTGAGGAATCGTATGAAGCCTGAGATACCTTACCCATCGGAAAATGGAGTTATGGCTGATTCAACCTTAGTTCCCCTACATTTTTTAAATATTTCAGAAAAATCATGTTCTGACTTGAAATTTTTTAAGCCAATTAAGAATTATCTTGTGTGATTTTTTTCCTAGGAATCAATTGAGCGCTGATTGAGCCACCGCATGCTGCGTAAAAGTGAGTTATAGCTGATTTTACCCTCTATTCCGTATATTTTTCAGTTAATTATGAAAACAGTAAATTCGGACTTGGAAATTTTGAATCAAAAAAACTTATCTTGCGTGATTTTTTCGAATTAATCGAATGAAGTTTTCTTTAGCCACCGCACGCATTGGAAAATATAGTTACAGTAGTTTTCGATTTTATCACGATCAAAAAAAAATTCACCGTGAATATGGCGAAACCGTGAATTTGGCGAAACTAAGAATTGGAGTAGAAAAAAGTATTTTTACTGTCTTTAATCAATAATTAATATAATTTTAAGTAGTGGAAACGTTTTGTATCAATAAATTTCGATCATAAGGCATAATTATCAAAGATTACTTAACAAAAAGGATCGTTTTCAGTTCTAATTATTCTTCTCTAAAGCAAATTTTTAGGCTATTTCTTGAAATAAAACCATGTTGTATATCCATTTGATAGTCTACATTTAATTAAAGTGAATTATTAGGTTTTGATGGAAATTTAACAGTCGTTATCTCTTATTTCGATTTTGAAAAAAAGATTAAAAAAATAGCATAAAAAAATTTGTTTCTGCTTATTTCAAATTTCAATATTTAATCTTAACACTTTTGATGAACTAAAAAGTATATTTATTCGAAAAATATTTTAAAATTTGCTCAACTTAGACTTTTTCAGTGTGTTCCTCGAAATTTGCTTTATGCGCAGATAATCTTTTGTCTTTATATGTAGAAAAACAGAAATCTTAGTCATATTTTCAGACAAAGCTATCAGAATTTCATTTTATTCTTCCAAAATTATCCATTCAGACAATACCAAAGGCTATCCAATAAGGATTACGCACGCCACCCTTTAAAATAAACAAATTCAACAAAAAAATCAGAGACACTTATCTCTTTTCAAAAACGCTTAAATTCACCCACATTTTTATATGATTCGCATAACCAAAAAAGTTAAATTTTTTTAAAGCGACTAACCAACCCAAGTAACAACACTAGCATCAGCGTGACGTTAAAATACTTGTGTCGATTATTACAAGCGTTTTTAAAATCCAAATGACGATTTTGAACACTATATAGATAAAATAAGCAGTTCAATGGCATTTTCATATTATTGGATACCTATATACTATAACATAAACCATAAAAAATATCATAAACAAAGACGCTCTATGGTTTTGAATGAAAATTTAGGACCTGGTAATGGTTTCTGAATGATTTCTTAAAAATCGTGATAAAATCGAAACAATAACCGTGATAAAATCGAGCGTGAATTTGGCGAGTATTGATAAAATCGAATAGTGATAAAATCGAGACACTACTGTATGACTGTTTTCGCCCTCAATTCCCTTATCTTTTACAAATAGTTAAGCCATAACTCCATTTTCCGATGCCTTCATTCGATTTCTCGAAAAAAATCACACAATATTTTTTCTATTTTTTTCTATTTTTTTTTAATTTTTTAGTCAAAATCAGTGTTTTTCTGGATTGTTCACAAAATATAGGGGAATTAGAGGTTAAAAAGGCACTATATCTCCGTTCCCAAGCTCGTGCGGCGTTTAAAACTATGTCCAATCGATTTTCGTTTTCATTTTTACTAAAGTAAAGTATATCTTCATAGATTTTGTTCATGTAAGAGGAAAGATATTGAATTTCTTCGCGGTTTATACACTTTTTCCTCATTGTGCAATGGTTGAACAAGCTCGAAGACAAGAACGTTGCAATGGTAGATCAGTCATTTTACTTATATGTAAAATGTGCTCAATGCTTCATTCAGAAAGCAAAATCAAGGCCGGCATTTAGAAATACAAAAAAATCTCTTAAAAATTGCATTTTTGACTTCCGGAAAAATACTTTAGGATCATAGGATATTAATTTAAGCCAAATAGACTTACATAAGAACATTTCTGCCAACTTTTGAAATAAATGTAGAGTAATAACATTGATCCCAAAAAATTCTAAGTACCATACAGTGGGATCTTAAAATTTTACTCGACTCTTCGAGGTATTTCCAACAGTTTTTTTTTATAAGTCATTGATTTTATACCTTGCTCAACATTGCATTCAATTAAGTTTGGATGCCTATTCCTTTTTTATTCAGTTCTGAGATGCATGTTTGTAATTTTTTTTTTTATAGAAACAGGGTAGAGATATGAAAACTATATGTACAAGTTTAAAAATATAATTTTTAACATGTGTGATTTTAAGTATACACATATTTTAAATGATTATATGATTGAGTGATAAAGTGATTTTGTTGATATGTTTTGAACAGTTCTTGCATATTTTAAAATTAAGTTCATAGTAGGATATTTTTAATAAATATTCAATATGAACAGCATTTTACAGTTGAGCCTTTCTAGGCTTTCCACACTACTTTTGGTTCTGATTACGGCGTTTATAAATAAATGAGGAGCAACGGCCCAAAACTGCGACTGAAAAAGTTGACCAAAGCATAGCACTTGAACATTACTAGAATATTGATACTTCGTTCTGATTTTCCTTTACGTTCTAGCGCTAAAATATTAAAATCCCAATGCTACCTACCGCGCATCGACATTAAATTTTTTTTCATCATAATACACTTTCAACTTTATGTTTTAGCCCTGTAAATCTCTTTTTTCCACATTCGCTGATGCCATTTTCTTAGAAGAGGAAGAAAAGTCAACCTCAAAGAGCAAGGCCGTCGAAGTGGCCGCTATCGAGGGGCCAAAAAGGCCTGTGGGTTTTCCCATTCGTTCGTTTGGTCCTGCATTTTGTATATGCGAGAGCTCTTCAATCAATGAATGCCGGCACTAAACATGTATGAAGGAAGGTATATTTAGTATATACATGTAGGTATATGATGGCGAACGAACTCGCTACAACAACCCGTTTTCTCACTTGTGGGGAATCCGGAGAATGATTGAAAAAATGGTGCTAAGGGCTTCGGTAGGTCTTTCGTATGCAAACAAAAGGTTGTGGGATTGGAAAAAAAATCAATTTCCCCATTGTCGGGTTCGGGTATAGTTTTGAATATGGTTAATATTAAAAGTGTTTTACGTAAAGATAAAAAAAAGTTTTCCAGAACTATTTGGTGAGAATAAATTTGGAAGCAACCGGTTTGGCATCGGTTATCCCACCTGAAATTGTCGAGGTGAGCTAAGCTTTCAACAATTATGAAGCAACAAAGTCTACGGGATATTTTACCCATGCGTCAAGGAAAATATTCAAAGAATAGTTCGAGTAAGTGTCTGTGATATCTATAAATCTTCACAGCAGCTCCCCTACCCACAAGGGGAGTCCCCGTAACACGTTGAACCCAACAAATCAAGATCAGCCCGGCCGGTTGCCGGTTTCGTTTAGCAATGACATGCAAATTTCGGCTCGTTTTTGTGCTTGCTATCCTCCCGAAACCTCTGTTCAATGGTGAAACCTTCAATCAGTCACACGCGATTTGCATGCTGTGTAGGCTAGAGAGCTCAGTTCAGAGTGCAAAAACTAACCACAGTTCGATTTCAATACTTACCGATGATGACCACATCCTTGATGATGGTATCCTTGTTGATAAGGTTTTTGTTAGCAATGATATCCTTCATGGTGAAGTGCTGTCGGCTTTCGTCGGTTCCGGGAAATGCACTAACCACACACAATCGAATTTGGGTTTGGGTTGGAAGGAAAGAAAAATGAATCCACTCCCAAACTCACTATTTCTATGCGATATTTTCTTACACTTGTAAACTTGTACGATGAGTGTTTATATAACGTATATAGAGCTCCTATAACTTGAACTACACTCGATTCTAGCTTAAACTTTGAAAACTACCAGAATCGGATTCCTACTAACTATGCAGACAGAAATTGCACAATTTCAAGCAACCTCGAGGTGGTCTCGAGTGGACTTCCGTTAGCGTAGGTTCAACTTCCTAGCTTAAAGATTTTTTCGAGTAAACCGATATGTCTCGGGGATGTTTGTAAACAACGCTTTCTTCCTTCCTTTGCTCGACCGGTGCTGATTTACTTTCTTCTCTCAATTGGCACTACTGTATACAGACAGGGTAGCGAAAAAAGTATTCAGCAGCGTAGTATACAGTTGCATCAGCAATATGATGAAGCCTCAACGTTCGGTTCACTCGGAACGGGACTATGACTGAATTCATTCACGGCCGGCACTGGACTGTTGGCTGGTGTGGTGCTGATAGCGTATATAAGTTGCCCGCGGATTCACGCTTCCACGAATACATCGATTCGCTACTGGTCGTGACGCGCTAGTACATAAGTGAGTAAGGCAGAGGGTTGGCACGGAGTGGGTGGTTGGGTGGGTTGGGAGTTGTACGATACGGACGCTTGGCTGGAACCGGCGGCAGTTCGATTGTCGGTAATAAAACTCCCAAGTGCTCTGAAGTGGTTCAACAAACACCCGACGCGCCGTCCGAGAGCGACTGGAGAGAATAGCCGCCACCTTCCTTTGGCACGTTACGTTGCTGGTTGGAGATGCGAAATTATTTCGCCGGGTGCAAAAAGGCGCGCGCGTTACTCTCAGCACTTTCTTCGGCTTTGGACGATAGTCTCCCGAGTTGGTCTCTAGAACCTATATAATACTGCTGGCTGATCACCGCTTTACAAGCGGCTCTATATCCAAGTGTTGACACCGAGATAGCCAAAATAAAGATGGGATAACACCGATGTTCGATTAATTAATTCTTACACAACAACTTTTCGCTGACCGGTTGTCGGTAAACGTGATGAACTGGATGAATAAATAAATTATTCGCGGATACAATGACGATGAAGTTTCTCTGGGCAGCGCAGATATCAATTTAATTTATCACTGTACTGAGGGGAGCGCGCTTATTGACCTAAGATAAGATTAGCGGGTAAGAGATCCTTGTCGTTGCAGTATCTGTAATTGAAAAGAGATAATACGGATGATTAATGCAACGTCATGAGTGGAACTTGTTTTTTCTTGTTCTCAAATAACTAGATGGAGAACAGGATTGAACATGAAAAAGTTCAATCATTGTGCTCAATCATTGAACAAACAAGAGTCAACCTTCGCTAACAAAAACATTATAAACAGAAGATAGTCTTCTGCTAAAAAAAAAACTAGGCAATGAAACCACAAAATTTGATTTGGGTTTCCTCCTATGAAATTAGTATAATATTTGAAACGAAAATTATGAGCTCATCGTTTGTGTTTGCTTGATAACGCTTCTGTTTGTAGACTTGAAGGTTGACAATTTTTGAAAATTGAACTATAGATTATTTTTCTTCCGATTGACAAGAGGAAAGCTTGCTGCTGTTATATTTATTTATTTTCTTTTTGTTGTTTTCATTTCATATTTCATGCTTTTCAATCAGTACAAACGCATGTAATTGCTTTGGAACTGTAACGCACGGTATTCCTGATATCAAAAAAAAAAAAATATATTTTCTTGAATTCGAATCTTATCGATCTATGACTGTGACTTAATTATTATTTTTGCGGTCAAAACGATTTTTTTTAGGCAAGTTTCATCAAAATAATCATTAAAAGTTTTGGGAAGCCTAGAAAACGATTTAAAGTGAAGTTTTTAAAAACGTCGCTGTCGAACTGGCAACAAAACATAGACTTCTGACAATCTAGGACTTCACTTTTCTTTGTCGGAAGTCTTTCGGAAGTCGGAAGTCCGGACTTTCGAAGTAACATCGTATTTCCAACAATAATCCACTTATATCCAATCAATGATTGCTTCTCGACCAACTATAGTTATCAAAATTTAAACAATACATTTTTTTTTATACATATAATAGACAATCTGATTGATTGATCGTACATTCAACAATATATAATACATTCAACTATAGTTGTATGATTGATTTTGTGCATTCAACTATAAATATAATTGATTCAACTATAAAGTACGATTGATGTCAGACATTCAACAATAATTATAGTTGATTCAACTATAATAATACAATTGATTTCATTATAAATATGATAGATTCAACTATGATAATATGATTGATTTAATTGTAAATATGATAAATTCAACTATAATAATATGATTGATTTAATTATAAATATGATAGTTTCAATTAAATTTATATGATTGATTCAATTAGGTCAACTATAAATATTGTAAATTTAAATTCTGTTTATATTGAAAGTTATCATATCTTAAGATGTTTCATTTGCGGAATAATTTCATGGCTACGTCTTTTTTTTTTGAATTTATTATTTCAGCATTTTGCATCTAGTTCGTTTTAGCCGCCACGATGCTAAAAAGCTGACCGGAACCCGATATCTACGTCCTGGTTTCTCCGATGTTGTTCTTTTTGCATCTGGATGCCCAGCAAATTGTGCGTCGGTCCCGGAAGAGTTCCTCAGCAGTCCGTGCTTCTGCACCCGGTGAAGATTGACCTTGTGCGGGGAAAATTCACTCAATATTAGAGATGTACCGAATAGTGATATTCGGCGAACGGCCGAATACCGAATATTGACCTTTTCAACTATTCGGCCAAACGAATATTCGTTCGAATATACTATTAAGTTTTTAATAAAAAAAAAACTTAAGCGATTCTTTCAATGCTTCCTGTTTCTTCCTTATTAATACCCCTTATGTTTTTTAGTCGATAATTTTTAACCAGATGATATTATCGGATGATGTATTACAAGATATTTTTTTAAGTAGGGGTCTTTCAGATTTTGAAAATGTCACCAATAACTGAAAAGATATCAGATGACTCGTCGCTTTAGGGCGTTTTTCACCAAAGAGATTGCGTTCCTGTGAAATCTGGGATAAAACGATTCGAAAAAGATGCCAAGCTTTTTGAAATTGCTTCTCTGATATTGAGTTAAATGAAGGTCGAATTTGAGCAAGATATCTTCAAAATAGTTTGAAAAAAATAGATGATTTCAGGTCAGGCATTCAGGACGATTTTTGAAAAAAAAAGAATTAAAACGGGCAAAATTTACGTATGTTTTGAAATTTTTAGAAAATTGTTATTGAACACAAAATTTTGAAAATTTTTAGGAGGAATTTGAGTTTTTCATTTCATTTTTCAAATAATTTGAATAAATGCGAGCAAAACTCGGGAAGGTTTAAACAATATCTGGACATCCCGGCCAGATTTGACTGGATTCTTTTCTGGATTTATGGGCAAGCCGGAATATAACCAGAAAATCTGGAATAAACTATAATCAAAGTATAAAACGATACCGTTCAGCATTCTCCTGCAAGATCTTCAGTGAAAGATACGCGGATACACCTTGGATGTTTTACTGAAACCATGTTTTTCCTTTTTTATAGGAATTTAAACCATTAAGGTCATTCTTCCTCGTAAATAACTGCTGAAACCATAAGTTTTCAATGATTGTGTGGCTTTTACAACATTACTTTTGGATATTTTATAAATTATCAAAAAAAAAATGGAAAATTTAACAGTCTGTAGTAGATATTCGGCCTATTCGGCCGAATACTTAGCTCAACTTTTCGGTGAGCCGAATATTCGGCTTAACGATTTTTCGGCGGTATTCGGTCGACCGAATATTCGGTACATCTCTACTCAACATCATTACATCATACGCTGACTTACCAATGCTAGTTTCCTGTGGGATCCTGCCAGGATCACGTATAGGAACGTCGAGACCCACGTCGATTTTGCGGGTAACCAGAGTAGATGTACCTTTCCCAATTCCAGGAACTGTCGGCCTACTACACAACCGCTGCCAGGAACTGGTAGAGGAAAATTTTTTCCCACCGCCGGAGAATGCTTGCGCTTTGCCACCGACGTCAGGGAATACCGGCTGTGCCCTAAAAACAGCACTACAATTGCTGCAGGAAACACGTACTGGTCTCAGACTTACGATTTTTTTTGCTGATGAACACTATAGTATTCAAGTAGCACACAATCAATCATAAAAAAATATAGTTTAATTTACTATATTTATAGTTCAATATCTAGAATCAATCATACATTTGTAGTTGAATCTGTCAGTAGAATTTATCATATTTACAGTTGAATCAATTATACCACTACAACTGAATCTATCGTATTTATAGTTGAATGTGAGACGTCAACCAGGAACGTATAGTTGAATCTACTATATTTATAGTCGAATACCGAAAATTAATCATACAAATGTAATTGAATCTATCATTTTAGCAATTGAATCATTACAGTTGATTTTATTATATTTATTGTTGATTGCATAAATTCAATCATCAGTTTGTAGTTGAGTCTATATATTTAAAGTTGGATGCGAAAAAATCAACTACGTTAAGATGATTGGTATAATAAGCTGAAATAATTAGAACAATTGTGGTCTTTTTTCCCCGTGCACTTGTGCAACATGTAGCTTCTAACTTCAGCTTACTAATGCACTAAGTGAATTTTTTTTCGAGCACTTAATTACTGATTAATAGCCTTTCCATGAATCATGTTTTTAAAAAAAAACTTAAATTTTAAATAACGTTAAAATAAATATTTATAGCTGAGTTTTGTCAGAGAACTATACCTGAGTCAAGTTACAATTAAGCTCTTCAAAACTGTAAATTTTGTAGAAATCGGTTGAGGAACAAGAGAGTTTTAGCGGAAAAAGTGTTTTACGTCATTTGACTCCCTTTGTCTATTTGGTATAAATAGATATACCACATATCTACGTTATTCAAAATCTACAAAATTTAGAAAAAAATTTTTTTTGAAAAATACTAGCATTTTGAAAATAAAAAATAGTCCTGTAATAAAATTTAAGGAAAAAATAATTATTTTAGGCAAAATCATCATTTTAAGTTCTAAATACGTCATTTGACCCACTCCGGTAAGTTTTTGCTGACGTGTCTCGATAAAAAAAATTAATAATTCCTGAATTTTGACCAATTCTTTCCGAATATTGTCCCGGATACATGCAAAAGAAATTCTTACAACCTTGTTAGTATATTTTAGATAACAGCTCAGAAAAAAGGTAGACTTAACAGCGGCACATTTTCCAAGCATACGGGAAAATTGTGCCTCTTCCTTGATCCATCGAGTCCTTCAATTATATTAAATGACTAGCTTGTGCGGTGTGCTTTGCTTTACATATCTTCTAAAAATAAAATAAATTTGTTTTATTTTTAGACATTTCAAACCAAATTTCAACATAATTTAGAAGCAAATGCTTCAAAAAGACAGCTGCAACTGAAATTTCGATGATTTAATAATATTTTCTTGAAATTGATCTCTAAATTTGTATTTCAAAATCTGAAACTTTCATTCTGTTTTTATAAGCTTCAAAGAATTTATTATGATGTAAAAATGTATGTTTTAATGATATGGACTTCCAGCACTTTCCTTTTCCCAGTGCAAGAAGTGCTCACGTAAAATCATTTTTAGTATCTGATTGACGTAACATATCACTTTATTTATCTAATCGATTCGGTAAATTTAATTTGAAGCACGACTGGCGTACTCCAAACATTTTTGAAAGTGAATGAATGTTGAATGCTTTTTTTTTGGCTATGTCCCGTTTTATTTTCATTTGTCCCCATTTTGTAAAAAATTTCCAATAATTTCCCCTAAATTTCCAATAATATGGTAAAAAAGCGGCTTGTGATGGATAATAAATTTACATAAATTAACATACAGTATGGTGTTAATCCCAGGGTTGCTAGCGATTTTTCGTTTTGAAATTCCAAAGTTTTTCTCGATTCTTGCCGGTTACATATGATGATTTTCTCTGTATTTTTATACCCTTTTTTAAATAAAATCATGGTGAATGCAAAAATCAATGAAAACGCCTCAAATTTTCAGCAGTTGTTTCCAAAATTTGTTAACCGGTAAGAAATTATGACAATTATTGCGACAAGTAGTCTTTTCATAACAAATTGACAGGTTTGACATTTTTGGAACAAATCCAACGAAATTGGCATTTGTTCATTGTTCTGATCCGCAATATCAACAATTTTGCCAAAAAACAAGTCCGGTTAACTTGATCTTGAAATTATAATGTGGTTGTTTTGAACCACTGTTAAAATTTCAGTTTTCCTAGAATTTGTATAGAGTTGTAGAAAAAATAATTGTATACTTTTTTATAAAAATATGAAGAAAATACATCGAAATACAATATCAAATCAGCTTATCAACTTTAATAGGGTTTTGTCTTATAAAACTTAAAATAATCAGATTACTTAAAAATATTTAGTTATCTTAAATGCGGTTATTTTCTTTTTTTTTTTAATAAATCTGAAAACATGTTTTAAAAAAAATGTTATTTTTTTATTCAAAACAATGAATAACTTCAGCAGTGCCCTAGTCATTTGAACTAAGGATTCGTGAAAATATAGAAAATCGTTAACAAGACAGGACTGAACTTTAATCATTTGAATGTACGATATTATTTTGTATCAGGGTAAATGCCTTAGATTTCGACAGGAGCTTGTTTTCGAATAATTTTGACATAATAAATATGTACACATATTCCAGCGTAGGAAACTTTAGGCATAAGTTTAACCTAGAAATAATGAAAAAACGAAACGCCAACGATATAAGGCTTCGTTCTTCAGACAAATTCACACGAAATACACAACAACATCGTAAAAGATTTTTCTGACGAAAAAGATATTTTTTTTCGCCATAAAAATGTAAGTCTGCTTAGAAACAACTCACGGTGCCAAAATATTTTCTTTTTGCATAAAATAATTTCATGATCTACGCTGAGAAACACCGGAAATCGACACGCTTTATATACGACAGAAACCACTGGACCAAATTGTACAAAATTGGTATCATTGAATTACCAAAGGTTTTGTGATTAATTTTGTCGATAAAAGTTTTATTATTGAGTTTATAATATTTGAATTATGCTTGTAAGTGTAGCACACTCATGTAAAAATACTTTGTGAAGTAGATTTAAGCAATCGATGAATGTATTATAAAAAAAGCCCCAGACAACCATTTGGTGGGTATTTCGAATTTTCAACACAAATATACGTGCAAATATACGTGTAAACATATCGTATATAATGCAGCAAAACAAGTATAAACGTATCATTTTGGAGGTCATATAGGAACATTAGCACAAATATTCTTGATTTGGATTATATTGTAGTAATAAAGAATATACATGGGCCGCACATTGTAGGTGCAGATATACGGATTGTCGTAATAAAATCATGCAATGCATTTAAATACGATAAAGAATTATTTAAAAAAAAGTGAAGCACACTTGCGGAGAGCAAAAAATTGAGATATCTTATATTTGCTCCGCAATAAGTAAAAGGCGATTTAAACTTCTTATGTTTGATAATTAACGAAAAAAAAGCATTTATGAGGTAAATCTACATCGGGACTGTCAAAAAATTAATTTGAAAAAACACGTGAAAAAATTACAAACATGAAAATTTTCCCGGTGTGGTGCCAAAATGCTAGGTTTTTTCCCGGTTTCCCGGTGACGTGATGAAATTCCAAAGTTTTTCCTAGTATTCCCGGTTCGCTAGCAACCCTGTAATCCTTATAGTTACGAAAACATCAAGCACAAATATTTCACCTGAGAGGAACATTTTCCATTTTCTTTAATTAACACTTAGACTCTTACTCAGCGAAAGAGTTTATGGGCCAAAGCAAAGTTGACTGAACGTTCTATGCATCTATCGAAGTATCAAACAGACGTATAACATCGAACAATGCGTACACGCAAAAACCGCAATAACGGTTCGACGAGACTGCACGTCTGTAGATCAATCGATAGGTATTTTTAAGGCTAAATCACTATCGGAAGACATGCAAGCTCGTTAACAAGTAATGTACTAAACGGTTTAAGAATGTGTGCTACAGGTCATCATCGAGTTCAAATCGAAACTACGTAGTTCTACCTAGTAGTAAAGCTTCTTCAAATTTCATTCACGTTCTCCACGGAACTAGTCAGACGTGACGTGACGAGTTAGCTACTATGCAATCGTCAGAATCCGCAACCAATCTTGCCAACAAATCAATGATTATATGTGTTGTTATGATTGTAGCTATAATTAGCAAAACACTTTAAGTTGAAGAGTATAGCAGGATGTCAATTTGGTATAAGGTTAGGTAAAGGTATATGTATTTGTTGAAAATTCAAATGAGGAATGACTCTTGTCATTCCTCATTCCTCAAATGTCTAGATTTCCGACTGAATGAAAAAAACCCTTACGTTACCTGAAAATGTATATTGCACATGGCAAGGCTAGAAGTTGGTCCAACTGAGCCTATTTTTTTACATTTTCTTCATTAAAAACTTTATATTTTTTCAAGAAACGTGGTATTAGTCTATTCGTTTATTATTTATTTTACGGGTTCCTTTTCTTTACTGTCGAGTCCTTCACACGACCTAAATTTGGAGAATGACTCAGATTGAGCAAGGAAGATTATTGTTTTGTTTTGCGTTGATATATTATTTGGATAAATTTTAAATTTAAACAAAAATAGTTTTTCGCCTAAAAAAATATGTATTTTTTTGTTCATTTGTGACACTCTACCTACGTTTTGGCATTCGTGTCAAGAAAAAAAAACAGATTTATAAATTTATTACATAAAATATTTCCTAAAGAGACACTCTTACAGCATGTTTAACCAAGATTTGGATTTAATTTTCAACTTAATTTAAAAAAAAATCAAAAATCTGTACAGTGCACTTAATTACATGGCACGAAACATTCCATGCTATTAATGCTCTTGTTTGTATTGAATGGAAGGTAAACTTGTGAAAAGTGACTCAATTGAATCGAAAATATCAGATATTTCATTTATAAGTTCCCTTATTTCTAGACATTTTCGAATCATTTGTAAAATTTATAGATATACATAGATATCAATTTAAGATTTCAAAACTTATTGGAAACTTTCGATAACTTTCAGTAATATAAGGTTAATTGATATTTATTTTCTACACTATTCCAAGAATTTTGTGTGATGTTTCTTGAATCTGTTAATTTTTTCAAGAAATTGTCCTGTTAAATCATTTATGATTTTTTAAATTCCTATCTTTTTGAACTCCGTTTTCCTCTAGTAAATCTTTCTAATGAATGACATGTGAATCATGCATGAAAGTCTGCAGTGAATCTCTTTGGAAATGTTCCATTTTTGTAGGTTAATTCTCTTTGAGTTAGTTTAAAATTTGAAAAATTATGTTCTACCTTGAAGATTAGTCTCGTAAATTTTTTGAGCCTATTTTTGTTATTATCTTGAATCATAAGTCAATTTCGCCCAGCTTCTTTGAGTAATTGTCAATCTTCTTTCATCATTTTGTCGTTTATCTATTTTCAATCCTCTATCATTGATTTCTCACTTTTTCAAGAGGACTTCCCAATTTTTAATTTCATGACTCTTCCACTTTCTAATTGGCAAATTGTAAAACTTGTAATTAGCTTCCTGAAGATTTAAATGCCAATTAGAAAATAAAGAACCAAAGAATATCAGTAGTTTAAAATTACCTAAAAAATAACTCTTTCATGAAATGAAACTTCTGTAAATGTAAATCTTAACTCAATTTCAAGTAAATTCTTTAAACTTTTCTTGAAAGTGTGCTGGTTTTCTATTTGCATTTGTAGATTTCTCACATATAACAATTTTGTTTGAAGTTTTTGGTTCTGTAAATTTATTTCGAATTGTTAACTTTTTTCAATATAATTTAAGGCTTTTTCAACTGTTTTAACGACACTGAAAAAATTCTGATTTGGGTATATACACTATAGAGTGAATTTAAAAAATTCGTGAGTTTTTTTTTCAAAGGAAATGGATAATCTCGAAGTTCTAGTTGGGCTTAGTTGTCCTAGTCCTTCGGGTACGTCCTTTTGGTTTCCTCCCATTGTTTCCTTAGAACTTAAGGATTCTGCGGTCGCTATTCTTAAATTATCTTAGTTCATTCAAAATGTTCCTCTTTTCTCCAACATATTGCTTTTCTACTAGTAAGGCCAAGGGCCTTTCAAAACCCGTGTTTAAATTAACAGAATTGTCTTTAAAGCGTTATATTTTAGTTTTCAAAGTCATTTTTAAATTTGTTTTCGTCTTGATGTGGTCACTAATTTTACCCTAATTTCACTTCAAAGTAACTATTTTGCCCTACTTTTTTTCCACATGGTTGCTTCTAGCCCTGACATGGGCAGTTTTTTTATGCGCATGTCGAAAATAAACATAAATCCATTACTGAAACTAATAGTCTTGTTACTCTTTGTTCTGGAGTTACAACGCTTTAAATTAATAAATAGAAGAATGCAACCTTCAGCTTTACATGCACTGAACGAATCTTATTTAATGCATCAAATCTGCTAATATAGACTAGAACTTTAATCGTTATCATTTAAAAAGTTTTCACACAAGTTGGATATCTTAGAATTCCCCGGACCAACAAACTTGAGTGATAATAACAAAAAATCCCCTTCATTCTTACAGTGCTTATTTATAGTTCGCATTTCTCCTAACTACTTGACCTGATTTTTTCATATTTGTTATTTTTTCATATACACTGTATCAAAAAATTGTCCGTACAGCACGTACCTTGAAATCCAAACAATCCAAAATTGCACTTTTTCAGTCAATAAAAATACTTCAATTACATCATTCGCTGCAGAAACTAGTCCTTTTTGTAGATCAGTATTAAAAATGTTTATGAATTAAACCTTAAAAATAATCAAATTCATTTTGTATAGAAAGTCCCAAAAACGACGTCAAAAAATTGTCCGTACACTGAGGCCTTTGTCAAATATTAGTCAAAAAACAGTTATATGTCAGCCTGTCAAACGCAGAAACGTGAGTTGAATCTCAGCAAAGACAATTTTTAGTGGTCTGAGCGATAAATACGGTAAAATGAACTTTATCAGTAGATTTTCGTGCTCCCGGATGTCAACGGGTATTTTTTTGTGAAAAGCAGACATTTTCTTGTTTATTAAATCCACAAAAATTAACAAGAAAATGTCTGCTCCTCACAAAAAAATACCCGTTGTCATCCGGGAAACTGATTGCTGACCTGGAGAATGACGGTAAAAGCTTGTCCGAAATCGCAGGTATAGTAAAATGGCCACGATCGTCGGTTCAGTATGTCCTTAAAAACTTTAAGAAGACTAACTCCCTGGAGACTACTCCAGGAAGAGGCCGCAATCTGAAGCTTACGGATCGTCACCATCGCATCATTGTCAGGGAAATCAGTCAGAATTCTAAATTCATGCCCCGAAACTAGCAGACAGCCTGAAGAATTTTGAAAACATACAGGTTAATCCTCAAACGCTACGGAACATACTTCATGAGAAAAAATACCGAGGTCGTGTTGCTCTGAAGAAGCCGTTTATATCTGCTAAAAATAAGAAAAAGCGGCTGGAATATCCTCAAAAGTATGTAAAGGAACCGGAAGAGTTCTGGCAGAACGTCATATTCACTGACGAAAGCTAATTTAATATTTTTGGGTCTGACGGACATGTGAGAGTATGGCGTAATCCAAATACTGAATTGAATCCGAAAAATTTGTAACCGACAGTTAAGCACGGTGGTGGCCATGTAATGGTATGCTTTCAGCGCAAATGGCACCGGAAACTTGACATTCATTCACGGAGAAAAATGAATAGATTTATCAGTCATATTACGCGTCTACAGAAATATAAATATGATCGTTTGGTTCTGACCCGAAAATACGATCAAACCAACCATCAGCTTATACGAATAGTCTCCAGGGAGTTAGTCTTCCTAAAGTTCTGAAGGACATACTGAACCGACGATCATGGCTGTTTAACTATTCTATGCGTAATTCGAAGACAAGTAAATAAATAAATTTCGGACAAGGTTTTATCGTCATTCTTCAGGTCAACAATCAGTTTCCGGATGTCAACGGGTTTTTTTTGTGAGGAGCAGACATTTTCCTGTTAATTTAATCCACAAATTTAAAAAAACTACTGATTTATTCTAAATAAAGTTCATTTAACCGTATTTATCGCTCAGACCACTGAAAATTGTCTTTGCTGAGATTCAACTCACGTTTCTGCATTTGACAGACTGACACATAACTGTTTACTTGACTAATATTTGACAAAGGCCTCAGTGTACGGACAATTTTTTGACGTCGTTTTTGGGACTTTCTTTACAAAATGAATTGGATTAAGGCTGGAACAAATTTCAATTTCTTCTTTTGTCACCCCCCCCTTCGAAATTTCTGAAAACCCGAAGGGGGATAAAAATAAAGTTTGAAGTATTTTATGTAAATTTCGAAAAAAAAAAATTCTAATATCCGAAAGATTACAAGACCAAACAACAAATTTTAGAAGATGGGAGGTATTTAACTTTTTCTATTCATGATTTCATTGAATTTTACATTAAAAAATTGCTTGACCTATAGATTTTGTGCAATGGTATTTTATGCAATTTGGTTGCATACAAGATTTCGTGCAATTTATTCCAATTTATTTGTTTTTTGCATTATTTTTTATTCTCCCCCCCCTTTCGGTGTTCATACTCCGAGTGACAAAAGAAGGATTTGAAATTTGTTCCGGCCTAATTGTAAGGTTAAATTCATAAACATTTTTAATACTGATTTACAAAAAGGACTACACGGCAAAAATAAAAAACTCAACGGTAGCTTTTTTGTACGCAACTCGGACAAAAAGTGCAGGGACTTAACGTTAAGTTTAATGCATTAAACTCAACTTTAAGTTAAGCGTATTTAACTCAACGCTAGTTTAGTGCATTTTACTCAACAGAAAGTTTTTTCGAATTTTCTCGGCGGTGCGTGAAAATCGAGGAATCGTAAAAATAAGCGATTTTTTCGGATTAGAAGGCTAAATGAAAATACGAGAAAGGAATTTTGAAGGCAATTTGTTTATTGAACTATTAGTGTAGTATCTGCTGCTTTAATCGCATTTCTTTCGGGTTCGGTTTTATTTTAATCCCGTACTAAAACGCGAAACACTTTTTTGGATTGTTAGTTTAGTATAAATTTCAAAAAACGAAAAATATTCCATTCTTATTACTAACTACAAGAATAAAGTTCGGATCATACAAGTAAACCGGAAGGACAAACCTGACGTTAATTATTTAACTCGAATGATCGAAAAAAGCCCTCGTTTACAGCTCGATTTATGTTCTTTCTAGTTCCCCTGTTGGCGGAGCTCTTCTGCAATGAATACTTTCAACTGCGAACGAGTATAGTTGATAGGAATAATTGATTCATCCTTGAAAGAAAACATTGTGAAAATAAAACAAAAAATTATAAAATTAATTTAGTTAAACCTTACATTTACCAATTAATATTGTGTAGAAAATGAAACGAGCTTCGGTTCCTTCCCAGGCAGTTCGAAATTTCTTTCTTTCCGATAATGTACGTCGAAAATAACATTATCCGGATAACTTTTAAATTTCCGGAAAGCTTTTTTAAAAGTATTCAGATATTTTAGTGGACATTATTGAATGCTTTCTGGCCTCGGACTTCTAACAGAAAAGTTGGGACTTTTTTCCATCGACAGGACCTGTAACACAAAGATTTTTATTGTTACAATTTAACTCATAAAAACTGACATTACTTACCTGATTTGGTTCCGGGTTCATTTACCGTGAGTAGTTGGCTTCCAGGTGGTGCATGCACACTTCTATCAGCACCAGCCCACCGGTACCCAACCGTGACGTGCATCCTTCGGGTTTCTCGTTTACAAATTCAGCACAACTGTTACGGTTCTTATACCTGTCACAGGCTTCCAGGTATAAGATTTGGGTCTGCGCTCCGGTTTTTTCTTCTGCTTCCAGCATTGTGAGCATAGATCATCACGTAATTAAAATCCGATTCCTGTTTTGGCCGATAAGATGGAAACGAGTAAACTTAGCACCGGGAAAGCAGTATAACTCCCGGAAAGTTTTTCTCAGATCTCCTAGGAATCGCATCCTCCCTTCGGACATTTCTTGCCGCCAGGTGGTGTGCAGTAACTGCAGTTCGACAAGAACCAATTCATCGAAGGATCGTTGTCCTGTTTCTCCCATAAACAATCGCCATTAGCGATGCGGTTCGGACCTGTAAGAACAGATTTCATTTTAACTATCAATTATTCAAATGTGATTACCTGCATGATAGATATACTGACTGATTCGACTTGGTTGCCTCCGGAGGATCATGATACAAAAAGTTCTTCGAACTTGGCCGTGTTTGTACTAGGAACTTCCTAGAGGTGATGAATCGCAAAAATTCCGGCCAACGCGTCATCAAAAACCGCTCGAGAACAAACAAAATGGCTGGTGCAAAAGTACTCACGCAAAAGTTTTATTGGAAAAACTTTTAAGATGCATACAAATTATGGAACGAAAAGTATGCAAACAAAAGAAAATATCAAAAAAGGCCCGGTTGCGTAAAAATAACTTACTCGGTAAGTTTTTAAAAATTTGCGTGTAGTTTCTGCAGCGAATGATGAACTTGTAGTATTTTTATTGACTGAAAAAGTGCACTTTTTGATTGTTTGGATTTCAAAGTACGTGCTGTACGGACAATTTTTTGATACAGTGTACATTTATTTTGTACAAGATGGTTGGTTCAAACGTGCTAATAACTGTAAGTTATTGAAATAAATTTAAAAAAAATAGTTTAAAATCATAAAAATAAGTTTAGTTTTCTAGAAGTAGAAGTTGGTATTAGATATTGAATATTTGTGCGATAAATAATTGCATTTTTGTGCGATAAATAATTGCATTTTATAATTATTTCAAACAAGTCATAATAAAATAATAAAAGACTGTATTCTTAAAATCACTCCGAAATCTTTCACAATACACTTTCATATTATTAACATTTTTCAAACAAGAGTAGAGTTCAATAGAAAAAGTCGATAAAAATTATGGAAACGCCTCTTTTTTTCCCTCTGCCTCTAGGTCCACCGGCAGATTATTCTCAAAACAAAACGTAAAAATCAACAAAATTCTGTTTGAAGCTTTGCTACGCAAATTTAATCTTTTTTGTCCCGACCGAAAAGTAACGGAACGGGAAAAAGGCAATCAAAGCAACGGGCAGCCATTAAACACCCATTGCACAATTAATCAAATTTCGCTTGAAGTACCTATATCTACTCGTGTCGCTCCACTCGTCATCAAGCACACACAAGCTCGAAAACGTGAGATAAAATGTGTTCTAGAGCAGAAGGGAACGAAAAACCACTTCGATCGAGAAACCAGTCTCTCGATGAGCTATTTTAAACAATTAACAAAACGATTGACTTCATTCCGCCGCTGATTGGTCACACACTAGCTACTGGTGGCATATATTATTGATTGTAAAGTACGCGGATGAAATAATCCGTATCAGTTCGTTGAACGGATTCTTTTTTTGCTCGATGCTGTTCCCGAGTATTGAGGAAAAGGGGGAAATGCAGCACACGTATGGTTGCTCCTTCTAATGTTACATTATTGTAATTTTTTACGTTTAAAAGATGAGATTCGTTTAACTTTTTTTCAAATTAGCTTAGCTGGAGCTTAGCTTGATTGACTACTCACATCCACCTGAAATCATTGAACCCAAAATGCTTTATAACTTACTCTTTTTTCCGTCTAAGGGCCTTGCAGTTTTTAAATTAACATAACAATTAAAATTAAAATTTATTGATGTGGTCCAGATTATTATTTTTATGCATTTCGAACTCCATGATCGCAGGCGTGGCTAAGTGGATTCCACATTGCCAATGGTTGCTACTCTGTGATTGACCGAGGCCATCAATTGTGTTCAAAGGTTAAAAAAGTGCTTGGGACTAGCATGTCACACTCAATGCACAGAACTGATGATCATCAATAACGACGCCGGCCACGTCCTAGTAGTCCATATAGATAGACAATTGAGATGAAGGAATGATAGAATGACAATTTTGCCCTTGAATCGTTTAACTTAAATCAAATTGTTAAAAAACAACAAAAATCGAGTTCTTCTTTTGTCTCCCTGATATTTCAGAAAAATCACAAGGGAGAATAAAAAACTTTGATTTACATATTATAGAAGCGAAAAAATAATTTGAGGAAGATTAGAATTATACCACATTTTATATTCTATATTCTTATATTTTTTTCAAAAAAAATTGAATATTCCATTTTGAACAATGTACAGGAAGACAATAAACTTCCCGTACTTTTTTAAAATGCTTTAAAACATCTTGCTCAATAATTAATCAAATCGAATCACCAGTAACGAGCAGCATTCTATAGAACCTTGGCAACATCATCAAACGAAAAAAAATCGAAATTTGTTCGAAAATTCCTCCCACGACCTCTAAACATTCCTTTAGTCAGTTGCGAATGCCTCCGACGATGCTCGCTGACACTTTTTCCGTTAATGTCGTTCTAGCTAGACCGTTATCAGTGCCATTTTTTGTAAGTCATCTCCCGCCGGAAAAATCAGTTGTGAAAATTTTTGCGTTGGTGAAGAAAACCCCGCGAATAGTTTTAGTAGCGAGCAGCGACGAAGACATGTTCTAGTAATTGAAAAAGGCATGGAGGTCTAAGGAAGGTATTTTGAACTATTTTTTGTATTTTTTCGGTTCAAACTGATAGCAAAGATTCCAAAGAATGTTACTATTTATAGGTTGATGCAATTTGATTGTATATTTAAAAAAAAATCTATGTTGTAGAAGTATTTATGAAAAGTACGGGCAACTTATTGTCACTCTGTAGGAAGTATGCATTTTCGTAGCATACAAGCTTCTATCAAATGGAAAGTTCAGTAGTTTTCTTAAATTGTATGGAAAACCGAGCAACACAAAAACATTGAAGCATATTTTCTCGAAAACAGCTTGATTATACATCTTTGGTTCTAAGGGCCTCATGATACTTATTAAAGAATTCCAAAAGAAAAGCGTCAATTGATCACTACGTTTCATTATTCCTTCCTTATTTGGGTTTCAAGCGAACTTTGCCAATCCAGCTGAAACCTGAACTTTCAAACGCCATAGTACAAATATGTTATGTGTAAAAAAACATATAACAAATATTTATGTTGCTTGTTTCACCGTGCTTTGTTTTCGATCTCGCTAACAAATCTTTATCGTGGTAAACAGAAAGCTGATTTGTCGATTTTCGAAGGAATTAAAAAAAACGCTGGCGAATGTTGAAAATACAATCAACTCGGTGGGTTTGAAATTCGATAATTTTATGGTATGCATTTCTGTACGGTCATCGATTCACCGTCTTTTGGATATCTTTGCATTTACGCAAAGTGTCAAATTTATGTGTGTAAGCATTAGAGAACTGCGAAAATTGACTTTTTGCTTCCATATGTTTAATCGATGTCTTTTGAGTCACCAAGCTTCAGTGTAAAATTTGAGATGAATCGATTAATTTCTGAATTAGCGCAACGCCTTCCAATTTTTTATGGAAATTTGTATGGAAGGAGAAATTTTTGCATATCATATCATCCAGGAGATTCGAATAAGGTTTAAATAATATTTGCCTTTAATTTTTGGTTTTGTCCGTTTTAAACTGCTTTACTATTTTCATTTTTTTTAACCTTTCTATGCGATTAATATGACCCGAACTCTACCTTCTCGATGCGATATCTCAAGAACGGCTAAAACTAGATGCATGAAATTGTCTTGCTTTTTCGGAGTTCTACAATCTCTTGATATTTTGTCAAAAGGTTACCAGAGTCACCCAGCAAAAAAAAAAAATGATAACTCATTTTGTTGAAGTCGTATTGAAAAACTTTTGATTGTTATCAATTCAGATAGATTAGAAGTTCGTATTGAAATAATAAAAGTGCTTGGTTTGAAAAATATTTCCAATGCTTTTATCACTATATTTTCATGAGGTTTATGGAATTTTGATTTAAAAAATTGCTTTTCTATTCAATAACATTCTCTTCCAGAACGATAGAACGATTTTTGCTTTGCGTTTCTCGTAACATTGAGCACAACTGCTTTGAAATACGACACAAATACTCAATCAACTCAAGAATTTAAAATTTGTGTTGAAAAAAGGCTCAGCGAATTTTTTAAATCCCTCGTTGTATGTTTTTCGCGGTCCTTAATGTGATAAAAATATCATAAAAAAATCAATATTTAGTTGGGTTTACATCAGGGCCGGATTAAGCCATCGGGGGTCCCGAAGCAAATGCTGTCCCAGAGAATGCAAAACATTTTAAATCTGTAAAAGAACTGGAGATGAGTTCAATATATTCTCTTCAAATAGCCATGTTGCCTGTGTAGAAGATGGTTTCTGGTATCTCCAAATAAAAGTTGATAATCAAACACGAGCAAACATTGCGGAAGAGTTCAGAAATTAGCCTCCAAATGAAAAATTTAATTCTCAATTTTTTTTTAAACTCTTTTCACTAACTAAAATTCTCTAATTTTGAATAATGACCGGATAGATTTTTGAATGTTTTTCGTTTCATCATTGATCGTCTGGTTTGTGCTTCATCAAGAAATTTTCACCTTATGACAATTGGAAAGTATTATGGAGATTAAACACATAGAATACAAAATTTAAAAAATAAACAAAATAATAAAATTAAAAATTCCATAGAGATACAGATATAAGAGTTGAAAAATTCAAAACTTTAAATTAGGTTATTTTTTCAACCACAATTCAGTGTCTCTAATTTAAATCATAATTTCAAATCATGTTTTGAGAAACGAAATATGAATTAAATAAATAAAATAGAGATTAAATGTTACAATCAGAGCCAAAGCAGAAATTGCACCAAATGTGTATTTCAATTTTATATCTTTGAAACATAAAAAAAAACGTTTTCATGAGATGTTTATGAATATGATTCTCATCAGATAAAACAAATGTTTTCAAATTGTTATTCTAAATGTGTCAAAATTTTCATACGATGCCCCCAAAGCCAAAGGGGTATAATTGAAAAAAGTCATATAAAGAATCCAAATGTGTTTAGAACCTAAACCAAAGATCCTGAGTTTTCAAAATTCAGAATCCATGAAACTGAACTTCAGTAACTGAAGCAACAAGACAAGACTTGAAAATCTCAATGAATGTAATCTGGAAAAATATAAAATTAAAAACTTAGAAATATTCATGTAAAGAGAATCACTCAGTGATATTAGCAACTCAACTATGAGATCGTTTTCATGATAATTTTAGAATTTTCATTTGGAAAATGATATGCAGAATTCAGGATATTTATATCAGTTGATGGTAACATTTTGGTTTTATTAGTTGAAAATGTTGAAAAGTTGAAACGAATTTTAAACCTAAGACAGAAATTGGGATGGAAATTCAATAAAGAAACTGTCGATAAAGTACTGTCGATTGGTTCAATTTAAGCCACTACAGTTTTTTTTATAGATTTAAATTTCAAAAATTGGGAGGGAAAAGGGTTGAGAATTTATCAACAAACGGATATTTCAATAATAATGGTTGAAAACTGAAAAGTTATAATAATACCCGGTATTAACCCGGATACTACCCAGGCAAAATTGTGAAATGTTTATCATATAACTTCTCTGTTCTCTCTTAGCACTGTGAGCCAGTTTTGACGAAATTAGCTTCTATTTTAGAGCATGAACCATTACTTGTAAAGTTAACGTAATATGTACCGAGCTAGTTTCACGGATCACGCAATTAGTAGAAATGATATAGAACACGTTTTATGGACCTAATATTGCTCAACCAAGAATTCTCTTTCATGAGACTTACTCTTGTTTAGATAATATTGCAGTGTATTTAGACATGATTAAGATAAATTTTCTGTATATGTAGAAATGATCACGATAAACTCAATTGTCATTGACTTACGTTTCCTCCTTTCGTCAACGTGGCCAACCGCGGCCGGCGGGGCCAATCTTGCAGGATAAGGTCTTGGTTCGAAGCAATTCCCCTCTTAATTCATCCTAGGCTGAACAATTGAACCCAGCGATTATCGCATCTAAGGCGCTCACCAGAATCCGCCTCCAGTGTCCCAAGCCAGGTGCTGAGCGTGTCTACTTTGACTTGCTCAGTCCGAATGTAAACAAGCCTCACTTCTCACTCCTTCGTTGCGCAAGGCGGTTTGACACCAACACCCTTAAATGAAGCTTCTATATGCAGAAGCCTGAGATTGATGGCACGTACACTAATGGGCGAATTAGGTAAATATGCGCCCTTAATATTGATGAACAACCCAACGCTTCACTTATTCACCTACACACTTTTCATCGGCCGATGTCTTCACAACCACTGATACCCTATCTCTTCCGCTTTAAGGGCAACATGCAACTTTTATGCCTACTTCTATGCCTTATCCTCGGCTCATGCACTAACCTCCCGCTCACGTGCCGTCCTGGCCACTCTTCTTTTCGCTATACCCTTCACGAAACGAACCTTGGCAGTTTCCAAGTACGACGATCTACTGCCTCGCCACGCCACGATGGTTACCTTCCAAGTACCGTCGAACACTGACTCGAGCGCTTCTGTGGAGATGATTTGTCGGAGTTCCTAGGTCGCACCAATACTTCTTGCCCTAGGCTGCTCGGATCCTACGCTAGCGTTGATGTTCGGTTCACCAATACGAGTACAGATGATGATTCGTCCACTTTCACCGTCGCTATGAGTGTGAGTCGCTATGTGCCGTAGTCACCACGTGATGCTGATGAGGGATTCCCCAAAACCGGTTTTTAAAGGGCCCTTGATGTAAACATCGAGATGTTGGTTAGGGTGTGTCACTATGCATTTATAGTTATAATAAGATTATGCGCTTTCAGAAGGAAAATTTACCTCTTCGAGAACCCTTTTCGTTTGACGGTGATAGAACCGTACGTGCTTTTCCTGTTGAGGTCCCTCACTGCTCCGGGACTCGGTTCAGCTGTTTGGATATCGATGTATGTTAGATTTTTCACTTAAATCACCCTTTTCATAATACCTGCGAAATAGTATTCCTTTCCGAGTCGATGTGATGGGTTTCCGCCAATAACTCAGTCCTGCGATCCGCTTTTGATGTGAAGGATCTCTACCGAACAACTCTATGGTCGTTTGAGGATTGCCACGTGTAAAATCTACTGACGAGCTTACCTCTGATTTATTCCTATTTTCGGATTTTATCAATAATTGATTAATTTTCTACTCGACTTCATCACTAGCTATTTTTTACCTGATGAAGTTCTGCAATCCACTTTCTGTGATTGACATGTGCACTTAGGATTCGTAACTCCAGTGGAGATATTTTGATGTTACACGTTTGAACGACTGAGTAAAATGATTCAATGACAACTTAGCGGAAGTTGAATGTCCAGAGAGTTCTCTCTAGGCTCTCAAGATGACGTTTAGTAGTGTCAAAATAAAGCAAAAGGTGATATCCGATGTGACTCTTTTACTATAGCTAAAACTAGTTTGGCTAGTATTTTCATGAAATAATAAAAATTTGTGTTGTTGATTTTTATTGAGAAAAGTAACTCGTAACACAACCACATCATTTTCCGAAAAAAATTTTCGTGAATGGTAAAGCATTCACGAAAATTTTGCTACTGCTTATGTTGCTTGCTTAATATGTATTCGACAAATGCTTCCAACTTGGATTTCGAATGTTGCTTCGTTTGAGTTTGATGGGGATACTTTAGCACGACATCAATAATTGCTTGCTTTCACTTCGTTAGTGACAAAAACGCTAAGCTTTCCTCTGTCTTATTCTGCGCAGTATTTATATTTAAAATTATGAATAACACTATACTTTGATGATCATATTATTAACTTGAATTTAATTGATTTTTCGTATATAAATCAATTTGTATGGTAGTATGAGTAGATCAATAAGTACTAGAAAATTTAACATGTCTTTTATGTATTGCTTATGTTATTACAAGAGAGTGGGTTTTGGTTGAGAGGTCATGACGGAAATAGCTTGACATAGTGCTATTTTTCTTCCGTTTGTTTTTTGGGATTTTCATAAAACGTATAACAAATTGATTATTGCGGACGCAGAGAAACTAGGTATAAAAAGAGGTAAATTCTTTGTCCTGAAGTTTCTCGTGGCGTATGTTTTCGTGGCAAGGTGCTCTTGGTTGGCAGGCATACTGCGATCATAGCTGAAGGTTTTCGGTGTTAATCAGATTTAATATCTTTAGCGTGATAAACTCCGCTTTTAGAGCTCTTGACGTCTTCCAGGGCATAGTTGTTACATCCATGTTTCTGTCGAACAATACTCAAAACAAATTTAGGACCTAATTTCTTTGTGCGATGGTCTGCTGCCGAAGATTGATCAAACGATCGCCTCCACACGATGTTGCCAACCTTAAATTCTCTGGGACGGGCTCTCAAATCATAGCGTTTCTTACTGTCGACGTGCGCTTTACTGATTCGAGTTAGTACGAATGTTTGGATATTTTCAATTACTTTCATCCTTGTTTTGTGTGCTGCTACTGGATCTTCTGGAGTATTCATATTAGCTAAAGGGTAAGCTTCTGAGAATAAGATGTGATCGCGTCCAAAATTACAGAAATGAGGGCTACAGCCGAGCGTTTCCTGTTTCGTAGTGTTGATTGCGCAAACGATTTGTTGAATGTTACTATCCCAGTCGCGTTGATCCACATCCAGCAATGATCTTATGCATGTCACCAGCGTGCGATTTGTTCGTTCTGCTGCATTGCACATGGGAGTGTAAAAAGCTGTTCTCATGTGCACTACATTGTATCGTTTAAGAAACGCTTGGAAGACATGTGAAAGAAACTGTGATCCTGAGTCCGAAACTATTATTCTTGGCGTTGAAAACCTTAGAAAAACATATCCTTCTAAAAATGCCACCATCTGTTGGGCGTTTGCCGTGCGAAATGGTTCTACTATTATAAATTTTGTGACCCAATCAACTATAACAAGAAGTACAGTAAACCCCTTCCGCGATCGTGTCATAGGACCTACCCAATCAATTGATATTAGTTCCCATGGTAGTTTTGCTGGTTTGGGATTTCCCAGTGTGGGTGTTAGTGTTGCATTTGGGGACTTGGAAGCTTTGCATATTTCACACGCTCGAACATGTTTTTTAATGTCGATAGACATATTGGGCCAATAGTATTCGCGCTGAATTCTGTGGAGCGTTCTTTCAAAACCCAAGTGTGCAGCTGTTGGAATGTCGTGGAAACGGCGAATGATCTCGTTTCTGAACTGACTCGGCACTACTCGTTTCCAGCGGAGTGTCCTACCTCCAGTTTCGTCAAGCATCGAGCAATTCTTGTAGAGGGTTCCAGCAACAAGTTTAAAGTCTGGAAAACTATCACCTTCTTTCTCAACCTTATTTTTAAGTTCATCGTACCAGGGATCCTGTGTGGTAGTTTCGCTTGATATCGCGTTGACAATCTCAATCCTGCTCAAGCAGTCAGGGACAACGTTGGCACTTCCTTTTCGATATTTTATGTCGAAGGAGTAGGCGTTAAGCCGAAGAATCCACCTGGCCAACAAAGGCGTGGGATTTTTCATAGTTTTTAAATAAAGTAAACTTGAATGGTCACAATAAACGGTGAAGTGTGTCCCTTCCACATATCCACGGAATTTTTCGATGGCTCTGATGACAGCTAAGCACTCTCTCTGTGTTACAGAGTATTTTCTCTCTGCAGGAGTCAACTTTTGGGAAAAATACGAAATTACGCACTCTCCGTTATCGCTGTCTTGTGTCAACACCGCGCCTATGGCTATGTCACTAGCATCGCAAGCCATGGAAAACGGTTTGTTGTAATTTGGTGTGGATAAAACTGGAGCCGATGTGAGTTGTCCTTTTAGAGTTTGAAATGCTTTCTCACATTCCTCAGACCATTTGAATTTAATTCTAGCTTTCGTCAGTTCTGTTAATGGAGTTGCCGTCTTCGAGAAATCCTTAATGAAGCGGCGGTACCACCCACACATTCCTATGAACCGTTGGATTTCCTTCTTCGATGTCGGTGTTGGGAACTTTCTAATGGCTTCCACTTTCGTTTCGTCGACATGCCAACCTTTCTCATCCAAGACATAACCCAGGTAGTTAAGACTTCTCCGGCAAAATATTGATTTCTCCGAGTTGATAGTCAATCCCGCTTTTGATAAACGTCTAGCAATTTCCTCTAGCAAAGTTAGATGCTCTTCAAACGTTTCCGTGGCTAAAATAAGATCGTCCAGGTATACAAATACTTTTGGTTCCAAATTGATGAATATGTAGTTCATAACCCTAGACAGAGCCTGACTGGCTGTTGCTAGACCAAAGGGAACCACGCGAAATTGATAGTGGCCCCTCTGAGGTATTGTGAATGCTGTTTTTTGCTTTGAGGATGCTTCTAGGGGAATTTGCCAGAAGGCTGACTCCAGATCTATCGACGATAGATATCTCGATCCACTCAAGTTATTCGTAATCGTGGCTATGTGTGGTATTGGATATGCCTCCTGTACTATGATGGCATTAAGCTTTCTCGCATCGAGACATAGTCTCATGGACCCGTCCTTCTTTTTTACCGCTACTGTGGCGTTGTTCCATGGGCAGCACATAGCCTCTTCAATCACCCCTAGCCGAAGCATTCGGTCTACCTCCTTGTTCAGATCTTCCAGAACTGCTTTCGCCATAGGGTAGTATTTCTGCTTAAAAGGAGTTGCCGAGCCAGTATCAATGCGATGCTGGTATAAATTTGTTCTTCCCAGGTGTCCTTTATTCTGGGACGTCGGAAATTTCCCTACGGCGGCGTTCAGTTTTTCTCGCTGCGTGACGGTCAAACTGTCGATAATGGACGCGTTGTTTACCTCAATGGTTAGTCCGCAGATCGTAGCTTTAACACCAAATGAGTTCCAAAAATCTATTCCTAAGATTAATGAAGATGGCATAGTTTCCACAAATAAAACTGGTAGTGTGTTAGATCGTTGATTGTAGGTGGAGCGGTTAAGGTAACCCTGCATAGCTGCAGAAGTTACCACAACATCCGAAGTGGTACGTCAGCACTTAATGTGCTACTTGCCGCGAAGGAAAATAGGAAACAGTAAGACCAAACTGTGGTCGAAATAACAAACATCAAATTTGTCAGCACAAAATGTGCTATCAACGATGGCGCGGACTCAACGACCGAGCTCGCGCACCCAGCCAACCCAGCAGCAACAATGTTGCATTCATTTCGTGAATAGCAGCCAGAAACCTGAGACGCAATTCGAGATGTGGCCGTTTACAATGGAATCGCCACCCGAAGTCGCCGTGGAGAATAACATCTCCACTCACAACATTGTGGGCTACTCTGTGGACGCCCTGTTCATCATCGCGGCGATCATCATCGTCATCGTCTGGCGTTGGCGCAGGAATGCGCGACGCCTGAAACAACTGGAGGGCGCAGCGACGAAGCTGCGTCAGCAAACTTTAAACAACTCTGTATGATACAGTAAAATAAATTCCAGTCTTCTTAAGTCTCTCTAACCGTTGTGTCGCGTTTCTGTTCCGATGACATTTCTGTGTTAAACCCTTGCGGGAGCGGGGTTTTACCTTAATTTCTAATCAGGCTCTTTCTGCCTGGAACAGTAGGAAATTGGAACATGGGCGAAAAATGACACCGGGTGTGCCGAATTGTCCACGGTTCGAACTTCTCCTTTTACAGGAAACTTTTGAAGCATGTAATCGTCCGCAATCTTTGTGAGCTCTCCGCCTATCAGCGTGCATGTTGCTCCACTGTCAAGAAGTCCTCGAAATTCTTGTCCTAGAATGGAAATGCTAGCATATGGTCGTTTATCCGTGTATGCAGGATCTACAAGTAGTGAATCTGCTTTGTGAAATAAGGGTATCGTTGATATGTTAGGGATTGGATCTGTACTGGAAGAACACTCTTCCCTTAAAGAGAGCTCTCCCTGTTTACGTTTCCCGAGAGCAAATGGGGAGAATCTGGTGTGAGTTGCCTCCACCTTGCTAGACAGCTTTGACAATTTCGTGTTGTGCAGCCCTTTTGACCACAAGTAAAGCAAAAGATGAAACTCTTAGGGTTGGGGCACGTGAGATACGTGTGTCCGGGATTATCACATTGCCAACAAATAATGGTGCTGGAGGACGATTTACCTTGCTGGTTTCCTGGATTTGATCCATCTTCTGTTGGTCTGTTTGGACGGTATTGTTTTCTGGCATTCAAGTGAAACGCGTTTACATCTTCTGAAATGATGATATTAGGTTCCATTGTATCTGTGGTGGGCATCGGTTCTCGCTGTGAATACTCTGCGTCGTAATCCTCTGTCCGAATTTCTTGCCGTGAATCAGCAGCCTCAGCTGTTACCATATTTATTTGCTGTCTCCCAACGTTTGGTCGATATGAAGGCTGTTGTGGAAAAGAGCTTGGCCCTGGTTGACGTATATTAAAGTTGTTCATGGGTCTAGTCCAGGTGGGCCGTTGGCTGTTGTTTTGAGGTCGATTTTTCAGAGCGTATGATCGTGAAATTTCGAAGTCTTTACAAACTTTCACTAAATCGCTGACTCTGGTTACTTGTGACGCTGCAGCTATGGGAACAAAATCAATATTCAAATGGGACTTCATTATAAAAAGCTTTTCCGATTCTAGCATAGGTGGCTCAATAACTTCGAAAATTGCCAGTAGGTCTCTTGAAAAAGAAGTAAATGTTTCATTAACTCCTTGGAATCGTAAGTAAAGATCTTGTTTGAGAATTTCTGAGAAATTTGTTGGAAGAAATTCGTTCTTGATCTCTGTTTTGAAATGGTTCCAGCTATCAAAAGTCCCGTAAGCTCTTGTGTACCACTGTTGAGCTGGCCCCCTAAGCAGGTGCTTTACCGATCGCAATAATGTTAACTCGTCAATCCCTTCCGTGCAGGCATACACTTTAACGTCGTTTAAAAATTCTCCGAGCTTCCGAATGTCGTTTTCTCCACTATACTCCATCTTCCATTTATAAACTGGCTGTGAATATCTTTGAAAATATGAAGAATCTTCTACTCTGTTCTGCTGATTTGTCCTAGAATTTTCAACCGCCCCTGCTTGGAATTCTCTTGATTCACCGTTTGCATCAGCATGGGTTGGAAAGTTCTGTCGTTGCCGCATTAGTTGCTCGATGTTCTGTCTCTTCTCTTTTTCTTCAGCGAAGGTTCTCTGCAATTGCTCATATTGTTCCTGTAGTCGAATAAACTGTTGAACTTGCTGTTGTTGCTGCTGTAGAAGGTTTTGAAATTGTTGCTGTAGTTCGCGTTGAGGCATTTGAAACGGGTTTGGTGGAATATGTGACATTGATATTGATGGATGTTGCTGAGACTGCTCCCTGACGAGTCTCTCCCTTTGTTGCTGTTCCCATTGATGACGGTATTGTTCTTCTCGATGCTGTTCACGCTGTAGCTGCTCCTGCTGTAGTTGTTCTTGTTCTTGCCGAAGCTCATCTATTTGTAGCTGCTCTCCTCGTTGACGTTGTAGTTCGCATTGAAGCTGCTCTCTTAACTGTTGTTCCCTCTGTTGTTGTTCTTTTTGTAGCTCTTCTTGATGTTGCTGCTGTCGCTGTAGTTGCTCTCTTAGCTGTCTTTCTTGTTGTAATTGCTCTCGAAGCTGTTGTTCTCGTTGCAGTTGCTCGCGAAAGTGCTGTTGTTCTTGCTGCAATTGTTCCTTAAGTTGTGCTTCTCGTTGGTGTTGTTCTCGCTTCTGCTGTTCCCTTCGATGTTGTTCTCGTTGTTGCACATCTTGTTGCTGCTCTTGATGACGCTGTTGTTCTTCGTTGTGTTGCTGTCCCAGTAAAATGTGTTGTTGAACAACTTCCTTGATGCTTGACTGCAGATTTGAGTTCTTCAATCTATCTAGCGTATCTTTTTCCGTGGGCAGAATGTCCTGATCACCTGTGGTTACTTCCATCCTTGATGCTTGTCTTTTCATGAATTCTTGTATCTTAGCTAGAGAAGCTTCCACTTTTGCTATCGATTTATGCGCATTTCCTGTTATCATTTTATCTTGGATCAGCGATAAACGATACCGGTAGTGTAAGAGTCTCGATCGACATATTTTGAGTGTGTCTGGAGCTTCCTGTCGGATGGCACCATCCACTAAACTGATAATATGGGGAACCTTTGCTTGGCACTGGTATATGTTGTCTACATCCGTCATAACATGAGTAGAGGATGAGACAGTGTTTCCTGACTTTAACTCCTTGTCAACAGTCTTTTGTAGCGTCGAAATTTTAGCATCTCTAGTCAATGCCTTTGGGTCCTTGAATTTTCTAAGGGAAAGTTCAAAGACGAGTTCGTCGTCTTCTAGGTGTATGATTTCCATTTCACTATGTATATTTTCACTATATTGATTACTCACTTTGACAGAATTTGAAAATTTCCGAAGTTTGAAAACGAATATTTGCGGTTTTTTAGTTGGGCGCCAATGTACCGAGCTAGTTTCACGGATCACGCAATTAGTAGAAATGATATAGAACACGTTTTATGGACCTAATATTGCTCAACCAAGAATTCTCTTTCATAAGACTTACTCTTGTTTAGATAATATTGCAGTGTATTTAGACATGATTAAGATAAATTTTCTGTATATGTAGAAATGATCACGATAAACTCAATTGTCATTGACTTACGTTTCCTCCTTTCGTCAACGTGGCCAACCGCGGCCGGCGGGGCCAATCTTGCAGGATAAGGTCTTGGTTCGAAGCAATTCCCCTCTTAATTCATCCTAGGCTGAACAATTGAACCCAGCGATTATCGCATCTAAGGCGCTCACCAGAATCCGCCTCCAGTGTCCCAAGCCAGGTGCTGAGCGTGTCTACTTTGACTTGCTCAGTCCGAATGTAAACAAGCCTCACTTCTCACTCCTTCGTTGCGCAAGGCGGTTTGATACCAACACCCTTAAATGAAGCTTCTATATGCAGAAGCCTGAGATTGATGGCACGTACACTAATGGGCGAATTAGGTAAATATGCGCCCTTAATATTGATGAACAACCCAACGCTTCACTTATTCACCTACACACTTTTCATCGGCCGATGTCTTCACAACCACTGATACCCTATCTCTTCCGCTTTAAGGGCAACATGCAACTTTTATGCCTACTTCTATGCCTTATCCTCGGCTCATGCACTAACCTCCCGCTCACGTGCCGTCCTGGCCACTCTTCTTTTCGCTATACCCTTCACGAAACGAACCTTGGCAGTTTCCAAGTACGACGATCTACTGCCTCGCCACGCCACGATGGTTACCTTCCAAGTACCGTCGAACACTGACTCGAGCGCTTCTGTGGAGATGATTTGTCGGAGTTCCTAGGTCGCACCAATACTTCTTGCCCTAGGCTGCTCGGATCCTACGCTAGCGGTTCACCAATACGAGTACAGATGATGATTCGTCCACTTTCACCGTCGCGATGAGTGTGAGTCGCTATGTGCCGTAGTCACCACGTGATGCTGATGAGGGATTCCCCAAAACCGGTTTTTAAAGGGCCCTTGATGTAAACATCGAGATGTTGGTTAGGGTGTGTCACTATGCATTTATAGTTATAATAAGATTATGCGCTTTCAGAAGGAAAATTTACCTCTTCGAGAACCCTTTTCGTTTGACGGTGATAGAACCGTACGTGCTTTTCCTGTTGAGGTCCCTCACTGCTCCGGGACTCGGTTCAGCTGTTTGGATATCGATGTATGTTAGATTTTTCACTTAAATCACCCTTTTCATAATACCTGCGAAATAGTATTCATTTCCGAGTCGATGTGATGGGTTTCCGCCAATAACTCAGTCCTGCGATCCGCTTTTGATGTGAAGGATCTCTACCGAACAACTCTATGGTCGTTTGAGGATTGCCACGTGTAAAATCTACTGACGAGCTTACCTCTGATTTATTCCTATTTTCGGATTTTATCAATAATTGATTAATTTTCTACTCGACTTCATCACTAGCTATTTTTTACCTGATGAAGTTCTGCAATCCACTTTCTGTGATTGACATGTGCACTTAGGATTCGTAACTCCAGTGGAGATATTTTGATGTTACACGTTTGAACGACTGAGTAAAATGATTCAATGACAACTTAGCGGAAGTTGAATGTCCAGAGAGTTCTCTCTAGGCTCTCAAGATGACGTTTAGTAGTGTCAAAATAAAGCAAAAGGTGATATCCGATGTGACTCTTTTACTATAGCTAAAACTAGTTTGGCTAGTATTTTCATGAAATAATAAAAATTTGTGTTGTTGATTTTTATTGAGAAAAGTAACTCGTAACAAATAATTAACATTATATTTGTTCCAGACGTTTACATATAATGAAAATGAGGAGGTCCTGACAGAATATCCTGACTGACATTTTTCGATGAAAAAAATGAAAATTTAAGCTGTTTTCCCTCATATCCTTCTTAATTTTTTTCGAGTTCGGTGTACATCATTTTGGCCAGATTTTGGGTTGAAAATTTTGGAGTTTAATTCCAAGATTTTGATGTCCTCAGCCCGAAAAATGCGAGAAAACTTCTTCACTGCTTACTCTAGGGGGGCCCCTAATTTAAGTAAGAAAAAAAATATTCTAGATATAAATTCACGGGGGCCCCTTTGTTGTTATATTTCAAATTTTATATCTTTTCATAGATTTGAAGAAATTGAAGTAATATGATTAAAGTAATGTTTAAACTTTGTATTCCTTCGGGAGGCCCCCTAAGCCGGGGGGCCCGGGGCAATTGCCCCTTTTGCCTCTCCCCCCTAAATCCGGCCTTGGTTTACATACAAATATTATTTTTTTATGACTCAACGTTCAGCGTGGTTCACTTCCACAACTGCAGAGACACCCGATCAAAAGAGAAAAAAAAAATTATATCAAGATGATAAATTTTGATATTCAATTTGATATAATTTAGAAGGATGTTAAAATACCTCAAATTGAAACAAAAAATCGACTGGGACATGCAATAAATTCATTATATGGATTGCCAAGCATCAGAATTCAATTCAACGAATTTTCACTAACAATTTATTGAATAAATTTTATTCTGCTGATAATCAGTAATACTTTACTTACTGATAACCAGTGATACGTTGAGGGAACATAGAAAACTTCCGCTGTACTCAGATCTAACTCTTTTCGAAATTCTCATTTTTCACAACGTTGGGATTGATTATCGAAAGATTTTTCTTGAAAGACTTATTTTCATTTCGAATGGCATTCAGCTTCCATATGTGTATCAGAGAAGAGTGCGAGCAAGACATTTTGACCTCGAACGGATAATACCTTCGAATGTTTTCCCATGAAAACTATTTGGTTCTAACGAATTCTGTACCATGCATTGAAGAAACAAACAAACAAATATTTTTCAAATTATTTTTCAGGAAAGAACATGTTTAAAATATCTTATTAAATCCAACCAACAATAATTACATATTTTGAAAACATCGAGGACCAAATTCGAGAATTCTCGTTTATTTTTCGCTTGCCGGGAATGCGCTGCTTTTAAAAAGAATCATAACCTAAACGTTATAAATTTATCAATAAACTCTATTCAATGAAATTAACACAAAATTTTTGGAAACTCAAAAATACTAAATTCATAAAATTTGCTCCAGCCAGTTTTCAGATATGGAATGCCAAATTTCGATGTTTCTCTGTCTTGATTTCTTCACGCCTTTAATGTGTTAAAATGTAACAAAATACTGGATAAATGACCATGCTTGTATTAATTTTTCGTGCGCGATTAGTACCTTTAAGCAGAAATTGCTTACTTTTATAGCTATTTTGAGTAGAAACATCAATGAAATACCTTGTGAAATAAATTTTTTTGCAATTTTATGCGTCTAGGAAAGAGAGCAATGTAGTTTTATTTCGCCATTAAAAGTTAACATGTAAACGACAATAAAATTTCCTATCACGTCATTCGCGTTATGCTCTTATGTTCCTGCGTGAGATATTCTAATCTTGATCAGAACATACTCTCGGATCGTTTAGTTAATTTTTTACATGTCAGACGTAATTGGATATCAAGTTGAGCATAAAAATTGTTGGGATCGTAAGAAGTATCAAACCAGACAGTATACATGAATTCCCGATTCAGAGCTAGTTTAATGTTTTTGTTTTTGACAACGGTAGGAGATTGTCATGAAAAAAAAAAACAAAACCTAACTAAAAATAACTTTTTGTAAGAGTTGGTAAGTTTTGTACTTAAATTCACGATGGCCCTTACAGTCTTAGAAATATATTAACGAATAATTTGTTTCAAGGCTACAGATTCTATGCCGGACCGGCATTAACAAGCTTTCTAATAACTGGAATTGTTTTCCCTCCACCGAACCCCCCCGGCAAAACCGCATTGCATGTATCTGAAAGAAATCAAATAAAACATATCCCATATCCTATCCCAAGATAAAGTAGGTAAGAAACTATAAATTGAAATTGAACTCCATTTTTGGGATTCAGCAAATTTGTGGCCCACAAAAAATTACGAAAGGTTTTTTAGAGGAAGTTTTGATAGTGTAGCTTAAGCTTGCTCCACAGCTTGCTTGCTTTTTTTAATCCCAATAAGGCCGGAACAAATTTCAAATCCTTCTTTTGTCACTCGGAGTTGAAACATCGCGAGGGGGGGGGGGGACAATAAAAAATAATGCGAAAAACAAATTAATTAGAATAAATTGCACGAAAGCTTGTATGCAACCAAATTGCATACTATATATTGCATAAAACTTATAAATCATGTATTTTTTTTATCGAAAAATTCAATAAAATCAAGAATACAAAATGTGAATTCATTTCCATCTTCCAAAATTCGGTTCTTAGTCTTGTAATCTTTCTGATATTTGAATTTTTATTTGAAATTCACCTTAAATATTTCAAACTTTATTAATTCCCCCCTTCGGGATTTTGGGAATTTCGAAGGGGGGGGGTGACAAAAGAAGAAATTGATATTTGTTCCAGCCTAATTGATGTGGAAGCAAATAGCTAATTTTGTAACCTTATTCATACAATTTATAAGAAAAGCTAAACATAAATCGTACACCAAAAATTCAGCCTCTATGCCAATCGTGATAAATCAATATCATAGCATCATTGACATAAGAACAGAACGCGACCGGGGATGATTCGATTTGCGACCGCTGATATTAACCAATTGCATTGCGTATGACTGAAACAAACAAAATAAAGCGTTTTCACGTCCCTTCCTATCCATCACAGGACGAGGAAGGAGGATGAAAAGAATACCGGCCAACACCAGGCAACCAGCGGACCGAGCACTCTGTGCGTGTGTATGTAACAAAAGCAAAAAAAAACATTTCCTTATTTCAATCCACCGGCAAACAAGCTGCCCGGCTTTAGCAGCTGTGCGCGTGTATGTAAAACAGGCAGTAAGTTAAAAAACACAGTTCTTATTCAATTGGAAACTATTTGTTTTCCCGTTTCCTTCACAAGACAAAGGGCTATCTTGAAAGAAGCCAAACGCCAGGAAGCCAACGTTGTGCGTTTTTTAGTGATTGATCGGTGGTAGAAAGCCTATGACAAATATCCCTCTTCCTGGATTAATCTCAAGTAGTACACTGGTTAAGATGTGGGGTTGGCAAGACGATATAAAAATGGTGTTGTGAGTTCGATTCTCACTTCCCTACGGCACTGTTTTTTTTTTTTATTTTATTGTTTTTGAGATAAATTATCCAATAGGATGAAAGTCTCATAAAATGTTTTTCTTGTTTCGCTTGTATGTGGTGGCAATGAATCATTTTGCTTGGTAGCTCGAGTCCATATGCCAGTAGTGCTTTTTCAAACATATCATCTTTGGCATGGTACACTATTCAGCGCATTTTCGGCACAGAGATTTCTAAATTTGCATTGGATTTTTGCAACCTCTTCTATGGGAGCAGCCTTACTGCTACGTATCCCATATTTAGCATAGGATTTGATCTGTGGGTGTAGTGAACGAGAAAAAACAAACCGGTTGATCGTTTCGATTGGTATTGTTCCAACTACGTCCAACTGTTTCCGCGGAAACAGTCATCATAAAGACTCAAAATAATAAATAAATAATATAATTTAGGCTGAAAAAATTATACACCCCGATGAACGTAAACAAAACGAAAATCCTCCAATAGGTATGTAGGTACTGATTCATTTTACCTACACCGTTGAATGTTATCGATAGAGAGACAGAGGGGGTACAGAGAGAAAATGTGCAATCTGTCATTATTAGTAAATTGCTGACCAATCACGATACCACAGCAAGTGAAACCTGTGCGGTCGCACTGCTGGTGATGCAAATTGATAGATAAAATATGCTGTGTCATGAAAATTATTTCGTTTATTAGTGGGTATCTGTATTGATGGAACAAAGTGATCGAATGCTTGCAGTGAGTGATGTCAATAGTCTTTCCTCGTGATTAACTACGAAAGCACTGGCTGCAGTTATTTAACAAGTTTCACCTAAGAACAACATTCGATTTTCAACGGTACAATCTCAAAATGATCGCTTTGTTCAAATCTCTTTGATTCGTGTACGCCATTCCTGAAAGTAGCAATGTCACCTGAGCTGCCCTCGGTTGCCAATAAAAATTCCTAACACCCTTGAATAATTTGTTAAAGGATAATGACATTAACAGATAACTATTAGAACGTCAATCTTAAAATTTAATTTAGTTTTTCAAATCGCTTCCTCTTCTTGAGAAAACCTTTGTCTTCGGTAAAAACTATCTAGCGTGAATAAATCAACGAGCGAAACTGTCCACCTGTTGCTTCCCATCGGCGGAACCCACCTCATGTTCAGAAATGTATGTACCTACATATCTCTGCTGACCGAGAAAATGCCGCAAGGCAATGTTTTGAAAGGAAAAAAAGAAAATTTACTTCGGCGAATGTCCCTTTTTCCCCTGGGCGTCCCAAGCTTCTGTCTGATCAGCCGCTTGCGCTTCTGCCGCCAGGCGTTACGCAAACTAAAGACACATACCCCCAGCTAGTCTGATGTATGATTAGATACACATATATAATAGTTACGCTTGACCCGGTGCCAAACGAATGAATGTGAGGCCATGTTTGTTTTTATGTATTTCCTTCATGAGACGCTAAAAGTTGAACCTGAGAATGGATCGCCGCTTTGTAGGTAGGTTTGGTACAAGCCGGCAAGGCGGCACGGCAGCTGGCAAACTTAATGGCGATTGGGGCAACACACAGTTGGGGTAGTTATAGTTTATAATTTCCGACCTGACCTTGAATGGAATTCACCATGGACATCGCCGTCCAGGATGTGACCAATACGCCGTTTAGTGTGCGATACATCAAAGGACTTCGACGGACTGAATGGGTGATAGTTTTTCCTGATGGAAAGTGGCAAATAACGTCAATCCGATTCCGTTTCACGATTCCAAACGAGTCCCTTCTAATCGATTCACCCTACATGATTCAATCATTACGATAACCCACACGCGAGAACGTAATTCAGCCCGTGATGGTTTTCCCATATACTTGAGAATCGGACTTGATTTCATTTTCGCTAATTGGAATCCCGTGAGTCACACGAATAAACAAAAATGTAACTTTCAATCTAGTCCAGTCCGTTATCAGCGTTGTTCAGGAAACGAATCATCCTAGCGCGGCCTTGTTCTAGGACGTGTCAGGCGACACAGTATTTTTTAAGGTTTAATTTTAAATCTGGATGGACAAAATTGGATAGTGCCATGAATCTTGGAACGTTTCATTTCAATAACATTATCGAGAAATTTCACTTTTTTATTGTTTAAATTATCAAATCTCTGAGTCAACATGAGATTCGCAAAGTCAACATAGGTAACCTAGCAAAAAAAGCAAAAAAAAAAGCAGTATCAGCAAACATTTTTACTCGAAAGCTTTACTCTTTGTGAATGTATAACATGGTTTTTGAGAGACCAAGTATGTGCAGAGCACGGTAGTGTAAAAAGGTTAAATAAATATCCGTTTATTTAAAAGCTATGTTATAAAATGGGTTAAAAATTAAGAAAGATTTATATCGAGGCTGAGTCATTCGGCCTATGGACGTTAGGCCGAATGGGTTATCAGGCCGAACAGGCCACTTGGCCGAATGGGTTATTCGGCCGACGGTTATTCAGCCGAAGACTGTTAGGCCGAAAGGATGCAAAGCCGAAATGATGTTCGGCCGAATGGTCACTAATACGAATGGTCATTTGGCCGAATGGTCATTTGACCGAATGGTCATTAAGCTGAATGATTGTTAGGCCAAATGTATGCCAGGCCGATAAGACATGTTGGGGCGAATCGCTGTTAGGCCGAATGACCTTTAGGTCAAATGATCGTTAGGTCGAATGGTTGTTATGCTGAATGATCGTTGGGCCAAATTTATGCTAACTCTATAACACATATTATCGCTTTTTTGCATGTTAGGCCGAATGGTAGTTAGGCCGAATAGTCATCAGGCCGAATGGTCATCAGGCCGTATGGATATAAGACCGGATTCGACTATTCGGCCTGATGACCATTCGGCCTAACATGCAGACAAGTTTAAAAGATTTCTTAATGACCTAGCAACCATTCAGCCTTATTACCATTCGGCCTAACGACCATTTGGTCTAACAGCCATTCGCCCTAACATGTAAACAAGCTTTAATAAAGGGTGATACGATCAAAATTTGGTCAATATCAACTTGACGTATTTCTTTCAATTTTGCATTAAAAAAAACCTGAACACCCCTCATTTTGAAGGTGTGTGTGTAGAATGTTGCTCCTATTTTGATTTTGGAATTCACTCTTCAGTTGTCAAAATGCCGTCCAAGGAAAAAGAGCAGCGTATCAAAATTTTGCTCACGCATCGCGAAAATCCGAGCTACTCGCACGGAAAGCTGGCAGAATCGCTAAAAGTTGCCAAATCAACCGTTACAAATGTAATTAAAGTGTCTGGATCGGGGGGATATCGAAAACCGGAAGCCGCTGAGACGACAAAGGGAGTTGCCGGTACTTTCAAGCGAAACCCTAACCTCTCTCTCTCTCCGAGATGCCGCAAATAAGCTGGGTGTATCGTCTACAACCGTGCATCGAGCCAAAAAACGAGCCGGACTATCGACTTACAAGAAGGTAGTGACTCCAAATCGCGATGATGAACAAAATACGACGGCCAAAGCGCGATCCCGAAGCTGTACACGACGATGCTGACGAAGTTTGACTGCGTGGTAATGGACGACGAAACCTACTTCAATGCCGACTACAAGCAGCTTCCGGGACAGGAGTTTTATACGGCAAAAGGAAGGGGAAAGGTAGCTGATATTTTCAAGCCCATGAAACTGTCAAAGTTCGCGAAGAAATATCTGGTTTGGCAAGCCATCTGTACCTGTGGCTTGAAAACCAGCATTTTCAAAGCTTCCGGGACTGTCAACCAAGAAATTTACGTGAAAGAGTGTTTGAATAAACGTCTGCTGCCTTTCCTGAAGAAACACGGTTGTTCCGTACTGTTTTTGGCCGGATTTGGCATCTTGCCATTACGGTAAAAAGGCCATGGAGTGGTACGCCGCCAACAACGTGCAGGTTGTTCCCAAGGACAAGATCCCTCCAACACGCCAGAGCTCCGCTCAATTGAGAAATACTGGGCTATTGCCAAGCGGAACCTAAAAAAGACCAAAAAAACTGCTAAGGACGAGCAGCAGTTCAAGGCAAACTGGCTTTCTGCGGCGAAGAAGGTGGACAAGGTGGTTGTACAAAATCTGATGGCAGGGGTTAAGCGTAAGGCACGGCAATTCGATTTGGAAAAGTGAAAGCCTAACTGAATATTTTTCCTGAATTTTATACTAATTAAACTTGAAAAAGAAATTTAATTTGATTTTTTAAATAAACGATTTCACCGATTTACACGCGTTTTCCCTTGATCAAATTTTGACCGTATCACCCTTTATGACTCATCGGCCTGGCATACATTCGGCCTGAAGACCATTCGGCCAAATGATCATTCGTCCTAATGACCATTCGGCCAAATGACCATTCAGCCTAATGATCATTCGACTTGATGACCATTTGACCTAGTGACCATTCAGCTTCTTGACCATTCGGCTTCATGACCATTCGGCCTAATGACCATTCGACCGAACACCCTTTCGGCTTTGTTTCCTTTCGGCCTAACAGCCTTCGGCTGAATAACCGTCGGCCGAATAATCCATTCGGCCTGATAACCCATTCGACCTAACGTCCATCGGCCGAATGATCCAGCCTTCTTAGCCCGAATGGTCATTTAAGGCTAAATGATCGTAATGAGTGGTTCATAGGTCAATAAGAAATCTTTTAAACTTGTCTGCATCAGGCCGAATTGACGAGAGGCCGAATGGACGATAGGCCGAATGGACGATAGGCCGAATGGCTATTAGTCTGAATGTTTGTAAGGCCGAATGGTCACTGGGCCGAATGGTCTGATCTACACCTTTCTAAAGATCTACATGTTGAAGGGTGAACACGAAATTATTGCGACACCGAAAATGTCATGCCAATTTTCTTATAATGTTTAGAATCGAGCAAATTTTTAAGATAGTTTTATACGAATAATTACTTCAAAAATTGAGAGAAAAGGTAATCAATGGAGCCTTGAGTGTCAAATTGTACGCATTTTCGCTTGATGCCCTCCATCAAAGTCTTAACAGTCCTCCAAGTTTTTGACTGTTTTCTTGCTCTTCTGAAGTTCCCGCTTCATTATTGCTCAGATTGCTCAGTACTGCTCCAACGGGCGCAGCTCCGGACAGTTTGGCAGGTTGTCCTTCGGAACAGAATAAACAGAATTGGCCTCATACCATTCCAGGACACTTTTAGAAAAGTGGCATGATGTTAAATCTGGCCATAATATCGGAGCTTCGTCGTGCTGCTGCAAGAACGGCTTCTCGAGACACTCAGATTTGTAGATTTCACCATTTATTGTGCCCTTTGTCACGAAAGGCTCACTCCTCAGTCCGCAAGAGCAGATGGTCTGCCAAACGAGATATTTGGAGGCGAACTTTGATCTTTTAGCCAAATCACGGCTTCAGACGTTGGGATTTGCTTTAATCATGAGCTTCACCTTTCCCTCCGTCTTTTTGTTCTCCGGTCCCGGTTTCTTCCAGTTCCTTTACCGTGGTCCAACGTCTATCGCTCCTGGAACCGTTTCAACACTCTGGAAACGGTTGAATAGTGAATGTTCAACATTTTTCCCAACTGCCGGTGCGACAGGTCAGGAAATTCCAGGTGCTTGGATAGAATTTGTTCACTCGACTTGCTTGGTTTACCTCCATTTCCGTTTAATCGAAAACACGACTTCGAGTTTGACAGCATGCAAAAAATACACATTAAAAAGAAAGTGTGCAAAATTTTGTTGATTTTTACCCAATGGTAAAAAAGTTAGGCAGGAGTTGGCAGGTAGCTTTGCTACTATCTATGTACGTCTTAGTACGCCAAAAGTGATTCGTAAAATTGGTCTTCCATATAATTCATATATGGGCTTCCAGTGTACATATATGTCAGTCAAATCTTTGTAAAGTTCTTTCCAATTTTACCAGATTGTGAATTGTAAAATATTTCTGTCTGTGAATCAGTTCAATTATCAGCTGATACCGACTATTAAAACTAGAGTATAAACTCCAGTTACACATTTGACTACCACTTCTGTTGCTCAGAATAATTACCTCTGATAAGTAAAATAGTCGCCACTTATAAATAGCAATAAAGTAATAACGCAAATAATACAAATGTGATTTTGCAAATCTTTTTTTAGGATGGCTAAGAGAGCAGGCCAAAACGTTAAAAAAAATTGTATTTATTAGAATTCCAAAATTCATCAAAAATAAGGTTGCCAGATTGCCTGGTTTTATCCGGATTTTAATAGAAAATTTGGGAACAGTCCGGTCCGGCCCGGTTGCCCGAATTTCATTGAAAAAAGCCCGGATTTTTTCACTTTATTTGGCAAATCAAACAAATAACAACAAATTGTGTTGTAGAAATTTTTATTTATGCCTTCAAAACGAAATTTTTTGAGCATTTTCTATAACCTAAAATACGATTTGAAATGTGTCGATAAGTTTTGATGTAAAAAAAATGATTCATTTTTTTCTTGAATTTTGATGCTTTATTTCTGGGTTTTGACCAAATTTATTCGGGTATTTCCCAGATGTTTTGGTGGTGATTTTTTGAATCAAGGTTTTATTTAAAATTGCCCGATTTGTCCGGTCCGGATACGTGCTGAAAAAATTCTGGCAACCTTATAAAAAGCATCAACCAAAAAAGCTAATAAGGAACAACGGCGATCGAAGCTTGTTAACGCAAAATGTGTTCAGTTATTTGTTGAATTATTGCTGAAATCGATTCACGTTAGGTAAAGATATTCTTCGAATAGAATAAAAATAAAACATGAAATTCTTGAGGCATGATAAATGGCTCCAGAGAGCATTTCAAATCACTTAAGGCTTGATTGCACGAAAGGTTGAAATAAACTATTTGCTTTTAACAGATTCGAATTTTTGTGAATTAATCTCACAAAATGATATATATATTTATTGTAATTTTCACTTAAAATGTACCTGAAACACAAAAGAATTTTAAATTCTTTCAACAGAAACCGATTTCGATTCGAAATCAAATCAAAACAAAAAAAATGGAACATGATCCACATTACCAAGTAGTTTTGAATGATTGACTGCATAATAAATTGAATCGTTTAACTGCACGATATTCCTGGGAGAGCCCATGAGTCCATCCCACCACAAACACAGAAACAATGAAAAAAGGAAAATCGCTTCAAAATGCAACTCTGCCTGACGATTTACAACTTCCCCAGAATTAGGTCAGTGCCGTTTTTGCACTGACCACCATCAACGAGCCTCGGACGGTTCTATTAAATTCAAGCAAAAAAAACGAAGCAGCAGCACCACTAAAACGTATGATAGGGGAGATGCCCAGCAAACATAACATCGCATTAGAAATGTCAGCTCAACTCGTTAACAATGTTAATGCGAATCGTAATTCCTACCAAACCAAGTAAATGATCGTAAACATGGTTAGTTAAAGTCTACCGACTCGTATATGACAAAATTGCGCCATGTTTGCAAATTTGTCTCCCGCGTGCGGGATTCAAGTGAGAAAACAACCTTGTTGTTCTCTCTGCGATTCGCAGTGCAACCAGATTTCTAAAAACAGAGGGTTCGTTTGGTTACACTGTCCAATGAGAGAAGCAGCAAATATTGTCGCTGGCAACGGTTTGCATGCATTGAGAGCAAAACTTGCGCTCTCTCGCATGCTGTCAGGATGTACGGTAAAAGGTGTTGTATATCGTCCAATTTTTGCATCACTTATCGCATAAGCCAGAAGTTAAAAATATGTATGTATATTGCCTCCACTTTAGTACGTAAATGCTGTTTTTTCGAGTTATATAAGATGATTTTATAATGTATATGAAGCGTATAGCAAAGTTGGTTGAGAAATGTACCTACAAAAATGTTTGCTGGGTGGGGGCATAATGGCCACCTTAAGGAAAACGGTTATTTAACCATAGAAAATAGCTATAATATGGAGGTTACATTATTGTTTCGTGTTCATACACTTGAAAAGTCTATTCCCTAACGGGCTGAAACGTGAAAAACTAGATGAAACGTTAAAAAATGCATTTTAAAAATTTTTGCCAAATGCTGAAAACCAGCCACTGTGGAGGCATAATGAGAACCCCCCCTGAGGCAGTATGAGCACCATTAATCAGAGCAAGATGTGCGTTTTTGCCGGGGAATATATCAGCGAATTCAATTCGATGAAGTCAGGTGAGTCGTAGATTCATCAAACAAAGCAATAACAAAATAATCTAGATCTGTTTGTAGAATACAAACAATTCACGCACGCTCATACATTAAGTGCTTTGTTCGGAGGATGATGCTACTAGCCGTATAATGTAACAATAAAAAAATCGATCATGAGTTGTGAATGGAAAAAAATCACCTCGAACAGAAATCTAACTCTAGTCTTTTGATTACCTCTCCGACACCTTACCAATAGGCTAAATTGTCGGATGAAAACTAGTCAAGGTGTGGCGCTATAAATCAATTTTAATTCGCTGCTAGATTCTACGGCAGAAAATGCTCATTATACCTCGATAATATGGTGCTCTATATGCCCCTAGTCAACAAATTTAAGTAAAAACGTGTTTTAAAATTGATAAAAGTGAAAAATCAAAAATTTTTTGATGGTAAAAATTGAGAAACAATGTGTACATCATGTTGCAGTGCGTACATTATAGATCAAGGTTATTTTAAGATCATAAGAGCTTATTTCGTGGTGCTCAAAAATTATAATATTTTCGTAACTTGAGAACCAAGCTAGTTTTTTTTAAATATCTCTGTAAAGATGATAAGGAGATTCCTTTTTTTGTGAAAAATTAATACTATAGGAAGTACGAAACAAATCCTCATGAAAATTTATTTAAGAAAATACGCACTTTCGTAGAAAAGCGTAGTTCTCATTATGCCTCGGGTGCTCGTTATGCCCTCATCTCCCCTACCTATCATGGAAAGTAGATAGGTACTCTCGGAATTTAGTTCAATGTTTTTCAACATCCTCGTTGGCTGGCCCGAACATGAGGATGGCATGTGAGAGGAGGTACAACATTCCTTGGAAAGAAAATCGCTCAAATGACCTGACCCTGCAGGTGTTTGCATCGTTCGTCCAGTGCACTGTTCTGATAGAAACGGAGAATTCCGAGTTGAATGAACAAGAATGGAAACAGAGATGTTTTTGTTATTGAATTCTTATCGTGAGGGCACAGAAAATTCCAATCAACGTAAACATATTTGACAAACAATGATTAGATTTATGAGAATATTTAGTTTTTTTTTCAATTTTGTAATTGAAACATGGCAAATAGTAAGGTAATTTTTTTTTATTTCAAAATTACATTTATGCTCAGATTTAACTTCAGTTGTAGAAATTTCATGAAGCATGCGAAAAAATACGAAAATTTCAAGCAGTCTTTTTTGGGTTGTATTTGACGAATTAAAAAATGATTTGTGTAATAGCACTAACCTTCATCTTCCGATTAACGTAAATCCAGTAGTGCTGTATATATGTAGTAGATCAGCAAGATGTTCACAAATCCCACATTTGACAGTTTGCTTCGCGCCCAAAAAGTTCCCAAGCAAAATGCGGTGGCTGTATGAGGCCATGTTCTTTCCTTCATTGACCACGTCCGCAGAAGCCGGATAGTGGTAGACCACGGTCTGCACGCACTGTAAAAGTGGTAAAATTGGTCCAAGACGAAAATTAAGTGGAATCCAGTAAGATCAATCCAGAGCATTCCTAAGGAAGCGAATATCTCAAATTTTTAATGCAAAGATTGGTCAAAGATGACATCAATGCATCATGTCAATGGCAAGAGCAAAGTGCCATTTGATAACAGAAAGAATTAAAGCAAGCTTTCGGAGCGATTTTTGTCTAAGTTGAGGAAGTAGCATGTGATTGTCGTGTTCTCAGACGAGTAACTTTTTTCGATTGATCTGGTGTCCAACTCACGTACGGATCGATATATTTCACCCATAGAGGCTGAGCGATGTTCGAGAGAATGTGAAATTCAAGTTTACTATCAAGAATCCTATCAGAGTAATGGTATTTTGAGCGGTTCCTTCGAATGGATGAAGATGCCTCGTGTTTCCATGAAAGCTGGAGTAAAAGTTGATACTGAAGTGTACATGAAGAATCATGTGCTTCCATTGATTCGGGCAAACTTCGATGAACCATAGATTGTTGTTTTTCAGCAAAATGGAGCCCATGGCATATCTCGAAACGGACCCGAACTTGATTGGAGAAAAATATGAAGGATCTTTAGCCTCCGAGGATTTGAACTCCCTCGATTATTTGATATGGGCGTATGTTTAAGCAAAGGCCTGTGGATCATCTCACCCAAGTGTCGATTCTCTGAAGGCTTCCAAGTCTGGCTTATATTGCGAAGGTATGCTCCCATTTCAGATCTCGCCTGGAGAGAGTAGTTGAGATCGATACATCGAGTGATTGATTCTTAATATGTTCATCTACGTGCCTTAATGAATAAAAAAGTCATACTGTAGTTTCCCTCAATTTCTACAAGTTGGCGAATGCTTGCGTGCTAAAAATGGAGTATTTTATCAACTGTCCAATAAGCTATAGATATCAAAAATTGGTAAAGAAAAAAGTTTAATGAATAGAGGGCCATATAGAAACTGTGGTTTTAAATTGTACTCGCTCATTTTTACCATCTTTCATTCCTTCTTACTTTCTATCCGTCTTTAAAAGTTCATAACCTTGAAATGACCTTGTTGAAACTTACGTTTTTCAAATCCTACTAAAACGTTGATTTCGCATCTGGATTAGCCAGTTCCGAATTGCTGCCGATTCCGGAAAACCAAAATATGTTGTTTTGGTTCCGTTCTCTTTCAGTCAATGCGCACTAAATAGAATGAGTCGATTTGGCGTCATTTTTGAATTTCTCAAACAAATGCTTCGTTTTGGTTCAAACTCAACTCAATGATTTTTTTGCAGAATTTTTAAGTAACGTTTACATGAGTAAATTCGAACTTTTTGGTTTGTGTGGGAAAATTGAATATTTTGTACTGAGAAATCAATATCATTTTTGTTTCTTCTGTGAAACCAAGTCTGCTAATGATTTTTGTGCCAATTTATAAATTCTCATAAGTAAATTTTCTGTTGAATAACTTTGTCCAAGACCATAACTACGTATCTTATTGGGCCAAAAAGTTATAAGCTGTTTAACCGGAATATGTCTTTTGGCATTGAAAAACAATAAATTCAATTGACATCACTGCTGGATGCATAGCAAGGTATTGCAAGACTCCTTTTCATGCAATACTTTGCGAGGCATCAGCAGTGGTGTCAATTGGAATTATTGTTTTTCAATGCCAAAAGACATAACCCCTGTTAAAGAGCTAATAACTTTTTGGCCCAATAAGATACGACGTCACGGTCTTCAACAAAATTGTTCAGCAGAAAATTTCCTATGGAGAATACATAAATTGCCACAAAAACCATTTGCAGGTTCGTTTCCACAAAAGAAACAAAAGTTCAAATTTACACATGTAAACGTTACTTACAAATTTTGCAACAAATCATAAATGAGTTTTGAACCAAATCTAAGCTTTTTAGATCCCAGGGTTTGAGAAATTCAAAAATTACCACAAATCTAATCTGTCTAATGCGCACATCGAGAACAATAGCGGTTGACATTTAATGGTGATAAATAAAGTGACAGTACAAAAGTTTCATCATACAGGCTAAACTCAGCCAACACAGCATGTGGTTATGAGTTTCCCTACAGTGTTGGCAGTTTTTTCAGGCAATCTTTTCTATCCCAGAAAACGATAGTATTTAAGGAATCAGTTTGAGTATCACTTAGAAAAAAGCAATAAGATTATAATTGCTATAGTTATAATTTAGCTTATAAGGACTTGACAAACTGAAATGAATAAACGGTATCTCATTTCCAAACCAAAAAACTCGTTGCTAAACCATTTTTTTGTTTTGATTAAACCATTGAAATCAACGACCTCATTTTCACCGATAATGTCGATAAAAAACTAATCAACAAACATAACTAACGGTTGAGAATTTCATAAAATAGATTTTATTTTAATTGGAAAATGTTGAAAAATGTCCAGCTACTCAAGACCTTAGCCAGACTTGAACCCGGAACCTTTGACTTTTATGGGAGTCTGAACATAGATTAACGGTTATTTTTTGTTTAGTTTACTCATATTTTACTTATTTTACTTATTTATGATCTTTATCAGTATTTCGTAGACAATATCTAAATTTCACTCAGAATTATGAACCAGGATCCGAAACAAAATGCTTACATCTCGAACTGTGAATCCCAACTACGAACATTTTTTTTTTCATTTTGAATTGTGAATTAGGCCGGAACAAATATCAATTTCTTATTCTGTCCCCCTCCCCTTCGAAAATTAAAAGCCGATGATGGGAAATTTATCACCTTTTGTATGGTTGATTTTGTTGAATTTTTCGGTTAAAAAATTGATTTATGGGTTTTTTTTGCAATGATATAGTGTGCAATTTTATTGCATACAAGCATTCATGCTGTTTATTCCACTTTATTAGTTTTTTGCATTACTTTTAATTATCCCCCCCTTGTGATGATCTAGCTCCGAGTGACAAAAGAATTTGTTCCAGCCTTATGGATCCAAAATTTGAAACGGAATCGATGTTTGTATTTAAATTTTAAATCAAAATAAAGGTTTCAAATTTGAATCTGAATTATGAAAGAAAATCTTGAAACCTAATAATGGTCAGTTTTTTCATGCTTTGAATTTTGTATGAAATATTATTGATCACGGATAGGAAATTACACCATTAATACAGTTTGAATTTCAAATTGGATTTAAGTTTGAAATCATACGTTAAACTCAATTCTAACGAACTATTCTAATGGCGTATTTTTTTTTTATTCCGGATTTGGCTCTGGAACCGTCAGAATAAAAAAGCAAGTTTCGGGTTTCGAGTTATTCCATACGTAGGTGTGCGTGAGAACGAGCGCAATGTTTACATGCAGCTGTCATTTTGTTCTCCCTTCTGGATTTCTTCATTCGGTTCTTCACATCCGGATTGCCGTTTTTCGTGTCCGGATTGCACTGGAATGCAGATAGTACGATTTTGCTTGGCTGGGAGGTTCAAAATCGCGGCAATAATCATTTGCCCGTTCATTATTTCAACTGTTTTGTTTTCAGCCAAAAACAGCTGTTTAATGTTTTGACAACAACGTTGAGAGTATTGGTGAACTTCTCGCAAAACTGACTTTTTTCTCAGGGCGACTCCGTCCCTTTTTCGAGCGAACCTAGGTTGCCTCTCGAGCAATAAATGAGCACGATGACAGCAGTTAGAGCGAACCTAGGTTGCCTCTAGTTTGCCTCCAGGTGAAAAAAAAATACGGTATAACGAACTCATTTCTGACGAAATGAAAGCGTTTCAAACTGAAGACAGGATCCTAAATCCGAAGACTTTAAATAAAAAAAAAATCTTAAATGATTCTAATAACATCTTAAATTTATTAGTTGTGTACTTGAATGTTCACCATTCTTCGTTTTTCACAAGTGAAAAAAAATTAGAAAATATTATATCCAAATAATGGCCTTGTAAGAATTTTCAAGGTATAGATTTTAGTTCATTATTAAGATTTGAACTCTTAAATTACCTTAGCAATTCAACAAAACTGTTTAAACGTTATAACATACAAAAAGCGTCCACGAAAGGACCCAAAAAGGCAGTGTTCGGCACAAAAACGCTAATCCGCTAATCGCTAGTTAGTCCGATAACTTTTTGTTAGCGGTTTAATTTTGCCGCTAAATTTTGATTGAGCTAGCGAATTAAAAAGTTCCGCTATTTTTTGGTTCCGCTAAATGCAGAACGCTAACTTCCATTTACTTGTTTCAAATTCACAAATTATTACTGATAAAAGTAGACTTTTTGTTATTTTACAAGTAAAGGAGACATCGGGCATCATTTTTACACCAATATGCGTGTAATAATCCAAGTGAAAATGGTCACTTCGAATGGTCTCAGGGCAGACGTGCCTCATACAGATTCACTTTTTTTCTCTTTAAGTACTTCTTCTCTCAACATTCTCAGACAAACAATTCAATAAATATTGTAAAACAGTATTAAACTATTTTAAACATCATTTATATAATTCAAAGCTAGAAGGTCAATTTTTAGAAACTGTTTTTTGCTTGCAAAAGTACAGTAAACGGCCTACTTGATCAATATTTTACATGACTTTAGCATGGTCATCCACATGCGGTGATTTGTTAAAATGTGCTTTTTAAGTAAATGGATTTTGGATTATTCAAAAGCTTTTCCAAGTTTCTAAGTTTTTTTAAGAACTCACATTACTATCTCACACGGCAAGTATCGAATAATAAATGCTGGAAAAACCGCTTTTTACAACTTGTTTTAAGTGGATGAGATATTTACTTTTCACAAAGCAGTTTTTACAAGTATTTAAGAGTAATAGTAATAATAAGATGGTATCATCATAGAATGAAATTGCATTTTTTTCATTTAGTTTTCTAGATACGCGTTTGGCAATGTTCCTACCATGAGAATTTTGCGTTACTATTTAGAAAGTTTGATAAAAAAAAGTGAAACCTGGTTAAAGATTTTTCAACAGACTGGGCACAATAAACAATCTGCACTATGTTTGTAGAGTATTTGAGCAAACGAATTGAGATGCAACAATAATCCATGCTGTTGTCATCCTGTTTACGTTATTGCTTATCAACAGTTAGCGATTAGCGATTAGCGCTTTAAGCTTGAAGCGATAACTTTTTCCGCTCATTTAGCGATCGCTAAATTTGAATTAGTTAGCGATTTAATTAGCGCCGCTAATTTTTCAATTAGCGATGCCGAACACTGCAAAAAGGTACATCGATAAGTGCAAAAAATATAAGTTCAACCTGATTATGATTTGGTCGATAACAAGTTTAGGGTATTTGTTGTGATCGATTGCTTTTGTGATGTGAATTCTCGCTTTAAATGATTATTTTTGACCTCAGTACATATCTTCTCAAATTCCTGTTTCTCTGTGGAGCAATGGTGTCTTCTAACAAGCTGTTGATAAAACAATTACCCACATTTTGATTGGACTACAAAGAGTTGAGCAAAAACAGGGCTTGAACTGAACTGAATTAATGTCATAAAATTTTAAGTAACAATGAGCCATCTTTCATCAAATTTTGTGCAGAATTTTCAGAGTGAGTTTGATCTAAAAATTTCAAAACTCTTTTTCTACCTTTCTTCTGATTTTGATTTGCACTAACATGAAAGCATATTGTAGAATCATACAGCTGTTGTTTATCACAATGATTAGAAAAAAAATCACCAAATTCAACCAAAAAACATGAACTATATCATGTTCGATTAAAAAAATCCGACCATATGGAGAGTCAAAACAGCTTTCAAAACATTTTTTCGTTATAAATTTTTTAAAACTTAAAATTTTGTCTCTCATATACGCTGTTGTATTCAGCGGGATATCAATTGTTGCTGTGTCTGACGAAAATTTGTTTTTTTTTTTTCGAACGTAAAAGTATATAAATATAATTTCAAAAATTTGAAAAAAACCATCAAATATAATTTGAATAATGAAGAATTGTTTGGCATTAATAACTCAAAATCGATCAATTTTGCACTTATATCCCTTTGGCTCTGAGGGCCTTACACGTGAAAAAATGTTTCTCTTTTATCCGTTGGTTTTGTGTGATTTAAATTTTCGAAACATGAATGAATTTGAGATTTTTTTGTTTACGAAAATATATTGAGTTGTACAAGCGCATTTCCATTAGCTGATATCATAAAATAAAATAGATAAAGTTATTTTCAATTAAAAAAAAATGAAATTTATGATTCGTTATAAATTTATGGAAAAAATTATGTGGGTATGCAACATAACGATGGTTGCAATGACAATGAATTTGAACAAAACTGATATAAACTATATGAATAAAAGCCACTTAAAAAGACTATCAACGGTTTAAAAATTTAAACCGAAATTTTACCATACCTGATTGTACAATATCAACTCCAACAAATCAAGAAATTGCAGCTTAGTTATTCTACTGCAATCATACGTTATACCGAAACAGCTTTACGGTTTATTCAATTTTCGCACAAATTGTCAACATACTTCCTCCATTCGCAATATGTGGAATACACAATCAACGTCCACACGTGTGCAGTGCAATTTTTCTCACATTCACGGCTTCATCCAAACAGAATTTCACTCGTTTGCTGCCAAATGCTATTAATTATTTCCACTTACTCCCGAACGGTTCAATATTTTCCGGATATTTGCCTCGTAAAACGGCCGATAATCGGCTTGTTAGTTCCCTTTAGAACAATATCATCACACTTCACTCAACCGTGAAATCGTTAAAGCTAAATAACACTTCTGCATACACGAAACTTAAACCAACAACAACAGAGCTGTTACATTAGCCGACCATTTTCGGCTGCACGTCGTTATTAGCAAGAGAGAAGCACAAGGAAAACACAGCAGCAAAGATAAACTCAATCCCGAGGATACTTGTCCAATTGAGTTTTCCACACGCGATACGGTCGCCTGACAGACGGGTCGAGGGAAAATGTCGAACCCTAGAGACACACGCTTTTGCACACACTTCAGGCTGATGCGGCAGAAGTATTTGCCACTTAACTGGTCGAATATTACGAAATCAAATCTCGCTTCGGAATTTTCGCGTCAGAACCGTTTGGCATTTGGTGTCCAACTAAAACTAAGCTCCTGGCAGCAAATACCTACTCATCCTAGCTGATTCGAATCATTGAATCGGCCGGCCCCGAGACTAAACCGACATCATGTATGTTGTTAGTTGGTCTGAGTTTGAGTCTGTTGAGTCTGAGTCTGAGGGGCTGATGATGGCAGGACGCGCGGTAGATCGTCGTTGTATGGTTTGGGTGGCAATAATAAACAGTCAGTGTGACTACGGCTGTGAATTTGGCACCAACTCACGCCTGCCTGTACAATAGTCAATCGAAATGCTGCTCACTTTCCGCAGCACTATGGCTGCCGCGTCTTGCACTGTTTCGATTTGTCTCTCATGTATGTCGGTTTTTCCACCCCACCACCTACGTACCAATGTAGATTTCCACCTTTTCTTGGACCGATGTTGACGTTAAGTTATACTTCTGCAAGCTGTGACAACTGGGAGATGTTATTCAACCGATTTGATTAAAATATGAACGTAGCCAAAGGGCGACTTCATCATTTTAATTGGATGTTAATATTTTATCTAATTGTCAAGGTGTCAAATTGAAGCAATCCGAAAACAATTGTTTCCAAGGTGGAAAATAGCTAAAGGAATGCTTAAATATTTATTCTATTTCTCACGACAAAACTTTATTTAAATTATTATCAACACACACTAGCACTGCCGTTTGTTGGAAAATTTTATTTATTATTATAATTCTAAAGGGTGATACGGTCAAAATTTGGTCAATATTAACTTGATGTATTTCTTTCAATTTTGCATTCAAAAATCTCGAACACCCCTCATTTTAAAGGTGTGTGTGTGTAGAATTTTGCTTCTATTTTGATTTTGGAATTCACTCTTCAGTTGTCAAAATGCCGTCCAAGGAAGAAGAGCAGCGTATCAAAATTTTGCTCGCGCATCGCGAAAATCCGAGCTACTCGCACGCAAACCTGGCAAAATCGCTAAAAGTTGCCAAATCAACCGTTACAAATGTAATTAAAGTGTGTGGGGAACGTTTGTCGACAGCCAGGAAGTCTGGATCGGGAGGAAATCGAAAACTGGAAGCCGCTGAGACGACAAAGAGAGTTGCCGGTAGTTTCAAGCGAAACCCTAACCTCTCTCTCCGAGATGCCGCAAATAAGCTGGGTATATCGTCTACAACCGTGCATCGACCAAAAAAACGAGCCGGACTATCGACTTACAAGAAGTTAGTGACTCCAAATCGCGATGACGACGTAATGGACGACGAAACCTAAGGCTATGATCATTTAGTATCCGGGCAGTTACAAACGTGTGTATTTTAAAAACTATTCACTTGATCGAAAAACTTTCTACGGAGGAAATGAAGGTGATAATCTTTATCTTTGCACACTTTTTTCAGTCATGTATTGATTTAATTTTTTTACACAAACTCACCTGGAAAAAGCAATTGGAATCTGGTTGGAATCTTTTCATGAGTAGGCATCTCTAAGGATTTGATCTCTTAAATCCGGTTTTAACATAAATTTTGTTGTCCATCAGAACACATCTGTCATTTTGCTTAAAAACCGGATGCACAGATCTTTGGAACTGATCATTTTTAGTTATTTACTTGGTGTCTCAGAATGGGGGTAGGCTTAATAGCGGCACGTTATCACACTTTTTGCCTGCCGGAAATGGATTTTTTGCATTATTTAAGGAGTCTGCATTCAGTTATTCCCAATAACCATCGACTTTTTACCATATTTAAGATCAAGGGTTGCACTCCGATGGTTGGTTTGAACTTCGTGTGGATCTTAGAGTGGCTCCTTATACTTCTTAACCATTTGGTTCGAAAAAAAATCAGAAAAAAACCAACAGTTCATGAGCTTTCAAGTCAACAATGAAGCATTTTCGAGGTGCAAAATGCTTAAAAGGAGCAAATTTGTGCAAAATTATTTTTACCATGTCTTTTTGCATCGTAAATATCTCAAACACACGTTAACTTAAAAATCTATCAAAAATAGGCAAGATAGTCCTTTTCATAACGAACACAATGCTACTAAATTTCCGAGCTCTATTAACGTCGCTATCACCGAAATAAAGTGCCCGGATACTAAATGATCATAGCCTTACGTCAAAGCCGACTACAACCAGCTTCCGGGACAGGAGTTTTATACGGCAAAAGGAAGGGGAAAGGTAGCAGATATTTTCAAGCACATGAAACTGTCAAAGTTCGCAAAGTAATATCTGGTTTGGCAGGCCATCTGTACCTGTGGCTTGAAAAGCAACATTTTCATAGCTTCCGGGATAGTCAACCAAGAAATTTACATGAAAGAGTGTTTGAATAAACGTCTGCTGCCTTTCCTGGAGAAACACGGTTGTTCCGTACTGTTTTGGCCGGATTTGGCATCTTGCCATTACGGTAAAAAGGCCATGGAGTGGTACGCCGCCAACAACGTGCAGGTGGTTCCCAAGGACAAGAACCCTCCCAGAGCTCCGTCCAATTGAGAAATACTGGGCTATTGTCAAGCGGAATCTTTTTTTGTATTTATTTACTAGCTGACCCGGTGTGCTTTGCTACACCTTCAAAAATTTTTGAAACTTGTGGTACCTAGTTATTTAACTTGTTATTTATTTGCACAAAATTTTAAGTTCAATTTCAATATTATTAAATTTTTTTTTCAAAATGAATTTGCATTTTTTTTTATTTTGAAATCTTAATTATTTTTTTTAAATCCGTGTTTTAATCCTTTTTATGACTCTGAATTTCTTTGCTTAAAAAATTTATAACTTATGCCAAAATATTTTTTTATATAAAAATGAAACTATAATGTCAAACTATCATGTGAGCATTTTCAGTAACAAAATAACATCATGGGATATGGGAATTATCATACAAATTACCCCCATTCCTATATCCCTAATTGAAAGAAGGTGGGTCTCATAACATCAGAAAAACACTTCTTGTATACAAATACGATCCCACGTCATATATGGCACCATTCTCGATAAGTTCTCGAGTTATTCAAAAAATTGGTGTCCCTCTCCCTACTGTATATCTCCCCTCTGGCAAGAGGAGGGGTTTTCAAACCATCGAAGAAACATTGCTTGTACACAAATTTGCTCCCATGATAATTTAATTCTATTTTCTCGATAAGTTTTCGAAATATTAACCAATTTTTATCAATGCCCTCTTTTCCCTCTATATAGTTCCACTGATTTGTTGTAGTGATGCTAAACTACCGGAAAAAAACATATCTTGAGCTCGAATACCCTCTCATGCCAAATTTGGTTTCGATTGATTTATTAGTTGTTGAGTTATGCTATAAAATTTGTATCGGAGCCGCTCTTCCTACCTATCCCCTACCTGGAAGAACAGGATCAAGATTGAACATTCCGTGTATTCAAATACACTCCTATGCCAAATTCTTCGCCAGTTACTAAATTGAATAATTGCTCCATTTGTTAGATAAGTTTTTGGTTTATGCAAAACAATCATACATATATGAGCTTCCGTCTTCCCTAACTGCATTCTCAATTGAAGGAGAAAGAAGTCTCACATAAGCTAATAACCATTTTACGTATCCATGCCAAAGCTTTCCCATGCCAAAGTTGTTTCCATTTGCTTGATTAGTTCTCGAGTAATGCGAATAATTGTAAAGGAGACCCCCCCTCCCACTCTCCTTTATATCACCCCACTGGAAGGAGGCAGTAGTACCAAATATTCACAGAAACCTTCCCTGTGCTCAACCCAAATTTCGTTCCATATGCTTAGTAAGTTCCCGAGGGATGTAAAAATTATATGGGAGGGCCCTCCCCCTTTGAGATTTTCCGACTTGAAAGACGAAAGGTTCTCATAATATCATAGAAACATTTATCGTAATCAAATACCTTCCCACGTCAATTTGGGTGCCATTTGCTTGATTATTTATCCAGTTATGCTAAAAATTGTAAAGGAGCACCCTCCCCACTTTCTATATCCTCACTGGAAGGAGGGAGGGGTACCAAATATTCATAGAACTGTTTATCGTACCCATATACCCTTCCTAGCCAAATTTGGTTTCATTTGCTCGAATAGTTTTCAAGCTATGCAATAAAAAAGTGGTTAAACCCCCCCCCCCCCTTCTTCCTGTATCTCCAATGGAAGGAGGGAGGGGTTTGAAATAATCCTAGAACCATTTTTCGTATTCTACTACCCTCCTATGCCAAATTTTGTTCCATAAGCTTGATTAGTTTTCGAGTTATATGAAAAATTGTAAGGTAGCCCCCCTCCCCCCTTCCTATCATCCCACTGAGAAGAGGGAGGGGTACCAAATATTCATAGAAATATTCCTTGTTCCCAAATACCACCCCATGCCAAATTTGATACCATTTGCTTGATGGGTTCTCGACTTATGCAAAAAATTGTCTTTTGTTTGGGAAGCCCCTCCCTCCCTTCATGAGAGAGGGAGGGGTCTCAAATCATAATAGGAACCTTCCCCCGCCTCCAATACCCCCACCTGCCAAGTTTCACGCAAATCGGTTCAGTAGTTTCCGAGTCTATAGGGAACAGACAGACAGACAGACAGACAGACAGAAATTCATTTTTATATATATAGATAGACTAGCTGACCCGGTGTGCTTTGCTACACCTTTCAAAATCAAATGATATTTTCGGACATTATTCAATTTTTTATTGTTTTATTGGCATTACTTCAAATCAAATTATAACATTATTTATAAGCAATCGCTATAAAATGAGAGCTGCAGCTGGAGTTTCGAATTTCAACACAAAGATAACTTAAACTAATATTCAAAATCTCGCTCTATAAATTTGTGTTAAAGATCTGATAATTTGAAGCTGTCTAGACGGTCTCAAATTAATCGCAAACCATCTAACTTATAAAATATGGTTGTTTTATCTTGATATGTTCTGGATTTATGCTTCAAAACGGATAAGAGAGCCCTCCCCTGTCCTTACCTTCACCCCCTGCTGAATGCAGATCGTGATTTTTAATTATCATACCTAATTTGTTCGTTCCCAAAAATCCTCTTATATCAAATATAGTTCTATTGGTTGATAAGTTTTTAAGCTTTACAACAAAAATTTATATGGACCCTCCTCCTTTCTTCCCCTTTCTACACTGTAAAGCGTAAGGATCTATAACAATCGTAGAAAGATATCTCGTTACCAAGAACCTTTCCATGCCATATTTGTTTCCATTTGTTTCCTATGTACCTACTCACTGAAAGGACGATGGTGTGTCAGGTAATCATAGAATTATACCAAAATGATTTTTCATGTTAAGTTTTGTCCATTTCTCGGATTTTGTAAAAAAAGAGTTAAATGTAAGCCTCCTCTTCCCTTCCTATATTCCCAATTCTATCATCCTACTGCAAGAAAGGCATTGTTTCACATAGAAAAAGTATTTTTCGTACTCAAAAACTTTTTGATGCCAAATTTGGTTTCACTTGCTCGATAAATTCTCGAGTTATGCAGAAAAAATTACATGGAAGCCCCCCCTTCCCTTTTAATATCTTTCCGCTGAAAAAAAAGTGGGGCTTCAATTTATGACAGAAACATTTCTCGAATCCAAATACCCTCATATGCCAAATATGGTTCAATTTGCTCGATCAACTCTCCAGTTATACTGAAAATTGTAAGGGAGACCTTTCCTCCCCCTTTTCATCCACCTCTTTGAAGGAGTGAGGGATACCAAATATTCATAGAAGCACATCTCATACCCAAATATGGTTCCATGCCAAATTTGGTTCCATTTGCTGTTGTAGTTTTTTAGTTATGATGTAAAAATTGTATGAAACTCCCCTCCCTCTTTCCTTTCTCCCCACTGGAAGAAAGAAAGGTTCTCAAACAATCATTAGAACATGTCACGTTCCCAAATACCCGCCCATGCCAAATTTGATTCCATTTGCTTAATTAGTTTTTGAGTTGTGTAAAAAATTATAAAAAAGGCCCTTCCCTTGTTTATTTCTCTCTACTGGAAAGAGTGATGGGTCTCAAATAATCACAGAAATATTTTTCATATCCAAATACCCTCCCATGCCAAATTTGGTTCCATTTGCTTTATTAGTTTTTGAGTTATGTAAAAAAATATGAAAGAGGCCCCCTCCCCCTTTCTACAAAAAAGGGGGAGGGGTCTCAAATAATCATTGAAATATTTTTCGTATCCCAATACCTTCCCGTGTTAAATTTGGTTCCAATATCTTTATTAGTTTTCAAGTTATATGAAAAATTGTAAGGTAGCCCCCCTCCCCCCTTCCTATTACTCCACTGAGAGGAGGGAGGGGTACCTAATATTCATAGGAATATTCTTTGTACTCAAATACCACCCCATGCCAATTTTGATACCATTTGCTTGATGGGTGCTCGAGTTATGCAAAAAATGTCTTTTGTTTGGGAGGCCCCTCCCTCCCTTATTGAGAGAGGGAGGGGTCTCAAACCCGGCCTCCAATACCCCCACCTGCCAAGTTTCACGCAAATCGGTTCAGTAGTTTTCGAGTCTATAGGGAACAGACAGACAGACAGACAGAAATTCATTTTTATATATATAGACTAGCTGACCCGGTGTGCGTTGCTACACCTTTCAAAATCAAATGTTATTGTTTTGTTGGCATAATTTTAAATCAAATTATAACATCATTCATAAGCAATCGCTATAAATGAGAGCTGCAGCTGGAGTTTCGAATGGCAACACAATGATAACTGAAAATTATATTCTGAATCTTGATCAATGAATTTGTGTTAAAGATCTGATACTTTTAATCCGCTCTAAAAAAGGAGGGTCTCAAATTAATTGTATGCAATGAACCTAACTTATAAAATATAGTTGATTTCGCTTGATATGTTGTAGATTTATGCAAAAAAAACTGATAAGAGAGCCCTCCTGTCCTTTCTTTCACCCCCTGCTGAATGGAAGTCGTGATCTTTAATAATCATACCCATTTTTTAATCGTTCCCAAAAATCCTCTTATATCAAATATAGTTCCATTGGTTGATAAGTTTTTAAGCTTTACAACAAATTTTATATGGAGCCCCCTCCTTTCTTCCCCTCTCTACACTGTAAAGCATAAGGGTCTAAAACAATCATAGAAATATTTGTTTCCATTTGTTGGCTTCGTTAGCATAAATTGAAAACTTATGCTAACAAAATTGTATTGGGCTCACATCCCTCCTCCTATGTACCTACTCACAGAAAGAAGGATGGTGTGTCAGATAATCATAGAATCATACCAAAATGATTTTCCGTGTTAATTTTTGTCCTTTTCTCGGATTTTGTAAAAAAAAAAGTTAAATGTAAGCTTTCCTCTTCCCTTCCTATATTCCCAATTCTATCGTCCCACTGCGAGAGCTTAATATTCATGAAGTAATTTTCGTTCTCATATACTTTTTGATGCCAAATTTATCTTTCCGCTGAAAAAAGGTGGGGCTTCAATTTATAATATAAATATTTTTCGTATCTAAATACCCTCACATGTCAAATATGGTTCAATTGGCTCGATCAGCTCTCCAGTTATGCTAAAAATTGTGAAGGAGAACTCTCCTCTCCTTTCTATCCACCTCTTTGAAGGAGTGAGGGGTACCAAATATTCATAGAAGCATTTCTCGTACCCAAATATCGTTCCATGCCACATTTGGTTCCATTTGTTGTTATAGTTCTTGAGTTATGCTGTAAAAATTGTATGAAACTCCTCCTCCCCTCTTCCCTCTCCCCGCTGTAAGATGGAAGGGGTCTCAAACAATCATTAGAACATGTCACGTCCACCCATGCCAAATTTGGTTCCATTTGCTTAATAAGTTTCTGAGTTATGTAAAAAATTATAAAAGAGGCCCCTCCCCTCTTTACATCTCCCTACAGAAAAGAGGGAGGGGTCTCAAATAATCACAGAAATAGTTTTTGTATCCAAATACCCGCCCATGCCAAATTTGGTTCCATTTGCTTAATTAGTTTTTGAGTTATGTAAAAAATTATGAAAAAGGCCCCCTCCCCCTACCCTATCTCCCTACTGAAAAGAGGGTGGGGTCTCAAATAATCATAGAAATATTTTTCGTATCCAAATACCTTCCCGTGGCAAATTTGGTTCCAATACCTGGATTAGTTTTCGAATTATATGAAAAATTGTAAGGTAACCCCCCTCCCCCTTCCTATCACCCCATTGAGAGGAGGGAGGGGTACCTTATATTCATAGAAATATTCCTCGTTCCCCAATACCACCTAATGCCAAATTTGATACCATTTGCTTGATGCGTTCTCGAGTTATGCAAAAAATTGTCTTTTGTTTGGGAGGCCCCTCCCCCCTTTCATGAGAGAGGGAGGGGTCTCAAACCACAATAGGAACCTTCCCCTGCCTCCAATACCCCCACCTGCCAAGTTTCACGCAAATCGGTTCAGTAATTTCCGAGTCTATAGGGAACAGACAGACAGACAGACAGACAGACAGACAGACAGACAGAAATTCATTTTTATATATATAGATTGAAACAACACATAAGGCACATTCGGTCATTGAACCATAACAGAGCCGGAATTTTTCCTTAAATCTATTGGTTACATAAATTATTAGGTAAAATTACCAAAATTTCATGTATGAACCGTTCTATTCTACTGCCAGCACGCTTCCAAGAGACGGCCAAATTTTGATCAGCAGAATAATGAGGTTGTTCAAGACGGGCTTCAAGTTCATGAGCTTTTTTGTACAAGCTGGGCTCAAATCGAACAAAAGGATGGCAAAAGAGATTAAATCAGTCACTGTGCTCTCTCTGGTCTTGGGCGGCGTTACCACTGGGGTGGTTGTTCGGGTGCACTCATTTTGATTTGGGCGGCTTGATGAACTATCGACTGTTGTTGATCTAGGTAATTTTGGCCACTGTGTTTCTTCTTTTGTTCTCTTCGTTGTGCTGGTAGATGGTTGGTGAGAAACCGATATGGATCGCTTACGTGGTTTTGGTTTCCTCCAACGGGTTGCTTCTTCTCTTCGTTCATGATCGGGCATATCTTCGTCACTGTCTACGCATTCACTCAGTAAACTAAATGGGTTCAGGTCCTCAGCTCCAGTTACTGATTTTCGAACCATATCGGCGTAGCTTGAGTTCGATTTCCGGGCTAGCTTCATCTTGACTTGTTGCACACGTTTTTTATAGTCCGGACAATCGCGCACTCCAGCATGAACTCCTTTGCAATACAAACAAACGTTTACTGTGCAAGTGGAAGGTTCATGTTCCTCACCGCATCTGCATTTCAGTTTATTAGCACAAAACAATGATGTATGCCCGTATCGCTGACATCATTTACAGATCATTAGTTTTGGGGTATAGAATCGAACGGGGATCAAAATTCTTTCAATTTCCACGTAATCTGGTAAAACGTTGCCAGAAAATGTAACGCGAACTGAATGCGATGCGATGTAATTCTTCTTTCCTTCTTGCAGTTGGGATTCTAGAAGTTGCTGGCACTCGAGAATTTGGACTGCTGATATTCGGGAATCTTTAAATACCCCTTTTCCGTTAAGCACCAGGGATTCGAAATCTAAATCGGCTTGTTTTATAACGCCGTCGATTTCAACTTTGTTCGCTGGAATGTAGACACGATACATACTTGTTAGCTTCTCGTTGTGAACGACATCGTTAGCTTCTTCTCTGTTGGAAAACTGAACCCGAAGTTTACTAAAATTCACTTTTCTCGTATTCTCGATTGACGAGTATTTGGTGTGCAGCTCCTTCGAAATCAGAAGAATGTTGATGGGCTTCTCCACTTGCCGTATGAATACCTCGAATGGACCTTTCGCTGTAGATGGATAAACCCTTATCCGGTGGTTGAGTATTTCGGAATTTTCGTCTACGGGCTTCTGATTTACGGGAGCTTCATCGTCCGAAATATCGTCAGCAATTACCATGGATTGGCTGCCGCCAACCATGGCAGAATTAAATTCACCACGTGTCAACTTTTATAATAGGTAAATAGCAAACTGGGAAAAGAAAGGAAAGTGAACCGTTCTCGTGGAAAGATGATCAGCAACTCACAAGCGGAACCTAAAGAAGACCAAAAAAACTGCTAAGGACGAGCAGCAGTTCAAGGCAAACTAGCTTTCTGCGGCGAAGAAGGTGGACAAGGTGGCTGTACAAAATCTGATGGCAGGAGTTAAGCGTAAGGTCCGGCAATTCGGATTTGGAAAAGCGGAAGCCTAACTGAATATTTTTCCTGAATTTTATACTAATTAAACTTGAAAAAGAAATTTAATTTGATTTTTTAAATAATCGATTTCACCGATATATACGCGTTTTCCCTTGACAAAATTTTGACCGGATACCCCTTTAAGAAAATTCCTATTCCATTTATCGAGACACTTTTCATGGCGGCAGTGGCAATTTAAATGATAAACATGAGAATTCCAATTTAACTATCTGATTGCCCAATTGATTTCCCTATCGCCTCCATGAATTTAAAATCAAATTAAAAGATGTCTAGAAAAAGTAATGAAATTGAATTTGTAATTGAAATATTATGAACTTTTTGTGAAACTTCACCACACTTATGTTTTTTTTTAAACTTAATAATACTTTTTTCAAAATTGTATAAAATGTTACTAGTCAATTATTTTTATGAAATAAGGTCGATGCGTTGCTTAACTATGACCATATTGATTTGAAAATTATCAATAATATTATTCAAATCAGAAATATATTAAATCAGACTTGATAACGACATCATAAGAAAAATCAAAAGATTCCAAAAGAACAATTTTAAATTTGCTATTATTAAATTGTTGTAAAACACTACCGAAACTTAGGACTTCTAAACTTATGGAAATAAAAATCAAACGTTGCATACCTGCTTGCTGACATACTCAAATTTATTAGTAATTTATGCATTAACATTTCAGGTTTCAGGTTACCTTAAAAATGGTAACATTTCGAAAGATTTTACGTTCACCAACGTTTTCAAAAAGTTTGTATATGTATTTCAAACATTTTGTATATGTATTTCTTTTTCGAACACGAATGCCAAACATTTGGAAAAATGTCCTTAATCAAACACATAGTCATAATGATAAGTCGTCTTTCAACCTTCCCTGAATCAAGTTGTTTCAATTGCACTGCGTTCCAATATGTTATTGGCCCAGTACGCTTTCACTGCTAATAGCTGTGCTATTAGACTGAGTCGATTTGGGGTTATTTTTGAATTTCTCAAACCCTGGGGTCTAAAAAGCTTTGTCTTGGTCCAAAACTCATCCAGGATTTTTTGCAGAGTGCCCAGCGATGTATTTCATGAAAAGTAGTCATGCAGTACTTCGCAAGGGACAAAGTTGTTCATCGGTAAATTTCTTTTGAAAAATTTATAAATTGACATAAAACCCATCAACTGGCTCGGTTCCACAGAAGAAACAAAAATGATGTTAATGTTTCAGTACAAAATATTCATTTTTCCCATACAAACAAAAAAAGTTGAAATTTACTCATTTAAACGATAAAATCATGGATGAGTTTTGTACCAAGATTGGACCCCGTGTTTTGAGATATTAAAAAATGACCCCAAATCGACCCAGTCCACTGTGCTATACTATTGATATAAAACGACATTCAAGAAAATGCCATAAAATCAATCTACAAAATGTCAAAACTAGTCTTCGATAAAATTGTTGAGAAAATCATACACCTCCGGCCCAAACTTTACAAAAAGAATCACATTACCTTGAGTATATGTATCAGTCTTGAAATAATAGGGGATGAATCTGAAACAAGAAGAAAATGTAGGAGTTAGTGAATTGCTTCAAAAATTAAAAATTAGCATTCGTTTATAAATTGTACAATTTTGTACAAAAATCATTCTTTAAAGCATTTGTAGTCTTAACCTTTTGAGCTCTATAACTAGAGTTTGTATAATATATTTTCGACAATGTATTATTTTCAAATCAATGTTCTTAGCTTGCCAACACGAGCGTTAGCAGCAAAGCTAATCCTTTTTTGAAAGCTTCCTACTCTTAAGCGAGTGTCCCTCGTATAGGCACGTTCAAGATTTGTCCACATCCACAAAAGTGGATGCAGCAATGTATGTAGGTCAACTCGACATCGAGAATTTATTGCCCTCGAACGCTTTGCAAGCAATTTATGAACAATGCTTGAACTTTGGCTCCCATTCGAAACTAAACGTCCCGTGTCTACACTTTTGCAGAGCAAAGTGGACTCATCCATCAAGCAATCGCTTCCAACTACCCAACTACTGTATGTAGCTTTCCTGCGGCAAAATTCGAAATCCTATAGGATATATCACCTTTCTGCTGGCTCATCCCCTGTAGTGGGACACCAGCACTGCTGCCAGTGGATCCTATCGAAAGACTGCAGCTGCTGTGGATGCAATCTGTGTATTGGAGCAAATAAAATTGGCAGTTTTAGCAAGTCAAATGATGTTGGCTTCCCGCCTCTTCAATATTTATTAGATTCTGTTTGGACGAGAAAACAAGCAGCAAAACACCTTTCCTGTTGTTTGCGGATGGGAAACAATCACTATGCTTGTGCGACAACATGGCGGGAAAGTTCGTCTAGTTAAGATTGACAATATATTCATTTTAAAACTTTTTAGGCAAAGATTCATAAACAATTCCAATTTAAAAACAACACATTGAAGTTCAATGATTCTTAAGCATTATAAAATCTATATATAAATAAATAGTAACTGAACACGCTCTCTAGAATTTGTGATTCACAAATACTCCATATACTCGGTTAGTGGGGGAAAAAAGAAAACGATTTTTCCTAGTCCTTTATCGAAACACACGGTCGGTTGATTTCATCTCGAGTTCTGCTCGACTTTTGGCTTCCTGTCAAATCTGGCAACAACGAACGACGCGATGAACAACAAATCGAAGCACTGAGCGTCTCTGGTATGACGTACGAACATTCCGTGGAATTGTCGCAATTGGCAGTTATTCCTGGTCCCCAAGTGTTTCTCACTGCAGGCAGGGCCATCGGCTTTCGTACCCTAGCCCAGCGCGAAATGGAAGTCGTAAATTATGTCTGCAAAGCCACGCCAGATTAGTCATATTCGCACAGATTTCCCTGCATCAGTGCAATTAATGAAGAGAATCCAATACGGGCCGTCATATTACGTACGATACGATGCGATATACCTTTATTATAGTATGCACACAGTAGACTGAGTCGATTTGGAGTCATTTTTTGAAATTCTTAATCCCTGGGGTACTAAAAGCTTCGATTTGGTTTAAAACTTGTCCATGATCTTTTAGATTTGTATGGGAAAATTGAATATTTTGTACTGAAAAATCAACATCATTTGTTTCTACTGTGGAACCGAGTTTGCTAATGGTTTTTGTGCCATTTTATAAATTATCTAAAGGAATTTTTCCGCTGAACAATTTTGCCGAAGACCGTTACTTCGTATCTTATTAGGCCGAAAAGTTATTAGCTTTTAACAGGGGTATGTCTTTTGGAATTGAAAAACAATAAATTCAATTGACATCACTGCTGGGTGCCTATACTACTTTTCATGCAATACTTTGGGAGGCACAAGCAGTGATGTCGATTGACTTTATTGTTTTTCAATTCCAAAGACATACTCCTGTTAAACAGCTAATAACTTTTTTGCCTAATAAGATACGAAGCCACGGTCTTGGACAAAGTTGTTCAGCGGAAAATGTGAAAGTTGAAATTCACTCATGTAAGAGTTACTCAAAAATTCGCAAATACTATGGATGAGTTTTGAACCAAGACGAAGCTTTATAGACCCTATAGGGTTTAAGAAATTCAAAAACTGACCCTAAATCGACTCTGTCAAATGTACAGTATGACCCATAAACAATGGGAAAAATCTTAAGAGTCTGTTTTGTGTTGTTTTTGACACATTTTCAAAAGTGATGGGTATAGAGTCTGAATGAAATGTTACGCGAAACTTGTGGTTTGTCCCTCGTTGCAATGTCAGACGAATCAGCAGGAGATACCATGGTTGCCACATGTACAGATTTATCTAGACAGGTACAGATTTTTGAGCTCATTTTTGGTACAGAATCTGTACGTACAGTTGACAGATTTTCAAAATTTTGTACAGATTTGTACAGATTGTTGACTTTTGAAAACTGAAAATAGTTTCTACATTTGCTTTCATTCAGTGTATTGAAAACTTTATAGAAAATAAGTCAAATGATATAGGAGTTCCTTACTGAGATGCACGATGGAGCAATTAGGTTTCCAAATTTCCAAATAATTAAATATCTGATTATAATCCCCTACTCGTCAGCAGTGTTTGAGCGCATTTTCTCGCAAATAAATGCCAATAAAACCAAAGTTCGTAATCGTCTGAGTGTTGACACATTGGACGCTATCCTTAGAACGAAAAGTTATTTAAGATTAAACGGCGGATCGAAAAATGTCGTATAAAATATGACGCTCAAAAATCGTTTTTATAAATCTATGGAGGGGGTTTCCAAAAATCTTACATAAGAAATGTTACATTGAAAATTCATCACAGCCACAGCCATACGAAACCACAGTACTCATGTTTTTTTATTCACTTTCTATTTGTTGGTTAATTTTTATTTTATGTTATTTATCTTTTAATGTCTTTGAATTAATAAAAAAAATTGCCGGTTCTATAAAATCTAGTTGTATAGAACCAATTCAAACCAACAAGCCATCAAAAACACTAAATCAAATTATTAAAAAATTCGTCGCTTTTCGCATATCATCATAACAATCTTTTTAATTGAGAAATTTATAGAAACAAAAGGAAAATAGCTCGTTGTGACACAACGATTTGAATCCATCGTATTTTAAAATGAAATCATCCAGAAAGAAATCTTTAAAAATCAACATAAGGCGCTTTAAATGATGAATTTCTAGACAGTTTTTTCAGTGATAGACACTACCAACTCTCAATTTTACAAACGATTTACCAAAAAAAACCCTTAAACTTTATCGCTTACCACTGAATGAGTCTGAGCTTTTAGGTTAGTTGACATCGTGATTGTTGTTAATCATTTTTGCCCCAATTCTAGTAGTATTGAATGATATTTTTTTAAAGATTTTAATGATTTTCAGGTAAAAAAACCTAAAAAAAAATTATGGTACCTTGTGCTAACCTGATCTCTTTTTTTCGGAATTTAAATTTAATATTGTTTATTCGATTGTGGAAAATTATTAAAATATTGTTACCCCAAACATGCTATATATTGAATATTGTTTTCTTTAATCTTTTATGGTATTCCATCTGCTGTTTTGTATAGATTGTGCTTTTTAAATACAGTTTTTCAAATTTAACTTAAAAAGTGCTTTGCTTTAAAGCATGTACAGTAGAGTGCCCCAAATGACCCGACTTTTGAAAAAGTTATGCGCTGCAGGCTAAAATTGATCCTAGGCCTAGTACAAGATCTCATGCCAAATTTGGGCCAGATCGGATCACGGGAAGGGGTCGCTCAACGAGCCTAAAGCTTGTATGGGATTTTGAGACATTTTGTTTGGAAGAAACATGAAAAACCAGTTTATCATCGATAACTTTGGTTCCCGCCGGCCGATTTCTTTTGAAAACGGGTTTTCTTAAAGCCTAAATTATGAAAAACATTTCATCCGAAGACTGCATATCAATCAGAGTTAAGATAAAAAAGTTATTAGACTTCGAAAATGGGCTAATTTTTTTACGGTGGTATTCATCACTGTTAATGAGGCGTCAATATGTTCGACCGCCCCGACTCATTAACAGTGATGAATACCATCCTTAAAAAAGTTAGCCCATTTTTGAAGCCTAATAACTTTTTTATCTCAACTCTTATCGATATGCAGTCTTCGGATGAAATATTTTTCATAATTTAGGCTTTAAGAAAACCCGTTTTCAAAAGAAATCGGCCGGCGGGAACCAAAGTTACCGATGATAAACTGGTTTTTCATGTTTCTTCCAAACAAAATGTCTCAAAATCCCATACAAACTTTAGGCTCGTTGAGCGACCCCTTCTCTTGATCCGATCTGGCCCAAATTTGGCATGAGATCTTGTACTAGGTCTAGGATCAATTTTAGCCTGCAGCGCATAACATTTCACAGGTTTTGAATTTCCCATACAAATTTGGGGCAGTCTAATGTACAGTACCGTTCATAATTGTATATAAATTGAAAGCACGCGCACTGTCACTTCGACTTTGAACTTCCATAACTTTTTACTATGATGATATTTTTTGATCAAATTTTCAGCGTTGAATAGATCAACTATCACACTATTATACCACCAAATTTGAGCTTTCTGGAGTTTGTGTGGCTTGAGATATAGTAATTCTACGAAAATCGGACTGTTTAGACTTTTACCATTCCAACTGCAATATCTAAGAAACTACGCTACATTTTATACTGAAATTTTGCAGAGTGATTGTTGAAATATAAAGCTAGCAGGTCTGAAGTTTGTGAAAAGTTCTATCGATGGGATCAAAAGCCACGCGAGATACAATATTTCAGGCATGAATCTAGAAATGCAATTTCTATAGAATTTTAGACGAATGTTTCCATAGAAAAATCCTATTTTATGTTTAAGAACCAGTAAATATATTTTAAACAAAACATTAAAATAATATCGTGAGATTCTGATTTCAAAACACAAATAGACCATTTATTCCATTGTTTCTTTTCTTCAATGCTTTTGCCAAACATTTTTTGACTGATTGTGGATGGACACGATATTGTTCTCATGAATCGTCCAAAATTCTATAGCAATCGCTTTTTTAGGTTTATGCTTGAAATATTGTGACTCACGTAACTTTTGATCCCATCGATAGAACTTTTCAAAAACTTCAGACATGCTAGCTTTATATTTCAACAATCACTCTGCAAAATTTCAATATAAAATGTAGCGTAGTTTCTTAGATATTGCAGTTTTAATGGTAAAAGTTCAAAAAGTCCGATTTTCGTAGAATTACTGTATCTCAAGCCACACAAACTCCAGAAAGCTCAAATTTGGTGGTATAATAGTGTGATAGTTGATCTATCTAACGCAGAAAATTCGATCAATAAATATCATCAAAGTAAAAAGTTAAGGAAGTTCAAAGTCGAAGTGACAGTGCGCGTGCTTTCAATTTCTATACAGTTATGAACGGTACTGTATGTCACATTTTAAATATTTTCAAGCCTTTTTTTTAAATAAACGTGTCAATTTCTAAAATAATAAAAAATGTAAGATCTTTCTAGGGGGGGAGGGGTTTTTGAAAAATATTACTTTATCTTACCTAGGAGGGAGGGAGGGTTGAAAATATCCAAAATCGTGCATACGTAATAAGTGAACGGCTTCTAAAGTATTAATTTTTTTAAGATTAAAAACGAGGGAACAAAAGTAGAAGTTAATTGAACGGAATAGAGAAAATTAATAGTTTTTGGTACGTCCGAAGATTCTACAATGGGAAGCATAAGAGAAACATGGGATACCAAAGAAAGAAAGAATATAAGCCGTAAACACAGGTCGGACTCGATTTTACGTTGACTCGGTTATCCGGTGTCTCGATTATCCGTGATTCGATTATCCGTGTTTTTTTGAATCGATAATCCGTTCTCTTTTTTTAAAGATTTTCTCTACAGCCATTCCTACAACCAGAATGGTTTCTCGATAGACAAACCGTTTTGTTGAAAATGCAGGTCTCAGTGGTGGAATAGAGTTTTCTCTATTCATGTTTCGTCAGTCTAGTCATTACATTATTACACAATTCATTAGCGATTGCTATCGTCGCACTCTCCACTTATCATATTCCCCATCCGGGAAAGTACTCATTGCTGAATGAGTAAATGATAAATTACTCATTTCTGTGTGAATATTCTGAGTTATTCACTCAGAATATCTGGCAACAATGCTAAGCTACCACGAACTCATCATCAGCGGCTAGGTTAGCCACGTAGCGTTGAATAGCTTCTCCTGTTCGCTAACAGCGTCTCTGGGCCTGTCCGGGATTGACGGAAGCTTGATCATCTTAGTCATCGCTACTCTCGTAGTCACTCTCGTCTCGCACCATACGCACCGGAATCGATGATTCGTTGATTTTAGTGGTAAATAACCTCAGCACACGAACGAACTGTGTTTTTTGCATGTTGCTTCCTGGTAACCCCAGAAGAGCAACCTCTTGTAGCTAACATCATCACTCGATGGCTTGGAGAATGAGCAATACTCCGTGAGGGAGCACTCATCCGTAATGCCTCGGAAATCAAGGAGTGGTTGAAATCGCCTGCAACTAACCATCGCCTAAACCAACTTTTTTTTTTAGCTCTATTGCTTCAACGCTTCGAGCGCTCCAAAAAGCCGGAGAGCAACGTTCAGCAGCAAGATTCGGATTTCGATATGCGTTTCTGAAGGCTAACTAGCCGTTGCCCAAAACATCTCCTCCAAAGCCACAGAAAAATAGGCTGAAATGAGCTCCACGTGCTGACCACAGCGCAGCTCAATATCACGAAAGTAACCCTCTCACCAAACAGCTTCTCCCATCCTTCAATACGGTCCAATACGCCATCTGGAATATTAGACCCTAACCAATCCTGGTTGCCGATCCCGAGAGTCCTCCTCCCGGCCGTCGTTATATCGAACTTATGATGCTAACCGCAGCGTTTCTCGTGACGGCATCGAGAGTATTCCTTTCGATCCGCGCACCTCCCCGGACTCTGGCGGTACCTCCCGGCTGGCCGTGGACTTTTGGCGGCCTGTCTCTGCCCTGGCTGGTCGATATCCGCTGGCTGGTTCCTCTAGGATGGCTCGTCTCGCCGCTGGCTGATCCTACTGACCCTCTTCCGGGTGGGTCCCTCTGCGCTGGCTGCTGGAGCAATTGTTAACCGTAAGTCTAAATAACTTGAGAGTACCCCCCTCACTTACACATAATTTTACCATCAGAATAAGCCCATAAGAAAAAAATATTCCGATGTTGTTTTGATGAAATTTCGAACTTTTCGTCGAGAACCACTCATCATAGTTTGGACACCCTATTCACTGACCTCAGCGGCCATTCACTGCCCTCAGCGGCCGGTTTGTTCCACAATCTCTTCGTCTCTGTTGCATCTCGAGTCGTCTTACCATTCTTCTTCATCTTCTGCTTGACAATTGCCCAATATTTTTCGATAGGGCGGTATTGAGGGCAGTTGGGTGGGTTGATGTCCTTTTCCGACAAAATCCACCCGTTGGCCCGATACCACTGTAGTACCTCTTTGCTGTAGTGGCAGCTTGCCAAACCTGGCGAAAACTTTATTGGTCCTTTGTGAGATCTAATGTACAAAAAAAAACGGGTTAAGGCACTCCTCCTTGTATATTTCGGAGTCCATGGCCTTGGTTTTCACAAAAACCGGGGTTTTTCGTCCGCAGCTGCAAATACCTTGCCAGATCAAACACTTTCTTGCCACCTTATCGGAAAAAACGAATTTGAACTTGGCGGGGACATCCCCCCGACCAGTGGCTTTGTAAAATTTTTGGCCAGGAAGCCGCCCAAAATCAGATTTCACGATTTTTTAACCAGACCACGTCAGGTTATTGACTTGGGTGTCCAAAATTAATTTTCGCCTCGCGGCTTCCATTACGTTTAACTTTATTGGAACAAAACGAATCGTTATGAAATTTTCAGCACTTATAGAGGAAACATTTCCGAACAAAATACTCTCAAAATATTCCAGCTCCGACAACTAGGAGCGCTATGGTATAATAAACAGTGCGTGCAGATTTTGGATGATCCATGCTTTACCATATCGCTAGGTGATCTCACACTTGACGAACAAATCGCTGTAGTCGAAAATGTATCATAGGATTCATTAAACTAAATCACAATTTCTTCATTATTCATCACATCAAACTGAACATCTTTTATTTCAATGGTGTTACTCCATGCCACTTTCGTTGAATTGATGTTAGTCGCTCTCTGATAACAACCAGCGCGATATCTTCCGGGAAGACCCCAGAACTGCATCGTGCTGCATTCCGTGCCTCAGCTATCAGAAACATTTAATGTTAATATGCTTAACATTGTCATCAAATTCTCCAGGACGACCAAGAACACTTCTCATTAGCCGGTAAATAACTAGATTTGATCATCTGGATAATGTCCTCATTCATCGGCTGAAGCTATGCTGTGATATTTAAATGTAATACAAAAGCTGAAGTTGAAACGTCGACGGTTGGAGATCTTCAGCTTTACAGTGGGCTGAACAGTTGTCAAATACTAGGACGGATTCTACTGGAAGCTGATGGCTAGAAAAGCTACGATCTTGAGAACAAACACCTTCAAAAACCACACCCACAAATCAGACTCTACTCCAATATTGAACTTCCTTGGAGGTGGAATTATTGGTATAAGATTTTAAGCCGGACCGGCACTAACAAGCTTTCTAATAACTGGTATTGTCCTCCCAGCGCAACCGCATTGCATATGTCTGAAAGAAACCAAATAAAATATATTCCATATCCAATCACAAGACAAAGCAGGATAGAAACAATCGGCAGTGGCAGAACTGAACGACTATGACAATTAATTTTTGTTTGCTAACCGACTCAGATGGTGTGACTCACTGGGTAAAATATCGGACTGGTAAGTCGAGATGAGTTGTTGCAGTGGGTTCGATTCTCACTATATTTTGTTTTCGGGTTGAATTATCCAATAGGATTAAAATTCCATAAAATGTTTTTCTTGTTTCGCTTGAATGTAGTGGTCATGCATCATTTTGCTTGGGGACTGGAATCTTTATGCCAGGAGTGCTTTTCCAATCATATTATCTTTGACACAGTACACTTTTCAGCGCATTTTCGACACAGAGATTTGCTAAATAGGCATTGGTTTTTGCAACCTCTTCTATGGGTGTAAACTACAATTTCCTTCGTCCACAAGATGAGTCATTCGCATTTACTTCGAGTACCGAACAGCTGTCTGGCCCAGTGAGCTAGCAAGGATGAATATGAATTTCAAAATGCTACACTTTCGTCAACTAACCCACCTTCCTAGCCGTGGGTGGAGAACCCGAGCACGCGCTTAGATAAATCCATTGATCTTCGATTTGATAGTAAGGCAAAAATTCATTCACCAGAACTGCCAGACGTGTCATCTCTGGCCGGTGGCCAACATCTTCTTAGCTCTCTATAAGACGACGACGTGCGACACTTTCGTCCCCGAAATAAGTTTACCTACTAGAAACATTGGGATTAGAAAAGAGAAAACTAATTGATCGCTTCCGGTTGTGTTTCGATTTGGTGACCATTCGGGGCGCCCCTGTCCTACGACGCTCTATTGGTTTTTTTCTTTTCATCACTTCCCGGTTGTAGCTCAATTTTCTGTTTTGAACTCGGGGTGACCGGTTGATGTGATGTATGTCTTAATTCATTTGTGTACACTTTGGTTTCGATTGAATTTTTCCCTTGTGGTTTGCCTATGTATGTGCCTAGGTATCTGCAGTGAAAAGAAGCAGATTCAAATCCACCCACGCCACCTGTCGAGTAGCTGGCGACAGCAAAAGTAACGAGTAGCTCGACGACCATCCATAACGGAAATAGATCAGACGAAGACGTCGTCGTCGTTTTCTTCCATTCACATGGACGCCATGCTATGTGGCAGTATCATCATGGCACACAACCGAGTTATTGCAGTCACGCGAGCATCCAATTGGCATAGTTCAAGCATGCTTCAATGGTAATCCATACCTACTAGGTACTATAAAACTACATAACATTGCAGGTTTAGATCAGTAGATGGACCTTTATGTTCCTCAAAAAAGTGGGCCGCCCTTGGTGTAAGGAATTCCGATCTAAGGTCAATGCGACAAAAAAAAATCGTGTCTGCTCCTTTTGACAATTCGACCGTTAATTATGAATCAATGAGTGAACCTTTGCCGAATCCTGATGATTCAACGGAATAAGGTATCGATTCTTATTCATGACTCGTGGAAATCGTATAATTAGAAAAAATGACCTGATAACTCGTGGGATTAGCAAAAGTTAAGATATGTACCTTATTGATTTAACTTAACAAAAAATATAACAAGTCAAGTAAAAGTTGGCCATATTGAGCAATATGCCAAGTGAGCAAAAACATTTCTGGATTTATGTCGTTCATCGGATCGAGATTATATTTTGCGCGATATATTTTTGACACCATCTTTCGTCGCTGCATTTATGAATGAAAATTCCACCCAGGCTTATTTTGTTTGCCCGTTTCTGGTGACGCAAGTTAATTTGCACTTCGAGAAACAAGGACGGAACAGATGTGAGCTGTCACCGGAACCTGCAACGGCAATGCAAAACTTCCACAAAAGTAGCCAATTTTAATTTGTGCAAATACAGCTCTATATTGAACTAAGTGCAACTTGAAAAACAGTGAAGTATTCCGAGGGTACAAAGTCAAACTATAGGATTAAAGTTTGTTGCACCTTCAATCACTTTTCGTTCTGTCAAACTATCAACCTTATCTAACGTCGCCTTCTGCTATCGGTGTTCCAAAGCTTGAGTGCGATTATCCCGTTATAGTACCTTAACGCCAACCACGGCATTTGGCTCAGATTTTTCAAGATCATGGCTTCAAAGCTTTGATGATTTGATAATTTTTATTAATCTTCCACTTTGGCCAGACTGTGACAGTAATCAGACTCTCGAAAAACTAGTGAGATTAGCGACTGATGAAAAGGAGAATGGACGAATTTCGTTTACCTTTTTTCCTTTTTTAAACGAAATTCTGGTGTACACGAATGCGCAATATACGGTTCGAAAGATTTGATGAGACAAGAAAAAGTTATGAATCGAAGATTTTGTATAATTTCAAGAAAATGCTTAGCTAGCAATGTATTTGAAAAAAATGTAACACTTTGTTTTGGAATAACTTTTGAATGCATGGATAGAAATTGACAAAATTTTCAGCAAAGCTACCTGGTAATGTAATGTTTAAATGTGCAAATTTTTGTGACGTTTTATAAAGTGCGAATGCCGCTGAAAGACCGAGCAGGTCAGCTACTGACAGATCGAAAAGATCAGCTCAAGTGTTGGACTGAGCATTTTGAACAACTTTTCCGAGTTACAAATAGCAATGGCCAACAGAACCCGCAATTCGAGGCGCCCACAGTAAGTCGCATTAATGGCGTCAACTCGGAAGCGCCCTCGCTGGCTGAAATAGAACCGGCAATCAAGGACATGAAATCCAACAAAGCGCCTGGAATCGATATTCCTGCTGAAATGCTCAAAGCCGACCCTGCCTTGTCAGCACAAATGTTGCACCGCCTTTTCGCTGACATTTGGGATACTGCAACATTCCCGGCTGACTGGATGCAGGGTATCCTTGTAAAGGTCCCGAAGAAAGGAGACCTAACAGAGTGCGGTAACCGGCGTGGCATAACTTTGATCTGTACAACCCTCAAAGTACTCTGCAAAGTGATCCTGAACAGGATCCAGGAGAAAATCGACGCTACAGAAAAAGCATTTGACCGACTGAACCACGAAAACATCTGGGCGGCTCTAAGGCGACGAGGGGTCCCAGAGAAACTAGTCCATCTCATCGAAGCACAGTACGAGGCATTTTCGTGCAAGGTCTTGCACGACGGTGTCTTGTCCGAACCAATCCCGGTAACTGCTGGAGTGAGACAAGGATGTATTTTGTCACCGCTGCTTTTTCTCATCGTATTGCAACTTCATTGAGCAACTGAACGACCTTGACCTGGCAGACGATATTGTTTTGCTCGCCCGAACACAACAAGACATGCAGAGCAAACTCGACGACCTTACCGAAAGCTCCAAGGCAGCAGGTCTCAAAATCAATGCCGGAAAGACTAAGTGGATGAAAATCAACACAGAAAATCGTTTCAATTTCGTGGTAGCTGGACAACAGGTTGAGACAGTGGAGTGCTTCCAGTATCTTGGTAGCCAGATAACGCCTGATGGTGATACCAAGAAGGACATCGAAACCCGGATCAGAAAAGCCCGATTTGCGTTTGCAAGTCTCCGAAACATCTGGCGCTCACGCCAGATCTCTCTACGAACTAAGATCCGAATCTTCAACTCAAACGTCAAATCCGTATTGCTGTACGGGTGTGAAACTTGGTGCACATATGCGGTGACGACGCGAAAACTGCAAGTTTTTGTGAATCGCTGCCTGCGGAACATCATCCGCGCTTGGTGGCCTAGCAACTGGATCTCAAACGTTGAACTTCATCGCCGGTGTCATCAAAAGGCGCTAGAAATCGAGATTCGGGAACGTAAGTGGAGATGGATTGGGCACACGCTGCGAAGAGATGAAAACGAAATTTCAGAAAGGCGCTTGACTGGAATCCAGAAGGGCATCGAAGAAGAGGCAGGCCCAAAAGCACGTGACGGCGAAGTCTAGCCGCTGAAATCCGCACAGTTGACGAGAACCTTGACTGGCAGCAAGTGAAGACGCTGGCTCCGGACCGCCAGCAGTGGAGATCTTTTATTTCAGCCCTATGCGTCGGTCAATCGGCGCCGGACCCTTAGGTAGGTAGGTAGGTATTCAAAAGTTATTCACAAACATCATTAAACATCATACTAGACTCCCTGAGTACGACAACCTTGCGTCAAATTGACAGAGTTACTAAACGGCCTTATGTTGGATCTCTGCTTTGCTAGTGAAGAGTCTCGTGTTCCGACCATTGATTCGGCTCCTGCTCCGTTCGATAAGGCAGTTCAGTATCATCCAGCTCTACTGGTCTCGCTTGAGGTCACTGGATTGCATGCTTCTGTCGAAAAATCAGCACCTTTCTATCTCGACTTCAAGGAAGCGGATTTCGATGCTATCTCCCATATCCTGGTCACCATCGACTGGGAATCTGAACTCGATCTTTTTAATCCTAATGCTGCGGCCGAAACCTTTTCGCATATCTTAAATTACGTTATCGACCGCCACGTGCCAAAGCGAACGACTTCCGGGAATTTGCGGACTACCTGGTTTACGAAAGAACTGCGTCGACTGAAGATGGTGAAGAGATGTGCTCTTAGAAATCACCATAAGATCAAACCCTCCCAAACTAAGGATGTATATGAACTCCGCTTATATACCGTTGTTACCAAAATTAGCTTTTTCGAGTACAAAGTAACCTCAAGTCCAACCCAAAATAGTTCTGGAAGCATGTCAAAAGTCAGCGGAATGAACCTGGTATTCCAACTCAAATGTTTCTGGATGACAACACTGCGAACTCTGATTGCGGAATCTGTGCGCTCTTTGCTTACAAATTTTCGAGTACCTTTGCTACTGCTTCAACATTCCCAGAACATGTGGAGAGTGCTGTTAGGAATGTTTCGCCACTCCGCTTCTGCATGAGCACGATTGTAGTAGAGGATGCGGTCATATCTAAAGCAGCGGCAAATCTCAAAAACTCTCTCTCTACTGGCCCAGACGGTATATCATCTACCTTTTTAAAACGATTGATGCCTGTTTTACTGACTCCTGTGAGACTCATCTTCAAGCTTCTCTTGACAGAGCCACCTACCTGTGGAAGGAAGCTTACATGTTCCCAGTCCATAAAAAGAGGGATCGGAGAGATATCAACAACTATAGAGGAATTTTATGCCCAAACGCTTTACGACAACTAACCTGTTGACCTTCACCTCCTATGTACACGAAAGTTTTGCTGCTAAGTCTCAAACTGACGCCACGATATCGCCATTCGTAAGCTTGGACGCTTAGGATTCTGCGGACCTTTACTTGGCTGGTTCCGCAGTTACTTAAGTGGACGTAAATTGACAGTTTGCACTGGAAACCCTCTCTCCAGCCAGTTCTCTGCCTCCTCCGGTTTGCCCCAAGGTAGTCACTTAGGACCGATCGACAGAAGTCATTCCTGAGCTGAGAATATCGATCACGGATGTTCTACGAAAAATTTTGCTGCTTGATGAATCCAAAGGGAGTGGACCTGATGGAATTCCTAATTCCTTTCTTAAAAAATGCGTTAACGCCTTGGTGGAGCCGTTGTTAATGCTCTTCTCAACTTCAATTCGTAGAGGTCAGTTTCCGAAATTTTGGAAAATCTCCCACATTGTGCCAATCCATAAAAATGGTTCAAAACTGCCTGCCGAAAATTATCGTGGGATAGCAATTCTGTCTGCCATACCCAAACTGTTCGAGAGCATAATTTACGACCAAATGTATCTCTGGTTAAAAGGGAAAATGTCGGACTTTCAGCATGGCTTTTTGAAAAAGCGATCAACGGTTACGAACTTGGCAGAATTCGTCTCTCGAACTTCACAATGGATGATGCAGGGTTTTCAAGTCGACGTTATATATACCGACATGTCAAAGGCTTTTGACGTGATTAACATAAATGCTCTTCTGTCAGTACTGTGTAAAAATGGGCTCACCGGAATTTGTCTTCAGTGGATTCGTTCGTACCTGAAAGAAAGAGTCCAGTTTGTGAAGATAGGGAATGCGAGATCCAGGGTATTCTCGGTCAACAGCGGCGTACCACAAGAGAGTCACTTGGGACCCCTTCTTTCCGTCACTGTTATGAACGAGTTGCCCGGAGTGCAGCATGACGTGTTTGTGTTGATATACGCAGATGATCTAAAACTGTTCATCCCTGTGCGACACCCAAAGGATTGTTTGACCCTACAAAATGCGCTTCATAGATTTTCAGAGTGTTGCAGCAGTTTCGGATTGAAACTCAATGCCTCAAAGTGTAATGTGATAACCTTTTCCCGGAAAGTGAGTAATATTGTGCACGAATATCGTTTCGAGAACAGCTGTGCCATAGCTAGAAAATCCTCCTTGAAAGATCTGGGAGTCGAAATGGATGAAGAACTCAGTTTCTCAAAACATGTTGAACAAGTCGTAGCCAAAGCAAACTCTATGTACGGAATGGTAAGCAGGATTTGTAACGAGCTGGACAACCCTTACACTATTGTCTCTGTTTATGTTGGGCTTATCCGAACCACTATTGAATACGCCAGTATAGTGTGGCAGCCGTATTATAACGTTCATAAAAACAGGATTAAAAGGGTTCAAAAAAGATTTCTGAAATACGCCTTAAGGAATCTTGGATGGCAAGAAGAAATGCCGGAATACAGATCATTGTGTATGTTAGTTGGACTGGAATCACTCGAAACTCGGAGGAAATCAACAGATGCGCTGTTTTTAAAGGACTTGATCAGTGCAAAGTACTTTTCGCCATATTTAGTATCACAAATTTCTCCAAATGAAGGACGTAGCAGTTTGCGCAACGTGAGACCGTATCAGCTTCCAAATCGAATACAGAATTACGCTCGTAATGAACCAATCTATAGAATGATGGCGCTTTACAACGAACAAAATGCTACAAAATTCCGTACAGATTTGGTGCGCAACCTCTTTGGTTGCTCCCTCGAGCACAAACTTTGCAGGTGGACTCTGGTAAACCAATGATCAATTTTAGCATTATGTGCGTAGGATTTTCGATAGAAGGCAGATTTGGACACCCTCGAAATGTGTACTGCTACTTCATCTTTGAACTGTCTTAGTTCTATTCTGTAATGATATATTTCTCCCACAGCTCGATTTTTGACATCTTCAAGCGAGTAGAAACTCTAACCGGTTCCATTAACTTAATAACCCAGCAAACATTTTTTTTAGCTATATTCTTATGCTGTTTTGATATACGTTCCATGCTGTTTTGACATACGTTTTGATATACGATCGTAAGAAAGTTGAAAAAAAGCATTGACCTACTAAAGTGGAGGCAAAGTGGAGAATACACAAATGTCATTTCTTTCTAAAACGACGAAAACTACACCAATTGGGCATTATCCGACACCATATTCGTACCTATCGGAAGAATGCAAGAGAGCGCAAAATTTTGCTCTCATAGCCTTCAAACCGTTGCCAGCGACATTATTTTCCAGTACCCTCATTGGTCAATATTACTCAATTCCCATCTGATTTTTAGCCATCTGGATGCACTGCTGGTTGCAGAGAGAACATGGCGAGCAAAATCATTTCAAAGTTCACAAACATGGCGGACTTACCAGTACTAGCATAACCGAATTAAACTGACTTTAGACGACATTTTATATGATCTTTTCACTATGCAGTTGTGTTGAAACTTCTGGCATCCGGAACAGCAGCAAACTATTTCTGCTGCCACGAACAGAACCAAAACATTGCTTGTTATGGTTCCTTGCGAAATTTCCAATTCGCAATCGAGAACAATAGACCAATGATTGCTGATGACAGGTGACGATGATAAACGCGGTACAAATGTTTACATCATCACACGGTTAGGCGAGACTACTCAAATTTGGTTCGTGGTAACTCAACAGTGCTGCCAGATATTCTGGGTAAGAGTATCGAAGTACTCATCGAGAAATGAGTAATTTCCCGGTTAGGAAATATGAGAAGTGGATAGTGACAAATAGCTTTTCGCCACGCCATTGTGAACGACTCAAATCATCATTTCTAATACGATTTAATGTTTGTTGGGAAGGATAAACGACTTTTTATTGTACATGAACGCTTCAAGTTTAAATTTTCCAAAAGTTCAATAGAAAATTCAATAAATAAGTAACCAATATTGAACCGCTTTATTTTTTAACTTTTTTTAACTTCAAATTGGATAATATAATAATAAATAAATATTTGAAGAATTGTTTTTCTAAAAACCGAATATGCTCTCAACACATTCAGCCATCAAGATTCGATGACGAAAAACGTACCCACCGCCTTCGCTTATTTTCATCGCTGCTGGTTAGCTTTGTTGATTTAGCAATTATCGTACCCGTTCGCAAAATGATGATCCGCTAAAGCACGTGATTTTGATGAACTGTCTGCTGCGCGCTACTTGGCAGTACAAGCTGAGACGAAAAATTATCGTATCAGATCGAACGAAGAGCTACGGCTCGATACAGAATTAATGATGGTGTTAAACTGCTGTGTAGAGCGGTGAGCAAATATTCTCAAAACCAACAATTAATATGGTTCAGCAGAATAAAACATTTTGCACCTGCCGTTGAATGTGGCACATTGGCACATGGTCTCAACGATCTACATTTTGAGCCTGTCTTCGGAGATGATACACTGATACACGTTAATCGACATTGATATTCGGGTAAAAGTTCTCAAACAATTCCGGTTGAGGTAACAAGATGTCTTTGTCCGTTGATAGGATGATTCGATTTGTACGTAAAAATTGTTTGTTTTTTTACGGCACAGCCGTCACTCGTATATTCATTCAAAATTTCGCACAAATTGAACGCTCTAAGAGCTGAACAAACACTAAAAAATAAGGCTTCAGTAAATATTTAAACAAGTTTATATTCAACTGTTAATGTGAAGTCGCAAGGTTGAAACAACGTGTAGTGTTTGGTGTGGTGATTCATTATAATTTAAGAATATCAATGTATGTTATCTACATATTTTTTAAATTTTAATTATACTCTTTTATCATTAGCGCCATATTAAGCTTTCGGTTATTTATCATTCAGTGTTTATTGTATAAACATCATATCACCGCACAAAACGAATATAAATTATACCGGAAGATTTTGGAACATCCATCAATAATAAACGGAATCGTTTGTGTTTGTTTACCCGTGTCTTCTACAGCTCCAACACGTGGTAGTCGAATGCTCTTTCAAATCTACGATTTTTGTTCCCTTTTACAGCTCTGGCTTACGACGCTTCGCTGTTTCCGCGTTTCGGTTTGGCCCAAACCCACCAAAACAGGAGCAAAATTAACAAATGGCAAAAAAACGCTGTCCGTAACCCGCACAATCACTTCCCGGTTTCGTGATAAGCGACCTTCGTCTGTGGCCGAGAAGATGAACAAATAGTAGGTATGTGATAGGAAAACACCCGCCTGTCGCCTTTCCGGTAAAATAAACTGGTTTGGTTTTCGAGCTCTAACAAGACGCGAGAGAGATAGAGAGGGTCAAAATTTCGAGTATGCTGCCCACATTATCATATGTACCAGTACCATATGTAGCGTTAGGTTTAAATTTGCTGGGGAATTTCCATCCCTTTGCTAAATGACACCGTATGATGAAGCTGTTGTGGGGTAACGGACTTATTATGGACCGGGTACATATTTTGGATCACCTTTTCCAATATTTCTCTCATACTCATTTTTAAGCGTATTTGTGCCAATGTCAGAACTTCACTACATAATTAACACACGACGTATTACATGGAAATGACCCTTAACGTTCTTACAAACACGTTGTGTTAATTGTAATTTCTCTCATAAATCAAGTTAATCCTGATTTTTTTTAACAATTATAGTTAAAGCTGTGATGTGGTGCTTAAAGATATTAAATTGAAATTTGTGTTAGTGTGAAATATCAGGAGGAAGTGCCTCTATTGGTGTCAACTTTCAAAAAGTTCTTTGCAACAAATATGTTCACAGCGAGCTCGAAAGAACAACAAAAAAAAACGTGTTTCAACAGTAATTTGACCTATGTCGAAGATAAGTCCCACTTTTTTTCTCTAGGGTCTTATTTTGGACTACTTACCCAAACTAAAGCATTAACCTTGCATTTAAATGTTAATGATCGTAAAATAAGTAGATCGAAGAAAGAAATAGAATCGTGCACAATATTCTTATCGCATGGGTATGGGAAAAAATAATTCGGATGGAAGTATTTTAATTGATTAGAAGGATCGTGGACTGTACCATAATTTCAGGTTGTACTTTGTACTATGTAGTATGTACTTCACTGATGAAAAACAAATCCACTTAGGTTTGGAAGTCAAGATGGCAACAGAAAATTTACCAATATTTTGAACTGCAGAACAAATTTTGAAAAGGTTGCAATGTACTTTTGGAATTTTCAAAACACTCGTAACACATTATATAAATGAGGAGTCCTTCAGTTGGTACTCTTTGCTTATTGACAATTTATGTTTTACAGCATAGCTGAAGAAAAAAAAATGATTTAAGTTAAAGATAGTTGATTAACGAATTAATTAACGTGAACCAAACTTCATAGAAAGAATAAAAGCAAAAAAAAAGTTAAGTAAATTATACCTTTACATTAATCAATCGCTGCCAAAACTTCAGCAAAATTTAAAAAAAAAACATATTAGTTAAAAGGTGGTAGGGTGGTCAAAAATAGAAACATGAGGGTCCAAAATATCGAATAAACAAGTTTTGAGGCTCAAAAATGTAAAATATACATTTTTCTTTCAAGTAATAATGCATCCCAGAACGGTCAAAAATAGTTGCGTTACCCTATTCAGTATTGTCTTCGATAGTATTTTTGTTCGAAGGGCTCGAACGAACCTGCTTTTTCAATGAATGATTCATAACGGTATAATGCGTAAAGCCATTGGAATCTCTTAGCATGGACGCTTCTACTTTTTAAATAAAATAGTTTTTAGACAGTCGGAATGATGAATTGAAAGATTTAACCGAATTTTATTATTTGTGCTCAATCATAGAAAATTTACTATTTTTTTCAACTGACGAAATTTTTTTGTTTGATACGATCAAAATAGCATCCAACCTTGAATAGCGTTCTCAACTTTGTAAAAAAAATCTAAAGCTTTGTAACGTGTACATTTTTTCAAAGTTGTGGGGATGCAAAGGTGGAATTACCAAATTAATTTAGTTTCGCGGAACTGATTCCACAATATTAAAATTTTCCGTGGTAAAGGGATCGATTGCATCCCTGCTGAAATGCTGAAAGCCGACCCTGCCTTGTCAGCACAAATGTTGCACCGTCTTTTCGCTGACATCTGGGATACTGCAACATTCCCGGCCGACTGGATGCAGGGTATCCTCGTAGGTCCCGAAGAAAGGAGACCTGACAGAGTGCGATAACTGGCGAGGCATAACGTTGATCTGTACAACCCTCAAAGTACAAGTAAAGTGATCCTGAACAGGATCCAGGAGAAAATCGACGCTACACTTCGACGACAACAAGCTGGATTCCGATCCGGACGATCATTTGTGGACCACATCACAACGCTACAAATCATACTGGAACAAATCAACGAATTCGTATTGCTGTACAGGTGGAAAACTTGGTGCAAATATGCGGTAACGACGCGAAAAATGCAAGTATTTGTAAACCGCTGCCTGCGGAATATCATCCGCGCTTGATGGCCTGGCAACTGGATCTCGAATGAGGAACTACATCGCCTGCGTCATCAAAGAGCGCTAGAAATCGATATTCGGGAACGTAAGTGGAGATGGATTGGGCACACGCTGTGGAAAGATGAAAACGAGATTTGCAGAGAGCCGCTCGATTGGAATCCAGAAGGACATCGCGGAAGAGGCAGACCCAGAAACTTTTGGCGGCGAAGCCTAGCCGCTGAAGTCCGAACTGTCGACGAGAATCTTGGCTGGGACCAGGTGAAGACGTTGGCTCCGGATTGTCAACAGTGGAGGTCTTTTACCACGGCCCTATGCCATGGAGGATCGGCGCGGGAGCATTAAGTAAGTAAGTAAAGGGTGTTTGGTTCAAGAAGTGGTCAACTTAATGTCGCCAACCAGATCACCCCTCATTTTATAGGTATATGTGGTAGGTATATGATGCCTCTGTTTGGATTTCGACATTATATCTTTAGTTATCAAAATGACGTCCAAGCAAGAAGAGCTACAAATCAAAATTTTGTACATGCGTCGTGGAAATCCAAACTACACGCAAGGAGAAATAGCAAAATCGTTGAATGTGGCCGAATTCACCGTCACCAAAGAATTCAAAGTGTTCGGGGAACGTTTGTTGAAAACTAGGAAGTCTGGATCGCAGTCCCGAACTGAAGAGTGGCTAGCGCTTTCAAGCACAACCTCAACCTCTCCGTTCGAGCTGTCATAAATAAGTTGGGTATATCGTTTACAACCGTGCATGAAGCTAAAAAACGATTGGACTATCAACTTAAAGAAGGTAGTGACTCCAAATCGCAACGATGAGAAAATTCTTACGGCGAAAACAAGATCTCGGAAGCTGTGTACGACATTGTTGACAAAGTTTGATACCGTGATAATGGACGACGAAACCCACGCCAAGGCAGACTTCAAACAGCTTTCTGGACAAAAGTATTATACAGCAACCGGAAGGGGAAAAGGTGGCAGACATTTTCAAGCATATTAAACTATCAAAGTTAGCTAAGAAACATCTCGTTTGGAAAGCTATCTGTACCAATATGGCTTGAAAAGCGACATTTTTGTTGCAGCCGGGACCTTCAACCAGGAAATTTACGTGAGAGAGTGTCTTAAAAAGCGTTTGCTGCCTTTCCTAAAGAAACATGACTTGTCTGTGCTATTTTGCCCGGATTATGCATCCTGCCATTATGAAAAAAGGCCTTGGAGTGGTATTCTGCTAACAACATTCAGGTTGTGCCCAAGGATAAGAACCCTCCCAACACACCAGAAATTCGACAATCGAAAAATCTTGGCCGATAATAGGGCAGAACTTTTAGAACTATAAGCAGCGAGAAGCAGTTTAAAGCAATCTGGCGTTCTGCGGTAAAGAAAGTGGATAAGGATACAAAATCTGATGGCAGGCGTCAAACGAAATGCTCGCTAATTTGCACTAGGTCAACCAGAATCTCAACTGAGCATTTTTCCGTCTTTTATATCTACATATTGAACTTCAGAATGAAAGATACTTTGATTTTTTTTAATAAACAAATACTCGATTTACACACAATTTAGTCTGACCACTTTTCGATCCGAACACCCTTTAATAAAGTTGAAAATTCAAAGATGAGGTAGCAGTACGCATTTGGAGTTGTCCAAATCAGCCTTCAATCGAAAATCAAATTGATCATTAGTCTACAAGAGTTCACCTGCAAAGTTTGTGCTCGAGGGAACAACGGGAAGAGGTTCGCGCAACTAATCTGTATGGAATTTTGTAACATTTTGTTCGGGCATAGCGTGAAAAACTGCTTTATCAATGATTTTTTTAAAGCTGTAGGATATCTTACATGGTTTTTCATAGTTTTATTTTAATGAAAAAATGACCTATTTCCATCGTTCTGGTTGCGCCAGATTGTGATTTTTGTTTTGTTTCAAACTGCAGAGGTAAAAAAAACATTTCTTTGTTTCAAACCACCGGCAAACAATCACGGCCAAGCTGCCTGTCTGTAAGCAGTTGTTCGTGAGCCATTACTGTTGGTTTTTAAATTGGGCGTGGCAGAAGCACTATGACAATTAACCCTCGTTTACCAACTGGCTCAGGTAGTACACTGATTAAGCTGTCGGATTGGCAATGGCAGTTCGATTCTTACTATCCGACGGCATTTTTATTTATTTTCTTGTTTCCGAGATGAATTATTCCAATTTTAATTTTCTTGTTTAGCTTGAATGTAGTGGTTATGCATCATTTTGCTTGGGAGCTCAATTCTTTATGACATTAGTGCTTTTTCAATCATATCATCTTTGGTTACTTTTAGCATATAGTTAGTGCCGAGCGGCATTGAAATTTAGTAACCTTTTCTTTGGGTTTAGTTATTGCACTTATGGTGTAATGATTTACTAATTAATACATGTTTAGTTCAAGATATTTTTGTGTGATTATTATCGAAGACATTAATAATAAAATAGTTACAGTAATGGATTACTTCAGATCACTGTCAACCGGAGCAGCTGAGACTTTAAAAATCAAAATATTCGGAGTGGCGGTTTAATGTCTTGATAACACCAATTAGTGCTTTGTTGGTTCCATAATTATTCAACCGTAGTGCTGGAAGTCACCATTTCCCAAACCTCGTGGTCGTACGTTGAGTTGAAGACCTTTCAAAAGTGCAGGGAAATCAGTTCTCGCGTCCTGCGTACTTGCAGCGTGTCGTTATCAATAAGGGAAAGCGGCTCTCGTAGCTGGGAAGTCGAAACGGGTCTTGTAAGTTCAGGTGTCGAAGGTCGAATCTTATAAAGCGCCGTTTAGAGACTTTTCAAACAGTAAATATCCTTAAAGTCTTTCGTCATGAGGAATAGTGGGCCGAGGCTTATAGAAGCTTTATCGACGATATAATTGCCGTGAATCTTAAAATCCAGCCGTTTGTCAAAAATGACACCAAGATCATTCTCGTGCTCAACTCGAGCGTTAGCCTCGTTTCCAAAAAATGTAATTGTAGCCGCTTACGCGAAAAAGAAATTGCTGCGCACTAACTATGATTCTAATGCAAACAATTGACATCGCAACAGGAGGCGTAGAGGTTAAACTGGTCCCGGAGTAACTTGGCATCATCGGGGCCGATGATAGGATAAAATAATTTCAGTTTGTCTGGGTAAGCTAATTTCGGTCCATCGAGGAGCTACAGCACGTCGTTGAAATAAATCAAGAATAGTATTGGCTCCTTGAGGCACTCCAGAGGTGGCAAAAAAGTGGTTGGAGAAGGATTCGACCGTTCGGACAAAGCGTTTCCGACCTATCAGGTACATGCAAAACCCTTCCAGTAGACCCACATAAAACAATTCGATCGAGTTTTACGATAGCTATTTCACGGTTCGCTTTATCGAAAGCGGCTGACAGATAGCGTAGATGGCGTCTGTTTGGAACCTGAAGCAAAACTGTATCGACAATCGACAAAAAAAATTCAGTGAATTCGGCTGAAATGACTTAAATACAGCATAAAAACCTAAATCTTGTTCTTAGCTGTGCAACGATTGACAAATCACTGTAGTTTTTTTTTTAATGGCCCGCCACACTCCCCCACACCAAAAAACTCAAATGAGCTTCCTGGTAATGAACACCTCAGTTCTCAGCATGTCTGGCAGCAAACAAGTTCAAAGTAATTAAAAAGAACGCGAGCAAATTACAAAAAAGTTAAGCATGCTGAGAACACAATATATTTAATTTTTAGAGCGGAAGAATGTATTAATATCAAAATGAATGTAAGCTAATATAGTGAATCTCAGTGGAACAAGTGTTCCTTTTAAGAGATCCACTTCTCAATCAAAGTTGTTTAAAATATGAAACAAGTTAAAAAATTAAAAAAAAAATTGTACTAAACTAAGTTTAATTTCAGAGAATTATACTAAACTAAAAACACACAAGCTAAAACCAATTATTATATACAAATTAAAAAAAAAATAAAGCTAGTTTGGTGATTTGTTGTTCAATGGTTTAATAGGTTCTTAAAGTATTGCATCAGTCTGGTCTTGAAAATATTTCTGTTATTTATTGTCTTCAATTCTTCTGGAAGATTATTGTACTTTGTTGGTCCGATAAAAGAAATTCTTTGTTGTCCTAGGCTTGTTGGAGAACTACTTCGTAGTAGATGATGAGATTGTCTAGTGTTGTGAATACGAATTCCCGCGGTAAATCTTAAGTTTTGAGATGTATATGAGGAATGCAAATTATCAAAAACATAAATACAAGTTTGGAAGTTACAAAGCTCAGTCAAAGGAAGCACATTATGAGAGCGGTTAGAGTACAACAAATTTGACGGGTAACGATAGGGAAGGTTGAAAATAGTTTTCAAACAACGATTCTGCAAAGTTTGTACACGATAGAGAAGAGATATAGAAGCCCTGCCCCACGCCGCTATTAAATAATTCAAGTGGGAATGAATGAACGCAAAATAAAATCGCAACATCACATGTCGCGGTACAAAATGTTTCACCCTCCATAAGACACCACTAAAAGATGATATCTTTTTGTGTAAATTATTAATATGCGATTTCCAAGAGAGCGTGTCATCCAAGGTTATTCCCAAGTACTTAAAACTGTTGACTTTTTCCAAAACATTGTTCCCAATTTTTGGGCTATTGTGAAGTGGGATTATTTTTCGGGAGGAACGGAATAACATGTATTTGGCTTTTGCTAAGTTTAGAGTAAGAAAATTTGCATTGAAATATTTGTGCAACGTATCTAGTTCTTCTTCCATGTTTTTGACTATAGTTTTGGGACATTTTCCTGGGTAAAAAAGGGCAGTGTCATCAGCAAAAAGTCTTGGTGATCCATGCAGCTGTAGGTTACTTATATCATTAATGTACAAAAGGAAAAGGAGGGGCCCTATGTTACTGCCTTGTGGAACTCCAACTTCAAGTTTTCCAAGGGAACTTGTTTCATCATCTATACGGACAAATTGTTGTCTTCCTGAAAGGTAACTGCGAATCAAGTTGTTCGTGATACCTCTTATGCCATAACACTCAAGTTTTTTTAAAAGTACTTCATGATCCAAAGTATCGAATGCTTTTTTAAGATCCAGAAAAAGGGCACCAACAATTTTTTTCTTATCAATGTTGTCGATAACAGAATCCAAAAGTTCACATATAGCAGTTAGCGTACTTGAACGGATCTAAACCCATACTGATGGTTGTAAAGAATATTGTTGTTGTTCAAAAAAGGGTTGATTCTTTCGATCAATAGTTTCTCGAACACTTTACTTAGAACGCTCAAATTAGAAACGGGACGGTAATTGGTAACATTTGTTGGATCACCAGATTTAAAGATTGGAGTTACTTTTGCAGTTTTCAAACAATCAGGATAAGTTCCTGTTTCCAAAATGTTGTTGAAACATTCAGCGAGAATTGGTCCGAAGAGCTATGTTTTTTCAATAAACTCGTAGAAATGTTATCCGGCCATTAACTTTTTTTATTTTTTAACGACTGGATAGTAAGAGAAACTTCCGTTGACGATGTCGGGCGTAAGAACAACGAATTAGGAGTTCGATTCATGTTTGTTAATAGATTGTAGGATGGATCGACAGTTATTTTCCCAGCTAATGATTCACCAATGTCTGTGAAAAAATCATTAAAGGACTGGCAAACTAGATGCTTGTTTTCTATTTGGGTAGTTGCATTTTTTTATCCACAAAACCTTCTGAAGTATTCTAAGAAATTTCGCAGCACTAAAATTCTACCCGCCCGTTTGAACGAAGCAAATGGTACAAAACAAACTATCAACACCCTGTTGTCAAAAAAAAAACGACAAGAATTACGTAAAACGTCAAGATTGTTTCCCATTAAAATTACGCACAACTAAGTTTAATTGAATTTTATTACGTGACGCCGCATAATGGTCTGCGCTGAATACTCCAAAGGACACCCGGGAAGGATGGATCGTCTGCTGACCTTCGGCGAACGGTGGTGGCGCTTTCGCTCGTTTGTTTGTTTATTTTTGGGTTGAGTGACACACCACATAGCAGCTCAGACGACGACGCAACCTGTAACGTATTTACTGAACAGTTTGCTTTTTACCGGTCCGAGGTTTATCAGCGAAATTCTAACGGTCGAATGATTATTTATTTTAGTTTGACCCGTGGTCGTCGTCGTCTGTTGCTGCAAGTTGTGCCTGCCTCCACATCGGATTCACCGGCAAGGAAAATTCATTTTCATCATTCATCCAACCAGCTCCATCCACTATCGTCGATGTATTCCCCAGAGGCCACAAAAGAAAACCGATGAATCGTGATCAGCCGGGGGGCGGACGTGATCAGCCAAGTGGGTATGGACCACGCCTTCGCAATCGCAGCATTTGTAAATATTGCCACCATACATCCAATCCCATATTTCCACGTTCATACACTCAAAAATGTTATCGTACACATTAATCGTACTTCAACGGATATAATTTCAATGATAACACCAGATGTTGGGTATCAATATTTTATCCTTAAAGCCTGTGGTTCCATACACATTCAATAAATCAACTCCCCACTATAAACACTCGAGCTGCTTTAATCAGCATTTTAATCATTCAGGTGTAAATCACTGCTGATGACCCTGCTGTCATACAGAGCACCACACTTTACACCACAGTCGTTGTTATTTAAATTTTTTCTTTCACTTCGGTCTACACCGTTGTGTGTTTCTGTCCCAGAAGAAATGCAAACAACCGGGGCTATTTTTAGAAGTCCAGCTTCGAAGAGGGTTATAAATTATAAACAGTGGCTATTTAAAAAGTTCATACGAAAACTCACCGAGCTTCAAGCACACACATGTCGCTGCGAGTGTCGATTCCGGAAGAATATAACAAATGTACGCGCTTTGAAGTGCACGGAAGCCACGGGACATTCGTTAGCCGACGACGTTTCCGACTGAATAAAATCCCAGGCTGCATTTTCCTTCTCCTGCTCGATTCGGCCACTAGATTCCAAAAATAAAAACCTTGGTTGGAATAACCTGAATTTGTTTTGTGAATTTTAACGAAGCACCTGTCTTCGAAGGATCGGCCACCGATCATGAATGAAACAATATGTCACAGTTTAAAATGACACATCAGGGGATTTTTTTTTATTATCTGACGGGTTTGCGCCGGGGGTCTTCAGATTTTCCCCAAAATTGAAAATTTGGTTCATTTTTGCGACTTAAAAACACATGTATTTTTTCAGATTTCTAACATTTTTATTTTATGAGTTAGCTTCGGTTAGATTTTTTTGTAAATAAAAAATAACCATTTTTCAAAGCTACATAACTCTATTATTTCTCAACGGAAATTATAAAATAGCACATCAAAATGCATTGAAATTTTATCAGCTTTCCAAATAAAATAGTTGAAAAAAATTAAATAATGACCTTCAACATGAAAAGTTGTAAATAAACTTTAAATGGCGTCTAAAAGTACCGTCTGCACCACCGAATATTTTGCAAAAAATACCATTGTATAGCTCGATTCATGATGCAACTTTCATATGAAGACACCAAAGTGGGCCATTAACACCTTGAAGAGTTATGAAAGAAATAATGACAATAAATCTCTTTTTTTGCATCGAAAACAAACAATGGTCGAACAACTGCACTCACATATGGAGATAGCAAGCACTTCTAACAACATGGAAACAAAAGAACTTACCTAAGCAGGTAAAAAACACTACTTTTTCGTGCTTCGTAGAGTGTTTGCAGCAAACCTGACTTGAAATTTTAACCAAAATTCTTAGTATCGTATTGTTAATGTGATGTGACTAATAATGGGAATGTTGTTTCTACAACCTGGTCATATACTATATAACTTATTAACTTTTCAACCAAAGATAATTGTAAAGCATAATCAATGCCAATAGTAGAAGTTTCAGTACCTGTGTTTGGAATCACGAAAATGTGATTAAAAAATGAAATATAGACGTGCTTTACATAGTTTTTATATCGGGAGCTAGGCACTGGACACCAAAACCATTTCCCATTGACCAAAAAAGTATGAGAACGTGTCACAAATGTTGTAGAAATAATCGAAGAGCTCAGTATGGCCAGCCCAGGCTGTAAAATGATGAAAATATGATACTTTTACCGTATTCGTTTTCTACATTCGCCCAGTTTTGAGGTTTACCGTACTAGAACAAACATAATTCGTCGTCAGAGTTATGCTATCTCGATCGCTCACAAACGAATCTTCAGTGTTCCACCATCCATTTTAAATCAAATCTGGGGAATTACGGATGCAAAACTTAACGCATAAACTTCTAAAAATGACAGTAAAATGTGCATAACTTGTTGTAACCTGGTGCAAAACTGGGTATAAACGAAAACGTTATTAGATTTTTGGATATAACATGAAGTCAGTGAAGCTGCAACAATCTACCGCCCCTACTTTCATAACAGTCCCATATACAAAAACAATCAAGCGAGTCAATCAGCTTTTTCTGTTTTGGAATATATTTTTAAATTGTGACCACCACTTTCAGCATAAACGAAAATCGTTTCTAGGTTGTCATAATAAATCGGCCTGAAATTTTCGAAATTGGCCTATTGGTAAGGTCGAGAGCACCATTTTTATTCATTATGGGACTGTTAATCGACCATATTTGAAACCTTTTTCAAATCTACTAGCATAACAGTCTGATACAGAATATGTTTTTCTCACCAAGCTACTTTCTAAGACTTAAATTTGATCATTTTTGAACTTTTAAATGCAATTGTCAAAAAAAGAAACATACTTTTGAAAAAAAATATCGTGAATTCCACATTGTAAGTTGAATCTTTTTACGAGTTTTGATTGAATCCGATAGTTTTTCTTCGCTAAGGAAGTTATTCCTAAGAAAGTCAGACCTGCCTCCAAAAACTAGTGAGTATCATTCGACATCAAGTGAGTTAAAAAATGTTTAAATGATTCAAAGCAATAGCCCAAAGACTATTTCACCGAAAGAAGCATTGAAAAGTAACCAAATTCGTGGTATTTCACATATGGGACTGTTATTCAGGTATATTTCATATAGGACAGCCACGAATTGATATTTTTTTCTCGAAATCTCTAGAACAAAACTCTTTTTTTAGTGTTTTATGTTCAAGCCTTATGTTGACCTAAAATTACGAAACTTCATATGGGACTATTATGCGAGTAGGGGCAGTCTGAAAAGGACGAAAAAATAGTGTTTTTTACCTGCTTTGGTAAGTTCTTTTGTTTCCATGTTGTTAGAAGTGCTTGCTATCTCCATATGTGAGTGCAGTTGTTCGACCATTGTTTGTTTTCGATGCAAAAAAAGAGATTTATTGTCATTATTTCTTTCATAACTCTTCAAGGTGTTAATGGCCCACTTTGGTGTCTTCAGATGAAAGTTGCATCATAAATCGAGCTATAAAATGGTATTTTTTGCAAAATATTCGGTGGTGCAGACGGTACTTTTAGACGCCATTTAAAGTTTATTTACAACTTTTCATGTTGAAGGTCATTATTTAATTTTTTTCAACTATTTTATTTGGAAAGCTGATAAAATTTCAATGCATTTTGATGTGCTATTTTATAATTTCCGTTGAGAAATAACAGAGTTATGTAGCTTTGAAAAATAGTTATTTTTTATTTACAAAAAAATCTAACCGAAGCTAACTTATAAAATAAAAATGTTAGAAATCTGAAAAAATACACGTGTTTTTAAGTCGCAAAAATGAACCAAATTTTCAATTTTGGTGAAAATCTGAAGACCCCCGGCGCAAATTGTCAGATAATAAAAAAAAATCCCCATCAGTCACTTTGAACGGTAGAGTGGGCGATTTCACTTTTCCATTTATGTTGTTCCCCTTCATTTTGCACTAGATTTCAATGTGAATAAAGAAGATATTAAAATAATCTTTCTGCTGTAGAGCGAATTGAAATTTTACAGGGGTAAAACTTAAAGCATGCACCCAAAATAATTTAGAAATTAAATATACGGGATTTTTCACGTAAACAGTACTTTTGATGCATCACATCGATTCTACATGTGCCTTGTAGTAGTTACTGTACTCCCATATAAATGACACATGAATTTCACGTAAAGTCCAAGTGGATGAATTAGAATTTTTTTTTCTCTGCTTTTCTCAAGCATGTGGTAGTTTATTCTTGTTGGAAACGGAATTGTTTTAGCTAACTTGTTTTTTTTTCCTTTGCAATGTGTTAACGGTTGCTGCAGCTGAAGAACATTCAGCGTTGGAGGACGAGTATGAACCCAAACTCGAGAAACACAAATCCGAGCGTCGGGATCGTGGAGGTGAGTGTATTTATTCCCCCTTCGAAATTCTATTTAACTGAAGTTGTGGATTGTGTTGTTTTCAGCTTCGAAGAAAACTCCTAGAAGTTCCACCGATTTCAACGGAAAACATACGGATGTGGTATTCTCGTGGCTGGCTGTCGAATACTCTGGAAAGCGGCAGCCATCGAGGAGACGATTCCAGTCCGGAAAATTTCAGAGATGTAGCAGATGCTCCAGCTCCAAGGAAATTATCGGAACCCATTCAATTTTGGCTATCAACGCCTCTGGCAGATGATACATTTTGTGCTAATTTGTGGAAATAAGTTTTATTTTCTATTAATTTTGTTTAATTTTATATTTATTGATAAAAATAAACAAAAATAAAAAGGAAAACAATTAACAAAACCGACCCAAATTTCATTTCCATTCCAAAAATATTTTCGGTAGCTTTCATGAACATACGCGTTGAACACACTCAAATTTCACGTAAAAATCACCTACAACATTCATAAAGCACCAATTCCTATAGGAGCGCGTTTACATATTTATTTCGTAGCATCTACGTGAAAATCACTTGGATAAAAACTATGTAGTTTTTCACGTAGCCGCTACGTGCAGATTATTTTGGGTGTGTAACAATTAAATATTATACTTGGTTGCACAGCAAGAAAAATAAGTGTAAATTTAGATCGAAAACGATGCACGAAAACGGAACATCGATTTTGATGTAAAATTCTATCACGGTTTATTTTTTCAAGAATGTAATTTTTGAGGCGTGTAAATTTAGATCGAAATCAATGCACGAGATCGGATCACAAAAGCCGTCGTGTAAAAATACACAGGGATGTAAATTTTAAAATTTATTATCGTAAATATTGATATTTTTGTTAAATATTCAGGTTTTTTTTTTTGTTTTTGAATGATGTATCATGTATCATTTTTAATTCACATTTATTTCCAAAACTGAACATAAAAAAAAGCATCACGGAAAGTGTCAAGCTGGAATTGTTGTTGCATCCGATGATTCCCAGCACGGGGATGTTTTTCGGATCAGCGTCATCAGCATCCTTGAATGGTTCCGGGACATCATAATTTTTCTTTCAGCATCACCTGCACACTGAATTGTTCTGACAAAACTTTCTCCGGATAATCACTGTCCGGATATAAGCCACTGAGAAAAATCTGGCCTTGCTGTAATGGATAGAAAACTTATAAGTTTCAACCGCATTCTTCATTTCACGTCTCATAAACTTACTACTTTAAAAGACTCTTAAAGTGCCTCTGAAGCTGCCGCCTTTGAACGACTAGTTTCCGAATAATTTTCCGACATGTTTACTTTGTGCCCGATGCGCAAACCAACTTGAAATATAAAAAGACACAAGTTAAATATTTGCATTCAATTTTAAATCGAACAGATTACACTGTTTGTCATATAAATTTCATTGAGTGGTTGATTTTTGCATGACGCAATGTAAAATTAGATCGCAACAGTTTATTTTTATTCAATTTTGGAAAAAAATACTCTTATTACATCGAAAGAAGTTTAAAATTACATCTTTTTGTAATTACACTCGAGAAAAAATAGATCAACCGTGTTTTAGGTTCCGTATATTTTTAGACATTTTTTGCTGTGTATTCTGTGCTTAAGCCAATTCGGAATCAGGGAGGTGGCAATCTAGTTCTTCTTTCGAACAAGAATCTTTTTCTTTCTTTCTATCCATCGGGAGAGACGTTCATGGTGTTTTCCTCTCAAAGCAGTACGAAGTCTCAAAAGTCAAAATTTCAACCAATGAGGAATCAGAATGATTGATGTGTTAGTGTGCTATCAACCATACTTCTCTAGCATTTGACATTTAGTTCGGGTCCTTGACAGCAAAATGTCAGGTTTGTTATGGGCCCACAAAATCGTGGGCCCGTAATTTTGATGGTTGTCAAATTCAATCACAAAGGATAGGGATGCCATCTCCCTGTTCGGAATAAATGTTCAAAACATTGCAAATCATAATCGACGTGAACTACTCTCAGGCCGATGATATAGTGAGTGCGACGCGGCGAACCACATTTGATGAAAATGTATGTGAATCGCTTAAACCTGACATACTCAACGCGGCGAAGCAGATGTCAATTTGTTCCGCCGCTCGAGTTCGCATTGGCCGCGTTAGCCAATTCGCATCGCATCGCTCTTACTATGTCATCGGCCTCAGTGCAGTAAGTTGGGTAAACGAGAACCCAAATAAAGTGGGTTAAACAAATTCCGAAACACTGTGTACTTATATTGCCAAAATAAAGAAAACAAAAAAAAGCCAGATGCTAGCTATCGAAAAAACCGCCAATTTCCAGGAGCGTTGTTAACCGTGCGAGTCAGAAGTAGGGACGCCGCGAACGATTTAGTCCTGCGGTCGGAAATAAATGGCAGAAATACCCGCGGAAGGTGTAGCCTTGAACGGCGGCAGTTCTGGTGAGTTCTGAAAAAGAAAATTAACCCGCAAATTTGCACGCAAAAAACGACTACAACAGAAAACTGATTTTACGTTTTCTTCACGCCATAAGCAGTCAGGTAATCGTGGCCACGAGCCAGTGCGGAAACAAGAGAAAAGAGGCCTGAAACAAAAAAAACAGCAGAGAGCCCCAAAGAAGGGTAAGAGCAAGATGCTCTGGATTTTGCTGAGCTATTCCTAACGGCAGACGGCCTTTTTCTTTTTCCTTCTCGATCTCAACTAGCATCCTAGCGATGGACACGGTGGACGGACGAAACCGGGATCCAGACAGAAAAATCTTCCACCTCCGTGGAAAATCTTTCCGGAAGCGACTGGAACTGGAGGTCCGGTCACGCAGGAGTCGCCGGAAAGAACGAGGGGAGCCAAGGTCACCCGGCTTTCACGTGGTTCCAGGAACTTCGTTCATCTGGCCGAAGGTTTGTTTGCATCGAGTAGATCCGTCGACAGAGCGCTTGGCACCCGCCATGTGGAGTGCCGAATCGATCTCATGCAGGCAGCGGGAGCAGTTCCGTTCCGGAAGAATCGACGTCGTGTGGGAAAGGCCAGTGACCGTCACGACATCTGATGGCCAGAATCCACAACGTTCATCGGGCGAGGCAATACACCTGGTGGCGGGTTTCGGAAACTCGCATCTGTTCAAGCAGCAACAGCGATAGACAAGTGTTAGCCGGTTCCTGGAAGCGCATTGCCTGGTGGCGAGCGTGATGATTGGTCCGAGGATGACAGCAGGGCAGCAGGAGATCGACGCACAGGAAGACTCTGGGGCAACGAGCCATCCACCGATTGCGAGAATATGCAGTTTGCACGTAAGTCGAAAATGATGAATTGTTGTTTTGTTTACTCACCCACAATAATCTCGACTATGGGCCATTGGGGCCAAAAACAAAATGATTTGTTAAAGCAATGTTATAAAATGAACAACAAGATCTTATGTTTTTTTTGTTATATCATTCGGAAATCTCTACAGATTCTCCTTTTGGCTAAATTTAATGAGCTAGCCGGAGCTAAAGAGGAAGAAACAACTTCACTTCTTCTTTGTTGAGGCAAAACCAATTTTACGAACTATACAGTAGTTTAAAGGAGATGGATGTATCTAGTTATTCTGAAACCTTGTAGCGTTATAATTATTTATGCCTGGTTATTAAATGTTGAGCGTGTAGTGTTTATATAGTTTAAGCCTTAAGCCAAAATCCCCAAATTCGGCAGCGCTTCCATCGCCTATTATTGACGAATAGAAGAGTATCACGCCAACCTGCAGCGGCCAACAAAGTGCAAAGATCTCCATGGCAGCTTGGCTGAAAGGTGAGACCAAAACAGACAATTAATCGGCTTAAAACTAATTTGTTGCAACTCCCAGAAGGTTGAGGATTTAAATGCAACATTATTCGGTGCCAGCAACGTTCCACCAAGTGCGAAAAAAAACTTAATGGATCAGATCGAAAGGGAAGGTATTACAACAGCAGGGAGTTCGGCATTCCGTTAAAAATTCCTTTCATCGTTGGTGTTGGTGATAAGTGCCTGGTGAAAGAAAAATCGGAAACAGGAAATAGAAAGAAAAGTGAGCCGGATCCAAAAGTGCAAGGGTGAGTGAAACCAATCAGAACTTCCCTTCAGAATGTGCTTCATCATGACTTCGGATTTGTAGGAACCAGCAGAGAGGCGCAGCTCCGCCGAGATCCGTGGAAAAGACGGTGGCAAGTAAACCAGATCGAAATCAACGATTCTATTGGGTGAGTTATTGTTTAAAATACTGCACGAACCAATATTTATGTCGCGCTTGATGAGCGACAGGGTCGTTTTTTCGGGTCTCAATCGTTGTTGGAAAGCCAAGTGCCGTTATTCGGGAGCTAAAGGCACTATTGGCTCTATAGCTCAGTCGGTCGGACAAAACCTGAACAAATCCAGCTGGAAGCAGACAGCGGAGATGCTCCGGGTCTTCGACATGCCCGTTGAGCAGAGCAGCCAGGCAGAGTTGCCAGAAACTGTGATATGCCGTGATATTTAAAGGAAACCGATGATATTACTGTTGTTTGTATTCGCTGTCAGCTGTTTGCCTTTAAAGTAGGATACGGGCCCGTGAAATTATGTTAAGCTAGCTTAGGTTTTGAGAATGTCGTAAGAGTAAATTGTGATTATTGCTACAAAGTTTTGGGTTTTGAGTGTTTGTGTTTTGGGTTAAAGTTAGCCGTGCAGCACACACTGAAAGTCAGTGGTGCTCAACTTGTTTCAACCTTGCTGAGAGCCACCAAATAAACCTCTATGGAGCCACTAAAAGGCACTCAAGAAGGTTTAATGCCTTTAATTTTTCAAACGTTTGTTTCGATGTTGTGTGTTGCTTCCTTTCTTTCCATTGGTTAGGAAAATAAGAAAAATCACATATTGCGATAAGCCTTGAAAGCTGAAATGGCCATTTTTAAGCTGAAAGAAACATCAATCAAACTAAGAGCATCAGCTTGCGGACCATCTTACTAATTAAAAAACTATCGAAATTGTTAGTGCTTACAAAATTCAAATATCTAGCAGGTTGGCCTGGTCCTTTGCTTCCTGTTAAATTTTTCAAGTGTCTTCCCACTCTCCCCAATTGGTGAAATAAAATGAGGAAATTATTACAATGATGAAATAGTTATGGCAATTTTACTTACACGATGAGTGTTTAACAAAATCTAAACGAAAGAGGGAAAAATACCGGGCTTGTGCGCAATAACTATTCTAGTTTCTATTCCTAAATTCTTCACAGAAAACAAAAAAAAAACAATTAGATCCGCTTAAAATGTTGCTGCAAACAACTGTCTAGCTAAACCAATCTCATATTGTTGAGTCAACCCAACGGAATGGCTGATTCACCTTAGAAATTAGTGCAACAAAATATGAGATGCCAACAAATATTAGCGACAGTTTATTGCTTAAATTGATTATTGCGTTTTATTGTAAAGCTAATATTTGTTTGCAAGGTAAACAATTTGAACTCAAGTACTTAGTTTGTCATATTAAAATTGATTCCGAGTAGAAATAACAAATGGTTTGAGTTTTAAGCAAGAAACAAAGTATAAGTGTAGAAAATGATTGATGAATAAAGCAGAGACCAAGTCCGCGCACCCGAGTGAGTGGGAGGTAATTTTGATAAGAAAATAGCAAAGCTATGACAATAGCCCCTCCCAATCGCTCAGAACAAAAAAGATTACGTCCGGAATTTGAGTTATATTTCAAAACAAAAACAGATAACCTCACAGTCAGAGGAAAAAAAAGCAAATTGCTTAACTCTAGGATTCCAAATAATGTATTTTTTTTCAGAGAAATGGAGCCTCAATGGCTTTCTCTAAGAAATTAGAAAAAAATATCATAAAAATAGACGAATGACAAATCCGACATAGAGTTTTTCAGCTTAATTTATTGCTATCCTAAAAACAGACACTAAAGAATAGCTTTTTTTAAGAACGTTCCGCACAGCACGTCGTCAAGAAGATTGCAGCAACACAATAAAAAACAATTGTTGTTGAAAGTCTCGTTTTTCGTCTCGGGATGACAACGCGGTTGTCTCGTGTTTCACCCGACGAATGTCCGCGAGATTACCGGGAGATATGTTACATTTGTGTTCTTCTTTCGTTGAACGACTTCTCAATGTGGTGAGGAGCACTCTCAATAAATCTTCAGAAACATTCTTGTGATTGACCGCGTGAATTACTTGTTTCTTTCAACCCAATTAAAACCCTATAGATCACTTTTTCACAATTTTGCTACGGATCATACCCAAAACGGTTGAGTAAGTAACAATTTCTACAATGCGGTAGAATCATTATTATAACCATCATCATCAACGTTAGGACAACATTCTAGGCGAATGATTCGAGAAAAGATGATCTCTTGATGGCGACATTGAATAAAAAGCGTGTGAAATATTGTGCAATCTTTTATTTAGCTGTGGTCAACATTTTCTTCTAGTTTAGAAAAATGAGACGAAACCCGAACTGCTTGGGAAATGATATCCGTATTTATAAGATTTCCTATAGAAGGCAAAAGGAGTAACAAAAACAAGACTCAACAGACATTTTGTGAGGTTATTCTCCAGAAGTATGAATATTATATAGCAATACCAATATTATGACCTACCTTTGAATATTTAAATTTATCAAAAACAAACTTAACATCAAACTCGTATCGTAATCAGAAGACATCCTAATGTCTCATAAAATGCAGTATCGAAAAGATGTGCAAGTAGATGATGCAAGTAAATTTTTTAATCATCTCATTCAATGATCGAACAGTTTAATTGTTTATTGAAGTGTTATCTACTTTCAAGGAACGATGTTCATAAAATAGTGAAGAATAAGCGGGCAATAGTTTAAATAATAAAACATTCAGCACGGGAAACTATGGTAAGTATGTGTACATACGCAAACAATCTTTAAAAAAATCTTTAATACCTACTTGGCTAGAATACAATTTTATAGCAGTTTATAAACAGGTAGGCATAGCGCACGTGTTTCGACAACGATGAAAATTGTTTTATTGAACTTAACAATAACATTTAAGCGGTTTGTTTTATCAAACGATGTAAAATGTTTTATTCAAGTGTTTATGTACCTACACTTTTCAGCTTATCTAGATGATAAGAGCTAGTGTTAGAAGCGTTTTCTGCAACGCTTTGCAAAGTGACAATGCTATTTTATTACAAACAATATTTTGATACAATTTTTGCGTTCTTTCAAAGTTATCCAAGGCGTATAATAACAATATGGGTGTTTTGTCCGCTAATCTAGAATATCCAGTGCCATTTTTTAACTAAATAATGCTACACGATGCAGCTTCTGCTTATTAAAATTTTTAATCAACGGCGGAATCACTTAACCTTCCCATGCCGTTCGCAAAAATTTGAAGAATATTTTACTCGCTAGTTTTGACAAGTAAATTGATTTCATTCCCCTGGTTATGTATCTCGATCGATATTTATAATTTTAGATTCATTGTAGAGGTTATTTATTTAAGACTAGCTGATCCCATACGAACTCCGTTTCGCTTTCAACTTGGAATATGTCATGAACAGTTTGTATGAAAGTCAATTGGCAAGCATTTTCCAGATGCGCTTCTGAATCCATTGTTAAGTACTGATTTCAAAAATACTGGACCATCACTTTGTCTGTCGTCTGCCACTAAATTTGAATTCAGGAATCAATTGACCATGCCAAAAAACCCCATGTATAAATTTTGACTTAATCGTTGCATAACAACGCAATTATTGCCAAAAAGCTAAACCCCTTTCGATGGCCTCTTATACAATCTTTGATATCTGAAATCGATTGCCCCCCCTTCTAAACTCCCGTGTGCAAATTTTCAAAGCAATCCATTGTATAATAACGTCAATATTGCTAAAAACAGTGATAAATTAATCTATATGAACGACCCCTTTCGTCGACCCCTGGCAAAATATTTGACATCTGAAATCGATGGCCCGTTCCTGAAACTACCGTGTGCAAATTTCCGTCCCAATCCGATGCATAATAACGACGATATTGCTAAAATATTGAAAGGTTTATATGGACGACCCCCTTTGCCGGCCCCTTACACTGAATTTAATACCTGAAATCCATTGCCCGTCTCTCAAAACTCTCGTGTACCAATTTTCGTATGAATCCGATGTATAATAACGACAATATCGCATCAACAGTGAATAGTTAATATGGACGACCCCTTTGTCCCACTCCTGATTTTAGTTTGGATAAGTGAAATCAGTTGTTTGTCCCTAATATCTTCTATGTGCAAATTTCCAATCCCAATCCGATGCATAAAAACGTCAATATCACTAAGATACTGAAAATTTAATATGGACGACCCCTTTTGCCGGCCCCTTACACTGAATTTGACACCTGCAATAGATTGCACATCACTCAATACTATCGTGTACCAATTTTCATCTGAATAGGATGTATTATAACGTAAATATCGCAAAAACAGCGAATAGTTAATATGGACGACCCCTTTGGCCGACCCCTTACACAAAATTTGACACCTGAAATCGATTGCTCGTCTTTCAAAACACTCATGTGCAAATTTTCAACACGATCCGACGAAAAGTACTGTCAATATCCGGAAACAAAATTTGTCTTCTATGGACGACCCCCTTCAGAAGGGGTCATCCGAAAATCTAAACCCATTTTTCATCATTCCTGGTCCTAATGAGCATCCATGCCAAATTTCAGACCTCTAGCTTTTAAGACGGCTGAGTCTATAGAGGACAAACAAACATACAGAAATTGCATTTTATATATATGATAGATTTTGAATATATGAAACTTAAATTGATTTGACCTAGCAGATGACCTAGAGAATGCTTTGAATAAAAGCAAAAGCTCCGAAAAAAGAGATCATTTTAAAATTCCGATATCTGCAGTACACGATGATGTATTAAATTCTTTTCATATGTTTTGAAATTGTGATAAAGAAATCTTTCCAATCATATACACAAAATTTCAGGGTCACATGGGAGTTTTGGCCGCAATCCTGTAATTATCGAAAAAAAAATTCTCACTTTTTAAAAGAGGTTACATTTTTTTCTTAGCAGCGCTGTATCTAATTTCTAATTGGACCGATTTTCAAAATTCAAATTTTGGTTTTATTTTGATAACATGATCAACATTTTCACTGAATACACATAGTATCTTAAATATTACTGTTATTCGTAATACGAGAATGAAAACCAGAAAAAAATCGTGATTTTCGAATCCGGCTTGATGCGCACATTTCTCATTTTGTTATCGTGATTTCTTAAAACTTTTCATCGAACCTGCCCGCTTTTTATATACCCAATGATAGATTTTAATCTTTACAATTAATTGATATGCATTTTATGTGGTTTTTCAAAAATGTATAGCAACGTTTTCCGAATTAACTAAAAGATGTCGGAATTCGACCAGATTTTCAAACGTTTTGTAGCAAGCCAGCACAACCCCCCGGGAGAGCTCAAATTGAACAAAATCTATGGCTCTCCCAGACGTGCTCTCGAAATTGGCCGTCCTATAGCAGACTTAAGGAATCGCCCGCATGGCTACGTATGGTGGTTTGTGCTGATACGTAAGAATACTTTTACGTAATTCATATCTAAGTCATTTGTTTTCATCATTTAGATTGTTTTTCAGCTTTTCAAAGTTATAGTGACATAGTGTAAACGACACTGAATTCAAATCATTTCGAAAACACGTGGAAATTGTTATATTCAGAATAATCGCAACCAATATTAAAACGATTTAAATTTTTGCCATATCAATTTAAAAAAAGTCGTGTTTTAAAGGGTTAAGACATTGTGTTCCAGAAAATTGTCATATTGCATAATATTTTGAACGACATCTTTTGTTTCAGTGATATTATTATTCAAAATAGACATTCTTCATTTACATAAGTGTGATTTTTATTATTTTACTCATATTTTCTTCAAAAAGATTCATAATTTGAACTCAATATCAGAATTCAAAACACAAATTTGAAAAAAAAAACTTCAAATAAATAATTAATTATTTATGATTTAAACTTTAGAAATAATTTTATGGATTCATAATGCTGTGTTTCGAATTTTGAGTTCTAAACTAATTTTTCGGATTTTATTATTGAAATTTTTGTATTACCAAATATGAATTTTGCAATTCAACATTTTTCTAAGAGTTCAGAATCGGAATTTATAGTGAATAAATTAATAATTAAAAACATAAACAAAAGAATTGATTATTCTTAATTCTAAACTCATAACTCAACAAAAATCAGAATTTGAATTCAAATTTGACAGTTTCGAATTAAGTATCATAAATATGATATTAACAATTTTTGAGTAGGTACGAATTTATTCTTTTTTAAATCAGGGTTTAAAAAAGAATGTGAAATTGTGGACTTTTTATTTAAAATTCACCATTGGAAGGTTAGTATTGTGAACAATGAATTTTCGAAAGTGAATTAGAAGCTCATAATTTCGATTTAAGAGTTTTGAATTCAGAAAAAAAATTATTGTGAACAAAGAAGTATGAATCATGAATATTGAATTTTTCATTCTAAAATTTTATTCATCATTCGGATTTGAAGTTCAGATTAGTAATCTGAAATATAAACAGCAAATCTTATTTTAATACGTACGGTTTTGAAATATTTCAAAAATTAACATCGAAAACATATACACTTGTGTAAAAGTAGTATGTTTGTATGTATGTCAATTTTATGTTATAACTAGCTGACCCGGTAAACTTCGTTTTACCTTTAAATAAATAAAAAGTGAGATTATCGAAACTGTTATACAAACCATTTCCGACCCGAAAAACCATCGTATACAAAATTTCAATTCATTCCGACCGTCCGTTTATACATGATGGTGTTACAAAGAAAACGCCTCCATTTTAATATATACTAGCTGACCCGGTAAACTTCGTTTTACCTTCTAAAGTATAAATCGTAATAAATGTTTAATTTCATCTACACGTCCTTAACTGCATTGTGCTCGCCAATAGATTCTTATGGAAATCGTAACAAATAAAGTTTAATTTGTATGGGGACCCCCTATCATCAAAAGTGAGATCCTTGAAACTATTATACAAACCATCTCTGACCCAAAAAACCCTCGGATACCAAATTTCACTTCATTCCGACCGACCATTCATACGTGATGTTATCACAAAGAAAACGCCTCCATTTTTATATATAAGATGTGAAGAAGAGATAACTTTGTATGGGGACCCCCCTTTCATAAAAAGTGAGATTCTTGAAACTATTATACAAACCATCTCTGACCCAAAAAACCCTCGGATACCAAATTTCACTTCATTCCGACCGACCATTCATACGTGATGTTATCACAAAGAAAACGCCTCCATTTTTATATATAAGATGTGAAGAAGAGATAACTTTGTATGGGGACCCCCCTTTCATAAAAAGTGAGATTCTTGAAAGTATTATACAAACCATCTCTGACCCAAAAAACCCTCGGATACCAAATTTCACTTCATTCCGACCGACCATTCATACGTGATGTTATCACAAAGAAAACGCCTCCATTTTTATATATAAGAAGATGTGAAGAAGAGATAACTTTGTATGGGGACCCCCCTTTCATAAAAAGTGAGATTCTTGAAACTATTATACAAACCATCTCTGACCCAAAAAACCCTCGGATACCAAATTTCACTTCATTCCGACCGACCATTCATACGTGATGTTATCACAAAGAAAACGCCTCCATTTTTATATCTAAGAAGATGTGAAGAAGAGATAACTTTGTATGGGGACCCCCCTTCATAAAAAGTGAGATTCTTGAAACTATTATACAAACCATCTCTGACCCAAAAAACCCTCGGATACCAAATTTCACTTCATTCCGACCGACCATTCATACGTGATGTTATCACAAAGAAAACGCCTCCATTTTTATATATAAGATGTGAAGAGATAATTTTGTATGGGGACCCCCCTTTCATAAAAAGTGAGATTCTTGAAAGTATTATACAAACCATCTCTGACCCAAAAAACCCTCGGATACCAAATTTCACTTCATTCCGACCGACCATTCATACGTGATGTTATCACAAAGAAAACGCCTCCATTTTTATATATAAGAAGATGTGAAGAAGAGATAACTTTGTATGGGGACCCCCCTTTCATAAAAAGTGAGATTCTTGAAACTATTATACAAACCATCTCTGACCCAAAAAACCCTCGGATACCAAATTTCACTTCATTCCGACCGACCATTCATACGTGATGTTATCACAAAGAAAACGCCTCCATTTTTATATCTAAGAAGATGTGAAGAAGAGATAACTTTGTATGGGGACCCCCCTTCATAAAAAGTGAGATTCTTGAAACTATTATACAAACCATCTCTGACCCAAAAAACCCTCGGATACCAAATTTCACTTCATTCCGACCGACCATTCATACGTGATGTTATCACAAAGAAAACGCCTCCATTTTTATATATAAGATGTGAAGAGATAATTTTGTATGGGGACCCCCCTTTCATAAAAAGTGAGATTCTTGAAAGTATTATACAAACCATCTCTGACCCAAAAAACCCTCGGATACCAAATTTCACTTCATTCCGACCGACCATTCATACGTGATGTTATCACAAAGAAAACGCCTCCATTTTTATATATAAGATGTGAAGAGATAATTTTGTATGGGGACCCCCCTTTCATAAAAAGTGAGATTCTTGAAAGTATTATACAAACCATCTCTGACCCAAAAAACCCTCGGATACCAAATTTCACTTCATTCCGACCGACCATTCATACGCGATGTTATCACAAAGAAAACGCCTCCATTTTTATATATAAGAAGATGTGAAGAAGAGATAACTTTGTATGGGGACCCCCCTTTCATAAAAAGTGAGATTCTTGAAACTATTATACAAACCATCTCTGACCCAAAAAACCCTCGGATACCAAATTTCACTTCATTCCGACCGACCATTCATACGTGATGTTATCACAAAGAAAACGCCTCCATTTTTATATATAAGATGTGAAGAGATAATTTTGTATGGGGACCCCCCTTTCATAAAAAGTGAGATTCTTGAAAGTATTATACAAACCATCTCTGACCCAAAAAACCCTCGGATACCAAATTTCACTTCATTCCGACCGACCATTCATACGTGATGTTATCACAAAGAAAACGCCTCCATTTTTATATATAAGAAGAAGATGTGAAGAAGAGATAACTTTGTATGGGGACCCCCCTTTCATAAAAAGTGAGATTCTTGAAACTATTATACAAACCATCTCTGACCCAAAAAACCCTCGGATACCAAATTTCACTTCATTCCGACCGACCATTCATACGTGATGTTATCACAAAGAAAACGCCTCCATTTTTATATATAAGAAGAGATAAAAATCAAAGAAGATGCCACTGAAATTATTTTGCAAAATGAGGATTCTGAAAAATATCTTAAAAAATTTCTGAACAATGTCTCTTTAACTTTGAATAGCTGAAAAACAATCAAAATGATGAGCTTAGCTATGAATTACGTAAAAATGTTCATACGTTATTTTATTTATTTACATAGTATTCCGTCTCAGGACATAACTTGACGAACATAATTCCTAAAATTCACTCGGTTCATAGCAACCGTTCTCCAATTTCTCGGGCACCCCACGTTCGCCAGATCACGCTCCACTTGGTCTAACCACCTCGCTCGTTGCGCCCCCGCTCGTCTTGTTCCTACCGGATTCGTAGCGAACACCTGTTTTGCAGGACAGTCGTCCGGCATTCTCGCAACATGTCCCGCCCAGCGTATCCGGCCAGCCTTCACCACCTTCTGGATACTGGGTTCGTCGTAGAGGCGCGCGAGCTCGTGGTTCATCCTTCGCCTCCACACTCCGTTCTCCTGTACGCCGCCAAAGATGGTTCTTAACACTCGTCGCTCGAATACTCCGAGTGTACGCAGGTCCTCCTCGAGCAATATCCATGTCTCGTGCCCGTAGAGAACAACCGGTCTAATGAGCGTCATATACAGGTTACACTTCGTGCGAGGGCTAAGTCTTCTCGACCGCAGTTGCTTGTGGAGTCCATAGTAGGCACGACTTCCGCTGATAATTCGCCTCCGGATCTCACGGCTGGTGTCATTGTCTGCGGTCACCAGTGAGCCGAGATAGACAAAGTCTTCGACTATCTCCAGCTCGTCGCCATCGATCGTGACCTTGTTATTACTGGACAAGCGGGTTCGGTCGGTCTCGGATCCGCAGGCCAGCATGTACTTCGTCTTGGACGTATTAATCATCAACCCAATCCTTCCTGCTTCGCGTTTAAGTTTGCGGTAGATCTCCTCCACCGCCGCAGATGATCTGCCGACTATATCAATGTCATCGGCAAAGCAGATAAGTCATACGTATCAGCACAAACCACCCTACGTAACCATGCGGGCGATTCCTTCAAACTGCTATAGAAAGGCAGATTTCGAGAGCACGACCGGGAGAGCAATCGTTTTTGTTCAATTTAAGCTCGCCCAGGGGGTTGTGCTTGCTTGCTACAAATCGTTTGAAAATGTGGTCGAATCTTTGAATAAATTCGAAAAACGTTGCTACACATTTTTGAAAAACCACATAAAAAGCATATGAACTGATTGTAGAGATTAAAATCTATCATTGGGTGTTTAAAAAGTGGGCAGGTTTGATGAACAGTTTTAAGGAATCACGATAACAAAATGAGAAACGCGCGCATCGTAACAGCCGACAGTCGGGTACGAAAACTACGATTTTTTCATGTTTTCATTCTCATATTACGCATAACAGTAATATTCGAGAAACTATGTGTATTCAGTGAAAATACTGATCATGTTTTAAAAATCAAACTAAAATTTGAATTTTGAAAATCGGATCAATTAAGAATGAGATACAACGGTGTAAAGCAAAAGTTTAAAAAAAAGAAGCTATTTTTCGGAAAATCCAGGCTAGCGACCGAAACTTCCACATGGTATTCAATTTTTATATATCATTGGAAAGGTTTATTTTTCACAATTTCAAAACATATAAAATAATTTCAATACGCCAAAGCGAGCAGAAGATATGGGAATTCTGAGAAGACATCATTTTCGGGGGTTTTTCCCGCTCTGAGTATAATCCAGACGTTCGAATAAGTTTTATCAACTGAAATTTTATAGATTAAGAAACTAGAATAAATTTCCGAACTAATGAATGAAAAATCATGAAAATCGGTTAATATATATCATCAGGGGAAAGCGCGCAAACTTTCGGGTCATATTAATCCGAACGGAAAATGTGTAAATTTTTTTTCGGCATGCTAGTTGGGGCACTTCCGGTGGTCACCGGAAGTTGCTTTTTCTACAGTTATACACAGTATCTCGTGGATTCAGTAATATGTTCCAAATTTCATATTTTTCCGAATTCCATTATGACGAATTTAAAGTTCGCTTCGGGTCATATTGACCCGAACGGCATGGGAAGGTTAAAAGGACAACAAAATGATAAATGAAACCTTTGTCATTTTTTGGTCATAATTTTGTTTTTTTTTCTCATAGTGTTGTCACATTTTCGTCATATTTTTGTCATATTGTTGTCATAACTTTGTCTTATCACATTTGTAATACTTATGTCATTTTTATAAGTTATTATAGTTGTCATATTTTTATCACATTTATCATATTTTCCATACAGTTATCAAATTTTTGTCAAAGTTTTTTTTCCGAGTTTCGTCATTGTTGTAAATTTTTTGTCAATTTTTTTTTACAGTTTTGTCCATTTTTTTTTTGTTTTTTGGCAAATTTCTGCAATCTCTCATATTTTTATTATTATTTTTATATCTCGGTAATGCCTTTTTCATTTTATTGTCAAATGTTCTCATATTTTTTTCATAATTTTGTCATATTTTCTTCACATTTGTCATATTTTTCTCAGGCTTTTTTTTAAATATTGTTATATTTTTTTTCATATTTTTTGCACAATTTTGTTATGTTTTTCTCATAGATTTATTGCATTTTTTATGCGATTTTCAGTCATTTACAATAGATACTTAAAGCACAACAGAAGCCGCCATATTGAATTCCAAGGTGGCGTACCATAGCTCCAGACAGCGAAATTCGACCCCTACACTAATTAAGTGGGTGTTTCATGCAATTTTCAGTTATTGAAGGCATTTTAAAATTAGGCGGAAGCCGCCATCTCAGATTTCAAAATGGCGTCAAAAATCAATTTTCCGACGTTCTCATAATGTCCTGGAACCGTGTATTCATTTTCTTAAGATTCCTCTTCTTATCCCCTGCGGTTTTGTTTGCACGGTCCTGGAATACGCAAGGCCCTTTTAATACGTTCGTAGCCACGCTCAGTTTGGTAGTTCTACTAACCGGGTCAATGAAATTCTCGGAGCGAAGAAGTAAAAGGAGAGAACTTCATAATTTGCAAAGTCTGACTAAACTGAGCGAATAACTTGAGTAAGAGAGCGTCACCCGTGTTTTGATGTGACGGGCAGGGTTGCCAACATGTATTTTAAAAAATCAGGGAACTGGCGATATAAAAATCAGGCAAAATCAGGATACGTAAAGTAACGGAAATTTCACTCAAAGTGATGACCTTTTTTTTGGTCATCGCTCCAATTTTCACTCTAATATGTGTTGTGAGCCTACTTGGTTCAATAATTCTACTGCATCAGAGCAATCGAAATATTCGCTCCAATTCTATTTTGAATAAGAATTAACGGGAATCTTTCGATTACTTTGATATAACCACATTTTGATTTTTTTACTTCTGCTATGGTACCTATTCCAGTTCCTTACTACCCATTTTTCATGACATTCGCAAAAATCAGGCAAAATCAGGCATATTTTAAAAAATCAGGTAAATTGAATGGGTCATCAGGTTGTCAGGCAGAGCCTCGAAAAATCAGGCAATGCCTGAAAAATCAGGCACATTGGCATCTCTGGTGACGGGGCCTCCCATGAAATACACTCGCCAGTCGCCACACGAATATGGGTTCCATGGCGACGAACGTGTTAACAACGCGGTTTCCGAAACTAACGCGTTTTTTCGGAATTAATGCAGATTGTTTTTTTTTTTTTTTTGCGCGGTAGGTACATATCCCTCGCTCACATTTTTGATCCTGCAAGGGTTTTGTCAGACGGTTGATTAATGTTCAAGTCAATGACAAAAAAAAACGATTATCCTTATTTTACTTGACTGCTTCGTAATATTTGAGGAAAAAATTTCACTCAAATTATTTCTACACTACAGTGAATAAGATTTCAATGGAATTTAACTTTTAGATTCCAGACCTTACGTCAACGAAATCCAACTAATAATTTCCATCTCATATATTTTCGAATAAGACAATCGCTGTGTTTGTTTGTTGCCTCTAATATATGTCACAATTCATTCGACCGTGACCGTTGCAGATAACTGAATTCATGCAATGCTGCAGAACATAAATCTGACATTGTGTGCAGCTGCTGCCAACTTTTGACAAAGCTAGTACAAATAATCGAACCAAAAAGTCAAAAATACTCCTTCTACTTTTTTTTATTTCTACAAAAACACACAATCGGAAGGTACATATAAGTTATCCAAAACCGAAAAACAATTTGGCAAAGGGCACACATTATTTTCGACCCGCTCTGATCCGCTTCCATGCCAACATATATAGAGTAGAATAATATATGTCAACTTATTGCTGCATCATCAAAATTCGGTAAGCAGCAGTTGTTGCAACTAATTTCCCTGCAATGACGGCTCTCTAGGGATGGGGAGTAAATATCAAAATGAAACCACCCGGGAACATCGGGTAAATTTGGCATTAGTATTGTATCCAACGGGTATCTCCCGATGATTCAAATTAGGTGTAGGATGAAGTGGAAGCGCTGCATGTAGAATGTTTTCAGAAGCGCAGGCAAAACTTATGTATAAGTATAGTGCCAGATAGACCAGGAAAAATGGCAGATTTAATTCCGTCAGTATTTGCCTGAATAATTGCTTTGTTTTGGCGTTCCACGGTCGGTCGGATGATGCTTTAGAAAATTCTGCGGAAATCAGTTGTTTTACACAAATGAAAATCAAGATGCGGTGCCAATTATTGTTTTGCCATGCAATTCTGGCACATGTACTAATTACAGAAAGCAATTGTTTTTATCCTAAATGACATGTTTTTATCTAAAAATAATTTTCCTATCCACGTATATGGACCTTCGATAAATTAAAACCAACAGATTTCATTAAGATCGAACAAAACGCGCAAAAAAAAGAATAATTACCACTCATATTTTTTACCACAATCCGTAATAAAACTCGTCGGGAGTTTAAGGTTTGGCTTATTAATTTTAAACCATACCTGTCCGATGGCGTGCAAATTATGATTTATCATCCCAAATCCTAGGCAAATGTTTTCAATTCTATTCGTAGGGGCTTTATCCAAAACATGACCACCAACGAATGCTATCATCATCACATGAGCGTAAGAGATGAATGATCTGTTAGATTGATTCATTTAAATATTCAGCTTTGCAGCTGGTGAAAGAATGAATTCGTAACAGTTCTGACAGTTCTAGCGTGATGGGGAATGTTGGTTAAACGAATCACAAACAACAATAAATACTTTGAATAGTTTTTATGTTCATTTAACGTAAGGGTGATACGGTCAAAATTTGGTCAAGGGAAAACGCGTGTAAATCGGTGAGATCGTTTATTTTAAAAAATCAAATGAAATTTCTTTCTCAAGTTTAATTAGTATAAAATTCAGGAAAAATATTCAGCTAGGCTTCCGCTTTTCCAAATCCGAATTGCCGGGCCTTACGCTTAAACCCTGCCATCAGATTATGTACAGCCACCTTGTCCACCTTCTTCGCCGCAGAAAGCCAGTTTTCCTTGAACTGCTGCTCGTCCTTAGCATTTTTTTGGTCTTCTTTAGGTTCCGCTTGACAATAGCCCAGTATTTCTCAATTGGGCGGAGCTCTGGTGTGTTGGGAGGGTTCTTGTCCTTGGGAACCACCTGCACGTTGTTAGCAGCGTACCACGCCATGGCCTTTTTACCGTAATTTTTTTTTGTAAACATATTTTAAAAAATATATTTCGGGTTTTATTCTCTACAATGCATTCATTCTACAAGGTCTCGCAATGTAACGTAAAATCTAGAGCCCCTACCGTTAAATCACTACTGCTAGCTTCTAAGATAAAGTTTACATATACTAGAGATGTACCGAATAGTGGTATTCGGCGAACGGCCGAATACCGAATAGTGACCACTTCAACTATTCGGCCAAACGAATATTCGGCCGAATATTCGGTTGAATATTCTGTTGAGTTTTTAATAGAAACTCAAAAGCGACAAGTTCATTTTTCCTCTACTTCTTCCATCTTAATACTTCTTGTGTTTCTGAATCGTTTATTTTCAACCAGATGTATAAATCATCAGATCTTTTTTAAGTAGAGGTCTCTTTGATTTTCAAAATGTCACCAATAGTTAGAAGGACATCAGATGGATTGTTGCTTCTAGGATGTTTATCATCAAAAAGATTGGGTTCCAGTAAAATCTGTGACAAAAGATGTCACAACAGGTGCCAAGTTATTAGAAATTGCTTATTTTATATTGAATCAGATGAATGTCGAATTTCAGCTAGATGTCTTCTAGTTGCCAAAAAAACAATGATCTCTAAGTTTAAGAATACCATATATTCGACCAAACGAATCCACACGGCCAGTTCTGGACGATTTTTTTTTAAATTGTAAAAAAAGAGCATATCTCAACAGAATTTAGGCATTATTCTCTAACATATAAGAGGAGAACGAAAGTAAATTACTTAAAATTAAATGTTTTCATCGAATGACAGCAGCAGTGTTGAAATCGTATCTAAGGGTTAAAGAATAATTGAAGTTAATATTTAAATTAACTGTAACAAACCGTTTTTGAACGAAAATCTAAAAAAAATCAAAGAAAAATTTAAGTTTTTATTTGATTTAGCAAATAATCTGAATAAACCCTAATTAATTTCCGGAAAATTTCAAATAATATCTGACTTTAACGGTAAGATTTCACTTTCTCGAATTCTTCATTGGATTTATGGAAAAGCCTGGATATTTGAAAAAAAAATCTGGAATAAACGATAATCAAAGTATAAAGCTGTTTACAGTGAAATTAACACGGATACACCTAAGATGTTTTACTGAAACCATAAGGTTTTGATGATTTTGTTTCTTTTTCATCATTAATTTTGGATATTTTATTAATTATCCAACACCAGTTGAAAAATTTGACAAGTCTGTTAGTTTATAAAATTTGAAAAATAAGTATTCGGCCTATTCGGCCTATTCGGCCGAATATTTGGCTCAACTATTCGGTGAGCCGAATATTCGGCTTAACGGTTTTTTGGCGGTATTCGGCGCCGAATATTCGGCCGACCGAATATTCGGTACATCTCTAACATATACTATAAACAATTTTAGCGCTTTATTTCTTCTCACTGCTCTGGTATTTTTAAAATCAGGATAAAAAAATGCTTTGGTGTTTTCATCTTTCCTCTGAAGACTTCTAAAAGTGATGTTGTGGATGGGTTTTCTCGAACTTGATCAGCGATGTAGGGCAGCTCACGAGCAACTATTTTGAGGCATGGATATAACGCTGGAATTCCTCTTGGATAAGGTGGATTAACGATTAATCCATCAAATGTTGAAGTAAAAGGCATGTGTTCTCGAAGCGTACAAAACGATTAAGCAAAAGTGCTTTGCATTTTTGCATCGGTAGATGAAGATTTAGACCACCTTTCTCGACTGCAAGACCAAGCTGCTCCATCGAAACTCTGGTTGGATGTCGTTCCCAGATAAAGTTTCCGATCTGAGACGTTATCCGAGCTGCTGATGAGTTGGGGATGCCAAGGATTGATGCCATGAACCACAATTTCGACGTAACAAAGGTGTTGATTACGGTAACTTTTTGAAGTAAGGAAAGGATACGTGGTTTGAATTTCCACATAAGCTGTGATGTCTTCCTGATGACGTCGCACCAGTTTTCCTCAATTGTACGCTTAGCTGAATTGAAGAAGATGACGCCAAGAATTTTAACTGAATCGCAAAGGGTGAACCAACCAGGGGATCTCGTACTCTGTTGGGTTCCGATGTTGATTGCCAAGGTCTTGTTAGTGTTAAGAACTGCTCCAGAGCAAAGCCCGAACTCGTTGAATGCGTCCAAAATCCGTTGAAATTTATCTTCGTTCTCCACGATTATCGAGATGTCGTCAGCATACGCCAAAACTAGCTCTTGTGGGTCGTTACATATGGATAGGAGTTTTTCTAGGAGAGGGTGCAAATAAAGGACAAAAAGGTGCATGCTTAGGGGATCACCTTGTCTAACGGGGCGTTGGATAGGAAAGGAGGGGGACAGATTTCCGTTTATCATTATTTTCGAGGTCGATCTCGACATGATGTTACCCAACAAAGAAATAAAGACAGGATGAAATTGCAGACTTCTTAAAACACATAACAGATAGCTCTGATAAACACGATCAAAGGCGTGATCGAGGTCAAAAGAGATGAGCCTTCCTGATCTTCTTCGACAGTTGTATTCTACAACGCGGTCTTTAATGGCTGTCAATGCTTCGAATATGTTACGATTACTGTTCGAACATTTTTGTGATGGATTCAAAATATGATGGTGTTCCATTATTATTTCTACTCGCTGCTTTAAAATCCGTGACAGGAGCTTATAGTCAAAGTTTAACAATGAAATCGGACGGTATGCTTTGATTGTGTCATCACTGGTTTTCTTCTTGGTCAGTACTATGATTCCCTCCAGAAAACTTTCAGGAATGTTTCCATTAAGCGCTTCGTTCAAGATTAAATTGAGTTGTCTATGGATGATATCGAAGGCTTTCCAATAAAATTCTTTGGGGATACCATCATTTCCTGGAGATTTTCGAGAGGCACTTGATTTAATAGCAAAATAGATCTCTTCAGGGTTTATATCTCTCATCAATTGTTGGTTGAATTCAGAAGTTGGCTCAATCTCTCTATTTACAGGAAAATTCGAGCTCGTCGTTACGTTTTGTCTACTATACAAACCACGAAAGTAGTCTGTAATATAGTTCTCGATTTCAGCTGGATCAGTTAAGACTGAATCCTGACGTCGGATTGTCGAAATATGACTCTGTTTTTTGCGTTGCATTCGTTCACCCAGCTGAAAGGAGGAAATTGTTTCACCTCCTATGTATGTATCGTTCAGGCGTTGAAAAGATCTTGAAAACCGGTTTTGATGCAACAACATCTCTGCTTTGACTTTGTTGACTTCTGCAGTTGATTGGGGATTATTCGAGAGATTATTATATGCGACTGTCAAATTGCGATATAACAGCTCATTTTTCGCATGAAACTCTTTAAAAGCTTCATTAGTTTTCCACTTAAAGAAGCTTCGTATTTTGGGCTTAGCGCATTCGATCCACCAGTCCAGCTAACTTCTATAGCGTGTTCGTTCACGTAGCCAACGGTTCCACTTTTGAATGGCAAGATGCCAAATCCGACCAAAACAGTACGGAACAACCGTGTTTCTTCAGGAAAGGCAGCAGACGTATATTCAAACACTCTTTCACGCAAATTTTTTGGTTGACAGTCCCAGAAGCTATGAAAATGCTGCTTTTCAAGCCACAGGTACAGATGGCTTGCCAAACCAGATATTCCTTCGCGAACTTTGACAGTTTCATGTGCTTAAAAATATCTGCTACCTCTCCTCTTCTTTTTGCCGTTTAAAACTCCTGTCCCGGAAGCTGCTTGTAGTCGGCTTTGACGTAGGTTTCGTCGTCTATTACCACGCAGTCAAACTTCGTCAGCATCGTCGTGTACAGCCTCCGGGATCGCGCTTTGGTCGTCGTATTTTGTTTATCATCGCGATTTGGAGTTACTACCTTCTTGTAAGTCGATAGTCCGGCTCGTTTTTTTGACTCGATGCACGGTTGTAGACAATACACCCAGCTTATTTGCGGCATCTCGGAGAGAGAGGTTAGGGTTTCGCTTGAAACTACCGGCAACTCTCTTTGTCGTCTCAGCGGCTTCCGGTTTTCGATTTCCCCCCGATCCAGACTTCCTGGTTGTCGACAAACGTTCCCCAAACACTTTAATTACATTTGTAACGGTTGATTTGGCAACTTTTGCCAGCTTTACGTGCGAGTAGCTCGGATTTTCGCGATGCGCGAGCAAAATTTTGAAACGCTGCTCTTTTTCCTTGGACGGCAAATTCGACCAGAATACAGACCCCGTTCGTTTTTGGCAACATTCGATTTTGGCAACATTCGATTTTGGCAACATTCGATTTTGGTAACATCCGATTTTGGCACATGTGCCAAAATCGAACGGTTTTCAGAATCAACATTACCTTTTAGTTTTCGTTATAACAGGACCAATTTAATTAAGACAAACACCATAAATACGTTTTTATATTCTGAAATGGTGATAAAATGCAACAATAAAATCAAAAGTTTTTTAAAAAATGTACAAAGTACTCAAAAATGACAAAAATATTAAAAATTCAAAAAGTTGAAAAACAAATTCAAGCAAAAGACTGAGAATGACAAAAAACAACAAAAAAATGATGAAGAATGACAAAAACAGCAAATATGACAAATGAAAACAAACATTATAAACACAACAAAAAAGTGGAAAATGTTTTAGAAAACATGATAAAACAAATTAAAAAATGACTGAAAAAGGTCGAAAATTGACCAAAAATAACGTGTTTGATAATAATAACAGTTATTTTGTAAAAATAACTGAAAAAAAAGTTGAGAAAATTTTTTTTCGATTTTGGCAACACAAAATGTACGGGCGTGTTGCCAAAATCGAACGGGGTCTGTACTTGAAAATGAATGAAGATCAAACCATGTAAGTGGCATTGTGATCAGCAAAAAAAGCCGAAAAGTGAACTAGTTTATTAAGCATACATTTTCTTGTATAAACTTTTGAAAAAAAAAATATGAAATGTGCTTTAAATTTAGCACCGTTGTATTAGACGCATCCTTATATTTGCCCTAAAAATTTAAGTAAAAAACTGCGCCCCATACAGCGTTAAATACGATAATTCATAAATCAAAGGATTATTCGATTTAATTGAACACGTTTGAAAACAATAAAATGGAACAGGAGGTTGAAAAAAATATTTAAAAAGGATGTTTTCTAAAATCACTCTTGATAATGTCCTCTCAAAGCGTGGAGGTTCTAGATTTGATTTAAACAATTTTTCATTTTAACAAGCGTTTTACAAATGTTAAAATAAGTTTACTAAACTTAAAATTGATTCAAAATGAAGTTTGTATCGACCTTGTTATAAAACCACATAAAACTGATTGTTACTTACCGACCGCATAACTTAACTTTTGTTCGAGATGGAGCAAAAAGCAATTCTTTCTTGGGATTTGGGACGGAGATAAACAGGAATGGCGAAAAATGTTTTCTGATTTGGAGATTGCCTTTTTTATTAGAGAACCGTCGTCTTTAGAAACCATTTAATGTTTTCGTGTTACTGTCGTCATTATGCACATTGAGACCAAAATTCGTACTCACCGGTAGATAACTAGACCAGCAATCCCTAGTTTTGAATTCCGGGTTCTGAAAAGAAATTATAAGGTCAAATATAAGGTCAAATCTGAAAAATATTGATATCTTTTAGGAACTTTTCGCTCAAATCTTGAAAAGCCGAATAAAAGCCTAGACATCATTGGCAGAACCAAATAACGCAATAGCACTATCTAATTACATCTAATTACAATAATTTTTCCCTGTTTAGAACCAGATAAAAATCTTATCCGAGAAAGTCATTCAAAGGACTTATCATAACTCTTTTTTTCGAGCGGAATCAGTAGTATTTAAATTTTCCTGGATTTTTTTTTTCTAAAAACAGGGTTGCTAGCGATTTTTCGTTTTAAAATTCCAAAGTTTTTCCCGGTTAAAAATTATGATTTTCCCGATATTTATTTGTTTTTTAATATAAAATCATGGTGAATAAAAAAAAATCAATGTAAAGCCCTCAAGTTTTTAACAATTGTTGTCATGATAAATAAATATTTCGAAATATTTTTGTGTCAAATAGACAGGTTTTCATACATTTTTGGAACGATTTCAACGGAATTGGCATCTATTCATTGAGTTGCTCAGCAATATCAACAATTTTGCAAAAACAAGTCCGATTAACTTGATTTTTTTAATTGAAAAGTCATACTTTTGAGTCACCGTTAAAAGTTTCAGTTTTTCTAGAATTAATATAGATAAATTGTATAGAAATATGTACAAACTGCATCAAAACATAGTATCAAATCAGCTTGTCAACTTGAATAGGGATTTGCTTTGCTTTTTGCTTTGCTTGATTGACTGCTCACATCCACCTTAAATCGTTGAACCTGAAATGCTTTATCAACAAAACTCAATTTTTAATCCATGTACCTATTTTTCTCCCTCTTTTCAAAACCTTGCTCGATTTAAAATAAATTCCTTTTATAAAATCATCATTACAAGCTTGGCATTTCAAATCCCACGATCGCAGGCGTGGCTCAGTAGAACAAGTTCCACATCGCCAATGGTTAATAAAAAACAACAATAAAAAAGATATTTGTCAACACTTCAATTCCTACTTTACAAACATTGGAAAGAATCTGGCCAATAGTATTGTAACCGATCCATCCTTTGATAATTTGTCATTTATAAATAGAGTTCCAAACACAATTTTTTTACGTCCTGCAAGTAGTAACGAAGTTGTTCTTATAATCCAATCTTTAAAAAACAAAAAAAGTTGTGGTCCTGATAAAATACCTAGCAGCCTGATAAAATCTAATTGTTTGGAATTTTCAAGAATACTTTCTGAGTGTTTTAATAATATTTTGGAAACGGGAATTTATCCAGAAATTTTAAAAATCGCAAAAGTTGTCCCCGTCTTTAAATCAGGTGATGCCACATGTATCAACAATTACCGTCCAATTTCAACGCTTAGCGTATTCAGTAAAGTGTTTGAAAAACTTCTAATAAACAGACTAAACCAATTCATTAATGAAAATAATATTTTATACAACCTGCAATACGGCTTCAAAGCCGGCTGCAGTACATTGATAGCTATGTGTGAACTGGTTGATTCTGTCATAGAAAATATAGACACAAAGAAAATCGTTGGAGGATTGTTTCTAGATTTGAAAAAAGCCTTTGATACATTAGATCACGAAATCCTCCTCAAAAAACTTCATCGGTATGGTATAAGGGGTGTTGCTAATACCATCATTAAAAGCTACCTTACAGGTCGGGAACAATTCGTTTCTATCGACCAAACAGAAAGCTCTTTGGAACCACTTGATGTGGGTGTACCACAAGGCAGTAATATTGGGCCATTGTTATTCTTATTATACATCAATGATTTAAGCAATCTACCTTTACACGGCATTCCCAGACTGTTTGCGGATGACACTGCTTTGTTTTATCCTGGAATTTGCCCAAAGATTATAGTTGAACAAATGGAAAAAGACTTAGAAATTCTTCACAAATACTTCAACAGCAACCTTCTAACTCTAAACTTATCGAAAACCAAGTACATGATCTTTCGCTCGTCCAGAAGAGTTATCACTAGCAGTTATCACCTTTTTTTCGCAAATTCTACAATTGAAAAAGTTGACAACTTTAAATACTTGGGTTTGACACTGGATGAAACACTTTCCTGGAGTCCTCATATAAACAACATAATCACAAAAACATCGTCCTTGAGTGGCATTCTTTGGAGAGTCAGGAATTTTGTACCGCGCCATGTTCTAATGAAATTTTACTTTGCATTCATTCATTCCCAGTTTAACTACCTTATAGCAGTGTGGGGGAGGGCATCTTTGTCCCTTCTTGCCCGGTTGCAGACGTTACAGAATCGTTGTATGAAAACTATCTTCAAACTACCTTTCCTCTATCCAACTTCATTACTTTATTCAAGTACATCTCATAATGTTTTGCCATTATCTAAACTGTGCAGCTTGCAAACATTAATGTACGTGTTCGATAATTTAAACTCCACAGATAATAACCGTAATTTATTGTTTAGCTCAGGTACTCGCTCTCGAATTACTCGTCAGTCAAATCATTTGCTTCAAAGTCGCTGTTCAACATCTTTCGGTCAACGCAGAATCTCCTACATTGGACCATTATCTTACAACAGTCTTCCAGAAGTCTTTAAAAGCACTAACAACCGTAACTCTTTCAAAAACCCAACTCATTCGTCACCTCAAAGGAATGCTCTAGTCAATAACCAAATCACCTTGCCAGTTTTTTTTTGTGTATTAGTCAATAATTTAATTTTTAATCTGTTAATTTTAATTTAGTAGTAAAACATTTAGTAGTAAAACTTTTTTTTTTTAATTTTTCTTTTGTAAAGCATTAGTTTAATAGATTCTTGTTTAATTTTTGTTGTTTTGTTAAATAAAATGGATCTCTTAAAAGGAAATCATTTTCCACTGAGATTCATGTTAAATATAGTTTATCGTATCGTACCCTTTCCCCGCATAATGTAAATATTTTTTTCAGCATGAGTAAATTTTGCTCGCGTTAAGTTGTTGTTGATAATTGTTCTTTGCTGTCAGGCATGCTGAGAACAGAAAGCGTCCATTACCAGGGGGCTCAAACGAGCCTCTTGGTATGGGGGAGTGTGGTGGGCCGCTTTACAAAATAAAAAAAAAAAATAAAAAAAAAAATAAATGGTTGCTACTCCGTGATTGACCGAGGCCACCAATTTTGTTCAAAGGTCAAATGAATGGTGTCTGGGACTGACAGCTCATTCACATTGCCCAAAACTGATGCTCTCTCTTTCAACATCAATAACGGCGCCGGCCACGTCCTAGCAGTCAATAGATAGATTGGAAGAAAGAGAAAGGGATGAAAGAATGATTTCGTGCTTTAGGACCGAGGTCACCTCTGCATCCTAGCAAAATAATTTTGGTTTGGAGTACGGGTATAAGGATATGATCAGGAGACACTTTTGACTAGTGCAATAGTTTTGGTTGTAAACCTTATCTTATATGCCTCTGTTGTTTCATATAATTGAACAAATAACGAGATCTAGAACTTTTAATTTCATACTGTTTATTTATTTTGATAGAACAAGATTTTATAGGTATTTTTAACTCTGTTAAAGTTTAAAAAATAATAAATTCAAACCTCATCGAATTCAATGAAACTTTAATTCAATTTTAACTGAAAAACGTTGCATGATAAACCTTTCTACACATTATTTAAAAAAAAACATTTCTTATTTTTATTCTAACTAAATAAAATGCTACTTTTGCTGCTGCCTAATCTGCTTTACAGTGGAAAACAATTTAGACTTGGAGTTCAAGCTGATCAAGAAAAACGAATAGAACAAATATTTCTAAGGCAAGCCCGTAAGGGATCCAACAGACAATGAAATAAAGCGAGTCTTGAGCCTGATTTTCCATGAATTCTTACAAACCATGGAATAATAAAACCATCACAGTAATTTAACAAAACTCGCAGCTTAGGAAAAAAAATAATTTAAAGTAAAGATCCACGTATGTGGATAAAACATTTGATAATAGGATTAAATTCCTTCTTTTTTTTCTGTTTCCCGATTTTTACTAAGTAGCACAACCTAAATCATAATTAACTCCACGCAATAAAAACCTAAGCAGGTTACGCGAATTGAAACATAACCCACTGAACGGGTTAAAACGGGTAAAACAAACATCCTACACAAATAAGTCGCGTGGGAATCGGACACTCAAACACGTCCTCGCTCGACAAGTGCCGGCCGAACCCGAACTTCTTAATTTTTTAAATAACTGCATTTATGAAAATAAAAATAAAAATATTGAAATCAAATAGAGAACATTAAGATTATTATTAAAGTATGTTTCCAGATGCGTAAATGAAATGCCGCAAACACACATCGAGCTTGTTCTCCGTCTTTTAACGAAAACTCTAATGAAACCTACTATATTCAGGTTTTTATTTAATTTTCCCCGCACACAAAGTGTACAGTTAAAGTCAATGAAAAGAGAGAGGGAAATTGAAAATTGCCATCATTAGTTTAAAATCCCTGGGCAAGAAGTAAAAAAAAATGCCATCATGGAATATCCTCACCGGGTTTTTTTCCGTATTCGTCAGAGATGTTGCCTTTTCTCCACCCAGCGGCGCATGCAAAAAGTTACTCCTGATCTAGGTGCGAGGCGCAATGTATACTTCTGCCACAGTCACATACATCACTTCAACACAAAACGAAAAATCCCCGAACAGCCAAACAAAATTATAATTTTTCTAGAAAACACATTACGACAGGACCAAAAACGAAACCGACAGCCTTGTCAACTTGAATAGGGATTTGTTCTACAAAGTTTGAAATCATCAGATTGCAGGAAAATATTTAGTTATTTTATAAGTGCAGTTATATTTTTTTTTTTGTAAAAAGATTTTGTAAAAGATATTGTGTAAAGATATGTTTTAGAAAAAAAAAATTCTAATAAAACAACGAAAAACTTTAGTAATGCCCTAGTAGTATAGGAAGAAACAATTTTATGAAAGATGTAAATCGAATACTGAATCGTTTGACGACGAAAAATAAACCTGGTTACATATCAAGGACCGCAAAGAAATCTACGCCGAAAAATACCGACATTCGACAAACTTGGTGTAGTTGAGTTACTAAACGTGTTGTGTTTAGTTTTGTCCAATATAGTTTAATTATTAAATTTATGACAAGAAAGTTGTGCTTAGTATAGCACATTTGCGGAGAGCGAGAATATGAGATATCTCATATTTGCTCCCCCGAATCAGTTGAAAAAGTGATTTAAGCTTTGTCTGTCAACTAATATACGAAAATATGCGTTTATGAGGTAAATCTATATCGAGACTGTAAAAACTACTCTTACATTTAGAAGTTGATTTCAATAGATTTTTAAAATTCCGTGAAAATTTTTCAAACAATGGCAATTTTCCCGGTGAGGTGCCGAAATTCCCGGTTTTTCCCGGTTTCCCGGTGACGCGATGAAATTCCAAAGTTTTTCCCGGTATTCCCGGTTTTCCCAGTTCGCTAGCAACCCTGTAAAAATTAAGAAGACGAGGAGAAATTTCCGAAAACTGGCATTTGGGTATCAAACTGACACTGAACTCAAAGGAAAATTGACATTATAGTACCACACGGTGTGTTTATAGAAGATGTTTGAAAGAAAAACAATCAGTAACTCTTTTTTCCTGAAGAGTAGAATATAGCATTTTATGAGTCATTTCAGACCAAATCAAAATATTTGGTGGGCGAACTCGCAAACATTTTGTCTTTTAGAAGATTTGTACCCTATTTTATTAAATTTTCTTGTGTAAAATTATTTCAGTGCCATGGAATAGCAATGCATTCGTTTGATACTTTTATTTATTTGTTTTTATTCAAATTGTTATCATTCTGAAACATAAAAAATAACAACGCTTGGAAAGATTGTATTTGGATTGTCTGAAAATCTCAATTGTTGTAAGAAATTTTTATTTATTTTTTTTATAATTGGAATATCCTTGTTTTAATTGGTATTGTCCAAATGTAACATGAATTCATATTTATATGCGTATATCTAGAAGAAATAATTCTGGTTAAATGAAATTTTCAGATACAGTACCATTCATAATTGTATAGAAATTGGAAAAACGCGCACTGTCACATCGACTTTAAACTTTCGAACTTTTTACTCTGTTGATATTTTTTGTTCAAATTTTCTGTGTTATATAGAACAGCTATCACAATATTATTTCTTAAAATTTGAGCCTTTTTAAGTATATGTGGCCTGAGATACAGTTATTCAACGAAAATCTGGCTTTTCGGACTTTGCCATTCAAAAATAGTTGAAAATTTTCATATTTATCAATTTTTAATAAATCATTTACTTTGGAATATTGATTTCACTATTTTATAGCATAGCTTTTTTCAATTTTTAAATAAATTTAACGAATTTCAAAGTGGAACTATAGGGTAAGTGTTCCTAATTTGGCATGTGTACCTAATGTTAACATACCGTTCGATTTTCACTGTTTTTTACCTTGTTTTTCTCTTATCACAATTATAAAAAACGTAGTGACAAAGTTTATAAAAAAATCACACCAATACATACAAATACACTGACATCGTCTGAACTCGTCGAGCTGATTCGATAGGTACCTATAAAGGTATATCTAAGACCCATAATTAAGGATCTCCCAAATCGACCGATAACTATACCTTTCTGTAAGAAAGGCAAAAAAAGATAAAGTGACGGATCATGTGAACTTTCATTTCACAAACAAGTTAGTTTTCTAACTCACAGGACTTTCCGTAAAATCCGGATTGTTTCAAAGTATGTCCAAATTGAATAGAATTGTTAGCAAATTTCTTAAAAAACACCTGTTTTGAAATGGAAGATAAAAGCTGAATTTTTCATCCGATTTTTTGGAAATTTTTCGTCGGGTTTGTTTTTATCATGATTTTAGTAATAAGTATGTTAGAACCATGTTTTTTTCGTATAAAAACTAAAAAAAGCTTATGTCCACTATTAGGAACACTATTTTCAATGTGTTCATAATTATGGACATAGTCAAAGTTTTCCAAACTTTATCAAAGTCATAGAATGTATCTGAAATAAATTTGATTGGTTGAATTGTGTTTTAACTTAATTTTCAACGATCTGTTAAAATCAGCTGTTCTGAGTTAATCAAATAGATTATTTATTACTTCAGTGTATCTCAAAGCTATAAATGTTGAAAAAATATTTTCTCCAGGTTGTAAAGAACGCACCCTACGCAACAGAAAAGGAAACTATCAATTACTGAGAGCTTCTCAACAAGAACAGAATCGAAAGGAAAAATTTAAAAAAAATCTAAATAAAATACGTTGTATACCGTCACCTGGGCATCATGCAACACTTTTCCATTTCAATGGCTTCTAAAAACTTTATGTTCACAGATAAACCTACCGCTTGTACATCAAAAGTTTTAAGGTTAATGAGACATCAATTTAACGTAGTCAGAATAATATTTGGTTTCACCAGTTATTTTTAAATTTTCAAAACATGCGATATCACCCTACTTAGGAAAAGGGGTAAGTTGAAAAAAACTTTCGTTTTGAATGAAAAATTAAATGAAAAAGTGTGAAAAGTAATAGTTTTTTTTATATATTTGATATTTCGTTACGCTTAAATCACGATCTGCAATTATTTTTGATTTTGTTCGAATTAAATTTGATATTTTTTCGGTCAAAGATTTTTTTTAAAAAGAAAGCATAAGCGTGCTGTATACATTTAGTGGTAAAAAATACTACAACAAAATTTAAAACGATATTCCAGCTTATGGAAACAAGATTTAAACTGTGAATCATTGATTTGTATGTCGATGCATTTTAGCCCAGACTGCAATCGGAATTTTAAAAATATTTATTTAAAAAAAATTAAATGATTGTCGAAAAATATTCATACACCAACAGTGTTGATATAGGATAATAAAATCAATAAAAGTGTGTAGGTGATAAGCCAATCCATCATACTGTGAAAGTTTTTTACGGTGTCAAAAAATATAAAAATTTCTTATTTTCAAATTTCTTATGAGAATCAAAAACTTCAAAAAACTATCTCACGACGTGAGAAACTATGGCATCATCGTTTTGTTATCATTGAATGATAATTTTATTACATTATACTCAAACAAAATTTGAATAAGTGTTTTGATACACAAAAGTTGCATCTAACCATGCTGGTGCATGATGATGCTCTGTTTGACTGTATTTATATCCATTACAATGATTTTTTCACTTTTTGAAATATAATAAGTGTACCCATTGGAAAAGATAAAGTTTGAATTTCAATAAGCTCAACATCTACTAGTTTCTTGAAAACTAGCGTAAAGGAATATTGTGTAGGATTTAAATAGTCATTATTTCTCTATTCATGTTCCAAAAACGTTGTAAAATTTATAAAAAGGTGAGTTTTGAGATTGTTCTCATTAAAGTATTAAAAAACAGACCCATATGCAAAATCAGGAACAAATATTGGGTACGCGAATACATTTTTCCTCATATGTTAACATTAGGAACACCCTTATGTTAACATTAGGAACAATTAGTGCCAAATTAGGAACATTGACACACTTTATAAAACATGGTATTTTTTGTAAATTGAAGCTTGAAATGATTATTTTAAACCATAACAGAGTTCAGAAAAAAAAATTGGAACTTAGTTACCAAAAAATTGTATATCTAAGAATTAATGGTTCGGCCTACTAATATGAAAGCTAAAAACCTCTTACATAATATAGCGAAATTAGGCTCACTTACCCTACTAAATTTTAGAAATATTTTTCATAGTTTGTTTATGTTTTTCAATTGTGTACTTTTGGTGTTCTGAAATCATAAACCTTTCATTTGTCTCCCTAATAAAAATTCACATTTCAAATATGCGATTATTTTTTTTTCATATTCAAAACACTACAGCAGAGTTGTTTAATCAACTCTTCAGTTGAAAATGAAGAAAAGAATAGTAAATTTAGATGAATAATAATTAACAGATATTTTCATTTTCCTATAAATTAATCATGGTTAATTTTTTTTCCTGATCTGACATTTGTTGTAGAATTCAAATTTTTTCCTGACCCTGTGTTTTGTGAATATTTATTTTAAATTTTAAAACTACACCTCTAAGAAATTATTTTGAAGCAAATTTCTAGTTCAGAATAAGTAACACAATTATAAAAGAATATCAATGACTTACCGAAAATATAACTGATTTAAAACTTTCACTGTGATTCGTTTGGAAGTTTTAATTTATTTTATCAGTTAAATTTATTACTTTTTGAGTTTGTGTGATAATTATGAGTATGAGAATTATGTTCAAAATCCATTTCATTATATATTGTGTTGTTGTTATTTTTAGATAAATTTTAATTACGTCAGATTGTTTGTTTGGGATTTCAAAGAATACGACTGATTTTTTTCTTAAATATCGTTCACCTATCTTGAACATTGTGTAAGAATCATATTTCGGATACGTTACACAACTATAACGGGTAAAACAAATCACGTCAGATGGTTTTTAAATTAACCATCAGTTTATTAATTTTCTACCTTTTTCCGACTACGTATCACTCTAATACCATTGGTGCAGATCAGCGAGCTAGCAAAACTGGGACGTTGGTCACCACGAAATATACCGGTAGTCCAACGGCGTTATTTTTAACTCTTAGCTGCCGCTTAATTGTGTTTTTTTTTCCATTTGTATGTTTTTTTTTCTTGCCTGAAATCCTCGATCCCATATTTCACAATGTCCAGAATGTTTCCTTTCTTCTGGCGCGGCACTTTTCTCCACCAAACGATGATGAGTTTAAGATTATTAAGCTGTCAGATTGTGTGAACGTTTTTGTATATGGGCGTGGGGGGTCAACGCAGAGGCCATACCGCATCGCATCGCACCGGGCCGGACAATAAAAAAGATTTGCGAAATTTGGTCTATGTTGTGAGTGGTTTTTTCACCTTTCGCTTGCGTTTGATGATTTACTAGTGCCAGACATTCCAACTCGGTTGATGAATTTGCAACATGTGCCTGGCCCTGACAGATAATCGTGTCTGCTACTCTGTGTTGTAATATGTATCTGGAATTGATTTTCACAGTTGTTCGTCTGTTAGTTTCAAGGAAGCAGTTGATCCGAAAACCAGATTAGAATGGTATTCTGGTTTTCATTCGTTTCCTGAATACAGTGATATTACTGTGACAATCTATCCGGACTTAATAAAATAAAATTTGGCATGTTCTGTTTGCAAAAAAATTAGCCTTGAAAAAAGTTTATTTTGATCTTTTCATTATTCTAGACCTTCCGAAGCAGTTCTGGAGGAAAAATTGTTAGTGTTTCTTAAGATTTCATTTATTCGTTAGACTGAGTTGATTTGAGACCATTTTTTCAATTTCCCAACCCTTACCCAAATTTTAATTTTAGTTTAGTATGAGAAAATCCAATATTTTGTTGCTCTTGTAGAACCGAACCTACCAACGTTTATTATGCTAATTTATAAATTTTTTAAAGGAAATTTTCTGCTGAAAAACTTTGTCAAAGACCGTAACTTGATGAACATAATTTCTAAAACACACTCGGTCCATGGCAACCGTTCTCCAATTTCTCGGGCATCCCACATTCATCTATTCACGCTCCACTTGGTCTACCTACCTCGCTCGTTGCGCCCCTGCTCATCTCGTTCCTACCGGATTCGTAGCGAACACCTGTTTTGCAGGTTTTGCGTTGATACTCGTGGATCATCCTTCGCTTCCACATTGAGTTCTTTTGCACCCCACCAAAGATGGTTCTTAACACTCGTCGCTCGAATACTCCGAGTGTGCGCAGATCCTCCTTGAGCAATATCCATGTCTCGTACCCTTAGAGAACATCCGGTCTAATGAGCGTCATATGTTACACTTCGTGCGGGGGCTAAGTCTTCTCGACCGCAGTTACTTGTGGAGTCCATAGTAGAGTTTATCAATCATAAAAAAAACTGTAGTTAAAGTTGCAATCCTTCTATTACAGACATTTTTCTGTGCTTCTACTGTATTTCAATGATAACGCTTTCAGGAGACGGTACATTTGTTATTTTAAAACATTTTAAAAGGGTTTGAAAATTAAATGGCGGCTACTCGATTTTTGGTTTCTTATTTCTTATTTTTTAAATACTGAGCAAAAAATTTTATTAATTTGTTGTTTTCGACCAACCACAGAGAAATAATAATGGAAATTACATTCGCACAATTGAACAATTTCCTTATCTTTTCCTTAACTCCTCCTTCCTTAACTTTTGTTGCAAAATGGCAGGAAATGATTCGAATTAGTAACTGTAGAGTGATATGCCACGAATATGGTTGTAAAACAGGAAGTTCAGCCGCCGACACCACCACAATGGTCTCAAGCATTGATAGCGTATAGAATGGATGATTATTATCAAGTAATGAGTATTAATTCTTAGACTGCAATTTGCGATCTAGCGACAAAAGAAAAGTCGTCACCTTAAAAGCTCACCATCCAAGCTTTTCCAGACATTTCTGAAAAACAGTTGGCATCTTTGATTAGGGCCAGGATTGATTATAAAAGTTTTTAGATTTTCGGATGATTCCTTTTGAAAGAGGTCGTCCATACAATACAAATATTTTTTTAGCGATATTGACGTTATTATACATCGGATTAATTTGAAAATTTGCACATGATTATTTTGAGGGATGGGCATTTGATTTCAGGTGTCAGATTTTGTGTAAGGGGTCGTCCATATTAACTGTTCACTGTTTTTGAGATACTGACGTTATTATACATGTAAATTGACACACGAGAGTTATTTGGGACGAGAAATTGATTCCAATAATCCAATTTTGAGGCAGGGGTCCATATTACATGTTTACTGTTTTAGCGATATTTACGTTATTATACACCGGATTAAGATGGAAATTGGCACATTAGAGTTTTTAGGAACAATAAATTTATTCCAATTATCCGATTTTGGGCCAGGAGTCGAAAAAAGGGGTCGTCTATGTTACATTATCACTGTTTTTGCGATTTTGACGTTATTTTACATTGGATATAGACAAGGAATATTTAAATAAGGTAGTGCCGAGAGCCATATTGGATTTTTTTTTGTGACGTCACAAAAACGAATGTATCGAAAATTTATATGCGAATGGCAGAAATTTCAAAGAAAAACATGTTTTAGAACGAAAATGAATTCCAATTTCATTTTGATTGTGTTGTAAGACCTCTATTTCACTATTTTATGAAATTTTCTGTTCCTTTGAAGATTGCATTATGTTTTTTTCTCATTTAAATAATGAACGCAATGTCATCTTGAACCTAAAACGTTCAAAAACGAAGATAATTTCTACTTTAAAAAGGTCTAGCTGGTAGTTATTGGGTGTTCAACTGATTGTTATGATTTTTATCCAATCGGTTTACAATATTCAATTCTTATGTAGAACAATTAACATCAATTGAATATTGTTAACTCGATTTACTAAAATGCGAATAAATAATTGTGGTTTTATATAAAAGTTTGTTTTTTAATAACTTTTTTGTAATAAGGATCTTAAACTGCACTGACTTGATCATTTTCATGGAAGACTTTGAACTAATTTTAAAGTTTTGCAAATTTTAGTAGGGAAAATCCACCATTTTTTCGAACTTCGATGGTCTATTTCATACAAAAATTACTCGAAAATCCAACTTTTTTCGTACCAATTTTGAAGAGCAAGAATCCTTCTAGAATAACAGGTATTAAAAGTGGAACATTTAAAGCAAATTCTTCAAATTATCAACGAAAAAGACAAATTTCCTAGTAAATTAACAGATTTTTCGTGATTCTGACGTCGCAGTGTGTACTAATACTAAAGCAGGGCTGCCTCGACACTACCTTCTTTAAATATTCCTTGGGATATAGATGAAAATTGACACAGTAGACTGAGTCTGCTAATGGTTTTTGTGCCAATTTATAAATTCTTTCAAGGAAATTTTCCGCTGAACAACTTTGTCGAATATCATAACTTCGTTTTTTTTAGACGAAAAATGTTATTAGCTCTTTAACAGGTGTATGTCTTTTGGCATTGAGAAACAAGAAATTCAATTGACACCACTGCTGGGTGCCTATCAAAGTATTGCAAGACCACTTTTCAGTGAGTTTGAGAATGCTATTCAGCTTCTAAGAGAATGTCAAAAAACTTTTATGCGCCGAAAAAAAAATCCGGTTGACAGAATTTTACGGACATTTTTGACAAATCGCTTAGAATTCCCGTAAAGGTTCATTAAAACATCAGGGGCGGTCCTAGGGTTGGCTCTTGGGGGGGGGGGGGGGGGGGTGATTTTTCAAATTTTCGAAAATCAGTCAATATCGTAAATATCTGGCGAAAAAACGTTTATTTTGAGAAACAGAATGGAAGAGGAGGGAGGGGGGGGGGGGGTTTACAGTTGCAAATAAGACTTGTATTTTGTAGGTTTGTAATTTAAAAAATTTGAAATTAGAGAAAAATAGTGAAAACTCTTATCAAATTTTCTCAATACACTGATTTTTACTGCGAAAAAGTGTTGATAAAAAGATTATTTTCGTAATTTTTACAATTGGTAGTTTTAAAAATTATAACTTTAAGAATTCTTTAAAGAATTTTCCGATATGAATATCATTTCACAAATGAAAATAAAACACACATTTGTGTAGAAGAAAATATAAATAAAAATCTTCAAGTTATCCACAATATTTTAACTGGGCATCTTCATATCAGTGTAAGACCCGCCCTCAAATTTTAATGATTCTCATTTTGCAACAATTCCGAAACAATTATTTAAGAAAAGTGTTCTTTAATAATTGCTGTGAATTGAAAACTGAATATACAATTATTTTTCTGAAGTATTTGGCTGAATCGTTGTTCGAAAGTATCGAATTATTATTAATTCTTGTTCCAATTCTTCAATTTTAAATAAAAATTTAATTCTAAATAAGATCATCAAAATCATATTCTGGTATGAAGTTTTTGACACTTCATTTTTATTTGTTTTTTCTTGAATTCCGTGCCCTCATACTAGATTTTTTATTTTATTGTAACTGAATTCAAAGAAATAGTAACAAATTTGCAACGAATAATTTAAAAATGTGAAAAGTAGTTTTTTTCATGCTCTCAATATTTCCAAACTATTTATATAATGTTTGAATAAAATAAAAGAATATTGAATATAGAAATAATTTCTGAAAGTTAATACTATTTCAATATTTCAGTGAAAAGTCGATTACATCTTTTCAATTGCAATTGAAATAACCAAACTTTCAGATTCAGAGTAGATTTTTTAACCTAAATTATTAAGCTGCATTTCTACTCAAAATTTTAAAATATTATTGTGTAGATCTAAAAACAGTATCGTAGTTATAATTGGTGCGAATCCTGAAATCCAGCCGTGTTCGTCAAAAATTAGAAAAATGTTCTCCGAATGTTGAACTTGAGAGATTGCCTTGTTTCCGAGAAAATAGTCGGAGATGATGGAATAGATTTATCTCACCTGGAAAAATTAAAACATAGGCAAGTTTTTGGAGCCTATGCTTTAAAAACTGATTTCGGAAATAAATTTTTGAAATCGATTTTTTATCAGATTTTATCCATAATCTCTAGTTTCAGTAGAAGTATTTTCAGTATTTTAGCAAAATTGAACATATATCATTAGAGATGTATCGAATATTGCAAATAACCGAATATCGATTATAAGCCGTTTTAAAATATTCGGTAAAACGAAAATGAAATAAATAGCATGAACATGAAAAGGCGTAAATAAGCTTAAAATGTGTTCTAAAGTACCGTCTGAATCACCGAATATCCTGCGAAAAATACCATTGTGAGTAATAATTCAAAACTGATGATAGAACTGATGAAAATAAATTTCACTTTTTGCAAAGAAAACAAACAATGCGTGAACAACTGCACTCAGATACATACGCAGGTAAGGCGAGCCTCTTACAGCTTTGGAAATCAAAACATATTTTGAATTTGATGTGTTTGGCCATTTTCCATATATTTATCTAAAATTTGTATTACTTTTTCAATCGTAAAAGTATTTAAAGTAAAATTCTAAAAATCTGAAAAATTAACAAATTATGAAGAATCGTTTTATATCAATAAATCATAATCGATAATTTTTACTACGTCCAGGCAAATACAATCAAAGCTTATTTTTTTTGAAAGCGTTTTAAAAAAAGATTTTATTAAAAAAAAATCAGAAATTTAAATGTATTTTTTTTATTGTAATTGTCTAGTCAGTTTCGGTATCTTTATTTCAGAAAAAAATATGAGCTTTGGAGTGCATTCTGTAATAATCGGAGCTTGCAAGGCAAAATAAACTAAGAAATGGAAATGTAGTATTATATGTAGGCAACAAAAATCGAATCAGTTTAGGTGGACATCTGGGGGAGGAGGGTAGGGGTTGCCAAATATCCACGCTTGTGCACGGAGAGGGAGAAGGGGGTAAAATCTCATTTTTTTTGTCCACGTGGTACCTGAACGGTCCCAAAGGCAATTTAACACTTAAAGGTTTTTAATACTTCTAAAAAGAATCGAGAACTTTTGATCGTTAACATAAATAGCTATTTTATCATTTTTATCTATTTAAGGCACTATGCAAATTTAAGCACAAAATTTAAAGAAATGTGTTTTGAGATTTATGAAAAAAGATTTAAATGCAACTCAAATTTTAAAATTCGGTCTACCCAACCCTGAACTGATCGGGTTTAATTAGAAAGTGCGATATTTCGGAAATTTTCCAACTTTAAACTAAGTTTAAGTCATATTAAGTTAACATATACATTTTGTCAAAACATACGAAGAAGGTTTTGCTCATCGACTTTAGAATGAGATAAAAAAAAATGCAATATGTCATAAGATGACTGACATATGGCCAAACAAATTAGCTTTTGTTTGAGGGGGTGATCCCAAACTTATGGCCGGCAGCGTATATGGTCAGCAAATTCGAAATCAACGCTGTAAGAACCTCAACAAAAGTTATTTGGTGAAATTTGGTCCAGCGAATTGCAATTTACAGCTTTTTTAGTTCGGTGGACTCACTTTTTTCAATTTTAAGCTATTAAGTGATTGATAAATTTTTTTATTGAACAAACCCCCCCCCCCCCCCCCCACGAAGTGGAAAAATTTGAGAATTCGAAGGTACATCTACTAGTAAAAGTTCTTAGTTTTTATATAAAATCCAGCGTTTGCGAGTATTTTGTAACGGTTTTTTGCCGCTTGGGGGGGGGGGGGTGATCACCCCGATCACCCCCCCCCCCCCCCCCCCCCATAGGACCGCGCCTGTAAAACACCTAGAAGTATCTTAACGGTTTGTTAAAAAGTAAAGCAAACGTTATCGACCTTCTTGAAAGAAGTTGCATTAAAAGCGCTTAGAAGTTTCGTTATCGATAATTTAACCTTTCAAATGGCGATGGAAGTTCCTGAGTAACTTTTACGTGACAAGAGTCACCTGAAGCTCCCGTAAAACATTTTTCAGCCAAATGTGAACTTCGGAGTTCCATCTTTAAGTAAAAACGCTACTTTTGATTGCTTGGGCGGGTTTTGGAAAGAAACAAATACGTTGTTAATGGGGGTGATTTTCCAACTTTTTATTAAGAATATTCTTTCTGAAAAGGTATTTTTTTATTCAGTGTAAAGAAAATTATACTTTGTTGATGAACAATCTTATTTTATCACATTTAATAATTACTTGCGAAACGAAGTTCGAACGGGATCAGCTAGTTAAATATAAACTTCAAGTTTAAATTTTCAGTAGTAAGGCAGATACTTTTGCAGAAAAATGCCTTGATAAATATTCATATGATTGAAAAGCAATACTTAGGTAGATATTTTTTAGTCCAAATAAGCAATGCGATAAATTATTGATTAGGTACCTATATTCATCTGTTGAATGAAAACCTTTTTTAACTTACCTGTTGTCGAAAGAAGCGTAATTATTCAAATTTTCTCTCATCAAGGACCCAAAACTTGATCACTCGAAGATTTTCGTTCACTCAACACTTAAATTCAACTTATATAAACTTTTGAAAAACCCACCATTGCACTAAAAATCATTGCAATTTTATCAAAACCAAAACAAATTCACTTTATTTGATAATTCACAAAAGAAATGTAGTTATTACTCTTATAACTTTTACAAGCACAAATCTAACTTTATTCTTTGCTTAATCGTTTATAGATTGATTAACTATTTCACTTAATAATCGGAAAAATCGCGAAATTTCAACCCTTTTTCTGGTCGCGCGCGTGCATATATCAGGTGAAATTGCACTGATAAAACTTTTGACATCGACCGAATTTTTTTTCGCCAAAACAAATGCTCGACAGCGTTGCCAGGATTCGCACGTTTTGCGAGCACACTGAAGGAAAACGTTTTCTTGTTTTGGAAATACAATTGGCCCACAGCCCTGTTCATTTGTTGAACATTAAAAATATTAGTTTCTTCAAGGAATAAAAATTTATGACGCGGGAAATGTAAAAAGATGGTTTGAATGACAACTTCAAATAAGTAAATAAAAAGTAATAAATGCTAACAACTCTGAATCCTTTCATTTGAAAATAATAATTTATTTGGATAAAACAATCTCAATAATTTTATGAACGCCCATATAGATTCAACAAACAGGGAAGACGTTTATATATGAATCTTCGCACCTGGCAACCCAGTTTATATGAAAAAGCCTGCTGTACATTTTGTTTCGGTGTAAGAAGCATAAAAAGCAGAAAAGGCCTTTTCCCATCAAACGGATTTTCGTAAAAACAAAAATTTCACCGCTGCGTCCACCATCAAACCCGATCGTCATAATTTGTTCGTTTTGTCTTAATTTTTCACCTTAAAACCATTCTGCAAAATGGGAAATAAACAGAAATTAGCTTCGTTCTGCCGACTGTGTTTGACCAAAACTGAAAATCGTGTTCCGGTGTTCGACAACGATAGCGTTTTAATCGAATTGCTGCGTCTTGTTGACATACAGGTATGTAAAAAAATTTTCAATGGTGGCTTTATGTTTAAGACTAAAAACCCAATAATTTGATTTTACACAGATTGAACGCAGGCAGGAACCGGACGCTGTCGTCTGTTTCGATTGCGTTGTGACGCTAGAAGGATTCGACCAGTTTAAATCACAGTGTCATGTGAGCGATGAATTGCTGAAATCAATTCCCCCAAGAGAGGAATCCTCAGGGGAAGGTTCCGAGGAAGAAGACCTTGATTGTGATTATCTCATCGAGCATAATACTTCGGATACCAATGAAGGTGTTATCGAAGAGGAACTGCTTGAAGAAATCCCAGTAAACCAGAACATTCGAAAATCCCCCGTCAAGAAGAAAGCTAAAGCATTACCCGAGCTTCCTCGGGCAAAGAAAGCAAAGACAATGACCAAGGATGACGATTCTACGGATGATGATTGGTTTAAGCCTTTGAATCCTAAAACGGATCCAAAAACAAACAAGGTTTTTTTAACCGAAGAAGATAAAACTGAATTATATTCTAAAATTCACGAATTCGTGGATAATCTGAACGAGGAAGAATTCGAGGCCGAGTGTGAGGCTATGAATGTGTCCAAGCGAACCACATCTGGTCCATCGGTCGATGAGCTGCAGGTTCTGCGCAAAAGCTATCCAAAAAATTTGCACTTTGAAAAGTGCACTAGATCAAAACATTTTACCCTGGTGTACTACGGGGAACGCTTCCACGGGGCGCTCTTCACGGATCGTTACACCTACTGGCAGTGCTACGGCAGGAGGAAGCATCGCTGCCCGGCACAGGTGGTGGTGCTGAATGACTACCAGCAGATCGAGCGGCGGTACGAGCACACTCACGACGAATTAACATGCGCCGAGGGCAAAATTTACAGCCCAAGGCAGGCCCTGCCGGAACTGTTCAAAGCATGCCGGGAAGTTGTGATCGGTGTAAGTAGATATACAAACTTCTGTTTTTTTATTTCATAAAAATGGGAATAGTTTTATCAGAATTTTTTTTTGCTTTTAGAAACGAATGCGTCGTCGTAAGGAAGTTCTAAAAAGGCAAAAATATTTAAAGGCTCTGAAGGACATTGAGCAAAGCGAACCAATTGTTACCCAAGAAGAAGTCGTTTTTGATCCTAATTCGACGATAGTCGTGGATGAGTTGCAAATAGACGAAAGTAATATAAGCATTCCGCAAACGAAACAAGAACAGTATGGTGAACAAGAGAGCATTGAGGAATATTCGTTAATTGAGAGTGATTATGAATACGAAGATAACACGGAAACCAAAGGCAACCATGAACCTAAAGAAGTTTCAGAGAAAGTTGAAACAAAAACTGAAGCAGATGCAAATAAATCGCAGTCAAATGAATCCGTCAACACATCACCTAAGGTTAAAGTTGAAACTATAACGTCACCAAAAGTTAAAGATGATGCACAGCAAACAGCAAAAACAGGTACCGTTGGACTGCTGGAACTAGCTGACAGCTATCCGGATTACTTTCACTTCGAAAAATCATCTCGCGTCGAGGGTTTTGCGCTGATATTCTACGGTGAGCGATACCAGGGTGCAATTTACACCGAGAATTATACCTACTGGCAGTGCTGTTGGCGTCGCAAACACAAATGCCCGGCCCAAGTTTGCGTGACCAATGACTACCAGAAATTCGAACGTCGCTACGAGCACACCCACGAGGACCTTCAGACGGTCGAAGGCTCGATCTACACTCCGCTGGAGGCTTTACCGCACATATTTGAAAAAACGAAAACGATGATTCGCAGGGTAAGATTTTTAAGTTTGCGTTTTGATATATTGCATTTATATGGTTTAATTTTTTTCACAGAAAAAAGAAAGAATCGAGCGAAACAAAAAAGTTGGCAAGAAGAAAAATCTTAAGGTAAAACGAGAAGAGTCCAGTGATGATGATGATGATGATGATGATGACGACGACGAGCAGTACGAAATAGAAGTTGACGAGGAGTTAGCGGAAGATGTAAACGAATCGATGGAGGATGAATAAAATTATCCTTCTGTGACGTAAACAAAATCAATTTCACATCGAGACAGTCTAAAACGAGCTCCTTCAATGTAAAATGAAGAATGTTGGAAAGTATTGCAAATGGGATGTGTTTGAAGTCTTAATAGAAAGGTAAAAATAAATTAAAATATTAATATAAGAAATTGAATTGAGAAGGAGAAGATATCACATCCTTGAATTCGAAAAAAGGAAAGCTAGATACATTTTAACTTCACGATTTGATTACATCGTATAGGGTGGTATAGGGTAGATTTATTTGTAGAGATTTTTTAGGTACAAATAAACGGATGTGGAGATGTGTAAATAATCATAAAATGAAAGTCTTTTCGTAAAAATAGGGACCCTTCTGTATGCCATACCTGTTATGCGCCACTAAAACCGTCTGAACACAATGCCAAATTTACCAACAAGCCCAAATGTCTGGCAACTTGCCAACAGCCAACAAGAGATCCTTTCCAACGGCTCAGAAGAGGAGGAAAATGTGATGACCAGTGAATCAAAAATCGCCTACTATCGAATGATAATGATATTGTCGCAACTTGAACTTTTCATGACAAAAAAAAATTAAATCTTCGTCGTTGTCGTACGCTCGCAACGATAAAGCCAAATTTCTTTGCTGTTCGATCCCGATAATATTTTTTCAGAACATTCGTTTGTTGCTATTGAAAAATATAAGGATAAGCGGTTCCGAAAATACCAACTAAAAGGTATCGGATCATAGCTTGGGAGATATTGGAAGAAAGCTCTTGGTCTCTTCATAAAGGGAATCGATAGGAGAATCGATTCGGGGACAGTGGGTCGTGGCCATGGCCAATCTGGCCGATTCTGGAGCGAAAAATGTCAAAGTTATCAGATCGAGACTTGAGGCATATCAATAGAAAGCTCTTCGCCTCAACATGAAGGGAATCGATAGGAGAAGCGATTTGGGGACACTGGGTCGTGGTCATGGTCAATTTGGCTGATTGATATGCCGCAAGTCTCGATCCGATAACTTTGACATATTTCGTTCCGGAACCGGCCAGATTGGCCATGGCCACGACCCAGTATCCCCGAATCGGTTCTTCTATCGATTTCCTTCATTAAGAAAACATGAGCTTTCTATCAATATGTCGCAAGTCTCAATCCGGTAATTTTGACAATTTTCGTTCCGGAACCGGCCAGATTGGCCACGGCTTCTACCCAGTGTTCCTGTACCACTTCTCACATGGTTTCCCTTAAAGTTAGGCCAAGCGCTCTTCTCAAATAGGTTATGATCTGGTTATCCCAAGTTTTAAATTTCAGGACAATTGCACATTAGAATTTGTCATGATCTTCTCAACGACGCGACAATCCTTGATTACCTTTCTCATTTTGTCATGCTACTCATACGGAAGAGACAAAAGGTTGTCGCAAAGAGAGCGAATAAAGACAAAACCACACGTCGACTTTGTCGCTTGTTTTGAGACAATATCAGGGACAATTTGATTCACTGGTGATGACATTTCTTTGAAATTACATTCTTTTTGAAGAAATCTGACAACTTAAAAGAAAATTTTTGTTTTTGGTTCAGTGCTGCTTTTAAAGGGTGTCCATGATGAAATTGCCACACACAAAATTTATACGTTTTCATCCAATTCCCATCAAATTTTCAGGGATTGAAAAATAGCTATTAAACTTAATTTTACCATTTTACTCATATATTATTTACAGTCCATACGCAAATGCCCGCACCTTGGCCTTAACCCCGCCATAAGATTCTGCACAACCTGCGAATCAACCGTTTTTTTGCATGTAGACCCATACTTTCTTCAGTTCTTCGACTGTCTTCACTACCTTAGGTCGTTTAAGAAGGTGCTGCTTCATAATCGCTCAGTACTTCTCGATGGGGCGGTGCTCCGGAGTGGGTTGAATATTTTCGGCACGAAATTGACCTTATTGTCTAAGCACGTCCTTGGAGTAGTGGCATACGGCCAGAAGATTGTTGGGACGTTGTGGGCCTTCAGGAGAGGAAGCAGTCGCTTCTGGTAGCACTCTTTCATGTACACCTGTCCGTTCATCGTGTCCTGGGTCACGAAAGGTGCACTTCGCTTACCGCACGTGCAGATGGCTTGCAAAAACATTCATTTATTCGCAAATTTGGACATTTTCTGAGTGCGGACATGCTCCGGCGCGCTGAATTTATCCTTGGCCGTGAAAAACAGGATTAGTTGGAAGTCGGCCTTTACATATGTTTCGTCGTGCATGATGCAGCATTCAACTTTCATCACCATGTTGAGGTACAACTTCCTGGCCAAGTTTTGGCGGACTTGTTCTGCTTCTCGTTGCGATTAGGGGCCTTTTGTACCTCAAAACGTTCGAAGCCCAGCCTTAGTTTTAGCCTTCTGGACAAAATTTCGGCTTAGGTACAGCTTCTTACCCACATCGGCGATCGGGTTTCGGTTACGTGGTTGTGATTTTTGGTGTTGTACGGAATACTTTTTCCTTCACTTCTGGGCTTCCGATAGGTGGTTAATCGTTCCTCGAACCGCTTAATCACTCGCGACACCGTGGAATTCGCGATTCCCAACGTTTTAGCGATGAAACGATGCGAGAGAACCTTGTACTCGTGATGAATGCGCAAGATTTTATCACGCACGAGCTGTTCTTTCGACTCCATTTTTTTATCACATCAGGACAGTAAATTTGCAGGATGTAAACAATGCACTTTAAACTAAATCCACCCAAATTTCCATTAAATTCTATCCAACGGTTAAAAAGTTAGAACAATTTCATAGTGTGGCAATGGGTGGTATGAAAAAAAACTTAGTAATTGCTTTTGCTAAACTGAATCGAGCAGTCGAGCAGTCGCTTAAAGCAATTGCTTCAGTTGTTATGAATAAAGTTTTTTTTGACATCTGTTTTCTCAGTCAGGAGCTTTTACTTTTAGTACAAGCTAGTTTGGTATGAAAAAAGCTCAAATCTGAAGCAATTGCTCGACAAATCTCATAGCAATTGCTTTATTTTCTAAGCATGCTCGGTAGCAGACTTTTCCAATAAAAAAATCTTTAATAACGTCATGAACTTATCAAATTAGCAATATTTCACTTCAAAACAATTCAAAAAGGTATTTTCAACATGGATTAGAAAAGTCGAAGTGATAACCCAACTTTTTTCATATTCCTGTCGTTGTATAAAATCATTCGTCTAAGATGACAATAAACAAATCAATTAGTAAATATTTCAAATTAAAAAAAAATCCGGCTATAGTGGAAGAAGTCCCAATTGGCTCAAAGTAAGAAATAAATTGTAATAATTTAAAACATTATACAGATCCCTCATTTTTATATATATAATTTTTTATAATCCAAGATTTAAAAAAAATCTAAATTAAAATGCGCGCCTATTGCCTATTTTGTTTATACATCGGATTATCCCGATCCGAATACATGTGGGAGAGCTTACGATAAATATTAAAGTTAGGCCATTTTTTGTTTGACAATATTCGAATATGTATTCATTTTTCTTTAAACATCAACATACGAGCACGCAATAACAAAAAAATCCGGTCGTTCTTACACGCACCACCCGCTTCGTCGACTTCAAGGCTACTTTAGCCGTACTTTTCAATTTTCTGATCGTCTTCTTTCATTTTACTTTAGAAAACTTCAGATTCTGCTGGTTGGATAGCTCGCTATCTTTCGAAGCAAAAGCTACACGGAAAATAATAAAAAGGTAAAATTTACCGAGATAAAAAGGTGAATGCTTATGAAATCCAAAAAGGTAACTTTTACCTCACCGAGGTGAAACTAACCTCACAACAAGGTAAAGTTTACCTGAATCGAGCAGACAAAAATGGTAGAATTCACCTAAAAAAAAGGTAAATCCAAAAAAGGTACTTTCTACCTCTTCGAGGTAAAGCTTACCTCGTAGCGAGGTGAAGTTGACCTGGATTGCGCTAAACAAAATGGTACAATTCACCTCGAAAAAAAGGTAACTATTTTCCGAACCCGTTTATTGAGGTTAAGTTGTTTTTTCATTTAGGAATAAGTTTTGTTTCGTGCGCAATACGTGAAAATAGGAACAGAAAGGTAAATTTAGCATTAGATTTCATTTTGTTGTGCTGGTCTCATCATAAAACTATATTACAGATTGGCCTACTGAGCTACGAAGTGTTTTCCATAATTTCGGAACAGCCAATATTATCCCCCAGCTATAGCCGGATGAGTCGAACGGAGAAGGGACGAAATGTGCTAATTGTAGGAGGATTCAACGGCCATGGTGGACACGGAAAAGACAGCGTTGATGACCGAGAGGATGCAATAGTGTTTTCCTCCGACAAAACGGAACATTCGAGGAAAAAAACGGAGAGGAACATTATTAAAACATAGATTCCCAAAACATTAATGACATAGGTAATGAAAAACAAAAATAAAATCTTGAATGAATTTGTGTCTTAGTTTCATTTAATGTAGTGTATAACCAGAACAGTGGAAAAAAACCTTTTAGATAGTGAATGGGAAACCGGTAGAATGTACCTTTTTGCTCAGTGAATCTTAAAAAGGTAATATTTACCTTTTTTCTAGGTGAAAAGAAAAACGGTAAAATTCACCTCGAAAGAGGGGTGGAAAAAAAGTACCGCGCTAAACGGTAAATTTTACCTTTTTATTTTTTTCCGTGTATGTTCTAAGACTTTAGTACACATCCGCTAAGCAAATGTTTATTCATACCAAACTAAGCAAATGCTTGAGATTGCGGTGTTTACATCGATAGGGTGTACATTAGACCGCTGCAAAAACTGACTTTTTACTCCCATGTGTTTTTTCGATTCCATTTTGCTCTCCAATCATCTCTGTTAAATATAAAATGATTTGGTTCATCCCTGAATTAGCGCAACGGGTTTTAAATTTGTATGGAAATTAGTATGGGGAAAGTTTTTTTTTCAGATTAAAATCGCTAGGGAAGCGATTTTGGGTTTTATGCAAAAAATAACTTCTTCAATGGGTTACTGTATTCTTAAACTTCAATTTTTACTAAGGTTACTTTCAGCTAGATGCCACCAGAAAAAAGTTAAAGCAATCTGTAAAAAAAAAATCATTCATAGTAGATCAACAGTCAAAACTGTCAGCAGCACTGGAAACCTGCCCAAGTAACAATTTTAGTTTTATAAGAAACTGGAAGGGTACTTCAATACTTTGTTATAAAACAACATTTGGTTTTATAAACCCCATTAAAACATCTTTAAAACACTTACAAGTGCAAAAAGGCCCACCTGTAGGAGGTTCTGGAGGACACATTACAAGTCCCTTATAAAACCATTATGGATTTCTTCAAGGATGGTAGCTGTCAAATTTCAGTTTGGGTGAATTTTCAATTTCTTGGCAGCGGTTTAAAATTGATTGAAAAAAAGGCGAAATTATTCTGACACAAAATAAGATGGTTGCATTTTGTCAGGAATCAACAGCATTATAAATTATCAATTAACCCAATTAAAATGTTGGATGTTGTTCGCTTGATATATACACAAATCTAATGCGCTTAAAATTTTACCGATTATTTTTTCGAAATAGACGTGAGAAAAACGCGCACCACAATAGTTTTGCAAACTAAAAGAGTGAAATACATAAATATTTTTGTTTCAAAATAAAAATTACATCTGAATTTCTGTTAAAATGCTTATTTTCTGTATTTATGAGTGTTTTATAAAGTATTTGTGAGAATAAGGTGTTAGATGCTGTTTTTATGGGAAATAACGCTTCAAAATATTAAAATTCATAAGAACTATTTCTCAAAATTTTAAATATGCCTACCATCAGAAAATGGCGTTCCAGCTGATAAAATAAAAAGCAATTCGTGATTCCAAGAAACAATAAAAACACCTGAATGCAATTCACTTTTTATTAAATTTTTATTTATGTGTCACTACCGTAGTCCGGATCCAACTACAATTCTGTAATTGCTAAGGGGTTTGTTTCAGATGGATCATCCTTCCGGTTTCCTCTGCCACAGCTATGCAGCAGCTCGAAAGTTAAACAACGGATCAGGCAGTTTTTTCAGGGGCTTTTCTTAAGCCATCTCCTGCTAGACGCATTTCGCCACAGCTGCATAATTATTCCGGTAGCCAATACAACGGAAAATCGGTTATTTCGGTGTGTTGCTGCAGAAAAATAAACCATTCGATATCGAAATATCACTCCACTCATCCATCCACACATCCGACCCGGGGCAATTGGGACAAACTGCGAACGAACAGGCCATGGGACGCATTGTCTGCATATTTCCAATAAGGTATTACCTAAAGCAGTTGAGAGAATAAATTAGCTCCACGATAAGGATTATCAAACGATTAAAAATTTACCTTTTGATTTTAAAATTCGATTGCAATATCCTCTTGTTTATTTTTTTGTTCATCTTCTTCTTTTTGTTTATTTTTTAATTTTCCGATCAGTGACACTTGACGTTTAATGACATTTCGACAGGGTTTTATAGCACGGTTTTGAAATTGCTTTATAGCGGTTTTGAAAACTGCTATAAACACGGAGGATAAAATATTCTTAAATTTGATTTTGGTTTTCTAAACAGGTTTTATAATCGTCCTGTAGATACCCTGAAGATGGTTTTTGTAAGTGTCTTGTCGAAATACGCTTCACGGCTATAAAGACTTTCGCAATTACGTTATAAAACTTGGATATTTTCTTATAAAACCATCAAGGGTTTAAAATGTTGCTTGGGCTGAACTTGCATGCAATATTTCTAGATGAATTCTTGAATACAAGCTAATGCGTGGCATACACAAAGGCGTTTTTAATCGGGTAACGCAGATAGAAAAAAACTGCAGCACTATGTAGAAAGTAAGATACAAACTTTTTGAGATTATTGGAGATACACGGTGATAGATGTGGTGAAACGATCCCGAAATTCACAACCAAGTTGAAAAATAAGATTAAGTTACGCATGCGGTATACCTTTGCATACCGCGAGCGGTCAAATGACGGCAAACACTTTCCCCTAAAACTCTCTTGTTTCTCGACCGATTTCTACAAAGTTTATAGTTTTGGAAAACTCGTAATGTGACTCAAATACGATTTTCAAACAAAATTTAGCTACAATTATTTTTCTCAAAGTTATTCAAAATCAAAGAAAAAAAAAATCGAAAAACAGGCTTCGGAAAAAGGCTATAAATCAGTTATTAAGTACTCGGAAAGAATTTCACTTAGTGCCTGAGAACGCTGCGCTCCAGTGCAAAGCCAAATCTAGGTGCTAGAGTAGTCTCAGAAAAGGCAGATTGATAAAAAGCAAAAAAAGAAACAGCTACCTTTGAAAAGTCGTCAAAAATTCTGTGTTTAAGAAATCTAAAGATGCCGAAATGTCAATTACGTCAAATTTCCAGTTCACTTTACAAGAATTTTCTACTGTAACGAGAACAGCTTTGATGGTTGATTTAATAAAAATTACGATTTTGACACCACTTTTTTACATTTTTATTGGCCATGATCTTAAGAAAAAATATTTCCATATGTGTAACATATAGCTTCTAACTTCAGCGTTCTCAGACACTAAGTGAATTTTTTTTCGAGTAGTTAATAACTGATTTATAGCCTTTTTCCCGAAGGCTGTTTTTTCGATTTTTTTTTCTTCAACTTTGAATAACCGTATTTGAGTCACATTACGAGCTTTCCAAAACTATAAACTTTGTAGAAATCGGTAAAGAAACAAGAGAGTTTTAGCGGAAAAAATATGACTACTCGCGGTATGAATAGGTATATAAAAAATGTCGGTATGTTTAGTGTTAAATTTGCAATTGATCATCTGAACTTCATTTTTGGGTAAATTTAACACAACACACACAGTATTTGTGAATTAATGATAGAAAACACGATAAATAACGCATTTTTTTTAGAAAAAATCAACTTTAGTTATTGTTTTGGACCTGATTTTAACATTTGAAAAAAAAATCATTTCCTGTGGATTCTGTGAATCAGTGAAAACAAATGATTCAAGAGGTTTTTTACCGAAATCGATTGAAAATTATGTAAGTTATGATTTTTTTCAGTGTAATAATGGTGCGTTTTCTCTAAATATTATCACCATAGTGTAAAGTAAAGTTACTAAACTAGTTAATGAAGAATTCAACATTATAAATCTTCACATGTTAAACGGACTGACTTTGGACTTATTTCTGACCGATTTCGGGCCGATTCGGGACCGTTTCTTCGATCTGGGAAGGAATAATTTGCATGCAAGTTTTCAGCCAGCGATGCCATGAGTGAAGTAAACTCGTCTGAGTTTTTAATAAATATTTTCTAAATTCCAAATATCTTGGTTGTGTTACAACTAAGCATCATAGTACCTTCACATCATTTGTAGAGATTAATTCGAGGAATAGTATTCAGCCTCTTCTTTATTTTTCCGAAGTTTCTGTAAATCTGTAGCGATTTTTGAATAAAAAAAATTGATTCCCCATGTAATTCTCCATACAAAATTAAAACTCGTTGCGCTAAATCAGGACTCAATGTATCGCTTCCAAACTTTACGGAGATTTTTGTGTGTGAAAATCCCGTCAAAAAATGGTATGGGAGTTGTGATAACTTATAAATTTCAGATTTCCTATACAAAGCCTGCAGCGGTCTAGTGTACATGTATTTTTTTTAACGTGGATTAATTATAAAACCAAATTTTAAATTGTCGTATTGTTATTAGCCTTAGAGATTCTGTGATATATTCGAAATAAAGATCTGTGATATTTCCTGTGATAGAGCGCAAGTGGAGTGACGAATTATTATTATTCGTCCCGAAATGAGTGAGAAAGATGCTGCTCCAGATGGAGTAGCATCAACCAATAACCTCAATCAACCGCTGGAGAGTTCCGGATCTTTAGAACGGATGGAAGATGACAACACAGCAACACCGGTCAACAACGGAGGAGTAAACAAGGACAAAGCAGAATCGGAAAAAGTATACATAAATTATAACTACAAGACAGGTGATTGTCGACCGTATCGAGTAGTAGTAGAGAGCACGGAAAAACAGAAAGTCGTAAATAGGCTACAAGTCGGAATTCTTTTACACCAAAATGGGTTTGACAAATCGATAGAGGATATAAATAAAACAGGCAGAAATAAGGTAACGGTGTATGTTGGGAATATAAAAGACGCAAACAGTTTGGCAAACTGTAAAAATTTAAACTTAAAGGGCTATAAAGCATATATTCCTAAGCAATTCGTTACAGTAACAGGTGTGATCTCAGGGATACCCTTGGAATTGAAAGATGAAGAAATTAAAGATTACATTAAGGCAAAAGTAGAAGTGGAATCAGTTTTTAGAATGCATCGTTTTAAAGATAAGAAAAAAGAACCAACTTACAAAATGGGTGTAGTTTTTCGTAGCAATATTTTACCTTCTGACATCAGTATTTGTTCCGTAATTCACCGAGTTCAACCGTTTGTCCGAAAACCTGTGATTTGTTTTAAATGTTTACGTTACAACCACTTGTCCAAAAACTGTAAAGCGTCCAATGAAAAATGTTTAAACTGTGCGACGGAGCATCCTACTGATAATTCTTGTAATATTTTAAAATGTTTGTATTGTGGAAGTAGTAATCATAAGACAACTGATAAAACATGTCCCCGATGGAAAAAAGAAATAAATATACAGGCAATTATGGCAAAAAAGAGCATGACTTATCAAGAAGCAAAACAATACTACGAGATACCTACAGAAAATATATTCGATGTACTAAGAGTTTCCGAAGAATTTCCTACGCCAGCAGAATCCTTTTCTAGAGTAGCAGCAAAGAGCCCAAGATTTAACCAACAAACACAACAAAAAAATAATAATTGGAATCATAATGATAAGAGAAATAGGTCTAGAAGAGAAAATAAAAATGAAGAAATAGTACCAGGAGTGGCAAGCGTGTTGGGAATGAATCAACAAGAATTCGCCAAAAAAAGAAAAATGGAAGAGGAACCTAGAGGAATGGGTTTAAATAATAATCACAAAACTGAAGAGTTAGAAAGGTTGAGAAAAGAAATAGAAGAATCGGTTAAAAAACAATCACAAGAAGAGTGGAAAAAACTAATAGCTACAGTAAACACGAAATTAGAAATTATAACAAAAACACACGGCAAAGCTGGAGGAGATATATCAGCATGCATTATTGGTGAATTGAGTAAATTGGTGGGACTGTCGGGAGACAGTTAGTCTTGTATTATCAAATTCAAGGTTCTACAAGCGAATATTCAAAGTTTATATAGAAACAAAAACGAGCTTAGCCATGAGTTGTATACACAAAAATTCGATGCGGCTTTACTATCTGAAATTTGGGTTAAACCAGAACAAATATCTACCGGTAGATGGAACATTCAAGGTTACCATCGTATTCTTGCTCCCCGTAAAGACGGATTTGGAGGAGTAGGAATATTTTTAAATGAAGATTTGAAATTTGAAGAAATTAATCTTTCAAAATCAGAAGATTTTGAAACATTAGGATTATACATACCTACGATAAAATTAGCTTTGGTGGTTACTTACGTAAATCCAAGAATATCAACGAACAATTTAGAAGCAGCAATAACAATCTTTTTCAACGAACTTTCTAAATTTGAAAAAATCTTAGTAGGAGGAGATGTCAACAGTCACAATGTGATATGGGGTTGTAATGACACCAATACCAAAGGAAAAATAGTCCATGATGCTATAGTAGGTTCTAATCTCATGCTACTCAACACTGGAGTCTCCACTTATATACCTCCAGTAGCTAATCAGAGATCAAGTGCGATAGATCTGACACTATGTTCAACAAACCTCTTCGACATAGTTCAATGGAATGTGATAGAGAAAGCTTTTGGTGGAAGTGGACATTTGATGATCGAAACAAACTTAGATCTGCGAATCAAAACCAAACAAAAATACTTCTACGATAAAAAAAAAATAATCGAAGAAATAGCACAAATAAAACATTGGGAATTTGACAATCTGAAAGATATATCCAAGCTTACTCAAAACATTAGCAAAAAACACAAAAAAATAAGCACACATACTCCAAAATATTACTGGAGCTCAGATCTATCAAAACTATATGAACAAAAACAAAACGCCCTTAGAGAATACAACATATACAGTAGCAGTGAAAATTTGATACGGTGGAAAAAATCTTCTGCAATATTTCAAAAATCCAAACTTCAACACATTAAAAACAAAATGGAAGAACTCTCTGGTTCTATTGATCCGAGAAACACGCAAGAAAACTGGAAGCTTGTAAAAAGATTGAAACTACGACCGGTAGTTAACCCTAATAATAACCTGATAGTTAATAGTAAAGAAATGGCAACGGAATTCCTATTGCTGAACTTTGGACCATCCAATTCCTTAGAACCACTACCACCTGAAAATAACACAAGACCAACTATATTAAAATTTCAAAACTGGAAAAATTTTCTTAAAAACAAATCACCATCATCATCACCAGGCACTGATAATCTCAATTACGGTGCTCTAAAAAATCTAGATTTCCACTCGGTAACAAAAATAATTGATCTTTTAAATGAAATGTGGAGAAAGTCCACGTTAGATAATCATCTATTTATTTATTTATTTATTGGGTTTATATCAACGGATAACGTATTGATTTAAAAGAAATAAAAATTATACCCATTCTTAAACCTAATAAACCTCCCAATGACGTACGCTCTAGCCGACCTATTGCACTACTACCAACATTAGTAAAAATTTTAAATGCAGCAGTCCTAGAAGATATCCAAGAAACGTGCAACAGAAACAATATTCTTCCAGACCTCTCTTTTGGATTTAGAAAGGGAATGTCCACAGAACATTGTGTGACGTTCGCTACAAATACGATAAAAGCAGCAAGAAGAGAAAACTACACAACAATTGGTGTCTTTTTTGATTTTTCAAACGCTTTTAACACAGTTAATGTTGAACAACTTTACAGAATAATGCTGTACAATGGTTTCAAACAGGCAGGCTTCGGACGACTCCTGAGGAGTCACTCATTAGTGCAAGAGCAAAGCTTCACAAAGAGGAGTGGAACCCACGCTCTTGTGAGCGCTAAACCGCACACACTCTGCTCATGCTTCCCGGAAAATAAATGTTCGACACTCACTTACATGAGTGATGTGTGCTCCGTCAGTGTAGCTCTTAGAGCGTGCTCTTAGGGGAATTAAGTGTGTTCTTAGGAAACCGTCCCATCATCTGCATAGCAAAAAAAAAGACGCTCATTAATGGAATTCTTTAGGCAGCGCTTTGAAAGGAAAGCGTGCAAGCGCTTGGTGCCGAGATTCAAATTCCAATGGTTTAATGAAATTTATGTAAAGTAAAGTAATCGTTTACAGTTACTCAATAACATATATCTACATTATCATGACAATAGATAAATGGGGAAAATTTCATTATCAAATTAAAAAAAAAAAACTTGTACGTACATTTTGATGACTGTTTGATGTCACTTGACTTAGAAATTGCATAAAACATCTGGCACTGCCATTTTTTTAGATATCTGAGGGATTCATATCGAATATTTAAGAATTTCACAACTCGCTGAAAATCACATGTTAATCATTTGAATATTCATAATGCATATTAAACTATGTTTCAGAAAACCGAAAAAGTCCCACAAAGTCAATTTTTGGCAAAAAAAAATCTTGAACTGCGGTCCTTTCACAATCATTGATCACTTTACGTTTCCTTTTCCCACTAATTTTTCGTTTATTCGGGTGTTAATAGACCAAATATCTAGCTTTCGTGAATTTTAGTCACTAAATACTTCCTCGTTGAGTTCAAGAACCGTCAAACAGGGCATCATGTAACAGCGGGGTTGGATGCAATATTTGATTACTACAGCCCTGTTTTATTTTTAATATTATATAATGCAATCAAGTTATCTTTTAATGTCTACAAAATGATGATGAAATAATTTCTCACATCTTAAGTGAGTATTTTAAAGTTTTTCATTTTCATTCAAAATTTAAAAACATCAAAAAAAAATTAAAAATAATTTTAAAAATCGAGCAATAGATGTACAAATTTTAACATTTTTCGATGCCGTGAAATGCTTTCCCCAGTATGACAGATTGGCTTAATGATATCACCTACAAACTTTTTTTCTGGTTTAATTTTTCTGTAACTGTTGGTATAAAAATATTTTTCGAGCAATCTCCAAATTTTTTTTAATAAATATTTTTATAATTCAATTACCAGCCTGGGGTAAAATGCAACAAAATGCAAATCAAAGAGACGCCTTGTAAATCTCGTTTCATCCGAACATTTAATTTTATGATTTCAGCTAGTAGAATATTTTTTAGTATTCTTTACCCCTAAATGTATGCAGCATCCTTATGTTCACAAAAAAAAATCAAAAATCAGTTTCAACAGATCCTAAATTTACTGAAATTGGTATTTTTATACGTAATGGTTTTTATGGCATCAAAAATTTATCAAAAACAATACATTTTCATTAGATTTTTCATTTAAAACTAAGTTTGTTGCATGTTATCACTTTTTCTTAGTATAGTGAAAATCAAATGTATTTTGAAAATTAAGAATAACTGAAAAAACCAATAATTTTCTGACTGCACTAATTTTATATCCCATCAACCTTAAAACTTAAGATGTATAAAGGTTATGATTATCTGTGGACGTGGGTTATTTAGAAGCCATTTCAGTTGAAAGTGTTGCATGTTGCCCCAGTTGACGATATGTTATTATTTTAAATTTTGTTAAAAATAACGTTTTTCAAAAACGCATATTTCGTTCAAAATTGTAGCCCGTAACAAATGTTAGTCACATAGAACTCCATGGAAACGACTTGTTTCTGGCAAACATTTAGGGGCATTCTTTGCTAGTCTATACTAGGTATTGATTTTATTTCACGAATTCAAAACAATCTAAATCCAAAAAAAATCTTGTTAATAACACCCTCGACACTAGCTAACGGACTGCAAAATTAACTTTCAATGTTCAATCAGCACCACTATACTGCAGAAGACTTATGCTACCTTTACCACCGTGGGGGAGCAATTTAGTTTCACCCGGTAAAGAACTTTCGGATCGGTTCTAAGCGTGACTTGTTTGGTTTGTTGTTTGGTAGAGACTTATATTGAACCAAATTATATTAGAATATATTGTTCTCATCTATTCCGGCTTGATGTTATTATCTTTTTGATTCATCTTCCAAAAAAACAGCTGGATACGAACCAAAGCGAACAGCACCATCAATTAATTACTTGGACGCACATTGTGTACACCTTAGGAGTACTCTTTAGGAGACGCTCTTATAGAGCGCTCATTTCAATTTTGAGTGTTTTGTGAGTGACGGAAAACGCTCCATGTGTGTATGGTCACTCCGCTCCTATCGACCACTCTTGCTCCGCTCACAACTAAATTTAAAGAGCGGAGCTGATTTTTACACCGCTCTTGTTGGGCTCTGAAAAGAGTCCGAAGCCTGCAAACAGGATACTTGCACATGGATTTATAATTTTTTGATAAACCGTAAAACTCTAGTCTACACAGAGCAAGGAATTGTAAGTCAACAAATTTGCTCTGGAGTACCACAAGGAGATGTCATGTCACCTGTGTTATTCAATATTTATACAGCTTCACTACACAATACTAACCTTGACCCAGATGTAACTACACTACAATTTGCCGACGATTTTTTCAAAATTGTTAAAGCAAAATCACTGTCACAAGCAACTAAAAAAATGCAATACGAAATAGACAAATTTGTGACTAAAGCTACAGAGTTGGGGTTACATCTTAATAGCTCAAAAACAAAAGCAATGCTATTTAAAGATAGTGATAAACAACTCCATTTGACGATGGGAGGTGAAACATTGGAAACAGTCAGAAATTACAAATATCTAGGAATAACACTTGACCAGACATTAAAATACGGCATACACATTGTAGAGTCGATATAAAATATTATGCGAGACTTATGATTCACCCCTCACAGTCTTGTCGAAGTAGGCTGGAGAAAACATGCGGAACTGGAAGAGAGAGAACTAAAACGTTCAGTTGAATGCGGACAGCGAACGGAATCAGTGCAATCAGAAGAACGTCCTACTGATTGGCAGAGTTTTGAAGAGCTACCAAAAAGGCGGTTGATTGTCCATACTTGGAAGGACTCTACAATTTGGCGCAGCCGGTACGATGGTAAGCGTTTTTTTTTTCTTAAGTGCAGCCTCGTAAAAAAAATTGACGTAATTCGACCTCGGCGACGGCGGCGTTGATATTTCCATTGTGATGCTTACCGCAGCAGAAATCCAAATAATAAATCGGGGGAGGAATGAATGATAGAAGAAAACGAATCCGGATGTTCAATTTAATGACGGTGGAAGAATGAGAAGCTACTTGGAATTCAAATGAAAAGATCCGAGTCCGGCTGAGGGCCGAAGCGGCAAATAAAATAGATTCGAGTCCGGCTGAGGGCCGAAGCGGAAAATAAAAAAGATCCGAGTCCGGCTGAGGGCCGAAGCGGCAAATGAAAAGATCCGAGTCCGGCTGAGGGCCGAAGCGGCAAATAAAGAAAAGATCCGAGTCCGGCTGAGGGCCGAAGCGGAAAATGAAAAGATCCGAATCCCTCTGAGGGTCAAAGTGACAAACGAAAAGCGAGGCAAGGGAGAAGCAATGAATTTGCGATAGAATAGAAGAATCAGAGTCCGGCTATAGGCCGAAGCGGCAATAGATAGAAAGAGAAAGCACTAGAGGATAAATGAAACGAGCCGAGACCATCATAGTGCCGAAGAGGCAACTGAAAAACTGTGCTTGAAAGAGATGGCTGAAAGCAGAAGATGGATAAAATGTTACACGAAGTTAGTATCGAATTATTTAATTATTGGGGCGAAAATGTATGTTGATTTTCAGTGGAAAGACAGTTGGGTTGAACTTGTTTGATTTAAGGTGAATTCACGAATGCTCAGAAGAGGATGAAGAAATAATTAGGAGACAGTTTTGACGCTTCAACTATTTGCACCGATTGTGATCCCGAAGATGATATTTTGTCGTCTGTAGGGTGAAGCTCGTGGCGGTGTAGGCTCACACTTCCGTGACTGTAGACCCGTTCGAACAATCAGAGTTCTCGATAGCTCCATTGAAAGACTTGAGTTTCTTTTTATTGACAAGTGCAATGAATGTGGTTGAGCACCGGTTATCAAAGTGGTTGACCGGGTCTCGGATGTATCGATCTACTAATCTTCAGACCAAGTAATGTTGAAACGGATGAAGAAGAAAGGATTTGAATAAATATAGTTTATCGACTAATTTGGATACGAAATTAGAGGGTGCTTCAAAACTGTTTGCTCTCTATAAAGCTGTTTCTATTTTTGTCAGAGCGTAGCAAAAAATAAATGAGGATTGGATGTATAACATGATGTATGTTACCGATTTCGAGGTTTAGTGTACAGAAATCAAATTTATGTTCAGTACAACTAATGATGGAAGGTTTACGTATAAAAAATTACAGAGTTTTCGTGTTTTGAAAGTTTGCTAAATGGCTAAGCATGTATTAATATTTTCGATGATGATATAAACAAATTAACTTTTGATTTTGGATCATTTTTATTGAACTGATTGTTATATCATATGAAGACCGTAAAGCCTGAAGGGTTTCAGATCATCATCATCAATTTTTGGAACGCGTTACCGTGAAAGACTAAATAAGCATTGTCGCTGAATCCCCAAACCGAAATTTTCGTCAACATCAGCGTTGGCGACATCACTGATGACATTTCATGTTGACTATCAAACATCTTCTAAGTGTCGGAACCAAACAAAAGAAAGGGTTGCCGATTGCCGTGGTGTTAGATGAATTCTTCATCGTCGCTGGTTGGTAAGGTTGCCAATCACCAGCGCAAAAACTTTGGGTTTCAACTGCATTGACAATATACCTCGGATCGGAGGTTTTTGTAGTTGAGTTGATGGCTCCATTTTGAGTGATTGTGCTAAGAGGAGTGCACGTGATACTGGTAAATTGGAGGACCAATGTCAAACGATAGTACCCAAGAATAAATGAAGTTTTAAACTACAAAGGTACTGGTTGCTGGGCGCTTCATTGGTTGCGATCCGGACTGGAATAAAAAGATTTCAAAAACATTTGTGACACTGAAACATATCTGATTGGTTGTGATAGGTGAAACATAAGCGAAAGAAGAAACCGTCCCACTCAGGTAAAGCAACTGTGGTATCATTTTTCAGTGAGAGAGAGAGAAAGAGAGAGAAGCTTTTGATCCTGAATTAGAATAAATCGAACGAGGTTTAATTTACAGATTGTGATCTAGATACTTCAGATTTGTGAATATTTTACTGGTTTAACTAAAATCGGCAAATGTTATTGAATACAGCCCTGATTGAATTATATTCACAGGAGCCTAAAGAAGATTCATTGCGTAATCAGCAAATTTATTGTGAGACTTTGGAAAATTCAAAGAGCAATTTAACAAATCTAGAAACTGAATTTGAATTTCTTGCCTTTTGCGATCTCCTCCAATCCATTATAGTTGCTGTTAGACGGTCTGAGCTCTTAAACGAAAACCATAAGTTTTGAGTCACAATTTATGATTAAATTTGAATTATAGGATTTTCATTTTTTTTCTCAAATTAAGTTGTGTTTTTTTTTGGAGAAGAGATGAGATGTAGAGTCGATATAAAATATTATGCGAGACTTATGATTCACCCCTCACAGTCTTGTCGAAGTAGGCTGGAGAAAACATGCGGAACTGGAAGAGAGAGAACTAAAACGTTCAGTTGAATGCGGACAGCGAACGGAATCAGTGCAATCAGAAGAACGTCCTACTGATTGGCAGAGTTTTGAAGAGCTACCAAAAAGGCGGTTGATTGTCCATACTTGGAAGGACTCTACACACATCAAAACACTAAAGCAAAGTATACTGGACAAACAAAACATGCTGAAAATAATAAGTGGTATCAAGTACGGCGGCACTCCAAGAGTATTAATGCTATACCATAAAGCTTTATATGGAAACTTTTTAAACTACGGAGCTGTTATCTATGGATCAACACCAAAAAAATATTGTGATATGCTGGAAATTACGAATAGACAATGTCTACGTATTGCTACAGGATGCACGAAAACTACACCCATAAATACCTTAGCTGCTATAGCTGGAGAAGAACCACTGACAATCAAACGAAACTACTTAGCCAAAAAAAGAATTGCCCTTCACATACACCGAAACGATTTAATCGCGCAACAACTTCATTCAATAGACTTGTTAAATATAAAAAACGAAGCCCAATACACATTCATAGAAAAAATTTACATAAAAAATGCTGAAAAATACCAGAAGATTTACACAGAAACAAAACCTACAATAGAGATTAAAGTAAAAATTGAAGAACAAATGATAGGATCGGGAATGAAAAAGAAACAAACGTCCCCTATTGTTCTGAAAAAGCTTGCCCAAGAAATGATTAATAATCACTACAGCCACCTCGATCAATGGTACACAGATGCTTCAATTAGAACAAATAAATGTGGAATAGGAATTTATGACGCAACTTCCGGCACCAAGATAAGCATGAGTCTAGCTAATGAAGTAAGTATAGCGACTGCAGAACTTATAGCACAGAGAACTTATAGCAATTAGAGAAGCCCTAGAACAAGCAGACAACACAATCACTGGTGTGGTGATATTTACCGACTCCCAAACAGCCTGTAAAATCCTCACTAGAGACCTGAAAAATAAGAAATTTGATAAAATCACCCATGATATATGCACAATAGCGACAACGAAAAACGCCACAATTCAATGGATCCCATCACACGTTGGAATTGATGGTAATGAACACGCAGATACTCTAGCTAGGCAAGGATTAGATGGATCGATCATAATAGAGAATAAACTACGACTTGATGACGCATACAGACAATTTAAATCTGAATCGCTGCAAAACACAAACACTTGGTACAAAAACATCGCAAATAAAGACAAAAAAGGAATCAAATTTTATGAATTCCAATCGAATTTTAACAAGAAACCATGGTATTGGAATATTGAACTTAACAATATCCAAATTCGAACATTAAACCGATTACTCAGCGGGCACGACTACTCACCGTACTACCTGGGAATTATGAAAATCCGTGACTCGAAACTTTGTGAACTATGCGATACGAACTTCACCACAGAGCATGCCCTGTTGAACTGTGTTCAGTTCAACTACATCAGAAACCATTATGATTGGGATCGTTACTCCAATCTACTCGAGATGGTTCAAAACTTCGAAGAAGCAAAACTAAAAGAAATTCTTAGTTTTCTGGAAAAAGCGAGATTTAAAATCTAGAGTCTGAAACGACATCATTGAGAATGGATCAAAACTTGCTGACACTTGCACAACCAGTGTGAATAGCCGTAGAATTGTAGTGAATAAGATTCCATTCAACCCTGGGGAAAATGTTAAGTCCATTATCGAAAAAGTTTTTCTCATTTTGGGGGTTCCTGATCTCTTAATTAACGTAGTGAATTGTTTTCGTTTACCAGTGAGACCGTCGAAGTGGTCCGACCGTACTTTGAGTCCTACTATCCTTGTTGTTATGGATCATGAAGATAAACGCAACACAGTACTCAAACATTATTATAAAAAGTTCGAAGAGTTTAAATTATCCGCACTTAACAACCGAGTACCGCTCAATTATCGCTTTACGTTAAATGAAGCTCTGTCTGCATCCTCTTTCCGTACTCGTAATCTTGCACTTCGACTCAAACATCAAAAACGAATTCAATCCATCTTCATACGTAACGGTAATGTTTCAGTAAAACTCCCAGGACATAAGCGCTACTGCTCGGTAAAAAATGCTGACCATCTAAAAGAACTAGTCGAAACCTCGAAGTCAGAAAGCCCTAACGACTCATCTGTATTTTTCGATGCTGAAAATTCTGACATCTCCGGTGTTATCCTTACACACTTAAACGAACCGACGACTTCCTCTCCTCTTAACCATGTCTAACTTTAACTGTCCTTATTTGCGCATTGGCCACTTGAATGTCCGTAGTCTTGAAAAACATATCGATGGAGTCAAACTCCTTCTCGATAAAGCACAGTATCTTTCTTTGGGTTATCTGAAACCATGTTAAAAACATCTGCACCTGTTGGCCCAATTCGTATCCCTTTCTATAACTTTTTACGCCATTCACTTGCTACCAAACACGAAAGACGGGCAAGAACTCATGGAGGATTAGGACTGTATGTTAAAAAAGGCTTGAAAGCTACACCTATCCTGAAATCCACTCATGATCCAACTACTCCTCCGAACCAAAGATTCGAATTTCTAGCTGTCCAAACGAAAATAAATTCTTTGAACATCTGTGTGGCTGTCATTTATAATCCCTGTGGATCTAATCCGCTTTTTGCCCAGCACTACGAAATTTTTTTAATAGATCTGCAAGCATTCAATTTCGATAGAGGCTATTTATTAGGAGATTTCAATATTAATGTATCATCGAACCTACCTTCTATCAATCTACACGCTCTTAACAGTATTCATACTACATTCAATCTCACGGTCTTACCCACATCTCCTACTAGAATAACTGAACACTGCGCCACCACTATCGATCTCATGATCACTGATTCACCTCAGCATATAACTAAAGCTAAAACTGCTAATGCAAACTCTATTTCGGACCATGAAATTATTTATTTGATATCCGACGTGAGAGTACCTAAATCACATCCACAAAGAGTTAAAGTACGCAGTTTAGCAAGGATTGATACGACTCAACTACACATTGACTTCCAAAGACTCGACCTAGCACCTTTCTTCGATACTAACGATATCGATCACAAAGCTTCATATCTTACATCCAAGCTGAAGTGCCTTCTAGATACTCATGCTCCTGAGAAAATGATAACTGTCCGCGATAAACGTACTCCTTGGATCACGAGCGAGATAGAGCGTATAATTGCGCTCAGGGATCTAGCGTATTCCCTTTACGTCCGTAACCCCAACCGGTTCAAAGGAGATCCCCAATGGATTGATTACACTCGTATTCGTGACAGAGCAAGAACCTTAATATCCCAAGCGAAAAAACGTTATGCTGATAGGTGTTTTTCTATCGATCTACCTGCCAAACAGCTATGGTGTAACCTACGTAGAGAGGGAATACATAACGATTCCAAAATGAACGATTTAAGTCAAGACGTCAATGTTGACGAGCTAAACACCTTTTTCACATCTGGACATCTATCGTTATTACAATCGTCTCGTAGTTATTCACCGTTAAGGGACGATGATTACTCAAGCAACAGCAATATCCAATTTAACTTCCAAAGTACATCTGTTCATGACATCTCTAAAAAACTCTACGATATTCACTCTAATGCCACTGGATCAGACTGCATTCCCGTTAATTTTCTTAAAATGCTTTGCCCCTTCATATTACCTGTTCTGTGCCATCTTTTCAATAGTATCATAGCAACTGAAAGGTTTCCATCTATATGGAAGAAAGCCATTGTAACTCCTATTCCAAAAATAAATAATCCGATTGCTGCCAAAGACTTTAGACCAATAAGTGTACTGCCAGCCATGTCTAAACTGCTAGAAAAAGTTCTACTTGCACAAATAACTGAGCATCTGAATCAACACACTCCTCCTCTTCTCGCTCAGCATCAGTCTGGCTATCGTAAAGGTTACTCAACAACTACTGCTCTAGCTAAAGTGTCCCACGACATCCTCAGTAACCTTGATAACGATCATTGCACGGTAATGGTGCTTGTTGACTTCTCCTTAGCTTTCAACTGTGTCAACCATAATTTGCTGTCAAGGAAGTTAATATCCGAGTTTTGTTTCTCGTCACCTGCCTGTAACCTCATATCATCTTTCCTCACAAATCGGTGTCAGGTAGTGCGTTGTTCCAATAAGATATCAACTGAACAACCTCTAACAGATGGAACACCTCAAGGTTCGTGCTTAAGTGCCCTACTTTTTAGCCTTTACGTCAATAGTCTCCCCTCCATCTTAAAATGCAGTTATCAGCTCTATGCAGATGACTTGCAAATTTACATCAACGGGCCAATAACTGAAATAGAACAGCTAGTGCGATCAATTAATGTAGATCTGGGGGGAATAGAGTTGTGGAGTAGAAATAATTTTCTATCGCCCAATCCCAGGGCTGGTAGCGGTTTGACAATGAAATAGTAGGGACTTTAGTGACCAAAATTTGAAAAAAAGTGACCAAATAGTGACTTTGAGGACCGAAAAAAGTGACCAAATAGTGACTATGTAGAACGAAAAAATAACTTTGAAGTACAAAAAATGTGACCAGTCAGGCCCGTGCGCTGGACCCTTCCGGGGGGGTTTTCAAAATTCAAATTTAGATAAAATTAATAACAATACCAAAAAAAAACAATTGAAAAGGAAAGGGTTTTCTTACACCATTTGTCACTCATGTTCAACACAAAAACTAAAAAAATGACTGATAAGCAAAATTTTGGAAACATATAACAATGAATGTTTCAAATTTTCGATAAGTCAAGAAAGTAAGAAATAAATTAGTTTCAAAAGAATTTATTAGCAAATTTAAAATTAAAAAATATCTGAATTCTAAAATAAATGTCAAATCTTGTACAAAACTTAGCATGAATAGATGTTAGGAAAATGATAATAATTGTTAATTTTTATTCATCTAATTCTTTTCCTCATTTTTAACTGGAAGTTTAGTGAGAAATTCCGCTGTATTTTTTTAATTTGAACAAAAAATATTTAATCACGATTTAAAATGTAAATTACCGATTACTGAATAAGAAATGAATTTTGAACAGAATTTATTCAATGTTTGATGTTTTAATTTAATTTTATAAAAAGAAGAATATATTTATAATTATTTTAAAAGTGCCAGTTATAGAAGCCAGACATAAAACCTTTAATAAAGTAAAATCCTCCATGTTCAACTACACTGACAAAGAAATGTTAGAAAATGAGTAATTATGTGAATGATAAAAACTGATAAACAATTAAAAAAAATGAGTTCAAAACTTTTGTTATTAACACTGCGTATTAAAATTTATTTTGAAAGTTGCTACTTAGAACAATTTTTCAAACTTTTTAGATTAATTTAAAAATCATGATCGATCCAAAAATATGATTTCATATAAAAAATATTAATAAAAAGTTTTTAAAGTTTCAATCGCAGGTTTTTAAGCTTTGAATTACAAGCTCTGAGTATTTTGTCTCTTTTGATTAAAATATTGGGTCCTGAAAGAACAGAAGGTTGAAATTATGTTTTTTTTTAATTTAAAATTTGGAGTTAAAGGCTTATGGTTGAAGAACACAAAAATTTAGAATTTAAAAACCAGGAAACAATTGTTAAAAATATGTCTTAAAAATTTAAAAAGTTTGATTTAAAAAAATCCGGCAAGTTGATTATAAAATTGAAAAAAAAACTGTACAATAAAATTCGGTAGATTTATTTAAAAAATTGAAAAAACAGTATGGAAATAAAAAAGATTAGTTTTTAAAATCATTTCAGGAAGAGTTTTTTCAATAAACATGTTTCATCATAACCATTTTGGTGCTTATTTTTTCAATTATAGATTTGGTAAATAGTGTCCTCAACTAGAAATTTTGTCAAATTCGGCCATTTAGTTTTGGTAATAAAGAGTTTATTACTAGTAAAATTGATAGATAACTGATTATGGAAAAATGTCATTACAAGTATTTTTGACATCACAGCAGAAAGTGTAAAAAAAACTTGATTCTATTTAAAGCTCATTAATTCATATAAAACTTTTATTTCTAAATAATATGTTTTTGATTTGAGTTTTTGTAAAAAGAAAGTGCAGAAACTTCTCTGAAGGTTTTAAATTATTTTCATTTCAATAACAAACCCACCGTACGAGGAAAGGTGTGCTCTGATATGTCTAACCTCACTCGAAAAGCGGCGCGTCGAACTGCAGCAAGGTTTTATATTCGACACATTGACCAACCGTATTGACTGTGCTTACATTCTACAACGTGTTAACATTTATGTACCAACGAGAACACTTCGACAACGTCAGTTTCTTTCAATTCCTCACCACCGTACTGCCTATGGCCAAAACCACCCTATTGACAAGTGTTGTGAACTTTTTAATTTAGTGTATAATTTGTTTAATTTTAATATGTGCAAACGTCGTTTTAAAATAGGCTTAAGAAGAATTTCCTAGTTTTTAAGTCATCAGTCTGTACGGTAATGAAACCAAAGACGAAATAAATAATAATAAATATAAAAGCTGATAGAAATATTGCATACATATTTAGATTCGGGGAACCCAAATTAGTTGAAATTACCGTTTAAATTCAATGCACCTAAAAAAAATAATTTTTGTGGCCTTTGTGTAAATTTTTACAACCCTTTTTTAAGTATTTAGAAGAACAAAAAACACGAAATAAAATTGAGTCTGAAATTGTTTTTTAAAGAATATTTCATATCATCATAACATTTGTTATGACATAAAAGATTTTTTTTCATAAAAAAATGGTTCATTTCAATCTCAATCTTAGTTACACTTCTTAATAAAAACCCATTCTAACTAAAGACGAGATAGGGTTTATGTATATCAAGTTTTGAGTTCCAATACAAAAGGTTGATTGAACTAAAAACTAGAATCTACAATCAAAGTTAGTTTCAATTCACGAACGTCAAATAATGTCGTAGATCGAAATGTCTCAAGCCAAGGGGGATTCATGGCGAAATTCCGCCGGAGGCGAAAAAAAATTCTGACTGACTGATCAAGTAATATACCGTTACTACCGTCAAAAATAACACGCGCAATTCAAATTACTTTTTCATTGGTTTATTATCGGTGAAAAAAGTGACTTTTGGTGATAAAAGTGACCATTTTTCGGAAAATAGTGACTTTAGTGACCAAATGATGAAAAAAGTGACTTTTTAGTGACTGACCCAAAAAAAGTGACCAAGTCACTAAAAAGTGACTCGCTACCAGCCCTGCAATCCCACTAAAACCCAAGCAATTGTTTTCACCAAGAGAGGTACAGTAAATCCAGACTCTGACATTGTTTTCTGTAACCACACCATCCCTCTGATGAATAAAGTTAAAAACTTGGGTCTTATAATGGACCACAATCTGAATTGGACCGACCATGTAAATGGCGTTACATCTAAGGTTTTTCTCACTCTCAGAACGTTCCGCAAATTTCAATCAGTTCTCCAACTCCCAATCCGTCTTAAATTGGTCCAATCTGTGATTGTTCCCTTCTTTTTATACTGCGACGTAGTTTACTTCCCAGGTCTATCAGCAGCATGCAAGGACCAGCTGCTTAGGTGCTTCAAATCGGCAGCTAGATTTGTCTTCAATCTAAAACGTAGGGAGACTACCGAGACCACCAGAAGACTAATACTTGGCTGCGATCTTCTGGAGAATTATCGAAGACGAATTTGTTGCTTCATGCGTCAGGGCTATGACCTAGGGCTACCTATCTATCTCCTAAATCACCTGCAGCGAGGAAGAAACGATCGAGCCAAATGTTTCATAATCCCGCAACATACGACGACATCTAGGAAGAGCGTACTAGTGTATGGAGCTTCCTGTTGGAACAGCCTACCTTTGGCAACTAAGCACGCTAATTCGCTAACCACCTTCAAGGCCGCACTGAACCGAGCCAACTAGAGAGAAACTATACCAATTTTTTATTAACATTCCAAAAGTTTATTTTATAAAAGTGTTTTCCTTAACCTGAATTAATAGTTCATTGTAACTGATAGGCTACGTTTAAGTTAATAAATTACAAATTACAAATCAAAAAATAAATAATTAAGGAACACCCTACGATGAATAACAGAAATACAAACACAAACAAAAAGTGGTGATATAGAGTATCATACTCTCGGCCAACCCAGTCAGATTAATACATACATACATAAGCAAATGCTTTGGACTTTTGCTTTGATTGATTTCGAGCTAAGTAAAAGCTACCGAAGCAATTGCTAAACCTTATTCATACCACTAAATAATATTTCATCGCCTGCACCTTTTAATAAATACTTAATAAAAAAAAAATCGTATAAGTACCAAGAAACAGTTTCAAGAACATAGGAAAACCAAGAAACACGTTTAATTTGAAATTTCTTAAAAATGGTTTTCAGCAAACTATCGACAACGTTCTTAAGAACGAATTATATAATAATAATTATTATTCTTGATACAAAGTCTAAATTTAGTTAAGTGTTCATTATTTTAAAGTTCGAAATCACTCCGTTGAGCTGCGCTGCGAAGGGATGAGAGCGAGTTCTGCAGAGAGGCATTTGCTTAACTGGAAAATCGGCTTGATAACTGAGCAAGTAATTTTTCAGATTACTTTTGCGTAAATTCGGCTTAAGACTTAAATATTGTACGCGAAAAAAGGAGCTTCGAATACCATCAGTAAAAAAACGTGCTGTAATCTCGCAGCCATTCAGTAGAGTTTATTATCTTAACAAAATATTTGAAGCAACCATTAACTGCTAAACATTATACGAGAGTCATTAGAATCCAATAAAACCTTCTTCGCTTTTCTGTCCGTCGTCCGACATTGGCTGTTCCTGTGATTCATTGCCTTCGAAATCCTGCTCCAACAGCTCCATCTCTTCCACATCTTCATCGGCCTCGTCCACGCCGCTTTCCTGCATGGCCTGCGCCAGTTTATTGGTTTTGCTGGTCGACGGACCCAAAATGATATCACTTGGTTTCAGTAATTTGGTTAACTTTTCAGCCTTCATCCGAAGCGATGCCTCATTGCGATGTTTCTGTCGGTTCTGATGGGTGGATGAAAAAAAAGTGTCAGAACAACCAGTTGATTGCGTTACATGTGTTTCTCAACTTACCAGGTGCACCATTTTCCGCGTTATTTCGAACACCAATGGCATGGCTTCCAGGGCAGTGTATTTGGTGCCTTCATTGCATTTCAGATCCCCATGTGTATGTTCGTGGCGTCGTTCGAAGTTCAGATAATCGTTGGAAGCGATAACGCGAGCCGGGCAACGATGTTTACGGCGCCAGTAACATTGCCAGTAGGTATTTCGTTCCGAGTACAAAGCACTGTTGTATCGTTCGCCGTAGAAAATAAACGAAAAGTTTTTATTTCTGTCACTCCTTTCAAAGTGGAAAAAGTCCGGATATGATTCTTGCAAGTTGAGAAATTCTTCCACTTTTGGACCAGGTTTTTGTTTGTAAGGAACGGTTTCTAACTTTGTCGAACTTTCATTTTGCGCAAAGGAGTCCTCGGAGCTATCCAGTATATGGTGATATTTTTCCACAAGCTGTCTCTGCATGTTACGGTTTTTCTGTAAGTAATAAAACAATGAATAATTTATATCGTACTATCCTGAATGTTTCAGTTAACTACCTTCATAACCATGCTCCGACAGATTTCGAATATCTTCGGTAGAGCCTGCATCGGGGTAAAAATTTTTCCCTCGGGAACTTTGGGGGTCAAATCTGGATGCGTGTGCTCGAAGCGTCTCTCGAAATTTTTGTAATCGTTGCTCACAGCCACAATCGCCGGGCAGGTGTGCTTCCGCTTCCAGTAGCATTGCCAGTAGGTCATGGTGGTCTTGTACATGGCAGTGTTGTACCGTTCGCCGTAGAATATCATCGAATAGTAGATATTTCTAGGACCCTTCTCAAAGTAGAAGAAATCCGGATACGAATCCGCCAGAACCAACATATCGTCCAGTATTTTGGTGGTTCTATTAGCTTTGAGCTTTATAACAGATTTATCCGTAGGCTTCCGTTTGTACCTTTCGACGCTAGCCGGCTTTATGGTTTCTCCGAAAGAACTTTCCATCGTATCGTCATTAAAGGAGAAATCTTCGTCGCTTTCATCGTTGACGTTGTGATACCTCGTGGAGCTCACAGGTTTGCGTTTAGGCTTGGGCTTGACTTTCTTAGGAGGTTTTACTTTCTTGACTTTCCTCGCTTTTGCCTTGTTTTTGGCTTTCTCGCGCTTAAACGTAAAAAAGATATTTATAATAAAATGCTACGACGCTTTTCTTTAAAATTGCAGTAGATTGGAACTTCTGCTTGACGAAAAAAAGTTTGTTTAGACTTTTAAAACTATTCAAGCGGATCAGAACCTCTACCTCGTAGATCAGAACGAAACTTACCGCATTAGCTGCCTTGTCAGACAGCTCGAAAATGGCTGGTAGTGCTTCCATGGTCGGAATGATGTCGCCTTCGGTTTCCGGGAGCTCCCCGTGGGTGTGCTCGTACCGTCGTTCAAAGTGCTGGTAATCGTTGCGAGCTACGACCTGGGCCGGACAGTTGTACCTTCCGCGGTGGACGCACTGCCAGGTGGTGTACACCTCCGAGAAAAGGGCCCCATTGAATCGTTCCCCATAGAAGACCATCGTAAAGTTGATTGACTTTGGAGTTTTCTCAAAATGAAAGTAATCCGGATACTCATCGGCTAGGACCTGCAATTCCTCTCGTTTAAAGTTTGAGGTTTCCTCTTCTTCTGCTTCCTCCTCCTCCTCCTCCTCTTCATCCTCCTTTTCGGGTTTAATAGAGATGTCTATTTCATCGGCAACTAGGCCAGGCTCCTCGGAAGAGTCAGAAGCTACGGACGATTTACGAGCTCGCTTGGATGCTATGCGTGGGCTTCTTTTCACGTTAACTGGTTTGATATCCACTGGTTTCACATCGATCGGTTTAATATCTTCTTCTCGAACTAAGCCCTCTTCTTCCGAATCATTGTTGACGTTGTCGTGGTCATCCAGATACTCGCAATCGTACTCCTCATCCGATTTTTCGGTATCAGAAGCCCCGTTGTTTGGAATCGTTTTCAGGAATGAATCGTTAACATGGCACTGATTTTTAAACTGCTGGAATCCTTCCAAGGTTACAATGCAATCGAAACAAATAACCGCATTACAGTCCCGACGTCGATCAACCTGGAACATTGAAAGGGTCAGTTGTTATTGAGCAAATACGTACTAACAAAAAGTAAAGCTTACCTCCAACTCAATCAGCTTGAGAAGTTTGTGCATCGATTTTACATTATCGAAAATACCCACACGGTTTTTGGTTTTCGATAAGCAAAGCCGGCAAAACGTTGCCAGCTTAGAAGGCTTCCCCATGATGGTGAAACAAACGTTATTATTGATAAATTAACAAGTTTAAAATGCAATTTTTTCGCACAAAAACTGAACCCGCGAACGACAATCGGAAAAATGCTCCGAATAATAACGCGCTGTCAAACCGAAAAGGCTTTTCGATATAAAAAAATAAAAAATGGCGTTTTGATTTTGGCACACTGAAGGAAAACTTCCGGTAGGTTTTATATAAAATGGTGTTAAAAATAATTACTTTTTTAATATTTTGGACGGAATTGATCCACGAAATTGTTAAAAGTTATTATTATCTAAATGTGTTGTGATTACGTTGATTCTCCTGTGTTGTACTTTCCCTGTACTCTCCTTGACCTTATGTATTACAAAAGAAAGCTATAGTTACTCAATAAAATTACAATTACAATTGCTTCGGAATACCGATGATACCGAGCTTAAGTAGTCATTGTATGTAACCGAGCAAAGAAATTTCAGAATGGAAAATAAAAAATAACAGATCGATGTAAACATCAAGCTAATACATCAAACCTATTGTTTTTTTCATTCGTACTCAAAAGTAGTTTTTTATTTTATGGAATAAAATTTTCAACTTTTGATTTTTCGGGGCATCACTCGTATGTAAATTTTCGACTGTGCCTTCGTTGAAAAATAAAAACACGCCCTTGAGAAACGCGCACGTTCGCTAATTTGTATTTTTATTCTCATTGTCGAATTTGTTCGCTGTGTGTTTCGATTCATAAATTTTAGTATTTTTGTTCAATAAATTTCTAATTTCTACCAGATTTATCAATGACTATAAGATAAACTTTCAGCTCGGATGTTATTCAAAGTATATCAAGCAAAGGAAGTCAGTTTCAGGTTAGTACACGTACTGATATAAGTGCATAGATAGTAACACCCCCATTTCTCAGTATTGTTTTGTTTTTGGATTGAAGGAATCGACCTTGAGTGAGAATAACGTGCACTCTAAGCCAGATAATCGCCAACCAGGATGTCCAATTATCAGTTGCATGCAAATGAAACTAGCATAACGGTTCCTAGGGTGGTCACCTTGGAGAATGTCAATTACTACGAGATAGTGGTGAAATGCGGTCACGTCATGTGGACCATTAGTCGTAGATATCGGGATTTTGACGATCTGCACAATAAACTTGTGCAGGAGAGGAGTGTGGCCAAGGACAAACTTCCTCCAAAAAAAGTTATCGGAAACAAATCGCCTTCCTTTCTTAAGAAACGACAGGAAGCGCTTGAGCAGTATCTCAAGGAAATGCTCATTTTCCTGAAGGTGACAATGCCGAAAGAATTCGTAGAGTTCCTCGAGTTTCACCGGTATGATATCATCTTCATAGTACAATCTCTGGCGAACTCTTTCTTCCTTCGTGGGGAAACATTTTTGGCCAAATCTAAAAAGTATGGATTTTCGGTGTTAGAGCTGCATGCCATAAGCGAAAGGCTCAAAATTCCATGCCCACCCACAGAGGCGGCCGATAGTAGTTTGGACTTTTCTCACATAATGGATTTCTGTTCCCAACTGGAGACAGTTATCGTGCTGCCAACAAAAAATAGCCTACCGATGATTCTGTACGATGACGACTCTGAAAAGTACATTCCCCATGCAATCCACAAACCGGCCGGAAGCAGCAATCTCATACCTTCTCAGTTGAGGTACGAACTGAGCGTGTTCAAAAACTTGAAAAATCTCATCATTTACGGAATATCGACTGAGAATATTGAAAACATTGGTAAGCCAAACACGAAACTTGTTCAACATATTTCATAATTGTCTAATAAATTGTTTCTAAATTTTAGGAGGTCTCCGAGAAAGTTTGGTTCGGATAGAAGTCTACAAAAGTGAAATAAAACACATTCGCCAGATTGCACTTTGTGATGATATTCATAAGAACGACACCGAACAATTTGATCGCTCTAAGGTAGGATTTTTTTTAAATAAAAGTTCTGGTTGACTTGCTCAATCCACCATCCTTTTTTTCAGGTGTGGAAAACCCTAAGGCATGCTGTTTTTAAAGACAACCAACTGGTTGAAATCGACCATGCGATGCGTTTGTTTCCGAACCTTAAGGATTTGGTGCTGGACAAAAACCACATCGAAAGCATAGCGAACCTGAGCCACCTGAACAATCTACAAATACTGAGCCTCCGGGCCAATCGCATAGCTGAGTGTGTCAACTGGCATGTTCAGCTGGGCAATCTGGTTAGTTTGAATCTGTCCCAGAACCGCATCCGTCGGCTGGAAGGACTCTCGAAGCTGTACTCACTCGTGAATTTGGATCTCAGCTGCAATCTGATCGATGACGTCAATGAAATCGATCACATAGGAAATTTACCGTTGCTGGAGAATCTACGACTGTTGGGGAATCCGGTGGCCGGAAGTGTCGGTAAGTTTTTTTTAGCCTTTTTAATTATTCTCCATTACATGTGGCTATTTTTCAAGATTATCGCGCTCGGGTGCTATCGCGTTTTGGGGAGCGTCTACAGGAAATTTATTTAGATAATGAAAAGGGAAACCAATCGGAGTATGACACTGCCTTAGTTTTGTCGGCATTACGGATATCCGCCCAAAACTCTCAGCGGAAACTTCACAAACTCCTGGAAACGACTGACGATAATTTGCCCAATAATACTGCTAGTAGCTCTGGTAGCAGATAACATTAGAAGAAAAGAGGAGGTCTCGAATATGTCTTTTCTAACTTTTATTAAATGTTTTATTGTATTAATTTGTACATTTTAATTGTTTATGTTACGTGCTAGCATGTATAAAATTTATATTGTTTTTAGCGACGAGATCCATTAGTGCAATTAAATTGGCGCAACAGCGCATTAAAATATTTTTAAATTTATCTACCTTTTGTCTATTTTCCATAATGTAATATAATACAGATAATATCAGCGGATTATGATGTAAGATTTAGATAAAGTGTCTAATGTTTGAATTTACCGCGTGGATATCACATCATATGGGCGATGGGCGCGCTCGCAATCCCGGTATACGATTTCTCGTGTATTAAAAAGAGAAAGAAATGGCCTTCACTCCAATTTCACTCCGATTAGCTGTCATTCTTATGGCAATCTGTGTAAGATCATTTTCTGGCTAATTTTTTTCCTATAGTTTTGCTGGTTCGCAATACCGACGGTAGGTGGCGAACCCACCATTTTTCCGATACAAATTCTCTGTAGGAAAAATATTTCTGTTTAGTCCGATTTTATTGTAGGAATTGCCTGTTTTTGTTTGAAAGTTGAGTGGCACTTTCTAACTGGGATAGCCTTTCTTCAAATCGATCGATGCGCACTCTGGAATCGATCTTGCGTACTGTTAAAAAAATTATCCAACAAACGAAATCGAGTGTCCAGACAGTATGGTCAGTGCTTCAACAGTGCACATGCTCGGATGTTCTTTTTAAGATAAGGTACATAGGGCAAGTTGACATTAAAAAAAGAATCAAAAATGTTGGCAAAAAGAAACGGCATTTGAAAAAAAAAAAATCTTTGCTTACACCGTTATGAAGGCAAGCGCAAACGGCAAACGCAATACTTTTTTTTTAAACTAATTTGCAGATGCGTCAGTGTAAAGGCCTTAAAATGAATTTAGTACTTTCTATTGATGTCTCGTCAGGAAAACGGCCTCAGACTTATTGATTTCGCCGCCTCCAAACGAATGGCCGTACGTAGTACCTTTTTCCAGCACCGCCTCCCACACAAGTACACCTGGAGATCACCGTACCAAACTCAATCACAGATCGACCACGTTTTGATCGACAGCCGGCACTTCTCGGACATCATAGACGTCAGATCCTGTCGGGGCGCCAACATCGAGTCGGACCATTATCTGGTGATGGTGAAGATGCGCCCAAAACTCTCCGTAGTGAACAACACGCGAAACCGGCGCCCGCCTCGGTTAAATATCGCGCGACTGAAACAACCCGAGGTCGCGGCAGACTACGCGCAATCGGTCGAAGCAGCGCTGCCGGCAGAGGGCGAGCTTGACGAAGCCCCTCTCGAGGACTGTTGGGATACCATCAAAACAGCCATCAACAGTGCTGCGGAGAACGTCATCGGTTATGTGGAGCGATCTCGACGGAACGACTGGTTCGACGAGGAGTGTAGGAGGGTGATGGACGAAGAGAATGCCGCGCGGGCGGCAGTAGTGCAAAGAGGCACCCGTCGAAATGTGGAAAATCACCGACAGCGGAAGAGGCAGCGAGTCCGACTTTTCCAGGAGAAAAAGCGCCACTTGGAGGAGGAAGAGCTCGAGGAGCTGGAGCAGCTGCATCGTTCCCAAGAAACACGAAAGTTCTATCAGGTGGAAGCAGCACTTCGATGAACACCTGAACGGCGCACATGCAGGAGATCAAGACGGTGGGGGAAGGTACATCGCCGGCGTAGCCAACGACGAAGAGGAGCCACTCCCAACGATGAGTGAAGTTAAGGAAGCCATTCGCCAGCTGAATAGAAACAAGTCGGCTGGAAAGGATGGCATCGCAGCTGAACTCATCAAAATGGGCCCGGACAAGTTGGCCGATTGCCTACACCGGTTGATAGTCCGGATCTGGGACATAGAACAGCTACCGGTGGAGTGGAAGGAGGGGGTAATATGCCCCATCTACAAGAAGGGCGACAAATTGGACTGTGAGAACTACCGAGCGATCACTGTCCTCAATGCCGCCTACAAAGTGCTGTCCCGAATCCTACTCCGCCGCCTAACGCCACAATCAAACAGATTCGTGGGAAGTTATCAGGCCGGCTTCATGGAGGGACGGTCAGCGACGGACCAGATATTCACATTACGGCAAATAATTCAAAAATGCCGCGAACACCAAGTCCCTACGCACCATCTATTCATCGACTTCAAAGTCGCATACGACACGATCGACCGTAACGAGCTATGGAAAATCATGGACGAGAACGGCTTTTCCGGGAAGCTGATCAGACTGATCAAGGCGACGATGGATGGAACGCAGTGCTGTGTGCGGATTCCGGGTGAATTGTCGAGTTCATTCGAATCGCGCAGGGGGCTTCGACAAGGTGATGATCTATCCTGCATGATGTTCAACGTGGCACTAGAAGGTGTTATTCGACGAGCGGTGGGCAAAATGCGGGGCACGATTTTCAACAGATCCAGTCAACTTATCTGCTTTGCCGATGACATTGATATAGTCGGCAGATCATCTGCGGCGGTGGAGGAGATCTACCGCAAACTGAAACACGAAGCAGGAAGGATTGGGTTGATGATTAATACGTCCAAGACGCAGTACATGCTGGCCTGCGGTTCCGAGACCGACCGAACCCGCTTGTCCAGTAATGACAAGGTCACGATCGACGGCGACGAGCTGGAGATAGTCGAAGACTTTGTCTATCTCGGCTCACTGGTGACCGCAGACAATGAAACCAGCCGTGAGTTCCGGAGGCGAATTATCAGCGGAAGTCGTGCCTACTATGGACTCCACAAGCAACTGCGGTCGAGTAGACTTAGCCCTCGCACGAAGTGTAACCTGTATATGACGCTCATTAGGCCGGTTGTTCTCTACGGGCACGAGACATGGATATTGCTCGAGGAGGACCTGCGTACACGCGAAGTATTCGAGCGACGAGTGTTAAGAACCATCTTTGGCGGCGTACAGGAGAACGGAGTGTGGAGGCGAAGGATGAACCACAAGCTCGTGCGACTCTACGGCGAACCCAGTATCCAGAAGGTGGTGAAGGCTGGCCGAATACGCTGGGCAGGACATGTTGCGAGAATGCCGGACGACTGTCATGCAAAACAGGTGTCGCTACGAATCCGGTAGGAACAAGACGAGCGGGCGCGCAACGAGCGCGGTGGTTAGACCAAGTGGAGAGTGATCTGGCGAACGTGGGGTGCCCGAGAAATTGGAGAACGGTTGCCATGGACCGAGTGAATTTTAGGAATCATGTTCGTCAAGTTATGTCGTGAGACGGAATACTATATAAATAAATAAACTAAAAGAAAAAGTTGAAGAGGTTGTACATAAGGCACATTCACAAGTTTTTCGTAGAATAACGCCATCTTTATTTTTCTCTCCTGAAAAGTTCATTTTGATGTATCAGATTTTCCCCATATTTTTTTTATTAGTTGATCACACAGGTGGTAAATCCTTTTCACGGATTGCATTCCAAGGCCCGCCGATCCACCGCGTCCTCCCAGTCTGCTACTCTGGGTCCACGGGTGCAATTGGTCGACTCTAGATACTTTGTACCTCTACGCCATAAAGTCCACCTGGGGCCTCTGGCCATAACTCCCAACTGCCTTTCTTTTAGTATAGGCAACAATTTTGTTAAAGGCGCTTAGTAACACATGTTGCAAGTGAGACAAAGGGAAATTTAAACACGATATTCCACATTGAAAAAAATGTTCGACAAAAACTTCTTACGGTTGGAAAAAATCACTTACGAATTGCAACAACTTTAGAGTGAAGAAGAAATTTTTTAGCGGAATAAGTGTGATATCTAAAGTAGAACATATACTGGGGCTTATTTAATACCATGATTTTATTTTACTGCATTTTCTCGATTTATTTGGAAACACGTTTACATTGTTCATAAAAACTCAATTATTTTAATTAACCTACTAGACTCGTTGAGATTTCCCTCATGTTTTGTTTTATTTTTAATCTGCCTAATCTAGCACTTTTCCAGTATACATATCAAATAAAGGATAATACACATTCACATCCTTTTCCTCGATTTCTCGCACTCTCGATCACTTCTAAACTCAATTACTATTGTTGCTATACCTGTGTTTTTCTATCTAATTCGCGTGCGCATTTACTTGTTCTATATAGCCATCCAATGGGTGTGTGTATTTTGTCGCGTCCGAATATTTTTTTTAAATTTTAAAAAGAAACTCGTTTTAAATTAGAATAACTACTCTACATACAGAATTGGTTTTTTGCCTGACACAATCAGACATGAATAAATAAATAGGTTTTTGTGCTGTTGCTACGTTTCCTTTTTTTCAGATGCTGCTCTCATATCACCTAACATGCTGACAATCTTTTCGAATTATACGGCTTTGTATTATACAACGTTTTGCACATATGTGCTTGAGGGTGGGGAATAGGTTTTTTGTTACAGCAAATGCCAGCTATAACATGGGTGACAGAGTTTATCTATAGCAAATATAAGGTGCATGATTATTGGCGCTGTAAAACTATCATCTGATAAATGCTGCCTTTCGTCTATGGTTGGTAACGTTCATAATCAATGAAAACAAAATGATTTGCCTTTCTTTTACAATTTGTTAAATTTTTAGAACATATACTGTACAAATTTAGCGCAATGTCATTGATCCGTCAAGTTACTCCTAGAATGCAATGCGTTTAGCTTTAGTCTCTGATATTTTTACAATTTGTTTTTTTTTTATTCAAACAGTTAGTTTCATTTGTATAGATGAGTTGGTGGTTTGGTTTGTGTCTTTAGTTTATTTTCGGTATACTTTCGCTCGATTACGAATGTGCATTTGACTTGTTTAGCTTTTTTACAGTAGCATATGGATGTTTTGTTCACTGATAATGGTTGCTCGCGTTAAGTACAATGGAAATGGAGTACTTTTAAAAGTTTTGGATGGAAAACATCATTATTCGTGTTTCGTTTGAATTGCTTATCGTTAGGTTTTAAGTCTGTTTTGTTTCGATAGATATTTACACTAATGCCTTATTTGGGAAGGCCCAAGCTAAGCAAAATAAGTTAAGACAGGTTTGCTTGTATAGGGAAATTTTGTGTTTATAACTCAATATATTTGGCCTTAAAGCATGCATCTTGTAGTCGATTTTCGTTCCGGGACCCGCAATTGAATGTTACAAAAATGTACGCAGCATTCTACTAGAGCTGTTAATTGGTTACGAGTTCCTAAGTTTTGTTGCGCCGTAACAGCTTTTCTTGGATTTATACTGCAGAAGATACTAATCTTAAGAGCTACAGTCGATGTGGCTAATGCTAGTTTAATCAGTTCGTTATAGATGTTTGACGCGTTTTGTGTGATTGAACCAAAACGCCACAAACATATGCTAGAGGAACAAGTTTTATATTGCTATACAAAGGATCGTGCAATCCCTTAGTAAATCAACAGTCACTCGACGCGGACTAAACAGACCTTTCCCATCTAACGTTCGTAAACTCATGTATGAGAAAATAACTGTTAATGTTAGAATGATTCCGATTGTTTGTTGAGTATTTATGAGAAAATAGATTGAAATTTTCACGGGCTTTAGCTACAACCTACTAGTAAATAATACTTATTTTTTCATTTGGAAGAGGAGCAACAAATAAATAATGGTCGTTTTCTATAAATGTTGTTACTAGATAATGAAATAGATGTGCTATTTACAGGCGCATTCGTTTGTATAAAATACTTCTATAAAGCTATCACTCAACGTTGGTTAACTACTACTATTACCACTACTGCTGTTGCCGCTACTACTGCTTGAACTGCTGGTCCGCACCATTCGTGGGGCGCCTCCTCGGGATGGAGTGACCAGTTCGACCTTGATGTTGGCCGTGGCCGTCACCTTAGTGTTCTGGTGGTCGCCTCCGTGATGGTGCGTTTCGACCGTCACTTCCGGCTGTAGTACGATACTTTGCAGCTCTGGGGCTTGATTCTGGTGGTGGTGGTGGTAGTTCATGTTCAGATTACTCTTCTCGTGAATCGAAGGAATGGACGAGGCGGAACTCTTCCACGAATGTGGTTCCTCCGTGATTGTCGTTAGCGATGGTTCGTTGTTTAAGTTGATGTTGTTGTGTTTATGGTGGTGGTGTGATTTGGAACAATTTCTCGAAGATGATCGTTTATTGTTCAAAATGATCGGTTTGTTCGAAACTTTGTTGTTTCGCTTGGGTGGCGGTGAGGGTGTCGATATTCGGTTAGCGTATTGTAGTGGAATTATTTCCGCACCTGGTCCTACCAAACTCAGTAGGATAGGGAAGAAGAACAGTCCGTTAACTGCTCCGACAACAATGGCCGATAACAGTAGCCAGAAGAAATGTCGAACGACAAACTCGAATGACGAGGTTGACAGCATGAGAACAGCCAAGATCGAAGTCATGACTGCGTGTATCACCGGGGCAAGTGAATGTTCTAAGGCTAGCTTAATACGCCGGTCACGATTGCCGATTGCGGTTATAAATCCCTGTTGATAGAGAAATAGATTTGTTAAACTCAATCCTGAACGAGTCTTAACAATTTTCCAACTTACCAATGATACGTGGACTGTAAAGCACACCCCTAAGCCAATGCTGGCTATCATGATCACCGCCGGAATCGCGGATAAGTTGATGCCCAGGACAGTCATTACTCCCAACAGTTGAATCAGCATCGTTACAATACAGAAAACGATCAGAATGGCTGCCCACACCGAAAGCAATAGAAGAGCGACCAGGCAAAATGCTGCCAACAGAGCTAATCCGATGGCTTTCAGCAAACAGGGCCGGAGGTTCATGTATTGTTCCCAGAATAGGAACGGTATTCCTGTTGAACAAATTAAAAAAAAAATGTTAGTTGAGCTAATTCAAACTGTCTCAGCATAAACGTTGTTACCTGATGGATAATTTGGCAAACCGCGAGCCTCAAATCTTCTGCTCAGATCTCGAATTTGACCAATCATCGTTTTGATATCTTGCGTGTCGCTTAGCCCATGCAGATAGAATGGTAGCTGGGTGTAAGTCAGTGGTGCGCTTTTCGGAATTTTTAGTTCAAAATCACGCGGCATATGGAACCATTCCCTAGGTTCGGGTCGCAAATTTCCCTGTAGCGAAAATTAAATTTCATTATAACAATGGTTTTGAGAAAAGAACATTTTTGATGTTATTACCTGTGAAGCACCATATGCTAGAACATCGTTCCAAGCCCACGCCGAGAGATAGTTGTAGAAGGCACGCGGATTTATCACACCTTCCGAATCTACCAAGCGCACTTGAGTAACCAGGCTTTTATCGATAGGATTATCCACGTGACCTGTTTGAACCAATAACTTGTAGGCCAGTATAGCGTCGTCACTAGCATTAGGAAACCAACGTTCTTGCGTGATCCGTCCTTCTCGATAGTCTCGATCGAAGGCCTTCTGCAGGTTGATCAACCAATCACGGAACAAGCTCAGCCAAAACTCCGGCAATCCTCCGTTGTCATTTTTGATCACATGCGAAACTCGAACGAACGCTTCGTGGTATTCGTGCAGCAGTTTCTGATTCGTTGGATACTCGAAATCGCCTTGCGTAACGGCAAACATACTGTAGAAACCGAACAGCTTTCCTTGAACGCTAAGGAATTTGTGTTCGTTTGTATTCTGGGGCACTAGGTCGGTAAGCTCTAATCCGTCCGGAAGTTTCATGGAGGCGAACAGGGAGCAACCAAGAATACCGGATAGCATCAGCATTGCAAGAACCTTGATTGAGCTTTTCGTAATGAATGGGGCGTAGTGTTTAACGGCGAACTTAGAGATGGAGAAACTGAAGCAAGCTTTCGCAGGGCAGTCGATCAACGAATCGTCTTGACTTGGTTGAAGGTGTTGGCGTTGTTTCAGGTCCTGATTAGTGGTCGGCAGAGATGGCAAACAGCAACATAGGATGTCGGCACGTCCGGATCGCCTTCTTCTCAGATCAAGGGATACCATTGCTGGGAACACGAGAAGAACGGCAGCAAGGTTGAATACCAGTAGGACAGCACCCTGGAAGCAGAAGACGCGGAGGGCTGGAACTGGAATCAAGGCAGCAGCGAAGAACGAACCCGCCGTTGAAGCTCCACTGAACAGAACGCTGAGACCGGCTTTTTTCAATACATGACCCGTTTGTTCATTGTTATCTCGCTCGGCATAGGCATGAGTCAACACAAAAATGTGATCGACCCCTAATCCCAGAGCCAGGAACGGGATCACCTGAGTGGTTGAAGCATTGAACGCAATACCCAACAAGGCACAGAATCCCAGACCAGCCGCAGTTGTGACGCCGATCAGCAAGACACCAGCCACCGCTACACCGCTCTGCCCATTAACGGGATCTCTCCAGCGGAGCAGAGTTAGCGCCGAGTACAGTAGGATGATGGCAACACCGATGCCCAAACTGATCGGGTTAGGGTTCGAATACTTCCCCAGGATGTCATCCAGGGCAGCCGACGAGAAGGCAAACACCTCATAGAACGACATCGGTTTCACCTCGGTTTGCATGATTTTGTTCACCTGTTGAAAGAGACAAAATAAAGGGATCAGCATTCTCGAATACGCTTAAAGAAAAAAAATCTCTTGAACTTACCTCAGAGGAAAATTTCTTCTGCCACGCGTTCAAAACCTCAGACGCTTTCTCCGGATTCCAGCCGATGTGATGCACCTTGTAGTGGTTGTTCCAGTACTCGTACATCTCCCGTTCGCCCATCAGCTGGATGACGGTTTGCAGTGCTTTGGCAGTTTTCAGATGCTGGGATCGGTTTCGAGTGGCGCCACCAACGATCAGTTCTTCGGGCCAGTGCATGTATTTGGCGGCAAACCCGTAACAACCACCGGTCAGAATCGAGGCAACGTCCGGCACCTGTTTGGATTTGTGATTCGGGGCCGTTTCCGGACACTGCTGGTCGTTTGGATTGAGGCATGGCTTCTCCGTGTAACCGGAACCAATTCCCGCCCTCTTCATGTAGTGCTCAAGGGTGTCGAAGGGGAATTGGTAGTTGCGCGACTTGATATCCTTAAGCAAGTTTTGAGGGTTCAACGAGGTCCACTGAACTTTGGTCGACGATTGCCTGTGAAGAAAAGTGGATTAGGATTCGCAGAATTAGGAAATTGTGGGAATGTGAACTTACGGTATGAAAACAGGATATTCCGGTCCAAGAAGTTTACTTCCTTCCCAGAAGCAATCGAGAGGAGTAATGATAGCACACGGGATGATATTCTCGAAGATCTGTTCGATGAAATGGGTTTCGAAGTTCGGTATACTGGGCGAGTAGCACATATCCTTAAGGCTCCACTCGATGTCGTACATGTGGACTCGAACCGATATGGCCTGTTTGAGCACCTCCAGATGGGTCAGTAGGGCATTCGGGTGTAGTATTGAGGCTTCCATGTCCTTGGGCGTTTGTATCAGTAGCTGATGCGTCGAGGTTTCCATTTCTCCGAGGGACTTTTGCGTGTAAGCCAGTTCGTGTTCCAACGTCCCGCCCTCCTGTATCCACAGCTGGTGTACTTTCGAATGCACCGTTGCAGATTTGAGGCCCACACAGAACGTACTTAGAACTAGTATTGCTACGAATATTACCTTGCCCGCGTGCTTCTGTATCGAACAGCCAAGGTTGTACAGGTGGGACTGGAACAGGGATCGCATGTACACGGCTGACCTTCTCCCCCGGGCTTTGCCCTGCAAGAAAAGAAAAGACCTAAGATTAGATCCGTATCCCGTGTGTTAAGATTTGTTGAGAAAAATTCATTCAACGTTTCAAGAAAATTCCTAAAAGTTTAGCTTTACTCTAAAATTTAAGATTGCAATCACTCCCACTTGGAAGCTTTCATCGTGACACAAGAAGAAGACGCTTTAAAATACTTTGAAAATTGCTGAACAAAACCACACCAGGTTCGTCGCTTGATATGCGTTGGAGTCTTTTGTTTATTGCTTAGTTCAATTCAACGATTACGACGGGTGTGGTCCAGCAGGATCCAAAGGGATTGTAGAAACCCTAGTAGCTTCCAGTTTTACGGGGCAGCAGAATTATTCTGCTGTTTTTTTTCCTTTCTTTAACTTCGGTCTCATAATGTTGCACGCACTGGTGAGACGCTAAATTGAGCGTTAAAGCTAAAATACCACAAAATTAACTACTTTGTGGCTTCGGGTAACCGAACCTGCTGCTGCTTTAACCTGCAACCAACCACACGAGGTGAAGCTGGTGAACATTCTCAAATTTCAAACGTCTGTAGCACCCTTCCTTGGAAGTATGTGGGTCTTTTTCCCTGATTTATGTTTTTTTTTCAAGCAGTTACTTGAACTCCGAACCAAAGAGTGAAAATAGCAGAAATTCCGAACCCTCCGGGATTACTCGGGTGGAAAATCGAACTTGGGTTTTTTTAAGTTCGGTTGAGACGCCGTAATAGATGGGTGCATGTGGAAAATCAAGGGAGCATAGCGCACGTTTTTTTTTTTGGGTAGGACGAAATCAACAGTGCTGTAATTAGGTGCTGCCCTTAATCCTTGTATTAGTCCCTATCGAATTACTGTGTGTACTGGCTATTTTTGTTTTGGTGCTGCGGGGGTTTCGAATTTATGTGAGCTTAATAGCTGCTCGTTCTTTAGATTGGAGGATCGAGTTACATTTTTTGTGCTGTGTAGAGAACTTGCTCTGAGATTGGAGACTGAGGACCACCAAGAGATAAATTAGAGATGACATTTTTTTTCGTTCAAGACGTCCTTGTATTCAACTCAAACTGCAACAGAAGGTATTCGGCGGGAATTGGACCTACAAAATTGTTGAAAGTTGAGCCGGTAAGGGAAACATTGGGAAAACCGTTGCACTTTAAATTTTGCACAGTGAGGTGTTTTATTGTACTTGAACTTTTGAAGGACACCACCCGCCATAAATCAACTGAGCCAATTGCTGGTCCCGGGCCATTAAACAGTGCATTTTCGTCACAGCAATTCGTCATGAAGTTGGGCCGATACGGTACGAAAATCAACACCATTATGGTCGACCCCTTCGAGAAACCCGTCCCGGGGACTGATTTACTGCCTGCAATGATCCTACAATACATGTACGGAATCTCGAACTGGCATGTTGTTGTCGTCGTCGTAGTTGGATGCAACCATAAAATGCAACGGTGCGAAGATGAAATTCTAGAAGACCTGCCAACAACGACAGCGGCTTTTCTCTTTGGAACTATTCCACTCTAGTAGGTTCTCCGCATTCCGAAACGGAGGAAGAAATTTAAATTATTTTATAACCCCCCCAATAGACATCGACAGCACACCAGCCAACGGTGATGGAATTGCTACTTAAATCGATGTTTCGACAAAGCCCCTGACTTCTTCGCGGAAGGTCATCTGGTGGGGGTCCGCTGATGAAGCCATTCGTCCGTCAGCTTTGATTGCCTCCAATGCCACCCAAGGGCAGAGCAGGCTGCAATTCGATTTACAACGGTCGCCTTGTAATTCTCCGAACTACGATATGTCTCTATTTCCACATCTAGCAACAACAAGCACTGAAAAGGCCAGCCTCATCGGTGATGAATCTGGTCGACGTCCGACCTAAGTCAGGGAGAAGAAGAATAACAATCGGCGCAGAAAAAATAGGAACATCGTTGGCGGTCCCCGGGATGGCGGCAATCACCGCTCAACATCTTGATTAATGAAATAAATCATTTGCGAGAGACATTCTTCAGCATCAGAGTCAGTTCTCAGTTCGGTTTTATGGTGGCCCCACAAATCCGAGGGGACTCGAGAGGAAGTTTGCATTGTGTGAGAGTTGCTAGGCCAAGCCATATAAATCCTCCGTCGTCGATGCCGATCATGTTGATTGGGGAGTAGCAACAACGATGTGGCAAAGGTGCGGAATGATATTAATTTCTTATTTATTGCTCCTATAATGTCTCAATCAGCGAACGACTGAACCGTCACTCGTCGGACCAAGCTTAGCAGCAGCTAGAGCTGGCGTCATCATCGTTCTCCGGAATCATCACATTACTGATCATGATGATGGTGAGGAGGAGACAGCATAAGGTGTAGGCAAACAATAAGGAAGGTGCTCAACACACAATTTGCACGAGATAATCTCGTGAAGATGCGCGCGAAAACAGCACTCTTCTACGAGAAGTTCCACTCCAAGGAACAGGCAGCAGCATCATAAACGGGCTGACCGCTAGACTGAGTCGATTTGGGGTCATTTTTGAATTTCTTAAGCCCTGGGGTCTTAAAAGTTTCCTTTTGGTTTAAAACTTATTCATGATTTTTTGCAGATTTTTTAAGTAACGTTTGTATGAGTAAATTTTGAACAACTTTTTCGAAGACCGTAATTTTGTATCTTTTTAAACATAAACGTTATAAGGTGTGGAATGGGGGCATCTCTTTTGGCACTAAAAAGAAATAAATTCAAATGACATCACTGCTGGGTGCCTAACAAGATATTGCATGATGACTACTTTTCATGCAATACTTGCACCAGCAGTGATGTCAATTGAATTTATTACTTTTCATCGCCAAAAGACATACCCCTGTTAAAGACATTATAAGTTTTTTGTGTATTAAGGTACGAAGTTGCGGCTTTCGACAAAGTTGTTAAATAAGCGGAAAATTTCCTTTTGACAATTTATAAATTGGCACAAAAACAGCAAGCAGGCGGTTCCACAGAAGAAACAAAAATGATGTTGATTTTTCCGTACAAAATATTTAATTTTCTCATACAAACATAAAAGTTCAAATTTACTCATGTAAACGTTACTTACAGTTTCTGCAAAAAAATCATTGGCGAGTTTTGAACCAAAAGGAAGCTTTTTAGGCGTCAGGGTTTTAGAAATCCAAAAATGACCACAAATCGACTCAGTCTACTGACCACACCAGGCCGTCGAGATGAAGAAGCTACGTGTAATACGCGGTCCTCACGACACGTACGATTTAGTAGTGGCAATGAGATGCGAAAATACTTGGCATTTTATGGAGACATTATCCATTCCTTTCCTCGTTTTATTATTATCATTATGTGCCATTTCTGTCCCAGCAGTTTTCGCTCCTTGGACAAAATTCTCCCTGTAATGTTGAAATTTATAATGAGAATTATTTCAGTACTTATTCGATTTTTTTATTCATCAGTTGGTGTTGATTTAACTAAGCCGTCAGTCATGAGAGGGGATTGATGAGAACTCTTCAAATTTTGAGAAGTCCAACAGCTTCATCAGAAAAGCTTTGAATATTTGAAGCAAAAGTAAGTGGAATCTAATTTAATAAAAAAGTATGGTTTAATGCTATGTTTGCATTTATTTTTTTATCAACATTGGAACATAAACAAGTTTTGATATAACGAGATGGTTTATTAAACTGTATGCCCTCTCTTTCTATTTAGATAAGGAGAATCCCTTACAAAAACAACAAAAAAATATGACACTATTTACATATTATGGTTTTTTTTCCTGAAAGTTGGTATACACGCTAGTTTTGACACTATTATATAAGTCGTGTTCACGAAAGAAAGTGGCACCTATCTATAGATATACAAAAAAAAATTGTATGAGGCTCCCATCTCATCTTCCTATCTCACTCAATTGAAGAAGAGTAGGATCACAAATAATAATAGAAACATTACTCATATCAAAAGACAATCACATACCAAATTCAGTACCTTTCGACTGATTAACTCTCGACATCTTAAAGAAAACTGTGGTGGCTCCTCCTCTCTTCCTATGGAGGATCAGGGAGGAGTCTCAAACAATCAGGGAGTCATTTTCCGTATCCAAATATCCTCCCATGCCAAATTTAGTTCCAATTGCTCGATTTTTTCTCCAGTTACGCAAAATATTGTATGGGAACCCCCTCCTCCTTTCTGTTTCTCATCTATCTTGGGGACATTTCGTTCACCCAAATACCCTCGCATCCCAAATTCAATTCCCCTCCCTTGAACAGTTATCGCGTATTGTAAAACATTGTATGGTTCCCCTCTCAAATTTCTATCATTCCAATGCGATTCGGAAGGAGTCCTAAACAATCATAGAACCTTTTCCCATATCCAAATTTACTCCCATGCTAATTTGGTTCCATTTGCTTGAATAGTTATCATATAAGGCAATGAAAAATGTAGGGAAGCCCTCTTCCCTCTTTATTTCTCCTCACTCAAAGAAAAGAAGGGTCTGAAATATTTATGAAACATTTTTCGTATCAAAATTCCCTCACATGCTAAATCTGGTTCCATTTGCTTCATTAATTTCGAGTTCTGTAAAAAAAATAGTAAGAGAGCCCTCCTCCACCTTTCCTATTTCCCCTTTGAAAAAGGGGTGGGATACCAAATATTCATAGAAATATTTCACGTGCTTTCATCTCGTCGTATGAAAAATCTCGTCGGTTATTGTGACCAACGTGAAAAAGGGCAGAGCTCTTCAAGCTCTGAGGTTTTCAGGGTTGCTAGCAAACCGGGAATACCGTGAAAAAACTTTGGAATTTTATCTCATCACTGGAAAACCGGGAAAAAAACGAGAATTGCGGTACATCACTGGGAAAATTGTCATGTTAGAAAATTTTCTGCAGAATTTCAAATATATTTAAATTTTTTTTAATTTAAGAGAATTACTTCCAAAACGCCAAAACGTTTGGTAACTCAATGACACAATGTTTGTATAATTTGGTCCAGTGGTTTCTGATAGATATTTAGAGTATCGAATTTCAGTGTTTCTCGGCGTAGATTTCTAACCTTTTATGTTGTCTAGTTTCCGACTACCAGTTTTAGTCATCGGCGTCAAATGATTAATTGTTCTATACCTACACATTTCATGCAAAAAGCAGGGCTAGAAGTTGGTCACTTTTTACTAAATTTGTCACTTTTTCTAAGCTTTTTCTAATTTTTTTTTAAATTTGGTCACTAAAGTAACTATTTTTATAATTTTCTAACAAATGAATACATTAAATTTTCAAAAATGTGCTTCTGATTTTTTTTTTCAAAATTCCATTTTATCTTTATCTTTATTGGAGGGAAATAAAACCATATAAGTTGTAATTCAATCCAACAACTCATATGCGCCTAAAACCCTCATCTTTTGCATCAACATATTACAATTCTAATCCAAATGATACATCGAGTATCAACACACTTTACAATCTAGCAATATTTTGTACATTTAATCTTAGGCCTAGATTAAGCTTTTCCAAAACTCTCAGCGAAATAACATTTCAATGTGCTGCGAAATAAAAAAAAATAATCAAAAACTGATGATACGCGGTTAACGTTCTAAATATTCTAACAAGTGATGCATTTTGACCGCAATTTGTGAAGGCGTATGATGCGACCAGGAAGGACCGAGAAAGATTATTCCTATTTTCAAGATTCATGGATTATTGAATCGTAACAAATGTTTATATATCGTCTTATTCTGAAAAATATTGTTTCATTTTTCTTTCATTTTAAATTCGTTTTAGGTGTTTTACAGCACAGAAAATAGCTAAAAATGTAAAATAAAATCAAGACAATATGGGCTGGTTAGACAAATTATTTATGAGTTGTTTTGAGGTCTAATTTTTTTTTTTGTTCTGGCTCAAAACGCATTCACTTTCTTGTAATTTGTAACTAAATGAAAAGTTAAGGTCTTCGACAAACTTGTTCATAAGAAAAAAAATTAATTAAAGAATTTATAAATTGACACAAAAACGATAAAATGCTTTCCGTAGTTAAAAGAAAGTTAATATTTGTTTTTCGAAATCAAATTTCAAACTTTTGTATACAAACCTAAAAGTTAAGATCTACTCACGATGAGTTTCTGAACCAAAATGAAATATTTTAGACCTCAGGTCCTTAGTAATAAATAAAGACTCAAAATGGACCCAGTCTGATGCCTGCCTTGTAGTACCATGTGATAAACTTTTGTTTTGCTGGCAGGAGCTCATAAATGCTCATAAAAAACTGTTTTTAAATTTCATTTTTACAAAAAAAAAAAAAAGAATGATAAATTGCTCATTCAATCTATTGGTTGAAATTTGTTAAGTCTCTTTTGATGACATTTTTGACTTATTTTTTTCCGGAAATTTAACACCATGGCCATTCTCCTCAAATTTTTTTGACTTGATGTGGTCACTTATTTTTCCCTAATTTCGTGTGAAAGTAACTATTTTCCCCTACTTTTTTGCCTTATGGTCGCTTGTAGTCCTGAAAGAGCAAATATTTTGCGTGAGACATTTAAGCTGAGTTACATTTGTTGTTGTTGGTCTTATTGTAAAAATCCTGTCGAAATCTGAGGTCTCTACTCTGATACAAAATAATATCTTAGATTCAAAAGATTGAAGTTCAGCACTGTCGAATTTAAATATTTTCACGAATCTGAAGTTTTAATGTCTAGGGCACTACTGAAGTTATTCATTGTTTTGTATGAACAAAAATTTTTTTTTTCTACAACATATCTTTGGATTTATATTAAAACATAAATACCATTCAAGTTGACAAGATGATTTAATATTATATTTCGATGTATTTTCTACATACTTCTATACAAGCTGTACACAATGTTTCTCCTACAATTCTGTACAAATTTTAGAAAAACTGGAATTTTCTTTGTGGCTCAAAAAACCTTAAAACAGTGAAAATTTGAAAATCGAATAAGCCGAACTTGTTCTTGCCAAATTGTTGAATTAATCATAGATGCATTTCGTCTGATTCGTTCTAAAAATTTATGAAAAACTGTCAATTTGATACGAAAAGGCTACGTGTAAAAGAACAGGAAACAATTGTTATAAATTCTAAAGCTTTATATTAATGTTTTTTACCATGATTATATACTCAAAACGAGTATAACAAATACCGAGAAAATCATCATATCCGGGGAAAACTTTGGAATTTCAATACAAAAAATCGCTAGCAACCCTGGATTTTCCAATTTTTTGCAGTGAAGATTGTGTGCAAGATTGTTGCATGCAAACTTCTATTCAAGTTGTACCATTTTATTGAAAATTTGGATGTTTTTTTTTATCATGCGAAGCGTTTAAAAAAACTGAAAGATTTTGGAAAAATGTCTGGAAAAGTCGACACCCAAGTTTGTATGTAGCATTACCCATGCAAACTATCTTTCAAACACTTTTTTACTCCTTATCCTAACCATTTCCTGCCATGACACCATGAGAATTTTGAATTTTGATTGTTTTTCTAGAAAAAGTTTGTCCAAACCCAAAAGTCTGGAATTGTTGTGAAAAAGCAAACGCCTGGAAGTCTGGAAACCTAAAAGAATGTCTGACGGAAGTCCAAAAAGTCTGCAGGACCCAGACTAAATCTGGAAGGTTGAATATCCCGAATAACGCTCGATTGACATACTCAAAGACATTTAAGAGCCGAGTTCTGTAACACACCGGTTAAAAAAATACAATTCGCAAGCACTCGATTGTGGAGATCGAATTCAATAGGATGAAAAAGTCGTAATCTCATGTTACGAATATTAAAAATTGAGGATCTTAACCCTAATCCGCTCTCAAATGTCAATATTACACTATTGGCAGTTTGGCGGCTTGTAACTTTATTCGAATGCATTCAAATAAAAAAAAAATCTTCGCAGAACCTCAATGAATTCTTGAAATCTTCAATTTTGCGTCATTACTGTTTTATGGAAGCACCCTGAGCCCATGAAAAAACTCCTTATACAGACCTTGAGTGTCAATTTGACACTCCTCGCTTAAAACCGCTATATCTCTCAAGCGATTTTTACGAAATTTATAGTTTTGGAATCCTCGTAATGTAACTGAAATATGTCTCTCAGACATTATTCACCTCTAAAACTTTAGGTTTCCGTTATTTAAAGTCTAAGAAAAAAATCCGAAAAACATGCTTCGGAAAAAGACTGTAGATCAACTACGGAATGATCAAACAAAAATTCACTTAGTGTCTAAGAAAGCTGAAGTTAGAAGCTTGTTAAAATCGGTTGTGAAACAAGAGAGATGAATTACTTTTAGCCAGGAGTGTTAAATTGTTACTCCAGGGATTGTAACGGGTAAAAATTTCAGGGACGGATGAGGGTTTTATAACTTTGAACTAGATCTAAATATTTTCAGATATAGATTTCAATATAAAATCAGTTAAACCAGTTAATTTCCAAACTATCTTTTTTAAGTTACACCCGAACATAACTTCGCTAGGAACTTGTTCCGTTTTAAAAACTGGTTCAATTTCGAGTCTCTAAGTATTGATTTTCCTAACCACAAACGATCGTGGTGCTGTTGTTGTATCTCAATTACCGGCTTCATTTATCAAAATCCCCAGAGCCAAAGAGGAAAACTATCTCAAAATTCCTAAGCTATTATACGTTCGCAAGGTTGGGGTTCGTTTTCTGAAAGCGCTGAGTTTAAGCCTACCAGAGAGGCGAGACGCCTTTACAAAACAGCGCGCCTTAGCCAAAAGCTTAAAGCCCGATGATTTATTGCACATTCTGTAAAAGGCTTAAGCCTTCGCAGCAGAAAAAAAACCCAGCCAACCACAAACACGGTCTAATACCCCCGAAAATAATGGACCTAGTCTGCTCCGTTCCAGCGCTTCCACCTCCTCAAGTCGGATCGTTTCGGTTTCGGTCAAGCCCAGCATCCTTTGCCAAAGCTTTGCGCTGGTGGCTAATCGCGTAGGAACACCCAAAAAAAAGACATTATTATACGAGAGATCTCTTTATATTTTTCGGGTTTCCAAGCCTCCCCCGCATCCGCTGTTCGGAGCAGGACTGCCATGGGTGGCCCAATCGCATCACCTACGCCGGCAGGAGATACAACCAGAATAAGAGATCAGCCAAACGCGAGCACGCGCACTCGTTCAATCTTCGCGCGCGGGATCACCCACCACCACACAACGAGAATGCGCCATCGTCGTCTGTGAACGGCATTTTTATGTTAATTGACTAAGCATGTTAATATTTATAAACGATCTTTCACTCTCCGCGCGCGCGTTGTCGCTTAGCTCCAAATGTTGAATGCGCAACCAAGAATCGGTTTCTTATTACCCTGGTCTAGGAAATTGTTCCACGTATAGATCCCACCGAAAGTGTCTTATTTATGGTTGGAGGGAGAAAAAAAACTTCTGATAGTGTCTTTTTGGTTCTGCCCTGTCTTAGTCGTAGGCCGCCTACAAAGATTTCCGTTCCTGCAGCATCCAGCATTGCCCACATCAAGGTAATCATCCATAGAGTGAGAGTGTTAAAGATCTTCTTCATCCCTCCCTTGGATGTTCGGTCGGTATCGGATGGAAATATTCCCCTAGGACCCGGCATAGGACGATGGCTTCATTACTGGAAGAGGGAAGACAGGCAGGCAGGCAGATAGAGAAAATTAAACCGAACTGGTCAGGTGGTCGTTTCCGAGTGAGTCCCAGGAACGCAAAAGCAATGAGAAACATTGCAGAGGAGAAGAAAACAGAAGATTGCTCCGAGCACTTTTCAGCCATCATTGCTTCGGCTTAACCTCGGCTTCCCTGAAATTGTGTCAAATTCTAGGAAATTAAGACAATTTATACACTTTACCTAGCAATTAGTTTTTCTCGTTATTCAAGTCTCCTTCGTGAGGCAGGTCTGTGTTGCCCTCTGTACTTTTGCGATTCCGACCCGACTCTCAGTCGAGGATTTTCCTCGTGGCATTTGGTCGTTTTCTTTTTTCGAAAACAGAGTCATCAACAATCAGGTCAGATTCGCTACGGATATGTTTTGTGCGTGCGTATAAAATTATGATTGAAGCGGCAGCAGACGGCGAGAAAATCTACTGAAGGGAGAGACGATCCTCCAACGACGAGGTCATCCGGCTTTAGAAGATCGAGCGAGATACCGTCGCCGCCCGCTGAGCCACCTAAGCAAAACAATTTACGAACGTTTCAAACTGGGTCTTCCATCAGCATAACGTCAATCATCATCTAGAGAGCATTAATTAAGATTTTCTCCGCTGCAACTAGTCAACTGCCCATTGATACATCTGCTTCTGGTCGTTCTAAACGAAGCTGCATTTCGTAAATGTTTAAAAAAAAATGGTTTCGAAACTTTAGAACCCTCCTCAAGGCAATTTCGAAACGACCTACTAAGTTTTTTTTCCAAATCGAACCCAATCAATAACACCTGCCTCCGTTTCGGCTGTGGTTGATTAGTTACTCTGGAAGATGGAAACCGAAAATTTGGACCAAAAAATGAAAACGAAAACCCATCCTCAGCCCAACCCAACTTTTTTGCGAGAGCCAAATGTTTTTTTTACCACACACGGGATTCGATTCAAGCGCCTAAAAATTTTTTCCGACATTCCGAACCCACAGAAGGTTTTCGAACGATTTCAGTACACCCGGGTTTTCGCTTTTTGTTTTCTTTGGAATTTTGCTACCCCAGCATGGTTGCCAGCTAAAGAATGTTGATTATGGTTCCGGATTTAGACTTTATGTGGTCTGGTCAGTTGTTCGATTCACTTAACACACAAATTTGAAGAGTGTAGTGCAATGAATCGTAAGTAACTTTTTTTTGCTAAACTTTGCTTGAATTTTCGTAGCTCGTATAAAGGGTGTCCGCGATGAAATTGCCACACACAAAATCAATTCGCAAAATTTGAGATTTCATCCGATTGCCATCAAATTTCCAGGGATTGAAAAATAACTTTTAAACTTCATTACTCATTACTCGTATTTAATTTACAGTCCATACGCCAATGCCCGCACCTTGACCTTAACTCCGGCCATAAGATTCTGCACTTCTGCATTTCTTCAGTTCCTCGACGTCTTCACTACCTTAGGTCGTTTAAGAAGGTGTTGCTTCATAATCGTCCAGTACTTCTCGATGGGGCGGAGCTCCGGAGTTATTGTCCGCATACCACTTCAGCACGTCCTTGGGGTAGTGGCATGAGGCCAAATCCGGCCAGAAGATTGTTGGGACGTTATGGGCCTTTCAGGAAAGGAAGCAGCCGCTTCTGGAGGCACTCTTTCAGGTATTTACACCTGTCTGTTCATCGTGTCCTGGGTCACGAAAGGTGCACTTCGCTTCCCGCACGTGCAGATGACTTGCCAAACCAGGAATTTATTCGCAAATTTAGACATCTTCTGAATGCGGACATGCTGCGGAACGCTGAACTTATCCTTGGCCGTGAAAAACAGGTTGCCGGGGATCTACTTGAAGTCGGCCTTCACATATGTTTCGTTGTCAATTATGCAGCATTCAACTTTCGCCAGCATGTTGAGGTACAACTGCCTGGCACGGGTTTTGGCGGACTTGTTTTGCTTCTCGTCGCGATTAGGGGCCTTTTGTACCTTGAACGTTCGAATCCCAGCCTTAGTTTTGGTCTTCTGGACAAAACTTCGGCTTAGGTGCAGCTTATTACCCACATCGGCGTTTGGGTTTCGGTTGAGAGCCAAAACTACGCGGTTATGATTTTTGGTGTTGTACGGAATACTTTTTCCTACACTTCTTGTCTTCTGATCGGTGGCAATCATTCCTCGAACCGCTTAATCAATCACTCGTGACACCGTGGAATTCGCGGTTTCCAACGTTTAAGCGATGGAACGATGCGAGAGATCCTTTTTCTCGTGATGAATGCGCAAGATTTTTCACGCACGAGCTGTTCTGTCGACTCCATTTTAGCGAGTTTTAATCACAGGAATTTAAAACTTTCAGAATGTAAACAATGCACTATGAACTTAATCCACCCAAATTTTCATTAAATTCTACCAAACGGTTAAAAAGTTAAAGCAATTTCATAGTGTGGCAATTTCATCGTGGACACCCTTTAGGAGGATTATAAATTTTTTATAGCACTCTTGAAATATTTTAGGGAAAATCTGTGTCTGAGCAATATCTGGATGAAGGGTCAAAAGTCTGTGTATTACAGACAAATCAGGGCACCTGGCAACCCGGATCCAAGGGAAAAAAACTCAAAAAAGCTGTCGATATAGAACAAAAAAAAACAGATCGGAAAGCAAAAACATAACCTAGAATCAGCTCCGAGACTAATGTATTTCGAGCCTCCTGTCCTGTCAGGGGTCCTGGTGCAACCGGAAGAAAAAAGCAGGGCGGACAAAAAATCCCTCCCCGGAGCCGAAGGCGAAGGGAGTCGAAGAATGGAAAAAAAATACGAAAAAACAAAAGATGACGATCCTCTACCGCACAGAGCCTGACGCTACGTGATCATTTTTCCTCGAAGTTTGTATTCGTTTTTGTTCGTGCTCCGCCAGCCGACCAGGACTGGATTGGTTGTTTTGTTGTCGATCGCTGCTGCTGCTGCTGACTGACTGACGCTGGCTGGGTGGGTTATCTGGTGGGTCGTCGGCAGTCCGGCGGCACGACCACCTTTAAATTATGTTCCGATAATTTCTTAATATAATTTCTTTGGCCGGGCTGCAAAACGGGCCGAGAGGCGGAGAGGTCTTAAACGAAGCAGCAAGAAAACCGCAATACCACCACCCTACACCTACCCTACTGAATTCCGGAATGATCTTTCCCGAGGAGAATTCGAGACTCAGTCAGACCCCAGCCAGTCGTCATTAGTTCCGTTGTTGTGCGTGGTTTGCGTGCTCGGGGTTGCTTATTCAAACGTTTTGAGCCGTGGAAACGAGAGAACGAAAACAGTCGAATATCGATGGATGGGTCTCAAAAAGAGGGGAGAAAAACAGTCGAACGACTGACGAGGAGCTCCTTCCTGGCTGGCGTCTCATAATTTTCGGTATTATAATTATGTTGTTTCCCCTCCGGGCGGATGTCTCTATTATAACCAAAAGGTAGAGGCCGCGTGTGTGGCTTTCGAAAACATCAGGGAGCGGTACGATCATCCATGGGTCTGAGGATTATTTATGTTTACCCTGAAATTTAACGCTAATGATCGTCAAAATCAGTTTTATGCTACGGGCAGAAGTTAAAGGAACGAGCATAGAACCGCACATTTGAAGATAAATTCGTTTGATGTCTTCTAGCTGAGCGCTTAGAATCGCTTAATTAAAACGAGATGATGCTCGTCTTCGTAGACGATTTGCCGTTCTCAGACGGCATACGAGAATGATCACTTAAAAGTGAAACAGTACGATTACGAAGTTGGGAACTTCGTGTATGCGTATTCTTGTTGAACAACATACTACTTCAAAAATCCAGACAAAAACGTCTTAACTAAACTCAGTGTTAGTCATTCAATCATGGCGGCAGAGCTGATGGTGGAGATCGATCGATAGAAGCAGATCACACGTGCTTTCGTCGTTTGTATGGAGCGTGATTTCCGCAAAAGCATCGATGACGCGCCAATTCATAAACTGCTGACTCGGTTGATGTTTACGATATTGCGCCATTTCTTGTTGCCGTCTTTCGTGGACCAACTTTAGAAACGATACCGCACCGGACCCGGCCAAGATCGCCCGTATACTCATTCGATCGGATCCAGCGACCCTGGGTACAATTTCATGAAGATTAATCGAATTTAAGAAAGTACCGTGTGGAAGCCACAGAGAAAAGGGAAATAAAGACATAACTATAAATAAAATTCCTTCGGTTCTCCGCTTTGTTACACAGTTTCTCGGATATCGAAGTGCCGCAGTGCCCGAGGGCCAATTCTCTGGAAGCTCTTCAGCCGTTACGCGATCTCTTGTACGCCTCTGCCGGCTGCCGTCCAAGAAAGCGTATGTGAGGTGTGCAGCGCGGCGCGCACGATGGAAAATATAAATAAACAACATATCAAACTTTTTACGCGACGACCCGCGTCCGTCGACCGACTCTCGAGATTGCGGCGCACCGTGACACGCTTTAGTGTTACGCGCCCTCATTCGCCGTTGACGAACGGTGGTAGGACTAAGGTCAACGAAATTTGAACCCGGAGCGATCCGGGATGGAATAAATCTGCCCGTTTTTCTGTTCGCCACCTGCTTCTCACAAGGTTGTCCGGCCATAGTTCCGCGTCTTATCTGCTGGGATATATCAGTTTCGTTTTGGGGTTCGTTAGATATAAATCACAGATTACGATCGCGCGGGATCCAACTTCCAGCAGCATTATTCGTCGTCACGTGATCACCGGGGACAAGGGTTAACCCATTTCCGTTCCCACAGCTGGTATGGATCTAGTCTCCCTCCGCCCCTACCGAGGTTCCACCAGAAGAAGGTAGCCGGTGGAGCAACCCCTCGACATACCAAATTTTACGATCGTAACCTGTCATTACTTATGCACACGTAATTGTCGTTCATTTTCTCTTTTCATTCACACGCATACGCATACTGGGAATATCGGCCCAGGTCTCGAATACGAAGACGACGAACGTCTGTCCCAAGAGCTCTTTATCCCGCCCTGGTTGTCGCGGCGCGACCGTAATGAATGATAATTATCAATAAACTGATTTATTATCCTCGGGAACATCATCATTTACCCTATACGCTGACATCGCATCGGAAGGACCCAGGAGCCGGTATGATGGTTCCATATATTTTAGCTTTAGCTTTAGTCTTCCCAAGCGGATCGACCGATCCCAGCTTATGACCAACAAGCAACAATTAAGTTATCTCTGCTCTGCTGAAGGAAGCGTGTTGTTGAAAAGCATCCCTTCCGGTACAGCTTAACCTTCCCATGCCGTTCGGGTCAATATGACCCGAAGCACACATTTAAAATCTCTTTATCATCATTCCAATATACTGAAGAACTTGGAATTTTGACAGACCAAGTATGTTCTATGAAAATAAAGATCAAATTAACGTCAAAAAATTGAAATTTGAGTTTTGAAAATCGGTTCATTGGGAAATGAAATACAGCTAAGCAAAGCAAAAATTGGATATCGTTTTTTAAAGATAGAATTTTTTTCTACCGGAAGATCTGAGATAGCGGTCAAAACTTTCATTGGACCCCAACATATCTATACACTGTCGGATAGATGGATTCTTGACGATTTCAAACATCAATGAAACACTTAAATACAGAAAAGCTGTCAAAAGTAATGGGCATTTTAAAAATAAAATTGATTTTTCGGACTTTTTACTTTCTGAACCAGTTTCTGATAACTTGGTAATACATATCGACTTTATTTTAAAATTTTGAGTAATAAGAACAAATTACCTACACAATGAATATAATATCATCAAAATCGGTTTACATTTACAGCCAGGAGAACGAAATCAAACTACAACTCAAATTTCCCCGAAACGGATATTTTGCGAACGGCATGGGAAGGTTAAATGAGCTTAGGTAGTTGGGATGCTGTTGTGCCATTGCATCTTTGTAAACTTAATCTCCCGTGTCGTCGATGATTGATGCGGATTTCCGTTTCGGATCTCTCGAGGGACAAGGTTGGAAAAATAGTTATGACAGGTTCATTAAGAATTTTGTGATTTGAAATGGGTCATTTCCTCAAAAATAATTTAAATTAGGAACCCAAAACCATTCTCAATACTCCCGTAGCATTTCTTGCTTGTTAGGAAAAGGTTGAAAATTGTGAAACGGACTGGGTCCAAAGTTAATTTTTACACAAGTGTCAATTATAGTTTAAAGAATACCTCTAGCATGGTTGGTCGGAAAACAGAACTGTTTTCAGTTCGGCTTCCGAGTATAATCCTCTTTTGCTGGTCGTGCTCTATTCGTTATCTGAGTTTACGCGAGCTGTAAGCAGTGATGTCAACCTTTCAGATTTTTTTGGATCTTCCAGACTTTTTGGACTTTTGCCAGACATTTTTTTTAGGTTTCCAGACTTCCAGACTTTTATCATTTCCTCCAGACATTTCCAGACTTTTGAGTTTCGACATAAATTTTAAGACAAAACAGTCAAAATTCAAAATTTTCGTTGCAAAATGTTAGGAAAATATTCGAATTAGTAATTTAAGAGAGAGGAATACCACGAAGATGGTAGTAAAATAGGAAGCTAAGCATAAAACGTAGTACCGCCGACACCACCGCAATGGTCTCAGGCATTGATAGTGTACATAATGTATGATTATTATCAAGTAATAAGTGTTATACCCCAAAAATGCAATATTACGATCTGACGACCAAAAAAAACTCATCTCCTAAAAGTTTGCCATCCAGACTTTTCCAGACATTTTTTCAAAGTCTTCCAGAAATTTCTGAAAAATAGTTGGCATCACTGGCTGTAAGCGACTCGGACGGTAAGCAGAGTTCCCAACTGTTTTTTCATAAAAGTCTGGAAGATTTTGAAAAAATTTCTGGAAAAGTCTGGATAGCGATCTTCGTAGATGGTGCCCTATTTTTTATCGTCAGATCTAAATTATGCAGATACTGCTCTTATTTTAATCGTATTTTCATATAACTATCAATTGCACGGCTCTTAACGATCTATGCTGAACTTCCAGTTCCACATATATCTTCACAGAATTTCTCTCTTTAAATATCTTTCACGCTTTTTGATTCCTTATTCTCATAATCGCCTACCATTCCGCCTCCAACTTTTTCAATTTTTATACTTTTGTTGACCCAATAGTCTGTAATTATCTGGAAGAAATGTCAAAAGTCTGGAAGTCTGGAAACATGAAAAAATGTCTGGCGGAAGATCAAAAAGTCTGGAAGATACAGACTGAATCTGGAAGGTTGACATAGCTGACGGAAAGTGTGAGCCTTTCGCACCTGAGTTTGAGCTGTGTTTCAGTCATACACTCTAATGTAAATGGAGAAAAAAACTATTTCAATTCCCACCACACAACGTACAAAAAATAACAACAATTTCTTTCCCGCTGTCAGGGTTGCCACGTTGAAATCTTTAATCCTATAAAAAGAATTACAGATCAACAAAAAATCTGCACTGAACAACAACAACAACAAAAATCATGAGTGGAAAATATTTGGCAAATCTGTAGTTTTTTTTACTGTTGCTACCATATCTTTCCTTTCAATTTTTCAATAATCAAAATAAATTAATTAACTAAAAGGTATTTTAAAAACCGGTAGCTTCAATCAACTGTGTTATCATTTCTCATAATTGACGAATTTCACATGAAAGTGAATTCTGTCTTTTTCTAAATGAGACGTTCAATCGATATGGTTTCGTTTGTCTATTTCAAAACGCTTTTTATGGTTTATTGTTATTATTAAAAGTGGAATCTGTACTAATTTTAACCAAATCCTTCAAATTTGTCTTCTGTGCGGACAGAATCTGTACCAAAAAAAAAAATCAACTTCCTAGCTGACTTGCAGTTTATATCGAAAAACACCGTTTAAAATATCATCTGAATCGAAGATTACCATCGGTTTAAGAGGTCAAAGGAGTTTTGTTACAGATTTGCTTGATGTTCCCATCATTGAACTACAAAATCAATCCTAATTTAAAATTTTTGAAAAATTAGAACGGCCTCTAGAAAATCAGAACACCTGGCACCTGAGAGCAGCGGCTTTTTTCGTGAACCTACCAAGCAAAAACTATGTGAGCTCTCAGATTTCTCCTCAGCACAATGCGCAATAGATTTTTTCGGAGAAGGGAATTCTCTTCATTAGCGGATGTGAATGCTCTCGCTCACTCTTATGTGTTAACAATCTATGTGATTTATCACTCCCTGCACAGCTTGGGGGGAGCAGACGAATAAAATTGCACTCTCTTTCACTGGACAAGCTGATCTGAAGAGTTGCCATCCATGGCCTCAAGAACCCAGTTCGCGCGTTCTCTTAGAAATCGACAGAGCATGCAAAAAATTGAGAGTTGAGTCACCGAACTTAGAATAAAACGGTTAATTTTGGCGACACTCCAAGAACGCAAATATTCTCATTCGGTTTGTTCTGCCGAGATACCTAGCTAGATGCAACGAATACGAATGCGTACATGCGAAATCAGTTTGAATCGTACACTCGTACGATGTGCTCGCCTGTTTTTTTATATGTGCTTTCAATCGTGGCAGTCGACTTTTCAGGCAGGCAAACACGCGTCTCGAAGGGAAACATACAAACACGATTCGTGGCACTCACCTATGGTGGGTTCCTCTCTGCCGATTAGATGATGCAAAATCGCCAGAGAGATCGTAACGATCCCTCTGTCGATTTATTTTACCTCTCTGCCGATTTATGTTTACTGGGTATAAATCCAAGTCTCACACAGTTATGAGAGTCTAGTTTAGGGTTACCATACGTACTCTTTTAAGAGTACATGTACCCTTTTTCGATCAAGATAGAGCGTACTCTTCTTTTTGTGAAAGTTTGCGGAATGTACTCTTTTTTTTGTTCAAAGGCATGGAACAACAGCGCACCACAGCAATTTGAACTCTTTTTGAAATTGAACATTTTCTCATGTTTGCGATGTTCTGATCTTTTTCTCTTCGAAAGTTCGGATGGGTAACAAGGTATTCGATAGTTCGAAAGAGCAATGGGGAAGCAATTCGTATGAAAGAAGCAAGGAGGTATTCGTGCCCGAAAATGCTTGGAGGTGTTTGATAAGCTGAAAGAGCAACATTGTTTTAGCTATATTTTTATGCTGTTTTGATATACGTTCCGTATACATTATAGAATGATCGTATGAAAGTTGATACAACAGCATTTACCTACCATAAATGCATACATAAATTTCATTTCTTTCTAAAGCAACGAAAACTACATCAATTGGGCGTTATCCGACACCTTACTCGTACCTATCGGAAGAATGCAAGAGAGCGCAAGATGTAGCTCTCATAGCCTTTATATCATTGCCAGCGACAATATTTTCCTGTTTTTTTATTGGTCAATATTTATGATTTTTAGACATCTGGATGCAGAAAGAACATGATGATGATTTTCTCACTTGAATTTCTATCACATATAAATTCAAATTGACTTCGGACGACATTTTATACGATCTTTTCACTATGCAGTTGAAATTGCGATTCGCAACACCATTGTAAATGACTTAAGTTATCATTTTTGATACGATTTCATGTTTGTTGGGTAAGAATTCGATGGTCCGAAAAAAATCGAGAGCTTGAAAGGGCGAAGAGGTAATTGATCATACGAAAGAGCAAAGAGGTGTTTAATAGTCCGAAAGAGCAAGCAGAAATATGAGCTGTTTGAAGCCTAAGGGTTTTGGTCCTTCGAACCGGATCGTAAAATGTTCAAAATCATCTTTAATGTCGTCTCCAGTGAACCATGAATACCTTACTGATGAGGGTGGGTTGGGGAAAGAATTTGTGTCTAGCAGCGTTGCCAGATTGCAAACCGCACAAATCCGTAGGTTTGGGGGAATTCGAAAAATGTACTGATTTTGGTAAAATGAAACCTGATGACTTTTTTTTATTTTTTTTGGTCGTCAGGCACAATTTTCGTTTATTTGCAGAATCCCTTAATATTTTTTTTTGATAATCCGGAAAAAATCCATAGGAAATGCTGAATATCCGTAGATTTAGAGCATTGATCCGTAGATATGTACAAGTCCTTGAAGACTTTGGCTCCACACAACTATTCCAGAAGGATAAAAAAAGTGTTTCGAGATGAACGTTTCCTTTCAGAACCATATTAAAAATTTTCATAAATATTCATTCAGTGCTCAACAATAAGGAAGCGAACTAAAATATTTCGAAAACGAACGGAAATAAATATAATAAGCGATAGTTTAAATTAAAATTTACTTATTTTTAAAATTAATTTCGTAATGCTAATTGCCCTTCATTCTACCAAAAAGATGTTTATAATTCCTCCACCATTAATCAGTGTGTTGAATCTGAGATTAAGAAAACAACAGCAACACCTCCTAGGTAGTCCGCACTACTTCGGAGAGCTTTTTATTTATTTTAAAACTCATTTGCTTTCCAGAGTTGATGACTTTCCTCTTGGCATTCACATGATCTACCTTCCTTCCTTGAGCCAAACTGTCTAGTGGCAGAACCCACGGTTCACGTACCTATCGTATAATGAACGCGACTCACACGACGATCAACTAGAGGGAGAGAGCGAAGTTTGCGGTACGCTGGAGGTTGCAGATGGAGAAGATCACTTGACTACTGCATCATCATCAGCGGATAGAGTACCTTCCTCGAATGGAAGAAAGTGAAGCGTTCGTCTTCTACTTCTCTTTCATCAAGTGGATCCAATGACAGCAACCAACCGCGGTTCACAGTAGTGCCACACAGAAGTGCTGCTGAGGCTTCTTAATCACTTCCATCTGGGATGCTACAAACTATTGCATAATTAGGCAGAGGCAAGCAGGCAGGCTCTTTTGATCTGCTAATTGAGTTGTATTTATACGAGATTCTCCGGCAATGAAGACGCCTCAAAGAGGTTTAGCGGTAAATTTAATACCCTTGACCGATGCCGGTCGATGGCGGTGCGGCTTCAAGTACCTATTCGGACGACATTGCGATCAGAAGAAGAGTTTCGCAGCAATCAAACGAAACCGATCTATTCATTTTCCGTGAATTGCACCAAGATGGATGGCCATATGTTTTCGCTCACATTACACGGCAAACCTTCCAAGACATTATCATCACATTACTGGTGTCGATTGAGAGCTACCGTCCAAAATTTTTGCTGCCTTCTTCCGTCAGTTATCGACGCTAACGACAGCCGGAGATTATGATGAAATATGGGAAAACAAACTAACACGAAAGTTGAGAAAAGGAGAACGAAAAAAAAACTACGCACAACTCCATAATGAGTAATGCCATATTCGTTTTCATCTGGTGGAAAGATGGTTGTGCACCAACTGCTGTCAACTTCATATAAAAAAAACGCTTTGACAGCACTTGGTGCACTACCGGTGCACCACCAGAATGAAAACGAATATGGCATAAGTAAACATAAATCCCGGGATTTCGGTGGTATCGCGCTCGCTGTTGTTCGCTGCAGTACCATTCCATTGTGTTGGGTGCCAGCTTTTTTTTTCCTTGGATCGAGGCCGGGAAAGCCCTCTTCCGGCCATACATATTTACTCGTCTAACAGTGGGTGCATCCCGGTCAATCAACGTTTGCTTTGGCCCAGCAGCAGCAACGTAAGCACATATTGCATTCGGATCCCAAACATTCTGTTGCTGTGACTGACTGACTGACTAGCAACAACAAAACAATCAAACGACCACATGTGAGAAAGAACGCTCCAGTTCGTTCGGTAAACTTCTGCTGAAGTGGTCAAGTGCAGTTGGGTGTCGTGTTTCCGAGAGGAATTCTGAAAATTTCCACATTTCTATGCTTATGTAAAACGATTTGTGTTGTTTTGTTTTTTTCATCGGAATTTTTTTTTAGATTTGGTGCTATAAAAGTATAGCTCGGGAACCGTTTTTGACCTTGAGATCGGTTGTAAAATTATAGTCGTTGAATGGTTCGACTTTATTTTTTTTTAGCTCAGAGGCTTTTCTTGGATTTTAATTTACCAAGAACAAACAGAAAACGTGAGGATATAGTGTAATTAGCAGAATACATTTAGCTATCGTTTTTATCATGAATGTCATGAAGATTTCACAGATAGTTCAGTTTAGTTCAATTCAAAATCGAATACGAATCTTAATCCTCTGGTTACTGCCCTATTTTTATTTTCCCTGTTAAGCTATAAGATTCCATTGGTTCTAGCCAAAAAAAATCATTATACAAATAAAGATATCGATTGACAATCGAGTAATTAATTTGTGCGGCTGATTTCACAACGCGATAATAACTAATTGAGATGTTCCTCAGCAATCAATCTCCCTCTGTCTTATTGTGCTGGATCATAAAAAAACACCTTCGTTCATATTGTCGAGTGAAGCAGTAAAGATACGCCATATGAGGAGTAGTCCTGCCCTGCCCTGTCCCCTCCCCCTTTCAAGACGGTTCAACGGGTATTTATACCGTGGTCTCGTCAATTTTGAATCGCGCATCAGCAGCGATCGCGTCTGGGCGGTCCCTGAGAGAGTTTTGATGCCAGAGGAAAAAGAGGTCACAGCAATTAAAGAGGCAATAAAACAGACAAAATTGACGCATCGTCAGTGACAGAGACCTTTCATGTGACAAAAGTGTCGCACCTCTTCTCACCTTTTATTTTATTTTGGTTTGAAGATTTTTTCCCCGATGCCATAACATCGGTGGAAACACAATACCGTAGTCAGCTCGAAGCCATGAGGGGCAGATCCAACAAACAAACCCGAAAATCTCCTCTCAAAATAATAAAACATTTTTAGCACGCTTGGCAATAAATTTCGTATCTTTCGAAAAGTCTCATTAAGCATTCATAAATTATCGGTGTGTAGAATGAAGAAAAGTCGCGTTTGTCGATGCGTCCCCGTCTGTCGTTTTCTTGGGGGATGTCCAATGCCGGTGATGAACGAAAAACAGAAAAAAAATCCGTACAATCATGGAGGGGATCTCTTAAAATAAGCTCGCGGCTTCGAGAAAACGACGCGTCGTCGTTGCAAGACAAATGGCAGAACATTCATTAGGCGACAATCGCGAGCTACCGTTTTGATTGTTTATCATATTGGCTGGAACGGTACGGAACGGTTCGCGGTTCGTTCGTCACGCGCCTTGTGCGCTAAGTCGGATTTGATTTCTGCGCCATTCAGCGAATTGATTGATCAGTCAGGGGCACATTGCGAGTGACCATTTAAAGTTCTGGACTTGAGTGATTTTTTTTGTTTTTACCTCGAAAATGGACCCGGAATGATCACTGTTTGGGTTTGAAAGAGTGACCTAATTTCGTGAAGACTATTTCAAGAGGTAAGAAAGAACTCCAAATTCGAAGAACTAGCTTTTGCTGAACATCAGAGATTTCCTGTCAGCCCGCAGAATGCGATCAGTTTCTTTCATCACCCACAACTGCATCAGAGTAGAACAGCCGGATTGGGTATCATCATCTTTATAGCTAGCAGTCGAATGCATTCACCAGGAGTTTCCATACGTGTGTCATTCATGAAACTTCTAAACAGGAAAAAAATCGGAACTCCCCTTTTCGTATTTTCTCCGCGGAGTTGTGCCTGCTTTCCTTTCAACTGGTCACGTTTCGTTTCCATTCTCTGGCATATGGATTGGAGAAAAAAAACCTTTATTCAAGGAATAAATAGATCTACCATCGGATATTCTATTCAACACACCGGATACGGTTCTTGAAAAAAGGCATTATGCGGGTTATAGAAACAGTAGTCGGACTAAAAGCATAGTGTGAGTTTCACCTTCTAACGCAAAGATAAATCTCTAGTGTTTTAGTCGAGACTGCAGTATTTTTGAGTTTTTCAATTTTACGTGTGATTAAAGTTGTTTGTCTAAAAAACTCACGAACTAATTTAGCCCTCATCCGTCTCTGAAATTTTTACCCGTCACAGTCCCTGTAGTGTCAATTTGACACTCCTGACTAAAATCTATATATCTCTATTATTTCCTAGCCGATTTTTAGAAAATTTATAGTTTTGGAAACCTCGTGATGTGACTTAAATATGTTTATCAGACAGTATTGAGCTACAACACTCCAGTTGTCCGTTATTCAAAGTCTAGGAGAAAAAGTCCGACAAAACATACTTCGGAAAAATGACCGTAGATCAGCTTTGGATAGCTAAAAAAAATCACTTGGTGTCCAAAAATCCTGAAGTTAGAAGCTAAACAGAACTTTTCTAGGTGAATAGTGTCTGAGAAACATATTTGAGTGACATCACAAGGTTTCCAAAACTATAAATTTAGTAAAAATCATTTGAGAAGCGAGAGAGATACAGCGGTTTTAAGTGAGGAGTGTCAAATTGACACTCAAGGTCTGATTAGGGATTTTTTTCCTGTGCTTTCATGGTGCGTCCACAAAAATAAAAATGTATTATGCATAATTAAAGATTTCAAGAATTTATTGAGGGTCCCCGAAGAGATTGTTTTATTTGGATGCACCTGAATAAAGTTACAAGCCGCCAAACTTCCAGTAACGTCTTTTTGACACTCAAGAGCGGATTAGGGTTAATATATCGATAACTTTTAAACACTGAGCCAGTTAAACTAGCTTGTTGACTTTCGTACTCAACTTAATCTAATAACTTGTTGGTCGATTCATGATGTGCTGCGCGTCGCCACGTTGTAGTTCCGGAAGCAGGAGGACCGTCGATGTAATGGCGTATCGACTGGGTGCAGAAACCATCGACTTTGCTGGACTCCGTCGTTGCAGGCGTCTTCCTTCGTTGGCTGTTAATCGGCCTGCCCACGAGAGTGCCCCGTATCCGGACTGGCCTAGAAAGGAAGTCCTCCTTAGGAATTAGAGTTCCGCAGAACCCGAAGACGGTGTAGAAGTAGAACACTTGTCTCTCGGGTAAAATCCTTGGATGTACACGAACACTGTAAGGAAACCGACTTAACTCACGGACGCCTGTTATAGATGATACTCGAAAAACGGAAGCAAGCTTCCTTTTCGGCTTTCTCGTTTCATTTTCTAAATATTCAATTGACAGCAGCTTGCAGAAATGTAGCCTACTGTGGTGCTATCTTTTTGTGAAACTTTACAAAGACATGAATTTTCTAGAACATAACATTTAAAAATACAAAACAAAAACAAAAATTAAACGATTTGTAACCAATTGATTACAATCCTTATCCAGTTTCCCATAAATATGTATATTATTTAGATCGAGAAAATCTGATATCGTGTAGTAAGAAATTGGATTCAAGATTTGTTAACAAGATGCTAACTCTCATAGCATGAAAATAGTCACATGCAACTTTGTTATATTTATCAATTTAACAAAGAATTCATAGGAAAAGTTCAACGTCACCAACATCTCCGAACCATTCAAAAACATTCCTATACAAAAAAAATGGAGGCAACTGTTCAAGAGGTAAATTGCGGGAACGAAAGGAAAAAATCGCTCCAAGATTGATGGAATTGAGACATCAAATCGCAACGCACGTACCTACAGAAGAGGGAAAAAAAAGGCAAAAACACTCCAACTAACCGCCCAGCAGCCAATCCAAGGCACGGCAGCAGCAGCACGAAAAGGTCGACTCCAATTCAAGCACCAACTTTGGACCAACAACCAAGAACCTCGGACCCGGACCGACCCGGGGTGTATGTGTGTGGCTAATGAAAGGAGGCGCGCGCGCTCTTTTGGGCTTTGGACCCAGCTGTGCGCGCGTTCTTTGGGGTCCCTCGTCGGAAAGGTTGTACGGGACGGACCGGCAGCAGCTCCCTTCGGTTGGCAAAGTTTTATGCTGCGCTGCGCGGATGATGGTAGCCAGCCCAGTACCCGAAGAAAAGAGAAATCCAAATAACAACTATGTGGCTGCCGACGACGACGAAGATCGAAAACATCGTCATCATCATCATCATCATCATCTGTGGCTGCTGCGCGGCCAGGAGGTTTGCAGATGAAGTTATTATTTCGTCGGGATGTGGGCGCATTTGTACGACGACGGCAACTACGGCGGAGTGCCCGCTGGCAGAGTTGCCTGCGCCTTGGAATGGGGTAATCTACGACGGAACGAGCACGGCGGCGGCCCTCATAGTAGATATACACAGAGAGACCGCACACACAGGGGGTTGATGGCGAAACAACAACAGCGCCAGTCGCATGCAAACGGTGAGATGGCGAGACGAATCTACCGCAGCAAAAGCAAAAGCAGCAGCAAAAACACGAGCGAAAAGAAGGAGATAAAAGGAAAAAGATAGCCGGGTCCGCTCGCTCGAGCCATGCCAGGCCCTCAGAAACGTGGATTGGACTAAAGCTCAGCTTGTAGAGCTCTGAAACTAATGTCTCAATTGAAAAGTATAAAGTTTAAATTGAGATATTATAATGGCAGAGTGTGTCGGGTAGGTAGATGGATATTATTGCTTTGATGAAGTATTCATTTGCGATTTACAAGGAAGCCTATAGCACGGTGAATGGAAAATGTAATTTTTCTTTCGTTAAGTGTTGGTATTGCAGTTTTTGGATGCCATGGATTTGACTCCGAAACTCCATTCCTTGATAGTTCCCAGAAGGTAAGAGTTCCGATACCGTCTAATGAAACTCCCAAAAAATCGTTTGAATTTTGTCAGGAAGATCTTCTTCGGCCAGGCACATTCTCCGAATTCCTCAGGTAGCCATATGACTCATCTATTCCCCAATAAAAATCGGCTTTCCGGGGCAGACACGAACGAAAGGCCACTACAAAAAACGATCTGTATACATTGATCGTCGTATCCCGGCTAAGCTATTTAAGAGAGTCATAAACGATGTCAGTGTTGGACGAAAGCAATTGATCGGTTCCCTCTGTCCGTTCGTTCGTGCCAAATCTCGTGATGTGCCGGGCGGCTTGGCAAGATGCGGAAGGCGGCCGACCCACGTTGGATTGTACTCCGCCATTCGCCACAGATTCGACGAAAAGAAGAAATAAAACATAATTAAGATGTTTGGTTTGTTTTGAAACGTTTCTGCTGCCTTTCGCGCTAGGATCTCTCAATCAACTCTAGCAGCAACAACAACAAAAAAGAACAGCAGCATTCCACCGGCCGCCGTTGCCTGCCGTTTTGGATCGGTTGTTCGCGAGCCCGATTATCCCATGGGGAGCCCCGTAGAGTTCCTAGTCGTTTCCATTAGGCCAACCAGTTCGTGGAGCTGAATGGCACCACAGCTATACTAGCGCAACCGAGAGCGAAAGAAACGCGATTTAACCGAAAGGTGAATAATAATAAATCTGTTATTATAGCGGACTTTTGTTTTCCTCTAGCTATCCGTACTTTTGCCTGTTCTTCAATTTGTATAATTCGTTTCGTTGTAAATTAAGAAATCACAGTTTTTTTCTACAACGTCAAATCGAGTTTTGATTCTTTTCTGAATATAGCAACCTCCTGAGGCTGTTGTCCGCGGCTGGAATCGCTCTAAGCTTTCTATAGGTATAGATATGCCCGAGCTGCTGCTGTTTGGTTAGGTTATTGCAGTAGTAACGAGTGTGCGCGCGGCTTAACATTTAAGTGAACTCCCGAGGTGTCTAGGCGAGCCCCGGCAACAACGGTTACGATTGAACGTCTGGCGCTGGACCGAAGCAGAAAAAAACTAACTCGCCTCGCTATTGCCTGCCAGATAGCCGGATCCATCCGCGCGTGGTGTGCGGCATGTTTCCAGCTGAATTATGACTATTTTGTTAGCGCTGACTGGCCCTGGACAGGAAAAGCGCCACACCGCGAATGAATTCGATTACAACGACGACAACCGCAAGATTATAGTATGGTCTGGTCGGTCATCAACAGTCTAGCGACGATGACGGGGACGGTAGGAACGCGGTGAACGGCCGAGCTGCACACATGCCTCGCCTTGCTTCACGGCCGCGCTTCGAGTGAGCACATATACACAGAAATTGAACGACTCCGGTACTCCGGTGGTCTCCACTCGGATCGACTATGTAACAACCACCGGTGCCTTGGCGGCCAGCCGTCAGACCCCCGTTTGTTTAATAGCGTTGCGGCGAGTTTGGTGTGGCCACTCGCCGTCGCATCTTCATCTGCAACCGCAAGAACCTTGACAAGGTTGTTCCGTGTCCATGCGGGCAGTCTCAAGGTCGCTAAGTTTTGATTCAGCGAAATTGGAATCATATCCCAGCCTATTTTACTAAGATTATCGTTTTGTGTCGAAAGCGTCATGCGTTAAGAATGAAGTTAGTCGATGAGTTCCTTTGAATTCAGTCACAGTATTCGAATAACCCATATATCTAGTGTTTCACAGGCTACTTGCTAGCATTCGTATATTCATTCAGGAGGTTCTTTGAACCTTCTTTTTGAATGTTAGTCATGCGTTAATCCTTGATCAACTGCTATAACTGATCAAGGATTAACGTTAAACTTCAAGAGTGTTTCGGTTCACAAGTTTCAAGACAATCGGAAACAGGAAAACTAAAAAATATCACCGCATTTCGAGGAACCAACAAATCTCCGCTGTCATCGCGATCACGTCCCACGTTCCTTGATCTTCAGTTGCGCCCATTTGCGTCCTTCAAACAACAACAACCCAAAAAAAACAGAGCCGTAAAGTAGGTTTTTCAATGGCCTTACTACGCGAGGGACAACTACGGGAGCGAGCGTGCGCGCGCGGAAATGTGGAATCATTTAATCTGATATTCAGACCTACCGCATCGGCACTGTTGCCGCACAGTGCTTATTTTCGTCCCTTCAAGCCACCCCATAATCTCCTTCCTTCTTCTTCCATACGTCAGTCAGGCAGGCAGGACAGGCACGATTCATCACAGAAAAAAATACGAAAACACTCGTGGTGAGCGCTCAAACATCGTCGAGAAGAGCGAACAGCGGAAACGTCACCGTGGTGCCCTCTGTCAAAACGATACAAATACATTTGCGACATGTGTTCCTCGTTCGTTCGGCTGGAGCAGTCGAGGATCGCTCTTGCTCATACTCTCCTCACCGCGAATCAGCAGTGAGAGAGATCAATTCAACTCTCAAAAAGTTTGCTCGCACTCACACCACCCAGCGTCGACTGTTTGTGGTAGTGTGGATCATGCTTCGCTCACACGCAGCAACGGAAAATGTCTTTATTATTGTGTAGTAAATCCAAAACGGAGGAATTATGAATCAGGGTGGTCCGTGCTGCGCTGTGCCAAATACGGGCATCGTGCGGTATATGGCGTCGTGGCGTGGAGCTGCCTCTGACAGAGAAAGAGAGACGGGAGGGATACTTCCATCAATTCTCTGCGGCGAGGAAGTCCCGGCCTACTACTATGCTGTATTAATGATAATATAAGCATTATTAATGTTAACCAAACATTTTATTCTTCTTCCAACTCCAGCTGTCGGGGTGATCGCAGCGTATTCTTATTCATTGCCTGTGTCATTCAGCTTTGGCTTGCTCCTTTGCTCGCTGTGCGGTAGACTTGCGCTCCTTGGCTTCCGTACGTTCCCCATTCGCGATCGCGATCGCCGCACAGCTTTTAATTTCTGTGTGGCGGTTTTTCTTTAGTCAGTCGTACCGTATTCCGCAACACAGAGATCTGAATAATTACATAATAAATATTTATTTTAATTATAGTCCATTCATTTCTATTATTGCCGCTATTGTCAGTCGGTTACCCGGCAACACGTCACACCACTGCTGCTGACATCAGTGATGCGCTTTTGGCTGTGTTGTGGCGTATTGAAGCGATTGAAGCATGGTAGCGTAGTTGTGGTGGTGTTTGGCAACTACTGCCAACGCAAGCATGGTAGCACAAGGCGACGTTTAGTTTGTGTACCGACTTAATTGTTTCTGTCTCTCGGTAGGATTGCCGCAATGTGGATGAAGACGACGACGACGACGACGGTTTCGAACAATGAAGTGACAACGACGATCACTGACCTTTTTGCCGTCAACAGAGCGGCGAGTGCGAGTTTATGTGCACTTACTTTTGACAGTTCGCGTACGGTTAAACGGACGTAAACTTGTGCGTGTGTCCTGCATAACTGGGCACACTGTCGTAGCGCCAGTCTGATATGGGAAAAGAATGTTGTTTATTCATGCTCTGTTACATAGTGACCTGATTAACCTGTATACACCGAACATAGGCGTGTATTTTGACACATACTGGCTGCTGGACCCAAAAGCGTTGACAGTTTAATTGATTGCAATCAGTCTTACGCTTGACCGTAGCACATTGAGTATTTCAGCTAATCAAACAGATGACTTTACAGATATGGCTCTTAGGAGCAACCAAACCGTTTTTCACAAAAAAAGTCATCTAATATAGATGACAAAAATGCAAATACCCTGTCGGAAAAAGTTGCTGCTTCGACAACCCGTTGGGTCCTTTCAAGCATCCTAAATTGACTGATTTTTCTAAAAATTCGGATGTAATTTTCTTACTGGGATGAAACTACTCCAATAATGATCAAAGCGTACGCTGGTGTCGGCATTGCGTACCACTGGGATGCTTAGCCAAAAGCAGTACCAAAAGTTTAAATTGAGTGTCCCTCATATGTAGTCAGATTGACGTAGTTGGTAGTATATTAGCCTTGAAAACCCTTTTGATCATTATCGTATCTTAATCATGAAAAACGTAGTATTGCTTCGGTCGTTTAAAGGTGTCAGATTTATTACTTAGCTCTAATGGGAATAAATCAAAACCCCCGTAACGCCGAATCGTCGAACACTAATTAAGTCGTACAATTTTGTGATAGCTCTTTTACACACAGTACCATGAATATACAGAAAAAAGCCAATCTGCCGCCGCCGCCGGCATTTCCCAGTAGTCGCCCGAAGGCGGCACGATACTAATAAACACATAACTCCGAAGCAAAAGTAAACATAAATATCCGCAAAGTTCAAATAAACCATCATCGTCATCAGAAGCCGCGAGAGACAGAATGTAAGAAAACCGAAACGGCAGCAAGAAAGCAGAAAAAAGGAACGGTTCATGGATCCGGTGTGGTGCCGCCGCCGTGGAAACCGCCGCTCGAATAGAGGCCAATCATCATCTCGGGCACAGGGTTGGTTGTTGTTGTTTGCATGCCACACAACAAGGAAACAGGGGCTGGACAGAGGCGGCAATAAAACAAAAGGAAGAAAGAAAACACACATATTTGCGATTGAGAAATCCGGTAGCAATTTATAAGAGATGGCAAAATTTAGATAACGAAAATGACATATTTCCAGTTCGATTCTGGAGCCCAGCAGTTGCTTCTACATCAGCTCAGAGTGGCCAGCAGAGATAAGGTACCGATCGCCGATGGATGATCGATGGATGCCTGTGTCGGTCAACTTCAAACGGCCATGTAGCCCAGTAGCCACGACGGTTCCCATAGCGAATGGTGGCCACACTTCAATTTCAGTATGTTTACATTCACTCAATCGGCATATAGGCAAATGTTTGTCCTGGAGGGTTTTTTCTGCTGCTTCTTTTTCTCTCTCAATTATGTTTTGGAACAGAGATTCGAGTTACTACTGATGGCGGTGGCAGCGGCGTCAGAAAGTTGTGGTGGCACCACTGATAAGCTGATGTAACTCTGGGCTCCCTTTTCATCAACCATCATTTCAATAGTTAGTGATTATACCGTTGATAGTGATGGCGCTAGTAGAATAGGAAATGATCACACAGGAGCCTATGGTTCGGGAATGATGAGCTAGATGTCGCCCAAAATTTCTGGGCGATAAAATATTCTTTCGTTTGCTTAGGGAATTACATCAGTTTATCAGTGGTGGCACCACCGTGGTCATTCGTCGTCCGGTCCGCCAGACTTTCGAAGACGACGACGACGATGACGATCATGTGGCCAAAGGTGATGATCACACATAGCTGGCGGATGCTGCTGACACCGACATTTAAGCAATATTTGTATAACTCTGTTTGTGAGACATTGAATTTTATTTTCATACAATTCCTAGGGTTTATTGGCACTCATATTTTGTCAAAATTTGTTAAACAATTGTTTGAAATTGAAGGAACAGTTTTTGTCGGGAGCGGAAAATTTAAACTTGAATATGGTGTTTATTTTCCTAACTTATCATTTATTTCTGTTGACAAATCTGTTTGTGAGAAATTAGATTTTATTTTCATTTCATCAAATTATAATTGGTATCCATATTTTGCAGAAATTAGTAAGGAAAATGTCCAAAAGTACAGTTTTGTCTGGAGCGAGAATTTTGAACTTGAATATTGTGTTTATTTTTATAACCTATGACTTATTCTGTTGGTAGAATTGACAAGTATTTACTTTGATTACTTGCCCCTTTATAAGATTTTTTGTATTTATTTAAAATCTGTGAAAATGTACACAAAAGAGGTGTTTACGAGTTTTATTAAGTGGAATTCGTAAGATTGCAGATAACTTTAAACCCGTTTGAACATAAAATGTGTTTACAGAATGCCACACACTTGGTTTTTACACTGACTTTCAGCCATAAAAATTGCTGGTTGTTTTGCGGAGAGTCAGCGAACATGCTTTGCCTGATGAAATCTTAGCAGGCAAAATCCAGCAAATTTACTGTTTGTATTAAACATTTTAGAAATACAGAATTTTTAAAATTTCTATTTCCTTTTCGCAACCTTTCGATTTCCGGCTCGAAACCACAGACGACGATGCATTGCCAAAAACAAACATTCTAACCTCATCAGCCGAACGACGGGTGGTGTCTGCAACGTGTCTTAAGTGAGTTCTAATTTTTTTTTGCTTCTCAAGAAATCAAACCGTTCTTGACTTGCATTTGCGAGGGCCAGAAAGATAACAATGCACCACTTAACCGAAAATCAGCAAACACGATCTGCTGATGTGTTTTTTTCTTTTTCCATTTTCTGGGCAACAAAACACAGGGCCACACACATTGTCCGGTACCCCCTGAGGATGACTGACGGGTGGGTGAACCCCGAACAAACGAACGGACGAAGGACACCCTCCGGGATTCCAAGTAGGCATTCCGCTATCCCGGTCGGTCGTCGAAAAATTCGAATCCAAGAAAACCCATCGGAATGGCAAATCCCGCCTTCCCTGTGCTGTTGATGTTTTCTGTAGAATTTCGAGAAAGTCACGTTATAGGTAAACACAACAGAAAAGAAACTGCCCAGACATATTGCGCTTGTTTTGCATTTGTTCGGAGCTGTTTGTGCGGTTACAATTCAAGCAAGTAGAGCCATTCGATGAGTCTATGTATTTTATTGCTAGCTAGCTAGACCACCCAGCTCTTCTTCTACACGTCGGAGGTCGTATCTGTGACAAACCATCAAGACAGATTACCATAATGCCGGGACATGAATGGAGAGAAGATGCCTTGAATGAATTTTGTGCTTTTTTATTGAACCGGCAAATTACGCTGCCAATGAATGGCTCTAGTGTAGGCAAGAATCGAGCATTACACCGTTATCAGTTTAATAAAACAACCATCCACGAATGGTGAACTGTCTATAGTTGATAATCCCTTTGAACTGGAGATTATGCTTGATGAGAATGATTGACCTATTGCTCCGATCGTTGCTTACGAAATAAATTAAACGAGTTTTTAAATACCTATTACTATACGGAAAATTTAATTTAATAATAGGTTAAGTAGAGCCAAATATTTTCATACCTCTTCTTACGAAATTGATGAGAATTATTTGCTCAGTGTTTAATATGATCGACTGATATGACTTGATTCTCTATTCATTTTAATCACACGCATGCCAAAATAAGTAGGCTTTTCGATGTCAAAGTAGGCATGCATTTCATTTCAGGAAAAATAGTATGTTTTCAAGTTTATGTGGTGAATTTTTTTTAAACTGTTAAAAAGTTAAATAAAGGGAAGCCTGTTTAGAGGACTGCACATCGCGATTGGAGGAGAAAACCCGAGGTTGTCTGGAAGTTGAAATTGAAACTGATATCCAACTGGTAGGTTGTAGTTTTATGTTGTTTAAACCCCCAAACACTTAATAATATGCAACATGACAATCCTTCACGTACGATCGACGACACGCTGCTGCTAGGGAATCATTCTCTTCGGCAAAGCTGACAGCTGACGGAATGGAATTTTCATTCGCGCTGATTCGCCTCAGCTAACTCTCTTTCTGTTCATCCATTTCACTGCTCGATCTGCCAACGCGCCAACGATCAAGCGAGCCAGTGAAATGTGCCATGCTGGGTGGTCCTCGAAAGCCCGAAGCAGTCCTTTCCCGGGTACAGTTGAAGTATGGCAGGAAAAAAACCCGCCTGTTTTAACTTTTCGATATTTCTCCCGGTCCCCTGGAGGCCTCGGGCTTGCTGCTGGCCAACGCCTGCGCCTCAGCTTCCATGCCGTGTCCACATATGTAAAGCTGTTGGCAAATGTGTAATTCAGGTAGCTGCGTTAAAACTTGTTCTGCCAGAGATAGCAAACGCCGCCGCCAGCAGCGGTGCCTCTGTCGTTGATTGAGATACGCGAGATTTTGCCGAGCTAAATGAGTCGTGCCAGGGGTATACAAGACGGGGTAATTACTGAACTGGAAATTGAATCCAAAAATAAGCAACCCTGAATCCTTGACAACCAGAACCATCCCATTGCGCATAGTTTTGGCTCTGAATCATCACCGTCCTATGTTTAGGTTCCCTTTCAGTGAAAAAAAAAACTAAAAATAGACCCTAGAGTCTCTAAAAATGTCGATTGAGACTGATAGAGTGATCATCGTAGGGCCGGCATACAGTTTCTTCATGTTTCGACCTTCTCTCCGTGCCTTTGTGTGTGTCCCCAGGGTTCGGACCTTTCCAGCGAATGTGTAGTATACTACATATGCGGATCACATGGGCATTCGTTGCAGGCTCCGGGGAGTCCGTTCGTTTCTACCTTAATTTTTCGCTTTTCCCAATGTTTATTGTACTGTTGCTTTTTGTTCCAGTCAGCCTCGCTGGGCCTGCCGCAGTTCCGTCGCCCGAACCTCTGCCCTAAGAGTTGAGAAAAACAACCGATTTCATCCTCTCTGCCTTTTTTGGTTTCTTCTCGATCCCGCTTTTGATCTTTCTTCGTTCGACTACACACGTTTGGAACGAAGAAGATTGAGTTGTAATGGCTAATGGAATAATACACGAATACTCGGCGTTGTTGTTCTTGTTTCTTTTGCTGCTGTTGGACGAGCTTTTGGAGTTGGGATTGGTGGATAAAGTTGTTGGATGTGACTGACTTAAACCGGGAATGGCCACTACAAAAGATGATGACGATGATGATAATGATGACGATGACGACGATGAATCTGATGATGATGTCTTAATGTTGCTCGGCTTTAAGATGGGAATAGAGATTGAAGTGGATCGATGGAAGACGGCGCGCGCGATCTCGTTGAGGCCAACTTCATAGAAACACAGGCAGAGAAAGAGACCCTTGAACCACCATCAACCAACCCTCTACTAGGCAGAGCTTTTTGAGAAGAAGATACAACCTGAAATCGTTGATCTCTCCATCAACGGAGTGGATACAGAAATGTCGGTCGGCATATTTCTGTGTGTGGTTCAATTCACGAAACGATTGGCGGCAGTACAAATTATGAGGAAAGCTCCAGAGACCGTTTATCTTTTTTTTTCCTCAGGTCGTCGTCATTGAGGAGATGCTGCGGTTTTCAGGAGATCCACCGAGTCCGAGTTCCAAGTAAACCGAGAAGATCGCGTGTGTGTGGTTTCTCTTTCTCCTTGTTTTTGTTTTTTAAAGGTCACTGTCGATCGACTATTGCGTTTTTTGTTGCTGTTGTTGCAGTTCGTCCTCGCTCGTTCGCTGCAACCGGTAATTATTGCAAATTCTAGTCGCATGTAAAATAGGGGAGACCGGTTTTGTATTGGGGCAACCCGCACCCTGCTTGGGTGAGCTTTAAAATGATCGGAGCAAGAGATGACGGTGACGATCTTTCGTTGGCGATCCCTGGCCTCTGCTGCCTGTCACCGTCGAACGAATTCATTTTCATGGGGTAATTATGTAAATATGGGGCGGAAAATCTTTTTCCTTTTGCTTCGGCTAATGGGATCTTCTCTGGTGATCAGTCGTGTGGGAAAAGATAACCCTCTAAAGGAATACATTACTACGATAAGTTACTGGGGGCTACACTTTACAACTCTTGATAATTTAAATTTCACAGAATTTTGTGATAATTTATGGTATTATTTGGACTTCACTAAGAAGGCACTACAAGAGCTTCATTTAGTCTTTCTGAGCAAAATTATTGTGATGTCTTCATGAACTCTCCTTCAACCATTTTTTAAGGGACGTGGTGTATCTTCTATAATTGGTCAAAGAATATTATCTTAGCAAGCTTTGGATGCAGCTATCTCAGTTTTAAACATATAGAAGCCTATATTTGTCCCAAAAAAAATAATCCTAAAATCTAGCCCAAAAAAAAATTAACGTGTTTATACATATGTATGTATTTACATTCAGCTGGGTCCAGACAAGGAGGTCAATGCCCATCTCCCAAATCTCCCAAAGGGTTTAAGCAAACATCGGGAATTGTAAACTATGATAAGGCCATAAAAATTGCAAAGTGTATGCATATTTTCTGGTCACAATAACAGGTTAAAAAAAAAACAAATTCTTGTTTTTAGGGAAAAAAATAAACCGTTCATCTCAACGACGCATAAATGAGATGCGATAAGAAGTATTTGGTTTTAAGATGATGGTAATATGGATCATCTTTTGCTTCAGATTGAGACTAACTTCGATATAATTTTGATTAAATTTTCCCAAATATTTCGATTTAAAATAACACAGAAAAACAGAGTAAATCTATAAAATAACTGTTCTCATTCTTCAAGTGTGGATTTTCAAGTGAGATTTAAAAACTTTCTGGTTTATTTATTCGCTTTCAAGTGTTCTAAACCTACCTTTTCAATTTGATCCAGCGCTATCGAGGCATCGAACCAGCTAGTCCTAATGTACAGGTCGGAGAATACTTTCTCGTCCACCGTGTCCCCGTGGGTATCCGGAACTCTCGGTAGACTATCCATAGTTGGTACTACCATTTCGATTTTTTAATTTGAAATATTGCGTCTTCAAGTCGCAATTTTTTTTCGTCGGTTTCGTTTGGTTTTTCCAGAGATTTTTCTTCTTAACACTTCTAACAAACTTTCACTTCATTCGATCGATCACTTGAACCGCGCTACCCTCACAATGTAAATCACTGCCATTCGAATCGAAAGCAAATAAAGCACCACCGATAGGCTTGTATGATGTTTTCATTCGTTTCCCGGATTCTCTAGAATCGAAATGCCCTCAGCAGCTCAATCTTGAGGAACGAAACGAAACACGAAAAACCTACTACTATCGGTATGGTCGTCGATCCATCCCGGGTTTTTCAAGCGGAGCGGAGGGAGGATGGGTGACCGGATTCGTCGAAATTTATTTTCCTGTCACTATTCGATTTGGTATTCTGCCTCGGAATCAAAAACACGATCCGAACGGACCCGCTTTACATAGCTTTCCATTCTAAAGAGGCATTCATAAATTGTGCACGAGGCGGCGCGCAGCATATGGGGGTTTGGAAACCCGAACTCTCCGCGCACTACCCACGCCTATCGCGCGTCGCAGCAGAGAGGTGCCGTGCCGTTGACACACAATTTCTAGTTTCGGTGCGTCGACGACCTTCCCAATATCTCTTCACGGAACGCACAGCGCTAGGCGATATTGCTGCTGTTGATGCTGCTTGGAAACAATCAGATTTCTGAACTTTTTTTTTTGTTGAAGGAATTTGTTTTCGGTTGGTGTGTATATATCACTGACACTTTTTTAAGGCCTTTTTTTCTCGGACACCGAATATTACCACGGGACGGGTGTTTTGTTTTTCCTAATAACACAGATCAGCATGTGCAGACTGGGTTCTGACAACCACCAGAGATTATCGGGACACTTCTCAGAACGATCGCCGAGGGTGACAACCAGGACAAAAACAAAATATCTATTCCCATCGATCTTTCCACCCAGCATAACACTTTTCATGACATTTTTCTTTATTTTTTTTCTGGTATATTCACTTCTCCGGCAGGGCTTTGCTTCACTTTTTTTTCTGTCGAATTAAGTCGTGATCACCGAAACAGAAAACAGTGATCTTGTGATGTTTCAATTGAATCACACTTCCTAGTTTCCAAGGAAATCTTCAATGAAATCGCGACCGATTCCAGGTATACTTCGTAAACGCGATCGTAAGACCCGCCGCGAGGTCGCTTACGCAAATTCTTCGCGAGACTTCGGTGGCACGAATCGGGAAAACATCAACTACCGACTGATCTCCAATCGGGTCGAATCACCAGGGGTTGTTCAAATTCGGGACATTCGGATCCGAACACACTGTTGTTGGTTGATTGCCTGTTGTTCACTCACGATAACCGAAGGTGGTACGCTCGCCTGGCCCTGGTATCGCTCTCTTCTTGGGTGGTATTTTTTATACTTGAACTATACAACTATACCACACGGATAGGTTCAACAGAGTCGACACGACACGGAGCATCGACGACTTTGCACGTCCGAACTTCGCGATTGTTTTCGATCAAATAAAGTCGGCCATCTTGCTTGAGAGGGCTCGTTCGGCTGCTCGTGCCGTTGTGTACGTGGGTCATTCGTCAAAAGTCTCTCTTCCTCTCTCTTGCAGAAAAGTGAGCGAGCTCAGTCCTGCTCTCATTCTCCATACCGGAGCACAATTTTCGCATCGTCCATCGTGTCGTGATCGTATCCGCAATCACAACAGTAGAAAAGAGCCAAGGAGAGCATAACACACCACACTGTGTGGAAAACAAGGGTGGATGAGAGCGAACATAGTTTTTCCAGTGCTCGCTCGGATGCAGTCAGTCAGAATTTTCGCTCACCCATACATATGAAATGATCCTGGCTGGTCTCGTGCTACTCCCGCTTGATGTTTCTGGGAGGGTTTTTCGTTTGAACTTATGCTCGTCGTTCCGAAATGCGCGCTCAGCCAGCTCTTGTTTCCAAGCCTAGGTAATAAAACTTGCTCAGGCCAGACTAACGTTTATGTGTTCGGTTTAAGCTGAAATATAGGTCTGGTGGCACATTGATTCAGCTAGGGTTTTGAATACCGTTCCAAAAATTAATTACATTAATCCCAGATGCAACGTGAACCTAAATTTTATGATATTCGTTTTGTTTGTTTACAACTAGGGGTTGACTTTGATATATTTTTTATATATATTTTTTTAAGTTTATTTACGATTCAACCTTAGAGGTCTCTTGCGTCCCAAATACTTTTTCGGATATATATCGAGTTAAGGGAAACGTGCGAAATGAGACGTGTGAAGTGTGAGAAGTGAGACGTGATCTCACTTAGTTGTGAGAAGTCTCACGTTTCAAGTCTCATGTCTTATTTCTTACGTCTCACACCTTACGTCTCATTTCGCACTTCTTCCTTCTCAAGTCTTACGTTCCACGCCTCACTTTTCACGTCTCTTTTCTAACTTCTCACTGACGTGGAACGTGCGAAATGAGACGTGTGAAGTGTGAGAAGTGAGGTGTGATCTCACTTAGTTGTGAAAAGTCTCATGTCCACTTCTTACGTCTCATTTCTTACGTCTCACACCTTACGTCTCATTTCTCACTTCTTCCTTCCCACGTCTCACGTCCCACGCCTCACTTAGGTCTCAGATTTCAGGTCTCAACTATCAAGTCTCGAGTCTCAGTTTAATGTATTAGGTATCTTATCTCATGTCCAAGTCACAAGCCTAATGTCCCATGTCTTACTAACATATCATGCCTCATACACCATGTCTCAAGTTTCAGGTCATATGGCTCAAGTCTCATGATTAATATCTCATGTCTCAAGTCTCATATCTCAGGATTTATGTTTCAGGTCTCAGGTCTCAGGATCAAGTTCTAAATAATGTATCAGATCTCAGGTCTCTGGTCTTAAGTTTTAGGTCAGGTCTCATGTGTCAGGCCACAGGTCTCATGTCTCCGGTCTCTTTTCTAGGTGTCAGGTCTCAGATTTCAGCACGATTCATGGCTCAAATGTGCAGGTTCCATTCCTAATTGTCTCAAGATACAGAGTAGGCTCCCCCAGCCTCAACTTTAAAAGCTTTTATGCGGTTTCCGCAATAAGCACGGTGTTTACACGGTTTTCGCAAATAACACGGTTTCTTCGCGGTACGTATACCAGTGAAAAAACCTTATTTTATTGGACATGGAATGGGAAATTGTTTAAATAATAAAGTCAGTTCTTTTGCTAATAGCTCGTTTACTAGGAAATCTAACCTCAAACAACAATTTTTGCTAGTTCCAGAGCTCGTAAGTTGTATAGCCGGTACCGAGGCTATGTGACATAATTTCTGATGAACGACAAAACTTTTGAAAAACTTAATATCAAACAGATTCCAGCGTTTGAATCTTAAAACATGTCTGCTCGTGGCAAGGTCCCTAGCATATTAAAGTGTGTATTTGCTTATTGTTTTGTATAAAATATAATGATTTGCCAAAATTCTGCTCCTGTGGAAAAAACACAATATCAAGAATAAAGTAGAAATTTTTCTTACAAACCACGATACATTTTTTCAAATTTTATCATGAATTGTCATAAAATTACCTTCATTTCCTTCATAGAAAGTATTTAGATCAAACGAATGGTTTTTGAGATACACGCATTCGTAACTGTCCCATTTCCAAAGGAAATAAGCTTTATGAACAAGGTTAATCATAAGTTCAAAATCTTTTTCTTACCGGCACTTGAAACCCTGCCATGGTTTCGACTTCACTTCTATGTATACATTTTACTCGGAACATGCTGACGCTGAGCGGTTCTGGAGCAGCAGAGAGGAAAACGATCGCGTGTGAGATTCAACATGAAGTGACTACAGCTGTGGGACACTAGTAGTAGTAAATTATTTTGAAGGAAAAGATTTTTCCTTTTTTTTTTTTTACTTTTGCCTTCGACAGAGGATCACCAACGAAGTTGCTGACTCCAGAAAACAAAATCACCAGTGTTGCTGGAAAGCTGTTTTGTACGTTTATCATCATAATTTGTAATTGAGGCATTCAATTCGTCGGTAGTCATACATCGTCAACATGATTATTTATATTCATTCTGTAAGCATGTATGTATGTTGGTTATACACCATGCGTGCACGGATTCACCGCAGTTTCTACCTATGTGTTCACATGCATTCTTTAGATTATTAAGTTAGACAAATCTCCAATGCAGTGCATCACCATACCCGGACCCCATGGCTTGGTATCCAAAAGTTTTCTTGCCGATACCGAGAATCGATTCCAGTACGCCTGGCATATCAAAATCAGACTAGCCTAATCTATATAGCCTATCCGCTAGATCACATAGGGGCTAACATGATTGTATATATTTCTTCTGGTGCGATGTATCATAGATTTGCATAGATTTGCAATACTTTTGAAGAACATAAAGTTTGAGTTAAATACTCATAACCTTGGCAGATTCATTATTTTTCAAACTTGAACCATAATTTTAAATATAGATCAATATTTTTATGGGATCAAGTTTGTCATCATTTTTATGGGATCATTTTCCCGTTTTAAATTTATGATTATGACACCACTGGATCCTCATTGCAGTTTCTTCCTTTTTTCCAGGCATCCATTCATGGAAAGCAGTTGGAGTAACACGTTCGTAACGACCTCTCAGAAACATGTCGGCTGACGTTGACGTTCCCCATGGTCATCAACTATCCCAGCATCCGCAATGTCTTTGCGCGGACCACTCGGTAATGCGGTGTCGGTGGCAGGTTTTAAGTTGGCAAATTGCTCTCTGTTATGCCTTTTTGGTTTCAATTTTCCCCATGGTAAGCACTCCTTTCTTCGCAATGACCGTCCCAGTTCCAGTGCATTCTCTGTACCCGTCCATTGGGATTTGCATAAGCATGTTTCTTATACAAAACTACTTTTGGCTCGTTGTTTTCACGTAGTCCTTCAGGAGCTCATGTGACAGCCAACGTCGCGTCGCCAGTCTTTAGAGCCTGGAGGGAGATTTGGTGTTTATTTCTGGCAAGTTCTTTTGCGAATGCACACATCTGTGGGCCAATCTTGCCCTGGGTTGGTTACTACTAACTAGCAAAAGAGACGAGCCTGGCTGAAACATAACGGCGCTCACTTTATTGAGAAAAACGTCAGCTCGAGAAAAGAAGAGAGAGAAAGAGCCAGATCGTGTCATGGTAGAAGAAGAATGATGAAAATTGCTGCAGCTATACGACTACGCAGAGCAGAGCACCCCGGACAGGATCATAATACAGAGGTAAGCGAAAGAAAAAGTAAAACAACACACAGGCACACATCTACGGTATGGGACCACCCGCATGCTTCCGCTAAAGATTGCTTCGCTGCCGATGATGATTATGTATGTACAATGATCAGATCATGAGAGTGTGAGATGGGGGTTCCCAAGCTCGGTTTTTTTCCAGATAAGATGACAACATAAAAATCTACAATCTTGAGAATTGTTGCGATGTTGAAATTAACCCTCTAGAACCCAATTTTTTTTTTCGCTGAAAAATCACACAAATTGTATTTTGTGATTCCAAACAAATTTTGTTCTATATAAAAACCATATTGATGAAAATTTTATAAGTATCAAACAAAATAGTTTGAGGCAAGTTTTCCTTTTCATCATGTTTAACCAACTTAATTTATGTAGGGAAGAGTGGGGCAACGTGGGCCATTTGAGAATGGATGAAAATCTCAATTCAATTGTCATCGTCGTCGCGCTTTGCGGAAGCATGTTTTTCTATATGTTGTTGACTTATGTACGCATCATATGCTTCTTTTATTGGGAGACCTTAAGTACATAACAAAAATATGCTCAAACACTTATGATCTTAGTTTTGTCATGTTCTTTCACGTGGAAAATGAATTTTTCATGAAAAATCAATAATTCACACAAACGCAAACTATTTGCAAATCTTAGCTTGTGGAGAATCGTGGGCCACACTTTGTGGAGTATCTTTGGCCACCTATATTTTGATGTTTTTATACACATTCAAAACTTTAAATATGTTTTTCCTATCTGCAAAGTTTTCTTATGCCAAATGAAGAGTTATGAAAAATATGTTGTCCATTTTTTCCAATGCGATAGACGAATAAAAATCCTCTATAAGGAATTTTACCAAAACGTTCGCGAGCCAGGTATTGGAAACTATTCGATCATACACAACTCTCTTTTGACGTAGAATTACATCTTACGGCAACACTATAGGGGGACAAATTGAAATTTGCGAACGAATCTCTTGTCACGAAAAACGCCTCATTAACGGACATCACATCTAAAGGATTATGACGTCATCCGTCATTTGTTTTTCCCTACCTACGAAAGGTATAAAACAAAGGACCGCTCGAATTATGCTACATGATCGGATTATGTTGCATGGTCGGATTATGTCACATGGTCCGATTTTGTTGCATGATCAGATTATGTCACATGGTCCGATTATGTTGCTTATTCGGATTATGTCACATGATCGATTATGTTGCATGGTCGGATAATGTTGCATGGTCGGATTATGCCACATGGTCCGATTATGTTGCATGGTCGGATTATGTCACATGGTCCGATTTGGTTGCATGATCAGATTATGTCAAATGGTCCGATTATGTTGCTTGTTTGGATTATGTCACATGATCTATTATGTTGCATGGTCGGATGATGTCACATGGTCCGTTTATGTTGCATGGTCGGATTATGTCACATGGTCGGATTATGTCACATGGTCGATTATGTTGCATGGTCGGATTATGTTGCATGGTCGGATTATGTCACATGGTCGGATTATGTTGCATGGTCGGATTTTGTCACATAGTCCGATCATGTTACATTTTTGAATTATGTCACATGGTCGATTATGTTGCATGATCCGATGATGTCACATGGTTCGATTATGTCGTATGGTCGGATTATGTCACATAGTCCGATTATGTTGCATGGTTGGATTATGTTGAATGGTTGGATTATGTTGCATGATCGGAATATGTTACATGGTCGGATTATGTCACATGGTCCGATTATGTTGCATGATCGAATTATGTCACATGGTCGATTATGTTGCATGGTCGGATTATGTCACATGGTCAGATTATGTCATATGGTCGATTATGATGCATAATCTGATTATGTTGCATAGTCGGATTATGCCACATGGTCGACTATGTCACATGGTCTGTTAATGTTGCATGGTCGGATTATGTTGCATGGTCGGATTATGTCACATGTTCGGATTATGTCACATGTTCGGATTAGATCATATGGTCCGATTATGTTGCATGGTCGGATTATATCATATGGTCCAATTATGTTGCATGGTCGGATTCTGTCACATGGTCCGATTATGTTGCATGGTTGGATTTTTTCACATGGTCCGATTATGTTGCATGGTCGGATTATGTCACACGGTCGATTATGTTGCATGATACGATTATGTTTATAGATCCTTTACACAAAATTGAGTTGGTAATGTTATGGAATATTATATTCTTAAAAGGGTTTTACCGTTAAGTAGTGCAAACGTTGGCCTATCATGAGGTACTGAAAATGGTTTTTGTGTGCTTTTGGAGATAGATCCTTTTCACGTGTTGGTACAGAATTGTTCGAAAAAAATGCTCAGTGAGTAGCCGGAGCCGGCAAATTTGGAATCATGAGAAGGTTACTTAGATACCTTTTCAGGATTCTTTAATTGCTTCAAGCAGCTTAAAGGGAGTAAGTTGAGCCAAACCTGTCCCAAGCCAGTGGTTAGCGAACCTTTTGGTAAAAAGTATTGCAATTACAGACCCCGTTCGTTTTTGGCAACATTCGATTTTGGCAACATTCGATTTCGGCAACATCGGAACGGTTTTTTAGAAACAACATTACCTTTTTGTTTTCGTTATAACAGGACCAATTTAACTTAAACAAACATCAAAAATACTTTTTAATGCTCTGAAATGGTGATAAAATGCAACAATAAAAACCAAAGGTTTTAAAAAAATTTATAAAGTACTCAAAAATGACAAAAAAATGAAAAATTCAAAAAGTTAAAAAACAAATTCAAACAAAAGACAGAATATGACAAAAAAACAACTGAAAACGATAAAGAATGACAAAACAGCAAATATGACAGAAGAAAACAAATATTATAAACAAAACGAGAAAAGTGCAAAATGCATTAAAAATATGATGAAAAAATTAAAAAAATGACTACAAATGGTCGAAAACTTACTGAAAATAACGTTTTTGACAATAATCATAGTTATTTTATAAAAATAACAGAAAAACAAGATGAAAAAAAACCGTTCGATTTTGGCAACATTCGATTTTGGCAATACAAAATGTACGGGCATGTTGCCAAAATCGAACGGGGTCTGTATTGTTGTTGAGTTGAGCATGAACAATATTTAAATGTGTGATCGAGACTTTCCGTACCGACACGGATCAAAAGACCTATCATCTACTGGTGGGTTCTCATACATACATACATATATAAATACATTTTCTTCGCTGTCATCATTACGGAATCTTAGAATTAGAAAAAAATGTACAAAAAACTATTGATCGCGGTTTTACGACAATTTTAGTAAACCCAGCCTGAAGGCGTGTCTCGTGTCGCATGTCTCATGTGTCATGTATTAAGTCTCATGTCTCATGTCTCAGGTCTCAGGTCTCAGGTCTCATGTCTCATATCTCATTTATCATGTCTCATATCTCATATCTCAGGTCTCAGGTCGTAGGTCTGAGGTCTCAGATCTCAAATCTTATGTCTTTTGTCTCAGGTCAAGTCTTATGTCTTTAGTCTCAGGTCAAGTCTCATGTCTCAGGTCTCAGGTCTCAGGTCTTAGGTCTTAGGTCTCAGGTCTCATGTCTCATGTCTTATGGCTCATTTCTTGTGTCTCAAGTCTCAAGTCTCATATATGATGTGTCATGTCTCAGATGTCAGGTGTGAGGTCTCGGATCTCAGGTCTCATGTCTCATGTTTCATATCTAAAAATGATTCTAAGTGTTTTTCTTTGAAAAGGACTCAAATACCGCGTAAATTTCGAAAACCGCGTAAAATTCCGCGTTAATTCCTAAAAACCGCGTAAAAAAGCCGTGTAAAAAAACCGCGGAACAAAAACCTTACTGTACATAGTTTCTTTCTTAAAATTGAAATCTCCGAAACTGCAGTTAATTCGTGTAGTTCAAACGTAATTTAGATCATAGTCTATAACTATTCAAATTCATTAGCTTAGGAATAATATTTCACAAAACATTATGATTTGATTATGCTTCATCATAACGATAAACTAGGTTTGCTTCAAGAATCTTCAAGTTTCATTTTAAAAACTGAACAAATGTTAATAGAGCCTCCAAATAAGGCGGCCTAGCTTACTGAACTGACCGACCGGGATCATACGGGCCACAATCAAAGAGATCATTCATCACCATCTTTATGTTCCCAGTGTGGTAAGTCGATATATTTTACTGTGATTTGTGGACTTCTCTCCTCCACAAAGAGTTTTTTTTTTTGGTTCTTAGCTGGAACGCACATGTATAAATCTACGAAGAAGGCTACGATCCCTTTCAGCAGCTTCCCAAGTCTACGGCGGCATCATGTTCCCGGAACTGTAGATTACAGCCGCACACTACGCACCGAAATGAAGATCGTTTTTTTCCTCCCTCCATTTCGGAGGAAATTAATTTCTTTATCTATGCTCGGTCGGGGAGAGGGCGGTCGGAACGACTTCAAAGGCAGCGGAATTAAAACATCTCGAACCCGTGTGGTGCGACCATTTGCAGAAAAAATGACACCACAGGTAAAAGCAAACCTATCAAAACATGGGGTCACCTTTCTTCTTCGAGGTTCAGTCGGTCGGTCTGATCGCACCCGCCAGTCATCTTCAAAAAAATAAATGACAGTGAGCCCAATTTTATTAAATTCCAGAGGTCAATATCAAACCTTTGTCCTGAAGGAATACTTAAAAATCGTAACGGATAAAAAGTGTTAAGTTCAAATCTTACGCATTAAAAAATGGAAAATTTAAGAGCTGGTTTTTAAAGCCTCATCTTCATCGAAAATCGTTGCTAACTATCACTTACAGAATGTTTTTGAATCTGGCTCTGGAGATTTTTCCTACCGTTATTTTGAAGATTTATTTAAGTTGGCAATCCTGCAAGCATCACTCCAACCGACAATTTCATTGTTCAGTCCAGTCTCGTTTTTTATCCACCGGTCATCAATATTAGATGGAAGCTTTAACTTCACGTAATAATTACAGGCGGCATTTTTCCACTGATCTCTTCACACGGGCTGAGGGAACAAACTCAGCAGCCTCCGGAAGAGTCGATTTCGAAATTCGCATTGTTCAGTGTCGCCTGGGTCAGAAATTTGAGGCAGCCAGAGTCCCACTCAATTTGATGGTGCCGCCGCATCGCCCTGCTTGGAACCTCTCTCATTTTCTATTCCGAATGTGATCCGATGTGTCTAAGATTTCGGGCTAAAGAAAATCGAAAAGCAGCACAAATTAAACCTACCACCTCCTAGTTTTTTTTTCTCTCCTCAACCTGTGAGATGTCTTGATTTGCTGCGGAGTTTACGATCTTGCCGAAAAGGTAATAACCGTGAAATTCTTTTGTTGGCCCCGAGAACATAGAAATCTCCTAATACGTTGACCCTAATTTTGGCAAGATCGCTCAACCATGTTTGTTGCAGTAAAAGTCGATTCAGAACAATTAAAAGTCGGCTTTTTTTGGTTCCCATGAGGCTGACATGGTGATTTGTTGGCGCGTAAAACGAGGGTAGGTTTGACCTTTTTATATTATTTAATTTGAAAGAAAAAAATTTTTGAGATCAATTTTGACCACGTCAAGAATGTGATTCTTAGTATAGATGTACCGAATAGTGGTATTCGGCGAACGACCGAATACCGAATATTGACCTTTTCAACTATTCGGAGAAACGAATATTCGTCCGAATGTTCGGCCGAATATTCGGTCGAATATTTTAATGAGTTTTAAATAAAAAAAACTTAAGCGATTATTTCAATGCTTTCTATTTCTTCCTCATAAAGGCCCCTCATGTTTTTAGTTGATTATTTTCAACCAGATGATATCATCAGCTGATGATTAGATGATATTAGAAGATATTTTTTAAGTAGGGGTCTTTCTGATTGTTTAAATGTCACCAATAAAATAACTGAAAAGAAATCAGATGACTAGTCGCTTCGAAAGCGTTTATTACCAAAAAGATCGCGTTCCTGAGAAATCTGGGATAAAACATGTCGAAACAGGTGCCAAGCTATTTGAAATTACTTCTCTGATATTGAATTAGATGAAGGTCGAATTTGAGCCAGATATCTTCAAAATAGTTGTAGAAAAGATAGATGAGCATACCACCTTAAGCATACCATACTTTCAAGTTGAAAGTTTCAATCACACGTATCATCACGGTCAGACATTCAGGACGATTTTTGAAAAGAATAAAATAAAAAAGGGAAAAATTTATGTATATTTTGATATTTTTGATAAATTGTTTTTTTTTGTGGCGTTTAAATAGCTCGGGGAGCTGACGCTGGAAACGAAAATTAGAGATAGTTTTTGGAGAAGAAGATTTTAAAGTTTAGAGTAGGCAGCGTAGAATAGTAAGCGATCATGAGACGTTGGTTAGACCATCATGCACTTCATTATATCCATTCCGGCTGGATATGAACAGAATACAGTTCAAGATAATAAACCAACTCCTCCCGATACCAGTTGGAGGAAGGACGAGGGTGGGTTCGAGACTGGCCTCTACTTACTCCCCAAGCATCTACATACTACGGTTTATGGGCGCATTGAAAATATTAAAAATAAAAAGGAAGGATCTCACCAAGTTACAGGACACCATCTTCAGCAGTTGATTTTTGGTTAGATCCTTGGGCTGACAACCATGTCATGCGAAAGCCAACGTTTGGGTCCCATGATGTTAGGGGATGGCTTGAAGGTTCGCTCAACGTCATCATTGGACCAAATGATTTGTGCCACGATACATGAAAAGAAAACAGAAAAAAAAGAAAACAGAAAAAAAAGAATTTTAGTTCATATCATCTATAAATATCTAAGAAGTAGCTTAAACTTATAATAAACCGAGCCCAAATTAATAGTAGAAGTAAGCTACATTATTCCTGTCATATCATAGAACTATAGCCTAATAGCCTATTTCAAACTAATAAAAATTCTAGCTCAAATTAATAGTAGAAGTAAGCTACCTTATTCCTATTACAAAGTCATGCGAATTTACCAAAATATGGATATAAGAGCCTATCTTACCGTTTGAGCATTGCCCTACCCTACCTGCCTCACATAGTTGAATGCCTACTTTTGAATGAGATTTAAAAATTGTCAAGACTGTTTGCTTTGAACTATAATACTATCAAAACAACTCAGGAGACAGATCCGTTTCACAAACCTTAAACCACAAAATATCATTCCCATCCAATTAGCCCCCAGTGATTGAAAAAAGCAGATTTAAGAATAAGCCATCGTAATTCATAAAGCGCAAATACACATCCACTGGAGCATTGGGGAGGAATATGGTATTTGAATATGTTAACCTACTCCTTTCTAACTTTCCAACTATTTGAATATTTCTGAAGAGAAAAAAAACTTCACCTCCGAATGATCTGAAAAATAGAAAAGAACATTAAATTAACAATAAAAGGTCAAACAATCATTTCTGATCGGACCAAATTGACCATGTGATTGAGCTTTAGTTAAAAGCCGTGGGACCGGCATCTAGGGGTTCCGTTTCACTTATGGTCGGAAGTGATCCGTTGATGCCTATAACAACGCTGAATTGTGATACTCTCACTATTCTATATTTAATGTTGTTATACGTCAAGGTATACCCATTTATATCAAAGTGATATAAATGAGCACTCAATCACGCCCACGGTAATTCTTGAAAAATTGTTATTGAACATAAAAACTAAAAAATGGAATAAGCTTTAATCAAAGTTAAAGGCGATACCGTTCAGCATCCTCCTGTACGATCTTCAGTGAAAGATACGCGGATACACCTAAGATGTTTTGCTGAAACCACAAGTTTTTGATGATTGTGTAGCTTTTACAACATTACGTTTGGATATTTATAAATTATCTCAAATTGATTGAAAAATGTACAAGTCTGTAGTAGATATTCGGCCGAATACTTAGCTCAACTATTCGGTGAGCCGAATATTCGGCTTAACGGTTTTTCGGCGGTATTCGGCGCCGAATATTCGGCCGACCGAATATTCGGTACATCTCTAATTCTTAGCATTTTTCATTTCAGATTTATTTCAAAATCGCTATATCTCTCGTTATTCTCAACCGGTTTGTACAAAATATACCTCGTGAACCTCGAAATATAAGTTAAATATATTACTCGGTTGATATTTACCTACGACATTTTGTTTTTACGTTGATAAAAGTCTAAGAAAAAACAGAAAAAACATGCTTCGTAAAAAGGACTCAAAATTTTTTCACTCAGTGCCTAAGAAAGCTTAATTAGAAGCTACATGATGTGCACAATAGACTGAGTCGATTTGGGGTCAAAAGCTTCGGTTTGCTTAAAAAATCATCCATGATTTTTTGCAGAATTTTCAAGTAAGGTTTACATGAGTAAATTTGAACTTTTAGGTTTGACTGGCAAAATTGAATATTTTGTACTGAAAAATCAACATCATTTTTGTTTCTTCTGTGGAACCCGCATATGGTTTTATATTCTCCATAGGAAATTTTCCGCTGAATAACTTTTTGTCGAAGACCTTAACTTCGTATGTATCTTATCAAGCAAAAAAGTTATTAGCTGTTTTACAAGGGTATGTCTTTTGGCATTGATAAACATTGAATTAAATTGACATCACATTTAATATCGTATGGCGCGTTATCAAACGGTAAAAGGTAACATTGACGACTATTCGGAAGCCTCAAGCCAATCGTCGTAGTGGAACTGTCGACCGGAAACTGCGTGGTAAGATTAAGATTAAGATTGGCCAGAAAATTCCGTCTGCCCATAGTACCGTGAGGAGAATTCCGGGAAGGAATCAAGTCGTATCGAGCTAGCAAACAGTCAAATCGGACAATAAAACAGAATAATTTGGCGACCTGTGCTGACCACGTTCGACATGCCAAGGCTGACTTCGGGCAAATCCAAGGTCAACAATTTTAATTGGAAACTGCCCGGGGGATGTTCCAGGAAAATTTATTTTTGTTTTTGCCGTTGAATTTGCACGAAAATTTATGATTTGGCAGGGCTTTTGCAGCTGTGAAAAACAAACCTAAGTTTTCGTTACAAATAAGACGTCGGAACTATACCAAAAAGAGTGTTTCCAAAAGACGAATTTTGGCGTTTATTCGATCCCACGACCATGCCGTAATGTTTTGGCCAGATTTAACAAGCTGTCATTACAGCAAAGTCGTTTAAGAATGGTATGCAGAGAAAGGGGTCCAGTTTGTTCCGAAAAACCTTAACCCACCCAACTGGCCCCAGTTTCGCCCTATTGAGAAATACTGGGCAATCATGAAGAGAAGGCTCTAGACTCTAGGCAAAGGGAAAGGTTGTCAAAGAAATCAATCAGATGAAGACCTGGTGGAATAAGATAGCTAAAACGATGGACGAAGAAGGTGTGCGCCGCCTAATGAGCCGTGTTACTGGAAAAACATCGAGAATTTCTTCGAAGCCGTAACAAATAAATTCATCCGTATTTTTTCTTTAAAGTAGGAAGAAACCGCTACATTTGTATAAAAAGTATCTTGGATTAAAAAAATAAATAACTGAAATACAGGCAATTGTTTTTGTTCCAAACGGGGAGGTTTTGGGAGTTAAACACTTCCCCCCCCCCTCTCTCCATGAAGATTTTTTTTAAGTATTTTTTTTTTAGTTTATCGTGGTAACGATTAATTTTTTTTTTTAGTTTATCGTGGAAATTACATAATCCCAAAAGGTATTTAAAAATAATTTTAAACAAACATGTCAAAAAATTGGAATTAAGTACTACATCACAACCTTTATCACTCTTAGATTAAGATATTTCATTTAACGACAGTTGACACTATATGCGTTTTCAAATTGAGACTGATTTTTAATTGTAAATTTCCAATTCGAATTTCTCCTCTTTGAAATGGGTTTCCTAAAGAACTGTAACAACTTAACAATTTCAAAATTTTAAACCAACCATCATCAAATACTAATTTAACACATCAACAAGCTTGTAGTCAAGTGACAGATGCTTACCACTCACGATAGTCAACTGAATTAGCAAAAAATAGTCAAACCTTGTCAGTAGTCAATCCATTAGTTTATTACTCATAGTTATCTCTTTGATTATAAAAAAAATCTTTTATTTCTTAACAAATTTAATGCTGGTGTCAAATATTCTTAAAAAAATGTTAGTCTCAATTTTGTTTTGAAGGGCACTTCAAAATGTTAATTCCACATTCGAAAGAGGTTTGAATAAACAAGGCCACAAAATTAACATTTTTCCGAGGTGCACAGAATTTAAGAGCTAATTTATGATGAATTTGGGTGCCCTGAATCCAAATCACAATAATTAGTTTTTTTTTTTTCTATTAGCTTTCGTTTTTGAAATAATTTTGGAAAATAAATACACATCATTAAATAAATTTCTGCACTCTTCTGACAAAACTGGATAACGCTACAAAAATTATAAAATAAAGATTTTCAACAATGACATACTTTCTAGCAGCCCGCTAGAAATTTTGACTTTTTCGAAAAAAGAAAATAAGTATTCTTTTTGTTTTATTTTACCTACTCGGTAAAATACGAGAAGATTAACGAAATTGGATAAAATTGATCACTTTGTTTTCAATTTATCTCGATTATTTTTTCTATTAAGGGGATTGTGGCATGTTTTATATTTAAAAAAAAAACAAGTAGGGGAGATAAGGGCATAATGGCCACCTTAAGGAAAACGCTTATTTAACCATAGAAAATAGCTATGATATGGAGGTTACATTATTGTTTCGTGTACAGATACTTAAAAAGCCTATTTCCTAACGGGCTGAAACGTGAAAAACTAGATGAAAACGTTAAAAAATGCATTTTAAAACATTTTGCCAAAAGCTGAAAACCAGCCACTGTAGGGGCATAATGAAAACCCCCCCTGAGGCAGTGTGAGCACCATTGATCAGGGCAAGATGTGCGTTTTCTGCCGGGGAATCTAGCAGCGAATTCAACTCGATGAAGTCAGGTGAGTCGTAGATTCATCAAACAAAGAAATAACAAAATAATCTAGGTCTGTTTGTAGAATACAAACAATTCACACACGCTCATACATTATGTTTCTGGTGCTTTGTTTGGCGGATGATGCTACTAGCCGTATAATGTAACAATAAAAAAAAAAATCGATCATAAATTCTAAATGGAAAAAAATAACCTCGAACAGAAATCGAACTCTAGTCTTTCGATTACCTATCCGACACCTTACCAATAGGCTAAATCGTCGGATGTAAACTAGTCAAGTTGTGGCTCTATAAATCAATTTTAATTCGCTGCTAGATTCTACGGCAGAAAATGCTCATTGTGCCTCGATAATATGGTGCTCTATATGCCCCTAGTCAACAAATTTAAGTAAAAACGTGTTTTAAAATTGATAAAAGTGAAAAATCAAAAATTTTATGATGGTAAAAAATTGAGAAACAAAGTGTACATCATGTTGCAGTGCGTACATTATAGATCAAGGTGATTTTAAGATAATAAAGCTTAATTCTTTTAGAAATGGGACACTTTCTTTTGCTAATAGCTCGTTAAATAGTGATCGGACATTCAAAATTTTGGCAGCATTTTGTTGCCTGTAAAAAGTACTATCCGACCTATTTTTTCAAAATTTAAAAATTACGCGTTTTTGAGATATTTACGATGCAAGAGAAAAAGGAAAAAATTATTTTGCACAGTTTCATTCAAAATTCATCTTAATCAAATTGATAGCTGACAAAACCGTTGATTATTCGAAGAATTACTGTATTTAAGTGGTGGAAAAGTATGCAAATACTGTCAAAAATGTCCACAAAGTTCAAATCAAGCATTGGAGTGAAGCATATGGTCGGCAACTTCGGCTAAGGGTCATCAGGGAATCAAGTCTCATACCAGCATTTTTAGTTTTCAAAAAGCGAAAATCTAAGGGTAGATCGCTGAAATTTTCAAAAAAAAAAACTTCTCCGATAAGTTGAAAGTGTTGCCTGGTAATGAGTCATTCAAAACCCACCTCAAACAATAAATTTTTGCTAGTTCCAGGGCTCGTAAGCTGTATAGCCGGTACCGCGGCTATGGGATAGATGATTTCTGATGATCGAAAAAACTTATGAAATACCCTATTTTAAACAAATTCTAGCGTTTGAATCCTATACCTTGTCTGTCCATGGCAAGGTCCCGAGTATATTAAAGTATGTATTTGCTGGTTATTTTGTATAAAATATTATGATTTGCCAAAATTCTGCTCCTGTGGAAAGAAATTACAATATTCAAAACGAAAACTATGGTTTTTGCTGTTTTAAAAGCCTAAAAAGAGTAATCTTTTATGTACCCTTCGCAACCTACGATATATACTAACCGATTATACTTTAAGTTTAATCTCATGATGGTTTTACTTCGTATTGCCAGATTTTGCCAGCAGAAATTATATTAAAAACGCTTAAAAAGTGACTCAAAAATAATCAAATTTGTTAATTTCGAAACATCTGTATCCACTAAATTGCCCTCAGTTTCTTTTAAAAGAGAAAGATTGGTCCGAAATATAGCGGAAATTGAAGGAAGAGGATGTAGCCACCTAAAATACAGATTAGACGAAGTATTAGTTTGAAAAACTAATCAATATCATGACTTAAAAAAGTGTGCGCTAGCTGATGGGAGGTACCAAGAATAAAGTAAAATTTATTCTAACAAAAAAACGATATATAATTTTTTTCAAATTTTTTCATGAATTATCATAAGATTACCTTAATTTCCTTCATAGAAAGTTTTTAGATCAAACGGAAGGTTTTTGAGATACACGCATTCGTAACTGTCCCATTTCTAAAAGAACTAAGCTTTAAGAGCTTATTTCGTGATGCTCAAAAATTATAATATTATCGTTACTTGAGAACTTAGCAGGTTTTTTTTTAAATATCGCTGTAAAGATGATACACAGAAAAAAAATTTGACTATTACGTGTCACTGAAAACTGCGACCTTTAAAATAAATCACCTGTAATTTTAAATTGTTTTCTTTGAAAGTTACCGAAGTTCATTTATTATCAGCAAATGTCCTGTAAAAAAGTTGTACACTGAAAATTAAATGTAACGTTATCATGTTTTCGACCTGTAAAATAACGGTAAATGTCCTGCTCCTTTTTGTTACAGGACATTTGCGTAATTTTACAGGAAATAAGTTTTGCTGTGTAAGGAGATTCCTTTTTTTTGTGAAAAATTAATACTATAGGAAGTACGAAACAAATCTTCATGAAAATTTATTTAAGAAAATACGTACCTTTGTAGAAAGGAGGAGTGCTTATTATGCCCCGGGTGCCCATTATCCCCTTATCTCCCCTACTTGACTCCTATGAACGTAAAACATGGTTGCAGAAATTTATTAGAAATTTATTAAAAATCGATTTCATCTTTGTTAAGAATTTGAAGCACAGCAAAAATTATTTCCTGTAAAATTACGCAAATGTCCTGTAACAAAAAGGAGCAGGACATTTACCGTTATTTTACAGGTCGAAAAACAAATTACGTGACATTTAATTTTCAGTGTACAACTTTTTTACAGGACATTTGCTGTAATAATAAATGAATCTTCGTTAACTTTTAAGGAACACAATTTAAAATTACAGGTTATGTTAATTACAGGTTGACTTATTTTAAAGGTTGCAGTTTCAGTGACACGTAATAATCAAAAAATTTTCTGTGTGCTTTGGGGTAACATTGATCAGTTTCAATTTTGACCGTTTAACGAGGTTTCTTGATCATAAAGGATACAAAACACCTTCATAAGATTTCTTCGCGGTCCAAAAAAACAACATCGCGGTCCTTATTCGAAAGATGGACAATGATGCTGCATAAATCAAGGGGCTAAATTTTTTATCATTAATAATAAAATTTTATCTTCAAAAAAAAAAAAGAAATTTTGCTTTCATTTAATTCCCTAGGTCCTCGCATTATTCTCCTTTAATTTTTTTTCCTTCAAACGTTACCATTTGATAGGGTTTCTATCCTTTTTTCCTAGAATGGCTTACTGTTGGTAAACGTCCCTATTTTTTAAATATAAAAAACCTCAAAATTCAACAAAAACTACACTAAAACTATACATTTACTAAGGAAAAAAGTTTAACTCTCACACAAATCAACCTGTTGCTTTTAAACGCTTTGATTTGATCAGGAAGGATGTCTGTTTGCGAGCCTTCGAAAAAATAGATGTTTAAAAATTTTGAATTTAAATTTTAAAATTTTAAACGTAGAAAAAAGTTATCAGATATTTCAACTTTAGACTTAGTTATTGATGATTATGTGGAAAAATTTCATGTTAATCAAAGCTACCCCGGTAATCAATGTTTTTCCGTTTTACAGTAACTTAAAACCACATTGAATTTTGGATATTACTAAAACAGAAGTGAAATCGATGTTCCGTCTTCAACAAATGTGTTAAATATAAAAAAACTTAAGAAATTCAAACATAACAAATTTTCCCAATTGAAGAATCCCACTGTTAAAATATTCGATTTGGTTTTAGATAAGTTGGTCTTTGTTTCCTAACTTTGAATTTTTGTGTTCTGAAAATGTTATTTTCCTAGAAACCATTCAAACTAAATTAAAAAAAGAAAACATTATTTGTATCATTTGTCCTTGACTCATTTTTAAAATTGATGGCGACAACATATTAAGATCTTAAATTCTTTTTTCGTTTTTATTATTTCAATTTGATTTGATCTTGATTTTAAACTAATCTATGAAAAGTACGAAAAATATTCCGAAATTGCACCACTAAAGCTAAGTATTAATGCACAATATTAACTAAATTAGTTTTTTTTTTTATTTAACAGACATATAAGTTTTCAATGATTAATTGAACATGTTTCATTTAAAAATTATAAAGTCAATATTGTGAAATGTAGAGACACTACCTTTTATGTTGATAATTGGAAGAATCAAATATAAAAAATATCAAAAATATCAAAAGGTCAGAAACTTAAGCACTGGCACTCTTGAAACTAAATTTTATATATTCATCGTTTTATCGAATTAAATTAAATTAGCTACTAGTCCGAAGAATAAAATTCTTGTTTTATTGTAATTTTAATTCGTATTTGTTTTTTAGTGTTTCTCAAATTTTGATTTCAAATTTGTAAACTAGACTGCTTAAAAAGTATTGTCAAGAAAATTTCTAATTCAGATTAGGAACATCTATTTGAAAAATTTATTGATGATTTCCGGAGAAAAAGTATTGATTTGAATATTTGATTCTGATTCATTTTGAATCGTTACAGTAAAATTTATTATTAACTGTGTCATAGTAATAAGTAGGAAATAGTGTTAGAAACCAATTTTCTTATTTATTGTGCATTTTTGGCATTGTTATTGTTTATAGCTAAATTTGAATGTTGAAAACCTCCCCATGGACGGGTCCTTCGCACGGGCCTGGTTCCAATTCTTTCTGAAGCAAGCTTTATTAAGGAATATCAATTCAGTACCTGGAAGTCTTAAGCTCTCAAAAGTCTTAGAATCTGATGCCCATGTTCGTTACGAAAAGTTGAAAAAGCGAAATACGATCACCAATTCCAAATTTATCTACGATGGCCGGAGTCCATTAAGAGTACAACCCCTTCCCTCACCTGCACAGGTTTGTAGCAATTTGGAGATTTACGTCGATTCCACCAACGGGCGGGCGGCCCCTAGAGGCTTTCGAAAACTAATCAATAGAGAAAAAATTCTGAAATCCGTATAACCATCATTAAGCACGCACATTAACGACTACTGGCCCGAAATAGGAGGGCTCGGATTTTGATGATCTCCTGTGCGTCCCAGGGCGGCGCGGCTGCTGCGTGGAGGTCCAATTCTCGGAACCCCCGCTGAACGACACACAAAACTGGATGGACCCCGGCCCCGGCTGATGGACCCGCGCCGCCAATGAAGGAGATCAGCGGCATCGGCCCATACATAAGCAGGGAACATCTTCATTTTTTCCTAAATTCTATTAAATTTCTCCCCGCGGCGAGCGATCATGGCGGCCGTCTCACTTCTTCGTGTGAGTTTTCTACTAGTTCGAATATCCATTAGAGGAAACTGCGGACGATACGGAGAAAAGCACACAAAAATCAATATAAATTTAATCGAATGCTGATTCAACGGAAAATACAGGAGCTACCGGATGTAGACGGCAATAAAGTAATTAAATTATCTTCTTCGAGGTGCCCCTAAAAGCGAAGGCGTATAATCCCGATGCATTGGAGCTTAAATTACCATACAGATCCATGGCTCGATAGGCTATAAAATTTATTCAATCGCTTCCCTAAGCTCAACTAGATTCCCGGCTCCCAAGCTCTCCGAAACTTCCCAAAGATATCCTAGAAGTTTTTTTTTATTGATATAGAGAAACTCATTCGAGAAAGTCAAAAGAGTTGGCTGGGTGTAGGACATAAATTTAGTTTTCCCAGAGTGTACTAAAACTGAAATTTACTTATACTATTTTACTGTAAACATTTTTTTTTAGAAAGTTATCGATACTTCCCATGCTCCTGACTCGAATAGTGCGACACAATCTGCTTATCGTTCTAAATTTCCTCGGTCCCCTTTCGTGATCCAAGACGAAAACCTGGGACAGGTGTCCTGGCAGAATTTTTACCATCGAAAAGGGAAAAAAACCTTTCCCACATTAGATTCAGCTCCGAATCGATTTTTTTTTTTTTTTTAAATATGTCTTTATTTGTACCAATTCATCATTACATTTATATTACATTATTACATTAAATTAGGTGTTCAGTTCAATGATGAACTGTCCAGAGCCCTATAGTTTATTAATCACTATAATTTATTTATTTGAATTAATTTTGCTGAGTGCAATCAAGTATTTTTATATAGGAGAACATCCTGTAATGTCAAAAAATATTTTAAACTTACTACTAAAAACTAAAACTATCCTAAATTAAAACTAATTATAGAGAGAACGAATCTCTGCGATGGAAGACTGCATCGATTTGCCTCTGAAGTTGGAGATGATTTTGTTGGCCATCTCTTCGATCGATTCAATGCCTGCAATCCGATGAAGATCTTCGGTGCTGTGCCAAGGTGGAAGCCGCAAAATCATTTTCAGAACCTTGTTCTGAATCCTCTGGATGGCTTTCTTCCTCGTCGCGCAGCAGCTAGACCAAATCGGAACTGCATACATTATCGCTGGTCGAAAGACCTGTTTGTAGATTAACATCTTATTTCGCAGACACAACCTGGATTTCCTGTTGATGAGAGAATAAAGAGATTTAGTGTATTTATTACATTTAGATTGAATATCTTCAATGTGATTTTTAAAAGTAAGATTCCGATCAAGTGTAAGTCCCAGGTACTTCACGTGATCAGACCATTCTAATGAAACCCCATTAAAATTTATGGAATGATTTTCACTAGGTTTTAAAAATTGAGCTCTTGGCTTATGGGGAAATAAAATAAGTTGAGTTTTGGAAGCGTTAGGAGAAATTTTCCACATTTTCAAGTAATTCAAAAAGGAATTTAAATTTTGTTGCAATCTACTGCGTACCACCCGTAAATTTCGACCTTTGGCTGAAAGCAAAGTATCATCAGCAAATAATCTTCTACCTTTTCCTTCTGGTACATCAGGAAGATCAGAAGTAAAAATATTGTATAAGATTGGGCCAAGTATACTGCCCTGAGGGACACCAGCTCTAATGGGTGTCCTTTCAGAGCATGAATTTTGATAGCTTACTTGTAAGGTTCGGCTAGTCAAATAATTTTGAATAATTTTGGTGAGATATACAGGAAAATCAAATCGAGCTAATTTAGCTACTAAACCTTTGTGCCAAACACTGTCAAAAGCTTTTTCAATATCAAGAAGAGCAACACCAGTTGAATATCCTTCAGATTTGCTAGCGTTAATCATATTAGTTACACTCAAAAGTTGATGTGTAGTAGAATGTCCATGACGAAAACCAAATTGTTCATCAGGGAAAATAGAATTCTGATTAATGTGAATCATCATTCTATTCAAAATAACTCTCTCAAATAGTTTACTTAAAGAAGGGAGCAAACTAATTGGTCGATAACTTGAAGGCTCTGAAGCACTTTTTCCAGGTTTTAAAATTGGAGTTACTTTGGCATTTTTCCATTTATTTGGAAAATAAGCCAAGTGAAAACATTTATTGAAGATTTTAACTAAAAAATTTAAAGTGCTTTCAGGCAACTTTTTAATAAGAATATAGAAAATCCCATCTTCCCCTGGGGCTTTCATATTTTTAAATTTTTTGCAAATCAATTTAAGTTCATCAATATTTGTCTCATAAGAACTTTCAAATACATTTTGTTTAGATAGAATATCATCAAATTCAAGGGAAATTTGAGCATCAATTGGACTTACAACGTTTAAATTAAAATCATGAGCAGACTCAAATTGTTGGGCTAATTTTTGAGCTTTTTCTGCATTCGTTAGAAGAAGTTTATCCCCGTCTTTCAAAGTAGGAATTGGCTTCTGGGGCTTTTTCAGAATTTTAGTTAATTTCCAAAATGGCTTTGAGTAGGGTTTTATGTCCTCTACTGCTTTAGCAAAATTTTCATTACGAATGAAATTTAAACGACGTTTGATCTCTTTTTGAAGGTCGCAATAAATTAATTTCAAATAAGGATCCCTAGTACGTTGATATTGGCGTCGACGAATGTTTTTCAGTCGTATCAAAAACTGAAGATCATCATCGATCAAAGGTTGATTAAATTTATGTTTAACTTTAGGTATTGAAGCGGCTTTAGCATTGATTATTGAAGTTGTCAAATTTTCTACAGCCAAATCAATATCTTCTATTGAATTCAGTGGAACGTTTACATCTAAATTACGTTCAATAAAATTCATATATCGCTCCCAGTTAGCCTTTTGAAAGTTAAAAGCTGATTTTAAAGGGTTTTCAATGGGACTTTGGGATAAAGAAAATGTTACTGGAAGGTGGTCTGAATCGAGGTCCGCATGAGTAACTAATTGACTACAATGCTCGCCTAAATCCGTTAGAACCAAATCAATTGTGGAGGGATTTCTAATTGAAGAAAAACAAGTATGCCCATTAGGATATTCAACAGTATAATAACCTGCAGAGCAGTCGTTAAATAAAATATTCCCATTTGAGTTTGATGAAATATTATTCCAAGATCGGTGTTTTGCATTAAAGTCACCAATAATAAAAAATTTAGATTTATTTCTGGTGAGTTTTTGTAAATCTCCCTTCAAAAAATTTTTCTGTTCACCGCTGCATTGGAAAGGCAAATATGCGGCAACAATTATAATTTTCCCCATAGAAGTTTCTAATTCAATTCCAATTGTTTCTAAGACTTTTGTATTGAAAGAAGGAAGAAGTCTAAATTTGAGACGACTATTGATGACAATAGCTACACCCCCACCTTGTCGATCAAGTCGATCATTTCGTAAAATTTTAAAGAAAGCATTGCTTTTCAAGTTATTGTCTGGCTTTAAAAAAGTTTCAGTGATGGCAGCAATATGTATGTTTTGAGTTTTCAAAAATAAAAAGAATTCATCTTGGTTAGCCAGCAAAGATCTAGCGTTCCAATTCATAATATTTAAACATCTATTTGGATCCATGAGGGAATCGCAAAGTCATAATAATTTTGTTAGCATAATTAAAAGAAGTTTGGAAAGCTTCAAACATTGAATTTGCTTTCAACATAAGTTGCATCATTTCCATTAAATTTTGATGCATAAATTTTAATTTTTCCTCAGTAATCTCACCCAAATCAACAAAATTGTTAGGATCAGAAAAGGAAGGAGAAGAGAAAGTATTTGAATTTCGGGGATTTTCCCAAGCCTTCGCATGAACGTTGAGACTTGGTTTTTTCCCATTTTTATTAGTTAAACCTGAAGAAGGCAACCCATTTTCAACCACCTCTGAGAACGATAAACAACGAGGCTGTGGCGCAGAATCAGCCCAGGTAACATTAAAATCACTTCGGGTATTACCCAGCCGTGATTCCAATGTAGGCCGAGGCTGACCGCGAACAGGCAGGTTGTTTGCCGGTCTGACGTGTGAAGACGAAAAAGAGGAAGGAGGAGAAGATATTTTTCTGGAAACTTTGGGATTTTTCCTAGAAGCAACAATTTTTGCCCTAACGGGACAGTCTAGAGAATTCGAGGAATGATTACCTGCGCAATTCGCACACTTAAAAAATTCTGTTTTTGGCTTATCACCACCGAAAAGGCATTTAGATTTTTCATGATCGAATGAGCCGCAAAACATGCATCTGGCATTCATTCTACAATTTTTAGTGCCATGACAAAAAGCTTGACAACGACGACATTGCGTAATATTTTGAAGAAAATTGGTAGAAGATTTACGAAAAGGTTCGAATTTGACTCGACAATGAAACATAAGACGAGCCTTTTCAAGAATTTGCAAATTATTAACCTGATCCTTTTTAAAATGGATCAAATAAAGTTCAGGAGCAAAACCAACACTACTGATATTATTCGTGTTGGTTCTTTTCCTCATTTGAATTACTTGAATTGGAGAAAAACCTAACAAAGAATTTAATTCAGCTGTGATCTCATCCGGTGTCTGATCGCCAGTGAGACCACGAAGTACAACTTTAAATGGACGATCACTTCTAGTGTCGTACGTAAAAAATTGATGTTTTTTATTATTCAAATAATTTAAAACCTTTTGAAAATCATTAAAAGATTCCGCCAATATACGAGCAGTTCCCCTTCGACCGATCTGAAAAGAAATCTTCACATCCTTGACGGAAGTGACGATTTCTTTTCGAAAGGCATTGAAGTCAGGAATCGTGACCGTTATTGGTGGAATCTTTTCGTTTTTAAGAGTATAAGAAGAAGAAGGTTTCTTAGTACTCTTATCAGAATTAAATATGAATATTTCCTCATCACCGATGTTATGAAGGACATCGAATGAATTGGAAATTTCAACTTTTTTGGGCGATGGACCTGAATTAGGTTCGGCAATCCGTTTTCTCCCGGCCCTTGAGCCAGCCGATGACTTCCCCATGCTGGAAAGAAAAGAGAAAATATGAATAAAAGAAAATGAAAATAATTTAATTTTAGCACTGAAAAGTGCTGTTTGAAAAACAGGTAAGGAAAAAATAAATAATGAAAAATGTTCCTGCAGGTACACAGCAACGATACGATGCTCCGGCGTACGTGTTGACGGCTCAACGGTACAGATGGAAGTGAGCTCCGAATCGATTATTAAAGCATCACTAGAAGGAGCAAACGATGACACCACATGCTTCGTGAGCACAGATAAATAGATCGACTTGTGGAATAAAAGGAAAAAGTGGATGAAAAAATAACACAGAAATATTCGTGTGGGATCTCTTTTGTCCAGGTGCAGAATAGCCCTCAATAATGGTATTGAGTCGTCCATAGTCGTGGGAGAATGAATAGATGAGGAGACCCTCTCGAATCAGCTACAACACTTGGGTGGTCCTTCTGATGATGAGTTCGGCTAGGCTAGCTATCTGCCCGCATCAACGACTATCAATGACACAACACGCAACAACGCGACGCGCATGGCTTGGGGGTGACACTTCGGGGGTGAAACTGAGTTGCACACGCAGGATGAATGATTTATCTCTCTTTCCAGTGGACCGTAAAGTGGTACTAATGGATTCCGATTCGATTAGGTTCGGGTGATCTTGATGGGGGGGATCCTGGGGGGATCTTGATGGGAAAATTAGTGAATCCAGCTTGCTCGAAGTTAGGGGATCAGAATTGACGCAGAAATCACAGTGTCGCTCATGATGATTTCTACACTACTTTTTTCAGAAATTTACCACTCTGTGGTATTTTTCTGTACGATTTGTTCACTTCAAAAGAATGACAACTTTTTTTTTTTAACATTTATAATGAAATGAAATGTTGAATTAGGTGTGGAATAGTTTAATATTCGAATTGATCTTGACGACAAAAATCTTTGAAACCGTTTTTATTTATTCTATTCCTCCCGGCGTAGAAAAATATCCATGGTGTAAATCCGTGATTAATTGAGGTTATAGAATTTTAAAATAAGAAAAAGGGATAAAAATCCCCATTCTAGTTAACTAAGGTAACCGACTTTTTAAACCGGATAGATACATACATATTTTAAACCCCATTGTAACTAGTCTTCTAGTTAGTTTTTCTTACATTTTAGTTGAATTAAGCCCCTGAGAGGAGGAAAAAGTTTTGATGGTTTAGTATTTGATAAAATAAAAATCGATTTGTACAAAATTTACTGTTTTGAAAAACCTCGTAACATAACTCACAAAAAAAGTTTTTTTTTAAAGACATAAGGCTATGATCATTTAGAATCCGGGCAGTTACAAACGTGTGAATTTTAAAAACTATTCATTTGATTGAAAAACTTTCTATGAAGGAAATGAAGGTATGATTATGATATTTAATGAAATCTCTTTTATATCTTTGCACACTTTTTTCAGTCAGTATTGATCTATTATTTTTACCACAGAAGCAAATCCTTCGCGAAATCATGTTTTACACAAATTCACCTGAAAAACCCTATTGGAATCTGGTTGAAACTTTTCCATGAGCAAGCATCTCGAGGAAGTTGAGGAGGATGAAAAATTTTAAGAACTGTTTAGTGAAAAAAAGATTTTATTGTAAAAAGTGTTTTTAATTCAACTTGGTCAATTCCCGGAAGAAAGGATGCTTCCTTTTAGCTGCGTTTTGCACAAGACGTGGAATTGGGAAGCTATCAGAGAAAAATGCCGATGAAAGGAATCTCAAGTATTACGGTATCAACTAACGAGGGAAATACACAACGCGTGCGTGATTTATGAAGTTCTAGAATGGAGAACGGTAGGATGAAGATTCAGAAGGTCGTCACAAAGTTCTAGGAAATCCAAACAAAATCTAAGTGCTAAGTATTTTTTGTGATTTTCTGAAAAATGATGCAACATTATTCTTATATTATGAATAACCCGAAAAGTTCCTTCGACATCATGTTTATCTGATTTTATTTATTAATTTTATATATGGTGTTTGAAAAAACTGTATTTCAACTTTTGAAGATATTTCTGGGAAAAATTATCAAACTCCTGAAACAAACTCCTTCAATTAACACTAGAAGGACCGGCTAATTGAATATACCTATTCAGACCGTGACCAGTCAAAATGACTGGTAAAGGGGAATTTTTTTCTATCAAAATATTTTTAACTTTTTTCTTTTGAAATTATTTTGTTATTTATTCGATAACATTTTTGTTATAAAATGGATATATTTTTTCACCATGGCACAGTGGTCCAAAATGCGAAAAACGTGATCGTTGCTTATAACTTTTTAAGGTCACATTTTACCATATCGGTGTCTTCGGAGAAGTTTGTCAGTAAAATCAGCTCTATAATAAAAAACTATTATTTTTATGATTAATCCCCCAACAAGTGAGATAAAATTTCTAACTTCTCTGTAATAGGTTTTAGCTCTTTAATGTCTTCGACAAACTTGTTAAACATCAAATTTTCTACAACTTTGTCTCAGATGCTAAGTTTCTAAAATAATTATAATCCGAGATATCGGCCAAATAAGAAACTTAACCTCTAAAAATCAGTTTTTCAATAATAACTTTTTTCAGTAAATTTTAAGTTTAATAAAATGTTCCACAAAGTTGTTTGTCTTACTAAAATACACCACTTTGTTGAACATTTTAAGTTTGTAAAATGTGATACTGCAGAGCTATGTTAAAAAGATTACCGAAAATAGGACTTTTTCACGCCTTATTTTACAGACACCGGGCAACATCGGGCAGCCCGCTTTAGATGCAAATTAAAGTCGAAGATTTCGTCTACAAGATGCAGGTACAATCGTCAGTATCCACTTGTATCCTAGCGAGATACATCCATTTTACTTTTCCATGTTTGCATTAAAAACAACGATTTCTTTGAAAGCACATACAGCGCATTCTACTAGGTACCTACGTGTGTTTTCTTCTAGATTTTCCCTGCGCGCTGTCAGAAGCAAAGGTTTGGAAGCGCATTGTATTATTAGTACAGGTTATTATATGTTCAATTAAAATAGATTTCCTCTACAAGCTGGAGATGCTAATAATACAAATGCGCTTCCAAACCTTTGTTTCTGACAGCGCGCAGGGAAAATCTAGAAGAAAACACACGTAGGTACCTAGTAGAATGCGCTGTATGTGCTTTCAAAGAAATCGTTGTTTTAATGCAAACATGGAAAAGTAAAATGGATGTATCTCGCTAGGATACAAGTGGATACTGACGATTGTACCTGCATCTTGTAGACGAAATCTTTGACTTTAATTTGCATCTAAAGCGGGCTGCCCGATGTTGCCCGGTGTCTGTAAAATAAGGCGTGAAAAAGCCCTATTTTCGGTAATCTTTTTATTATAGCTCTGCAGTATCACATTTTACAAACTTAAAATGTTCAACAAAGTGGTGTATTTTAGTAAGACAAACAACTTTGTGGAACATTTTATTAAACTTAAAATTTACTGAAAAAAGTTATTATTGAAAAACTGATTTTGAGAGGTTAAGTTTCTTATTTGGCCGATATCTCGGATAATAATTATTTTAGAAACTTAGCATCTGAGACAAAGTTGTAGAAAATTTGATGTTTAACAAGTTTGTCGAAGACATTAAAGAGCTAAAACCTATAACACAGAAGTTAGAAAATTTATCTCACTTGTAGGGGGATTAATCAGAAAAATAATAGTTTTTTATTATAGAGCTGATTTTACTGACAAACTTCTCCGAAGACACCGATATGCTAAAATGTGACCTTAAAAAGTTTTAAACAACGATCACGTTTTTCGCATTTTGGACCACTGTGCATGGGTGCCCGGAATCACCTCATTTTGGCATAGTTGACGAATGCGTGTATGTCATAAAATGAATATGTCAAATAATTATCAAAAAATTAAAACGCATTATCAATCTAATTATAAAAACATGTTAGATGGCTATGGGTATTGATCATGGGTGCACGGTTTCACTTCAGTTTTGTTTTAGTAGATATTTTCTAGCATCCATCGCTCTGAAATTTTTCAACCCAATGCCTATAAATTATACCTGATATTGTAGGTTTTGAAGCATATTTTTTATATAAGTAGAGCAATTTACCATGGGTGCACGGATTCACCGCCATTCATCCAAAATCAATTTTTTTTGCATGTTAAAGGTAAAGAATGAAGACTTTTAAAGATTCAAATGAAAATTTCTGTTATGTACATGGTTTTCACTATGAGTGCACGGATTCACCGCGATTTAATCAAATATTGGACTTTTTGCAATTTTTTAAAAAGCATTATTACAAATCTTAACTAAACCAAAGCCGAAATCATGTCTGTCATGTTGAGACATAATGATTTAAATAACGATTTTTATTTCAAGTTCCGTTTTTTCATTCCTGGAAAAGAAATATTTCAATTATATCTTTAAATTTTAAATTTATTTATTTATTATTAAAAAACAGGTTTTTCCAATCGTATATTTATCTGATAAGATCTGATCAATATCCAAGAAATTGGAAAACGGATGGATCGAGTGAATTTTAGGAATTATATGCATCAAGTTATGTCGTGCGACGGAAAACAATGGAAATAAAAATAATGAATCAACATTGTCAAATGTACACATTGATTTGTTTTTCCTTTAAAGTTTTTCGATTGACTAATATTGCATTTCAAATGCCTATCATATCATACTCAAAAATATTTTGTGTTCTGAAGCATGTTGAAAACTATTATTTCTATATAATTAACAATGGCAAAATTACAGCCATTCCGTGCACCCATGTTGAAATATCTTAGTGCCGATGTGGTCTATCATATAGACTGGCGTGAGTCTAGGTTTGCAGGTGTACTGGGTTCGATTCCCCGTATCGGCAAGAAAACTCTAGGGTTCAAACCCCATAAGTTGCCGACAGGTAAGATGTGTTTCCTCTTATAATAAGAATGTTCATTAAGAATGTTCAATCAGTTGCAAGCTGGCCACGCACGTATACAAACGAGTGCCGGAATACCTATAAGTGAAATTGCATTGGAAATTTGTCGAACCTAATAATCCAAGAATGCATGTGAATACATTCTTGGACAGAAACTGCGGTGAATCCGTGCACCCATGGTGGATAACCAACATATGAAAAATAATTATAATCTATATATATAAAAATGAATTTCTGTCTGTCTGTCTGTCTGTCTGTTCCCTATGGACTCGGAAACTACTGAACCGATTTGCGTGAAACTTGGTAGGTGGGGGTATTGGAGGCAGGGGAAGGTTCCTATTATGGTTTGAGACCCCTCCCTGTATCTTGAAGGGGGGGGAGGGGCCTCCCAAGCAAAAGTAAATTTTTCGCATAAATCGGAAGCGCATCAAGTAAATAATATCAAATTTGGCATGGGGTGGTATTTGGGAACAAGGAATATTTCTATGAATATTAGGTACCCCTCCCTCCTCTCAATGGGGTGATAGGAAGGGGGAGGGGGGCTACCTTACAATTTATCATACAACTCGAAAACTAATCAAGATATTGGAACCAAATTTGGCATGGGAAGGTATTTTGATACGAAAAATAACTCAATGGTTATTCGAGACCCCTCCCTCTTTCCAGTAGAAAGGGGGGGGGGGCTCTTTCATAATTTTTTACATAACTCAAAAACTAATAAAGCAAATGGAACCAAATTTAGCATGGAAGGGTATTAGGATACGAAAAATATTTCTATGATTATTTGAGACCCCTCCCTCTTTCCAGTAGGGAGATATTAAGGGGGGAGGGGCCTCTTTTATATTTTTTTACATAACTCAAAAACTAATTAAGCTAATGAAACCAAATTTGGCATGGGCGGGTATTTGGGAACGTGACATGTTCTAATGATTGTTTGAGACCCCTTCCTTCTCCCAGCGGGGAGTAAGGAAAGAGGAAGGGGAGTTTCATACAATTTTTACTGCATAACTCGAGAACTACAACCGCAAATGGATCCAAATTTGGCGTGGAACGATATCTGGGAACGGGATATGCTTCTATGAATATTTGGTATCCCTCACTCCTTCAAAGAAGTGGATGAAAAGGAGGGGAGAGGTCTTCCTTTCATTTTTCAGTATAATTGGAGAGCTGATCGAGAAAATTGAACCATATTTGGCATGGGTATTTGGAGACGAGAAATGTTTTTATAATAAATTGAAGCCTCACCTTTTCTCAGCGGAAAGATATAAAGGGGGAAAAAGGGGCTTCCATACAATTTTTTTGCATAACTTGAGAATAAATCGTGCAAATGATACCAAATTTGGCATCATAAAGTATTTGAATACGAAAAATATTTTCAGGAATATTAAGTTTTCACTCTTCCATTCAATGGAAAGAACGGAAGGGGAGATGTTACTTCCTTTTCAAGTTTATGCATAACCCAATAAATTACAACGCAATTAAAACCGAATTTGGCATGGGATGGTATTTTAATACTAGAAATTTTCGTATGTGAAACGATTCCTTTCTTGCAGTAGGAGGATAGAATTGGGAATATAGGAAGAGAAGAGGAATGTATTTAACTTTTTTTTTTACAAAATCCGAGAAATGGACAAATCTATCTATATATATAAAAACGAATTTCTGTCTGTCTGTCTGTCTTTCTGTCTGTCTGTCTGTCTGTCTGTCTGTCTGTTCCCTATAGACTCAGAAACTACTGAACCGATTTGCGTGAAACTTGGCAGGTGGGGGTATTGGAGGCAGGGGAAGGTTCCTATTATGGTTTGAGTCCCCTCCCTCTAACAGGAAGGGGGGGAAGGGCCTCCCAAATAATTGTCAATTTTTTGCATAACTCGAGAACCAATCAAGCAAATGGTATCAAATTTGGCATGGGGTGGTATTTGGGGACGGGGAATATTTCTATGAATATAAGGTACCCCTCCCTCCTCTCAGTGGGGTGATAGGAAGGGGGGAGGGAGGCTACCTTAGAATTTTTCATATAACTCGAAAACTAATCAAGATATTGGAACCAAATTTGGCATGGATAGGTATTTTGATACGAAAAATATTTCAATGATTATTTGAGACCCCTACCTCTTTCCAAAAGAAAGGGGGAGGGGCCCTCTTTCATATTTTTATACATAACTCAAAAACTAATAAAGCAAATGGAACCAAATTTGGCATGGGAGGGTATTTGGATACGACAAATATTACTATGATAATCTGGGACCCCTCCCTCTTTCCAGTAGGGAAATATAAAGGGGGGAGGGGGCCTCTTTTATAATTTTTACATAACTCAATAACTAATTAAGCAAATGGAACGAAATTTTTCATGGGCGGGTATTTGGGAACGTGACATATTCTTATGATTATTTAAGACCCCTTCCTTTTTCCAGCGGGAGAAAGTAAAGAGGGAGGGAAGTTTCATACAGTTATTACTGCATTTCTCAAGAACTACAACAGCAAATGGAGCCAAATTTGGCATGGAACGATATTTGGGTACGAGAAATTCTTCTATGAGTATTTGGTATCCCTCACTCCTTCAAAGAGGTGAATGAAAAGGGGGAGTAGAGGTCTCCCTTACATTTTTCAGTATAATTGGAGAGTTGATCGATCAAATTGAACCATATTGGGCATGTGAGGATATTTGGATACGAGAAATGTTTCTATTTTAAATTGAGGCCCCATCGGAAAGATATAAAGGAGGAAAGGGGGCTTCTATACAATGTTTTTGCATAACTCGAGAATTAATCGAGCAAATGAAACCAAATTTGGCATCAAAAAGCATTTGAGTACGAAAAATACTTTTTCTATGCGAAACAATTCCTATCTTGCAATAGGATGATAGAATTAGGAATATAGAAGGGGAAGAGGAGGCTTACATTTAACTTTTTATTTTTACAAAATCCGAGAAATGGACAAAACTTAACATAAAATCATTTTGGTATGATTCTATGATTATATGACACACTTTCAGTGAGTAGGTACAAAGGAGGAGGGAGGTGAGCCCAATACAATTTTATTAGCATAAGTTCTCAACGAATAAGTTCTAACGAAGCCAACAAATGGACACAAATATGACATGGAAAAGTACTTGGTTACGACATATGTTTCTACGATTGTTTTAGACCCTTACGCTTTACAGTGTAGAGAGGGGAAGAAAGGAGAAGGCTCCATATACATTTCGTTGTAAAGCTTAAAAACTTATCAACCAATCAATGGAACTATATTTGATATAAGAGGATTTTCGGGAACGAAAAAAATGGGTATGATTATTAAAGATCACGACCTCCATTCAGCAGGAGGTGAAAGAAAGAACAGGGGAGGGGGCTCTCTTATCAGTTTTTAGCATAAATCTAGAACATATCAAGCAAAAACAACCATATTTTATAAGTTAGATTGTTTGCGTACGATTAATTTGGGCCCTTTCCAGCTCAGGGTGAAGTTTAAAGAAACAGATTAAAATTATCAGATCTTTAACACAAATTTATAGCTCAAGATTCAAAAAATTAGTTTCAGTCATCTTTGTACTGCAATTCAAAACTCCAGCTGCAGCTCTCATTTTATAACGGTTGCTTTAGAATTATGTTATAATTTAATTTAAAATAATGCCAACGAAACAATAAAAATTTGAATAATTTCTGAAAATACTATTTGTTTTTGAAAGGTGTAGCAAAGCACACCGGGTCAGCTAGTATATATATAAATGAATGTTTGTCTGTCTGTCTGTTCCCTATAGACTCGGAAACTACTGAACCGATCATCGTCAAAATTGGCATCTGAGGGTTTTTGGGGCCGGGGATGGTTTCTGTAATAGTCAAAACTCCATCCGACTTATGGGAGGGGGGGCTTCCATACAAAATTTGTAGTTTTTCGGAACAAATTAAAGTCATGACATCCATTTTCTCGAAATTTTTTCTTCCTTTGGGCGGTTTGTTTTTCGTCTCCAAGGTCGAGGCGTTGAGCCAGCGTCGCAAAAGGATAGTAACCATGGCATAGCATACTGATCAGTGGGAATATTTTGGCGCGTATTTCTCAACCAAGAATGCAAGGGGGGACGATATGAAACCTTGATGTGATTTTTTTTCTACTTGATTCCTAGCTCATTTGTACAGCACATGGTTATAAATGACGCCTAGATGAGACCCAGATTGACATTTTGTCGATCGAATAAAACATATACATTTTTTTGCCAAAATCTGAAATTGAAAAGTCATGGCATCCATTTTTAGAGATTTTCTTTAATTTGAGGGGTTTGTTTTTCGTCTCTATGGTCAAGCAAACGTCGTCACAAGTGGATAGTAACTAAAGCATACTGTTCATTGATCGCTGGAAAAATTTAACTATCAGGCGGCTGTTTCTCAACCAAGTACCTATGTTTCTTATGCACGTGGGGGCGATATGCAACCTAGATGTGTTTTTTTCTTGCTTAATTGCACGGGGTAATAAATGACGCCTAGATGTGACACGGATTGGTATTTTATCAATCGAATCATAACCAATTGAAAGATTCGCAAAAATACTTCCATATTTAGTTCGTGTTAATGTAGGTAGCATTCGACTTTTCATTCAAGGAACATTAGAACATGTTTAAACGTTCAACTTTTTCTGTTAAAAAAAAAATAAAAATTATGTTTTCTTCTAGAAATTGTTACTTCGGCCCAAAAACACAACTGAAACGAATTTAGAAATGAAACTGGGAGCTTTTTAAATATATCTGATCAAACCATCCTACTTTTTTATTACATACCAATTCAAGTAGGTACTTAACATGAAAAGTGTGTTTGTGTTACATGGCTGCATAAAAGAGACTTTTGATCCGCTTCGTTTTTGAAAAGCGAGACTTTAGAACTGATATTCAAATGGACGCAAAATTTTTATGAGAAATTTTCAGTATACCCTTAAAGTGTTAAAAACAATATTCCCTCCTGTCAACTTACATGGTGGGGCAAGGACAAACGTCGAACTTTTAAGAAATTCATCTTCAAAATGATTCAATATGTTGGGAAGACCAGAAGGAGTATTCTTAAATGTCTTTGTAAATGACCTTTGTCATTCCCTTTGAACGGCATTCGTTACAAGTGGAGTAAAAACATACATTTATACTGAAGAAATACCGTAAACTGGGGAACTTTGATCACTTTTTTCATTCATTTTTGAATATTTTGGAAGGGGTTGCTTTTTCGTAATACCTAAAAGCTTTAAAACCCTTACTGAGGTGAGGAGTATCAAACATGCTCATTGATTGCAGTAAATTCATACGACATTTGTGGTCATAATTAAATGTTTGTTACAAAACCAGATTTCGAGTTTCGGGGTATCTTTGATCACATTGGTTTAAACGTATCTCAACATCTTCAAATTTATTGTTTTGATGCCATTTAGCACAGAAGGCTCAACATATCGATAACAGTATTTTTTGTTTGGACTAGATTGAATTTTTCAACGTTTTCTTTCTAAAACAAATATACTCAAAAGATGGACAATGTTGCTGCATACATTTAGGGGCAAAAATTATAAACATTTCTTTATATTTTTTGGCCTCAAAAACAAATGAAATTTTATCTTCAGGCAATTCCCTGAGTCCTCGCACTATTCCCATGTTCTTTTTTTCTTCAAACTTAATAATTTGATAGGGTTTTTAACCATATTTTCTATACGAGCTTTTTCATGGAAAATGACCGATTATTTTCCATATCCAAAAATTATCATCAAATGACCATAAAAATAACACTTAAACTAAACCCAAACCAAGAAAAAAGTGGAACTTTCACATTAAACAACCCATTTGCTCCTAAATGCTTAAATTTGATCAGGAGAGATGTTTGTTTGTGAGCCTTCAAAAACCAAGATATTTTAAGATTTTAAAATAACATTTGAAGTAATATAAAAAATCTTCTAAAAAAAACCAAATTTAGCTTATTTGTAACTTAATTTATAGGCTTTCAAACGTAGTAAACAGTTTTCAGAAATTTTAACTTTAAACTAAGTTAATGATGATTATCTGCAAAAATTTCATGTTGATCAAAGTTACCCCGCTGATCAAAGTTCCCCCAGTTTACGGTACTGTAGATATATCAGTGAAACTTGATAGACCAAAAAACAGGAATACGTTTTAAATCCATTTTAAAGCCATTACTCTGACGCATCTGTAAATAAGCTTTGCATTGACACTTGCCCAAATATACGGGACAAATGTAAACTTAAAAGTTTGTTTTTGCCAGCATTTTTGAATATTTGACTTTCTGCAACTGATATTTTTTTGAATATTTATATTTTTTGCCGTATTAAATTTATTTTAAAAAAATTTGCACTGTATTTAATACATAACTAATTTAAAATATTTTTCATTACCATGATAAGTGCTGATTTGGAAAACTTCAAGCTATAATGTCTCATGTCCACGAGTTTGGAATATGGCAAAACATTTTTTTTAACTTAATTTTGGCGCGAAAAGGATAGATATTCAAACTGCTTCGTAGGCGAGGATGGTGAAAAAAACTGTTTGAAAATGGTTATTACAAATCCTTTCCATCGTTTTTTTTTTCAAATTTCTATAGCTTAGTTTTTCAACTCCAAAAAATACCCCAAATTCTCTCTAAAATCTAAATTTGAATAATCTTTTACAAATTACACTTATTTTCGGAAGGTGTAGCAAAGCACAACGGGTCAGCTAGTCATATATAAAAAAAAACATTTAAATTGTTCAGTTTCATAGTTTATGTCTTCAAATTTGAATAAATAAGTACACAATTCATAATTATTTTACTCATACCAGTTTAGTATAAACATATTTATCACCTAAAATTACTCGATTACTCGAATGGAGATGTATTAAAACTAACATAACTTTTACAAATCTTGATGAAATTTCGCCAAATTTTGACGGAAAGTTCAATTATAGTTGAGCAACAAAACAGACCAAAAAAATTGGGAGTCAAGTGCTTGAGGCGCCACACAGCGGCCAATCCGAGAACTTTTTCTACAAATTTTCATGACTCCGCATCGAAAATCAATAATTTCATGACGAATGACACACTTCTGCCCACCATAAATCAACTAGGGTTCATTGTCTTGAATGTAGATTGCAAATGAAACCAAAAGCAAGCGAAAAAAAATTACCTTGTTTGAGTTATACGGTTATGAATTTTACCAGTCATTTTGACTGGTCACGGTCCGAGTGTCCATGGCGAAATTTTTCTCGCTTATTAAAAGAGCTAGTGGAATAAAAACTACACAGTTTTGTAGAAATTCAAAATTCATGAAAAGTCGTATTTTTTGCGAATTTTTAAAGCGAAGTATTTAAAAGATATTTAACAAACAAAGTGTCCAACCAGTCATTTTGACTGGTGCGGTCTTTCTAGTGTTAACTGGAATAATGTCAATGATATTCAATAATGAAAAATGATTCGTGAAATGATTTGTTCATTGATTTGATTAATTGAAATAAAAAATGTGTTTTTTTTTATCAGAAACAATAAAGCTTGACAGAGAACAACTATTTTGCTAAACAGTTTTTTTTATAACACCAATCATTTGGTTTTAAAACGATTTATTGAAAAAATTGTCAGTTATTGAAATTGGATCATATTGAATTTCTTTGTTCAGGTTTTTCTACATTATTTTTTACATATGTATGATACTGAAATTCTCTGCTGAAAAAGTGAGAAAATTCATTACAGAAACTATAGTAAGTTTTAGGGCTTGAGATATAGCTCAGTTGGCAAGTCAGTTGCTTCCTGAGCAGATGTCCGTGAGTTCGAGCCCAAGAGTAAACATCGAACACAGTTGTACCGGATAAGTTTTTCAATAGCTTTCCGCCAACTGTAACGTTGATAAAGTCGCGAATGCCACAAAGATGGTAAAACGACTATAATCGAAACAAAAAAAAAAATATATATATATATATAGTAAGTTTTTATCACAGAAGCATTTTATAATAGAGAATAATATAAAATGTATGGATCTTGTTAAATAGCAGGTTTTGGTTAAAATTAGAAACATAACAGAAAACACGATCTTTTACCCCCCTCCCAAACCAGATTATTTGTCAGGATGCAGAGGTAACCTCGGTCCTGAAGCACAAAGTCCGTTGGCCTAATACTGGAGAACACAAGACACAATCCGGGCAAGTCCTGCTTTACTCTGGCATACGAGGAGAACATGCTACTCGGGAACGAGGAGTTGGTTTCCTGTTAAGCCCGCAAGCCTACGCGGCCCTCATTAGATGGGAACCGATAAACGAAAGAATAATCGTAGCCAGATTTAGAACACGGGTTAGAAACCTTACAATGGTCCAGTGTTATGCGCCAACTGACGTTGCCGACTTGCAGGAGAAAGAGCAGTTTTACAGTCAACTGAACAGTGTGGTTGAGAGAATTCCGAAGGGTGACATTCAAATCCATTTGGGCGACTTCAACGCAAAAATTGGCTCCGACAATCAGGACCTTGAGCGCATCATGGGGCGCCATGGCCTAGGACAGATGAGCGAAAACGGAGAGCTGTTTGTAGAATTTTGTGGCAACAACAACATGGTGATCGGTGGATCGCTCTTCCCCCATCGACCAGCACATAAGGTCACTTGGGTATCCCGAGATGGCCGAACAGAAAATCAAATTGACCACATCTGCATCAGCCGAAAATGGAGAAGGAGCCTTCTTGATGTCCGCAACAAGCGAAGCGCAGACATTGCATCTGACCATCACCTCGTCCTTGGCGAGATACGACTGAGAGTTGCACGTGTCCAACGGCGCGAGGAGAAAGTCGGGTGTCGATACGACGTCCGCCGGTTGGAGAATCCAGAGGTGAAAAGGGCATACGTTGAACAGCTAGAATCCCGAGCCTCGGAGCTGCCGACAGACGGAACAGTCGAAGAACAGTGGTGTGGAATCAAGAATGCCTTTATCACGACGAGCCATGGTACTCTCGGTAAAGTTTGTGGAAGAAGGAGTGAATGGATGACGGATGAAACTTGGAGGATGGTCGATGATCGGAGAAAGGCGAAAGTCGGAATTGAGCAGGCATGTACCGGGTCAGCCAAAGCAGCAGCCCGCTTACGATATGCGGAGCTGGAAAAGGCAGTTAAACGAGCTTGTAGACGAGACAAGAGAGCCTGGACAAACTCCCTAGCCGAAGAGGGAGAAAGAGCCGCCGCCAATGGAGATATCCGATTACTTTATGACATTTCTCGCCGCCTCACTGGTGCAAGGACTAATGCAAGAATGCCGCTAAAAGACCGAGCAGGTCAGTTATTGACCGATCGAACAGATCAGCTCAAACGATGGACTGAGCACTTCGAACAACTCTTCCGAGTCACGAATAGCGATGGCCAACAGAATCTGCAGCTCGAAGCGCCAACAGTAAGTCGCATAAATGGCGTCAACTCGGAAGCGCCTTCGCTGGCTGAAATAGAAGCGGCAATCAAAAACATGAAATCCAACAAAGCACCTGGGATCGATTGCATCCCTGCTGAAATGCTGAAAGCCGACCCTGCCCTATCAGCACAAATGTTGCACCGTCTTTTCGCTGACATCTGGGATACTGCAACATTCCCGGCCGACTGGATGCAGGGTATCCTCGTAAAGGTCCCGAAGAAAGGAGACCTGACAGAGTGCGGTAACTGGCGAGGCATAACGTTGATCTGTACAACCCTCAAAGTACTCTGCAAAGTGATTCTGAACAGGATCCAGGAGAAAATAGACGCTACACTCCGACGGCAACAAGCTGGATTCCGATCCGGACGATCATGTGTGGACCACATCACAACGCTACGAATCATACTGGAACAAATCAACGAATTTCAGGACTCTCTTCTGCTGGTGTTCGTTGATTTCGAAAAAGCATTCGACCGACTTAACCATGAAAACATCTGGGCGGCTCTAAGGCGACGAGGGGTCCCAGAGAAACTAGTCCATCTCATCGAAGCACAGTATGAGGCATTTTCGTGCAAGGTCTTGCACGACGGTGTCTTGTCCGAACCAATCCCGGTAACTGCTGGAGTGAGACAAGGATGTATTCTATCACCGCTACTTTTTCTTATCGTAATGGATGAGATTCTGATTGGATCGATTGACTGTGCACCGAACCGAGGATTGCCGTGGAATCCTTCAACAATGGAGCAACTGAACGACCTTGACCTGGCTGACGATATTGTTTTGCTCGCCCAAACACAACCAGATATGCAGAGCAAACTCGACGACCTCACCGAAAGTTCCAAGGCAGCAGGTCTCAAAGTCAATGTCGGAAAGACCAAGTCGATGGAGATCAACACAGGAAATCCCTCCAGTTTCATGGTAGCTGGGCAACAAGTTGAGAAAGTGGAGTGCTTCCAGTATCTTGGTAGCCAGATTACGCCTGATGGTGGTACCAGAAAAGACATCGAAACACGGATCAGAAAGGCCCGATTTGCGTTTGCGAGTCTCCGAAACATCTGGCGGTCACGCCAGATCTCTCTACGAACAAAAATCCGAATCTTCAACTCAAACGTCAAATCCGTATTGCTGTACGGGTGCGAAACTTGGTGCACATATGCGGTAACGACGCGAAAACTGCAAGTATTTGTAAATCGCTGCCTGCGGAATATCATCCGCGCTTGGTGGCCTGGCAACTGGATCTCGAATGAGGAACTACATCGCCGGTGTCATCAAAAGGCGCTGGAAATCGAGATTCGGGAACGTAAGTGGAGATGGATTGGGCACACGCTGCGAAGAGATGAAAACGAGATTTGCAGAGAGGCGCTAGATTGGAATCCAGAAGGTCATCGAAGAAGAGGCAGACCCAGAAATTCGTGGCGGCGAAGCCTAGCCGCTGAAATCCGAACTGTCGACGAGAATCTTGACTGGGACCAGGTGAAGACGCTGGCTCCGGATCGTCAACAGTGGAGGTCTTTTACCACGGCCCTATGCACCGGAGGATCGGCGCGGGATCATTAAGTAAGTAAGTAAGTGAATGTGCTGCTAATCCCAAGCACCATTCATTTGACCTCTGATTAAAATTGATGGCCTCGGTCAATCACGGATTAGCAACCATTGGCAATGTGGAACTTGTTCTACTGAGCCACGCCAGCGATCGTGGACCTCGGAGTGATTGTTATCATAATATGTTTTTGGAACAAGCAATGCATACATTTTCTACAACCATGCACTTCGGGTTTTACGGTTTAAAGTGGATGTGAGTAGTTAATCAAGCTAAGCTAAGCAAGCATCTCGAGGAAATTGACCTCTTTAATTCAGTTTTAATATTAATTTCTTTGTTCTTTATTCTTTGTTACAGACTGCGAACTGCTCATTATAAGTTATTTGCTGGGTTTTTTCTAGACAAGCAACACTTTTTACCTGCCGGACACGGATTTACTGCATAGTTTAGAGGTCTGCATCCAGATAGTCCCAATAACCATAGTCTTTTTTCCCATATTTGAGATCAAGGGACCCACTCCGATGCTTGGTTTGAACTTCGTGAGCATCATATAGTGGTTCCTTATACTTTTTAACCATTTGGGGCAAAACAATTTTAGACAAAATTAAACATTCATGAGTTTTTCAAGTCGACAATGAAGAAATTCCGAGGTGATTGTGAAAAATTATTGTTAACATGTCTTTTTGCATCGTTGATGTGCATCGTGTGTTTGAGATACACATTATCTTAAAAATCTGAAAAAATAGGAACGATTGTCCTTTTCATTGTCCAACGCTACCGAAATTTTGCATATCCAAACTCTAGGAATGTAGCTATCACCGAAATGAAGTGCCCGGATACTAAATGCTGAAATTTGCGGTTTTCTCCGGCATCCGGAACAGCAGCAGACGACTTCTGCTGCCACGAGCAGAACAAAACATTGTTTGTTTTGGTTCTCCATATTCTTTGTGTCCAAATCGCAATCGAGAACAATATGTAGATCAATGTTTGCTGATGACAAGTGATGATGATAAACGCGGTACAACTACTCAAATTGGGTTCGTTGTTACACAATAGTGTTGCCCGATATTTTGGATAGAAGTGTCATTTCTAGAGTTTGTTTTTATTAGGTCGTATGAGCCACCTGACATGTTTCGAGAAAATTGCTGTTGAAGTTTTGTAATCCGTTTTTTATTCTACAATTTTGAATATCACTCAGAGTTGTCTTTAAAAAGCGGTATGCGAAGCGAAATTAGATGAGAATTAAGCTAGTGCACTCGAATCAGGCATAAATTTAGTTTTTCGAGTAAACATGTACTTACGAACTTTGACATTGTGTGATTGGCTCAAACGTCGTTTTGCATACTGGGAAATTTTATCTCTAAACTCGATTTATACTGTCTCAAACTTCGCTAACTCTTACTAATAGCATCAAGTACTTTGTTAATCTTACATTGAGCGAACGTCTAATGAATGGTGCAGTTTTTAGCATGTGTTTTATAGGATTTTTTTTTGGACCAAGAACCTCAAAATAGAGCATAATAAAAGCGGACTTACGTTTGAATCCAAGCTGCTTTGTCTGGGTTCTTAAGGGTGATATGCGCTCCACTGAATCTCCGGTTTCTTTAAAACGCTTTTAGTTTTGGTAGAGGTCACTGTGGAGGAAAAATTATGAAACTGAGAATCAGTCCATTCATAAAATATATTCTATTATACTTACCTCGCAGCAAATTGCAGTAGTTTCACTCTTATCAACAGTTTCTGTTAAAAATTTTAAACTTAACAACACTCCCGAAGCATTTTTGGCGAAAATGCATTATGTCGCAACAACCAACCCGCCGAACAGTTATTTTGCGAACTTTGGTTTGGACGCCAATCCAGTGCAGTGCAAAGAGTCGAAAATACCAAAATGCACTCGAAAATGAGAAAGTCGTCATACGTCCAAAATTCAAATCAATCTGTAAAATTTATTTATTCATGGAATGGAACCAACTTTTCACCCAACATAGAATACATGTTTGTGAATCGTTTGTAGCCATTAACTCAATTTTGTTTATATTGGTTCATACGACGTAATCAAAAATAACTCTTGATTTTACTTATTGAGAAATAAGTACTTTCCCGGTTAGGAAATATAAGAAGTGGAAAGTGACAATTAGCTATCGCTAATTAATATAGTTGTATTCCAATGACCTCACAGACGAAACATGAATAAAGAAACCTGCGTTTTCAACACAAAATGATCATAGCTTTACACCATATTCGCCGATCTAGGCTTTGCAGACTGATCAAACGTGGGCAACTTAAGATTAACATTTAACATCCAGTACCGAGCTGCCATCCAAAAGTTTGGGATAACCTCTTCAAAAACATGAAAATTTTGATCGGCCATATCTCAGCCATTTTATGACATATTGCAATTATTTAGATCTCATTCGAAAGATCTTGAGCAAAACCTTATTTTGTTTGTTTTTGAAAAAATGTATGTGTTAAGTTTATATGACTTAAACTTAGTTTAAAGTTAGGACATTTTTCAAAAACTGCACTTAAAATTCTAACCCATTGATCATCTCAGGGTGAGGTGGATGAAATTTCAAAAATTCGAGTTTCATTTTAATCCTTTTTTCATGCTTATAAAAACACATTTGTATAATTTTGGGCAAAAAAATTGCAATGTACTAACCTAAAATAAATAAAATAGCTACTTAAGTTATCGTCCAAAAGTTTGGGATCATCCCGCAGTATGGTGTAACAACGTATTGTCTATCTGGTAAGCTGATTTTGAAGCTAATGAGTTGAACTTGCTTTATGGGTTTTTAGTTGAAATATTTTTGAAGACTTACTTTATTAAACCTTTAGCTAAAGTTTGATCATTTTCTGATAATTTTCACCAAATAGTCTGACCGTCTAAAAAAAAAACATGCCAATTTGCAGTTATGATTTGATTTTGCTTGGATCCTCTGCATTAAATTATAGCTACGGTTTTCAGCCATCTGCTTATCATTCGTGCTCATAGTTAATTTTAAACGTTTTTTCAAGCTATTTTGCTTTGAAAAGAACCTGTCTGACGTCTTTCAGCCTCATGTTAAATAATATCTATGGAAACATGGTTTTTCACCATCTTCTCGGAATTAATCGTGCCCTTACATGGATAAATCCTTTTTGGCTTAGAAGAAAACGGAACATTTTTCTAAGCGAAGAAATAGTGATCTCTTAAGATTATTAAGAGCACGTACTTTATTTGGTCCAAGCGAAAACTGACTTTTACTACAACTACGCTTAAGTGTGAAGATCATTTTCAACTTTTCATCAAAATTGTCATCAATCGTTAGTGCATCAAAAATACTACAATTCATCTGAATATTTTAAATAGATATTAATTATGTGAAAAAGGAATTGATAATTTTGATAGCGATTGAGTACTTTTTTTATCCATTACAGTATGTAAGTTTAAAAAAATATTACTATTTGAGCTGAAACAAACTTAGCTATTTGCAAAGAATTTTTCGCGACCTATAGGAATGAAATCCTCATAATCAACCAACAGTGCCAGTACCCCGAAGTGGGGGAGGAAAGCCGCTAAATGTCTTCACCGGAGACATAATAATCCCTTTATTTATCGCCCATGATACACAATTAATTAGTTTACGTTAATTAATATGCACAATTTGTGCAACGTGGGCAGCTTCTCCAATTGCCGGTTTGGATTTGCCTGAGCTTGCGTTTTGCGATGATGGGCGCACATATTTATTTATTTGTTGGTGCGCAACCGGTAGCCGACTGCATTTATAAACGCAAATAAAAACACTGGTAGCCGTTGAAAGGAACAATAAAGACAGCTTTTATTGGATCGTTCGTTCCGTTTTGCAAAACTACGGTAGCCACTTTCGGGTTTCTGGCTCAAGCCGGCGATGGAAATGGATTAGCGCTGTGAATAATTTGGATCTTTCATCAACCGAGGAAAATCAGGGATCATGGAGTTTCTTATGGTAGCTTAAGTTGTATAAATCATCAATTGCGGTCGTTGAATTTATTTTTTCGAATCTTTCTGAATTTTGAAACACAGATAAACATAAGATTGATACATTATCTTCGAAATGTTTATTTTTGAAGAAGTTCATATTGCGGTGAAAATTTGTTCATTTGTTCAATCTTTAGAAAGTTAACGAAAAAAAAATTGAATCTAACTATAATTGAAAATCATACAAAATGTTATAATACCAGATACTGATGATCGTTTCAATTGACATTACGACCCATCCCGAGTAAATAGTTTCTCGAGAACATCCTTTAACTGGAGTGCCAATCAAATTATTTGTACGATCACGCTAAGCAAACAACCGGCAGCTGCAAGTTGTTACATTTGTCTTACGCCTTTGCCTTCGATCTTCAAGGATCCTTCCCTTTCGTAAGCCCAGTAGCTCCCGGCAATCGTTTTGGTTTTGGGCTACCTGAATTGAGAGGAACTGAAATGCTATTAACACTCGACTGGCCCTGTTCAAATAACCTGAATAAACATACTACAGAGGGAAGCATGAAATTTTTCAGTTAGCGTGGGCTGTAGAATTTTAGAACCCACCGTTTGGAGTTGTTTGCTATGGTGATCATCGAAGGATCACTCTAGATTTTTTTTATTAAAAAAAAACACCTTGGTTCTAGAGTGTGCAGTAGGGTGTTCCAAAATATCGTGATGTCCGAGAACCTGGGAGCTCCACCTTCAAACGATACATTCGAGTTTGAAGAGTAAACTTTTGTATGGGAACAATGTTAAATAAAAATTAGATTACAAACCCTATACGTTAAAAAATATAAAAAAGGTTTAGTAGAAAAATATTCCTCAATGGCTTAATATTACACTAACTACAAAATGATACTTTTTTTCGATGCCAAATAATTTAAAGCTGATTACAAATAATTTATTGATGTTCAAACTATTTACGTACACAATAAGATTTTCATTCGATTTCAAGCAAAAAAATTTGCTGGAAACGTTCAGCTATCCGAATGTTTGCTGGAAACCAACAAACATGATTAGTTTTGCTGACTTTTCCAGCAATTGCTCTGGTTTGCTGAAAATTTCCAGCAATCGATTCATATTGCTGGAAAATCAAGAACAGATCTGTGAGATTAATTTATTTCCGTGGGATTAAATTTAGGTGAGTCTAAAAGAATGTGCTGAAATTAGGTGTAGATAAATGAGAATCTCTATTTCAAAGAATCATTCCGTAAGTAGATCGTTTCGCTATGAAAAATGCAACAAAGCTGGCGAAGTTTTCTTATTTTACAGATTTGGTTCATCAATTAGCAATTCCGACTGGAAGATGACGCCGTGTGTGCGGCTGCTGGTAGACCACGAAATCATTGAGGGAAATGATGTTAAGCCGCTGAAAAGTGCTGTGATGATTGTTGTGCAACCTGTGTTCGGCATGAAACCCTTGTAAAGTAAGCACTATTAGCAACCAACACTACTGTGTAATATTTAGTGCTGGTTTCATTTTTTTTAACATTTTGTAAGACTGTTGAACCTGTTACTTTTTCGTTTTTCGTTGAAATCAATCTTAATATCCAATTTGGTTGAAAAAAATTCCGATTCACATTCTATTCGATATTCAAATTTCAGTATCGAATTACAAAACTTCTTCAACAGCAAACTAATTCGATTGAACAACATCAAAGGCAAAATACCTTTCCAGTAAAAACTAAACGATCAGCACCAATCGATTATATAAATTATGCATATTCCCAACTCAGTGATCGCTAAAATTCTTCATTATCTGGGAAGCAATTAAGTGCCACAAATAAATTAGCACTAAATCATCTGGATAGTGCGTGAGCAGCCATCCTTAGTTTCGATATAGAAAAACTAGTGATTAAGCTAGAAAAAATACGGCTACCGGCGCTTAAGTTAAATTTCGTATTCTGCTCTTCCTGGAATGTGTTTTTTTTATTTTATAGAAAATGGCATTCTTCTTCCAAAAATTCATTTGGCTGATGTTTATTTTAGACCGTTTAGAAATAAATGTCCTTTAGAAATGCCCAGAATAAAACTTTAGTTCAATTTTTCAAGCAATTTTATTCATTTGTGGAGAGTTTACAAGCAACTTGGAATCTAATGTCTCGTTCGACCAAATGACCTGTGGCCTTGAGTCATAAAAACACGCTCCCAACCACCTTCTGTTTAAATCGACTATATCTTTGCCTTCAACCAAAAGAATCATTCCGAGATTCGTCAACCTTAAGACTAATAACTATATCATTACATTTTATTTCTCCTCACTCCGACCTGTCTTGCTGTCGTCCATCCATCCATCCATCTATCCATTCATCCATTCAAGCGAACGAGAGAGAGAGACCGAGAAAAGCAAAAACAGCAGCTGGATACAAAAAAAGGTTCGAATGCAAAACTAAACTAAATACCGACTACGCCGTGGAATGATTATGGGTCGTTTATAGCGATCCGTTTTACCTACCGCAGCGATCGGCAGTTTGCACGATCGGAAGTGATGAAGTGCTAGTCGTTGTGAATGATGACGGCAAAAAGTCGCCAATCATTCCGTTGGCCATCGGAATCGCAATACCTACGCTATACGACCACCTTCCCTACTGACCCTCTGCCACAGTCACTCCAGCCAGGGCCAGCGCTCTTACTAGCAGTGTGCTTGTCCCTGCAGCTCTCTTGCCAGACGCTCCCCAATTTATCTGGCCTGGCTTGCCCTTGTCCCACCCTTCCTGGTGGTTAAGCGCGATTTTACCTTCCTTTCGAATGGAGAAAGGGCGAGATTTCCACTTACGTAGAAATGAAAATCCAAACAATCAAACTCATATTTATGAAATTTGGGGTCGTTCACAAACCAAAAGGACAACTTAGGGCGGAAAGGGATTTTGGAAATGTCCTCGGTTATCCATGGCGTGGGGTTGGTCGGGGTTGGGGAGGCGTTGGTTGAGGGGTTTTATATTACTGTTAAATATAAATTGATAAAGACACACAGTTAAGTTAATAATTTATCAATTTGATCAATCAAACTTAATTTGTACAGTATGAGTCTATACTCATAAAACAAATTGCAAAATTTTAATGCCGATCGAAGCTAACTATGAGCCGAAAATGCGCTGAAACGCGCATTACCGTCGACTGGGGCAACATGCAACAATTTTCAACTGCAATGGCTTCTAATAAACTTATGTTCACAATTAATCCTACCCCTTATGCATCAAAAGTTTTAAGGATGCTGTGATATCAAATTGGCGTAGTTAGAAAAATTATAGGTTTCTTCACTTATTTTTAATTTTCTAAAAACATGTGATTTTCACCCTCCTTAGAAAATGGGGTAACTTGCAACAAACTTTGTTTTTAATGAAAAATCTTATGAACACGTACGAAAATTTATAGTTTTTAATATTTTTGCGATACCTTAAAGACCATTACGCATGACAACACCAATTGCATTAGTTTTTGGGTCTGTAAAAACTAAATTTCACATTTTTTTCTGAAAATAAGGATGCTGCATACATTTAGGGGTTAAATAGTACTACGAAAAATTCTAAAAGCTGAAATCATAAAAATAAATGTTTGGATGAATGAAATTCCAATGTTTACAAACGCGTGATGCAAAACATTTATATTCACATGGAAACGAGATTTAAAAGGTATTTCTTTGATTTGCATTTTGTTGCATTTAACCCCAGACATCTAACTGAATTTTAAAAATATTCATTTTAAAAAATTGGGTGATTGTTCGAAAAATATTTTTACACCAACAATTTGGTATAACATGAGGAAACCAGTAAAAATTTTGTAGGTAATTTTATAACGCCGATCCGTCATACTGGGTAAAGTTTTTTTCGGCATCAAAAAATGTTAAAATTTGTACATTTATTGCTCGATTTTTCAAATTTTACATACAAATAAAAAACTTAAGAAAACTAGTTTAAGATGCGAGAAATTATGTCATCATCATTTTGTTATCATTAAAAGATAACTTCATTACAATACATTCAATTAAAAATTGATTCAATGTAGTGTTATCTAAATGTTGCATCGAATCCCGCTGTTGCATGATGCCTCGTTTGACGGTACGCCAAAGATGATATGACTGGAAAAGCACTACTGGCATAATGAACTGACTCAAGCTCTCGGGCAAAATTATGCTTGACCACTATATTCAAGCGAAACAATAAAACACATTTTATGGGATTTTAATCCTATTGGATTATTCTACCCAGAAACAAGAGAATAAAGAATATAAAAATTCCATCGAAAAGTGAGAATCGAACTCACAACATCTTATTTATATCGTCTTGCCAATCCAACAACTTGACCAATACCTTTACTATACAATACAATACTATACAATTCGGCAAAACATCTTTCTTGCCTGACGGCTTCCGGCTGGATGTTCGGGCCCCAAATTTCATAACGAGATCTTCAACCAACAAAGGAAAAAGATAGCAGCCAAAAACACACCGCATCGACCGAGCCGAACTAACAGAAGGACCAATAGAGTATTTCCTGAGGAGACAGATTCTGGTAGGGTATTTTTTTTGTTTTTGTTTTGAAAAATGTAAACACCAACTGGTCGCCATTTGGATCTTTGCTGATAAGCACTGTTAAATGCTTTCTTTTAAATTTTTTTTTTAAATTAAAATCATTAAGATACCTCCATGTCTTAACTCGTTATGAATTTACAATTAATGTCATAATCCAGGGCGTTCCACTAACACTTTTTAATTTTGGGACAGCCTTCAAAACAAACGATTTTTTCACTGCCATTTTTGGAGGTTAATGTTCCCGTTCTCATTCGCGTTGAAAAAATCGCACTGTTATTATCGCGCCAGTACTAAATTTTACTTCGGAAGTCCGGACTTCCAACAAAGGAAAATGAAGTACTCGATTGTCTGAAGTCTGTGTTCAGCTGTCAGTTCACCAGCGACATTTCTATTTTTTTTTACTTAAATGCACGATATCTTCTGATTTGAAGAGCGCTACACTTCCTTCTGAAATGCTTATCCGAGTACAGCCGAAGCAAACAGGCGCATCAATTAGCGATGGGCGCGCTTGCAGTCCCGGCATACAATTTTCCATGTGTTAAACAGATGAAGCAAGGGCCTTCACTGAAATTTCACTCATGCTAGCTGTCATTCTTACCAATAGCCCAAGCCAATAGCAGCACTCAAGGGATTGCAGTGGAGAGAGAATTCTTTGCATTTGGAATGGTAATGATCAAAATTCCACAACTGCTTAACAAATTGTTACAATTTGCAACATTTGCAACAATTAGCACATTTTCACTCTCTCTGAGCACCGGTTTTCTCATTTTAACTGGAACCTTCTAATACTCTCTAACAAATTGCAACAAATTGTAACAAACTCAATCATTGGCTGCAAAATTTGTTTGATCATTGACGATGATTCTCCGTTTATCTCAGTCCCCTGGCAGCACTTCTGTAAGAGAAGGAGAAATCCCAAAACACACTAGGTACTGAAGTTCAATTAAGCAAACAAACAACACGAAACGATGTTGCTTTTTCTCTCCTTTTTCTTGTTGGGAAAGAACCAAACCAACTGGGTTGCTGTAGAGCAGCTCCTCTACACTTTCTCTGCTGTTTTATTTTCTCTTGCTCTCACACTGGCGAAGTCTTCTCTTCTCTTTGATTGGGTGTGCGCCCGACATCTCAGCAGAGCTGTTCCAGTAGACTGAGTCGATTTGGGATCATTTTTGAATTTCTCAAACCCTGGGGTCTAAAAAGCTTCGTCTTAGTTCAAAACTCATCCATGATTTTTTGTAGAATTTTTAAGTAACGTTTACATGAGTAAATTTGAACTTTTAGGTTTGTATGGGAAAATTAAATATTTTGTACTGAAAAATCAAAATCGTTTTTGTTTCTTCTATGGAACCGAGCCAGCTGACAGTTTTTGTGCCAATTTATAAAATTCCTAAGTGAAATTTTCCGCTAAACAACTTTGTCGAAGACCGTAACTTCGTATCTTATTAGGAAAAAAAGTTATTAGGTGTTGAATGGGGATATGTCTTTTCGCATTGATAAACAATAAATTCTTTTGACATCCCTGCAGAGCGTCTTGCGAGGTATTGCATGACTATTATTCTTGCAATACTTCGCGAGGCTCCAGCAGTGATGTCAATTGAATTTGTTGTTAATTAGTGCGTAAAGACATACCTTTGTTAAACAGCTAATAACTATTTTGCCTAATAAGATACGAAGTTACGGTCTTCGACAAAGTTGTTCAGCGGAAAATTTCACTTAGGAATTTTATAAATTGGCACAAAAACTGTCAGCTGGCTCGGTTCCATAGAAGAAACAAAAACGATGTTGATTTTTCAGTACAAAATATTCAATTTTCCCATACAAACCTAAAAGTTCAAATTTACTCATTAGACTGCCCCAAATTTGTATGGGAAATTCAAAACCTGTGAAATGTTATGCGCTGCAGGCTAAAATTGATCCTAGACCTTGTACAAGATCTCATGCCAAATTTGGGCCAGATCGGATCACGGGAAGGGGTCGCTCAACGAGCCTGAAGTTTGTATGGGATTTTGAGACATTTTGTTCGGGAGAAACATGAAAAACCAGTTTTCCATCAATAACTTTGTTTCCCGTCGGCCGATTTCTTTCAAAAACGGGTTTTCTTAAAGCCTGAATTATGAAAAACATTTCATCCGAAGACTGCATATCGATAAGAGTTAAGACAAAAAAGTTATTAGGCTTCCAAAATGGGCTAACTTTTTTAAGGATGGTATTCATCACTGTAAATGAGTCGGGGCGGTCGAACTTATTGACGCCTCATTAGCAGTGATGAATACCACCGTAAAAAAAGTAAGCCCATTTTGGAAGTCCAATAACTTTTTTGTCTTAACTCTTATCGATATGCAGTCTTCGGATGAAATGTTTTTCATAAATCAGGCTTTAAGAAAACCCGTTTTTGAAAGAAATCGGCCGACGGGAACCAAAGTTATTGATGAAAAACTGGTTTTTCATGTTTCTCCCGAACAAAATGTCTCAAAATCCCATACAAACTTCAGGCTCGTTGAGCGACCCCTTCCCGTGATCCGATCTGGCCCAAATTTGGCATGAGATCTTGTACTAGGTCTAGGATCAATTTTAGCCTGCAGCGCATAACTTTTTCAAAAGTCGGGTCATTTGGGGCACTCTATTACTCATGTAAACGTTACTTAAAAATTCTACAAAAAATCATGGATGAGTTTTGGACCAAGACGAAGCTTTTTAGACCCCAGGGTTTGAGAAATTCAAAAATGACCCAAAATCGACTCAGTCTACTGTTCCAGTCAATGAATCTAGTATGGTGGTCTCACATGCCAAATCGCACGTTCAGCCATATTGAAAAAAAGTTTTGATAGCTGGCTGAAGTGTTTACGAAAAAGGGGGTCCAGGGATGCCAGGTGATTGAGATAAAAAATTAGAGGAATTGGGAATTAGACTTCCGGAAACAAAGAAATGATTAGAGTATTCAATGAATTCATTTTATTCGAAACACTTTTTTGTATCTTAAATTACAACCATTACGCACTTTTCGGATGCTCCGAAATAGCTGTGATTAACCGTGATAATAGAAAGGATCTTTTAAGGGTGGATCAAACAACCAAAATCCTAAACCGGATGTTGCTTGTCCGATCGTTGGCATCAAGGTCGGACTCAGGGTGTTCACCATCGAAGCGGCAGTCGAGGCTACATCAAGCGCTACGTCACGGCCCCGCTGACGTCGCCCCCTCCAACACCCTTTAGCTCATCGGTTCCCTCGTTCAAAAGGGCCAAAAACTGCATCTGGGCCAAATGATACCCATCAGATCCAGATTACTCGATTGGATCTTCTAGAGCAGCGATGGCAACAGACGGGGGTTCCCCTGAAGCAGCTGTTTCATCTCGATGAAGATCGGATGTTACTGCAGGAAAGCCAGCCGCTTCTCGGACGATGAAATGTCATGCCTCGCCATGTTACCATCCGATTCGATGACTTTTTGCTGCTTCCAGACAGCTCTTGGAAGAAAATAGTGTTAAATAATCATAAATTTGTCATAAGTAATAAATAATTAATGTTACTCACCGCTACCGACAAAGCTGGTCCGTCGTCTATTGGTCCAACGTCTTCCAGCTTTGCTTACCAAAACGGAACTCTGCCGCAAGATTTTTTTTTCGATTCTATGAATTATATTTGCAAAAATCAAGGTGAAATCTTTGTCTTAGCAATAACTTGATGATTGGCAAAACTCCGTGTTTTACAAAAATCACCTGGCATCCCAGCCAGCCAGCAGCCAGCTGTCAAATTTCGGCTGCGTTTCGCCCCTACCACCGCATCCAACCCTCGTCTACTTTTTGTCAAATTGAGACCACCATACTAAAGTAAACCACTGGCTGGTAAACGGTGGATAATGTGCAACACGAGACCCCATAGTGGTCATATCACCTCTTATTCACAACTCCTATCTCTACCTCCCCGCGGTGCCGGCTGGGGTGCGAGTAACCTAAGCGGAGATCGGGTACCCAACCCCGGTGGATGCTTTGGTCGCATGCAGACTGAGAAGGTGGCCGCACGCGTCTGTTCCCCAGGTCAGGGGCGGCGTGCAACAACAACCGAGCGTCTGTTCTCCAGGTCAGGGGCGGCTCAAACAGCGTCTGTCTTGCAGCAAGCGGCTGAATTTATGAAATGCGGCTCCCGCCAGCTAAGTCCAAGATGGCAGCCCCATCGCGGGATAGGGACTTTAGGCTAACAACCTACTGCTCCCGATTTGAAATTGTTACGGAATCCGAAAGAAATGACCGACCTGGAACTTTGGCGACGACTTTTAGCATGAAAACACGGACACGAATTGGAACTTGGAATGTTTTAACCCTTGCCCAACAAAGCAAACTGGAACAACTTGCTAGAGAGGCTAGCCGCCTCAAGCTTGAAATTGAAAACTGGAGAACACAAGACACAATCCGGGCAAGTCCTGCTTTACTCTGGCATACGAGGAGAACATGCTACTCGGGAACGAGGAGTTGGTTTCCTGTTAAGCCCGCAGGCCTACGCGGCCCTCATTAGATGGGAACCGATAAACGAAAGAATAATCGTAGCCAGATTCAGAACACGGGTTAGAAACCTTACAATGGTCCAGTGTTATGCGCCAACTGACGTTGCCGACTTGCAGGAGAAAGAGCAGTTTTACAGTCAACTGAACAGCGTGGTAGAGAGAATTCCGAAGGGTGATATTCAAATCCATTTGGGCGACTTCAACGCAAAGATTGGCTCCGACAATCAGGTCCTTGAGCGCACCATGGGGCGCCATGGCCTAGGACAGATGAGCGAAAACGGAGAGCTGTTTGTAGAATTTTGTGGCAACAACAACATGGTGATCGGCGGATCGCTCTTCCCCCATCGACCAGCACATAAGGTCACTTGGGTATCCCGAGATGGCCGAACAGAAAATCAAATTGACCACATCTGCATCAGCCGAAAATGGAGAAAGAGCCTTCTTGATGTCCGCAACAAACGAAGCGCAGACATTGCATCTGACCATCACCTCGTCCTTGGCGAGATACGACTGAGAGTTGCGCGTGTCCAACGGCGCGAGGAGAAAGTCGGGTGTCGATACGACGTCCGCCGGTTGGAGAATCCAGAGGTGAAAAGGGCATACGTTGAACAGCTAGAATCCCGAGCCTCGGAGCTGCCGACAGACGGAACAGTCGAAGAACAGTGGTGTGGAATCAAGAATGCCTTTATCACGACGAGCCATGGTACTTTCGGTAAAGTTTGTGGAAGAAGTAGTGAATGGATGTCGGATGAAACTTGGAGGATGGTCGATGATCGGAGAAAGGCGAAAGTCGGAATTGAGCAGGCATGTACCGGGTCAGCCAAAGCAGCCGCCCGCTTACGATATGCGGAGCTGGAAAAGGCAGTTAAACGAGCTTGTAGACGAGACAAGAGAGCCTGGACAAACTCCCTAGCCGAAGAGGGAGAAAGAGCCGCCGCCAATGGAGATATCCGATTACTTTATGACATTTCTCGCCACCTCAGTGGTGCAAGGACTAATGCAAGAATGCCGCTAAAAGACCGAGCAGGTCAGTTATTGACCGATCGAACAGATCAGCTCAAACGATGGACTGAGCACTTCGAACAACTCTTTCGAGTCACGAATAGCGATGGCCAACAGAATCTGCAGCTCGAAGCGCCAACAGTAAGTCGCATAAATGGCGTCAACTCGGAAGCGCCTTCGCTGGCTGAAATAGAAGCGGCAATCAAAAACATGAAATCCAACAAAGCACCTGGGATCGATTGCATCCCTGCTGAAATGCTGAAAGCCGACCCTGCCCTATCAGCACAAATGTTGCACCGTCTTTTCGCTGACATCTGGGATACTGCAACATTCCCGGCCGACTGGATGCAGGGTATCCTCGTAAAGGTCCCGAAGAAAGGAGACCTGACAGAGTGCGGTAACTGGCGAGGCATAACGTTGATCTGTACAACCCTCAAAGTACTCTGCAAAGTGATTCTGAACAGGATCCAGGAGAAAATAGACGCTACACTCCGACGGCAACAAGCTGGATTCCGATCCGGACGATCATGTGTGGACCACATCACTACGCTACGAATCATACTGGAACAAATCAACGAATTCCAGGACTCTCTTCTGCTTCGTTGATTTCGAAAAAGCATTCGACCGACTTAACCATGAAAACATCTGGGCGGCTCTAAGGCGACGAGGGGTCCCAGAGAAACTAGTCCATCTCATCGAAGCACAGTACGAGGCATTTTCGTGCAAGGTCTTGCACGACGGTGTCTTGTCCGAACCAATCCCGGTAACTGCTGGAGTGAGACAAGGATGTATTCTATCACCGCTACTTTTTCTAATAGTTATGGATGAGATTTTGATTGGATCGATTGACTGTGCACCGAACCGAGGATTACCGTGGAATCCTTCAACAATGAATCAACTGAACGACCTTGACCTGGCTGACGATATTGTTTTGCTCGCCCAAACACAACCAGATATGCAGAGCAAACTCGACGACCTCACCGAAAGTTCCAAAGCAGCAGGTCTCAAAGTCAATGTCGGAAAGACCAAGTCGATGGAGATCAACACAGGAAATCCCTCCAGTTTCATGGTAGCTGGGCAACAAGTTGAGAAAGTGGAGTGCTTCCAGTATCTTGGTAGCCAGATAACGCCTGATGGTGGTACCAGAAAAGACATCGAAACCCGGATCAGAAAGGCCCGATTTGCGTTTGCGAGTCTCCGAAACATCTTCAACTCAAACGTCAAATCCGTATTGCTGTACGGGTGCGAAACTTGGTGCACATATGCGGTAACGACGCGAAAACTGCAAGTATTTGTAAACCGGTGCCTGCGGAATATCATCCGCGCTTGGTGGCCTGGCAACTGGATCTCGAATGAGGAACTACATCGCCGGTGTCATCAAAAGGCGCTAGAAATCGAGATTCGGGAACGTAAGTGGAGATGGATTGGGCATACGCTGCGAAGAGATGAAGACGAGATTTGCAGAGAGGCGCTAGATTGGAATCCAGAAGGTCATCGAAGAAGAGGCAGACCCAGAAATTCGTGGCGGCGAAGCCTAGCCGCTGAAATCCAAACAGTCGACGAGAATCTTGACTGGGACCAGGTGAAGACGCTGGCTCCGGATCGTCAACAGTGGAGGTCTTTTACCACGGCCCTATGCACCGGAGGATCGGCGCGGGATCATTAAGTAGTAAGTAAGTATACTAAAGTCTGCTTCATTTCATATTGGAACACAAACAATTGCGTGTAGTTCAGTCATGTATTAACGAATTCATAATTTGTTTTTCATACAAATGTAGCATTTTCTTTACTCTTTCATAAAAAAAAATTAAAAAAATTATTCATTACTGTTTCGAAGAAATTCTCGTACTTTTCCCGTAATACGGCACATTAGGCGGCGCACACCCTTTTCGTCCACCGTTTTGGCGATTTGATTCCACCAGTTCTTCATTTGAGTCATGTTCCTAACAAGTTTTCCCTTTGCCTTAAGCCTCTGCTTCGTGATTGCCCAGTATTTCTCTATCGGCCGGAACTAGGGGCAGTTTGGGGGGTTGAGGTCCTTCGGTATTACGCTGACCCCGTTCGTTGCGTACCATTCCATAACCGTTTTGCTGTAATGGCAGCTTGCGAGGTCCGGCCAAAACATTACTGGACGGTCGTGGGCACGAATAAACGGCAGAATCCGTTTCTGTAGGCACTCTTTTTTGTAGACCTCTGATGTCATTGTCTTGTCAGTGAGAAAGACTTTGGTTTTCTGTCCACAACTGCATATCCCCTGCCAAATCATGTACTTGCGGGCGAATTTATCCGCAAACACGAACTTAAATTTTGCAGGTACATCCCCCCGAGCCGTCGCCAAATAAAATTTTTGACCTGGGATTTGCCCAAAGTCCGCCTTCACGTAGGTCTCATCGTCCATCAGAATACATCCGTCGAACTTGGTCAGCACTTGGTCGTACAGCTTTCGAGCACGGATTCTGGCCACATTGTTCTGCTTCAGCGTCCGATTTGGCTGTTTGCTGGCTCGGAATGACCTTATTCCTTCCCGGAGACGAATTCGTCGCACCGTACTGTGAGCGGCCTGGAACTTATTGGCCAAATCGCGGTCTGAAAGATTGGGATTCCTCTTGACGGCCTTGATGACTTTCCCACGCAGTTTCCGGTCGACAGTTCCACTCCGACGCTTCGAATGCGGCTTCCGAGCCGTCATCAATGTTTCCTTGTACTGCTTGATAACACGCCATACGGTATTTCTGGGCATTTTAAGCTGTTTAGATAGCTTCAATGCCAACAACAATGGATTTTCAAGAAAACTGTGCACAATTTGATCTCTCCGTTCGGCTTCCATGGCGGTTGTTTACAAAATGCTATCGTTTGGTGTTATGACATAAATACATGGTGAAAGGTAATGAATTTCCCGACACGTGGGTGAAAAAAGTTTCCAAATCCGTCCACTAGGAGCGCCACAATGAGCAAAAGAATTTGTTCCAATATTAAATGAAGCAGACTTTAGATTTATCATGGTTCCAATGTTTCAGAACGATTTTTTTCCATTTTCAAGTCATCCGACAAAAAACTAAAACCAAAAAGAAGAAGAAGAAGTCACTCAAGAGAAATGGACAACCATGATCCAAGTTTGCCGAAATCACAGAAAAATCGGTATTATCGCAGAACTTTGTGTCACAGATCACAAATTTTTTTTAAATTTTCACAGAATTCACAGATATTCTAAATTTTGTCCAGATTTCTAAAATTATAAATTTTTATGTCACTTTCTATTTTTTATAACTGCCTCTGTTTCATGATAATATGAAAGTATAATATAAAATATGATTTTTTTCTATTAAAACTGTAAGCAAGTTCCTATTTGATGATGATCCAAATGATTTTTCCAATGAACTTCATAGAAATAGCATCACAGAAAACCGTCACAGAATTTTAGGTTGAAATCACAGAATTCGAGATTTTTTTTTGTCAAAAACACAGATAAGTTTTTTTGGCCACCTTGCCATGATCATGTAGCTGGTAGTAGATTCACGATAAGCTACAGGTCATTCTATATGATGGTCAAACAATCATTTGGAGCATCGATGAGTTAAAAACTCCATGCTTTAATGGCCGCTTCGTAAGGCTAAATGGATGAAAGGCCGAATTTACGAATTGCTAAATAGACAGCAATCGATTTCATTGCAGTTTTTTTTTTATGAATGTGTGCTGTATTGGAAACATGTTTTCTATTATTAATTACAGAATGTTATGTGCTTATTACTTTAGAAAAAATCAAGAAAGGTGTTTCAGGTGCCTTCAGCTGATTTGATCCCAGCTGAGCGTTACTTGTGAATTCGAGAGGGGTCGCCCGGAATGAGGACATGAGAAAAGAATCGGCAAGCTCTGAATGGACACCGCCGCAGTTTTACAATGGATTTCACTCTCTTGTGATATCTTTCTTTGGTCTCCGCGCTGTGTGATGCGTGCAGCGTGCCTTACAGTGAGCTTGATGGTTATTGTTTCCTTTTTCCGCGCGCATAAACCCAGCCTTATTACCAGCGACCGCGACCACACGGATGAATATAAATTGCTCGTGACATCAATTTACAAGTAACCGAAAATTTTAACAACTTTCGGGCCGAACGTTGTGATGTAGTATACATAAAAAAATAATTGCCCGTATTAATTGAAGCCGTGTGATTGATTTATTTTATACGGTACTGAAAATAAATCACCTTTAATTGCTTCTATAAGTCTGGCGGGAAGCTTGTTGAGGTCAAGTGGACATAAACATAATTATTTCAGGATCGCACGTCCTTTTGGAAACTCTTACTCTGGACTTATTCCTAATGTTTTTTCTTAAATAAAAAAAAACTCTAATTGAATCGTTTTAATTTAATCCTTCTCTGGTTTCAAAGTTGAAGTTTGTTATATGATTCAAACGCTGCTGGTGTGTTTCACCTGGGTTTGTCTCAGATTTGCTTAATTATTCATGGGAAAAATTAAACAAAAATTCTAGACTTTTTACAAAAAATCGGATTTGCCCGACACGAATGTGTGCTCGCCAATCCGGGAATGCTTACATAAAGGGTTCACCTAAACTTATATTAGAGTCAAATTTCACTTTCACTTTAACTTTCATATTTTACGTTCAGATTTTTTTTTATTTTGGTGTCTTTTCTGGTTAGCAGTGTGATTTTAATAATACTATATTTTTTTCTTCGATGGAACCTGGGCCAGGAGGCCATGATCTGGCCTTGTCTCTAATATAAATTCCAATACTTAATTTATACACTTTACATTTATTCAGGACTGAATGAGTCACTTCCCAAAAATAATTTAACATCCAATTCACATCAACTAAATAAAAACAGTAGGTTTTAGAGTATTAAATTTGTCGATTCGATTACCCGTTGATTCAAATCGGATATTACAAAATAATTTTGAGATGTAGGCAAGAATAATCGAGTCCAACCTTTACGATCGAAAGACGATTCACTTTGAATCGATGAGATTTACAACAAAATATCATTTGAGTTTTCGGAAAAAAATCAAAAATCTACTCTTTAACAACATTGATTCTTTTTTTTTAAGTTAACAATTTTAACTCCATAATAAACTTTAAAAAAAAAAACCTTTATTTTAATAACTCATAAGTTTATTTGCAGAAGAGATTACACTAACAAACGTTCAAAGGGAACGAACTGAGGAATTACCATGCTCAAAAATGGGATAAATCAAGGTGGATTTACTAATTCTCGCACCTGTCGTACGCCTATGCAGCGCCAAACATCTTAATTTCGGAAATGTTTTTGCCCAGACGGGGACTCACAGAAAAAATCTTAAATTAACGATTTTTTATTGCACCAACGTGTGTACTAACTGAAGAATCACTTCATGAACGAGTATCAAGAAAAATGTTCTTCACAATTGAGCTTAGTCAGACAGCAGCCGTGCACAGCACGAAAAGTCGGGAATTAGTTGCGCTTTTGATTTCCCGATCTCATCGCTGCCCCATGAAGCGATTTATTAATTACCTCTTGTAGCTTCCGTGCAGCTTCTGGCTGCCTGGCAAGGAAAAGAACTTCAACTGTTTTTTTTCTCGGAAACTGAGGAACATCCTCAGGATTTGATACTTGGCATTCTTTAGCCGATTCGAACAAATTACTTGTTCCAGAAATGGAAATCAGAAAATTCGTTTGTTCATCTCTAATCTACAAAAAGGAATTGATATGCAGGTAAAAACCACATATTATTCGGCTAATTCTCTGCAATTGAACATTGTTTAATAAAAACTCTAAATGCTTTGCACTTTTTCGAATGACACCGAAACTAACTTGAAAATGCACCTTTTTAAGTTTTCAGATGTTTCTGTATCTGTATATATTTTCATCAATTTAAGTTCTGAGGTATAAGTTTATTTTTATCGTTTCAATGTTCGAACGCATAAAATGCTAATGTTCTATTATTCAGCCAAATGTTAGCTAAATATTGACTTTGATGTACGGCACATCGATTGGATCGAGTAAATCAAACACCCTCGTCGCCGGGGCAGAAAATGAGTAAAAACATAATATTTAGTCATGCTACGCCATTTTGTAATCATAACGCTTTGAAGTTTGCCGGCACTGGATTGGATCGGAATCGGGAATTGTATGCTGCTGCTGCTGCGACTACTCTCTTCGCGGTTGGCTCGAGGCTACCGGATCGGTGGCTGGCGACTGGCGACTGGGCGACCGATCCGGTAACGGCCGACAACAAATAAGACGAAATTCTTACTCACTCACTCACTCACTTCCCCTGCTGGCTGACTGTGCCAATGATGCTGATGATGGTTTTCTGTATGAATTCGCATCTTGAAGGAATCGAAATGGAGGAACAACAACGAAAAAAAAACAGTAAACAACCGAACGATTCGGGCCAGGCTCCACGATCTTGGCGACTAGCAGACGGGCTCCCTCGCCTTCGAATCGGATTGGTTCGGTTCGGTTCGACTCAATCAATGTTGGTGGTATAATTTTAAGCGGTAGCAGCAGCAGGAGCGATTAGCCACTGGAGGTCACTCAGATTGAGATGAGGAAATTACAAATTTACACACATATTGTCCGAGATAATATGTGAACTAATTTGTGGTAGCAAATCGGCTTTAATGAACGGCTGCTTTTGATCTTCCTTATTTTGTATATTTGCTTCGGGAATGCTGAGAACTCAAGACAGATTTTGAATATTTGGAATCCTATGTGGAAACAAGAAACTTTATTTTTTCTTGATAAGGAGAGAGTCCACTGCGATCATTTAGTTGACTTATGGGTGTAGTTCCCCGCGTTACTATTTTTTTTTGCCATGCTACTTGACACCCCTGGACTATTGGTTAAAGTTGCAGTTGTTTACCGGTAGCACTACGCACCACGCGCATATCTAGGTGGTATCTCCAAGTGTAATCTAAGTTCCCTTGAAAAGATCCATCAACTTGCATGTGCTGCATCATTGAGGCGTACAATTCCAAGGTAAACCCGGCTAATTTTCACTAATATTAAAACTGCCAACCTTCATCATACTAAATATGTGTGCCAGGTTATTTCACGACCGGGATTCCCTAGGTGTAGAAAGACTCTCGATGACTCGGACCAGTCATTTGAGGCGGAGTAGGATGACGTCTTCGGAGGGAATCATCCGAGTAGTTGCGTTAAGTCCCGAGCGTGTGCTGAGACAGGTGCATGTCCAGAGTAAGCTGCTCTCGATTCGGCACACGACCAGCGTTACCACATATACAGATTTTTCTGTAGGTATACAGATTTTTTGGCAATTTTCAAACACAGAATCTGTATATACAGATTGCAGATAATTGGAAATTTATACAGATTTTATACAGATTTTCAGAAAATCAAAGATTTTCCAAGATATTTTGATTATACTTCAAGTCAATCAATAATCATCTACTTTGATGATTACCACGCCATCAATTATCACGCTTACAAATAAGGAAAAACTTCCAGATCAGAGCTCGGAACCGTTACAATGCAATACAACAAGCAAAGGGTTGAAGGAAGTTTTAAAACCTGTGTTGAAGAATCATATACCAAAATTGATCATTACATTATAAAGTCTGCTTCATTTAATATTGGAACAAATTCTTTTGCTCATTGTGGCGCTCCTAGTATACGGATTTGGAAACTTTTTTCACCCACGTGTCGGGAAATTCATTACCTTTCACCATGTATTTATGTCATAACACCAAACGATAGCATTTTGTAAACAACCGCCATGGAAGCCGAACGGAGAGATCAAATTGTGCACAGTTTTCTTACGAGTACGAGTACGAGAATTTCTTCGAAACAGCAATGAATAATTTTTTTAATTTTTTTTTATGAAAGAGTAAAGAAAATGCTACATTTGTATGAAAAACAAATTATGAATTCGTTAATAAATGACTGAACTACACGCAATCGTTTGTGTTCCAATATTAAATGAAGCAGACTTTACATCCGTGGAACTTGGTCAGCACTTGATCGTACAGCTTTCGAGCACGGATTCTGGCCACATTGTTCTGCTTCAGCGTCCGATTTGGCTGTTTGCTGGCTCGGAATGACCTTATTCCTTCCCGGAGACGAATTCGTCGCACCGTACTGTGAGCGGCCTGGAACTTATTGGCCTTTCCTTGGGATTGGGATTCCTCTTGACGGCCTTGATGACTTTCCCACGCAGTTTCCGGTCGGCAGTTCCACTCCGACGCTTCGAATGCGGCTTCCGAGCCGTCGTCAATGTTTCCTTGACGATACTTGATAACACGCCATACGGTATTTCTGGGCATTTTAAGCTGTTTAGCTAGCTTTGATGCCGACAACAATGGATTTTCAAGAAAACTGTGCACAATTTGATCTCTCCGTTCGGCTTCCATGGCGGTTGTTTACAAAATGCTATCGTTTGGTGTTATGACATAAATACATGGTGAAAGGTAATGAATTTCCCGACACGTGGGTGAAAAAAGTTTCCAAATCCGTCCACTAGGAGCGCCACAATGAGCAAAAGAATTTGTTCCAATATTAAATGAAGCAGACTTTAGGAAATGTAACTTTTAATGGTAAAAACTATTGAAACAATGTTCAAATCCCGACTGATTGTTAAGCCCCAGAAGGACATAGTTCGTTATATTTAAAGGAATATATCGACCTAAAACTTTGCGTAACCTTATTTTTCATATCGTACGTAGCAGACATGTATTTTGACCGTCACAATTAATCGGACAAAGTTAAACCAAAAATGGTACGCGTATACAAAATATCATGAGCAGCGTAGTCCAAATGAGTGCGCTACGCATTATAATATAAAAATTGCCACCGTAGTTCAGCGTAAGTACCCGGAATGAAAATTTGTGATACAGATTTCAATACAGATTTTTGAGATTTTATACAGATAAAAAAGATTTTTTGGCTCCAAAATACAGATTTAAATGTGGCAACGCTGCACACGACGGGCAAAAAGTGCAGATCTCAAATCGACACGAGGAGAGGTCGGACCTTGAGTCGTTAAAGGAGAGGTCAGATCTTGAGTTATGGACAAGCGAGGTGGTTAGCGATGAAGAAGTGCGGTCGACAGCTGGATATGCACTTCGGGACATCAACGCGCTGAACACAACGACCTGGCCCACGGGGATGCAGTTCCGTGAATTTGTGAATCAGCCAAAAAACTTCAAACGTCGGCCTCAGACTCCTGCCCCATCGCACAATGGGGAAAAAAGTGTACAAACCGCGAAGAAATTCAATATTTTTCGTGCTACATGACTCAAATCTATGAAAATATACTTTCTTTTTGTGAAAATTTCCGGAGAATCGATTGGACATAGTTTCAAACTCCGTACAAGCTTACGAACGGAGATATAGTGCCTTTTTAACCCCTAATTCCCCTATATTTTGTAAACATTCCAGAAAAACACTGATTCGAACCAGAGAATTTTGAACGAAAACAGACCTACCGTGTGTAATTTTTTCTGAGGAATCGAATGAAGGCTGTTCTGGCCACCGCACGCTTCAGAAAATGGAGTTATGGCTGTTTTTACCCTCAATTCCCCTATATTTTTTCAATTATTTCAGAAAAAAGCAAATTCGAACTTGAAAATTTTGAACCAAATGGGTTGTATTTTGTGTGATTTTTTCCGAGAAATCGAATGAATGCTGTTTGAGCCCCCGCACGCTTTGGAAAATGGAGTTATGGCTGTTTTACCCTAAATTCCCTTCAATTTTTCAAATTGTTAAGAAAAAGCATGTTCGGACTTGAAAATTTTGAATCTTTTGGGACGTATCTTGTGTAATTTTTTCCGAGGAATCCAATAAAGGCTGTTTGAGCCACCGCACGCTTCGGAAAATGAAGTTATGGCTGTTTTTACCCTCAATTCCCCTTCATTTTTCAATAATTTAAGAAAAAAGCATGTTCGGACTTGAAAAATTTGAACCAAATGGAATGAATCCTATGTGATTTTTTCCAAGGAATCCAACGAAGCCTATTTGAGCCACCGCGCGGATAAGGAACAGGAGTTATGGCTGTTTTACCCTCAATTGCCCAACATTTTTGAAATAGCTAAAAAAAAGCATGTTGAGACCAGATAATTATGAACCAAAAGTAAAGTATTTTGTGGAGTTTTTTCCGATGAATCGAATGAAGGCTGTTTGAGCCGCCGCACGCTTCGGAAAATGAAGTTATGGCTGTTTTACCTTCAATTCCCCTACATTTTTCAAATTGTTAAGAAAACGCATGTTCGGACTTGAAAATTTTGAATCTTTTGGGACGTATCTTGTGTGATTTTTCCGAGGAATCCAATGGAGTCTGTTTGAGTCACCGCACGCTTTGGAAAATGGAGTTATGGCTGTTTTTACCCTCAATTCCCCAACAGTTTTCAATGGTTTATGAAAAAATCATGTTCGGACTTGAAAATTTTGAACCAAATGGGTTGTATCTTATGTAATTTTTTCTAAGGAATCCAACGAAGCCTATTTGAGCAACCGCACGGATTGGAAACAGAAGTTATGGCTGTTTTACCCTCAATTTCCCTACATTTTTCAAATAGCTCAGAAAAAGCACGTTCGGACTTGAAAATTTTGAACCAAATGGAACGTATCATGTGTGATTTTTTTCGGGGAATGCAACGAAGCCTATTTGACACACCGCACACATCGGAAACAGGAGTTATGGCTGTTTTACCCTCAATTCCCTTTCATTTTTTCAAAAAGTTCAGAAAAATCATGATCGGACTTGAAAATTTTGAGCTAAATGAGACTTATCTTATGCAATTTTTTCCGAGGAATCCAATGGAGCCTGTTTGAGCCACCGCACGCTTTGAAATAGTGAGTTATGGCTGTTTTTACCCTCAATTCCCCTACATTTTTCTGAAATCATTATCCGTGCGGTGGCTCAAATAGGCTTCGTTGGATTCCTTGGAAAAAATCACATAGGATTCATTCCATTTGGTTCAAATTTTTCAATTCCGAACATGCTTTTTTCTTAAATTATTGAAAAATGAAGGGGAATTCAGGGTAAAAACAGCCATAACTTCATTTTCCAAAGCGTGCGGTGGCTCAAACAGCCTTTATTGGATTCCTTGAAAAAAATTACACAAGATACGTCCCAAAAGATTCAAAATTTTCAAGTCCGAACATGCATTTTCTTAACAATTTGAAAAATTGAGGGGAATTTAGGGTAAAACAGCCATAACTCCATTTTCCAAAGCGTGCGGGGGCTGAAACAGCATTCATTCGATTTCTCGCAAAAAATCACACAAAATTCAACCCATTTGGTTCAAAATTTTCAAGTTCGAATTTGCTTTTTTCTGAAATAATCGAAAGATATAGGGGAATTGAGGGTAAAAACAGTCATAACTCCATTTTCTGAAGCGTGCGGTGACCAGAACAGCCTTCATTCGATTCCTCAGAAAAAATTACACACGATAGGTCTGTTTTCGTTCAAAATTCTCTGGTTCGAATCAGTGTTTTTCTGGAATGTTTACAAAATATAGGGGAATTAGGGGTTAAAAAGGCACTATATCTCCGTTCGTAAGCTTGTACGGAGTTTGAAGCTATGTCGAATCGATTCTCCGGAAATTTTCACAAAAGGAAAGTATATTTCCGTAGATTTTGGTCGAGTAGCACGAAAGATATTGAATTTCTTCGCGGTTTGTACACTTTTTTCCCCATTGTGCATCGGTGCAACTCTTCCAGTCAACTGTCGAAGCTACCACACCGATAGTTTTTGGCACGGGTCGGTCCACAACCGTACCGGTGTCCTTAAGGTAGACCCTCTTAGAGGTTTGAAGGTTGATGGGAATCACATGGTTTTCATTCCAACTGACAACGACGACGAGAGCCTAGCTCTCTGCTGTTTATCTCTTGACCGTTTTCCTGCTGTGGGAGGATCAGCCAACGCTTCTGGGGTTTCTCCACTGGGACGCAATGAACTTGGCACTTGGGAGGCCTCAAAGCCCCTCGACTCAGTCGCGCTGTTTCCAGCCAGCGCGGCGTCTTCAGCTGTCCCAGCCCTGAGTTCGAATGCGGCGATGAGGTCCCCCATCCTACTCATTCAGGCAAGTATTCTTTTTCCCCCTAACCTTCTCGTTGTGTGATGAATTTTCACGTAGCCGCAGATCCTTCGAAGTCTACCAACGCATCTCGTTTACAAGTGCCTCAATTGTTTCTCGGGTTCCGACATCAGGACGCACCGTTTTGAGTCTTTGGGAGACCCCTGAGCCTTTCGACTTAGTTGCGCTGCTTCCTGCCTGCGTCTTCAGTCGACCTGGCCCTGAGTGCGTTGGAGGCGATGGGGTTCTCCAGATCACACCTACAGGCAAGTACCCTGTTACGACAAGAACATCTTCTTCGCGTAGTCAGTTTCCGCAGTCCGACGGATGCACCCAGCCAAACACTCCTGACCTCGGAAATCCGGCGTACTCTACTAAGCCTCCAGCATAGGTCTGAGGCCATATAGGTACATTAGCAAACATATTCTTGATTTGGATTGTATTAAATTACGATTTGCACGACTTGTCATGCGCATCATTTACGACTACTCTGATTCTTTTTGGAATATACTATGACAATTTACATCATCATATAGATGATTGAGGTTGTAATATACGACATTTTTTGTAACAATATGGAAAGTTTGGCGACTTATTTGGTCGTCTTTTGCGACTTGAGTGCAGGGCTCTCATTTTTCGTCAGTTGAATAAAAATAAGATTATTTTTTTTTTGTATTTTAAACCAATTGGTTTATTCATCCCCAAAAATAATAAAAATAAGATTATTTCAAATAAAATCGTTTTTTGCTGACAAATTCAAGTTTATATCGTACAAATTTATTATTTGCCTGATTGCTGATTTTTTTCAACGTTCATGAAGTTATTGTTAATACCTGGACTTGATCCCCTGACGATACGATCTGCAGCTCATGATGGTTCCTCGACGCTATCTGGAATATATTGATTCAAGAGGATTTGCTTCAAAGGCATTAAACCAAAAGAAACGTATATTTCTATATCTAAATTCCTTTAAATCGTAGAACACGTCATCGATGATCTAAAAATAGATCAGCATTTTGAACCCTCCTTAAATACGAGTCTAATCATCGATGTCGTATTATCAAAAACGGTTTTATTGAACTTATTTGTATTCTTTTACGATTGCCAGCAAATACGTTTTACGAAAATCAGACATGCGAATTAGTTTGCATAACGATTGCATGCACATTATTACGAATCAATGCAGTTATAAACGATTTTATAGCATATATCTCCAAGTGGCAAGCAAAGTTGCGAGCTTATTTTCTTTCTGCTAAGATCTAACACCTGGTTCTTGTTCATGTACATGTTGAAAAAGTCTTAATTTCGAATAATTTTATGCATTGCACGACAAAATCTATCAATCATGGCTGATCATCGTCCCAGACAACCTTTTGGTGGGTATTTCGAATTTGCAACACAAATATACGTGTAAACATATCGCATATACTGCAGCAAAACCATGCATAAAATTATGCAATGTAAAATCATGCAATGTATTCAAATACGATAAAAAATATGCATGGGCCGCACATTGTAGGTGCAGATCTACGAAAATGAGTTTAAATAACATTGTATACGATATAATCTGTAAAATAAAATACGTCTCCTGGTTGTCTGGGGTATATCGGTCGTTTCACAGATTTTTTGCGAATTGTCGTACACAAAGGTCGAGTTCATATGTACATAAATACGAGTCTCTCTTCTTGTCGTAATAAAATCATGCAATGCATCAAAATACGATAAAGAATATGCATGGGCCGCACATTGTAGGTGCGGATATAAGAAAATGAGTTTAAATAAAATTCTATACGATATAATCTATAAAATAAAATACGACTTCTGGCTGTCTGGGCTTCGTTCTCGGCATCTTCTAGCGTATACTTAGACGCCCTAGTACAGCGACTTAACGTCAGATAAATAATATCGAGAATGAAAACGGACGTATGCTCGACCTCTGTTTCGTTAACGAAGGTTTCTGGATTCCGACGATTGACTTAGCACCAGCTCCCCTTGTCAAAGCTGTTCCACATCACCCAGCCTTAGTGGTCTCTCTCGATGCCGCAAGGATATTTGCTCCCGTGAAGAAAACGGCATCCTTCTATCAAGATTTCAAGAACGTGGATTTTGAAGCTATATCTCTCGTTCTTGAGTCCATCGAATGGGAAGTTGAGCTCGATCCTTCTGATCCAAACGCAGCTGCTGAGACATTTTCGAACATTCTCAACTACATCATTGATCGCCATATTCCGAAACGTAGGGGGGCTACAAATCTACGGGCTCCCTGGGTCACTAAAGAACTGCGGCGACTGAAGACGGTCAAGAAACTTGCAATCCGAAACTACAATAAGCACAAATCCCCTTACACTAAGGGAAAATACCGCAAAATAAACTCTGTTTTTAAAAAATCAGTAAGAACGGAAAGAACCAGAGCTTCCGTCTTACATGTTCGTTGACAGCGACACAGCGAATTCTGATTTGTGAACTTTTCGCCGAGAAAATTTTCTAGTATTTTCATAACTGGGGAAATTTCTTTGGAGCAACTGGCCAGGGCTGTCGGAAATATACCACCCCTGGGGTCATCTTTGAATGATATTCTGGTCGACGATACAGCCATCTTAAAAGCGACAGCTAAGCTAAAAAAATCATCTTCTACGGGCCCGGACGGTATATCAGCTACTTTTTTTAAGCGTTTTATGCCATCTCTGCTGACACCTATAAGGCACATCTTTCAATCATTGCTGGACTGCGGAATCTTTCCCTCATTGTGGAAAGAAGCTCACATGTTTCCTCCGGAATCTCCGCTCTATGCGCGATCGCTAAACTGTTTGAACTGGTTGTTTTGGATCCAATTTTCTCATTTTGCAAGCATCACTTTTCCAACGATCAGCACGGGTTCATGCCTAATCGATCCACGACTACAAACCTACTGAGTTTTACCTCGTTCGTGCAGGACAGCTTTGCCAAGAAAACTCAAACAGACGCCATTTACACAGATCTCTCTGCTGCGTTCGATAAGGTGAACCACGATATTGCAATCGCAAAGCTCGTTTAGGCTTCTGATTACCCAGCCGGATGATATTCCGCAGGCACCGATTCACAAAAACTTGAAGTTTTCTCGCCGTTACCGCATATGGGCACCAGGATTCGCGCCCATACAACAATACGGATTTGACATTCGAGTTGAAGATTCGGATTTTCGCCTGTCTAATCCGGGTTTTGTTGTCTTTTATCAAGCGTTATCAGGCTACCAAGATACCGGAAGCACTGCACTTTCTCAACCTGTTGCCCAGCTACCACGAAATTTTAAGGGTTTTCTATATTCATTTCCATCGACTTTGTCATCCCGACATTGACTTTGAGACCTGCTGCCTTAGAGTCTTCAGTGAGGTGGTCGAGGTCTGCATGTCTTGATGTCCTTGGGCGAGCAAAATTATATCATCAGCCAAGTCAAGGTCGTTCAGTTGCTCCGTTATTGAAGGATTCCACGGCAATCCTCGGTTTGCTCTACAATCAATCGATCCAGTGATCACTACGTCGTGCAGAACCTTGCACAAAAATGTTTCGTATTGCGCTTTGATAAGATGGACTAGTTTCTCTGGGACTCCTCGACGTCTTAGAGCCGCCCAGATGTTTTCATGGGCCAGTCGCGACTAGTCGGTCGAATGCTTTTTTCAAATCAACGCCAAAGCTACCAAACATTCGGATAACATTCCTCTATCAGGTTTGATCAGCTCAATCGTGTATTGTTATACAATTTCTATTGAGTTCAATTTTTAAGTTGATTTTCCGTTCGGCCTTCTTGAGGGGAAAAGCGACCCACCGATCACCATGTTGTTGATGTCACAAAATTCTACAAACAGCTCTTCGCTTTCGCTCAACTGTCCAAGACCATTCTTTAGTAGAAAAATGGCCCACATAACCAAATCATTTGAAATATGATTCAATTTTAAACATACACAAAAAATCCAGCCTCAAATATATCGAAAAATTTATTTAAAAAAAACTGCTATATAAAAAGCATGTGTTTTTATGTCGTGTTGATTTGATCGAATTTAATTAGGGAGATGATTTTATCATCAATCTTGAATTATTTTAACAAGTTTGTCTGCACACACAATTCCCTGCTGATTAAAATAACTCAATTTATTACCTTATCCTTGAATTGTAGCCAATAATTTCTATCGTTTTCCGAGAAGTATTCAACGAATCATCCTAAAGCACAGCATGAAAATTCATGCTAAGCATCAATTTCGTAATAACTCATAAAAATGGCTTCTTTATTCCGTTTGGCATCTCCAAACTTTTTTCTTCTGGGAGTTCCGAAACGCAAAAACTTATGTATTCAAAACCGAACAATACAACTGGAGGCAAAAAAACGAAAAAGTTGGTCCTTCACCAAATCGAGTAGAGGATCCTATCGGGACAGACTTGACAGCAAACAAAGTCGTACCGCGCCGATGGCAGCTCTTGTGTAAATATTGGCTCGCCAAATATTGAACGAAAAGGGACCAAAAGTCAGATACAACGATGATGTAGTCAGTATTTTTCAGGAATTATCCCTTTCGGAGACTTATATTTGCGTCTTTTTTCTAGTGTCTTCCTGCGTGTTTTGTTAGGTTTTTAAAACTAACAATAAACCTTCGAAATGTGTCATCCATCCTAGAAAAACGCTAAGAAACCATCAATCATGGTCCGTCACAAACCCGTCTAAATCTGGATTTCTTCTTTACTCGATTTGAAGAACGTGCCCATTCCAGGCAGTGACTTCGGCCGAAGGACCTTGGGCAGAAATCAAAGCAGAATTATGAGGAAAAACAGTCAACAGAGACAAGGATCATAACGTGTTCCTCAACACTGTCTGCCAGCAGCTTCGGCAAACACATGTTTGTAAACACGGATAGGAAAAAAGTGTGAAAGGCCAAAAGTTAGGACACACTATGCGAAGACTGTGTGTGTCTTGCTGAGCCTTGATGGCCAATGTTTGGCGTCATGTGGGCACCGAACGACATCTCTAGCGGCTAACAATTTCCTGGGAATTTTCGTACAAAAATCATTCCTAGATTCGACCCGTGTGGCTTTGGGTGGGTTTTAAAGTTCTTAATAATAAATCATAACACATAAATAACGTTTATTTACTGATATGTTGTTTAAGGTTTTTCAAGTTCTTAATCATAAATCATAACACACAAATAACGTTTATCACTGAAAAGTTTTTTGTATTATGTCTTATGCCTATTACCTTCTATAGCGCCCAAGATGCCTTTGTGAAATGTTGAACGAATTATCAAGTACATGCATACAACTGAAACTGAATTTAAAAAAAAACCAAAATAATCGTAATAACACTTAATTACATTTAATAGTCTGGAATTCATGATCCTCGGAACATTTAAAAACGCTTACAAAATCAAACCAACTTTAAAAGTAAGCCGAAGTAAGTCTGTACGCAATTAACAACCAATTTCCAATAATTTTATGTCTGCTGAAAAATAAAACCACAGCAGTAGCAGCGGCAACAATTTGGCAGCATCTGATGATTCCTGAGCTCGTTCGCCAAGACCCTGAAAAAGATCGAAGAACGTATCCCAAGTAACACAGATTATGCCAACTAGCATTAGGAAGTTTTATTATGGTTTAATTATGGCATTTTTTTGTGCAGCTCGTTTTATGGCGGTTTTATTATGGTCATGCAGAATGCTTATAATTTTTTTTCGACCATATGTTTTCAGATGGTTTTGAAAACGCTAATAAAACTTTTATTAAACATGCTGTTTTAGTTATTTTGAAAGAGTTGTGAATGCTTTTTTTAAACTATAATAAAACACAAACCTAGAAGTTTGCTCCAGGCTTTCTTTTGCATGTTCTATAATAGCACTCAGTGCATGATTATTCAACCGCAATAAAACTTAGTGACAGTTCTCGATCAAGATGTCAAAACAGGACACGCTCAGATTAGATAGCACATATTTGAATTGGAACTCCCATTTTTACACATTTTTGGTAAGTTATGCGTGTTGGTTTTGAGTTAAAATTAAAAAAATACATCTTTGAAAACTTGAAATCACCGAAAGTGGTATGAATATCTTTACAATATGAGTATTGAGTAAAAGGGCCCAAATAGTAGGAAAAAAATTGTTGCTTGACGCCATCATTAATTCAAGATGGCGGCTTCCGCTTTTATGTTCAAAGCTGTAAATTACTGAAAATATCGTGAAACCTTCACAATATGGTCATTAGGTGAAAGTAATAAACGAGTAGAAGTCAAATTTCGTTGCCCGTCGCCATCTTAAATCCAAGATGGCGGCTACCACTAAATTTGAAAATACTGTAAATGATTGAAAATCGCATAAAACCTACCCAAGCAACCAAAAGTCCCATAAAACAGGTACAAAAACGCTTATTCAGCCCCATCATTGATATGAAATCCGTTCTATGCAGCTCAAAATTTAAGTTCTTATGGATACTTTCAAGTTCCAAAACTAGTCCTAATGATCTTCTATTCAGCTTCCAGCGGCCTTTTTATTCAGCTTCCAAAAAATCCTAAAATGAGCAAAAAATTTCTCTCTATCTCAACTGAACCCATGGCTTCGGTTCATATAACCTTCTCTTGATTATTTACTATGTTCTGTACATGGTGCCGCCATGATGCCACGCACCGAACGCAAACTCGACTAATTACTCAATTGCTTCTTTCGTACATTTCCTAAATGTTTCGCATCAGAATGGTCACTCAATTACCAAATTACTTATTGAAAAAAAACTTGCCGGCTTGGGAATCGAACCCCGACCTTCGTGGTGAGAATCGAACACGCTACCACTAGACCACGCCTATATGTTGTTCAAACTAAAACTAAAACTCGATGTGGTGTTTTGATTTTGAAAGCACCTCAATGCACTTTTTGTGACTTAGTAAATCCCATTTTGAGCACTTTTGTGCCCTTTATGTGACTTAGTAAATCCCGTTTTGAGCACTTTTGAGCAAAATAAGTCACATACAACGTACATATTGATCACTTTTGCAGCTTTCAAGTTAATTGATGAGTACATAAAGCTCACTTAAGGGAATTGGGCAGTTGATTCTCTTTGTCAGCCAATATGTAACTTTCAAAGCCTTCATTCAATTAAATATGTGACTTTTGGTTGCTTGGGTATATAATAGGGGTATAAGTTGAAAGAAATCAACCGGTAGAAGTTGAATCTCGCTATCTGACGCCATCTTGAAATCCAAGATGGCGGCATCCGCTAAACTTTGAAATGTAGTAAATGACTTAAAATGACATGAAACCCAGGTGGTAGTGGGTGGAAGGGCTTAACGAGTAGAAGTCGAATATTGCTATCTTACGCCATCTTGAAATCCAAGATGGCAGCTTTCGATAAACTTTAAAAATGCTCTAAATCATTGAATATCGCATGAAACCTCCAAAATATGGGTGTTTGTCAATTGGGATAAGGTATAAAAAGTTTATTTTTGCATTCTGACGCTATCTCAAAATCCAAGATGGTGGCTTCAGCTGAACTTAAAAATACTGTAAATAAATGAAAATAGCATGAAACTCCCAAATATATTGTATTGGGTGCTAAGGCTAAATGATAGAAGTCAAATATCTGTTTTCGCGTTTCTCTGAAAATCTGTAAGTGACTGAAAATCCCACAAAAACCACCACAATACAGACCCCGTTCGTTTTTGGCAACATTCGATTTTGGCAACATCGAATTTGGCACATGTGCCTAAATCAGACGGTTAACAGAAACAACATAACCTTATAGTTTTCGCTAGAATAAGACCAATACAATTTAAACATAATAATAGCATGAAAGGAATGGCAAAAAAAAAAAAACTATAATCAAAACAAGAAAAGTGCTAAATGCATTAGAAACATAATGAAAAAATAATAAAAGTGATTTAAAATGATCTAAATTGTCTTAAAATAGTAGTTTTAATGTAGTATTAGGTGAAAAAAAGTTGTGTACAAGCGATTTTGATTGATTAACAGTATTTTAAATTCAGTGGAAGCTGCCATCTTGGATTTCAAGATGGAGTCGGAAAGAAAAAAATCGACTTCTAGTTTAGCCCTTTCACCCAATACCCGTATAGTGTTGGTTTAATGCGACTTTTTGTCAGCATTAAGCATTAAAAGTTGAGCGGATGCCGCCATCTTGGATTTCAAGATGGCGTCAGACAACGAAATTTGACTTCAACTCATGATTTATTCCACGGATCATTCAAAACCAATCCCTTTTCATTCAAAAAGTCTGTCCTCATTTACTGTACTAATGATCAACAACTCAGAAATGAGGAACTCAACCTTAGCGTGTAATTGGTTGGCTTGCGAGAGAAACGTCAAATCGTAGCTTTTTTTGGGGTCATCATTAAACCATAATAAAACTATGAATTGACTCACGCCATGTTGGTTGCAAAATCGAAGGGCACAAAATGACGCCATGTTGATGGATTCACAATGCAAGCATTGGAAAATATTTTTTCAGGCCTTTTTCCATCAATTCCATCATGATTGGCCATCAGATTTGACGAGGCGCATTTATTTTAAGATACTATTTCATATACATTTTACCTAAAATCTTGACTGGCAGTAGAAAAGAAGCTCAATATATGGTTAAAACATTGGTTTTTTAGCTATTAATTTTACCAGATCATATCTGAATAATGCAATCATCATTCATCAACCATTATGGTTGCTGGAAAAAATAAAAAAAAAAAACTCCGAGAACTGACAGAACCGAAAAAAACAAAAATTTCTAACATGTTTAATAATAGCTTTTTAAAAGCTTTGGTGACCAACATTGATGACCAACAATTATATGTCTTGATGACGTTTCTAGGTCAGGGCCAAATAGCCTGATTTTGGCTTTATTAGAGTCCAGGTGATGTTATAGAATGCGCTTTAGCTTTTTATGAAGATTAATGCGATAGTCCAAGCGATATTTTGCTGACCATAATAAAGCTAAAATTGTTACTTGGGATTGGCCCTAAACGTTGATTGCGGTACAACGTACTTGCGCGGAAAATAGTGATACCATGAAAGCACAAGGCAAAGTTTGTTCAAATAAAGTGTTCAAACGGAAGAACAATCACGCTGCTGTTTCGGTGATTTAACTTGTAAGACTTGGAATGTAGCATTCTGAGATTATTTCAGCAAGCTGAACAATACTGAATAACCCTTTCAGTGCCGTTGTTTTCTCTACACCCAAAATAATCTGCACGTAGCTGCTACGTGAAAAACTACATATTTTTTATCCAATTGATTTTCACATAACTTGTACGAATAAAATAAATGAACGCTCCCCTAATAGGAATTTTGCTTGGTGAACATCACGTACAACTTACGTGAATTTTTAGTGAGTTCAACGCGATGTGATGATGAAAGCTGCGTGAAATGTGTTTAGTATAGGAATGATGTTATTTTTTTTTTTTTGTTTCGATTATAGTCGTTTTAACATCATTCGCGACTTATATCAACGATGAAGTTGGCGGGCAAGTCATTGAAAAACTTATCCGGTACAACTGTTATCGATGTTTACTCTTGGGCTCGAACTCACGGACATCGGCTCAGAAAGCAACTGACTTGCCAACTGAGCTATATCACAAGCCCTAGGAATGATGTTTTGATCTTTCGTATTATTTTTTTTCGTTTTTTTTATTACGGTAAATAAAAATAAAAACAATTTAAATTTTATCTATATCTATATCTATATCTATATCTATATCTATAAAAAGCATTTTCTGTATGTTTGTTTGTTTGTTTGTTTGTCCTATATAGACTCAGCCGTCTTAATAGCTAGAGATCTGAAATTTGGCATGGATGCTCATTTGGAACAGGAAAGATGAAAAATATTTTCAGATTTTTGGATTAACCCTTCTGAAGGGGGTCGTCCATACAAGACAAATATTGTTTTCGCGATATTAACGTTACTTTTCGTCGGATTGTGTTGAAAATTTTCACATGAGTGTTTTGAAAGACGAACAATCGATTTCAGGTGTCAAATTTTGTGTAAGGGGTCGGCCAAAGGGGTTGTCCATATTAACTGTCCGCTGTTTTTGCAATATTGACGTTATTATACATCGAATTGAGATGAAAATTGGTACATGATAGTTTTGAGTGACGTGCATTCGATTTGAAGTATCAAATTCAGTGTAAGGGGCCGGCAAAAGGGGTCGTCCATATTAAATTTTTAGTATCTTAGTAATATTGACGTTTTTATACATCGGATTGGGATGAAAATTTGGATATAGGAGTTATGAGGGACAAACAACTGATTTTACTCATCTAAACTAAAATCAGGGATCGGCCAAAGGGGTCGCCATATTAACTATTCACTGTTAATGCGATATTGTCGTTACTATACATAGGATTCAGACGGAAATTGGTACACAAGAGTTTTGAGAGACGAGCAATGAATTTCACGTATTAAGTTCAGTGTAAGGGGCCAGCAAAGGGGGTCGTCCATATTAACCTTTCAATATTTTTGCAATATCGTCATCATTATACATCGGATTGGGATGAAAATTTGCACACGGTAGTTTTTAGGGACGGGAAATCGATTTCAGATTTCAAATGTTGCCAGAGGTCAACGAATGGGGACGTCCATATAAATTAATTTTTCACTGTTTGTAGCAATATTGACGTTATTATACAATGGATTGCTTTGAAAATTTGCACACGGGAGTTTCGAGGGAAGGATAATCGATTCCAGATATCAAAGATCGTATGGGATCAGTTAGTCGTAAATAAAATTTATTTTAACTCTCGGTCACTGTTGTCACATTTTTACACACATTTTCACTGTCACTTAACTTTATTTATTTTTAGTAAAACAATTCTGGGATCTCTTTGCTATCGAGTTTTGTAAAATACTCTGGAAATTGAAACATATTTAATAATAAAAATACATTTTTCAAATAATAAATAGTTTACCTTGTAAGGATGATGTAATTGTTTTCTGTTGCCATGATGGACATGACCCATATTGGTTCCGGTAATTTCTTGGCTGGGGGAACCGGGCAAGACGAAATTTCTTCCGAAGCCTTTTGACTGCCTTCATCACCGACATCTCCGTAATCTTCCAGGAATCATCTTTCCATTTTTCTTTACGGTGCTAAGGTTTCCAAGATGCTCCTTCTTTTTCTTATATTTCTCGCCTAAAAAAAATAAGAAGCATATGACGATATATAAATTTAGCTATCGATCCAAAAACTAATTAAATTTACCGGAATTGGCATTCGCCAGCCAGCTACGAAAAGTCCCCATCGGAATATCGATACTACTCGACCTCCAACTTTATCGATTATCCACTGCCGCTTTTTCACTAAAAAAATCAAGTTTGCTGACTAACAATTCGATTTTCCAATCAGAATTTCTACAACACCCATGAGAAAACTGCAGAAAACTGCTATCAATTCATCTACTTAGACTTTACGTGAAATTCATGTGTCAGTTATACAGAAAAACAGTAGCTACCACAAAGCACACGTAGAATCGATGGGATGCATCAAAAGCTCAGTTTACGTGAAAAATCCCGTATATTTAATTTCTTTATTATTTTGGGTGTACGATTCTTCTTATCTTGATCACCATCTGGTGCAAGTTCAGAATAAAAAAAAATTAACACTTTTTCGATTGAATTATAACTTCTCAAAAAAAAAAAATACATGAAAATTGTGCAACTTGACAACTTTGAAACGCGTTTTCTCGAAACTTTACTTTGGGCACACCACTTCTGATTCTAAGGGCCTCAATTGAAAGTGAATCATTTCAATAGATTTTTTTGTCGGTGTTTTGAGACCGGATCACTTTCGGACGAAATTTAGAACTCTCGGGTGTACGTGAGTTTTATATGACAATTTTCGGTTACAATACAATCTTTGAATCGCTATAACTTTTTTGTGTTAAGTCCAATCGTGTTGCAGTCTTCGGGTGCAATAGCTGTCTTAACTTAGGCTTTATGAAATTTACTCAGAAAAAGCAATCGACCTGTGAAGAAAAACATTATTAATGAAAAACCAGTACCTACATTTTGTTCCTCCCGAGAAGAATACCTTAAAAATCGCATTCACGCTCGAGACTCAAGAAACCTCCCTTTAGTCAGTTCTAGGTCAATTATAAAAAAAACCAAAAATTTCGGTTATGTTAAAGAAACCATAACTTCTTCAGTTTTCAACCAATTTTGACAAATAACCAGATGATCGATAACAAATTTATTCACCTTAAATATGCAAAAAGGTATTTTGAATTATTGTTATGCAGTACGAGATATTACAGTCTAGTTATAAGTACTTTTTAGGTTTTACAAAATTTCATATTCAAAGCATAACTCAAAAACTATTATACTGAAATTTTTTTTTGAATTTCACTTTCGTATTCAGCACGCGATTTCACATCAAGTGATCTTCAGTTTAGTGAGTTCAAAAATGCTGTAAACTAGTGTTATTTCAATAATGGTACATGAAACAATAGGAATACCGAGTTGTCAACGCGCTCTTGGCCACAATTCGGCGAATAGCAGTATACCTACTGTAATCGAAGCACAAGGATAGTAAAGTGTCATTAATAAAACTTAAAAAAAAAAGTTACTTTAGAACAATGGTCCTTAGCTTAAAGCATGAGCTAAATTTTTATAATGAAACCTTTAAAAACAAAATATGAAATTTGCTTTCATCGATGGCAAACATTTTTGAATTTGTTTGAAAGTCTGGTATATCAAAGTTATATGATTTGAGCATTAAATAAGTTCTTTTCAGTGTAGCCTTCAATTTCTAATAAAAACTTATTCTATAATCTATACCCAAATCAAACAAGCCCAATCTTCTAAACTCTTTAGCAAATTCCGAGATTCTAACCTTTGATGTAAATAAATAAATTTCTCAAAAAAAAAACACAGTAAGAGACAAACTTGAACTACATAAATTTATGGTTTTAGTTTGAAGTTTGGCTTAAAAAAACTGAAATATTAATAATGTAAAATACACCGGGAAAATAAAGAATTTTGTGCAGAATTTTTAGGTGAAGATTAGGTACATGTTTCTTAAACAGGAAATAGTTTTCATAAAGAATCAGTTCCATAGTAAAAATCCTGTGGATGATTTTTTAAAAATATAACTTGGGATATTTTGCATAAATCAAAACTAAGAAAATTAACTCAAATTCAAAAAGGTTTTGACCAAAATTGCCCGGTATTGCCTGGATTTTGGTCGACAGTTTTGAAATGAAATACCTTAATTTTGCTAGGTTTTTATATAAAACAGCCCGGATTTGTCTGGCCCGGATACGTGCTGAAAAAAAATCTGACAACCTTATTCTATGAACAAGCGAGAAAATTTCGAAAAACTGTAGCAGAATTTTGAACTTGATATGAGTTTTTGAGGTTTTTGCATTAGTTTGTAGTCCAGATAGTTACTCTTGAATATCTTTGCTCAATTATCATAATTTGATTATGAATTTAAAATTTTGATTGTAGAATACCTCGCTTGCTTTGGACTCTCATGCCCTCATGCCCTCATGCCCCCCCCCCCCCCTCCCCCGTTTCTACGGCCATGAATATAGTATAGTTGAAGTGCTTCTTACCAGCATATATTTCAAAGGAAGCTCAACGTAACTAATTTTTAATACTTTCTAACCCAACATGCAATTAACTTCTTGACCGTCTGAACACGATCTAATGATGTAACTCACTTATTATAAGTGCTTTATTTGGTTAAATAAGCGTTTTCCTTAAGGTGCCCATTATGTCCTAATTTCCCTTACCCTAATTTCAAAGATACAACGCTAGGAAAAATTAAAATTTCCACCATTTTAAGAAAATCAAGACCATTTTAAAAAATTTAAGATAACACTACAACTTTTTCTGACATCACTGCAGAATGTTTTTGATTAATTGATATAAAACAGGGATGAGCAACACGCGGCCCGCGGGTCGCATGCGGCCCTCGAGACGTGTTTGTGCGACCCACGAAGCTTATTTTTAATTAAATTAATTTCACGATTTTTTTATACGATAGATTGATAATTATCATAAAATAGCAGTCCCTATAAAAACAAAAAAAATGATATACCAATAACTTGATATGCACGTAACTTATTTGCATTTCCATTTGTCCCAGAATCATCCACATTGTTGACTTTTTTTGTAGGATTTAAGCTGGCACAGGCACAGATGCAATATAACTTATTGAAAAAAGTAACATTCAGTAAAACTAACTAAGTCATTTTTTTTCATTTTAAGATAAATTAAAATTGTATGATGATGTAAAATATTTTTGTTCTTGATTAATGCTGGAAATAAAGAAAGTTTTATAATAAAGATTGTGTAAACGATTATAGATTTCTTATCGACATGACTCAGCGAAATTTTTATTTTTTGACAAAAACAACATCTATAATTCTATGATTCAACCCAAAAAGTTTTTATCGATTATACAGGGGAACAACATTTTTGGTGCCTATGTTTCAGTAACCGATTTTGTAAGATTTTGGCGTTCTGAATTCAAAACATTTCACAGATTTCGTCTATCAAACAAATCCCGAGAAAAAAAGTCTATCACATCTAGTTTCGGTAGTATGGCGGGTGGAAATTATTAAATTGATCAATTTTGAGTACAATCGATCTTTCATAACTGACACACTAATAAACCTACATAAAAACCGAAAGCTGATTTTCAACCAATCATTCAATAAAGGACTCAGATATTGCCAAGATATTCTTGTACCAGAGATACAAAGCTTTCAAAAATTACATTACAATTTCTTCTGACATCATTAAAGAAAGTTATTGAATATTGAATATTGAAGATTTTAACTCACTTAACAACTTTGTTGAAGACTGCGAAATGAATTAACTTTTGGGTTTAAAAATATCAAAGATTCAATTTAGTTTAATTGTCCTTTGCCAGAGACGAACCAGCCAAAGGCTGAAAGTCTCTTAAAATAAAGAAATAAAAATTGTCCTTTTAAATTTCGTCGAAATAGCCGTTTTTTACAGGTTTGAAAAAATAGCAAAAGGAATACTTCCATTTAAAATGACTTGCAGTTTTCGGGATAAATGATCATTGAATCAATCAGAATTTGAATTTTACATTGTTGTCCAAAAAGCACACAGATTTAATAACTAATATTTTACCTATTTTTAAAAGATACCTCGAAAACTTGAGCTTACAAAAAAACTAATTGAATATTGGGATTCAGCGCCTCTGAATATGTCAAAATCAGTTCTGAGATTCCTTGCACCTTGAAAAATGTGAATTTTGTTGTCTTGTGTTATTTATGATGCTATTTACAGAAATTTCATAGAAAACCATGCCAAATATTGATTAAATTGAGTGATTATACTTAAAAACTACAATCCACATTATCAAAGTCATAGAATTTTCATGATTTAACCATAGAAAGCTTATTAAAGAGAAGTCTAAATAAAATTGATAAAATTAATGAAATCTGTAAGAATTTTCCAGAATTAAAAATGTAAACTGTAACTTTTTTTGTAGAGAAATGAATCCAACTTAGATGAAATTTCAGGGACTAGATAAGGGAAAATTGATGTTGAAAAACATGCGAAAAAAATTCGCCTTGTCTCCCGGTGAGACTTGAACCCACATCTTGCGCCTCTCCGGGGCCCATGTATTAACATTCTACTACAGGAGACCAACCTGGCGTATGAATATTATACTGGTTGAGTGTCGATGTCTATCGGAATGAAGGGAATAGTTCTCCCATGTGATCATAATCATTTTTCTTGGTCTATTTCTATTCCCATCTTTTCATCTTACGGTAGTTGGACTCAAATTTGGATATTTTAGGCACGGCAAGATTTGCATTGCCTTCTCATATACTGCACGGGTTGTCAGTTATGATGAGAAATGATGCGTTTGCCATTTCTCTACAAAAAAAGTTTCGCTGACTGAATGTTTGAGTCAAGACCCATCTTTGGGTTACAGTTTAAAAATAGAAAATAAGGCGGTGCCAAACACCGAATTTGGTTGGATATCCAAATACGGCAAACGCATCATTTCTCATCATAACTGACAACCCGTGCAGTATATGAGAAGGCAATGCAAATCTTGCCGTGCCTAAAATATCCAAATTTGAGTCCAACTACCGTAAGATGAAAAGATGGGAATAGAAATAGACCAAGAAAAATGATTATGATCACATGGGAGAACTATTCCCTTCATTCCGATAGACATCGACACTCAACCAGTATAATATTCATACGCCAGGTTGGTCTCCTGTAGTAGAATGTTAATACATGGGCCCCGGAGAGGCGCAAGATGTGGGTTCAAGTCTCACCGGGAGACAAGGCGAATTTTTTTCGCATGTTTTTCAACATCAATTTTCCCTTATCTAGTCCCTGAAATTTCATCTAAGTTGGATTCATTTCTCTACAAAAAAAGTTTCGCTGACTGAATGTTTGAGTCAAGACCCATCTTTGGGTCACAGTTTAAAAATAGTAAACTGTAACTTTGACAAATTTGTTTAAAAAACTGTGATATTATGAATTTTTCATGATTTTGAAACCTTGCTCAACATCTCAAAGCAATGATTTCATACAGAACTTAAAAAAAAAATCACCGTTTATAGAAAAACATTGAGGCTTTATGAAAAAATATAATAAATTGTGAAAATACTTTTCAAAAATAGGCACAGAAAAAAAAAATTGAAATGGTTTACCTCCACGAAACTTTTAAATGGAAGTGATGACAGAAATACCATTGCAGCAGTTCGAACATAGAAGGGATTTTCTCAGAAAATAATGTCAATCTTTTTACGAATTATAGAAAGACTTTCAGAATATTTCGTTATTAGTTAATAAAAGGGAAGAAATTGATTTTTTTTTTAAAATAATGTTCTCGTTATATTTCACATTCATCAATCAAAAACAATTATATTATTGAATAATGAGAAAGATTGAGTGATGAACATATTCATTTTCGGCTGGATTATTCACTCTAAAATTTAAAAAAAATGTTTATGCAAGTACTTGAATTCGTTTTAATTATCCTTTTCCAGTTTTGTTTTTGTCAAATATACGCCGTTTTAAAAAAATACGTAAAGCTCTTTAAACTAATATTACCTAAATTTTATTTTAATGCGGCCCGCCGAAAGAATTTCGAATTAAAAGTGGCCCGTTGCTTCAAAAGGTTGCTCACCCCTGATATAAAAGATTTCATTCTAGAACTATATTGAAGACTGCAAAATGATTTGAGTCATGCTTTACGAAATATTTAAGACTTAGTTTGGTTTAGAACATCTTAAACATTTAATTAAAATCCTGTATTTGGCAGAATTGGACAAATAGAATAAAAAAACATTCTATAACTTTTTTCTCAGAAGTTAAAATTACTCGAGGTCTTGGTCATTGAGTTTAACTTTTTTTTTTTTTCAAATCAATGTAATGTTCCACAGCTTTGCCAAAAAAAGTTCACAAGTTGATTAAACGAATTGTTACCTATTTTCCAAAGTTATCTCAAAAATAAAAACTGTTAAAAGCATATCAGCTCCTCTAAAATTAGTCAAAATTAGCTGTTAAGTTCTATGCATCTCAGAAAAATGTAAATTTCGTTGCCTTATGGACATAATTTTTTAAGAAGCCATTGAAGTGGAAAAGTGTTGCATGATATCGCAGTTGACGGAATTGAATGAGTTCCTTGATAGGCCATAGACCGTTGACAAAAAAAAACTGAAACGTACCGTTGCCTTGCCTTGATTTCCAAATGCCCATAATTGTTCGACATTTGCTTCACTTTTTCAGGAAAAAGATCGATGGCAGGAATGTCACGTCATTAATTCAAGGAAGTTTCGATTCGGGATGGACCAATCGAAGCTGAGTGTAAAAATCAATCTCCCCTGCCGCAGCAGCATTCATTTACAACAATTAGCTTTCGTTTGTTCAACAAAAAGTCGGTCCCGAAATCAGTCCATCAGTTCAGTTCTTCGGCCAGATGTCGTTGTCGACGTCGAGGCAAGCAAAGGCCCAATGCCGAGAGCATCTGATCACCAGAACGTAGGACCTACCCTACCTATATAAGTTGGTAAGTTGTGGTTCCTCTCGTGTCGTCGTTTAGTTCTCTTGTTGCCGTCGTGGTTTCGGATGGACGGAAAAATCGTGCTGGGTGGTCCTCCGCTGGACAACAAGTTGAATCAGTCCTTTTTTATTGCTAAATAAGTAACATTTTTATTGACACACACTTTTAAATTATACGCTTTCCTTTTAAGCGTCCGCGTTTTGTCTCCTTTGCTCATCTTGCCCATGTTGTTGGTCAACGTCTATCGTTTTTTTGGGTTTTGACCTCAGCGTTCCCCTCTTTCACAATTTAGGACACCATTCAAAGAAATCAAAACGATTAATATGTGTCTACACATTCGATGAGAAGACGTTGGGTGAGATAAAATGACGAGTACTTGTAAGAAAACAAGTAAATGAATCTTTTGTATTTGAAAAGATTGAAGAACGATTTCAGTTTGAAGATCTCTATGGAGAAAAAAGATTACTATAGCTCAAAGTCAGTGTCGGATTTAGCCTTCGGGGATAACCTTTTAATTTTAATAATGCTTTAACAAGTGATGTGAGATTCTCATTCAAAACAAACCGAAAATATAAAAAAAAATTAAAACTAAAAATTTGCACAGAAATTTTACTTACAACTTAGAAGTTAAAAATCAGCAGTAGGAAAGATAAAGGCAAAACGCTTATTTTCCGGTGCTTAAAAATAATATTTTCGTCACTTGAGAACCTAGTTGTTTTTTTTAAATATTTCTGTAACGATGATAAGGAGATCTCATTTTTGCTGAAAAAGTAATACTATAGGAACTACAAAACTGTTCCTCATGAAAATTTATTTGAGAAAATTCTTACTTTCGTGGAAAAGAGGAGTGTTTACTACCCGATAGCTGTTTTCAATGGTTAAATAAGCGTCCTCCTTAAGGTGGCCATTATGCCCTTATTTCCCCGATATTTAAAAAAAGCGAAGAACAAACCGATAATCTTTGCATTTTTTATAAAAAAAAGGGCTCCACTACACTGCTAACTGTTTTAAACCGGTTTGTTTATAATTAAAAACTCGTGGCTTTTTAATTTAGAAAAAATACCAACAAGAAGAAATCTTGATATTTGCAATTTCCATCTGGAGTGGGTATCAAGTTTTGACTGTGATATTCAGAGTAAAAATTTAAAATGTTCTAGAATCCTGAAAGGCTCGGGTGAAAAAAGTTTTCTCCTCTGGAAAACAGTTTCATCTTGATGTCTTCATGCTAAATACTCCAATGAATAACTTAAAAGATGATGTGACGGAAGCACTTCTGAGAACAAACATCGCGTGGCCATTCAGAAGAACAACAACAACAGCAACAACTGCGACAGCACGGAGTGAAAAGCAATTTGGGCGGAAAAATGGAATGACATGGCCATCAGTGGCTACTGGTTGTCCGCGAGTCGGAACCGACCAGGCCGCCGCCGTGAGCGCATAAACTTTTGAGCACCGTGTTTTGTTTCTGGGCCACGCCAACTCATAATGGCGTCTAATGAGTTTCCAGGTAGAGGGACTTGTACGTTGGCTGCGATAAAGCCACAAATTGAGAGATAGATGTGTTTTTTTCCTCGTTTTCTTCCTTTCAACTTGGAACGCAGAGTATTGACATCCTCCATTCAAAAAACTAAAAAGTCGGCCGTTATCAGTTAATGCTCAAAGCCGGACGACCGAAAAAAAAGAAACCATTCGGCCCATTTATGCTTGTCTTAGCAGCTTTCCGGCCCCCCAGCCCAACAGCAACGACCTCGCCCTGTTTTGACATCTATGGTTCGTTTCCTTCGGTTTAACAAACGAATCAACATTGTTGAAAAAAAAAACACAACAGATTTCATTTCTTCCAAAGGCTGTTGCTGTCGGAGATAAACCAGAGGAAGACAAATCAACGGCCACAAAAACGGCCCACCAGCAAGCAAGACGATCGGCATTAGGAGCGACCAGACATTCAGCGACTTTTAAGGAAAATTTGCCTCCGATCGATATTCCGAATTGCTCTATTAATATTTCAGCATCCACGAATGGGACCACCCAGCGCGTTTTGAGTTTTAAAATTAAAACCTTAGGTAGGAGCATTTGCCGAGCCAGCCAACCGACGACGACGACGCCATAATTTAGCCAACCGGGTAGCCAACCGTTGATCCGTCTGCCCGGGTTTCAAGTCTACTGGCGCAGAGGTGTAGTTGGAATTTGGAATTGTTTCATTATCAAAATATCAATTTTACCTTTGATAATTTCTTGAAGAGCTTATTGGAAACCAATCGGATTGTTCTTCTGGGCGAAGACCGATCTTGCATATAAAGCGGGTCATAGACTACACAACATTTGCACAAATGCGATGAATTTCTCGCGCTATGAATACGATTTGCATCGTGTATACCTGAGGGTGCCAGAATTTTTTCAGCACGTATCCGGGCTGGACAATCCTGGCAATTTTCTATGAGAACCTGGCAAAATTTTTTCATCAAAATTAAAAAACAGATTTTAAATCGTATTTTAAGCTTCGAAAAATCCTTCATGTTTGTTTTTGCAAAATCTGCTCATAATTTTTGTTTCGGTGACTATATAAAAAAATTTACATCACAATTTTTTTCTTGTTTGATTTGCCAAATAAAGTGGAAAAATCCGGCCAAAATCCGGGCATTTTCCAATAATCCGGGCGACCGGGCCGGACTGTTCCCAAATTTTGTATCAAATATCCGGGCAAACCCGAAAAAAACAGGGCAATCTGGCAACCTCATGTATACCACTGTTTGAATGATCGCGCAAACGGTTTGATTAAAATCTGTCGGGATCGAAATATTTTGTACAAACAACCCTCTGTGGCATGGTGTATGGGGCTGTTTGTACAAACTTCAGGCCATTTACTCAGGCGCAGGTGGTTTTTTGTTGTTGCTGTTAATGTTTTCGCCGGGAATCGTTTGTGTTCGCGCGAAATTTGGCTGTACAGTGTATTGGCGAGTATCATCTCATACATATACATATTTTTCAAACTTTCAAACTAGATATTCGAACCGAATATCATAGTAATGCAATCAGCTAACTTAACCGTAACAGATTATTTGGGGTTTTATTGTTAATGCTCGTTTTTCGAATTGGTAACTTTGAAATCAAATGCCCCGTTTTTCAGGGTTCGTATTTGCATAAACAGACCTCTAAAACTTCGGCTGGCGCTACTCAGCAACTCTCCGTTTTATAAAATTACAGTTTTTTAAACTGCATCACCATCTTTTTTAAGATGATGTTACACTTTTTGATCTATAATTTCAAAAGAAGCTGTATTCGAAGAAAGCAGCACTTTCATTGGATAAATTTTGAGCAAATGGACGAAATTTAGATTTTCAGTGATACCTACTACCTAGTAATGTAATATTTACATGTGTAAAATTTTGTAGCGATCAGTTAAGTAGTTTTTGAATGCTAATGAAAAAGTTTATTGGCATAAATGTTTGGGCAACATATGCGCCATCTATATTGCACACTATGAACTACCGTTAATCTTAATCAACACGCTCGGCCATACTGAACCATTAATGCTTGAAAAATAACCATAATCGAAGTTTTGTGGGTTAAGTCGTTTTATGAGTTTTCAGGGAAAACTCATAGAATGAAATTTCGAGGAGAACTTGGATTATGGTTATTTTTCAGGCGTAATAAAGAAGTGAAAATGAGCAGAAATACAGGGAAAAATTATCTGAATGGTCGTAGAACCAATCTAAATTTAATCAATGAAAGTTTTATTTCAGTTTTTACATGTTTATCGATATGATACAATTATGACTATCTATCCAAAAATCCTTGTAGAATTTGTTCTGGTTGCCTCGTCTACTTCTGTTGCCGCCATGAACGGATGAAGCCTTGCTGCTTTCCGGTGATTAGGAAGCACCCGATCCGGGGGGCTGCTACTCCCATCGTTTAGTGCTGGATACTGTGGTAACTCTCTGTCGGTAATACGTTTCGTTTTATATTCCATGTTTTTCCGAACATTTTTACGCATCCGAGCATTTAAATAAATGACTAAATTTGAAATAATTGTATTGAGTAGTGAAGTAAGGTTAATTCCACTTCGTGAATTCGATATTTTAATTTGTGTTTCTAATATAATTCTTTTTCTCAGGACATATCTACCACAGATACTTCACTTGCAGCTTTTCGAACCAGATAGACTCACTGAGCGAAAGGAAAAAATTTTCTAGGGTGGTCTAACCGGTTTTACCGAAACCGGTAAAACCGTCAATTTTCCAATACCGGAAATACCGACTAACCAGACGGTAAGAAACCGGTATTTCCGGTTAATTTTTCATTATATTTTGGCATTGAAATAAAATTGACACAGCCAAATGTTTTTTTACCAAATCTGTATGAGGACGAATACTCAAATTTTGTTCAATCAGCTTCAAAATCTAAGCTCAATAAACCTAACTGCAATGTTTATGTGAGATTTAATAATTGCTTAAACTTGTGGATGTAGCTTTTTGGATTGAAGCTATAGTGGCGTTCAAAAGAGGATTGACAAGCTGCCATCTCTCTCTTAAATGATATTTACACAGATGATATTACACATTTCAGTTCAGCTATCGAATCAACGCTCCACAACATTTAAAGACTGTACAAGTGTACAATGAATCAATGAATCTATAAACAGACGAAGTATATGAAAATTGCTCTTATCATTGGTCAGCTGGTCAGATAGTATTCGACATCCCGAGCAACTTTGCCGAAGACAGTAACCCTCGAGGACTTCAATTGGTGGAGATATATTTATGCCCACACCCTTAGAAAATCCTACACAAAAGTAAGTGAAAAGAAGCCAAAACAACCCGTAAGTGCAGGAAGTCATCAGTATGTAAAAATGGTGGTACGAAAAATTATGTAACATAGGCTGGTACATACCAGTATGTAGAAAGTACGCAAAAGAACGTAGAGCTCTGTGAACTGAAAAGAATGTTAAAATCACATAAAGTAGGAAAAAACCAAAATTCTTGTTCGGAATTAAGAAGCAGGGATATTTTCTTTCAAATTAATTGAAATATGGTTTTAGTTTGAAAATTTATTGTCCATCACTTCAAAAACTAAAGATTTTGTAGTAAATTGATTTCATCATTTCCGGCCAGTTATTTTTAAAAACTTTCTCCGGTTCATCCAAGAATTCAGTTTTTTCGTTAAGGATTGAATTGGCCATATCATGATGGAAACCACCCGGATGGGATTGGCCACACCAGAAAATCGACACTTGAGCAGGTGTGATTCAACTTCTGGGACAGGGTGTGATTCAACAGGCGACTGGGTGTTGAAGTTGGAAATCCTAATAAAACAAAAAATGGTTAGCGAAATTCTTTTAAAAAATAAAGAAATATTACCCTTGATATTACCCTTGCTTGATTGCGGCCGCAACTATGGTAGAATCAGATTGTGGAATCGTTTGATGATAGCGTATTATGACGCTTCTGGACCCAGAGGAAACCAACAACTATCCTAAAAATTTGGAGATGAATTGAATAACACATACACCAGAAATGAATGTTATCAAACTTACCGAGAGAAGCGGAAAAATTTCGAAGTTTTCACAGACTTACAGGCAGTTCTGCTAAAGTTGTTGCTTGCGCGCGAGTAGGATGTAAATAACAGACTGACTTCCTGGTGGTGCGAGTGAGAAGAAAAACGCCATCAACCACAAATTTACTGAAATTGCAGTTTTTTCTACAGAAAGGGTTTTGTAGAACAGAAAGAACTGACAAAGTATGTAATTTCTGGAACTCACTTCTACGTAAAAGTTGTCGAATTTCAAAGTATGTACTTTTTACATAACCAATATGTACAATTTTCTTAAAGTGCACCAGTTTGCATAGAGATGCTCCATAGTGCCGGGGGGAGGGGGTCAGGTAAATTTGGCGGGGGTAAGGGGGAGAGGTTTCGTAGACAAATAATTCTTCATCAAAATACCTGATTGGTAAAACAATACTCTTAAATAACATATTTTTTAAAAATGGTGGTGGGGAAGGTCAGATCTGGGCTTGGGGGTGGGGGGGGGGGGGCTCAGATAGTATTCGACATTCTGAGCAACTTGGCCGAAGACAGTAACCCTCTAGGACTTTAATTGCCCGAGATATATTTTGGCACCAGTTTGCATGGAGATGCCTCATAGTGGCACAGCAGTTAAAATCAAACAAGTTTTCTATGCGCGTCCAAAGATGGCAACTATTTTTTGTATAACCGTATACTATGTTTGAAAAACAATAATAATCGCAGTTCTATCGGAAATCCCATAAAATGGTTCAAGAAAAGTCATTAATGGTTAAAAAAATATGAGCGTGAATGCTATTTTTGTTGACGTTCTTCATTTTCTGCACGGTTATTTCAAATTATTCAGAGACTGATTTGTTTTTGTTCAGGAGTCGCACCATATATGAAGAAGAAAACAACTGAGTGAGAAACCTATAGAGAACCTATAGAGCAGAAACAAAACCACAAATATTTAGGATATATCATAGACAGCAAATTATCACACAAGCCTCACGTAAGCTATCTATCCACGAAAACAAAGAAAAGAATAAATATAATGAAAATAATCTGCAGGAAAAATCAGGGTGCACATCCGGAAACGGCACTAAAAGTCAATAAGGCTATCATACGTTCTCAATTAGACTATGGAATAACGTTGTATGGAGGGATAGCGAAGTCTAACATAGCAAAACTAAACACAATCTACAACTCTTCCTTAAGAATATCTTTAAGATTACTGAAATCCACACCTACCAATATCTTATACTCAGAGGCAGGCGAAATGCCGTTAAAATTTAGAGCGCAGTATTTAACAAAAAAGGAAATAATAAAATTATTTGCTTACAACAAACCTATAACAGGAATAACCGAACTAGAGCAACTTCCAAAATACTATAAGTTCCTAGAAAAAACAATTTTTGAAAACATAAACCTTCTAGCACAAACATCACAAACAACCCCCCACACTAATAACAGCGACAATCTTAACAATATTAAGAACCTAAAAATTTCAACAAAAATAGCCGGGTATAAAAATTCAATGAATGATAACACAGCAAAAACAATAACAATTAATTACCTAGAAGAAAAATATAGCAAATACTATAGAGTCTATACAGATGGCTCCAAAACCGAAACCGATACAGGAATTGGAATTTGGATGCAAAAGGACAATGAAGAAATTTCTTGTAAAGTCAACAACAATCTTTCAATAATGAACGTAGAGCTAATGGCAATAAAAACCGCAGTAGAACTAATTAACAGCAAACCGGACAAAGATTTTGTTATTTGCACAGATTCGAAAGCCAGTCTCGAAAGCATACTAAATAAGAAAATCAAAAACAACTATATAGTTCTAGACATAATAACTAAATTAAAAACAACAGGAAAGAATATTCACCTACAATGGGTGCCGGCCCATAAAGGGCTATTAGGGAACGAGAAAGCAGATAAACTTTCGAAAAACGGCTGCACAAGTTCAAATACAATATACGGGAAAATTCCGCTGAGTGATGGAATCTTACTAGCGTGTAAGGAAACATTCGAAGACTGGTCGAAGCATTACACAGAAGAATCCCAACAAAAAGGGAAAAAATACTTCGCACTCCATAAAGTACCATACAAAAAGCCTTGGTTCAAGAACCTAAAATTAGAAAAACACGAAATAGTTACAATTGAACGGATGAGAACTTACCATACATTGACCAAGACCAAACTCTTCCAATGGAAACTTACCCCTGATGATAAATGCGACATTTGCGACACACCCGAAAACTTAAACCACATACTGTTCGAATGTCCGAAATATCCAAATAGAAACAACTACCCCTCCCTATCCAACCATAACAACATAGATGAAATTCTTGAACTAGCTAATATAAACCATTATAAGGAAATAGCAGAATTCATAAAAACCAACAGTATAGTCCTATAAACAACACAAGATTCTCTTAAAACTATCAATAAAAACAATCACCACCCCCTGGATGGTGCATCAGAGCGTGAAACGCTAAAATAAGAAGCGTCAAACGAACCAAAAGAGGCCGCATGAGGCCCATACACATCCCTACAACTTGACAACCTTTGGCAGTCTAGCTTAATCAGCCAGCCAAGAAGAAGAAAGAGAAGAAGAAGAGAAACCTTCAAAATTTTGAGTTGTTTTCATCTAGCGAGTTTCAAATCCTGGTACTTAGCAAAGACGCACACTTTCTCGAGTAAAATAGATGAAAACAACTCAGAGCGTTTGAAAACAAAAGTTGTTAGTCGGACGGCGACGGGTAAAATTTTAAAACTGTTTTTTTATTTATCTATTATATAAAATTCTCTTGTAACGGTGTTTGTAGTACTACTCCTCCGGAATGACCCAACCGATTCAAATGAAATTATTTTTAGAATATTCTGTAGGCATGCGAATCGGTTTATATCGAATAAAAACCACAAAAAGTCGCATCAATTGTCCGTAATAATTAAATTTGTAATAAATTGAATCAAATTAAAGTCATGGCCTTCAATTTTTTCGACATTTTCTTTCTTTTGGACGCCGGGCGGTTTGTTTTTCGTCTCCATGGTCGAGACGTCGCGAGCCAACGTCGCAAGAGGATAGTAACCATGGCATAGCATACTGATTGTGATTGGAAATATTTGGGCGCGCATTTTTCAACCAAGCATAATTTCAATGCATGTGGTGGCCATATGAAGCCTAGATGTGTTTTTTTCTTCTTGATTTCTAGATCATTTGTACAGCAAAGAGTAATGAATGACACCTAGATGCGACCCAGATTGATATTTTGGCGATCAAATCAAAACCATTGAAACTATTTGAAAAAATTAAACTTTAATTCGTGTTATTTAAAGAAGCAAATGTTGTGTGAAAAATATGAATTTAGTACTAATGCATGTGAAATACAGACCCCGTTCGTTTTTGGCACCATTCGATTTTGGCAATATCCGAACGGTTTTTAGAAGCGACATTACCTTTTAGTTTTCTCTATAACAGGACCAATATAGTTTAGACAAACACCAAACATACGTTTTTACGTTCAGAAATTGTGATAGAATACAACAACAAAAACAAAAGTTTTTTTTTAGAAAGTTATAAAGTATTCAAAAATTACAAAAAATTACAAAAAATAAAAAAAACAAAATCAAATACAATAAAAAGACTAAAAATGACAAAGTCAACTGAAAAATGATGAAGTACGACAAAAACAGCAAAAATGACAAAAAAAAAACAAAGAAGTGCTTCAAAAACATGAGAAAAAAAAACTATAAAAATTCTAAAAATTGTCGGAAATCGCCTTAAAATAACGTAAATGATAATAAAAATAGTTATTTACGGACATTTGAAAAAAAGTAAAGTGGAAAGATTTGGTTTATAATACGCAAAGAAACATGTTTCAAACATGCATAAATGTGCTTTACTGAAGGTGTATCAAGCGCCTTTAAATTTACAGAACAACCACAAAATCCAAAATTAACAAACACATGAACTGTACAAGAGCCTGTCCTTTAATATGGATTATACAGGATTGATGTTTATGAAAAGAAGTTCAAATGTTCAACATTGACAAAAATGTATACATTATTTCTTAATTTATAAAAGGTAGGGCCCAAATAAACAACCTGACTAAATAAACTTATCATTTTTTAAATCGTTCACTGAAAATCTGTTTACAGGTTCCCTGTTTGTTTACACACGATTCAAGTACGGACTTAACTTTAACGTGTGTTTTTGTATAACATATTTTGGCTACATAGAAGAGACTTTAGATCCGCTTTTTTGTTGAATTATTTTTTTTTTTTGTTATTAATATTTCAAAACCATAATTGTTTTGGTAGCAGAAGCAGAATTTTTTTTATAAGTTTTTATTACGACCTGAAAGTGTTGAAAATAATATTAACTCCTGTCATTTCACACGGTGAAACAAGTGGCAACGCGCCTTTTACCATGAAACAAATATTAATTTTTCTCTAAAATATTCAAAATGTCTTTGTAAATGAAGGTCTTATGGTAAAACAGTATTCAGTGAAACTGAAGTACCAACCATTATTTTATTCTGGAGAAAAACTGCAGATATATCAATGAACGGTGATAAAAAAGACAAACAGGAACAAGTATTAAATTCATTTTAAAGTCTTTTCATTTTGAAAGCATATGATAGATGAACTGTGATGATATCCATTTGCACTTGCCCCGATGTTCCTTTAATGAAAATAACAATTTATTAAATAAAAAATCCACTTAAATGTTTTTTAAGGTTTCGAAGTAAATTTACATGAAAATTTTCAGAAAATAGAATGAATAATATCATCGTAGCCTTAACAGATAAGTTCTTTTTGATGTATTTAATTTTAATTTCCAATTGAATGTTATTGAATCTTGAAAATATCACATATTCTTAAATGAAATCGCAGATCATCTTCAACACTGTTCAGGAAAATTTTAGATCAGACAACAATGGTTTAAATTGGCAGGTGTGTCTTTTAGGATAAAAAAAGAAAATATAAATGCTGTAATTCGATTGAATAACAAAAAAATTAAACATATTTTTTTCTCATTTCAAAACCAATCGTTTAATTGATTTATTGGGTAAATGTTCAAAGGAATTTAATTTGAATTCTTTGCTCGAACAAATTAAAAAAGGGCGAACTTTTATTTTTGGGCATGATTTTGATGAAAATATGGATATTAATAATCACTGCTTCCAAGGGTGAGGATAGTGAACAAAAATCTGCTTGAAAATGGGTTTTAAAAAAATTTCTCAAATGTTTATTATTTCTTCAGTTCTTAAAAATATACCATCCAAAGCTAAATATTCGGGAGCTAAAAGTGCTGCGCTAGGCAGAATGTTGGGAAAATACTCCAAAAGTTGTGCGATATTCAAAATTCTTCTTCCATAAAGTTCCATATGCAATAAATTCCAATAAATGAGAAACTTTTGATTTCGATTTCAACCTTAAAGTGAACTCGAGCGAAGCGGAGTAAATCAACTAAATGGTATACAATAATTGAAACATAGATATAATCAACATATGTTTATTTATGGAACAAGTTTCAAAGAGTGGATTTTTTTTAGCATGAGGCTTGCCAAGTTTGATGGTTACGTTGAGTGCTGAAAAAATCGAATTTGCAACGGGAGGCTGATACCTAATACCATTCGGCAATATTCAAAGCATCCGAATCAAAGAAATGCAAATGAAAAGTATTCATGTAAAATGCATGTAAGATTGATTGGAGCAAATTTTTTGATAATTTATGAAAAGACCCGTAGAATTGAGTTGAAGTTCTTAGATTTGATTCCGAGATAATTAGGCGGAACAAGTCGAGCAAACGGAAAATATGGATATGTAAAAAAAACTAGGACATGTTCACGAAAGCGAGACGATTAACAACTCAAGATTTGATGCTTTTTTAAGGGGGGGGGGGTTATCACTTTCAAAAAATCTATTTTTTTATTTTCTTATTGTAAAACATTTCAAGAATGTTGTGTCAAATTTTCAAGTCAATTGAAGCAAAACTGTAGAAGTTATAGGCCTTTATCTCCTCCTATCCAATACTGCAAGAAAGCAAGAGCAGAAACTTCAAACGCGTTTTTCTCGAAAGCACATTTTTAAAGTCCGTGGACATCGTCATTTGAAAACTATTTATCCGATTCTTTTCAAATTTGGAACATATTTTCTACATATAAAATACCAGACCCCAACGTTTTTCTTTTTTGATTTTTTTACTTTGGGGAGATTTTAGAGGTGAAAAATGGCGGATTTTTAAGTAAAAAATCGTAGTTTTTACTTCAGAACCAGAAAAACATCTATTAAAAATATTTTGCTCTGATTTTTTGACTTCATATGATTCTGTGCTGAGATACAGTGTCCACCGCAAATCCTGTTTTCTAAAAGGCATCCTCGAAAATGCTCCGTCACCGGCTCATTTTTCAATATTTTTCTACGAAAAAATTATTAAATGTTCTTTTAACAATGCTTTGTATAATGCAAAAAATTTGAATACATTTGTTTGAACGATAGCTCTAGAAAAAAAATCGTGAAAATGGTGTTTTTTTATACCCGTTAGACCCTACCCCCCCCCCCCCCCCCCCCCCATAAAGTCAAACAACAAAGAAAAAATGGAAAATAGACGCCAAGTTGGACATGGTAAGACGAAGTTTACCGGGTCTGCTAGTTTTTATATAAATATTTTAATCTCCTCTAGGTTGGTTTCCACTAGATGCGGAACAGCTTTTCGCAACTGGAATAGGCGGAAGTACCGGCTAATCATGAAGTCTATTCCCACCGAGGAACAACAACCGTCGAAACCGGGGCGATGAGAAGTAGGAAAAGTTTTGTGATAAAACGAGCGAAAATCGGAACCAACGGCGACGAAGTCGCAGCTGCCAAAACCATCTCTTGCACCGATGGCTGAAGCACCAGCGGCTCCAGCTAAACCATCCTCCTTATTCAAGTAAGTAAAAATAAGTTACCAAAAATATTTTTTCCAATAGGTACGTAGTTTGAATCAGTTTTTTTTTCATTTCAGCAACAGCCATGCCGAGATAAACGTTGGCCAATTTCTGCTGTTCCCAATCCTTTTCCATCGGTAAATTCCTTTGTTTGCAGGAGAGGAACGATATGCCAACACAAAAAATGGTGGTTGCCTTTCGCCGACTCCAGCGAAAAACAAAAGCGACGAGAAATAAACGTTTTTTTATGTTTTTAAATTTGTTATCATTACTCCAAAATTTCACTTTTTTTGTTTCAAAAAAAAATTATCCATTTCGAAACCGTGTCAAAAATTTATAAAATTCCGAGTTATTTTGGCTCAGACCGTTCAAACGCTTTTTTAAAGTGCCTGATTGAAAACAACTCAGAATTCGCGAAAACCCCTATAATTCAGTTTTGAGTTTTGCCGCTGTAATCAAAATTTGAATTTTCCTAGTTTTGGCGCATTTTGAATTGTTTTCCTTCAAATCTGAGTCAATGAGAATTAGAGTGTGGAGCTTGACCTTCAAAGTTTTCTATTATATTTATCCAAGTTATGACAAGTTTATCGTTGTCTATTTCAACTAGAAAACATCATAATTAAATCACTCCATCACAGTTCTCGCTTAATAGCACGATCCCAGATCAAACTTAAACAGAGTTTCAACTTTGAGAAAGTTTCAAAAGTGCATGGAAGGAAAACGATTGCTTTTGTGGATATTTTTGATATATTTGGCCGTTAATTGTTCCAATCGTTATGTACCACTTATCGATTTGCATCTTCCACAGGTTGTCTGCCAAATTTAGTTCGAAATGTAAATTTTAAATTTTTCATCTCGTTCATTTCCGGAACATTCAGGCTGGGCTTTTCAATCAAAATTTTTGACAGGAGATCCCTCAGATGCCCGCTACAAAGTTCGTATCGATTTTCTTCATGGAATTTTTCAAAATTTCACCCCGCTAACGGGTCTACCATTTTGCGCACGATTTAGCCACCGTATTCTGTTTATTTTATCGGTGGACATTTTTTTTATTACTGAGATAAGATGTTTGGTCTGTTTTTTTGTTTGTTGGGCGAATCAGAAAGAAAAATTGACTTGCTTTACCACTTTTCCAATTGAAAGATTCGGATGGCGCTTTGTTAAACCCCTCACTACCCGCACCTTCATGGAATTAATCATTCTTACTATTATTCAAATTTTTGCTCACTGTTAGATCCGTTAGGACTTCTAGAACGATTTACCACATGAATTTTGGTCGCATAGTTGATTTTCAGGTGTTTTGGGATCTCTCAATGGAACTTTCCAAGATTTTTCACTTCCGGTACACAAAATTTGGTCAATGAATTTATTCTTTAGACGCTATCTCAGAACTGCTTGACAGATCGCCACAAATTTTTGCACATGAAAACATTACATTGGTAGGAAGTATCATTGAAAATTTCATCCAATTTTATTCATTCACTCATAAGTTATCCACAAACTAAAGTATTACATTTTTTTTAAATACAGTCCTTATTAAAGGGTGATACGGCCAAAATTTGGTCAAGGGAAAACGCGTGTAAATCGGTGAAATCGTTTATTTAAAAATTCAAATTTAATTTCTTTTTCAAGTTTAATTAGTATAAAATTCAGAAAAAATATTCAGTTAGGCTTCCGCTTTTTTCAAATTCGAATTGCCGGGCGGCCCGGGCCTTACGCTTAACCCCTGCCATCAGATTTTGTATAGCCACCTTGTCCACCTTCTTCGCCGCAGAAGCCAGTTTGCCTTGAACTGCTGCTCGTCCTTAGCAGTTTTTTGGTCTTCTTTAGGTTCCGCTTGACAATAGCCCAGTATTTCTCAATTGGGCGGAGCTCTGGCGGGTTGGGAGGGTTCTTGTCCTTTGGAACCACCTGCACGTTGTTGGCGGCGTACCACTCCATGGCCTTTTTACCGTAATGGCAAGATGCCAAATCCGGCCAAAACAGTACGGAACAACCGTGTTTCTTCAGGAAAATCAGCAGACGTTTATTCAAACACTCTTTCACGAAATTTCTTGGTTGACAGTCCCGGAAGCTATGAAAATGCTGCTTTTCAAGCCACAGGTACAGATGGCTTGCCAAACCAGATATTTCTTCGCGAACTTTGACAGTTTCATGTGCTTGAAAATATCTGCTACCTTTCCCCTTCCTTTTGACGTATAAAACTCCTGTCCCGGAAGCTACTTGTAGTCGGCTTTGACGTAGGTTTCGTCGTCCATTACCACGCAGTCAAACTTCGTCAGCATAGTCGTGTACAGCCTCCGGGATCGCGCTTTGGCCGTCGTATTTTGTTTATCATCGCGATTTGGAGTCACTACCTTCTAGTAAGTCGAGAGTCCAGCTCGTTTTTTGGCTCGATGCACGGTTGTAGACGATACACCCAGCTTATTTGCGGCATCTCGGAGAGAGAGGTTAGGGTTTCGCTTGAAACTACCGGCAACTCTCTTTGTCATCTCAGCGGCTTCCGGTTTTCGATATCCCCCCAATCCCGACTTCCTAGCTGTCGACAAACGTTCCCCAAACACTTTAATTACATTTGTAACGGTTGATTTGGCAACTTTTAGCGATTTTGCCAGCTTTGCGTGCGAGTAGCTCGGATTTTCGCGATGCGCGAGCAAAATTTTGGTACGCTGCTCTTCTTCCTTGGACGGCATTTTGACAACTGAAGAGTAAATTCCAAAATCAAAATAGGAGCAACATTCTACACACACAAACACACACACCTTCAAAATGAGGGGTGTTCAGGTTTTTTAAAATGCAAAATTGAAAGAAATACGTCAAGTTTATATTGACCAAATTTTGACCGTATCACCCTTTACTCCTTTTAAGCTTTTAAAAACAGCAAAACCGGTTTGAAAATTGTTGTTTTTTTCCTCAGGAGCAGAATATTGGCAAATCATTATATTTTATACAAAAGAACCAGAAAATACGCACTTTAAAATGCTAGGGACCTTACCACAAGCAGACATATTATAGGATTCAATCGCTGGAATTTGAATCATCTGTCTCATATCCTCGGAACTGGGTATACAGCTTAAGAGCTCTGGGACTAGCAAAAGTTTGTTGTTTGAGTTTGGGTTTGCATTACTCATAACGAGGCAACACTTTCAGCTTAACGGTGAAAAAAATTGCGGGATATTCCAGCGATCTATACTTAGTTTTTCGCTTATTCAAAATTGAAAATTCTGGTATGAGACTTGACCTCCCTGATGATCCTTAACCGTAGTCGCCGATCATGTGCTCCACTACAATGCTTGATTTGAACTTCGTGAACATTTTTGAAATTGTTTGCATACTCTTTTTAACCACTCACACATGGTAATTCTTTGAATAACCAACGGTTTTGTCAGTTATCAATTTAATAATGATGGTTTTTGAAGGAAACTGTGCAGATTTTTTTTCTTTTCCCTTGCATCGTGAATAACTCAAAAACGCGTGAATTTAATTTTTTTTAAATATGTCGGTTTGTAATTTTTACTGGCAACAAAATGCTATCAAAATTTTGAATTTCCGACACCTAGTAAATGAGCTATCGCAAAAGAAAGTGTCCCATTTCTAAAAGAACTGAGCTTTAGAAACAGATAGAATTGCATCTACCACCACACAATAGTAGGCCAAGCGTCGTTCGCCGCACAAGCGGAAACTTGCATTGCGAACGAACTTCGTTTGTGTGCTATTGGCGTTGTAATCGATCCAGGAGTTGAGATGAGCAGAAACTTCGGTGGTGGAATATTCTTGTGCTGGTGGGAGGGATGAATGACCCCATAGCCCGATCAGGAGAGCATATCAAAATAATAACTCAAACGTATTTCACCAAGATATTTACATCTGATTCAGTTATAATTACGTACTCAAATTTTTTGATTTTAAGTTCTTCCAATATGAATTATAGCTTATTCTGATTGACAGACTTGAATGAGGTTGAGTTCATTTTCAATGATTAAGATTTTTTTTCGGATTGTCCTTAAATTAAATGATTATATCTTATTTTGATATACGAACAACTATTTCTGAAACACGGACATCGAAGTCAACGGCCCAAACCGTGCATTAATGAGTTTCGTTCAACAGATTCTTGAAATAGAATCCAAATTTTAGGAAACTATAAACGGAACATGGTTTCAGCAAATAATGTGGGTTATTGACATTCCACTAGAAAGTTTTCTCGAAGCATGCATATCTAGAGTTATAATTCTGATAGGTTTTGTTCTGCCTAATATCAAACTATGCTATCTAAACGAGATGTATATTCTAGATCGGAGCATATCAAAAACTGATATAATTTAGCCACGATCGTATAGATTTTCTGATATAATTTGAGATATTTTAACATCCTACGAGTACTGAATTATAACTCATTCAGATAGAAAATAAATAAGTATCAAAATATCTCATCTTGATATAATTTTGTTTTCCCCTCCTGATCGGGAGACGTTGAAATCCCGATAGTGAAAGAAATTTAAAAAAAATGTGCTGGTGAGTTTTTGCAAGTCCAGTGGGAGGTAAGGCTTGTTCCAATTAGTATTTTCCATTTCTTTTTATTTACTGCGGGGGCTTCATCAGTCGTACCGAGAAACGAAAAATGGCCGATATGTTTGATAAAAGCAATCGTGAAGAAATTGATGGGAGGTATTCGACGCAAAGTTCGCGAATTCATCAGAATAGCAGACAAATAACTTTTACTTAATTTTTTTCTTGAATCCTTCAAAAACATAAATTTTTTGAAGATTGGACAATACTAAGCTAAACTCGCGGGGACACGTCGTTTGCTATCATTTAAAGCATATCGTCGTCAAGGGGCTGAAAAAGAAGAAAATTTCTGTACTGACATTTCAATACCACACTGACGTTATGGTTCCAAAAAGTCATTACGGTCCGTTCGTATGAGATTTGACAGTTGATTTAGTCCTTTGATCGAGGCCAATGTACTTTGATATTTCGATGTTTCGCGGTTTCTGTGACCATTCATATGACGTTAACCACTGGCATCACTGTAGATCTCTTTTTCTGAAAACAGAACTGTCTGTCCATCAGCCTAAGTTTCCTCATCCTTCGAAGCTTCTGGCACGACATCGCACTGCCACCGGAAACTTGTGCTTGGCACAATAAGTTGTTGTTTAAACTCTGGCACAGCGCTTTTTACTTCGATTGTCCTGCACTGATTACTGTTTCGAATGTGCCCTATTAGGGCAATAGCCAGAAAGTTAAGCAAAGTTTTTTAAACGCCTCAAAATCTGAAGCAGTTTGAACTAATATGCGTTTTTTACTCCCAATTCACGTTATTAGTATTTTACAGTCTCTATATAAATAAAGTGTCTTTCCCGGCCATTTTTCCGTTCCCGGGAATCGGCAAATCTGATGGCCTGTTTCCCGGGAATTCCCGGGATCCCGGGAAATATTCAAAATATGTAAAATATATGCACTTCGATTCAAATATAGCTTATCGAACCATTCGTGCATATTTTTTTAAAAATGTACTCATCATAATCTTTTTTAACTTATTGTCCATCAAAGAAATCTAACTGTTTTCAATAATGATAAACTAAAAACAGTCAAACGAACCTCAATATGTCAAATGAAGAATTGATTCATGTAATTAGGGGTTAATAATGTATTTGTTTGATGAATCCAACCTTCTATCGTTTTTCTGAAACTTAACATATTATTGCTCTTCATATGAAAAACAAAACGATCTCTTCTTTATTTTTAAGTTTTGAAACTAATCTGGCTTTCATCTGATTCCCGGGAATCGGGAATTCCCGAAGTTTTCAAATTCCCGAGAATCGGGAATTCCCGAATTTTTCAAATTTCCGAGAATTCCCGACCGGGAAATCCCGGGACGGACGCTCTATAACATTAGAATTAGAATAATGTTTGTACCTTCATAGGTAGTAATGTTCATAGTAGTAAGTATTGAAAAATATTTAATAAGTTATCAAAAATAAATGTTTAACGTCAGTGACACCCCTTGTCCTCTTGCAGCATCTTTTGATCCCTGATCTGTCTTCTGCATGCCGGCTATAGGGAGGTATACATCATGTTGGTACATACTACATTCCGCGTCGCGTGCTGTGAAATGATTAGCCTTTTGTTCTTCTTAATCACATTGTGTCTGGCAAGCCAAGCCATGCCAGCCAGAGGAATAACCGACTCGAAAATTCAAATCCTGCCAAGTCGGCATTCAGTTCTCTAGAGGATCATTATTTATTTCAGCAGAAGTCACTACCTACCAGTAGTAGTGGCCATGAAGGCTGGCGACGTTATAGTTCCGAGCGACTGGAGCGTCCCGAGCGATTATAGGTCAAGTTTCGTACCAGGTGAGATGAATGGTGGATCAATCTTGACCTAAGTCGTTCGAGAAAATTACAAAGAGAAACATAGCCCCTGAAGGGTTTTAAAATTAGTAGGATAAAAAATGATACAATGTTGTGCGAAAAAATTGAAATTGAGCCATTGACACAGGTTCGGTTAGACACAGACACGCACACACCACCTCTAGAATGATAACAAATAACGATTATTAAGTCTACTTGAAGGAAAAATTACAGACTACCTTCGCTTATGCATGTCGTGCTACGGAAGGTAGAATTCAATCTTGGAGCACCTCAAGTGATTTGGATGTTCGGGAGAAACAGCTAAATTTCTTTCCTGGAACTTGTTGGTTCAGTTTGGCTCAGATGTGAAATTCGGTAGTTAGGCCCTGGTTTGTACATAATTGTTGTAAATAACTTATTTAGTATAGTTCTAACAACCACACTTAAGCAGATTGCTTAAGTATCAACACAATAAGATAAAGCAATTTTTGTTAACCGATACGGTAAGATAAACATGTCCAACCATGAATCATTAAGAAAATGAGCTACATTCTTTTAAAATCAACCGGTTTAGGAAAGAACCGTCTCTCTCTAGTTCCCCAGAAGCATAATAGCACAAATAGCTATGTTATTGCTTCGTTTCCATGTTTTTTGTTGTGGTTGTCATTTGTATCTTATCTCCGTACCGAGACCCTCCACAGCGACTTTCCTCTGATCGAATCGACCCCCCTTTTTTCTCATTTACCCATTTTCGATGCCCGAACGAACCAATCACCATCAAGGTCTATGGAGAGACCATGTCTGATTTCGTTTCTTCGATTTGTCTCTGTTTCCATTCATCATTTCCTTCGTGGAGGTCGTTCTTGCTGCTACTATAAACCCCATTTCCTGATTTTACCCTTGTATCATTACCGTCATCATCATCATCATCGTCAGCAACATCATCATCGACGTCAACTGGTGGCTACCGGCGAAATGCGACCTGTCTGAGCGATATTATTATTTAATATCTAATCTTTCCGAACATGACAAATTTAATTTCGAATTATGGCAAACCTTCGTTGGTGGTCTCTGCTTAGAGGCTTTTACGACTTTTTTTCTGACATACAAAAATAAGCTTCAGAAAGACAACGGCAAGAAATGGAAGATATGCACCAAGTAGAGAACCCATTTATTATATTCGTTTGAAAAAAATAACAAAAAACAAGTAATTTTTTCTTGTTTTCACAGAGATGATATCCAGATTCAGAACAACAGATATCTATTTTGGATCCAAATTAAAGATTAAATTTCGATTTATTATTAAAATTTACAGTTCAGATAAAGATTCAGATTTCAGATTCAAATTTCAAATTCCGATTTCAGATTCAGATTCCAGATTCAGAATTCACATTTAAAGATTCAGATTTCAGATTCAGATATCAGATTTTAGATTCAGATTTCAGATTCAGATTTCAGATTCAGATTTCAGATTCAGATTTCAGATTCAGATTTCAGATTCAGATTTCAGATTCAGATTTCAGATTCAGATTTCAGATTCAGATTTCAGATTCAGATTTCAGATTCAGATTTCAGATTTCAGATTCAGATTTCAGATTTCAGATTCAGATTCAGATTTCAGATTCAGATTTCAGATTCAGATTTCAGATTCAGATTTCAGATTCATATTTCAGATTTAAGATTTTGATTTCAGATTCAGATTTCAGATTCAGATTTCAGATTTCAGATTCAGATTTCAGATTCGGATTTCAGATTCAGATTTCAGATTCAGATTTCAGATTCAGATATCAGATTTTAGATTCAGATTTCAGATTCAGATTTCAGATTCAGATTTCAGATTCAGATTTCAGATTCAGATTTCAGATTCAGATTTCAGATTCAGATTTCAGATTCAGATTGAGATTCAGATTCCAGATTTCAGATTTCAGATTCAGATTTCAGATTTCAGATTCAGATTTCAGATTCAGATTTCAGATTCAGATTTCAGATTCAGATTTCAGATTCAGATTTCAGATTCAGATTTCAGATTCAGATTTCAGATTTAGATTATAGATTCAGATTTCAGATTCAGATTTCAGATTCAGATTTCAGATTCAGATTTCAGATTCAGATTTCAGATTCAGATTTCAGATTCAGATTTCAGATTCAGATTTCAGATTCAGATTTCAGATTCAGATTTCAGATTCAGATTTCAGATTCAGATTTCAGATTCAGATTTCAGATTCAGATTTCAGATTCAGATTTCAGATTCAGATTTCAGATTCAGATTTCAGATTCAGATTTCAGATTCAGATTTCAGATTCAGATTTCAGATTCAGATTTCAGATTCAGATTTCAGATTCAGATTTCAGATTCAGATTTCAGATTCAGATTTCAGATTCAGATTTCAGATTCAGATTTCAGATTCAGATTCAGATTTCAGATTCAGATTTCAGATTCAGATTTCAGATTCAGATTTTAGATTCAGATTTCAGATTCAGATTTCAGATTCAGATTTCAGATTCAGATTTCAGATTCAGATTTCAGATTCAGATTTCAGATTCAGATTTCAGATTCAGATTTCAGATTCAGATTTCAGATTCAGATTTCAGATTCAGATTTCAGATTCAGATTTCAGATTCAGATTTCAGATTCAGATTTCAGATTCAGATTTCAGATTCAGATTTCAGATTCAGATTTCAGATTCAGATTTCAGATTCAGATTTCAGATTCAGATTTCAGATTCAGATTTCAGATTCAGATTTCAGATTCAGATTTCAGATTCAGATTTCAGATTCAGATTTCAGATTCAGATTTCAGATTCAGATTTCAGATTCAGATTTCAGATTCAGATTTCAGATTCAGATTTCAGATTCAGATTTCAGATTCAGATTTCAGATTCAGATTTCAGATTCAGATTTCAGATTCAGATTTCAGATTCAGATTTCAGATTCAGATTTCAGATTCAGATTTGAGATTCAGATTTCAGATTCAGATTTCAGATTCAGATTTCAGATTCAGATTTCAGATTCAGATTTCAGATTCAGATTTCAGATTCAGATTTCAGATTCAGATTTCAGATTCAGATTTCAGATTCAGATTTCAGATTCAGATTTCAGATTCAGATTTCAGATTCAGATTTCAGATTCAGATTTCAGATTCAGATTTCAGATTCAGATTTCAGATTCAGATTTCAGATTCAGATTTCAGATTCAGATTTCAGATTCAGATTTCAGATTCAGATTTCAGATTCAGATTTCAGATTCAGATTTCAGATTCAGATTTCAGATTCAGATTTCAGAGTCAGATTTCAGATTCAGATTTCAGATTCAGATTTCAGATTCAGATTTCAGATTCAGATTTCAGATTCAGATTTCAGATTAATATTTCAGATTCAGATTTCAGATTTCAGATTCAGATTTCAGATTCAGATTTCAGATTTCAGATTCAGATTTCAGATTCAGATTTCAGATTCAGATTTCAGATTCAGATTTCAGATTCAGATTTCAGATTCAGATTTCAGATTCAGATTTCAGATTCAGATTTCAGATTCAGATTTCAGATTCAGATTTCAGATTCAGATTTCAGATTCAGATTTCAGATTCAGATTTCAGATTCAGATTTCAGATTCAGATTTCAGATTCAGATTTCAGATTCAGATTTCAGATTCAGATTTCAGATTCAGATTTCAGATTCAGATTTCAGATTCAGATTTCAGATTCAGATTTCAGATTCAGATTTCAGATTTCAGATTCAGATTTGAGATTCAGATTTCAGATTCAGATTTGAGATTCAGATTTCAGATTCAGATTTCAGATTCAGATTTCAGATTCAGATTCAGATTTCATCTTTCAACCTTCATCTTTCATCGTTCACCTTTCATCTTTTATCTTTCATCTTTCATCCTTCATCTTTCATCTTATTCTTTTATCTTTCACCTTTCATATTTCATCTTTCATCTTTATCTTTCATCTTTCATCTTTCATCTTTCATCTTTTATCTTTCATCTTTCATCTTTCATCTTTCATCTTTCATCTTTCATCTTTCATCTTTCTTCTTTCATCTTTCATCTTTCATCTTTCATCTTTCATCTTTCATCTTTCATCTTTCATCTTTCATCTTTCATCTTTCATCTTTCATCTTTCATCTTTCATCTTTCATCTTTCATCTTTCATCTTTCATCTTTCATCTTTCATCTTTCATCTTTCATCTTTCATCTTTCATCTTTCATCTTTCATCTTTCATCTTTCATCTTTCATCTTTCATCTTTCATCTTTCATCTTTCATCTTTCATCTTTCATCTTTCATCTTTCATCTTTTATCTTTCATCTTTCATCTTTCATATTTCATCTTTCATCTTTCATCTTTCATCATTCATCTTTCATCTTCCATCTTTCATCTTTTATCTTTCACCTTTCATCTTTCATATTTTATCTTCTGTCCTCAATCTATTTTCTTTTTTATCTCATTTGAATTTCGATCAATTTCTTCCATGCCTCTAGTTCATTTGATTTAATTTCGAACACTTTGTTTCCAATCAAACGAGATTGGCTGCGGTATCCCACCAATCAGACATAAACCTAATTTTTCCATGGCATCTCGATTATGCCACACACGACGGCGTGTGAGCAGTGAGGAGATCCGCTCGATCGTTTATCTGCTTACGAAAATCTGTCCGGGAGATGTCTCTCCTTAGCCGGCCGACACCGTGATCGGATCTATCTCATTTCCTCCTTTTTACCTGACTAGCCCCTTCCCATCCCGAGACAGTGACCTATCCGCCTATAACGTTCGTCGACGTCGTCGAATGTAAGCGATCGCAGTCCAGATGAGAGGACCAGCTCCTCGCCCTAGCTAGCTGCGAGAGGCATGCAGTGTCCCTTCGATTATATTTCTTCATTTTTGACATTTAACGTTTATATCTTCTTTAGAGTTATTTTTCTCATTATGCTCAACCTTTATCGCACCCAGGGAGATTCGCCCGAATGCCGTCATGTTGGGATGCGACCGGCCTTCAGGTTTGTTTCCTTATACATAGATTGAACCCAAATCCGCGCGACTCAATTTGGAAAGCTTCGGTTGAAGCTCACTGACTGAGCAGCGTAGCTAATCCTGCCTTTTTTTTTGGTTGGGTTTCGATTTTATCCTCAGTGATGTTTTTTTCCCTCATTCGAATTCACCGGACCATCGACCCATCTAAGGCTGAAGATAATTTAGTTGTTTTAGCTCGAAATGAGGCATTTTAGGAAATGGTTAGTTACGGCCCACGAAATTGTATCCGCCGGCCGGTCCGAACATTTGGGCTGGATTTCGGAGTCTCCTCTAAATATTTGAGGCAGTACATCTGAAGCGAGATAGAAAGGCGCCAGTGCAGGCAGATCTACCTGGAAACATTGGACAAATTAGAAAAGTTCGTATTTCCGGGTTCAAATATCAAATGAAAAATTTGAAATAAAAAAAAGGTTTTGAAATCGTCGATCAGAATAAAATGAATGATAGATTGACTATATCTGTTTAGTAGTAAAACTGTTTTACAATTGATTCTTCCCTTGTCCTATTCTGCATATTGTCATTCGGTTTATAGTCCATTTGAGTTTCCGGCCTAATGCTCCTCAATCTAACGTTCATCAGCGTAAACAGCCATTAGGCATTTCGGCCTGACGTCGCTTATAGGAATAAAGTTGTTTCATCCTGACGACCTTTTGTCAAATGTCTGGCTTCGAATTTTAGGTGATCAACTAAAGCTAGGCTGAAAACGTAGATCTTGCAGCTCTGGCACCTTCAAAATCACACAACTCTAGCACCGTCTACGCACCGGAGTCATAACTCAGCAAAGCAGACAGTTGTAGCGTTGTAACCAATAGATTACGGCAGGATTTATGTACACATATGAATGTTGGTGGCCGGCCAATCGTGGTCGTCGTCGTCGTTTTGCCCAAAAAAGCTGGCTGGTGGTGGTCCTCCGAAGTTCGTTCTAATCTCTGCCTTCGCTCTGCTCTGATGAAGACAGCTCTAGCAGCCAAGTGGGATGCTGTAGACTGTAGAGAGCCAGCCATACTTATTTTCTTTATGGCCGAGTGGCCTCATAATTCGTCTGATTGCTTGTAGCCTGGGCAGGCAGCACCCAATTATACAGTCGTTCATGCGTATACACAACTGTTGCTCCTCATGGCGCGGCGCGGCGGCGGTGGGTTTGAAGGCAGAAGGAGGGCGTTGGAAGTTTCGCCCTCGCAAGACGCAAGACGACGACGTTACCACGCCACGACGGCGAAGGTAACATTTATATTCGAATATGGGACGAGTTTAGAGAACGGCGATAATGTTCGGGCCAGATTTATCTTATCTGGTCACACACCGAAGCACACACAACTTGCCCCTTTGGTGATTTATGATATTTTGCATCATCTTTCATCGATCACAAGGTGATTTAACTAAAGTTTCTCGCGGTGAATAGCTAGACCTACATGGATGTGAATTTCAGATTTAAAATGATAACTACTTACCATTTCTTTTTGTTAGACAATTATCCGGAGCTAAACCAGAAGGATATAGAAAAAAATGCTCCACACTGCTTCCATTTTTAATTCCAATTTTGTAATCGCAAACGTATGTTCTGCGTGCATGTTTACTACCCTTTCCTCACTTTTTACTTAAACATGGAGGGATTTTTAATTTTGTTATAAGATTTTCTAAATTATATTCAAATTTTCAATTAATTTTTAACTGTCACATTCTTCTTGACTACGCTCATTACCGCTTTTTATTTGTTAGTTTAAAATTACCTATCTTTCTTTAATTCAAAGATTATCAAACATGTTCAAAACGTATTATTCAATACTGGTTCAAAAACAATTTCAAATGTCTCACTTTTAACTATTTGTTAACAATACTTTCAAACCAAGCGTTTTGTATTTTTGTGGAATTATTGAAATCATACTTAAAATATACCTACCTTCTAGTTCTGGTTTATTACTTTTGTGTTTTCATCATTCAGCTAATTATAACTTATGTACAATCTTCATTTTTTTTTAATTTTATGAAGAATTTACTCATCGTTAGTTATTTGTTTATTTGTTTATTTGTATAAAAAAATCAACGGATCACATGTTGATCCAAATGATAACTTAATCCTAAATAACTTTCTAAAATTAAAACACGTCTAATATTTTCCTTCGGAACACATTTCTCGAAACGTCAAAGTCAAAATGCTCAGAAAAACGATTAAAAGTTTTTAAAATTCCGACAAAAGCTCTGTTGGTCCCATACTTGTCCAGACGAATGGGAACGTAAAGCTGCAAATGCTGGTTTCTTAATCCTCGGGGTCGTACACTAAGAGGGGCAGCCTCCAGGAGCGGGAGAGTCTATTCTCGATGTCAGCAGGTCAGCCACAACCAGAGCTCGGGTAGCGTTCCTACGAACTTGAAGTGTGTCAAAGTCTATGAGGCGGCAACGATTTTCGTAGCTTGGCAGACGAAACGGATCGTGCCAATTCAAGTGCTTTGTCAAGCTTTGTCAACAACATAGTTCGTGTGAGTCTTGAACTCCAGCCGTTGATCGAGGATAACTCCTAGATCGTTGATGTGTTCTACTCGATTGATGGTTTCGCTTCCAAGGATGCACTCAGCATGAAGAGTGTGCCGTTTACGGGAAAATGATATAACCGAGCATTTGCTGCGGTTCAACGGCAGGCAGTTAATGTCGCACCAGTGAACAAATACGGAAAATTGATGCTGTAAAAAGTCGATGTCGTCTTGGTTGTTTATGGCGTGAAAAAGTTTCAGGTCATCAGCATAAGCGAGTTTCGTGCCGTCAAGAAGCGAGAGTGCGTCATTGAAGTAGATTACGAAAATTATCGGTCCTCTATGGCTTCCTTGGGGCGCACGTGAGGGGGCAGGGAATTGCCTAGAAAAGGATTCACCAGTTCGAACGGATAATTTCCGTTCCGTTAAATAACTCCGGAACTAATCCAGTTGAGATCCACAGAATCCAAAGCGTACGAGCTTTGCAATAGCAATATCATGGTTCACCTTGTCGAATGCAGCAGAGAGATCAGTGTAAATGGTGTCAGTTTGGGTCTTCCTGGCAAAGCAGTCTTGAACGAAAGATGTGAAGCTCAGTAAGTTGGTAGTTGTGGATGGTTTAGGCATTAATCCATGCTGGTCGTTGGAAATGTGAGGCTTGCAAAACGAGAAAACAGGATCCATAACAATCAGTTCAAAGAGTTTGGATATCGCGCATAGAGCTGATATCCCACGGTAGTTGCTAACATCTCGCTTGTCCCCTTTTTTGTGGACAGGAAACATATGAGCTTCCTTCCACAGTGAGGGAAAAATTGCGTTGTCCAGCGATTTTTTTTTTAAATATGTCTTTATTTCTATCAATTCATCATTACATTTATATTACATTATTACATTAAATTAGATGTTCAGCTCAGTAATGAACTGTTCAGAGCCCTATAGTTAACTAGATAATAAAAATTTATTTATAAGATTTAAACTTGCTGAGCGCAATCAAGTATTAAATGTAGGAGAACATCCTGTAATGGCAGAAATATTTTAAACTTAAAACTAAACACTATCCTAAAATAAAACTAATTATAAAGAGAACGAATCTCTGCGATGGAAGACTGCATCGATTTGCCTCTGAAATTGGAGCCCGAGCAGACTTTGATGCCCAAATTGATAGCAAACTAAGACCATTATAAGGTGTCAACAGCATACTGATAGCATATTTTGCTGCTTATTTTCGTGTGAGAGCAAATTTAGGCATAAGTAAGGTATCATATATTTTTATTTGACAGCAAAGTGAGACCATATTTAGGTACCAACAGCAAAATGGAAGCAAAATTTGGTATAGAATTGATTTTATAGCAAAACTAGGCATAATGGAAGTGTCGTTTTTTTTAAATGCAAACTCCAGACCAACCATATTACAGCATAAATCTGCCATTCGTTTTACTAAGAAACTGAGTTATGAGGAATACTGACCCTGCTGTTGATTCGATACTTTTAGATCTGCATCACCTACACGCTAGAAACTATTAAACCATTTACGTTTCAAAAATAACCATTTTTGACCTTTTCCCGGGAAATGTCATTTTATGAGTTCTCCATGAGAAGCCATAAAATGACTTCTAGGGGAGAAGTTCGAAAATGGTTATTTTTCAACCGAATGGGATTCTGGAAGAGAAGTTGAAAAATGGTTATTTTTCAACCTCAGCGCTATGTGGAAACAAAGCGCCATATGGTTATTTTTTCTTGTGATTAATGGGATTTTCAAATTAAAAGAAAAGAGATTTTAGAAGTTTTAAAGAAATTACTTTTTCTTTTAATTAAATGCAAACATTACAATCACATTTGCGTCGCTTTTTCTAAACAAAAAAATTTCTTGGTTGGATCAGATCCGATATCAAATATTAGTTCTTTTTAGGTCCTAAAATGTGCTTTAACCGATTGTTGCGGATAGTTTCTACATATCAATTGATCTAACAATAATATAGATGGGGCCACAATAATTTAATTTCCTAATATTTGCTTCCTTTCCTTTTGTAGTGACGAATTAAAGCTTGAAACTAAAATAACTGAATTGGTTGTTGTCGAAACTGGATAATTGATTTGCTTTTTGTCTTTGGGCTGAATCATTTTTTTCAAAACTTACTTTGTCCTAGAATCTGTTTTACAATTTGACTTGCTTTTAAGCACCTAACACTAGAAGTTTTGAACGTTAACGAATCCTCAAAAAACTAAAAACATTTCAATAAAGGTTTCCAATGATTTACTTTCTGCGTAACCTAACTGATCAATAAATGTTGCTCTAGTATTGCTGAAGACGCAACTTTTTGGGGTGGGATGGGTCAGGGGTTTTGGGCGTTGGGCTGATGGGAAAATTGCACATAGCTCGAAATGCTTGGTGATTTTAATGTGATTTTCCTTCATGCCACCACGCTTACAGGAACGTTCAAAGTTTCGCGTTGATGGTTTTCGACCATTTTCTCGGGAACGTCTTAAATCCAATCTGACTGGCAGCTTCTTACACCATCTGAGACTGTCCACTTGACTTGGCCTGGACCATTCACTAGCTCTTCTAGCTCCCTGTTTAGCTCAATTGCTGTCTTATCTGACGCCTCACCGTTTCCCACTAGCAGCATCCTCGATGAAAACTCGCATCTCACAGGTTTCCGGATCTGCCCGAGGCAAATTTTCGACTGCTCTGATTAGAGAAAACTAGCCGTAATATCGGACACTCTTGTTGCCAACCCGAAGTTTAACGCGTCAGAGGAAATCTTCCGATCAAATGTGGAGGCAGGTTTGGATATGCTAAAAGTGAATTAAAAAAATTTTAAAATTAAAGCACAGATTCAAGACTCAGAATTTACATTTATTTACCAACCTTCGATCCTAGGAAGTCGATTGTTTTCGCCAATGATAAACCAGATCTTCTTCTCGACCATGTTTGGATGTAGCTTCATTCGGGCCTTCTCCACCATCATTCGGGGTTTCATTTTGTACGAATGAAAAGATACCACATCCAGATGAATCCGCGATACTCTTTTGCCAGGTACTACCACACCCAAAATTCAGCCTCTGTGCCAATGGCGTGTAGTCAATTACATAGCATCATTGGTACAAGAAGATAACGCGATTGGTGCTGATTCGATTTGCTCCCACCGGCATTAATCTCCCAAGTTAACCGAATTGCGTATGTCTGAAAGAAACAAAATAAAAACGCTTTCACGTCCCTCCCTATCGCATCACAAGACGAAGAAGGATGGAAATAAATACCGGCCAACACCAGGCAGCCGACGAACCGAGCGCTGTGCGTGTGAATGTAGCAAAAGCAACAACAAAAACATCCTTCTAATTCAATCCCTTCAATTGGGATTGGGCCTGCTAAAAAGAATAAAGCTTGCTCTTCACTCTTAGACAGATTTCCATAAGAATGACAGCTAATCGGAGTGAAATTGGAGTGAAGGCTATCGCTTTCTCTGTTTAACGCATGAGAAATCGTATACTGGGGTCGCGAGCGCGCCCATCGTCCATCTACCGGCAAACAACCACGGCCGAGCTGTGCGTGTGTATGCAGTAAAAGCAACAACAAAAAAAACATTCCTTCAATTCAATCAACCGGCAAACAACCACGGCTAAGCTGTGCGTTTGTATGTAGCAAAAGCAACAACAAAAACATTCCTTCAATTTACCGGCAAAGCTGCCCGGCTTTAGCAGCTGTGTATATGTAGCGTGTGTATGTAATAGCAGGCAGTAAGCAAAGCACAGTTCTCATTCAATGGGTTTCCCGTTTCCTCCACTCCCGTTCCCTTTCCCGTTTCCATCGCAAGACAAATGAATACCTTGAAAGGAGGCCAAACGCCGGGAAGCCACTGTCGTGCGTTTCTTTTGTGATTGATCGGTGGCAGAATGCCTATGACAAATATCCCTCTTCCTGCATGAAGCTCAAATAGTACACTGGTTAAGATGTCAGTCTGGCAAGACCATTTGGTTAGTGATTAGAGTTCGATTCTCCCTACGGGCGCTGTGGTTTATAATTTTATTTTCTTGTTTCTGGGATGAATTATCCAATAGGAACGAAATCCCATAAAATGTTTTTCTTGTTTTGCTTGAATGTAGTGGTCATGCATCATTTTAGTTGGGAGGCGAGTCCTTATGCCAGTTACGGTTTTTCAAACATATCATCTTCGGCACAGTGCACATTTCAGCGCATTATCGGCACAGAGATGTGCTAAATAGGCATTGGATTTTTGCAACCTCTTCTACACAGCAAGAAAAATTCGTGTAAATTTAGATCGAAAACGATGCACGAAAACGGAACATCGATTTTGATGTAAAATTCTATCACGGTGTATTTTTTTCGAGGATGTAATTTTTGAGGCGTGTAAATTTAGATCGAAATCAATGCACGAGATTGGATCACAAAAGCCGTCGTGTAAAAATACACAGGGATGTAAATTTTGAAATTTATTATCGTAATTATTGATATTTTTTCTAAATATTAAGTTTTTTGCTTTTGTCTTGAATAAATACGCCGCATGTATCATTTTTAATTCACATTTATTTACAAAACTGAACATAAAAACCATTTGGATAGCGTCAGGCTGATATTAGGTGGTATGAATAAAAAAATAGCAATTACTTCGATAGCTTTTACTTTGCTCGAACTTTTGAATGGCGAATTTTGAAAGTGTCTACTCAACTAGATATGAAAAAGCAGAGTAAAACATTTACTTTCAACCAGCTCCGAATAAAAAATATGCATGCCATTCGAAGTATTTGACTCACAAAACTGCTCGAAAATAGCAAAAGCAATTACTAGAGCTTTATTCATATCAGCTATTGTTGTTGCATCCGATGATTCCCAGCACGGAGATGTTTTTCGAATCAGCATGATCAGCATCCTCGAATGGTTCCGGAAATCATAATTTTTCGTTCAGCATCCTGCACACTCGAAAGTTTTTCCGGATAATCACTGGCCGGATATCAGCCGCTGCGAAAAATCTGACCTTGCTGTAATGGAGAGAAAACTTATAAGTTTCAACTATATTCTTTATTTCACGTCTCATAAACTTACTACTTTAAAGACTCTTAAAGTGCTCCTGTAGCTACGCCTTTGAATGACTCGTTTCCGAATAATTTTCCGACTTGTTTACTTTGTTTCCGACGCGCAAACTAACTTGAAATATAAAAAGGCACAATTTAAATATTTGCATTCAATTTTAAATCAAACAGATATAATTTTACACTGTTTGTGATATAAATTTCGTTGACCGGTTGATTTTTGCATGATGCAGTGTAAAATTAAATCAAAACAGTTTATTTCTATTCAATTTTGGAAAACAGACTAATATTACATCGAAAGAAGTTTAAAATTACATCTTTTTGTAATTACACTCAAGAAAAAATAGATCACTCGTGTTTTAGATTCCGTGTACTTTTAGAAATTTTTTGCTGTGTATGGGTGCAGGAGCGTTATTCTAGGCTTCTTCATTGCAATATTGTACACCTTCCGGGTAGTTTGGGGACCGATTACGATGCTTTTATTTTTGTTAGGTGTGACTTCGACGATGAACCGGCACAGCTTTTCCCGTAATTATTGGAACTGGAAGCGGAGCTCTCACTTGGCGCACTGAAATTAGTTTTATTTTTGTTAGTCGTCAGGTTTGAAATAAATTAAGGATTACCTTTTAGAAACTCCTTCATGATAATTCGATTTTCAAGGAAAGGTGAACTATAGCAATTAAAGAAAATAATTGAAGAACGCGTTCGGCTGCACCATCAATTACTTTCAAAATGGCGATTAAACACCAAGTTTTTCAACCATTTTCTGGTTATTGCTCGAGAACTACTAATATGGTTAAATTTGCAACAAGATAAATTATTGAAAAATAACCATATTGGCAGTTTTCAAGCAAAAGCTTAAAAATGGTTATTTTTGATCCATAAATGGTTAAGTAAAAATGAGCGTGTGGTCTTAAAGTCTTAAAATACGTTTGTCAAACATGACGTGAACCAGAGATGCCAGGTGATTTTGTCAAAAATAATTATACTGCGAAGAAAAAAAACAATATTTTTCAGCCCACCACAAGATTGATGGACATAATAGTTATGCAACTCTGCTGCATAAATAAAGGTGCAACAAAGATACTGTAAACGATTTAACTTTTTCAACTTTAGCGAGCTAAATCATAGCTGGCTTATTACAACGAAATTGACTGTTTAAATTCCATCTAAACCGAAGATCATCAACCATTCAATGGTCCAACTGTTTTATCAAATTTGTATGATCTTCGTTTTAAAAAAAAATCAGGATAACTCAATTTTTTTTGCAAAACAATTACGGTCTCTCAAAAATCAGGACCAAGAAACATTAAAATAGGTGATCTGAGTAGACGAGGGTTGGATGTGGTGGAAAGGAAACCGATTTTTCAACAGCTGGCTGGCCAAAACAAGTTTAATAGACGTAGTTGAATTGCTGCATTGTTTAAGTCATGGTATGAACGTTACTGATCCCGACGTTTTCTTTTCACCAATTTATACACTACCTGTTCCAAATTTTGTACAATGTTTCGGCAAGCTGTCAAAACTATTTTTTTTTTCAATATGCCTGAATATGCTATTTGACAGTTCAGATAACCTTGCCCCAGGGCGATGGCATCTTTATTCTTTGTCATTGAATAACAAACGCATACAAACCTGACATTTGGCTGTCAAAAAACTGGACTGAAGGTCAAATCCTAGAGAAATATGATTGATTGCACACTAACACAACTATCATTTTGATTCTTTATTGGTTGAAATTTTAACTTTTTTGTACTACTTTGAGAGGAAAACAAGATTAACCGTTCTCCCGATGGATAGGAAAAAAATTCTTGCTCGAAAGAAGAACCAGGTTGCCATCCCCCTGCCTTGTTCAAAACATATTGATCTGGACAATATCCGAAAAATCAGGACAGCTGGCACCTCTGCATTGAAAAAAAAAAACAAACTACATAATCAAAACAATCGGTTGCCTTCATTCGTAGTCGGTTCTTTCAAATTTTAATTAATTAATCTGCATTCCTCCTCTAACCTTCGCTAAGAGCAGTTGACCAACGGCCAAAGTGAGTCAAGTTAAGGGAAAAATTCGCGCCGCGTCCCGAAAGGGGAAACCATATTTGATTTTGGTGAATCACAAGAAGTGCAACGTCCAGTGTAAAATAATCCAATGCATAGAGTTATAAAGAGAATCAAGTGTCTTATGTAAATATTTATTTAACTTTTATCTTAATTTCAATTTTTATTACTATTTTTAATACGCTAGTTTAAGTAAGTAGAGAAAAATTAGGTAAGTGTAGTTTAAGTGACGCTCAATATGGGCAAAAAGAGCAGAAAAAGAAACCGGAACCCACCTGACAAAGGTAAGGAAAAACCTAATTCTGAAGAATCCCAGGATTCAGACGCTTTCCTAGGTTATGACGAAACGTCGCCATTAGGTAAAAGGAAAAAGACCAACGGAAATGCGAACCAGGATACCACCAATACAGACAAACACACACAATCAGACTCAGACATGGACTCCGACACAACGACAAAATCTAACACGACATCGGATTCACCAAAACACACACATACCAAACAAACAGAGACAAAATCCACACGAATACCCAGAAAAGAGAAGGTAAATGAGAATAAATCCGACAAACAAGTCTGGATTCAGAACAACCACTACAATGTGGTTTTCTTAGAACCAATTCAAATGAAAGAAAATCAGAAAATCCTAGAACCCATGGAAATAGGCAAATTTCTACACGAAACGCAACTTGATCAATTTACCGAACTTAAAAAAGCAGGACAATACCGATACAAAATAACCTACAATAGACCAAAAGACGCAGAAAAATTACTAAATGCAACATCCCTTCTTAAAAATAACAATATAAAAGCCTTCATACCAAAAATGCTACGAGAAACAACGGGAATAATTAAAAATATCCCACTATCTCTGACAGACGAAGAAATATTTCTCAACGCTATTTCCAATAAAACTATAATTAAAGTCGAAAGAATCCAAAAACACAATCGCGAACGAAAAAACGATAAGGATGACCGACTGATACCAACGAGGGCAGTAAAGATCACAGTTGACGGCCCAGAGTTACCCAGATCAATACAGATTTATGGAGTTCACTCGAAGCCAGAAATCTACATTTATCCAGTGAGGGTCTGCGCTAAATGCTGGCGCTTGGGACATAAAGCAGCAGCATGTAAAGGGAAACAATCTTGTAAAATTTGCGGTAAAAACATAGACGAAAACCACCAAGGCTGCAAGGAAGGAACCACTCCCAAGTGTAAAAACTGCGGAGGAACCCACCTGCCCACAGAAAGAACATGTACAGAAAGGATCCGTAAGGAACATATTAATGTAGCCATGACAGTCAATAAGATGACATATCAGGAAGCAGAAAAACTCTACCCAAAAACGCAAAACCATTACGCCATACTAGAATCAACAAACGACTTTCCGGAACTATCCGAACCCAATAGACCAAACACCAGTTTTAGACACGTCAACTTTCCTCCCATAGTACCAGGAAAACCAATAAACTACAGTAAAATTTTGACCACCAACAAATCTCAAAACAAACCGATAACAAAAGAAACTACCCAAAATAACTTTCCAAGAAATCAACCAGAAATAGAAAAAGTAAAAACAATTACAGATAATCCACACAAAGTTACAGAATTTGAAAGATTTTTACACAAAAAAAATGAATCCCTCAAAACACAACTCAAAGAAATCTTCGAAAAAATATCAAATAAAAACACAGACCGCTTAGATTCGGACCTTCTGTTGATTGAGATAGGCACTGCTATAAATAAAATACTTAACTCACCAATAGAAACCGCAATAACGAATAAATAGAAAAATGGAATCGTATCAAGAAAACATCAATATAGCACAACTCAACATCCGAAGCCTGAGACCTCTTCACAAAAGAGAGACTCTTAAAACCTTTATTAAAAAAAACAACACACACATTTTCCTTTTACAAGAAATATGGCTCAAACCTCATGAGCAATTTAAATTCCTTAACTATAACTTTATAAAAAACTGCAGAACAGATGGCTATGGGGGCACAGGAATACTGATTCACCCCAACTTAATCTTTGACAAAATAGATATACCCAACGTAGACTTAGAGATTTCAGCAGTAAAAATAAAGAATACCAAACAACCCATAATTTTTATCTCCCTTTATATACCACCAGACACAATCCTAGAAGACATTAAAACCTCATTAGAAAACCTTTTCAAGTACATAGATAACAATACCAACGAAATAGTACTAGCAGGTGACTTGAACGCCCACAGCCCATTCTGGGACCTAAAAGCCTCAAGAGAAGATTCTAGAGGCGAACTTATAAGCGATTTGATAAACGAAACTAACATCATATTACTAAATAACGGTGAATCAACCAGATGGCCTGATATCCATCAAAACGCCTCAGCTATAGACATCACTTTAACAACTCCTACAATAGCCCAACACACAACTTGGTCAATATCGGAAGAAGACCTGGGATCCGACCACAAATTGCTAGAAATACAAATCAATAATTACAACAAATTCACCAACAAATTCCCTAAAAAAATTGTCAGTAAATCCAAAGCAATTGAATATCTAAATAATATAAATCCTGAAGCACTAACGACAATAACAGACCTTAATCTAAAAATAGACCAAGCAATAGAACAGGCAACATACACAATTTACCCAGATAGCAGAAAAAAGATTAAACCATACTGGACAGACAACATTAAAAAATTATATGCTGAAAAAAATAAAAAGCATATAGAGTTTCGTAGAAATTTGAATATGCAAAATAAATTAGAGTTCAAAAAAGCAGAAAGAAACTTTATCAAAGCACTGAAAGAAGCAGTCTATAACTATAGAAATGATATGATAAATGAAATCAACGAAGATACAAACATAAATCAAATGTGGAACATTATAAAAATAATAGGAGGAAACTACCAATTAAAACAAAACACCGAAATCTTTACAAATGATAACTTAGCAAACAAATTTATAGAAGCTAACTTTATCAATGAAGAAATTGAACAACTAGAAATATCGAACTACAACGTAGAACAAGAAAAATATATAATGCCAATGAACATAGAGAAAATGATGAAAACACTAAGAAAAAGAAAGGACAGATCAGCAGCAGGCGATAACAGACTATCGTACTACATGTTAAAAAATTTAAATTTAGACCTGATTACAAAAATATTAGAACTAACAAACGACGTCTGGATGTCAGATAGAATACCGGAACAATGGTTAAACATCAAAGTAATTCCCATCCTCAAACCTAACAAAGACAAACAATCAGAGAAATCCTATCGACCGATATCACTAATCAACGTTAACTTAAAATTAATAAACGTAGAAATCAAATGTCGAATCAACAACTTCATTGCTGAAAATAAACTATTGCCTGAGTTATCATATGGCTTCAAAGAAAAGTCTTCAGCTATTGATTGTGTCAACCACCTTAACTCAATAATAACTGAAGCTAACAGATCAAAACTGACAGTGGCCACAATATTTGTAGATTTAACCAAGGCATTTGATTCGGTTGACACAAAAATACTGATGAACATACTAGATACAATGAAAATCCCTACAAAAATCCTAAGATGGCTTTACTTCTACTTAACAGAACGGAAAATCATTCTAGAAACAGCAAACAGAAACATAATCAAAAAAACAAACAAAGGTCTACCACAAGGTTGCCCCCTCTCCCCAACACTATTCAATCTCTACACTAGTTACCTTCACAATATCACGTCGTATAATGTCACTTTACTACAATTCGCGGACGATTTTGCGATAACAGTAACAGGGAGAAGTTTAGAAGAAGTCGAACAAACATCCAATATAATCTTAGCAAAGTTCAAAAACGAATTAAATAAACTAAAAATAGAACTAAACCCAGAAAAATCAGCGTACATATTGTTTAAAGGAAGAATAGAAGACAAAATCAACATACAAATTAATGGTATACAAATAGAACAAAATGGACATTCGTCTCGCATCACTCGTCACATGCGGACGCGTTTTTTTTTTTTTTTTTTTCTCTTCTCCTCTCGCTGCAAGTGAAAAAGTGAAGTGTGTGGGAAGTTTTTACTGCCCTTAGAATCCGGATGTGGACACCGTGTGGGCGCTAGGATACCCGATAATCCTGAGTGTGGTTCCTGATTTATCGCTGCCGGATTAATAACGAAAACGGCCAAATCATCGCTATTGTCTCCACCATCGCCATCATCTTTCTACCGGTCGAAGACAAAAGGCTTTGCTGCTGTGTTTTATCATCGTCAGACAGCAAAAAACCACGTTGGTACAGTGCGTACCAGATAAGTATCGCCGCTTTTATTTATTTATTTAATTTTGTTCCTTCTCCAAAAATTGGTTGTTTCTTTCTTCTTTTCTTTTTTTTTATAATCTCACAACATTTCTCCTGAATTATCGTTATCATTATTTTTACTAGTTAATTAATCATAGTAATAAAAGCTATCTTGGGTTTTTTCTTCACTCTGGCCCATTACTCCGGGTTGCCACCAAGTAATGGATGACGGCGACGGGAGTGTAAATGTTCCCCTCGTACATGAGGAAATCATTTCTGAAGAGGTGATTTCCGATACCCGTAACATTCCCCCTTCTTGCCCCTATAATCATGAAATGACTCCAGCTGATTTTGAAAATGATAGCTCCTCGAATTCTCCCATAGGAACAGGATTGATATCCCAAACTGAAAATGAACCAAAATTAAAGCCTTTCCAGTTTGGCAGCTCCCTTACACCCCCTTCCCAATTCCCATCCTCAGCTACCCAAAAGACAATCCCTAGTGAAAAGGCATCACCTGAGGTTACTCCCCGTCGCCGGGTTTACCAAAATGGATCAAAGGGACCTTGGGTGGTCTACTTCCGGCCCAAACCTAACGGGAAACCCCTCAATATCGTTAACATCTCCCGGGACCTCGACCGATCATTTCCCTCCGTGATTAGATATGAATCTATGAGGCGAAATAAGATGCGCGTTGTCGTGGGCAACCTGAAGGAAGCAAACGCCATTGCTACCTGCGAGAAATTCACTATTGAATACCGCGTATACGTTCCCGCTCGTGAGGTGGAGATAAGCGGGGTGGTAACCGAAGAAGGATTGAACGTCGCTGACCTGGTAGCTTCCGGAGTCGGTCGTTTCAAGGACCCCGGACTACCAACGGTCAAGGTGTTGGAGGCATATCAGCTGAAGACTGCCAAAGACGAGGGGGAAAAACGCACCTTTTCCCTGTCAAACTCTTTTCGAATCACCTTTGCTGGTACTGCTCTCCCTGACTACCTCACGATCGGGAAGGTTCGTCTACCTGTGAGACTTTATGTACCTTCGGTCATGTATTGTCAGAATTGTAAACAGTTGGATCATACGGCCGCCTACTGTTGCAATCAGGCGCGTTGCTCCAAATGCAATGAGAGGCATCCGGAAGCCTCCTGTGAGGTAAACACAGAGAGTAAATGTCTTTATTGTGACGGGGCTTCTATCCATGCTCTCTCGGCGTGTCCGAAGTACATATCGCGCCGGGAAAAAATCAAGACTTCTTTGAAACATCGTACTGAAATGTCGTACAGAGACATGGTTTTAAAGTCTTTGCCAATAGTTACAGAAAACCAGTATGACCTTCTAAACGAAGATGAGTCCGAAGGGGAGGACCCATGTGAAGGTTCATCAACTGGGCCATTATCAAATCGAAAAGCTGCACAGGCCCCAAAAAGAAAACATTCTACCAGCAAACAACCCAGAATGACTGCCAACAAAACATTTAAAAATCCTCTGAGTGGAAATAGATCTTCCGTTACTTCTATGCAAAGTCCTCCAGGTTTCAACCCTTCCCTGAAGGATTTCCCTCCACTTTCTGGAAAGTCAAAACCCCAGACTTCCGGTCAAAATTCAGAGCCATCAGTGGATTTCAGTAATGCATCAATTTCCAAAGAAGCTGCACCTAATCCATCGTCGAACGGTTTTCCCAGCTTTTCGGCTGATGGTAAGATGAAATTCTCGGAAATTGTCGCATTTATCTTGGACTTTTTCAGCGTACCTGCAGGATGGAGGACTATGATCAATATTTTTGTACCCCTTTTGAGAGAAATTTTAAAAAAGAAAGCTCTCACCATGACCCTCATTTCAGAAACAATTTCTCTTGATGGCTAATTCATTCAATGAGGGAAGAGAAACTGTTTCTGTATTACAATGGAACTGCAGAAGTATTCTGCCAAAATTAGACCCTTTCAAAGCTTTGGTACACAATTTAAATTGTGATGTGTTCGCCTTATGCGAAACTTGGCTTTCCCCAAACGTAGATTTCAACTTCCACAGCCACAACATAATTCGCCTGGATCGTGATGGTCAAAGAGGGGGTGGCGTTCTTTTGGGGATCAAGAAATGCCACTCTTTCTATCGTATTCCACTACAACCATCTTCAGGTATTGAAGTCGTTAGTTGCCAAGCTAGAATAAAAGGTCAAGATCTTTGTCTAGCCTCGGTTTATATTCCGCCATCTTCAAGCGTTAGCCGGAACCAATTGGCGAATATTATTTCACTTCTCCCAGAACCCCGGCTAGTTCTGGGAGATTTTAACTCCCATGGCGTGGGCTGGGGTAGCTCACGTGATGATGAACGTGCTAACATTATTTATGAGCTGTGCGACGACTTCAACATGACTGTCTTAAACAATGGGGAAGTGACTCGAATTAATGGATCCCAATCACAGCATAGTATTTTAGACCTTTCTTTAGCTTCTTCCTCTCTGAGTTTGGATTGTACGTGGAAGGTAATCCAAGACCCTCAGGGAAGCGATCATTTGCCTATCAATATTTCTATCATCAGTGGTCGTAGTCCACCCGAAGAAATCAATATTCCTTATGACCTCACAAGGAATATAGATTGGAAAAAGTATGCATCGGGTGTCATTGAAGCCATCGACTCAACAGACGAACTGCATCCGGAGGCAGAGTACAGTTTCATTTCCGGGACAATTGTGGAATGTGCAATCGGGGCACAGGTCAGACGGAATGAAAGCTCGACGATACAGAAACGGCCTCCCACTCCGTGGTGGGATGGAGATTGCTCGCGCGCGCGTGCTGAAAAGTGCAAGGCGTTTGTTGAGTTTCGCAGAACCGGGTTGCCAGAGAAGTTCCAACGTTACTTGGCCTTGGAACGCAAGTTCAAGAACTTGATCAGGGGCAAGAAACGGGGGTACTGGCGGCGATTCGTGGATGGGTTATCTCGAGAAACGTCTCTGCACACGCTTTGGAGAACGGCACGAAACATGCGAAATCACACTCCTTCGAACGAAAGTGAGGAAAGTTCAAGTCGATGGTTGATACAGTTCGCAAAAAAGGTCTGCCCGGACGCAGCACCAACTCAGAAACACTATCGGGATACAGAGAATAGTTCCGAAACGGAGGATCAATTCTCGATGGTCGAACTTTCACTTGCGCTCTGGTCTTGCAACAATTCAGCTCCCGGACTGGACAGAATCAAATTCAACTTGTTGAAGAATCTGCCAGATTCCGCTAAAAAACGCTTGTTGAATTTATTCAATAAGTGTTTGGAGTTGAATATTGTTCCGCAAGACTGGAGACAAGTGAAAGTCATCGCTGTCCAAAAACCGGGAAAACCAGCTTCTGAATACAATTCGTATAGGCCGATTGCAATGCTCTCGTGTCTCCGGAAATTGCTTGAGAAAATGATTCTCTTTCGGCTGGATAAATGGGTTGAATCAAACAACCTGTTGTCAAGTACACAATTTGGATTCCGCAGAGGCAAGGGTACGAACGACTGTCTAGCATTACTTTCATCAGACATTCAATTGGCGTTTGCCCAGAAAGAGCAGATGGGGGCAGTATTTCTGGACATCAAAGGGGCATTCGATTCGGTGTCCATAGAAGTGCTATCTAGTAATCTTAACTCTTGCGGGCTTTCACCAATACTGAATAATTTTCTTTATAACCTGTTGTCTGAAAAAATCATGCATTTTAGCCATGGAGAAACTAACGTTGAACGAATTAGTTACATGGGTCTACCCCAAGGCTCATGTTTAAGCCCCCTGCTATACAACTTTTATGTCCGAGAAATCGATGCTTGTATGGCACAAAATTGCACGCTAAGACTGTGTTGTTCATTTCACAGGCAAAACAGGCACTGAAATAAAACCTCCGCTACAAGAAACTCTAAATAATTTATCACATTGGGCCAGGAATCTAGGCATCGAGTTTTCGCCTAGTAAAACCGAGTTAGTAGTTTTTTCAAGGAAGCATTCCCCTCCTCAAATAGAGCTCCTTATGATGGGTAGAACTCTAACTCAATCTCTTAGTTTTAAATATTTGGGTGTCTGGTTCGACTCTAAATGTCTCTGGGGAAAACATATTAGGTACTTGACACAAAAATGCCAAAAGAGAATCAATTTTCTTCGAACGATTACTGGAACCTGGTGGGGTGCTCATCCACAGGACCTCATCAGGTTATACCAAACAACGATACTGTCGGTTATAGAATACGGAAGCTTTTGCTCTGGGTCCGCCGCGAAAACCCACTTGATTAAACTAGAACGAATACAGTATCGTTGTTTGCGTATTGCCATGGGTTGTATGCAATCGACACATACGATGAGTCTCGAAGTACTGGCGGGAGTAATGCCGTTGAAAAATCGGTTCTTCGATTTATCGCTACGTTTCCTAATTCGAAGTGAAACTATGAATCCTTTGGTGATAGAAAATTTGGAAAGGCTTATGAATATTAATCCGCAAGTAAAATATGTAAACAATTATCATACTTTTAGTCAATTAGAATTAAATCCTTCTTTATTAAATTCGGACACGAGTCACTTTTACCCGATTAGCAGTTCCTTGATAAGATTCGATCTGTCCATGACCGCTGACATCCGTGGAATACCAGATCACGTCCGACCAAACATCATTCCTTCAATCTTTGCTTCAAAAGTACGTGAAATTGATCCTATAAAAATGTTCTTTACTGATGGTTCTAGAATCGACAACGCGACTGGCTTCGCAGTGTACAATGAGGGCTTTGAAGCTTCGTTCAAGCTTCGAGAGCCATGCTCCGTTTACACTGCTGAGCTAGCCGCGATTTACTGCACCTTGGAACACATTCGCACACTGCCCGTAGACCACTATTTCATCTATTCGGATAGTCTCAGCTCCGTTGAGGCAATTCGATCGATGAAACTGATGAAGCGCTCTTCCCATTTCTTGCTGGAAATTTCAGGGGTATTGGGCGCTTTGATCGAAAATTCGTATAGGATTACCTTAGCTTGGATCCCGTCTCATTGTCTTATACATGGCAATGAGAAGGCGGACTCATTGGCTAAGGTGGGCGCGTTACAAGGTGAAATCTTTGAGAGGATCATAACTTACAATGAATTTTTCACGATACCTCGCAATTTGGCGATTACAGCTTGGCAGTCTAGCTGGGATAATGGCACACTGGGACGTTGGCTCCATACGATTATCCCTAAGGTTCCGATGAAGGCATGGTTTAAGCATTTCAACCTGAGTCGCGATTTCATTCGCGTGATTTCTCGGCTCATGTCAAATCACTACCGGCTTGACGCGCATTCATTTCGTGTAGGTCTCGCAGCTACCAATGTTTGTGTTTGTGGGGAAGGTTACCACGACATCGATCATGTTATTTGGACGTGTGAGCGGCATGATCGATCGAGGACCTGGCTTGTGGATACCCTTAGGGCCCGAGGTAGATCACCTGGAGTACCAATACGAGACATTTTGGCAAACTTGGATTTTGGATATTTGTTCCCTATTTATAAATATCTAAAGCTCTCTGATCTGGTCGTTTAGTCCTCCTGTTAATGTTCCCCTTTTATGTTTACCCCATTTAATGTTTTTCTCGTCTATTTGTTAGAGATACCTATCATCCAACGGGTTGTATCATATCGGAAGTATGACTGGCCAGCGAAATGGAAATCTCCACCAATCCACGTTACTATCGTAGATCCAACAAATATGGCCACCACCGGACCCCAATGGAATCTGTTTTTATTTGTGAACCTTTTGTAATCCTCTTCCTCTTCCTTAGAGAAAATTTTTAACCGTTGAGTCGCCGCGACTATTACGGCCCCCACTCCTACTAACCTCGTAAAATGCTTAGTTATAGATACACTCGGCACATTGAAACTTTGTTAAAGTAAAATGCCTAATAAAACTAGTTGTTGAATTAAAAAAAAAAATTAAAAAAAAAAAAATAGAACAAAAATACAACCATAGATACCTAGGGTATGTGATGGACAACAAACTCTCGCACAAGCCCCACATAAACCATTTATCTATAAAAGCCAAAAAAAGAAATAATATTATGAAGATTATTTGTAGAAGAAAGAAAGGTGCACATCCGAAAACAGCACTAAAAATAACTAAGGCAATAATACGTTCTCAATTGGACTACGGCATCACACTATATGGTGGCGTAGCCAAATCTAACTTAACAAAACTCAATACAATATTTAACACATCTTTAAGAACCAGTCTAAGATTACTAAAATCAACCCCGACTAATGTTCTATACTCTGAAGCTGGTGAAATACCCTTAAAATTCAGAGCAGAATTTTTGGCAAAAAAAGAAATGTTGAAAAGCTTTTTCTACAATAAACCTATCACAAGTATAGTCACAAAATTTATCGAACTTGAACAACTTCCAAAACAACATACATTCCTAGAAAAAATAATTTTCGAGAACAATTACCTCCTAGTACAAACAGATCAGTCATCCATCACCCCAGATATAAAGAACCAAATGAACAGACTAGAAAACCCAAAAATCTACACACAAATAACAGGTTATAAGAACTCAATGAACGAAAATACAGCCAAAATTCTAACAATAAACCATATAGCAGAAAAATACAAGAACCACAACAAAGTCTACACAGATGGATCAAAATCTGAAACAGGAACTGGAATCGGAATATGGTTCCAATCTGAAAACGAGGAAATTTCATACAAGCTTCATAACGAACTATCAATTATGAACGTAGAATTGATGGCTTTAAAAATAGCGATTGAAGTAATAAACTGTAAAGGAGAAGATAACTATGTAATATGTACAGACTCCAAAGCAAGCCTCGATAGCCTGAAAAATAAAAAATACGAAAATAACTACATTATTTCGGAAATACTGAGGAATCTAGGAAAAACACAGAAAAATATTACTTTCCAGTGGGTACCAGCCCATAAAGGACTCTTGGGAAACGAAAAGGCAGATAAACTATCAAAACTAGGAAGCACGAGCCCTAATATCATATACTGCAAACTACCAAACCATATTTTGTTCCAATGCCCAAAATACCAAAATAGAAATAATTTCACTTGCTTCAAAACATACAATAACATAGACGACTTACTTAAACTGGCAAATATAAATTATAACAAAGAAATAGCTGAATTCATAAAAATAAATAGCATATCAGTTTAGAAGTTAGACTAGAAACACGAGATTCTCTTTACCAACTTTAATCAAAACAATCACCACCTCCTGGATGGTGCCACTGAATGTGAAACATCAACATCAAAAACGTCAACTCGCGAGCTAAAGAGGCAAATTGAAGCCCAAAACCCACCCCTACGACTTGACAATCTTTGGCAGTTTAGCTGAACAAGCTCGCCATGAGGAGAAGAAGAAGAAGAAGAATTAATTAATCTGTTTTAAATGATCTAGTTCTCTTTATTTGAATTTTAAGAAGTTTAGTCCTTCATTCTAGTGCCAGAAAAACAGTGCCGATCATTAGCTCATACGATGTGGCTTATCGAAGCGCCCAGCTGGCTGCAACTAAACAGAAAATTGTTGCATTTTCATTGTGGTGAGATCCTCGTACCATCAACGATTCGCGGCCTTGCCACAAGATGTACTGAAGTCAGACCGATGATGACTTTTAGTAGCAGCCCACTCCTTCGACATCCGCAGAGCTGTAAACATGTGGGTTTCATGTCAGTTCCGGATCGTGCAGTAGATTTGCAAGAAACAATTCCGGTTGTGGATTATATCACCGAAACTGAAAATATGAAGCTTAAGGAGCCCTTAAACCGAACCCCCCAACGACGAGGTTCCAATAGATTCGTGTTTGGGACTGAAAATGTGTCGTAGGGAAACTACTTGTACCGTTCATTCGGGAAACGACGCTGCTATAGATAGCACCTTCCTGCCTAATTGAGACAATGAATGAACGACCTGAATGTTCCGGAAATGGACATATGCTTGGTAAGTGATCATACTGTACTTTTGTCACAGCTGCCAGGTCATACTGATTAGTTATAATTGCTTTCTTTTTAGCTATGTCTATGGAGTTATGAAAACAAAACAAACTTGTAAGGCCTACGAAAGTATTTTAAAGGCAATTTCAATCTCGCACCTGCATGCTCATCCATCATATCGGAACTTTCATGTTATGAACTCTTGTGAAGCTCGCGTCAAGAGTAAAGCGATTTTTAACCTCAAATAGAACTCTGCTGGGAATTAAGCCAAACCCGTTTGCGTATAACGATGAAGTAACAAGAATACAGCTCAAGCTTCCAGAAATCAAGCATATGTCAAGTTTTCACTGTAGTACACACACCAAGGTTGCCGAAAAAAAATCTGTGTTTTTAAGAAAAATAATTCTGACTTTCTGTGATTTTACCCAAAAATTCTGTGATGGATTTCTGTGATGCTATATCTTTGAATTTCATAGAAAATTCATGGTAAATTGGGTCTTTTTCACTTTTTAGTCGGGCAAAATCAATTACCATTACTAATCTTATAATACTTTTCTAATTCAAGGTAAGAAATCTTAATTTGATACTGTCCAAAAAAAATAAAATTTTGGAAATTCATTCGAAATTAAAAAATTCTGTGAAATCTTTGAAAATTTCAAAATTCTGTGTTCTGTGACACAGATTCTGTGATGAAAATTTGCTGAAAATTCTGTGAAATTACAGATTTTTCTGTGATTTCGGCAGCCTTGACACACACTGGCCAGTCCAAGCCAAATATCAAAAAATTCCGACGTCACGTCATGGTGCACCACGAACCCAAGCCCTAGTGTCGAATACTAACTGAAAACAGCGAGTAACTCTAAAAACAAGTAAGGAGGTTGGCTTTCTCTTTACCGAATTCTAGTAGACGAACTGTTTAAGTAGTGATTGATATTTGCGGAACGGAACAACTTGTTTTTGTACACTAGTTCTTCTAGGTCTAAGCATTTTAAAACTTAATCAGTTAATTTAGTTCCTTCAGTTGAGTCGCAACTTAAAGACGAAGTGCTTCATATTTTGTCAGCATACCTAATTTTTTCGTGTTTTTTATGTAACGAGACCTTCTTTTGTTGTGATAAGTGAATGGCGCGTCTAAATCAGTAACTGGCAAAATTTACCCTTTCATTAAGTAATTTATTTAAAAATTCAGCCTGCCGCATTATAACGCTTTAGTTATCAGATGTGGAAATTTTCTCCCATCAACAATGATTCTGTTGAATCTAGGAGTTCGATAAAGTATACATTCAGGCGTTTATATAAAGTCCGTTTTAAAAATATTCAAATTTAGTTTTAAGTAGTTGATTACAATATTCAAAATTCTCTGAATTAGTGTCAACTTTCACCTAATCGTATAGTTTTGAATATTTTAATCACCTTCTTAAATTTAAGGAAGATTATTACAATATTCAATATTTTCCAACTGAGAGAAAGTTGTCACCTAGTCAGATAATTTTGAATATTGTAATCACTTACTTAGAACGAATTTTATATTATTCCTCAAGTTTGAGGAAAATGTTCACAATATTCCAAATTCTCCGGCAACGTGAAAGTTGTCAGCCAATCAGAAAATTTTGAATATTGTTATCACCCTACTTAATACGAATTTTAAATTGATTTTAACGAACATGTTTAAAACGCCTAAATGTATACTCGAAATTAACGCGAATTAAACAAAATAAAACACAGAATGTATTCCTCATTCAAACTCTGTGGGTCTTCTACACATAGAAGTTTAAAATGTGTTATCAGAATAATTAACTTCCATTCAAATTTCCAAATTAATTTCGAATAAGACAATGAAACTGCTGTTTAACGGGATACTTTTTTATAACTTAAAGCAATTTGAACTATTTTTACAAATCATTAACCCCCTTTTTATTTGTTTTTTTTTTAGATATGCTGAACTTTAATTCTTTGTAAGAACAAGAGTCTTCGATCCCCAGCGACTGTTATTTTCTGGTTTGATATTCGGAAATGACAACTATTGAGAAAGGAAAGGTGCCGCGGATATGTATAGATAGAGATTAAATGAGGAATTTCAATATTCAGATGGAAATTCAGGTGAGTAGGTGAACCATGGTTTATTTTATGTTTTGACTCAGTCACTGCTATACATAATATGTATTTATCTTGTTGTGCGCTATACCCTGAGCGGACTTTTGAGAAAAATTATAGCAAACTTTGCTATCACGCCTTCAGAGTAAAATTTGTTCTTATTTTGCTTGACATAACTTGGTTGGCTTGGTTAGCAACATGATACCAGATTTGCTAGAACTGAGACCATAGCTACACAATTTTCGAAAGATTTGAGAGCATAACGATGTTTAATTTTGCTATCATTTGAAAATACGTGATACCTTATGTTGGCATCGTTGTGCTCTCCAAGCTCTTGGAAAATGAGGTGTAATTAGGCTCTCAGTTTTAGCAAAATTTGGTATCACTTTGCTAACCAAGTATGAAAATTTTTGCTCTCATTTTTGCTGTGTACCACCTTATGTCAAGCATAATGAGAGCAAATTTGGCTCTCGAGGCGTGATAGCAAAACTTGCTATAATTTTGCCATAAAAGTCTACTCGGGTGATGATTTTGTTGGCCATCTCTTCGATCGATTCAATGCCCGCAATCCGATGAAGATCTTCGGTGCTGTGCCAAGGTGGAAGCCGCAAAATCATTTTCAGAACCTTGTTCTGAATCCTCTGGATGGCTTTTTTCCTCGTCGCGCAGCAGCTAGACCAAATCGGAACTGCATACATTATCGCTGGTCGAAACACCTGTTTGTAGATTAGCATCTTATTTCGCAGACACAACCTGGATTTCCTGTTGATGAGAGAATAAAGAGATTTAGTGTATTTATTAAATTTTGATTGAATATCTTCAATGTGATTTTTAAAAGTAAGATTCCGATCAGTCCCAAGTACTTCACGTGATCAGACCATTCTAATAAAACCCCATTAAAAGTTATGGAATGATTTTCATTAGGTTTTAAAAATTTAGCTCTTGGCTTATGGGGAAATAAAATAAGTTGAGTTTTGGAAGCGTTAGGAGAAATTTTCCACATTTTCAAGTAATTTAAAAAGGAATTTAAATTTTGTTGCAATCTACTGCGTACCACCCGTAAATTTCGACCTTTGGCTGAAAGCAAAGTATCATCAGCAAATAATCTTCTACCTTTTCCACCAGGAAGATCAGAAGTAAAAATATTGTATAAAATCGGCCCAAGTATACTGCCCTGAGGGACCCCAGCTCTAATGGGAGTCCTTTCAGAGCATGAATTTTGATAGCTTACTTGTAAGGTTCGGCTAGTCAAATAATTTTGAATAATTTTAGTGAGATATACAGGAAAATCAAATCGAGCTAATTTAGCTACTAAACCTTTGTGCCAAACACTGTCAAATGCTTTTTCAATATCTAGAAGAGCAACACCAGTTGAATAACCTTCAGATTTGCTAGCGTTAATCATATTAGTTACACTCAAAAGTTGATGTGTAGTAGAATGTCCATGACGAAAACCAAATTGTTCATCAGGGAAAATAGAATTCTGATTAATGTGAATCATCATTCTATTCAAAATAACTCTCTCAAAAGTTTACTTAAAGAAGGAAGCAAACTAATTGGTCGATAACTTGAAGGCTCTGAAGCACTTTTTCCAGGTTTCAAAATTGAAGTTACTTTTTCCATTTATTGGGAAAATAAGCCAAGTGAAAACATTTGTTGAAGATTTTAACTAAAAAACTTTTTAATAAGAATATAGAAAATCCCATCTTCCCCCGGAGCTTTCATATTTTTTAATTTTTTGAAAATCAATTTAAGTTCATCAATATTTGTCTCACAGGAACTTTCAAATACATTTTGTTTAGAAAGAATATCATCAAATTCAAGGGAAATTTGAGCATCAATTGGACTCACAACGTTTAAATTAAAATCATGAGCAGACTCAAATTGTTGGGCCAATTTTTGAGCTATTTCTGCATTCGTTAAAAGAAGTTTATCCCCGTCTTTCAAAGTAGGAATTGGCTTCTGGGGCTTTTTCAGAATTTTAGTTAATTTCCAAAATGGCTTTGAGTAGGGTTTTATGTCCTCTACTGCTTTTGCAAAATTTTCTTTACGAATAAAGTTTAAACGACGTTTGATTTCTTTTTGAAGGTCGCAATAAATAAATTTCAAATGAGGATCCCTAGTTTGTTGATATTGGCGTCGACGAATGTTTTTCAGTCGTATCAAAAACTGAAGATCATCATCGATCAAAGGTTGATTAAATTTATGTTTAACTTTAGGTATTGAAGTGGCTTTAGCATTGACTATTGAAGTTGTAAAATTTTCTAGAGCCAAATCAATATCTTCAATTGAATTCAGTGGAACGTTTACATCTAAATTACGTTCAATAAAATTCCTATATCGCTCCCAGTCAGCTTTTTGAAAGTTAAAAGTTGATTTTAAAGGGTTTTCAATGGGACTTTGGGATAAAGAAAAAGTTACTGGAAGGTGGTCTGAATCGAGGTCCGCATGAGTAACTAATTGACTACAATGCTCGCCTAAATCCGTTAGAACCAAATCAATTGTGGAAGGATTGCTAATCGAAGAGAAACAAGTATGCCCATTAGGATATTCAACAGTATAATAACCTGCAGAGCAGTTATTAAATAAAATATTCCCATTTGAATTTGATGAAATATTATTCCAAGATCGGTGTTTTGCATTAAAGTCACCAATAACAAAAAAATTTGTTTCTGGTGAGTTTTTGTAAATCTCCCTTCAAAAAATTTTTCTGTTCACCGCTACATTGAAAAGGCAAATATGCGGCAATAATTATAATTTTCGCCATAGAAGTTTCTAATTCAATTCCAATTATTTCTAAGACTTTTGTATTGAAAGAAGGAAGAAGTCTAAATTTGAGACGACTATTGATGACAATAGCTACACCCCCACCTTGTCGATCAAGTCGATCATTTCACAAAATTTTAAAGAAAGCATTGCTTTTCAAGTTATTGTCCGGCTTTAAAAAAGTTTCAGTGATGGCAGCAATATGTATGTTTTGGGTTTTCAAAAATAAAAAGAACTCATCTTGGTTAGCCAGCAAAGATCTATCGTTCCAATTCATAATATTTAAACATTTATTTGGATCCATGAGGGAATCGTAAAGTCATAATAATTTTGTTAGCATAATTAAAAGAAGTTTGGAAAGCTTCAAACATTGAATTTGCTTTCAACATAAGTTGCATCATTTCCATTAAATTTTGATGCAAAAAAATTAATTTTTCCTCAGTAATCTCACCCAAATCAACAAAATCGTTAGGATCAGAAAATGAAGGAGAAGAACAAGTATTTGAATTTCGGGGATTTTCCCAAGCCTTTGCATGAACATTGAGACTTGGTTTTTTTCCCATTTTTATTAGTTAAACCTGAAGAGGGCAATCCACTTTCAATCACCTCTGAGAACGATAAACAACGAGTCTGGGGCGCAGAATCAGCACAGGTAACATTAAAATCACTTCGGGTATTACCCAGCCGTGATTCCAATGTAGGCCGAGGCTGACCGCAAACAGGCAGGTTGTTTGCCGGCCCGACGTGTGAAGACGAAAAAGAGGAAGGAGGAGAAGAAACTTTCCTGGAAACTTTGCGATTTTTCCTAGAAGCAATAATTTTTGCCCTGATGGGACAGTCTAGCGAATTCGAGGAATGATAATCTGCGCAATTTGGACACTTGAAAAATTCTGTTTGTGGCTTATCACCACCAAAAAGGCATTTAGATTTTTCATGATCGAATGAGCCGCAAAGCATGCATCTGGCATTCATTCTACAATTTTTAGTGCCGTGACAAAAAGCTTGACAACGATGACATTGCGTAATATTTTGAAGGAAATTAGTTGAAGATTTTCGAAAAGGTTCGAATTTGACTCGACAATGAAACATAAGACGAGCCTTTTCAAGAATTTGCAAATTATTAACTTGATCCTTCTTAAAATGGATCAAATGAAGTCGTTGTCCAGCGATGATTGAAAAATATATTAGATGGGAGTCTGCAAAACTGGCATAAAACGCTTTAAAAAAGTTGCTAGTATACCGTCCGGGCCCGTAGAGGTTGAATTTTTCAACTTTGCTGTTTAATGACAATTTTTTTCCTATAACATTTTTGCTTGAAAAATGCATACTTAAAGAAACAAAAAATAAAAGGGATATCTCATTATTTAAGGTTTAAGTTCTTTTATATTAATAGTTCTTCATAAAGTCATTACTTTAGAACATAAGTCCTGAAATTTTCCTTTTTTTTAAAGCTTTACAAAACAAATGAGGGATCTTGAAGGCTTCATTTGAAAGAAAAACTTTGGTGAAAAGATATCAAATATTAACCAATAAAATTAGAAGATGATGTTTAGGTTTCAAATCAGGTTTATTTTCAACTCTTGTAAACTCGACACATTCAGATTTTGGTTTGAACCTTAGTTTTTGTAATATTGTAGCTATTAGCTATTGTATTCAAAAAAATTATGTTAAACAACGAATAAAATATATTTCAAGCTGATTTATTCTGAACCTGGAGCACAAGTTACTTCATCAACATAAAATTATCATAATAATTTATTTCATTTTTCAAATCCTGTAAAAAAAATTAAAATTAAATTTTTACGGCCTAATCGGTGATTGTTATGTTCTCATAGTGAGAACATAATTTTCAAGATTTGAAAATTAAAGATGGATAGAAGAAGATTAGAAGAAAATTACAGGTGATGAAAAATGAGAGGGTAGAAATTTTTCAAGCAGCATTTTCACTACTTACTTAACTGTTTTTCATGCACGGATCAACTATTTTGAAATGTTAGAATCGGACAGGGTTGAGTCTAACACAACACAACACGCAAGGCCAACTATTGTGTTGTGTTAGACTCAACCCTGCCCGGTTCTAACATTTTGAAATAGCTGATCCGTGCTTGAACAAAAGCTAAGTATGTGGTGAAAATGCTTCTTAAAAAATTTCTACCTGCTCATTTTTTCAACACCTGTAATTTTCTTCAAATCTTCTTCTATTCATCTTCAATTTTCAAATCTTGAAATGTTCTCACTATGAGAACATAACATTCACCGATAAGGTCTTAAAAATTAAATTCAACAAAACTCACGATGATTAATCTTAATCAATATTAAAATTAAAATTAAGATAAGAGGACGAATGACCAGATTGGTTAAAATCCTCTATAAATAAAAAAAATATAGAATAGAATAGAAAATTAAGATTTTGAAAATTAATTAAACATATTCAGAACTTAAAATACTTTTTTCCTATCTGTAAAGTTTTCTTATGCCAAATGAAGAGTTATTAAAAATATTTAGTCCGTCCTATAGAAGGAATTTTGCCGAAACGTTCGCGAGCCAATTTTTAGGAACTATTCGATCATACACAATTCTCTTTTTTTATTTCCTCATCTGAAATTGTTTTAAAATAACTAAATGAATTATGAAATTTCAGTTTTGGGTCAACTCATTAACTTTGAAAATTATCTTGTCAATTTGGATTTGGTGGTCCACGATCTCTTACAATTTTTCAAAATCCAAAAAAAAAATACTTTTTTTAACAGAGAAAACTCGGGGAAATTAATTTATTTAAAAAACTAAAAAATTGCCTATACCTTAAAATGTAGAGAACCTTTCCATAATTAGTTTTCTTCTTTTTATCTTTTATGATAAATAAGTTATGAAGCAAAGAAACAAAGTGGCTCATGATACCCCACACTCACCTACTAAAATATAAGTTTTTGAATTTATAACCACGTGTTCCATTAAATAGACCGCTTCAAGCTTTGTATGGAAATTTCAAATTCTTAAATTTTTACACCTCTCATAACTTTTTTTGAATGTTTCTGCAGCCAGAAATAGCAATAAAAATTTTGGAAGCGATCCATTCAGTCCTAAATTAGCGCAACGATTTTTAATTTTGTATACAAATTTGTATGGAAAAACAAAAATTTTCATTCAAAAATCGCCAGAGATGTACTGAGAGTTCCAAAAAATTGAACTTGGGAAGAAAAATATTCCTTGAATCTTGCAGTACAATTCATGTCAACAAAGCACAAACCTAACTTTTACCCCAGAAAAGTTATTCGATGTTATACAAAAAACAATTATAAAATTATTTTTTTGAAATTTTGCTTTTTGGTCTGCTTATTTGAAAGCTGTGTAACCGTAGGATGGAAATAAAAAAAAAAACCTGCTTTGCATTGCCAAAGATTTTTTTGATTTATATAACCTTTGCAAAAACATTTCATACAATTTTTAATAGCTCTAGCAAGCAAAGTCTGCCATTTTTTGATACTTTTCAATGGATTTAGATTTTTTATTTTAAAATGGTTATAACTTTTCTCATGAAATGCTTAGCTGCTTGTTATGTTAGCAAAAAATGAAGCTTAAGAATAGTCAAAACCAAAATTTAAAGACCGATTTCATTTCAAGCTTATTTGAATTTTCTGGATGATTTAATGTGCAAAAATTTCTTCTTCCATACAAATTTCCATACAAAATTGAAACGCGTTGCGCTAACTCAGGAATCAACCAAATCATCTCAAATTTTACACTGATGTCCACATGTGACCCAAAAGGCATCTAAAAAACATATGGGAGCAAAAAGTAATTTTTTGCAGCGGTCTAGTGTTCCATATTTTATTCTTTAATGAAGGTTGATTGAATGACAAAAAAAAGAGTTATAAATCCAGTATAAAAAAAAAAATAAAAAAATTATAGTTGAAATTAGAAATCAAAGTAGGGAAGTTTAAAATATTTTAAGCCGCCTTTCTATAAAATAAAAATAAAAAATGATATAGATGCCAAATATTTTGCAAATTGCAAAAAGCGGATTTTTTCAGCACGAGTCGTAAATTTATCCAACGAGACTTGTTGCAAATTTCAGTTCTGTTTTCAAGAGTAGAGGCTGGTAAAATATTATTTGTTTTTTTTTGCACTTCAAATGAGCTCTTTTCAAATTAGCGGTTTCTAATTTAGGTAAGCACCTGAACAAATTTTGGAGCGTCGTGAATGCTCGTTGTTAATATTTTCAGACCAAACAATGTTCGTTTAAAATAATTGTTTAAGAGGAAAAGGTAAGCTGAGTTAAAGGCGAAAATCTGAAGGAGAGTTCTCGACTTTATATTCAAATAAGTTGAGTTTTTCCATGGAGTTTGTTTTTTTTTGCGCATGGAGCGTGATTCATTAACAATTATAATTCTGCTAAATTACCCATAATAACCAATGGTTCGTGTGGAAAATTCAAATGCTGAAATTGGTCAGAAATCCGAAAAACACACAATTACGCGATACGCCCCGAAATGCAAGAGGGCATAAATCGCCACCGATGCGTGGACTCGGACTGGAAAAAATCGGCTCTCTAGCCAAGGCTTTGCTTGCTGGACGACCACCGAAGAAAGAGAACAGCAATCGCACAAATCGCAAGGAAGTAGCAGCGTAATGATAGTGGATCAGATCAGTCAACGAAACGAAAAAGATGAAAAAATAAACCAAAAAACCCGGCAGCAAAGTTTAAGATCCGTGCTAGAGCTGCTGCAGTGGGGTGTGTGTACTCCAGATCTCGCCACATGATGGCCACACGTCCTCGCTTTAGAAGAAACAGCAGCCAAACAGACCGGCAATCTCATATCAACCGACCGACAAGGCTGGCAAGGTCCTCCCGGTTGATATTTTGATAGGGTTCACAAAACCGGAACATTTAAAGACTAGTCGAAAAATCTGGGTTTTGTGTTTTAAGAATCTAATGATGCCATATACCGAATATGTTTTATTTTTAATGAATGAAAATACTGGTACTTTAGAAAAGCAAAAAAGATATTAAGCATTCAAGTGTTAATTTGCCTTTATGGTTAAATATTAAAAATGCAGTCAAATTTTCGATTGTAAGGATCATTTTTTCAGTTGGCACTTCAAAAGCGTATGATTCCACTGGTAATCTTATTTTCTTTTCTTTCTTTTCAACATTATAATAACGGTTATTATAATGTTGAAAAGAAAGAAAAGAAAATAAGATGACCAGTGGAATCATATACGCTTTTGAAGTACCAACTGAAAAACTGATCCTTGGTTATTACAGACCCCGTTCGATTTTAGCAACACGCTCGTACATTTTGTGTTGCCAAAATCGAATGTTGCCAAAATCGAAGAGTTTTTTTCTCAACTTTTTTCAGTTATTTTTACAAAATAACTGTTATTATTTTCAAACACGTTATTTTTTATCAATCTTCGACCATTTTGTAGTCATTATTTAATTTTTTTCATCATGTTTGCTTCAAGCATTTTCCACTTTTCTTGTTTTGTTTATAATGTTTGTTTGCATTTGTCATATTTGCTGTTTTGTCGTTCTTCATCATTTTTTAGTTATTAAAGTTAGCATTTTATCATCATTTCAGAACATAAAAACGTATTTATGGCGTTTGTCTAAATTAAATTGGTCCTGTTATAACGAGAATTAAACGGTAATGTTGATTCTAAAAATCGTTCGATTTTGGCACATATGCCAAAATCGGATGTTGCCAAAATCAAATGTTGCCAAAATCTAATGTTGCCAAAAACGAACGGGGTCTGTATTCACAACTCTTGTTCAGAGAAATCGGGGGAATTGAAATAAAACCAATTTTAAAGGGTTTTGAACAACGAAATCAGTTCAAAAATAATCTTTCAACCATTTCGCATCTTTTCCACGGTCTTTGAGAAAAGTACGCGTTTAGTTGTGTTGATAAATTGTTTAGAACACGTCAAACTTGTAGAGCTGCTTTAAATAAAGTTGTAAGCAAAAAACCGTTTTTAGACACGCCCTACTTTTTTAATCTTAAAAAAATTAGAGCGATACCGTTTCGTCGCATGACTTTTATATGTTCAACAAAGTTTCTTAAAAAGATACAATCTATAGCTTTCTAGAAAATTTCTATACTCTATCTATTCAACAAAAAAATAAGTATCACGAATTTCCACGGTATTGACACGTCCTAATAATTTGCCTTTTAAAACGGAAGCGCTTGTTATATGATGGCACTTTGTATAACAAATGATTTGTCTAAAACGCACCGATTTTGCGTTATTATTTTTGTCTCGCTAAATGCTTGATCTGGACCATTGTGCAATGTATTCAAAATTTAAAAAAAAATTTAGACTGCTGATTTTTAAAGTTTTAAGTGCTTAGTTAAATTTCAAATAGTTCATAATGATTCAATCAACGACAAATCATAAGTTTCTACCCGACGCCGGAGATTACGGAGTAAATGCTTTCAATTTATCAATTGCATCTTGCAAACCCTGTCTCCAGACCAAAAGTGTGAGCCCATGGGGTGGTTGATTTTGGTTGGTGGCCGTGGTTCGTATATGTAGGTACGTGGACGTGGCGTGGTTCTGATCTGGTTGGCGGGCACTAGCAACTAGCAGAGAGAAAAAAATAAGTGAGAGACGATTCCGAAACCAACCGGGACTCGGCTGGTTGTAGGATTGGATTGGACGACGTCGATCACTAACTGCGAGCAAAACGTAGGACCACACACATCGAGAAGAGAGCACCCATAGGAAACGACCACCCATCAAGCCCCTCTGATCGGGACCACACAAGACGCGACGGACGAGCCCGAGACAAGACGCACATTTCCATCTCGCACTCTACTCTACATCACTTCACTTCACAGAGGCACTCTTTGTCTCTCTATCGCTCGGTTGATGTCTTTTTCTCTATCGCTCTTTTCGTCGGCCAAGCGAAGCGACGACGACGATCGAACGATCTTTGTCCACTCACTCAGTCAGTCCGTTTCCATCCGTCCTGATCCTGGCTTGGCCAATGATATGTTGAGATCTGTCGTGTTGTGATGGGATGGATGAGTGTTTACGAGGATCGATCATACGCAGATGGACTTCCTTGTGCGTTAGCTTCAATCGCAGTCACGTAATAAAGAATCATGTTACATTGGCATACTATCAGTCAACGTCTGTTCAATTAACACCAACTAATATCTATGTCGCGTGGTTGAGTTAAGGATATTCTCAAAACCATTGATAAAAATTTATAGTTCATATTCTGAAATAGGTACACAACCAGCAAAAAGATTGGGATCACCCCTCGAAAACATTAAAATCTTGTTAGGAGATATCGCAGCCACTTATGACATATTGCGTAACGTTCGATCTATGGATTTTATAAAAAAAATAATATTTTTAATATTTTGGAACAATTTTGTTTAGATTTATTATATTTGGATGTACGGGACAGAATTCATCATCGAATTTCAAAAACCAACCATCCTACATCCTCCCTTTGTAGATTGGTCCAAAAAACATACCTGAGCAAACTTTCAGCTCAATCGGAGGTGATTAAGGGGTGCCTCAAAGAGCTCGAAGCAAGGCCGTGCGAAAGGGGGGGGGGGGGTTTAGAGGTTAAACCCCCCACCCCCCCATGGACATTTTTTCGAGGTAAAATTTTTTGATTCAAGAAATGAATTTACCATAGTAACGAGAAATTACTCCATCCCAAAAGGTGTTTATAAATAAGTGTTAACAAACATGTCGTAAAATTTTCTCGCCTCCGGCGGTTTTTAGTCCTATATAACTCTAGGCCTAAGACATTTCATTCTGCAACAGTACATAACATTCACGAATTGAAACTAGTTTTTAACTTTCAATTTCGATTTATATTTTAAAATAAAAATCTATCTAGTCTTTGAAATTAGTTTTTAATATGAAATGTATCAAAACAAGTTCATCCGTTACGTTATTACTAATCATTTTTGTAATTAAAAAACACTTTTATATCATAATAAATTTAATGCTGATATGAAATATTCTCCAATTTCAACATCAACTTTAATTTGTGTTTTTTTTTAATACTTAACTCAACATTTAAAGAATTTGGATAAATTACACAAGGCCACCAAATTCACATTTAAATCAGGTGCAAAGAATGAAAAGAGGTAATTTTGATTAATTTTGGTGTCTTGCAACTTTTGAAAATATCTATAAATTATATAAGAAAATTCTGCACTTTTCTGATAAAACTTTAAAACATTTCAAACAAATTTTAAATAAAGGTTTTTTCCCAAGACCGTTAGTCATTTTGACTTCTGCGAAAGAAAACTTATTAAAGTTTCTTATTTGTTCGCTTACCCCAATTTTGTAAAATAATAGATCTTAAACTTAAACGAACTTTTAAAGATGTATTTACTAAATTTCATGTATTAACTAAAACCAAATCGTCTTGCAGATTTCGAGAAATTCGTTTATTTGAATCATCTATTGAATTCTATAAAAAAATTAGGCAGATTGAAAGAAATGGAATAAATAAATATTAAAAATTTGCGAGTAGAATTTGATAAGAATTTTTTTTCATCACAAGACATCAATTTGTTCTTAATGGAATAAATTTTCATATTCATAATATTGAAATTTTCTTACTAAAATAACATGACTTTTACCGACAAGGCCGATAAATTGAGGTAGCATTTTATTATAATTTACAAAAAAAAAAACAAGTTATACTGTATTTTTTCAAAATAAAAATACCGAATTTTATAGTCAATTTTTTAAGAAAATTTGAACAATTTTCAATAAATTTGTCTTTGTTTACAAGTTTAAATTTTTGTGTTTTAAAAACATAATCTTCTTGGAAGCTCAAAAATCCAAATGTTCAATAAGAATATATTTTGCTTTAGCTTTTGTCTATCAAAGCTTAATTTAAATGCGCAATAACTCAATTACTATTTGATTTTATTAGTTTTCCTAAAGCTTAAATTTTGACAAACGTTCCAATTCTAGGTTATTGTTGTTGTTGTTGTACATTTATTTAAAGAGGGTTTTTAGTCTTGAACTTTTACCAATTCTAGGTCGTATAAGGGGATTTTTTTTTATTATCTGACAATTTGCGCCGGGGGTCTTCAGATTTTCCCCAAAATTGAAAATTTGGTTCATTTTTGCGACTTAAAAACACATGTATTTTTTCAGGTTTCTAACATTTTTATTTTTTGAGTTAGCTTCGGTTAGATTTTTTTTCAATAAAAAATAACCATTTTTCAAAGCTACATAACTCTGTTATTTTTCAACGGAAATTATAAAATAGCACATCAAAATGCATTAAAATTTTATCAGCTTTCCAAATAAAATAGTTGAAAAAAAATAAATAATGACCTTCAACATGAAAAGTTGTAAATAAACTTTAAATGGCGTCTAAAAGTACCGTCTGCACCACCGAATATTTTGCAAAAAATACCATTGAATAGCTTAATTTATGATGCAACTTCCATCTGAAGACACCAAAGTGGGCCATCAATTCCTTGAAGAGTTATGAAAGAAATAATGACGATAAATCTCTTTTTTTTTGTGACGAAAACAAACAATGGTCGAACAACTGCACTCACATATGGAGGTAGCGCGCACTTCTAACAACATGGAAACAAAAGAACTTACCAAAGCAGGTAAAAAACACTACTTTTTCGTGCTTTGTAGAGTGTTTGCAGCATAACTGACTATAAATTTTAACCCAAATTCTTAGTATCGTATTGTTAATGTGATATAACAAATAATGGAAATGTTGCTTTTACAACCTGGTTGTATGCTATATAACTTATTAACTTTTTGATCAAAGATCATTGTGAAGCATAATCAATGCCAATAGTAGAAGGTTCAGTCCCTGTGTTTGGGATCACAAAAATGTGATTAAAAAATGAAATGTAGACGTGCTTTACGTAGTTTTCATATCGGGAGCTAAGCACTGGACACCAAAATCCTTTTCCATTGATCAAAAACAAAGAGCGTGGCACAAATATAGAAATAATCGAAGAGCTCAGTATGGCCAGCCAAGGCTGTAAAAAGCATCATTCCCATTGTAGGTAATATGACATTGAAAATATGATACTTTTACCGAATTCGTTTTCTCCATTCGCGCAGTTTTGAGGTTTACCATACTAGAACGAACATAATTCGTCGTCAGTGTTCTGCTACCTTGATCGCTCACAAACGAATCTTCAGTGTTCCACCGTCCATTTTAAATCAAATCTGGAGAATTACGGATGCAAAACTAAGCGCATAAACTTCTAAAAATGACAGCAAAATTTGCAAAACTTGTTGTGACCTGGTGCAAAACTGGGTATAAACGAATACGTTATTAGATTTTTGGATATAACATGAAGTCAGTTAAGCTGCAACAATCTACCGCCCCTACTTTCATAACAGTCCCATATGCAAAAACAAGCAAGCGAGAAAATCAGCTTTTCCTGTTTTGGAATATATTTATTCTTAAATTGTGATCACCACTTTCGGCATAAACGAAAATTGTTTCTAGGTTGTCATAATAAATCGTAAGACCTGATATTTTCGAAATTGGGTTATTGGTAAGGTCGAGAGCACCATTTTTATTCATTATGGAACTGTTAATCGACCATATTTGAAACCTTTTCAAAGCTACTCACATAACAGTCCCATACAGAATATTTTATTCTCACCAAGCTACTTTCTAAGACTTAAATTTGATCATTTTTGAACTTCTAAATGCAATTTTCAGAAAAAGAAACATACAAAATATCGTAAATTCTACATTGTAAGTTGAATCTTTTTACGATTTTTGATTGCATCCGATTGTTTTTCGCTCAGGAAATCATTCCTAAGGAAGTCAAACCTGCCTTCGAAAACTCGTGTGCATCATTCGACATCTAGTGAGTTATTTTTTTTTAAATGATTCAAAGCAATAAATCAAATACTATTTCGCCGAAAGAAGCATTGAAAAGTAACCAAATCCGCGGTATTTCACATATGGAACTGTTATTCGGGTATATTTCATATAGTACAGCCACAAATTGTTTTTTTTTCGAAATTTGTAGAACAAAACATCTTTTTTAGTGTTTTATTTTGAATCCCCATGTTGACCTAAAATGACGAAAATTCATATGGGACTGTTATGCAAGTAGGGGCAGTCTACAAAGCACAAAAAATAGTGTTTTTTACCTACTTTGATAAGTTCTTTTGTTTCCATGTTGTTAGAAGTGCGCGCTATCTCCATATGTGAGTGCAGTTGTTCGACCATTGTTTGTTTCCGATGCAAAAAAAGAGATTTGTTGTCACTATTTCTTTCATAACTCTTCAAGGAGTTGATGGCCCACTTTGGTGTCTTCAGATGAAAGTTGCATCATAAATTAAGCTATTCAATGGTATTTTTTGCAAAATATTCGGTGGTGCAGACGGTACTTTTAGACGCCATTTAAAGTTTATTTACAACTTTTCATGTTGAAGGTCATTATTTATTTTTTTCAACTATTTTATTTGGAAAGCTGATAAAATTTCAATGCATTTTGATGTGCTATTTTATAATTTCCGTTGAAAAATAACAGAGTTATGTAGCTTTGAAAAATGGTTATTTTTTATTGACAAAAAAATCTAACCGAAGCTAACTCAAAAAATAAAAATGTTAGAAACCTGAAAAAATACATGTGTTTTAAAGTCGCAAAAATGAACCAAATTTTCAATTTTGGGGAAAACCTGAAGACCCCCGGCGCAAACCCGTCAGATAATAAAAAAAAAATCCCCATAAGCGTTATTACAAAAAAAGTAAAAGTGATTTTTTAATCTTTAATCTCGTTTATTAAAAATTTCACCAATGTTTTCACAGTCAGAAAATCAAAAGAGAATGGATCCAAATGGATATAGGTATTCAGATAATTACAGATATTTTTCATGATTTCAGAAAATTCAACCCTCCAAGACTGCTGACAGGATTTGCCAGCCGATTTAAAATTTTAAGAATAGGAGATATTTTTAAAAGCCATTTTTTTGTTTTAATTGCGTAATTTCTGTAACCAGTTTATAATAGTTTTGAATTTTTTTTTATGAAATTTGATGCGAATGTGTAGTTAACCAGTTCAATTAATGTTATTGAAAGTTAAAACTAAAGAATTAGTACCAATATAATTTTAAAACGCTTAAAATATTTTTAAAAAAAATTATTAAAAAGAAAAATTTCAGAAAAATATATTTTAACATTTGGTGGAAATGAACTGGGAAAAACTTTACTTTCAGCCGATGCAAAAATTAGCGTTACTGTTTATTTTTTGTTTTAAGTCCTTCTACTAAACACACCGTGCCTTTTTTTGGAAATGTTGGTATTTCTAGCAAAATTTCAATTTCGAAAATCCCCCCATGAACGAGTCCTTCGCACGGGCCTGGCTCGAAGTATAGACTTTTACCCTGAAAATTATTTGGGAGGTATGAAGTGAAATCGGGAAAATAAAAAAAAACGATTTTGATGCCAAATTACTTAAATTGCATAAAACATCGAGATTTGGTGTAATTAAGAAAACAATTGAGCAAAAATAAGCTTTCTGAACATGGCTGATTTTTAGAAAAAAAATCTGGAATGTTTCAGAATGAGGTTTAAATATATTTAACCTCAACTTGCTTCAAACTTTCTATTAATCATTAGAAGGCATCTAAAACTTAATTTTGCATTAGGGTGTGTGGAAACCACATAATGCCAAAGACGTATATAGGTACGAGTGTGATCCATTGCGCTAGCGATAGACAAGCTCGTGCTTATGCCCCACAGTATGACAGGACCTATGAAAGCTTGGCCAAAACCCGTTTTTGTAAATTTCAAAAATTCATCATAAATTTAAGCTTTGCAGAAACTGGACTTTACACCGATCACAAATCTGTCAAACAAAACTTAAAATTCGTTGTTTCATACATTTATCTTCGTAGGTGAAGTTGGGGTTTGATGCTGTTGCATTTTATCGCAAAAACAAAAAAATATTTTCAATACTCCACTAAAATGTTATTTCTTGAAGAAATAAAAAAAAAAATAACATGGATGTGTTCAGAATAATATGAAATTTATTTATTTGAGGTTGAAGAATTGAAAAAAATCGTAATTTAACGATAAAAAAATACGAATTTCCATCATATTGGGACATCTGGAAAACATGTTACCCCACGTTACCCCGCTCTCATTTCTACTCGAACATTTAAATGGAAGTCTCAGGTATTCAACAAAACAAAAACTATTTGTAACTTTTTGCCTATTCAAAAGTTATTCACGTTTTGGTGAAACATGTTTTTGGACAATTTTCGTACTTGTGGACTGTGGAATTGCTTTTGATAATGGTTTTTGCTAGAAAAACTTAAACACAATCGAATTTGAAATTTTTAATTTTTTTTTTTCAAAATTTATTTTCCTCTTAATTTTCTCAAATCCTTTTCGGTTAGATGTTTAGTACCTATCTGTTAACTAACTTAATTTTTTATTCAACATTTTTTTCTATAAAATGAAGAGATCTTAAAGTTTTACTCAAAAATAAAATAGAAACTATTTCCACACTGAATGTTTGGATATTTAAAAAACAAACAAGGCAACCATGTTTTTTGCTGTCATCTTGAGTAGCAGCCTACTTGATCCATTAGCTACTTACATAAGATACCAATATGAGTTTATGACTTTATTATCTGTTACCACTGATCACACTGACATGACACTTAGAACAAAATTCCATTCATATTTTCATATTTAATTTGTATGGAAGCATTCGTTTCATAGATGGAATGAGTTTTAAGCCATAATTATAAACGATTTGTCGTACCCCGAAATCCTCAGAGGTCAAATTCGGTTTAATTTGGTTCAATTTGCTTGATTTGTTCCTTGTCAGGTTCCTACCAGTTGTTAGATCTTTAGTGGTTGCTTGGTTTGCATTATTTATTCAAGAGTTTTGTAGATATTCAGGTAACATTTGTATAAGGACCCCCCCCCCCCTATTGTTATGAGGGGAGGGATCTTAAAACATCATTTAACTTATTAACGGTCCTAAAAACCCTTACATGATCATTTTCACGCCGATCGACTGAGTAGCCTTCAAGTTGATAAGGAAAATCTGCTAAACAAAGTTATCTAGATCAAATTTCACAACATCTAGATGAAAAAAAGTTACATCAAATTAAAGATTTTGATCAGATGAACAACTTTTCAGAAGACTTCAAACCGGTGGGATTTCATTAAAAAAAGTTATGGGTTTTGACCATCGATTGGTCAGGTCTACCCCACTGATGCCCGTAGCATCAGCTCTTATACAGTGAGCGAAATAAGAACAGCACCACTATGTGTTTTGCTTGATAAAATATGAATGATTTAAAATTACGAAAATTGTCTTCCACAGTTTGTTCTGAATTGCTTAACGGATTAATCAAGCATAAGTTTACTTTTTTTGAACGTAGCAATTGGCGAAAAAAGTGAATAATAATGCTTCTACGAATTAATTGAATAGATAGCTGCATTTTAAGGAGTTTCCAGAATTCCAAAGGTTTTCAAAGATTTTAAAAGGGAGTTTTAAGAGATGCTCCTCTACCGTTAAGGAATTTGATATTTGAGCTGTAAATCTTTACCAAACTACTTACTTTCTTCATTAAAATTACGTGAAATGATGAAACAAACATTCGGGATTAATTTTGAATCAGAAAAAATAGGTTGAAAATAAAAAACTTAGATTTTGATCAGTAAACCACACTTTTTCCAGATTCAAGTCGTAGATGGCAGCACTATCTTGCAGTTAAAACCAAATTTTGTCTCAATATTGATTTTCCAGGTTTATTTAGGCCCATATTTATCATTTTGAGGTACATATTTTCCCATCACAGTTCTGTGGAAGTTCACGCTGCAGAAAGCTTTTCCGGATTGGAAAAAGAATAACAAGCACAAAAATGTACAACCGCCAAAATTCCTGCTTTTTTTGGGATTTTAAACCACAAAATTCCTGCTCATATCAACTTCCGATTCAATTGCAAATCATACCAATAATACTGCTAGCCGTCTGGTCCATCAAGCTCCATCCAGTTCTATCACAAAAAAAAACTTTATTCTGATAATTGGTCCAAAAAATTCACTTTTAGTGACCTGAATGCAATTCCAATTTTTTTTTTTTTTTTTTGATTAAGTGATCTAAGAATTTCCAAAGCGTTCACACGGTATTTGTATTTATTTCTTGACCAAAATCATTCAGCATTCCCTAATTAATCCCGGATATTCGAAAATGGGCATGAATTTGGTTAAATGGCAAGATTGTGCTGCCATCTATGACTAAAAACTAGAGAAATAGTGTTTGACTATTAAAAACATTAGTATTTTTGAATTCCAACCTGCTTTTTGAATTCAAACTCAGCCGCAAATCTATGTTTCATCATTTTTCATCATACTTATGAATGTTAATGAAGAAATCAAGCAGTTTAAGATAAAGTTTTATAGCTTAAATATCAAATTCCTTAACGCTAGAGGAGCATCTCTTTAAACCCCCTTTTAATACCTTTGAAAACCTTTGGAATTCTGGAAAACTCCTAAAATGCAGTTATCTGTTCAATTGATTCGTAGAAGCATTATTATTCACTTTTACACAGTAAATTTTAAAAAATAATCTTGTTTTTTGTTGACAAACTCAAGTGGTGCTATTCTTATTTCGCACCCCTTTTTTCACATTTTTGGTCCTCATCGCCAATTGCTACGTCCAAAAAAAGTAAACTTATGCTTGATTTATCCGTAAAGCAATTTAGAACAATTGTGGAAGAAAAATTTTAATTAAGGTACACCGGGGTAAGTGGGGACGGTGACGGGACGTGACGGGACAATACTGTGAACTATTTTTTCAAACTTTTAATGCAGAATGTTAAATTTACTTGTAATCTATCCAATAACTGTAAAAGAGATACGGTTCCGACAATTGCGGATGTGTACGGTGACTTTTTGTAAATTTTCTATTTTTAACTACGATGTGGAGTTGATGTGCATCTTTTTCAATCCCAAATTTCTCGTAAATTAGCTGGCTCTTGACGAAAAACTCTACATTGAAACAATCCTTACATTCGGAACACCCAGTTAGGAAAAGAAACGACGGTTAAAAATTGCGAAAAAAGGGTTTATTTGCAAAAATCTAAAATTGTGTCTTCAAACCATACCTGTGGTAAGTGGGGATGGCTTTATACATACTTGATGTTTACACATTTTTTCAATTTTCTCTCCTTCATTCAATACAATTTAGCTTTATTCAGTGTTCCGAAAATCAATCAAAATAAACACTCAGGATGCGTTTCTAGTTGGAAACAATCTGACTGTATAATGGGATAGCGCCTCTCGCAACTGCTTCGCCTGATTGGTATGCAATCTCGATCAGCGCTCCACTCAGCAAAGCCAACCGAGTAGCATCATTCCGAATCATTGGTTTCGCAACTATCGCATATCGGAGGTGAGTGAGATACAAACTGATCCATTCTGGATGTCACTCACTAAGTATCCGCCTGGTTTATTTGAAATTGAAAACACGGCGAAAGTAAACATCTTTCCCTCACAAACACAACTACAATTTGATTTTATTCTTACTGGTGTAAAAAAACGCTGTAAAATCAAATAAATTTATTAATTGGCTATGTTTAAAATCAAACAACATTTGCTAATGATCGGTTGAATGTATCACTCACTCACTGCCAGGCTTGTAAGTGGTCACCATCGTTTGAATTTTTCCGGAGACAACCATCACACATCGTTCGTGACAATCGTGGAGGGCGCAATCGTTTGATCGGAGAGCAAAAAAATGTCAAATGAAATTTTGATCTTTGGTGTGGTTAGTCGTTTGACGTTCATCCCTCTTGCGTAGATAATCGAGATAATCATTCCACATTGTTCGACCAACACATCCAAACATCACCCGGCGCTGCAGAGAGGCATTTTTTTTTTCAACAGGAGGGAGTGAATAGAAAAGATTGCATTTGCTTATTGAGTCTGTAAGTTTTATTTATTTTATTTACATAGTATTCCGTCTTACGACATAACTTGACGAACATAATTCCTAAAATTCACTCGGTCCATGGCAACCGTTCTCCAATTTCTCGGGCACCCCACGTTCGCCAGATCACGCTCCACTTGGTCTAACCACCTCGCTCGTTGCGCCCCCGCTCGTCTTGTTCCTACCGGATTCGTAGCGAACACCTGTTTTGCAGGACAGTCGTCCGGCATTCTCGCAACATGTCCTGCCCAGCGTATCCGGCCAGCCTTAACCACCTTCTGGATACTGGGTTCGCCGTAGAGTCGCGCGAGCTCGTGGTTCATCCTTCGCCTCCACACTCCGTTCTCCTGTACGCCGCCAAAGATGGTTCTTAACACTCGTCGCTCGAATACTCCGAGTGTACGCAGGTCCTCCTCGAGCAATATCCATGTCTCGTGCCCGTAGAGAACAACCGGTCTAATAAGCGTCATATACAGGTTACACTTTGTGCGAGGGCTAAGTCTTCTCGACCGCAGTTGCTTGTGGAGTCCATAGTAGGCACGACTTCCGCTGATAATTCGCCTCCGGATCTCACGGCTGGTGTCATTGTCTGCGGTCACCAGTGAGCCGAGATAGACAAAGTCTTCGACTATCTCCAGCTCGTCGCCGTCGATCGTGACCTTGTTATTACTGGACAAGCGGGTTCGGTCGGTCTCGGATCCGCAGGCCAGCATGTACTTCGTCTTGGACGTATTAATCATCAACCCAATCCTTCCTGCTTCGCGTTTCAGTTTGCGGTAGATCTCCTCCACCGCCACAGATGATCTGCCGACTATATCAATGTCATCGGCAAAGCAGATAAGTTGACTGGATCTGTTGAAAATCGTGCCCCGCATTTCGCCCACCGCTCGTCGAATAACACCTTCTAGCGCCACGTTGAACATCATGCAGGATAGACCATCACCTTGTCGAAGCCCCCTGCGCGATTCGAATGAACTCGACAATTCACCCGAAATCCGCACACAGCACTGCGTTCCATCCATCGTCGCCTTGATCAGTCTGATCAGCTTCCCGGAAAAGCCGTTCTCGTCCATGATTTTCCATAGCTCGTTACGGTCGATCGTGTCGTATGCGGCTTTGAAGTCGATGAATAGATGATGCGTAGGGACTTGGTGTTCACGGCATTTTTGGAGGATTTGCCGTAATGTGAATATCTGGTCCGTCGTAGACCGTCCCTCCATGAAGCCGGCCTGATGACTTCCCACGAATCTGTTTGCTTGTGGCGTTAGGCGGCGGAGTAGGATTCGGGACAACACTTTGTAGGCGGCATTGAGGACAGTGATCGCTCGGTAGTTCTCACAGTCCAATTTGTCGCCCTTCTTGTAGATGGGGCATATTACCCCCTCCTTCCACTCCTCCGGTAGCTGTTCAATGTTTCAGATCCGGATTATCAACCGGTGTAGGCAATCGGCCAACCTGTCCGGGCCCATTTTGATGAGTTCCGCTGCGATGCCATCCTTTCCAGCCGACTTGTTTCTATTCAGCTGGCGAATGGCTTCCTTAACTTCACTCATCGTTGGGAGTGGCTCGTCTTCGTCGTTGGCTACGCCGGCGATGTACCTTCCCCCACCGTCTTGATCTCCTGCATGTGCGCCGTTCAGGTGTTCATCGAAGTGCTGCTTCCACCTTTTGATCACCTCACGATTATCCGTCAGGATACCCCCGTCCTTATCCCGGCACATTTCGGCTTGCGGCACGAAGCCTTTGCGGGATGCGTTGAGTTTCTGATAGAACTTTCGTGTTTCTTGGGAACGATGCAGCTGCTCCAGCTCCTCGAGCTCCTCCTCCTCCAGGCGGCGCTTTTTCTCCTGGAAAAGTCGGACTCGCTGCCTCTTCCGCTGTCGGTGATTTTCCACATTTCGACGGGTGCCTCTCTGCACTACTGCCGCCCGCGCGGCATTCTCTTCGTCCATCACCCTCCTACGCTCCTCGTCGAACCAGTCGTTCCGTCGAGATCGCTCCACATAACCGATGACGTTCTCCGCAGCACTGTTGATGGCTGTTTTGATGGTATCCCAACAGTCCTCGAGAGGGGCTTCGTCAAGCTCGCCCTCTGCCGGCAGCGCTGCTTCGACCGATTGCGCGTAGTCTGCCGCGACCTCAGGTTGCTTCAGTCGCGCGATATTTAACCGAGGCGGGCGCCGGTTTCGCGTGTTGTTCACTACGGAGAGTTTTGGGCGCATCTTCACCATCACCAGATAATGGTCCGACTCGATGTTGGCACCCCGACAAGATCTGACGTCGATGATGTCCGAGAAGTGCCGGCTGTCGATCAAAACGTGGTCGATCTGTGATTGAGTTTGGTACGGTGATCTCCAGGTGTACTTGTGTGGGAGGCGGTGCTGAAAAAAGGTACTACGTACGGCCATTCGTTTGGAGGCGGCGAAATCGATAAGTCTGAGGCCGTTTTCGTTGGTCAGCTGGTGCGCACTGAACCTTCCAATTGTCGGTTTGAATTCCTCCTCCTGGCCGACCTGAGCATTGAAATCCCCGATGACGATCTTGATATCATGTTTTGGGCAACGGTCGTATTCACGCTCCAGCTGCGCGTAAAATTCGTCTTTGTCGTCACTGGTACTTCCGAGGTGAGGGCTGTGCACGTTGATGATGCTGATGTTGAAGAACCGGCCCTTGATTCTCAACCGGCACATTCGTGAGTTGATCGGCCACCACCCGATCACGCGCTTTTGCATCTTTCCCATCACTATAAAAGCTGTTCCAAGCTCGTGAGTCTGTAAGTTCTGCTGCGTGAAAGAGATAGGCGATGTCGTAAACTGTCGGGAATTATGGTCGTTTGACCATCAAATTATCCCTCTCGTGTACCAAGACACGAAATTTCGTTCGACAATCACACAAAGAAGAATGAATGTCGTTTCGTTCGATGGTAGTTGACTGTTCGGCAAGTTTTCGGTCGCATTCGTTTGATGCCACGAACAATGATACTGATAAAAGCAGGCTGTGCGACTGTCAGAGAAAATGTCGATGGTTTACAAGTCTGCTCACTGCCTGAACCATTCACTCCTGATCCTAGCCCAACATGATTCGCCGTATGCATCGCTCAATGGTGAGATTCCAATTTGATGATGGTGCTGCACTGTTTTGGCAGCAAGCATCGTGCGAGATGATCTGTATTTTAGCGATGAATAGAACGAACGATGATCGGATAGGTCCAGTAGCAATCAATAACAAAACCCGATCGCTGTACGTTCAGTTGCGAAGTGCAATCAGGAACATTCATTGAAAATGAGTGATTTTCGGAACACTGGCTTTATTAAGCATTCAGATCTAGAAAAGTTGGGAAAAGTACTTGTTTTTTCTAAAATAAGTATATATTTTCGATAATATCGGGTTACACACAATAATCATTGAAAGATGCCTTATTAATAGTACCATGAACTTTTTTAAAATTTCGGACGATTCGAGCAATAAAGTAACGTATTCAACCAAAAAAACACAAATTTGTAGAAAATTTCCTGAGAAATCAAAGGGAAAATCTACCGTCCACACTTACCCCATAAAGCGGGGTAAGTGAAGACACCAGCAGTCCATTACAATTTACGTGATAACTTTTTTCGCTTTGCGTCTATCAAGCTCATCTCTTCAGCACTTGCGGACAATTGATTTTTTAATGATTTTTTAAAGTTGAACTATACGAAAAACCGTCCCCACTTACCCCGGTGTACCTTATTCATATTTCAACAAGCAAAACTAATAGTGATGCTATTATTATTTCGCTCACTGTATAATACCGTAATACACTTAACTCGCATATATGAATATATGAGCTCAAAGCACATACCACTCGCATAAACTATAGGCACAGCACATGTTTCGCATTCAAGCGCAGCACAGAATTCGCATTCAGGCGTAGCCCATTCGATTCGCATTTTGCGCAGCACACAGATGGTATTCAGGCGCAACACATTTGGCTCGCATTTGGCACAGAACAAAAAGCTCGCAATCAGGCGCAGTCCACTTGACTTGCATAGGCACAGCACAAAGCTCGGATTCGGCTGTGTGGCAGCGGCCTAAAGAATACTGCCACTGGGATACTGGTCCATGTCGTACGAGGCGACCTATCCAGTACTTCCCAGATACGTTTATCTCATATTTCTGTCTATTGGAAATCAATGAGGCTGTATCTGGGCGGGGGAGAAAATAGGTCCAGGTCAATTATTGCATGCAGAGTTCAGAAGTTTTTCAAGTTCAAAACATTGGAAGGAAATGTTTTGAATCTGAATCAGTTTTAAATTCTTGCTAGTATTTTTTAACCTTTTTACGTATTTTCTCTCGAGAAGGGTATGCCAATAGTGCATATGTAGTACATGCATTTGCACAAGCTGTATTCTTCCATATTTTCTCGTTTTACCAATTTGGAATATGATTTTTCATTTAACAAATCTCTTTGCTCTCCTAGTAACTCCGTTCAATAAAATCTCTTTTTTTTTTTTTTTGTAAATTCTTTATTTGAAACGGCTCATACCTCTAGGCTTTAAGGAGCCAAACTCGTTTTGCATTTTTACAATTGGTATGCTTAGCTTAACACTTGTTTAGAAGAGAAAGAAGGATAGAAAGGGAAATATGAAAATAAAAAGAATTACAGCTGAAGATCAATAGCTTTGAGGAAAAGATATATTTCGAACATGTAGTCCAAATCCATCACAGCTAACACATCCCTCACTGGAACGTCAGGTAGTTTTCCTCGGGCCCGAAGGGAATCTATGAAATTCGCTCTGGCGACAAGGTGGTCCTCACACGACCAAACAATATGCTCGATGTCTTGGTATCCTAGGCCGCAATCGCATAAATTGCTGCCAGCAATATTTATACGATAGAGTACCGCATTCAAGGAATAATGATTGGACATGAGACGGGAAAATAAACGAATAAAATCCCGACTCAGATTCAATCTATCAAACCAGGGTTTAAGGCTTACCTTTGGGATAATCGAGTGGAGCCACAATAAAATCTCTTCACAAGTGTTCAAATGTGAATCGCAAACGCATCGCTTACGGTCCCATTGCTTCTGGCTATCTGTTAATTGTTAGTATTAAGACAAATTCGATGGTTGAAAACTGAGCGTGAAGATCATCAGCTGTTATGGCTCTAAGTAAACAACCAGTCTAGTAAAACCAGAAAAGGTTTCCTGAAATCTTAAGAATAAAGATTCTGTCTCTTTGGATTCAGAACTCAAACCTATAAGAAGTGTTTTTAGTCATCATAGAGAAAACTACCTAAACTTACAGTGGCGAACGAGGAGAATTTGGTAAGTTCGGAAATAGCGGAAGAAAGTTTAATTTGGCAAAGTGGTGTTAAACTATTATCGCTGATTGTTCACTAAGGACCAACAAGACGCCAAAGTGTTTTGGATATTTTTTTACATACATTCAGTGTTTACTGTTATGGGCAGTTTGTGCCAACAGATTAGTTAAATTTATTGATCAATTATACGGATTCTGAGGAGTGTATAAATTCTTTAATTGTGTTCTTTAATACGGAAAGTGCCCTAATTATTGTTTTCTTCAATTGATTATTGTTTCGGCAGAGTAGCCGGTCAATTTAGACGCTACCCGAGGCTTTTGTGTTTCGAAGCTTTGTCGACGCCACCCATCGCCATTTCTGACGCCGCCCTTCGCCATTTGCGACGCCGTCCACAATATAGGGACGCTGGTGTTGTTGTATTCTAGTATTGTGGTGCCGGAAGTTCCTGGTGTTGTTTTTCGGTTTATTCGACGTTGGATTTTGAGGACATAGAATCGGGTATCGATTCGTTGGTGAGTGCACATTTAGTTTTTCTTGTATTTTTTGCACTGTATCACAGAAGTCAGTTATTGACTACAATTTGCTTTCGCCTTATTGATTGATTTCTTTGTGTATTTTTTTTATTATTTCTTTTTGGGCCTTGTAGTAAAAGACAATGGCAATAGTTTCAACTGTAAAAAAATTTCATAAATTTTTGTTTGGTAAGAAGTTTACAATTTATACAGACCACAAACCTTTGTTGGGAATATTAGGAAAAAATGGTAGACATACAATATTTGTTACGAGGCTTCAACGGTTCATTATGGAGTTATCAATTTATGAGTTTGATATTTTATACAGACCTTCAGAAAGAATGGGAAATGCAGATTTCTGCTCGAGATTTCCTTTGGAAAATGGAGTTTCTAAAAAGATTGACAATCAGTTTATCAAAAGTCTAAATTTTTCAAATGAATTTCCAATCGACTTTTCAATGGTGGCTGCTGAGACAAATAAAGATAGAGCTTTACAAAACATTAAACTGTATTTAAAAAATGGCTGGCCCGATAGAATTGATAAAGAACTGAAGGATTTATATTCTCAGCATCACGATTTAGAAGAAGTAGATGGCGTTTTGCTTTTTCAGGAAAGGGTTTTCATACCTGACGTTCTTAAACAGAAAATTATCAAACTTTTACATTCTAACCATGTTGGTGTTGTTAAAATGAAGCAATTGGCTAGAAAAAATGTTTACTGGATTGGAATAAATAAGGACTTGGAAAGATTTGCGGAAAGTTGTGAAGTTTGTGCGAAAATGGCAGTAGTTCCCGGAAAAAATGAAACGTATAGTTGGATACCAACTGCTAGACCGTTTAGTAGAATTCACACAGATTTTTTTTATTTTGAAAGACAATATTTTCTTCTTATTATTGATAGCTTTTCTAAGTGGCTTGAAGTTTACTTAATGAATTTCGGAACAGACGCAAATAAAGTTTTAAAAAAGTTTACGGATTTTTTTGCGAGATTTGGGTTACCGGACGTAATTGTTTCTGATAATGGCCCACCTTATAATTCGCAGCAGTTCATTTCTTTCATGGAAAGACAAGGAATTAAAGTATATAAAAGCCCTCCTTATCATCCACAGAGTAATGGACAGGCTGAAAGGCTAGTGAGAGTAGCTAAGGAAGTACTTAAAAAGTTTTGGTTGGATTCGGATATGAGGAATATGGATATACAAGATAGACTTGATTATTTCCTTTTTAATTACAGAAACAGTTGCTTGTCAGAAGGGGAAGATTTCCCATCAGAACGAATTTTTAAGTTCAAACCGAAAACGTTGTTGGATTTGACAAATCCTAAGAATGATTTAAAAAAACAACTTGTTCCGATTTCTGATAACAGAAGTAAAATAGTGGAACGGCCACAAAGAGCTGAAGATGATTTTGGCTACACTAATTACGAGAAAGAAAAGTTTGATCCTTTTTCTAATTTGAAAAGAGGAGACAAGGTTTTTTACAGAAATCCGAATGCTAGAGAAATTGAAAAATGGTTAAATGCAATTTTTATTAAGAGACTTTCTTACAATGTTTTCCAGATCGCTCTGGGGGCGCATGTGATCTCGGCTCACAGGGGGCAGATCAAAAAGGCGCAAAATGAACATAGGCGCAATGCGGCGCTTCAACTTCCGAATCCTTCATCGACGGAAAGTAACAACGGAAACAATACACAGAAAAGACGTCGAGAGGATTCAGATGAGGAAGTCTTCTATGGGTTTTCTCCTTCTCAGCAGCAACCTTCTACATCAAGAGCAATGGTTCAATCGAACGGGAGCGACGTTTCTCTAGGCCCTAACGTGTCATCTTCGGAGCCTAAGGTCATCAGGAGGTCTGAAAGAAGAAGAAAATTGCTGAAAGCTAATGATTTTGTTTACTTCTAAATGCAGTTTTATATTATTTATGATTATGTTAAGAGTAAGGTGAAATGAATTGAAAATTATAATGTTTATTCTAAAAGAGGGAGAATTGTTAGTATTAAGACAAATTCGATGGTTGAAAACTGAGCGTGAAGATCATCAGCTGTTATGGCTCTAAGTAAACAACCAGTCTAGTAAAACCAGAAAAGGTTTCCTGAAATCTTAAGAATAAAGATTCTGTCTCTTTGGATTCAGAACTCAAACCTATAAGAAGTGTTTTTAGTCATCATAGAGAAAACTACCTAAACTTACATTAATATTAACCGATTTGAAATCATAGAAGAATATGATCTAAATTACACCAGTATGGAGGTTAATGTCCGTTCATATAAAGATATTTAATTGTAAAAATTGCATCATGGTTATTCAATCATTGAAGCCGTACAAATATCGTTTCCGTGGAAAAAAAAAATCAAAAAAAAATATATATATATTTTTAGGGTTGCCAAAAGGCTTCAATATTCCCTATTAAATCAAGTTTTTGATCAAAACTTGTATCTCATGTCGACAGTCATATCTGTTTTACCTAATATATGTCACTTCTCTTGTATTGACACATGTTCCCTTAGCTTTAGAATGGTTATAGTGTTAAGAAGAGTCAAAGCTCCTTTAATATCGTACTCTGATATTTCGTATCATACGCCAATCCTGGTTCTGGAATCCACTGCTACAGCTTCGTGCAGTGTTAGTATCGCTTGTTTCAAATTTGGCGTCACAGAAACTCATTGTAGTCGTCTAACCAGAGCGCTAACTGGTCAGTTAAATAAAAATATATAAAATCAAGACTTTGTGCTCTGAATCTCCTGTATGGTTAAGTTATGATTCAGAGGTACTATTGTACCTATATTTACCTTCCACTTAGTGTGTACATGTCCCTCTTTTGCCCGACTTCATTTTTTTTAATGTGTGTCAGAATTTAACAAAGGAAGTTAAAAAAAAAGTCCTTATTTCCAATATTTTGATTGAAAAAAAGCTGCTTAAAAATCCCTATGTGGATAGGCTAAATGCCAATTTTGCCATTATAAAATCGTTTATTTGCCCTCATTGTAGCATCCTGATTAGAACATTTTCTAATCCTTGTAAACTCAAATCTCCTGAATTTTGTAGTTGTGAATCAATAATGTATGATTCTTTTAGCTCATATATGCCTGTTTTTCGATTGCTAGAAGCTTTTATGTACTCTCGCCTATCCTGATATAAGTGTGTCTCATTCTAAGAATTTAAACTAAAATAACAATCTGTCATTTTTCACCCAATGTGGTTATAAGCTTCAATGCTTCAAAAATTCCTACGTGGATCGGCTTTATGCCCTAAATATTTATTTATTTTCTAATCCCTTTATGGTTTACAGGTTTCTCAGGTATATGATGAAATCTGTAAAAAAAAGGCTAGGCACAATTTTCCCGTTTGTTTGGATAACGTGCCGCTATCAAGCCGATACCTGAATCTATAGTATTTAGGCGCAGCGGCCATGGTGACTCGGAAGAACGCGAAGCCGAATTGCCACGAGCCTGGCGAAGAAATGACTTGCCTCAACGCGCCTCAACAATGTTTTTTTAAACATTGTGATAAGTTCCAAAAATAAATATAACGTAAATGTCCCTATTTATCTCAAATAAGTATCAATTTTTGAATGAATTTTGTTTTTTTTTAATTGAAGAAACCAATCAAACCAACTAGCATTTACCTTTAAAATCAGTGAATGAGAAAACGGTATTATTTACTATTTGCTAGGTGAATGAAAAAAGGTAAAATTTACCGAGAAAGATGGATGAAAAAAAATTACCTCGCTTCATGGTAAATTTTACCTTTTTATTTTCCGTATATGTGTAAAACACGTTAATCTAAGTTCAACTATATGACAGTGTTGATCACACCAACAGCAACAACCAGTTTTATGTTTTGATTTTATCTCTTCTGCTAACTGTGTCGGAATCTGTACGTATACCCCATTTTCACTGAGGAAAAAGGATGAATGTGAACGATTTGCCTCCCGAAGTAATAAGTTTTCATTTTTTTTAATTTCACATGATAAATTTTTTTCGGATTTTCAGATATTGCAGTTGATACTGTCCTTCCTGAATCACAAAGAACGACTCGAAACGGCTCAAGTATGCAAGCGCTGGTATGAGTCATGCTTTAGTTCGAAATTTACAAATGAAATGCATATTAGATTGAATATGCCCGATCATTTGGCCGAGTGCGAAAATTTGAGTCTGTTGAAATTAGTTAAAAGTTTTACATTTTCCTTCAATGAAAGCCAAATAGAGCCAGATGTGCATGAGAAATTTGTGGAAACCCTTCGCAATACGAAAGTTCAATCCCTTATCGTATGTGGTGAACAAAAAGTTGTGGATCAATTCGTTAGTTCATATTTGGTCTATATGGATTCGTTAAAATATTTAACGATTGTTGCTCATGGCGCTGAAAATTCACTTCCGATAAAAATTCACCACTCGAATATCAAATATTTGAATTTAGAAACTCCTATAAATGCCGAGGTTGAATGTCCTCAGCTAACGGTTTTAAATCTAACTGATTCCGATAAAGTTACATTAAGCTCAGTAATTTCTCAAATACATACATTGATTATCAAACCCATCACAATACCGAAATTTTCTATAGCTGAGCATATCTCTAGCGGATTAAATGCGTCCAAGTTAAAGATTTTACAAGTTACCGAACCATTAGGAGAAAAGTTACCGTTAATAAATCTTTGTTTGAAATACACACCCTGTTTAGAAGAGCTCTACATTGATGCTGTCAGTTTCGATGGATTCATTCTAAATCCAGAGTTTGGTCATCTGAAATCGCTTTTGAAATTGGAACTGAAGCATGTTCACATTGATACCCAAGCATTCCAAACTTTGCTTAAAGAGCTTGCTAGTCTTAAGGAACTTTGCCTGTTCATGTGTGAATTCAGTGGACGGATAGCCTTATTTGACCAATTGCATTCAACAAGTATTGCAAGATTCACGTGGATCGTTTCAAATGATGTTTTAATACTGCCAAAATTTGTCAAACTCACCTACCTTAAAATAAGTACGCGGGCAGACTTGACTTCACAACTCATAGCCAATATCGCGCATACATTCAAGGACTTAGAAACTTTCCAGATTGGACTGGGTCCAGGATTGATAGGGAAGGTACGTGCGATTTAATCTACTACTTATATTCTTTTATATCTACCTTGAGACTTATTCTTTACGTTAAATTCCATCAGCTGCCCTCGGATTCAATCTCCTATCTAGCATCCCTTAAATCTCTAAGAAGAATCAAGTTCGAACGTCTTATTTTGGAAAATGTGGACTGGAATTCGCTGTGCCTTGAAAACATTTTAACCGTAAATCTGATTTATTCCGCCATCACTGGAAACGATGTCCTGGGAATGGGCCAAGCATTCAGCAGGCTTCAAAGACTGCATTTTGAAGGATGCTACCTGAAACAGCCTACAGCGGTGTTTGATATATATGCCAGAGAAGACGATGCTGACCAAAATGGACTGCGGAAGCAGTTTCCACGTTGTTGTTTTTCCTACAATGATTGCCACTTAGAAGAGTATGATATGTGCGGGGGAAGGAAGAAGCCTGGTTTTGTACAATAGACGTCTCTATTTTACCATTTAAATCATTACGAAATAAACCGAGATATGCGTGAAGTGAAGCCCCTGTTGAAAAGATCCGATGACTGTGAAGCATGCCATAGAATTACACTCAACTAAGAGGGGAAGACCCATGGAATACTACGCAATTTACGCAGAAGACTCAGGCGATTACACGAATACAATTGTACGATGGTAGGTGCTAAAATATGATTTTAAAATAAATCAATGTATGTGGACCTGAAGTCAAGTAACCCGAACCGTATGATTGTCATCACTAAGGAATAACAATGTGCAGAGATAAACTTTGTTGTGTTTGTTTCACTATGTTTTAAAAACACGAACATAAAATTCACTAAAAATACTTTTGTTATAAAATAGCAAAACAGCTCTCACACGAAAGAAACATTCAATCACACACTAACATACACTTTAAGAGAAGTATTCCAAAAAAATCACCTACCAAGGTCACAAAAGCATATGTTTCAGCAACATCGGTGTAATCTGTTCCGATTGGTGCCAAGAGATGACAATGTCCGGATACATCGCTCTCAGTTTCCGCTCACATGCTCCATCAACTGATCCATCCGTTCCGCTGGTGTCTTCCACAATGTGGCAGTTATCGACATTGAGCCGCTTCAAGGACGGAAAAATTCGACCCAAGCCCCGGAACATTGAAAACGGTAGCATGAAGCACCCGATAATCGTAAGTTGTTCCACCGATACCAATGGATTACAGCATTGCCAAAGTTCGTACGTAATTTCAGTTGCACGGATTGTAAGAGATTTAAGGTACCGCAGCTGATGAAGCCGTTGAAAAGCACACTCGTCTAGCTGTATTAACGAGAAAAAGTGCTCAGTAGTTGGTTTTGCGTTAACCTACATAACATTGAACTATCGACTATCGCTAACAGACGAAATGTTTTCAGAGGTCGTGTTCTTTTGCTTCCATATTTCGATATAGTAGAACATTTCCTAGAATTAAGAATACATACCTGGGCTCTATACTGTAACGTCAAATGTTCCACCGAGGAAAAGTTCTGGAAAATCCTCAGCAATATATCGTTTCCGTATTTAAAACCGTGAGCCAGCTCCAACTCCTTCAGGCTGCAAAAGTTGTGTTCCAGCAGCACATTGTTGATAATGTTGATCAATTTAAGCCGCTGCAACCCTACCATGCGAATGTGCAGGCCCGGTAGATCATTGATTATTTCGCAATGTTGTAGGACGAGATTCTGAAATATAACAATAGAACTTTTCTCTAAACCATATCAATTTAATAAATTAATTACAATTTACTTTAACAGGTTGAACCAACAGGACGTTAAGCAAAATATTGGCATCTACTTCCATATTGTGAAACTCAAGCTCTTCAAGTTTGGTGGTCTCGACAGAACATAGACTAGGGCAGATTTTGTACAAGGCCACGTGGCTCAGTAAGCTTAACGATTGCAAACCCGGGACTTGTTTAAGGAACTTTTTGGCACGTGTATCGTCCTCGGTTCTGTTTGCTGATCGAGCATATTCATAATGCATATCTTTATCGTCATACATTGCAAGCTCGAGATGTTTCAGTCTTGGGTAGTTGAAGCTCATTATTTGATCTAGATCTTCTATGGTAGTGAGTTTCGTTTTGAGATGTTTCAATTGATGGCTAAACTTTTCGACTAGTTTCAGTAAGATATCGCAGTTTATTGTCAGGTGAAGTTCTATTAAATTTGGAGCCACCAGATCGAAGGGACTTATTGAATATGCTAGCCCTATTTTGAATGATTCTAGGCTATCATTCTGCAACAACCACACGGCATCTTCAGTGTTTTCAACGCCAGAACGGGGTTGATCACAAAACGATATTCTCAGTTCTTTGAGCTTTTGCAGTTCCATCAATCTACTGTTAATAATACATCGCAAATTAGAAAACCTGCTCGTCAACTGGAGACATTCCAGATCATTTGCAGAGAATATAATATTTGCAATATTTTTCTCGGCTTCATTAGAAGCAGCTTCAACAGTCTCTTCGTCTTCGTTATCCGATGTGCTCGAATTGTCATGAAACTGTTGAAAAATAGTCAAATTTCGACACTTGGCCACAAAGTTCCTGTCAGCGTCCGACATTGGCTCCCGAAAGTCCTGTTGTAGTGTTATCCGAAGCTGCCGTTCGAACCGAGGTGCATGCAGTACTGAGTTCCACAAATGGCAAACTTGCCCGGCTTCCCGGACATCTCGCAGAGGCAGATATGTGAATATTTTCTCTAGAAGCTGGAAAAGAATATCGGTTTACTGGAAGAATTCTTTTTGATTTTCTTCATATACAAACTACCTCAAAAGGTAGACACTCGATTGACCCCGTCATTTCCAATATTATTTTAAATGATTTTGTTATTTTGTCGGAGTTTCCTAGTGGAATTTTTCTTAATATTTTGTTATAAAGAAGGCCCAGAACGGCGAATTATTTTTAGCTTTGCTTTTGCTGTGTATGGGCGATGGGCGCGCTCGCAGTCCCGGTATACGATTTCTCGTGTGTTAAACAGAGAGAGAAATAGCCTTCACTCCAATTTCACTCCGATTAGCTGTCATTCTTATGGAAATCTGTGTAAGAGTAAAGAGCAGGCTTTATTCTTTTTAGCAGGCCCAATCCCAATCAGTGATGCCAAATGTTTTGGATGTTCTCCTCGTTCTTCTTCGATTCACGCCTTTGCTGACCTCACTGTTTTTGACACTTTGTGCAGTTCGTTTTGATTCTTATTTTCCGATTCTACACGCTGAAGAAACAAAGCTAACATTTGGGTCTTCATTAATTTTCACACACATTTTTAGAAATTATTTTATTAAGAAATTAGAGGTATTTAGAAAATATCGAATCAATAATTTTGGATTAACAATCCAGCTGAAAACAGAAGTATTGGAATAAATGGATATAAACATAAGATTTTTTTTTTTTTTTCAGGGATTTTCATCCTGTTGTATAAACATAAGAGTAAATACCCGACGTTATATTATTTCTCGAAAATACCATATTGTGAAAATTTATAATAGTGTTAACAGTGTAAAACCATGTATATTATTATCCATCCAACCACCCCTCGTTGTGTGTTCATCTGGCAACACTCAAACTCTGTTTCCCGCTTAAATTCTTTGTCTTGAATAAAGCCTCACTTGTAGTTCGACCGTCACAGAGTAAACGTGTCGTTTTATTTCTCGCTGTCTGAAAGCCCTCGGAAACTTTTCGTCCGCCACGTTGTTTCGTTTGTTCGCGCCGCTCTTGAGGTTATGGGCCCAGACATGGACGACAAATCGAAAATTAAGTTGTTCGACGGTAGTGGCTTCCACAACTGGAAGTTTCGCGTTGAAACTGTGTTGGACATGCACGATTTACTCGATTGTGTAAATCGCGAACTCGTTGAAATCGAGGAGTGTCGGGAACAAGATGGCGATTCCCGGGAAGTGCTCGTCCACAAGAAAAGGCTAACCGAAGATCGAATTAAACGCGAGAAAAAGTGCAAGTCGCTGATTGTGCAGGCAATCGATGACAATCAGTTAGAGCTGATTAAGGATTGCGGGTCCCCGAAACAGATATGGGACACATTGAGAAACGTTTTTGAACGTCGTGGTGTAGCAGGCCAAGTGTTTCTCCGAAAGCAGCTTCTACAATTAAAATATGTAGAGGGCACAATGCCGGACCATTTGTTGCGGTTCGATAAGCTAATTCGCGAGCTGAAGAGTAGTGGTGCGACTGTCGAGGAGTCGGACGCGGTGTGCCATCTTTTATTGACACTTCCAGCATCGTTCGATTCGGTAGTGACGGCGATCGAAACTCTTCCGGATGGCGTCACAATGGACTTCGTTAAGAAGAGGCTTTTGGACGTTGACATGAAGCGAAGAAATTCGGATGTAACAGAAGGGGCAAGTGGAGATGGTGTGGCTATGGCGAGCAAGCATCAGAAAAGAAAAGTGAAGTGCTACCAGTGTGGGAAAGTAGGCCACAAGAAGGTTGACTGTCGCGAAAACCTGAAGCCTAAAGTGAAATTCCAGTACCAGAATAGATCTGACAGTGAAATGAAAAGTCAGAAGGCAAACGTCGGTGCCGAAGAAGAAGCAAAACATTCGGAAATTGCGTTCTTGACAGCGGTACCAGAAGATTTAGTTTGTGTTGGTTGGTTGCTTGATTCGGGAGCTACCGATCATATGGTGAACGATTCGAGTTATTTTTCGTCGATGAAAAAGTTAGACCCGCCGGTTCATATCGTTGTGGCAAACGGACAGAAACTTACAGCGCATTATTGTGGTGACGTTTCGGTTTACTCGATTGTCGGTGATACGGTGAAGAACTATTTAACGAAAAATGTTCTCTATATTCCCGGACTAAATTGCAATTTGCTTTCTGTGAAACGAATAACAAGATCTGGACTCCAAGTGTGTTTTGCTGGAGATAAAGTGAACATTTTGAAAAACGGTTCAGTTATCGCGGTTGGCTGTGTGAAGGACAAATTGTACAAGATGGACATCTACTGTAAACGAAGTGAAATGGGATCAGCCTTAGTTTCCGGAAAAGTTTCGCGGAATGCCGTGTTGTGGCATCAGAGATTTGGTCACGTTGGGTGTGACAGTCTGCGTGAACTAGTGAAACGCGAAATGGTGAGAGGAATACCATTAACAGACTTCGATTCGGAAATGGTAGTGTGTGAACCTTGCTTGTCGGGAAAAGTAGCGAAGCTACCGTACGCGCCGGTAATAAACAAACGTTCGTCGCGACCGCTAGAGTTGATCCACAGTGACGTGTGTGGACCAATAACGCCGTGTACGTGGAACGGAAAGCGATCCTTCGTCTCGTTCATAGACGATTATTCGCATTTTGCGGTGATTTATTTGCTGGCGAGCAAAGATGAAGTGGTCGGTCGGTTTCGAGAATACGAGGCCCTCGTTTCGGCACATTTCGGAACAAAAATCGCAAGGCTTCGTTCTGATAATGGCGGTGAATATGCGAACGACGAAATGCGTATGTTCTGTCGCAAAAAGGGAATAGTGATGGACTTTACAGTGCCGTACACGCCACAGCAAAACGGCGTTTCTGAGCGCTTTAATCGTACAGTGATGGAGCGTGCCCGAGCTTTATTGGCTGAGAGCGGATTCGGAAAAGAAATGTGGGGTGAGGCTACACTTACCGCTACGTACCTGATGAACCGTTGCCCCACATCAGCAGTACCGAAAAATAGTACCCCCTACGAAATCTGGTACAACCGGAAACCGGATGTCGCCAAGCTCAGGATTTTCGGATGTGCTGCGTATCTGCATATTCCGAAGGAGTTACGATCCAAGCTGGATCCAAAGTGCAAGAAGATGTATCTTGTCGGATACACTGTGAACGGTTATCGTCTCTGGGACCATGAAAAGAAGAAATTGGTCATCGGAAGAGACGTAGTGTTTGACGAAGAAACAATGTACCGTGAACAAGAAAGTGACAATAGTGTTAGTGCACCAAAAGTGATTGAACTAGAAATGGACAGACAATCAGTGAGTGATAGTGAACCAGTGGATCCGGAAGAAGTGGAAAGCTTGCCGGAAACAGAAGATCCGGAAACCGAAGAGGAAGAGGAGCAGCAAGATGCAGATGTTCGTCGCAGCGGTCGGACTAGGCGTCAGCCGGTCTGGTTCGATTGCTATGAAATGTGTGAAACTGCAATGAGTGCTGAAAACTTCGTCGAGGAGATTCCGAATACTGTGGATGAGCTTCGAAAGCGGAATGACTGGCCAAAATGGAAGACTGCCATTACCGATGAGATGGAGTCGCTCACCAGTAACAAGACGTGGGTCCTCACTTCGCTACCACCAGGTAAGAATCTTATTGACAGTAAATGGATCTTTAAGATCAAACCACAAGATGTTGGAGGAACTGAGAGATACAAAGCGCGACTTGTCGCAAGAGGCTTCTCTCAGCGCAAAGGATTCGATTACGACAGTACGTACGCTCCTGTAGCCAGTCTAACTACCTTACGTGTTTTTCTGGCAATTGCCAATCAAGAAGGTATGCATCTTCACCAGCTTGATGTCAAAACCGCTTTCCTTAACGGAATGCTTGATCAAGAAACGTACATGAGGCTACCAAAGGAGTTCGGAGCAGGTGACTTAGTAGCGAAGTTGGAGAAGTCCATATACGGATTGAAACAAGCCCCTAGGGCTTGGAACTCGAGATTTAATGAATTCATGACGAAACTTGACTTCATGCGCAGCGAAGTTGACAGTCGTTTGTATACCGCTATTTTTGCTGGAAAGTTGGTGTTCTTAATTATCTACGTTGATGATATTCTCATCGCCTGTCACTCTCAGGATGTCATCACAAGAATAAAAGAAAAATTGAAGAACGAATTCAGCATGACCGATATGAACGAAGTCAGAACTTTTCTTGGGTTAACCATCGAACGTCAGATGGAAGGAGGCGTCATGAAAATTAGTCAAAAGCGCTATCTCGAGAAGCTACTTGATCGGTTTGGCATGACTGATCGCAAACCGACACAGACCCCATTGGCTACAAATTTGAAATTGGAGAAATGTGACGATCCACATCAGTACACGAAGAAGCCGTATCGTGAACTCATCGGATGCCTAACTTATGTCACAGTCACATCTCGACCTGATATTTGTGCAGCTGTTAACTACTTCAGTGCCTTCCAAAACTGCGCAAATGAAGAGCATTGGAATCACGCAAAACGAATTTTGCGTTACATTAAAGGAACCCTCGACTTGAAGTTGGTCTACAAACGAAGCAGTAGCTCAGCGCCGCTTGAAGGATTCGCTGACGCGGATTGGGCCGGCGATATACGTGACCGGAAGTCGTTGTCAGGATATGTGTATCAAGTGTACCAGTCTACTGTATCCTGGGCGACACAGAAGCAGCAGACGGTTGCTTTGTCATCAGCTGAGGCCGAATATATCTCGTTGAGCGTCGCAGTAAAAGAAGCGATCTGGTTGAGGATGCTTCTCAAGGACTTCAGGAAGGAGTGTCCTGGACCGGTTATAATTAGAGAGGACAATCAGGCCTGTATCTCGATTGCCGAAGATGACAAAATGACAAAAAGGTTGAAACATATCGACGTCAGGTATCGCTTTGTGCAGGATGAGGTCCACAGAGGTAAAGTGAAACTTAAGTATATTCCGTCAGAAGATCAGGTAGCAGATATTATGACCAAAGGTCTAGCTAAAGAGAAATTTGAGAAGTTTAGAAACTTGTTAGGGATGTTGGCTTGAAGGGGGGTGTTAACAGTGTAAAACCATGTATATTATTATCCATCCAACCACCCCTCGTTGTGTGTTCATCTGGCAACACTCAAACTCTGTTTCCCGCTTAAATTCTTTGTCTTGAATAAAGCCTCACTTGTAGTTCGACCGTCACAGAGTAAACGTGTCGTTTTATTTCTCGCTGTCTGAAAGCCCTCGGAAACTTTTCGTCCGCCACGTTGTTTCGTTTGTTCGCGCCGCTCTTGAAATAGTTCAGCCTTTCCTTTCGGAATGTTTACCGGAGATTTTTCTTATATTGGATTCTTCTGTCCCTGAATAGTGTTGTCGTACAAGAATGTGCATTTGTTTACAGTTTCCGCTCAAAATAATACAAGAAATTTCCGTACAATCGATTCGGTACATTCGAATTCTTTAGAAGTTTCCACATTTCGACATTCCATGGAATTTTTTGTTTCAAGTTGAAGTGCTGCCCCAGAATATTTAATGCAAATTGGGTTGGTCCAAATGAAAAATATGTTGAAAAAAGGGTCTTAAACATGTTGAAACATTTTGATAAATAAACCTCCTGTTCGAATTTTTTAAGAATTTTCAACTTTCTGTTCATTTCCGGAGGGATAACCATTAATAAATCAAGAAAATGCGCCAAATTTAGTTCACAAAAGGAGACTCGGTTTTTTGCAATCCTCAAATTGAGTTTTGAGTTAAATATCTTGACCGTGCAGCTACACGACAAATTTCGCTGCACACGCTAGAAACTATTAAACCATTAAACTATTTACCCTTTATCATATACCATCAGATTTGATGTTTTCCGGATTACATCCATGGACCAATTTAATTGTGAACTCGATTCAATTACGCGGTATAATCAGAGGACTGAACCAGCTGTCAAATCGCATACAAACGCACCGTACCAAATTTTTGGTACCAGAACGTCAGTGTGGTTCCCGAAATGAAACACTTCACCCCATAACAGACTCGAAATAGGGTAACATTTTGGTTGCCAAACGCATCTGTTGTTGTCATACTGCAAATTTAGAATCAATTTTAACAAGGATTATGCTGAAAATTCTGCATTTTGTGCCCAACCTTAATTTATTAATATTACCAAAGATCCCTTTGATTGACATTCCCGAGCCGCAGATATCATTTTAAGGATTATTAAAAAATTGCCTCTGGTTGAAATTGTTGCAATGAAGACGGCCATGTTGCCCATATACGTGTTTCACTCATTTTGATTTTCTTCTTCCTGCGAGTTTCTTGACTGAAAACTTGGTCCGGAAATGTTTGCTTTCTTCAGCCCCTTGGGTATAATGGAATTTTCTTAAACGCGTTCGTCTGCACATCGATTGTATTCAAAATGGCTACGATAAAAACGCCAAATTATTCAAACATTTTCTGGTTAACGCGCGAGAACTACAAAAATGGTTAAAATTCATTAAGGAAAAATTCTTAAAAAATAACCATATTGCCAGTTTTTGGGCCAAAGCCTTAAAATGGTTATTTTTGAACCAAAAATGGTTAAATAAAAATGAGCGTGCATCGCATTTCTGTTCCGTTCGTAAAATTTTCAAACTTGCGAACTGTCACCACAAAAGGGAATGACGTCATCTTGAGTCGACCCATTACTTCTTTTATCAAGTAATATGCCGTGCATCCTTCAACTAGAGTGTGCTTTAGTGTGAGAAACCATGGTCAGTGAATGTCTACAGCCGCACCACACACGCTAGAAATGATTGAACCATTTATGTTTCAAAAATAACCATTTTTGACCTTTTCCCGGGAAATGTCATTTTATGAGTTCTCCATGAGAAGTCATAAAATGACTTCTAGGGCAGAAGTTCGAATATGGTTATTTTTCAACCGAATGAGTTTCTAGCGGAGAAGTTGAAAAAAGGTTATTCTTTAACCGTTTTTTTTAAGAGCTGCTGTGTAATTTGCAGATTTGGAAGAGTTTCTAGTACAATTTTCATTAAAATCTCCGGTTTCTATTCAGTATTCCTATTTATTTAAACAAATACACTATAGCATCAAAAGCCCCTCTCCTCCCACTACTACCGAATAAAAATCAAAAAATATATAACATAACGCCGGAAGTGGGGCGATACGCCTTGATGACATTTTGTTGATGAAAGTGGTCAAAATATCAATGTCTTCAGTGCTGTTCGTTCACGGGGGTGGGGGGGGGGGGTGGGCTGAGGTTTTTATTTTTGACTGGCGGGTATTTTTAAAGCAGTTTAGCCCGTTCCAGCTTCTTCCGGATGGTGAAATGGCAGTCGGAAGAGTATCTTGCATTTTCGCACCAATACCTAAAACAAAAATACTTTATTAGGTAACCAACCTTTCCATCCTTGGAAGGATTCAAAAGTATTCTAAGGAATGTTTAAACTTACCGGAAGTGTGATCCGGGTTCTCCTTTTAGGATATTTCAATATACCTGACTGACAGTGCGAGGACCAGTTTAGCAAGCGGCTGCGGTTGATTATAATTAAGGTGTTTCTATTAAAACTTCATGCGGGTTCATATCTCATCGGTATCCTGAAATTTAATTTTATTTATTTATTGTGAGGTAGCAATTTGACTTGTTTATGTTAAAAGATGAATTTAGATGAATATTTAAATTAAAATATTTACCTTTGATAACCACCAATAGATTCGATGTGTTCCGACAAGGACCGATTTAATCTCGAACTCGATCTAGTTTCGCGGAATGATGGAGTTTCGAAAAACGCGTTCGCCTGTAAATTGGCAATTTTCAAGATGGCTACGATAGGAAAACCAAATTATTCAAACATTTTGTGGTTAATGCTCAAGAACTACAAAAATGGTTAAAATTTGAGAAGGAAAAATTCTTAAAAAATAACCATATTGGCAGTTTTTGGGCCAAAGCCATAAAATGGTTATTTTTCAACCGAAAATGTTTAAATGAAAATGAGCGTGCAGTCATCATGCGGACTAAGCCGAAGCGAAGATCCGTCCTTGAAACTTTTAATTCTAAACTCAGTCGATTTTATTTTGCTCTGGTCATTCTTTGCGATTATAAATTGCTTGACTCGTGTCTTCAAATACATGGAAATTGTTGACTGATTGCTCTCTGCGCGTTCACATTTAATTAAGTGCGGCTGTATCTGAACGCTCAGCTTTTGGTCTTGTGAATCACGTTTGTCATCAACATTGCAGAGGAAAACCGGATTAATATTTTTGATTTTTCGAGTGAAACGCAAATTTTGAGTGTTCCCTGGCAAGGATTTTTTAGGTAAGTATCCCACGTATAATGTTTGAATTCTGGTTCTGTATATGTTACTGGAATCATGAAATGTTGCCAATGCACTCAAAGTGCGATGAATCATGGTTGGTTTTTATTGTGCAATGTTATTCTCGGAATACTGAAGTGTTTTACTGGACATGGATGGAATTAAATTGACTATTTTCATTATGTTTTTCAGGAACCACCAGTGAAAAGTTTCATTGGTCATGGAGAATGTGAACGATCTTCCAGCTGAGGTTAGTATCGTATCCTTGCCCGGTGTTGAATACTGATTTGAAATTCAAGGGTGATGCAAATCATCTTCCGGCCTACACATATTAGCACCTAAAGTTTTTACAGCAATTAATCTTTCTTTTTGCAGATTTTGATTCAAGTGTTTGACTTTCTAACAGTCAGCGAAAGAAAAATCGCCGCATCCGTTTGCACTTTATGGTGCCGTATCCTGCATTGCGTGAGATATCAGCGACAATGTAGGTTTCTGTTGGACAGGACTTTCGAGGAAGGCCTTTCGGACATGGAAAAACAAGTGCTTCTTAACTGCCGGAATCTATCGATCACACATTGGGATGAGGACAGTGAGGACGAAGAAGACGAGGAAGATATTATAGAGCTTAAGTATCTTTACAAACCTTCTCCGGAACAAAATCTGGCAGATTTGTTATTTAATCCCAAGCTCGATCTTGAAAGCCTAGAATTGTTCAGTACTTACGACAGTTGTCGACATATTATCGATTCCCGATTGCCACAGCTAGAAAATCTCCAAAATCTTTCTCTAAACTTTGATCAGAATCAAAAACCCAACAAAGCTGCTGATACTTCAGTTTGGACAATCCAGCACGATCGTATCAAATCCTTCAAATTGGACATTTCTCATAATGTAAAACCCTATCGGTTGATAACACCTCATCTGACATGTCTGGATGTGACCACAAATTGCCGATGGAATATCGAGCTGGTGGAAATGTACAGCAATCAGTTACAGTGCCTCAAACTGCGATTCGATGATGCAGAATCCATGGATCAAATCATAAGTATGGCCTTCCCAAAGTTAACAGAGTTGCATGTTCAGATGTTCGACGACAAAGATATCCAGGTGCGGTACGCTCGGATGAACCATCGCTTGACCCATCTGGAGAAGGATGAACAGTTCGTGCGGGGGATGCCTCAGCTGAAAAAATTGCAGCTGTACAGCAATTTGATGTTCTACCGGATGAGTGCTTTTATGGGCAGATATTTACGATTGCTGCAGGAACTCACCTTGGAAGAACAACAAATCGATTACGCACAACTGAAAACTGTAGAAACGTTACCACAGCTTAAGGTTGGTGATTTTTATTCTCTACTGTTCTGTTGCCATATACAACTTTTTCTATCTCTCAGACTCTAACCCTATTCCGGTGCGAAGTTCTCCAAACATCGTCCATGCTTCCCGCCCTGCAGCTTCCGCGACTGCACAAGCTTACACTATTGTACAACGAGTCCAGTATCGTGTTCGACAAAGGCCTTGCCAACATCACCCATCTGAAAATATCCCTATGGATGCGCAACAATCACAAAGTGCTGTATAAAATTTGCAATAATCTATCAAACCTGGAGCACCTGGAGGTGCGCGTCAACTCTAAGGTAACGATTTCAATTCGGGTTTCATTTTGAAACAGTAATTCATTTTTCCCAAATTTTATATAAAGCTGGTCAACACATCGCTGCGGCATCTGCACCGGTTAACTAAGCTAAAAAGTCTCAAATTAGATGACGTCGAACTAAACGCCCGTCTGTGGACTCACTGTCCGATAGTGGCTTCCGTCCAACGGCTAGTATTAATCAATTGCTCCTTCAAGCTCGATACGCTGCAACCGGTAGCTGAATTGTTCCCATCGCTGCAGGAACTATTTGTAGATAGGTGTTATATTAAAAACTGTGATCAGGAAAAGGTCGGAGACGAAGATGAGGACAGAGCTGAGGCTCTCGTTAGTAGTAGTCCTTGCTTTGATGAATCTTCCAAAAGCGACGAAACGTTCAATGTTGAAGATTTACATGGAGACAATACTGGGTCAACGGATGATAGTGATTCAGAAGACGAAGATAGCTCGTCCGAAAAACAGAGCCTTACTATAGATCGGGTGCGGCGGTGGTTTCCCCAAAGCCGAGTTTCGTTTAAGGATGCGTACTTTCGTTTTACGAACGATTACGATTAAAAAAGTTGATTTATTTGAATTTGTCCATGAGTACTTGTTTACGATGACTATTGCCTTATTTAAGTGAATATAATTACACAGTGATTGGTTCTGGAATCTTAGGAGTCTCATATCGATTCTGGCATACTTGAGAAACATTGCTCTCATAAAACAGCGCCGAAAAAACTGAGACTAGGAATTATTCATTGGGAACGACTCTACCCAGAATTTGAGTGTAGAAAGTTTGCAAAGCCCCCCGTTTGAACGATCGTGAAGCGCTACCAACTTAACAAAAATAAAAAACTTTACGAAAGCAAAATAAAAAGACAGAAGGCTACCGCTTCCGGACGCCAAATTCCACAGTTCAAACCGAATCGCCGTCGCGATCAGACGTGTTTCTACCGTGGTCTCTGAACTAGTTCTGACGAATAGTGCTTCTCAATCACGGACATCAGTCTGTTGTGACACCCACTTAGAAAATTCCAAGAATTAACACCTCCTCAAATCGAAAAGTTAAGCTCGCTCATAAAGAGCTAGTTAGCTACTATGGGGGAAAATCCCCCCCCATGGGGGCAAACCCCTCAACCCTCCAGCTCTAACAGAAGACGGATACCAGAATGGATGGATCCAAACGGCGAACATGGGCCGATCCAATTTCTATTACTCAAACCCAATTCTCCTGCCAAACTTCCAACATACCCGTTCATCATCTCTAAATCTGTCGAACTCGCCGCCGGAGAAATCATAGGAGGACATCCATGCGATCAGGGCCAGGCTTACCTGCTAAAAGTTAGATCCCAAAAACAGGTTGACAAATTGCTAGCAGTCAAAAATTTGATCGACTCAACTCCCGTGACAATAAATTTTCACCCTTCGCTCAACACCTGCAAGTGCGTGGTCACCTGCCGCGAAGCCGCAGGAGCCACTGACGAGGTACTAACACAAGATCTCGCCAACCAAGGTGTAATCGGCGTCCATCGATTCACCAGGAAAGTAGATGGAAAAACCCAACCCACCAACACTCTTGTCCTCACGTTACGAGGAACCACAGTACCCACCCACATACGTTTCGGATTTATACAAGCTCAAACCCGCCCCTACTACTCCCGACCAATGATTTGCCTGCAGTGCGGAAAACTTGGGCACACCAAAAAGCACTGCAAAAATGAAACTGCCTGCCTCAACTGTGGCGAAGAACAAACCCACCCCAACTGTGAACTACCTCCAAACTGTGTCAACTGTCAAGACGCCCACCCTAGCAACAGCCGCTCCTGCCCTGCCTATAAAGAAGAACAGGACATAATAAGAATCCGAACCGACTTGGGAATCCCTCACAACGAAGCCGTCAAGGAATACAGAAAACGCCAAAAACAATCAACATCGCTCCAACAACGCCTAATTCAAGCCACCACCAATCCAACAATTGCAGAAAAAGACAAGGAAATATTCGGCCTCCGCAAGCTGGTCGACTTCCTTACTGCCCAAATCACCACCCTCACCAACCAAGTAAAAAAACTGGAACTGCAAAAAGAAAAATCTCCCGAAACATCCGACAGTGACGCCAGCATGACCAGCGACATATCCACAGTCAGCATCCAAAACACCCCCAAGCGCTTCTGGAAGACATCCTCCGAAGATTCCCCTACAGGAAGCGACCCCAAAAATGGAAAACCTGCAGAAAAGAGACAAAAAAAGAAACGCCAACGCAAACCAGAAAATCCAACTCCTCCAACCATAGACCTCCCACTGGAATCCACTCAACAAGGTAAAACCGCAACATCAACCCCTCCCCAGCAGACCGGTAAGTCAACCAAACTACCAAGCAACTATTACGCATCCACATCATACCTAAAATAAAAATGGACATCCAAACAAGTTCACAAAACATCACCACCAATCAAACAAACAATACTACCGAGTCCAACAAACCAACACATAAAAAATATCAAAATTACGCCGTCCAATGGAACACCAGAGGACTCGTCAAAAGATTGCCAGATATTCAGATCCTGCTCTCGAACATCTCCCCAACTATCTTCGCCATTCAAGACATTTTAACAAACTCAAATATCCCACAAAATATACTGAAAGGCTATAATTTGCATACGACATCCGACCTATCATCCCGACAAGGCGCTGGGTTGGCCATAAAAGCCAATACCCCATACAAAATACTCAATATAAATACAACTTTGAACGCTGTCTGCGCCAGAGTGCACACCCCGATTGACCTCACCGTTGTATCTCTCTACATCCCCCCTCAATTACCCTACCACCAATTCACCAGCAAAATTGACGACCTACTATTCCAACTTCCCCATCCCTACATTATCATGGCCGATTTCAATGCCCACTCAACCAGCTGGGGCAGTACCCACACCACTAACAAAGGTACCTACCTGGAAGATTTGACAATCACCAAAAACCTGACTATACTAAACAACTGCCAACCAACCAGAATCGATCCTGCAACTGGTAACACATCCGCCCTCGACATCACTATGACCTCCTGGGAACTCGGTCCGAAATTCAGCTGGCAGGTTATCGAAGACTCCTTCGGCAGCGACCACTTCCCCATCATGATCAAGCTCGAACACCCTACACCGAAATCAGCGACCAGACCCCGCTGGAAATACGATGAAGCCGACTGGCTCGGCTACCAAATGGAGGTAGATAAACATCTCGCACTCTACCCACCTACATGCATCCCATCATTTACCAAAATCGTCATGCAAGCCGGAACAAAAAACATTCCGCGTACAAGCGGTGTCCCAGGTAAATCCGCAGTCCCCTGGTGGGGACCCGAAGTCCGTACAGCCGTAAAACTAAGACGCAAAGCCCTGAGATCTCTTAGAAGAATCCCCAACGATGACCCAAGAAAGGCCCAAGCCCTCACTGAATTTAAAACTGCACGATCTCGTGCCAGAGCAGCAGTCCGCATAGCCAAATCAAACTGTTGGCAAAAGTTTACCGAAGAAATCCACCCCACCACCTCCGCCAAAGTGCTTTGGAACAAAATAAAAGTCCTGAATGGAGAAAATCGCAAAAACTCCTTTCACCTTCTACTAAACCAACACTATACAAATGATCCCTTTGCCCTAGCCGATGCCTTCTGTAATAACTTTACATCTTTGTCCCCTCCCTCCAATACTCCATTGCTCCCCTTCCCAACCAACTCATCCCATAACCAGAGAGACTACAACAGAAATTTCGCACTCGACGAGCTGGAGTGTGCACTCAGAAAGGTCAAAGGCCTGTCCGCCGGTCCCGACGAAATTGGTTATCCTCTACTCAAAAACCTGTCTGCGGCCGGGAAGGGAACCCTACTGCAGATCTACAACCAAATATGGTCTAACGGCAAACTTCCTCAAAGTTGGAAACTGGGACTGGTCATCCCCATCGCAAAACCTAAACAAAATCCCCACCTCATCGACAACTACAGACCAATAACCTTACTTGACTGTGTCGGAAAAATTCTTGAACGAATGGTCAATCGCCGACTGCACGCCATCCTCGAAAAAGAGCAGCTGCTCGACAACCGACAATTCGCCTTTCGAGCCGGATGCTCTACAGACGACTATTTCGAGGAGCCAGAATCGTCCCTCGACCCACCGACCCTTAAACATCATCACACTGAATGCCTTTCACTAGACTTATCTAAGGCTTTCGATCGTGTAGATAGGATGGCAATCATCAATCAGCTGAATAACTGGGGTATCGGTGGCCGAATGCTAAACTACATAGCTGATTTTCTCCAAGATAGAAGAATCCAAGTGCTTGTAAACGGAACACGATCCCACTCAAGACCCATCCATGGTGGTGTACCCCAAGGCTCAGTAATAGCGCCAACCCTATTTCTTGTAGCAGTCAATTCCATCTTCGACAAGGTCCCGAACAACATCCAAACGCTGGTCTACGCTGATGACATCCTCCTGATATCATCCTCAGCCTACTCTAAAACTACCAGAAAGAGACTCCAGACAGCACTAGATAAGATAGCAAACTGGGCCCCTACGGTCGGCTTCCAGTTTTCCCCAAGCAAATCCCATCTCATTCACATCGGCCCAAACCGAAGAAGACTTGGCAAGCTCCCCAAACTTATTCTCAACAATCAAACAATCTCAATGAACCGCCATACCCGCCTGCTGGGAATATGGTTGGATGACCGTCTCAACTTCAAGTATCACTTGGACCAAACAAGAAAAAATGCCATAGGCAAAATACCTATTCTGCAAATTTTAGCTAACAAAACCAGCTACGCTCACAGAGACTCCCTCTTCCGTTTCCTCCACGGCTGGTTCCTACCATCGATTCTACATGGCATAGGCCTACTAAGTCGAGCCGATATGGAGGTAGTCATCAACAAATTGGAACCTCTGTATAACCGCTGTGTCCGAATAATAAGCTCAGCCTTCTGCACCAGCCCTATCCCCTCCCTGATGGCCGAAAGTGGCCAAATGCCGTTCAGATACATAATCGCTAAGCAGCTATCCTCCAAAGCACTTAGATGGCTAGCCAATGGTGGTTCCAGAGAGTCACTTATGGTTACCAGAACGAACCAGCTTCTCTCCGAAATAACAGGAAACGAAATACCACCAATCTGCCCGCGACCAGAACCCAAAATCCGATACTGGAACGACAAGACTCCAAAGGTGAACCTGACTTTGCTCCGACGGACCAAAACCAACGATCCCCCAAACCTCATCCAATCTCAATTTCAACAACTCGTTGAACATAAATTTAAACACCTCCCTCAAGTCTACACAGATGGATCAAAAACAAACTCCGGTCGGGTAGGCAGCGGTATATACCACCGAACCAACCAACTCACTCTCCCCCTCCCAACACAATGCTCAGTGTTCAGCTCCGAAGCTTTCGCGATCTTGAAAGCCGTCGAGACACATGAACCGAACACAGTCATATATAGCGACTCAGCCAGCGTGCTCACAGCACTGACACATGGCAGTATCAAACACCCCTGGCTTCCCTCAATATCGAAGATAGCTATAGAGAAACACATTACACTCTGCTGGGTACCGGGACACGCTGGTATCCCCGGCAATGAAGCAGCGGACAAACTCGCCGCAGCAGCTACCTTATTGGATCCCCCACCGATAGCCATCCCTCAACAAGACGCCTCACTCTACATCAAAAACGCCCTCCAAGAGGCATGGGACATAAAATGGGACTCGAACCACCAAGCAAAACTTCGGGAAATAAAAAACTCCACAAACAAATGGACCGACAGATCCAATCCGACCGAAAGAAGGGCCCTCACTCGTCTCCGCATCGGTCACACTCGCCTCACCCATGAACATCTTATTGCTAAAACCGACCCCCCCATTTGTCCATGCTGCAACACGGTGACAACGATCAAACATATTCTGACAACGTGCCCACAATATCAACACATACGACAGATTTGCCACCTTCCGCCTAGTATGCGGGAGATGCTTTCGAACTGTCCACAGGAAGAGACCAACATATTGGACTTCCTCCGCAAAACAGATCTATATCACAAAATATGAATGAGAAGAATGACCCAAATGGGTTAAACACCGTACGAATCGAGGAAGAATGACCTTAATGGGTTAAATTCCTATAAAAAAGGAAAAAAAAAAAAAAAAGACGCCAAATTCAAATTCAAAAACGAAATTCCACATATTTTAGTGGCGATAACCACAAAAATCGGTTCGTTAACTACTTTCAAGTCATTGATCCCGGTTTCAAGTTGGAATGGTTTCAGTGTGTGTTCAGTGTTTGTTCATTCGAATCTAGCAGAAAAAAAGGTGTATGTGTTCAATTTGCAGCACGAGCAGCTTTTTGTATTGATAAATCTCAAAAAGAAATCAGGGTACAAAAGAATAGTGTGAATCAACGGAGAAGTAAAAGGAAGTAAAGTAGTTCGGTGATCGATGAAAGGGGGGAAAGTTATTTTGCAAAAAAGGCATGGTGAGGTGACTACAAAAATGAGAACTGGGAATGAAGAATTATTGGCGGAAGCTGCCTGCATCCGATTCGGAATAAACCGAGGGTGGCGCAAAAGTTGCTGATCAAGATGCATGTTGCTTGTGCAAAAAGGTACGTGTATTCTATTTTACCCCTGCCCTTTATATTTTCCTAAATTCATTCCGAATTGCAAAGATCATGGTAATAATATAACTGAGCAATTAATTTCGATTGAATAATTAACTTCATCGTAATATCCAAATATTTTTCAACAATTTTTATTTCGAAACCACCATTATTTTAAAAGTCACCGTGAAGTATGTCTTTATTTCAAAACATTTCATACTTTTCGAAAATATGAAAAGCGTATCGCAATAATTATCTTGTGACTATTATTGTTTCTGTGTACTTCATGGTAAAATAAAAAAAAGCCAAAATGAACATTGTCAAACTTCCTTATGTATTTACAAATTTTCGTGTAGAGATTTATTTTGATCTCGCGCCCGCGCCTTGTTTTTGTATATGCACCAAGGTTGTCAAAATGTCGAAATCACATGAAAATCTATAACATTCCGTTGTTGACCTTTGAAGTGTACGTTTACCGTGGAGTGAATAGTCTTTTTTTTTAAGTTGTATGATAGTGGGAACGTGGAAGATACTGGAAAGCGCATTTAATCCTGAAGGGACTATTTTGAAGAAAGATAGTGGCCATCATATTGGAAAACATCGTGTGATGACGTGCACCACTGCGGCAGTTTCGAATCCGAACAAGGAGGGCGGAGGATTTCGGAATTTGAGATTATGTGAGGACACAAAAGTGAAACGAGAAAAAGCGAAGCCACGAGGTCAAGTTTTTTTTGCCAGGTATTTACCACTTTGTGGCATTCTTCCTTAAAACGAGGTCAAGAGGTCGATCAAGAGCACGAAGTCAAGCGAGGACAAAGGAGACGGATTCGAGGTTAACCCTCCAAAGCTGTTCGGGTCAATATGACCCGAAGCGCTCATTTCAAACATCTTTACATCATTCCAATATACTGAAGAACTGTAAATTTTAACAGACCAAGTATGTTCTATGAAAATGATGATCAAATTAACGACAAAAAACTAAAATTATTGTTTTGAAAATCGGTTCATTGAGAAATGAAATACAGCTATGCAAAGTCAAAACTGAAAGTCATTTTTTTAAAGTAAGATTTTTTTCTACCAGAAGATCTTAGATAGCGGTCAAAACTTTCATTGGACCCCAACATATCTATACATTGTCGGATAGATGGATTCTTGTCGATTTCAAACATCAATGAAACACTTAAATACATTAAAGCTGTCAAAAGTTATGAGTATTTTAAAAATAAAATTGATTTTTCGAACTTTTTTCTTTTTGAACCAGTTTATGATAATCTGGAAAAACATATCGACTTTGTTTTTAAATGTTGAGTAATTAGAATAAATTACCTACACAATGAATATAGTATCATCAAAATCGGTTAATATTTATAGCCAGGAGAACGAAATCAAACCACAACTCAAATTTCCTCGAAACGGATATTTAGCGAACGGCTTTGGAAGGTTAAGGAAAAGCTAGAAGAGAAATAGAAGGATTGCGTTTACGAACGGAAATAAGGTGGAAAATATTGTATCTTTTCATGACCTCGGTACTTGCGGTAAAGAAACCTTGAATGATTAATTAATAACGGGCTGCTGTGACTAGTCCTGATTCACGATCGGTTTGCGCCCTTACAAAAGGAAAGGGTTGTTGTTGAATTTTGGGTATTAATAAATCTGGGAACAAAGCACTATATTGCTATCTCTCTACATGGTTTATGATTAAGTCAATTTATCTTCATCAGTTTTCATTCCGAGTGTAAAGTCGCGAGGCGTCGCGTGGTTTTTCTACAAGCGGATATTTGAATTACGTTTTTCTTCGAGTTATCTACAACTAGTGTTCTCGATTCTCGTTGTCGCAATTCGCGAAGGCATTAGATTGGCCTGTTTAGTGAAGTTTCGCCACAGAAGAAGAAATTGATTCCTAGTTGACGATTTTAACCAATTGGATAATTTCTAAAGAAGCCATTGTTCCAATTTTATACACTTGCTCTTCACGAAGACTGAGTGACCATCCTTTATTGAGTGCTCCGTTGAGGGGTTCTCAACCCTAGTGATACCCTTTCTCTTGTTCAAATATAAACAAACCCAATATTGTAGTACCATAAAAGAAAAAGAGAGGGCTGGTGATGCCCAATGGCAGGCACGAGTGCCGAGCCTGCGCTTAAAGCGCCAGATCCTTTGAGGGATCAACGAGTCCTAGGTGACAATCCAGTGAGCCGACTCCCAGGATGGATTGACCCTAAAGCAGGCGAGCTTATTCATCATTCATCAGTTTTGTATGTTGGGTTTTGGCTATGTCGATGAGATAAAATTCCTTTATGAATGATATTATGAGATCAATCAATCGAGGTTATTCAAACTAACGCGATCAATACCACGCGAAGGAGAACTTAGTACTCACAGAAAATATGAAGATAACGGTGCAGAGTGGAAAAGTCCCGGAAAAAGTAACCATCTATGGTTGTCCATTCAAAACTGATATGTATACGTTTACCCAGCAAAACAGTGCTTCAAATGCTGGAAGTTTGGACACCTGGAAAAGTTTTGTGTATCCAGGCAACGGTGCCAAGTCTGCGCCATGGTGAATCCTGGAAAAGGAGAAGATTGTCACAATGTGCCCCATTGCCTTTGTTACAAAGGAAGGAGATAAGGAATGCCCCGAGAGGCAAAGAAAGCTACAAATAACGGATGAGATGAGAAGAATATTATAGCCTGATATTTCTTTGTAAGTTCACTTATAATAAAACACCGATCTTATTCGCTTGACAGTCTGATCTGAACTGATCATCTCCTTTATTTCTAATGATCCTCTCCTTGTTGCTATTTATCTGTTCGTGTACCGTAGGGTATCGATTACTGACACGACAGTCCTTCACCCTTTAAGATTCGATTATAAAAATATACATTTTAAAATAAATATTCCATTCAATTGGCCAACGCCCACTTAGCTTTTAACAATTCAAACTTATTAATATAACTGATTAAAACATGCGCAATTCAATTTTACTTCATTTCGGGAAATTCCTTAGAGAACCTTGAGCGTCTTCTTCGCGTCTCCTTTTTATTCGCATTGATCTTCTGACACCTGTAATTACATGATTAGAATCATTTAAAACATTTTCTTTTCCAGAACTTTTAGGGTAATCTCCGTCAGGAAATCCAGCGAAATCAGGTTCTTCATCATCTTCCCGGAATCTTTTGTTATTCACAACATGTGCTAGGACATTGTTCGCCCGTGATCCTTCAGCTCTCAGTTTCAATTGATTTCTGTGCGCAGATGCAATGTGACCATTGATTGATATTTGGAAAACATTGATTGACAATCTTTTAACAAAAATTGCCTCTAACCAACGGACAAAATCCTTTCTATGGTTTCGATACCATATTTTATCCCCCATCTTCAAGTTATTAAACTTATCCGACTTTTTAACATGTTGATCTCTTGTATCTGTTTTGCTGTTTATAATTGGTTGATTTGAAGATAACCTTTGTTTGTAACTGTTCTTAGGATTTATCAAATCCAATATAGTTTTTGGTTTGAATGATAAAACATGTTCGGAAGGAAAGTTCCCACTCTTTGTTAAGCAATAATTTATCAGAAAAAGGTTAATTTTCTCTTCTATATCCAAACTCTTCATTTGAGGATCAAGGAAGAATTTCTTCAAAACTTCCTTTGCAGTTCGTACAGTCCTTTCTGCCTGCCCATTACTTTCGGGGTGATACGGAGGACTTTTAAGAACCACAATACCTTGCTTTTGCATAAATTTAACAAATTCAGCCGAATTGAAAGGTGGTCCTCCATCGGTTACAAGAACATCGGGCAAACCAAAACGAGCGAATACATTTATAAACTTTTTCAATACTTTTTTTGCAATCTGTCCCAAATCTCATGTATTCCAACTCAATCCATTTTGAGAAACTATCCACAATCAACAAAAATACCTTTTCTCCTAAATGGAAAAAATCCGCGTGAACGCGACTAAAAGGGCGAGTAGTGGGTATCCAAGGTGAAAATACTTTGTTCTTAGTAACAACTTGTGTTCGATTACAAATCTCACAGTTTTTTACGTAATTTTCGATATCTGTATTAATACCAAACCAAAAAACTACCCTTCTAGCTAACTGCTTTATTTTGACCATCCCAGCATGATTTGAATGCAACATTTTCAAAATGTTAGGTTGTAAGGTTTTCGGAATAACCACTCTTTTTTGGAATAACAGGCAGCCCGAATGTATTTCCAAGTCATGAGCTTGAGCTTTAACATTCTTAAAAGCGCGGTCAACTCTTTTTGGCCATCCTTGATTTATGAAATCAACGATTTTAGAAATAAAAGGATCTGTTTTTGTTTCCGCGGAAATAAGTTTGAAATCTATTGGCAAATTTTCTGAAAAGTTAAGACTCTTGACAAACTCTTGGTCTAAACTTCGTGGTACTGAGCAAGGAAGAGGAAACCGCGAGCAAAAGTCCGCGTTGTCCATTTTATTTGAAGGTCTGTATCTAATCTCAAAGTCATATATCGAAAGTTCCATGATATATCTCTGTAAACGGGTTACAAATATAGATTGTTTTCCTTCTTTGCCAAATACTCCAAGTAAAGGTTTATGGTCAGTGTATAAAACAAACTTTTGACCGTATAAATAACGGTGGAATTTCTTTACACAAGTCACCACAGCCAATGCTTCCAAGTGTAGAATTGGGTACTTTTTTTGTGAATCGTTAAGGCTGAAAGAAGTAAACATAATAGGTTTTTCTTGATCACCTACATAATGGGCTAAAACACCCCCCAGACCATGATTACAAGCATCTGTCACCACAACCAGAGGCTTTTTATCAAAATACTCCAGAACCTTAGATTTAAGAAGGTATGTTTTACACTTTTCAAATTGTTCGTTACAATTTTCGTCCCAATTGTATTTGGAATCTTTTTTTAAAAGTTTATAAAAGCAGTTCAATCGAGAAGACAGGTTTGGTATAAATTTACCGTAAAAATTTATTAATCCTAAGAATGACTTAAGTTCATTAGGATTACTTGGTGGTTTAGCATTTGCAATCGTTGATATTTTTTCAGGACAAGGTTTAAGTCCATCTTTACTAATGATGTGTCCTAAGAACGTCAGTTCTTCTACGAAAAACTTACACTTGTTGAATTTAACTTTGATGTTAGCTGCTTCTAACTTTTCCAATACCTGATACAATCTAATTTGGCATTCATCCTTGTTTCTTCCCGAAACAATCAAATCATCTAAATAGCATGAAACTCCTTCTAAGCCATGCAAAATTTGATCCATCACCGATTGGAAAACGCTTGCGGATGAGGACACTCCTTGTGGTAACCGATGATATTTGTAAAGACCTTTGATTGTGTTAATAATCATAAATTTTTTTGAATATTCAGTTAATTCCAACTGTGTGTAAGCACCTGCTAAATCAAGTGAGCAAAACACTCTTGCTCCTGATAAAGTTGAAAAAATATCCTGAGCAAGCGGAAGAGGATATGAGTTCGGCACAATAATCTTATTTACCGAAACTTTGCAATCTATAACAAGCCTCAAATCATTGTCTTTTTTGACAATAGCTATCACAGGTGATGCCCACTCACTAGCTTTCACCGGTGTTATTATACCACTTTTTTCAAGGGAATTGAAATGCTCAATAACTTTTTCTTTTAGCCTCAATGGCACTGTATAGGCTTTTTTAAATATTGGACGATCTTTTTTAAAAACTAAGTCACCTTTGTAACCTTTAATTGGCGTAGAAAAATCCTTATTGAAAATTGTTTTGAATCTATGTTTCAAATTTTCAATAGTTCGTTCATGTTCGTTTAAAAAATTAACATTATTAATACTCAAATAATTTGTGAAATTCGCTCTCCAGTTTCTGTAAAAAATATCAAGCCAATCACGTCCAATAAGAGGAACAAAATTACTAGATCCTTTCAACACAATCAATGTTACGTGATATGTTAAATTATTCACCGAAACATTTACTTTTAGGCAACCCAAAATTGTCAATTTTGCACCGTCTACTACCGACAATTTTCTGTTACATGTTTCCAGAGCATGTTGAGAAAGTTTCTCAAAAAACATTTGCTCACTGATCACTGAAACAGCTGATCCACTGTCGACTTCCATCCGAAAACTTACCCCATTAATACATACATATACAAATACAGGGTCATTTACCTTAATAGACATACAGTGTAGCTCATCATCCGAATCACCGGGGTCAGGCTTTTTGGTGCGTTTGAAGTCGAAGCTTGGGGTTGTGTTTTCGGTAGAATCGTCCAAGAACCGAATTGATTGTTGAGACCTTTTTCTTTCAAAACAATTTCTTCTTATATGTCCCTTGACATTACAGAAACTGCAAACCACTCCGCCTCTTGATCGATCACGGGAGTACGAACGATCCCTCTGCTTGTAGCTGAATCGATTCTGACGATCGCGAGAAGAATGAACCTCTCGTCTGCCACCATCTCTGTACCTTCTCCAGTTGTCGCGATCATCATTCCAACGTCGACCAATCCGTTCAATGGCGCTTACTCTTTCAGTTGTCTCGATTCTAAAAGAATGTTTTGCCATCTGTTCTCGAGCGATTAATATTCTTTCAATTTCTTCCAAATTAGGGTTCTCCAGCTCATAAATGCGCTCTCGAGCTTTCAAATCTGAGGCACCGAGGGCAATGCGATCTCGGATTTGATTATTTTTTTCCTCAGAACCAAACCCGCAGCTTTCAGCCAACAATTTGACATCTAAAATAAAATCTTCGACCATCTCTTCCTTGCCTTGCGTTCTTCCATAAAATTTCTCCTTTCGTTTCATTTTTCCATCAGTTTTGTCGTAACGGGTTTTCAATCGATTAATTACATCAATATATTGTAGCGAGTTTAAATCGACTCCAGGAAAAAGTTTTTTTATTTCGCTAAATACGGTTGCGCCTCCCACCGTGATAAAAAGTGATTTTCGACTGGATTCCGGTACGCTGTTATAATTGAAGACATATTCCAGGCGTTCCGCATAATCAGCAAAAGATGTACCTGGTACATATGGTTCTACAGATCCAATGAAAGTATTCATTGTTTCTTAACTTTTGCTGTCGAGAAAAAAAAAATCCTCAGAGAAAACTCAATCAACAAATCCAAACTGTTTATGTCGCGCGACACTATGGAACAGATTGGTCAGTTTTTTTTTTGTTGCACTGTTGAACGCGACAAAATATCGATTTACTGCAAACAATCTCAAGTGTTGCAAAGAATGGATGAACTAAATAATAACCGAAGGTAACTCACCTCTCTTATTGCGCTCACGAGAAATTTCTCGCTTTACAGCTTGACCAAAATTACCGCCGAAAAATGCAATGGTGGCGAAAGAACGCTTTCAATCCCAAGATGCCCTATATGATCGGATAAAACGCGATTTTGAACAAAATCCGGTTCCACAGCACAGTCCACCTTCTTAATACTTCCTTCAAACCACTATTTAAGCACACGTTATTTGTTGAATATCTGGCTATACTGTTTTTTTTTATTTTCCAACACTAGACAATCAGAAACCCACAATAATGATTTACGGCTCTATACTTAAATCCACACAATCCGCATTCAAGCTTTGTGTTACACACAAAATAGGCGGTGTCCTTGCCCTCGTCGCCACTATTATAGCCTGATATTTCTTTGTAAGTTCACTTATAATAAAACACCGATCTTATTCGCTTGACAGTCTGATCTGAACTGATCATCTCCTTTATTTCTAATGATCCTCTCCTTGTTACTATTTATCTGTTCGTGTACCGTAGGGTATCGATTACTGACACGACAAAGAAAAGGAGTTTCCTTTAAAGAGGCGGAAAGAATTTTCCCGAAATTATCCAACAGGTTTGATATTCTTCAGAAGAAAGACGATTTTCCCAGCATCATTACTGTGGACGAAAATGACCAAGGTTTGCCAACCGAACAAGTAAACTGGGGCACGCAAAGGTTGAGGCTATGAAAAACTTACAGCCAACGCGAGGCATTTGATTCTGGAAGAGGGGACAAAAGAATTTCAACTGAAAACGAGCCATGCAATGCAAACTTCGTGGAAGCGGTAGTAGCTGGAGTGAGAAGGGAACTGTTGAGATCTTCGCCGCATATTGAACTGAGAGATCAGACGACCGAAAAATTGAAAAGTTGTAAAGACGGAATACAATCTGATGAATTAGCCATGTTCCTCTACGGAAGGTTAAACGAAATTACAGAACGAGAGTTTAATAGCACAATGCAGAAACAGAACAGGACAGGAAGACCACCCAAGTAACCATAAGCACTAAAGCTTTGCATTTTTATAGCTTTACACCAGCATTCAAAGGCTAAATTACACTATATCAGCACATCAAGTGCAATTTTACATTACAACAGCCCTTCGAGTGCTATGCTGCATCATGTTAGAATTATACCACTCTTTTAAAATGCAACTTGCATTCTATCAGCTTTGCTCAATGCTTTTGAAATGCAACATTGCTCTAAATCAGAATAACAAATGCTATATTTTCTAAGCATTGAATTGGCATCACACAAGCTTGCTTTAATGCTTTTAAGCACTTTGTAAGCACTACAGTGGCATTAGGCCAAAGCACATTAGCATTGATTGATGCTGAATCAATGCAAATTCAGGGCACCGGTTGCTAGAAATTTGATTCAAATAGGTCTTTTTTTTTTCAAAGATTTAACGCGGACCTGATAGGTTCACAGGCAGAGTCAATGTCAAATGTCAGAGCCACATATGTCATGAGTTCGATTCCAGGTCATTTTCAGCTGAAAAATAAAAAAAATATCATGTAGAAAATTCAATCCGAGAGATCTCCTCAATATGCATAAGCGAATATAAAAATAATTACAAATTTAGTATCATGACCGAAAAATGAACCAACAAAAATCCAAAATTATTTTTTTTTTCGCATGGTCGAACCTCATTCGAACGCCATTTGCATTTTCCCAGCATTTTGCCCGCCAACGCTGTAGCATCAACCAATGCTATAACAGTGCTTTTATAGGGTTATACCAGTTTCTGCACAAATGCAGCAGTTAATTTCGCCAAACCTGGCTCACAGAGCTAAAATGATGCACAAAATCAAGCACTATAGCTGACGCTAGAGCAGAGTTGATGCTAGATTTTAGTGCTTATGGTTACTTGGGCAACTCAAAATGGCCAGTAAAAATTTAAAAGTACTCCAATTGAATATACAATCAATTCGACCACGCGACAAAAAAGAGGTATTATCCAGATTTATGGAAAGTAATGAATTTCAGATAGCGTTATTGCGAGAGATATGGTTACCAAATAGGAGAATTTCAAGTATCAAAACGCAGGCAGACCGGATATGGAGTAGTAGGAGTGCTCATATCAAACGATCTGACTGCAGAGGAGATGGGGTTACCAGACTTTAAATTCCTAGAAGGATGAGTTGCAGTGCAGATAATAAGAAGCTTCGACCCTGTAATCCTGATTTCTGTTTATCTTCCACCAGATGGGACAGACAGCCAGTTAACTGTTAACCAGCAAAAAGCGTTAGCCACGAACGAGATTAAAATATTATTTGATTGGTTAGAAAAGCAATCCGGAACGATCTTGTTGGGAGCTGACTTTAATGCTCATCATGAAGCATGGCGAAAAGATTTTCCTACGTGTTATAGAGGTAAACTTTTGGGATGATTGAAAATTCAAGATTTATTCTATTAAATGATGGTAGTCCAACAACTATCAGTTTACCAGGAAACCGTGATTTAGCAATTGACATCACATTGGTAACTCCAAGATTAATAAGAAAAGCCAGCTGGAAGGTTATAGAAGAGGATTTTAGATGCAACCACCTGATAACAGAAATTGAACTCTCCAGTTCTATCGAAATTGCAAAAATAAAAATAACAAAAGTTCATTAAAATAAGGTAGTAGAAAACCTTAATAAAATTAGGCCACAATTCTTGTATGATGCAAACGAAATGCAAGGAATATTTTATGAAGCTATACAACATGGTTCATATGTTATTAAAAACAAAAAAAAGCAACTTTTTGAAAAAATGGTAGACCCAAAGAATAGACCAAACATACCAGCATAAAAGAGAAGCATTAAAAATGTATAATAAAAGTAAATTGTTGGAAGATTTTATGCGATAATATGCGAAAACAAAAGTAGCAACCATCCGATGTACCTAAAAAAGTAGCACGCATCGATAGAATTGGCTTAGCAATAGAACAGCACATGTGAGCTTGGGTGATTTTTTGCCCGGTCGGACACAATCTCATGTGTTCGACCCGTCCGTGTTTCAATGTGGGTAGGAATGCGATGGGTTTCTTCATCGCTTCCTATCAACATTGAAACGGCGAGCGGCAAAGAATCACGCAAGTAGTTCAAAAGCTGTTCACAAAACAAAAGTCCTGCTCACATTTTCACCAACTATTCAATTTCTTCTACCCAAAGCGCTCTAGCTTTGATCTTTCCACCTATAATACTTTCATGTTCTTTCTAAATATTCTACCTTGAATTTTCATAACTCGCCGAAATGCCAAAAATTAAATAAGAGGAGAAATTTAAAAGAAAAAGAGTCATATTCAAAAGTTAAAAGGGCAAAAGGGCCCCGCTTTAAAAAGACCCGTAGGCCTAATGAATGTGAACTTAAAATTAATAAACTCTGAAGTGAAAAATAGAATTGCAGAGGTTGCCGAAATCTTGAACCTAATTCCCAAAAAATTCTTTTGGGTTTCGGAAATTTTGTTCGGCGCAGACTTATGTCAACTTCCTAGTAAACTCCATTTAAGAAGCAAAAGCAAAGAAACAGGAATGTATAGTGGCCTTCTTAGATATCTCGAGAGCTTTTAACGAAGTTAAATCAGAATACTATTAGAAACTTTCGCCTTGCAAGGTATTCCACAAAAATTTATATCTTGGTTGCATTCCTACCTAAGTTGTAGAAGATTAGCACTTAAAACGGATAATGGAGTAATTAGAAAAACAGTATCGGAAGGTTTACCGCAGGGGTGCCCGTTGTCCCCGGTTATTTTTAATCTGTATACTGCAGGATTACACCAATTACAAAAAGAAAACTGCACTTTCATCCCATTTGCTGACGATATAGGGCTTTTGTTACCCACACATACAAGAGGTCTGTTGGGCACACATCAACGGTTTTTATATGAAGCAAAGGCAAAATTCAACTAAAACTTCGTATTTTCCGTGAGTGTGTGCGCATTTTCTATAAAAAAGAAGCATTTAATTGGTATAATGCTTTTGTGGATATTTAATAGAAGAATAGTCCGGAAACAAGCACAGCAAAATTTTAAAAACCTCAACCATCTATGTAAGGCACTAGCAATGGTTGACTCAGATTCTTTGTAGGCAGACTCTGGTCAATCTTAAAGAGTTTTCAACCAGTAGGATGAAGTTAAGGGCTTCCGTCGTAAAATTTATCAAAAAACTTTAGCAATATTTGGTCTACCTCCACTGAAATTGATCGAACCCATCACAAAATCTTAATTTTTTCAGCAAACCTCACTCGCAATCCCAAACAAAACTTACAAAAAAGTATACAAATATACTGGCTTCTTTATAATGTGCTGTAAAACAGAAAACTTTCAATAGTTTTCGTAAATTACTTGAAAAAAAAACCTTCTTCCGTCGAGTCGTATTCATTTTATATGCAGCTGTCAATTTTGTTTGCCCAACGGCTTACTTATACTAATGCACTGTACAAATGCCCTATTGCTGTTTTAGCAATTGATGATTCTTTGAATGGAACTGAATCACAACTAAACAAATATCTTAAAAGCCCAGACGAAACAATGAAAAAAATTAAACCTAGAAGTCAACCCTAGTACCCCCCTTTTTCATATAAAAAATGGACCACTTGAAAGTAAAAATAAATGGAAATCAAATAACAATTAATAACACACAATATTTTGGATGTACACTCGATCGAGAATTGTGTCACCGAAAACACATTGAAAGCGTCTCTCATGAAAGTTCTCGCTGGACGTTTCTCCCATGCTAGTCCAAAATCCCTGGTCAAAATTGGAAATGCCATGATTAGAGGCAAATTAGAATTTGGAGGGCGGATCTTACGGACGGGCTGCAGAAACCTATTTACAAAAAATTCAAACCGCACAAAACGCTTTTTTGAGAATAGCTTTAAAATATTTGAAATCGACCCCAATTCACGTAATGCTGTCTGAAACAGGACAACTACCCATGAAAACAAGAATAGAACCCCTAACCAAAAGGGAGTAAATAGGAAGTGTCTTCAACATAATCAGCTTGTCGAATTTGTCGAGAAAATAGTGGCAGCTGGGAAGCTAAACGGCTCATATTTTACCAAAATAATTGACCAAAATTTAGACATGGTAAGTCAAATGCATCCTAAAGACCCTGACATCGCGCTGGAAAGTAGGCTTCAAAGAACTTCAACAGTGGACATAGATTGGTCGGTACGAACCACAATGGCTCTGCAATGGCAGACAAGTTTCGTTGAAATGAAAATTACAACCTATCGCAATTGTAATATTATTTTTACGGACGCAAGTAAAACGGAATTTGGCACAAAAAAAATCTTAAAATCACACTTAAAATCACAAAAAATAATCAACAATTTTTCCATCACAAATGCAGAGATAATGAACATACTGATGGCATTGAATTGGATCCTTCAAAAAGAAAACACTGAAGCAGTAGTGAAATCTTACGCAACACTAAGGAACTACACAGAAACTTCATCGCATGGAACATCTTTAAACTTCTACCTAAGAAAGAAATGAAGAAGGTCCAAATCCAATGGATCCCCAGCCACTGCGGGATGTTAGGCAACGAACTAGACGATCAGAAAGCTGTTAGAAAAACGAAACAGGTTCAATCAGATTTCACTTCGCTCACAGCAGGGGACGTAATTCTCCTGGCTAAATTGGAGGCTTGGGACTCTTGGAATTCACAATTCCAAAACACAAGTTTAACCAAGGGAAGATTTTACGCTTAAATAGAATCCAACCCATTAAAACGAATATTGTTTAAAGAATTGTTATTGAATAATAAAGAAAAAAAGAATACTATCATGTGGGCCACCAAATCCAAATTTACCAAATAACATGCAAAGTTTATGAGTCGATCCAAAGCTGTAATTTTATAATTCATCTAGTTGTTTTCAAACAATTTTGGGTGAGGGAATTAGTAAGAGAGTTGTGTATGATCAAATAGTTTCTAAAACCTGATTCGCTACCCGTTTACGAAAAAATCATATCTCAAATAGTCATCGCGATACACAGTTGTTGAAATAAATAGTGAAGTTTTCTGTAAACGTTATAACTTTTTTTGAAAAATTGTCTATACAGGATTTGTGTTCGTCTCTATAGCATTTAATAAAATTAACAGAATCTTATTCAGAACTCTTCATTTGGCATAAAAAAATTTTACAAATCAGAAAAAAAATATTTTAAGTTATGTATGTGTATAAAAACGTTAAAATACAGGGGCCCAAGAAACCCCACATCATGTGGCTCATGATTACCCCCCCCCCCCCCCCCTTTTTGATAATTCATGAAAAAAATCATTTCCATGGGAAAGGGTCTGTCAAAACTGAGTCCATCGTCATATGAGCATATTTTTTGTTGTGAACTTCATGTCAACTTCATGTTCATGTTTATGATTGTTAAGCTATCAGACATAAGACATGTAAATTTGAACTTCAAACCTGAGCCCTGAGACTTCGGTTTAGGTCTCACCCCTCACCTCTCACGTTCACTTATCAGGTCTCGCTTCTAACGTCTCATTTCTCTTTTCGCATGTCTCATTTATTGTTTTTCACGTCTCAGTTCTCATATTTAACTTCTCTCATCTTACTTCTCACGTCTCTCGTCACATTTTTTTGTTTCATGTCTCACTATTAACGTGTTACGTCTAATAGCACCCTTCTCACGTCTCACTTCTAATTTCCCTAGTCTCACGATCACTGATTTATTGGATATATAAATGGAGGTGACCTGAGACATGAATCAAGAGACATAAACTTAAAAAGGTGCTCACGTCTTACTTTCCATGTCTCACTTCTTACGTTCCATGTCCCATCACTCACGTTTCAGTTCTTGATTCTAACGTTTCATTTCTTTCATCGCACTTATCATTTCTCACGTCTTACGTCTCACTCTTCACGTCTCGTTTTTCAAATCCCAACTTAAAAATCTCAAACGAATTTCGGAACAAGCACTTACTCGAACTGAAAGTTACTTCTCGTTTTCTGGGTCTGATTAAGTGGTTAGGCAGGCAATTTTCGAAGAAAGAAGGTATCACGTACTGAGTTGGATTATTCGGGTTTCGTTTATTATTTTCATGAGATTTTTTTTGTTGATTTATTTCGCGTTAAGTTTTGAATCACATGTAGTACAATGTCAACTGCCATAGCTGAAAAAAGGTGTGAAGTTAATTTGTTTAAGCTAGTAGTAGTTCTGTTCTGCTTGTTTTTGCCTTATGATCACGCCTAGAATTAATTAATGTGATTTTTTTCATTTTTTTTCTTTTTATTTTTTATATAAAAATTCTATTTTCAACTTTAATTACAAAAACAGCTTAGCATTGTTTTAGTGTTTTTTTTTTGCAAATAAACGCCGTACTTATCTTAGAATATTCCGTTTGACCTTAGACACCTAAATGACTTTTGTAGTTAATGAATTAATAACTGCGTAAACATTTTAACCTACAATTATGTTTCGGCATATTTTTCCTATAGTATTCATTTTATTTAGCAAGCTCGAACCGAAGGCAAGCCGTATGGAGCCGAACAAAAAAGTAAATTAATGAAAAACCGAAGATACTGTCGCGTCAACAGGATTCGCCTACGTGTGTGAGTGTGTTGCTTGAGTGAGAAAACTGGCGATTTTTCTCATCACAGGCATCAATCGGCACGGTTTTGGAAATCCCTTTTCGAAAGAGCATCTTCTGGTGAACATAATAATGTCCATTCGATCGACCAACGAAAACTGGCGATTTTTCGCTCGTCAAGCGAATGACAGCAACGGTTAAACAAAGAAATTAACTTTTAAATCCTAAATCTTTCATAAATAATAAATAAAAATATTTTTTATGACAAACAAAAAACAACGCTCCGGCGATTCTTTCACCACACACGCGCGCGCTCTCATTCATATGGTTTCTGAACAGATGTAGAAACTTTTTTAACAATGGTTTGACTCAAATTAAGAATCCATTGAAGACCAAAATTGAGGAACTGGCGATTTTACACAATCCTGTCTTCTAATGGTTACTTTGAAACTTTATTCGCAAATATATTTTAAGTCCCCTAACAACTGTATCTACTTCCAAAACAAATCCAAATAATTCTTTTCACATAAAATGATGGTTATTTTCTTTAAAAAAAACAGCTGTCTTTACCGATTTCGTCTCCTGGCTTCAAATGAATTTTTACAACTTTACTTCGGTTTCTATCCTAGAGTATGTACACTGTAAAGAAAAAACCACATATTTTCTAATCTTTTGCAATTGATCTACCTCAGTTGCTCTACAGCTCTGAAACTTGCTACCTTTAGCGCTATCTCTCTTTTTTCTCATTCTTTCTAGGGGACTATCTGTTTCACTGGAAAATTCTTGCTAAGAAGACCGGAATATGTACACTGTGAAAAAAATGTTTTACAATCGCTTGTTGTAACGCTCTTTTTCTATCTCTCTCGCTTATCATTTTTCTGACATTCTTCATACACGCTAACTCGCTGCTACACTCTGGAATCTCTAATCATTATCATCGATTAGTATTGCATTTTTTAATTCTTCTCAACGAAGAAAAGCTAGTTATTATAAATAAGAAGAAAATAAACAGAAAAAATACTTTGAACTGATTAGTACAGAGACGACCGGCCGTTTGGGGAAGCTTTTCTTGAAACTATATGTTATCATAGGTCTTTCCCCCTCCTCCCCGACCTTCGGCATCGAACTGAGAACGGTTTCTTGTTAGCACAAAAGTGGGCGTGGTGTTAGGTATTTCGAGTTGTTCCATTTTTGTTGGTTCGTTCGTTTCCGTTGGGAATTTTTTTTTCGGTCGTCTCATTTGGAGTTTTTTTTTGTTTTTTCCCGGTTCAAATCTACTAGTAGGTAGAGAGTACGATGGAGGGGATTACAGCCTAAATGGGGCACGCTTTTCGCTCGGTGTCGTTCCTCGCGAACTTCGATCCGGTCGGGTGCTTCCGGCTGTTCCGGGCGTTTGAGGTTCTACGGAGGTTCGCCGGGGCGTCATCATGCCCGATGGGGTCGAGGTGCCGCTCGTTTTCCTATTTTGGGGCGATAAGAATCGAAACTTTAGTATTGGTAACTTGGATTTCACTCTCAAACAACTATAGGCAAATAGGAACTACTAGATACTAGGCACTAGAAAGAAAGCAAGAATCATCAACAAAGGCGAAACATGCAGCACAATATCTGGGCAACATTGTGTTTTTTAGCTAGAAGGAGTTGCTTAGAACAAGGAGTCGCGTAGAAAAACAAATCTAACAAGATAACTGCACAACTCACAAATAAAAAAAACCATTAAAGCTTAAGTTGATTTGGAGAAATTTGGGATAAACTATTTTAAGTAAAAACAGCAAACTTCATGTGCCAACAGATGTCACCATGGATGGCAAAACTCCTCAGATCGGCTTGTCCAGTGAAAGAGAGTGCAACTTTTTTCGTCTGCTCCCTCCCAAGCTGTGCGGGGAGAGATAAATTACATTGCAATCAAGAGTGAGATAGTCAACACATAAGAGTGAGCACACTGACTGGACTCTTAGGGTAAAAATTCGACCATTTTCTGTCTAATTTTTTTTCTAATTTTGCAGGTTTTCAATACCGTCGCGACGGTAGGTGGCGAACCTACCATTTTTCCGATACAAATGCCCTGTAGGAAAAATGTACCTGTTTAGGCCGATTTTATCGTAGGAATTCCCTGTTTTTTAAGTTGGGTGGCACTTTCTAACTGGGATAGCATTTCTTCAAATCGATCGATGCGCACTCTGGAATCGACATTGCGTGCTGTTGAAAAAATTATCCCACAAACGAAATAACGGTGCTGTAGAAGCCTTAATCTATGCAACAGAAGAGGTAATAAGTTAGCTGGCTTGTGATTTATTTCGAAAAACACCATTTAAATCAGAGATGCCAAGTGGTTGTGTCAAAAATCAGGACAACGCGATGAAAAAAAAACTTGGATTTTTCAGGACACCACTAAATTGATAGAATAACATACAGCTCTGTTTAGATTACAAAAATAAAGAAATGTTCACAGATTTCACAGATAATATTAATTTTGTACGTACACCAAGAAGCTAAGAAAATCTTAGCTCTGAGACTAAGAACGTAATACATTAGACCAAGGACCTGATACCTGAGACATTAGACCTGAGACATTAGACATTAGACCTGAGACATGAGACTTGAGACCTGAAAGATAATATCTGAGACCTTAGACAAGAGATATGAGACTTGAGATGTGACAAATAAGACATGGGGCATGAGACCTGAGGCCTGAGACTTTCGACATGACATCTGAGACCTGAGACCTGCGATATGAGACCTGAGAGTTGAGACTTTAGACATGACACCTGAGACCTGAGACCTGAGACCTGAGAGTAGAGACTTGAGACATAAAACGATAGACCTGAGACATGGGACTTTAGACCTGAAACCTGACAAGCTACTTGTGTTAGTACCGCGAGAAGTTAGTTTAGCTCCGATTTCGACTTGCGATCCCTCTAGTGAAAGGGTTTGACTTGTAGAAGACGAACAAAAGTGTCGCGAGTTCGCTAGTACAAGCTGCTAGTATTAGTACCGCGAGAAATTAGTTTAGCTCTGATTTCAACTAGCGACCTCTCTAATGAAAGGGTTTGACTTGTAGGTGACGAAAAAAAGTGCCGCAAGTTGAAATCGGAGCTAAACTAATTTTTCGCGGTACTAACACTAGTAGCTCATACCAGCGAACTCGCAACACTCAGGTCTAATGTCCCATGTCTTAGGTCTCATGTCTCAGGACTCAGGTGTCGTGTCTGAAGTCTCAACTCTCAGGTCTCAGATCGCAGGTTTCAGGTCTCAGGTGTCATGTCGAAAGTCTCAGGTCTCAGGTTTCAAGTCCCATGCCTCAGGTCTAGATATCAGTTGTCTTAATTGTCAGGTCCCAAGTGTCAGGTACCAGTTCGCAGTCTCAGATCTCATGTCTCTAGTGTCAAGTCTCAGGTCTCAAGACCCTAGTCTCAAGTCTCAAGCCTCAAGTCTCCGATCTCAGGTATCAGGTCTCAGGTTTTAAGTGCAAAATACATGTCTTATTGTCTCAAGTTTCAGAGCTGCAGTTTTGAATGGTCTTTTTTTACACGGTTTTCCGCAATTAGCACGGTTTTTTTACACTGTTTTCGGGAATTAACAAGGTTTTTTATACGGTTTTCGGGAATTAGCACTGTTTTATTACACGGTTTTTTTACGCGGTACGTATATCAGTGTAAAAAAAACCTTACTGTATTCCATAAACTGTAATTTTTGTAATATAAACTGTGGATTTTTTTTTCTGTTTTTGGGAAATCATGATAATAGATTGTTAATTATAATTGATTTTTATCAAGAGAAATGTAAAAAATACCCAATTGTCATGACTTTTCATTCAAATTATTGCTTTTCCAATCACAGAAAACCATCACAAAATTTCTTAGTTAAATCACAGAAATTCAGATTTTTTTGCGCAAAAACACAGAGTATTTTTCGGCAATTTTGGCCTGCAGTTTATATCGGAAAACATCATTTAAACATCATCTGAACCAAAGATTATCATCGGTTACACTATTTTATTAAAGATTTGTATTAGGTTTTCATAATTTTACTATAAGTTTAGTTATAATTTAGATATTTTTTGAAAATCAAAACAAATCAGGACAATTTACAGACCTTTTTTTCAAAAATCAGGACAATTCAAGCGTTTCTGAAAAGTTATGACGGTCTCCCGAGAATCAGGACAAATCCTGATAAAGCAGGACACCTGGCACCTCCGGGTGGGAGTCTAAATACATTTTTTTTTTCATTTACACTGAGGTGTATCATCAGAGATGCCAATGTGCCTGATTTTTCAGGATTTAACTGATTTTTCGAGGCTCAGCCTGACAACCTGACAAACCATTGAATTTCCCTGATTTTTGAAAATATGCCTAATTTTGCCTGATTTTTGCGAATGTGGTGAAAAATGGGAAGTAAGGAACTGGATTAGGTACCTTTGCTGAAGTGAAAAAGTGAAAATGTGGCCTAACCAAAGCAATCGAAAAATTCCCTTTGATTCATATTTAAAAAAGGGAATCTTTCGATTGCTGTTTCAGTAGAGTTTTTCAACAAAGTAGGTTCACAACACACATTAGAGTGATGCGATGACCAATAAAAAAAGGTCATCACTTTGAGCGAAATTTCCGTTACTTTAACAAAGCCTGATTTTTATTTCAACAGCTCCTGATTTTGAAAAAAAAAATCTTGGCAACCCTGTGTATGACTGAAACACTAGGGCGCTCTAGCTAGATTTCTCTTCCTCCCACTCAGATGCGAAATCTCTCACACTTGTCGTCCGAGTCGCTTGCAGGCAGCCTATGTAAACTCGGATAACGAGTGGAGCCAGTGATGTCAACCTTCCAGATTTTTTCTGGATCTTCCAGACTTTTTGGACTTTTGTCAGACATTTTTTTAGGTTCCCAGACTTCCTGACTTTTTTACATTTCTTCCGGACTTTTGAGTTTCGACATGAATTTTTTGACAAAACATTTAAAATTCAAATTTTTGTTTCAAAATGGTAGGAAATGATTCGATTTAGTAATTGAAATTGGTAGGATATGACGCCAATTTGGAACTTCTTTAAAATTTAAAAAAATGATACCGCTTTTGACTCGCACATATTGAAATTTTTTCTCTAAACTCGAAAATGGGCATTAATTTGGTTAAATGGCAAGATAGTGCTGCCATCTATGAATTTAAATTAGAGAAAAACTGTTTGACTATTAAAAAACATTAGTATTTTTGAACTTGAAGCCTGTTTTGCCTTTCTAACAGAAAGGTTTGGTTATCGGTCGATTTGAGAGATCATTAATTATGGGTCTTAGACATACCTTTATAGGTACCTATCGACTCAGCTCGACGAGTTCTGTTGATGTCCGTGGATTTGTATGTGCCATTTTAAAAATGTCTAGAACGTTTTTGCGAAACTGGGCTGCACAATTAAAATGATTTTAGTCTCAAAAGAATGCATTTTTTTTTCTACACAACCCTTTCAAAAACGGGAAAAAAACAAAATAGTTGAAACCGTTTTCTTTACCAAATACATATCATACTTATTATGGCATAAAAAAAAGTTGCTAGTGGCGCCTCGAAGCAGCAGCACCAGCAATCATTTATAAATTGAAGATAATCAAAATAAAAAAATAATATTTTTATTAACTCGAGAATTGAACCAAAACCCTTCAGATCCCAAGTTGCAAGCGCTATCCAATAAACCATCGGCACGCTTGATTGAAAGCGGCTCAAACTCAAATAGGTAAAAGGCATTACTAAGACGCACCGTGGTCTGGGCAGTTTCTCAGTCTGCTGGGGCAAATACGGCAACAGTGTTTATATCTTACACTTCTTGCTTTTCAATGCAGCAAATGGCGGATGGGCGTTTCCTTCAGAGTCCGCCATGCCTATAGACATTATAATTTCATTTATGAAATTATAGTGTCTAAAGCCATGCCGGGTGTCAACAAAATGCAGAGCCGTACAGGAAACTGCGTTGGGGGGGAATTTATATGAAGATCTTATGACCCTCGTTTTTTTTACTCGTGTTGAAGAATGAATTTATGTTTTTTTTTTCATTTCTACATACTCATACATAATTTAGATTCAATTTCAGATGCAGAATTCAGATTCAGTTTTCAAATTCAGGATACAGGTTTAGGAATCAGAATTCAGGATTCAAAATTCAGAATTCAAAATTCAGATTCAGAACTCATATTCAGATTCAGAATTTAGATTCAGAATTCAGATTCAGAATTCAGATTAAGAATTCAGATTCAGAATTCAGATTCAGAATTCAGATTCAGAATTCAGATTCAGAATTCAGATTCAGAATTCAGATTCAGAATTCAGATTCAGAATTCAGATTCAGAATTCAGATTCAGAATTCAGATTCAGAATTCAGATTCAGAATTCAGATTCAGAATTCAGATTCAGAATTCAGATTCAGAATTCAGATTCAGAATTCAGATTCAGAATTCAGATTCAGAATTCAGATTCAGAATTCAGATTCAGAATTCAGATTCAGAATTCAGATTCAGAATTCAGATTCAGAATTCAGATTCAGAATTCAGATTCAGAATTCAGATTCAGAATTCAGATTCAGATTCAGAATTCAGATTCAGAATTCAGATTCAGAATTCAGATTCAGAATTCAGATTCAGAATTCAGATTCAGAATTCAGATTCAGAATTCAGATTCAGAATTCAGATTCAGAATTCAGATTCAGAATTCAGATTCAGAATTCAGATTCAGAATTCAGAATCAGAATTCAGATTCAGAATTCAGATTCAGAATTCAGATTCAGAATTCAGAATCAGAATTCAGATTCAGAATTCAGATTCAGAATTTTTGTAAATTTATTTTCGGCATATCGGTGAAAAATTTAGATTCATGGAGAAAGAATATCAGAATTAAAAATTGATGAAGCTGGATGTTGCGAGGTAAAGTATGGTGTACGTTAATAAATTTTCCTTGCAAAAATGTTCTTTCGCTCTTTTCATCATCCGTAAAATTTCTCCTCACTTTATCAATTTTCAATTCTGGAATTGTTTCTCCAAGAATACCAATTTGCACAGTTTTTGATAAATTTGCGATGACTTAAAGATCATTACGCATGAAAACACGATTTTGTTTTGTGAAAACTTTTTTTCACAATTTTTCTGAAATTAAGTTTGCTGCATACTTTTAGGGGTAAAACCATACTAGTTGTAAAATCCGAAATCATAAAAAAAAATTTGGATGAAAGAAATTTCAATGTTGAAAACCGTGTGATGCAAAACAATCAAAATGAGATTTACAAGATTAAGAATTCAGATTCAGAATTCAGATTCAGAATTCAGATTCAGAATTCAGATTCAGAATTCAGATTCAGAATTCAGATTCAGAATTCAGATTCAGAATTCAGATTCAGAATTCAGATTCAGAATTCAGATTCAGAATTCAGATTCAGAATTCAGATTCAGAATTCAGATTCAGAATTCAGATTCAGAATTCAGATTCAGAATTCAGATCCAGAATTCAGATTCAGAATTCATATTCAGAATTCAGATTCAGAATTCAGATTCAGAATTCCGATTCAGAATTCAGATTCAGAATTCAGATTCAGAATTCAGATTCAGAATTCAGATTCAGAATTCAGATTCAGAATTCAGATTCAGAATTCAGATTCAGAATTCAGATTCAGAATTCAGATTCAGAATTCAGATTCAGAATTTAGATTCAGAATTCAGATTCAGAATTCAGATTCAGAATTCAGATTCAGAATTCAGATTCAGAATTCAGATTCAGAATTCAGATTCAGAATTAAGATTCAGAATTCAGATTCAGAATTCAGAATTCAGATTCAGAATTCAGATTCAGAATTCAGATTCAGAACTCAGATTCAGAATTCAGATTCAGAATTCAGATTCAGAATTCAGATTCAGAATTCAGATTCAGAATTCAGATTCAGAATACAGATTTAGAATTCAAATTCAGAGTTCAGATTCAGAATTCAGATTGAGAATTCAGATTTAGAATTCTGATTAAGAATTTGGATTAAAGATCAACCTGGAATTTGAAATTGGAACTTATATTCAAATATTAGACTAAGTGTTGTAACTCAAAATTCAAACTTTAGAATCAGAATAAGATTTCAGATTTAGTTTACAGAATGAGATTAATCATTTAATAGTCATATTACTTTCCCCTCCTTTTGTGGGAATTTTTCCTCTATGCATGGTTGAGCTCTAAAAAAGGTATCATGCTAGGGCACGCGTCACGGCTATCCATCAATATTGTAGTTGGTTTTACTTATTCAGTAAAAAAAAAGCATAAAAAAACAGTAAGATTCGAACCGTGACCAGCAACGTGAAAGTTCTGGTTGCTACCACGGCACCATTTCAGCGTGTTATAAATCTTGGAAATTCTACTGTTTAAATACCATTCTTTCCATACATAAAATGAGCTCCTTACATACCAGTTCGCTTTTCCCCAAAAAAACGTATCAGGCATCATTTTTTTTATATTGAGATTGGAATTTTTCGTGTTTGAATATCTGAAATCATACTTATATGATTCAGAGGGAAGGAATCTATCATGTATATTCTATATTATTTTATATATTTCCAAATATAATTTAAACTCTGTTAGAAAGGCTCCAATCCACTGTTAAGTGTATTAAATCGGGTTTTTTGGTTAAAACTCAGCCTCAAATCTATGTTTCATCATTTTGCATCATATTTAACATTCATAAATGAAGAAATCAAGCAGTTTGATACTTTTATAGCTCAAATATCAAATTTCATAACGCAAGAGGAGCATCTCTTAAAACCCCCTTTTAATACCTTTGGAATTCTGGAAAACTCCTTAAAATGCCGTTATCTATTCAAATAATTCGTAGAAGCATTATTATTCACTTTTACACATTAAACTTTTAAAATTAATCTTGTTTTTGTTGAAAAACTCAAGTGGTGCTATTCTTATTTCGCACCCTTTTTTCACATTTTTGGTCCTCAACGCCAATTGCTACGTCCAAAAAAAGTAAACTTATGCTTGATATATCCGTTAAACGATTCAGAACAAACTGTGGAAGAAAATTTTCGTTATTTTCTATCATTAATATATCAACAAGCAAAACACATAGTGGTGCTATTCTTATTTCGCTCACTGTAGATTCAATTAAAAATTTTCAATCATTTTCTCGAAGATGCTGAAATTAAAACATTAAAAATGACAGGGAAGTCTAACATTAAAAACTTTATCGGTTCCGTTAAAGTTTACTGGCATTAGTGTTTTTAACGAATACAGACTACAATATAAGAAAGAAAACATTTGAGGGTGATTTAAAGGCAAAGAAAGCTACTAATTGCGGACAAAAAAACATGCTTAGGTTAAAAACGACTTCAAAAAAAAAAACAAAAAAATTATTGTTTGCATATCGACACACATCTAGTAAATATAGGCATTAAGACAATCTTTCAGAGTGGGTCCATAGAAAAAATTACCCCGTTGCTGAATTCGTCGAAGAGTTCGACACATTCGATGTCTGTCTCACGGGAATCCGAGAGCGATGACTAGTGGAAGTAGTATGGTAGTATTTGTTGGCAGAGGTAGTAGTAGATAGATAGCAGTTGTTACGGTAGTAGTGTAGAAAATAGCAGAAAAAATATTTACCGTTAGAGTGAGATTACTTATTATAGATAGAAATTTTAGTTCGCTCCACCATGGCAAGAATCGAAATCGAGACATTTGTGAAAAGCAGTGATAGAGTCAGAACAAACGGCAAGTAACATTTGTCTTTGTTTTGCATTGGCAGATTTGAGGCCAGTATGTTACTTGACCAATGTTTCGACTTTTCAAGGTTTATGAGCGATGGTGGCTCCAGAGAGTGACCGATGATATTTACCTGCTATTTGGTAGTCCTACTAGTGTTGGTATGCTTGATGATCGACTCATGCCACCGTTTCTAGAAAAAGTGTGTTACACAATGCGATTTCGATTAGTGTTCGATTAAGGATTAAGATGCGCTGAATGAATGCAAAATCTTTTAGGTATGTTCTTGTTGAAAATGTTAAGTGATGCAGATGCAAAATTCGATTTCGATGTCAATGGCATTAGGTTGTAAGTAGATATGATAAGTGGGGACCTACCTGGTTGGTGCGGGCGATGCTGCTCCTGACGCCGTCCTCGACGAGACGCCATTGGTTGTGGTGGTTGTTCCGGCACCGCCGACCGAGAGCCGCGATGGCCGAGCCGTCGTTGTCGTCGTTATCCGGCGGGTTGGAATGCGCGAGGGTGTGGCATCGTCGGTGCTGTCCAACGACAGAGTTGATCCGTGACGGGACGGTGGCTTCGATCCGGCTCGACTAGCCGGCCGGGACGTGGGCCGAGAATTGGCCCGGGAGCCACCGGGTGTCATTTGAGATCTGTAAGTTGTTGGAGTTAGTAGTGCTGGGTTGGATGTTCGAGAATTGGATGGGCTTGAAATCTTCCGACAGTTTTTTTTTTTTCAATTTGATAGCTAACCAGCTAAAGGAAAGATGATCAAAATGATCAATTTCTACTACGATTTATGGACTCGTTCAAATCGATTTGAGTTTGGATGTCTGGACTCCAATGTTCCATTATCCAAACAAATTTTAAAACATCCAGGTTTCTCTTGTGATTGTTTTAATGGTTACGTCAGTAATTTAGAAGATTTAGTTAAATCGTAAGTAAAAATCAGTTGCTTATTAAATTATGGTTTTGTTGATTTTCAAATTATTAGTAGAAGTGCAATGCATTTCGTAAATCACTCACGGTATTCGAAAATATAAATCAATTCAATAAACATAGGAATTTTAATCTTAATTCTGAATATCTCCAGTTTTAAGTACAAGACAATATATTAGATCCCTCTCTGGTCATGATAATGCAATCTCAATATGATTTGATTAAACATAGATACATGGTTTCCGAATTGTGAATTCGTATTCGTATTCTAGTTCTTGGACATGATTCAAATTTTAGAATTTATGTTGTAAGGAGTGTACCGAAAATTAACTATAAACATATTTGGGCCTTCTACTTATAACGCGTGAACGCGCACAACTGTGCTCACCTGTATGTAGCATCTTGATCAGTCAAGAGTGAACCAGCGCTATGTTTATTATAACAACATTCGTTTCTCCCAAAATGTCGCGAATTAAAAAAGAAGTTAAAATTCGTGTGTTGGGCATTTGGATGCGAGAGAAGGGCATTTTGCAGAAGCCAGATGCGCATTCTCATGGACGATGAAACTTATGTAAAAGAGGATTCCAGTACTCTTCCGGGACCACAATTCTACACTGCAGCTATTGGGGAGGATGTGAGTAACCACGAGAAGTCGATAAAGGTTGAAAAATTTGGCCAGAAAGTGCCTGTGTGGCAGGCAATCTGCTCCTGCGGATTGAAGTCGGCGAGTTTCTTTACAAAAGGAACAATAAATGCAGATATCTACCAAATGTAGTGTTTGCAGAAAAGATTGCTGAGAAAACATACGACTCCACCATTATTCTGGCCGGATTTGGCGTCAGCCCACTACGCTAAATCCACTCTTAGATGGTTTGAAGATAACGATGTAGATTTCGTTGAGAAAGATATTAACCCACTAAACTGCCTTCAGCTTCGCCCCATAGAACGATATTGGCTATCGCCAAGAGCGTTTTCAAGAAGGATGGTAAGGCTAACAGGACCATGGCGGTTTTCCAAGAAAAACTGGAATGCTGCGCCCAAAAAGTGTGATCCAATCAGCTGTACAAAACCTAATGAAACGCGTCAAGTCGAAAGTCCAAGAATATTACCAATAATTACTTTTTTACTTGTATTTCTTTATAAACTGTAAAAATAAGTTTTTTAAACACTTCCGAACTGTTTCTTTGTTTGAATCATCATTAAAATCAATGCAATGAAAAAAATGTGTTTATAACTTATTTTCGATACACTCCTTATTAAAAATTTTAAAATCAGAAACTAGGGTCTAGATTATCGATCTGAAATTTTCCAAATAAAATAAAAATAACAAACGAATTTTGACACTAAACCATTTCAAGTTATATATTTTTTTTTGAAGAAATTTCTGACAGAAAATCTGAATTCGTATCGATGATCCGTTGATTTTTTTTTCTTTTTTTTTTCTCCCTTTTTTATTTTAATACAAATAATAAAATATGAATCCGAATTAGCATCTGAAATCTAAATCTAGTCTAAATGCAAAATATGAATCTGTTTCACCCCTAATAAGGAGTTCTGAAACTGATCCTGAAATATATCTAAATCTTTGAATGTGGAAGTAAAAATCTGGAATTGTAGTCTTAAATTTTATAACCGGAACTGGGTTCTCAAATTTTTATCTAAAATCAGTACTGAAAATCGATCCAAAATCTAAATTTTAAAACAGTAATCAAAACCTGTCATCCCAGTCAGAAATCGGAGGCTGAATATGAAATTGGGCTTGATAAAGCTTAAGATAACAGTTTTCAGATTCAGGTTTCGAATTTTCTCATCCACAATTAAAATTTTGATTTAAGATTCAGATTTTAGGTTCGAATTACAAATCTTTCCTGCTTCACAATTCAAATTCGAATTTGAAAATTCATTATCTGATTTTAGCTTGAGGCTCGGATTGAAAAATTGCCGGATTCAATTTCGTATTTCAAATTCAGATCAGAAGTTTTAGATTTACGTATCTGAATTTATGACTATTAATTAGGATTTCAGATTCCATTTCACGATCCAGATTTCAGAATAAAATTTGGGAATCAGATAGAAAATTGCAGATATTAGTTTGAATACTGATTTCAGATTCATATTCAGATTTCAAATCTGGATTTAAGAAATCAGATTTCAGATTCAAATTTCAGATTCAGATTTCAGATACAGCTTTCAGATTCAGACTTCAATTTCAGATTTCAGATTCGGATTTCAGATTCAGATTTCAGATTTGGATTTCAGATTTAGTTTTCAGATTCAGATTTCAGATTCAGATTTTAGATTCAGATTTTGGATTCAGATTTCAGATTCAGATTTAATATTCAAATTTTAGATTCAGATTTCAGATTCAGATTTCAGATACAGATTTTAGATTCAATTTTCAGATTCAGATTTCAAGTTGAGATTTCAGATTCAGATTTCAGATTTAAGATTCGGATTTCAGATTTCAGATTAAGATTTCAGATTCAGATTTCAGATTTCAGAAGCAGATTTAAGATTCAGATTTCAGATTCAGATTCAGGTTTCAGATTCAGATCTCAGATTTCAGATTCAGATTTCAGATTCAGATTTCAGATTCAGATTTCAGATTCAGATTTCAGATTTAGATTTCAGATTCAGATTTCAGATTCAGATTTCAGATTCAGATACAGATTCAGATTTCAGATACAGATTTATCAATTTTCAGATTCAAATTTCAGATTCAGATTTCAGATTGAGATTTCAGATTCAGAATTCAGATTTAAGATTCGAATTTCAGATTCAGATTTCAGATTTCAGATTTCAGATTTCAGATTCAGATTCAGATTCAGATTTCAGATTCAGATTTCAGATTCAGATTTCAGATTTCAGATTCAGATTCAGATTTCAGATTCAGATTTCAGATTCAGATTTCAGATTCAGATTTCAGATTTCAGATTCAGATTTTTGGTTCAATTTTACAAATACCGATTCTAGATCATAAATTTTAGAATTCCAAATTCTGATTTTTTATTTTAAATTCGGTCTTAAAACTTCAGATTCAATATTTGAGCTTCAGATTTCCAATTTCCAAATTAAATCAATGTTCTGAAATTGTTATTTTAAATTCGGATTTGAGGTTTCCAATTTCCTATTCAAATTTCGGATTCCAGATTCAATATCCGGATTTAGATTGAAGTTCTAGATTTGGATTTGATATTTGCAATCTCGAAATTTTTAATATCAAAATTTAGATTTGAGATTTTATATTTAAGATTCCGAATAAAGACTTTATATTCAAATTCAGATTCCAAATTCCGATGTCAGAGTTATATTTTCGATAGAAAGTTCATATTTAGATTTCTGTTTTTAGATTACATATTAAGAATTTAGATTCAAAATGTTCCGATTTTAGATTTTTCAATTTAGGTTGAGAATTTTCGATGTAAAATTCCAAATCTCAGATGTAAGATTTTATATTTTTAGAATAAGATTTAGATTTCAGTTTTTAGATTTAGATTCAAGTCTCAAATTTCTATTCTCAAGTTTCAGGATTTAAGTTTCAAATTTAAGATTTTAAATGCAAATTTAAAATTAGATTCGGACCTCAGATTCAGGTTCAAGCTTCGAATTTGGATTACAGATATCGAAACCGACCGAATGTTTTCTTTAAAATTCGTTTCTACAAAGATCGCGTAGCGAAACTCTGTTCTTGAAATGAGTATGTAAACTGAACATTCAAGCTTTCCACACTCATGTTCTCTTCTACGAAAACTCTACACAGGGTTGCCAACATTTTTTTTTTTCAAAATTCAGGAAACTAGTGAAATAACAATCAGGCTACGTCAAAGTAACGCATATTTTTTCATTTCAGCAATGGTACTCAATCCAGTTCCTTACAACCCATTTTTCATCACATTCGTAAAAATCAGGCATATTTTCAAAAATCTGGCAGAATCAATGGCTTATCAGGTTGTCAGGCTGAGCCTAAAAAATCAGGCAAATCCTGAAAAATCAGGCATCTCTGCCAACAAGTTTTCTACATTCTACACTCATGATCTGTCAACTTCTCTTCTACGAAGAAAACTCTCCACAGGCTCTCTTATTGAAACTAACGCTTCCGAAAATCAAAATTTCCGAGTACACGAATCGGAGCGTGCTCTCTCATGAACAAGTGTTGCCAATCTCCTAGCTGTTCTTTTTTTTCGTTTATTCAGAGATATTTTTTCGGATGATATCGGATTTTGAAATGATAATGTCAGATTTAGATTCGGAAATTAATGTTAGGTTTTAGGTAGCAGGTATCAGGTAATCTTCTTGAATGAAATTTTTGGTTTTTTTCTTGGATCCGAGTTCTAAATTGTTCTTTCATTTCTGTAATTTTTTTCACATAATATTATTTTTATTCCATGACTTATCTAAATCATCAACACTCATGGCAGATTTTCAATTCATCAGAAGTCAAAATAAAAATATGAATAAAATTTGAAATTATTTAAATTCCAGAAAAACAAACTTTTTCCTGAAAAACTTGGAAAAAATAGTAAATTTGCAAAAGATACATTTTAATAGTTTTCTAGAATACTAGAGTTTATGTTTAACTAGAATATTTTTAACAAAAAATTTGGCATTAACTGTGCTTCAAGCTTTCGAGAATATTTCTGAACGTATCCGATCGGGCATTTTTACTTTTTTACCCAAAAACTTGGCAAAATCCGGACACTGAATTATTTTTCGACTTAAAAAACCGGGCAGTACCCGGGCTAATCCGGTCAAAATTTCTCATAAAAATTCAAGTGAAAGGGTGAAAGATAAACACATAAAAAATATTTTTCATAGAAGCACATCGGCGGCATTTTAATTTAATTTACAAAACATAAAAAATGTTTACAAGTTTATTTCGATGAAACAAGCTCAATAAAATTGTTTTTTAGGATACCAAAATCATAAATAAAGTTATCTGTAAATTTGAGTTTTTGGATTTAAGTTTGGATTTTTTTTATATAATTCCTGGAAATCTGGAATGGTTCCTTCCTTTTTTTTTGTACGGGATTTTCATCCTCTGGGATGATTCATCCCTAAGGAATGGTTCCTTCCGTGATTCCGAGGCATACAAAATTCAAATATAACGTTGAATTGTTCAAACATTTAGGCTTCAGGAAATCGTTTAATATTCATAAGGACTATTTTCGACTATTTTTAAATTCCGAAGAACCTAACAGACATTTTCATTCTACTTGAAACACTGGTATCATGTGGCAGGAAACTCACCTGATTGGCACTACTGAAGTTTTGCGGCTGGGCGTCTGGAATCGGCCCGGCGTTCCTATGCTACTTTCGTTGTCGCTGAGCGAGTCGGGCGTCGAGGCCGACAGTGACGAACGGGATGGCCGGGACATCGAGATCGACTTGGACGATCGTTCCCGCACCTGTTGGAATTTTCCCCAAATAAAGAAAAAATAGATTAGATTCAGATTTTTTAAAGAAAAGCAGCGTGCTATAAGGGTCAATGTTTTATAGCACGCTGAAAAGAGTCGCGTCTAGACGGTTGAGACGTGTTGTTTATAGCACCAAGACTCAAACCGAAGTTGCATACAAGATTTCATTCGGGCGATTTTGTTCCAACAACAAAATCAGTAATATTTAAAGAGAGCGAAAAACAAACATCGCAACAAATATTGAGGGAGTAACGGAAAAACATCGCACCCCACGACTGTGGGTTGGGAAAAGCGTTGTTGATAGCACGAGGATGCAAAATGTTGGGATATGGCTCAAGTGGCCCACGTTGATTTTTAAATAACGAAAAATTCGAACAACTTTTTCTTTTTAAAAAAACTTACCCAATGCGTCGAGGGATGGCAGTGAGGCGCATGTGGACTGAGTGGCGTCGAGCGGGATCCCCCGCGTATGAACGCTGTCCCACTGGAAGTCACATGCAGCGGATATGTACAGGGTAAATTACCTTGAGCACGCAACTGCTCGAAGATTGGCATCAGTTCGGCCAAATGTTCATCGGCTAGAAAAACGATTATCAGAGAATATGTGGTTGTGATGATAGGACTTGACTGGCTGATTTGAACTTTCAAGAACAGCAAGAGAGATGTGTGGAACACAGTGAAAGCATTCATTCTCACAAGAATGCCGGAACCTCTAGAAGCGGAGAATGGTAACAAAACGGCTTTTGCTGCTCGAATATAAATATAGAAAACATGGACCTAATTTAGAGAGAGAGTCGGATTCTACCTCTAAGAGTGTCATATCATACAGAATCCTTCTTCTTGTTCTGATGCAAGTCTGTTTATTAACATGTCGTATTTGGCTGGCTATATGCTTGTTCCGAGTTAAAATTTCGGGTTAGCTTCAATTTCGGTACAACGGGCACAAAATCGAAACACACATACGGCAACACGCAAAGGTTTTTTGGATGCAACAAAACAAAAACACGCCGATATCGAAGAAGAAGAGCTGGCGGGACAAACATGCACTTGAACGATTTATGATAAGCAAACAGAGAAAAAAATCCAGCTTTTCGGGACAAAATGCGACGAAACATTCGCCAAACTATAATCACAATCTTAAAAAATAAGAAAAACAAATGAAAGGACAAAACAATGCAAGACAAATACGTACAACTAAGATGGGACTCACAGTTGAAAACATAAAAAAAAATCAAAAATGGGTTACCCGGAATGGTTCCAAATAATGGTTGCAATCCCAGAAAGATGGGGAACATACGTACCTTTTTATCAACTGCTTCACTTCGTACGGAAATTTTGGAATTTTTAAGGGGAATACAATCAATTTGGATAACTGATACAGGGATTTGAGGGACAAATAACATTTATCGCTAGTGAAAACTATTTCCACGGAAAGCTTTAACGGAAAAGCGAAGTAATTGAGTGAAAAACAATATAATTGGTAACCAGGTTCACTAAATGATGTTTCACAACAACGATTGGACAACGATTTTATATCTAAATTTGAAAAATAAAATTTGAATTTGAAATCTGAATCTAAAGCCTAATTCGGTATTTGAATCTGAAATCTGACAAATAATCTGAAGTCTGAATTTGAAATCTGAACTTGAAATTTGTACTTGAAATCTGAATCTGAAATCTGAATCTGTAATCTGTAATCTGAATTTGAAATCTGAATCTAAAATCTGTATTTTAAATCTGAATTTGAAATCTGTACTTGAAATCCGAATCAAATAAAAAAAATAAAAAAAAATCTAAAACTGAATCTGCAATCTAAATTATAAATCTGAATCTAAAATTTGAATCTGAAATCTGAATCTGAAATCTGCATCTGGAATCTGAATCTGAAATCTCAATTGGAAATCTGAATCTGAAATCACAATTGGAAATCTGAATCTGAAATCTGAATCTGAAATCTGAATCTGAAATCTGAATCTGAAACCTGATTCTGAAATCTGAATCTGGAATATTAATCTGAAATCTCAACCGGAAATCTGAATCAGAATCTGAAATCTGAAATTTGAAATATTAAACCTGAAATCTAAAATCTCAATCTGATATCTAAATCTGAATCTGAAACCTTAAACTGAAATCTGAATCTGAAATCAAAATCCGAAATCTGAATCTGAAGTCTGAATCTAAAATCTGAAATCGGAATCTGAATCTGAAAATTGAATCTGAATCTGAAATCTGAATCTGAAATCTGGAATCAGAATCTGAAATCTCAATCGGAAATCTGAATCCGAAACCTGAAATCCGAATCTGATATCCGAATCTGAAATCTGAAATCTAAATCTGAATCTGAAATATGAATCTGGAATCTGGATGAATCTAAATTTGAAATCTGAAATCTGAAAGAATCTAAATCTGAAATCTTATTTTGAAGTCTGAATCTGAAACTTGAATCTGAAATCTGAATCTGAAATCTAAATCTGAAATCTGAATCTGAAATCTGAATCTGAAATCTGAATCTGAAATCTGAATCTGAAACCTGAATCTGAAATCTGAATCTGAAATCTGCGATTCTGAGATTCAGATTTCAGATTCAGATTTCAGATTCAGATTTCAGATTCAGATTTCAGATTCAGATTTCAGATTCAGATTTCAGATTCAGATTTCAGATTCAGATTTCAGATTCAGATTTCAGATTCAGATTTCAGATTCAGATTTCAGATTCAGATTTCAGATTCAGATTTCAGATTCAGATTTCAGATTCAGATTTCAGATTCAGATTTCAGATTCAGATTTCAGATTCAGATTTCAGATTCAGATTTCAGATTCAGATTTCAGATTCAGATTTCAGATTCAGATTTCAGATTCAGATTTCAGATTCAGATTTCAGATTCAGATTTCAGATTCAGATTTCAGATTCAGATTTCAGATTCAGATTTCAGATTCAGATTTCAGATTCAGATTTCAGATTCAGATTTCAAATTTCAGATTCAGATTTCAGATTCAGATTTCAGATTCAGATTTCAGATTCAGATTTCAGATTCAGATTTCAGATTCAGATTTCAGATTCAGATTCAGATTTCAGATTCAGATTTCAGATTCAGATTTCAGATTCAGATTTCAGATTCAGATTTCAGATTCAGATTTCAGATTCAGATTTCAGATTCAGATTTCAGATTCAGATTTCAGATTCAGATTTCAGATTCAGATTTCAGATTCAGATTTCAGATTCAGATTTCAGATTCAGATTTCAGATTCAGATTTCAGATTCAGATTTCAGATTCAGATTTCAGATTCAGATTTCAGATTCAGATTTCAGATTCAGATTTCAGATTCAGATTTCAGATTCAGATTTCAGATTCAGATTTCAGATTCAGATTTCAGATTCAGATTTCAGATTCAGATTTCAGATTCAGATTTCAGATTCAGATTTCAGATTCAGATTTCAGATTCAGATTTCAGATTCAGATTTCAGATTCAGATTTCAGATTCAGATTTCAGATTCAGATTTCAGATTCAGATTTCAGATTCAGATTTCAGATTCAGATTTCAGATTCAGATTTCAGATTCAGATTTCAGATTCAGATTTCAGATTCAAATTTCAGATTCAGATTTCAGATTCAGATTTCAGATTCAGATTTCAGATTCAGATTTCAGATTCAGATTTCAGATTCAGATTTCAGATTCAGATTTCAGATTCAGATTTCAGATTCAGATTTCAGATTCAGATTTCAGATTTCAGATTCAGATTTCAGATTTCAGATTCAGATTTCAGATTCAGATTTCAGATTCAGATTTCAGATTCAGATTTCAGATTCAGATTTCAGATTCAGATTTTAGATTCAGATTTCAGATTCAAATTTCACATTTAGATTTCAGATTCAGATTTCAAATTCAGATTTCAGATTCAGATTTCAGATTCAGATTTCAGATTCAGATTTCAGATTCAGATTTCAGATTCAGATTTCAGATTCAGATTTCAGATTCAGATTTCAGATTCAGATTTCAGATTCAGATTTCAGATTCAGATTTCAGATTCAGATTTCAGATTCAGATTTCAGATTCAGATTTCAGATTCAGATTTCAGATTCAGATTTCAGATTCAGATTTCAGATTCAGATTTCAGATTCAGATTTCAGATTCAGATTTCAGATTCAGATTTCAGATTTAGATTTCATATTCAGATTTCAGATTCAGATTTCAGATTCAGATTTCAGATTCAGATTTCAGATTCAGATTTCAGATTCAGATTTCAGATTCAGATTTCAGATTTCAGATTCAGATTTCAGATTCAGATTTCAGATTCAGATTTCAGATTCAGATTTCAGATTCAGATTTCAGATTCAGATTTCAGATTCAGATTTCAGATTCAGATTTCAGATTCAGATTTCAGATTCAGATTTCAGATTCAGATTTCAGATTCAGATTTCAGATTCAGATTTCAGATTCAGATTTCAGATTCAGATTTCAGATTCAGATTTCAGATTCAGATTTCAGATTCAGATTTCAGATTCAGATTTCAGATTCAGATTTCAGATTCAGATTTCAGATTCAGATTTCAGATTCAGATTTCAGATTCAGATTTCAGATTCAGATTTCAGATTAAGATTTCAGATTCAGATTTCAGATTCAGATTTCAGATTCAGATTTCAGATTCAGATTTCAGATTCAGATTTCAGATTCAGATTTCAGATTCAGATTTCAGATTCAGATTTCAGATTCAGATTTCAGATTCAGATTTCAGATTCAGATTTCAGATTCAGATTTCAGATTCAAATTTCAGATTCAGATTTCAGATTCAGATTTCAGATTCAGATTTCAGATTCAGATTTCAGATTCAGATTTCAGATTCAGATTTCAGATTCAGATTTCAGATTCAGATTTCAGATTTCAGATTCAGATTTCAGATTCAGATTTCAGATTCAGATTTCAGATTCAGATTTCAGATTCAGATTTCAGATTCAGATTTTAGATTCAGATTTCAGATTCAAATTTCACATTTAGATTTCAGATTCAGATTTCAAATTCAGATTTCAGATTCAGATTTCAGATTCAGATTTCAGATTCAGATTTCAGATTCAGATTTCAGATTCAGATTTCAGATTCAGATTTCAGATTCAGATTTCAGATTCAGATTTCAGATTCAGATTTCAGATTCAGATTTCAGATTCAGATTTCAGATTCAGATTTCAGATTCAGATTTCAGATTCAGATTTCAGATTCAGATTTCAGATTCAGATTTCAGATTCAGATTTCAGATTCAGATTTCAGATTCAGATTTCAGATTCAGATTTCAGATTCAGATTTCAGATTCAGATTTCAGATTCAGATTTCAGATTCAGATTTCAGATTCAGATTTCAGATTCAGATTTCAGATTCAGATTTCAGATTCAGATTTAAGATTCAGATTTCAGATTCAGATTTCAGATTCAGATTTCAGATTCAGATTTCAGATTCAGATTTCAGATTCAGATTTCAGATTCAGATTTCAGATTCAGATTTCAGATTCAGATTTCAGATTCAGATTTCAGATTCAGATTTCAGATTCAGATTTCAGATTCAGATTTCAGATTCAGATTTCAGATTCAGATTTCAGATTCAGATTTCAGATTCAGATTTCAGATTCAGATTTCAGATTCAGATTTCAGATTCAGATTTCAGATTCAGATTTCAGATTCAGATTTCAGATTCAGATTTCAGATTCAGATTTCAGATTCAGATTTCAGATTCAGATTTCAGATTCAGATTTCAGATTCAGATTTCAGATTCAGATTTCAGATTCAGATTTCAGATTCAGATTTCAGATTCAGATTTCAGATTCAGATTTCAGATTCAGATTTCAGATTCAGATTTCAGATTCAGATTTCAGATTCAGATTTCAGATTCAGATTTCAGATTCAGATTTCAGATTCAGATTTCAGATTCAGATTTCAGATTCAGATTTCAGATTCAGATTTCAGATTCAGATTTCAGATTCAGATTTCAGATTCAGATTTCAGATTCAGATTTCAGATTCAGATTTCAGATTCAGATTTCAGATTCAGATTTCAGATTCAGATTTCAGATTCAGATTTCAGATTCAGATTTCAGATTCAGATTTCAGATTCAGATTTCAGATTCAGATTTCAGATTCAGATTTCAGATTCAGATTTCAGATTCAGATTTCTGATTCAGATTTTAGATTCAGATTTTAGATTCAGATTTCAGATTCAGATTTCACATTTAGATTTCAGATTCAGATTTCAAATTCAGATTTCACATTTAGATTTCAGATTCAGATTTCAGATTCAGATTTCAGATTCAGATTTCAGATTCAGATTTCAGATTCAGATTTCAGATTCAGATTTCAGATTCAGATTTCAGATTCAGATTTCAGATTCAGATTTCAGATTCAGATTTCAGATTCAGATTTCAGATTCAGATTTCAGATTCAGATTTCAGATTCAGATTTCAGATTCAGATTTCAGATTCAGATTTCAGATTCAGATTTCAGATTCAGATTTCAGATTCAGATTTCAGATTCAGATTTCAGATTCAGATTTCAGATTCAGATTTCAGATTCAGATTTCAGATTCAGATTTCAGATTCAGATTTCAGATTCAGATTTCAGATTCAGATTTCAGATTCAGATTTCAGATTCAGATTTCAGATTCAGATTTCAGATTCAGATTTCAGATTCAGATTTCAGATTCAGATTTCAGATTCAGATTTCAGATTCAGATTTCAGATTCAGATTTCAGATTCAGATTTCAGATTCAGATTTCAGATTCAGATTTCAGATTCAGATTTCAGATTCAGATTTCAGATTCAGATTTCAGATTCAGATTTCAGATTCAGATTTCAGATTCAGATTTCAGATTCAGATTTCAGATTCAGATTTCAGATTCAGATTTCAGATTCAGATTTCAGATTCAGATTTCAGATTCAGATTTCAGATTCAGATTTCAGATTCAGATTTCAGATTCAGATTTCAGATTCAGATTTCAGATTCAGATTTCAGATTCAGATTTCAGATTCAGATTTCAGATTTCAGATTCAGATTTCAGATTCAGATTTCAGATTCAGATTTCAGATTCAGATTTCAGATTCAGATTTCAGATTCAGATTTCAGATTCAGATTTCAGATTCAGATTTCAGATTCAGATTTCAGATTCAGATTTCATATTCAGATTTCAGATTCAGATTTCAGATTCAGATTTCAGATTCAGATTTCAGATTCAGATTTCAGATTCAGATTTCAGATTCAGATTTCAGATTCAGATTTCAGATTCAGATTTCAGATTCAGATTTCAGATTCAGATTTCAGATTCAGATTTCAGATTCAGATTTCAGATTCAGATTTCAGATTTCAGATTCAGATTCAGATTCAAATTTCAGATTCAGATTTCAGATTCAGATTTCAGATTTCAGATTTCAGATTTCAGATTCAGATTCAGATTCAGATTTCAGATTCAAATTTCAGATTCAAATTTCAGATTCAGATTTCAGATTCAGATTTCACATTCAGATTTCAGATTCAGATTTCAGATTCAGATTTCAGATTCATGTTCAGAATTGAGATTCAAATTCCAGATTTCCGATGTAGGTTCAGGTTCAGATTATAAAAATGAGAAAAAAAATCAGGTAAAAATCCATCAACCATTTACAAGAATGACTACAATTTACAACATCGTTTGAATCGAAATTACACATTTTTCAATTTGCAAGAATCGAAGAAGGAAAAGATAGAAAAAATGTGAGCCAATTATTTACATTTAACCAGCTTATCGAAGACTTTAACAACATTGTGCACTTTTCTACAAACTTTTCCAGTTCACCATTAAACCTTTTTTTATTTTTGTTTTTTCATCTCTCAGTTAAGTGAAGGCTTTTTGAGAGAAAAAGAGAAAAATAATGTAAGGACAGAAAAAGGGTGAAACTTTACAGACAGAAGAAAGGAAAAAAAAAATCTACAATTTTTACAATTCTCACGTAGATATTGTGAAGAAAAATAGAGTGGAAAGATTATCATCGTTGCGAGTGAGTTTTTTTCCGTTGATTCTCCGGATTCGTTCGTAGAAACATTAGAGGGTGGAAAGATAGTTTTGGTGCTATTTCAACAACAACATCGACAACGTTGGTCTCAACTACGCGTAGCGTCGGTATTTTCTTTTGGGGGCAAGTTACAGGTTTTTTTTTTTGGGGGGAACGTTAATGTACATTACACATTCAGATTGATTTAGATTCTTCAACAAGGATCTACAAACAAAAAATGAATGTGTAACTTTAGGGGAAACGCATCGGTCATACATTCTGGCAGTCATACAGCTTAATTTAAAAAAAAAGAATTAAAATTCGATATGCTCTACCAACAAGTATTTCATCTAAATTATTCTTCTGCATTTAATTTGAATAAGGTTTCAATTTTGGGTTTCAAGGAATTTTTTGATATACTGATTCGACTTCGACTTCGAAATAAAAAAAAAGAAAAATTAATATAAATAGTAAATAAGAACAAATTTAAAATTTAACAAGAAAAAATTAAAATTGCTTAAACGAAAAATGATAAAAAAATTTAAATTTGAAAAATAAAATTCTAAATTCCGATTATTACAGTTATTGTCGAAATAGTTTGATCATTATTGTGAAATTTTAGCTTTAAATGGATGGATCAGTGACGTAGGCTATATGCCCACAGAATAACATCGAATAAAATACTTGGGTAGCCTAGAGATATCGTTTAACGGTTATTCTCGCATCAATAGTCATACACACACAGTTACAGATGCACACAAATACATACGAAGGAAAAGTGGAAGGATATCGGGAGCCTGTCGAGGGGAGGTTTTCCGGTGTGTCTATAGTTACCTTCACAATCGGACCTTGGGTCGGGATGGGCGAGCTGGCCGTATTCGAGCCCGATCCAGCGGAACCGGACATGCGCGGCTTAAAGGCGGCCATCGATTGCGATACGCCGTCGGCTAGAATGAACTGCTCGCGCAACTCGATGTTGGTGCGTCCCTTGGCTGTGTAATGACGTTTACCATCATCATCATATCGCAGGTTTGTTATGTTTTCAGAATGAATTTGCGATTCATCGCGATGCGTTTTTAGTAGAGAGAGGGGGTGGTAGCGTAGCGGTAATTTGTTTATTATTAATAAAACGTCAACGTCACAGAGCGACGGCCATCGGGGGAACATCACGAAGGAAGAGGTTGATGGAGTATGTTGGGATTTTTTTTGTTGGCGGAGGATTTCGGTCGTCAGTTGTTTTAGTTAGAGGTTTGGTCAAAGTTTTTGGAAATGGGCAAAGAGAAGAGGGTGCGTGGATAGGGAAAAGAGAAAGAATTAAATTTTAAAGGATTTTTTAACGTCAGGTTGTCGGTGTTTTAGGAAGGAATAAGTTGAACAATAGAGAGAAAACCGTCACCGTAGGGTTTGTTTATGAATACAAAAAATTTTCATTTGGTGTGTCGAAAAAGTCCAGGTGGGATGAGTCCGATTTTACATGTGTGGGGAGAAACAGTTAGATATAAAGAAAAAAATAAAACAATAAATAAAACAAATCAAACTCCAAACAGAAAACAATAAACATAACTTACAAACTAAGAAAGTAAAACCAATACAGAACAATTTTAACCGATAGAGACCTACAGCCTAGTGTGAATCAACAGTTGTTTTTGGAAGGAGATCTCTATCACAATAATCTGATTAGCAACCTATACAGTAAAAATCTTATTCAATAAAAAAACAGAGCTATTCACTAAAAACTCGAATGGGAAAAGAAAACAGAATTAATCAAGATATAACTAAACTAAGTGCATAACATATCTAACAGGTATAATGTTGTATGGGTAGATGTGGAATGTATTGTTTGTTGATTATCTCATCTTCTGGCAATGACTACAGTTTGCAAACGGTTTTGAGCGTTTTTAAGCTGGCTGTAGAAATTTCAATTAAGCATACATTTATATAATCTCGGGGGAAATCTACGGATAATTTTTAATTTTTTGTTTAAATTCGTTCGAATTTCAACGAATCATCTTCTTCCAATTTGATGTTTGAAAGCAAAATAAAAAAAAACTAGCTTCATACACTCAAAAAAAAAAAATGTTGCACTTAACACTACTAAAACTAACGGAAAAAAGACTACACAAAGTAACTACTAGAATTTTTCTATAAAAACAAAAAGTGATGCCAAGCTAGAAACTATCTAGTGTTGTTATTGGGTGTTAGAACCGAGGTGAGGTGGAGTAGCAGCACCCAAACCATGTTTCGACTACTATCGGTGATTGATTTTTGTTCTTATGCAGTCGACAATTCATCGATTTACTGCCAGATTTGATCAATTGTAAATAGTTTTAACGTTTATATTCATTTCAGATATTCAATATAAACTATCGGGGTTTTTCACTAGAAAAAGATATGTGGTTTTTTGTTCAGTGTTGATCAAAGAAGGCAGCGAAATACTTGTTAATACTAGTTAAAATTAGTCTAAATCTTATGCTATGTTAGTATTAGTGTTATCTGTGAATGATGAGGTGAGTATTTCTATTCTAGCGACTTTTGAAAGACGAAAACTAAATGTTAAAAACAGAAGAAGAAATATCACACGAAAAAATTCCTCAAATCTCGATAAAATATTTCTCTTTATTTGAGGCAAAATAATTTCTCTTCATCACAGAACAACAATCTTTGGTTTAAATGCGAGTATTTTTGGCATGTAGGATTGACTAACGGCTTTCTTCACCGTGGACTAGGAAAAAAAAACGGCAGACTGCATTCAGGTCACTAACGAGGAACTCTCCTACTCAAGTACAAATTGGAAACTCTAACGTGAAACAAAACTCTTCTAGGAAGAAACAAAACGGCACACAGTAAAAAAAACAAACTTCAATCAAACACTGCTCAAATTGGAGAGAAGATTTTTGCGCTTAGGCTAAACTATAAAGGCAGCCAGCCTGGAAAGTGTGCCCCATTTCCTATTCGGAAAATCGAACGAAACTATTTAGATCTCTCGTGCAAAATTATGTAGCCGGGAGGGCCTCCGAGATCATAACAGACTTGGCGCTGTTGCTGTTTCTGTAATTGAAATTTCTTCCGCTGCCAGCGCAACAGTTGCCGGAAGCTTGGCTCGGGTTTCTTACAAAGTGGACAGCAGGCCTCGTGCTGGCGGGGATCATTCGGATTCGGAAGTGGAAGCACTAGCGCAACTGTTTTTTTTTTGTAAATTATGTTTGCGGGATTTTTCAAGTGAAAAGGAAGGTGAGCGTTTCATGCAGTTGCATAGCGTTGGAAGAGTCGATAAAGTAGGTAGCGATAAGAAACCGGAAGTGGGTTGGGAGGAATTAAAAAAAAGGCAATAATTTAAAAACCCAATCGGAAGAAACGAAATCGGAACGGAAAAGGTTTTACAAATCAAATTTAATTTAACAACAGAAAAGTAACGAAGCCAACCGAATGCAAAAGTAGAACATTTGAACAGAGACAATTTTTTGATTAACGAGTTTTTCATCAATGTTACGTTCGAACCGCACATGTGTTCGTGTTGCAAAATACCGATTCAACCATTTTTCGAGGGGTTAAGTTTGTGTGTAGAAGAAAAGAAAGAAAAAGATTATATTATATTAGTATTACAAATCATTCGCACGAAAGCAATTTGCAAACAATGGTGGGGGGTGAGATGTGGGGGCAGGCCTGGGCGACACAGAAGTCGCATTACGGCAGTTAATAAGAAAAAAAAAGATCGAACTCTCGAGCGATTAATCACACAACAATATTCCAACAACGCGATTGGTTCCTACAACAGCCAAAGGCGAAAAACATGTCCCAGACAGATTATTAATAAAGGATTATTTTCAAGGCAGTTGTTTCTCGTTTGGCATGTAGCTTGTAGTTGGTTAAACATTCGCGATCAGCTTAAGTGTGCATGTTTAGCTTGTGGTTTCGAATAAATTAGCCGTTCTTTTTGTTGTTGTTGTTGTTAGAGGTATGATGAAAGCAGCATAACCATTTAGCGGCCAATGTGTCATTCAATGAATGATTTTGTTTTGTTGATTGTTAATAAACAGAGTTTCAGCAAATTTTGAATTTTAACTCGAAACCGAATCTTGGATTGGACTTGATCCAATGTTAAGTAACCATATCCTCTTCCTGTTCTGGCATTGCTTAGTGTGAATATTAATCTGTATTATTACGATATATTATAGATATTGGCATCGCTTCTAAGGTAATTTTTTAAACTTTACTGTTTTTAAAACAATTACGACGCTAGAAGTATACTTCATTGATTTTTTTTAAATTACCCTACGAGTGTTCTAAATGTAAAAGTTTTCAATGTAACAAGTGTGCAATAAACTATGTACGTACCTCGGCAGGGATCATTTTTGACCAGGAATTCATCCAGTGCAACCCATCCTCCTCCGACACGAACCATGACAGTACTTCTGAGAATTCGCACTAGACGCAGCTTCTGGGAGTCTCCAAACTGTATCATTCGAATCCAAGCAAAAACGTTAATCATCTTCATCGGAAGCAAACAAACCTTAATCAAACAACTCACCCGATATTTGCCTTCGCCGACCTGGAACACCCGGAACTTCTGCCGGCAGGTACACAGCATCACCAGCCGCTTGACTTCGTCGTGGATCTTGTCGGCATCGGTTTTTGGCTTGCGATCTTGCCAGTCGGGCCGCAGCGCGGCAATGAACTCCTGCCAGTCGATCAGCCCCTCGCCGTTGCGATCGAACAGATCCGCCACAGCGTTCATCTCCAGCTTCGAGGTGTCGAATTCTGGATAGGAGGAAAGGAAAATATGCACTATAAGATCGGCTCGAATTTTGAACCTTTTTAATTTTTGAAGCTTCGAAACATCTCCTGATTGTGGCATCCTAAGGCCTTTTTAACCCATTCGAGACGGAGGCTTTTTCACGACATTCGTACTCATAGTGCTTTACTCTTAGATAAATTTTGTGTCGTTTGATGTTCATCAAAACCATTTCCTAATACATTTTGCCTAACATTTGCGGATTCCATTGGTATGAGAATATTATTTTTCCGAGCAATAGTAAACTCACAATGAAAGATTGTTCTGACAAAGGCACAAAAATTCCATTGCACACACGGTGTGCAATCGGTCTCGAACGTGTTAAGCAAGCCATTAAACAGCAGGAAAGACAAACTCCCGACATATGCTGTAGCAATCGCTGACTCAACTGATTCCTCTAATATGCAAAAAAAAATTAAATGTGTTAAATTTCGACGTTGAAAACCTTACTGTCGCATTTTTTCTAATCGTCTCTATCACAGACATCCTATATTAAGGATTTTTTTTGTGAGAAGGAACTGTCTTCTAGTGATCAGTGTTTCCGAATCATGGGGACAACCTCCCTCTACGGTGCTCAGACCCACTTCCTAGCAACTCGAATCGAAGAACAATACCGGAGTGGATGGATCCGAAAGGCGAACTTTCTTCTTCTTCTTCTTCTTCTACATCAACATGGCCAAAACATGTAGGCATCCTGGAAAATGAGAGACTTGCGTCTATCATTTTTCTTTTCAGCGTATTACCTGTTACATATTACTATGCATTGCAGATATTACTACGGCCAGGCCAACCATGTGATGAAAACCGCGAAAGATACTGGATACAGGGGCGGAATGAAGCGTGGAGATCCCTACCAAACGCTCATATAATATTTTGAATATGGAAGGACCTAAATTTGAATTTATGTCATTTGGGAATATTGATACATTAAATGCTGTTAAGGAATTAGTAAATTACGATACTATTAATTAGAATATAGAATACTACATTTGGGTTTCTGTAACTATTTTGCTTTCGTATCTTTCCGTCTACTCTGTGAATAGTATGAAGGGTTAATGATCAGAAAAATTTTAGTAAACGGTTGAAACACAAAGCAATTAATTATGTATTTCCATTGGCTTTGTGATTGAGAAACTAAGGCAGTTCGTATGTAAAGGCCGAACAACAATTAAAACAAAAATTAAAATAATTTTAGATTAAAATGTTCAAGCTCGGCTAGATCTTTTTGTCGAACACTACTTTTGAATGATTCTATCATGTACTTGTTTAGAAGTAAACTAAAGAAAAGGGAAATAAACTTAGCTTTCATCCGGTATTGAGATTTCATTCGGCTTCTGTTCCATTCGTGCAGCATTCCGAATACCAAAACCGTAACTTCAAACAGCATTTTCGGATACTTTCTCCCTTTCCTTCAAGGGAGTGAGCAAGACGAACGCTGTCAATATTTACTGGTGTGATGAGTAAAAGCTCGCGAAGACAGCTGCTTTTTCGATATTCCACCATTTGATGCAGCGAGACAAAATGATGCACACTCAAGCTTGGACAAAATGGTTGAAAAAAAACACACCCGCGACGACTGATAATGTCATCCATTCTACAGTTTTTTAATATTACTAACTAATTTTTTTTGGGAAACCGCATAAGATACTTTGAATCACTAATTTCCATAGCACGTAAGCACGAAATAACCAGTGAGGCCACCGTTGTTATGATGCAGACTATACTACCAGACGCCATTAATTTGATGAATTTTTCGCATGTTCATTTTCACTTAAATTTCAAGCACCGAGTTGAATTTGGAATTAAGAAGCATTCGAAGATTAACGAACTGTTCCGCCCGAGGTCTTTCGCGCAACTCTCATTTAGTTTCACTTTAATTAAAATCTAAAAAACCTCAATTTTGATAAAATTTTCGCGGACGGAAAAAAACACGTGCGGTTCGCGAAAGTCATGGACTACTCCTCATGGATGGATCCGAAAGGCGAACATGGAGAAATACAGTTTCTCCTACTGAAAACCACTTCCACCGTCAAACTAACTGCGCATCCTTTCATCATCTCAAAAACCATTGAACTCGCTGCCAGTAAAATCGTTGGTGGACACCCTTGCCACAAAGAAAAATCCTATCTGCTGAAAGTTAGATCACAAAAACAAGTGGAGAAGCTACTCGCTGTCAACGAGCTAATCGATTCCACCCCGATTAATATCTCCTTACATCCAACCCTCAAATGTATATGTATGTATTGCAAGAACGAACCAACGAATCTCAGTGCAGTTTCTAAAGTGACACCAGCATGGAAAGCAACAACTATACCATCAGTAAGATCTCAATCACCAAGCGTTTCTGGAAACCCTCATCAGACGATTCTCATCCCCAGGACCGAAACCAACCCACAAGATGGCAACAAAATTCTGGAACATCAACGGAGACCGAACCATACCAATCTACAAAAGAAAGACCCGACTGTTGTCCCTTATCGACAAAACAGTCATTCGACCCATCTTTCTTCATCAAGGCCGGTAAGTCGAACCAACCATAGATCTAGCTTCCTACTATAGCTACAGATTTTTTCCACTATTTCAAATACTTCTGGCTATCACTTAATTCCTAAATATTCATCATGACCCACAATAATCGCAATGGCCCAACACAAAAAAAAATACAATCAACTTCGCTCTACAGTGGAACATCTTTGGTCTCAGAACCCGATTACCTAAAATTCAACTACTTATTCCCAAATACTCCCCAATAATTCTCGCCGTTCAAGAAACCCTCGCCCCACATTCAACAGTACATACTAGTAGTAATTTAGTCAATATAAATTCTCCCCTCAACGCTATCTGTGTTCGTCTCGAAGCCCTCATAAAAATCTCTGTAGTTTCCCTTTACACATCGCCATCGGCTGAATAATGGCACCCCTACACGTTTATGCTCCCGTACGGGCAACACGTCAGCTATTAACTTAAGTATAGTATCCTGGAGTCTCGGGCCTTTTGGATTGGAAAGCCCTAGAAGGCAACGGTGGGAATGACCACTTTCCCCTCTTTATCAATTTGCAACACCCCTCCCCTGTAACTGCCACAAGGCTTCTCTGGCGATACGATGGGATGACTACCAAACTCACATTGAAAATTTCTTCCTTGTTAACGAATCTATTTCCCTCGAACAATTCAACAACATCCTATTGGAAGCGGACTCCAAATCTATTCCCCGGTCAAGCAGAACACCAGGTAAAATCTCGGTCCCATGGTGGGGCCTGAAGTCCGAGAAGCCCTGAAAAAAACGAAGGAAGGCCCTTCGACTCTTAAACCGTATTCTCAATGACCATCCCAATAAACAGAGTGATTTAACATCTTTCAAAAATGCCAGGGCTGAAGCTAGGTCCGCAGTCCGGATCACAAAAAAAATATTGTAAAGTTTACAGAAGAAATTCACCCCAACACTCCTCCTAAAGTCCTTAGGACCAAAATAAAAATCCTCAACGGAGAACCCTGCCAAAATCAGTTCCATCTGCTACTTAACCAAAACTATTTACTATCTACTCCTTCTTGCTGAAGCCTTCTGAAAACATTTCTCCTCAACCAACACAGTCAATTATAATCCAACTCCTCCCGAGAAGATTCTCCTCCATCTTTTCTACATCTTTCTCAAGTGTGATACGGTCAAAATTTGGTCAATATCAACTTGACGTATTTCTTTAAAATTTGCATTTAAAAAACCTGAACACCCCTCTTTTTGAAGGTGTGTGTGTAGAATGTTGCTCCTATTTTGATTTTGGAATTCACTCTTCAGTTGTCAAAATGCCGTCCAAGGAAGAAGAGCAGCGTATCAAAATTTTGCTCGCGCATCGCGAAAATCAGAGCTACTCGCACGCAAAGCTGGCAAAATTGCTAAAAGTTGCCAAATCAACCGTCACAAATGTAATTAAAGTGTTTGGGGAGAGTTGCCGATACAGTAATACCTCGATATAAAGCAACCTCTTTTTAAAGCAACCTCGATATAACGTAACCCAATATAAAGCAACTTTTGCCTCTATATTACGTAACTTTTAAAAATGTATCTTATTTGAATAAATATGTTAAATTAACGGCTTTTCCGGGAAGCTGATCAGACTGATCAAGGCGACGATGGATGGAACGCAGTGCTGTGTGCGGATTTCGGGTGAATTGTCGAGTTCATTCGAATCGCGCAGGGGGCTTCGACAAGGTGATGGTCTATCCTGCATGATGTTCAACGTGGCGCTAGAAGGTGTTATTCGACGAGCGGTGGGCGAAATGCGGGGCACGATTTTCAACAGATCCAGTCAACTTATCTGCTTTGCCGATTGATATAGTCGGCAGATCATCTGCGGCGGTGGAGGAGATCTACCGCAAACTGAAATGCGAAGCAGGAAGGATTGGGTTGATGATTAATACGTCCAAGACGAAGTACATGCTGGCGTGCGGATCCGAGGCCGACCGAACCCGCTTGTCCAGTAATAACAAGGCCACGATCGACGGCGACGAGCTGGAGATAGTCGAAGACTTTGTCCATCTCGGCTCACTGGTGACCGCAGACAATGACACCAGCCGTGAGATCCGGAGGCGAATTATCAGCGGAAGTCGTGCCTACTATGGACTCCACAAGCAACTGCGGTCGAGAAGACTTAGCCCTCGCACGAAGTGTAACCTGTATATGACGCTCATTAGACCGGTTGTTCTCTACGGGCACGAGACATGGATATTGCTCGAGGAGGACCTGCGTACACTCGGAGTATTCGAGCGACGAGTGTTAAGAACCATCTTTGGCGGCGTACAGGAGAACGGAGTGTGGAGGCGAAGGATGAACCACGAGCTCGCGCGCCTCTACGGCGAACCCAGTATCCAGAAGGTGGTGAAGGCTGGCCGGATACGCTGGGCGGGACATGTTGCGAGAATGTCGGACGACTGTCCTGCAAAACAGGTGTTCGCTACGAATCCGGTAGGAACAAGACGAGCGGGGGCGCAACGAGCGAGGTGGTTAGACCAAGTGGAGCGTGATCTGGCGAACGTGGGGTGCCCGAGAAATTGGAGAACGGTTGCTATGAACCGAGTGAATTTTAGGAATAATGTTCGTCAAGTTATGTCGTGAGACGGAATACTTTGTAAATAAAAATAATGTTAAATTTCAATACTTTTTTGTCATAAAAATATAATAATGTTGTTTCTGAGCCATGCGGTATATTCTCAGAGGCATAAAGAGCGAATGAGCGCAAGCGTTGAAAATGTAACCCCAGTACTTTCAGTATTGTGATAGTCGCTTTTGTGCTTTTGAAAATCCAGTCTAGAGCATGTATCTCCATTTCAAAACTTAATTACTGTATTTGCACCTACAGATAAGTTGCTTAAGCTGAAGTAAGGTTAGGGCATGTAGTCTTTTATTCAAATAAGTTTTTATGATTGCTGACAGTAGACCGCTGCAAGCTTTGTATGGAAATTTCAAATTCTTAAATTTTTACACCTCCCATAACTTTTTTTGGTTGTTTTTGCTGCCAGAAATAGCAATAAAAATTCTCGAAGCGATCCATCCTGTCCTGAATTAGCGCAAAGAGTTTTAAGTTTGTATGAAAATTTGTATGGGAAAATAAAATTTTTCATTCAAAAATCGCCAGAGATGTTCTGAAAGTTCCAAAAAATATTGGATGAAAAATGTTCCTTGATGCTTGTGAACATTTCATGTGAACAGAGCACAAACCTATCTTGTTTCTCAGAAAAGTTATTCAATGTTTTATAATATTTTTCTTTTCAAAATTCATTTTTTTAATTATATCATTTTTGACTGCTTGTTTGAAAGCTGTGTAACAGTTGGATGGAAATAAAAAATCTCAAAAAACTGCTTTGCATTGCGAGAGAATTTCTTGACTAACAAAGCTCTTGCAAAAACATTTCATGAAATTATTAACAGCTCTAGCAAGCAAAGTCTGCCATTTTTGAATACTTTTCAATGGATTCAGATTTTTTATTTTGAATTGGTTATAACTTTTTTCATGAAATACTTAGCTGCTTGTCATGTAAGCAAAAATTGAAGCTTAAGAATAGTCAAAACTAAAAATTTAAGACCGACTTCATTTCAAGCTTATTTGATTTTTCTGGATGATTTAATGTGCAAAAATTTCTTCTTCCATAAAAAACTTAGGTATCAACCAAATCATCTCAAATTTTACACTGATGCTTTAACCCCAAAGGCAGCGAAAAAAACATATGGGAGCAAAAAGTCATTTTTGCAGCAGTCTACTGTACAGACTTCTGTACCATCGCGAATGCACGGATTTTATCACTTGCTATGAAAATAACAAAGAAACATTTCTGATGTTTCTGAGCCGTTTTGAATATATGTACATCCTCGTTGGGATTTTTGTTTGGTTTTAATCGCCTATCATATCAGAATGTCATTATTTGGTGACATTTATCACAATTATTAAACGTCAAGGAATGCATTGAATTAATAGATAAAAAACAAAACTGTCTGTAGATGGCGTTTTTGTGCACAGCAGGAGCGATTAGAGCATTGAAACCAAGATTTTTAATGGTAAAAAGTATTAAATCTGTACAAACAGAATTAAGAATCAACTTTTTCACATTTACGATCACTATCGATGCTCCAAAGGACCATTTAAAGTAGTGTTTCGATATAACGTAACTTCGATATAAAGCAACGAAAAAAAAAATTTCGTTGCTTTATATCGAGGTATTACTGTAGTTTCAAGCGAAACCCTAACCTCTCTCTCCGAGATGCCGCAAATAAGCTGGGTGTATCGTCTGCAACCGTGCATCGAGCCAAAAAACGAGCCGGACTATCGACTTTCAAGAAGGTAGTGACTCCAAATCGCGATGCTAAACAAAATACGACGGCCAAAGCGCGATCTCGGAGGCTGTACACGACGATGCTGACGAAGTTTGACTGCGTGGTAATGGACGACGAAACCTACGAAAAAGCCGACTACAAGCAGCTTCCGGGACAGGAGTTTTATACGGCAAAAGGAAGGGGAAAGGTAGCAGATATTTTCAAGCACATGAAGCTGTCAAAGTTCGCGAAGAAATATCTGGTTTGGCAAGCCATCTGTACCTGTGGCTTGAAAAGCAGCATTTTCATAGCTTCCGGGACTGTCCACCAAGAAATTTACGTGAAAAAGTGTTTGAATAAACGTCTGCTGCCTTTCCTGAAGAAACACGGTTGTTCCGTACGTTTTGGCCGGATTTGGCATCTTGCCATTACTGTAAAAAGACCATGGAGTGGTACGCCGCCAACAACGTGCAGGTGGTTCCCAAGGACAAGAACCCTCCCAACACGCCAGAGCTCCGCCCAATTGAGAAATACTGGGCTATTTTCAAGCGGAACCTGAAGAAGACCAAAAAAACTGTCCTTAGCAGTTTTCTTGGTCTTCTTTAGCAGCAGTTCAAGGCAAATTGGCTTTCTGCGGCGAAGAAGGTGGACAAGGTGGCTGTACAAAATCTGATGGCAGGGGTTAAGCGTAAGGCCGAATTGCCGGGCGAAAAGCGGAAGCCTAACTGAATATTTTTCCTGAATTTTATACTAATTTAACTTGAAAAAGAAATTTAATTTCATTTTTTAAATAAACGATTTCACCGATTTACACGCGTTTTCCCTTGACCTAATTTTCACCGTATCACCTTTTAACTGTTCCTATAACTCCAACTTTACCCTAGATGAACTCAACACTGCCCTCCATATAGTCAAGGGTCTATTTTCTGGGCCCAATGACATCGGGTACCCTCTTCTCAAAAATCTGACCTTATCCAACCAAAACAACATTAAAGCCCCTAAAAGATCCGAGTAACATCGATTGTTATCGCCCTATTACTTTGAATGACTGCTCTGGCAAAATCATGGAAAGACTAGTCAACCACCGCCTTAACACCATTATAGACCAAAAACTACTCTTAGACGTCCGTCAATACGCTTTCTGTCCCGGCCGATCAATCGATGAATATCTTTGTCTCCTTTAGTGCATTCTGGATGATACCTTGAGTCGAAGTCAACACATTGATCTTTTATCATTGGACCTATCTAAAGCGTTTGATTGCGTCGAATATAACACCATACTCACCTCCCTGCGAGACTGCGAAATTTCCGGTAGATTATATCAATATATCCAGGTTCTAGTCAACAACTCTCTTTCCAGCCCAAGACTAATGCCTACAGGGGTCCCGCAAGGAACAGTAGTCTCTCTTACCCTCTTTTTGATTGCTATAAACTCTATTTTCAAAATCATTCCTGAAAACACTAAGCTCTTAGTCTACGCGGACGATATCCTGCTCATCTCGATATCTGCCTTCGCCCGCCTAACACGAAACAGGCTACAAACAGCCCTAGACAAAATTGCCAGCTGGTCACCAAAAATAGTTTTCCGGTTCTCCCTGACAAATCTAAACTCCTTCACCTTGGTCCTAACAGGAAGAAACCTCTCCTGAAATTATTTAACCAGTTCATCCCCTTCGTCCATTCTTTCCATTTATTGGGTGTTTGGATTGACGACCGACTGAAATGCTCAACTCATTCGAACCAAGTTAGAAAGAGCACTATGAATAAATTAAATCTACACCGTATCCTAGGTAAAATCCCAAGTCAGGTTCCTCAGTCCCTTATCAAATTCGTTCATGGATGGTTACTCCCATCAACACTATACGGTCTGGGATTCATCAGTAGGTCCGGCCCTCGGATCTGCCACAAACTTGAACCTCTATACAACGGATGCATCCGAACAGTTGGTTCCGCTCTGCGAAGTAGTTCCACCTCCCCGTGGTACAGAGTGGAAACGTGTCTACAGACGTGTCACCTGTAGGCGTACGGCCAAGAGAACTACACGTTACACTTGGTGCAGCCAGCCCGCCGACGAGCTGCGTGCCGAGCGTGACACAAACGTGGTGCGATTGGGTACCTTGGTGCCAGTGCTCAATTACAAGAGGGAGGGGTCGTAACGAGTATCGGGTAGTCGCGACCCCGATATGCGGGACGGCCAAATGTTCGAGCGGGTTTTGATCGATCTTCCTGGCCCCGATTGGCGGAAATGATCGACTCACGACGGGCAGAGGGCCTTGTGCCGTAACATGTGGCGCCCAATAGATGGGCCTCAGGATGAGTCTCAAAGAGTCGAAACGGAGAACAGGTTACGTGTGTGGATATCTCCAGACCCGAGAAGAGGCGAGTTGTTCTCGTCTCGAATTGAATCAAGAAACGGATTGATAGAGGCCCCTCAAGACACGAGGAGAGGCGTGTCATGGCGTCTCGAACTGTGTCAAGAGGATTAGCGTGAGAGAGTCTCGAGTCATGAGGAGAGGCGTAGGTCCTTGCGCCTCAAGTTGTGACAAGAGGTCGAATGTGGGACTCGAGTCACGAGTAGCGGTGAAAGGACTACCAACCCGTGAGTCGTGAATCGTGACAGTAGAGTGGATTGCTGGTGTAGTACGAATAAACGAGTATTGCCGTGGAGCGCTTTGCGCGAGTATGGTCTCCCATCACGGGTATAGCCGAATTATGGCCAGAGACCCCAGGTGAACTTTATGGTGTAGGGGTACATAGTATCATGAGTCAGCAATTGCACCCATGGACCCAGAGTAGCAAACTGGCGGGACGCGGTGGCTCGCCGTACCTAAAAAAAACAGTTGATTCCGCGTTTGTCACAAGCCCTATCGAATCGATCATGGTCGAAAGCGGCCAACTTTCTTTCAACTATCTGGTTGCCAAACACCTCACCTCTTAATCACTCCTTTGGCTTGCCATTGGAGGCAGCAGAGACGCTCCCCAAGTTACCCGCTCCAATACTATGCTCCTAGATCTCATAATTTGATCCCTTCCATCTGTTTGTCAAAGCCGATCAACACCCCTGCACAATCCTATCTCTCTTTTACGAACTTGTCGACAGGAAATACAGGACAACGACTCACATATACCTATACCGACGGCTCCAAAACCATTAACGACAAATTTGGCTATGACATTGATGATCCTCTCAACAAGCGTAGCCTTGCTCTACCATCTCAGTGCTCCGTCTACGCCTTATTGGATGCCCTTCAAAATATTCCAAATCAACCAACCTCTACACCCATCTTTTTCGACTCCTGTGCTAAAAGCCGTCTCCACGGGCAACATAAAACACCCCTGGATCTCTTCCATATCACATGAGGCCTTAACGAAAAGGATCACCCTGGTTTGGATTCCCTGTTACGCCGGCATACCCGACAACGAATCTGCCGACCGCTTGGCTTCTTTAGGTGCAAACATAACTCCACCATCTATACCTATCTCGCAACAAGACGCTTACCGTGACACCTCTAACAAAATCTGCCTCTTCTGGGAGAGAGACTGGTCAACAAATCAAACTGCCAAACTCAGGGAACTGAAAAACTTCCCCCGCATATGGGTTGCTCGAAACAAACCCAGAGTAAGAACTGCCCTAACGCGACTACGAATCGGCCACACCAGGCTCACCCAGGAATATCTTTTGGGTAGAGAAGAACTTGCCAATGATTGAAATTGTGCCCAATTTTGCGGGAAAATGAGTAAATTTGAGTTAAAATGAGAGAAATGCAGTAATCGTGGAATATTGTATCATTATCATTCCAAATACAAAAACTTCTCTCTCTATTGTTAACCCCCCATTCTGCAACTCTTCAAGTCAAAGAGGTATTCGACCGTCTATTAGGGCAAAGTGGTATTTGACCGCCCTTTGGGACAGACTGAAGTCTGAAATTGGACCTGAACATGTTCCAGATTCGGGGTTCCACACTGACCATGAGCTTATACTCTGGTTCAATATTTAGTCATTTTTAACCTGACCACGAACTTATGATCAGATCATTTTGAGTTTCTTCATCTGACCTTTATCTTATACTCGGGTTCAGAATTTTGTCATTTTTGTTACCCAGGAACTTTCGATGTTTTCAGCTGACCATGGGCCTATACCCGAGTTCTTGACGTTGTAATGCGTGTTTCTTTACCTGACCATGAGCTTATACTCGGGTTCAGCATTTTACAATTCTTATTCCTTCTATTGCCCAGATGCTCATGTTCGAGTTACAATTTCGTCATTACCAGTTTTTTTAATCGCTATGTTGCACTAAAGTAAGATATCTTGAGAAACTTACTCGTTCCGATGATTCCGTCGATGAAGACCTCCCGCGGGATCAAGCCGTTGTTGTCCTTGTCCATCTTGCGGAACAGGTCCGTTAGCCGAGACTTCTTGTGGTTCATGAACTTCAGGAAGCGCTTGCGCCACTCCTCCCAGCTGAACTGCCGCACTCGTTCCAGATCCTGCAGGTAGAGTAGATGGTCGTGTAGACGCCGTTGGCGTTCCCATGCCAGCATCCACACGTAGCGCCACTTGTCCCACAGGAGCTTGGCGCGCGGTGAGCGCAACTCCGTCTCCGGTTGATTGCTGCAAATGGGGAATCAGATTGTGGTTAGAGTGATTCGATTGTAGGAATATCGGTAACCCACGTTGCGGAAATGGAAAGATGTGTGATGCGTGATGGTGATATCGATGTGAAAAGTGTGTACATCTCATTCTACAGGGTATATAAGGCCGAAAAACTAAACAACACACACTACTGAAGTACATCAAAACTACGACAAAACAACACAAAAATATACAAACCGTGAGTATATAATAGCTTTCCTGGATTGAAGCGAGGTTTTGAATATTTACAAAATTTTCCTTTCAATAAGTACAGAATTCAAAGATAAAACAAGAGTTCAAGCTAATTAATAAATATTTGAATACCAAGATTTCGGTTTATAAGCTTTAAAATTTGTGGCCGAATTTAGGTCATCTTGACTATAATCACAACCAAGGATTAACCATCCTTCGGGATGAAAATCCCGAGAGGAAAAATCTACGAATTGATACGAATAGGAATAGTGAAATATTCTTAACGCTTAATGCGTTTCTACCAAATGTACAGATAGCAATAACGAGAATGAATGAGAATATGTGTTAGTTCATGAGACAGAGAGCGTCCTTCTGTTGAAGAACTGCTCAAAGCACCCCATACAAATTTTGGGACAGACGAAATCGACAATGATAAACACGAAGTATTGTTGGCCGAGAGCCAACGTGCACTGAAAATGTACGAAAGAACCCCCACATTAGTTTGAATGTAAAACGATTTTAATGAAAATACCTTGGTGAGAATCGTGGACCATAATGCGGCAAACGATCACGTTCCGGTGTCTGGGTTTCCCGTCCAGGACTCACACGACTGTTGGGTCCAAGATTTGGTGGTGTTCAGTGATTTCGATCACGAATGAAGAATTGCGTGGGCACAAACACACACACACACGTAACAAAACGGCAACCACATATACATAAACCAATAAAATACGAATTGAAACAAATCGTACGGAAAAGATATTTAAAAAATAAAACCAAACCATAAACCGCCAACATACAACAAATGATAAAAGAAAAGATAGAAAAAGAAACAACAAAAAAGACATGCTATGAATATAAAAGAGATACAATATTGCTCTACAGAAACTATTCTTTGTGCTATTGATCGGAACATTAGTTTTTTTCCTTCAACCATTAGCACCTCGGAATGGAACATATACAATGATGAGCCCGTGTCTCGGTAGATGCCGAAGCGATACACACCTTGTACGACGTGAGTTAAGTCCTTGATCACGCGATCCCTTGAAACTATAATGATATGAAAGCAGACACACACGCGCAAAAAATGGGTCGTCGAATAGAACGAAAAGGAAATGAAACAGATAAATGAAATTAAGAACACATGTATGAAATTTCGAAAAAAAATTTCAAAAAGAATAAAAATGGGATTAATAACGAAAATTTGAATTGTTGTTAGTTCTCGATATTCAAAAATATAATAAAAAGAGTATGGGACAAATAACAAATATATTAGAACAAACCTTTGCTTTCTTCCTAGGGTGCCGTAGTCTGGCGAGTGTTCGCGCAAATCATGTTGTGATCCCTTACTGTGGGAGTAAAACCGATGGTCACACGGATATGAATAAACACACACACGCAAGTATTGGTATTTTGTGAGTTATTGGTGTGAATAAAACCGAAAAAATAAGAAAAAAACGAAACACACAAAACACGTCAACAAAATCAAATGAAACAATCGGTTGTTATTAGTCATGCGGCAAACAAACGTGCTCAAAATTAACGGGTTTCTGTCTTCGATCACGTTCAGTTCTAAGCTACTTACATAGGCGTCTTCATAACACCGCGGGACGGTTTGCGGGCTTCCTTCAAACCTGGCGGTGGTTGACGAGGCTTACAAGCACGATCTACTTCACCCTGCCGGCGGGCCGTGTTCTCCATGAATTCTTTGTGATCGGCAATCAACACCTCCAAAGGTGGAATCTCCTCCGGCAGCGGTTCCTGTTCTAGATCTGTTAAAATAAAAATTTAAAATATGCAACCCAACCGATTAAACAAAACACGAAACTTACTCATGAGCGTCGATTCCAAACCGGACAGCCATGCCAGCAATTCCTCGATTGAATTGTCCAAATCTTTGAGGGATTTCAGATGAGCCTCGAGCTTCGTCTGACGGCTGAGAGCCCACTGCGAAATTTCGTCCCACCTAGACTGAATGATTGAGATCCAGTTCTTAATGATTGGAATTGCATCCGGATGAGCTTTGCCCAGGATAGCATTGGCTAGGCCAAGAGTGTCCTCTTTGTCGTATTCCTTTTCACGAAGTTCTTTCATGAACCGACTGTGTTCAATAAGCAGATCGTTGGCCTGCTGTTCATCGTCCGGAGCGGCGGCCGCGAATCGTAGCTTTTGTTCGGCTTCTGACAACCATTCGAGCAGCATGTGCACCGATTTGTGAAGTCGTTCGGCTTCCTTCAACGCCACATCCAACCGCTGCTTGCGTTTAGAGCTCAAGTTTTGAACATCATCCCACAACTTTTGTAATTCCTTCAAGTTCTTAGAAGTTTCCCTAGTTTCGTCGGACTTTTCCAGGTCCTTGCCTGTCTTCATTACACTTTGCATTTGTGCGGATCGTTTGTCCAGATCGGATTCTAGCTGTTTGTGATGTTCAACCAGCGTTGTTACGGTGTCCAAATCACCATGAACTGGTCCATCTTCGGCCAGACGAGCTTTAGCCTTTCGCAACCACTCCAAGAGGGCTTGCAGAGCATCGGCAAATTGTCCAGAGAGCAGTAAAGCCTCCTCAAACTTGCGCTGACGCTCAACACTCTTATTGCAAACCCGTTTCCACGAGTCCTTCAGTTCGTTCATCATTCTCAATAGCACCGCTTCGTCTGATTTTGGCGCACGATCCATAAGACCCTTTCCGTTGCGCATGGTACTATCGTAGAAGCTTTCCTTCGATTGCAGATGTCTCTGAATCTCGCGTAATTTCTCAAGGTGTTTCTTAATCTTGACAGCATCGTTGGTGGTTTCCTCAGATAGCGTATCCAAAGTTGTTTCGGTTTCCTTCAACCAAGACGTGAGCTGTAGCCAAGCATCGTGGAACTCTCGTGCCTCTTTGTAACCATGGTCCAAAGCACGTGTCCTCTCAGCAGCCTTGGCTACCACTCGTTCCCAGCGGTGTTGCACCGAAACCAGCAAGTTCTTAATCAAAATAACATCCTGCTTCTGGCTGAAGTATTTCAGATGAGTACCCTTCTTGTCCAGCAACAACATCGATTCTCGATGAATAGAGACGTCCTTTTGCAAGACTTTGTGCTCTTCCATCTGCAGCTGAATTGTTTCTAACACACGCGATACTGCCGAAGCAGATGAAAGCTGTTTCTCAGCTTGCGTCAGCCATTCAACAAAGGCTTGCAAGGCATCGTGGAATTCGGTTGCCTCCTTCAAAGCAATCTCCAACTTGATCTTCTTATCGGATGCTCGAGAAACCACAGCATCCCAACGCTGCTTCAACGTTCGTAGCGTGTGCTGTAAATTACTAGCCGATACCTGCATCTGAGTCTGTCTTCTGACGTATTCCTGCCCTTGTGCGATCAAAGTCTCAACCTTCGGTCTGTTCTCTTCTAACTCGTTGTAAACTTCCATGAAGCGTTCCAATTGTTCTGAAGCTGTCTCTGGCAAACCACCAACTGGTTTGCTTGCTCCAATAACTGCGTCAACATCTCCCAACCATCCCAAAAGATCCTGAATTTCTGCGGTAAAGCCTTGTGCCTCACGCAGTGATTCCTCCAGCTCATGTTGACGATCAGCGGCCTTCTGTAACAAATCACGCCACTGTTTGTTCAACTGCTGGAGCTTATCTTGGGTAGTTGAAGCCTCCAATGATCCACGATCATTCTCAATCAACTTCCTTCCGGCATCGTTCAACGTATCGACCGAACTCTGGTGGGCATGGATGTCATTGGCAAGCACCTTCAGTTTGGCCAACTCCACTTCCAAAAGTTGTGGATCCCCCGGAATCGGTTTCAACTCATCTAAATTGGCATCGGTTTTGTTGATCCAAACCAGCAGCTCGTTCAGGGCATGCTGGAACTGACCCAGATGGAGCAGAGCGTGTTCCAATTGCTTCTGACGCTCAACCATTCCTCGCAGCAAGTTTTCCCAACGGCGATTCACTGCATTTAGTGGTTCACGAATAGCGCTAGCCTGCTCAGCAGACGTCCGCTCTGTCAGCTCAACAGCTTGCCTAAGGAAATGAAGCTCAGATTAGAATGCAGCTTTTTAAAGGATGAGTCAAATTAAGATTAGGACAATATGAATTTTTTTTTGTAACGAAAAATTAATTGTAGTCAAAATAGAAATAAGTAAGAAGTCAATCGTCAATTGTAGGAAAATGAAGCATAATTTCGGAAAGTAAAACCACTCAATAGCATTTTTGATCTCATTTTTGCAAACTCTATTGAGTGGTTCTCCACGAGGATGAAGAAAACCAATCACAATGCAACAACATCGATATTTATGTCTTGCCTGTTCAATGCTCTGTTCCGCATTTGTCATAATAAAATGTATAGCATGAAAGGGAATATAATAGAATACAATTATTTTATCAATTTCAAACCTGCACCTTCTTAAACAATAATCAATAAAAAAAAATTGAAACGAATTATCTCACCTGTTAAGCGCCTCAACCTCTACCATGTGGGGATCAACATCATCCTTGAATTGCTTCAACTGCGCAATCTGCTTCTTGACGGCTTCGATGTCGGATCCCAGGGGACCCAATTTTTGGAATCGGTCCTCGGCCTTGGTAAGGAAGTTCAACAGATTCTGCAATGTTTCGTGGAATTCCATAGCCTTTTCCATGGCGTCGATTAGGTTCTCTTCCCGTTTGGCGTACAAGGCAGTGATATTGTCCCAAGCGTGGTCCAAGTCTTCAATGTGCTTCTTCACTTCCGGTTTGTCCGGTTCGCCACACAGTGACATCAAATTACTACCAGTGCGTCGAACTTGTTCAACTTCCGGTTTTGTTTGATCTATTTCTTGGCGGATTTCTTGCAGTGCAACCTGTTGTTTTTGGATAGCTTGCGGTTGCGCTGCTGGAGGTTCTTGTGTTTGAAGAGCTTCTTGTAGTTCTTTGAGCGTCTCCATTACTGCCTTCATTTCTTTCCAGAACTTTTCGGCAACCCCTAGGGTATCATCCAAAGCAGAACCACGCTTTGAAGTAGTCTTCTGTAGATCATTCCAAAGATTGTTCAGTTTATCCAGCTTTTTCTTGATGTCACGAACCGCCGGATCCGATTGATTATTAGCCTTTGAAATGATATCCGTGGCGGCGCGTTTAACTGCTGCAAATGCCTCACCTCGCTTATCAATGTCTTCAACCAGTGCGGCATTTTCTTCAATTTGATCGCGGATCTTCGGTGGATGAGCAGAAATTGGATCAGCTTGGTTGGCCTGCTCAGCGGTGTTTTGCAGAGCACGTAGCATACCTTCCAATTTATCAGAAAATTGACTGGACTCTTGCAACGCCCTTTCTAGAGCATTTTGCCGTTCTCGAAGTTCTGTACGCAAAGCTGCGTAGCGCGCATTGTCTGATTCCAGAATTTCGCTTATCTTTGCAGAATCGTCATCAGCCACGAGAGCCATGAGCGCTTCACCGGTCTTGTTCAATTTGTCCAGAAGTGGCTTATGCTCCGCAATCGACTGCGTAAGGCGTTCATTTTTGTCTTGCTGAACGGCAATTTGGTCAGGACGTAAAGCAGGCATGGCAAGCATTGCAATTTGGTGTTCCATATCATTCAACCAAGCCACCAAACCACTGTGCGAATCGGCAAAGTGTTCTGATAGTGGTAAAGCCTGTTCAAGTATGGCCAAACGGTTGGAACAAAGTCCGGCGACCGTTTCCACTACTTCCTTCAAATCTTCTAGTTTTTCACGCAGAGCAATGGTATTTTCATTGGGTTGAGACTCCCTAAGAACCTTCTTAGCAGAAGATGTAACATCTCGAACGCGTCCCTTCTGACTGGAAATGTCATCATTGATGGAACGATGTTCCTGCAGTTGTGCACGAACTAATTTCGGAGCCATTGCTGGTGGATCAGCATCTCGCAAGGAAGCATCCATATCTCGGAACCATTCTAGCAGCTCATCTATATCGGCAGTCACTTCGTTGGATCGTTGCTTGCTCAGGTGTAGGCGTTCAGCCTTTCTTTGGATCTGTTCAACAATAGCTTCAAACCGTCGATTATCTCGGGTTACAATTCCTTCAATTGTTGATGCACCTTCACCAGGGGAAATTTGGCACAACTGAGGTCCAACTGAGTTAACAGTTTCCAACACAGGTCTCATTTCCGTCAAGTCAGCTTCAAGTCGCACGATGTCGATCTCGTTAGAGTCGCCGGTGGAAAGCGTGGCTTCAGCAGCCTGCATCCAATCAACCAGACGAACATGTGATTGATGGAATTGCTGTACCAATGGTAGAGCATCTTGAGAGTGTTTTAACAAGTCACCTCCCTTGGTGGTGAGTTCACCGTAGCGTCTCTGCAATGAATCCAGTTTGTCCTTAAGCTGCAAAGCCTCGTCCGAGGAAATATGCTTCATCAGTTCTGAACCAGCTTCAACTGTTGATTCTACATTCGGCGATCGACTGGCAATATCTTCATTCAACTTGACCAGTAAATCCATCTGTTCAAGAAGCTTCTCGGTATGAACTGGGATTACTCGGAATCTCTGCAAACGGCTTTCCATACTTTCCATCCAGGATACCAAATCCTGATAAGTCAACACTAGATGTCGCAGGTCTTGGCGAGATTCGTTCAGAATGTGACCAATATTTTCACTAGCTTGCACCAAATCTGTGTACCGATCCGTATTAAGTTTGACCTTCTCACTCAACACCACACCTTCATCATCACCAACTAGTTTCATAAGCTGACCAGCAATATCAGCCAACTCTCTGAAATCGGGTTGTTTGGATAGAATTTCATCATGTAGACGCTCATGTTCGTGGATGCGTTGTTGAATTTTCTCCTCGTCAGTCGGTACAAGTTCCATAGCTTTGACAGCACGTTCAGCACCATCCAACCATTTGGTCAAAGGAATAAGTTGATCTTGGAATTGTTTGGCTACGTGCATAGCCTGTTCCAAATCCAAAGTACGAGTTTGAGCAGCATCTGTCAACGCATCGAAGCGTCCCATTAGTTCCTTCAACTGGCGTTCAATAGCCGCCTTCTCAGAAGCATCACACCCGGCCGCAACTTCTTGTCCCAGTTGGAATAAAGATGACATGGAATTTTGACGATCCATCAACATTTTTGTGAGGAACTTTTGTTCTTGCAGTTGAGCCTTAACTACCTTGTAATCGGCACTTGGCGGTTTCTGATTGGCAACCATTTCTTCTGTATCTTTGAGCCATTTGGCCAAACCATCCAAAGCTTCCTGGAACTTACCAGATTGTAACAGACCAACATCCAGACGACGGTCTCGTTCATTCATCTTATCCTTCAAATCGTTCCACTTATCGTTGATCTTCTCCAGGTCTTTCTCCAAAACATTCGTAGGAACTCCTCCCTGAGCTGAACGGATCAAATCTTGTCCACCACGGTTGACTTCATCAATTTTAACAACCAACGGTTCTATGTGACGTGTCTTGAAACGACGGAAATCATCCTGTTGGAGACGAATCTGTTCCAATTCAGAGCTAACTGGTTTCAATTTCTTAACTTGATCAGTAGCATCGTTTAGATCGTCCAGTGTACCTTGGTGCAGATCATAGAATTTCTGAAGTGCTTTCAAAGCCTTCTGCAGGGAATCGTCGTGATCTCGAGCTTTGTTTTCCAGTTTAGCCAGCTGTTTGCGTAGACCGCCGATCTGTTCCCGTGTTCCGACTGTATCCGGGGCAAAGCCAGAATCAACCAGCTGTTCACCTGTTCTTTCTACGCTTGCAACGTTACCGGCTACGCGATCAATTTTACTCATAATAGACGCTACCTCATCTAGTTGGTTGAGCACCGTCTTTATTTCTCTAGCAGGTGGCGACAACGAATCAAGTTGATTTTCAAGTTCACTCAAATCGACACCAAGAGCTTTCACTGCATCATTGAATTGGGATACAGCAGTTGCGGCAGATTGTAGTTCACCACAGCGATCATCTAGCCGTGCATGCAAATCTTCAATACGATCAGAAATTCCATCAACTTCGCTTTTCAGATGTTCGGCATCTCCGCCTGCTGAACGAGCTTCCACAGCAATATCACCCGCCAGTTTTCGAGCTGCTTGTAGTGGTTTCTTAAGTGCAGTTGCATCTTCCTTTATGGTTTTCACTCTATCCAACAGTTTTGGATCTTTAGCAGCTCCGCCCAGCGCATCATGGGCAGCCAAACGATCTTCACAGCGACAAACGGCGTGATCCAAATCACGAAGCTCATCGTTGAATTCTCCAAGTCGCTTAGCACACAGCTCCAAAGTTTGGGCACGCATTAAAAGTTCATTGTTCAGACGTTCCCACCGATCTTTCATATCTTGCAATTCGGCCTTGATAGGTTCCTTATCAACATCACAAGCCGTTATAAACGATTCGCCGAGTCCACGGGTGCTTTCATATTCACCAGACTTTTTCCAGACATCTGAGCGGAATACTTGAAGTTCTTTTAGCTGTTGATCGAGCTGCGACTTCTTCAAAATACCTGGCTTGAAAGAGGAAAGTTTGTCTTCAGCGTTTCGCAACCAGCCCAAGAAAGCTTCGGATGCAGCAGAATGCTTCTTGCAGTGTTCCATACAGGTTTGTAGACGCGAATGTCGATCAACGGCAGCATTCCTCAGTCGTTCCCATTGCTGTGAAATTTTCTCCAAATCTCGCTGTACAGATCGATCAGCTTGTCCTGGTTTATCCTGTAATTCCTTTCCTTTATTCAACAGCATGATAACTTCGTGTTCTCGACTCATAACCTCCCGATAGATTGGCTCGTGTGTATCGATTTGGTGCTGTAGAGTCGGTCTGTGAGCAGATACCAATAGACGATCGGTAAGATTACCAAGTTCACCTGACAACCAACCCAGAGTACGAGCACATGTTTCTGCGAACTGTCGTCCATCTCGGAGGGCAGCATCTGTTTCTGCTTTTCTAAGGTCAAGTTTCTTCTGCAAGTTCTGATATTGTTTGCCTACAGCAGCCAATCGGGCATTGACGTCGGCTCTAGATGCAGGATCACTAAGCACACGACACAAAGCTTCACCGGCAGCTTCAGAATCAGCAAGAAGTGGTCTTTGTCCTTCGAGTTGCCTTTCAAGATTCTCAATTTTGCGCAGTATTTCTTGATGATCGCGGTCAGTTGGAAGAGCATCCAAATTATCGCTAATGTTTTGTAGAGCTTCCCTAAGTCGGTTCAAACCTGCATCGAATTCCTTAGAACTATCGGCAGCTGCTCCCAAACTTTGGGCTCGTTCGTCCAATCGGCTGACCAAATCATCCCATTTACGTTTGACGGTTTTCAATTTAGTTGACACAGATTGACCTTCAGGAGATGACTCACGCAGATATTCAAGGACTGCGTTACCAACCTCTTGAAGATGGTTAAGCTGAGGTTGTTGTCCACGGAATTCTTCTCTGAGGACCTGGACTTGTTGTACCTGACTTTGTACCATTCGTGGATCAGAAGATATCGGTCCAAGAACCGTTAGCATACGTTCTTTAGCTGTCAACCAACTGTTCAGGTTATCATGAGTATCGAGGAAGTCTCGCAGTTGTTCAGAGAAGTTGATGCGATCCTTGCAAAGGTCATGCAAATTCTTCCAACGATCAGTGACTGCGTCCAATTCCAATCGAAGCCGATCAGCGCCTTGAGCGTCAGGCTTGCGTTTAAGCAAATCTTTCAACTGTGCTTTGGTAGAATCAAGAAGACTCTGCTTTTCATACATTTCTTCCAATACCTTTCGAGCTTGTTTGTTGCAACGTTCGGCTTCCTCTTTGTTGCTGATTACCTCCTTCGGAACAAGACGCTGGATTTTGTCCAAGAACGCTGCCAGAGTTTTCAAACTCTCCTGATGTTTTCGTACCTCATCTCGCACTGAATCTAGTTCGTTTTGTCGATCGTTCAAACGAGCACCAACCAAACTGTATCGGTTGTTAATCTCAGTAAGTTGTTGCTGGATCGGCGTCAGATCGGTTAGTTGGAATCCATCTTGTGATGAGCGCCGACTACCGAATCCACTCGATCCACCAGGAGAAAGTGGCGATACAGTTGGGCTTTGACCTACGCCCAACGCTTTGGTCGGGCTTGGAGAACGAGCGTCCCCGGAAAGACGTCGCATTGGGCTGACTGTGGAACGTTTGATTGGACTGTAAACGGATCGTTTACGGGATGGACTTTCCGGTCTAATCAATGCGTCGTATTGAGCACCCAGATCATTCACTTTATCAACGGTTACAGCATAATCGCGATGTTCTTTGACTAGCGGCTTGACCTCTTCTATTTGATATTTGATGGTATCTACATCAACAGCCACAGGTGCCAAGTTGTTGGTTCTGGTTTCGATACTCGACAGCCACACGAGTACTTGATCTTTAAGTTCTTCGTAGGCATTGAGCTGTTCGGCCTTCTGTTTGGATAGTTTCAATTTTTCTTCGAGAGCCATGTCTAGGTTCTTCCAACCGTTCTCTAGGGCCTTGACGCGGTCTCTTACGATTCCTGTATCCGTTACATCGCGTTTGGCAATGAGATCCTTGCCAAGTTTAACGCAGCTTTCGTAGAGAGGGCGTAGCAGCTCTTTGTTACGATTGAGTTCCATCATTCGTTGCATCATAGTTTCAGCGGGAAGGGTTGTTAGTTCTCTTCCCTCGAGAGCTTCCTGGAGATTGGATAGTTCTTGTTCAAGATGCGCCGCATCACCATTAAATTTGTTGAGCTGTGCTAGAGTGTCTTCCAGGAATTCTCCCCGTCTAAGTGCCTTATCCAGAAGCTTCTCGAAGCGTCCGGTAACGTCGCCGAGATTGGTTTCAATACGTTTGGCAAGGCGAGCATTGGAAGCTGTAGCCATGAGTTCCTTGGCAGACAGAGTGACACTTTCAAGACTGGTACGATGAGATTCTAAATCGTTCAGCAGACCACGGTGTTCACGAACTTGTTCGACGAGACGATCTTTAATGAGCGAAGCTGGTCGGTTTTGAAGCTTGAATTTGTCTTCCGATTGATTGATCCATCCTGAAAGGCCATCGAGGGCATCTTGTACGCCCTGAGACTGTACAAGGGCGGTATCAAGCAGTTTGGAACGGTCGCCGAGAGCTTCCAAGAGTTGTCTGTATTTGTCTTTGACGTCTTCAACGGGAATTTCCAGGGCAGATACTTCAGCAGGGCTGAGTCTACCGGCAAGCGACGTCAACAAGGCATCTAAGCTATGTTGAACGTTATCGATGAGTCTACCCTGAGATAGGAATTCACTCTGTAGCGCTTTAGTTAGGTTCATTTGCTCCTGGACGGATTGTGGATCAGCGGCGATCGGATCAGATAATACAGAAGTTACGCGAGGTTGTACATCTCGCAGCCATGAGCGTGCCTTTTCCAAGGCCTCCTGATAGTCTCGTTGACGTCCTCCTAACCCGGCCAAGCGATCGAGCAATGCATTGGCACGGTTTAGCAGATCACGGTATTGTGCAGTGACTAGTGAGACTTCTTGGCGAATGGGACTGTCGGAGCTGGAAATTTGTTCGATGTGCGGCAATCGTTCCGGAAGTGTAGTTCGGAAATCGTTCAGGACAACGAGGTAATCTTTGCATTCGTCGACAAACTTTTGCGCTGACATAGTGATGAACCGCAGATCGGCCTGGTGCGCCACAACATCTCCGTGGAATTCTTTCACGGATTCCGACTGACTGGAGAGCCGGTTCAGATCCGAGAGAGTGTTTTCCTTCTCCTCCAAAGTACGACGCGAACTCTGCAACCAACTGGTGAAGGTATCGAGTTCGGAACGCAGCTTGCTCAGCTCATCACGGGCAGATCCAAGCCGCCGTAGAAGTTTTCCGGTGCGATCTTGTGCTTTGTCCACGCGGGACCGCAACTCGCGGCCCGAGCTTTCCAATGCAGCTACCTCTGGAGCACTCAGGACATCTCCACCGGTCAGAACCAACTGACGCACCTGCTCCAAACAGGAGGCCACCGGACGCGATTGCGTATCGATGTCATCCTTGATTTGCTGGATAGGTTTAGAAGGGAAATATGTGAGTATTATCGTTTAAGGACGTGTTGCGTTATAGGTAGATACCTTCAAGGAGTTGATTTGGTTCCTCAGGTCATCTACACGTTCTTTGGGTCCACCGACGGAGGCAATGTCCTGTTCGACTCGTGTGATCCATTCGAGTAGTTTGCTCAGATGATCTTCGCATAATGCAAACTTTTCGACGACCGCTTGCTATTGGAGGTGGAAAAAATGACGAAAAGAGGAAGCAAATCGAGTTAATAACGTTCGGTTGCCGATAAAGTTTGGACACTATGGTAAAATTGAAGAAAGAAAAATATTTTACAAAAGGTCTCTCCATTGGTTGTTTGTAAAATGGTACATGTTTCAATGATGATGACACATAATAAAAAGAAGAAAACGAAACACCATAAATAAACGCAGAAAACAGATAAACACTGGAAAACAGGAAGCTGCAATGCTGAAAAATATATATAAAGAATAAAGTTTAGGAAGAAAAACCAACGCAAGACAGCAGAAAAACAAACCACAAGTTTACACACAATTTAGAGTGAAAATGCAAGAATATATAACAAAACATGTACAAAACACGCCAGCATGATAACAGAAAGGGAGGTGGCAGCACCGGCAGACAAAAAGAAGAATGGTAAAAGAAATTATATAAAGTATAAAACGCACACGCACACATTGAAAACAATAGGTATATAATCATACACAGGGTGGGTGACCTTGAACAGTATCACGGCATTGATCTCTTGGAAGTATTTTTACACTTGAGATCATTCCTTTACGCATACACATACACACGGTTCTCTTACGTGATTCGCGATACTATTCCCAATTACAAAAGTGATAAACATTGTGCAAACAGGTGCAACTCAACTCAACACGAAGCAGCACAGATACGACGACACAGAGAGCAATGTTTAAATATGGTCGCACATTTAAGGTAGTAGTTGTTTCCAAAAGGGAAACTTAACGTTAGGATTAGTGTGGCCGTGTTCTAAACAAGTCTAATCATTTGTGTATTGTGTCTTTGGTTGGTTAGTGTTAGTGACATGCGATATGTTCTATGTTATTGGTTAACGATTGAGTACAATAATTTTGGAGTGTTCTATTAGTTAACGTGGAATGCAAGAACTTTATTGCTAGACATTAATTTGTAAATAAACGACATATTTACAGTCCTGAAAACAGAAGTAGACTAGAAAATATATAAACACATTTACGGAAGAAGGGTGACATTGTTACAAAAAATTACAAAAAAGTTATACTACCTCATTTGTTTGGAGGATAGAGACACATGCAAATCACATTTACAGCAGTTTTTGTCTTAACTCTAAGTAAGTGTCGCTATTCGAAATGAAGTAAAAAGTAATTGTCGATCATATTTATAGAACACTATTATGGTCTAACGGGCATACATAAACAGTGTGTTACACATGGTCCACTGATTGAGTTGTCACCCATACATGCGCGAATGACCCAACGCTAAACACTGAATTGACAAGTGTTTTTTTTCCAGGATTCTTGAATATTTTCTTCATGACGATGGTGGTTGTCTGGTGGCTTTTTGTGGAAGTGTTTCGAATACCCTGTGGTTGATTTCGGCTGGGAAATCTCAATGATTTGAACCCTCGGAACACATTCAAGTGATTTTTGTGTTGTGGGTGTGTTTGTGTGTATGTGTGCTTTTTTTGTTGCTATTTAGAACTGATAGGATTCCTACAGACAGGAGAGGGTTTTTTGTGACTGTTTGAGAATCAAGTGTTCAGAGGAATGAAGCAATAGAATAAGTTTCCGGGTGTTTTTTTTTAATGATATTCCACCATTCATTGAGTTTGCCATTTAACGCATGCATCTTATTTGGCAATCGAATCATGCTTGTGATCATAAAATATTGGAATTCTGTTGTTTTCAGACTGATTTAACAAATTTGTATAAAGGAATGTAATAGCTCCGCCTTTAAGAAAGAAACCCAGCAAACATTTTTATAGGTATATTTCTCAACAAACTTTGATGTACGTTTCATATACATTATAGAATTATCGCATAAAATTCTAAAAAACAGCATTTACCTACCAAAGTGGAGGTAAATACTTTTTAAACCTCTTGCTCAAGCGATAACAATTATACAAATTGGACAATATTCAACACCTTATTCGTACATCCTAAAAGTATGCGAGAGGGCGCAATTTTTGCTCGCAATGCATGCAAACCGTTGCCAACGGCAATATTTGCTGCTTCTTTCATTGGACAATTTTTCCAGAGGAACCCTCTGATTTTAAGCAATCTGGTTGCACTGCTTATGGCAGAGAGAACAACAAGGTTGTTTTCTCACTAAATCCCGCGCGAGAGAACAATTTTGCAGACATGGCTAACTTTTATCATATCCGATTTACACCGACTTTAATTAACCATTTTTACGATTCTTTACTTATTTGGTAGGAATTGCGATTCGCTTTGTTATTGTTGACGATTTGGGCTATCATATCTAATCTAAATCGGTTTTATGTTTGCTGGGAAGTTACAGCTATGGTCATTTAGATTCGGCAAGATAAATGGTTTAAACTTTAATTTTTTTACGAGGAGAATACTTGATCCTTAATTCAGGGTGCCCTTGCCCTAAACAAAAATCTAGTAAAATCCGAAGATAAAAGGTCCGTTGACTATTTTTTGCCTTATTAGTTCTCATTTCACAGATTGTAAGTATCAGATTGAGAGAATTCTAAAATTTTGTCTACTACCCTAGAGCCATTACATACTTTAAGGCGCAATTTCCTAGTGATAAATACAGTATTTTTAGTTTTTTTTAACAGATAATTACTGGATAAACATAAGTTATTGGACAGATATTAGTAATTTGATGATAACCAATGATCACGATCCATTCAGAAGAAAAATATATCTTTTTGTACTCTAGGAATCAATTATACCCATTACACACATTTTGGAAAACTTCTTCTTAAAAAAATTGAAAGTTTACTTTTGCTTTGAAAATATGGCATTATAAAGTTCATATTATACTCTAACGATTGACCTATTGGAATAAATATTTTTATTATAATTTTTTTATGTGAGAAACAATCAAAGTGATAACAAAGATCTTCAAATCACATTTTGTTAAATTTTTCAAACAAAGTTCAATAACTCAAAAATATTTTTTTAAATTTGTTGAGATAACAGCATTGTTGTTTTGTTCTGTTTGGCACATTTTTCTAGAACATTTAATATTTGTGAGACATTCCTGTTTCGAGATATAGCGAAGGAATCAAGTATCCCTTGGGATCAAGTATCCTCATTCTCCCCTATACAAAATTGGCATTTTTCGGGCTCGTATGAACTTCTAAACCTAGATGTAGTGGAGTGAATCAAATTTATCAAAAGTTGAAAATGAGTTGTAAAAAAATAATTATTTGAATAACCGGAAACTTAATCGAAAGAGTTGAGAAAAAAAAAGTCAAAAAGTTTGTGAAGAATGTTTGAACAGTTTTTCCGTAGAACAGTGAGAATATTATATCTTTAAACTGCACCTATACTATTGATCCAAACTCCGATTACTGGTTTGATTCTTAATTTTTAAAGGCGTATTTTTCCAAAATAAAATAACTACATTTAAACATTTTTTTTTTCATTTTTAAACAGGATTAAGATTAAACAGATCGTTCAAGAATTCCGATACGTTATGATCACACAGCTAGGAACAACATGAAATTATGAACCATTTCAACAGTCAATTTCTCACGATATTAAGATACGTTGGCGTGTGTAGAAGGCAGTATAGGAGAACGAAGCGTTTAACAAAGCATCTAATAAAATGCATAATTAAAAGAGTCGATAAAAAAAGAAAAGGGAAAACGGAAACTATGTTAACACTTTGCAAAGAACGTGTGATTTTGAAGTTGAAGGTATTGTGCTGAATAAAAGTGCTGTCATTTTCTAAGTTTAAGGTGGTTTAAGTTGAAAGAAGTTTCAAATAAATAGTATTTTGAATTGTCAAAAGTTTAATTTATTCAAGTTCGATTTTTAGATTTTTTTATTTTGTTATCAGATTCTATTAAATAAATATACAATCGTGCTTCTAAAACATTCAATCCAATAATAAAACAGATTCAAACAATAGCAATTTAGATTGAGAAAATGTGCTTTGGACAAAGGTGCACTTTTGCATTAACTTTTGTTCATTAGAATTTGAATGAAAAGAAATTGTACAATCACAAATCACTTGAATTGATATTTTCGAGCATCGATACCGACAATCCAAAATCACACATAATTTACTAGATTAACTGGTAGAACGATTACATTTTTTTCCGAAAAAAAAAAGTAATTAGAAACGATTGGGGTATTCAGTCACTAATAGAGGGAGCAGCCTGAAGATGATTCACCGTTTGAAATAATGAACAAGGAAGAAAGGGGGGATGATCTAATGAAAAAGATTCACAGTTGGAGCATTTTTACGCAAATTTCAGTGGATCGGACGAAAGTTTTGATAGTTTTTTTTTCGATTTCTGAACATAGGAAATTTCGATTGAGTACAATTGCTCTGGCTGTGATTGACAGTCCCGTGTAAGATGTTCCTTTTTCATCCGGAGTGGTAGGGTACAGGAGGGAGATGTTGCCTGTTGATTGTGTTAATCGAGGGATGAAATACTGGCCTTCACATTCGCCGAGCGCGATGATAAGAGAGCACGAGCATGAACTTATCGGTTAAACAGAATGTTAACGGAAACCAAAATTTAATAAAATTCAAAAAATTAATTGAAAAAAAAATCACTGTTAAGAATGTGAAGGAACACAACATATTTCTGAAGGGGGTTGCAGTCGTTTTGGTGATGAAGATTTCTGCTGATGGACACAGAGTAACAAAGACTTACCCTTTGCTCGGCTAGCACGAGATATCCACGATCGCGCGCTTTCGCGAGATCGATCTTAGATTGTTCACTATCGAGATTGAACTGTCCGCTGATCGGATCGATTAGCCCGCTACCGACGGCGGTTAGCAACGGCACTATAACACTATTGTTACCGATATCACGCACCATTGTTGTTGTTGGGTCAATCGAACCGGATTGTATAGAATCATTGAGAGTTTTCGGTTGATCGGGATGGAACGGATCATCGAATGTGCCCCGTTCGGCGTTGTACAAGTTAAAATCTAGAGCCTCCAGGAGACCGAGAGCCCTTTTAGGCGTTATCAACAGGCCACTATCCACGGCCGTCTGAAGGCTAGTGAGCTTAGATGTATTGGTATCTAACACGTTGGACTTGTCGGCGTCGATAAGACCTTTCCGGAACGCTTCCGGCAGTGGGAGCATTTTTTTCTTAGCTCCATCCTTCAACAGCACCGATTCGGGATCAATCAAACCCTGACCGATGGCGTCCTTTAGGCTCAACAACTCAACAGTGTTGCCATCGGGCGCACAACCACCACCAATCGTTGGAGTTTTATACAAGAACTTACCGGTCGACAGATCCAGCTGACTAGACTCAACCGCATGGTCAAAGGTCAAAGGTTCCTTCACGTATACGATCTGATTTTCGCCGAACACAAAGAATGACTGTTTTGGATCCACTGTGGCTCTACTTTCTGCAGAAATCAAATCATCTTGTAAGGCTATCTTCAACGGAATAAACATCCGGCTCTTGGGATGCTTTAATACTGACAAGTCCGCCGATAGAATATCATGTCTAAGCGCATCTTTCAAACTCATTTCTTTCGGTCCTTTCCCTATTGGCGATTCCTGCAAAAGATTGTCAATGCTCTCCTTACGCTCTAAAATCTTTCCAGTAATCGGCTTCTGAACCGTTACCAACAAACCCTTATCGAAAGCTACATCATAGTTGAAGGTACGATCTGCCTTCCTATCCACTACCTTACCCTTCTCTACATCAATGTCCTGATCATTAATCGCTGCTCTAAGGGGCTTGTCCTGTCCAGTTACAGCATCTTTATAAACAGTGGTTTCAAAATCCAATAACCCGCTATCTAACGCTTCCAACAGATTGATCTGATCACCGGAAGTGGGTTCAACAAAGGTACCAGCCTCCGGTCGATACAGTTGCTGTTTGATAGCCTTTTCCATCGATAGCAACTTTTGATTCGTTACAATCAAGCCCTTCCGCCTAGCTTCCTGCAAATCGATTTTGTTTCCCTTTGGTAGGACATAAACTCCTTCTTGATCATCAATGATTTTGGCCTCAATAGCTTCATCAAGACGAATGTATTTCCCTGTAACCGTATTTTTCACAATTGACGACATCGGATTAACTATATCCTCTCTACAAGCTTCATTGAGCGTTATTTTACGATTCGTAATAGGGTGCAACATTTTCCCACTCTTCCTATCGTAGAAATGCATAGCTAACGTTTCGTACAAGCCGAAGCCAGCACTTTCAATATCGACTATCAACCCTAAGCCCAAGGCTTCATTCAGCGGAATAAACGCCTCACTACCGGGTTCTTTGAAGACTCCCTCTCTACGATCGATCAACTTGGCACGGCAGGTCTCGAACAGGTTCAACATAATTTCATCCCTCTCGTTGAAATAACACGGCAATTGGGGATTGATAACAAACTTACGAGTAGCTTCGTGTAGCGTAATTTTACGATTCGAAACGGGATCAATAATTTTACCCGTCTTTTCGTCATAAATACCTTGGTGGATAGCTCGCTGCAAACTAATTGGAGCCTTACTGTCGTACAACAGTCCAATGTCGAAGGCGTGCTTCAGCGTAATCTTTTCCTTACCATGCTTGACATTCGAGTTCTGACCATTTATCACGTCACTTTCAATGGCATCCACCAAATCAAGATCTTTGTAGAAGCCAGTAGCCGAATCCTTCATTTGTACCGAGTTTGGATCGATAATTTTCTCAGCTATAGCTTGGGAGAGCGTTAGCCTTCGACCAGTCTTCGGATCCATGAACATACCAGTTTTTTCTTTGTAAATACCCTTGACAACTGCCTCGCTCAAACTGATCGGCTTTCTAACCTCAACCAACAGTCCCCGATCGAAAGCTTCCCTAAAGTCAATTTTATTTCCCGCATCGTCAACGATTGTTCCCCTTTTAACATCAACTGTTCCATTTTCAACAGCTAGTTCAAACGGTTGAATCCTTCCGGCAACATTGACAATCGTAGACTCCGGATCTAACATGCCCCGGCGAATAGCACGTTCGGTAGACATTTTCTCCGGAGTTGTGGTACTGCTAAACTGACCCGACTTTGGATCATACAACCCACGGAAAACTGCATCCGGCAAACTGCAGCGCCTTTTAGCTACTACAATTATACCACGTTCTAAAGCATCCGTCATACCCATGCTCAATCCAGAACCTGAATCTATCACCATCCCGGAAACCGGATCAACCAATCCTCCTCGAATAGCTTCCGACAAACTTACTACCCCTCGACTCTTGGGATCTCGGACAATCAAATCACCCGTAGATATTTCCCCGTCATCGATTGTCTTCTCCAAGGTCACTCCCGGAGCACCATCAATACGCAAAAGACCGCTATTCTGATCGTAGAACCCACGCAGCAGAGCATCAGTCAACGAAATCGGCTTCTTATTGCTCAAAATGTAACCCTTCTGGTAAGCGCGATCCAACGTAAGCTCCGGTCGTGTCAACAAACCTCGGACATCATCGACCAAACCACTTTCGATTGCTTCCCCACATTTAACCACTTTGTCCTTCTGTTCATCTCGAATGAGAACGCTGTCGATTTCAACCAGCTGACTATCGATTGCGTCCTTCAGAACATTCTCTTCCCCGTTTCCGGGGTTCAAGATTTTTCCCGATTTCGGATTGTAGAACTCCTTGTTCAAAACATCGATCAAACTGTGAGTAACCTTTTTGGTGTCGACCAGATTTTTCTCTAAAGCGACATCCAGAGGAACCAATTCGTCCGTTTCGGTGTCTTTCAGTTTTCCTGACTCCGCGTCAATCAACTTTTTGTCCAAAGCTGTTTGCAGCGGAACCAGAACGTTCTCTTTCGTATCTTTAACGTTTGAAATCTTCGGATCAACTATACCTTTGTTAACGGATTGCTGAACGTCTACCATTTCTTCCGTAATCGTATCGAGAATCAACCCCGATTGAGGATTGTAAAGACCCTTTCGAACGACTGCTTCCAAAGAAATCGGTCTACGTTTACCTTCCAACATGTAACCCCGATTGTATGCTTCGTTTAAGTCGATTTCTTCCTGAGTCTCCCGGTTGAAAATAACCCCTAATTTCAAATCAATGATACCTCTCTCGATGGCGACCTGCAACGGAACAATCTCACCATCGGTAGGATCCCGAACCGAAACCGAATCATTGTCGATCAGTCCAGCCCTAAGGGCTTCGGTTAACGGTACTATTTGGTTGTTCTGCACAAACTCTCCGGTTTGCGGATTGAATTGTCCTGCGTCTAGCACCTCTGAAAGTGTCGGTGAAATGTCGAAGCTCTCATCGGATGATTCCCTTTGAATTATCCAAGCTCGCTTGCAACACTCGACAAACTTAACCTTTTTTCCCGTTTTGTTGTCCAACATGTGACCGGAGTTTTTATCGATCAAATGCTTCTGCAGTGCCAAATCTAGCCGTTCGTATTTGTCTCCGCTCAGATCCTTAACGAATACTGTATTCGGATCGATGAGACCGGAGTTGTAGATGAGGTCTTTGAACGAAATTCTCTCCCCGGTAGAAGGTAAAATGAAGCTTCCGGTTTCCGGATCAAGTACTCCCAACTCGATCAACTTCTGTTTGGTTAGGCTTTTGTCGATCACCAGGCTGTCCGATTCGCCTTCAACGAACGAAATCAGTTCCTTGGAGATGACGTCTATGATATCGTAAATTCGCACGTTTTGATTGTTCAAGCCCTCCTCGACCGTGTACGGCATCTTTTTGTCGTCCACCATAATGTAGCAGATTTTAGGAATGATTTTACCTTGCGAAATAGCTTCCCCTAAAGATAACCTCTCGTAGGGTTCTTCAGCTTGTTGCTTGGAACTATCGGTTGCACTTGCAGCAACCTCAAACGTAACATGCTTTTCCGGTGTTTTTGTGCTGTCTTCCTCGAATACGTCATCATCTTTTTGAGCTTGTTGAAGCTCAGAAAGTTGACGCTGTTCAGTGCCGGTGTTAGGCGTTCGTTCCTGCTGCAAGAAAGCTGCGGTAGCATTCGAAACGTTAGCTAACTTGTCTTTTTCTGAACCATCTTTCTTGAGTGCATCCACCACAGCTTTTCCAGCTAGGATTGGAGCCCCTACCATTGCCATCAGGCCGAATTTAGCAGCATCCAGAACTTTTTTACCGGTCTCACTCATAGCGTTAGATTCGGCAGTATTCGTCGGTTCAAGGTATTTCGACTGAACTGTAACGGAAGGATCTGGACGCGATTCTTTCGATTGCGCAGGAATTTCTACTGAAATTAGTTCCAAAGGTTTTGAAATAGGTTGTTCAGAAGGCTCTGTCTTCAGTTCAACATGTTTTGACAAAGATTGATCTTCGTTCGTTTTTGGCACACTACTTTCAATTGGCACTGTTTCTGTTTCTGAGCTAAGTAGACTTTCTGGAATCGCTTTTTCAACTGGTTGAACGAGTTCCTCTTTCACAGTTATTTGTGTGGAAACGTTCTCTGGTTGTTGATGAGGGGTTGTAGATTGGTTCGTTTTATCGTCGTTTACTGTATGATCTGAAGAGGAAACTTCTTCCTTCACTTCTGTTTTAACTGGTGATGATAGTTCTGTATCTTTCACAAAACTTCCAGCTGATGGATCAATTTTGGAAGATTCGACTGGCTTAGCAATTTCTTCTGTATTCTTTTGCTCGTCATTAGGAATCAATTGTTCTTCGACTTGTTTCGAGGAACTACTAACCGTCAGATCTTTATCGACAGAATGCTCTTCATTGCTCTGAAGTGGTTCTGAAGAATTAAGTGGTTTGTTCAAGTCAACAACTGGTGTTACTTGTTTCTCTAGTTCAATTTGATTCGATGAGGTATTATCTGAAGTGATCGAAACCTTGGGTTCGAGCCGTTCCACTTCAATATTACTGGCCGAAAGATCCGACACAAGTTCTCCCAATTCGGTTGCAACTGGAACGATTGCGGTTGTTTCTTCAGTTGTAATGAAAACACTCTCAATAGATTTTATATTCTCATCAGAAACTAAAGGAGCTTCCGGAGAGCTTTCTGAAATTGGTACTTCGATATTGTGCTTTTCGAGCGTTGGCGTCTTCTCTTTGATAGGAACAGCAGAAGAAGTTTCGTTCTTTGTATCAGCCACTTGTTCCTGTTTTTCTAGAATTGTTTGTGGCTTCTCTTCACTAGACACAACTGGAGTTCTCTCCTCCTTCGTATCAATCTGTTTATTCCGATGTCCGAGTACTGACGGAGACTCCTCTCTACTAGGTCCGACTGAAGGAATATCTGTTCGAACATCGGCTTGTTTCTTATCCTCAGACGTCTGATTAACCTTTTGTTGAATTTCAGGTTTGGAAGTTTTAATAGTAACCTGGGTTGAGTGTTCCGGTTGTTTCTTTGCTAAAACAGAACTACCCATATTTTCGTCTTGCTTACCACTAACTACACTCGCTGGTTTAGGTTCCGAATCTTTCTTTTCGAAAGCTTTCTTCACCGCACCAGCGATAGCCATGCCGCCCAAGACAGGAGCTCCAACCACGGCCATAAGACCTAACTTTGCAGCGTCCTTGATGTTTTCACCCAGGCGGCTTTCGTTGGAGGACGAAGAAACGAACGCGGTTTGTTGGTTCGAACCTCCCATTACACTCGTCGTGATCTCCCGACGTTCGATGGTACTTGATTGAATTTCAGAAGGAATTTGTATGTTTGCAATAACTTTGTGGCTCATTTCCGGCGATCGGTTTGGAGTTTCATCGCTGCTGGCGATAAATCCTCGATCAACCGCTGTAGAAATGGACATTACATCGCCTGTTTGGGGATGTCTGAATGTACCCTTGGTAACATCCAACAGTCCACGATGTAGAGCATCGGTAAAGTTGATGTTTACTTCTTCATCTACGACGAGTTTCTCTGTTTCTCGTTCATCGCTGATGATACCTTTTTGACGAGCTTGTTCGACAGTCATGATCTCACCCGTCAAGGTGTCCTGCACTTCATTAGCCGAAATCAGTACAAATCCTGATTGGATTTCCACAGTTTTTGTAGTGATGGTATGGACAGATGTTACCGATTGCATAACCGATGTTACCCGTTCGTTGGCTTGCAAGCCTTGAACAAGTGCTGGCAAAGGTTTGACCTCTAACAGGCCACACTCGATCGACTCTTGGAGGGGAATTTCTTCGGAAGTTTTCGGATGTTTAAATGATTGGTTCGATGGGTTAATGAGCTTTCTGTTGAGAGCTTCGTCGATACCGACTCCGTCAACATTAGGAATGTAGGGTATCGCCATGACAAAATCGTTCTTAATTGCCTCATCGACTGTCATGCGAGCGTTACTGATTGGGTGAACAATTTGTTTCCGATCCACGTCTAATAGGTTGCGTTTTACAATAACAGGAATCGTCATTCCTGCTGGAGGTATTTTTGGTAGATAATTTGGCACAACGAATACATTCTTATCTATAGCTGTAACAAGTTTCATATTGTTGACAGTGTTTTCTTCATCGTTTACTACACCCTGTTTAATGGCTCTTTCGAGGGACAGACGATCTCCAGAAATTTGAACTTCCGTCAAAGGATCGATAATTTCACAAATCAAAGCTTCTTTCAAGTTAAGTAGCTGACCGGATTCGGGATGGTAGATCCTCGAATCAGCAACATTTAAAAGTCCTTGTGTACGTAGTTCAGGAATGGAAAGAGATTTCGCCAAAGGCACGAATACACTACCTTTGCCCTGACCATCCAGAATTCCACGTTGGATAGCTTCAATAATGGTAAGCGTATGACCTCGTTGAGGATCGATAATCTTTCCTCGATCACCATCCACTAAGCCCAACGCAATAGCTTGATTTAATGATTGCGACTTCTCGAAGGTTTTTGGATTGTCTAGTAATAAAGACGTTTCTTCGTCTAAAATGCCCTTGTCGGCTGCGTCTCTCGGCTGCAATACACACTTCCGCAACCGTTGTAAAACAATTGGTTCTTTAGGGATTTTGTCTGAAAAATCACTGACTGTCACGATAAGTCCTTCGGAAGATCTTCGGCTATCGTCAAGGCTAAGCTTTTTGCGAAGAGCCGCACGCTCGGGACTAGGTAGCTGACTTCTGGTGATCAGCCCACGTTCGTAAGCTAGTTCGATTGGAATCTCTTCACCGGTCGAAGGATCAACCATGGTCTTCAAGAGGTCCAGAGCCCCGGCCGCGGCCACCAAAGGTGCGCCAACGACCGCCACAAGCCCAGCTTGAGCTGCCTCAATTAAACTTATCGACCGACCGTTGGCACTCCGAATTTCTCCGGATTGAGGATTTAAAATACCACGCTCAATCGCTTCCGGAATCGTAATACTTTCCCCGCTTTGCGGATCAGAAATTTTAACCAAATTGGGATCGACTTTCCCGTTTGTGACGGCCTTTACAATACTATCCGATCGGCCACTGTCAGTGAAAATGACAAGCGCAGTCGAGGGATCGTAAATGATTCCGGGAGCCAGTTGAAGTGGTTCCGGACTAAGAATTTCTGGTGTTTTGACGCAATTTACGGGAGTGGCTTCGTTCGTTCCGGGAGCGATAATTTCAACCACATCTGGTTGTCCGACAATATTCGTAACCCGAATGGTACGATTCGAAGAACCATCTGTGGGTTTATCGGATGGAGCTTCGAAAATTATGAGCTCCCGATCTATTGCCTGTTTCATAGTGGGTTTGTTACCCTTGACTACTGAATAATGGCCGGTGGCATCGAGGGTTCGGTTTTCGAGAGCACGATCCAGAGTAACCCTTCTTTGAGGGTTCTTGGAATCTACGACAAAAGCGGATTGACTGTTGATAATTTTTTGCTTGACACATTCGCCGAAGGTAATTAAACGATCGGACCCCGGGATGGTAAGAAGCCCACAAACTGGATCTAAGAGTTGTTTGGAGATGGCCTCAGCCAGAGACCATCCTCCGGCGGGGAGTTCAAAAGTTTGAGCTTCCTTTCGCTCGTGATCTAAAAATTTGGTTACGATGTTGATGGATTTAGAGTTGCTGGTTTTCGTTAAACAAGTTTCGAATTGTATAGGAATGGAAGATGGTTTTGCAGCAGTGATCTCACTTTCCTGCTGTGGAATGGCTTCGGTGTCGGGTTTGATGAAACCATGGTTAAGAGCTTGCTGTATGGAGTAAATGTTACCGGTGGATGGGTCTCGATAGGTTCGAGTATTTTCATCAATGAGACCCTTCCGAACGGCTTCCGTGAAAGAGAGTAGCACTTCCGGTTGGGTTTCAACCTGTTCACCGGTATGAGTAATGGTGACGTAACGTTTGATGGTTTTCACGACCGTTTCAGTGGTAAGGGTAATGTTTAAAAGACTAATCAAAAGTAAGGCTCCTTCTGGTGTAATAAACTTACGTTCTATGGCTGGTTCCAGAGGCAGCACTTTGCTGTTACCGACCTCTAGTAGGAAACCAGTTTTCGTATCAATAAGATCGTGGTAGACCAAGTCCAAAAGGGACAACTCTTGGCCATTGCTATCGAAGACACCTATCTTGCGGTTGAGCATTTCGTATACTTCCGGACGGACAAGTCCCTGAGCTACGCCTTCCTCAAGATCTACTAGCACAGCCTTACCTACATCTAACTGGAAGCGACCATCTTTTTTGCGCAGAACATTTTTCGAGACGGCCGTGTTGAGGGAAATAAACTCCTTGGAATGTGGATCTTTGAAACCGAAAATATTGAAAATGGATTTAATAGAGACAGATGAAATCAAACCCCGATCCACTGCCTCGGGAATGGACATCATTTCGCCGGTTTCCGAATGGCGGTAACGATTCTCGAATGGGAGAATAATTTCCTGTTCGAGGGCTTCGGCCAATGTTAGCAGCTCACCCTTGGTTTTGTACACACACTTAATGCTATCGCTATCTAATACACCTAAACTAATAGCACCTGGAATATTGACCCGCTCCCGTCTCGTGGGAGAGGCAATTTTTTCCGCCTTGTCAAACAAATTCAAATCGCACACATCTTTCAAAGTCATCGGTTTACAGATAAGCTGCCGATTGCGAGCTTCCGCAAAGGTAAGCTTTTCCTTCGTTAACGGATTCATAAAACGACCTGTTTTCGCGTTCAAGATACCCTGTTCTATAGCTTGAGCCACAGTGATTTTGATGTCATTCTTGGTGTCCACTATTTCCCTCAAGTCGGGATTCACGAGCTTCTTCGCGATGGCTGAGTCTAGTCGGAACGTGTCGCCAGTGTTACGATCAATTACCCAACCACCATTATCCACCAGGCCCTGGCCGATCGAATCGGTCAGCGAGAGCGTGTGGGGCGCAATTTTGATGGTTTCATTGCGAACCAGATAGCCGAATTCGTAGGCGTCGGCCAGCGGGATCAAGTCGCCGGCATCCGTGCGATAGAGGCCACTACTGGCATCGACCAAACCTTGTTTAATCGCATCGACAATACTTTTTGCTTCTTTCTCGTTATACTTTACAGTGGAGGTGCGCTTTACAGGAGATGAATCGCTGCTGCTGGTTGTTACCTTGATCCGCTTTTCCGTGCTGTCGTAGCCATTTTCCGCTTCCAAGATTTCCTTCTGGATCACCTCCAGTAAACTCATTGGCCGCCCGTCGCGATCCTGCGCAGCTCCTGGCCTCAACAGATTATCCACCAGATCGGCATCGATCAATTTCCTCCTAACGGCTTCCTCCAGACTCAAACGTTCGCCATCTACATTCAGCTGACCACTCCGCACATCCAATATTCTTAACCGAATCGCTTCCCCAACCGTTAAAATCCTCCCACTGACCGGGTCCACAATGCCTGGCATATTTAGGATGGACTCGCCATCTTCGCTACCATTATTGGTACCGACGGCTTCATTCGCCCGCGATATACGCTTCAGGCTACGGATTTCCGTAAATTGCACCGACGAGGCGCCGTCACCATTGCTGGAATGATGCACATCCGACTGCATCTCGATTTTGCTCACTTTCTTCGGGGATCCCTCCCGACCTGGACCGGCACTAGTGCTGCTGCTGCTATCCAACGAATCGTAGATCAGCTTGTTGTTGGAAATCTTTGTTATTCTGAAAATTTACATCAAGGAAAATGGGGATGAAATGAGACATTCACTAGGGAAAGAAGAAAATTAGGGGTAAGGCTACTTACTGCGTCGCCGTGTAGGTGCTGGTGTAGATGTCTTCCGTTACTTCCTGGAAGGCATTGCCATCGACGTCGGCACCTTCGGCATCGATGCTGCTCACCGGACGGCCCAGATTGAACTCTGTTCGGTACGTTCGAAGCGGCCTTTGTAGACTTTCGGCAAAGCGCTGTTAGTGTGATGATTTTTTTTTCGGATGTGGGAAAATAGAACAGATGGAAAACGTTAGATGCGCAAAAGATAGAAAAAGACCATCCCACAGGGAGCTGTGATTTAGGACCTAAAGTTTCCCAACTAACGCCAAATTAGCTGACTGGCGCGAGCGATGGAAACTCTCGTAAATAATCTTGATTTATGGATAAATTACCCTGAACTCGTAGGAGAAATCATATTCATAAACATGCTCCTCGCGCTGCCAGAGACGTCTTTTCTGGGCCATCTTTGCCGCGGTGGTGTTCCTCCAAGGACTGGAAAGATTGGGTCAGAATCACTCAATTTCCGCCGTCGCCGCCGCAGTGCTGGGACGATTAGATTCGCGTGAACTATCCAAAGCACGCCGTTTCAGTTTCATTTACCGATGAAATTGAAAGTTTTTCTGCTACATTCGTTTCGCGGCAGCCGTTTCAGTTTGTTAGAATAAACGCTGGCAGACGTATGAATTTTCCTTTTAACGACCTTGAAAAGTTTAGCTTCGAGGTTGATTGATGGCAACCAGTACACACACCCCCTCTTCGCTGTTTTCAAGGGAAACGCCTTCGATAAGCTGAACGCGACTTTGCTGAATCGGAAGAGCCCCCGCTTTCGGAGGAGGTTGTGTGTCTGGTCGAGGTTTGAAAAAAAAATTACACCGCAACAGAGATTGCAATCGCCCAGGTGCCTGGGAATTACCCATGAGACACGTGCCTCCGGGGTCTCGACTGTGCACCTGTTTGGGCTCGATTGCATGTCTTGTGGGTGTTATAAGATGCAATTGAGATCCATTAATTCAATCATTCTATCAGTGTTCTGAACTTTCAATTTGGTGAGGTGCGTTTTTTTTCGATTATGTTTCATATCCACCAAGCGTCTCCATCGTATGTGGGTGAAAATTGTTTATTTCTTTAGAGAAAGGGGAAGGATTTGAACTTGAAGCGGCGTCGTAAATAAAATTCACAAAAATGAAATGTGGCGTCCGGCGAATGTAGTAACTGGCCCGTTTGAAAAAAGACAAATACAAAAAATATGCATTGAAAAAGTATGAGATAATCGATCATTTTTCTCTGGCGTATATTGCGTCAGGGTGGAGAAATTTGCAGCATCATTACATTGTTGTTTATTTCTGGACGAGATGAGTTCAAACCGCACTTTGAATGACACTGACTTATTTTCGAAACTGTAAGGCGGGAATACTGTCGCTTTTATTTACTATCTCACTTATAATCTGAAAAACATTTATTTTTTTCAATTGTTTTAAGATATTTTAATTAAACTTGCTCTTGAGTTTCGCATGGGACGGTTTAGTGTACTAGATTTGAGCGTTTAAGCCGCCAGGCATTTTTTTTTACAGTTTTATTAACACTTTCAAACACTTTAGAACATTCACGACTTAAAATTACAACAGCTCAAATGTAAATTGAAAATTAAATATTCCAATTGTATAAAATACAAAGATAAACCTTGAAAAGTTCAGTTGGTTCTATTAAATTAGCGACAAAATCGATTTAACAAAGAAAAATTGTGCCTTAAATGACATTCTTCAGAAAAAGCGGGCTAGTAAATAATTTATTTTAAGTTTAATAGGTGTTTCGAATACTTCAGGATGCCCCTTTTAGAGACATTAGATGATCTGGTAACTGACTTGCGCATGTTTAAAGCTTTATCTTTAAATGACCCACGATGACTTGGGTACAGCACTTTTTGTTTCTTTATTTTTGTAGCTTAATTACTGGGGCTTATTCCGCGACTCGAGTGACGTGACTCACGAAATTTCACTTCTTCGTCCAGACTCCAGAAAATGCTTCAGAGAAGAAATGTGTGTATCGATGAGCTCTGAAGACTAATAACAGCTCATCCGAACGAAAATTTCGAGGCTAGAGAGGCTATTTAAGCCAGCAAAACGATATGAAATTTCGTGAATCACGTCACTCGCGTCGCAGAATAAGCCCCACTATTGCACTATGTATGATTCACAGAGAATGAGGGGTGTATTCGAAAAAATGCAACACTTGGTTTTGTAAATAACTTTTGAATGCATCAATGGCAGTTGATGAAATTTTCAGTGAAGCTACTTAGTAATGTAATGTTTACGTGCACAATCTGTCAAGTGTTTTTTAGGATAGCGTCCAATACTGAAGTCAATTGACAAAACTTTTTGGGCAAGATCGAACAAACTTCAGAAAAGTCTTAGTAGGAAACCCAGAAACATCGGGAATCAACAATTCACATGGTAAATCTATTAAAAATTCCTAGAGGACCTAATAGTGTGCTAAAATTTGAATAAAAGTTAAGATTATTGATTCCATGAAGTGAGAGGAATGTGAGAGGTTTTTTCAAGGTCAATTCGAAAATATGAATAGAGAAAGTGATAAAAAGGTCAAATTTTTCTGACTGGTTCGTCTAGCTGACTTATAAATAGGCCAGACTTTATTTCTACAAGGTAGGAAAGCTTCCCATCGGTAAAAAAAACTAAATACGGTGGTCAAATCGTGCGCAAAATATTTGGACTGCTTGTGGGGAGATATTTTGAAAAAAAAAATTGTAATGGACAGCAAAACGAACTATTTAGCAGTCACCTGTTTCCAACCAGAAACTTTTTGTTGAAAAGTCTCGCCTGTACTTCTTGGAGATGAATAAGAAGAAAAAAATGAAAAATTTAATGTCTAGTACTTGGGGAGGCTAACGATAGGTGGAAACTGCAAATTACTCAGTCTGTCATAACGATTGACATGAAGAATGGCTAAAAATACAAAAAAGACGGTTTCCAAATGCAACCGTTTTGCAAAGCTCTTCAATAGGTCCCACAAACTTTATACTCTTTTCAAGTTGGATTTTTGATGTTTTTGTGCCGAAAGAAGACTATTGTCTAAATTGGTTATAACTTCAACCAAATTCAAAATTTTGAGTTCTTTTGAAGGTCAAGCTTCAGGAAACTGCAAACGTAATCAAAAGTAGCCTTGATTTGAAATATAGGTGATTCATAGAACGCATTATAGATGGCGCATGTGTTGCCCAAAAATTAAAGTCGAAAAATTTCTTCATTGAACGCTATCTCAAAAACTTGCATACGTGAACATTACCAGGTAACTTCGTTGAAAACTTCATCAATTTCCATCCATGCATTCAATAGTTATTTACAAAACAAAGTGTTGCATTTTTTTTCGAATACACTCCTCATTATGTTCTTGTAGTAATAATATATCCAAACTTGAAAAATCATAAAAGAATAGAAGATGATTTGAAAACAACAGCACTTTCATCATGAACTTTCTGCTGTTTTTCTTATTAAAATCTCTTCTAACTAATTTTAAACACCATTTTTTTCTGATCTTCTTCTTTCCATCTATGATTTTTCAAATCTTGAAATGTTTTTTCTACAAAAACAAATATTCATAACTTACAAAACAAAAATCCCGGTGTTGAATCTTAATTTAGTACTCAAAAGTTTTAACCATTCATAAACATCAACAAACTTAATCAGTAGATTAAGAAAATAAAACAGTTTGAAAATACTTCAAAGTTTATACTATAAAATTATAATGACTTGTTTTTTTTTTTTCAATGATCCTGATTATGTTTCTAATTCTGTGCCTAATCCTGTTTTTGGTTCTGATCATGTTCACGATCCAAATTCAGATTGTAATCCAAATCCTGATACTGATTCAGATTATCATCCTGATCATCATCTAATCTAGTTCCCAATACTAATGCTGATCTAGATCTCGAGTTTGATCATGACTCTTAGTAATCTTGATTCTCATCCTGATCATTATTCTGATCCCGATCCTAAAAATTCATTCTGATTTTGAATACTGCAGCAAAGAATATTTTTCAATAAAGTTTATTAACCAATTATTTACTTTCCCCAAGACTGCAAGAAATTTTGACTCCTGTGAAAAAAGTTATAGAAGTTTTTTTTTTTTTGTTTACTTTTCCTACTTTCTGTAAAATGCGTAAAAACTGTAAAAACTAGAAGGGATAGACAAAACCTAACAAAAAATTCGAATTCAAATTTTTCCAAATCAATCGTTGAAACACAGGCACGAAAAATGTAGCTCGCTTAAATTATCAATTAAATTCTATAAATAAGTTTCTAAAATGTTAACCTGTTTTTATTGAAAGAAATAGCATTGAAAATGTTTTTAAAAAAAACTGTTTTTTGCGTCTTTACATTTTGTTTTTTTTTTAAAATAATTTAATCGATTTTTAGAGTTAAATTTTCATTAAATTACCAAAAAAGTTTACCGAAATTAAAATTTTTGAAAAATTTTGTATGAGTTTGTCTTTGTTTTTAAATACTGATTTCTTTGTTTTGAAAATATATATTTTCAACTACTAAACTGTAAGTTTGTTTTCTGTTCGATCAAATTTTTGGCTCATAAACATATTTTTTATCGCAGAAAATGTTATACCAAATCATGGTCTCATTCTCATCTCACTATTCTACTCGATAAAAATAATGAAACCTTGGTGATGCCTTGTTTTGTTATCTTGGGAAAAACAAAACCGAAAAATGCTTTCATTTTGCACTCAATGCCTTATTTTGGTATTGGTTAGACATCATCTTTCGACAAATTGATGTTTCAATGAAACCTAATTTTGCCATCGGGAAAAATACGACACTAAATCATGCTTGTTTTGGTGACTGTTTGCTATCGCTTTAGGCATCCAAGTCTGCTCGGGATAATTTTCTTGGAAGCCAATAGATGAATTTTTTTAATGAAAAATTTTGTACTTTTAGTATGTTAATTGACGGCAACAAAATATTCAGCGCTTGAAATTTCAAACTATGAAACATAGGCTTGGAAATTTTGAACGTGTGATCTATGTATGTTTACTGTTTTTGAATCATCTTTTTCCAACGATCACGATTTTTTAATTAAAATATAAAAAGCTCGAAAACTGATTCGAAGAATGAACTTAAAACTTTTAAAGCTAAATTTCAACTCGCAATTTAAACTTAATTTGTGTTTGCTTTGTACATGTAATATTAACATACAAAAAAAATGAAGTCTTTATTTTTATCAGTTTATTGTTTATATTTTTTTCCAATCAAAAATTCACATTTCAAATTGTGATAATATTTTTTTTTTCAAATTCAAGATAAAGCCTTGGAAATTTTCTATCAACCCTTCTGGATTTATTCGAATCTTTTATCCGTATTCGTTTTCTGGTGTTTCGGGAATGTTGCTTTAAAATTAAACTAGGCTGCTTAAAATTTATTTTCTAGCAAATTTCTGGTTCAGAATAGAGAACATAATTTTGAATTTGAAATTCTGATTTTATTAGAATAGTAGCAGTAAAATCAGTAAAAATGTGTTCGTGTTCGTTTATCAGTTAAATTTACCTTTGTTTCGAGTTTGTGTATGGTCATCGGTAGAAAAATAGTTTTAAAAATCAAATTTCATTATTTACTGTGCATTTTTAGTATTCTTTTATTTCTAGCTAAATTTGGATTTCGAAAACTCCTCTACCCCCCAAAGGACGATTCTTTGAAGCAAGCCTGTCTGGAGCTACTCTGTTTCAGACCCTGTTCCTGATCCAGATTCAAATCCTTATCATGATTTTTATCTTGTTCCTGATCCGAATCTTGATTTTAAACATGGACTGATCCTGATCTAGGTCATAGTTCTGATTCTGATGCTGATATTGATTTTGATCCTGACTCTGATACTGATTCTGATGCAGATCCTGAGCCTAATCCTTATCTCGATTCAGATTCTCACCATGATCTTGCTCCTGGTCCCAATCATGATCCTGATCTTTATTCAGGTCCATTTTTAAGCTGATTAGAATTCTGACCTTGGTCGTGACCCTGAACCTGGATGGTTTTAGAAGAAACACTGTTCGTGCCTCTGCTGCAATGATTCTGGATCTGAGCCAATGCAAGCTTGTTTCTGATAGCAACGATTTCTTCTTGGTTTCGAAAAGATATTCTAAAAGATATCTTTTACAGTGAACAAGTTTCCCAACGTTCGCGACTGTCAATTTGCATCCCTGTAGTGTTGTCGCAAGATATTTATTCACGTAACAAAACATCATGCCCTGGGTGAGGCAAAGAGAAATTCGCTGCATAATTTTTTACTTTTCGACATAAAATTTAGCAGTTTTTAAAAAGAGTTGTAATCGTTTAAGATAAAAATTCAAAATTTATTTCCTTCAATTTGACATTTGAGGGTTTTTTTCATTTTTTTCTGTTTTCCAGCCCTGGATCATGCCAACTGAATGTGTGTATCTATGTATGTGTAGTAAAATTGATAACATTTTGCAAATAAAAGTATTCTGATCTGCCTCTCTTTGTTGGATTGATAACTTGTATCACAGAAAGCACATTTTCTTACTTTTTGGCATGGTTTTGATATAAATTGATTGATATAAATAAATCAACAAAATTTCCCAGGGTATTCCGTTTTTATTCATAAACACTGAACGAATTATGTGTATCACATTGGTTCACAACCTTATGGAAACTCACTTCTTTTTACTTTAGGAAGGACTGTGTGTTTTTTTTTAAATTTTTTTTGTTGATTTAAAAAATCAGGACCATCTCGCTTTTATCAAGTTTTCTCACAACTTCACAGCTCCACGTCTACATTTTACTGTTACGATAAAAATCAGCTGATGTGGTATGACACATTTTCTCCACCCAAAACGTACACCGGTTGACGTTTCGGGTTCAGCATCAATCCACACTTGCAGAGTAACGTTAATAAACAATATGGACAGCTTTTATTACTGTTACTGTGTTGTTGTCTGTTTTTCTCTACGGTGAACTAGCAAAACAGGCAATAAAACTCAGAAGGTGGCAGAGCATTTCAGATCAAATATGGACACAAAAGGTCGTTTTTTGCTGTTTTATTAAGATTTTGAAAGACACTTCTAAGAGGATGAATGACCAAGTTGGTTAAAATCCTCTATAAATAAACAAAATAGAATAGAATAGAAAAACACTTGATAACACAATATCGTGAGGTAAGTATGTAATTTTTTTCTCCTATCTCACTGGATTTAAGATGATTGGTTATTTTAACTAGACAACAGTGCTTATTTGAATCAGTTCACTGGCTTCGAAAGGATGACTTTCAAGATTCAAACACACAGCTGTTGTGGCTCCAGAGAGTGATTCGGAGGAAACACGTAACGATTTGCTGAGAGCACCAGCAGAGAACATCATCCATAAAAGGTGGGGTGGGATGAACTCACGCTCACCCATGTTTAGTAGTAGGTATACATATACTAAACTCACTCATCTCTATGCTATGCACCATTCTGTGTACTTTCGTCTACAATGTATCTCAGCTAGCCAGTCAGTCAACAGTACCTTATCGTTCCTTTTTTTCCCTCTATGAATTCAAAGTGTCGAGAATTCTAAGGTCATCCGACAGACGCAGCTCATAAAAAAGCGATAAATTTCAGCAACTATCAAAGTGAAGGCAAATGTCAGGCTTCAATTTTGATGTCGTAGCAAATTTAACCCTGTTCAACGAGAATTTTATTAAATAGACGTTCTAGAAATTCAGGTATTGATCAGTTTTGAACTTTCTGGTTTTGACTTCAAGAATAGATTTTTTCATCAAACTAAAAAAAAACAAAAACATAGTCAACGATTGTAAACAAAATAAGCAGACATGACCTAGAAAACGGCGTCTCCGAGAAGGTAGATTGAATCAATGAGTGAAAACGAAAACTACGTTGAATTTCTGAACTCGACCGCGGGTAAACTTTTCTACCAACACGATTTCTAGGCAAACACACACTTAGCATTTTTCTCTCTTTCACTCAAAGGTGACGTTTGCTAATTGTAACGTTCGACAAAACGCCGGCCGCTATTGTTAGAATCGTTTAAATGTGAGAACTAACGCTTTGAAGCTAATTTTGAACGTGCTATGAATGACTTTCTCTGTGATTTACGCGTGAGATTTGGGTCTCTCAGCTAAAGATGATTTTAATGAGATTGGTTGACAAAAGTTAATTGATTGTTGAAAAATAATTTCCTTTCGTATAAATAACTTCTGATCAAGTTGATTTTATTTTTACTATGGAGAACGGTCAAATTTTGAATTATAAATGAGCTGTATCATTTGGCAATGATCCTACTCTAATGTGTACCGAAAATCCTTCACCGGATCACAAATTAACCTATTCCGGATAGATACTCCAAACACGTGTTCTGTCCCTCGTAGACTTAAGGAACACGCCAATTTTCCTAAATCAATCGTGTCACGGTTTCACAAAAATAAGCAAAAAAAAAAACGGAACACATCGACACCAATCATACTCAGCTGAGAAAAACGCTTCTGATCTTCCCACAACTTACGACGGGACCAGAAAGGGTAACGGTTTAGTAGGTTGATCAGCTGGGAAGAAAAATCTGCCAAACTATTTTTAAAGCGACCACTTTCCCACGCTTAGGCGCGGAAGACAGGGCAATTTTTCCAAAAGGACGTATGAGTTTTTTTCTGTGTAATATTAAATTTTGCTTCTAATAGTGATAACCTAGTTAATTCAACCACGAAATAATGGTTGAATCGTTTGAATGTCTGGTATTTTAAAATAATCATTTCCTAAACCTAGCCAAGAAGTCATCTTCACGTATTTATTGGTGCACAAACATGAAAAGCAAAGTAATAAATTACTTCTGTCAAGCCCACTTTCCATTAGATGAATATGGCCGCAAAAAAAACGAAACAAATAGAAAAAAAAACACACACAAATCCGTGGATCACCACGGTTCATGTGAAGGTCGTCTTTTGAGACAAAATGAAAGAAAAAGAATGAAAAAAAAAAAATCTAAAAGATTATCGAGAGTAGACACAATAAAAATAACATGTTGTTGAAAGCTAAGGTTTGTATGATACAAATAGTTATTTGAGAACATACCTTAGTTTTCTTGCATGTATTAATGAATTTGCATCTGAATCATTGTTGAACTTCAAGTGCCGATAAGTAGAGCTCGTGCTAGCATTCAGCTGATAAGTTAAAGTGTTCCGTGAAGTCTCTAACAAGTCCAATATTGAAATAGACCGAACAGTGGTACAAAACTATTATGTTTTTTTTTTTAAATAAATAACCGATGATTTTTAATTTAATTCCGAAGACACAGAACGTTGCACAGATATTAAAAACAAAAACCGAAAATTATTTTAAAAATAAAATTAACCAAACTACACTAATTGAGTTAATGTGTACTGACTGATAACGAAACAAAATGAATGCACTCTGTTCAGATGAATCATACAAGTGTTGTGTCATCTCTTACGAGCCAGTCAGTCTTCATCTCCCATAATAAAACTGACTTAATCTCGGTCCAAGTGTGTACGTAACTTCCGATGGCAGATGACCGCCATCATCCCGCGGACTTCAAGTAAGTCACGGGCGGAAGTCACCGGGTCAAGGTTATGAAAGACCAGATTGTGCTTTTGGAAGGGGCTCTCAACAAAAACAAAAACAAACTCCGGTTATCTTTCAAGTTCACTTGTTGAGGTTTTTGTAGACGGGGTTTCGTCATATTTTTTTTCGGAGTTCATCTCGTTTCGCTTTGGACTTCTATCATTGATGTCTTAATATTGGAAACGTTTTTCCGAAAAAAAAATCAATCCTGAAGTAATACTTTAAAATAGAAAAAAAGACCAATTTAAAATTTATTTATATATTCTTGAAAAATCATATACAACACAACTGTGCAAACGTTTATGATTTTTAACTTAACACTAGCGAGAAAAAAATATTGTTTAAAAAACAAAAAAGTGTAAATCTTAAATTTGAAATTCTTCTCACACATTTTTCTATAGATAAAGTGCACAACAACTGGGGGCAAAGTTTGATGACATTTTGCTTTATCTTTTGCGTAAATGCCAGAATGCCAGAATCACAATCAGTTGCAGATGTTATCGAATCCGATAGAAGATAATGTCTGCTCCAGACATTGATGAACATTAAGTCCAGTTGGTTTTCGCGATAGCAATGATTAAAAAATTTTACTCCACGATTGATAGGTGCCAAATTTTGGACAACAAAGAGAACGAGAGAGAAACAAAAAGTATTTTTGACACCAGGAATTTGTTTGTTTCTTTCGATAATAGTCGTTTTACCATCTTTATGGCGTTCGAGACTCAACGTTGCACTTGGCGGACATTTATTAAAAAACTTATCCGCGGAGGCAATTGACTTGCCAACTTAGCCATATTAGGAATAATTCACTAACTCAAAACGAGAATCCGCAATTGAGACTCATAGGATCTCGAGGTGTAAGTGCCCAAATGATAGTGTTTCGAGAAAACGACGTGTTTCAAAATTATAATATTCTCGCTTTTTCATAAACTTTTCAATTTTGGGCAGTTTTTGTTAATTCAAAAAATGTTCAACCTATAAAAATCTTCGTTTTTCACCAGAAGTACATTGAGAAAAGATTAATCGACTGGAATTATCCTTTCAAAATTGATTATTTTGACACTCACACACAAAGTTTCCGAAATCACAGAAAATTCTGTGATTTCACAGAATTTAGAGAAAATAAAAAACAGTACAGAAAACCATCACAGAATTTTTGACTAAAATCACAGACAGAATTTTTTTTTCGGCAGCCTTGCTCAGGGCGTAGATTTTAATTTATCCATCAGGTACAATAATTCGCACTTTTTCAAAACTGCTCAGTATCTTATAAAGAAAACTGAAAAATGACAAAATTTTAGGTGATAATCGTTTTACGTATAATGTTTAGAAAGTTTTCAAAATTATTGATCAGCAAATTTTGATTTCCAGCCAAATGTAATAGCACTATATAAAGTTATTCACCTGAAAGGACGCTGTTTGCACATTTTATTGCAAAATTACAGTGAAATTTTTGGTGCACCATAGGGCAGTGAGATAGGTCCACTGTTTCACGAACTTTATACCAAAACTTTGGTTGCGTGCTCATTAAGTAGTTTCTTTTTTGAGAAACTGAGTTTTTTATTTCTTTCTGACGAGTTTCAATCGAAAGGAGCCAAGACATTTCATCGAAAGTTATCATTGAATTTAGTGAAATATTTAAAAAATATTCGGATTATTAGGAAGTCCGAATATCATAAAAAAATCCTAGAGATACTTCAAGTTGGAGTAGCGTGTTTACATCGTTGAAATACTTAAAGTAAATTCTGACAATCTTTCTTAGTTCTAGGTCGGCTGAAGCCCCTTAAACAAAGCGTGCTAGATTGCCCGGATTTATCCACGTTTGCTCAGATATTCAGTATAAAATTTGGGATAAATTCGGTCCGGCCCGGTTGCAGGGATTTCATTAAAAAAAAGCCGAGATCTTGCCCGGATTTATTCACTTTAATTGCCACATAAAACAAAAAACATTGAAAAAAACAAATTGTGTAGTATTTTTATTTTTTAATTATGTGTCCTAAACGAAATTTTTCAAGCAAATTTTATAAAAATAATTATAAATTTTTTTTTTTTGGAAGCCTAAAATACAATTTAAAATCTGCTAATGAGTTTTGATGAAAAATTTTTAACAAGTTATTTTTCTTGATTTTTGTTGAGTAATTCCTAAGTTTTTATCAAATTTGCCCTGATATTGCACCGATTTTTGTTTTTAATTTTGGAATCAAATGCCCGGATTTTGCCAGGTTTTTCGATAAAACAGTCCGGAATATATGTTGAAATCATTCTGGCAACCTAACCTTAAACTATTAAATTTTACGAAAGGTATCACATTATTTTTTTTATTAACATCAGCCTTTTCACTTATTAATGCTCATCGGAAGTAAAATGTAAACTTTACACTATTGAAAGTTCTCAATTGTTAATTTTTTTTTCAGGACCTTTCAAGAACGGTTATTTCTTCTGAGACTCTTTTCAAAATTGAAAAAAATGTCGAATGTTGTATCATTATTTTTTATGAACGCACTCTGAAAATCCAAGCATAAAATAACATGATTTCCTCTTCTAGAGTGTCAATTTGACGTTCTCGACTAATAATAGCTCTTTCTCTCGTAACTCTCAGCCAATTTATAAACAATTTCTGGAAATCTAGGGTCTTATAATGCTCCTTAACTTTTGTTAAAATAAAGTTCTGCAGTATCAATTTATTCCGAGTAACTTCTAAAATTTAAATATATAATCTCAAATAAATTTGACTTAAATTCCAAAAATTTGAACTGATGCAATTCACATGGCGACCGTGACAAAACAGTTTATTCAAAAATACCACTTGGAAAGTATGAATATATCGTAGTTATTTAACGTTAAAATATTGGAGTTATCCCTTTTGAGTACAAAAGATTTTCATCAAATTGAATTCAGATTTAAGTACCGTATGTATGTTTTCTGGATGTGATTCCAACAGTCCACACCACTGTTTAACTTAAGGCAGGTTGTGCGTGGCATTTCAAAATCTTGCAATCACAAGAGCCATCTGTTGACCTCAAGTAATATCGGCTCAGGCAAACCGCGATAGATTTCAAGAAAGTAAACACAATGCCGGTGATTGTTGGCATCTTGGCATCAAAATAAACGGACTTCGGTTCGATCTTATTTTCGGGGAGTGACCGACGATGACGACAACGTCCAAAGCGCCGCCGCCGCCATTCAATCCACTTGAAGCGGGTAACAACATTCTTGGTTTGGCGACGATCTCCGATCAAGGTTCGAAGTCCCATCATCACGGGGACGCGCGATCGCCGTTTTCTATTTTTATCCATCAACAATTGATCGATTGATGAATGGGAGGAAGCCATTTGAGGCAGACGTTTTTAATTGTGAGTCACTGTCAATGTTTTATTGTTTCTTGAAAAAAAAAGTAAACACAAGACACTAAGTCCAAAACCGGAACAATAATTTTTCCCGGGGTTGTAACTTTGAGACATTGAACCCCCAAAGCCGTGAGAATCGTTAAACGGCGAAGTTGTTGTTACACACATTTTACCCCGAACCCAACTTCGAGGTCAGCCAGAGTGTCTCCGTTCAGGCCGAGCAGTAAACACAGTTTGGTTGGATTAACAAATTAGATTAGCAGCTGTTTTTTTTTTGGTTTTATCTTTTAGCGAGTGGTTATTGACTAACCGGGAAAACAGCTTCAAAAAAAAAAAACCAGTAACAACAATGTTTACTACTGTCAAACTACTCAAACTACTGTTGTGAGTGAAGTTGAACATCATTTGGGAACACTAGACTCAGAAAGTGGCGCACATGGTGTCAAATTTCGGTGCACTGTACCGTGTCAAAGTACCTGTGCTGTTACGATTTCTTATTTTGTTTTTATTGCCTTCGCCTTTTACGGCACTTATGTGGAACAATTTCCCATACCATAAGAAATGGGATGCAGATTTGTTTCCTGGGAAGTTGTTGGACATGTTAACTTGATGTTTGATTTTTGTTGGAATCAGCTAGTGACTCGATGTGCCCAAGAATCTTTTTAGACACTTTTGGATCTCTAAATTCTATGAAATACTGTTAAATGGAACATTTGTTTCAACATTTTACACCATCATAAAATTTTGAGTTCGAATTCAGTGTTTAGATGGCATAATAAGTAATCGGATTCTTTCACTTCACACAATGACTATTACTAATCATTTTATTTAATCACATTCAAAAATTTAATTCCAGGAAAAACGATAAAAAAATCTGAAATTACAAAAATTCGAAATTTAACCCTCGAAGACCCATCCCGCCTTTAAATACGGTTTTTTTTAAATCGGCATAAAACCAAAACCAATCCTTTTTTAACTCACTGTTTAATTTTTAATAATTTTTAACATAATGGCCCTTATTCTGCGCCGCGCGTGACGTGACGATTGTCACCTCACCTCGGAGTCACCGTGAGTTTTGTCACCTTATTCCCGGAGTCGATGTGGGCAAAGTGACAGACACTCATTCCTAGGTGAGTGACTGGATGAACCCATGTGTCAAATCAGCTCGGTTTGTTTTTATTTTGCTTGCGCGTCGAAATTTTAAAATTAAATTTTGAATAAAATATTGATAAATTCGGTTCGGAAACGGTCACCGTAGAACTGTACGGCTTAAGCGAGTAGGTTAAGCTAGAAATGGAGCCGAGGATCGTAGCGGATGTGGAAAACGAACAAATGTCCCATCCTTCAGAGGAGGACACAAAGGTAGCCGACGGTTGTTCGAACGCCAACACTCGCAAATAGGACCAGCACCAGTGGCGATATCACTTTTCCAGCAACGCCAGCCGTGCAGGCACCCCCGGGTGGAGAAAGGTGAAAATCTATTTGCGGAGCATAAAAGTATCGTGACCTAAAATGTAGCAGCGGCGGCTGAAGGTAAAACAGTCAGTCAGCAGCGGATACCTGAAGTTCCATTTCGGAAGTAGGAACAGACCCTGCCGCAGAGCACTTCAATAGATCTTTCTACCTCTACTAAGTTTCGGCACAGAAAAGTTTCAGATAATCCGGATATTTTGAGGAATCACAAATTCATTTATAAATTGATCTTGTGTTTTTCACATTTTTTTCTTAAAGTTGTTTTAAATAAGAAAAAAAAAACAAAATAAACTAGCTTTTCTGTTCACTGTTTAAAGTATTTTAGTTGATTTAATTTATATTTGCAGCTTATCCTTTAATTTATGTGCTTATATATCCGAACACGTATCGACAATCGTCATCGAAAATCGTCGCTCAAATGCGCTGTTCACAAGTAAATTGGTTTGATATTTTAGAATAAATCGTTTAATTAACTATTTAGAGCCTTTCATTCCCATGTACATAAATTTTCTGTTAAATTTCTTTTTTGTCCCCACCTGAAAAGGTACCAACAATCCTCATCGATTGCCGAATTAGTTCAGCGAATCTAGATTTTTTCGTGAAAATTGTTATTAAAATGGTCATATTTTAAGGTTGTTTAACTTTTAGAGCAAAATTATTCCCTTTTTCATAAATTTTTCATTGAATTTCTATCTCGTCACCACCTGAAAAGGTACCGACAATTGTCACCTAAAATCGTCACCCGAATGCGACGATTCTCACCCACGGTGACTACGAGAATAGGGTAAGAACTCACAAAGTTCATCCGAAGTGACGTTCCTCACCTAAACCGACTGCTGGAATAGAGTGACTTGGGTGACTCTACTATCGTCACGTCACTCGAGGCGCAGAATAAGGGCCAATATGTTAATCTTAAAACCCATAATAATGGCAACTATTTGACAAGCAGTTGTCAAAAGCTACAAAAAAAAAAGTTTAAAATTCTTAAATAAAAATTTTATAGCACAATCTGTGTATGCTGCATTTTACGGGCCAAAGTACTCAAAACGAGTTTTCCAAGTCAAGATGCATTTATAACTAAAAAGGGATGAATAATATAATAATTTCAAGTGGATTGAACGGCTGCGGCAATTTGGGCGCCGTTGTCATCGTCGGTCACTCCCTAAAAAATATCGAACCGAAATCCGTTTATTTTGGTGCCAAGATGCCAACAATCACCGGTATTCTGTTCACTTTCTTAAAATCTATCACAGTTTGCTTGTTGATATTACTTGAGGTCAACAGATGACTCTTATGATTGCAGGACTTTAAAATGCCACACACAACCTGCTTCAAATTTAACCGTGGTTAGGAGCATGGAGATGACTGTGAAAGGTTAAGATTGTGTGGACTATTGAAATCAATGATTTTTTTTAATCAAATCTTGAAGAGATACAAACGGTACTTAAATCTGAATTTAATTTGAAGGAAATCTTTTGTACACAAAAGGGAATATTTTTAGTATTTCACCTTCAAATAACTGTAAAAACTATCTACTTTACAAGAGAAATATTTTGATAAACTGTTTTGTCACGGTCGCCATGTGAATTGCCTCAGTTCAAACTTTTGGACTTTAAGTCAAATTCATTTGAAATTATTTTTTTAAATGTTTAAGGTTACTCAAAATAAATTGATACAGCAGAAATTTTTTTAAATAAGAGTCAAGGAGCATTATAAGACTTGAAATGTCCAGAAATTGTTTCCAAAGTGGCTGAAAGCTCGTAGAGAAAGGTCTATTATTAGCCAAGAGGGTCAAATGGACACTTTAGAAAAGTATATTGTAGTTTTTTTTAACTTGGTTTTCCGGAGTGCGTTTATAAAAAAAATAATGATACCTACAACATCCGACATTTTTTTTAATTTTCAAGGATCTAGAAGAAAAATCCTGTTCGGAAGGTCCAAGTCCATTTTTACTTCCGATGAGCAGTAAAAAGTTGAAAAGATTGATGCGAATATTAAAAATAATTTAATTTGAATAATTGATAACAGAATTAACAGGTAAGTTTAAAATTATTCGCTTTCTGTCTCTTGGTAGTGAAATAATTATGAAGGTTCATAGTTGAATTTTCGTGAATTGAATTTAAATTCGAATACTAAAAAATTTTAATCTGGATTTTTAGTTTTTATCTCAGGATTTCAGCTGAATATTTAAAATCAAAATATTAAAATCAGGCATAAATATGAAAAATCTCAAAAAAATAATCTAAAATTCAAGAGCTCAAAGTTTAGATATCAGCACCAAAACTACGATTTTAGAACACACAAAATAATTTGAGATTCAATACTGAGAATTTTGAAATGAAAATTTACAGTTCATTGAACGAGCTCGGAAAACATAAAAAATAAAATCAAAGTTTTCTTATTCTAGTATCAATAATTCTGAGTAAAAATGGGAGATTAAGGAGAAGTAAATTAAAAAAAGCTTGAATTATATAATTTGATACCTGATTTGATACCTGTTATAGTCCCTAGAGCGTCAAAATTTGACACTCCCGACTAAAAACAAATATGTCTCTATTGTTCCCAAACCGATTTTTGCTAAATATATAGTTTTGGAAACCTCGTGATGTAACTCAAATATGTTTCAGTCCAAGAGAAAAACAACCGAAAAAACATGTTTCGGAAAGCAGACTGTATATCATCTACGTGATGCTCAAAAAAAAATTAACTCAGTTTTCAAGAAAGCCGAAGCAAAAATCTATAAGTTGCACATAAGGATATACTTTTTAAATATTTTTTAAGATCCTAACCACAAAAAATGTAAAAAAGTGGTGTAAAAACCGTAATTTTCAATTAATGAACCTCAAAATTGTTTTAGTCACACCAAATAAATTTTAAAAAGAGAATTGGAAAGTTTACGTAGTTTGGCACATTTTCGCCTTATTAGATTTTCAAAATACGAAACAACGAATTTTTGACGAGTTTTCAAAGGTAGCAGTTTTTTTTAGCTTTTTGTCAATTTGCAATTTCTAAGATTTGCTTGAACTTAAATTCAACTTTGCACTGGATTTTGAGTATATTAACACAAGATTTCCGCAAAAAAAAATTATATTCACCAGAAAGGCCATTTGATACCGATTCTAGTGGTGTAATTACATAAGCGCTACGATACTTTAAAAATTTAAACCATTTCAAATCAAGATAAAATAAACCAAAACAAATATATAAAATTTGTAAATTCTGAAATCGAATTTAAAAACTCAAAATGAGTTCAAAATATATTTTCTTCAAAACTCATATTTTGGAAATTATGATTTCAAGCTAAGAACACAGAAATAAAATTTGAAGAATTCTAAAATCCATGCTTGTATATTAAAAATTCCAAGTTTGGAATATAAAATTAAAAAACCACAGAGGTGAGCGATGAAATGTAAAAGTTTATTTTTTTTATATTTAGAATCCAAAATTTAACATTATAAATTCACAGCTCCAAACATCCAATTCAGATTTATTTCTAAATTCAAAACTGAAAGCTCCAAGACACAAAATGAAATGAATTTCTCGATTTTCTCTTAAATTTGGATTTTAGGTATGGATTTCCTGAACTAGTTGTTGAAATATCACACCTAGAGTTGCATTGCAGAGATTAGATATTAATTTAGTTCATCTTTCTTTGTGAAGAGCTTTGATTTTATGTCGTTGAAGCTACAAATAGAAAAAAATTAATTTGTTATAAAGAAGTAAGTTTCTGAATCGAAACCAAAGATTTCAAATTCAACATTAAGATTGCAAGGGTTTGTTTGTTTATTTTAAAGGGATTTTAACTCCACAGGAGGCATTCGTCCCTAGAAAGATTGCAAGGGTTGATATTCGGATGCCATAAAAGAAAAATCAGAGATTAAAAATTAAAAATAATCGAATAAAAACTTTCTGGAAAAAGAACTGTTGTTCACTGTCAAAGTTCTGAGTGATTCATCAAATGTTGAATTTTAGGTTAAAAATATATTCATTATTAATCATATAAATTAACATTTATTTTCCTTATTTTCAATTGAAGGGTTGATTGAAAAATTCCTCTGTTTTGTCTAAATTTTAAATAATATTCAATGACGACTTGAAATGTGAATTTTCTATAAGGAAAAATATAACAATTTTGAACCTAAGAGCATTTATTTATTAAAAACACATTGGTGATGATTGAATTGTATTTGATAAAATAGAAATTATTAAATTTTATTTCAACGGTGCCAATGATAAAATTCAGAGATAAAAATTTGTTATAAACAAATTCTTCCAGTCATCAAAATAAAAGGTTACAAAAGTTTGACTTTTTTTAAATTAAGGCAAAATCGATTCCATAAAATGAGTTAAAATAATAAAAGTAAGTAAAACGATTACTTCAAGCGCAAACATTGTTTAAAAATATCAATTTCTTAGTTGTCGCCGTCAGTTGAAATATTGAGTTTCGGACCTGGAAAGGGAGAATGCTAACTACAAAGTTTTCCTTATTAAAAATCTAGTTTTTTAGGCTTCTCAAAAGATGTTTGCAGAACATAAAAAATAAGGGATGAAAAACGAAGGCAAACTTATACAAAATTTTTAAAAAATGTCATAAGTTTAACTATAAAATTAAATAAATTTATTTGAAAATTAAAATAAAATGTAAATTCAATGTATCGGCCTTATCAAAAAAAGTTATGTTGTTTTAGTAAGAATATTTCAAGACTATTAAAAAAAGAAAATTCGTTTTTAATATCTGTTTTGTGCTCCTAATTTTCTATTCGCCTGTAATGTTCATCTTGAAATTTTCTTTCTAAAAAAAATATAATTTTCACCGATAATCGATAATTAATGAAATAAATTCACCAACATAACTAACCGTGATTAATTTCATAATAAATTGAAATAGAATATGAAGATGAAAAAAAAGTTTAGTGTCTATGTTAGGAATAATATTTTAATGATGTGTGATCTAAAAAAATAAACTTGTACACGTTTTAAAAGTTTGGGATGACACGTATTTCTGACATTACTGAAGAAAGTTAAAAAAAAGGAAATTTATATTTCACAAAACAAATTTGTTGAAGTCTGCAAGACGATTTGATCTTTGCTTTTAAAAATATCTCAGATTCAAATCAGTTAGGTAATATTTCTGTATAAATTTGTTAAAAGTCTATTATTTCACAGAATTGGGAAAAGTAAATAAATAGAAAACACTTTTTTCGCAGATACCGAATTACTTGAGGTTTTGGAGAAAGTAAAAAAAACCTTTATCTTAATTTTAAAGTTTTGTCAGAAAAGTGCAAAATTGTCGTAAATAATTTTATCTTTTTTCAAAAGTTTGAGGGCTTCAAAATTGATCAAAATAAGTTCTTAAATTCTTTGAACATCTGAAAAAACTGAATTGTAGTCTTGTGTAGTATATCAAACCCCTTTCGAATGTGAAGATGAAGAATATTAAACAAAAAAATAAAATTGAGGCTTCAAATGGTTTCTTGAAGAATATTTCGTATCTGCATAAAATTTGTAATGATATAATCGTTTTTTTTTTAAATTATAAAAGTGATTAGAAATAAAGTTAAAAATGAACTTGTTAAGATACACTTCATAATATAAACAAATTTTGAAGTCATGAGAGGGTTTTTGTTTTAAAAGATTTGAGTTTCAATACACAAAGTTTTCAAAACATTGCTAATCGAAATTGCCAATTAAAAATAAGTTTCAATTCTAGAATGCCATGTAGTGTCGTAGAATAAAATGTCTTAGACTTAGAGTGATTTAGGGGTAAATTTTCTCACATGTTTATAAATTCTGATTTTTTAACACAAGTTTTTTTTAAATTAATAAGGAAAATAAATTTCGTGAACTAACCATTTTTCTTGGAAAACCCTCTTTCGCACGTCCTCACAGAGAGGCAAAAAAATCAATTTTAAGATTTTCATGCTGAAACGTTCGCATTCAGTTAAGTATTCGGTCTTAGTTTGAAATTTAGCATTAAAAATCCAAATAAAAAAAAATTATTTAAAAAGAAAGATGTAGATAAAATTAAATGAGTCAAATAAATTCCCTTATGAATTTCATTATGGGCAATTATGGGCAAACTTAGAACAAACTTGATACTTTTGTTACATTTGTCAAAAAAAAACCATCATAAACTCAAGATATTTGCGGTATAAAATGTTGGTAAAATAAAAACCAATTATTTAAATTTTGCAAAAAAAAAATCAGAAAAATAAGATTCCAAATCGATTGAAGTGTGAGAAAAAGTTTGAGAAACACAAAGCAAATTGTTCAAGAATCGTTAAAACTGAACATATAGGCAGAAAAAAGAGCGTGTGAAATCTCTGAAAAAGTTCACACGTGTTGGAATCTCTATAATGCAACTCATGCATGTGGCAGAGAGAGATTACAAATCACCCTTGACAGTTGCATCATTTGCCTACAATCAAGGCATACAAAAATCCTAGAAAAGAATCGAGGATCTTGTGAGCGTCAAATTTGTTTTTTTAGTAGACATCTCGACTAATATCAACTCACCAATCAAGGAACAAATGAGTTTCTGATGATGTTTTCATTAGACTAATCGCGTTAGTTAACACTAGAAGGACCGGCAAATTGAATATACCTATTCCGACCGTGACCAGTCAAAATGACTGGTAAAGGGGAAATTTTTTATATCATAATATTTTTAACTTTTTTATTTTGAAATTGTTTTGTTATTTATTCGATATCATTTTTGTTATAAAATGAAAATATTTTTTCACCATGGGTGCACGGAATCACCTCATTTTGGCATAGTTGACGAATGCGTGTATGTCATAAAATGATTATTTCAAATAATTATCAAAAAATTAAAATACATTATCAATCTAATTGTAAAATCATGTTAGATGGCTATGGGTATTGACTATGGGTGCACGGTTTCACTTCAGTTTTGTTTTAGTAGATATTTTCTAGCATCCATCGCTCTGATTTTTTTTAACACGTTGCCTATAAATAATACCTGGTATTGTAGGTTTTGAAGCATATTTTTTTCTATAAGTAGAGCAATTTACCATGGGTGCACGGATTCACCGCTATTAATCCAAATTCAATTTTTTAACATGCTAAAGGTAAAGAATAAAGACTTTTATAGATTCAAATAAAAATGTGTGTTATATACATGGTTTTCCACTATGAGTGTACGGATTCACCGCGTTTTAATCAAATATTGGACTTTTGCAAATTTTTAAAAATCATTTTTACAAACTAAACCAAAGTCGAAACCATGTCTTTCATGTTCAGACATAATGATTTAAATAACGATTTTTATTTAAAGTTCCGTTTTTTCAATCCTGGAAAAGAAATATTTCAATTTTATCTTGAAATAATAATTTTTTTTATTTATTATTACAAAACAGGTTTTTGCAATCGTACATTTATCTGATAAGATCTGATCAACATCCAAGAAATTGGAAAACGGTTACCATGGACCGAGTGAGTTTTAGGGATTATATGCATCAAGTTATGTCGTGCGACGGAAAACAATGAAAATAAAAATAATGAATCAACATTTTCAAATGTACACGTCGATTTGTTTTTCCTTGAAAGTTTTTTCGATTGACAAATATTGCATTTCAAATACCTATCATATCTAACTCAAAAATATGTTGTGTTCTGAAGCAAGTTGAAAACTATTTCACTCTATATAATATTCAACGGCGAATTTGCAGCCATTCCGTGCACCCATGTTGAAATATCCGCATCCGATGTGGTCTATCAGATAGGCTGGCGCGAGTCTGGTCTAGGTATGCCAGGCGTACTGGGATCGATTCCTTATATCGGCAAAAAAATTCTTGAGTTCAAACCCCATAAGTTGCCGACAGGTAAGATGTGTTTCCTCTTATAATAAGAATGTTCAATCAGTTGCCAGCTGGCCAGGTATATAGACGGGTGCCGGAATACTTGTAAGTGAACTTCCATTGGAAATTTGTCGAGCCTAATAATCTAAGACTGCATGTGAATACATACTTGGGCAGAAACTGCGGTGAATCCGTTCACCCATGGTGGATAACCAACATATAAGAATATATCGTGCACCCATGTTGAAATATCATTTAAATTATTCAGTTTCATAGCTAATGTCTTCAAATTTGAATAAATAAGCACTCAATTTACAATAATTTTACTCATTCTAGTTTAGAAAAAAACATATTTATCACCTAAAACTACTCGAATACTCGAATGGACATGTGTTAAATCTAACATAACTTTTACAAATCTTGATGAAATTTCGCCAAATTTTGACAGAAAGTTCGATTATAGTTGAGCAACAAAACAGACCAAAAAAATTGGGAGTCAAGTGCTTGGAGCGCCACACAGTGGCCAATCCGAGAACTTTTTCTTAAAATCTTCACGACTTCGCATCGAAAATCAATAATTTCATAACGAATGACACACTTCTGCCCACCATAAATCAACTAGGACTCATTGTCTTGAATGTAGCTTGCAAATGAAACCAAAAGCAAGCGAAAAAAATTTATCTTGTTTGAGTTATAGGGTTGTGAATTTTACCAGTCATTTTGACTGGTCATGGTCCGAGTGTCCATGGCGAAATTTTTCTCGCTTACTAAAAGATCTAGTGAAATAAAAAATACACAGTTTTGTAGAGATTCAAAATTCATGAAAAGTCGTATTTTTTGCGAATTTTTAAAGCGAAGTATGCGAAAGATAATCAACAAACAAAGTGCTCAACCAGTCATTTTGACTGGTGCGGTCTTTCTAGTGTTAAAAGTCCCAATAAGTAATCATCATAGGTAAGCCCTGTTTGAAAACTGGGCAAGAAACTTTGTTACCGCTTTGTTTACATTGGTTATCACGATTTGCGATCGACATTTATGACTACTCGCAACAGTCGTACTTGAAAACGCAAATGTGTGCCCCTGCTGATACCTATGTAAGAATTGTATTTTCACTCAACTGAAACAGTTGTCGGAGAATTGTTTTCATTTTTTCTCCCAATAAATACTACTCCCATTGCATTGACTAACTTTATTGAGGGCCAGTAAACGCCACACCGCCACATGGTCGTAAAACACTTCGTTTGTTAGTCGATTGAAATAAATGTTTTTCCCTCAATTATCTCGCCTAAACAAAACGATCCCATAACGGAACGGTGTTCCGGGAATCGGCAACGCAATATGGCGAGACTTGGAGGAGGTTGATTTAAGGTGACGACATCTGCTCAATTCGATACATATTTTGTGGCACGGTCACCATGTGCGGGGTGTGTTTTCACCCCGGCCCGGGTGGAGACGCTTGGTGCTGTTTCTTCTGTAGGTTTTGATTGGCACGTTTTTGGCACGGAATTCGTTTCAAAGTCCTCCAAAACATTTTCAGTTGAAATTTTGTGTTTAGGTTCGGTTCGATTCGGTGCAGATTATTGATTTCCATGTTTCATAACAGCCAATTCGGGCTAAAATTGCAGCTGCATGAAGTGTTTTCTTCATACCGGCCAGGGGAAAAATTACTCCTCGCTATATTTATAGAGCATAGAGCCAAGAGTTTGGTTCAACAGCAACAACAACAACAACAATGGTTTGTGGAGCACGTGATTTTCGACGTCCTTTCGGATTTCCGCCCGGATAATCCTTTTGCAGTTGCAGTAATCCGATATCGATGGAAAATTGTAGCAGGGGGTAACGAATCCCGCTTAGCGTTGTTCACGAAAAAAGCACTTCTTGGGACCGATTCAAACGTATATTTTTGTGCGTATCTCGGCGTTGACCGAAAAATTAATACCGGATAGCCTTCACGACGACGACGACGACGCCGCCACCATTCGCGCGATAACCGTCGTCAAAATTTAACGTCGTTTGATTGAAAATAACCGAAAAAAATTACCGCACCGGGTGGTTCTGTTAATGTATTTAGTATTTAGTATATTCTCGACTACGGAGCCGTAGTATATTTCTGAATCGCGTGCGTTCTCTCCGAGTTGAAGTTTAATACTGACCGGACCGAACCCCGAATGGCAAGTGCAAATTTCATTTTCTGTCGACACCGGGCAAGCAAATACGTAGCTCAGCTCAGTGGACTCATCCCTCACTCAGCCGGGGGAAGAGAGAATCTAGTGAATATGAGGTGGTTTTGCATTTGTGTTGTTGTCACTTGGACAGACCGGCAAAATGAAAGTGGTTTTTAGGATGAGGGTTGGATGAGAGTGAGTTACCGTGCTAGTAAACCGGAGGAAACGGTGCTCAGTTTTGTTCAATATGGAAAAAGCAGCTCAGAAAAGTAATGATTCTAAACAAGATTTAGATTCAAAATTGGGTAGATAATTTTGCTAAATTAAAGAAAGGGCATTAAATAATTTCACAAAATTTGATATGAAACAAAAATATTTTCGGAATTATATATTTATGTGGAAAACGTAGTCTAAGATTATTTCGCATGATTTTGACTTCGAAGAAAAAATACACGTTTTTATGTTCTAAAATTGTTTTTGTACCCGGATTTCCATACTAAATTGAGTCCAAATCTCCATACTAATTTGCGATGATTTTGGCCACTTTTATCCAGTCTGTTGCAAAATTTTTGATAGAATCTGCTGGCCTCACATGTTTTCTCAAATACAACATGGTATGGGCCCAGAAAGATTTTTGCTCGAGACTTTCCAGTCCAAAGTTTTGTTCACCGGACCGACAGTTGCATTCTTCTGCGTTTCATACTTACGAATTGAATTTCAGACCGCTCCAATGCTTAATTTTTCCATTTTCGCCAACTGACTCAGCGAAATGTTGGGGATAGAACGACTTTTGTGCACGACATTTTTGCGATTTTCTGCGGGAAATGATTCTTATTTTCACGAAAATTATGAAAATTGGAGCTCACGATACAAAGAGTTGTAAGTTAAACTGTAAACAATATCATCCAGCGGGAATCAGCTTTATAAATGTTTACCGTAATGAGCAGGGTTGTATCAAAAGCGTGCTCAGACATAATGGGACACCCTAAAAGCTTGTAAAGTTGTTAAAGATCGTATTTCATGGTTTAGGAACTCTGGTTAATGAATGGAAAATTATCAATTCGAAATTTGTAATTAAAATAAGGATGATTAAATTAAATTAATCTGACAAATATTACAAAAAATTGAGATGCTGTCGGAAAGAAAATCTGTGTTTCAGAATTAATCAGAATTTGTGATTCAGGATCATGAAACTGTGAATCGATAATCATGTTTCCATTTCCTAAAAAAATCAAAATGACGAGAAATCAGAAACCAAAATCAGGAATGTGAAATAAAATTAAAAAGTTCAAATAATGAATCAGAAGCCAGAACTCGGATAGAAGCTATAAGAAATAAAATATAAGAAATCAGAGTTAAAAAAAATAAGGAAAACTTAATCAGGAATCAGAAATCAATCCTAAGGAATCAGAACTTAACAATTGGGTATCAGCAATCAGAAATTTAAAAAAAAATGAAATCAAAAATCAGAAATGAGAAAAATCAAGATTCAGGGTTCAGGTTCGTAAGTCAGAAATCGGGAATCAGAAATTATAAATTGAAAACAAAAATAAAAGTTTTGAAATCAGAAATCGAAAATGATATTCACACATTATAAATCAGAAGAAAAAAATCAGTTATTAGAATGCAAAAGATAAAAAGATAAGGTATCAGAAATACGACTTTGGATTTGGAACGGCTCACCGGCAGGACTTGAGCCCGCAATCTCCGCAATACCTTAAATCCAAAATCAGAAATATTCAAAGTCATAAATCAAAAATTAGAATTCTAAAAAACCAATATCGGATATTCTATAATCTTAAAAAAAAACCAAAATCAAGAACAGCAATCAGGAATATAATCCAAATTTTAGAAACCAGAAATCAGTAATTATGATCTACAAATGCAAATAAAAAACGCAACATATTAGGTAGGGTAGGAATTATTAAACTCCAAAGTTCATACTTAGATACCAATTGAATACTTAACTAAGAGATTGAGTTTTAGCGTTTTATAAATAAATCTTCAAACAAAATAAGGCAGATAACTTAGACTATTCCGTAGCACAAATACAAAATTCAGTGTCGCTTATTAGAGAAGTTAAAAAGGACTTAGGAATGAGTATGAAATTTCTTACAGAGTTATTATTATTAGAATTATTATAACTTATTTGAGACCTTCTATCCATTCGGGTCTATAAATGCTTACAGAATGAATGTCAAAATGTGTTAGAAATTGCCATTGAAGGCCAGGCTGCCAAAAAAAATCTGTGTTTTTGCAAAAAAAAATCTGTCTTTCTGTGATTTTACCCAGAAATTCTGTTAAGGAAACAGCATAAATTTCTTTCTCCACTTAAGAAAAATCAATTAACATCACCAATCTTAGCATGATTTTCCAAAACAAAGTTAGAAATTCAAAATTTATGTTGACAAAAAATTAATAATTTTTGAAATACGTAAAAAATTTAAAAATCTGTGAAATCTGCAAAAAAGTTGAAATTCGCTCAAAAAATCTGTGAAATTATAGATTTTTCAGCGATTTGGCAACATTGCTTGTATGTTGGTTTTTTTTTTATTTCAAAGTTAAAGATTTAAAAAAATCAAAGAAGCTTCGATTTAGAAGTAAATTTCCGAAATGTTACAAAACGTGGGGTTTTTCGCTGGTTGATTTCCGCTGGTAGCACTGATATATGTAATCGCTAGGGCAACATGTTTCGTGTATATCAAAAAATGGTTTTTTTATAAAAATTTTCATAAAGCCCTTTGTAATTTATCAGGATCTTCAGGAATTTCAAAGGGCAACTCTAGAAGACTGATATCGGATTATTGCGGTCTTTTATACGAACTTTAACAGAACGGTTCGCCTTTGAGATTTCAAATTCACAGTGAGTTTTCCCCTTTATATAGGACCTACAGAGGCAATTTGACCTCTGGATTCGGGATTCTGGATTTAACCTCTAGAATCCTATAGATAGAGATTTTTATAAGGATAATACACGGAGTTGCAAATCTTAATATGAAGAACTTCAATATAGGTTGCACTAGGGGAACATGATCTTCAGACATTGTTAAGACCTTCATTGGAGCTTTGAATGGACTTTATAGAAGCCAGTAGAAGGATTTTCAAGCGAGCAAAGAGACTGTCTAAGGCTGCCTAAGATAAACTTAGTTTAATGATGTGAAACCCATTTTTTATTATGCCAGATTAGAAAAATAAATTATAAAAAAACCGTATTAAACAAACAAATTTGGTAACTTTTGTTACAAAATCTGCATGATTCTCTCTTCGAAGTAGAAAAGTGACGAAAAAATGCAAATAACAAGGGAAGTTATGAAAACATAAGCAGACTTTGATGCCTGAATCGACAGAAAACAGTAACCAAAAAGAGCTATCAATGCCAAAATGAATGTGAGCATAATGATGGCAAAATTTGGTTTCATTGAAGCATCAATATGTCGAAAGATGATGCCTCACCATTACCTAAATAAGGCATTTAGACCAAAATGAAAGCACTGCTTGGTTTTGATTTGTCTAAGATAACAAAAGGAGGCAACATTAAGGTTTCATTTAACATAATAGGACAGAGCAGAAATGTGATATCAAAATGATAGCATGGTTTGGTATTCAATTTTATTTGATTCAATTTCAGTTTGTTCGGGAGAAACATAAAAATCTAGTTTTTCATCAATAACTTTTGTCCCTTTTGGCCGTTTTCTTTTGAATATGATTTTTCTTAAAGCCTAAATTATGACAAATATTTCATCCGATGACTGCATTGCGATTCGAGTTAGGATGAAATAGTTATTAGGGCTTCTAGAATGGGATAACTTTTTCAAGGGTGATATCCTTCACTGTTAATGCTGCTTCAAAATGTTCGACGCAGTGCCTAATTAATAGTGATGAACCCTTAAAAAAGTTAGCCCATTTTTGAAGCCTTATAACTTTTTCAACTTAACTCATATCGCAAAGCAGTTTTCGGATAGTCTTTTCGGCAGTCTAGTGAATATTTGGCAAACCCCTACCCCGCTCCCCAGACATATTCTTTTTTTTTTTGTTTCGATTATAGTCGTTTTACCATCTTTATATGGCATTCGCGACTTTATCAACGTTGCAGTTGGCGGATCGTTATTGAAAAACTTATCCGGTACAACTGTGTTCGATGTTTACTCTTGGGCTCGAACTCACGGACATCGGCTCAGGAGACAACAGACTTGCCAACTGAGCTATATCACAAGCCCATCCAGACATATTCGAAATGTTTTTTTTACGAATTAAATTTTTTGTTAGAAAATATTTGAATTTTTGTTTTTGAATTTGTCCATTTTGAAAAACAATGTACACTTGATTCTTTTTTTAAACGATTTTATTTTACACGGGTTTATTTTAAACGATTTTCTCGCAATGAGACAACTTTCGAACATGTCAAAAACAGATTCTAGACTTTCTCGTTTTTTTTCCAAAACCACTCTTGGGTGATAAATTGATTCGGACGTTGCTTTCCGATAGAAATAAGGGCCGGAATGGCCACTTAGAGACTCTGCGGAAGTTTCGGAACAACCGTGGTTAACCTAAAAATATTGCATCCGAATCTCCGTATCCACAGATGAAATATACTTTAATACACATAATCTAGAATGATTTTGAAGTGCATAAACTTTGGTGCAATTTCGATGAATCCGTGCCATAGAATGAATAATCAATCTCATTATATCGATTTTCTTACACTGTCGGTTAAGATTCATTGGGAAATTGTTGACTATTCTAACGTACCTCACCCGTAGTTGATCGAATTTATGCAAGTTTTCGGTGAATCCGGGCACCCATGGTAAACTACCAAATTTAATTTGAAATCTTTCTCTGAAGTCATTGTATCGAGTTAACCGTTTTAAAATATTAGAAAAGTAAAATATTCTGAAAAATTTCGGCAAATCCGTGCACTCATGGTAAAGCCCATGATTCAGTACTTCAATATACGAATAATGCTACAATATCAAGTATCATTCATGGGAAAATTTTGAAATATTTCATCTTAAGCATGCACAAAAAATCAACGTCAGGAAAAAAGCGGTGACTCCGTGCACCCATAGAAAATTACAACATAATTTTTTTATGATTTTGAATAAAGTTATGGTAATTTCATATGATATTTTGATTATTTTTCAAGATTTTAGGTATATGACATACACTCAAACGCCAACTTGCAGAAAATAAGGTGAATCTGTGCACCCATGGCGAAAAACTTTAACTATTTCATTACAAAAACAATCTATATTAAGTCACAAAACTATACCAGTTGTTTTGACTGGTCAACGTCCGAATAGGTATATTCAACTTGCCGGTCTTTCTAGTGTTAACGTCTACCTTCATAGAATTAAAATGTGAAATTTTTTAAATAGGTTCATATTTTCGGTGCTTAAAATTTTTGAAAGCACAACGATGCCAAATTTTGGCAGTACGTTGCAGCCAAAAATTGCATCATTATGCCTTCAGTTTCAGAATTCGTTTTGAGACTTTGGCTACATGTGGCATCATTAAGGTTTTAGTGAAACCTACACTTGACCTGATTGAGGTATCGGTATATGAAAAGTGATGCTCAAATTTTGGCTTTGTACCACCATATTTCGGGCAAAATGATAAAAAAATTTACTTTCAATGCATGATAGCAAAATTAGCTTTAATTTTACCATAAACATCTGATCGGTCCCTTTCAAAAGTTTTATGATTGCCACCTTCCTTACGGAAGGAAAACGTGCTCTCTTTTGATATCAATAATGACGCCATCGTTGTTGTAGCGCCCTCGCCATTAACACCCAATCCGCGGTAAAGAATTATTATTTATTACAAGCACTTGACCATGTAAATGCCTGGAGATGACTAGTTCAATGGGCTACTCTCAAACCGGATTCTTCTCTAGGAGATTCTTCTACAATTAGCACACGCAGCATGTAAAGTGTTTCGGAACATGAAGAGAAGTGGGAAGGTACCCAAGTACATCGCTAGATAGATGCCAATCGGTCAGTGAATCGACAATAATTCACACCGACCTGTCAGCGTGTCAGAAGGGTAAACAAACTCTTTATTACCGGTTCAAGTACTCACGACCACGACGCACTGCTTCGAGGAAGATTCGTTTTCATTTGCTGGTCGATCACGTTTCCCGGTCATCTTTTCGCTTGACTCGGAACTGTTGGATCTTATGAATGAACGAATGATATTCAACAGACAATCGCAGCTAGGCTTCACGTTTTCTAGGTACGTTGAAGTTGGCTCGCAAAAGCTCTCTCGAGTCGAGTCTGTTGTAGGAGATCTGGAACTTTACTTGTAGCGCCTCGCGTCTAAGTGATGTCATCGATTCGTTTCGGTACGCATGACGGGTTTCGAAATTTGTCATGTGGATCATATAGGAGATTTGGCCGCAAAAAACCGCAATATTTTAGCGCCAAAAGTGGAACTATAAATTCTCAACGCCTCACCGTATTGTGGGTCCTACGCGTGATCAGCCAGCAAGCTTTCATGCCTGAAAGAAGTTGTTTTCTGTTGAGAATTCGAGCGATGATGTCAATGTTTTATCTGGAACTGGAAACTTGGATCTCTCGGCCAGAGGAGCTGACAAATATTTTATTACCTTCTTCTGTAGGCAAATTAGCATGAAATCGCGCTTGGATTAGGTGCGCTGGCTGTGGATTTTACTATTCGTATGGGATTGGCTGTTGAGGTCTCACAAGACATCCAAGAACATTGTGGTGCATTCTAGCAAAAAACCAATCGAAACTGGATTTTTTTTTCATTCCTTCGTCTTGGAAAAAATATTTCATCAAAGATTTCATTCACATTTTTTGCTGTTGTTGCTTTAAATTGTTTGATCTTTCTGTCATCTTGTTTGAAAATAGTGATGACCTTTGCGAATACCGATTTCGTCACTTGTGTCTGCTTTTGAGTGAAGAAGGGGTACTAATGCGTTGAACAAATTGTTTACAGTAGAGGTGCTCTGGAATTCTAATGATGAGAATGGTTTTTTTTTGCAATATTAATTATCAAAGCTGGGAGGCATAAAACAGCAATAACTCACCTCAGGCCAATGTCAATTACTTTGTTGTCGCCTGTAAAACTTGAATGACATCATCGAACATCCATCAATGTCTTCTACAGCCCACTTTTGCTTGATTTATTTTGCACCTGAGTCCGTAGCCCGATAAAGGTAAATCGGCTCTCTGCCGATTCATTGATTGTTGTAATCTCCCGAAAGCCTAATTGGACTTATGTTTATAGCTGGAGGCAAGAGAATAAAGAACACTCAATGCAGTTCTTAGGAATCCGTATCAATTCTCTATCGCCGATACCGGTAATCGGTTTCGCTTTCATTCAATTTGACTTTGTGTTTATGTTTTGACTGCGGGCTGTTTGCTCCACATTAGGTCATTTTGACTTGTGTTTTGTTTTTCTCTATAGCTGTATTAAGAAGGTGGGCTGTGATGATCTCATTTGTTGTGCGCTTTGAATGTGACCTCAGACAATCAGACGGCGGACAGGAGAGAGAAAAATTCCTGCTCTTTGAAGATTGCTTTGAATGCTTTGTCAGATCTGTGGAGGAACTTTTTGGTTTGAAACTTCAAGAAATAAATTCTCTAGAAATTTTTAACCTTCGTTTCATGAAGATATGTATGTTGAGAAGGCAATGGATGTATGGGAAAATTTCATAATCAAATTTTGAAAACCGATCATATACATTCTAAAAATTTGCCCAAAAGACTAACTTGTGCAAAATTACAGCTCAAGCAGACTTGATTTGGGGGTGCCTCAAAACGCTGAAAGTTTCTTTTTTTTTACTCTCATAAATCACCAAGAAGGGACACCAAAGGAATTCGAAAAAAATTAAATTTTTATTTTGATGTCAATTGACTTAGTAGTGTATAAAACGTCAAAATGTTGTGTTATCTTGAAAAAAATTTTTGGTCAAAAATTGACTTTTTAAGACTTTCGTTTTTCAATAAATCAAAGTCCCAAAAAGTAGATTTTTGACAAAAATGTTATTTCGAGATATCACAAGATCTCAACATTTCAAGAATTTTTGAGTCAGTCTTTTTTGTTTATTTAGCCATTAATCGTGTCAATCGTTATGAAACCCTGACTGATTTGCAGCTTCTATAAATCGCCAGCTTCCTCAAGTACTAGATAAGGGACTCCACTTTTTTGTTTATCTCTGGAACATCCAGGCGGAACATTTCAACGAAAATTTTCTGGTTGGAAATCTGCCAGGTAACCCCTAAAAAATACGTTTTGCTGTCGATTACGAAATTTTTAAAAATGTCGCCCACGATTTGACCACCGGATTTTGTAAATTTTACCAGTGGGAAGGTTTTTTACCATTTCTAAATGAAGTAAGACATCTTTTCAAGTCAGCTAGATAAAGGTTGGTTTTGTTTATTTATGCCTCCAATACGAAAGCAAGTTTTTTTAAAATAATCATGAGCCTGGGTCTTGGTTTTGACCAAATTTGCCCGGATATTAACCGGATTTTTGGTCGTTAATTTTGAAATCAAATGCCCGGATTTTACCAGGTTTTAATGCAAAATTGCCCGGATACGTGCTGAAAAGAATCTGGCAACCTTAAGCTAGATGAACCAGTCAGAGAAATTTATGTTTCAATTTTTACCACATGCCCTAATGATATTTTCTGATTGTGCTTGATAAAACCTTTCGCATTCCTTCCTACTTCATGAAATAAAAAACATTAACTTTTATTCGAATTTTAGTTCAAGGTTAGATCCTCTAGGACTTTTTGAACGATTCACCATATGGTTTTTGGTCCAATAATTGAGTCCCCAGCTGTTTTTGGGTCTCCCACTGGGACTTTCCTGAGTTTTTTCTCGATCCTGCCAAAAAATTATGTCAGAGAGTTTCAATTTTATCAATTTTCATTTATGCATTCAAAAGTTATCAACTAATCAGCGTGTTGCAATTTTTTTTTTAAATACACTCCTTAGGCTTATGGGCTATTATAAAAACTTCTTTAAAGCTTCTTATTCTCAAAACTATTCTATCGTCTCCTGCAAAAATCAATGTCTTTTGTAGCCTGTATATAAACCCACATAAAATACACTTTTAAGTTCTTAATTAAGAGTTTTTTGAAGAACCTCTCCTCTTAAAGTGTTAAGAGGTTATTTAAATTCTGAAAAAAAAATCATTTTAATGGTCCTGTCTTTTCAAAAATTTACTAGGAATCCTTATTCCAATGTCACATAGCCAATTTAACGATATTTAAAAATCATGATAGGTCCAGTGAAGATTTCGACAGAGGCTACCAAAAGATCCTCAAAATTATAATCGAATTTACTGTACAAAAACTTTCATGAAATCCCTCTAAAGTCTCTCAAAAACTAATTTTCAAATGTGCTCATGATAGTTCCTAAAAACTGAAAGTTTTTCTGAAAGTTAATCTGCAAAGATATGTGGAAAAACTCAAAAGCTTTCCTCTTGTTTTCAGCTTCTGTTTCGGCCTTTTTAAAAGTCCTAGCCTAGCCGTTTTGCAAAAAATACATTTCTGATATTTTTTCGACTTCTAGCGCAAACTACTGTTATGTTCTCTTTGATGAAATCCTTTAAGGTGGCTTCATAGAGCAAATTTTCACTTGTTCGAAACTAATACTTTATGAATAAATGATTTCGACTTGAAGAAGGTTTTCAGTTTCAACATGTAGTTATCAGTCACCGTGTCCTAACTAGAACCTAGTCTAAATCAGAGTGGCCTGCGAACCGGGAAAAAAACGGGAATTGAAAATTTAACCGGGAAACTTGAGAAAAAACCTGGAATCTCGAATCAAAATCAGGAAAATTCTGTATGAATTATTTTCCTCATATATAAATCTTTTGAATTATAAGGTTAATTTATTTCAACACGAATATTTTTTCTCCTAGAACTTTACATTTCAGAGTACACTTTACATTCCGTAAAGAAAATATGGAGGAAAATCGAGATTTTTTTTAATAAATCGGAATTTCTTTTCCCAGCAGCACTTACATTTTCAGTGTTCCAGTTTCAGTTCCAAAATATTTCCTGCGTATTTAAAAAAAATCGAAACCAGATTTTTTTTTTCGTAAACAAACTATTTCTTAGCTCACGGATATTGTGTGCGAATAGTAAAAAATGTGTTTTAAGTGAAAAAACCTTAAATGAATGTGAAGCTTAGATTTTTTTTTAAATCAGCTTTATTAGCGTTGTTTAATGTAGGCATTTCATACCTTGGTAAACACTTTTTTACGAATCTTTACGAATCTACGTTTAAACCTGAAAGCCAGGATGAAGAAAAAAAATTTAAAAAAAAAACAAAGTTTTGATAACATGGCATTCATATCTTGATAGTTGTTTTGTCCTGCTAAAATTTGAGATTGATATCTAATACCTTTCTTACAACTGGCCTAGTTTGACCGTAAAATCGAATGAATATGTTGCACAAATGAGGATGAAATTAAATTGACTAATTTTCGGCTATTTTAAATTGGGATTTCATAATCCCAATTTGTTCAACATATTTATTCGATTTTTCGGTCAGACTAGGCCAGTTGAAGTAAAGGTGTTACACGTCCACGTTTTTATATTAACCATACTTCAAGTTTTCATTTCATTAATAATATATTTACAATAAAAATTTCATTCAAATTAAAATTCTTTGATTTGTGTTATTTATAAATTTTGCGCTTTTACTGATAACCACATTCTTCATTAGAAAAGAAATGTGAAATCATATTTATTTAAAATTCATCAAAAAACATCCAAAATTTGAAAATTTCACCCTAAGCACCGTTTTGAAAATTTAGATTAAAATTTCAAACTGAAAGTTAAATATTTCAATACATTTTCTGGGTCGGACTGAAAGTTCTTAGATTTTTAATAAATATTGCAAAACCAGGATCCATCACCCAGAGCTCAGATTTTTTTTTTGAGTTAACAGAATTCCACCTGACAATAATCTTGAGCTAAATCAGAAGCTAGAATTGAAATTTGAAATTCAATAAAGAAGCAGAAAAAAATATACAAATTTTTCATTGGAACTTCAACTTGAAGTTTTCAGATCACATAACGTTTTATCCAAGTAATATTTTATCAAATCCAAACCAAGAAAATGAATTTTATAAAAAGCAAAGTTGTTGTCCAAGACTAAGAAGAAGGTGGCAATATTCAACGAGATTCCGCAGGATGCTAGAATTATTTTCTACTAAAATTATTTTCTTGAAGCTTTGCATTCCAATTTGTTAATATTTTATTTTCTGAAAAATATCTCAATAAACATTCATACACAAACATGTCTAATTCATTGGTTAAAAAAACGATGTACAAATTTATACATGTTATTTAAAATCGGTGAAATCATGAAATCAATATTACGGAAAAACCGGAAAAACGGGAAATTGAAAATGAAAACTTGCTGGCCACCTTGCTAGATATATTTATCTTGAACTAATTAAATATGCAACATTTAAGTTTGCCAAATTCGGCATTGGTTGTACCCTTCATTTGAAGGTTCCTTCAAAGCATTCTAAAAAGTGCCTTTAAAGGATTGTATGAAAGCCTTATAGTAGCTAATGGTAGCTCTTATGAGGTTCTGAAAACGAAAATCCCTTCTTAATTCCTATAAAGCTCTACTGAGTACATTATGAATACCATTAATATATACCTTTATAACACTTAAATATTTCTTTAAATGTTTTTTTTACTTATTGGGGTACAGAAACCCCCATAAAATTCCCTAAAGCATTAGAGTATGAGCTCTTATATTATAAAAGCTTAAAGATTCTTTCTAAGGACGTAAACAAGTGGAATCAATATTCCTCTAAACTTGTAAAAGCGAATAAAAACAACACTCTAAAGTTATCGAACAGCAGATTTGATGAATGCTTTATAGAGCTTTTGAACACTTTTCAAGTACTTATGTATGTAGTATTTCTAAAACCCGACAGTAATTTTCTTTAAAATGCATAACGAAATCTCGCTTAAAATCAATTAATGAAGTTTTGTTTTTAATGCTTAAAACTTATCAGGAAGTCGCGAAAAAGTTGTTCAACTTTTTCTTTTTCATACAACAAAAACTGTGATGATGGCTCCAGAGAGTAATGTTCCATTTCGAAATAAACCACAATAAATCAAGATTATTTACGAGATATTCCTAAATCCAAAGAAAGAATTCAAATCGTAAAACGTTCTACTCACCAATCCGTCCGCGCCATTCACCTCGATCGCCGTCTTGAGCCGCTGGGTCAGCTGCTCGATCAGCGATTCGTAGCGGCCGTTCAGCCCGTCGAGCCGCCTCGAGTACACTTCCGTGGCGCCTGGGTCCACGTCCGGTGGCCGCAAATCTTGCCGCGGCGGCGAAAAGCTAGGCCTTATCTCGACCAGCCAGTCGATGTAGTGCAGGCACTTGCCATCGTAGATCTGATCGATGGCCGGGGTGTTTTTTTCGAATGTCGGTGGAGGATTTTTTCGGTTTTTTTTTTCGGTTTCGGTTGAGGTTGGTTTTTTGAAGCGTATTCCAGTTGTGGTTAGTTTCAGCGGTGGTTTGTTCCAATTTTATTGGATGTGGTTGGCAGGTGTGTTAGATAGCACATTTGATCGGAGGATCGGAGGTTGATTTGGAGTTGTTGGATTTGTTTGTAGGTGCAAGTGTTTGTTTTGTGTAGGGTTTTTTGGGTGTGAGTGTGAACATATGAGTTATTATATCAATTAGTAAAAGTTCTTCTAAACTTAGCGACGATTTCTTAAAATTCTAATCAAAATGTGAGATCGAATGTTAATTATGAACTCTACTCATCACTTCATGTCCTCACGATACGCCAGGGTAGGTATTCAAAAGGACGTTGTTAGGATTATTATTGTTTATGGAATCCTCTTTAAACGTCCGTTTGAACACAAAATCCAGCATGTTTATAATATTACTCCGTTAGATTAAAGACAATTTGAAATGTGCTTAGTTCAATTTGACTTTTATGAGTGCAACTGGCCTTGAAATCATTCGATGTTGAGATCCAAATGACTAAATCAACGTTCTTAATTTTAAGCTGACACCGAATGACTACTCAGGCCCCTTTTTTGACGCCATAGTTTTAATCACAATTAACTTCTACTCAAATTTTGATTAGGAATAAGCGCTCAACAAATTAATGGTAAAAGCTAAAATCTCCCATCTTTGGAACCGGTTCAGTCGTATTGATTGAAAAACAAATTTAGCTCAAGCCAATTTTGCGCGCCCCAAGGGAAGACCAAAATTAAGACACCAACACCCACTACAACAGCGCGAATTGATCGTCTCTGCACACCCACACATATCGACTCAAGGTGAGGAGAACAATCCAAAACTGGTCATTATTGGAAGCGTTTATGAAAGCGGCAAATGTTCGATTGATTGTTTTTTTTTCAATTCAGGGGAAACCATAACCTCAAACATTCGTGGATATCTTAAAATTTTGTGAACTCATTCAGAATCAACCGGAAGCACACACGCACACACATAAAAAAATCGCAAAAAACACTTATACAGAAGAAGAAAAGATCCGCAAGCAATTTGACGCACACACACATAGGAAATCGACCGACTCGCTCGTACACACACAAGCAAACAGACACAGGACACAATAGGACCTAAATTTATTTTTTAACCAATAGCGCGTCCTTGGAGAAAATGGCACAAGAGAGCGACCCCAGAATTGCAATCGAAAAATCATCATTTCGCGTATTTATGAGCGCCCATTTTTTCTCTGCTGAAGTTCTCAAACACCCAAACCGATAAAGTTTGTGGTGTTTTGGTTTTGAGACCCTCGAAACACATCTACGTACCTTAGCTTCACGGATCAGCCGGCCACCGGTGAGATTGACCTGCTCGACCTTTGGCGCCCGTTCCAGGGTTTCGCCCAGCATGGTCTATCATTTCAAACGGTTTTATAAAAAGGGTATTCATTTGACAGAAAAAAAGAATATTTTGGTGTTTCGATTGGCGAAATCCCATCCCGAGTGGTGTAGAGTTGTAGTGGTAGATATGTTGTTCGTTGATGTTGATGTGGATCCGTTGTGGTAGTTTGTTTGTGTTGGGTGGTTGTAGGATTGTGTTTTTGATTTTTATTTATTCATATAGTTTTGGTTGTGTAGAAATGTAGTTTTTGGTGGTTGGTGGTGGTTGTGGTTGGTTGCAGGATGATAGGTTTTGTTTGCAATGCAATAAAGGAGGAAGAGAACAAATTGAATTGATTAGTAAATTGTACTAGAACTACGCTTTGGAATGATTTAATACGGTTAAACTACTAAACTACGGAGTGTCTTCTAACGAAAATTATCCTGAACCGAAGTTAGAAACTGTAGTGTCTGAAGTGGTTGCAAATACTTAATCTAAGGAGTTTGTCTAGCTTGAATGTTCATGCGTTGTCAGTACTTTTAGTCTAAAATTCTTTAGTAACGTTCCGTCCTAGCTTTAAAATGCAATACATTTGCAGGACATTTAACAGGCCCGCGAAGGTCAGCAGACTTGATCTGCTTACTGAACGGAAAGGTTCCGCAGGGTAGCATTCTCGGTTCACTCATTTTTATATTGTTTGCAAACATTTGGTAAAGGTTTATTGGCTCTCTACATTGTTCTAAAAGTCGCTGAAGGTTGATGTAGCACGCTAGTTTGATACAAACGTTTACGCTCTGATGGAAAGACTCATTATTTACTTAAGTCGATCCAGTCAAAAAACAAAGAAGAAGTTCAACGGCAGATTACTTTTTGAGGAAGAGAGTGATTGCGTTATGACAACCATTACGGAGGCTTGGATGCCTCATTGACAACCTCTTGATAGGCTTGTCATTAGTATTTGTCTATTGCCGAAATTATTCGTTTGATATGTCCCATGAAATTAGCTATGGGACCTCCCAGACCGGCATTTGCAGTATGAACATCAGGTTATCTTCAGAATGGGGATAGGCTTAATAGCGGCACGTTATCCAAACATACGGAAAAAGTTATCTTGATAACCGCTCCGATGCTAAACCAAAAATCGTCAATACTTCAGCAATACCTCTCTTCATATTCGATTGCCAACATTTATCAGCTTTGCATCACTCTTTAACGTATTGACGACTATGGCAACATAAAATGGTACCTACATTCTTTACATTTGGGACAGTTAGGGCTTGCGATCTCCCTATGATTGAGGACATCTAGGGCTTGCAATCTCTCCTTTGCTACTTCACCCAAAAAGATGTACTAAATCTATGACAACTCTTCAAGATTTACATAGGTCACCTTTGTACTCTGAGGGTTAAGTGTTTAAGCGGGGTCATTGAACTTGTTCAACTGAAGCCCTATCGTAGGACTTTAAAGAGCAACAACTGGAAACCCGAGAGTGCTAAATTGATCGTTTCATAGGTTCCAATGAAGGCAATAGTGTCGACGGATGCAGAAGGTTTTGTGATAGTCAAGGTTAACGGGATCTTCTTCGGTAGTTATGTATGGTTGATAACTAGTGAGGTAGCTGGGCTCATAAATCCCGGAGGATAAAGTTTACTTTAGAAACTATAGTAAGGGTTGAAGTAGACTCAGCGAGTATAGGCACTACCAGAACCGTCCTCAGAGAAGGCTGTGAATCCCTTATAGACGTAACATCCCTTACTCAAGGTTTTAGACTTTTTCATGGGGTTCGAGTACGCAAGTATGTGGTAAGAAGCCTCCGCAGTGAAATAAAAATAAATGAGAAGGCACGCTTTAGAAAACTTTGTTAGGATTCCAACGACTGCCCGTGGGGCGATGCCTATACGATATTCCTGATCAAAACAAAACTGTATCCAAACATGTCTACGCAGATAACCAATGTTACAAGCTGATCACTAGTTTCATAAAAGTGCGAGAGAGTTATGCGGCATAAACAAGTCACTGGAAAAAGCCTATACAGCGGTCCGAACGTAGCAATGAAGCCCACAATCGTAGAATCCCCTGAAATGCTACGGTCGACGTTGCAAGTGATCTTCCTTATAAAGCCGAGAAAGCCATCAGGAAACCAAAAGGCTCTGTCATAAGGATAGAGGCTGTCAGGCGTCAGGTTGAACAGAAGGAGAGAGGACATTTATGCGTGTTTGTCCCCCCTGGAAGTAGAGATACCTTTAACAGTGTCAGTTGAACTTATGAGGAATCCCGGCATATTTTTGGTGGAAAGGTTTAAGACTATCAAGGGAACAAAGACAATGGAAGTTGTTTAGTGCTCCAAAATGGCCGACACTCTGCCCAGGATCTAAGGTACGATGAAATACTGACATAAAAGCCTGTCAACTTATACCACTGATGAACCATCAGTCTGACCGTGTGACCTCGACTTCAAACTGGATTCTTTTGCGCAGGAGATATTCGGGAGCATTGCATGAATCGACCCTCCGTACCCATGAGTGATAAGGGAGGGAATGAACGCTACCAGATGCATCGAGACCTGTAGGTTCTAGGAAATCACTTTTGTGCGTGTCTAGTCAGAACAAATTGAGGAAAACCCTAGTCGTTTGACTGGGGTGTGGAAGTCCTGGGATCGATACCTGTTGAACTTACGGTTTCCGGATCCTCCAAAGGAAAACGTATCCCGGCAGCAGAGGATTTTGCTGCACCGTCGACGAACTACAACACATTGTTTTGGTTCTCTGTTTGTTTTAGTCAATTCGTCTATTGAGAACAATAATGATTGATCATTGATGATTGCTGATGACAGTTGATGATGATGTACACGGTACAAATGTTCACATCATCACACTGTAGACCAAACCTACTCAAACTGTGGTTAACAGTAACACTGAAGTGTTGGCAGATAAGAATGAGTAGATTTATCGGATTTCTCATTCAAAAATGAGTACTTTCACGGATAGGAAATTTGTTGAGTGAAGAGTGCGACAATGGCAATCGCTAATAAATTGTGTAGTGATGTAATCACTAGACTGAAGAAACATGAATAAAGATATTCCACCACTGAAACCTGCGTTTTCAATTGACTGAAACCTAACAATATCAATTGAAGCCTCTTTAATTGGGCCGCTTCAATACCAATTGAAGAAGTTCTGTTGCCAAAATTCTAGAGATATGCACTTCTAGTTACCAGACGACTGATGAGTACTGGAGTCAAAGAAGCGAGTTGATGATGATTCTGCACAAGTAGCTTGTCGAAATGCTATCAATAAACAGCTTTAGAGCTACTCTGCTCTAAATCTGGGTGAGCTATTTTTGGCGAAATTCACACCTATTTTAGTGCTCATGGGTTATTATGGCTACATGAGGTTTGGGTGAAGTCTGTGTGGTTTTTGTACTGGGACAGTATGAAATGACCAAATCAGCGGGCCACAAACATCCCTCAGGAAAGATGACAGGGGAATAGATATTTTCTAAAGCCTGTTGAGCCAGGACTGTTGGAGGAAACTTTGACGTGAACTTTGCCGAAAACCAAGAACTTAATGGAGCTCCACTGTTAAAAAATTTAATTTTTTTTCTGGGATATTGGATTGAAAAACCTTTTTTTTTTTGAATATGTAAGACGAAAATTAAACGTCACACTGTAATTGTTAAATATGTAATCAGTCTTTGTCTAGATTTATTTATTTATTTTTAATGTATTCCATCTACCAAAGATCTGTGGTCGTGTGAACCAAATAAACTTTGTGTGTTCTAGAACAATGCTGTTAGTCATGTTTCTACTTTCGGTTTTTTGTTATTTTAACAATTTCATCCGTAAACCATTGTGTTCTTTGGATGGGAAAGGATGTCTACTCTAAAATGTCTGTTTCAGTTAGGTTTTATTATTTTCTTTTGCGGAACCTAAACCTGGGGTGTTTGATCTTGTTTGCAACTGTGTCTGTGTTTTTGTGTAGTTGTGGTCAAATTTCTTACAATCGAATGCTATTCTTTGGTTGAAGAGACCTATATGTATACTTTATCATCATCGTCATCATCATTAGTTTTATCATTTTCAAAAAGAAAATTCCGGAATATGGAAACCTGGTTATCTCTGTCTTCACACGCATAAAAAACTTATCAAAAGAGCTGAAAACGCTGATATTCGAAAAGAAAAACGGGATTAAGAAACTGGTTCTACTTACATCCAGTTCCCGGGCAGACGTGGCAGTTGGCAACGCTTGCAGCTTTTCGGTCTGTTTCTCGACCCAGGTCTCTTCTACGACGATGCTCGTTTGGAGGTTCTTCATCAACCCGATGGCAGTTTCAACGCTTCGTAGCCTGGTGGAATACGTCAAAACAATTAATTAATACTTCTAAGATTTTGAACGAAGATAATCCTTACCGTTCAGCCAATTGTGCGCAAATGTTGTTCCAGCGTGAGTTCAACCGCTCAACGTTGGCGTGTAGCCGCTTAAGATCTCCGAGGACCTTAGTGGGTACACCCATTCGACCCAGCTGATCAGCGGAATCGTTCATCTTATCCATTTCCGGTTGCTGGGCCGAAATGGTTTCCTGGATTGTGGTAAGCTTCTTAAACACCTCGTACAGTCCCTCCTGGCTGGAGGGGAGTTCCAGTTGTCGGGACAGCTTGCCCTCCAGATCCGAAATGACCTGCTCGTTGTCCTCCAGACCAGCTAGGGCACCCTCGAGCAGCTTCAATCGATCACCGTGCAGGCTGGCCTGGGTGTTCAATTCCTTCCACAGTTCCAGCAGGTTGTCCAGGCTCTTCTTCAGGGCCGGAGTCTTCAGGGTAATAGTACGGAATGTTTCCTGCAGATGTCTTAGGTCTGGTTCTAATAGACCAAGGCGACGCTTGTAGTCATTGAGGATTTGGACCGAATGTTCGAGTGAGTCCAAATCGCGGGGCATCGGTGACAGGATGATGTGATCCAGTTCGCGTGCCATCTCCTCCAGTCGGGTTTTCAGGGAGATGCATTGCTCGGTGAAGATTCGGCTCGCTTGTTTGCTCTCCTCTGTGAGGTGGGAAAAAAATGTTCAATGGTATTAGAGGGGATATTCAAAGGTTGCTTCTTGACGCTGGACGAGACTTATATCAAGGCATGTATAACGCTTGAGAAGAAGTTTTATGTAGTTACAGAACGAATATTGGGGAATAAATTAGCCGTACGTTTTTAAGTGAATTCATTTTTTTTTAATTGAAGTTGACTATTAGGGTCTTAGTCATCTGATTTTTATTAATAAAATTTTCAGAAAAGCTCTTCGGTTTTAATGTCGAACACAGTAAAATAATGATTTCACAGTTTTAAACAGGTCATCCCCATCTCCAACATTAACCAAACTAAATAAATTTGCGTACAAACCTCGAAACGATTTAAATCGAAATACACCCTTCATTTTGTTTTCACACAAATAAATTCACTTTTAAGTACAAAACTCAGTTAAAAGAAAACTATTTGCCTGCGATGCTAGATGCTTTCTTGCCGAAGATCAACGCTGGACTGAACGAGCTCGGGAGTAAAATCGTCCACAAAACCTTCAACGCCCACGCGTCTAATTTGTCCACTTGGTCAACGCGAAGACCTGCGTTCCCAAAACGCCAAATGGCCACATACTATTCTTGACCTTCCAATCGGGGTAATCATCGGAGAACAAATCAAATCCCGATATGGTAACAGCTCAATTATCTAATTGAATTTGATCTGCACACACGAGCATCGGGTTTTATGCTGTCCGAATTTAATTGACAACTTTACGGTCTCCTCCAACTAATCAAGCTGCTCCAAATGGGACAATTTTATTTCACCAGAATTCATTCATAAGTCGTAAAAACCTACCTTCGGCTCTGGCACGTTTCTCGAATTCATCAAACAGTCGGTTGACTTCGTCCATCTCCCGTCTTAGCCGGCGCAGCTGTGGATCGGCCGGATCGCCCTCGGCCAACAGTTTGTCGGCATCGTCGTTGAGAGCGCGCCGGATGGCCGTTCTCTGTTCAGCACCCATCGCCAGGAACTGCTCGAAGTCCCATCCTTTGACCACCTTGATAGTGGCGAAGATCATGTTCTGCCTCAATCGCAGCTGTTTCTTCTGCCAGAGGGCAACGGAACGATCGAAAAGACGCTTCAATCGATCTGCAGCTTCGATAGCTTCCTGGTCCGGAGGAGGAAGCAGCAGACACACTCCATGGACGGATCCTTCGACTCCTTTGGCAGTCTTCACTCGCCACTTCACCCGACCGGAAGTATCCAACAGGGTACACGATTCGTTCTTCTCGAGCGAAATGTTGCCCTGTTTGTAGGAGCAGATTGTCTGCACGGTACACTGCCGGTTGACCGGCTGTTTACGCTGCTTCAAAGGCACAATTGTCGTAGCTTGGTGCTGCAAGTGAGCAACCGTTTCGCCGAAGGCGTTCAGCTCCTCCCGAATGTCCTGCATTCCGCGGAGCAGCCCTTCGCCCTGGTCCAACGTGAACTCAGACTGGCTGTATTTCGAGTTCAGGATATCGTCCCGTTTGACCAGCCAATTTTCTGCCTCCCGGATCTCGTCGAAGAACGAATGATAATCGGTGGCGTGCTTCAGGTGCACCTCAAGGCACAGCGTCAGCTGTAACAGCCAGGACCACTGGGATTGCAGCGCCTGCAGATGACCCTCGATACACTTGGAGGCCGGATGTTGTTGGACTAGAAGGGCCTCGCCGCGATCCAGGATGGTGGCGAAATGCATCTCCCGCTTCTCCAGCTCGGACATCAGATTCTGCGGAGGGGAAACGGGTCATTAGATTTTTTTGGGTTGCTAAGGACATAAACATAGGGTTGCATGCAGTGATTCTATAGTAGCTACGAAGATAACAGAAATACACACACGAGGACATGAGAGCCCAGAAATAGACTCGAAATGAAGATTGAAATAACGATTCAATTCGGATGAAGACTCATGGATAAAAAAACGATAGAGAACACAGGACCACAACTGACAAACAATTCAACCTCGTGTAAGTACTTACTTCATCGCCATTTCCGTACGAGCGCTTGTAAGAAGACTAAAGGTTAGCAAAGGGTGTTTGTGTGTGTGCAATTTCACAATTAGTCACGGAGAAGGGTAGGTAGTTGGTACACGGAACGAAAATTAAAAAGAAGGATATTTTTGAAACCAAAAATGTAATAAGCTTCATTCAGCTAGTTGAAGTTTAGTTAACATCTCTGAAAACATACCTCATAGTAGCGATGTACGGCGGACAGATCCAGGTTCTTGTCCGCCCAGTCTCGGCTCACTTCGATCTGTTCCCGATCGTTCAGCCAGCTGAGTTCCGAAGTGGCCGCCGAGAGGAAATCTGCAAGGGCGTCCAGATCGGACAGCCGCTTGGTCGAAGTGCTCAGCAGCTCGGCGTACGTTTTCTGCAGCTGGCTAAGCTTCTGCTGGTACAGATGCAGCTCGTCCCCGGTGAAGTTGGACTGGTGCCGTTCACACTGGATGATCTTCGAGTGGAACTGGTCGATGACTTTGTGCTCGTGCTGGTGCCGCTCCAGTTCCACCTTGGCCGCCGGAAGGTCCGAACCGTAATCGGAGGTAAGCAATTGTTTCTATAAAAGATAAGTATCATCAGAATATGTTTCTCGTGTGACAAATCATAGAAATTAAATTACCAATTTTGTTTGGCACCACTCGGTGTACTCCTGCACGTCCCGGAAGTACGGATTGGTGCCGATTTGGCGCGTTTCCGTTACCACTCGGGTTTGCTTGGTGATGGTGGTTTCCTGCACCGGGTAGCTCAGACCGCTCAGCTTTTGTACTAGGCTAGTGTGGAATGTTGTTCGTAGCTGGGACCATCGCTGGTGCAGTTTAATTACTCTGGAAAGAGAGGTTGGAAAATTAGATATGAGTGAAATGTTCCAGAGGTATATCGAATAAGTGGAATACACTGATCGGGGATTTTAACGTCCAGGTCGGCCAGGAGCAGGAATTCAAACCGACAATTGGAAGGTTCAGTGCGCATCAGCTGACCAACGAAAACGGCCTCAGACTTATAGATTTTGCCGCCTTGAAACGAACGGCCGTACGAAGTACCTTTTTCCAGCACTGCCTCTCACATAAGTACACCTGGAGATCATCTACCAAACGCGATCACAGATCGACCACGTTGTGATAGACAGACCATTATTTGGTGATGGTGAAGATGCGCCCATAACTCTGCGTAGTGAACAATATACGACGCGCCTCGGTTGAATATCGTACGATGGAGGCCACCTGAGATTGCAGCAGACTACGCCCAATCGCTGAAGTGGCGCTGCCGGCAGAGGGCGAGCTAGACGAAGCCCCTTAACACAGCCATCATCAGCGTTGCGGAGAACGTCATTGAGCATGTGGAACTAAATCGACGGAACGACTGGTTTGACGAGGAGTGTAGGAGGGTGATGAAAGCAAAGAATGCCGCGCGGGAGACAGTGGTTCGTAACGTGGAATATCACCGACAGCGGAAGAGGCAGTGAATCCGAATTTTCCATGAAATAAAGCGCCGCTTGGAAGAGAAGGAGCTCGAGGAGCTACATAAACTGCATCGTTTCCAGAGATAAGGATGGAAGCAACCTGACGGCCAATCGACGAGTTGGAGCCATTCCCAACGATGAGTGAAGTTAAGGAAGCCAGACAGGAGCTAACATATTCGTGGGAAATCATAAGGCCGGTTTCATGGACCGACGGTCTACGACGGACCAGATCTTCACACTACGACAAATTCTCCAAAAATGCCGTGAACACCAACTCCCTACGCACCATCGACTACAAAGCCGCATACGACTCGATCGACTGTGATGAGCTATGGAAAATCATGGACGGGAACGGCTTCCCCGGAAGGCTGACCAGAGGCAACGATGGATGGAACGCAGTGCTGGCGGGCGTCATGCCCATCTCGATTTTTTTTATAGAAGGATGTCTATTGTTACGACAATAAAGACACGCCCAACGTATGAGATCTCGCCAATAAGGACTCGATGTCCTACTGGCAGCAGCTGGAGGCAGCGAGAGGAAGTTGGACCCATCGTCTGATTTCGCACTTCGGGAGCTAGATCGGATAAAGACACGGTGAAGTGGACTTCCATATGACGCAATTCCCGATTGGTCATGATTGCTTCATAAAGTACCACTACCACTTTGGACATGAGGCTTCGCCATATTGCAGAGCTTGTGCTGTGGTGGTGAAGAAGAAACACGTGGTGTTGGTGTACGGATTCCAACACTTGGCATGTGGTCAACAATGGGTTCACCTGGATCATGACTGCCCTGCAGAGGAGCTGAAGTCAACGGCAGTTCATGTACACCGTTCGGATGACTCCATTGTCGGGGAGCATCTGAGTAGTGTGCGTCCGGATCCTTGATCGAAAGTACAAAGATAAGGCATCATCTTCTGCCTAGTGGAGGTCAAAAATGTAGGATACCTCATCGCCGGGGAGTATCCGAGTAGTGCCGCTTTCTACCGTAGAACTACCGTAGACTACGGGGGATATTGCGGGGATAAGACAATACCTTCCACGTAACAGATCTCGAAGGAAGAGGGTAAACCACTGTCGAAGGATAACCACGGGTAGATAGGTCCTCGATGCCGGGTGAGCTTCTCGAGTCGGTGTGGGATGTCGTCACTGTTGGGAAACATCCGAGCCGTAGTGTTCAAAGTCCCGAATGTGTGTCGTGACAGGCGTGAGTTCAGGACAAACTGTTCTCGATCTGGCACATGACGGACAGAAAAAGCCAACGGCCAAAAAATCATAGGGTTGCCAGCCAAACCACAAGAAGACCGGACAAAGGTCGGAGTAGACTGATCCCTTCAACGAGGGGCTGTCGAGTAGTGGGCGTCCGACGCAATCGATGCGGCGATGCGGGGATTAAACTTTACTTTCTTCGCAGTGGAAATCGTTGGGAAAGGGTTATTCAACGATCGGGGAATGTCAACGAGTAGAGTAGCTCTCGATGCCGGGAGAGTCATTCGAGTCGGTGTAGGATGACGTCTTCGTCGGGAATCATCCGAGTAGTTGCGTTAAGTCCCGCGTGTGTACTGTGACAGGCGCGAGTCTAGGACAAGCTGCTCTCGATCGGCACACGACGGGCATAACGGGTGGCGAATCTTGAATCCTGGGGATAAAAGGTCGGACTTCGAGTCGTTAGAGGAGAGGTCAGGCCTCGAGTCTTCAAGAGGAGAGGTTTGTGTGGTCAACGCCGAGTCTTTACGATAAGGAGTCGGATCTCGAGTCGCAAGAGGAGAGACAGACCTTTAATCAACAAGAGGAGGGGTATAAGTTTTGACCTGGAGTCATTACGAGGAGAGGTCAGATCTCGAGTCGCTAGAGGAGAGATCGGGCCTTGAATTGTGCAGAGGAGAGGTATGTGTACGTCAACCTCGAGCAGATGTGAGGAGTACGACTCTCGAGTCGTAAGAAGAGAGGTCAGGCCTCGAACCGCAAAGAGGAGAGGTTTATGTAGGAATCTCGAGTCATAGCGAGGAAATGTCAATTCTCAAGCCGTTAGAGGATAGTTCAGACTTCGAGTCTTAATACTACTAAGAGGTATTGCTGAAAGTGGCCTCATCTAGAGTATTGCAGCTGCCTATCTGTCTGCTTTTCAATCGTTCTCTTCACGAACGGAAGTTTCCTGCGGTATGGAAGACCGCCTCGATAACTCCGACACATAAATCCGGTTGTCGTAATTCCGTGGAAAATTACCGACGAATTTCAATCCTGTGTTGCATAGCCAAAGTCTTTGAGAGCATGGTTCACTCGGTGCTCTATAACGCCACTCGTCACTTGATCTCTGACTATCAACACGGATTCGTTAAGAAGCGATCCACAGTGTCAAACCTGATGTGTTACACCAACTTCCTATCAATCGAAATCGAGAAGCGTCGACAAGAGGATGCAGTCTACTTTGACTTCAGTAAGGCTTTCGACAAAGTTCCTCATCGACTTGCCATTGAAAAGCTGGTTCACATCACGTTCGCTTATTTTTGATTTGGCCTCAGGTGTCCCGCAAGGCAGTATCCTAGGCCCTTTGATATTTGTTCTTTTTGTTAACGACCTGGCTTTCCGTCTGAAATCCTGTAAGCTGCTATATTCTGATGATCTACAAAATAATCTCATCGGTTCTAGATTGCCACGTCAGATTGAAATCTGACATCGACGAGCTTCTCCTGTGGTGCTTCGAAAATGCGATGCAGTTGAACATAAAAAAATGCAAGTCCATAACTTTTAGTCGCCGTCAGTCCAATGTCTGCTTCGAGTATAGTATCAACGGTACCAGTATCGATCAAGTCAGCTCCATGAACGATATGGGCGTCATCGTTGATAAAAAACTAACGTTCAGCGACCATATCAGTGCCATTACAGCGAAGGCTTTATCTGTTCTTGGATTCGTGAGGCACAATTCACAATCTTTCCAGGATGTATACACTCTTAAAGCTGTGTACTGTTCCTTGGTGAGAAGTGTATTGGAGTACGCTGCTTGTTTGTGGGCTCCTTACCATACATCTTGGAGTTTTCGAATCGAAAAAGTGCAATGATCTTTCATTCGTTACTCTCTCAGGTCACTTCCGTGGAACGACCCCATCAATCTTCCGGATTATGAGAGTCGGTGCATGTTGATGAATTTAGAAACCCTCTCTTCCAGACGTGTAAAACTAAAACGGCTATACGTGTTTGATCTGGTTACCGGCAACGTGGATTATGCAGTTCTACTTAATGAACTACGCTCTCTTGCACCATCCAGACATCTGCGAGGAAGACAACTTTTAGCACTAGGCATGCACCGCACTACTTACGAACAGAATAATGTTCTATCCAGCTGTTTTCAGTGTTTTAATGTTGTGAACAATTTGTTTGAGTTTACTGTGTCCAAAACGATGTTTAAACATAAGAGTAAGAACCTTAGATATTAAGATCAGTCTGTAGGATATTTGAATCCAAGACGGTGTGTGAAATAAACAAAATAGGTATATCACGAGTCTTCTAATTGTACATATGGACTCAGGGTTGCAAACTGAACGCGGTGGCTCGCCGTGCCTTGGGAAACAATTCGGAAGAATTCCGCTTCATGATTCAACGCAGGGGTACTCCCGCCGTAAAAATGGACGCTCGGGACGTGAAACCAGTTGTCAACGAGGGTTTGTGGGTATCGCTAATATGAACTTGAGATCTCAGATCTATGCAATGTTGATGCAAAACGAGTTATTAACGCTGAACTAACCAACTTGTGAAGGATGTGAAGGATGAGGTACAAGAACTGGCATAAAGAGAAAGGAAAGGATAGACTTCCCCATAACATTACTGTTGGAGAACATTAGACACCTTCAAAACGGAAGCAGAAATAAACATCCTCGGAAGTTATCGACTCTTTGACCCGGATTATGCCCAACGACTACGAAACTCAAAGAGTAATAAGAGACGTATCCAGGCGAGTGTAGCTCTGTCGAAATTTCGACACCTAGGGGTGATCTAGACTTCGCCCTGGAGATAAAGCGATGCAGGGGCAAACTAGGCTTTGTTCATAGCGGGCCTTATTCCTATTGGCATCATTCTAGTGGCAGAAAGGTGTGTTACAAAGCAAAAGCAGTTCGAAAAGTTCGTGAAGCATAAACAAGTTCAATAGGGCGCATCGATCTACGCAAGATGGACGCATAGGCTGATCGGAAGTATGGAGAGATAAATTTCTACCTGAAGCAGCTCCTCTCGGGCCTCGACTAGTTTTAACATTTTCTGCATCGGTTCAAGCTTATCAGCTAGCCAAGCTGTCCGTAATACGTATAAACGGTAAAATTGCCACAGGTTTACGTAAAGACGAAGCTTACTTCTTCTTCTCAGCGTTCGAGGACGTTATTTTCGAAATGTTTAACGATGACACTGATTATTACTGATAACGAAGGAGCCAACACAACTCTGTTAGACAAGTTCGTTGAGAAATATTCTGTAATACAAGGAATAAACTTACTTTTTGTGTAGATCCCCAGCCTGCGGGTATCGGCCGTCCTTCAGGCTGAGGCAGTCGTCGTTCATCTCCTGGAAGGGCTGCTCCAGGTGCCGGATGTCACCCTCCAGCCCCTCGACGATGTTCTTCGCTTCGACCGGGTGTAGCCGCTCGATGCGGTGGGTTTCCTCTGAGATTCGTGTTTCGATTTTGGTGATGATTGTTTCGGTGTGTTTGTACTCTCGTTGTACCTTGTCGGCCAGTTTCTGTAATCGTTCTAGCCGCTGAACTTCCTGCTGCAGGATCATGTCCCGATCCGCCAGTGCGGACATGAGCCGATGCCAGGCTTTTTCCAGCGACTCGGGTCGCAGTTCGGTTTCGACGTCCACCTCGCCGATGGAGTCGAAGTACTTTTCCAGCTCCTTGTAGATGGTAAAAAGTCGTTGTTTGTCGCGTTGACGCGGTGGCACTTCTTCGCTTCGGAATCGATTCAGATCGGACAGTAACCGTTTGAGTTCGATCAGGGTCGTTGGGAATGCTCGTTCCTGCAAGAGGGAGGTCTTCTCGCGGCACCAGTAGAGCAGCTGTTGGGCTAGCTCCCGGTACTCCTGTACCCTTCGCTGTGAGTCCATGTCGAAGAGCGGGTGCATTTGCGGGGGTTCCGGGAACACATCGTACAGGGAGCTCAAGTATGTGATCATCGATTTCTCGTCCGGCTCGTTGGTGTCAACGTCTGTAATGAGAAAGCAAAGATAAGAATCAAACAAGCGTTCTTTGTTCACACAATGAAGTGATTTTGCGGTCACGGTTTGAAATTTTCGTCAACGGGCGTAACGATTTGAAGTTAAAGTTTTCAAAACACCGGTTTGCAGGAATGAAACTGAGAGAATGAAAAATCAAGACGACCGTTTGTTTGATTTGATTCCGAAACAAACACGTTGCATGAATCATTTTAACGTTTCAGGAGGTGGGACGTCCCAATAATCATCACCTCTGGAAGCACGAGATGCTTCCAGCATTTAGAGTGGTTACGGTTCGTTACACTGGAAAGTTAATTTGTTTCGAGTCGAATTAAACAGTACAAGGCAACAACGATTGTTTTGTTTATTTAAGATCAACTGTGGCCTATCAAAGTGTTTTGCAATACACACATCTAAAAATGAGATTTTTAGAAACATTTATCTGAAATTTCAATATATTTGGATTACGAAACTTCATTAAAAAATATCAATAAGTTTCGCAAATTGAATTTTACAACGTCCTATGTACAATTTTGTGCCCCCAACACTGGATTCCACGCTTTATTGATTACCCATTAAATCCCACATCCCACTTAATTCAGCTAAACAAAACATAAAATCGATTGTAGTGTAGTGCTGTGGCAAAGTGCGAATCTGTCCAACCTAAACAACGATTTTTCTGAATTCAAAACCATAAAGCCACTGAGACGAAGGGAACGAATCGATTCTAAGACGCTGATAGAAAAATAAAAACAATTGAAAAAATATCTAGAATATTGAATTATTTCCTACATGGGACATGGGAGGCGACTTCACGGGTTATTAGGTATTCGCTTGTGTGGGTGGGTGGGTGTTAGGCAGATCGATGTCGTCGCACATGTAAACTTCGAATCAATAAATCTTTTCTTGGGAGTTTATTGATCAAATTGTGGGTGCGACTTGAGCGGAATTACTGCACCCCAATAAAGGTTACGCGTCAAAGCACACCGTCAGTTTATGTTCGATCAGTTTATGTTCGCGAAAATTGAATCTTCCATTGTGCGTTGGTGATGATTTGATTATCGATACTAAACACGCTTCGATTCAATTTGTTTAACGGCGCCGCCAACAAATTGGAAAAAGTTGAGCTCGTTGCGCATGAAAACTTGAGTATACTCAAATGTTGCATTTCTTTTGGGGATTTTTTTGGAGTTGTTATGCTCATATACGCATAGCTTTCTTATATGTCTGTTTTAGTATTTTTGTCTTATATTTGTTATCCTAAATAGTTCTGGGCTTACCAAATATGTACCTCTCGGTCACAATGAGCCAATTTTTAACGGTCGCCATTAAAAAGAGAAAAGTTACGCGTTAAAAAGCTACATGATTTCGGTGGGCGAGTTATCTTTCTTAATCGGGAAGCGTATCACCAACTATTCAATTACGATTATTTTTTTTATAATTTCTAAGTAGTAGTTGGCGCCTGCGTTCTTTTCTCGAATAGAAAAGGAAAATCAAACTTAACCGTTTCAATACTTTCGAGGAACTTATGTTGCTGTCGTTATAAGTGAATGAAATAAGAAATCATTATTGGTATTGATGTTTTGCATGTCAACTTTTCTCGGTGAATGGCGACCGTAAAAATGTTCTCATGATCTTCAACGTGACACATTTACCCATCGGTTTCCGTGGTTGCGCACTCCGGACAATAAGAGATCTGTATTTGAAACTGTTGCATTATTTACATTGCACTAGAGGTTTGACCCTGTGCGAAATAAATTTCAATCCAATCCATATTATAGAAGCCTGTTTTGTAGACTTGGGTTGTCCAGAAAGGTTTCTAGATAATTTTTGTCGGTTATGTCTTGAGACATTTGTGTAAATTCAAAAATATACTTAGTTTTCAAAAAAAAAAAGATGTTCCCAAAATCAATGTGACAATCCATTCAAATCCAGTGAGCTTTTATTTTTTATTGCACCAAAAAATTATCAAAGATTTAGCCTTTATTACTAGACATTATCAAATTCAAAACATTCCAGCCATGACAACGATTAGCGATTTTCAACAATTTACATAGAACTTGAAGTTTACACAAACACATACATGATCTCAATGAAACGTGATGTTTCCTCAAAGACATTCTTTTTACTTAATCCTAAGAGAACATCTTTCGATGATATGATGTTTAGAGGTTTAGAAAGCGAAACTTGTCCATGGATTGTGTTTTCCAAAAATAGATTAATTTATAAAGTAATTTTTATTTAATCGATTGCAACCCAAGTTCGCCATCTGATCCCTTTTAAAATAATGCATTCGCATGATTTTTGTTCTGGCTCAAACGAAAAAGATCATATATAACCTACGAATTGTCGTGAAACTCAAAAGAATTACGGTTCTAATATCTCAAGTAAAATGATATCAGTACCTTTACTTTTGTTACTACAAAAAGTTCAGTTTGATAAGTATTCAGCTCGATTGGCAAGCCACTGACAGTATATTCCAAACGGAATTAGTCAATTTATGGTCCCTGGTATTTGTGCAACAACATTGTCTATGAAAATTATGAAATTGAAAAATAAATAGTGAAGCGAGTATCTCGATTTTTACCATGCAACGATTGATCAAAGATGACTAAAATGCATCCTCAAACACAAGAGCAAAGCGCTATTTGATAACAGAACGAATGAAAGCACTACGACTCGAGCGCTAGGTGCGATTTCTGTTCAAATTAAAGAAGAAGAAGCTGATCGTCGTATTTTCAGTCAAGAAACTTGTTTTGATTAATAAGGTTAGAGTCATGGTGTAAAAGTTAATACTGACGTCTACTCAGTCTAAATAGAAATTTGGAAGAAACTCTGGTGAATCCGAAAATGTTGTTTTCCAACAAGATAGAGCTCATACCATGTCTCGAAACGGGCCCAAACCTGGCTGGAGGAAAGTATAAAGTTTTGGCGGAAGGATCTTTGGCCTCCGAGCAGTTCGGATTTGAACCCCTTCGACTATTTGATATGGGCTTATGTTCAAGTGAAGGCTTCCATCTCTGAGGCGTGGGCTTCAATGTCAGAGGCTTACATTGCAAAGGAATGCTCCGGATTCAGACCTTGCCTAGAGACAGAAGTTGAGGACGAAAGTGAATACATCAAGGGATTGTTTCTTAATATGTTTATCTATATGCCTGAATGCATAAACAGGTTTTTAAATAATGTAAACATCAAGAAAATGGCAGCTTTTCAAATCATGTAAACATCAGGAAAATGGAAAGCGATGATCGACCGAAGATTTTGAAGGATTTGTGTACAAATACTTTTACTTTTGAGAATCATAACTCAAAACTATTGTACTTAGACTTTTTTAATTTCACTTCCAGTTTATAGCATGGTTCTTCATAGGTCAATCAATAGAGGTGGCTTTTTTTTAACTTTCTAACGTAGTGTTACTCTTATAAATGATTTTTTTTTAAATTGTGTTGTTGTGATGTTTCCATTTCAAACTTCACATTTAAAAAAAATGTACGCACACGTTTACCTAGATATATATAGTCTCAGCGAAACTTCCAGATTTCTTGAAGCAATCTATCACTAAACACTAAACACTAACACAAATCTTACATACTTGGCTTAACTGTTTATTAACGATGTATTAATTCTTTCCAACCAAAGGCAGTCGATGTCAAAAATTTGTAAAAACATTTTGTAAAAAATATCTCGGAAAAGGTTGAAATAGGTAGGTAGATAGGGGAGATAAGGGCATAACGAGCACCCGGGGCGAACCTTGGCACCCCTTTTTTCTAAGGAAATACGTATTTCCTCAAATGAATTTTCACGAGGAAAAGTTTTTTTTAGTTCTTATAGTATTAATATTTTATCAAAAAAAAATCTCCTTATCATCTTTACAGAAACATTTTAGAAAAACAACTATGTAGGTTCTCAAGTGATATAAAATTTATAATTTTTGAGTACCGGAAAATATGCACTTATGATCGTTAAATCATCTTGATCTATGATGAACGCAATGCAACCTGATGTAAACATTGTCAATTTTCACCATCACCACTCCAGTCCTACAAACATACACAAGGATCGGTATTCCGGCATTTCTTCTTGCCACCCAAGGTTCCTTAAGGCGTATTTCAAAAATCTTTTTACTACCCTTTTAATCCTGTATTTATGAACGTTATAATACAGCAGTCACGTATTCAATAGTGATTCGGATAAGCCCAACATAAATAGAGACAATAGTGTAAGGATTGTCTGAGTTCTTCATCCAACTCGACTCCCAGATCTTTCACGGAGGATTTTCTAGCTATGGTACAGCTGTTCTCGAAACAATATTCGTGCACAATATTACTCACTTTCCGCGAGAAGGTTATCACATTACACTTTGAGGCATTGATTTTCAATCCGAAACTGCTGCAACACTCTGAAAACCTATGAAGCGCATTTTGTAGTGTCAAACAATCCTTTGGGTGTCGCACAAGGAGGAACAGTTTTAGATCATCTGCGTATATCAACACAAACACGTCATGCAGCACTTCGGGAAACTCGTTCATAACAGTGACCAAAAGAAGGGGTCCCAAGTGACTCCCTTGTGGTACGCCCTTGTTGACCGAGAATATCCTGGATCTCGCATTCCCTTTCTTCACAAATTGGACTCTTTCTTTCAGGTACGGTAATTTTAAAACGCGTTTTTACTCTAACTTGTTGATTCGGGGCGAACTGAGCACCATTGATCGGGGCACGATGAGCATTCTCTGCTAATTCCAATCGATGGAGTCACCTGAATTATAGAGCTACAACTAGACTATTTAACATCTGACGATTTAGCCTATTGGTAATGTGTCGAAGAGGTTTCGAAGATTCGAGATCGATTCCTGGTCGAGGCGATTTTTTTTTATTTATCATTCATGATCAATCATTTTCATTGTGGCATTATACGGCTAGTAGCATCATCCGCCAAACAAAGCATCAGAAACATAACGTATGAAAGTGTGTGAATTGTTGTATTCCACAAATAAACATACATTATTTTGTTATTGCTTTGTCTGATGGATCTTCGACTTACCGTTAAGTAAAAAAAAAGACACGAATGCCACAAGGATGGTAAAGTGTCATTGATAAAACCTTAAAAAAAGTTTAGTTAAAAATGCATCGATGGTTAATACCTCAACCAGGAATCGAACTCGAGTCATCTGATAACCTCTCCGGCACCTTACCAATCGGCCAAATCGTCAGATGAAACTAGTCAAGCTGTAGCTCTATAATTCAGTTAACTTTATCGAATTGAATTCGCTGCTAAAATATACGGCAGAAAACGCTCATCGTACCTCGATTAATGGTGCTTATATCTACTGTCTCAGGAGGGTTACCTCATTATGCCCCTATAGTGACTTATTTTCAGCTTCTGACAAAAAAAATTAAAATGCATTTTTAGACGTTCTTATCTACTTTTTCAAGCCCTGCCAGTTAGAAAATAGACTTTTTTAGTGCCTGAACACGCAACAATGTGTAAGTTACACATAGTATAGCTGCTTCCTTCGGTTAAATAAGCGTCCAATTTAAGGTGGCCATTATGCCCTTATCTCCCCTAAGAGGAAAAGTAGATCAATTTTTGAAAATACCATCAAGTCACCATCTATCGCCCAGTTAAGCGGTTTTTGAACTGTAAACATGTGTAATAAAAAAACTATGGCAGATTTTTATTCGCTGTCTTTTCCAATACATCTCAAAACTGCTCTACTATCAATACAAAATTTAGTGGAAAGCGAAAAATGAACGCTATTCAAAATAATTAACTAAACTTGGGGGAGTTCAACTGGCCCTATTACCACCCACTCGACTTTTTCCGTTACCGATACTGTTTTCTTAAGGAAAAACTATCGTAACAACACGGAACAGGTTCTTTTTAGTATTTTTCATGTAAGGAGCTATCAAAACCATATTTTGGATCTTGAGAGAACACATTTTGTGAAATTTTTCCCGTAAACTTTGTACAAATTTAACAAAGTGCATTGACTGACAAAATGATGATTCCCGGCAAACAGCCTCAAGTAACCGTTTACTTTCATCGATAAAACATCATTTTCTAACATAATCAAACTAAATGCTAATTAAAATTTACACATTTGACACAATATATGCGTTAAAAACAAAGAAATTATGAGTGACCGTTCATTAGGAACAAACACTTTTGTTTACATACCAATTACCGGCCAACACTAAACGCTTCAAAAAACAACAACTTTTGAAAAAATCGAAAATTTTCCAATGCAAATTTATTCTACGAAAATAAAACTATCGTTTCAAGTCGATTTTAGATCAGATATGTACTTTTTAGGAAACAAAAACCCTTTTTGCGTCAGGAGCACATGTATGCTCAGTTCGCTAACAGGCGTCGAATTTAATAATTTGACCGGAAACGAAAAACCAAATATTTTAGTTCTGGCTAGCGTTAACATAATTAAGTTATGTTTTTTTCAGTGAAATGGTCGAAAAATGATGCCAACACAGAATAGAAGTCTTATTTTTGGGAAAAACATCCCTCTTTTTTCGAAATACACGTAAAAGGGTGATTTTGGGCGGTAAATGGTGACTGGGCGGTGAATGGCTACTTGATTGTAAATCGAGAGCTCAAGTTAAAAAAAAATGTTTTAGTTCTAAACTCAACTCATGCCCTATTTCAAACAGCATTTAAAAAACACTTTGCAGAAATTTTTTCCCTCAACAATTGGCTAAATACTCGTGTGATTTACTCGTGTAAACATAATAATGCAACTTATGAAAAACGGGAATGTGATTTGAGCTGAAACGAAACTCTCAGCAACAGCCAAATTTAAAATTTCTACAAAACCAATTTGGTTTGATATCCAAGATCTTTCATGTTTTTTTCAGCCAATACTTTCTACGAAATATAAAATAATTGATTGAAGCCTCAACAAGAATACCATCAAAGTATAAAGTTAGGAAGTTCAAAGTAAAGTGGCCTTTCTAATTTCTATAAATTCTCATGAACAACACTCACAGAATAATTTTTTGTATTGCCAAATGGAGCATCTCAGTTTGGTACTACAAATGGCGTCAAATTTAGTCAAACACAGTTTTGAGAAATTGGCAATTACAAATATAAATAAGTGTACACATTAAACCGCTACAAGCTTTGTATGGAAATTTAATTTTAAACAATTAAAAACCGAAGGTCAAATAAGAGTCGGGCTTTCAAACTCAAACAGCATTTATTTTTAGGTTCCTGGGACGAATTTCACCAAATAACTTTTGTTGAGTCATTAAAAGTGTTGAAGTCAAATTTCTTTACCATATATCTACAATATCTTCAGAGTTTCGAGCTAAGTTATGAAATGTAGTAGCTACTTTTTTTTTTCAAATTTTTACTTCTTTGCCCTCGTATGTCAAATTCATCACGGGTAAATGGTAATAAGTTTTGAATCCGCTTAAATTTCTGAGCTTCAGATTCTTCTTTTTTAAATATTAATAAGATGATCAATTTGAAAAAAATCAAATTGAAGAATAAGGTTATGAGACTGAAATACTCAAAGACCAGAAAAATACACTTGGAACCGAGAAAAGTGAAAAGGCTTTAAATGTTTAAGATTTTTATAAGATTTTTATAATTTTTATAAGAAAATTCAAAATTTTGTTCTGAGAAAGGTATATTTTAAATACTTTGGGACAGAACCTGAATTCTTTAAATCAAAGTTTCTGCTACATTTTGAACCAAAACAAATGTTTTTCGACGAGTTCATTAAAAATAAAACTCAAAATCCACACAGTCTAACATGACATGCAAGTTTTCAAGAAAATAAGAATTGAAAAATATTTATGAAAACTCAAATATATTTTCGAAGCATTTTTAAAACCATGATTGGCCTTATTGAATTGAGGATAATAAAAATAACAAAAATTCAAGCTTTTAAAAAGGCATATAAAATGTTGTAATGTAAAATTTCTTGTCCTGTATAACTTTATGAAAAAAAAAACCAGTAAGACTTTTGGAAAAAAAATTTAAAAAATTTACATTGAAAAAAGTTTTGCAATTTTGAGACAAATGGGATACATTTATATTCTCAAATAATGAACTCCATATTTGAATGTCTTAAGCCTTTATTTCAAATCCAGGAAAAAGCTTATTATTGAAAAAAAATATGTTCAAATGGCTATACTTCTCTTAAAGATAAATTTATAAAAAAAAGAAATAAAACTTTACCAAAAAAAGACATAACATTGATAAAAACAAGGTATATATGCATGAATAATTGATTCTTTAAAATACGAATAATCGAGTCACGGAAAATTTATTTCTATCTTGTAAAATCAAACCCTTAAAAGAATACAAGGTTTTTTAGGTAAAATGTAGTTAGTTTGTAAGGAAGTAATTCAAAATAGTGACTTTACCAACCAAATTTCAAAAAAGTAACTTGTGAATAACCAGCTTAAAAAAAGTGACAAAGTTACTAAAAAGTGAGCAACTTCTAGCCCTGCAAAGGTACCGAAAAAACATATGGGAGCGAAAAGTCAATCTTTGCAGCTGTCTAGTACAGGGTGGCCACTCAAAATCAATTTTTGATTTCCCGCATTTTTCCCGTTTTTTTCCCGCATGGTCTCACGAAATTCCCGGTTTTATACAACAGGAAATCAAACAAAATTCCGAATAATCGGGCATACTAAATTAACGATTTCGTTACCGTTATTGCTGTAATTCCCCCTGACATGTTGATTCTGTCGTGTACGATACATTGGGCGGTCAGACTCTCGGTTTGGTTTTCAACTAGGCATTTCGCGTTAACGGAAAAGCCTCTTTCCATCGTCGCGTTGCCATGAGACAAAATTAGAATTTTCTTCAATAAGGTCGTCAAATTGAAGAACTCCTTTTACGGTTTGCCAATAAGTTCCTTTCAAAAAATGTCCAATGGTTGTGTTTTCTTCGATATCCCGAAATGATGTTTTTATTGAAGGTATTGCACATAATGTTCCGAATTCGTCTTTAATTTTATCGCCACAAGCTCTACTTAAGTGTTGCTTATCAACAAGTACTTCTAGACACAGGTCTAAACGTTTTTTGACAATATCTAGATAGTGTGCAAAAGGCTGCCCCAAATGTGAATGGGAAATTTCAAGCTTGTGCAATGTTATGCGCTGTAGGCTTAAATTGATCCTAGGCCTAGTAGAAGGTCTCATGCCAAATTTGAGCCAAATCGGATCACGGGAACTTTTTTATTTTAACTCGAATCGAAATGCAGTCTTCGGTTGAAATATTTTTCATAGTTTTGGATTTAAGAAAAACTGTTTTCAAAAGAAATCGGCTGAAGGGGACCAAAGTAATTCATGAAAAACTGGATTTTTGTGTTCCTCCCGAACAAAATGTCTCAAAATCCCATACAAACTTTAGGCTCGTTGAGCGACCCCTTTCGGTGATCCGAATTGACCCAAATTTGACATGAGACCGTGTTCTAGGCCTAGGATCAATTTAAGCCTGCAGCGCATAACTTTTTTAAATGTCGGGTCATTTGGGGCACTCTAGTGTGCAATTACATCGGGATTAACGCTCAATAAATATTGAGTGATTGGATAAGACAAGGGAGATGGTATAGCCATTTTATTCGAAAATCCACAGTAAAACGAACGACAGCTATTTCTGAATACAAGGATCCTTGTCGTGACCAGACTCTTTTGCATTCTTAATTACCGATTTAGTTGAGAATCCAATTTCTACGCTTCCAGGAGATAGAAGATTTATTTCTGAGAGTTCAATTCCAATAAGTGTTTTTGATTTTACGTTTAGTCGTTCAAGCTTTATCAATGCTCTGCCCGGTTAAATCATCGAAGAGAAACGGAACCATCGGTGCTTCTGTCTGATACTCGCGTAAAAAGGACTCAACAGTCGAAGCGGCCGTAACAAAAAAAACTCATTTTTGGTCCCAGAAAATTATCATCTACAGCTTTAGCAACAATGTCGCATTCCTTCGACCGGGAAATCGATGGAAAAGTCCGCTTAAAAATTGGATGGTTTTCCTTCTTGTTTTTTTAACCTCGCCGACAAACCGTTCGAGATACGGTAGCATTTTGGCAGCACGTTCTGCAACGCGTTCATTTTCCACCCAGCGAGGGTAACAAAATTTTAACGGAAATATAGCTGAACCCGTTACTGCAGTATAATCTGCCCTTCTAAGTGGAATGTTCTTGAACAGGCTATACAACGTCCTCAAAAATTTATCCGAATTCCATTCACTTTTCCTCAGTCCCTCCTTGAACGCTTTATGTACATTGTGAAGTCCACAGTTTCCAATGGTGAGAATCTCGTACGACGGATTCGAAACAAGCTCTTGAACCTCGCTAGTTATGTAGTTCCTTGAGCATTTTCAAATTTACTGCTGGACCATCCATGGAATACTGGATCACTCGTTTCAGTAGATCAGGATTTTTCGAAAAACATTGTTTCACGCCATTCAGAAGGTCATTCGAGCGCGTCGACGATAAGAATATAGAACTAATACACCTTGCTTCAATTAGGTTTGTGTTTTGATTCCAGAAGCGAACAGCAATATCCATTTGTTGCTTCTGCATAATCTTATTTAACGTTTCGTCAAATCCTAATACGAACTCGCAACAATTCTGTATTAAATGGAAAACTTCATTCAAAAAATAGAGAGCAATACCGTGTGGAATCAAATAGCTTATTTTAGTTCTTCCCATTTCTATTCGATTAGCAATCTGGCTGTTCGGTAACATTCTTTTATTGTTCAATGAAGCAAGTTCAAACTAATCGAAACCGATTTAGCTCGGCAGGAGGATTCGTTTCGACCTGGTAGAAATCGACCGAAGTCAATTGGAAAGAGACTGGTGATAAACTGTCAATCCATTTCCACTTGTTTCGACCTATTTCGACTGAACTTCATTGAACAGATTTTCACTGAGTCAAAAATTCCTGACTTTTTGAAAAAATTCCCGGCTTTTTCCCGCTTTTTTCCCGTTGGATTTCAAATCCCGTCTTTTTCCCGCTTTTCCCGTTTTTCCCGGATGGGTGGCCACCCTGGTCTAGTACACATCTTCAACGGAGTAGAATAGAAAATGAATGGTGGAAGATAAAATGAATGGCCCGTCGACAGTGTGTGTTGATCTAGAGGAGCTTAATGCAAATAACGATTTTGAAAAGAACTCAATTTCGAAAGAAAGCACGGAAAGGTATAGTGATGTGTAAGATAAGCATTTGTTACGTTGCTGATGACACAAATGTCAAAACGTGAACCGAGCATTATTAGTCACATATGGTAGCACTGGGACTTCTCCTCGGGTTCATTAATTTATTTTGTCATATTGATATGTAATACTAAATTTAAAATTTAAAGTGCAAGATTAATTATTTGTCTCAAAACTTTTCAGTCCATTTCTTTTTTTGCATCTTAATTCACCATAATTTGCATAATGTGTCCCAACAATTTTCAGTTCATTTCTGATTTTTGCATTTTGTTAATTTCTTTTTTTAATTTAATCTCCCCCAAAATAAATCAATTTTCAACTTACCCTCCGGATCGAGCAACCGGGTGACGCCGTACTCCCGCTCCACCACGTGGAAGGCCTGCTCCAGGCGCTCCCGCGGCCGCCGGGACCTGGAATCTCGCCAGTCGATCAGGTCCGGCCGGTTTCTGTGGACTAGTGCGGAGAAGGCGAGACCGTCCCGCCAGCTGCTGGTAAAATCGTTGACCCGGACGCCCGGATATTTGGCGGTGGATCGGCGGGCCCACCTCAGAAGGGCCTCCCGGGCCGTCAGGTTGTCCTCCTGGCCGACGACGATGTCGGAAATCTGCAATGAGATGGGGAAAAGGAAAATTGTGTTGTTAGATTTAGGTTCTTTTATTATGTGTGGGTGGGCTTTAAAAAAATACAAAAAAAAGTATTTTTCTTAAATAAGAAACGACAAGCGGTATGAATGAACCTCAATGGAACTGCATTCAACAGAATCGGTGGATACGATTTAATGCATGCAGCAAGGTAGCATTCATAACATGCGAGAGGCAATTGTGTTCATGGTGTCACTGGTCTGATAAATAAGGCAGATGAAAGGGCTTGGGAGGCTGCATAACAATGAGACATGTGGAACTGAGGTTAACATTAAAAAAAAAATAGAAATAAATTCAGCTGCGTGGGATCTAGATTAAGCGTGGACGGACATCCACCTCCAATGGAAAGATCCGTCGGCCGGGGTGATTTTTGCGGCCTCCACAAGTTACTAGTTGATGGTCGATGGATAGCATGCGATAATCGCGCTGTGATGGACCATTTTGTTAATCAAAAGAGGAGTAGAGTAGGTGTGCTTTTTATCTGCGAGAAACCGAGCCGGACTTGACCGATCATAGATCACCCAGCAATGCGCCTCGCCATATTGGGATATGACAGCATACGCGAACGACTGGCGTAACTTGATCTGGACATGATGATGATGCCATACATGCGGGGGACGAAGAACGGAAACCACGACGACGACCGGTAATAAATATCCATCAATCGAAATCGAACAGCGACAACATTGGTTTTTGCCATTCAATTCAATATTAGTTGACCGACCAATGAATGGCTCAGCGAGCGAACATTCTGCGGTGGATCAGTCAAATCGGACGGATCGCTACCGTATTAGTACGCCAAACTCGCGTAACGCCAATTAAATTATCTCCTTTTAAACGTCTCGGTCTGATACTCCATACTCCGAGTGGTAGGTTTTGTGGTTGGTTTTTACAGAGCCCTTCCTAACTTGTGCCATCGTTCATTCATAATGACTTCAAGCTTCACCAGATGAAACCCATCATCAACATCCGACATCGGAGACCAAGAATGGAGGTCTCGCTTTTAGGTTAGAATTTTCACGAGCTCATTGCTCATAACCATTAGCGTTGTCGTGAGCGAAAATGGCTACAAAAACCCATTGATTCATAACAAATTTGGTGCTCGGATCATGACATTTCGGTGGCGCAATCAGAATATACCCTTTGAAAGCAGAAATCGAACCTTGACTTGAGCGTTAAGCTCAATAAACATTTTTAGATCCATATAAATAAGTCAAATACCTAATTGTGATAATGGAAGAAGGAATGCTATCGATTTTGAGTGCCCTTAAGGTATGTGTCACCCCGGACCACACAAAGGTAATTAAACCATTCGAAATCGATAAAAATCGGCCGCTCGATGACACCATCATTCAACAATCTTGGAAGATTGAACAAAAGTTAGATATGAAACGATGATAAGATTTCGTTTGGTTATCAAGCGATTGAATGTGTGCTTTTGAACATGGGATAATTTTTTGTAATCTGCGATCTGTTAATACATGGGCCCCAATAAACCATCAAAGAACCCCAAAAAAATATATGATTTCTATTCAAATTATCTTAGTTTTGTTCAATATTATTGCATAATTTTCTTAAAGAGACTTAAAACACAGAGAACAGACGTACAAGCTCGAACAAAAAATCTTCAAAAAAGTGTGTAAAATTTCAAATACTACGCTTAAAAAATACATTGAAAATTGACTTGAAACAGTGCCATCTGTTGCGCCGTTCAAAAGTTACAGATCAAATTTACAAGAGCTCAGTTTTCGAAAAGGCGTAATCGTATATGAACTCAATAATATTTAAACTAATGCCGCTCTAAAATAAATTTATTGCTAGTTAAGTGCAATAAGAATTGCTTTTGACTGGACAGAATTTTATTTCCTTTTTTTTTGCTCTACTGCACTTCTTGAACGATCAGAGGACGGATCGGCTATATCCAGTCAATTTGGAAAATTCTTAACGATCAGTCTCACCGATCAGAACTGATTCTAGATATCTCGAAGCGGATTCCATCCAAGAAAATCTCACTAGGCTAGCTTGTACGTCTGTTCTCTATGCTTAAAACTCGCTTCAGAATACATTTTATTATAGAAGATGTTAAAAAAACGAGCGTGATACTCTAATTTCATCCGCAAGCAATCAAATAAAAAAACTTGCAACACCTAATAACTGAGCTCAATCGAACTTAGATTTTTACTCCCTTTCATTCTGTTCTACTCTACTCAATCACGTTTTAATCTACTCAACACATAGTTAGTACAGTAAAATCTAGTCTAAACTATCCTGTTATCTTCTTTTCTATATTATTCTATTTTATTTGTAGAGAAATGAATCCAACTTAGATGAAATTTCAGGGAATAGATAAGAGAAAATCGATGTTGAAAAACATGCGAAAAAAAAAAATCGCCTTGTCTCCCGGTAGGACTCGAACCCCCATCTTGCGCTTCTCCGGGGCCCATGTATTAACATTCTACTACAGGAGACCAACCTGGCGTATGAATATTATACTGGTTGAGTGTCGATGTCTATCGGAATGAAGGGAATAGTTCTCCCATGTGATCATAATCATTTTTCTTGGTCTATTTCTATTCCCATCATTTCATCTTACGGTAGTTGGAATCAAGTTTGGACATTTTTAAGCACGGCAAGATTTGCAACCCGTGCAGGATATGAGAAGGCAATGCAAATCTTGCCGTGCTTAAAAATGTCCAAACTTGATTCCAACTACCGTAAGATGAAATGATGAGAATAGAAATAGACCAAGAAGAATGATTATGATCACATGGGAGAACTATTCCCTTCATTCCGATAGACATCGACACTCAACCAGTATAATATTCATACGCCAGGTTGGTCTCCTGTAGTAGAATGTTAAAACATGGGCCCCGGAGAGGCGCAAGATCTGGGTTCAAGTCCTACCGGGAGACAAGGCGAATTTTTTTCGCATGTTTTTCAACATCGATTTTCTCTTATCTATTCCCTGAAATTTCATCTAAGTTGGATTCATTTCTCTACAAAAAAAAAATTTTCCCTGACTGAATGTTTGAGTCAAGACCCATCCCTGGGTCGCAGTTTAAAAATTCTATTTTATTTTATTATTTAGTTTAGTCTGGTCTACTTTTCCTTTCTCTACTCTTTCTACTCTACTCTACACTATTCTAGAGTATTCTACTCTAGTCCAGTCTATTCTACAGTCTAGTCCAGTTTAGTTTAGAATCCAATCTAGTCTAGTCTAGATTGGGTGGAAGGGGTGAGAAGGAATGTAGAGATGAGATAAAGGATATGGAAAAAAATTAAATCAAATTTAATAAAAATAAAAGAATAGTTGTATTCGGCAACACTGAACATAAATAAAATGCAGTAAATTTCTATGTCAACGTTTGTTATTCTGGTAACACTAGGCAAAACAAACAAAACCTAGTCAGTAATTGATCTATTCTTGTAAGCGACAGACGTGTCTGAGTGAATCTCTCAATTGAGATTCGTAAGAATCGTAAAATCACGACAATGGCGTAGTTGGTAGAATAAGCACAGAGAACGCAGATTGTCAAAGCTGCTGATACGAAAAATTGCTTCTGATTCGGCTTCCTGTAGAAAGATGGATTGGCACAGGGAGCCCAGATTTTTAAGGTTGTCGCGACGAAAAAAATGTTTTTGATTCAGCCTCCGGTAGAAAGACGGATTGGATGAGGGAGCACAGACTTTTAAGGCTGTCCCCACGAAAACAAAATTATTTCTGATTCGGCCTTTCAGTGGAAAGACGGAATTCAGTAAGAAGTGCAGATTTTTAAGACTGTTGCTGCTGATTGTTTGTTTGAATTTGACTTTCCGGTGGAAAAAACGGAATTGGTATATAAAGCACATATTTTTAAGGTTTCTGCTGCTGATTGCAGTTATGATTTGGCTTTCCAGTAGAAAAGACGGAATTGACTTAGGAAGCGCAAATTGTTAAGGCTGCTGCTGCTGATTGTTTTTTCTGATTTGGCCTTTCGGTGGAAAAAGACTGATTGTCTTAGGAAGCGCAAATTTTTAAGGCTACTTCTGCTGACTGTTTGCTTTGATTTGGCCTTCCAGTGGAAAAGTCGGAATTGACTTAGGAAGCGCAGATTTTTAAGGCTGCTGTTGCTGATTGTTTGTTATGATTTGGCCTTTCGGTGAAAAAGAACAGATTGGCTTAGGAAGTACACATTTTTAAGGCTGCTGTTGCTGATTGTTTGTTTTGATTTTTTTTTTCGGTGGTAAAGGACGGAATTAGCTTGTAAAGCGCAGATTTTTAAGGCTGCTGCTGTTGATTGTTCGTTTCTATTTGGCCTTTCGGTGGAAATGATGGATTGGCTGAGGAAGCGCAGATTTTGAAGGCTGCTGCTGCTGATTATTGTTATGATTTGGGTTTCCGGTGGAAAAGACGGAATTGACTTAGGAAGCGCAAATTTTTGAGGTTGTTGCTGCTGATTGTTTATCCATTCAGTGGAAAAGGTGAAATTGGCTTTGCAAGTGCAGATTTTTAAGGCTGCTGCAGCTGATTGTTTGTTTTGATTTGGCCTTCCGGTGAAAAAAGACGGATTCGCTTAAGAAGCGCAGATTTCAAGGCTACTTCTGCTGAATGTTCGTTTTGATTTGGCCTTCCGGTGGAAAAGGCGGAGTTGACTTAGGAAGCGCAGATTTTTAAGGCTGCTGATGCTGATTGATTGCATTCATTTGACCTACCGGTGGAAAAGACGGAATTGGGTTAAGAAGCGCGGATTTTTAATTGAAATTTAAGATTGACAAGATTAGCAAAACTGACAAAAAATCGAAAAATTTACAAAATTAACTAAAATGATAAAAAAAACAAAATGAACATCAACTACAAAACTGACGAAATTGACAAAAATGATGACATTGCCAGAATCGATCAAATTTGAAAAAATGATAAAATTGGCAAAATTAACAAAAATGAAAAAGGAAAAAAATTGACAAAATGCAAAAAAAAAGTTAAAAAAATTACCAAATTGACAAAATTTACAAAATTTTAAAAAAATGACAAAAGTGACAAAACCAACCAAATTAACAAAATTGACAAAATTGATTAAACTGACAAAATAAACTAAAGGACTGTATTCGAAAAAATTAAACACTTTCATTTGTAAATAGCTTTTGAACGGATTGATGAAAATTGATGAAATTTTCAGTGACCAAAAATTTTGGACAGGATCGATAAAAACCTAGGGAAGTCCTATTGAGAGACCTCGAAACTAATGGAATTCAACTATGCGACCATAATTCATGTGGAAAATTGTTTTAGAAGTCCTAGAGCAGGGTTCGGGGAACTTTTTGAATCATTACCCCAAAACATTTTTATTAAAGTTGATATTACCCCATGACGAAGAGCAAAAAAAAGAAATCGAAATTTTTTCAGCATCTTCATATTATGCACCAACCAATTCATAAAATTGCAAAACGAAATATACACTTTTCACTCACAAAATATTCACTGTTACCCCAAGAATTTCACTTTTACCCCATTTGGGGTAATTTACCCCGGTTCCCCGACCGCTTTCCTAGAGGATCTTACAGTGAGTAAATGACAAAAGATAATTTTGTCGTAATTGTCATTTTTGCTATTTTTGTCAGTCAATTTTAAAGTTTTTGTCTAATTGACCTTTTATGTAATTTTATTAATTTTTGTTCAATTCGTCAATATTGTCTATGTTGCCAAATTTGTGAATTATATCATTTTTGTCATTTTTGTCAATTTGTCCATTATGTCATTTTTGTCATTTTCAGCGGTGTGGACAATATTTCGTCAAATTTATCAAATTTTGATCGATTTTGTAATTTTTGAATTTTTTGAATATTTTTGTTAATTTAATCGATTTTGTCCATTTTCACAATTTTGAAAATTTAGTATGTTTCGACAACTGCCATTTTTGTCAATTTTGTCGTTTTGGTTAATTTTGCAAAATCTGTCAATTTTAATAAAAAAATCATTGAATTTTTTGACTGAGAAATAATTGAGCATTTTACAATTGAGTGAATTATGCTTGGGCATAAGCATTATCAAACACTGATCTATTCGCCAGTTGCCAGAAGAATCTTTGACGTATGGTTCCAAATAATGTAAACGAAAAGGTGAAAATTTTCGATGAAATGGAATTTTATTGTACTATGGCTTTTTCCTTCAGAGATCTTTTAAAAAGCAAGTTAACCCTTCATTTCATGATTTTTTATTTTTCCTTAAAAATCATTTATAACTGTTGGAAATTATGGATAGATCAAGAAAAAATAATAAAATTAAATACGATTTTTCACTTTTTCCATACATTAATTGTTACAAATTTGTAACTTTATGAAACGAAGGGTTAATTTTAAGGTCTTCTTCTAGAATTTAAAACATTTTTGAAAAAAAGCGTTGGACGATGTATTTTATCTTAATTATTGATTAAAATTCCTTTTTTTTTGTTCGTATATATTTTTGAAAAGTTTTTCCACAATTTCGGTTTTCCGCTTCAAACGGAGAAAACCCTATTTTATTAATTCTAAATTCCGTACAAACTAAGGCATTGAGTAAAGTTTTCGAAATTACCCACAAATCAACAGATTTTTAAGCTAACTTCTTCCAAGTTCCAGTTCTCAATAATGATTTCTTGAATCCCGGGGTTTCCATTGTACCAAAAACTTTTTCAAATTTTCCCTCTCGTGATAGCCACTATTTGCCTCCCTTTTAATTTTATTGAAAATGAAAATTGTTGAAGCGTTTCAATGGCTCTTGTAAGAGTTTCAACAATTTTAACTTTTTTGTTCAAACAGATGATTCTTGTTCCATTTTCGATAGTCTGAAGCTAAACTACTGCGATGACCAGAAGCGTGAAAAGTATTTCTTGTTTTTTGGATAAATCACTGACTCCTCAGCATTGGACGTTGAATGGTTATTGGAATTTATTTACTTTAATACCATTTCTGTGCGTGCCCCCGAAATTTTTTTCTACAATTTTCTTTCGTTCTCGAAGCCCATTTTTGCCTAAATCGATCATGTCGATAAAAACCCTCAATTTTTAAGAACAAAAATAGTGCTCTCATCACAGTTTTATTTTTTGTCAGTATTTATGTAACGAGCTTAGAAATGCATGTGATTATCTGTAGCTTTCCGATTTTTAGTTTGTTCTTCCGGTCAGCTTTCATGTTAATTTTCTAGTTTTAAAGTGATATTTGAATAACAGGAAAAATTGTAAACTGAATCAAAAAAAATCCAATATTGTGTTTTTAAAATAAATAATATTGTATATATGATTAAAATGCCAGAAAAAAATTAATCATCTGAATGACTGTGGGTCAAATGCTTATTTAGTCAAATTACTGATATACCATTTTTTTGGTTTTAGTATGGACTAATATTTATAACCTGATTTAGAACATTTTGAAAAAGAACATTTCTAAAGTCGTTTTTCTTTTATTAGAGCCTTAGGAAATAAAAAATAACTAACATCAAAATTCACTTAAAAATTTAAACATGTCCTTGAACTTAGCCCCATTTTTGACACATTTTGCTTTATTAATTCATAAGGTCATTGAAGCAGCCCTACGAAAAGGGCGCCAAGAATAAATGAACGAACTCCATTGATCCACACCATATGGTGTGCAAGACATCAAACAAAGTCCGAAAGGTGGAAGGTAGAAAAGAGAACAATCGACAACTGACGGTTGATATTTACGCGTGTACCGTTCAAGTTTACAAGTTCACCTGAACACGACCTATCCCTCTATCTCTTTCGGTTAAAGTGCCATAATAATAGAGCGATTGTGAAATACGAGGGCACAAATCTCACGTGCCTTAAGGAAGAGAACGACACGACGAGACGACGAAAACAAAAATAACAACATTCAAACAAACCCTTGGGTATCATGCCAAACATATCATCGATGACTCCCCAAAGTGGCTGAAACAGCACGCTTGACTTGACTGATCGTGTGCTCCTCCTCCTCTTATTTCTTGTAACTTGTAGGTATCACGGATCATTAGCTGAGTGAGAAATTCCGTAAAGCACCAACAGCTGTTAGAACAACATGTTTTTGACGGTTTGTAACGTTGAATTTTCCCGGCAGCTTTACAACGATTAGTGATTGAACCGTCAAAAAATTAGTAGCTCCAGCAAAGTGCTCCCGAAAACGTCCACCTAGCCGGGAAAGATCATCAATCAATCTAGCGGCGCGGCTACGTTGAAGGTAGCAAAAGGGTGGTCCTCATTTGTCGGATCACCTCAATGAACTCAACCGAGCTTGAGCTCAGCCAAACGCTGTTCGTTCTGCGATTCATTGAGTTGGGGAGCCAACCGCAAAAATTCTCAAGCAACAATCAACGACAACGACGTCGACGATGATGTTGGTCATTAATTGCAAATCTCCGGAACGGGTCACAGCGCGGAACCTCTCCTCGATGATGCCCGATCAGTTGTCAACGATTACGTCCAGTCGGATTAATCCCAATGAATAACCAATTAATTCGTACGCTTTTCTGTCAATCAGTCTCTGAGCTCAGATTTTTCAGAGTGACTGGCTGACAGTTTTGTTGTTGTTTTTTTTTATTAAGTCGGTGAGTACTCATCTTGATCGGAAGAAAGAGAAACATTTCAACAGATTCTCGGATCAGTAACTTTAGAACTTTTCGAACATGTATGCTAGTAGTCGAATGTTAATTCCACCCGTATGGGATAATAGGTCGGTCATGACTTGATGTATCACGACTTTATGAGTCGAGCTACCGTTCTAGACAAATAAAACCATCTGGCGCCCTCGAGGGTAACATCAGAATAGAGCGATTAGAGTTGGAAGTGGGGTGTCTTCAATTCTTTCTACAACTTGGGCTTATAGCCGGATGTAATATAATCCAATTACATTGCGGAATGTTCGGTATAATTATTTGCAAGCCGCACACCTCTCGCAAAACATCAAGTCTTGAACAGTTTTTCAGAATGAAAGTTTAATCATGTTTCATGAGTTATTTTAGATTCAAAAGATTGATCAACACAGACGTTTTTTATAACCCCTAACTTTTATTCAATTAGATTCAAACGGTTGGGTATCATTAGTATGCTCGCTGATGACTTTTCACAAAAAATTAAACAAACCCAAACAAAAACATTCATTTCGTTTGAGTTGCCTCCATCATTAAGTAGCTAAAGGCAAAAACAAATAACCTGTCACGTTTATGTCTAGTTGAGCTGTCCGGCTGAAAATATCGGTACCTTATTAAATTCCGAATCATGCAGGTAGGCTTTTTCCCTTCGATTAGACTCAACAAAAGTTAGAAGTTAGAAAAACTTGAAAAAAAAAAACCATTAGACATGAGAAGGTAGCCACCAGCATTCAAACTTGGCGTTCGTCATTCGTCGTTCGTGTGTTGTGGTGTCATTCCATCTTCGGATTTGCGGTTTGTTGTGACTTCTATTAGAATGCTGATACGTGAGGGCGCGTGAAAAAAACGGCCATAATTCCAATACCCGCTCCACCGAACAACCGAACGCTGGTCAAGCGATTTATTGAACCTTACCCCGAAAAAGGACTTGCAATATTTCGTTCTGAGTTCTGAGCTGCCGTCATCCATATTTGAAGGAATAGTTTTTTGTTAATAATTTTAAGCGCCTTTTAGGCCACTACTAAGTTGTTCTGGCTCTAGTGTATCGATTCGCTTCCAGTTTTGTTTGTGGAAGGTATTTGACCCATTAAAGATCCCGGCTAAACCATCTGGTCACTAAATGGCGTGGAAAATAAATGACTTAATTAGCGCCGTTTTATACGGGAGTGATAAATGAGTTTACCATATTCGATCTGAATACAGATTTCCATATGGTTTTTAAGTTATTTGTGAAATATAATCCAATGTGACTTATTCAGCTTTGGAGAACGTCCTTGGACAGAGTAAACCAATTCCTTAAGGTTGCTAATGGACCTGCTCTTAACCTCAATTATATTCAATGGTTTCGAACCGTTTCACTGGCTTTTTAAACTATCTTAATTAATAATTTGCAATTAGTTCATCCCAAAGAAATTCAGTTTAAAATTGCTATACGATTTAAAATCATTTTATGTAAATGTTTTCTTTTATATCTGAATCTGAAATCTAAATTAACCCTGAACATTTGCTTTGGATCTGAAAAATCCCTGGTTAAATTGAATGCGTATTGCAAATTGATACTGCCATAATTCAGTCTGAGGTAAAAATGGAAAGTATAGCTGAATCAACCATACATAATGAATGCGTCCTCAGCTACACTCTTATTCGAAATTATAATACAATAATTAACTATATCCCATCTCAGATACCGTTCTGGTTCAACAAACATTTAAGGTCAAAATAACTTTACTTATGGTTGAATTGACGGAAGTTTTCAATCATGGCTCCTTAGATTTTTCCATTTTTTTCCTTTTTTAAAGGAATTTAACCCATTAAGGTCATTCTTCTTCGAACGTAGATTTTTCCATTATGTTTTGCCTTTCTTACAGAAAGGTCTAGTTATCGGTCGATTTGGGAGATCATCGACCAAAGAATTAAAATTGACGACAAAATCGACAAAATTGACAAATTCAACAAAATTGTCATAAATCGTATCCATCTAGTCAAATCGGCAGTTTTCACTCATAACTGCAGATTCGAGTAGATCAACACCGTTAATATTTTGAGAAGTTTTATAGTTACCAGTTCAGTTTTCGACAAAACCTGTTACCAAAAATTACTACTCCGTTTTATGATATACATTATTTGGATTTCATCAAGGGGTACTACCCCGAAGTTGACAAGTCAAACATAGGGACTCCATTCTCGAATCGTATACTCCGAAAGCGATTGTTAGTTCGATTTCCATACTTTTCTCAACGCAATATTCGCAAGCACAGATTGCTCAGGGAAGGGGAAGAACGACATAAGCCACTCGGGTCGGGTGATTCACATCATCTCGACTTTTCTCATGCCGTTCGTGCTCGCGAAGGAATTCGAAGCCGAATGTTTTCAGCGAGGCCAGATGTACGGATTTCTCCGTGGATGTACGGGTTTCAAGCACTTTTTTCAGCATTTTCTACGGATATTCTACGGATTATTGAAAAATGTATAGGGATTCAATGATAGTTTAGATATTTGATAGATGATCAGAACAAATCAAGATAATTTGAAGAATAATTTTCTATAATCCGGACAATTCAAGCATTTTTAAAAATCAGGACGTTTTCTCAAAAATCAGGACAAATCCAGAAAAATCAGAACAAATCCAGAAAAATCAGGACACCTGGCACCTCTGGTTTGAAGAAGCGCATTGAAACAAACCAGACAAATGGTACTCATTCGTCTAGAGCTTTATGCTCGCAGGTTCGAATAATGACTAAAATGACAAAATTTAAAAAAAATGACAAAAATGACGAAATTGGCAAGAATTAAAAAATATCAAAATTGTCAAAAATTAAAAATAAAATACAAAATAAAGAAAATTGAAAAAATGGAAAAAATATCACAAAATTAAAAAAAATAGCAAATGTTAAAAATTTACTAAATTGAAAAATCGGCTGAACGGATAGAATTGATTTTTGATTTGATATTCGTTTATTTGAAAGGGTGCCGTACGCTATTCCGATTAAGCACCCTTCGGATAGAATTGAGAAAAATGGTCAATTTTACAGAATTTATAATGGAGAATTGCTAACCAAATTGAAAATATTGACAATATTTAAAAAATTACAAAATCAACAAAATTAACAATATTATATCGACATAAATGACAAAACTAATGAAATTGACAAGAGACAAAATTTCGTCATTTTTTTCAATATCATCAATTTTGTGAATTTGGTAATTTTCATCAATTTTTTTGAAATTTTGTCAATTTTTTCATTTCTGACAGTTTTGTCATTTTTACCATATTTGTAAACTTTGTCAATTTGCCTAACATTATTTATCAGGATTGTCATTTTTGTTCATTTTGCATAGCTCGTAAATTATGTTCTTTTAATTTTTTTTTCAATATTCTGTCAATATTGTTTATATTCCAAATTCCGTATTTTTGACAGTTTTAGGTTACACAGAACAAACGTTGAATTATTCGAATCAAACGGTTAGGCATTTTTTTTAATTGTTTTTAAATTATATTTAAACTCCCTAAAGCCATTCAGTTAAATTCAGTATATTAGCTGGCACCGACACGATCTAATAAAATCAGTACCTACTGTTTGTGTTTTGAATTGATATTCCAATCCGTTGTGAATGGTTGCTCCGCAGTGAAACGTGCTAACGGTCTTGATTTGTCGATTTGTCACGTCCAGGGTTGCCACATGGGTTTTTAAAAAGTCTGTATTAGCTCAATAAAAATCTGCATTTTTCTGTATTGAAAATTAAGCTTTTATTTTACGTGTTTGTAAATATTTTGCCAAATATGCAAGTTGAAATTGTGTTTACGACGTTTTAAGAAAATATTATTACAAGAACTGTCAGTAATGGGTGGATTTATTATTGTATCATTATTCGGTGGCAATTTTGCCAAGAATAGATCGAATCTAGATTGATACATTTTTCAGTCTATTTTTCAAGAGATTTTTGTAATCTGAAAATCTATCAAGTTTTCGAAAAATAATGGTAATTGTAAAGCTTGTATTTTGCAATCTCATGTAAAAGAAAAAAAAAATCTTTGAAAAATTTGAGTTTTAAAAGTTTTTTTCTTATTTTAGGATATCAATGGAAATTTGATTTTCGAGGCAGAATTCGAAGATTCTGTTTATTTAAAACAACTTTAGTTTTTTTAAATTTTCATTTGTTTGGTATCAATCAAGACACGGCGCACAAACTTAATCCTTGCTAACAAATTTGACCATTAATAAATATTTCGATCAAGATTATAAGATAAATGCTATCTTGACGTAGAAACTTAATTCAAGGAGTTCAAAATCAGGAACCACCTCAATCAAAAGTCTTAATCTAAATGCGAAATATAAAATCTTTTCCTTGATAACTATTGAATAAAACTATAATCAGCAAATCATTCTTGTATTTACATATCCAATGTGTTTCGAAATTTTCAGTCAGACATCTTCAGAATTTAATCGAAGGAAATCTTAAATTGAACGTTTATATTTCGACAACCTTAAATCAAACTTCACAAGTTTAGCATTTATGGCATTGGCATTTTCTAGAACGTTAAGACATTTTAAAACTTACAACTTTAAATATTTTTTTCTAGTTAGGTATCTGAATTGGAAAGAGAAATATATAAAATATCTCGTATTTTGTCCTTAACGATTAATATTGGGAGTTTTTTTTAAATTAATTTAGCATCTGATTTAGAATTCCAAATTTGATTTAAAATTCGAGATTAGAGTTAAAATTATGAATAAAAAAACAAATCTTATCTTATAACAAAATCATGATTTCAAAGTTGGAATCTGATTCACTTATCGAAAATTGTCATTTTGGATAAACAATGATCTGATAAATTGATAATCGAGAATCAAGACTAACATGAAATTCAAATTCGAATAAAACATATAAATTTGTAATCTTTAACAATTAATGAATATTCTGCAATATCAACCATGACACATTTATAAATCAAAAATAATAATTTTTAAAAGTTGGTTCAGTTATTGCCAGGCTATAAAATGTCGAATATCAGGTTATAACGATGAAATTTTCTTAGTGAACTAATTTCAAATCAGAATCAGAACTTTCCTAAACTGTGAAGAAAAAACTTTTTTTTAACTAAATGAGTTTAAGGTTCAATTTTTCATGAATTTTTACATGTATTTATGAGTATAAACTTGTTTCATAAACTTGATGAACTTAGTGAACTCACCTCAAAATTTTAAAACTTTCATCTTTGTTTCATCATAGTAAGACAATCTGAAATCTACTTTCATTTATAATCTTGTTTGATAAATAAAAATATAAAGTTTTTTGTTGATAATTTTACGACGGAAATTTAATTTATATTTAAAAATGTATGTATGTTTCAAAGTTAAAATTTGAGTTTTTGATCAGATTCTCAAGCTGTTTACACCTTAAAATTCCTATCAGTGACAATCTTAAAGAACATCCTGGCCTAGATGAAAAGTTGAAAGAAAAGAGTTTTCATATTAATTGGCTTATCTAAATTAATGCGGTATTTTGCTATATTTCCAAAGGGTTGTTATTTCTTGATTAGAATGATCTTATTTTGTGACGTATTATAATGTGAACTCTTTAAAATTTTAGGCCCAACCCCTTTTCAAATTATTTTTATTGTTGAATTGCGTTTTTCAAAGATTTTAATAAATTGGCCGAAAGGCAGTGCATTAGAAGGTGATTTTTTTTAATATTACTGTCAAACCTGGCTAAGCGAGAGTCCAAGGGACTAAATTTTTTTTGTCGCCTAAATAGGTTTCTCATTTATCTAGGTTCTCGTTAGGAAAGGTCACGAACAAATAAATGCATTAATTTATTACAGAAAAGCGTGTGTATTTGATCCAAATCCACCGATTTGTTAGAAAGATGCAGTAATTCGAAGTTTTTTTGAGTTATTTTCATTATGGAAAAATGAATATTTTTTGAATATGAAATTACTCTGAATGACTATTTATTTATTTCTTTTTGGTTACATAAAGTCATCTTGGTACCAAAACTTCAGTGCAAAAATGTTTTTTTCTAATTTGCTTAATCTAGCCAGGAAAAGGATTTTCGTTTATAGAAGTTTTATACACTCACATGATGAAGTTTTGTGCTGTAAATAGCATGGGACTTGCTGATTCCTCTCTCTTATAGAGGTTTCTCGCTTATCCAGTTCTAATTTATCCAGTTTCGAATGTTTATTTGAAAAACCTGTATAAAAATCTGTATCTGCATCTTATCTGTATTGGCGTTGAAAAATCTGTATAAAACAAAAAAATCTGTATATGTGACACTGCTGGTCACATCTCACTGCTACACCGCCGTAGAGTTTGTTGTGAGAAAACCAGAGAGCCGAACTGGTTAAAAGTAAACAAACGGCAATAAATATAAGTTCTAATCCAACCACCAGCCAGGGGGCGGTCGTTTAGTCTAATGACTAGCGTGTTTGGTTTGTAATCAGACGATCGGAGATCGAATCCCGTCGCCTCCAACTAGGTTAAAGAAATTTTGTACAATGTTTGTAAACTCTACGAAGTATAAACGGAAACGTTGGTCATATTGTCGCTGGATCTGGATCATTATAGGAGTTAGTCAATAAAGCAGTTCCGAGTCGTGCTAAAAATAGGACCGGCGAATAAAATAAGAAGAAAAATCCACCACCAGCAAAGGTGCTGCAAATCCCCTCGATTGAAATTGGTCTTACAGTCCGCGCCAGTACGAGGGTGAAGAAGAGTGCATAAGTGCATAAACAGTTTGTTTGAAGGAAACATGCAGCTGACAACTCAAATATATAAAAAAAATCAGTAAGTCAGGATTCCTTGAAAATGCTGTAGTAAAGTGCCGAAACGTCAGATGCTGTAAAAAATCTTTTTATTTTTACAGTTTTTCATTCCGAAAAAAATAAATGTAATACGCACTAACCGAGAAACTACAAGTTGGGTTAGTTATTTATACGATTTAATACGCACGAAACTTTTAAAATTTGTTCGGTAAAAATAACCAATTGTTCGGTGAAAAATTATTGGAGAACCGCAATCAATTGAATTTGAATGCGGAAAAGCTTTGATAGTTGAGATGTAAAAGATGTAAAGCTCACCAGATTACAGTGGCAAATAAAAAAGATGAACCCTTACGCCACGAGACAAATGAACCAACAATCAAACAAAATTACTAGTTAACCGAACATACGATACAAGATTGCCGAACGTTAGGTAATTACGATGTTTTACTTAAACCATCCCCGTTTTAGGTTATGATTCATATTTGAACATACAATAAAGACATCTTGGTGAAAAGTATTTAAAATATTTAAACTTTCTATTAAGACTGAGCAGAAATTCAAATCCACAGCACTCTTCTATCTTCTGGAACATCTGGGTTCTTACCTTGGCCCGTTTGGAATCGTGGGCCCCCATCCGGAGGTATCCGATCTCGGTGGTCTTCACGTCCCGATTCTGCCGGATCATGTTCTCGGCCTGGGCTTGCTCCTCGGCCCGGGTCAGTGTCGTAATCTTCCGAACAATATGAGTAGTCATGCGGCGATGACCGTCAGTTGCCCGCTGAGAAGTGCTCGTCGTCTCCATGGTATTACCGAGAACTTCGGTCGTAAGACGCTTGTTCCGAGTAACTTCGGCCACTACGTTGGAGGGCCCGCCACCGGAAACTACCAGTTCATTGCCGTAGCTTAACGAGGAAGGCAGGGCCTTCCAGTGGTCCCGATTCATGGTCTCGATAACCCCAGGAAGTTCCGAAACGGTGGCCTCGATAACCTTTTCCTTCATAATCTCGTGTCGGAACCGGAGATTACTGTCGTCCAGGTTGGTTGTAATGGGCGGACCTCGGCGATGGCCTGCCGAGCTGCTCCGGGAGCTGGACCGACTGACCAAGGCAGTTGAAGTTCCGGACCCTTGATAGTCATGATCATGCTCCCGCTGAGCCTTCATAAACACCCGTCCCCGGGGACGAAATTCATCGTCTATTTTGTACATCTCGGCGCACGCACTTCCTGTTCAAATCACTGGGCCAGTTGCACATAAACACAGTCCTTCGGTATTGGGTTAACCTCTTTGCGTTGATGTTTTTCGCGACCGATTTTCTCACTTTTGATAGATCTCTACAAGACAGGTTCACTGTTCCAAAATCGAAAATCTCACTAGGGGTAATCAATAAACGGTAAAAGCACTGTGCGTTTTTGCAAAACCGGTTCACTCCCTTCCGAGTCAGTTGCCCGAAGTAGTAATCATGTTACACACCCTTCGCCATCGGAGGCAAAGTAAATTGACTACCATCAGCAGAGCCAAGCCGGGCCAAGTAGCCACCTGTAAGGCTTCACCTGCTTCACCCGGTGAGCGAAAAGCGGAAGAATCGTCAACCGACAGACTTCCAAATATGAATTACTGCAACGGTTCGCGTATTCCGATTCGCATAAAGTTTAAAGTTTAGCTTTTCCGAAGCGGTTGAGTGATAAAACAAACAATTTTAGATTTTTTAAAAAGGGTGTTGCACCAGTTTTAGTCAATTTAAGAATAGTAATTGGAGAATTTGTATGGTTGATGCACTGAAGACCTTTTGAAAACTGGTGCCAAAATTAACCAAAAATCTCAGCTCGAACTTGGTATGTTTCGCTTGACAGCCGAGCTACTCGGTCAGAAAAAAGTCAGTCTAAGTCATGGAGCAGCGGACGGAAGTCTAACGGTACCGTTCAGACTGACCACTTTGGGCTGAACCCGGCGAGCCGATGTGCCGTACCCGAACGTCCGTCGATTTAATTAGTAGTAAACAGTCAAAGCGTCTAGGCCCGGAGTTGTACTAAAACGAATGGTACTCAAAAAAACGAGACAATACAAATATGCAAGGTACAAACTGCTAGCCATTTTCGAATCTCTTCGCGCGCAAGGTGAAACGAAGTAAAAAAAAACAAGACACCGGTACTGGAAGAAGCTAATAATAATCAATTCCATTGTCCGTCTGCCAACCGCCATTAAATCACCCGGGTCGCAAAAACTCCAACCAGAAGTTGCTGGAAGAAAGTCAACCGCGATAGGACAGGGGGTTAAAGACCCCTCCCAGCTGGAGAGAAACTTCCGAAAACAGTCTTGTTCCGGTCCCCACGATTTTACTAGGTAGGTATATCTTGAGAGCAGCATCTCTCAATCTTATTGCATCGGAAAACAAGGAAATGCACTTGACGGGCTCCATGGAATCGTGACTCGCGGCAGCACTTGTTGCCATAATCCTCTAAGCTAAAACCAAAACGAGGCGGCGGCACTAACAATTGCGAATTATTTCATGGGTCACAGCGTTTCAAGGTTTCCGATGAGTTGAGTTGGGTGGTGAGCCACCAAATCCAAATATATCTCTGTCCCATGTGCCTCTAGACGACGGACGACTATAGAACCATTTCGCATGAGGGTATCGATAATAACCTACGTGATAGAAAAAAAAAAAAAAAAAACAGTCGCAACCTAAGAATGCGGGGTTGTGTTTAGGTTTATATTGTTTGGAAGAATTCAGTTGGAAAATTGGACTGAATGGAGACACGCATTTCACGGTGAATCATCCACAGGTTGTTTCGTTTCGAACGGTTGCGGCGGAAAAACTACTTTGCCGGATTGCTGACAATTTAGATGGTTTAATTGTATGGGCTCGTAAAAAATAGAAAATGTTGTTTTATCTCTTAGACTGCCTTTACAAACATTACAATTACAAATCAATAGGAAATCACAAATCCTCAAAATAGTATTGATGCCTGTTGAAATGAATGGTTCAACACAGATTTCAGTGGTGGAATAGAGTTAATTCTGTAAGGTCATTACATAGCTACACTCTACACTAGCGATTGTTAGTTTCTTCAGCGTTAATAGGCAAATTGCCCAATCGTGGGTTCCAACAATGTCAAATATGAACTTCTGTCATATAATGCCATATATATTATTGAATTCCATCAAAATTTATATTTCAGTGTAAAAATTAATGATTGAGAAAACTTGGGTAAAAAAACAGTTTCTTATGGGAATGTGTCTTTCTCATGAATCACTGTTTTCTTATACTCGCTTAAACAATTAACAAAAATCACTTCTTACTGAGGCCTAGGGATGGAGAGAACGGCTCATTTCAATGAGCGGCTCAGAGCCGTTCGCTCAAATCAACGAGCCGGTTCATTTGAGCGGCTCAAAATTGAACCTTGCCTTGCAGCTCAACATAAACTGAAGAGCGAAGAACACCAGAAAGCCGTTCGTTCGTTCTCTCAAACCAAATGAGCAGTGATGGGTGGCTCAAAAAAGAGCTACGGCACAGCTCGAAAAAGAACCACGGTTCGAAAAAGAACCACAGTTCGAAAAGACCGCGACTCCTCGCTCAACACTGGTTAATAAACTGAACGGCAAGAACGGAGTATGGAAAGCCGTTCGATTCGATCGAATGAATGGCTCGCCCGCAATTCTCTGCTAAGTTCTTTTTCGAACCGTGGTTCTGTTTAGAGCCGTTCCGTTGCTCTTTTTTTAACCACCACGGATTTTTTGTTCGAGAGAACGAACGAACGACTGTTCTCCGCTCTTCGATATATGTTGCTTTGCTTGTTCAACGATGAGAGAACAACCAAGAGCTGCTAATTTGAACTAGCTCTTTTGGAAAGATCGAACAAAAGGTGGCTCTCTCGAACCTCGGTTTTTTTGATTCGAAAGAACGGACGGCTCTCCGCTCTCCGCTCTCGCATTTTGCATTCTACTTTGGGCAGCGGTAAAATTTTTTAACTAGTGTTGTGTTGAGTGGCGTTCCAGGGCTCATTTCCGAACTGCGTTTTTTTTAAGATCCACGGCTCGTTCGTTGATTTGAAGAACCGGTTCAAATGATCGGCTACTGAGCGCTCACGAATCACTAACTTAGGCTCAAACTTAAACAAATAGAGAAGTATTGATCTACAAATTTGATATAAAATTCGATTAAATGATCCTACAGTAGAATTTTTACTCGAATGCTTTGAGAAACACAAATCGTTTGAGCTACAAAAAATGTTTCGAACCGATGTACCTAACGATTCTTCATTTTGTGTATCTTAAAGCAACATGTTCTCTTCAAAACTTTTGTGTAGTATCATTCAAAGAATATTTAAACAAAATTATAGATTGTAAAAATGATTTTTGCATATTCGCTAGAAAAAATCAAGTCAAATATCCAAAAAAAGTTTCGCGTCGTTGAGCGATCCTTTATTGTTGACATATTAAACCCAAAATTGGCATGGAGCTTTCTTCAGACCAACAAACATTTTGAGTCTTGTAAACATACCTCTCAAATTTTATTGAACTAGCCGTCAGAAAGTCAGAATTCATTTCAGTTTCAAACTTTCGGCGGAACGTTCTGCTCTTCGTTGTGAACACAAGCAAACGTGATTTTCTCTCCTTTTTTCCCCTAAAGTAGCAACACTCAAACTCAGAAGTCGAACTACGAAATTCTTTTCGTTCCCATAAAGAATCAATCTCACGACGATTGCAATAGAGAACTTGCAATTTTATACCAACTGCCGCCAAGTTCGTTTGAATGGGATGAAATTTTTGCAACAATATCTTGTATAGGGCTATATACATCTCGCACATAAGAAGCTTTTAAAATTAGGTTGCCAGATTTCCCGATTTGATCCGGGTTTGCCGGATATTTAATACAAAATTTGTAAGCAGTCCGGTCCGGGCCGGTTGAACAGATTTCATTGAAAAATGCCGGATTTTGCCCTGATTTATTTACTTTATTTGACAAATCAAAATAAAAAAACTAATTTTGTTGTAGAATTTTCTTAAGTATGCCTCCAAAACGATATTTTTTAAGCAAGTTTTATAAAAATAATTATGAAATTTGTATTGGAAGCCTAAAATAGGATATAAAATCTGAAGATAGATTTGGTGAAATTGAAATAAAAAAATTTCATTTTTTTTATCTTGATTTATGTTGAGTTATTTTTGGGTTTTGAGAAAATTTTCCCGAACATTGCCCAGATTTTGGTCGTCAATTTTATAATCAAATGCCAGGATTTTGCAATGTTATTGAATAAAATGGCCCGAATTTGTCCGGCCTGGATACGTATAGCAAAAAAAAAATCTGGCAACCTTAGTTTAAATCCATTAAAAAGAATCTTTTCTCAAACAAGAGTTTGCCAGAGTAAGTTTTAAGTCAAAACGAAGCCATACTCTGCTCAACATGTTTGTGCGAACTCGTCGAAGTACTCTCCTTCTTTAAATTGCAGATTGAGAACTAAAGAACCTCAAGAGTCAGCAACAGCGTTGTCAGATCTACAGATTTTAAGCATTTCTACGGATCAACGGATCGATGCTCGAAATCTACGAATTTTCATCATTTTCTACAAATTATCGAAAAAAATTAAGGAATTCTGCGGATAAAGGAAAATTCTACATGACGACCAAAAAAAAAGGTCATCAAGTTTCCTTTTGCCAATATCAGTACATTTTTCGTTTCTCGTCAAACCTACGAATTTGAGCGGATTGCAATCTGGAAACGCTGGTCAGCAAAACCCTCTAAAAGTCCAATCATGAAACTTTTAGTCCGTTCGAAGTAACGTTGCCACATCAAAATCTGTCTTCTCGAACAAAAAAATTACATCTGTACTTTTTTTTTACAAAAATATGTACCAAAATCTGAAAACTCAGTGCCATTATCACAAAAACTTCTTCATTTTTGCAACTCAAGTGTGTGAAATTAAAACCAACTCAAATTTGTTAACCGTTTATAGTCTGTTAAACCAATCTCTCTGATTAACTGTAAATATATTTCATTAAGTCAGAATCATGTATATGATATATTCAAAGCCACAGTGCTATGAATTACACAAGAAGACAAAAATGTATACAAATCCGTAGAAAATTCAAAAAATCCGTCATTTGCACGTACAGAATCTGTACCAAAAATGCTGGAGTCATCCAATCATTACGTTTCTAGATAAATCTGTACATGTGGCAACCATGACAAGGATAGAAAGGAATATTTTAGCTAAAACTCAGCGATGCCAGATCTACGGATTTTGAGCACTTCAACGGATCGATGTTTGGAATCTACGGATTTTCAGCATTCCCTACTGATTAACGAAAATTATCAGGGAATTCTTCGGATAATCGAAATTTTTACCTGACGACAAAAAAAAAAGTCATCCAGTTCTAAATCAGTAAATTTTTCGATTTTCGCAAAACCTGCGGATTTGAGAGGTTGGCAACGCTGATACCTTCATTTAATCGTTGCTGAAAAGAGTCTGTACTCGAACTTGAGCTTATTCTGAGCATTATTAAAAGTGTATATCTCTTATTGATCTTTTTTTTCTCTCTTCTTAGATTGATTTTTATTTAACGAAGAACGGCAGCTTAACTCTAATTTTTTTTTCACAAAAAAAGAGAGAAGATGAATACGCTTCAAGGAAAACAGCATGTAAGGTTTTCCGGCAATGATTGTATTGCATTTGCAAGGCATTTGAAAGATTTGACAATCGCCACACATTATTCACAAATTTTGTGCAAAATAGAAGGAAAATCACAAAAAAGGGAGGTAAAGAGACAAAAAAGAGAGACAAACCAAACAAAATTTTTAATGTCTGTTAGCATTAACCAAGATAAACCACACAACAACTATATCACATCAACAGCAATGCAATAATCATTGAGTTTCAAACTCCAGATTTTCCCCAGGCAACCAACCTCGATTCTCCACTATCCATTTTATTCATATTTTTGTTAAATAACTTTGCTCAAACTCTCCAGAATTTAGGTTCGCCACGCCAGTAAAGAGATTGCGTGTAGTTTTTCAAAGCCATTCAATGAGAATATCTGTGGAGACCGAGAGACAAGGTTGCCAAAAAAAAATTCTTTGTTTTTGTGTGTGCTGTGATTTTACCCAGAAATTCTGTGACGGTTTCTGTGATGAAAAAAAGCATTGCTTTCACTAAAAAGTCACAATAATTTGTATTTCTTTTACATTTGACTTCTATCTCAAAATCTGTAAATATTTTAAAAATTCTGTGTTCTGTGACACAGATTCCGTGATTAAATTCCGTGAAATTATAGATTTTTCTATTATTTCGGCAACCTTGCTGAGAGAGTTAAAGAGAACTATTTAAAGCTCTCACCGTCAATTTTTTTAAAGTCAATTCTAAATTTACAGTTTTCAGTAAAAAAAAACTTAGATTTTTTTGGAAACTTCGAGCACAAGTAACGGCAACTTTCCAGCGGTCCAAATTTTTTTACCGTTTCCTAAACTTTTTTCGAAAATTATGCCAGACATTTTAAAATTGGCATGTTATTTTAAAGACTAAACATTTGATTGGTTTTCTTTAATGATTGAGCACGATGCTTCGTTTATGTTCATTGGAAATGGATTTTCCATACAAAATCATGATCGAATTTTGAAAACAGACCATTTACTGACCTGTTCAAAATTGCAGCTCAATCGGATTTCATTTAGTAGTGCCTCAAAGCGCTCAAATTTTCGTTTTTTGCTCTCGAAATCACCAAATGGAATCGGAAAATTGAAATTTCATTTTTGATGCCAAATGACTTGAAAACTGATGAATTTCGAAAAAAATTGGTCAATATTCGACTTTAAAATCGGGGAAATCCGAAAATTCAAAATTTCCTGCCAAATGACTTCAAAATACATAAAACGTAGAAATCTGTTGATATCTCAAAATTTTGTCAATAATACACTTCAACATTTCAAAAATTACCAAAGGGAAAACCAAAGAAAATTCTAAAACTCTAAATTTTAATTTTGAGGCCAAATGAAATGCATGAAATATCAAGATCTGCGTTATCTCGAAAAAAAAATTTGCCAAAAATAGACTTTCTGGGAGGTATTTCGGAAAAACGGCCGTTTTTAGTACAGAAAGTCAATTTTCTGCCAATTTTTTTTTTTCAAGATAACATTTTTGTCATGCATTTCTAAGTCATTTGGCATCAACATTAAAATTTTGACTTCCGAATTTTCTTTGGTCCCCCTTTGGTAATTTTTGAAATGTTATCTGACAAATATTGACAAAACAATTTTTTTTGAGATATCAACAGTTTTCTACGTTCTATGTATTTTGAAGTCATTTAGCATCAAATTTAGAATTTCCGGATTTCCCCGATTTTAAAATCAAATACTGATAATTTTTTTTCGAGACTCGTCAGTTTTCGGCGTTTTATGTATTTCAATTCATTTGGCATCAAAAATAAAATTTCGATTTTCCGATACCCTTTGGTGATTTTTAGAGTAAAAAACGAAACTTTGAGCGCTTTGGGGCACTCCTAAATGAAGTCCGATTGAGCTGAAATTCTGAACAGGTCAGTTTGTAAATGGTCAGTTTTCAAAATTCGACCATGAACATTTTTTCCATACATCCATTGCCAATGAACATAAACGAAGTATCGTGCTCAATCATTAAAGAAAACCAATCAAATGTTTAATGTTCAAAATATCATGTCAATTTTGAAATGTCTGGAATAATTTTCGAAGATAGTTTAGCAAACGGTGAAAAAAATCTGGACCTCCGGAAAGTTTACGTTACTTGTGCTCTTTTCCATAAAAAAACCTAAGTTGTTTACTAAAAAAAAACTGTAAATTTAAAATTGACTTTAAAAAAATTGACGCCCCTCTCTGGTGATTTTTGAAATATTTCGACGTTTCATTTTTACGTCATTCGGCATCAAAATTCGAATTCCAAATTTTCCAATTTCTATTAGTCCCCTCTTTGGTGATTTTCGAGGGTCAAAAACCAAAACTTTGAGCGCTTTAAGGCACCCCTAAATTTATTTCGAATGAGCTGAAGTTTTGCACATGTCAGTTTTATAAGTAAGGTTGCCAGATTTTTTTTCTGCACGTAGCCGGACATTGTAAATAAAAATCTATCAAAATCTGGGCATTTGATTTCAAATTTAACGACCAAAAATCCGGGCAATATCCGGGCAAAATCCGGCCAAATTTTGTCGAAACCCTGAAATTACTCAACAGAAATCAAGAAACAAAATTTAAAAAAAATCAAAAAATCAAAAAATCAGGAAAAAATTTATTAAAACTCTTGGACAGATTTCAAATTTTATTTCAGGCTTCTAAAAAACCTTTGATGATTATTTTTGCAAAATTTGCTTAAAAATTTTTGTTTTGAAGGCATAAATAAAAAAAACTTACAACAAAATTTGTTTTTTTTTGCTTGATTTCCCAAAGAAAGTGAATAAATTCGTGTGGATCTGTTGGTGAAAACATGGGTCAGTTGCACTGAAATCCTATAAATTTGGTCATATATTCTGTACTAATCCGTAGATTTCGGGCATCCATCCGTAGATGTACTATGGATTTCAACAAAACTAAAACGCCGAGTCTAGCAGCTAGGCATTGAAACGACCCACTGAACGTTGTATATTGCGTTGAGCTATGCATTTGCTCTCATACAAACGATTTTTTTTTTCGAGTCAATTTTTCAGATTTCATAGACCTATCCATACAAACTTAAAAGTTTTCTGCAGCTGTGACTTTCCTTTATCGGTTAACTTCATGGATGTTTTTAACAGTCAAACAATACTTTGATTATTCATTTCTACACATGAAAAATTGTTGGTTATAAACTTGAAATTCCCACACTAGTAAATAGTTCATTTTTTCAGATTTTTCTTTTTTGGAAGTAGAATTACAGTTCTCAATCTGACTCATTAATCGAAGTAGATTTCACGGTTTCGTCCCACTTACAAACGCCTCAATCTGATATCACCATCACTTTAAAAAGTATCTCTGCTGATACTGTAAGCATTGCCCAAATGGTTGATAAAGGAAAAAAAAAACACCAAAGATTTCAATCGACAACAATAACAAAACAAACCATCAACAAAAATAATCGATAAATTGTGGACGACCATGCACTCATTCTCTCCCTTATTGTCGCCCACTCGCGATAAGGGCGGTTAAAGAATGAAATGTATACCAACATGTGTGAACCAACAAAATTCGATATACCCACCGTGTATTAGAACGACGGGACACGTGCAATCGTCAACACATTCCGCCAGGTTAGCTGAAGTCTAGAGATATTATTAGGCATTAATTAGCCCATTTCCGAAATTGGGTAGAATCATATTTGCTAGAAAAAATCGTGATGATCCAATTGCTTGAAGTTGAGGGCGTCGAACGCCTTACTTCACTTGGAATGGTGTGGCGTAAAATTTCCAAGTTCAAATGTAGGCGGTAGCAGCAGTAGCTTTGAATATTTACTAAGGTAACGCTGCTATTAGTCGTCGCTTGATGAGACCAAATTGGACCAGTGTCGATTGACACCTACACACACTGACTGATTCTAGGCTGTCTTCGGCGAGACATTCCATATCATTATTCAAATCCGGGTGTGATCCGGTTGATATTTTTAACAGTATTCAGAAAAAAAGTTGAACAAAATTTTTGGCGTTGCTATCATCATCACTGTTGCAGCAAATTCCTGTCTGAAAAGGCTATGATGCCTGGTGCTGTAATTGAATTATAGCTCGAATGTCCATCGACCATCGGCGGATTTGTAGAGTAGGGAATGTGTAGGCGTAGACGGACGATCTTGGCAAAACAACCCACTGATTTTGAACACTAAGAAGTAGGTAACGAGACGAGTAGGTGTTGTTGAACTTTAAACATATGATCCCCGATTGAAGTCCTCTACATGTAACAGCTGTCAATTGATTAGGTCCGTAGGGTCACATTCCTTTGTCGCAGACTTACGAGGATTTAGGAATTTGGGAATCTTTAAGGAAACAAATCGCAAAACATTGTTTTGTCGCCTTTCTTATCGCACTTTTGATGAAGATCAATCGAAGCCGCCCTGTGTCCCCGGTAAGGCCAAACACGGATAGATATCGATGACTAGATAAACAACAGCTGCTCGCAAAGAAGCTCGATAAAAATTGTTGCTTCTATAATAAGAACAAGACCTGGAACATTTCTGTTCAAGGCCGGCACGTAATAGCTCTTCAGGCAACTGTCTCGGGTAATCCATCATTATTTCACTGTTTTCCTCCTAAAACACAAAACCCCATGTTTGTCAACACAGAAAAATCTGTGTCAAGGAGCGGCACTGCAATTCCCTACAAAGGCACAACAAAGGAGCGTAAAGGGCACCCCATAAATCAACACTCCCATAGATCATCCCGATTAATATAAACTGAACCATTTCCGAGTGCTCTGTACTAAAATTTTCCGCCAAAACTCCAAGAGAGAGAGCACCCAGAAGTGGCGCGGTAAAGCCGTGAAACCGTAGAAAAGTGCTAAATACTAGAACCAACAATCAACGACGCAACGCGCCCGCAATAGTCTCTGTCTGTCAACCGTTCGTCACGTTTGTTTGAGGTAAACTGAAAGTGACGAGCTGGATACAATTTCACCGGAGTCGAGTCAAGTCGAGCGAGGTGCCCGCATCAACCTACAGCAACAACAACAACATCGAATTGAACCAAGACCGAAGCAAACCAGCAATCAACCTACTACCAGCTGCTGCAAACAAGCAGGCAACCCACAGGTTGTTGGAATTCTCTCGACGTGTTTCCGAGTTCCGGAGAGAACTTGTAGGTAGCTCTCGAACAAATAGCCGCGCTGCGTCCCATAAGGTGCGATTCATTCAACCAACGCCGGTCGTTCTGTGCTTCTTACGCTTGAAGCCGGACGATGACAACTCGCGCGTGTCGCGTGTTCTCTCGCAGCAAAATACCTACAAAACAACATCGAACCGGCCCTCAACAAATTCAGCACAATGGGCCTTTTTCATAATTCGAAAATTAGAAGGACAGTACATTTTAAAGAAACTAGACACAATACCTATCGATAGGGACCAGATAGGGTATAGAACCGAATTTCTATTCTGGTTATATTTAAAATAAAAAAAATTGCTCAACCGATTTTCATAAATCATATCGTTTTGAAATCGTCCAAGAAGAGCAGGTGATTTTCATTAAAATGTGTTCAGATGCTCGATTGAAGAAGAATGATGACCCGTATCGCATTTGAAACAAGAGGCACCCATACAAAATTCATACACCCACAAATCAGACTCTACACCTATAATGAACTTTCTTGAAGGTGGAAAACACCGGCCAAACGGCAGACGACCAATGCAGCGCGTTTTTGGTAATCGGCAGTGGCAGAAGGACTATGACAACAAACTTTCGTTTGATAACCGACTCAGATGGTGCACTGGGTAAGATACTGGACTGTCTAAGATGAAATGTTGTTGTGAGTTCGATTCTCACTATTTTTTTTTCATGAAAATAATATAAAATTTTTTCTTGTTTAGTTTTAATGTAATGGTAATGCAACATACATTTTGCTTGGAAGCTCAAATCTTTACACCAGTAGAGCTTTTCCAATAATATCATCAGGTACAACTTTTCAGTGCCCTTTCGGCACTGAGATTTGCTGAATAGGCATTGAATTTTTGCAACCTCTTCTATGGGTGTAGATAAAACGACCGAACTCATAGAATTTGAATATAGTTCATTGTAATTGGATACACATACAAGTTTTTACATACATATATGGCCCCTCTCACTTTTATAAAAAATGAGGTCTCTTACAAAAGCTACGTTTAAAAATACATAACTCGATCAATAGTTTTGAATATGTTTGATACACTAGTTTTCATGATTTTAAAGCAAAATTTCCGCAATAAATTTATATTTACCAGAAAGAAAATTTTATACCAGTTCTAGTAAAGTAATTACATAATTTGGATTTTTTCTTAGACTTTGAATAACGTAAAAATGAATAGGTTTAGCTGAATATTGTCTGACTTGCCAACTCAGCTATATCACAAGTCCAAAGACATAAAAAGATGATTTATTTCGAAACGATCGGATGTCGACAGTTTAGGGTCCAATGAAAAATCAATGTAAAATACGACATAACATTCACAAATTTCAAGTGATATGATAAAAAAAGGTGAATAAGTTATTCGCGTGAAGACCCTTCTCTTTTTTTAAACTATGAGATTTCATTTCAAATGAATGTAAAATAGAAAACGACTTGAACAATTTTCAATAGTTTTTCTTCAAATTTGGTACACAAGCGAGATGGACACGAATTAAAGATTTATCAGGAAATGGTCCCTCTTAAAAACCGAGGATGTCGCGTACTGTAGAAAATCAATGTAAAAGCGACACATTTAAAGAACATACTAAGAACCAGAAACTTATTTCAAGCTGAGTCTCAACGAACCATGTACGCCAGCAACAAACCTGTAAACCAAATGATGAAAACTTATAATCAATATTGTGTACATATTGACATAACCATGTCCAGAGCTGCAATAAGAAAAGTGTTAAACAGAAGACATTTACAAAATAGTGGTTAAGAAAATTTTTGTATGAGTAAATTGTAAACGTAGTCTACAACTGATTGACGAAATAAATAAATAAATAAATAAAATAAATAAACATATTTTTAGCTGATACAGTGAATCCCCGATTTTTCACCCCCATCATGCATTTCAGGGTGACAAATTGAGGACAGTGACAAAATTTGGTACTTTTCCAGAAGCACTCTTTTCAATAATTGTGTTTAAATTAATCATAAAACATAATTACTGCGTCATTTAAAGCAGTGTAGGGTGTTTTTTTTTTTGTGTGCTATTAGTTGATAACACTAGTTTACAAAACTTAAAAAAAAATCGTGAACTTGATTGACTGACCAATATTTTTAATGTGAAATCGGGCGCTGAATACGGAAATGAAATTCAAAAAAATCTCAGTAGAACCGTTTTTGAGTTATGCTCCAAATATGAAATTTTGGAAAAATAAAAAAAGTTCTTGTACTTAGATTAAAATATCTCGGACGGCATAACAGTAATTTGAAATCCCTCTTTTGCATATTGAAGTTGAATAAATTTTTTATCGATCATCTGAACACTGTTTTTGCGTATGATAAACAGTATTGTTGATATTAGTGACTTTATGATAGAAAAAAAATATAAAAAACGCATTTAAAAAAAAATTGTTTCAGCAAAATTTTTAGACTCGATAGAAAATTTATTCTCCTGCAATATGCAAAAGAGGGATTTCAAATTACTGTTTTGCCGTCCGAGATATTTTAATCTAAGTACAAGAACTTTTTTATTTTTCCGAAATTTCATATTTGGAGCATAACTCAAAAACGATTCTACTGAGATTTTTTTGAATTTCATTTTCGAATTCAGCGCTCGATTTCACATTAAAAATGACCTTCAATTAACTAAGTTCAAAAATGCTGTAAACTGTGTAATTAATGAGTTAAGTCTCTTTTTCACCGAAATATCATAAATTTTTTGCATTCGTTATTCAAGCAGTCTGTTTCGACCGGTATTATCAAGAAGAATGAATGATCACTAGTGGTTAAAATCCGAATGACCTTATAAAAACACAAGGTATTAATATTAAATTGAAACATGTATTGCTCCAACCAACTTCTAATAAAAAAAAATCAAAACTGACATCTGAGGGAACATTACTTCTGCTTATTTCCAATGAAGCTGTAAGGATGTTGGATAACATTGTTGATTGGGCTGATGCTTTAGATCTCTCTTTAACTGACGTCATCCTTTTGCGGCGGTTTAGGGAAATTGCTTTGAAAAAGCTCAATTGAGGCCTCAGGGCCAAAAGGTATAAGAGGAAAAATGGTCGATTTTAAGTTTATGATGCCAAGTATATAAGGGTGTTTTTTCCAGATTTTTAAAAATTTAATTACATACTTTTGCGTTCGGAAGAAAAATACACATTTTCGAATAATATATGTAAATTCGAATAGCACAATCACTTGATAGCGTGTTTTTTTTTTTCGAAATAAGTTTTTACGTACTTATATATAACCCTTTGGCTCCAAGGGTCCAAAAACAAGCTTGTTGATCATATCAATGATTAGTTATATCGATATGTTTATTATTTTGATTGTAATTTCCAAATTTATTGTTGTTCAGATGTGAATAAAAACACTTGTATAAAGTCGGACATCATTTCTTGGTGTAATTCATCAGCCATCTTGACTATCACTATCGATGTTTTATCATGGTGAACAGGGCCGTAGGAAGAACCGACTCATGGGGGGGGGGGGGGGGGGGGGGGGGTTCGGTGACCCATTTTTGACTATGAAATTTTTGCTTAATCAATGCATGAATAATACAAATAAAAAAAGAATGTTTTATACTACATTCTTGATTATTCAATTCTTTCACATAGACAGATTTTCGTATAAAATAGAAACTTTTGAAAATACATCCTTGAATCTTTAAAATGGTAAACTAAGGTATTTATTTAAGGAACCCTTTAGTATAAAAAAGAAATCTTTAAATTAGTTAAAAAAAAACACTGGTGAACCTAGCTTCTCATTTGATTTTAACATAAAAAAGGGTTTTGTTAAGGAATCTTTGAAAATAAATAAAATTTTCAAAACAAAAAGTAAAAGATTAAAATTTTGTGGTTCAAATCTGATTCTTGTAAATTCCTTCCAAGTTTTAGATTTTAATTTGAAATTTCGCCTTTGAAAAAATTGCAACTACATATGTTAAACAATACACAAAAATGTGGAATTCTCTGTAATTTGTTTTACAGAAGATAACAGACAATAATTTTTATCAAAAATCAATTCCATAATTGAAATCCTCTGGGATGATTTTCAGAAATATAAAATCTAATTTTTCCTGAAAAAATTACAAAACTAACGATTAATGTAAAATTTGTAGTTTTTAGCTGAAAAATGTTTTTAAAATGACTTGTTGAATGATTTGAAATTTTTAAATTAAGCTAACAATCAAGTTATAAGTATTCAATCTCTTACAAGGTAAATTCCCCAACAAAAAAGTCAACTTGATAATTTTGTTTTGATTGTGAAACTGATTCACGAGATGAATCTGAATCTACATTTCGAATATTAATTCTAAATTTTTATTCTGCACATGAACTCAGAATTTGGATTTTAGATTTGTTTTCGAATTTCAATGCAATTTCAAATCAGCATTTCCATTAAAAGCCGAGAATTGAAATTTGTTTAAGACTCTCAACTATGAACCTTAAATTTTATTTCAGATGTTTTGGGTTTAAATCAGAATTTATTTATTATTTTTATCATAGCCTTCATACGACTTGCAAATTTTAAAATAAAATGTGAATAGAATAAAAAAAATGATAAATCTGATTCAAGTTTTCAATTCTGGATCGCCAATTTGAAGCTTTATAATTTTGAGATTTTGGAAAAGAAATAATTTTTAACTTTTTTTAAATGGGATTTTAAAGAATTGAATTTACGAACTTCGATTAAAAATCAAACAGAACGCAAGATAATTTCAAATTTTATTTGTTTTAAAAATTTGGAAATATTTCAAACGCATATGAGTTTCGAAAATCACGTATCCAATTTTGAATGAAATGCAAAACCAAATTTGATCGATTACAAAACCGCTTTTGATTCCAATTTTTATAATAATTCGAACTTCTGAAATGACTATAATTAAATCAAATTTTGAAAAAAAAATTGTGAACCGGGGATTAGTTTTCGAGGTATTGGCACTGTCTCTGGGTTAAGAATGTTAGTCATGAATAACTCTTTTCAATGATCAATGATGGTGAGTAACAATGCTGTCGATTGACGCGATATAATCAATAATCATTCCAAAAGGAGGAAGTTCAAATCTGAGTATTTTTACGTTAAATTAAATATAGTGACAAAATCGGGTCAAAAAAGGTGACAAAATAGGAGGTAAACAAAACCGGGGGCAGACATAATCGGTGCGTGACAAAATCGGGGATTCACTGTAATTCTTTGAAAACTTCAATGATTTTTGACTATTTTTCTTATAACTCCATTTACGGCATATGATTTCCACCAACAAATCGAAAGTTTCCAGACGTACGAGCTAAGGTGGTCCCCAAGCTGGTGTTTTTCATTTGATTGACGATTCTTTTGAGCAAGATTTGCCATTACAGCTTTCAAAGCTTCTGGTATTAGGTATGAGCGATTAGCGATTCAAAAAAAAGTGGTAGTGGTTGAAAAACAAAAAGATGCTATTCTTTCATATTCTTGCTAGAGCTTTTTTGGAGTTGCTTCAAAATAATTTTTGTTTTTTCACCACATAGAAACTCAATATTATTTTCTGCTATGAAGAAAGACTCAAAAACACACAGTTTCGCTAAAACTTGCCTCGTATGGTCATCATGCCCCGATTTTCTCTTTTATATTTATTATTATTCGAATAGGGATTGGCACGATTTTTGTTGGAAAATGTTATTTTCTTAATCATTTTGTATTAAGGCATTAAGTAAGGTAGCATTTCAATAATCATCACAAATCATTATAGCTCATGGCTTCTACTACTTTCATGGATGAAAACGTAATTATTCCTACAAAGTTAAAGTAGTCAACATTGGCCTTTTAACCATAAGGAGGCATTTTTCTATTAAAAAAAAGTTTTCATGCTACATAAAGCAGCATCATTTAACCTTCCAAAGCCGTTCGCTAAATATTCGTTTCGGCGAAATTTGAGTTGTGGTTTGATTTCGTTCTCCTGGCTGTAAATGTTAAACGATTTTTATGATATTATATTCATTGTGTAGGTAATTTATTCTAATTACTCAACATTTAAAAAAAAAGTCGATATGTATTACCAGGTTATCAGAAACTGGTTTAGAAAGTAAAAAGTCCGAAAAATTAATTTTATTTTTAAAATACTCGTAACTTCTGACAGCTTTTCTGTATTCAAGTGTTTCACCGAGGTTCGAAATTGTCAAGAATCCATCTATCCGACAATGTATATATATGTCCAATTAAAGTTTTTACCGCTATCTCAGATCTTTCGGTAGAAAAAAATCTTACTTTAAAAAACGACATCCAACTTTAGCGTTGCTAAGCTGTATTTCATTTCCCAATGAACCGTTTTTCAAAAATTCATATTTTGATTTTTTGTCGTTAATATGATCTTTATTTGCATAGAACATACTTGGTCTGTCAAAATTCCTAGTTCTTCAGTATATTGGAATGATAATAAAGATGTTTGAAATGTGCGCCTCGGGTCATATTGACCCGAACAGCTTCGGAGGGTTAAAAAAAGCTGATGGAACTTCTTAGACTAAATGATTTTAGTTTCTTGAAGAATCAGTTGAACAATTGCGATGTTTTGACATACAATTTGTCTAAATAGCCCACTATGCGACTCGAGCAGCTGACTTCGGCTCAGCCGTTTCCTCGATTCTCAACGCTCGCTCATTCAGTTTTAGTACTCTTACAACTACTCGCAACCCCACTCATCGCATCGCGCCTACAGCACCGCACCAATTTTGGTCACAGGAGGTTACAGCAGCCGCGAAACGGACGAGGTCAAATTAGGGGGGCCTGATGAAAATAAGACTATATTTACTTAATATTGAAACTTGGTTCTGCTTGCTGCCAGCAGCCACCAGACCTTTGAATGGGAGAAGATATCTTGAAGATCTTCCTCGAAGAGAACAGCAGCAGCTGCTGCTGGCTGCTTCGAGCAAGTTTCCATAAAAAGGCACCCGGAGCTGTGTCGTGATACCCTGAACGATCTATAGGCTAACCTTACGTCATTGTTGTTCTGCTACCACCTTCCCTCGAGAGGGAATTCACTAAATTCATTCAATCCACTCTAGCCCAAACAGCAAAACTGTTTGCGGAGGAGTTAAAAATTCTGCTGCCGACGACGAGTGATCTCACAACTAGCCAAACTCGTTCCTTTTAAGCGATATAAATTAGAGCGAAACCTCAAGTTTTCGAGTCCCAAGAGTGCGGAGGTTGATCTTCTTGGTGTAACTAATATAAGGGCGCCACTCGACTTGAGTGGGAGTCCCATTGCAACCTCCAAAGTCAGGCGTCGATGGCAATGACATACTGGCACTGGCCTAGATTGGATCTGCAAAATTCCTTGAAGGGTTTCGGGCTCGGAGGCGAAAGCAAACTCTCGTTTCATTGTTGCCCGGAGTTGTACTAAAAAAACTCAGCTGAGAACGACCGCACAACAAAATCGTCAAGCAGAACCATATCGTTTCATTGTCCACCATCCAGTCAGTGCTCGGTTGAGCCATTCACAACTCGAGCCGTAACGGCTGCAGTTTTTCACGGTTCGCTGCGTAACAGACTATTCTTTCTCATAGCGGCAGCGCGGCAATTTATTGCGGTACAACCCAGTGACAGTTGTTGTCCGGTGGAAAAATTTGGACTGTATGGTTTCCAACATTTTTAGTACGGAACAACCTGAAACAGTTGTTCTGCAGCTGTGTGGGGGTGGCCGAGCGATGTCCCTGAATTTTAAACAATTTTTTTTTGACAAATGAACCAAATAACTTTACTCCAGCGGAATTGTTTTCCCGCTTCAACGAAAGGGAAGCTGCAGCATAATAACAACAACATGTGGAAACATCACCTTATTCATAAAGTTCGATTAATTGACAATGTTTTGGCTGATGGCGCTTTCCGGTAGCAACGTCAAAAAAAAAATCAGCTGCCACCATTTCGGCCGAACTTCAGAGCATGACAATGTGCTAACCAACTCTCTCTTTTTGGTACAGCATCAACTGATCATCAGAAAGAATGCATGGGAACGGACATTGCCGTAAAATAACTGGGTAGCTGCTGGTTTAATATAGAGGTATTAATTTCGGATAGGGTAGGTGATCCAGTGGAAGCGTAAAACTTGTGATGTTTTTTGTTAAACTTTTTGATCATTTTTTATATCGAAGAAATGAAAAATATAAATAGATCGGGTAATACCTACATCAATAATATTATTGTTAATTGAACTAGTCAAATGTAAAGCTTTCTTTACAGATTTACAATTAATTGAAGTATCAGTCAACGCGAAGTTTCTAGCAATCCGACTAGTAGGGGAGATAAGGGCATAATGGCCGCCTTAAGCAGGACGCTTATTTAACCATAAAAAACAGCTATAATATGTGAGATAAATCATTGTTTCGTGTTCATACACTAAGAAAGTCTTTTTTCTAACTGGCTGAAACTTGGAAAAGTAGAGAAAAACGTTAAAAATGCATAATAAAATGTTTTGCCGAAAGCAGAAAATCAGTCACTGCAGGGGCAGTATAAGCACCATTTATCGGAGCACGATGAGCCTTTTCTGCAGTAGAATCTAGCAGCAAATTCAACTCGATGGAGTCCGCTGAATTATAGAGCTACAGCTTGACTTGTTTCATCTGTTTCTTTCAGTCATATGCTTCATCTGTTGCTTTCAGTTATATGTTTGTATGTCATATGTAGCTCACAGCGGTTGCGCTGGGAGGTTAATGCCGGTGGTCGCAAGTCGAATCATTCCCGCTCGCGCTCTTTTTTTATGCCAATTACGGTATGATATTGTGGTTTTTAACACTAGAACGACCGGCAAATTGAATATATCTATTTGAATCTTGACCAGTCAAAATGACTGGTAAAGGGGAAATTTTTCATAACAAATTACATATTTTGAACTTTTTTCTCTTGATGTTATTTTGTAACTTGTTCTTTAGTATTTTTGTTATAAAATGGAAATAATTTTTCACCATGGGTGCACGACTTCACTTCATTTTGTCGTAGTTGATATTTTTTAGCACCCATCGCTCTAAAGATTTTTAACATATTGCTTATAGATTATACCTGATATTGTAGGTTTTAAAGCATAATTTTTCTAGAAGTATAGAAATTAACCATGAGTGCACGGATTCACCGCTATTCATCCAAAATCAACTATTTTTGCATGCTTAAGGTAAAAAATAACGGCTTTTATTGATTCAAAAGAAAATATGTTTTATATACATGGATTTTCACTATGAGTGTACGGATTCACCGCATTTTTATCAAATATTAGTTTTTTTGCATATCTTTGAAAAAGCATTTTGTTCAATCTAAAGTATACCAAACTTGAAACCATGTCTCAACATGAATTTTATTTAACCAATTTTATTTATAGTTCCGTTTTTTCATTACTGGAAAAAATGTTTCAACCATATCTTGAAGTTATTTATTTACTTTTTCAAAAAAAAGGTATTTGCTATCGTATAATTATTTGATAAGATGGTAATTGAATCAACATCCAAAAAATTGGAGAACAGTTGCCATGGACCAGGTGAATTTTAGGAATTATGTGCATCAAGTTATGTCGTGCGACGGAAAACTGTGAAAATAACAATGACGAATCAACATTGTTAAATTTCATGTTGATTTCTGTTCCTAAAAAGTTTCCCATTTGCCTATATTGCATTTCAAATACTTATCATATGTATCTGATTTATAAGCAAACAGATTTAGGACTGAAAGAGAAGCTCTGGTCACAATCATTGACCACAAAGTATTCAAACAAAACTTTCCTTCGGCTTTTTAAAAACATTTTTTAAGTATTGTTTTTTGGTTCTGTTAATTTCCGTGTAGACCAAATGACATTTGAGCTGATTTAAATATTCTCGTTTCTCAACGTCTGACTCAAAAGTATTTTGTACTCTGAAGCAAGTTGAGAACTATTTCACTCTATATAATTTACTATAGCAAATTTGCAGCCAACGCCACAAAGCGGTAAATCTTAGAACTTTTTTCACAAATCTTTATGACTTCGACTTCGAAAATGAATAATTTTGAAACGAATGACACACTTCGACCCACCATAAATGAACTAGGCATCATTGTTTTGAATGTAGATTGCAAATCAAATCAGAAACAAGCGAAAATTATTTATCTTTTTTGAGTTATAGGGTTGTGAATTTTACCAGTCGTTTTGACACGGTCCGAGTGTCCATGGTGAAATTTATTTTGCTTATTAAAATAGCTAGTGGAATAAAAAATACACAGGTTTATAGAGATTCTAAGTTCATGAATAGTCGTATTTTTACGAATTTTTAAACGAAGTATTTGAAAGATATTCATCAAACAAAATGTCAAACCAGTCATTTTAACTGGTGCGGTCTTTCTAGTGTTAATTTTTTTTTTTAGAAACGTCGCACACAGGGGTAAATCCACCTAATATGCGATCAAAATTATTTGCGGACAGACGTTAAACGGTAGACATTTGATGTTTTCGTAACATTTTTATATTTTTTGATGATCTATCAAATTCTTGAAAGAAAAAAGTGATTTTTCTACCTGGAAGGGAGATAAAAAAAATATTTCTTGAAATAGTTAGTTTAGAGACTTGATGTCTTTACAAAAGTTTTAGATCTTATTATTTTAAGCAACTTTGTTGAAGACACCACCAAGATCGCATGAAAATCATAAAAGTTACGAGCATTTTAACAAGTAATTTTGAATTTTTATTCAATATCTTTTTAAGTATACCTTTTACAAACTTGAAATATTTGAGAAAGTTGTTCAAATGGTTAAAACACACAATTTTGTGGAACATTTCAAATACATATTTCAACTAAGAATTGAGATATACTACAAAATATCCAAAATAATGCCTTGTTTCAGTAAGTTATAAGTTCGTATAATTTTTTGAGTGGGTTTTGTTGGTCAAGTTATTAGCTTTCCATTGATATATAAATTTAACTTTCGTTTTGGATAGATTTTCTGCAAACTAGCAATCAATAATGCGCTTTTTCCTCTAGAAACACTTAAAATTCGAAAGAAAAAACCCTCAATTTTTCTTGTTTTAAGAGGAAAAAGCTCATTTGGATTGCTAGTTTGTAAAAAATCTTATCAAAACTAATGTTAAATTTATACATCAATGGAAAGCCAATAACTTGACCAACAAAACCCACTCAAAAAATTATACGAACTCGTCCAAACTCTTAAGGTTATAACTTACTGAAATAAGGCATTATTTTGGATATTTTGTAGCATATATCCATTCTTAGTTGAAATATGTATTTGAAATGTTCCACAAAATTGTGTGTTTCAACCATTTGAACAACTTTCTCAAATATTTCAAGTTTGTAAATCGTATACTAAAAAAGATATTAAATAAAAACTCAAAATTACTTGTTAAAATGCTCGTAACTTTTATGATTTTCATGCGATCTTGATGGTGGCTTCAACAAAATTACTTAAAATAATAAGATCTACAACTTTTGTGAAGACATCAAGTCTCTAAACTAATTATTTCAAGAAATATTTTATTATCTCCCTTCCAGGTAGAAAAATCACTTTTTTCTTTCAAGAATTCGATAGATCATCAATAAATAAAAAAAAAATGTTGCGAAGACATCAAATGTCTATCGATTACCGTTTGTCCGCAAATAATTTTGATCACTTATCAGATGCATTTACCCCTGTGTGCGTTGCTGGTGAAGTGGCAAAAACCACAGATTTCTAGTTCTTCACTTTTCTTTGTCGGAAGTCTTTCGGAAGTCGGAAGTCCGGACTTCCAAAGTAAAATTTAGTGCTGACGCTTTAATATTGATTGCTCATGATTGTAGTAAAGCAGGGTGTCGATTCATATCTGGTAATAAAATTCCCTGATTTTCCCTGATTTTCCAGTCGTTTTTCCAGAAAATTCCAGGTTTTAAAAACAACCTGAGGAAGCAACTTAAAGTTATAAAAAATATATTTCCCCCGAAAATAAACGCACAGAAAGCTTTGAGTCGAAAATACTAATTTATTACGATAATATTAATGGAAGTATTATTTGTGATACTAAACATTTTAAGATAAGTCAGCGAGTTTGGATCCATTTGTAGAAATTCTTATTATTTCAGCATAACAATTTTTTCTTGCAAGGTATCAGCCTTCTTCTGTGTTCTGAATTCTGGACACTTGGCATTTGCTAGCACTCGACTCCAAAAATGATCCAGCCTTTCTTTGCTACGGTCATAATTATCAAATTTATCGCTTCTGGCAATCACTACGGAATACCGCCGTACTGCTAAATCTGCCGAGGATCCACTAACGCGTCCAGTATCTGTCAATATAGTCAAAGTCTTCTCAAATCGTTTTTTGGCCAATTTGGTATCGCTGCTGATAACTGCCGGATCAAGGCAAGAGGCGGCCTTGGTCAGAGGATAAATTAATGGCGATCGCTTCATTAACTTAAGTACAATTGCCATCAGCATTTCTTTGCATTGGATACGAAATTTCAGAACTTACTTTTCGCTGAGCTTAAGATATTTTTTACTAGCATTCTTAGCGTCATATCCGAGAACAATGTCTTTCGATGGTAGATGATTTTTTTATTTCATTCACTGCATACACTGGAACCTAAATTAAACAAATTCAAGGTTAAGGGGGGGTAGGGTCTGACACTTTCAAAAAATCGATTTTTTAATTTTTTTATTTTCTTATTGTAAAACATTTCAAGAATGTTGTGTCAAATTTTCAAGTCAATTGAAGCAAAACTGTAGAAATTATAGGCCTTTATCTCCTCCTATCTAATACTGCAAGAAATCAAGAGCAGAAACTTCAAACGCGTTTTTCTCGAAAGCACATTTTTAAAGTCCGTTGACATCGTCATTTGAAAACTACTTATCCGATTCTTTTCAAATTTGGAACATATTTTCTACATATAAAATACCAGACCCCAACGTTTTTCTTTTCAGTTTTTTTTTACTTTGGGGAGATTTTACAGGTGAAAAATGGCGGATTTTTTCGTGAAAAATCGTAGTTTTTACTTCAAACAGCCACAAAAATTTCATAAAAAATTTTTTAAGTGAAATAAAAACGTTGGGGTCCAGAAAAACATCTATTAAAAATATTTTGCTCTGATTTTTTGACTTCAGATGATTCTGTGCTGAGATACAGTGTCCACCGCAAATCCTGTTTTCTAAAAGGCATCCTCGAAAGTGCTCCGTCACCGGCTCATTTTTCAATACTTTTCTACGAAAAAAATACTAAATGTTCTTTTAACAATGCTTTGTATAATGCAAAAAATTTGAATACATTTGTTTGAACGATAGCTCTAGAAAAATATCGTTAAAATGGTGTTTTTTTATACCCGTTAGACCCTACACCCCCCCCCCCCCCCTTAAATCTTATAGGCAAATATTATGACAAGTTCCCTAAAATCGTTTTGAATGTTTAGGTAAGGCCAAACCTGTTTTAATGTCAAACATGTTGAAAATCAGATGTTTTGGAAGGAAAAAAAAACAATCTCACCTCGGATTACGGTATTACAGAAAAAATAAAAATATATGTTAAACGAACCTGGTTAATATTCTTCAGCTGCTCAACCTTCATCTTTCCATTATCCCTCGGACCATTTGACTCAACGAATTGTACAGAAAAGGTACTATCGGGCCGTCCGACTGAAATTCTTGAAAGAAAGGTTCCACTTCGCCCCCAACGGATACGAAGAAAGCCAATTTGACCAGAAGAAACGGATCCTTGAGGCATGCAACAACGTCTCGATATGAATCGGATGTCGGATCTATCTTGTCCTTTTGAACACCTTTAACAAACTTTTTCATGTGTAGAGTGATTACTAATGCTCACGTTCTCAAACCAACGGTGAGCGCAAAACTTTAACGGAAACACGGTACTTTTAGAATACTGTGTATATAGTGCGCGGCGTGTAGGTACATCCTTCATCAGGTTGTAGCTTCCTCTCAGATATTTGAGAATATCTCAGCCAGTAGCGCGAATACCATCTTTGAATGCGCCATGTAAAATATGTAATCCGCAACTTCCACAACAAAAGATTTTTCGTAGTCTTGTTTAGAGATTCATCAAAGCCAACGACGATATTGTTTATGTTCTGCAGGGTATCGTCGAGTTCCGTTCTAAAATAAGGAGCAATTCCAAAAAGCAGCGTATAGCTGATTTTGTCCCGACCAAGTTGAATCTTGTCTGCAATTTGGCTATCAGTGAACATCATCTTGAATACGGCAGTGTCTTTTTCTGCGGCGCACAGCGATTTATGACTTACGACTGTCTCCAGGCACCAAAAAATCTCAGCTTTTGTAGTATCGGTTTTCAGCATAAATTTATCGATAGTCCTCGAGGAAGAAGAAACATTGCTGGTAGAAGGAAGCGAATAAGGATGAACGGCAGATGGCGATTTCTCAGCAATGTGAGGAATTTACGTATTATTTCCAACGCTATTAGAAGCACCGGGCTCCAGTTCCTGGTTCTGCGGTTTTTGTGTAAGGTGTTTCATCATACTGCCGGATACAGTTCGCAAAAAATCAAAGGGCTAACGATACATGAGCAACGTACAGTGAAGTAAATTTTTAAGCAGATAATAAACTAGCAGAAAATAAAATTTCTTCAAATAAAATCAGGATCATTATTTTTTCCCTGATTGGCTGAATTTCGGGTGCACTGTAAAATGTTTCTGCGAATTTAAAATTCAAGATTTTTTTTCAGAAGGACATAGCTTCGTGTCGAAAGTTTACTATTAAATTTGAAAAAATATCAAGATTTTATCAAATAGTAAAAAAATAGCAAAAGAAAAAATAAAATAAATTTTTTTACCTTTTTTCGAACATTTCTTTACTTCAATTTATTTAAATTGCATTTTTTTTTATTTCAAGTTAAATAACGTTTTCTAGTTGGTCACTTAAAATATTGTGGTACAAATTAACGATTTTGGCTGTTTTAAATGGACCGATTGGAGTTTGATTTTAATATTCTTCAATTAAAAGAAAATTATGGTAAAGCCAGATTCTCACAAACAATAACCAAATTTTACAGGTAACTCACTTTATCTTACAATATTACCAACATTGTATTGAGTGGCAATTTACCACTTTGTCAAATTCAAATTGTGAAGTTCATTATTAAAGTCCAGTCTGACTGGTGGGTGTAGGAACGTGATCACAGATCAACTGTATAGCATTCGAAAAACCTTGATGTTTTGGCCACTGATACGTTGATGTGGAGCTTGATTTGTAGAAATAATTAATTTATTCAGCTGTATAAAGATGCTATAAAACTATTATCTATCTATCACTTGAATAGCATCAGAAAAAGTCTGAAGTTATTGATTGACGTTTATGTTTTTTATGACTCACGTACAACTGAACATAAAAAATTACCTCCAAGTTAACACTTTATTCATAAATCCAAGTGAGTAGCAGCAATACTTTGTTTAATATCTCATCGACTACGTCATTAGCGCACGCAAATCGGAAACGCCTTCTCAACCAGGTCCCTACCAATTAGCATACCATCATATCGGTGTATGATACCTATTATTGTCACAAATCAATTTAACCGATCGCGAAACCATCCAATTAAATCAATAATCGAGAATAAGTGCTGTTGCACACAATTTGTGATTTCGCAGCTCACATGCAAACATTAGCCTGCGGGGCGGCATTTCTTGAAAACACTGAGAAAAAAGCACAACACTTAAATACTATCTCACGGCAAAGGAGTTTGCAACTGCAAAGAGCCCCGCAGGTATTTCTTCTACATACAATAAATTGCTCATAAACCCGTGCCGCTCTGTTGTTGATAGAGGCTGTAAGGCAGGATGGAGTTCAGTATTATCGATCCAGTGTTCAATTCCGGACCCAAGCTTCAAGTAAGGGTTTTGAAGAGAGAGAAAAAAACATGCAAAACGTGCCTTTCGCATCGTCTGTTGCCGATATGATGGTGCCACCAACCGGAATAAAAACAAACTAAATTGGAACCGGGCCCTTCTCGGAGCTCCTCCGATTTGGCCGATTCCGTGACTACCCTTAAATGTTCCAATGAAGCCGAAGAAAAAATGTTGCACGGAATGCGTCGTCGGTTTTGTTTTGATCCTTCCTCCACCTTTTAGTAACTGGTAAATCGATCAGTAAGTCACTTGCTCACTAAGTCACTGACTACTGCACGATACTAGCAGCCCTAAAAGCTCGCTAATGGCGGCACCCGTTCTTTGATGTCGGCTTAAAATGGTACTTTACATAATCAACACGCACTTTTCTGACGGGGGGTCTCTGCTGTCCTGTCTGCATGTCGATCGAACGCGATCGATCGATGGAAGCGCGAATGCGAGGAACCGATCCGACTGCTGTTGTCGTTGTTGTGATCGATTAGAATGCTAAGTGACTATTTCTATTACATTAGTGCCCATTTGTAGGCTACCGATGTCGCGAGGGGAAACAAATTGAAGTTGTTCGTTTTTATTTGAACACCTCGGTGTGATTTGGCTTGGGACACGTTCATTGCTTCGGAAGTAATTGTCCCGGGATGGTTGAGGATTTGACGAACTTATGATTCTACAAATTCGACCTTTGAGTGATGGTTTTTCTTATAGTTATGTGTAAAATTTTGATGTTCTTCAATGGTTATAACCAAAGTTCTAAGGTAACCTAACTAAATCATCTGCCTAATCACCAATTTCGTCACCAAAATCATCACTAGCCAACTAAAACTCTATTTTGACAAAAGCAAAACATCAAACCTGTAATCACGTCTGAAATGTAAAATTATCATAAAATTATCACAAACCTAGAGCCGAACCCTTAAATCACGCCCAAGTTCCCAGCCCAGTCGCACGTTGAAATCTTTTGTTCGGGTCCAGCAAAACAAATCCCACGGCAGACGCAGCCGGCTTGGCGATCTGGCTTGATGCATGGAAGACGAACGGAATAAAAGTGAAAACGATGGCATCAAACGTCAAACCCAAAGTTTTGCCATTTACCAAAGCAAAGCAACACATTTAGATCACTTTCGGTTAAGGTTTTTAATTTATTTTCCAAAATCAACGCAATAATAAAAGAAGAACAACAACGAAACCGACAATCACAATCACACAAAAGGTGGTAATGGGGCACGAAGTGGTCCATTGTTTTTGTTTCGGGTTCCCGAAGCTTCGAGTTTCGGCTCGTTTCAAACTAATTGACGTTGAACTGCATAAAAGTTGTGCTGCTGCCTGCCGTCTAATTTGTGTGCGACTATTTATATCTTCACTATAACACTGTGTTTAACTAGTTTTTTTTCTTCAAATGGTGTATTGCCGTGAAACGCATCGAAGTTTAATTGTTTTGTTTTCTTCTTTCTCCTGTCATTCATTCGTTGAATGTTAAAGTTCAGCTTTACTTTTAGAACTGATTCCAATATGAACGGATTGTACGATACTAAAGGAGGAAGTTGGGTCTGTTTGATTCAATATCAGCTGGTTCCGATGGCATGGAAATCCTGCGTTGAGGTGGCTTGAAGATGAACTTATCTTCAACCAATAAATATTATTAATTAAATTCCGATACATTTTTTTGAAGCGACTATTGATTTTGGATTGATTTTCAAATGTGTCCTTCTTCTTTAGCTCAATTAAAAAAAAAACATGAAAAGATTTTTTTTAAATAGTCAAATTCAAGCCAAGTTTATGCCGCGCTACTTACCAGGTATCAGAATTATCGGTTCGAGACTGACATATTTTGGTACGGAATATTTAATGGTCGATTTCAGCTTAGCTTGTTTGTCGTTTGCTAGTTAGGGCCGCTGATAAGGGTACGTTGACAGGATATGAACCTCATATACCGTGTTTTTGAAACTTTTTTTGGGGTTTCATTCTTTTGGATGATTATTTTTTGGAATTTCAATGCATCAATTATCTCTCGATCGTTTTGGTGTTTTTTTTGAGCCCCGAAAAAAGTGTATAAATTTTATTGATTTTTTTTAAGAAAATCTTTTATATTGCATCAGAACAGCCTGGAAGACCAGACAAAGAAAAAACTTACAAATCTCTTCTAGAGTCCTTAACCGATTTGGATAAAGTTCATTGATTGATAATCCTTTAAATGTTATTAACGTAAAAATTTTAGACAATATACTGCTATGGAAGAAATAAATAAAAATAATGATAAGGATAAGGATAAGTTTTTGACCAAATAGTGATATTGTAGCATTATTCACATACTAGTGCTTTAAATTGAAAAAAAAACTGAGATAATCATCTAGAACATCTAGAGATAAGCATATAGAAACATTATAAGCCATATTAATCACAACTGTATTCCACTTTTTTTGGTTTCTTTGAAAAGTTATGAATAAATTTTTTTTTTATCATCCCGAAGAAAAATCGTTGTTTGAAGGGATTAACTTAAAGCTGACAAGATAAGATCGACCTTCAAAAAAAAGGAAACCTCTTGACCGACTGTAACAGTACCAGAGTCTGATCCTTCCATAAAAACATAAATAATGTACACAAATTAATGGCTCTCATCAAAATAAATGATGATGTATTCCTAATCATCATGGCCGTATGAAGCCTTCGGGGGACTTGGGGCAATTTTTCTCGCGGGGCCCTCAAAATGCTTCTTTCCTAAAAAAAAAACCTTATATTTTAAGCAAACGAAAGTTTATTGTCTTCATATAACCGTTATATCTTCAATGAAAGAAATGCAGTGTGATTTTTGTAACCACCCGAACAGATTGCTCAAAATGAAAGGGTTTGTTTTTTAAATTTTCTGGTGTTTTGTTAATTTTTAACAATTTTTAGTCAATTTTTATTATTTTTTATCAAGTTTCAGACACATTTTGTTTTTTTTTTTTCTGTCTAATATTTGTTGTCATATTTGAAACCATCTCTAAAATATCAGTTTTGAAAAAAACTCAAAAATGAAACTTTAAATAGTCTTAACTTTTTTTACGCTTGGTTTGTACTTCAAATAAAATAGAATTAATATTTCCTTCATAATGGTTGTGAATTATTAAAATTAAAATTTAAAATGGTAGAATTCAGAATCACAACCAGGGAAGCAAATCGAGCAGATCTGAAAATGATCACTGGTTTATCATTTGTTTAACACTTCGCGATAAATATGAGAACGCGATGACTTCTCATCCATTTCTAACTACGATCAAGATAACTCGTCCGAAATTATTTTCTCTTCCATTTTGTAGCTTTCTAAATGATTAAAATTACCTATTTTCAAGGAATTTAGAGGACAAATTTCAAGTTGATTGAAGGATCCAAGTTGATTCAAGCTGATTGAGACATTTAAATCAAAAGCTCATTTCAAAGCGCTTTGAATATAGGTAAAATCTCCCAAAGACACTATGGGTTAGACCCACGCTCCATTTTGGCGTAAACAATTTTGATCACCTTTTTACATCGTTTTCCCCTGTGTGCAACGGGCCAATTTAAATTTGAAATCTTGTCGCACTCAAAATAATTTTTTTTTCAATCATTAGTAGAGATTCTCGTCATTTATTATAACTACAATTTTTGGCAAAACAAATTTGTAAAATGAGAGTTAAAACGAATTCACTTGCTTGAAAACATGAATTCAACTCGACTTTTTAAATACTCGATATTGAAAAGGTACATCACTAATCTTTATCATGTTTATATTCTGTAAATCGTTCTTACAACATTCTTGTTAAAACCGCAAATGGAAACAAATTTGGCATGGGATCTATGATTATTTGAGATCCCTCCCTCTTTACAGTAGGGTGATATAAAGGGGGGAGGGGCCCTCTTTTTAATTTTTACATAACTCAAATACTAATCAAGCAAATGGAACTAAATTTGGCATGGTGGATATTTGGGAACGTAATATGTTCTAATGATTGTTTGAGACCCCTTTCTTCTTCCAGCGGGATGAAAGGAAAGAGGGAGGGAAGTTCCATACAATTTTTATTGCATAACTCAAGAACTACAACAGCAAATGGAACCAAATTTGGCATGGAACGATATTTGGCACGAGAAATGCTTCTTTGAATATTTGTTATCCCTCAATCCTTCAAAAAGGTGGATGAAAAGGGGGAGAAGAGATTTCCCTTACAATTTTCAGTATAACTGGAGATCTGATCGAGCAAATTTGAACCATATTTGGCATGTTAGGGTATTTGGATACGAGAAATGTTTCTATTATATTTGAAGCCCCACCCTTTTTTCAGCGGAAAGATATAAAAGGGGAAGGGGGGCTACCATACATTTTTTTTGCATAACTTGAGAATTAATAGAGCAAATGAAATAAAATTCTTAATTCTTAATCTCCATTCATCAGGGGGACGGGAAGGACAGGAGGGGGGTGGTCTCTCTTATCAGTTTTAAGCATAAATCCAGAACATATTAAGCAAAACCAACCAGATTTTATCAGTTGGATTGTTTGCGTACGATTTATTTGGAACCCTCCTTTTTTTAGGGCGAAGCTTAAAGTAACAGATTTAAATTATCTGATCCAGGCAACTATCATCAAAAATACATTCTTGATTCTAGAATTTTTATCCAGATTTTTATATTTTTAATATTTTTTAGATATAATTGGGATAGGATTTCAAAAGCTATATTATGACTTTGGTAATATAAAATGCAAATTATAAGTGAAATAACTCCATTTATCGATGTTTGTTATAAATGCTCTATCAAATTTCTGAAAAAAGCATCTCAGATAATCATCAAAGACCTCTATGGCCGGACGAATCACAGAATTTCAAATATTTATTGTTTTTATCAAAAACTAATAGTTTTTGACGGTAACTTTGATGCCGGCTGATTCATGTTGATAAAAAGTCTAAAATCGTTCACTCAGGCTTTATTATTGAACCTTCGTAATTTTGATCAATATTCAGAAATAAACAAATTTTTACAAGGTTTGTTTTTAATTTTTTGCCAATATTTGAATGCTCACAGAACAAGCCTTTTGCCGAATTGGATAGACTAATTTGATAAAAATATCTGCTGAGCATATTTTTTATCCTACAACTTTATTTTTGCTTGAAACTAAAATAATGACTTCACTAACAGACATCGAAATTCCTTTAATCATGATTTTTGGCTGCTCTTACGACACACTTGAATGGATTTTGCTTTTTAAAGCGGTAGGAGTTAAAAAATTAAGAAAAATGAAGCTTGAATAAAAAAAATCTCTGACTAATCTCGTATATATTGATCACCTGAAAATCAAATAATTTTGAAAGTTCTTCAAAATCCCTCGATATTTTAACATAATTGGATTGTATAGATTTGCCATTTTATCATAATTTTTGAAATAATATGAAGAATAATATGGAGAATCAGGGCGCCAAAAATGTAATGTTTAGCATGAAACAAAAAAAAATGCTTCTTTCTATTTTGAACGTCGACAAGATGTCTTTTTTTACCATCCGAAATGGTCTGCCCTCAAACAAACTCCAATATTACGTTATTCCAATAAACAATATTGTATTTATGCCTTGAACAGAACATAATAAATGCTTAAAATGCCAGAAAAAAAGTTAACAATCTGAATGATTGTGGGGCAAATGCAGGCAAGTGCATTTTGATCAAATCGTATAAATTTAAAAAAAAATCCATTGTAAAAAAAAGTTAAGGCATAAAAATTTGAAAAAAGCTTCGCGGCCACACAAAAGGGTCTCGCGGGTTTAAGTAGATAACAACGAGTTGTAGACTTTTTTCCATAATATCCCAATAGAAAGTATCATATTCTATTTACAATTAAAACATATCTACCGTTATATTTAAATTTCTAAGTTTAAAAATCAGATTTTAATAGTGAATTGATCATAAGTTTAAAATATGAATGTAAGATTCTACTTGTAAAATTGATTTATAAATACTTAAGCACAATCGTGAATTTTCAATAGTTTTTTACATATCTCTAGCCAGTGATGTACGCTGAGAGCATTAAACTCAAAGTATCTTGCCAAAGCGCTCCCAAAAATGGGTAGAATAAATATCGCATAAAAAGCGTAAGTGCGATTATAAATTCCATCCAAACAGGGTACATAATAAACAGTCAAATGATGACGGCTACGACGTGGTAAGCATTATTTCGAGCAAAAGGTATTTAATCGCCGAATATACCACCACTGTACGCGCAAATTGTCAAAACGACGATAATCGATTAATCTGAATCGTATAAAGCTGACGTCGCCGTAAGTCCATACTTAATGCTCCGACAATACTCGAAGCATGAGTCAGTCGGTTGTCCATCGAAGGTGTAAACCAAAAAAAAACGAAAACACTCTTCTTCAGTTTGTTTACATTCGGATTCGTTCGAGCGATTTAGCGGAGACACCATGCCGACTATAGTTCGGCTAAATTCTGCTAGAGTGGCGCTCGCGTCGCTTAGTAGAGCTTTACGGTTTAAACTTCGAGCAACGGAGAAAAAAGAACGATACGTACATGCTGGGGCATAAAGTGTGCTAAATCAGAAGAAAAAACGCGCGTAGGTCGCGTCAGACTTGACTCGACTTGGCTCGGAGATTTATGACAGTTTCGTCAGTTCAATGGTAAAAGTGTTCCTTCGTACATAGTACGTTCTTGCTCGGGACACTCGCGGTAGCCGATTTTATCTTTGCTGACAGCGGCGGCGCACCGCAGATTTATGAAATTTATGCATCTTAATCGTGCGTGTGTCGCCTTTTGCGGGATCAGGTACAGGCAGTGTTCAATAATCGGATACAGTAAGATTTTTTTTTGTTTTTTATTCAGTAAATAGGTGTGTTGAGTGATCATGAAGGCTCGTTACACTGAAAAAAGAAATTGGGCATGATCAAAGGTTGGAATTTTAACCAGAAATTTACCAAATTAAGGTCCAGTATTCGAGTGATAACGGTATGTTACTGCACATTTTTTATTACCTTCACCATAGATTTCATTTAAGCACACATATTGAAGTGATTTGATTCTTGGCATTCGAAAACATAAACTGAAAATAGTATCCACATAAACTGACGTTGGAAATTTATATTACTCCTTTCACGTTAGTGTGTGGGAATGGGATCGATTGATTTCCCGATACGGAACGGGACCCTATATCAAACCATATGCAAGCAATGTTGTTGTCAATAGAGGGTAACAAATCTTTCCCATTTCAGACATTGGAGCATATCATTGACAGCGAGCGATGCCAATCACTGAAATCGGAAACCTCGCCTTTTGACACTTGGAAGTCGGTGGGCAACTGACTGCGAATGGCAAAAATCATCGACTGAAGGGGTTGGCGTGTTACTAACTTATGCGCGGCGTTTCATTAAATTCATAAGCTGGCTTGCCCCTTTTATGATGCTTCAATTGAATTTTATTTCTTCCATTGAGAGACACCGCCACCGCGCGATTATCAAGAATGAGTACTCCCCCAATGGTGATGGGATTTACATTGAATCGCAGTGGCAATAAATTAATTGTCTTAACGGACAAGCCGCTGCTGTCTCGATTGCGAAATTCGCCCTTGGCGGCTGTACGAGAAGGATCATCTCGAGTGATCAATCCCTGCGAATGTAAGTGAGGTAGGATTGCATTTTAAATTTTTTTTGAAGTTCGATGGATACTGTTCTAGAACAATCTGAATTTTGAACATCTTCAGGTCTTTTATTCCTCTATTGTGAGAATTTTTATCATTATTCTTATCTTAGAGCGGAATGTATGTTTGCAATACAGTTCAGTATATAGTGCAATGATACAGTATACAGTACAGTTTAGAGTACAGTTTACAATACAGTTTACAGTACAGTTTACAGTACAGTTTACAGTACAGTTTACAGTACAGTTTACAGTACAGTTTACAGTGTAGTATACAGTGCAAGACAATGTGCAGTAATTTAACTCTTTGTAGTACAGTATACAGTGTAGTAATACAGTACAGTATACAGTATAGTGCAGTGTATCTCAGATATAACTGAATTATGAATGACGGGTTGTTTTTTTTATTTATCATGAAGAATGTACCTTAAAACGATTCTTCATGATAAATAAAAAAACAACCCGTCATTCATATTTTATTCATATCTGAGAAACACTGCACTATACTGTATACTGTACTGTATTATTACTGCTCTGCATACTGTACTACAAAGAGTTAAATTACTGTATATTGTCTTGTACTGCATACTACACTGTAAACTGTACTGTATACTGTATTGTTGCACTATATACTGAACCGTATTGCATACTATATTCTACTTATAACTGTATTAAGCCTTGTACTGTATTGCAAATAAACATCCCGCCCTAAGATAAGAATAATGATAAATATTTTCACAATAGAGGAGTGAAAGACTTGAAGATGTTATCGAAGAACGGTAATATTACATTCCAATAGAGTACCAAGCAGTACAATAGAAACAACAGTAAACATTTATACAGTTTACGGTACTACTGTACTTTACTGTATAGTATGCATGGAGTACAAGTCATGATATCCCGTCGTATGAAACAATATATAAACAAAGAGTTTTATTACGAAAAAATACAACAATTGACATAAACTAGTCGAAATTTCTTTCCATTTAGAATATTTGTAGCCTGGAAAACATATTCTATATGTAAAATACCAATTTTTAAGTTGTTTTGATAACTTTTGCAGCAGTTTTCTGTGAATTCTTAAGATATTTCATACGACGCAATGAAAGTTCACGCGAGATATAGTTGAAAGAACTATACAGTTCATAGGCGAAGGAAGCGCTGCCGAATTTGGGTGATGGTTTTTCATTAGTGCAAGTGGGATGCAACTAAAATTTCACCCAACTTTTGACAGATCTTATGGGTTTTTCTTGAGGAGAGAAAGAAAAACTTTTCGCTTCCATCGCCCATTATACAGTGCAGTAATGCAGTATACAGTACAGTACAGTATACAGTACAGTACAGTACAGTACAGTACAGTATACAGTACAGTACAGTATACAGTACAGTACAGTATACAGTACAGTACAGTATACAGTACAGTACAGTACAGTATACAGTACAGTACAGTACAGTATACAGTACAGTACAGTATACAGTACAGTACAGTATACAATACAGTACAGTATACAGTACAGTATACAGTACAGCACAGTACAGTATACAGTACAGTACAGTATACAGTACAGTATAGTATACAGTTTACAGTACAGTATAGTATACAGTTTACAGTACAGTATACAGTACAGTTTACAGTACAATACAGCATACAGTACAGTGTATTGTACAATATACAGTACAGTATAGTGTACGGTAAGTTATACAAAGTATAGTACCCAGTACAACATTTACTTTTTTACAACTTTCTATTGGCATTTTGGCTATTTTAGCTTAAAAATTACCGCAAGTACAAATTATTTGCCAAGTATAAAAAAAAACATTTTCTATAGCATTTAATTTCTATTAATCAACTTAGGGTTACAACTTTGAAGCCCTTACACGGGATTGCATAGTTCAATTGCCACCTAGTTGACATGGCACAGACGAAGGTGGCATTTGTGTCACTAACCGTTGTCGATTGTTAAACTATCTGTTACGGTTCCCTAAATGAACGGCAGGCAGCCTCCGGAATGCAGAGGAATAATAACAACTCTGACTAAAACGAGCTACAATTACAATGCCCCCTCATAACCTAACCTGGCCCGGTTGTTTGTTGACCAATCGGTTAAAACCCTTTTCTGGTAACAATTATTCCCATTTATGCACCGAGATACATTTCAGTTAACCTGAAGCGATCGATTGTCTTACAATATCGTATCGAGAAGTTGTCTTGTTCGATATCTACATATGCCAATCGATGCTCCGGGAAGGTGGGAGTGAATTAATCCCACTTAACTGCTGGGTGCTTCTATAGCTCTAACGATCTTCGAGTAACAACAAGTGGCATTAGCAGCGGAATTTGTAGGGCGATTATTGACGACCGGCAATTGATCTTGGAGCACGTGTAATTTGTCGGGCAATTTGCATGGAGCTGTGATTATTTTGTGTTCGAACCTCTGCCCGTTTGCTTGCCCGGGCTCGGACAGACAAAATGCGATGTTTGTTTTGCCTTGAATTAAAGCAAAATCGAACAGGCTTGTGTGTTTTCGAATAAAAGTTGTGTTAATGTTCTTTGTGTTTTTCGAGAGGTGACATTGAAAATTTTAAAGCACTACTGATAAAGACGGAAAACTATTAACAGGTCGTCATCATTATAGATAACATTGTCACCTCCGCTGTGATTGACATGATAGTAATTAGACAAGCTGCAAAGTTGCAACGACGACGTTCGAAAGGAAGTTCTGAAAAAGCGTGTATTGAAAAATAAATATCCTATAGGGTACAACCTTTTCGACAGTTGCGGTGAACCTGTCAAGATTAAGTCAAGGCAATCGACTTACTGGTTAACTCGCGCAAGCCCATTACCTACTGATAGCAGCTAAGATCCGCGACCCCTGCTAAGGGGTTGCCAAAGTGTGAGCAAATATACCGCGTAGTGATTTGCATACCTGTCTGTGTCACCAATAGTGAGAATTTATTGGTTGTGGTCACTGATTTTTTTCTCAGATAGTCAGGCAATATTCTTCATAAATTTCCCTTGTGAAGGTGAGATGCATCCGATCATCGATTGATACTACGGATGCTATCAATCAATCAAATTTTATGAGCCCTCATGGCACCTTGACTTTTGTTTTAAGTATTTTTTCGCATTTTTACGCTACGTTGCATGGTAATGAATGCGCGTTTGTAGGTCGACAAAATAAATCTCTCCTTGCGAAGTTTAAAACTCCGCGTGCTCACGAAGGGTTTCACTTTTTTGGCACTTACTTAGTTACGAGACATATTTCTATGACTATTTGGGACCCTTCCCTTCTCCCAGTTTACATTTTTGAACAACTAAAAAACTTAACTAGCAAATTAAAAAAGAGCAAAAGAAAGAGATAATTAAGCGAATGGAACGAAATGTTTCTATGCCGGGCCGAATAAGGCCGGATTCGGGGGGACCAGGACAATTTTTCTCGGGGAGGCCCTCCGAAATTGTTATTTTAATTATCTATCCCAAGCATGGCCGTATTAACGGGGGGTGTTTTAGGGGTTAAACCCCCCCCCCCCCCCCCCCACCCATAAGGGTCTAAAAAATGTCAAGCAAAATGTTCTTCTTTAAACTCAAAATTTAAAATTCCTAATCAAATTTTGATGAACGACTACCGTGAATCAAGAGATACAATATTGACTCAGAACTAAGGCCAAACCTCGAAATATTATCCAAGGTCCACAATCCTGCTACAGATTTGCTCACTTGTTGATAGATATTTAAAGACTGTACTCTGAAAACGCTTACAAAATTTATTTACAAAAGAAAATGGTGCATGAATTTTGGGTACAGTCCTTGTTTTCAATAAGATTAGACTTACTAAGGTTGCCTAATTTCCTGGATTTTGCCCGAATGTTTTTACTTTATTTGCAAAATCAAATAAAAATTTAAATTGTATTTAACGTCTAAAACATGTTTTTCAACAATTTTTATCTAAATAAACTGGCTGATGTGTTTCGATGACAAAAAAAAACCTTCGAGTTTTTTTCTAATTGATTTAAATTGAAGAATTCCTCAATTTTTCTGGATATAGCCCTGATTTTGAGTTGTTAACATTGAAATCGAATGCCCGAAATTCTCAAGGGTTATAGATAAAATAGCCCGGATTTGTCTGACGGGATATAAGTGCGGAAAAATATCTGGTGAGATTAGGTTTGAATCATTTTCGATGCTCTGTTTTTAGTTTTTTTTTATCTTAATTTTTTGCCTGGGATCGGATTGTGGAATCTGTATCCAGTTTATTATGCTTGATTTTCAGTTCGGTTCATCATTGGGACAAAATTCTGATTAGAATCTTGAGTTTTCATTCAAAACTTAAGTAAGATTCATTTTCCATGTTCGAAAGTTATAGTTCTGGAATATTAAAAGGAAATATTCAATATAACAAACCAATTTGATTTGAAATTTTTACTCTTATTCTCGTGCAGAATTGAAACTTTAAAAAAATCCATAGTGGTCCATAGAGTTGAAATATCAGAGTTTCATCATTCGAAATTTTCATTCAGCTTCACAATTTGAATTGCGAATAAATAATTGAAAAAAAAAATTTCGTATAGGAAATCAAAGATTCGAAATTCAAGTAATAAATAGATTTCTGTTTTAAGGATTCTGTTTGTTCTGTTTGATCTGAACTTTCTTTCAAAATTGCGATCTTTGAAAAATCTATTTTTTTTTTGTTTTTTTTTTTTGCAGGATTGTTGATGAAATAATTTGTGCTTAATCTTCAAGTTAAGGAAAATGCAGCTGGAAATATATTTTGTTGGTTTGTTGTTTAACATTATTCATATTGTAGATTTAAACTAAAATCTATCTAAGTGTATTGAGTTTACAAGAATTGAAAATAAATCTGATTTGAACCCCAAATAAGTTTTTTTTACAAATGAAGCCTTTAAAATCTCTTAGTTTTGAAAGCTTAAAGAAAAACTAAACGCTTTAAGGACTTATTATCGAAAATAATGATTTTAAATTAATAACTTAGACCCGAATAATGAGTTACTCTTAGTATCACTATTCTTTAAGTATGCATTTTTCAAGCAAAAATGTTATAGGTAAAATTTTGTCACTAAACCAACTAAATTTCCGAGACTTTCGTTCACGGGGACCCTCTTAACTACACCTCGAGCCGGAGAGGCAGGGCGTGTTGAATTGCTCCCTTCTTAATCCGGCCTGGTCCTATGATTATTGGATACCCTTTCCTTCTTTCAGTGGGTGGATATTCTTGGCATATAACATGATATGTTTTCAAAATGGTGCGTGTTAATCATTTCTGAGAAATATTCTAGTGTGTAAATATCAGCTTATTATCATTTTAAAAATATCGAATACATTTATATTTTTAATATTTAAAAAAACTTTAAACTCTTAATTTTTATTTTATTGTTTTGGTACATTCAGAAATATAGCGTTGTTTTCATCAATTCTGCAATCACTTCTCATTATAAATTGTGGTTGAAGAATTTTATTTCTAAATCTAAATTCAATTCTTAAATAAAATAATGATATATGATTCAGAACTCTGGAGCTTTGAAACTCAAATTCAATGTTTTTTTTTTTTTTGAATTTTAAGTTCTCATTCTAGATTCATAGCTTTTCTTTTAATTTGAAATGAATTAAATGAAATTTTAACCCTTCGTTTTGAATTTTCAACAAAAAATGTATGAATAAAGTGATTTTTTTTATTTTTAAACGATTTATAGGCAAGGTTGTCGAAAACACAGAAAAATCTATAATTTTACAGAATTTTAAGTAAATTCAAAGCAAATCAAAGAATCCTTGTCACAGAACACACAATATTAGAAATATTCACAAATTTCACAGAAATTCGAAATTTTTTACAATTTCCGAAATTAAATTTTTGATGTCAATATAAATTTGGATTTTTATCTTTGAATTACAAAAATATGATATAATTGGTAATGTTATTTAATTTTTCTTAAGTAAAATATAAAAAAGATGCAATTTGACATGACTTTTGATTGAACTTGATGGAAAAAGCATCTCAGAAAACCATCAAAGAATACTTGGGTATGAACACAGAAAGTCAGAATTGTTTGTCGTCAAAGCACAGATTTTTTTTTTCGGAAACCTTGTTTTGAGGTAATAACAAAGGGGAACAGCATTTATGGTGCCTAAACATAAAAAAAAAACTTAATATTTTGTTTATTACCCTCTAGGTTGGAGATAAGGCGTGAAGAAACTTTTAAATTGGTCAGTTTTGGGTAAAATGATAACTCTAAAGCTAAAAAACCTAAATGAAAACTGAAAGCTGATTTCAAATCAATTTACAATCCTTTATTCTATGAAGGATTCAGGATTGTCGAGAAAATTTTTGTTCTGGGATAAAACGCACAATGGGGAAAAAAGTGTATAAACCCGGAATAAATTCAATATCTTACCTCCTAAACGAATCAAATTTATTAAAAAATTTCTTTTCTTTATTGAAAATATCCGAAGAATCGATTGGAAATAGTTTCAGACGCCACAGAAGCTACGAACGAAGATATAAAGCCTCTTTGACCCTTAATTCTCCTATATTTTGTTAGCAATCTAGAAAAACACTGATTTGGACAAAACATTTTTAAACAAAAACAGGCCTATCTTGTGTGATTTTTTCCGAGGAATGAAATGAAGGCTATTTGAGATACCGCACGTTTCGAAAAATGAAGCTATGGCTAATCACTTCCATCTGTACCGTTGAGCCGTCAACACGTACGCCGGAGCATCGTATCGTTGCTGTGTACCTGCAGGAACATTTTACATTATTTATTTTTTTTCCTTACCTGTTTTTCAATCAGCACTTTTCAGTGCTAAAATTATTTTCATTTTCTTTTATTCATATTTTCTCTTTTCTTTCCAGCATGGGGAAGTCATCGGCTGGGTCAAGGGCTGGTAGAAAGCGAATTGCGAAACTAATTCAGGTCCATCGCCCAAAAAAGTTGAAATTTCCAATTCATTCGATGTCCTTCATAACATCGGTGATGAGGAAATATTCATATTTAATTCTGATAAGAGTACTAAGAAACCTTCTTCTTCTTATACTCTTAAAAACGAAAAGATTCCACCAATAACGGTCACGATTCCTGACTTCAATGCCTTTCGAAAAGAAATCGTCACTTCCGTCAAGGATGTGAAGATTTCTTTTCAGATCGGTCGAAGGGGAACTGCTCGTATATTGGCGGAATCTTTTAATGATTTTCAAAAGGTTTTAAATTATTTGAATAATAAAAAACACCAATTTTTTACGTACGACACTAGAAGTGATCGTCCATTTAAAGTTGTACTTCGTGGTCTCACTGGCGATCAGACACCGGATGAGATCACAGCTGAATTAAATTCTTTGTTAGGTTTTTCTCCAATTCAAGTAATTCAAATGAGGAAAAGAACCAACACGAATAATACCAGTAGTGTTGGTTTTGCTCCTGAGCTTTATTTGATCCATTTTAAAAAGGATCAGGTCAATAATTTGCAAATTTTGGAAAAGGCTCGTCTTATGTTTCATTGTCGAGTAAAATTTGAACCTTTTCGTAAATCTACTACCAATTTTTTACAAAATATTACGCAATGCCGTCGTTGTCAAGCTTTTTGTCATGGCACTAAAAATTGTAGAATGAATGCCAGATGCATGTTTTGCGGCTCATTCGATCATGAAAAATCTAAATGCCTTTTTGGTGGTGATAAGCCAAAAACAGAATTTTTTAAGTGTGCGAATTGCGCAGGTAATCATTCCTCGAATTCTCTAGAATGTCCCGTTAGGGCAAAAATTGTTGCTTCTAGGAAAAATCCCAAAGTTTCCAGAAAAGTTTCTTCTCCTCCTTCCTCTTTTTCGTCTTCACACGTCAGACCGGCAAACAACCTGCCTGTTCGCAGTCAGCCTCGGCCTACATTGGAATCACGGCTGGGTAATACCCGAAGTGAATTTAATGTTACCTGGGCTGATTCTGCGCCACAAACTCGTTGTTTATCGTTCTCAGAGGTGGTTGAAAATGGGTTGCCCTCTTCAGGTTTAACTAATAAAAATGGGAAAAAACCAAGTCTCAACGTTCACGCGAAGGCTTGGGAAAATCCCCGAAATTCAAATACTTTTTCTTCTCCTTCATTCTCTGATCCTAACAATTTTGTTGATTTGGGTGAGATTACTGAGGAAAAATTAAAATTTTTGCATCAAAATTTAATGGAAATGATGCAACTTATGTTGAAAGCAAATTCAATGTTTGAAGCTTTCCAAACTTCTTTTAATTATGCTAACAAAATTATTATGACTTTGCGATTCCCTCATGGATCCAAATAGATGTTTAAATATTATGAATTGGAACGCTAGATCTTTGCTGGCTAACCAAGATGAATTCTTTTTATTTTTGAAAACTCAAAACATACATATTGCTGCCATCACTGAAACTTTTTTAAAGCCAGACAATAACTTGAAAAGCAATGTTTTCTTTAAAATTTTACGAAATGATCGACTTGATCGACAAGGTGGGGGTGTAGCTATTGTCATCAATAGTCGTCTCAAATTTAGACTTCTTCCTTCTTTCAATACAAAAGTCTTAGAAACAATTGGAATTGAATTAGAAACTTCTATGGGGAAAATTATAATTGTTGCCGCATATTTGCCTTTTCAATGCAGCGGCGAACAGAAAAATTTTTTGAAGGGAGATTTGCAAAAACTCACCAGAAATAAATCTAAATTTTTTATTATTGGTGACTTTAATGCAAAACACCGATCTTGGAATAATATTTCATCAAATTCAAATGGGAATATTTTGTTTAATGACTGCTCTGCAGGTTATTATACTGTTGAATATCCTAATGGGCATACTTGTTTTTCTTCAATTAGAAATCCCTCCACAATCGATTTGGTTCTAACGGATTTAGGCGAGCATTGTAGCCAATTAGTTACTCATGCGGACCTCGATTCAGACCACCTTCCAGTAACATTTTCTTTATCCCAAAGTCCCATTGAAAACCCTTTAAAATCAACTTTTAACTTTCAAAAGGCTAACTGGGAGCGATATATGAATTTTATTGAACGTAATTTAGATGTAAACGTTCCACTGAATTCAATAGAAGATATTGATTTGGCTGTAGAAAATTTGACAACTGCAATAGTCAATGCTAAAGTCGCTTCAATACCTAAAGTTAAACATAAATTCAATCAACCTTTGATCGATGATGATCTTCAGTTTTTGATACGACTGAAAAACATTCGTCGACGCCAATATCAACGTACTAGAGATCCTTATTTGAAATTTATTTATTGCGACCTTCAAAAAGAGATCAAACGTCGTTTAAATTTCATTCGTAATGAAAATTTTGCTAAAGCAGTAGAGGATATAAAACCCTACTCAAAGCCATTTTGGAAATTAACTAAAATTTTGAAAAAGCCCCAGAAGCCAATTCCTACTTTGAAAGATGGGTATAAACTTCTTTTAACTAATTCAGAAAAGGCTCAAAAATTAGCCCAACAATTTGAGTCTGCTCATGATTTTAATTTAAACGTTGTAAGTCCAATTGATGCTCAAATTTCCCTAGAATTTGATGATATTCTTTCTAAGCAAAATGTGTTTGAAAGTTCTTGTGAGACAAATATTGATGAACTTAAATTGATTTTCAAAAAATTTAAAAATATGAAAGCTCCAGGGGAAGATGGGATTTTCTATATTCTTCTTAAAAAGTTGCCTGAAAGCACTTTAAATTTTTTAGTTAAAATTTTCAACAAATGTTTTCACTTGGCCTATTTTCCCAATAAATGGAAAAATGCCAAAGTAACTCCAATTTTGAAACCTGGAAAAAGTGCTTCAGAGCCTTCAAGTTATCGACCAATTAGTTTGCTTCCATCTTTAAGTAAACTATTTGAGAGAGTAATTTTGAATAGAATGATGATTCACATTAATCAGAATTCTATTTTCCCTGATGAACAATTTGGTTTTCGTCATGGACATTCTACTACACATCAACTTTTGAGTGTAACTAATATGATTAACGCTAGCAAATCTGAAGGTTATTCAACTGGTGTGGCTCTTCTTGATATTGAAAAAGCTTTTGACAGTGTTTGGCACAAAGGTTTAGTAGCTAAATTAGCTCGATTTGATTTTCCTGTATATCTCACCAAAATTATTCAAAATTATTTGACTAGCCGAACCTTACAAGTAAGCTATCAAAATTCATGCTCTGAAAGGACACCCATTAGAGCTGGTGTCCCTCAAGGCAGTATACTTGGGCCAATTTTATACAATATTTTTACTTCTGATCTTCCTGATGTCCCAGAAGGAAAAGGTAGAAGATTATTTGCTGACGATACTTTGCTTTCAGCCAAAGGTCGAAATTTACGGGTGGTACGCAGTAGATTGCAACAAAATTTAAATTCCTTTTTGAATTACTTGAAAATGTGGAAAATTTCTCCTAACGCTTCCAAAACTCAACTTATTTTATTTCCCCATAAGCCAAGAGCAAATTTTTTAAAACCTAATGAAAATCATTCCATAACTTTTAATGGGGTTTCATTAGAATGGTCTGATCACGTGAAGTACTTGGGACTCACACTTGATCGGAATCTTACTTTTAAAAATCACATTGAAGATATTCAATCTAAATGTAATAAATACACTAAATCTCTTTATTCTCTCATCAACAGGAAATCCCGGTTGTGTCTGCGAAATAAGATGCTCATCTACAAACAAGTTTTCCGACCAGCGATCATGTATGCAGTTCCGATTTGGTCTAGCTGCTGCGCGACGAGGAAGAAAGCCATCCAGAGGATTCAGAACAAGGTTCTGAAAATGATTTTGCGGCTTCCACCTTGGCACAGCACCGAAGATCTTCATCGGATTGCAGGCATTGAATCTATCGAAGAGATGGCCAACAACATCATCTCCAACTTCAGAGGCAAATCGATGCAGTCTTCCATCGCAGAGATTCGTTCTCTTTATGTTTAGATTAATTTTAAGATAGTGTTTAGTTTTAAGTAAAAAATTAAGCTATGGCTAATTTTCCCTGAAATCTTCTATATTTTTAAATTAATTATGAAAAAAGTACGATTGGACATGAAAATTTTAAACCGAATAAGACTTATATTGCATTTTTTTTCCTAGAAATCGAATGACGGCTGTTTGAGCTACCGCACGCATCGTAAATTGGAGTTGTGGTGAATGTTTAACTCTAATTTATCCTACATTTCCCAAATAGTTCTGAAAAGCTTTTTCTGACTTGAAAATTTTGAACCGTATCTTATGTGATTTTTTTTCTAGAAATCGAATGACAGCTTTCTGAGCCACCGCACGCATCGTAAAATGTAGTTATGGCTGTTTTTACCTTCAATTAGCCTAGAATTAATTCAAAAAAATAAGCATTGTCGGACTTGAAAATTTTAAATCAAATGAGACTTATCTTGTGTGTTTTTTCTACAAATCAAGTTGAGGCTATTTGAGATACCACACGTTTCGGAAAAGTTAAGGCTGATTCTACCCTCAAATCCCCTATATTTTTGAATTTATTATGAAAAAAGTAAGTTCGGACTTGAAAAATTTGAAAAAATGAGACCTATCTGACAAGATTTTTTCCTATAAATCGAATGACGGCTGTTTGAACCACCGCACGCATCGGAAACTGGAATAGTGGCCGTTTTACCCTCAATTTTCCAACATTTTTCATATGGTTCAGAAAAAGCTTGTTCGGACTGGAAAATTTTTTAGCAAATGAGACCTATCTAGTGTGATTTTTTTCTGAGGAATCGAATGATGGCTATTTGAGCCAACTTGAGCATCGAAAACTGAAATTATGACTGTTTTAACCCCAATTCTAATATCTACATTTTTTTTAAATATTGCAGAAAAGCCCGAAGTTAAACATTTGAAACCCTGTGATTTTTTTCTGAGGAATCTAATGAAGGCTATTTGAGCTACCGCTAACAGCCGGAACTCCAAATAGCCTTTATTCGATTCCTCGAAAAAAAAAAAACAACACACACTAGAGAGGTTTCATTTGCTCCAATTTTTCCCAGTCCCTACGCTTTTTCTGAACTATATTGAAAATTTTGGGAAATTGACGGTAAAACGGTCATTATTTCAGTTTCTGATGCATGCAGTTGTTCAAATAGCCTTCACTTGAGTCCTCGGAAAAAAACACACAAGATAGGTGTATTTTTCGTCAAATTTATTTAATCCAAATCAGTGTTCATCTGTATCGTTTATAAAATTTAGAGTTAAAAAGTGACTAAATCCATTCATAAACTCGTGCGGTGTCTAAAACAATGTCCAATCGATTCTCTAGACACTTTCACTAAAGGAGAGTATATTTTCATAGATTTCGTTTGTTTGGGAGGGAAGATATTGAATTTCTTCGCGGTGTATACACTTTTTCCCCATTGTGCATAGCATTGCGATAAAAAAAATCTACAATTTCACTCACGGTCTTCAGAAAAGTTAATTATTGAGTCATGAAAATTATCTTCAGAACACTTGTTATTTTTTGCTGTTTTTTTTAGTAAAGTGGTCAAATTCCTTTGATGGATTAAAAAACCTTTTTCTAAATTTATCTCAAAAACAACCCAGCAAACATTAAACTGTATCAGAAATGATAACTTAAGTCGTTTACAATGGTGTTCCGAATCGTATTCCCAACTTTAAAGTGAAAAGTTCGTATAAAATGTCGTCTGAAGTCAGTTTAAATCGGATATGATAGAAAGTCCACCATATTTGTAAACTTTGAAATGATTTTGCACTCGCTCGGGCTTCAAGTGAGAATTCTTCGTAATGTTCTCTTTGCAATCAGCAGTGCATCCAGATGACTAAAAATCAGACAGAAATTGAGTAATATTGACCAATGAGAGATCTGGAACATATTGGCAACGATTTGAAGGCTATGAGAGCAAAATCTTAAGCTCTCTTGCATTCTTCTGATAGGTACGAATAAGGTGTCGAATGAGGCGAAATTAGTGCACTTGGAGAACTTTTTTTTTTTTTATTTATTTAAAGACCCTTTGTTGGAGCACTTTTTTGATAAAACTATAAAATGTCACAAAGATATTGAAAATGAAGAAAATCATTTAGGCAAATTATGAATTTTGAGAAAAAATTATATAAATTTTCATTTAAGGTTTTTCCAGTCATACGCAAATCTAGTAATATAATACAATTTCAAAAAATTAAATTTAATAAAATTTGAAAGAAATTTGAAACCAAAATGAAGTTCTGCAGTCTTCAACAAAGGTGTTAAATAATTTATATCTTTTATATCACAAACGCCGGGCGTTTAACGCCCCTTTGTGATGTCAGAAATAGTTATTAGGGTTGCCATCCGTCCCGCAAAAGCGGGACATGTCCCGCTTTTATATTGGATGTCCCGCTGTCCCTCTTTTTCCTTAAAATGTCTCGCTTTTCTTTTCTTGGAAAACTTTTACAATGTTCACTAACTTACTCTAAAAACAATCAAATTTTAGCTCCAATTTGAATGCATCGTTTCAATAACTTTTTTTTTCTAAAATAGGCAGCATTTTACATATTTTATATAAGACAATAGGGGAGAGTGGGGATACTTGATCCCCTTTTCTTATTTTCACCATATCTTTTTGGAAAAATTTAGCAACTTGCCGTCTTTGACATTTTCTGACAGCTTGTAACTTCAAGTTTCTATGCTCCAAAAATTAGAACGATTATTGAACCCGTAGATGAACTAGAAGCATTTTCGTGGGAGTAAAAAAAATTGCGATTTTTCTGAAGTTAGGGGAGACTTGATCCCCTATTGAAGGAGACTTGATCTTTTATTCAGGAAGCCCTAATCCTTGTATAAAATCAAACAAAACCCCTAGATAGAATGTTAATTGACTATTTTAGTCATGTTTGTTCTCATTTCACAATTTATAGCAGACATAAGAAGAAAATTCTATAACTTTGTCACAACGCTAATATCATTGCATACTTAAAGGCGCTATTTTTTATAATTAAGAGAAAATTAATTATTTTTGCTCTTTTCTTCAGACAATTGTTTGATAAATATTAGTTTTTGGATAAATATTAGTAACTTCATAATCAGCAATCATAACGATCAATTCAGAAGAAAAAAATGCCGTTTGGAAGGGGGATCAATTGTACCCAACTCTAGGGGATCAATTGTACCCATAATCAACATTTTAGAAAACTTTTTCTGAAAAAAGTTGAGAGTTTTCCATTGCTTTGAAGATATGGCATATTAAGTTCATTTTACGCTCGAACGATTGATACATTGGAACAAATATTTTTTTCATAATTTTCCCATGTAAGGAACATTTTAAAGTAATGAAAAAAGATCTTCAAGTTACATTTTGTGAAATTTTTCAAACAAAGTTCAATTACTCAAACAATTATTTTGTTAAAATTTTTTAAACTACAAGCATTGTTATTTTGCTCATTTTGGCACATTTGTCTAGAACATTTGATCTTTGTAAGACATTCCAGTTTCGAGATATAGCTAAGGAATCAAGTATCCCCAGGGATCAAGTATCCTCATTCTCCCCTACTGAATAACTCTAATGTTCTGTTTCTGTTTTCTTCAATGCAATGTAAATAACTTTTTTATGAAGAAAATATTGTTAAATTTGCTTCCAGATGATTAAAGATCTTAATTTTTGCCAGAATCTAAATTATACCGCTTTATATTGTACATCACCATTTTAGACTCAGTTTTCCAATGTATTCAATGATGGAAATTTTCTAGAGTTTTCAAATTTTTAAAACAAATTTGAAATATGTTTTTTATTACATATTGGTTGTATAAGTAATATCAAATCCGCCGTTTATATGTGGAACTTGGAATGTTTTCTCTCAAATAACGTGTTAATTCACGAGAACCGTGGAAATTAAACCTGCTTATGATTAAAACCAGGGAAAATGGAAGTCGTGTAAGGAAAAACTGAATATAATCAATCCGCTTGAAAAAAAAACCTTAGATTACCTTCTATGAGCAACTTTGGATGATGTTAGGTTATACAATTAAGCTATTTTTAATTATTATTAAGGAGAAATAAGTTTTTTTAAAGAGTTTCTCAAATGTCCCGCTTTTTTCGGCTGTGTCCCGCTTTTTTTTCGTGAAATGTCCCGCTTTTTTCTGAAAGTATCTGGTAAGCCTAAGTTATACCTATTCTATTAAATTTTCCAAAAAAAAATTTGGATTACATTTATTTTCCAAAGTTTCTCTTTCTCTGATATTAGAAAAATTTGTATTCTTCATAGAACAACAGATAGTGAAAAGATTAAAAATCAGTTTTTTAGTTCCTGTGTAGGTTTATTGGTTGATAAGGATTATAATTTTTAATTTTAATTATCCCTGAGTGTGTGATCTGTTAACAATATTGATTCCCTCAAACCAGAAAAACTCATATCTATAAAGCTTTGAACTATCGGACACACATTTACTGATTAATTTTAGTCGATTTTAGCTCATAAGTATATTGGGTGAATGTGTGCCAAAGATTGATAGTCATTGGTGAGAATTTTGTTTTCAAATATCATGGATTTACTAGCGTCGATCACTTATCCAAATCCTGCATACACCTTCTAAATCTTTATTTATGTTAACGTAGTTTAAAAACAAGATAAGCAACCTCCATCTGTTTGTCCATCAGAGCCAACTGTCAAGCAAGAGCCAGGTGCGTGTGTAGGCGCAATTTGCATAATGTAAAAGTCGAGTAAGCCACAATGAATGAATGAGCTCACCGCCATAAATGAAGCGTTGTGCGACAAGTTATTTCTTAAAAATTCATCTACTGATTGTCTACCTTGGCAAGAATCGCGAGGGGAACGAAAAACCCAGGCAGCAGCAGGCAATACCTTACAACCTACGACCGACGACGACCGACGTCGGACGACTTGAAGGCAGTCGGTCACAAAATGTAGTTTATGAATGAGTCTCGCACAGCTAGATTGCTTGGCTTAGCTTAGAGGTTAGTCAGGTAGGATGAATGAATTCAACTTTTAACGCCTCGTCGTCGTTTGGTCGTACCTTCCTACTTAGACTGGAGTAAGAAGCGACAACTGGAGCTTGTGAATGAATTTTTGGCGGCGACGGCGGCACCCATGGACTAAATGTTATTGATCTTGGACAATCTAAGCCACCTTCAGAGATGGCGGTGGTACACCTCCGCAAAGCCGAGATTGGCTGTTGTCAGAAATTTACATCCAAATAGCCCCAGTGAGAGACTGTCACAGGCATCCAATGACAACGTTTATTGGCAAAAAAACACAAATGTGGGTGGCTGACTAGCTCGGAATATGGGTAATTAATATCCAATAAAAGCTGGAGGCTACATGCGCGCCATTCTAGATCCATGAATGAATTTACGGTCCCGCGTAATGGCCATCAGCTGTGGGCCTTTCGCTAGTCTAGGAAGAGACTCAGAGTGGAACCATGTGATTACTTGTATGTTTGTTTGCTGCTTCAAGGCAATTTCGTAGGACATGTTCCGCATAAACCATGAGCTGAAGTAGTAGGTGAACCGGTATCGAATCACGGGTGTCATTCCGTCCGGATTTCGAAAGCATATCTCGGTTTCGGTGCCTCGGAATTAAGTGCCGCCCGCCATAGAATGAATGGATCAGATTAAGGTTGCAATCACTCAGAAAGATCTTGTTCCACCTACTCGTGGAGCTTGTTTTTACACTTGGTTATTTATGTTTGTTTGTTTATTTCTGAATTCAAACGGTATGGAGACTTCCAGGTGTCTGCACTCAAACAAAAAATCAACCTCAGAAATACAATTCCGCGTTCAAGTTAAGAATCAGTTCAATTCTGAAACTCAGTTTCAATTTGATTCATAGAATAGAGTACTAAATGTTCATCTTCAAGTGACATATTGAATGCTTGACACCTAATCATGAAAGAGGCAAATCGATTTCAACACCTTTTCCAAACTTTCCAAAAGTGAACATCGAGCCACGCTTAATCGGATTTATCTGCAACATCAAACGTGGGTGGATATGAACTTTCAGCTTAATTTAAAAAAAACTGCAGTGATATACATATTTTTTCTAAGGAATGTTCAAATCCAACAGCCGTTGTCATCTTAGGATGAGGAAAAATAAACATAAATCTCAAAGCGTGAAACACGAAAATGATGGACGATCTTAAAAAAAAGAAACATTCACATTCATTCTACATCTCATGAATGGTAAAAATGAATCAACAAACATGGGGAAGGCATTGAAGGTTCAAAATTTGGGAACAGGGATCAATTCTGACAACTTACCTGTCTCAGGCTCAGAGCCACGTCAGAATTTGGCGTTCGATACAACTTGGAGTTTGTGGATTGGAATTGGATTTCAGGTGTCGATTGCATTTTAAGTTGAGGTGAGATTAATTTTAGAGAAATTTGTTGATGGTTGTTTTGTGTCAGATGAACAAGTTTTATCGAAAGTTGAGTATGCGATCCAAAAAAAACAGAGGAAATCGATCATATTATTGTCAAAGATTTAGTGTGTAAACATACCGACAGGCAGTGAAAATAACATAATTTTACTATGAAATGAAACAAATTTCGAAGATCTAAAATGGGTTTCAATTTTGAATTTCAACGAATGTCACATTTGTGTTCTGTGTCCGGAAAGAAATTGAAGTCTGTGAGAAACTAGTTCAAAAATACAACAAATTTGATTGTTTCCTTTAAAATTTTCAATTAAGAATTGGTCCTCGAACCAAACGAAACGTCACCATGCAAAAAACGGCTGTTTAAACAAATGTGACATTCAAAAACCAGCCAATGCGTTAGCCAATGAACAACAATTGCCTTTTTTATTTTTTCGTTCCTCGTCGCCAAATTTTGGTGAATCCAACTGAACAAACTTTTCTCACACGATCTACCTCTACTGGAAGAACGAAAACAAAACTCGAAGGAAAAGTCCTACAGATCGAGTAAGAAAATTTCGTGTGAGAGTGAACCGAAAAAACAACGAAAAGTAATAAACAAATATTTGCCAAAAAGGGACGACTTACCTGGAAGTGCAGGATTATGGTCCAAATTAAGCCGAGGGTGAGCTTTGGATTCCCATCGACGATGTCCTCGGCCCGGATGTTGACCAGTTTGATTTTTTTGAAGCGCAGGAAGTCGAGCGCCATCTGGGCGTTCTGCAGCATGTGGAAGCGCATTTTTCCCTTCTCCCTTGGCTAGAATAAAAGAAAAAAAAAATCAGACAATGTTAATGTTTACTTTGAGCAAATTGAACAAAGGTTGAGAAAAAAAGGAATCTAAATCTGAAATCTGAATCTGAATCTAAAATCTGAATCTAAAATCTGAATCTGAAATCTGGAATCTGAATCTGAAATCTGAAATCTGAAATCTGAAATCTGAAATCTGAAATCTGAAATCAGGAATCTAAATCTGAAATCTGAATCTGAAATCTGAATCTAAAATCTGAATCTGAAATCTGAATCTGAAATCTGAATCTGAAATCTGAATCTGAAATCTGAATCTGAAATCTGAATCTGAAATCTGAATCTGAAATCTGAATCTGAAATCTGAATCTGAAATCTGAATCTGAAATCTGAATCTGAAATCTGAATCTGAAATCTGAATCTGAAATCTGAATCTGAAATCTGAATCTGAAATCTGAATCTGAAGTCTGAATCTGAAATCTGAATCTGAACTCTGAATCTGAAATCTGAATCTGAAATCTTAATCTGAAATCTGAATCTGAAATCTGAATCTGAAATCTGAATCTGAAATCTGAATCTGAAATCTGAATCTGAAATCTGAATCTGAAATCTGAATTTGAATCCAAACTCCGAAATTTATCGAATTTTCTAGAATCGTAAATTATTTTCTATGCAGCTAAGCCAATTAACAACTTTAAGATACTTACAAGATGTTCGCCAGAAAGTACTTCCAAGAGCGAAAGAAGGTTGTGTCCATCGCGCAGATCTTCGAATAAGTCGTCTACCCTTCGAGAGGCCTGTGAATTGTGAATGAAATGTTCGAGAAAGAGGAAAAATCCGGAATTAGTTTCACGATAGTATTTCAAACTAGGTTGTGCTACAGGAAACATTGTTGCAATAAAATAAACATGTAGGGAAAAAGTGAAAATCGATTTCGATTTGCGTCATTAGAAAACGAAAAAATAAAAATAAAAATAATGCAGAGAAACTTAACGTCAAACGAACATTCAGCTGTTGGAAGGAATAGTTCTTATCATATGCTCCAGATCGATGCCTCAGAGAAAACCGGAAAATACTACACGGCACCAACAATAATGGCCGCTGGCTCAGGTGTTTATTTTCTTTCGGTTTCGGTTTTTTTTTCTGAATCCCAGTTTTTTTTTCTGCAAATCAGCCGACGCGTCGCTTGTCTGCATGCGAAATCCGGTCATTTATTCAAATCACACGCCAATTATCAGTAGCAGCGGCAAAGCCGTTCAGCTGGAGTGACTGGTAAAAAAAGCGCGGTACAAAACCAATAATAAAAGGTGGCGGATACTAATGGCAAATTAACATATTGAGGAAGCGGCGGCGCGTCGCACTAATTATAACAACAACAACAGCTAGAAACCAAAATAAAAAATCACAACAGCAACAGCAAAGTTTCAAAGGAAAGTAGAAATTTAACAAATAAAAAATCTAGTTACGGAACCTAAAAAAGAAACAGTACAGCTAACTGCTTGCTACGGAAAACAACAAAGACATAAAACAACGACATCAAGAATCGAAAAACTTACAGCTGGCGGACAACAGGGTATTCCATTGATGATAACACATACATGTAAATGGGTGTAGGTCTGTAAATGTATAGATGGTGGAAAATGTGGAAAAATAATGAGGTACCGTTTTTCAACAGGTTTTTTAATTGCTACTTCTGTTGTTCATGAATGATTTCATTTAAAAAATAAAAATGGAAAACAAAGAACTTAAGACTCGCTTGCATATAGTTTAAGCTTTAATATAATTTTTTATAGAAGAAAGAATGAAGTTTAAGCCAATCAGCAATAACAGTAGATTTGCCATAGTTCAACATTGTAAAGAAAAAAATAATTTTTTTTTTCATGTGTAATAAATATCCATATTAGGTAAACAAAAAAATCGAAACAGAAGAAATACAACTGTATACTTTTCTGATTGGAAAATAGATTCTCCGTGACGGAATTGATGAAGCGATGCAAGCCTCTAGTTTACTCTTGGAAATGAATATGATAATAAAAATGTTTATATGCACATTAATTATAGCAACTCTGTTTAAGCATACCTTGAGATACTTCCAATGCTGCACAACGGGGGAAAGCGTGTAAAAATGAATGAATAGTAAAAATGAATTGTTTTTTTTTTTATGAATTTTACAATGATTGTACTAAATTTAAATTTTATGCTGTTTATTGTTTCTTATACTTTCTCAATTTTACTTTTTCAGTTTAGTTTCGCTCTGAAACTGACACGCTCTGCTTCGGATTCTACCTAATTTATCTTGCCTTTATAAGAGGACGAATGACTAAGTTGGTTAAATCCTTAAAAAAAAAATAGAATAGAATCTTGCTTTAAGTTCTTTGATCTTCCCTGTACTATTTGAACAACTTTCAGCCTTAAAACAGTTCATGGAAGCTTGTTGACATTTTAACTGCAGGGCCAAGACATCCAGATTTTCGGTTCAAGATCGCCACGCTTGAATTTCGAAATATCCAAGAATTGAGGACCGAAGGCTTTCCAAAACCAGTTTCTCAGGCTGCAGGGCAAGGTTGCCGAGATCACAGAAAAAACTATAATTTCACAGAATTTTGAGCAAAAAGACTAAATCTGTGTCACAGATAACAGAATTTTGAAAATATTCACATATTTCGAAAATTTTAGTTTTTTGTACGTATTTCTTAAATTCTAATTTTTTATGTCAATATTAATATTGGATTTCTAACTTTGTTTTGGAAAGTCATTATAAGATTGAATGTCATTATAAGAAAATGTAATAGAGACACAATTTCTCATGAACTTTGAATGAAATCAATGCTATTTTCATCACATAAAACCGTCACAAAATTTCAGAGTGAAAACACAGAAAGTCAGATTTTTTTCCCAAGACACACTTTTTTTGGGCAACCTTGCACGGATAATAAACTCAACTACAAACTGACGGTTGACCTTACGCAATCAACTATGAATATAATGGAATCAACTGTAATTGTATAATGGATTTAACTGTGAATATGATAGAATCAACTACAATTGTATGACTGATTTTAAGAATTCATCTATAAATATATTTGATTCAACTACAAACTGCTGATTGACCTTACTCAGTCAACAATGAATGTAATCGATTCATTCGTAATGGTATGATTGATTCAACTGTAAAAATTAAAAATTCAACTACAATGTATGATTGATTTTGTGCATTCAACTACACATATATTTGATTCAACTACACATTCCTGGTTGACATCTCACATTTAACTATAAATATGATGGATTCAATTGTAATGGTATGACTGATTCAACTGTTAATATGATAAATTCAACTATAATTGTATAATTGATTTTATGCACTCAACTATAAATATAATAGATTCAACTATACATTTATGGTTGATCTCTAACATGTTTCAAAAGATTTAACTTCCAATTAAGATTATAAATTTGTATTTTCCGTTTGATTAGATTTTATAGGCTATCAATTTCATTTTCTGACCTCCACTCTCAGGTCAATGCTTGGCGGATGCAGCATCTTGTCAACGTTTGAAATGGACCATCTTCTGGGACCAGTTACCAGCTTTTTGAGTTCAGCTGCTGGGACCAGCGGAGCTCCCGAAACGGATTTGTTAGGTAGAGTATTAAGAATAGCTTGAATTTGACAGTAAAGGTGAGCAAAATTTGACGACAGCACAGGGATTCATCAATATTTATGATTTCCGAATTTCAGAATCGTGGCGGCTTCTGAAGATCACACAGGCTGAACCGAAACCGAGGCCATCTTCCTCGCCAAGCGTTACCCTCGCAAAAAATGTCCAACTTTGAAAAGCCAAAACATCAACTGGATATATCGGGGGTCGGGGGTCGGGGTGGGGGAGTACTAATAGCTGTATCATGTAAGTTAAACTCATCCATCGTAACGAATGATAATAATGATGGCATCGAAAACTTGTGGGTAAAAGTGTCCTATGCACAAAGTTCACTTTTGATAGGATTAGCATACATTCCACCGGAAAAAAGTCAGGATAGCTCAGTGATAGGTATGCATGTTGAGGCGTTATCGGAAGCTAGGTTGCAACATCCTTCAAGTGGTATCATTTTTCTTGGTGATTTTAACCAACCGCAATTAATGTGGGTTCGTACTCATAGCAACAATCTGGTTGTTGATTCTGCCACAGTACTGAGTATGGCTAGCGCCTCATTTTTGGATGGGACTGTTTTGAATGGAATGCATCAACGAAATGGCATAAGAAACCTTCAAAATAGAACGCTGGATTTGGTATTTACGGACGACTCAATCTTGATCAGCACCATTTTCGAAGCCAGTGACACCGTTGTACCAATAGATGTTTACCATCCTCCGCTTGAGTTTGAGATTTCATTCCCAAGACCGGTTGCTTTTGTGGAAGCTTTCGACACATCTGCTCGCGACTTCCATCGTGCTGATTTTGATGTGATGAATCAAGTTTTAGCTGAAATTGACTGGACGATTCTTCAAAGATGCTCCAGTGTAGATGTAATTGTAAACACATTCAGCGCAATTATGGATGACGTTTTTGATAAATCTGTGCCTATGGCTCGTCCTCCTCTTCGACCTCCTTGGACTAATGCTCGTCTGAAACGGCTAAAACAGCTTCGTTCAAAATTGCTGCGAAAATTTACTAACTCCAGGTGTCCTTTAACTAAACTGCAACTCAACAACGCTACCAGGCAATACCGGGTCTACAATCGACTATGCTACCGTCGCTATGTGGATCGTACTCAGAGTGAGCTTCGCCGCAATCCAAAGAAGTTTTGGAAATTCGTTAATACCAAACGGAAGGAATCTGGTTTGCCTGCGCAGCTGCATTTAGATGATAGAACTGCCGTATCACCTGCTGAAAAATGTAATCTATTTGCGGAGCACTTCTCCAGTGTATTCTCAAAACAATCGCCAACCGCAGATCAAATTAACGCAGCAATCAGACGATTGCCCATGGATGTGCTAAACCTTGACGTGTTTGTTATAAGCGAGGAAATGGTTTCAGAGTCTATTAGGAATCTTAAGTACTCTACTTCAGCTGGACAGGATGGAATACCTGCTTGCGTGTTAAAAAAGTGCCTCCCTCGACTGTTGAAGCCTCTAACCTATATTTTCAATCAGTCCATTGGATTGCAGCAATTTCCTGCCATGTGGAAAAAATCTTTTATGAGCCCAATCTTCAAAAAAGGTGATAAGCAAGAGGTGCGCAATTACCGAGGTGTCACATCGCTAGCTGCCTGCTCGAAGGTCTTAGAGAGAATTGTCAACGATGTCATGTTTTCAGCTTGTCGTAATTGGATCTCAGACAATCAGCACGGATTTTTTCCGAAACGCTCGGTAACATCAAACTTAGCAGTGTTCACATCATTTTGTATATCCAACATGGATGGTGGCAAGCAAGTTGACGCTATCTACACGGACATTACTGCTGCATTCGATTCAGTTAATCACGTAATTCTGCTTCAAAAGTTGCAACGTTTGGGATTCTCCGAAAGACTATGTGCATGGATCAGAAGCTACCTTACTAATCGTCGTCTAGCCGTTAAAATTGGATCATCAGAATCTGTAGATTTCATCCCAACTTCAGGGGTACCACAAGGTAGTAACTTGGGCCCGCTATTGTTCACACTATTCTGCAACGACATAAATTTGCTGCTTGTTGGATGCGGAGTACTCCTGTACGCAGACGATTTGAAAATTTTTCTGGTCATAAACAGTTTATCCGATTGTCATATATTACAGCAATTTATCGATACCGTAGTAAATTGGTGCGCTGGAAACCTACTAGTTTTGAGCATTTCTAAGTGCTGTATCATAACATTCGGACGGAAGAAAAATCCTTTCATGTACGACTATAACATACAAGGCGAAGTTTTAGAACGTGTAAATCAAATAAAGGACCTGGGCATTGTTTTGGATAGTCACCTGACTTTTAAGCGTCATTACTGTGTCACACTTGAAAAGGCCAACCGAATGCTGGGATTTATCATACGTTTGAGTAAAGAATTTACAGATCCTATCTGCTTACGAGCTCTGTATTGCTGTCTGGTGCGTTCAATTTTAGAATCTGCAAACCTGGTGTGGTGGCCTTATGAAGCTGTATGGGTAGCGCGTTTTGAAGCGATTCAACGTAAATTCGTCCGTTATGCTCTTCGTGAGCTGCCTTGGGAGAACTCTCTAAACCTGCCGCCGTATGCACAACGTTGTGCTCTGCTTGAGCTTCAGACGCTGTCAAATCGTCATACCATCGGTCAATCACTGTTCGTGGCAAAGATTCTTCGCAATGAAATCGACTGTTCCTGGATATTATCTCGTTGCAATATATATGCACCAGAAAGAGCTCTCCGACATCGTGACTGGCTTTCACTGGAAACAAGAAGTACGCGCTATGGACACAACGACCCCTTACGTTCCGCAAAAATAAGTTTCTTACGCTACTACGCTCTGTTTGATTTTAATGTCTCAACTGCAACCTTTAAACGTCTGATTGAATGTAACCTTTGTGATCAAATGAGAAACAATCAATATTAACTAAATGTACGATTTCTGTAAACTTAGTATTAAGATAATCATTAAGACAACTATGTCAGATGATTTAATTTTTATAAACAATAAACAATAAACAATATCGTTTCGGCTCCAAATTTCGACTAGAGAACAGAGAAGAATATGGTTATAATCCGAGATAATTTTGAATAAAAAATATATCTTCAGATTGATGTTTTGACCTTTCAAATTTAGACGTATGTTAAGCTGTTGGACGAAAATAAAATATCAACTCAAAATATCAAAAGTATTGAATTGGAATGAAACAAAACGGAAAAAGGTTATTGTGAAAATAGTAGAGTAAAATTAAACACATGAGGAGAATCTAACATATCTATTATTAGCTCATTAATTCAATCATAGAAATAAAATCGAATCTATCATTTTCAATTGTTGTTAAATCAATCATACTGTTCAAGTTGAATCTATCATATTTACAATTGAATCAATTGCATTATTACAGTTGAATCTATTATACCCAGCAAACATTTTTGTAGGTATATCTCTCAACAACTTTGTTATACGTCTCATATACATTATAGAATAATCGTATGAAACTCGAAAAAACAGCATTTACCCACCAAAGTGGAGGCAATATACGTACATATTTTCAACTTCTGGCTAAAACGATAAATGTTTACGATTTGGGAGATATTCGACACCATATTCATACATACTGAAAGAATGCAAGAGGGCACATTTTTTTTGCTATCAATGCATTCGAACCGCTGCCAGCGACAATATTTACTGCCTCTGTTATTGGGCAATTTTTGCAAATACACCTTCTGATTTTTAGTAATCTGGTTGCACTGCTGATCGCTGAGAGAACAACAAAGCTGTTCTCTCACTAGACCCACGCGGGAGAAAGTAAAGGAACGAAATCGTCTTCAAAATCTGAATATATATATAGTCAAACGTTTAATATTTATAGTTGGTCGAGAACTAATCGAAAATATGATTGAATATAAGAAGGTCATTGTTGAAGATACTACACTTTTTTCTCCGTAATCTGTCCAACGATCTCTTGGCTATAAATTTTCGACAGGCTGATCTTCAGAATGATGTTCTTCAGAAAGTGAGGCTTTCAATTTTCTAGCTTCCTGTCTTAAGGCCGTCGATATCCAGGTCGGTCAGTCGATCTTAAGTCTTCTCGATGTTTAGGCTTTTGGTAGAAACTTAAAAGAGGACGCGAGTTTTGAAGTTGCCATTTGCCAGCAACAAATTTTGAGGTCAGGTCGTTCGTCTTTTTGAAGTTTCAGACCTTAAGGTTTCTAATCGTGAATTTTCTTAACTTAAGACTGAGCATAAATAACATGGATTCAAGAAATTAACATCCTTGCATGCTTCCTGTCGTCCATGAAACTTCAACAGATTCTAGCCCGTGATTCCTCGGTTCATTATTTTTGAGGAAGGTCAGTCTTCAAACCATCGATCTTCCAGTCACTGTTTGTCAGGCTACTAATCTTCAACCCAGGCCCTTCGTCTTTAGTCATGAAAGCTCAGGGCGTAAGGTTTCCGACTACAAAATCAGATCATATCATTTCAAGCAATCAAAAAAAATCCTTTCAATACAATTCAAAATTATAAATATCGATTTTTATAAAATCTCTGCAAATGCGGCGATTCGGTGCGGCATTAAAAGGGTTAAGTAGTTATACCTGCTTCACCCATAAATTTTAAAATCCTCATTTCATTATTTCATGCCTTAAGTCCTCAATAGAAAATCTAAAATAATTGGTCTTCAGTCTATCGGAATGGTTGATTTTCCAGCCGTCCTCAAAAGACTTCAGACTGCCCGGTTTCTTCTTGCTTATCTACAGAAACTCATAAGTCTTCAGATCATCGAGGCATCAAAATCATTGGTCGTCCGTCTGTGAGTTATAAGACCGTAAAAAGATCAATACATTCAACCTGTTCCTTGTTTATCATTCTTATAAGTGAAAAGTACGCAAGCTACTTTGAAAACGTTTCAGAACTGGCACACTCGGGTTCTTCCTTACCAGTCGGAAGTTGACAGATGGCAACTTCATAAGGATGCCATGAATATATCCTAGAACAGTGGTTTTCAAAGTGGTCCGTACCGCCCCCTTGGGGGCGTTGAGAACTTCCAGGGGGGCGGTGAACTCAATTTTGTAATTTGGGGGGCGTTGGAAGGGATTAGGGGGGCGGCGAGGTCGTTATTCACATTTTCAAAAATCACGGTACATCGTAGATTTTAAATAACGATTAAATTCGATGCAAAACAATGAAATTACGTTACAGAACTAAACATCAGGTTCAAAACTAAAATACCGAAAATTTTACAAAGCTGCATGAAAATTTTTGTTCCAGTAGCTCGTTTTTTTAAATGTATATAAAAGATTTTTATATATGGTCACAGGTTTTGTATACGCTCTACACGTTTTGCAAGATTGTTTTGGGTTATACTAAAAAGATTAATTTTAGACGGCAAGGCTTGATAATTTTTAAAATATACTGTCTCAAAAAATCTGATAAACAGAAAAAAAACCTTGAAAAAAATTGTTTATAAGGTTTCATTTGTGATTCAGTGATGACTTTTTGGAAAGAGAATTTAAAAAAAAAATTTCTAGGTCAGAGAATTTTTATTTTAAGTTCTTACTTGTTTATTTCAATCGGTTCAAAAAATCAACTGTGCCATTTGCAATCGATGAACTTTTAATCTACTCGGTTATCACTAACATTGCCAGGATTCAGTTATTAGAATCTAATTTAAACTTTAAGACCCATGAATGCTGCATAACTTTGAATAGGATACAAAATCAGATATCATGAAATGATACTATTTTTTACGTTATTTCACCGTAATTAGTTTGTATTCAATTCGGACGAAATAGTATGCACATAGAATTAAAAAATTCTGAACACGAAATATAGTTTGAAATATGGGCCTTTGGGCCTCATATAAATTTGAATGCATTTTGAGTTAATTCTTGTAACAACATAAAGAACAAAAGCTAATAGTTTTTCAAGGATCCAGATCATCACCATTTTAAGATTTTCTAAAAATTTGCCCTGGGGGGCGTTGAGCTCGAAAATTTTGCAAAAGGGGGCGGTGAGTGAAAAAAGTTTGAAAACCACTGTCCTAGAACAAAGCCTCTTCTTGCTGTAGTATCTTAAGGTGAAAACAAAGGACATTATGTGTTCAAATTTCCACTTCATAAAAAGGAAGTACTTCCATAAGCCCACTCGGTTTCTATATTTAGCTGGAGATACTGACTTACCACTGCTTCAGAGTTTTTCAAAAATACGGAACTGGAAGGTTGAATGTTGATCCTATTTTACTAAAAATCTTTCATTCATCACCTATCGACTTTTAGGACGTGGCCGGCGCCGTTATTGTTTCTTTTTTTTTTTTTTTAAGAGAGTATCAGTTTTGGAACTCAGATTGCGTAGATAATCCCTAGCTCCCTTCTATTCGCCTCTGCGCAAAGTTGACGAGGTTGAACTTGTTCTACTTGGCCACTCCAGCGCTATAACATGAGATTACTGAAAATGATATAAATTTATATATTTGAATTCTGCGTTTCGGGTTATACAATTTGTTGTGGAAAAAAATAGTCAACTAAGTTGAGCTAAATAAGCTATGGAAGTACTTTCATAAGCCCATTAGTTTCGATGACACAGTTTTCAAATCTACAAGTTTTTGAATTTTCATTTTTCATTGACCGCGTTTTCAGGAGCTTAATCAGGTGATCATTAGACCTTCTTTAGGATGTCCTATAGGAACTATCTTTAGTCCTTTCAGACCTAAGTCGTTGGCCTTAAGCCATCTAGTTTCAATCCCGTCGTCAATTTCGAGGCCGTCAAGATCATGCCGTTCAGATCCCAAACTTGAGCCCCAAAATCTACAGCACGTCCGTTTCAGGCGAATAGTCTTCAGTAAGATTTGGTGTTAAGATTGTCAATCTTTTTGTAAGTTGAGAACAAGCTTCATTAAGATGCTTGCTCACCAACAGTCTTTTTGAGGGTAACAAGAAATCAGTATGGACTTGAACTTGAAACTAAACAGTTGTACTCAGTCAGTGCTCTTATGGAAGAAATTCCCTAACTGGTAGTATCCTTGGGCATAGGATCGTGCAGTTGGGTCAAACTGGGGTCGTGACATTTTTGACCGTCGATCTTCAACCCAAAACATCGTCTATAAGTCCGAAAGTCTTGAAGACGTGGGTAAAGAGATCATCCGTCTTTTGACCACCAGTCTTGAGGACATTGATCTTTAGGTCACTGGTCTTGAGATCATAAATCTCCAAATCTTTGGTAGATAATTCTTCAGGAATTTGATCGTTAGGCCATTGGTCATCAAACCCTTTATCTTCAGACCATTGTTCCTCATGGTCAACGATCTTCAGATCACTGGTCTTCAGGTTAATATTCTTCAGCTCAATGGTCTTCAGGCCATTTGGTCTCATGGCTATTAGTCTTGAGCAGATAAGTCTTCAGGCATTGGACTGTCAGATCATTGATTCACATGCCATTGAACACTCAGGGTATTGCTCTTCAAACCATCTGTCTTCAGAACATTGGGCTTCTGGCAACTGGCGAACAGGCCATTATTCTGACCATTGGTCTCGAGACCTTTGATCGTCAAACCATAGATATTTATTTCATGACAAATATTCAGTAAAAGCATTGCATTGGTCTTTAGTCGATCAACCTTAGGCCTATTGACTTTTTAACGACTCTTGGTCGATTGACTTGGTACAAAAAAAAAAATGAAGGCGGAAATCCAATTGCTCATTTTGAAAGGATAACTGATGAAGGAAATTTTTGTGTAGCCTAACTTTTCATAAGTTTCGTGAAAATGAGAAGGGCTTTTTCCGAAGAAGCGCAAAACTATCGTGCACAAATGGTGTACTTTCCCAAACTTTTGCTAAATCAGTTGACAAAAACAGAAGGAGTACGCATCCGTGCGATCCGAAATGCGATTCTGAAGTATGTAGAGGAAATCGTTTCTTAGTCAAAAAATATCTGGGCAGAAACCGGGTCCGGTGGACAAAACTTTGGACCGGAAAGTCATGCGTTCTAACGCCAGTAGAAAGACTGTCTCAGTTCAGGATGTGGCCAAAAAAGTGGGATCCTCTCTCCGCACCGTCCATCGTACCAAGGTAAGATTGGGTCTAAAGACATATAAGAAGCAGAAGAAGCCGAAGCCGAGTGAAAAAAAGACTGCTTCCATTTTTTTCCGCTTTTTTTTATTGAACAAAAAACTTAACCTACATTTACAAAATCATTACACTTCTTTTCATTATTTTAACAAATATTTAAGTTACAATCAAAAAATTTTTTACAGTTTTTCTATTGTTCCATCTAAATTCGCGGATCCTTTTTTGAAACAAATACTAATTCAAATTTGGAAAATTTTCCACGCAATAAGCTATATAACGTACTACTAACCACAATGCCGTTTTTTGTAGAGGTTCTTCGCAATCTATATTTAATATATCTTCTATATTGACAAAAACAATTCTGTACCTCGTTCGTAGTATTCTTTCTACCCATAATCTTACATCTTCGTTTGCCAAACACAACCTCAATCGATGTTCATTCGTATCAATTTGACAACAAATATCGCACAATTCACTATCCAGATTTCCAATATTGTATTCAGTAAGTTTCTTTTTGTTGGGTATTAGATTATTGAACAATAAATATAAACTTGATCGATCAGTGGACATTAAGAAAGAATAACCAATGATTTTCCAAAATGAGTTCCATGTTACGAGGGGCAAAATTTCTTCAATTTTGGGCTTGATCGTATCACCAAAGACAAGGGATCTATATAATCGTTTAGTAGTTTCAATTTCAGGGCTGTTTTTGAGATGCTGCGCTTTCAAAATCCATTCTTTACCATTTCTCGTCAGTCTTCCTAGATGGTTAAATTTCAGCAAATAATCTTCATTTGAAGGAGGAACTAGTATGTTTCTTACAAACAATGCTTTGCATTTTTCTTATGGATCAATCAATCCCAAGCCTCCTCGATCTATGTCTAAATATAGTTGCTTCCTTTCTAAACATGTAAATTATATGATCAACTGCTGTGTGGAAAATCGATGTGTATAACACACGACGACGATACCTACTGCAAGTTTGATAACTTATGTTTTCACACTAAACAAAGATGAAAAAGAAATTATATTTCGTTTGGTATTTCTCTGAATCGATTTCAGTAACATTCTCAAAGTGCCTGGCAAATAGAGAATCGCATAAAGTCGCATAAAAATACCTAGAAAGCGCAGAAATGTTGCGCCGCAAGTCTGGTTTGTTGTGATACGGACGGTCCGCATCCGCATAGAATGTGAGTAGAAATAAATAGAAGGAAGATCTATTTTTGCACCAAAGGCGCGAGCCGGCCTGAAATTAAGTGCAGCAGCAACAGCAGCAGTACGCCAAACAAACGGATACGCAAAGTGAACTACTTGAACGTAAACGGCAAGTCTCGTGAGAGGGCAACGCACTTTCGGTTTCAAGTTAGCTAGTTAGATAGAGCAAATCAAGCTGAAGTCTCGTGACTTGGACGATAGACGCCGCTAGAAGACACATGTGGTACTCTGCTGGTTCAAACGTGAATGTCTGGATGGAATTCAACTAGCATCTAGCATCGGTTGGTGCATGATTTATGTAATTTTATTTTGGCGGCTGGTTCCCTAGCTATAAATACATCAAATATCCTGAAGTGTTACTCGTCTTCGTCTTGGACGGACACATTTTGGTACGGTTCCCCGGAAATCCAATTGAGTGAGAAATTAAGACATTTTTCGGTGCACCTTTGGGCACGTTGACATAGCACTACGGGACAGATTCCCTGCTTCCGAAATTGGTTTTGGAAATGTTTTGAGGGGAAGAATCTAATGGAGTTGTATCTCTAGTTGCAAAACAGCTTCTCATTAAATTTTGAAACCTGAGTGACATTTTTGATTTCTTTTTTTTCTCAGGGGAATTCCGTCGTGCAGTCTTTTTCAAAGCAAAAACGATTTTTGTTTTTTTTTTTATAAATCCAACGTTTCAATCCGTTTTGGATCTTCTTCAAGGACAGAAAATGTATTTTTATAATAATTCTAAGTCACATTTTATTTTCCACGATGTTTTCAAAAAAACTAGCTAAATAGTTTTAGCTTCCTGTTCAACTCACATCCAAACGAATGAATAAAATTTTCCATTCAACAAGAGTTCTAGATTTATCGTTCCATCTGAGCTTCTTCACTAAAGAAAAACCCACTGATAACAACTTTTTATTTCAAGAAAAGGTGAAAAGCGCTCATCTGTCAACGACTACTAATTTCACAGCGATTAAAGTCCGTGACATGGAGCCGCGCAGAAACTACTTAAGTGTTTTCTTTCAATCGTTCAATCATCAGCCGGGGGATCAATGAATCGCGTGACCGATTTGGTTTAAAGACGTCGTCCACTTTATCATCATAGTGGTCGCCACCACGTGACGTGATGTGAGTGCTTTCAAAGAAACTAGAGGTGGGAGAGGTCCATTAGCCTCATCACTTGACGTCACGACGCTGAAGTCCAAGGGAATGCCCGGATAGAAAGCTGAACTGCAAAGTTACCGAGCGCGGATAACCAACCGCACAACGGAAAAGGGCACGATCATCATCATCATTATTCACAATCGGTTTCTTGATAGATATTAATTACGCATCTTTCAGTTATTTGCGCCCCGGGCAGTGGCGTTGTCAAGTGGGTTCATTTACAGTGAATCAACTGCCCAGCAACAAATGAATATAAGCGGGGGCGGCCCTGTTTTGGTTTGGCTTGATTGGATGGGTAATTTGTCTACTTATTTGTAGTTGGACGCAGCTGGACGTTTTTGCCTTTCGATTTTATCAAAGACAAACCGGAATTTGATTTGAAAATTTAAAAATAGAAAGTAGTAGTTGTAAAAATTATTAAAAACTTCTAGCGTAGCTCATGACATGAAATTGACAATCCAAACGCATCAATCTGATGAAATTTCTTGGTCGATTAGACTTCAATATCAACTAGATTGACCCCACTTTAGTAAGTCCATTTCGTCAAAACAAAAACTTGCTAAAATTGCATCATCGAGTGCAAGTATCAAAGGTGAACTTACGATGACTGGATTAAAGTTTTTATCACCCTTGCCGAGCTTAACCTCCTAAAAAACTTGAAACAAAAATTCAACCATTATTCGGTGCTCTTAATTGAAGCTCCATAAAGCTATCTAACCGTGAAGGTAAAGAAATTTCGTGCTTCGATGATAGCACGGTACCGATTTTTTTTGTGGTCAGATACCCCAACTGAGCGATTTTTACTAACTAGCAACGGTTTAACGCTTGCCGGTGATTTCGATCGAACTTTTACTTTCATTGATGCCGGAGAGGAAATTTCAACAGTTTAACGGCCAATTGATTTGGTTCAATTTAAACTGCCCCAGTTTTACGTTCGATATAAAAAAAAGGTGTTGAGTATTTATTGTTAAAACTCTACTACCAAACATAAAAGCCTTCAATGTTTACTCCCGTTCATTCCCCGTACATGGCGACCGTCAAAAATCGATTTCAAGGAATTTAAACGTGGATTGTAGAGTTGAAAAGTTTGAAGGTTACACGATTGTTTGTAACCTTTTAACTGTTAAACTCTTTAATCGACTTTTCGACGGTCGCCATGAAAGGGAAATAAATAAGGAAGTTGTTTGAAAAAAACATGAAAATCAGTTAGTTCTTAGTTGAGTTTTAACAGTAGATACTTTACATCGTTTTTTATCGAAGCTAAGTTTGTCGCGCATTCCATAAATCAGTATGTATTTTAAAACTTTTTAATACCTACTTACAAAACCAAAAAGTTTCGCCATTTCCGATTGATGTGTGTGTAACCTTAGGAAACAAAAAAAGATTTACATCACAGCTTTGCAGGGTCGAAACTATGAAGCATTTTCGCAGCTATTTCATCGATTAGCTCGGTTACTGATCGCCATTGCTGCTGCTGTAACTGCTCCATCGAACCGTACCCGGGTACCGATATATTAAGGTTGGTACTTCACAACCGAAAGTGAAAGTTCTTTTTTTTTCTGGCTCCTTCTCTCTATCCTAACAACAACAACAACAGCAACGAAGAAGCGGAGAGGCCAAGTTACAATTTTTCGCATACTTTTCGTATGATGCAACCCCCTTTTAGAGACAGGGTACACTTTGACCACCACGCAAAAACCCCGACCGAATGGAAAGGTTCAACGCATTGCTTACGCGAGGGTCGTAAGTCTCGTCATTCGGTTGGGGTCCCAGGAAATTCCACCGCTAATTCCGGAGCCAGCGCTAGCAACAATTGCGCGTGAAATTTTGACCAATTCGGACCCGCGGAGCCATTCAGGGCTTTCATTGTTGAAGCTCGAAGACTTTGAGGCATGAATGGATCAAAAGTGAAGCTGTCCATCAGATTAGGTAGCTTTTAACTTGTGTTTCCTTCATTTTTTGGCAACAATTGTTTTGACAGAAATTAGGGATTGGAAATGTTAGCTTAAAATTAGATAACGATTTTAGATAGATTTAAATTCTAAACATTAGATTTTATATTCGAGTCGTTGGCAGACAAGACTGTGATAAATAGCACTTAAATGTTTTACTCAAAAGGATCAGAAAGCCGTACGAATACGTCAACATCGTCCCTTAACAAAAAAAAAACAAAACTTAACCTCGATGCATTCATCTTCATTAACCGAGAAAATCAAAGCGTCTCATCGATCAACTCGCGCTTGTCATTCCGAGGAATCCCATTGGAAGCGGCGCTGCATATTTGTGCAAAAAAAAAAAATACAATTGCAGTTGCAAATCACGAGCCCTTTGACGTCTGAGATCGCGAGAAGGAGAAAAAAATGGAAACCTCTCAACATGCAAACGCCAGCAGACAGACACCAGCTAATTTGGCCGGGAGCGTCCCCCCGTCATCGCTCCTCATCAGCGATGTCAGTGACACAGATTCTTCATCTGTGAGGCAACCAGAAAAAAGCAAAAAAAAAATGAATCGGTTTGTACTCACAATCAAAACTTTTCACCTACTTGTAGCGCGCGCGCCTTCTGCCAGATATTAACGGCGTGCAAATTTTTCCAACCCTTAACAACGACGGATGGGGATCGGTAATTACCATACGATGGCATTCCGATGGATGAACCTTGTCATCTTTTTTCAGTTTTTTCGGTTTACAGGGTAATTTTACCGAAAGATATTTTTCCGAAAACAGAACTAAGATTCAGAATTTAAATAAAAAATTAAATTTAGATTTGTATAAAAGTTATTCAAATTTTCGGCACCATTAAAAAATATTACAAAAAAGGAGAAAAATAACAGAAGCTTCTTCTCGATGAAAATATTACAAAAAAAACAGGAAAACCACTGATCGAATTCAACGCTTGCCATACTTTTTGTTGATCGAATTGGCATAAGCAAATGTCTTTACTCTGTACTGTTTACTTTTTACTCTTAACATTTTACTCTTAACTCTTTCCTCTCTACTCTTTACTCTTTACTCTCTTTACCCTCTTTACTCTCTTTACTCTCTTTACTCTCTTAACTTTCTTAACTTTCTTAACTTTCTTAACTCTCTTTACTCTCTTTACTTTTTACTTTCTTTACTCTTAACTCTTAACTATTAACTCTTACCTCTTACCTCTTACCTCTTAACTCTTAACTCTATACTCTTTACTCTTTACCAGGGTGGCCAGCGAGTTTCCATTTTCAAATTCCCGGTTTTTTCCCGGTTTTCCCGAATGAAATTTTATGGTTTCCCTCGTTTCAAAATGTTCATTTGACAAAAACTGAAGATGTGTTTATGCAAGTTGAATGTAAAAGTGTGAGAGGACTTACTTCTTTTTAGTTCAATCTTGAAACTCAAAAGTTATTTGAATTATGGTGATCGTAATACGGTAAGAAAATAAATCCAGTTGTCCAAACCTCAACCGAAAATTGTTACTTTTTTTTCAGTCTTTCATACCATCTAGGTTTTTCAAAAGAGGAATTGCTATATTTTTACTATTCGCATTGATAAATCATAGTTTTGATATGATGCCATATAATACTTTTAAAATTTTAAGTTGAAATTCTAAATTTTTCTATTGAAATCTATAGACTAACGTTCTGATATTTTTTCTTCTAAAGCTCTTAAAACAGATTCAGATGAACCTTATTCATGATAAACAATCTAATATTTTATTTCGGTTCTCATGTTGAATACTGAATCAATTGGATACCTTTAACATTTTTATTAGAATGCGCTTAGTTCTAGATTATATGTCCTATCTCAAAAATGCATGTTTTTATTCGATTTTCTATGTAATCACACAAAAACTTGTTCTCTAGTTACATATTCTGTCTTCTGTGCGTTTATCAATTAACCTAATAAAGGGTGGCATCTTTTTTTCCTAGCATTTTTCCCGCATGGGACAATTCCCAGTTTTCAAAAGTTAAAATTGAGCAAAATATTAAAAGAAAATATTCTCGCAACCAAATTAAATAAGTTCTTCGAGGTCATGTCGTTTTTCAGAAATTTAATTTTGATTTTTGAACTTACGTTTTTGACAGCTTTTCGTGTTTTAGTACATAATACGCAAACATAATATTTGATATTTTTTTAGAATTTTTTAAAATGTTTTCTTAATGAAATGAAAATTAGAAGTATGGATGATTATTTCTAATTTTTGAGGTACTGTAAACAAAATTGAAATCAGCTGAAAATAAGTAAAGCCACGTCAAAAAAATTCTCATTGTTCAATCTATTTAAAAACTACCATTGACCATTAGTTTTTTGTAATAATAGCTTTTCAGTAAATTTGTCAATCGAGGTAAGACTTCATGGCTAAATAACTGAATTCATATCTCTCGTTTAACGTTCTATTAAAATTAATTTTTTTTTTCATCAAATTATCCGATATTTTAGTCGGACTCTTCAAAATAACTCCCCCAGTGTAAATGAGTTAGATAGATTTCAGCTAATTTTTCACAGTTTCGTTTCAATATAACGGGTATTTATGGAAAAAAAAAATTAGCTCCTGATGCCGATTCGAGCTTCGTCAATTCTGGACTAGTGTATAATTCCAGTTATAAGATAGATGATAAGCTTGAATCTTAGTTTTTGAGATGTGGATTCAATAGAAGACTGTCCGATTTCAACATATGAATTCACAACACAATTCAAATTTTTTAATTTCCGTTCACTTATTTCTTCATTCAGCTTTTTGAGTTATATTTTTTCCAAATATTCGCAAAGAAACTAACTTGGTAAAACTAACTACCAAGACTTAACGTATTAAAACATCACAGTTGTAAAACGTTTATTTAATTTAAAAACATTTTTATATTCACTGCAGTGCACAATATGCTTGAGCAAAGAAATAAGCTAAGTTTGTGGTCGAGACATCTCGATTTTTCAAATATTCTCGACTTTTCTCGGCATTTTACTAATTAATATAAAATCCCGACATTTTCATGCTCCTTCCAAATGGTTAACAATCTTGGAATAAACGACTATAGATTGTAAACTTTCTAAGAGAAAGTTCAGTCATGATGATATGGATGTATTTTAGGATTTAATAAATCATACAAATTTTTCCCGGTTTTGATTTGAAATTCCCGGTTTTTCCCGGTTTTCCCGGTCTCATTTTAAATTCCCGGTTTTTTCCCGGTTTTCCCGGTTTTCCCGGTTCGCTGGCCACCCTGCTTTACTCTATTTACCCTCTTTACTCTCTTCACTCTCTTTACTCCCCTTACTCTCTTTACACTCTTTACTCTAATTACTCTCTTTAATCTCTTTACTCTCTTTACTCTCTTTACTCTCTTTACTCTCTTAACTTTCTTAACTTTCTTAACTCTCTTTACTCTCTTTACTCCCTTTACTCTTTTTACTCTTTACTCTTAACTCTTTACTATTAACTCTTTACTCGTTACTCTGTGCTCTTTATTTTCAACTCTTTACTCTTTACTCTATACTTTTTATTCTTTACTCTTAACTCTTAACTCTTAACTCTCTCTTTACCCTCTTTACTCTCTTTACTCACTTTACTCTCTTCACTCTCTATTCTCTCCTTACTCCCTTTACTCTCTTTACTCTTTACTCTTGACTCTTGGCTCTTGACTCTTGACTCTTGACTCTTGACTCTTGACTCTTGACTCTTGACTCTTGACTCTTGACTCTTGACTCTTGACTCTTGACTCTTGACTCTTGACTCTTGACTCTTGACTCTTGACTCTTGACTCTTGACTTTTGATTCTTGACTCTTGACTCGTTACTCTTTACTCTTTACTCTTTACTCTTTACTCTTTACTCTTCAATCTTTACTCTTTACTCTTTACTCTTTACTCTTTGAGAAACTAGAAAGTGTTTTCTATTGCCGACAGGTTTACATACACACGCACAGCTCATCTTGGCTGGTGGTTTTTTGCCATCGGTTGGAAACAAAGAATGACATTTGACAATATCCTTGCTGGCTGATTATTTCCACCATGCTTTGTCTTGTGTTAGGATATGGGATATGTTTTGTTTGTTTTTTACAGACATGTGCAATGCGATTGCGTTGGGAGGACAATCCCAGTTATGAGAAAGCTTGTTAATGCCAGTCCGGCATAGAATCTGATACCGATAATTCCACCTTCGAGGAAGTTCATTATTGGAGTAGAATCTAATTTGTGGGTGTAGGTACATATTTGTCGATTTGTTGTCGCTTCTTACCTACTCCGTCTTTAGACGAGGTTTGTATTTCATCTCTTTCACCTAACATAGAATAAGATTTTTTCTCAAAAAATCTATACAGAATGGTTGTAGCTTTAAGATCTTACTATCAATTATCTACCTTGTATTAAAGCTGACGGATTTCACGCCAAATCGACACGAAGTTGGCATGACTCTCTCAGAATTCAAAGAATCTTTGTGTACCTAAATATCTTACTTACTAAAACAACTAGGCATACTTAGTTTTCCCTAAAATTATCTACACTAACATATGAAAAGGGCCAAACTTTTCAGGCAAACATTTTATAAACATTTTTAGCTGGAAAATTACAATTTCTACTCAAATGTTGTTTATGAGAGGGTTTTGGAAAAATGATTCATTTTTTAGAAAAAAAAATGTTTTTTTTTTTTGAAATTCTGTACTGAGAAAAATGCATTTCAAGAACTAAAACTCAATTTCCCAAAAAATGCCACCTCAGAATTTGTTGCAATTTTTATCCAAGCCGGGTAATAATATGGCCTACAAAAATAAAGTTTTTCTATTAAATTCTTTTTCTTGATTTTTTTGAAAATTATAGAATTTATTTTTTCAGTGTACATTTCCAACCTTTAATTCAAAAACAGCTTCTTTGAACTGATTGTACTGATTTCAAAGAAATAAGAGCTTCGATTGTAATAATTTTACCATCAATTATTACAATCGAAGAAAGGGAAATCATACACTGAAAAAAATGCAAACTAAAAACTGAAAGTCGATTTAAAAAAAATGGAAATACTATTACAACTTCAATAGAACTAAATGACTGGGTATAATGATCGATCAATCGGAGCCTCTAGAATCATTGCGATAATATGTTTTATGTTAGTTCTTATTTTGAAATAGGCCCATAGTCAATGGATTACTATAATGATCTGCTTAAATACATTCTATCATTATACACTCAAGAAAAATTTATTTTTTTAATTTTCATTTTAACCTTCCAAAGTCGTTCGGGTCAATATGACCCGAAGCGCACATTCAAATCATCATAACTCTTCGAGAAAAAATCGCAAAAATTTGATTTTAAAAACCTCCCTAGGGAATCACGAAATACACAATCTGTAGTATCAGGCAACTTCCTGTGACCACCGGAAGTGCTCGCTCAAAAAAATCCGTAATTAGGCTGTTCGGGTCTATATGACCCGAGAGTTTGCGTAAGTTCCCCTGGCCGCAAATATTGACCGATTTCGATGAATTTTAATTCATTGTACAGAAAATTTATTCTAGTTTCTCAATATTGAAAAATATAGTCAAAATCTTTTACGAAATCACCAGTAGCTGATTCCGAATGAAAAAAGTCCCGAAAAAGAGCTCTTTTTAGAATGCCTATAACTTGAGACAGGTTCCAAATATTGCGCTGATTTTATAATATTTGAAATTGTCAAGAATAAATCTAGCCATGGATGTATAAATTTTTGGTGGTCCAAAGGATGTTTTGGCCGCTATCCCGGAACTTCCGGTAGAAAAAATTCTTACTTCAAAAAAGTCACCCAATTTTGGCTTTGCATTGCTGTATCTCGGTTACCAATGGATCGATTCTCTAAATTCAAATTTTAGTTTTTTTTCGTTAACTTTATTGTTATTTTCGTAGAACATAGTTGGTTCCTCAAAAATCTCAGTTGATCAGTATATGGTAATGAAACTCACATCTTTTTTGTCATTTTTCAAACTCCCCCTCGTGTCGGTGGGTTTACGCGATTTTGTTAGCGTGATTTCTCTAAAATTTGAACTCAAATAGGTCACTTTTTATATACCTAGAGATACATTAGAATCTCCTCTTTCGATGGACATACTTTTTGTGTGGTGTTTTGAAAATTTGTAGCAACGTTTTTCGAATTTACTGAATGCTGCCAGATTTCAGCCAGTTTGGCCCACGTTTTCAGCAGGTTGATGTACAAATCTCGCACCCCTCACGTAGCCGCGGGAGAAACAAATCCTTTAGCTCTCTTTTTGTCGCTCACCAAATCTACCACCCAACCCAGCAGCAGGAGGAACTGCCGTTTCGCCGCGTGGTTTGTTGATTGATTGTGCTGATGCTGATAACGAAATGAATGCTTTATTGTTGTAGGAATTGCTTGAATCTTTTTTGATTTATTATTTTAATGGATGGGCAACATTTCTAAAGTTCACGTCCATGATTTCAGATTCAGATTACAGATTTCAGATTGCAGATTTCAGATTTCAGATTCAGATATCAGATTTAAAATTCAAGATTCGATTTCAGATTCAGATTTCAGATTCAGATTTCAGATTCAGATTTCAGATTCAGATTTCAGATTCAGATTTCAGATTCAAATTTCAGATTCAGATTTCAGATTCAGATTTCAGATTCAGATTTCAGATTCAGATTTCAGATTCAGATTTCAGATTCAGATTTCAGATTCAGATTTCAGATTCAGATTTCAGATTCAGATTTCAGATTCAGATTTCAGATTCAGATTTCAGATTCAGATTTCAGATTCAGATTTCAGATTCAGATTTCAGATTCAGATTTCAGATTCAGATTTCAGATTCAGATTTCAGATTCAGATTTCAGATTCAGATTTCAGATTCAGATTTCAGATTCAGATTTCAGATTCAGATTTCAGATTCAGATTTCAGATTCAGATTCAGATTTCAAATTTCAGACTCTAATTTCAGATTCCGATTCAAATTCCGATTTCTGATTAAAGTTTCTGATTAAAATTTCAGAATATTTGTTACTTGAATCATAGATTTTGTGTCTACTGCAGTAGACACTGCTTGAAATAAAAGAAAAGAATTATGATAACATTCAAAACAAATGTATCACTGAAGAATTCTAAAATTCAGAAAATTCAGAAAAGAATCATGATAACATTCAAAACAAATGTATCACTGAAGAATTCTAATGATAAAATATCTAAAAAGATTCAAGAAGCTTATTTCAATTTGGAAAAATAATCTTTCTCTATAATCAAAACATTTACTACGCAAAGAGGCATTAGCATCAGCACAATCAATCAACAAACCATGCGGCGAGACGGCAGTTCCTCCTGCTGCTGGGTTGGGTGGTAGATTTGGTGAGCGACAAAAAGAGAGCTAAAGGATTTGTTTCTCCCGCGGCTACGTGAGGGGTGCGAGATTTGTACATCAACCTGCTGAAAACGTGGGCCAAACTGGCTGAAATCTGGCAGCATTCAGTAAATTCGAAAAACGTTGCTACAAATTTTCAAAACACCACACAAAAAGTATGTCCATCGAAAGAGGAGATTCTAATGTATCTCTAGGTATATAAAAAGTGACCTATTTGAGTTCAAATTTTAGAGAAATCACGCTAACAAAATCGCGTAAACCCACCGACACGAGGGGGAGTTTGAAAAATGACAAAAAAGATGTGAGTTTCATTACCATATACTGATCAACTGAGATTTTTGAGGAACCAACTATGTTCTACGAAAATAACAATAAAGTTAACGAAAAAAAACTAAAATTTGAATTTAGAGAATCGATCCATTGGTAACCGAGATACAGCAATGCAAAGCCAAAATTGGGTGACTTTTTTGAAGTAAGAATTTTTTCTACCGGAAGTTCCGGGATAGCGGCCAAAACATCCTTTGGACCACCAAAAATTTATACATCCATGGATAGATTTATTCTTGACAATTTCAAATATTATAAAATCAGCGCAATATTTGGAACCTGTCTCAAGTTATAGGCATTCTAAAAAGAGCTCTTTTTTGGGACTTTTTTCATTCGGAATCAGCTACTGGTGATTTCGTAAAATATTTTGACTTTATTTTTCAATATTGAGAAACAAGAATAAATTATCTATACAATGAATTAAAATTCATCGAAATCAGTCAATATTTGCGGCCAGGAGAACGTACGTAAACTGCAGGCCAAATTTCTCAAAAATAGATTTGTACGGAAATTTTGCGAACGGCTTTGGAAGGTTAAAAAAATATAAGAAAGTTTTTGTTAGAAAAACTTTTTATTCTTTAAGAGTGTTCACTTTGCGATGTCCAGAAGATTTGAAGACTACATTATTTCTCACCACTAAAAAAAAATCTTCGATTTCTGAGAAGGCCATTTTTTTTAATCAACTTTAAGATTTCAGTTTGCATTTTTTTTTTCAGTGTAGCATTTCCACTTACTTTTACCATCAATTATTAACCCTTCATTTCATGATTTTTTTTTATTTTTCCTTAAAAATAATTTTTTACAGTTGGTAATGATGAATACTTCAAGAAAAAAAATTAAAATGAATTACGATTTTTCACTTTTTTCATACATTAATTGTTGCAAATTTGTTACTTTATGAAACGAAGGGTAAAAAAATCGAAACTCTGATTTCTTCGTCATCAGTGAATTAAAGGTTGGAAATCTACACTGAAAAAATAAATTACATGATTTCCAAAAAAATCATGAAAAAGTTTTTGTTAGAAAAACTTTTTATTCCCATAAATACGCACAAGTTGCTATGTATGGACCACTTTTAGGCTTTATTATTATTCATCTTTGAAAGAAAAATTCAGCAAATTCTGAGATGACGTTTTTGGGAAATTGACTTTTAGTTTTTGAAATGCATTTTTTTTCTCAGTGTAGGATATTAAAATATTTTTTGACAATATTTATTTCTAAAAATTCAATAAATTTTAGAAATCTCTTTCGTATACCAAATTTGTGTAGGAATTGTAATTTTGAAGCTAAGAATTTTCATTGAAAATTGGCCTGAAAAGTTTGGCCCTTTTCAAATGTTAGTCTAGATCTTTTTTGGGAATACTAAGTATGCCAAGTGCCTTAACTGCGTGACACACAAAGTTTCATTAAATTCTGAGAGGGTCATGTCAGATACTGTGTCGAATTGGTACGATATCTGTCAGGTACCAAAATAATATTTTGAGCATTTTAAAAAAACACGATAAATGAAATATTTCAAGAATTTCCTACAATTTCTTCAAAAGCAATGATAACACTGTAATATGTTGGAAAAACCGCCATAAAACAACAATAATTAAAAAAAACAAATGGCTTGAAAGGTATAACTTAAGTTCAGACGTTTTTAAAATTCTAAAACAGCGTGAATTTGACACACTCATGGTGATCCTGGCTGTTAAAGCTAACTAAGATGACTTTAACGAATCTGAGATATTGGTTTGACAATCTTGTCCAATATTAGATGCTCTCCCAAAAAATATAGACACAATTTAGTACGAGTTAATAGATTCCCTCACGTCATATTTTCCATGATACCAGTCGGAGGAAGCACGTCTGTGGGACTTTAGGATACTCTCAATGGATCTATCTAATGTTTTTCTCACCTCAAACGATAACTAAAATCTACAACTTTGAGATGAAATTTAGCGAATCGCGTCCCTCAGCTTGCCTTTCAAAAATTTCACACAAGGAAATAGCGGTGAGTCCATGCAACCATGGTGCCGGGTAGACAACTTTTTCAAATGAATTCGCGTTTGAGCGATTTTTAATCAAGTTGTGCTAAAGTTGAAAACTTTCGGACGCTCATTTGACGCTTTTCAGAAAAAAGGACTTTCGGCAAGAACATCTTCCCAGAAATTTAACTCCTCTCTAGCCCTCTACATCCACAATGAGATGCAACTTCGAATCGCTTCCAACAAAACTTGCGATCGACGCTGGAAGGCGGATGGCGGCCCCGTCGTCGCCATAATTGATGGATTGCTGCAGCATTTTGCAAACTTGATCGCTGCAGCAGCACCCAAAGGAAGCCATTTGACTGCAAGCCGATGACGATGAAGAATGGGACTCCATAATGCTCAATTGTGCTTGTTTACACCGATCGGTATTAACGGCTCGTTCAGAACATCGATTCTCATTATAATAGTCACCGTTTGTCGTTAAGCGGCTGCAGCAAACGTTTCTGAATCCCGATCAATACAGGCATTGCTTACATCAACGGGGTCGTTTGACAATAATTGTGCTGGTCATTGCACGACACCGGCCTCAGACATACATATGTGCTACGTTGATCATTATTGATGAATTGAGAAGATTGTTCCCAAGTGAGAGACACGCTGCTACTGTGCTGTGTTGTTTTGCCAACCGACCGTTTCGTGTGGGCAAATATTTACTCATCTTCAACTCTGGCAAAACCGGAAAGTTTGTCGCGAATTCGATTCGCCATGGGCGGCATCGTCTTGGCGTGTCGAAGTAACGTGGAATTTCTAGGTGTGTTCCGACGCTTCTCGAAGTTGTTGGATTCACAATTCATAGAAGGTATCTATATGTTTGGTCCATTAGCATCCATTCCGATCCAGTGCCAGTATCTCGTTCTCATGAAAGGCGAAGGGACAAAGAGACGTGAATGTGTCCAATTGCCGGGGATTCAGGCGCCGTGGCAAATCACGTCCATGCCCGGGCTCCGAATCGCACGCGATATTTCCGCGATCCAGCGAGTGTTGGATGACCAGAGGCGAACAAATTTATGTTGATTTATGGGAAAATCGCAGGCTCCATATTTTCGATCCGATCCTAGACGAGACGGCGGACGGCGAATTAGTGCATGATAGCCAGTCGTCGTTTTCAACTTCTAGGGAATTGCCATCGACGACGTCGTTGTTGCCGGAAAATTTCCATACAATTGACGATTGTGGGCTGGACCCGAGCGAGATATCCTCTAGGTGAGGTCAGCTTTCAGCGATCTATATGGTGTTTACTTTTCCGTAGCAGGGTCAGCTGAGGAGACAAGAACCCTGTGATACAGGAAACTTCAAATCACAGCTATCAAAATCCAATCCCATTTTGAAGAATATACGAAGGAAAACAATCATTTATTTATTTCTATATCAGAAGGTTAAATTTGGTACAGGTCAGTGAATATTCTGCTAGTAGGGGAGATACGGGCACAACGAGAACCCGAGGCATAGTAAGCACTCCTCTTTTCAACGAAAGTACGAATTTTCTCAAATAAATTTTCATGAGGAACAGTTTAGTAGTAACTATCATCTTCACAGAAATATTAAAAAAAAAACCAACGAGGTTGTCAAGTGACGAACATATTATAATTTTTGATCAGCGGAAATTAAGCTATAATGATCGGTAAATCATCTTTATCTTTAAAGTACGCACTGCATCATGATGTATACATTGTTTCCCAATTTTCATTAGCATTAAGTTTAAGATTTTTCGCTTAATCAAATTTAAAACGCATTTTTACTTTACCTCGTTGACTCGGGGCGTTTAGGTTTAGAGCGCCATTGATCGGGGCACGATGAACATTTTCTGCCGTATAATCTAGCAGCAAATTGAACACGATGAAGTCAACTGAGTTAATAGAGCCACGACTTACTAGTTCACATCTGACGATTTAGCCTATTGGTTAGATGTCGGAGAGGTAATCAGAAGACTAGAGTTCGATTCTTTGTCGAGGACATTTTTTTCCTTTACTATTCATGATCTAGCTTCAAAAACTGTTTATCAACTTTTGGCAAAAAAAAATAAAATGCACTGTTAAACGTTTTTGTCTACTTTTTCAAGTTATAGCCCGTTAGGAAATAGGCTTTTTTAGTGTCTGGGGGCTAAACAAAGAAGTAATTCACATATTATAGCTGTTTTCTTTGGTTAAATTAGCGTCCTTTTTAAGGTGGCCCCTATATGATCACGAATAAATTTAAATTGTTTTTTTTTTTCAAATTTTTATTTTAGCTACAGCGTGAATTTCTACAGATCTTGAAGCTTTTGTGTAGTAAAGAACTTCTAGAAATTTTGTACCGAGCCGTGTCTTGAAATCTCATAAACTTTGTATGAAAATGCTATTTTTCGTCTGTAGAAGAAGCTTGTCTATCTCGTCCAAAAACATGAGCAAAAGGCATAGAGGTGTGGATAATGAAACCTTGTAGGAAGGACATGTATTTCAACAAGAAAATTTGAGGAACAACTTCAATTTTTGATTCGAACCAAAAGTTCAGTTGATTTCAAATTTCAGTACAGAACATATTAAAAAAATTTTTAGATAGGTCAGCATGTATATAAAAAAAAGTTACACTTTACCATCTTTGTGGCAATCGTGTCATTTGAAATGCAGTTTATAGAGCTTTATAAAGATCACATTCTTTCAGAGATTTGAGTAGCGATTTTTCATGTGGGTCATCATTTTTTAAGATTTCAAAAACACTTCCCCTCATGTTGTTTTTCTCACGAGCTTCTTTGTATCCATGACAGTCGGTCAGAATATGTTGCGTAGTTTGATCGCCGCAGAGTTGACATATGGGCGGAGAACTTTTATCGAACAAGTGCGCATGGGTCCGTCTTGTATGGCCTATTCTCAATCTTAGGCCAGCATGTAATCTTTATTATAATCCCAAAGAGATTTTTTCGTCATATATTATTGCACAGGGTAGTAATTTTGAAAAAGGATTCTGGCTAAAATTCTTCCAAACATGGTAAAATCATAAAGCTTCAGGAGAATTTTGCGATGAAAGACGAACCAATAATTGATAAAATAATTGATTAAATAAAAAAAAACGGTGATCAACAATTCTTCTTTAAGAAGATGCATATCACATCTGGTCTTGATGGTATGCCGTTAAAAATTCGAAAATAATCAATTCTGAGCATAATCAGCCATTGGATGATAAAACCATCAAAGCTGTTTCAAAAATGAAATCAACTTTATTTAGGACGGCAAAACGTTCAAACTGATGCTGAATAAAAAGTTTCGGTTTGAAATTCCGTGAAATTTCCATACTTTTTCCCAAAAGTCAAAATTACTCACGATTTCCGAGAAAGTTGATTATAGATTTTAAATCTTGAATTTATGTCAATGTCTTAAAAATATTTTCTAGAGTTGCCAAAAAAAAAAATGATTGTTGAAATAGACCCGTGATTGATTTTTCCAAGGCTAAAAAATCGATCCAAAAATCGGAGATTTGAGTTGAAAAGATCGATCTCGCAAAGATCGATCCAAGTAAGATCGACCAGTCCTAGTTGAGACTATCAAAAACATTTGTCAAAATTCTTCCTGAGTGGTAAGGGAAATCCAGAATGCAAAATGCTACAAGCCTTTCCTTAAGCAATACCGTCAAACGGGGCATATTGCAACAGTAGGGCTACATGCAACATTTGAATACTACTTTACTTTTAAATTTTTATTTTAATATAATAAAATCGTGTTATCATTTAATGATTACAAAATGATGATGACATAGTTTCTCCCATCGAGAGACAATTTTTAAAAATTTTTGATTCTCATAGAAAAGTTAAAAAACTAAGCGATGGATGTACAAATTTTTACATTTTTCGATGCGTAAAAACAACTTTAAAAACTTTAAAAAAAAACTGACGGATTGGCTGATATCACCTACAAAGTTTATATTGCTTTATGAACCAACACTGTTGCGTTAAAAAAATATAAACACTTCAAGCAACAACTTTGACCAGCTTGCATTTCAGTCCGGGTTGATATTTTTTCATGAAATTTTCACAAAATCTATTCAACTATCTAACAAACACTCTACAGAATTTGAAGACTGTACTATGACCGGAAAAAAGATACAGCTACGGTTCATACAGTATCAGCTATTCTCGTGAAAAAGGGAAAGTTGATATTGCTTCACAAAATTCGCTGTATTTTAACAATTTTCATTGAAAATACTTGAAATTTGGCCAAAAGATGTAAACATGCTTGATCTAGTACCTGGCTGAGATTCATCAAAATCGATTGACGCGATCAAAAATGGGACCGGTTTGAAAATGTGGTTCATTATCGTCTAAACAGGCGATTTCATTGTTTTTATGACTTTTTTGGATTTGATTTGCATTTTGTGAGAACAAAATATTCAAGCAAAAACCAAAAAATGACATTCGTCGAACAAATTTTTGAGTTTTTCCATACAAAATTTCAAATAAATACCCGGGTACGTAAATCTTATTTTAAAAATCTGCAAAAAAATCTGTCATTAGTTTTGACCAAAGAGGAAACTCTTTAGTCTACACAGGGTTTTTGAAATTCAAACAAAGCTGCAAAACGACACACCCTATCAACCTTAATACGCTCTTCCGTGTCAATATAACACAATTGGAAGTTTGGCGGCTTGTAACTTTATTCGGGTGCATCCAAATAGAAAAAAAATCTTCTGGGATCCTAAATGAATTCTTGAAATATTTAATTTTGCATCATTACTTTTATCATGGACGCACCCTGAAAGCCCAAAAAAAACTCCCTAATTAGACCTTGAGTGTCAATTTAACACTCCTCGCTTCAAACCGCCATATCTCTTTCGCTTGTCAACAGATTTGCAAAAATTCTATAGTTTAAGACATCTCGTAATGTAACTCAAATATGAAGCTCAGACAATATTCAGCTACAACACTTTATTTTTGTGTTATTCAAAGTATAAGAAAAAAAATCCGAAAAACCATGTTTCGGAAAATCTCTAGTTCAGCTACGAAATGCTCAAAAAAAATTTGCTTGGTATCCAAGAAACCTGAAGTTGAAGAAAGACGTTGTGCACAAGGATTGATTTTTTTTAAGATCATAACGGAAAAAAAAATGTAAAAAAGTAGTGTGAAAACTGTATTTTTCGATCAATGAATCGTTAAATTTGTTTTAATCCGAGTAGATAAATTTTAAAAAGTGGATTGGAAAGTTTACGTAATTTTACAAATTTTGGCATCGATCCTCAAAATATGAATCATAAAATTTTGACGAATTTTTAAAAGTAGCTGTTTTTCGTACTTTTTGTCAATTAGCAATTTCTCAGATATTCTATAGGTTATGTTCAGCTTTCGGTCTTTCGGTCAAGGTTTACAACACTTTTTAGGTGTTTTTCATCCAACGTTTCGAATCAATATTTATTCTTCTTCAAGGAATCAAACATTCGTGCTATAGTCCGAAACAGATGCGCTCCTAAAGCGTTCATCAATCGTCGGTTTCTGGTTGCCCAATACTATAATCTGGCCTGGGCGGCGGCGCCTAATCCGTATTCCGAATGACGTCCGAAGCAAAACTTTATCCACTCGACTCGACAAACTGTGACAAACACTAGAACCAATATCAAAGAGCCTTTCTTGAGAATATAAATATATAGCGATAACCTTGCGTGAATACACTCAAAATTCAGTGCAAAGTTGACTTTGAGTGTAAGAATCCGGGTAATCAAAAATTGACAAAAAGTTAAAAATTCTTTAAAAAATCTGTGTTTCGTATTTTGAGAATATAAAGATGCCAAAATGTGTCAAACTATGTCAACTTTCCAATCCACTTTTAAAAATTTATTCACTTTGATTAATACAAATTTGACAGTTCATTGATTGAAAAGTACAGTTTTCACACTACTTTTTTACATTTTTTGCGGTCATGATCTTAAAAAAATCAAAAAATATATTCTTAAGCGCAACGTATATCTTCTAACCTTAGCTTTCTTGGACACTAAGTAAATTTTTATTCGAGCATTTCGTAGCTGATCTACAGATTTTTCCGGAGCTTGTTTCCTCGATTTTTTTTCTAAGATTTTTAAAACTATAAAATTTCTACAAATCGGTTGAGAAACAAAAAAGATATATTGGTTTTAGTCAGGACTGTCAAATTTACTCTACCGAAACTGTAACGGGTAAAAATTTCTGGGACGGATGAGGGTTAACCAGTTTGTGAAGTTCAAATGATAAAAAAATAAGAATCTTTTAGTATCATACAGAAGATTTTTTCTGGATTCCTATTATTTTTTTTTTAAAGAATCTTTGAATATGGAAAAACTTTTCACGCATAGTCCTTATACAGGAGCATCAAACATGGAAGGCAATCCTGATGCCTTAAAGGTAAAACCAACCGCCCGATCGAAAAAGCAGCAAAAGCAGCAACTTCAAGCGAGTTGCTCACTGATCGACCGCAGATATTTCTGTCGGGTTGGCGTCTCGCGCGCGGCAACTTGGTTTTGGTTTAGGACGAGCTACCCCGCAAAATATTGATGCGAGTAGTCAGTCGATCTCCGATAAGCCCGCAAGCCAAGTTTCGCGCACCAACATCATCGATCGGTTTGTTGATGTCGCCTAGCCTATGGATTGAAAGTTTAAACGCACCGGATCGATTTCGACAATTTTAGCGCAATGAAATCTGAGATAGCGCGATCGAGTTGCCTTCTCGTCTGGCGGTTTGCACTAGTTCTTGTTTGCACAAATAATGGACCGCCCTGACCTTGCCATTGCCGATTTCGATGCATTCCGAAGCAGTAAGTACGCTTCTGGCTTGCTTGCGATTCTGATGATTAATCACTGCTCCTCAAGCTACTATCCGAGTTGTCCCCAGTGAGTCAGAGTCAGTAGCGTAACGACGAAGAAAAATGTCGCTGCTCAGAAGGAAGAATAATGGAGCCTTCAGTAAAGCTCAAGCAGGAGCGAAACTGGAAACGAGCGAAAGCTTTCATCAGGGAGTGAGTTAAACCCAGATTTTGCCTTAGAAGGCACGATGAGTAGAAGTGATTCATCGTCCCCAAGGGCATTGTTACTTGGTATGATCACAACTTCCGTGATGAAGATTCATACTCATCTCAGGGGTAGCCTTAATAAGTACGGATAAATAATAGCAGAAAGCACGTTTGTCGAAATCTTCGATTTGACAGAAAGATTCAAACTTCTAGATTCAATTGATCAATATCAAGTCTTTAAGTCTTAAAACCTAAACAAAACATTTCCTTCATTCATAAATGGTCCAAATTTGACTCTTCCTTCTCAGACACCTTCGTAGGTGAATAAATATTATTCAATTATTTTGGCACACCCACTCGAAGGTCACGAGTACGCCCGGTCTGTCTGGGAGCGCATCTTGCCCCGGCCAAAAATAAAAAGGTGGAACAACGCACTACCAATATGGTACATTACGATATGGACAAAAACAACTTACAGAGAATACCACTTATGAGTCAAGGTCTTGGGCGCGCAGGCACCTGAAGTGTATTTGACTTTCGATCATTGTTGTGTCTCTTCCGAAAAAGGGGTGCAACCATTTTCCCCGCCCAGAGCTGTTTGGTGGGTAGAGCTTGAGCTAGACCACTGCTCTAGTAACTCCTAACCCAGTTGTGCTAAAAAAAACTGTGACTGTCCTCTATTTTGGCATAAATTTCATACGGAAATTTAAAAAAGTTTGACCCAGCTTAGGCGCGGTTTTAAAGCTGGCTCTTGGGGAGAGGGATGTTCCAAATTTTTCAAAAACTTCAAATATAAAGGAATGTTAGTATCTGGCGAAAAACGATCATTTTGAAAGAGCGAAGGGAGGAAGAGGGGTGGCGGATGGGGAGGAGGGCGGCTCAGTTTTAAATAAGTCTGAAAATAAGCTGCACACTGCTCCTCTTTCTCCCATTGAATTTTACTGAACAAAGTAAAATGTATTTCGAAATATATGAAATAAGAGATGAACATAGAAAACTTTAAACAAATTTTCTCCATATGTAGAGGAGAATGGGGATACTTGATCCCTTTTTCTTATCTTCATCTCTTTGGGAAAGTTTTGCCGATCGCCGTCTTTTGCATTTTCTGACAATGTATAATCTCAAGCTACAGAAGTTAATTCGATAAATGAATCCGTAGATGAACTAGAAACGTTTACGCGAGACCTCAAAAATTGTTATATTTTGAAAGTTAAAGGAGACTTCATCCTTTTTTAAAGGATACTTGATCCTTTAATCAGGGTGAGCTAAGCTTTGGCAAAAATCATGCAAAATCTTAAGACAAAAGCTTTGACTTTTTTATAAGTGGCAGACCAAAAAAAATTTAAAAGGTTTTCTACTATACTATATTCATTGCATTCTTAAAGGCGCAATTTTCTATTTTTCAGATGAAAGTACTTTTTGGGTCCGTTTTTATCAGCAAATTATTGGATAAATCTAAATCATTGGATAAATATAAAAAATTTCGTGCTAAGCAATGATCAACATATATTCAGAAGAAAAATATATCTTTTTGGACTCGAGGTGAACTCATAACATACATTTTGGGAAACTTTTTCTTAAAAAAATTGAGATGATATGGCATAATAAATTTATATTAAACTTTAACGATTGACATGTTGGAATAAATATTTTTATTTTAAATTTTTCGCGAAGGAAACATTTTAAAATGATAAAAAAGATCTAAAAATCACATTTTGTTAGGTTTTTTCTACACAAAGTGCAATAACTCAATGTTTTAATATTTTGAGATAACGTGTTAATTTTTTTGTTGTTTTTGGAAATTTTTTCTAGAACATTTGATCTATGTATGACATTCCAGTTTCGAGATATAACTTAGGAATCAAGTATCCTCTGAGATCAAGTATCCTCATTCTCCCCTATACTCATTTCAATATCCTTTTACAAAACGTATACATCCTTTTATACAACAACCAGCGAATCTATAATATTCTCTGCGGAAAAATGTTAATAAAAATAAAATTGTCTTAAATTGTATATCTGGTAGTTCAAAATTGTTAATTTAAATGCTTTTTGAAGAATTTCTCGTTATAAATGTCATTTTACAAATGAAAATAATACACACGTTATTGAGAGATGAAAAGTTGTTTGAATTTTTTTTTTCTGAGCTACTGAATATCAGCTACAAAATTTACAATTTTCATTCTACTGAAACGAAGCACCTCGAAAGGAAGATTTGTTCATTTTAGTATTTGATTCTGAAAATTTTGATCTATTTCACAACTTTGTTGAAAGCTGAAAAGCACATTCACTCACGCATCAAAAAATATCCAAGATCGATTATGGTTTAATTTTTTTTTTTTTCATAATTCCCGTATTGTATAAATCGGGGAAACTTACTTAATTTTATAGTTTTTTCGCCAAGAAATTACAGTAAATTACTTTCAGGCTTCAGAAAAATTGATCATTTAATTAAAACCTTTTTTTCTAAATATTTTTGATATTATTTCGATCCAGAAATGTTGAAAATATTTCTCGGCGATTTCAGTCTCAAAATATCATAAAACGACGTTAATTTACGACATCCAACGTTACGGTATGTTTATTTTGCCTTTATCAAGGAATCTGGCCAGTTGAATTGCCATTTTTGATATTTACACTTTTACTAAAAAGTGCACAAATTTCAATGAATTTTACCATGTATGTTGATTTCTTATTTTTCGACTGTATGTTTTGGTACTGTTAACGGCAAATCAGTTCAATTTTATTGAATCCAAAAACTTTTAATTTTAATCCAACGTTTAATCCAACACCTTCATCAGGGATCCCATGAGTAATGTGTAGTTAATTTTAACAATCAGTGAAGTGTATGGCATGTGTTTATTTCTTAGTAAGACAGGACACACTTTTAACATAGAGAAAACAAATGTAATAGACTCAATTTACAACAAACAAACTCTCAATTTCCTCGAGATGTGCCATATTTTCAGTACTACAAAAACAGTCAACCAGAGAACTGATGTCCAAAATCTCAACCCCATCTTTGCATCCGTTTTAGATTAGATAAACACAATTTCAAAAAGACCGATAAAAACTTGTCTAAAAAATATCGATATTCAGATAACAACGCAAGAGAATTACTCTAAACAATTCCACGTGAATATCCTAATTTGTGTTTAGTGTTAGAAAATTTAAAAATACAAATTTGAATGAAAGTTGAACTTATTATCATATAAGGCAGCCAAAAAAACATAATTTTACCAATTCACCACCACAATGTGACCCTACGCTTTTACTAAAGCAATTCAGAATAAACTATTTTGTAAGTAACGCTATAAACTAAGAATCAACACACACCATACACTTCACCAATTGTTAAAAATTAACTACACGTTACTCACAGGATCCCTGATGAAGGTATTAACCAACACCGAAACGTTGGATTACGAATAAAAGTATTTGGATTCAATAAAATTGGACTGATTTGCTGTTATTTAATCATACCTTTCATTTTCAAAAACAAAACCGGAAAGAAGAGCTGGTAGAAAAAAATACAAATTTGCATTCAGTGTCTCAAAATGAGTCCAAATCAGTTCTCAAATTCTTCACACCTCAAAAAATGTGAATTTTGTTTTCTTGTGTTATTAGGATATATTGACAGTTTTACACGAACACCACCTTAGCAGGAGGCCTCAGCCATAACCTCAAACCATGGGAGAACAGAATCGATTTTTGAGAAGGGCGCACGATAAACGCGTTTTTCCGGTACTCATATCGACAAATTCGCCCTGTGGAAAAACGATACACGGTGTTCGTGTTTTGATTTTTTTGGGCGTTCAGGGTTGCCAAGTGCATTGATATTTGGAAAATAATTATATTTTTTAATTGCATCGTTATTGAAAAACCTTTTCATAAGTACTGAGAATTTGTAATATTCCCGTAGATTTCTAGAAAAAAATGAAATGCAATTAAATGCGTAGAAATTGATTGCAACATTTATCTGAACGGAATAACAACTGCCTGTATCGCACACTTCAACGATGTGGCGAATTATGTGGATTTGTTTATAATAATCAGAGCATGCAGGAGATTATTTTCAAAGTCAACATAGACGGGCTTTCTTTAAATTACTTTTTTTGTAACAGTTAATGATCAAGCAGTATATGAAAACATATTTCATCTTCATCCATTTTGGGACGCCTCATAATGAATTCAAACGTTTAGCTGTTGACATTTAAAAAAATTAATCAATTCAGAAATATTATAATTAGTTGAAATCAAACAAATATTGATTTTAGTAACGCACCTAGCATCACTGGTGAGGCCGCCAGCAAATCAAAGTTTGAGGTTATGGCTGAGGCCAATTTTTCGCCAATACTATCGTCCGTATATACCCTTATAATTATGGATGAAAATTTTGAGTAGAGTAGTTTGTAGATATGAATTTAAATCTCTAACGCAAAACACCGATTCCTTTATATTAAAACAGCTTTTATAATAAGAATTTTATTTCTTTTTGGCTCTAAAAGACTCATAGGAAACGCAAAAGTTACAAACACACAATCTTTTTGTGATTTATTATAATCGAAATCTCTTGTGTTTCAACGTATTAACTTGAATTCAAAAAATCTTGAGAAGATTTTTAAAATTTGAACTCTTAATATTTTATATTCGATTTCTGTTTGGCACTACTTGCATTTTTTTTTCACGGTTATCCATAATATGACTGTTTTATGTCTCAAACAGAATTAAAATAAATCGGAATTAAATTTAGATTTTTATTTCTGAAAATTTCATTCCAGGTTCAATTAAAAGTTTCATAATTTATATTTGAAAGATGGAAAGTTTGGGGGGAGATAAATTCGTGCAAGAGAATCTTTACTGTGATTCAGAACCACAATTCTTATTTTGCAATCTTATCATGGAATCCTTGAAAACGCAAGTGAAAATAGCACTGCATCTAATTTTGGAATGAGTAAGGCTTTACCCAGCAAACATTTTTGTAGCTAAATTTCTGTGCTGTTATAATATACGTTCCATCACATACATTTTAAAATGATCGTATGAAAGTTGAAATTAACAGCATTTAGCTACCAAAGTGGAGGCCTTATACACACATAAATTTCATTTCTTCCAAAAGCGACGAAAACAACATCAATTAGGCGTTATCCGACACTTTAATCGAACCTATCCCAAGAATGCACAAGAGCAAAACATTTTTCTCTCATAGCCTTCCAATCGTTGCCAGAGACAATATTTTGGTCAAATAGATATTACTCAATTCTCATCTGATTATTAGCCATCTGGATGCAATGCTGATTGCAGAGAGAGCATGACGATGATTTTATCACTTGAAGCACACGCGGGAGCAAATCATTTCAAAACTTACAAACATGGCGGATTTTCTATTATATCCGATTTAAACTAACTTCAGACGACATTTTATACGATCTTTTCAGTATGCAGTTGAAATTGCGTTTCGAAACACCATTGTAAACGACAGGGCCGTAAGAAGAGCTCATGGGGGTCAATTTCGGTGACCTTTTTTTTCTATGACATTTTTGCTCAAATAATGCATATGAATTAAATAAATGATTTTTTTGATTATTTTTGAATACTATTTGATTATTCATTTTAAATTCGTTTTTCAAGTTAAATAGAAACTAGTTTTTGGTGTTAATGTTTTTCGATGGTTGAAATCTGAAGTCTGCATCAAAATCTGGTGAACTTAACTGGCCAGCTTAATTTTGCTTATTTAATTTGAACTTACAGTAAGTTTTTTTCTAAGAAAGCCTTAAATTTCGAAAGAAAATTCGAAAAATAAATCCAATTTTCAAAGGTAAAGGGAATGATTAAAATTTTGCATTCCCTGGAATTTTTTGATGAGAAGATACATGTTTCTTTTTCATCAATTAATTTTCATTAGAAGTAAATTTCTGCATATGGATATTTTAAATGAACTATAATTCTACATAACTTTACCAGCTGAATTGTGCAAACGAACTGACATTGATTAAATTCCAAAATCGAAGTAACAATCAGAATTTTTTTTTTTTTTTTTACTTTATTCGACTTTATTACGACCGAAGAAGTTTGAGAAACTGTTGACGGTCTTTAAAACGGTGATACTATTTTTAGTGCAGTGTGTGTTTGCTTTTCCTTAAATACTACTTAAGTTTAAAACTCTCTTAACTGCCTCTAGGGGAAAGAGAAGGAAGGAATAGGGAATGGGGATTAGGATAAATGTTTGGAAAAGGAAGGGTAAAGGATGGATTTGGGGTGATACTTTAATTTCCCACGCCAGGTTGCACACGGTTGTGAAGACCATTTCCTGTCCTCTCCTCCCAAGAGCCCATGGTTATGACAAGGTTTACCGCGCTTGTCACGCGTTACTTTTGTGGCAAACTGTTTCTTGGGAGGTCCGTGCAGTATAGATTTTGGTATTTGGTTGTAGAAGCATAGTAAAATCACACCCCTCCACTAGCCATACTATCTATGTACAGTGTGGTTTCGTAAGAGCGGGAGGACTCTACTGTGCTGATTTTCGTTAAACGGGTAATTGTTTTGATTAAGGTTTAAGAATAATTTCACTTCTTTTTTAAAACTCAAAAAACTGTGTAAACATTTTAGTTCACTTGGAAGTGAGTTGAACATGCTAACTCCTCTATTCACAACACTTTTTTGGGCAAAAGTGGTTCGTAGTCTTCTTGTTAACAGATTTATGTGTGCCGAACTTCTAGTATTATGACTATGAGATTCAGATGTAAGGGAAAAATCTAGTTGATGTTTGATAAGATTGTTTAAAACTTTGTATATGTACTGGCATAGTTCAAAGATATTTAGCATATCCAGAGATAGCACTCTTGAATTATAAAGCAGTGCAGTTGGATGTAGTAAGGGAAGATTTCTTATCATCTTGATAGCTTTGTTTTGTAAGATTCGTATTGGTTGCAGATATATATTAGCACAACTGCCCCATATAGAGTTCATATAGGTAATATGGGAGTGTATATAGGCGAAATAAATTTTCCAAGCTGTTGGTTCAGTGATTATTGAACGTATTTTCCTCAAAGCAAATACATACGGGGTTATTTTGGTGCAGACGTGTCTAGTATGTATGTTCCATTTCATGTTTTCGTCTATTAACAAACCTAGGTACTTAACTGAATTGACTCGTTCCACTGGAGATCCGCGTAGCGAAATCTGCAGAGTTTGTGAATTTCCTCGGAGACTGAATGTCATGAAGTTGGTTTTTTTTAAATTCATTTCCATGTGATTTGAAAGAAAGAAATTCATCAGTAATTCTAGGTCGAATCTTGCAATCATTTGCAATTTAAATGCTTACCGAAATATTCATCTTGATAATTTTATTTTGATTGTGGAACTCATTTACGAGCTGAATCTGAATCTGAATTTTAAATTTGGATTAAAAATGGGAATTTTCAATCTGTTTCGTAAATTCAATACTTTTTCTTAAATTCTGTAAATTTAAAAACGCATCTATATACATAGGTACTAGGAAAATTTAAAGTTGCTATAGAAATTTAAACATTTGCGAGTATTTTGTACCGGTTTTTTGGCATGAGCAAAATGAAGACCACTTCAAATTTATATGAGAGCGAGTAGATCTAATAGGCCATTTAATCGACTTTCGCTGTAGACTAAATAATTTTTGTTGTCAAATTGATTGTCTTTAGTGAAAATTGAAATTCATAGGAGGTGAGTTTAATATAAACCAACAAATCAAAAGGCTGGATAAATCATACCCCACATCCTTTTGCTAACATGACAATTTGTTCATTGAACTCGGAAGTACAAAAATGATTCCCAAAAAAGTGGGTTAAAAGAGTACCGACAAATTCGTGGGCGCAAGTCCGATGAACGTTCCAAGATCCTAACCAAGGTTAAAACACTTAATTTGCATGTTCCGTTAGCACAGAAATAGGCGAAACTAACTCGGTGTCTTTAATGATCACCGACTACACAATCGTGGGCATTTGCAAACTTTTACGACTCGATTTGTGTTTCGTGTTTCTTGTTTTTTTTTTGGTCGATGTTGTAAACTTCATTCAAGTTGTCCATTTCTGGGCGATGGTTTTGCATTAGCTAAAGATTGCTCTCCACCGACATGAGCCACGTTAAGGTTTTCCGTTTGGTAGAGGGCAATGAACCCTCGAATGATGTGGGCTCTTGAGCACAAACGTTAATGCAAATGATAAATAATAATTTAATTTTAAGAAAATTAGTAGCACCCTTATAAAAGCCTGATAATGTAGATAAGTAAAAAAAAACACAAAGGTACTAAATTATTGACCGAGTTTATCTTTATTCAACTTACCAGAGCTGAATGATCGAGGATCTCTAAACAATCTTGCACTGCAAGATCCGGATGCAGCCGCAAAAAAATTGAATACAAAACCCCAAAACCTCAATCCCATATAATTTATCCTCCCAGTAGCAGCAGCTGCACAACTAAGTAAGTAAGTAAGTAGCTTAAACCTGCAGCACGAGAGATGCAATCGGCCAAACGTCGACATCCGGCGACCACATTGTTTATTTTCCGAGAATTCATTCATCATAGACAGTGAGCTAGCTGCTGTGCTTCGTTCATGTTCCTCCTCCAGTTATTAGCTTCCCATATTCGTCTGAAATGACTGACTACTGATGCACCCGACAAAAACATGGATTTCTATTTCAGTTGGCTTCCTTGAAAAAAAATATGCTTCGTGCTTATTGTTTTGATGATTGTTTATCTAAACAAACAGAAACTTTATAATACCTGCCCAGATGATCCTAGAACTTAGGAAGATGCATTTTAAAATACCAGTTGAAAATGAACGAAAGAAACCCGAAGAAGCTTAGGAATGACTCAATCGGTTTGTTGTAGCAAGTTAAACTTTGGTCCGGTAAAGGTCAATCCGGATCATCAAACGAAACACCCCCGTACAGAGTAATTTAGTGTGAAAAAAAAACTGTAAACCCTATCTCGCCCGAACAATTGCCGAAATTAACGTCGACTTTATGGCCCATTAAATCAGAGAGACGAAGGCGGCACTTTAGATAGGGGCTAAGTGCGAATTGATTGAATGCTCTTAATTAGGCGTGGAATCTACTTTTCCTCACTCCCTTTACGTTTTTCGCCTAAGATTCCTCTCCTAGAATAAAACCGAAACCGGAATGACCCTGGCGGATGATTTTTGCACCCCAGTCTCCCCCAAAAGAAACAGTGCGTCTAGATTCGAATTCATTGTCGAAGAAGTTTTTGTGTTTGTGTGATGATGAGAACAAATTGATTTTATTAACCTTCTTATGTTGCTGGTCAATCGACGTCGTGGTAGGTCCGAATCTTCTTCGGCAGTAACGAAGTCTTGTATCTCTAGAAATATTTCATTGCTTCCGAGAGGTTTCAGTTCTAGGTGATTCCATGAGGCGAAAAAATGATGCTTCCTCAATCAAACTTCGCAATGGGGCGAGTTTCTCATGTGTGAACTGGAATGTGCAGGTCATGATTTACGAGCTTCAATCGAATTTAACGCGTACGGATTTGACTGAGTTTAAGAGTGAGTATGAAGATACGATGACTTTGATATACGATTTTGAAGGTTTAGCAATTTTGAGACAACTGAGTTTCCAACTAAACAAAGTTGATTAGGAAAACGGACTCATTCCTCATTGCCAGATATATCGGAAACAATTTTTTAGATCGGTACCAGATTTTTCACATGCAAACATTATATTGCTAAGTCATTTCAAAGAAAATTTCATCAACTTCCATTCATGTATTGATAACCTGATCACAAAAACAGTGTTCCATTTTTTTTCGAGTACAGTCTTTATAAAGAGAGAGCCTTTTTCAATGACATCCATACTCTACACGAAAGACGAGGATTTGTTCTCAAATTAATTTGAGCTTGTTATTCATATTCATCAGCTCTCATAGGAAGTTATGAACTCTATCTTATCATTCACAAGCAGTCTTCAAAGAGCAACCCATGTGCGATGTGTAGATAAGTTCATAAACACACTTGAACTCTACCATCATAGTACGTGTTGAACTTTCTCATTTGTAAACATATTTGAACTCAAGTGTAGTGTGCAAGATCGAGTTCATGTTCAAAATGAGTACGCACTCGCATGTTTAGAATGCAATCACAGCAATCAAGCATTGGTATAAATTATCCTGTCCACAGTATTTGTTTTGAATTTGACTATTTACAATGAACTTCTAATGCACTGCGACGTTCGAAGTTTTTGTGAGTGATGGTATCAAGTAGATTGACCGGGTCTCCATATCTAATGAGGATCACAGATTATGATCGTGCTGAGAAGATTGTTACGGAGGCGGTCGGGGAGGACTCAAGGAAGGATATAAGGCGATCATCGAGCTGTATCGTAAATTTTAATGCCTTATGAGAGCTTTTTTAATTATTCATTTAAACATTTTTTAGATAAGCTGTGATAAGAAACGGATTGTATGAAATCATTTTCGATAGAATCTGGCTGATTCAGTGTTGGGTGATATTACTTCATTTTCCCCCTTGATTCGAAGATGCTATTAAGGCGCCCCCTCAAAAACGACAGACGAAAATTTGGATCTGGAAAGTTTAGTCTAGGCCACTACTCGGCAACCTTTGAAGTCGGAAGATCCTAAAATTGAAATATTTCAAGTTAATCAGTATAGTAAGAAAAAATAATAAAAAAAAATACGTTGAACATTACTTCCCGGTTCCACACCCCCCCCGAATTGATATAATCAGATGGCACATTTTGTTCCCCTTTATTATTGTGCTTATTACATTAACGAACACTCAAATTCTTTCATACTATGTTATAAGCTGATAATTTTTTTTTTTGAAAAATATCACTAGCTAAACAGCTTTGAATTACCCGAACGATTGAAAGATGAAAAGAAGAGAATGAGTTTTCATTAATAGGCGCTTCTTACTCAATGAATTATCTTGTTTCGAAAAAATTTGCATACGTGCCAAATTTCATGAAAAAACATGAACATTCTTCGAGATATTTCATGTTTCACATTGATTTGATAAAACTTTAAAACCTCTTTCTCCTCTTTTGAAATTGAGGAGATATAGATATAGATACTGTAATTGGTCGGCCTTAAATCAGACTTAGCTGAGTATCGTAAGGAAACTCTGGAACAACTGAATTTGAATCTCGTGTAATTCATATACGAGATAGAAATCGGAGCGTGTTCTTGTTTATGAACATCGAAGACTTCTTTCTTTCATAAGGCAATTGTGCCTAAAACTCAAGATTCTTGATCAAATACGATGATTTTCAGTTTGTTTAGCATTCCCCATCACAGGTTACATTTTTTTCTGTTACTCAAATGGTATCCAAGTTACAGAATCCAACTCAGCTCGAACACTGACGACTATTCTGTGTACAAATATCCATGTTCGTACCAGAGTGCAAAACATCGATGCACCCAAGTACAACATTTACGCTCGGGTTGCTTTTTTAAATAAATCTATGTATAGAAATGCATGCAAGCTCATGTTGAACTTGCGCCTAGAATTTTGTACCCAAGTTGAACTTGGGGCATGTTTTCGTGAAGACTGTTCACAAGATTTTTTTTACAAATATAGTAAGTTCCTGAATAAAAATTTATCAATTTTATTTTAACCACAAATACTCTAAAAGCACTTGCTCTTTTGGAGAAGCTCTCTGAAATTTTTAAGATGACAATTTTTCAAAATCCAATGAGTTCTAGACTGGGTTGCCAGACACCCTGATTTTTCTGTATAAAACAGACTTTTATACCCTTCGTCCAGATATTGGTCAGATACAGATTTTGTCCTGATTTTTGCTCATAGTGCACAGATTTTACAGACTTACAGAATTAAATGTTGAAATCAGTATTCATTTGTTATTTTCTAATTGGCATTTCATTCTTTAGGAAGCACAATTTGTCCGATGTTTCAGCCTTTCATCTTAGCATTCTTCAAGAGATAATTTGCATTTTACTCTATATGTTCCTGAATGTATACTATGTGAAGAGAATTCCTTTCGGATTTTAACCTATTTTAATAAAATTTTTAATCGCAGAGGTCGAAATTGAATAAAAACTGTTGGATTTTATCTGGACACATTTCTTGTAGCTTACTTTTAAATATCACTAATATCAATATATTTACAAGTAAGCTACAAGAAATGTGTCCAGATACATTCCAACAGTTTTTATTCAATTTCGACCTTTGCTATTGAAAAATTCATTAAAATAGGTTAAAATCCGCCAGCAATTCTCTCCACACAGTATACACTCAGGAACATATACAGTATAATGCAAATTATCCCTTGAAGAAAGCCAAAATCAAAAGCCGAAACGTCGGGCAAATTGTAAAACTCTGGAATTTGCATCCTAAAGACTGAAATGCCAACTAGAAAATAAAGAACAAAAAAATATCAGTCGTTATAAATTACCAAAGAAATCAGTATGTATTCGTGTATGTATTCGTATTTCACCAATAATTCCTTAAAACTTTATTTTTTAGTAAGATCAGCAGGGTACGAGGAAGAAAACTGTGTTTGTTATATAGTTCCTAACTCGTTATCTCGAAAACAGGGATACCAGTTGGTTTTGTCCAAAATCAGAACAGGATTTTTCAGTGAACCACATATTCTGCTTAAATTGCATACATAAAGGCGAAATACAGGTACTGCAGACGCCTTAATTTATGCAACTGAGACATGCAGAATCTGCACTTTATAAGGAAAAACACCATTGAAGTATTATTTGAACAAAAGATTATCATTGATTCAATGGTATTCAACTGTTTTATTCAGATTTGTTCGATATCTTGATATTTTAATCAGGTATAATTTAGACTTTTTTTTAAATCAGTAAGATTCAGTGCATTATAAAGACTGTTTAAAAAAAAAAACAGGACAAATCAAGACACTTTAAAAAATCAGGACGGTCTCTCGAAAATAAGGACAAATCTTAAAAAATCAGGACAAATCTAAAAAAATCAGGACAAATCCTGAAAAATCAGGACACCTGGCACCTTTGCTCGAAAACAACCAGAATAAAAAAAAACCATACAAAAAGTCAACCCCTTCCCACCTGCTCACATGCATCACCTAAACTCTTCTTTTGCACCAAATTCGCGGTGTTCGCATGTGTACAGACATACACAGACTTTTTCCCAAATTGCCCTGCTTTTTTATCTTCATCATCTGACACCCCTGGTTCTAGAGCTTTTCTCTCATCAGAGGTGCCAGGTGGTTTTGTCAAAAATCAGGACAACGCGGAGATAAAAAAAAGGATTTTTCAGGACATCACTAAACTGATGGAAATAACATAGAGCTCTGCTTAGATTGCATAAATAAAGGCGAAATACAGGTTCGGAAGACACCTTAAATTATACAACTGAAGCAAGCAGAACTTTGGCTAGCATGCAGTTTATATCGAACAACACCATTAAAATATCATCTGAACCAAAGATTATCATCGGTAAAACTATTTTTCTACAAATTTGTTTGATGTTCTCATCTTAAACTATAAGTTCAGTTATCATTTAGATATTTTGTTGAAAATCAGGTCATTTCACACACCATTTTTCGAAGTTCAGGACAATTCAAGCGTTTTTGAAAAATCAGAACGTTCTCTCTAAAATCAGGATAAATCCTGAAAAATCAGGACACCTTGCACCTCTATCTCCTATGAACTTATGAGAGGCGGATGAAACATATTCATACCCAGGGTTGCCAACAGGGGTGTCAGGTGTCCTGATTTTTCAGAATTTGTCCTGATTTTCGAGAGGCCGTCCTGATTTTTCAAAAACGCTTGAATTGTCCTGATTTTTGAAAAATGACCCTTAAAATGTCCTGATTTGTCCTGATTTTTCAAAAAATAACCCAATTATAACTAAATTTGATGAGAACATCAAACAAATCTTAAACAAAATAGTTAAACCAGTTAAACAAATGATAATATTTGATTCGAATGACGTTTATATGATGTTTTTCGATTTTAACTGCAGGCCAGCTAAGGTTATTCTCGCTTCAGTTGCATAATTCGAGGCGTCTTCAGCACCTATATTTCGCCTTTAGTTATGCAATCTAAGAAGAACTGCCTTTAAATTTCACCAATTTGGTGGTGTCCTGAAAAATCCTGATTTTTTTCTTCGCATTGCCCTGATTTTTGACAAATCGACCTGGCACCTCTGGTTGCCAATGAGCCTGATCTTTCAAGATTTGCCTGATTTTTGGATGCCCAACCTGGTAACCTGATAAGCCTCCATTATTTCTTGATTTTTGGAATTAATCCAGATTTTCCCTGATTTTTGTGAATATGATAGAAATGGGTAGTACGGAACTGCATTTAAGACATTGGTGGAGGTCAAAATGTGGATTGACAAAAAAGGATCCTCACTTCGAGCGAAATTCCCGTTCCCCGTTTCTTGATTTTTATTTCTCATGTCCCTTAATTTTGAAAAATAATGATGGCAACCCTGTTCATACCTATCTACAATATATAAAAAAGGTGTTTGGATCAAAAAGTGGTCAACTAAAATACGTATTTTTTCTTATCTATAATATTAAAAAAAACCTGAACACCCTTCATTTTTGGGCAAGTGTGTTCAAATTGATGCATCAATTTCAATTTTGATATTATTTACACGCTCGTTTTTATTCAACCATTTTTGGTTCAAAAATAACCATTTTATGGCTTGTATATTGACACATACCTTGCTTCAATATATATTGAAGTACATCAAATACAAGCCAGGTAAATTGAAGTATCACGAAAAGGAGAACCCGGATTACTCTTCCGGTAAGTTTTTATATTCCTTATAATACTTTTGAATATAGCCTTCCAAGAATGGAAAGGTTGGTTACCGTATAAAGTATTTTTGTTTTAGGTTTTGGTGCGAAAATGCAAGATACTCTTCCGACTGAGACCAAGGCATATCACCACTTCCTAAAATCTTGTTATCAAATATCATCTCGGTATGAATTAAATTTATTTGGGAAACAGAACATAATTAAAGAAAAACAATTGTATCATGCTGAGGTCATGTGGATTTTGTGACTAACAGCGATAATTGCTCGTTATGTTTTAATATAGTGTATTGGTTTAAATAAATAAGAACATTAGAACCCGAAGATTTCATTAAAAATTTTACTAAAAACTCTTCCAAATCTGCAAATTACAAAGCAACTCTTAAAAAACGGCTGAAGAAAAACCTTTTTTCAACTTCTCCGCTAGAATCCCATCCGGTTGAAAAATAACCATATTCGAACTTCATTTTATGCCATAAAATCATCATGCTCATAAAATGTCAATTCCCGGGAAAAGGTTAAAAATGGTTAGGTTTAAATCATAAATGGTTTAAAAATTTCTTGAGTGTAGATCTTTAGTTATCAAAAAGACATTCAAACAAGAGGAGCTACGAATCAAAATTTTATACATGCTTCGTGAAAATCCAAACTACACGCACGCAGAAATAGCAAAATCGTTGAATGTGGCCAAATCAACCGTCACCAAAGTAATAAATAATACCATTAAGGGAATTAATGTGTCCAATTTGATAGATGATCTGATACCAAATACTAATTTAGTGCTCTATCAAAATTGGCTTATTAGTTTCATTAATTTTTTTGGAGTTAAAATTATTTGAAAAATTGATTTAAATTTAGTTTAATAATTCAAAATATTAAAAAAAAATGCAACACTTAATCACTAAATTAATTATTTTCAACGTTTTTTCTTTAAGTCAAATGGGTAATTTTTATAGGAAAAATAGTATATTTAAACATTCAAAACTCTGTGAGTTCAACTGATTTCTCAGCTTATTTTAAATGGAAATGGTTACACTTATCATCAAAAATAGCAACAAAAAAGGTGGTGTGGCGAAAATGCGCACTTTTTGATAGACGAGGCTTCCAAAATTGCCAATAAAATATACTAAATGCTTTCAATAGAGCTTCTGTAACTTCTAAAACCATCATAATATTTGAAACAATTGTAGATCTTGACTTTTTATAACTTTGTTTCGAAGTGAGCTAACCATTTTATCCAATTTACAACGTGTAGATTAAAAAAAACTGTTTTTTTTCAAGGTATTTGTTTACTTTGACTGTAACTGCTGAGAGTGATGTGAAAGGACTTTGACATATTCGACATATTTATGTACTTTTATCAGATGAACAACTTTGTCGAAGACATCGAAGTCCTAATTTGAAGAACAAAAAAATAATAATTTTTATCTAGCTATCGGTGGACCCCTTGGCAAAATTTTTGATATGTACCAAAATATGCTCCATGTAGAACAATTTTGCTGAAGACATCAAATGACTCTCTCTTCATCCCCGGGGCTGTTAATTTCGTACAGCTAGATTGATGTTCTGCACCACCGACTCACAGTGCGGTGATCCCATAGAGCCGATGGACAAAAGTCGTAAAAAGTTTTAATTCGATAAAATATTTGTTTAAATGTTCAATTTTTGAAAATACATTAGAAAAACTGTGTTTTGAAGGTTTTGTCTCAATTTTGATTTTTTAAGTCTTAAAATCCATGTCTCAAAAAAACCATATTTTGAAGATTTTCAATCTTTCTTATAAAAGATCCTTTGGATCTGTCAAATATTTGCTTTCATGAACGATTAAGTTTGGTACTGATAATGTTAAACATAGAAAATAACTGAATACAACAATTTCCTTTTCAAGCGATTATGGAATTCACGGGAACTTGGCCGATGTATGCTTTATCTTTGGTCAAAATATTTCAAAATTCAAACCATAAAGCTTCTTATAACTTTTCAATAAGATTTAAAGCCACAACCGCATATCAAAAATCCATTTTTATTCAAAGTATTTTTTAAAATATAATACTGATAAGTTCAAGAAGAAAAATTCACTTGATTTCGGTTTTTGTTTTACCACAGCGGTTCTTTTTCGAAAAAATTTCATTCTTGTGGCGTAAAAATGACCCTCCGTAAATTGCTCATATCTCTGTTAGCGCAAAAAAACGCAATTCAGCAAGCATAGTGGGTGTTCAAGATGAAATTCCCTAGCATTTGAGTGTAAAATGGTAGTGACGTCTTGTGACGCGAATTTGTTCTGTCTAACTGAAGTTGAGCAATTTTTGCTGATGAAATTTACAATAATAATGGTAGATTCAGAGGTAGCTGTAAAGACCAAAAACGAATTTTTCTCACTTAAAAAACACAATACGACATGCCTTGAGTTTAAATCTTCAACTTGTAGAACGAAGAGTTATAATTTGCTGCGAAACTTTTCAACGGTAAACAAAAGTTTCAAAAAAAAGTATGTTTTCGAAAAAAAAAATTTTTTCTTGCCTTCTTAATGCATTGACTTTGAACCAATGCTGCGCGTGTAGGAAGCAAAATTATGTCAAAAGCATGTTCGTTCATGAAACTCCGACCTCTTTCCAATCGATTGGTTAAGTTGAATTTAATGTTTGATAAACTAAAATTTCTGACTTTTGTCCACTGGTCACCGCACTGCGACTGTGCAATGGTTTTCTCTCAGGAGCTCATAAGTTTCTTTGTAGTCTCTCATAATCCCGCGAGTCTACTTGTTAATCTCTTTCAAGAACTTGTGAGTCCCTTTGAAGATTTGATGAGGACTGTTTTTAACTTCTGTTTTAATTAATGGAATCTCAACGAATTAATAGTTCATGCCGTTTGTAGAACAATACTGCCTGCACCATTAATTCGTTAAGATTTTTTTGTCGATAAAAAAAGCTTTATTGATCTGTTGTTGTTGTTTTTTCAATACTTATAGCGCCTTAACTTATCGTTTTTAAATAGAACTACACGTTCATTTTTTATGATGGTTGACATAAAGCATCACAATCAACAACATTGATTTTCTCTCCGGAGCTCGCGAGTTTCTTTGTGGATCTCTCACAAGAACTTGCGAGTCTTTTTTGTAAATCTCTCTCAAGAACTCGCGAGTCTCTTTTTAGATTCGATGAGTTGTTGTCGATGGAAATAGCTTTATTGACTGCCAACTAATAAATTGTTGCCAAAAAAACAATATTGTTTTTTTTTTTCAATAAATATGGCACCCTAACAAATTGTTTTTGAATAGAACTCATGATAAACAGTACATGTATATTTCTATGCGGATTGACCAAAAGCATCACAATCAACAACATTGGTTGCTCTAGAGACATTTTTTTTAAATCAGGGACTGGTAAATTAAAAATCCGGATACGTCGAAGTTACGGAACATTCGCTCAAAGTGATGACCTTTTTATTTTTTGGTTGTTTTTCCAAATTTTCACTTCAGCAATGGTATCAAATGCAGTTCCTTACTACCTACTACCTATTTTTAATCGCATTTGCAAAAAAAACAGGCAAAATCAGGCTTGTTTTAGAAAAACAAGGAAATCCAATGGCTTATCAGGTTGTCACACTGAGCCTCTTTCTAAATCTAATCAGTTCTGTTTTGGAATTTTCTCTCTAACTACTACTAACTACTCATAAAGATATTTTGCAGATATACAGTCAAAAATTGATCGCAATTGAACACAAAAGCTGTCAAAAGCTTGGAAATTGCAACAAGATAAGAATAATTGGAAGCCAGATGCATTATCTGGATGAAAGTTCCATCAGACAACAAAAGCCAAAACGCAATCAGGGGAATCCCGAACAAATCAAGCTGAATTGAGATTCAGACAAAGAAATGTGGAAATAACCTTCAGGATGTTTTGAGCAAAAAACAGAGAAGGAATCGTGTAGGGAGAAATCGAGATGTTTTACCTAATTTAATGATCCCGAAAATTACTGGACATTGCTGCTGCTTCTGGTGCCTCTGATCGGAACAAAGTTAGCCAAATGAGACATACGAAAGTAGTGCTCTGAGGCCCTCACAAGACGTCTCGATATCTTGTATTTTTAGAGCGATGGAATGGTTAGATAAAGACCTTCTGGGTGCTCTCGATCACGAAAATTGGTTTGCAGTGTTTTTTTCTTCATCTTGAGGTTGTTAGATTTGCCAACGGGAGAGTTTGAAATTGTCAAGACTTTGAAGTCCATAGCTCAATAGCTAAGTCGAGACGTTTTTTATTTATGAAACTAACTTTAGAAAAAAATATTGTTTTTGTCCATTTAAAATGAAAAATACTTCAAAAATATTGAAGACATAGTCTAAATATGTAGTTTTTTATGGTAAAGTTTTTGTCTCGTACCAGAACTAAAACAAAACATTGCAACGGCACTGTAAAATTCACTTTCAATAACCCAAGTCTGAGTATCTTAGATAAGGTAGCCAAAAGACCTCCGGCGTCGGATTTCTTCGATGAAAGAGAGCGCCGCCACATAAACAGCATAGTTTCGATAGACGATTTATTCATTTTTTCTCAAACATCTCACACCGTGACGACGGTGGGTGACCCAACTGAATCCTATTAAGTGAATCTGTGCTGCTGCAATTTCTTGCTAGACGAAAAACGAACTAACTAGGAAAGAAGTAAACTCAAATCGTGTCTTACCTTTTTCAGATGTTTGTTGACCCATTTTGTGAATGTTTTCTTCTGTATGGCATCGCGTTCGTCTGGTTGTCGGAATTTCGGGCGGTTGTCAAAATTGTTGATGGCGACAGCAAACACACGGATGGCGGAAAAAGGGGGAGAAAATGTTTGAAAAAGGGAGAGAGAAAAAAAACGTTATTAGCAATTTGATAATTGTGTGAAATATAGTGTGGTTAATCAATTTCAATCGGCATGCCAATCAGCGCGCGGATATTTGTGTTTGGTAGGTCTTTCGGTAGGTTTTCATCTTCCGCCCCACCTTTAAGTGGTGAACCAGATTGTGAGCGGCAGGGATGTTAAAAGCAGCAACAACAACGGTAACAACATTCGGTGGACAACATCTAAAGGTGGAATGCTGAGGCGGATGTAGATTTGTGTAGTGTTTCAGCCCTTCAATTGGTGTGAAATTGGATAATTTTGGGGAAATCCCAAAATGGGTGTATGTGTGAAAAATATCAATTATGGAGTTGCTGATCTTTGGTTGCCTTAAACCTTTGTCGAACAGTATAATGGAGTCAACTTGTAGTTGAATTTGCTATTTTTTAAGTAATATCCACAAAAGAAGAGCGACTTATGCTGGGAACTGTACAGGTCGACATTCCTTCAATTCCTCCATCCCAATTAAGTTAGACATTTTTCTGATTTGTAATCACACATTGTACCCTGGTGTAGAAAACTAAGAATCACCTTTAGCTGCTGTCAAAAGTGATTTCAATGCTGATGATGCTTTCAATGATCACAGGGGCTTTAACTGATTGTTCGTGTTTTGTGTAACGAAATTATAAATTGAAATAGATGTGAATGTTTTGAATAAGTATAGAGATTAACTTATGCAGTTTTTGGGACAATGTATTGCGCTTTTGGCATACATATTACGAGAAATGGCAAAGCATGTAAAGATAATTTGAAAAAAAAATATTTCAAGGAACAGTAGGTAACTTTTTCGACAATTTTGATCCGTTAACGATATTTAAATATTTGTAAATCTGCATGACAGCCATCTAACACGGGGAAATACATTTCCCGTGACCCAAATTCCTCGCAAACGCGACAACGTAACGACGACAACGGCGTCCTTGCAACTCAACCAAAAAGGTTCAAACAAGCAGAGTAAACTCTACATTACTGTTGCTATTGTATTGAAAAATTCGCATCCATGAAGCTTTTGAGAGGAAGAAGCTCGTCTGCCGGACCGACTTCAAAGTCAACGACATCTTCGCGTGACCCAAACTCGAAATACCTACGTAGTCGGATGATGATATTTGATGACGATAAGAGGGTTAGGACGTGGATCCGTAGACGACAATCTTCAGGATTGAGGAAACCAGAAATGAGGGGGTTCATTTGTAAACAATCGTCTGCTTTGTGTGCAATGAATTATTCGAATGAATTTGATAGAGCTGGTTTTTTCTCCTCAGTTCCAACTGATAGACGGAGAAAGACAGACGGATGGTCGCGTCATCATCAACGATGCTGGTCAGTGGTCAATCAGTGATGGTCAACACCTTGTTTCGGTTGTTGTTGTTTTAATTCACCGAACAAATAGAATACAATGGGAAGGCTGCTTGAATTTGAGGATGATGCAGGTCGGCCGCACCTTTGCATCAAACGTCAAACATCAACAACAACAACAACAAAGCGATGAAGTGACCTTTATTTTCATTATCGCGACGCGTTGCTGCGTCTATCCCCATCAACGGAATCTAACTGGTATGGGTGGGTAATAATTTCACAAGATAACTATAGGTAGATAACTAGGCGGCAAGGCACTTGAGTACTTGAAACGATCTTGAAAGATGAGGAAATGTTTGTGAGTGTTTTCATTAAAAAAAACACGCAAGCTGGCTTGTGTAGCAGTAATTTGAATGTTTCGTTTGAACATTCTAAGACGTTTAAGTTAGAAAACTGAAGAAAAAGATGGAATTCGAGGGGTTCCCATTCAAAACCAATATTAAAACACTGTGCAACTCAAATATTCAAGTTATTTCTATCAAAATTATGATTTTCACAATACGAAACACGGATTTTTGGCGAATTTTCAAAGGTAGCTTATTTACAATTTTTTTTTCCGAAGCATGTTTTTTAGATTTTTTTAGACTTTGAATAACAGAAAACTGAAGTTTGAAGTCAAGCTGATCTTAGAAACATATTTGGGTTACATAACGAGGTTTTCAAAACAAATAATTTTGCAAAAATTGGTTGAGAAACAAGAGAGATATATTGGTTTAAGTCAGGAGTGTCAAATTGACACTCCAGAGACTATGACGGGTAAAAATTTCAGGGACATATGAAGGTTTAGTGAGGCATTTGATAGGACAGCTTCAAATTGGGAGGCGAGTTGAGAAGGCAGCCTGAATTGTTCATGAGAATTCAAGCGAGTTGAGAGAACAGCTTGAAATCGAAAGGTGAGTTGAGAGGACAGCTTGAAATTTAAAAGGGAAATGAGAGGACATCCTGAGTTGTTGATGAGAAACCAAGCGAGTTGAGAGGACAACTTGAAATCGAAAGTCGAATTGAGAGGACATCCTGAGTTGTTGATAAGAAATCAAACGAGTTTAGAGGACAGCCTGAAATCGAAAGGCGAGTTGAGAGGACAGCCTGAGTTAGAGATAATAAATCAAGCGAGTTAAGAGGACAGCTCGGAATCGAAAGGAGAGTTGAGAGGACAGCCTACGATGTTCATGAGAATTCAAGCGAGTTGAGAGAACAGCTTGAAATCGATAGGTGAGATGAGAGGACAGCTTGAACTTTCAAAGCGAATTGAGAGAATATCCTATGTTGTTGATGAGAAACCAAGCGAGTTAAGAGGACAGCTTAAAATCGAAAGTCGAGTTGAGAAAACATCCTGAGTTGTTGATGAGAAATCAAGTGAGTAGTGAGTGACAGCCTGAGTGAGTGATAAGAAATCAAGGGAGTTGAGAGAACAGCTCGCAATCGAAAGGCGAGTTGAGAGGACAGCCTAAGTTGTTCATGAGATTCCAAGCGAATTGAGAGAACAGCTTGAAATCGAAAGGTGAGATAAGAGAACAGCTTAAAAACAAAAGCAAATTGAGAGGACATCCGATGTTGTTGATGACAAACCAAACAAGTTTAGAGGACAGCTTGAAATCGAAAGGTTTTTGATAAGAAATCAAGCGAGTTGAGAGAACAGCTTGAAATCGGAAGGTGAGTTGAGAGGACAGCCTGAGTTGTTCATGAGAATTCAAGCGAGTTGAGAGAACAGCTTGAAATCGAAAGGTGAGTTGAGAGGACATCCTGAGTTGTTGATGAGAAATCAAGCGAGTTTAGAGGGCAGCTTAAAATTTGAAAGGAAATTGAGAGGACATCTTATGTTGTTGATGAGAAACCAAGCAAGTTGAGAGGACAGCTTGAAATCGAAAGGCGAGTTAAGAAAATATCATTGATAAGAAATCAAGTGAACAGTGAGGACAGCTTGGAATCGAAAGGCGAGTAAAAAGGACAGCCTGAGTGAGTGATAAGAAATAAGGCGAGTTGAGAGAACAGCTCGCAATCGAAAGGCGAGTTGAGAGGACAGCCTAAGTTGTTCATGAGATTTCAAGCGAGTTGAGAGAACAGCTTGAAATCGAAAGGTGAGTTGAGAGGACAGCTTGAAATTTAAAAGCAAATTGAGAGTTCATCCTATGTTGATGACAATACAAACAAGTTTAGAGGACAGCTTGAAATCGAAAGGCGAATTGAGAGGACATCCTGAGTTGTTGATAAGAAATCAAGCGAGTTGAGAGAACAGCTTGAAATCGAAAGGTGAGTTTAGAGGACAGCTTGTAATTTAAAGCAAATTGAGAGGACATCTTATGTTGTTGATGAAAAATCAAGCGAGCTTAGAGGACAGCTTGAAATCGAAAGGCGAGTTGAGAGGACAGCCTGAGTTAGTGATAAGAAATCAAGCGAGTTTAGAGGACAGCTTGGAATCAAAAGGCGAGTTGAGAGGACAGCCTGAGTTGTTCACGAGAAATCAAGCGATCTTAGCCTGAGTTGTTCATGAAAAATCAAGCGAGCTTAGAGGAAAGCTTGAAATCGAAAGGCGAGTTGAGAGGACAGCCTGAGTTATTGTTGAGAAAACAAGTGAGTTGAGATGACAGATTGAAATTGAAAGGTGGATTGAGAGAACAGCGTTAACGTTTTGATAAAATCTCAAATGAGTTGAGAGGACTGCTCGAAATAAAAAAAGAGTTGTTAGAGCCTAAGTTATTGAAGAGAAATAAAGAGAGTTGAAAGAACAGAATTGATAGAAGAATTAAGAGAACATCCTGAGTTGTTGATAAGCAATCAAGCGAGTTTAGAGGACAGCTTGGAATCGAAAGGCGAATTGAGAGGACAGCCTGAGTTGTTCATGGGAATTCAAGCGAGTTGAGAGGACAGCTTGAAATCGAAAGGTGAGTTGTGAAGACAGCTTAAAACTTAAAAGCGAATTGAGAGGACAGCCTTTGTTGTTGATGGGAAACCAAGCGAGTTGAGAGGGCAGCTAGAAATCGAAAGGCGAGTTGAGAGGACATCCTGAGTTGTTTATAAGCAATCAAGCGAGTTTAGAGGACAGCATGAAATCGAAAGGCGAGTTGAGAGGTCAGCTCGAAATCGAAAGGCGAGTTGAGAGGACAGCCTAAGTTGTTCATGAGCAATCAATGAAGTTGAGAGAATCGAAAGGCGAATTAAGAGGACATTCTGAGTTGTTGATAAGAAATCAAGCGAGTTAAGAGAACAGCTTGAAATCGAAAGGTGAGTTGAGAGGACAGCCTGAGTTAGTGATAAGAAATCAAGCGAGTTGAAAGGACAGCTAGGAATCGAAAGGCTAGTTGAGAGGACAGCCTGAGTTGATCATAAGAACTCAAGCGAGTTTAGAGAACAGTTTGAAATCGAAAGGCGAGTTGAGAGGACAGCCTGAGTTAGTGATAAGAAATCAAGCGAGATGAGAAGACAGCTTGAAATCGATAGGCTAGTTGGGAGAACAGCCTCAATGTTTTGATAAAATCTCAAATAAATTGAGATGACAGCCTGAGTTGTTGATGAGAAATAATGCGAGTTTGGAGGACGACTTAGAATTAACAGGCGAATTCAGGGGACAGCCTGAACTTTTTGATAAGAATGAGAGAACAGCTTAAGTTGCTTTTTAAATTAATGACCAAGCGTGTTGCGAGCAAACTTTTAGATAAGAGTGAACAGTGATGGAAGTTGCTTGGTTTTATTGTTAGAAATTCCAAGTTGAGAGGACAACTTAAAAGTGGAAAAAAACTAGTCGAGGGGATAGCCTTAGCATCTCACAGATTTGAACCAAGCGGTTGAATTGAGAAAATCGAGAACTCAATTCATAATCATACAACGAGTTAGAAGAACACCGACTGCTTATTAAAATTGCAGCCAAGAATGTGCAACAGCTACCGTTTTGCAACACCTGCAGTACACGCGAATCAAATTGATTGACTGCAGATACCTACTAACACTGTTTCATTTTATTTACTCTTTAATCAGTCGGAGATGCGTTCTTGAAACGCTGCCTTTTCCCCTGTTCTCCTCTATCTAGCCAGAGTATCTTTCACCTCACCCGTGGTGTGTCTAGCGAGCGATAATGTTTACACGCTCGTGAACTTGCAAAAGCTTTTCCACACAATCTCTCCGCATCGAGAGTACCTACTTACTACCCCTTTTGATAACAGCTAGCAATGGCCGCAGTTATCGCGATTCACGCGAATTTTTACACTTCTATACAAATCGCGAAACGTTTCCCGCTTCTTAATGTGTTTGTGTGTGCGCTTCCACCTGAGGCACAGAGATAAATTCGCCACTTAAGAGTGTCTTCTGTTTGAGCGTCAAATCTGTTATTGTGTTGTTTTTTTTTACTCTACAGAATTTTCTTCTACTAAAAATTTTAAGTTATAGTAAAAATAAAAGATTTTGAGAGTAAACCTTGGTGTGAATCTTAGCCGTAATTATTTTTTTCCTAAGATAAAACACAGGCCGCGTTCTATACTTGACAATTATATGATTCAAAGAGATCTATGCTATCTAAAGATGTGAGCAATAGCATGATGATTGGAAACTGTAAAAAAAAATTGGAGTTTTCAACATTTAACAATTCACAACAACCTAATCCCTAACTTTTTCATCTATCTGGCAGTTTTAGTCGTGACATACAACCAAGGAGAAGTAGGTTTTACAAATTTTTTGACGGTCGCCATAGAAAATGAAATATTGTTGTTGTACGTTTAAAAAAAACAATGCAATATCTTCTATGGCGACCGTCAAAAGTTAGGAAAACGTACTTTTTGACGGTCGCCATGGAAGACGAAATATTGCATCGCGATTTTTGTTCGAGATGTTCAAATCTTATCATCGGAAGCAGTCTTTTGCATTTTTGTGAAGTTCTCAGAGAATTACACAATTTGTTTACTCATACCACTTAATTGATAAAAAGATTGGCTGAAAGACGCAACTGGTTCTCACTGTAGTTTGGAAACTTTTTTTTTGGCCAATCAAAAAAAAAAGTTCCCAATAAATAGCTACGATACGTAGAAACTATTCCAGGCGACAAAGTTTGCTTTACAGGCAGAGATTTGATACACCTTTCTTAGTTGCAAACATTTTGAGTCAATGAAAACACACTCACACACACCTTTGGCACAGGTTCTGTGTCTAGAAGATTCTTGCGGGAAAAATCTGATGCCGGGTGCTAAGTTTTGCGGTATCCCACAAGCCCAGACGGCGACAGACTCGACAAATCGTGCTCGTATTTAAATCATCATGTGTTTTATTATACTTTTGTGAATAAGAGAACTAAAAAACAAACAAAATAATAAGATCTTAATTTGAGAAATTGTTTTATTCAAAAATATTCATCGGTGAAAATGTTTTTTTTTTTATAGAGAACAGATTCAAAAAAAAAAGAACCTCGTTCTTGAAAGAAGTCTTCTTTTGACCAGCAGGCAGTGATCTTAGTTGTTATTCAAATTTCATGTTGTCTCATTTTGTGGGATTCAAGCCGGGATATTTTTTTTTCTTCAACATCCGAAAGTCGTTTCTTGACTCGTTTTGTCGGCGTCTGCGGTTGACTGGAAACAAATCGAGAAGCTGCGGGATCATTTTCTCGAACATTTGCTGATCGGTTCTTAATTAACAAAATAGCATTCGGTAGGAATGTATGATGCCCGATGTCGTCAGAAAATATGCAAATTGGAGATAAATTATCAAAGAAGATATTTATTCAAATTTATTCGATAGAAATTATGCTTGGAATAACAACATTCGAATTTTCGTTTCAAAAAAAATCTACTTGAATATAATTTGTCGAAGCTAGGAGACTTGTTTTTCTTTAGTTTCTAACACATTGCTCATATTGCAACCAGAAAAGAAGTTAATTTTGCATCTAATACACGTCCCTCTCACATGGTTTCAGGTCGTTATATTCTTCTACCGACGACTAGTGACCTGCCTATCTTTCTTTAGCGCTTCTCATCTCAAGATCATGTTGACCTTAGGCTACATTGTTAGCCAAATTAGCCGGTAATTTGCTTCAGTCCGATGGTAACAGAAAACTCTCACACGAAGCCATCCCCGGTGGTTGCAAATAAACGACTTCTGCGGTCACTTTCTATGGAACCAGGACTATCTCCCCTTTTCGTGAGCGAGAAAGGTTCCAACGATCCATCCATCCATCCATTTCGTATGTGGGTCGCGTATCCCAACCAATTTGAAGGAAGGCGCCTTCAAATGTCATATCATCCGTCTTCGAAGACCTCCACCGGTCATTGTCGGGACAATCCACACATATTTTCGACAAATGGAATATCGCGTGACAAAACTTTATCGCCAAGTTCAAAAGCTTCGTCAGAAATCGCGGTAGCAAAACGCCCATTGAGTCATGACTCGTGTCAAGCATCGGAAATCGAAGATATCCGGCGAAACGAGTCTTGCTCGGGAGACTGACTCCATGACCGATATAGTTTTTTTACTTCTTTCGTCCGGTTACTTCAAAATCCCTTCCCCAAGCAATGGGTGTCGATATACCTACTTGTGTCAGTTGAACCCGCAACCCGACTAGTGAGTAATCAATCACAACTTTGGTTGGATTTTTCAAACCGGGGAATTTCGATATGTTCACATGTCAAAAGTGGTCAACGTGCGCAGCGCGGAGTTTCGTCCAGCCATTTGTCATGCCTTGGCTGACTGACTGACTGACTGGCTGAAACGTGAACCGATTTGTCAATTGACACCACTTACTTAGCTGAAAGGAAGAAGCCTCTATTGACCGTGTTTAGTCAACTGGATAACGATGACGACGATGACGGCGACCAAGATATGGATGTGGTTCATCGCGCGTTCCACTGAAAGATACTATGACGAACGATTACATTACAGTCTGGGTGATTGTCCCAGTAAATTGGATGAAACATCGCCGATAAGGTGGATTGTGTTAATTTTTTTTTTTTTTTTTTTGGTTTTTTAATAATTGTTTGTTGTGTCGACCTTGCGTTTTTCGATTATTCAGGTGATCGATTAGCCGTAATTTGGCTAGTAAAACCATTTAAACATTTTCAAACGGAGCATCATCCGATATTCTTTCGCGTGTATCGTATACAATTTTTTTTTCCGAATATTATTTGTTTTACCTTGTGACCTTATATGATCTGAACCATCAGAAACCCAAATATCAGTCTAGTTTAAGATTGCCAAAAGAGACGAACCAACAAAAGTTGAAAATCTCTATAAGAAAGACAAAAAAAAAGATTAACAGATTGCCAGCTTTAAACCGGGTTTGTCCGGATATTTAATACATAATTTGGGAATAACCCGGCCCGGCCCAGTTGCCTAGATTTCATTGAAATAAGCCCAATTTTGCAAAAATAATCATCAAAGGTGAATTTAAATGCCCGATCTTTCCAAGTTTTCATATAAAATTGCCGGATACGTGCTGAAAAAATTCTGGCAATCTTAGTGTAATTGTACTAAGGAGTGTATAAAAAAAAGCAAAATATGGTTTGTGTGCATCTATAATCCAAACTACGAACCAGCCGCTGTATTTTTGATGATGTTCTCTGTTTCCTGAAGTTATTCTTTAAAAACTCGAAAGTTTTTATTTGATCGAAGTTTATCCCCGCACTATCCAGGTGGGACTTGTCAACGAAAAATTTCTGGCCAGAAATCTGCCAAGTGCGCGCCAAAAAGTTCATTTTCCACTTCATGACGAAATGTTTCAAAACATCTCAACGCTAGCAATTCAAAAATTTGCGCACGGTTTGACCACCGAATTTTTTAAATTCACCGGCGTGCTTTTTCATCTTTTAGAAATGAAGTCAGACATGTTTATTATTCCGCTGGACGAAGCACCTTCTTTTCTATTTTCCCAATCTAAATTTTCGGTGCGCACTTGATTAAACAATCAATTTTACTTTTATTCAAATTTTAGCTAACTGTAGATTCTTTAGATCTCTTTGAACAATTTACCATATGAACTTCGATCGAAAAGTTAATTTCCAGCTTTTTCGAGTCAGCCATTGGAATTTTCCTGAATTTTTCAAGATCCGGCCCATTAAGGGGGGGGGTAGGGTCTAACGGGTATAAAAAAACACCATTTTCACGATTTTTTTCTAGAGCTATCGTTCAAACAAATGTGTTCAAATTTTTTGCATTATACAAAGCATTGTTAAAAGAACATTTAGTAATTTTTTCGTAGAAAAATATTGAAAAATGAGCCGGTGACGGAGCATTTTCGAGGATGCCTTTCAGAAAACAGAATTTGCGGTGGACACTGTATCTCAGCACAGAATCATCTGAAGTCAAAAAATCAGAGCAAAATATTTTTAATGGATGTTTTTCTGGACCCCAACGTTTTTATTTAACTTAAAAATATTTTTATGAAATTTTTAAGGCTGTTTGAAGTAAAAACTACGATTTTTCACTTAAAAATCCGCCATTTTTCACCTCTAAAATCTCCCCAAAGTAAAAAAATCAAAAAAGAAAAACGTTGGGGTCTGGTATTTTATATGTAGAAAATATGTTCCAAATTTGAAAAGAATCGGATAAGTAGTTTTCAAATGACGATGTCCACGGACTTTAAAAATGTGCTTTCGAGAAAAAGGCGTTTGAAGTTTCTGCTCTTGCTTTCTTGCAGTATTAGATAGGAGGAGATAAAGGCCTATAACTTCAACAGTTTTGCTTCAATTGACTTGAAAATTTGACACAACATTCTTGAAATGTTTTACAATAAGAAAATAAAAAAATAAAAAAATCGATTTTTTGAAAGTGTTAGACCCTACCCCCCCCCTTAAGTTTGATGAAAAAGCTTCTTCATTAGACGCTACCTATCTCAAAAACAGATCATAACAATTGGCACATGTTAACATTATCTACTAGGTAGTTTCACTGAATTTCCGTACATATGTATATTCAAGAGTGATTTTTGAGTTGATTTAACAGATATTTTTTTGTTAAAAATGCTTCCTTTAGAAACATATAGAGTGACCAAGAATGAAGTCTTTGACAGATTAAAAATGGTTATGAGAGTTAATATCAATATCACGAGATAGATATGTATGCTAACGTTGCCCAAAAAAAATCAGTGTTTTTGACAAAAAATATTTTGAAATTCGGTGATTTCACCCCGAAAATTTCTGACTATTTTCTTTGATGATGTTTTTAAAAATTATATAGAAAACATATCTCAAACATCTACTAATTTTGCCATTTTTACAATTTTCTTCAAAAAATTCATTTCCCACTATCAATCACTAAAACTTTTATGAGTAAGTTGACAGAATTTTAAGTCAAAAGTGATCATTAAAAATTTAGAGCTCTGAAAATGTGTACAAAATTCTAAAAATCTTTGGAATCTGTGAAAAATTTAAAAATTCTGTTATCAGTGACACAAATTCTGTGACAAAAAGTTGCTCAAGATTCTGTGAAATTCTATATTTATCTTTGATTTCGGCAGTCTTGATGTATGCTTTGCGGAAAAAACTACAGGGTGTTCATTATGTTCGGATATTTACACTTTTTAAACAAATGTTGTGGTAGAGCTGTAGCAAATGTACACTAAAATTATTTAATGATAATTTTGTGCTATCATCAGAAAAACTATTCCTGGTTTTGTTAGTTAAATTTAATTAAGTTTTCATGCCTTCTTACACCACAAGTACTGTTAAGGCGAAACCCCGATTTTTTTTACCAAAATGAATGGTTCTAGTTCACCTTATATTAAGGTTTCCAGATTGCCCGGTTTTATCCGGGTTTACCCGGATATTCAACACAAAATTTAACGAAAGTCCGGCCTGGCCCGGTTGCTCGGATTTCAGTTAAAAGTGTCCGGATTTTGCCCGGATTTATTCACTTTATTTGCCAAAACAAACACATTGTGTTGTAGATTTTTTTTTATTTATGCGTCTCAAACGAAATTTTTTGAACAAGTTTTATGAAAATAACCATGAGAAGTTTTTTGAAAGCGTTAAATACGATTTAAAAACTACTGATGAAAAAAAAAATTATTTTCGCGTTTTGTCCTTGATTTGTGTTGAGTAATTCCTGGATTTGGATCAAATTGGCCCGGATATTGCCTGGATTTTTGGTTGACATTTCAGAATCAAATGCCCGGATTTAGCCAGGTTTTTAGATGAAAAAAGCCCTGATTTTCCGGCCCGGGTACGTGCTATTAAAATTCTGGCAACCTTACCTTATATGCCTCCTTTGGCTCAACTCTCATGACCATTGATCTTGTCGAGAAAGAACAGAATACCGAAACTTGTCGCATATAAAATCATATTTTTTTCATATTTGGTGTTAAATATCCCAAAAGTAGCTGCATGCCTGCTGGTTTTCATCAAAAAGCTTATCAAAGTGGTGGAGGATAGAACTATTTCACATCATAAATAGACGAAAAAATATCAAATATGTGCTTGTGTAACTTTATTTTTAGTCATTGGTCATATGGTTCCATGGGCTTCTTTTTCATGGATTGTTTATTTGTATAGGTCAATTTACACAAAAAATACGGGTTTTTGGAAATTTTGGCTCAAAATTAAAGGTAACTTGCCCTCCCAAACTAACTCTATCGGGTTGGTTAGTTTATCATACGTCATGTTATCGAGAAAAAGCAATTACCGGATACCTATTTTGACTCTATTTTAAATCGTTACCATTCCTATGTGGAACGAGATGTCAATAATAGAGGAGCCTGCAGCGTACGGTGGACTTGAGAAATTTTTGAAGCTATTATTAGCTTCAAAAATTTCTCAAGTCCACCGTACGCGACAGGCTCCTCTATTATTGAGGTAAAAAAAATCAATACAAAAGGTGTGATTAACAATTTTTTAATTGTCTTTGAATTTGAGTGAAAATTTTTTATTCTGAACAATTGGATTTAAATTATATTGATTTTAATTTGTACCTGAACTTATTGAACACCCTGTAAAGATAAGATTGAGAAAAGCAACATGGTCGGCTCGAATCAAAAATCATCAAACGTAGCAAGAAATTCTAAGCTCGTAGAGGAATATGGCTGAAAAAGTCACCGATTTGTTTTTATTTTTATTTTTGTTAAATCGTTAGTGTTTGCTAATTCAATATTCAATTCAATCAAATGATTAATTGTTCGAAAACAGGTTTTCAATTTCAAATCTAAACCGGTCTAATAAGCACAAATTACACAAGTAACAGCATTTTGGTTTTTGGCCTATGTTTCATTCAAAAACTGATTTTGGAAGATTTTAGCATCCTCAATTCAAAACATTTGTCAGATTTTGTCTATCACGTCTAGTTTTGGTGGCATGGCGTGTTAAAAATTCAAGATTAGTCAGTTTTTTGTAAAAGAAATTTTTATAACCGATAGAACAATTTACGTATCTATACACGAACGTATACATAAAAACAAAAAGCTGATTTTGATTTATTTATTATTTTTCTTTCAAGCAACTATGAATATCTTGTGTAGATATTCTAGTTTAAAAGATACAACGTTTTAAAAAAACCAACAACGTTTTAAAATTCCAATAAATAAAATAAAAATAATTTCTGAAACCGTTCAAGAAAATCAATGAATATTTTACATTGAACATTTTAACTCATTTAAAAACTTTTTAAAAATATCAAAGATCCACCCCCCCTAGAAATTACAAAAAAGATCCACCCCCCCCCCCCCCTTGAGTGTACAAAAATGTCAAGCAAAATATTCTTCTCTAAACTTAAAATTTTAAATTCTTGATCAAATATTGATAGACGACTAAAGTAAATCAAGATTAACTATCTCATCTCAGAACCAAGGTTGCCAAAAAACCTTCTTTGTTTTGGGTTGAAAAATTCTGAATTTCTGTGATTTTACCCAAAAATTCTGTTATGGTTTTCTGTGATGAAAATAGCATAAATTTCTTTGAAAAGTCATGAAGAAATGCATCTTTTTTTACATTTTACTTGAGAAAAATCGAATAACAATACCGATCTTATCATGTTTATTATTGTGGAAATCCTTACAAAATTCTAAAAATCTGTAAAATCTTTGAATAATTCCAAAATTCTGTGTTCTGTGACACAGATTCTGTGATGAAAGTTTGCTCAAAATTTTGTGAAATTAATTTTTTCAGTGATTTCGGCAACCTTGCCTAGAACTAAAACCAAAACCTCGAAATCTTATCCCAGGTCCTCAATTCTACTTCAGTTCTTTAAAAAAATTCTCACTTGTTGATATATATTTAAAGACTGTACTCGAAAAACGCTATCAAAAGTTATTGGCAAAAGAAGTTGGTACTTGAATGTTGGGTACAGTTTTTAGTCCCGAATATCGAATTTTCAATTAGTTTAGACTAACTAAGGTAACCAAATTTCCCAGATTTTTCCCAAATGTTTTTACTTTATTAGCAAAATAGAAAAAAAAATTAAATTTCGTGATCACAGCTATGAATTCTGCGTCAAAAACAATTTTTTGAGGAAAGTCTATCCATCCATAACCAGTTTAGGTTGATATGTCTCGATGAAAAAAAGCAATTTTTCCAGTTTTTTCCTTCTTGATTTTAATTGAAGAATTCCGAAATTTGCCTAGAGATTGCCCAGATTTGGGTTGTAAACTTTGGAATCGAATGCACGGATTTGGCAAAGTTTTTAGATAAAATAGCCCGGATTTACCCTTCCCGGATTAGTGCGAAAAACATTTATTAAGCTTGGGTTCGAATAATTTCCGATGTTCTGGTTTCATTTTTTTTTATAAAATCATAATTTGTTGCCTGTGACCGGATTTTGAAATCTGTATCCAGTTTATTATTTTTAATATTCATTTCGGTTCATCATTGGCACAAAATCCTGATTCGAATCTTGGTTTTGCATTTGAAACAAAAATTAGATTTATTTTCCATGTTCGAAACTCATATAAATTCCGGAATATCAAAAGGATTTGTTTTGGAATAACAAATCGTTTTTAAATTTCAATTTGAAATTTTAACTCTTAATTTTTAAGCAAAGTTGAATCTTAAAAAAGTTCCATAATGGTGATCCAGAGTTAAAATTTCAGAGATTCAACAATTGGAATTTCAGTACAGATTCACTAGTTGAATTATAAATAAATAATTGAAGTTAAATTCATATATAAAATCAAAGATAAATAATTCAAATAACAGACTTCTGGTTAAGGATTCTTTTATTAAATGCCCTTCCTGGTTAATAATTATTGGGAATGATTGTAAGCAATTTAGATTCAGAAATCGATTTGAAATAAGGAATTTCTTATCTAAGTTTGTGGCATATCGGCAAATTGAAAATCTAATTAGAGAGCAATTATGATAGATATGAAAATTGATAGGTGGAAAGGTCAAAGCTAGAGCGCTTTGGGTAGAAGAAACGAATAGATGGTGAAACTGTGAGCTTAGGGCATTGTTTCTTATCGACAGCATGAAACTGCGTGTGTGATTCTTTACCCGGCATCTGCTGGCTGTTTGTAGTAAGTGACGAAGAAGCCACATTGCTACCCACAACCAGCCCAGATGGGTCGAACACATGAGGTTGCGTCCGACCGGGCCCGGTTCTAATTAGATTTTCAATTTGCCGATATGCCACAAACTTAGATAAGAATATATCCCAGCGGCGATCAAAATAAGATAACAAATAAGGAATTTAGAATTTTTATTCAGGTTCAAAGTGACCCTCCTCCGAAGAAGGAGTTTTTCAAACGGCTCTGTGCAGATTTATGAAAAAAAAATAACCAAAAGAAAACTTCTACAAAAAACCTTTTTCTCCGATGTTTACCTACTTTCAAAAGTTATCACGAAACAAGAGGTGATAGGAAAAAATTTAATCAATATATTTGGAAACAGCGCCAAAAAATAAGTAAAAATTAGCTCTTAAATTCTTTGGAAAAAATGTGAATTGTGTTGCCTTGTGTAATCTATTCTATTCTATTTTTATTTATTTAAAGAGGATTTAAACCTTCGTGGTCATTCACCCTCTGTCTTGTGTAATCTATTTATGATGTTTCAGGAATGAGCAATTCCAGGTATCAAATTGTGAGTCAGGGATCAGCATGGTCTATATTAACGGTTCGCTGTTTTTGCTATATTGACGTTATGATGCATTGTATTGGAATGTAAATTGGCACACAGGAATGTTTAGGGACGAGCAATTCATTTGAAAAATAAAATTTTGTGTAAGGCATCGGCACAAATGTCTTCCAAATTAACTGTTCAATTTGTTTTGCTATAACGACATTATCATGCTTTGGATCGGGACGAAAATTGAAGTACGAGAAATCGATCCCTAAATAGAAACTTTATATTTAACGACAGAAAAAAGGGTCGTCCATAGTAAATGTTTTATTTTTTTGTAGCGGCCCACCACACTCCCCCACACTATAAAACTCATTTGAGCCTCCTGGTAATGGACGCTACTGTTCTCAGCACGTCTGGCAGCGAAACAAATGAAACTTAAACGCGAACAAACTTTAATCATGCTGAGAACACAAAAATTTATAACGTAGGGCGAGGAAATGTATGATTTAATTGAATAAGATTACGATAAGAATCTCAATGGAAAAGGATTTCCTTTGAAGAGATTCAAAACTTATTATTAATGAGGTACACTAAATTGATATATTTCTAGATTCACTGAATTACAAAAAAAAACTAAACGAAACTACTAGGCTACAAAATACACTAAATAAAATAAAAAAAAACTGACAGTTGATCGTATTCTATAAGTGTCAAGCCAAAAAAATCATATACGGGAGTTATTAAAACCAGACAATCGCTTCCTGGATTAAAATTTAGTATCAGACGACATGAAAAATAGTCGTTAACTTTTGAATGTTTTTTTTTTTTTTTTGATAATTTCGTTTTTATGCATCCGAACAAGGCGAAAATTCGTACAAGGGTGTCCTTTTCGACAGTCAATCAATTCCTTATGTTAAATTTCAATTTTATGGACAAGCAAAAGGGTTGTTCAATTACCAATGAAACATAAAGCAAAAGGGTTCCAATTACCATTGAAACATAAACTCTTCATCACATATTGAAGGTTAAAAGGGAAACGGAGTTCGTAAGGGATCAGCTAGTAATCTATACTTTCAAATCTGTACATTAGACAGTTACAATTTTTTTTTCCATATTTTTCGATGCCTTCTTTTTGATATTTGTTGATTACTAAATATGTTTTTAAAATGTGTTATACATATATGTTTTCTTTTTCAAACAAACTTCTGTAGAGCAAAAACTCAATCAATCTTCTGTTGCAAACTTCAAAACAAATTCTCAATAGCACCCAAATTGCGTCACCTGCTACCGCGACTGCATCGAGAACAATTATGCAATCATACCATGCAATGAATGCACCGGCACCCAAAATTACTCAATTGCTGATGGCATGTGGCGATCAATTCCGTCCGAAAATTCTCATTTTTACGATGCTCAAAATTCCTGAGAAGTTCCTCTTTGTACCGGCTCGACACGAAAGAAACAATCTTCCGAAAGGTGACTTCATCGTCACCATCGTCATCTGGTTGAGAATTGGCAGAGGAGACACAATTCACTGAAAAAATAAAACCTTTAAAACCCGACCTCCCATACGGTCTCGTACTGTCACCCAAGCAAATCCGCTTGCATTAATCAGCTGCTGGCTGCTAGCTCCTTCTTTATCTTCTGATTCTGTTCATTAACTTCTTTCTCTCTCTCTCGTTCAGTGGAACACTTCTAAATCGGATTTGATGCCGACTGACTGAAGCGAGGGCGAGATCAGAAGAAGTGCTGATGACAAAATAACCCACCAACAGCAAGACACGAGACAAACCGCGAACTAGCAGCAACAGCCAGGAAGGGGGAAACAAACCTGACTCACGCGATCCTAACGTGGCCGGCCACCAAATTGAAAAAAAAAAAAACACTTAAGGTCCGATCCAATGACGGTTGCTGGTCCCTCGGACGGATGTGTCATTTGAGCCGTTTTTCTTCGATTCTTAAGAAATTTGAACACTGACTTGATATGATGATCGGTGAATGAGCTTAGCATAGTTACGAATTATTGCGCAAAACAGACAGACAACGACAACGAGCATGCAAATAAAAGGAGAATGGGTTAAGGGATTTTTACGAAACGGAAAAAAAACTTCTAAATCAAACAGGAAATGAAGTGACTCTCTTCATTTTGGTGCTTGTGGTGTTTATTTTCCTGTTAATGTTGAAGGAGGTGAATGTTTGCTGGTTATTGGAAGTTTTGGGTTACCGATCAATAGACTGCAGATGACGAAAGCCGACAGTTTACGCATTTTTGGTTCGTATCCGTTGAAAACTTCAGTAAGTTGGTAAACATTTTCAAAGAAAATCTTAAGTTTCAGGGAATGAGATGTGTAAAAAGTCTCAAGAATCACAACTCGGATGAAATTGTCAGAAATAATTGTTCGAAGGACAAAACCGTAAAATTGTCATTTTGTCTCAAATCGTGAATTTAGCTAGAATTTTTCAAAAATCGATATGATTTTTAAGTTTTTGTCCGATTCGTTTTAGAATAGATTTCTATATTCCTAACAATTGCCTACAAAAGACTGTTTTTATTTATCTGTAATTCCTTAAATAAAACCAACAGAATCATACTGAATCATTCTGAACCAATTCATTCGAGCAATTCCAAAAACTTAACATTCAATCTGAGAAATGATTTGATTTGAATTTCCTTAATTTGGAAGGGTGCCATGCGCAATCTCGGTCAGGCACCCTACTCAGAAATGAATATTGATAGTAACTAATTTTTTCATTTGAAATTGGTTCTAAAATCTTTCGCCACGTTCTAAACAAAAACGTATAGGAGTCAATTTCCATAATTTTTCGTTCTCAAAGTTAAAATTTAATTATAACTGACAAGCAGGGCTAAATTTTATATGAACAATTGACTCATGTCTATGAATTTAAATTTTAAAAACATCAACCCTTTAAACAAGTAGGTACTGGTTTCTCTTGCATTTAAACTGTTAAATAAATCCTAATATTTGATAACAATAATAAATCAGATTGGAATATAAGGTATAAAAGTTTTCAAATTAAAATTCAATATGGCTTGAAAATTTGAACTCCTTGTTCTATTTTATTCTAATCCTTAACAAGTACAAGTCATAGAACACAGAAATCTTTAAAGAAGTTTTGAACACTGAAACTGCCAATTTTTAAGTACTTAAAAATTGTAGTGAAAAACTGAAATGTCACAAAAAGCATCCTTTCAGATAGTTTTCCATTTTTTTAAATTTTTTTAAGGCACTTATTACAGCTTCGATATAATCAATAAATCCCTTACTCTTACAGTGTAAAATTGAATGTTCTTCATTTTTATTTATTCCCATATCGCTGAAACTTTAAATCAAAACATGTGAGAACATTACAATTGAGTTTAAAATTCCCATTAAGCTAAATATTCTGTATGAGGTTTTGAAATAAAATATTAAAGTAAAACTTTCAATAAAAATATTCAGTTTATGTCGTAGATTTTGTACAGAGAAGTATAATTTTAACCCTTTAATGCATAATGTTGCTTTAAAACAACACTAATCAAAATCCAAATATCACGGAAACACTTGGATATTTTTAAGTGATGTATTGACAAAAAATATTCTGAGATCAATAGAAATAAGCCCATGGTATTTTACGATATTTAAATGTATATGTGAGATATCGAACAAAGTATGCAGAAACATTGCAAAAATCATTTTTTTTTTTAATAGCTTTGGGAAATCTTTATTACTTCTTCAAATTTGCAAATTCTAACAATTTTTTTAACCTCAAACAATCACAAACACCTTCGTCACCTGCTCTCAATTAAAAAGGTTTGGAAGAAATTTGCAAAATCTTGCTGAAATGAATTTAGAATTAAAAAAAAAATCAAATTTTATGGGTCATAACTTTTATAATACTCAAAATAACGACCTGCAACCTGTTCAGTTATTTTATTTGAATTAAAATGTTCACTAAATCAATAACTGCAATTCTCATTTAAAATAAAAGTCATGCATTAAAGGGTTAAAATGAGAAATTTAGAAAAATAAAATCAATCTCTCAGCTTAACTTGTAACCAAAAAAAATTAAAACATCCCGTCTGTATAACAACGATTGCATTTTTTTTAGTTTTAACTACAACACATCGTGGCGATTAATCCAAATTTACGTTTTGAGTTCTCAAAAAGCTTTCAATTCGAGCAGGTTTGTTTTAGATTTGCGGTGGGTAAAGAATGGTTTGGTGTTGCACTTGAAATGCTTATTTACGAGCTTAGGCATACATGCGTAAAGTATCTCAAACTTTTTAATTTCTGTCAATCCGAACATTACAGTGAAAAATGAGACCCCTAGTTCATTCTTTTTAAACCGTTTATGCCTTTATGAAATGAAATTTATATATATTTTTCCGAATAGAAATAACAATTATTGTTTAATTGTTTAACTTAATATCATTTTAACTCAATTACCTAACACAACTGACTCGCTTTGAAGACGTTATTTGAGTCTTATGAGAGTTTTAACGCATCAGAATTAAAAGATAACACTTTTGAAATACTTTTGGGTTGACTGTGGGTTAAAATGAAAAAATTTTTGTTTTTGTTATAACTCCATCAATATTGAAAATATCGATTTCACATGAAAGCTGGCAAACAACTCCACCTTTAACTTTTACCGTTACTTTTCAGAAATATGAAGTTTAAATTCTAAAATTCTTGGAAGTTCTGTATGGAATTGACAAACAAATGACACCATGTTACTTTGTCATGCAGGAACTAATATCAACAATACATTCACATACAGATACATGCATAATGATTCGCTCAACAAGAAACTGTGTTTGTTTTTAAGAATCGGTGAAAAATATGATAAATTACACCAGGAAACAAAATTTACATTTTTTCGAGGTGACAAGAACTTTAAAACTGATTTAGACTGATTTAGAGCCGCTGAATTTCAAAATGCAATTTTTTTTCTAGCAGCTCTTGCTTTCGATATAACTTTCTAAAATGTTTAAAATTTCATCTAATCAATTTGTGCATTTTTTTGTGCAAAACTGTAGAGGATATCAAAGATTTGGAAATTGAAAGGTTTTAATTCAATTATCAACTTTTCCGAAGAAAGCGAGCAATTTTGACTTCTGAAAAAAAATTATAGAAGTTTTCTTATTGCTTATTTTTTTAAATTTCGCAAAATACGGCAGTTTTGACAAATTTTCAAGGACTTTCAAACAAAATTGAATTTTAGACGTTTCTCACACCATAAGTCCAATCGTTTTGAAGTTGTTTTGTCTTCACCGGGGTCAGAAATATGTGCAATATTAAATATGTAGGTACTAAAATTTCTAAAAGATGTAGATATTCTAAGGTATTTGTCTCTGAATGTATAATATCTAGGCAAAATCTGAATTCTTGATTGAATCGAGGGTAAAAAATAGATTCAAAATCAGCTTTCGTTTTTCATGTAGGTTTGCTAGTCATCAGTAATCAATGATCGATTTTTACTCAAAATCGATAAATTTCAAAATTTCCACACACCATATCACTAAAACAAGAGCTGATAGACAAAATCTGGCTAATGGTTCGAACTCAGGACGCCAAAAATATTTGTATTGGGAATTTACCATAGTCAAAAATGAATTTTTAAAATCATCAAGCAATTATATGTCTTCTGATGAACAGCTGATATATTGTATGTCTACTGAGGATTTGCCATTTCGGGCTGATTGACAATCAAGGTTTATTCATTTCAAACTCACATTTCGAGTATTAGACGCATAATGATAATGCCCCAAATGATCGACTGCCATCGACAAAGTTGTCGAAATCACAGAAAAATTTAGAATTTTACAAAATACTTAGCAAATTTGCATTTCAGTGCCACAAAACACAGAATTCTGGATATGTTTAAAAATTTCACAAATTTTTTGAAATTTGTACTTTTTGAAAATATTTTTTTTATGTTAATATACATTTTGGATTTCTTACTTTGGATTGTAAAAATATGATGAGATTGGCAATTTTAATTAATTTTTTCAATGTAAAATGTAAAAAAAGTCACATTTGGTCATGACTAAGGTTGCCCGGATTATTCCAATACGTATCCGGGCCGGACAAATCCGGGGCATTTCATAAAAAAAACTTGGGAAAATCCGGGCATTTGATTTCAAAATTTTCATCAAAAATCCGGGCGACAAGATTTAAGAACACAAACTTGGAAAAAAAATCATTAAAGCTCAACAGCAGATTTTACATCGTATTTTAGGCTTCCAAAAAACCTTTCATGATTATTTTTATAAAAATTGTGGAAAAGTTTTGTTTTGGACGCATAAATTCAAAAAAAAATAGAACCTAATGTTTTTTTATTTGGCATAACAATGAATAAAGTCGCGCAAAATCCGGGCTTTTATCCGAGCGACCAGATTTTTCCCAAGTTCTTAAATACCAAACCCGGATAACCCGGATAAAATCGGGCAACCTAGCAACCTTAGCCATGACTTTTAAATGAAATAGCATCACAGAAAACCATTACAGATTTATCCGGTGAAATCACAAGAAATAATAGATTTTTTTCGCAAAAACACAAAATTTTGTTCATCAACCTAGCTGCCAAATGATATAAAGTTCAATAAAGAATTGCGCGAAATTTTACCAACCGACTTGTGGTGTGGTTCAGAGTAGCAATGCACGGAGTGGCAAAGCATTATTTGAGGAACAACCGTGGTTTTAAAATGCCCAAACCTACCCATGATTGCAGTTATTTGGCAATTGTAGTTCAATTATTCCACAACAGAATATTTTTCATCTGAACTTATGATTAATATGATCATTTAAGCAACATTTTTTATGGTGATACTCTACTGCAACGACAGTTTATCCTCAGCCTTCAGTGGAATCAGACGAACTACAACGCGCTCGTCCACAATTGATAGGCTATTGTTTCCTTTTTGATGATAAAAACGTTTACTAGTGTGTTGCCGGCGGGATGAGTCCTTCTCCCGGAGATCATCCGGATAGGACCATGCCAGTATGGATGGATCCTGAAGGTGTACATGGAAGATTGTATTTCCTGTTTTTGAAAGCTAGAAATGGATTCCAACTTCCGAAAAATCCGTTTGTCATAGGAAGATCGATCGAGCAGTACGCGGGACAGATAGAAACTGGCTACTTGTGAGGAATAAAAGTTGGTATGTGTTGAGAATTAGCAGCAAAGATCAAGCTCGCAAAATTTTTACCCTCACAAAATTACTCGATGGCACACCAATCGAAGTTGGCCGCCATCCCGAGTTGAACAGCAGAAAATTTGTGGTACGATGTAACGAAGTCGAAGGTATGTCCGAAGAAGAACTCCTGAAAGAGCTATCATCACAAAAAATCATAGCTGTTAGACGGATCATGAAAAAAACATCGACAGGACTCGTTGAAACACCGACATTAGTGCTCACCATTAATTCAACTGTAGTGCCGGAAATCACCAATTTTGGCTTTATTCGTTTAAGCCGCGTTGGCTTTATTATCCCCAGCCCTTAATATGCCGACACTGATGTATGGACACCCGAAAAGTAAGTGTTTGGCGGAAAAGGCGTGCATAGTTTGCTCTGGCACCCACAGTAGTGAAACTTGCACTGCTAAATCCAAGTTTTGTGCTAACTGTAAAGGGAACCACTCACCGCTCGATAGAAATTGTCCTGTATATGCATACGAAACTGCTGTACTGAAAGTAAAAACCGAGCAGAACATCACTCTAGACGCCGCTCGCAGAACAATCGAAACGCCGAGTACCACCAGCTATGCAGAGGTAGTAAAGTAACACAACGAGATCTTCAACCAACAAAGATTTCCACCGCCTAATTTCACCCAACTTTTTTTATATAAATAACCGTGAAACTAGTGACGGACAGATTCAAACAGTACGCTTTTTCCAAAAGCAATAACCTCGACAATTTTTAACCTTTGAAGATGATGTCATACGACATCGAAACGTCGGTTTAAAAATAAATTTCGTTTGTTAAACATAATTGGACTGATTTGCCGGAAATAAATATACATATTTTTAATGATTGTGAAAAAAAATGTATCACTCAGAGAAGAAAATGATATTTCAGATATTAATGATTTAAAAGATGATTTAACAAACCTTAAAAATGTTTTAGAATTCCTGAAAAAATCAATTTTGTATGGTTCCATTTGAGTTTCTTTGTTATCAGAAACAATAGAAAAATAAAAAAAACAGTTAGATTAGTTATACACACTTTTTTTTGTGAACATTTATAACACATTAACATTTAAGATTCTACTGTAAAATCTAATTTATAATTTTGTATTTTATATGTATTTATGAGCAACATTGTAAAAACAACGGCCTAAATAGCCTTTAGTTGTGCTGATGGCCGACCAAATAAAACAAATAAATTTTCATTTGCTTATAACAATTACAAAAATTGATACTTCTCAACAAAATTTTGCAATTTCACTTATGCTATCTACGAACATTTCTGCATTGTTACTTTTTTGTTGTCAGTTGAATAAATTGAGAAGGGAATTATTGGGAAAACAAAACATTGTGCAGTAGAATATTGGAATTGATTTAGAATTAAAAAAGGTAATATCCGTGCTCAACAGGTTTTTCGTATGTGATGATATTTGTTTACAAATAAAATTCTACCCATTCATTTTCACATCTTCACCAAAATTTTAAATTCTCGAAATGTTTTTACTAAAAAGGACACCACTTTTCACCGATAAGACTGAAAAATCATGTAACAAAGCTCATAAGTTTGTACTTTTATTTTCTCTAAAAAAAAAATTTGAGACTATTTTTAAAATGTGAGGCGTTGAATCATAAGAGAATCAAATTTATTTATCAGTTTAGCTATTTCGATTCAAAAATAATTTAATTCTATTGAGATTTGACACCATAGTGTTTATAAAAATAAACATTAATTTAGTATTGTTTAATAGAAATAAGCATAAACTAAAAGCAAACAAATTTCCAAAATTATAGATTTATTTCCTTAAAAAAAGATTTGGTATTTTTAATACTGTGTATTTGGTAATTTGTAAATTTCTAGCGGATAGTCTTTTATTTCTACCAGCAAATTATGGAATTGATAATGTTGGATTACCAGCTTCAAAAAGAAGAAGAAATATTTACCATATTGTGAAAAAACCTGTTACCTAGCAGAAAAAAATGCACAATTTTCCTTTAAGAATAACTTTCGATTACATGGATCGAATTAAATGAACTTTTTTTTGAGTGCTATCTCAAATCCTCATAACTGATTGTCACCAATTTTGTTTATGTAGGTAAACGATACCTTAATAACTGTTTTGGATGGAAACCTCGTTAAATTTCAATCACGAAATTCACTGTTATTCAAAAAAGAAGGTGAAATGGTTATAATTTTTCGAGTTCGACCTTAGTTGAATTAACAGATTTGGTAAGTGTTTGTTCCTTTTCACACAGTGTTAACTCTGACATTTTTAATATGGGTGCATAAATTTAAAAAAAAAATCATTTTAATCCGAAAAATAAAACTGAACAGATTTGAAGCAGTTTTTATGAGTCTTACATGAGTTATTACTCTTCAAATTATATAAAGAGATTGTTCATTTATTCCTTTACGATTTTGCGAAACAACACTATGCATTAAGGGGTTAGCAGGAAGTGATGATATCTTCATGATGTCTAGTTTAGCTTCCGGTAAAAAATTCACATTATTTTGCATTTTACACCTTATTTTGGTCTAGTTTGCTATTCGGTATCAAAGTCTGCCGAGTAAGGAGTTATGGATAAATAAAAACAGTCATGCCAAAGCGATCAATTGAAAATATAGATAGTGAGCTAAAGTTACCCAAAATCTATGTTTCAAAACAGACGCGAATTGGGAAGAGTTGTTAGTTGTGCGAAAACTGGCAACAACAAAAAAACAAACAAAATCAAGAAACGTCCAAACAGGAACAAACAAACCGGATCTCTCCTGACAAGAGAGGGTTGGCGCCGCCGTACCTAAAGTTTCCCATACAAAACGTTCCCAAATAGTCATCAACTCTGTTGTACCTTTGAACTGGGTCAACGCGTCCTCGTATCCACCCTGGCTGGTCACGTTGAGTGGCGATCCGGTGACTGGAGAGGCACTGAAGGAGTGCTTGTGCCGCTTGGGCGGGGTCCGGTAGTACTCAGCCGAGGACCCATTTTGCCCCCCGGAGGGGCTCGGCGATCCGCCACCATTGTTGTAGAAATGTTTATTGGCTGAAACGCCTCCGCCACCCCCACTCCCCGTTACACTGTGTCGATGTTGGGGCGATTTGAGAGGCGGCGACACGTCCCCATTGTTACCTTCGTACAAGGCCTCCCGTGGATCGAAGCCCAGTCGATCCTTGTAGTAGGACTGTGTGGACATGATTCACTATTCTCCACTCTCCAATGTACCACACACAGTTCACTTTCTTCTTAAAACTTCCTCTACTCCTCGGAGCTAATTTCAAAGATCGGATAAACCGAATCGCACTCTTGACATTCAAACGGACTTGTCATAAAACTTTTCGTTGTATAGATAATGGCACTCGGTATTTTCGTAGCTCGAGTCCCACAACAGAATCACAGCACAAACTACTAATAATATGCACTCGTTCTATTTCGGTAACACACTGGGGTAGTCGCACTACTTATTATTATTCGTTGACGAAATTAACCTTCTCGTAGCACAGCTCTAATAACTTGCAAAGTTTTGCATATTTTCATTCACACTATCGCATCACCGGATCACACACACTCATACACTCCTATGAACCGCGCCGAGCTCTCTCGCTCTGTGTTATTCCTTCGTTTCGGGATAGCTCGGGTCAATTCCTACCGGACTTTGTCCAGTGACCAGACCAATCTTCACGCACTCTCAATTATCCAATTTGATTGGATTTTTTTTTCTTCTCACTCTCTCTCTCTCGTTCTGTTTCACTTCAAACTATGTAGCGCAGCTCCGTAGATGATTTACTAAAACTCTTTTCAAGTTTATTTTTTGATCACTTGACACAAAAAATATATGAAAGAAAGTCTCAGGTTCTCTCTCTTTGATTCGATTGGATTTTATTTTGTTTAACTTAACGTGTTGTTGTTTTTCGTTGTTGATCGTTGCTGTTCGATGATCGTTGCAGTTCGTTTTTTTTTTTGTTTTCTTTTGTAGATGGTTGCTAAAAACAAATGAACACAAATTAATCCAACTCAATCCGGTTAGCATGCAAATGCCGGTGCTACCCGAAAAAGATACCGAACGGAACTGAGACACCGAACACCTGAGGAGAGTTTCTTCGGTTTGTCTCGTCGTCTGGTGTACGAGGAAAGAGATCCCCGATGATTGTACGCTCCCATCAGGTGCCAGCCACCACAACTTATACACGCACACAACCGCACCGAAAAGACCCAGCCTTCCCTGCTGCCAGTGCCGTACACCGTAGGGAGGAATATGATGAAGAGGATCGGAAAACCTGGAATAAGTGGAATACCATCGCTAGGGTGACTAGGGTAGTGGATTGGAACCCGGAAAAATTGAACTAATTAGAACGAACCAGAAGACTTCGACCGTGGAAAAAGTCATTGCATGAGAAGTAAAAAACTATTTCTAACAATGTGAGAGACAAATAATTTATAAATCTCATTGAGAGTGTCCTGTCTGACTGATGTTTAAGAGATATGAGAGACTTTTGTGTGAGATAAAAAACGAAAAGTTTGAGTTTTACCAACTCAAAAACACCTGATTGATTTGAATTGATTATTAACTACTTTTTTTTATTGAAAACTACTAATAGATACGATATTCTCTTTGATTCAAACAATAAATTGAGGACTGTTCGCTATTTGTTACTTTATATTAATATTTTTACTATTCATAGCTATTTATCACGGTTGCTTCTATTTGTTTCCCGCTACTCGCTATTTGCTAATTGTTATTCGATACTAGTTTCTCGCTGCTCGCTATTTGCTAATTGTTATTCGATACTAGTTTCTCGCTGCTCGCTATTTGCTAATCGTTATTCGATACTAGTTTCTCGGTACACGCTTTTTGCTAATCGTTAAACGCTCCTCGGTATCCGATACTGGCTTATCTCTATTCTTAGTTTGTTGTTCATCATTAGCTACTCGGTTTCTACTGTTCGCTATTCTCTAATCACAATTCACTACTTTTTATTCCCTTTTTTTCATTCTTTGCTACTTGTAACGCAATTCGTAATACGCTTCTCATTATTCCCTACTCGATATCAAATACTCACTACTTAAAAAAGTTTGTTTCAGACTTTTCGCTTCCCGCTATTAGCTTTAAGTTAATAAAGTACCCCGCAAAAGATGAATTTCTAAGTTTTTGTAAAATTTCTAGCGTATTTGAGTTTCATAGTTTCATATATTCATACTTTGTTCAAACCATAGGATTGAACAATACAAATAACGATATATAAATCCTCAAGTTATTTATAAAACATCCACACTTTTTTGAATCTCACGTTCGGCATCTTTAGCTTAAGGTAAATCAGCAATAATGTCAGGTTGGTTTAACAGTGCAAGGCTTCCTAACTGTCGGGTACCAAAATAAACCAAGGCAGGTTATTATGTATTTTTTACGAAGGTTGATTTTATGAAAAGTCGTTTAATTGACTCATTCAAATATCTTATATGAGATTTGACCCCATTATTCGTTCACTCAACGTCAAAATATCTTAAACGAACGAAAAACAATTTAAAGTTGGTTCATTAAACAGGATTTGTCAACTGCTGAGCGCTTTCAACCAGTTTTTTCGTTTATTATTTAAACACCAAAACGTATCAATCAGAATCGGAATCATCCTCATGTTAATTTATACCGGATAAATTTGTTAAAGTGTCTGATCCCAGAAAAGAAGCAAATTAAAAAAAATGATTCGTACACGAATTATGTCCTTTCCAAAAGCAATCCATACCTCTTCATTGATCAACAGATAAATAGATTAAGAATGACAAGTTTCTTTTATTTAAAGATAGTTTCTTTAGCATATTCTTTACTTGAATTATCCATGGCTAGTGTATTTTATTCTGTTCATGGATCTATGGCTGAATCAGCCTTAAGATAAGGTTGAAGTAGTTGACTGTGCTATAAAGCTGTCAAAAACTTTGTAATTTTGGCAAAAAAACACAGGGGAAAAGCATTGTGGTGACTATGTTTAAATAATTGATTATTTATTCAAAGAAATCGTCGTCTTGAATAAAAAAAAAATTGAAATCTTTCCCAGATATTCTTGTTTCAAAGATACAACGTATTAAAAAAAAATCTTCAATTTTGAAAAATTTGAATAAATAAGACCACAACTTTTTCCTGGCATTATTCAAAGAAAGGTTTTCAGTATTGATATTGAATAATTTAACGAATTTAAAAATTTTGTTGAAGACTGCGACACGATTTGAATTCTAGTTTTGAAAGTACAGACAGTCTCCTTTCGTTTTTGGTAACACGCCAGTAAATTTTGTGTTGCCAAAATTATGTCACTTTTGATTTCCAAAATTAATGAAATTAATGTATAAATTTCCGTTTTTGCATATTTTGGAAAAATTACCGAGAAGAAAACATCAATAACCATTTTTTTAGAAGTCAAAATCCCTCGCGGCTTTCAAAGAAGTTGACTTTTGATTTGAAACCTTTATTTTCAAAATAATTGTGATGCTCTACAGTTTTGCAAAAATAAAAACAGAAATTTATTTGATGAATTTTTGCCTAATTTCAGAAGCTATCTCAAAAGCAAGAGCTGATAGAAAAAAACTAAATGAATATTTTTAATCAGCATCCCAAAATTATTCAACATTAGCCGTTATATTATTTGTACCTCGGAAAATGTGAATTTTGTTGCCATGTCTAATAATTTTGAAATATATAGCTTAAAAATTAACAAACTTAGCAATATTCGTGAAACTGTTAAATAATTTGTGATGTACACACAGATATACTGTGAAAAAATTCGCTCGAAATGTTTTCCGTGAACCCATCATATTTTGCCTTGTTGTACTGAGTTTACAGGTAAGAGTAAACGAGTTAAACTCATAGCTGAATTAACTCATATTTTCAGTAATTTGTGGTCTGCCAGATTGCCTCGGTTTACCAGGACTTGCCCGAATATTTGATACAAAATTTGGGAAATATCATGTTGCCCAGATTTTTCCAGTTATTCATTTAATTTGCAAAGTTAAAGTTAAAACTCAAATTGAGGTATTAGAATTCTTGATATCTGCGCCTAAAATTTTTTTTCAGCAAATTTTATCAAAATTACTATGAACGTTTTTTTTGGAAGGCCAAAATATGACTTAAACTTTGCTAATGCATTTTAAGTGAGTTTTTTTTGTTGAATAACTGCTGGTTTTTGACAAAATGTACCCGGTTGTATCCCAGATTCATAGTTTTTATTCCAACAAATGAGAAGTTACCAAGAGTAAAAGATACAATGTTGATTCTAATTTACAGGTTCCGATGATTTTGTTCTATTGTACATGAAGGTTACAACTGGTGGATGAAAACTTCTGCTGTTTTTAGAATACTGTAAAAGGTATCATATCACGATAATTTTAAAGCATTACAAACTATTCTTTTACCTTTGGCTATTTTTCGGTATTGGATTTCAAGAAAACAACTTTTTTTAAAATGCGCGACGTTTCGACCATTTTTGGCGGTCTTCCTCAAGGGTATTGTCTGATGGTTGTTATTGTCAAATTTGGTTTTTTTCCAACGTTCAGCTGTCCAGTTTTCGCTGCTCTTTTTGAAATTGGGATTAAAAACGATTTTTCATCCGTTTTGCGATGGCGCACTGTAACAAAAATGGTCGAAACGTCCGGCATTTAAAAAAGAAAGTTGTTTGCTTTAAATCCAAGACCGAAAAATATCCAAAAATAAAGGAATAAACATCAAAAACGGTTGATAACATAAACCTTAAAATACAAACTATACTTAACCTGCCGATGATTTTGATGTGAAAATAGATCAACAACAAAGAAGTATAGATCGTATTTTCCGTTTTTTTTTTCAGTAGTTTTAAACCTTGTTGAATTTACCTTTTTATTTTCACTTAAAACCTTAAAAATTCAAAAGTTTGATTCAAATATTGGATAGTTAGTATGAACAACAACGAAAAATATTCTTAAAACTGATTTTACCCCAAGGAAATCTTTTAAAGTATATGGTCCATATTGAAAAAGACATTTTAATTTAATCCCTTTAGATTCTATTTCAATGACAATTTGGAGTCAGTCAGCATAACATGTAGAGTGCTTCAAATAAGTATGGGAAAAATAAAATTGGCGAAATCTTAAGCGCTGCAAGCTTAAATTGATCCTAGGTTAGGCATAAATTTTGGCCGGATCCAACCCTAGGAAGGGGACATGCAAAAAGCCTGAAATTTTATGGAATTTTGAAAAAAAAATTTCGGGAAGAACATTTTTTTTTTGTTTCGATTATAGTCGTTTTACCATCTCTTTATGGCATTCGCGACTTTATCAACGTTGCAGTTGGCGGATCGTTATTGAAAAACTTATCCGGTACAACTGCGTTCGATGTTTACTCTTGGGCTCGAACTCACGGACATCTGCTCAGAAGACAACAGACTTACCAACTGAGCTATATCACAAGCCCGGGGAAGAACATGAAAACGTAGTTTTCCATCAAAAGCTTCGTTTTTTAACCGACCGATTTTTTTATGAAGCTAAAATTTATGACAAACATTTCACCCCGAGATCGAATCGCTGGAATTATAGTAAAAATGTTATTAAGGGTTTCAAGCCGCACTCAAATAATATTTATTAGTAGTTAGCAGAGCTTTACGTCATTTCTTATAACGACAAATTTTCGACGATAAGAAGGGAAAATAAAATGAATTCATGTTTAGTGAAAATCTTAGTGATACAATTAATGATATTGTTCATATCAATCTAGAGAAGTTTCTAAAAAAATATTGCTTATTAAAAATGTAATATAAAATAATATTAGTTATCACGTGAGAATAAAAGTTTAAGGCTAAAAATCCTCTTAAAATAAACGTACAACCACAATAAACGAAAATTCATGTTAAAGAACAGAAATTTAACACCGTTTTTTAAATACATGGTGCATTATATCAGCCAAAATTGAACAAATAGGTGCCTGTATAACTGAATTTTGATAATTTTTTTTCATTATATTATTTTTTAATCGATTTTAACTTTTTCACTGATAGCTCTTACAAACAAAAACATTTTAAAGAAACGAAAATTTCAACTTTTCGAACCACAGAACGATAAATCACAGTGAAAAATCAGAATTTCACAAATTTTTGAACAAACTTCGTCTAAGTTACTACATTCTTTATTATAGAATTATTTTTTTTACAGATTTTTTGAATTTTCATTAAATATTCATGAATGCTACTGGGATAGGCTTTTTACAGCTAAATCATGAAAATCTTATGACTATGTAAATGATGATTGCCTATTTTTAGAAAAAAAGACTCAATTTATCAATGTTCGGCCTCATTATTCCATGAAATTTCTGAAAATAGCATCACAGATAATCGTCACCTAATTTTAGGGTCGAATCTCAGAAATACAAACATTTTTTTGTCGAGCATTGAGATTTTTTGTCGGACACTTTGATGCTTAGTCATGTTGATAAGAAAATTTAAAATCATTACCAGTCTTTATTATTCAAAAATTCAACAAATAAATCTCTTGTATATGGTTTTATTTTTATTTTTCCGATATTTGAGTGCTAACAAAATAAGCAATTTTTCTAAATTTCAGCACTGGTTTGACGTTTTTTTTCCTTTTCATAGGAATTTTACCCATTAAATTAAGGTCATTCTTCCTCGGCATAAAACGTCAAAATCTCGTGTTATTTGAAAAAAATAAGTCTCAGAAAGTTATTTTTTTTTCGAGAAAACACCAGATTTTTAAGATTTATGCATTGCTGTATTTTAGGCGATGTTATTAAATTCATAGAAAAAAATCACAACTTCACAGATTTTTAAACAAACTTCGTCTAAGTTACTACATTCTTGATTCTAGAATTTTTTAACAGATTTTATGGATTTTCATGAATATTTAAATGCCACTGGGATAGGCTGGTAACGTTGATTGCCTATTTTTAGGAAAAAAAACTCAATAAATCAATGTTCCATGTTTTCCATGAAATTTCTGAAAATAGCATCACAAATAATCGTCATTTAATTTTAGGTTCGAATCTCCATTACAAATATTTTTTTTTCGAGAATTCAGATTTTTTGTCGGAGACTTTGATGCTTTTTTCCTCCTTTTGTCAAAGGAATTTTACCCATTAAATTAAGGCTTCCTTGGCATTAAACGTCGAAATCTCGTGTTATCTCGAAAAAAAAAGTTCCAGAAAGTCATTTTTTTACGAAAGAAATCATATTTCGACGTTTCATGCATTTCTAAAACATTTGCCATAAAAATTAAAATTTTGACTTTTCCGTTTTCCTTTGGTCTTCCCCTAGGTGATTTTTGAGGGTCGGAAAACCGAAACTTTGAGCGCTTAAGGCACCCCTAAATCATGTCCGATTGAGCTGAAATTTTGCACAGGTCAGTATTTCAGGCAAGCTACAAACTGTATACGGTCAGTTTTCAAAATTCGATCATAAAATTCATCCCATACATCCATTACCACCCTAAGGCACATACATACATGGAGTATATTTTCAAACTAACCGAAATCTAAATTTCTAAAAGAAAATCCCTAAGTACTATTTTCTAAACCAAAAAGCCCTCAACCTCAAGCCCTCAAGGTTGGTAACTCTTTCTCCTTCGAGAGCCTCCGAAAAGCCAAGTTGACTGGGGCTGGTACCATTCATGACACAACAACCACACGACGAAGCTTGGAACGACAACCGAGAGGAAAGGGTGGTGATCAAATCCGGAAGACGACGACGATCGGGGAAGACCAGTTTCCTCACACAATCAGTGAAGAGACTACCAATGACTACCGAACCGGCTTCACGTTAGGAAAACAGGGAATACCTCTGGGCTCTGCGGAGACTCACTCGAAACCAAGAAACCAAGAAAGCAGCGCAGCGTAAGAACAAGACCATCATCATCAAACCGAGAGCCGGAGAAATCAACCAAACAGCCAACAGCTTAATGAAAGGTCGGTGTTCTGTCGGGCTGCCAAGTTGATGGTGGTGGTGGTGGTGATATGTAAAGCCAATCTCAGTCTCAGTGTGGAAGGCGAAACGATAAACCAAAATAAAAGCGACGAGAATATGTTATTTCGGTCCGGTTCGGGAAACTCCATGAGACTTGAGGAGGTCCCACAGGCGACACATACCAGGTACCCAGGTTAGGTATCCATCCGAATCCCATACGTACGTCGTCAGGCTTCGAGTTGAAGGCAGAATGAGGCTCCACCATCCAGAGAGAAGACGATGGGATGGGATAAGAGTAGGTATCTACTGAGACGGGTGTTTGGTTTGGTGCCGATCTGCAAAACGTCTTGTTGGTCGTGTGAAAGAAGGCGATTTTTTTCTTGGAATCAAAATGCGGCTCATAAAAAACCTTGAGCGAGCTGGCCAAAGTTGTTGTTGTTATGGATCGAGTCATGCAGTCCGGAGCCGGGAGCACCGATCGTGCCACATTTGCAATGATGGTGGTGCGATCGCGGTCCCAATCGATACTAGAGGAGGCTCCACAAACCGTGGAATGTGGCAGCGAAAAATTTATTGCAAGGAACAAAGCCGACCACCCCATGCCAATCGAAGCAAAAGGTATGGTATGGCGAAGTTTTTCGCGAGAAACTCCGCGGTCCGGAGGAAATTATAGGCGCTATATGCAAAGAGAGGCGAACAGGATTTTTGTCCACAGTTTTGCGTGATTATAACGGGATTTTTCCCCCGCGTGATACTATGGCAAATGATGTCAGTATTACGCATATCAATAAGCAATTTTCATTCTGGTTTTGATAAGTATCTGTTTTAAAGTGCCAAAAAAACGATAGTTTTCTTTTTGCATGAAAAATAAAGTTTTTATCACAATATTCTCTACAAATGTGAGTATAAACTGAAAAATGAGGAACACTTTGGAAAATTTGTAGCTTTCAGTCGGATGAGCAAATATGTGTGATTTGACATGCTTTGGCAGATTGTCAACGTATATAAATTTTTTAATGGTTCGTGCCTTTCTATATTTAAGATATAGGGTGTTTCATTAAGTCTAAGCATGATTTTGATACAACCCCGCTCATTCCGGATGACGTTTAAGCAGCTGATTACTTCGGAGTGATGTTGTTTACAGTTCAAATTAAAACTCTGTGTATCGTGAGAGCTCCAGTTTTCATAATTTTCGTGAAAATGAGAAGCATTTTCCTGGAAGAGCGCAAAAAATGTCGTGCACAAATGGTGTACTTTTCCTAACATTTTGCTGAGTCAGTTTTCGAAAACGAAATTCCAAAATTCGATTCGTAAGTATGGAGAGGAAAGTGACTTTGTGGACAAAAAAAAATCTTTAAGGAAACCGGGCCCGGTGGACGAAACTTTGGATCGGAAAGTGTTGCGTGCTTACGCCTGTAGGAAGAAACACTCAGTACAGGATGTGACCATTAAGTGGGATCCCCTCTCAGCACCGGCCATCGTGCCAAGGTAAGATTGGGCCTTAAGAAATATAGGTACTGTTTCGACCAAATTTGGCATCAGTTCACTACTCAAATGACACGATGGCTTGGTTCAAATTCAACAAAGTACAGATCGTACCGAATGAGATGAATCCGCCAAATTGTCTTCTAGCGAGACCGATTGAAACTTTTCAGGCACATGTCAAATCGTGTTTGAGAAAACATGTGAAACCATCAGATTCTATCGAAAATTTTGCAAAAAGTGGTCGAAATCATCGCAAATCAGTCCTTGCTGAAGCTTATAAGCAATCTTCGGTCAAAAATTCGATCACTGGCCTACGATTGGCTTTTTTATTGATGCTCTGTAAAAGAAGACTATACTCAAGTAACAAATAAAGTTTTATAGCTGGCTAGTATACCAAGTTTTGGTTTAATAAGAGTCTTGAGGAGTCTTATAAAACAATCGCTGTTACTTGGGTAGATAACATTAAAGTAAAAAAGGGAAAAAAAATGCTCTTGAATTTATACTGCTCATTTTAAATCGTGCTTAGACATAATGGGACACCCTATAGTTAATAAAATAAACGGTAGCTATAAGAAGTTTTCCATTTTTCCATACAGGTAGTACTCATTTCGAAATTTTAAACGGGTACATTTTTCCTGATGGTGTTCAATATATCTTTGCATAAATAATGTGCATTAGAGTGGCCAAAACTGCTTAGCACAAGGTCTTATGCAAAGTTTGGACCCGATCGGATTACAGGAAAGGCAACAAGCCAATCAGATTTTCATCCATTCATATTTCCCACAAGCCTGGTCGTTAGACCGCTGCAAAAAATTTGCTTTTCGCTCCCATGTTTTTTGATGCTTTTTAGGCCACCAGGCACCAGAGTAAAATTTGAGATGATTTGATTGATTCCTGAGTTAGCGCGTTCCAATTTTGTATGGAAATTGGTATGGAAGAAGAAATTTTTGCAAATTCAATCATCCAGAAAATTCAAATAAGCTTGAAACAAAGTTGGTTTTTCATTTTTGGTTTTGACTATTCTCAAGCTTCATTTTTTGCTAACATGACCAGTAGCTAAGAATTTCATGAAAAAAGATATAACCATTTCAAAATAAAAAAAATTAGAATCCATTGAAAAGTATTTAAAAATGGCAGACTTTGCTTTCTAGAGCTTTTAATAATTTCATGAAATGTTTTTGGAAAGGTTATATAAATTAATAAATTTCCTGGCTATGCGTGTATTTTTTTGAGATTTTTTATTCTCATCCTACGGTTGCACAGCTTTCAAATAAGTAGTCATTAAAGTTAAAATTTTAAAAAAAATGGTGTAACATCGAATAACTTTTCTGGAGTACAAGTTAGGTTTGTGCTTTGTTCACATAAATTGTACTGAAAGAATCAAGGATTATTTTTCATCCAAAGTTATATTTTTTGGAACATTCAGTTCACTCTGGCGATTTTTGAATAACAAAATTTGTTATCCCATACAAAATTAAAACTCGTTGCGCTAATTCAGGACTGGATGGATCGCTTCCAAAAATTTTATTGCGATTTCGGGCAGCAAAAACAACCAAAAAAAGTTACGAGGGATGTGAAAATATTTAAGAATTTTTAATTTCCATACAATATTTGAAGCGGTCTACTGGTCATATTCCTTCAAAAAAAATTTCCAAAATAATTTCAGTCTCTTTACGGTCCAAATTTTCCATGGGACCTTGTGCTAGGCTTCGGATTATTTTTGACCTGTTGTTATGTTGTTTCAAAACTCAACTAATGCTTCAAGAAAATATAATAGATCTGGTGACCTTTTTTTGCTCAAACAGTGCATGAATAAAAAAACAGAATTATTTTTTTAAGGCTAGGTATTTGTTAATTCATTTTTAAGTTCTTTCACAATAATAACTTTTCGTTTAAAATAGAAACGTTTGTAATTTTTTTTAAATTTTATGCTGGATTTGTACAAGACCTCCTTTAGTAACCAAATAGGAAATTTACTTGAATCGATGGTTGACATTTTATAATTCGCTAAAAATATAGTGAACTAAGTTTATTTGATATGAAAATAAAATTAGTCTTTTTAAAGATTCAATTTCTAAAAAAAACTTATTCTATATTCAAATGTAATAAGCAAAATCTTAAGAAAATTTAAGATTTTGAATGTCACCGAAAATAAATCAAATAAATTTTTGCAAACTCGATCATAATTTCAGATTTTAGTTTGAAACTTTTCTCATGTTAAAAATATTACAAAAAAAAAGTGATTCCCTATAATGTTTACGGAAAGATAACACGATTCTTTATCAGCGAATGTGTAAATAAAAATGAAACTCGTAAAATTATCTCAAATTCTTCTTCTACTTAACAAAACATAAATATACATATGACAAATCGAGCAAATTGACAACTTTGGAACACGTTCTCTCGAAACTACCATTTGGGCTCTTATATCTAAACATCACATTTGAAATTTTCAGCTGAATTTTGTATACAAACTGGCTTTGGTTAAAAAATTTAAATTAAAAATTTAAATTAACAATAAAAATTATAAATCTGCTATCTCTTGCAATTCGAGTTCCTCGACGAAATAGTCATCTTGATAATATTATATTGATCGTGAAACTCATCTACGTGGCTAAATCTGAAAATAAATTGGATCCGAATTCTGAAACTGAATTCAAAATTTGAATTTTGAATCTGTTTCTGCATATCAATACGATTTCTAAAAGGTACAAAAAAACGATTTTTGAATTTAAATTACAGATCAAAGTTCAAATATGAGCCATTTTATTTCTTATCCGACTTTCTGAACTTTCAGAATGACTTTCAAATGAAGAACCTGATTTGGATCCCAATTTAGAAGCTTTGTTATGTTTGAACTCTGAATAAGAATTAAGTTCAAGAACTTCGAATCGGGATTTAAAAAAAGAAACTCAGGATAGTTTTTTATTTTTCATATTTAGAAAATTATTTTAAAAAATGCATATTAGTATCGAAATACATGAATCAAATATTGAATGAAATGCAAAACCAAGTTTGAACGACGATTTTAAAAGAGCTTTTTATATCTATTTTCTGATGATGATTCGAACCGAAAATCAAGAATCCTTTACTGGATTAAAAATCTATAATATGAAAACATAATTCAATTTGGACATTAATAATATGAATCTCGGAAATGATTTCTATCTCGCTTAAAATTTATGAGGTATTCAGAAACGAAATTCTTTCAACAAGTGAGAAAATAACTGTAGCAGAATTCTGAACTGAAAATTTGTTTTAGAAGAGAGTAGAGTAGAATACCTCACTAGCCCACGCTCTTGGGTGAAGGTTAGTTTTAAACCTACAACAACATTTTAAAGATTTGTTGGCCTTTGAAATGCCAATACATGAAACATTTTCAATGAAATTATAATGGTTTCTACAAAGATTTTACCGGATTAAAAAAAATTCAATTTCCAAATTTAAAAAAAAAACTTTTCTTTATACCTTTGATAATACTTGTTGACAAATCCCAAGTGATTAATTAACAAAAAATTCGCAAGCTTCGAGTTAGTTTCCCAAGTTTAAAATTCTAACTTCAGATGAACTCTATCTACTCGTTTTTTTTAAACTTTTTTTTTGTCCTTAAAAACCTAGTAAAATCTGGACTTATATCCTCAATTGTTCAATTCGAAAATCGGGCAAATTTACGGATAGTCTAAGCAAAAATTAAAATGCGAAGAACAAGATTAGAAAAATATTACGTTCTTAAACATGTTGTTGTGGGATGCTAAGTTTAAAACTCGATAGGTATGTCAAAATTCTGGAATGTTCGTTTTAGACGTTTTTGTGCTGCTTTCAAAATCTTATACCGGTTATTTCTTGATTTTAACATGAATTTTACAGATGAGTGAAGTCTTCTTTCTATTGAAATGTATTTTGAGAAGACAGTTCCTACTCCAGGGAAAAAGCTAAGGTAGAGTTTTGAATTTCCCGAACTACATCTATTATAAACAGTCAAGAATTTTAAAGAGTTCAAGTCTAAAGTGGTTGTGTTTACGATAAAAAGGTCTAACTTTAAACCATTGACATTTTTGCAAATTTTTGAGGAATATTGCGGGTAACCTAATTTCAGCTGCGTTGTTGTCAATGAACTTTTCTCTAATTTTCTAATTGATTTCAATTAATGAGTGTACTAGCTTTATAAAAGTCTCACGAAAACTAGAGATTAGCGATATATTTCACCTGTGATTTTCGCAAATTGATACTCCTGTTAAGCAGAGGATAGTTGCATAACAGCATAACTTTTCAAATTCTTATAATATTTTGTAGAATAGGCTGGCCTATCATATGGCGTCATGTCAAACTTTAGCTCATTTGTTTAACTCTTAGGTAAGATTTCCATAATTTTTTCAGCACGTATCCGGGCCTGATAAATCCGGGCAATTTGATATAAAAACCTGGCAAAATCTGAGCATTTGATTTAAAAATTGACGACCAAAATCTGGGCAATATTCGGGCAAATTTTGGCTAAACCCAGATTTTACTCAACAAAAATAAAAAAAAAATTTGGCAAAATTAATCGATAGATTTAAAATCGGAAGGCTTCCAAAAAACTTTTCATGATTGTTTTATTTTGTCAAAAAATTTCGTTTTGAAGCACAAATAAAAAAAGAGTTCGATTTGTCAAATAAAGTGAATAAATCCGGTCAAAATCCAGGCATTTTTTAATGAAATCCGGGCAACCGGCAACTGCAATTTTTTTTTTTTTGGTTTCAACTTTAATGCACATGCACATTGCCCTGTTCTACAAATTTTTTTCTTGATGTTAAGACTGCAAGACATTCAGATTGAAAAAATCTTTAAAATTTCGGATTTTTCAATGTTAAACCTGCAAAACGTGTTGGCTTATGCTTTAAAAGATATCTAAAAATATTTAAGATTGAAAAAAATATTTAAAATTTCAGATTTCTCAATGTTAACATTGCTAAACATTTTGACTTATACTTCGAAAGATATCTAAAACTCCTTTAGATAAAAAAAAATCTTTAAAATTCCATCATAATTCCTGTTTTTTTATAAATCGAAAAAAAAATAAGCAAATCTTCTGAAATTTTTTTTCTCAAAAATTAAAATCACTTGAGGTTTTCGAAAAAGTTCATTATTCAACATAAACTTTTATTTTCACTGTGTTTGTAATGTTCTACAGTTTAGCCAAAAATGTGCACCAATTTTTGAAATGAATTTCAGTCTATTTTCTAAGGTAAACTATCGAATTTAAAAAACAGCAGCTGATAGAAAAAAAAACTGAGTTTGAATCTAGATTAAGCGCCCCAAAATTCATCAAAACCATATCCTCAATGCTTGGCACTTCGGGAAAATGTGAATTTTGTTGCCTTGTGTAATTTATATATTTCTGGCCCTTAAAGTCAAAAGGTTTTCAGTGAATAAAAGCTACTTTCGAGTAAACCCCATTTAGAATTTTTTCTCGAAAATTAATTGTTTCCGATCGAGCAAAAAAGAATAAAATTTCAGATATAAGAATTGATTGATTTTGCACTAAAAACTTTGGAGGCAATCACTCTCAACTTCACTCTCACAAACAGTAGACAATTTTTTCCGCAAACCTCACGACCTGTCAACTCGAAACCCTTTCTCAACCTCACGAACCCCAATTTCAATGGTGCCCAGACTTGTTGCGAACAATAAATCGAACCAACCCTTTGAATGGACTGACTCCCGAAAAAGAAAACAAAACACTTCACAAGTCAATCAAACCCGTTCGCCAATCACGACATCGGCCCGCGGTTAACGACCTTTTGGACCCAATGTCTGCAGAAGTAAGTTGGAACCATCAAAACTCTTTACATCACACCGACTCCAACGAACCAAATCCGTGGTTAACTAGTTCAACGCAAAGGTGAATCTTCGTCGACTCCTCGGTCAGGTCAGGTGCTGCCACGCACAGTTTGGTCGGGGTGTGACTAAATCCATAATTCATTTGAAGGCAGACGGATGACGTCACACGACTTCGCCAGCCAGGCGGTACGCTGGAGTAATCAACGAGGACACTACCGAAATTGGCGGTGGGTTGAATTAAAATTGCACTACCGCGCGTAAACAACAAAACAGACAGACACCGCAAACACAACAAAACTTGGGAAAAGGGGTAGCAGGGGATCCATAAAATTGTGTAACAATGATTTATTCCCTTTTAACGGCTGGGTCTCTTGCAATGTGTGCAGATCTTGACTAGAGTTTACTTTCGACATCGTGTCTCGGCACGTCTTTTACTGTTCACTCACTTTGTACGGATAAGATTGTTAAAAGGGTCCAACCATTATAGGAGCTTCCTACCCCGCGACGTTGAAGACGTCGACCACGGAGAGTAGCTGGATCCGCTCAATTAATGGGAATCAAAAATTAATTTTTCAATTGCACCACTCGCACTTTCCCTTTTTTGGTATGAAAGCTATTTGGAAGAGTAGTCCGCAATCATTGAGGTTGGTTGGTCTTCTCAAAAGATGGGTTGTGTGCGCGTATGGGCTCTGGGTTGTTCCTCTTGGTTCCTAGGAAGAGGTTGTTTCGAGTAGCTAGCTGCTTGCTACTCGTGTATTGTTGAAGTGACTTTCGAATTAAGCGTTGACGACTGCCTATGTAGATCTCAGATGGGAGATATGGCGGCTTTCATCATCACCCAGTCAGTCAGTGGGACCTCACATAAAAACAATGTTTGTGTACACTGCCTAGCTCCTCCAGTCAGAGATGTCACTCATAATTCGATTATATCTAACTCAACAACAATACACGGAGGGTTCACTTCGTTGATGGAGGAAAAAAAAAACATGTCCAACTAGGTATATGCGGGAAATAAACGCCACCATTCCCATTCGTTTGTGGCTCTCACTCACTTGCTCCGCAGAGCTGCGCGATATGTACACGCGTATATCTTAGCACACTTTTTATCTTTATCTTTTCCACTTGGCCGTTTTTTTAGCTTTCCCAAACCAGACTCTGTGTACACGTCAAATCATCTTGAAGAGAGAACTTAAGTCGAAATGAACCGTTCGTCACGAAACTCAAACCAGTACTGACTTGACGGTGTAGCAGAGCAGAGCTTAGCTGCACTTCAATCGAACCAGATCCGGGTGTTCTTTCAGACGGACGGAGGCACCCACACGGCAGTCAACTGAGCCCACTGTTATTTGTATTGGTGTCTTCGACCGACTACACCGCCCGCAGATGACGGTGCAGCCAACCTCCTCACTCAACTCAACCGAATGTTTACCAGCAGCGGACCCAACTCGAATGACGAGTAAAGCAAGAAAATAAAAAAACAAAACAAGCCACCTCCGCTTCCAGTTAGCCGTCATTCGATCATAAACCGGACTCCGGACCTCACCAATACACACATTCGAAAGTCGAGTCGAACGACTCTCGTCAGAAGGAACAACCCGGAAAGTGAACCGCGACTTAAGTCGAACGGTGTATCGCGTGCGTAGGTGAAAGACGGCGACAAATACCTGTTCAACGAGCTTGCAGCAGCGCCCTCCCTCAACCGTTTCTCAATGGGCTGGATAGTTGTTCTAGAGATCTGCGAGACCTAGAAACCTCCTAGCTAGAGAATGACGTAACTGACTGAACGCAGAATAGTTAGAACGATGGAGGCGCCACCTACGCACATCCTCCGATTCAAGCTGACGAATGGATGGTGGCACTCCTTGAAGGGAAGTGAATTTCAGTCAACTTCTGCGGATTATTAGCTTTGCTTAGCTGGTTCCGGTAGGTTGTAAGGTCTTCACCCAGTTAGAACGTTAGCAGCGCTGATGAGAGATTTCAATGACTGCATAAATGAGCTCGTCGACGCGACTCGAAACGTCGGAATGGAGAATGTGTGATGCATTCTTTAGGGTTGTTTCGAGTGGGGTAAGTAAACTGTTGTGGACAAATCGCAAAGGAATTTCGCATAGCCATAAGTGGCCAGTCAGAGCTGATAAAATTGTTTGCGGCTTGGATTCTAATGAACTAAGGCAGCTCATCTGTAAATGAGATTTAGGTTTTAAAAACGTCATCGGTGCCTTAGTCACCAGAATGGAGTGAATTTCTCATGAAAAATAATAATAAACCCGGACCTTAATTAGCTTGGGACATGGAGTTTCCTATTATTTTAAACCATATGTATACTTTTAAGTTCTTATATGGATAATGTCAACTTTTGAATTTATCCGAGGATTTTGAAAGAATTTTTTTAATAAAGTCACTTATAACGCATAATGCATAGTGTTGTTTTCGACAAAAATCAAATTATCTCGGAAACCCGTGGATATCTTTGAATTAAATTTTCAAGAAAAATTTTCTAGAGATTAAAAATACTATTACGATATTTTAATGTTCTGAGAGATATCAATAAACATATGTGGAATATTTTAACAGTTTTAGGAAAACCGCTGTTTTTTCTTCAAACTACCACATTCTAACAAAATTTTCAATATGACATCTTCATCTTCCTGCACAAACATCTTCCTGCATCTAATTAACTTTGTTTGGAAGAAGTCTGCCAAATCCTATAAAAAAAAACCAACAATTTCTAATAATATTTTTAAACTTTGATGGACCCTAATTTTATTTAAATTCAAAATATCAGCTTCAAACCTGTTTAGTTAAGTTGTATTATGATATTATTTCACTGAATCAATAATTGCTATACTCATTCAAAAAAAATTACATGCATTAAAGGGTTAACGGTCAAATTTATTCAGGAAACTACGAATTACACTGTTCTAGCTTTAATGCCTTATGATTATTTTAAAATTTGACGAAAATTTTTATCTTGACTTTTGGCAAAAATATGCAAACTTTGACGGAAGTTTCAAAATAACCCGTGTTTATTTGATTGAAATAACTAGTTTTTAGGAGACAGTAAAGTATTTCCGAGAGCTTTATAATGAATGTGTGTCCTATCTTTCAATTATAATCAAAGACTAAAGACGGTTTCGTGTTCCTTTGAGAAAAATTGTAGCTTATCCATGCATTTTTTTCGAATACACTCATTACGTAAAATCCTAAATGAAACCTTAAGTTACCTTAGTTCACACAAGAAATCCTAAGTGCAACGTTATGTTCTCTTGATCCATCCATATATATGTACTGAAGCGTACAAACTTCCAGAAGTGCAAGCTTTAAATGCTAAAACCGCCAACCTCCAACCGCCAACCTATGTATGTCATGACTGAGATACGATCTCATTACCTTTGGCGTAGAAGACTTACGCTCATATTTCGACGAGATGTGCAAGCGCAACCTGCACTGCAAGCTTTGTATGGAAAATCTGAAAATCATCAATTTTTCTCAAAAGTTTTTATTTTAAACATTTTTTACACCTCAAGTAACATAAATAAATCTTGGGAAGCGATTCACTCCTGAATAACAGCAACGAGTTGTTTGGTTTTGTATGCGATTTTGTGAGAAAATTTTTTTTATATGGAATGAAAATCCATAAAATGTAGTAACAAAGGGTTAAAATTCTTTGGATTTGGCACTCAAAATTTATATAAACAAACAACAAACCTTACAACGCGTCTTCGAGATTATAATCCCTTTCATGAAATTATTTCCTACGCTAGCAAACTGTTCAATCTGTTCAATGTTGGTCACCTTGAATTCAAATATTTTAGTTTATTCTTCCATACCCCCCCTTGACCTTAGTTTATATCCCAAGTAACAATTTAAGCTTTATTATAGTCAGCCAGCACAACTTCATTAGAGCAATAGCATTAATCTTCATAAAAAGCTAAAGCGCATTCTATGTCTCACCAGAACTCTAATAATCTAAAATCTGTCTTTTTGACCCTGTTATAGAAACGTCATGGATAATTTCAACAAAATCATTATGCTGGTTTGGTAGTTTTCAATTCCGTGAGTTCTCCGAGTTTTTTCTCCAGTACCCATGATTGTTGTTGAATGATGATTGCATTATTGATAAATGATCTGGTAAAATTTATAAAAAAAAGAAAGGGGTTTAACCTAGGGTTGCCATCCATGCCGCAAAAGCGGGACATGTCCCTCTTTTTGTTGAATGTCCCGCCGTCCCGCTTTTTTCTCAAAATGTCCCGCTTTTTTTTAATGGAAAACTTTTACAAAGTTCACTTACGTTGGAAAAAATGAAACTTTAGATTTCAATTTCAATTTATTGGTTCAACACAATAAATCTTTCGTATACGTCCTTTTTCCAAAATAAGCAACACAAGACAAAAACAAATTCAAATACATCTTTTTCTTTATCACAATAAGCATCAATTTTTCAGAGTTTACTTAAGACAATACTGAATAACCCTAAAGTTATAGTAAGATTCTGATTCAGTTAAGCGATTTTGGAACACGTTCATCCAATGCAATGTAAATAACTTTGTTATAAAGAAAATGTTGTATGGATGTTGGATGGTGGATGATGGATGTTTTCTTGAGTTTTCATTTTTTTTTTCAACAAATCTATACAGTGAGCGAAATAAGAATAGCACCACTATGTGTTTCGCTTGTTAAAATATGAATAATTGAAAATTACGAAAACTTTCTTCCACAGTTTTTTCTGAATTGCTTAACGGACAAATCAAGCATAAGTTTACTTTTTTTGGACGTAGCAATTTGCGTTGATGACCAAAAATGTGAAAAAGGGTGCGAAATAAGAATAGCACCACTTGAGTTTTTTCAACAAAAACAAGATTATTTTTAAAAATTTACTGTGTGAAAGTGAATAATAACGCTTCTACGAATTATTCTAAGGAGTTTTCCAGAATTTCCAAAAGTTTTCAAAGGTATCAAAAGGGGGTTTTAAGAGATGCTTCTCTAGCGTTAAGGAATTTGATATTTGAGCTATAAAACTTTATCAAACTGCTTCATTTCTTCATTAACATTCATAAGTATGATGCAAAATGATGAAACATAGATTTGAGATTGAGTTTGAATCCAAAATGCAGGTTGGAATTAAAAAATACTAATGTTTTTTAACAGTCAAACCCGATTTCTCTAGTTTTAAGTCAAAGATGGCAGCACTATCTTGCCATTTAACCAAATTCATGCCCATTTTTTGAATATCCGGGATTAATTAGGGAGTGCTGGATGATTTTGGTCAAGAAATGAATACGTGTACCGTGTGAACGCTTTGGAAATTCTAAGATCACTAAATCCAAAAAAATTTGAATTGCATCAAGGTCACTAAAAGTGAATTTTTTGGACCGATTATCAGAATAAAGTTATACTTTGCGATGGAGCTTGATGGACCAGACGGCTAGCAGTATCATTGGTATGATTTGCAATTAAATCGGAAGTTGAGATGAGCAGTAATTTTGGCGGTTGTACATTTTTGAGCTGGTGATTCTTTTGCAAATCCGGAAAAGCTTTCTACAGCGTGAACTTCCACAAAACTGTGAAGGGAAAATACCTAAAAATGATGAATATGGGCCTAAATCAACCTGGAAAATAAATATTGAGGCTAAATTTGGTTTTAACTGCAAGATAGTGCTGCCATCTACGACATGAAACTTGAAAAAGTGTGGTTTACTGAACAAAATCAAAGTTTTTGATTTCCAACCTATTTTTTCTGATTCAAAATTAATCCCCAATTTTTTGTTTCATCATTTCACTGCATTTTAATGAAAAATGTAAGCAGTTTGGTAAAGAATTACAGCTTAAATATCAGATTCCTTAACGCTAGAGGAGCATCTCTTAAAACCCCTTTTAAACCTTTGAAAACCTTTGGAAATTCTGGAAAACTCTTTAAAATTCAGTTATCTATTCAAATAATTCGTAGAAGCATTATTATTTACTTTTACACAGTAATTTTTTTTAAATAATCTTGTTTTTGTTGAAAAACTCAAGTGGTGCTATTCTTATTTCGCACCCCTTTTTCACATTTTTGGTCCTCAACGCCAATTGCTACGTGCAAAAAAAGTAAACTTATGCTTGATTTGTCCGTTAAGCAATTCAGAAAAAACTGTGGAAGAAAGTTTTCGTAATTTTCAATCATTCATATTTTAACAAGCAAAACACATAGTGGTGCTATTCTTATTTCGCTCACTGTATATATAAAAAGCAATTTCTGTATGTTTGTTTGTTTGTTTGTTTGTCCTCTATAGACTCAGCCGTCTTAAGAGGTAGAGTTCTGAAATTTGGCATGGAGGCTCATTGGGACCAGGAATGATGAAAAATGATTTCAGATTTTCGAACGAACCCTTCTGAAGGGGGCCGTCCATACAAGACAAATATTGTTTTCGCGATATTGACGTAACTTTTCGTCGGATCGTGTTGAAAATTTGCACATGAGTGTTTTGAAAGATGAGCAATCGATTTCAGGTGTCAAGGTGTATGTAAGGGGTCAGTCAAAGGGGTCGTCCATATTAAATGTTTGCTATTTTTGCTATATTGACGTTATTATACATCGTATTCAGCTGAAAATTGTAACACGATAGTTTTGAGTGACGTGTCATCGATTCGAAGTATCAAATTCAGTCTAAGGGGCCGGCAAAAGGGGTCGTCCATATCTAATTTTTAATATCTTAGTGATATTGACGTTTTTATACATCGGATTGGGATGAAAATTTGTACATAGGAGTTTTGAGGGTCATAAAAATTGATTTCACTAATCCAAATTAAAAACAGGGGTCGACCAAAGGGGTCGTCCATATTAACTATTCACTGTTAATGCGATATTGTAGTTATTATACATTGGATTCAGATGAAAATTGGTACATGAGGGGTTTGAGGGGCGAGCAATGGATTTCAGGTATTAAATTCAGTGTAAGGGGCCGGCAAAAGGGGTCGTCCATATTAACCTTACAATATATTTGCAATATCGTCGTTATTTGATATCGAATTGGGATGAAAATTTGCACACGGTAGTTTTCAGGGACGGGCAATCGATTTCAGATGTCAAATGTTTTGACAGGGGTCGACGAAATGGGTCGTCCATAATAATTAATTTTTTACTGTTTTTAAGCCTAATTGACGTTATTATGCAATGGATTGCTTTGAAAATTTGCACACGGGAGTTTTAAAGGAAGGGCAATCAATTTCAGATATCAAAGATTGTATAAGAGGCAACCGAAAGGGGTTTAACTTTTTGGCAATAATTGCGTTGCTATGCAACGATCGAGTTAAAATTTATACACGGGGGTTTTTGGCACGGTCAATCGATTCCTAATTTCAAATTTAGTAGCAGACGACAGAAAAAGTAATCGTCCAATATTTTTGCAATTATTACTTAACATTGAATTAAGAAGAGCATCTGGAAAATGTTCGGCAATTGACTTTCATACAAACTGTTCATAACATATTCCAAGTTCAAAGCGAAACGGAGTTCGTATGGGATCAGCTAGTTAAAAATATATTTGTAACTACCCAAAGGTTTTTTACGCGACATTTAATTCGCCGTTTACAATACTTCTCTTAAATAACGTGTTAATTTGCGAGAGCCGTGGAAAATTACCGTGTTCATGGCAAAAAAAAAAACGTGTAAATAGAAGGCAAATAAAAAAAAACTGAGCAAAAATAAACTGCGTTTGAAAAAAACCTTTGTGTACTTTTTATGAATAACTTTGGCTGATGGTATGCATATTGGTGTTACAACACAGTTAAGCTTTTTAAAACAGTTTTTAAAATGTTCCGCTTTTTTGGCTGTGTCCCGCTTTTTTGTCGTGAAATGTCTCGCTTTTTCTGAATGTATCTGGCAAGCCTAGTTTAACCATATCATGAGCATCTTCAAGATTTTGGGTAAATGTGTACGAAATAGTATCTTGAAATAAATGCGCCTCATCAAATCTCTAAAATAGCAGAAATTTTAATGAAACATTTAATTTAATGAGAAAAAAAGTTAAAAATATTTCGCAAAAAATATTTTTCAATAAATATAATTGATTGTTAAACTTGACATAATGACATCGCAAACATAATGGAATTGATTGAAAATAGGCCTGACACAAAATGTTCAAATACTTGACCTTGTGAATCCATCAACATGGCGTCATTTTGAGCCTTTTCGATTTTGCAGCAAACATGGCGTTTGTGAATTCAATGCTTAATAGCTTTATTATGATCAGATAAATGGCTAATTAGTTTTATAGCGGTTTTATGAATAGCTAAAATTTAGATATAAACAGCTTAAATCGACATTTCTCTCGCAAGCCAACCAATTACACGCTAAGGATGAGTTCCTCATTTCTGAGTTGCTAATCATTAGTACAAAAAATGAGGACAGAGTTTTTAAATAAATAAAGGGATTGACTGTATGTATGTCCGGTAGAATGATACCATGAGTTGAAGTCGAATTTTGTTTTCTGACACCATCTTGAAATCCAAGATGGCGGCTTCCACTTAACTTAAAAATGTTCTTAAGGACTTACAATAGCATGAAACCCCTTCAGTATGAGTAATTTGTGAAAGAGCTAAACTAGAAGAAGTCAAATTTCGCTATCTGACGCCATTTTGAAATCCAATATGCCGGCTTCCGCCAAACTTTAAAATGGTGTGAATCACTGAAAATCGCATGAAAGCCCCGTGATATGGGTGAAATAGCTTAACTAGAAGAAGGCAAATTTGGTGTTCTGACGCTATCTTGAAATCTAAGATGGCGGTTTCGGCTTTTCTTTTCAAACCTGTATATGATTGATAATCGCTCGAAACCCCCATAATATGGGTATAAGTTGAAAGGGCTAAACTAGAACAGTTCGAATTTTACTATCTTAAAATCCAAGATGACAGCTTCTGCTGAACCTAAAATACCCATATAATGTGGATTTCAAGCTATTATCAGCAATATCAGATAGTGAAATTCGACTTGTACTCGCTAAGCCTTTTCAACTAATACCCATAATCCGGGGGTTTTGTGCGATTGTCAGTGATTTAAAGCATTTTCAAGTTGAGCGCATGAAACCATCTTGGATTTCAAGATGTCGTCGGACAACGAATTCGAAATCTACTCGGGCTTTCACCCAATACCCATATTGTGGATGTTTCAAGGAATGAGAAGAAGTCAGCTGTGAGAAGAAGTCATCTTGAAATGATGATGGCGTCAAGCATCAATTTTTTTCCTCCTACTAAAGTTATGATCATTTAGTATCCAGGCACTTCATTTCGGTGGTAGCTACGTTACTGCAAAACTTTATCAGCGTTGTGTTGGTTATGAAAAGTATGGTTATCTTGCATATTTTTTTTGAGATTTTAAAGATAACGTGTGTTTGATATATTTACGAGGCAAAAAGACATGGAAAAAATAATTTTGCACTCAGAAATTCTTCATTTTCGACTTGAAAACTCATGAACTGTTGATTTTTTCTGGTTTTTTGGCACAAATAGTTAGACAGTATAAGGAGCCACTCTAGGATGCTCACGAAATTCAAATCAAGCATCGGAGTGAACCCTTGATATCAACTTTGATAAAAAAGTCTATGGTTATTGGGGATTACTGAATACAGACCTCTTAACTATGCAGTAAATCCGTTTCCGGCATGTTAAAAGATTTTCCTGACTAGTAGACACTAAGTAAAACTAAAAGTGAGCAGTTTCATTGATTTCAATCTGTGCAACCGGTTTTTACGCAATAAGTCAGTTGTGTTTTGATGGACCAGAATGTTAAAACCGAATTTAAGAGGTCAATTTTTTCAAGATGCCTACACATGAAAAGGTTCCAACGAGATTCCAATTGGCTTTTCCAGGTGAATTTGTGTCAAATATCATGATTTTGCAAAGGATTTGTTTCTGTGGTAAAAAAACAGATCAATAAATGACTTAAAAAGTGCGCAAAGGTTAAAAAAAGAGTAATTTAAAAGAATATTGAATTCTTACTCTACCGGAATAATAAACAAACAAACAAACAAACAAACAAAAATACACGTTTGTAAGTGCCCGGATTCTAAATTATCTTAGCCTTAGTTAGACCATTTCACTCAATACTTATATTGTAGAGATATTCATACCACTTCCAATGATTTGAAAAATTCAAAAGATTTTTTCATTTATTCATCTAAAAAACAACACACATCACAAAAATGGGATTTCCAATAAAAATGGGATTTCCAATTCATATGTGCAATCTAGCCTGAGCGTGTCCTATTTTGACATCATGATCGAGAACTGTCACCTAATTTTATTACGGTTTGAAAATCAAGAACTGCGTGCCTTCATAAAACAAGCAAAATAAAGCTTGGAACAAACTACTTAGTTTATGTTTTGTTGGTGTTTTAACAGAGCATTTAGAACGCTTTCTTAGCAACTTAAACAGTATATTTGTTATCTAACTTTGATAGCCGTTGAAATTTTATGAATTTTCATCTGAGTTGGCATTTCGGCAAATTTATAGAAACTAAGTAGAATTATATTTTAAAGATGATGAAACTACTAGGTGGACAAATTAAAGCTAGAGCGCTTTGGGTAGAAGAAACGAATAGATGTTTGAAAATGTGAGCAAGAGCTTTGTTTTTATCGACAGCATTATACTACCTATATACAGTATGGGAGAGTGGGGAATCATGGGCCACTTTTTTTCGTTGTTCCATAACTTCTTTATTATAAAAGATAAAATGAAAATAAAAAATGGTATGGTTTTCTACATTTTCAAGGTATCATATGGTATTTTTATAAAATTTTTAATAAGTTATTTTCCCCGAATTCTAACTGTTTGAAAAAAAGCAATATTTTTTGGATTTTGAAAATGGTGGGGAATCGTTGGCCACCAAATCCAAATTGACCAAATAACATGCAAAGTTTATGAGTTGACCCAAAACTGTGATTTCCTAATTCATTTCGTTATTTAAAAGCAATTTCAGATGATGAAATAAAATTGTGAGCTGTGTATGATCGCATAGATTTCAAAACCTGGCTCGCGAACGTTTTGGCAAAATTTCTTATATAGGATGGACAAAATATTTTCAATAACTCTTCATTTGGCATAAGAAAACTTTGCAGATAGCTAAAACGTATTTTAAGATCTGAATGTGTATACAAACATAAAAATATAGGGGATTCAAGATGTGTGGCCCACGACTCCCCACAAGCTATGATTTGCAAATTGGTTGCGTTTGTGTGACTTATTGATGTTCCATCAAAAATTCCTTTTCCACGTGAAATATCATGACAAAACTAAGATCATAAGCGTATGAGCATATTTTTGTTATGCACATTCCCCATCGATGAAATTAGCGGGTGTTTTTTTAATGATGTAAGTAAATTTTTCAAACTTTTTTTAGCTTTATAAATAAAAGAAGCATATTATGCGTATTTCAGTCATCAACATATAGGAATATATGCTCACGCAAAGCGACGACGATGAAAGTTGGTTTGAGATTTTTATCTCAACACACATCTGAGATATTAAAAGTGGCCGACGTTTCCCCATGGCCCACGATACCCCACTCTCCCCTATATTTAGTAAAAGCTTTATAAGCGTTTTCAGAGCTACCTGAAACAAATGTTTGAATCAAGAATATAAGCATTTTTCAGGCCCATAATAAAACAGTTTTAAAACTAGCTGCATATAAAATGCCATAATAAAACCATAGTAAAACTTTCATATGCTAGTTGGCTTAGTCTGTGTTACTTGGGATACTAATATAGTTGTTTGATTTTGGATTTTTGATCTCGACTTTATTTCGTGTGAGATTGAGTTTCTGAATTATAATTTAAAACTAATGTTACCGACTTTTTCAATGTCAAAACATCGACAATACCAGGATTAAACAAACAAAGTTCAACCGATACAAGATTAATGTAAAAAAAATTAAAAAATAAAGTAAAGGTAACCTAAGTGATATTTCTTATATACCGTCACCGGTAACGCCCTCGCAAAACAAAACGCCTTTATGATTTATTTCAGAAGTCAACATGACGCAAGCATTTGATTGTTCATGTTCCAAGAATTTCGGGTACTCTCCGAGATTTCATTTCAAGGTTAGCTGCATCACCGATGCGCGAATGATCTTCAAGCCGACGAAGATCATTCTTGGAAGGATCCACAATAATTGTACGCCAGGGATAGCAGAAAAAAACTGCTCTAAAACTGCAGACAACTCGAAACTAAATGACACGGAACCAATGCCACTGGCGATGATAATCTAGGGCTCTCCATCGCGCCCTTTTGACCGAGATTCGCTGCAGCACAACACACAACTTATTCGTTCGTTCCACGAGACGTAACATGATTGATGCAATTCAACTCGAGACGAGGACTCAACGATACACCCCCGCACATGGAGCACTGACTAACAGCCCGAGTAAGTGAATGAGAGAGAGAGTCACGCATCGGTTTCAGGTTACCTCAAGGTCGCGATCTGTCACCAGCTGACAACTTGGAGTCCCTCTACCGAGTCTAGACGGCTCAAAAGGGTTAATCTCTTACAAATGTGCTTCAACCGGTTGTTACATTGGAGTGTTTTTTTCGGTTTGTTTCTAAGCTGCGAAATCGCTCGTTTCTCGGTGATTAGACACCGAACGCCTCGTTGCTGTTGAAAGTTGAGAGCTGGGGGGCTTCTACACAGTTTTTAGGTGGTTGTTTGGCGTCTTATATGATCACCGATCCCAAAAAGGGAAGTTCGCGCGCTTTCGTACACGCACCATAATCTGGATCGGCGAATAGTACGGGGGCGATTGCCACGCATAAAACAACCAGATCAATTCCAATTCTGGCAAGTCCAATACAAACAAAAATCACATTCGATCGAGGCGATCGCGCAATCCCTAGAGGGGCGAATGAAGAGGAAATGATGCGCTACCGCGAGCTGCCGGACCAAACTTGGCAACCGGCCTCTGAGATGTTCTTCTTCGCCGGAAGATGATTTATAAGACGAAACGCACCGTTTTCTGCATCGGGAGAAGATAAATAAACTCCGGTCCCCGGATCGAAGGTTACGATCACCGCGGACAAATTCCCTTGAGCCTTTCACTTGTGATTTTTCAATTGATATTTATGACCCAACCGCCCAGGTTGGAGCGCGAAATTGGCCGAGCTTTACGCGCAGAGACTGGTGTGCGCGTGGGGTTGAGAAAGTCGATTGGTACGAATCCTGCGGGACGTATCAATTCGCGACCGCTCCATTATCGAAGGCTAAGTACGATCTCTCCGGCCGGCGGCCCAGGTCGAGAGGGCGTTGATTTATGCAGTGTCGATGACTGCCACCCGAGAAACCTTTTCGGTATGAGTCAGTCAGTTGATGACGATGTTTTGCTTGCAAAACTTGTCTTAGCAGATGTACTACTAGTAGTTGAAATTACCGAAAATGGCGACACGCATGTTTTATTCTCTAGTAGCAGTAGCTGGCAGGTCTATTTGGCAAACCAACTAGTGAATCGCGACCAGTTCTGGGGAAGCGGAGAGGTCATAAAACCGGAGTTAACGATCAATTTCTGGTACTGTTGCCCGATGTAGAACGTGCACAGACTGTGAACTACTCTACTGGTTATCTATGAAAAGCTAGGAGCCGAGGAAGGGGGTTGGTTAGATGTTGAGGATTTGGCCATGGTCACCAATTTATCTGGATAGGAAATCTGGCTCTGCCGGTTTCTTACTCTGAGGCACCGAGTCAGGGTTACACTCGCGAGTCTCCGGAATTGAGGCGAATGAACCGGGGAACCGAGGTTAATGAATGACTGACGCCACGCTAATCAGAAAAAATAGTTGGACAATTTGTTGACAAGTAAACTGATGATGTAACCATTTGTATAGGCAGACAATTTGATGGAGCGATAAATCTATAAAATCTTAAACCACCGAAATCTTCAAAACAAATCTTTATTGCTGGTGAATTTTATGTTGTTATCATGGTTAAATTTGTTGAAGGTTTTTGATGACGTAGGTAGTCTTTCAGATTTGTTGATGATGCTTCCGAATTTTTAATCTAGGGACAATATTCGCACCACAAGGGATAAACATACAGCTAATTTTCGTTTGATTAATATTTTGGAACCATTCTACAGGAGCTTCTTCAATAACAACTATTTATAATGCAAATATAAAGACATATCTGAAACCCACTTGTAATAAAGCCAACCAATTTTAAGTCTAATAATAAGTCTCCTAGAATGGCTAAGAAATCCGCAACAGGTTCACATTAATGGAGCTAATAAACTGGGCGTGTTTCCTTCCCATATTAATGCGTTCGTTCATCGTCATCTGATAATTTCGAATTGTTAATCGAGGTGGATGATCCAAACGCCAACAATCATCCGAAAACGGACGCTTGGGGTTGGTGACAGAAATCGATTCCATTAGCATTCCAGGCTCCTTTGCTGGTCGGGCAAAAAGCACGCAAAAGGTCGTTTAAAAATAGATCTCAACGTCATCGACACCATCCCGGGTTGGGATGAAGTTGGATTCACGATAGATCCAAGCACTTGTTGAATGCTGTTGTGGTATGATTTGAAAGCTTTTGCAACCCTCTTGCGAGCCTTGAAAGAAAAAATGCGCAATCGATGAAAAAAAGCAGAAGAGGTTAAAGAGCTAGGGAGAGTATATTTGCTAACAAGTTTATTGGAGGTGTCTCTAGTCGAGAGGTCTACCTTTATTTTTTTTCCAATAAAGCTCCTCTTTTACCAAAGTAGCTATTGAGAAAATATTGAATGTTCCTGAAAAAAGTTGACATTATTCAAGCTTCAGATGGATACTTTAAACTGGATAAGCTTCGAGCTCATAAATTTGATCTCATTTAGCAAAAGTTTCGTGTTTTGTCAACATTTATTACGAAAACTAGAACAAAGGTTCAAATGCAGTTTTTGACATATAACTGTTCTGTGGATTTGTGGATTAATTTTGGAAATCACAATTCTGTTTTAGAAGTGATAATCGGAATTTAGAATCATCTTACATGTTATCAAAGTTGATAGTTTTTATTTTTAGAACGTAGATTTTTAATTCAAATGTTATGGAAATTTTTCAGTCGGCTTGGGGGGATTGGGTAGACCTCTCATTTTCTTGTTTTCATCATTTATCTTTGGAAATCATATATGTTTGGAAATTCATCATATATCTTTGGAAAATTTGTTTTCATTTTATATCTTTGGAAAAATTTGTATCAACTCATATTTTTTACAGTTTCTGATCTTGATAAGAATATATAAAAAAGAATTTATGTCAGTTTTTCTGTCTATTAATGACCTTGGAAGGTTCCTATTACGTTTCGAGACCTCTCCAAGGTTGCCGAAATTACAGAAATATCTATAATTTCACAGAATTTAGAGCAAATTTTCATCACAGATTCTGTGTCACAGATCACAGAATTTCGGAATTTTTTTTTAACAGATTTAAGAGATTTTTTTAATTTTGTACGTATTTCTAAAACTATGATTTTACGTCAATATAAATTTTGGATTTTCAACTTTGTTTTGAATAAACATGATAAGTTTGACAATGTTTATTGAATAAAATGTAAAACAGACTCAATTTTTCATGACTTTTCAAAGAAATTTATGCAATTTCCATCACGAAAACCATCACAGAATTTTAGGGTAAAATCACACACATAAACATGGACTTTTTTTTTGGTCTCCCACACAATCATGCCAATCGAACAAAATTATGCATGGCAGTGTATCTGGGTACGAGGAATGTTTCAATTAAGGTTTGGTTCTCATTTTTTTTTCAGTGGGGAGGTAGAAAGGGGAAGGGAACATACATATAACTTTCTTCCAAAACTCAAAAACTAATCGAGCATATGGAGCCAAATTTGGCATGGGAGGGTATTTTGATACGAGGAAAGTTTATGATTGTTGGTACCCCTTCCTGATTCCAGTGGAAAAATAAGAAAGTAGAGAGGGGGTTCCTATAGTTCTTTGGCTTAACTCGAACACTTTTTAAAGACATTAGCGTCTTGGCCGATTTAGGCTTTACAGATTGAGTAAACGTGGACAACTTGAAATTTATATTTAACACCCAGTACCGTGATGGGAATCGAACCCATGTCATCAGTGGACCAGCGATTATCGTCTCACCGCTCGGCCACCGAGACGTATAAATCGAGTAAATGGAACCAAATTTAGCATGGAGAGATATTTGGGTATGTGAAATGTTTTAATGATTATTTGGGGGAGGGTCTCCAATCGAAATTATGGTCGAAAACCAATCAAGCAAATGGACAAAATTTGGTATGGGAGAGTATTTGAATACGAGAAATGTTTTTAAGTCTATTTGAGAACCTTCCCGCCTTACATTGGAAGGATTGGTGAGGGAGAGGGGAACTTTTATAAAAAAAAATTGTGTAACTCGAACACTTATCAAGTAAATGGAAACAAATTTGACATGAAAAAAAAATTTGGGTACGTAAAATTTTTCTAAGACGATTAAGCACCCTTTTCTTCATCTAATGGGGAAATACTAAGTGCCAAGGGGGGCTCCCATAAATTTTTTGCAAAACTTCAGAACTTATCAAGAAAATGAAACCGAATTTGGTAGGTAAGGATATTACCGGGTACCAAAAATGTTATTATGATTATTTGGTACCCTCTCTACATTCCAGTGAAGGAATAGAAAGAGAGGAGGATAACTCGAGAACTTATCTAACAAATTGAACGAAATTTGGCATGTGAAAGTATTTGAGAAATATTTCGATTTGAGAGCCCTCCCATTTTTCAGTGGGAGGATAAGAAGCGGGAACGGACTTCCATATATTTTGATTTGCGTGACTTGAACACTCATCAAATGAAACCAAATTAGGTACAGAAGGGTATTTGAGTACCAACAGTGTTCTTATGATTATTTGACACCCCCTCTCCACCTCCTTTTATTATGAACATACAAAGGAGAGAGAGCGACTACTGTACAATTTTTGCGTAAGTTGAGAACGAATTAAGCAAAGGGATACAAATTTGGCATGGTAATGTATTAGGGGTTGGAGTGTTTTTATGATTACTAAAGACTCTGCTTCTTCTTTCCAGTGGGAAGAAGTAACAGATTGAAGAGGACTCCCATACTGGAAAATTTTTTAGAGTGGTTCATAAGATTTCTGAGATCCGAAAATTATTTCCTAACTGTGATCAGATAGAAGCCTATAATATTCTTCAATATTGTAGAACATAATAATTCAAGAAACTTTGTCGAAGCCACCTAACATCTATCTCTTGAACTGAAAGTTTTATGACAACTCGTTTTCATGAAGTAAGGGTGGTCCTATAAAAATCAGTTTTTCTTGATATCTTTTCATGGTGTTATTTTATCAAAATCATTTATTCAGCTATATTTTAGGTAATTATAATGCGCATCTTTTGTTGAAAACGGATTACCAAAATTTGAAAATTTGTAGAATTGTCTCGTGTGTCCTTTATACTGGATGGGGTCCCCATCCTTTTCTTTTCTTTGACGGGAGGGACCTTTGTGTACTAAAGTTATCTAAACATGTAAATGTTAACATTTTCACAACATTTCATGAGATTCACTAGCCAATAGATTGAATTTAACCGCTTTTTATCGCATTTTACGATTATTTTGTATGGGAGCCATCCCTCCCCTGAGTGCGACGGACTCAAAACTTCACAGGTTCTCTACTCAAAATATTATTCCATGCCAAATTTCACATCAATCGGTTCAGTAGTTTTTGCGTTCTTGAAGATCAAATGTACAAATTCTCTCTATTTTCATGAAGATTTTAAAGGTTTTTAGTAAATTTCATTCAACGATTAAACGCATTAAACAAAAAAACATATCTCCAGTTTTTTGATATTGTGAAGATTGTTCAAATACGATCAACGAAAAAATTTTCGATTTGCTCCATTTGGAGTTATTGAAGCTCTAAAAGAGTCATTTTTCAACACATATTGCCTCGTAACTTCAAACAAAAACAAAATTTTAGTAATCCGTTTCCAACAATAGATGCGCATTATAATTATCTAAAATGTTGCTAAATAAATTATTTTGATAAAATGTTACCATGAAAAGATATCAAGAAAAAACTGATTTTTACAGGACCATGAAAACAAGTTGTCATAAAACTTTCAGTTCAAGAGATAGATGTTTGGTGACAAAGTTTCATAAATTATTATGTTCTACAATATTGAAGTATATTATAGGCCTCTATCTGATCACAGTTAGGAAATAATTTTCGGATCTCAGAAATTTTATGAATCACCCTAAAATTTTTCCAGTCAAAATGACCGCCTTTAGTTGTTGTTAAAGTTTGACCAAGACATTAAATGCATCAAATTCAAGGGGAAGACGCTGATAATTGATTCCCGCTAAATTTCATTTCTGGACCACTGTGCAATGGGGAGATTCCATAAAAATATTTGAATTGTGGCTCAAAAACTAGTCATACAATTTTTTATGTATAGCTCGAAATTTTATCAAATGAAAGCAAATTTGTCATGGTGACCCCTCTTTTCTTCTAGGAGATGGACAGGTAAAAGGCACCCATACGAGGTTTTTCTTACTCTTATTTAATTTTTGGCATTTAGGTTTTTGTAACAATACGAAAATTTATCAGGCAAAAGGGACTTGTGCATAGCTCGAGAAGTATAAAACAACGATTGAAAAATAAATTTAAGATCAGGTTTTGAAAATAAAAAAATGAAACCAAATTTGGCATGCGAGGATTTTTGACTAGGAAAAATATTTCAATTATGGTCTAAGACCTCCTTTGAGTGGGCAGATAGGAATGGAGAGGGGGTCTTCAATACAATTTTTCACACAACTTGAGAACTGATCAAAAGGTCTTAAATAAATATCATCATCATTGAGAACTGATCGATCAAAAGGAATCAAATTTGGCATGGGAGAGTATTTGGTTACGGAAAAAGTTCCTATGATTGTTTTAGAACCATCCCAAAATGAAAGGATGTTAAAAGAGGGAGGGAACCCCCGTACAATTTGTGTTGCATGTTCCAATAACTGATCAAGTGAAAAGTAACAAATTTGTCATGGGAGGATATTTGGGAACGGAAAATATTTGATTTTAAATTTTCAAGTTCGAACATGATTTTTTCCTGAATTAATTGAAAAGTGTAGGAGAATTGAGGGTAAAAACAGCCATAACTCAATTTTACGATGTAAGCAGTAGCTCAAATAGCCTTCATTCTAATCCTCGAAAAAAAACACATTAAATAGGTCACATTTGGATTAAAATTTTCAAGTCCGAACATGATTTTTCATATATATTCGAAAAATATAAGGGAATCGATGGTAAGATAAGCCATAACTTAATTTCACGGAGCGTGCGGTGGCTCAAACAGCCTTCACTTGATCTCTCAAAAAAATCAGACAAGATAAGTCCATTTGGTTTAAAATGTTCAAATCCGTACAAGCATTTTCTAAAATATCAAACAAAATGCAGGGGAATCGAGGTTAAAACAGCCATAACTCAATTTTCCGATGCGTGCGGTGACTCGATTTATCGGAAAAACATACTCTATGTCGCATTTGCTCCAAAATATTCCAATCTATAGAAGCTTTTTCGGAACTGTATTAAAAATGTTGGAGAATTGTGGGTAAAACGGCCATTATTCGAGTTTCCAATGCGTGCGGTGGCTCTACTAATCTTCATTCGATTCCTCGAAAAAAAAAAAACACACGATAAGTACCGTCTGGTTCAAAACTTTCAAGTAAGAATATGCTTTTTTTAATTATTTAAAAAATGTATGGGAATTGAGGGTAAAAACAGCCATAACTTCATTTTCGAAGCGTGCGGTAGCTCAAATAGCCTTTATTCTGTTCCTCGGAAAACATCACATAAGATAGGTCACATTTGGTAAAGAATTTTCAAAACTGTACATGCTTTTTTTGAACTTTATGATAATGTAGTGGAATTGAGGATAAAATAGCCATTACTCCCTTTTTCAATGCGTGCGGTGAATAAAAAAAACCTCCATTCAATTTTTCGGAAAAATCACATAAGATTAATCTAATGTTGTTCAAAATTTTCTAGTCTAAAACAGTTTTTTTTATTGCTTACAAAATGTAGGGGAATTAGTGTTTAAAAAGGCATCTGAAACTATATACAATCGATTTTCCGGATATTTTCACTAATTCAGTATATTTTCATAGATTTGGTCCGTGTAGGAGGGAAGATATTAAATATTTTCGCGGTTTATACACTTACTTCCCTATTAGGCAATGGGTAACATATTGGAGAACTTGTTCTCAAAGTAATTTAGAGCTCTGAAAATATCGCGATATGAAGTTCATATTTTTCAACGAATGATATTGGTATTGGAATGTATGTTAGCAGTATAGTGGTTTCAATGCATTCGGCGTTTTTCTATAACTTAAGATCTTTGAAAGACATTCCGATTACGAGATATGGCTGAGGAATAAAGTCACCTAAGGGGTCAAGTCTCCTTATTCCTTCATTGTTACGATATATCTTACACATTTGAATCTTCTGTAAAAAAATGAAATTTTACCGTCAATTTAAAAAAAAAACGACAAAATCACAACGCTCTTTCACTGATGACATCACATTGAGAAATTGTATTAACTTTTTGGAAGCACTCTGCTGCAAACGGGAGACACCCAAAAAAGGAGATCCTCATCCAGTTGCCTCAACAATTTAGTGTGTGGGGTGCTAGCTGAAGCAAAACCCCAGGTCGTAATTGGCCGATTACGAGTGCAAACAGTAATTGTGTGAATAAAAAGTGATGTCTTGTTTCTCTCGTGGTTTCGGGGTACTTCCTGCAGATTCGGCAAACTTTACTATCCTTCTTCGGGGCTCTCTTGTGCCGATGGAATCAAAGAGTCAGAAAATTGAAACGGTTAATTCGCTCTCCGTCGACGAACTGATTCGTCGTCGTGGTTGCTTTCTGTCACGAAAAGTGAATCGTTTTCTGTTTTGAGAAAGAAAAAAAGTGAAACCTCGAAAACGAAATGTGCGAAATCGCTTCATTACCGGCACCACAGGATTTTTTGAAGTCTGAGTACATTGAGACCCGAGATGTTACTGCAACCTTACGTAGGTTTCATTTTTGGAATGACAAGTTCGGTCAAGGCAAGGCAATACAAGGGGTCTCTCTGGATGATGGTCAGCTTCGGTTTAACAACGGCCATAAATCCTTCCCCAGAGTATGAGCTTTGGGCAGCAAAACAAATGTGGCGTTAAGTAACTTGAAAAATCTTTTTTTTTCTTGCTCTCAGCACCCGATTTGATGGATTAGTCCGAAAAAATGCGTGGATAGATTTCCTTTCCTAGCAAACAGAAGGTGAAAACGGAGCCACAATTCGGAAAGGAAGTAAATCGACTACCAGATTCTCGTCGTCGTAGTCGTAGGTGTCACCCAATTATGTCACCTCAATTCCCGTCCTAGGAAACAACTAAGGAAGAGAAGATTGCGAGAACGTTCCGTCGTCGAGGGGATCAGCCTTCGATTGTTCCCACGCACTAGTTCGACCACCATTCAACGAGATCGAGCTGTTTGCGACCCACGGAGTTCCTTGGGGTATATCGCCGGTTAAAATGGCAAAAAAAAAAATAAATATTTCAATAAGCACCTGGGACACAGAGTTGAAATTTACGCCGCTCCGGCAGTCAAGTGCATCTGGATTCGGCCGGATTATGCCAAATTTTATGTGCGTTCCGGTATCGATTAATATCGCCGGGGTGACAAATTTTTTGCGCTGCTAAGCGAAAAGTTCATCGTGGGAGTGCGAATATTGTTCCTCATTTTGCTAATAGTAAGTGGTTTTGGAAAAAATATTAACCCTCTTCTATATGAACTATGAATTCGTTGAGAAAATTATTTTTGTTCATATGAATAACTTTCTCTACTTCTAACAAGAATATGTTTTTAAAAAAAATTGTTTGTTTTTAATAATTTTAATTGTTTAAACAGTGCAAAAAAGAGGGCTTTTTTAATTTTTTGTTTTAGGTTTTATTATTGCCAGTTGTATTTTTGATGCATCTATATAATTTGAAATGTTTTTTAGTACTGAATCAAGCTATGTATATCTATATTTTTAGCCTAAAAATGTAAAAAAAATCGAGACCATATATGAGCTCGTATGCAGTAGAGACCTAGACCGGAAAAGCGGCAGAAAACCGTTTCGATTTTCGTCCGTTTATCTGCTCGATCGGTCCGAAATCGATAAGAAAACAGGCGCAGATTTTTCACACTAGACAGTCAAGCAGTTCAAAACGTTCAAACAAAAAACGGATGTCGAAACGAAAACAGACGGATCACAAACCGAAACCGAACGAATTTGCAACCGATCGCTGCGGTGGAATTAAGGTCGAATTATCATTGTTTCTTCCTAAAAAGGCTAGTTTCACATTAAATTGAAAAAAAAACACGATTTCAAAGCTACGCATTTATTGAGTTTTAAAAATATAATATTTTAAAGCACTTTTTGTAATACACACTGCAACAGACTGAGTCGATTCGGCGTCATTTCTTAATGTCTCAAACCCTGGGTTCTAAAAAATTTCGTTCTGGTTTAAAACTGTAAAAATCTGTAAAAATGATATTTTGCAGAATTTTTATAATGTTTACAATGAGTAAATTTGAACTTCGAGATTAATATGGAAAAATTGAACATTTTGTACTGAAAAGTCAAAATAATTTTTTATTTTTCTGTGGAACTGATCCTGCTAATGTTTTTTTTCCAATTCATAAATTCTCTTAAGAAAATTTCCTCTGAACAAGACCGTCCAAGACCGTCACTTCGTATCTCATTAGACAACAAAGTCACAACAATAAATTCAATTGACATTACTGCTTTCATGTAATACATCGTGAGGCACCAGTGATGTCAATTGAATTTATTGTTTTTCAATTCCAAAAAACAAAACCTTTTAAACAGCTAATAATTTTTTTACCTAATAAGATACGAAGCTACTGAAAATTCCTTTATATAATGGCAAAAAAACCATTAGCAAACTCGGTTCCATAGAATCTGAAATCATGATGATTTTTCAAAGTTCAAATTTAATAATGTAAACGTTACTTAAAAGTTTTGCATAAAATCATTGATGAATTTTGAACCAAAACCAAGCTTCACGGAGAAGAAACGACGACAGTTGTTCCAATTATTTCAGCTAGTTACTGTAGTTGATTTTTTCGCATCCAACTATAAATATAATAGACTCAACTCAAAACTGTAGATTGACCTTACTCAATCAACTGTAAATATAATGGAATCAACTGTAATATAATGATTGATTCAACTTTAAACATATGAACGATTCAACTACAATTGTATGATTTCCAATTGAACTATAAATAAAATAAATTCAACTACAACCTGCTGATTGACTTAACGCAATCAACTATAAATATAATGGAATCAACTGTAATGGTATAATTGATTCAGCTGTAAATATATCAGATTGAACTACAATTGTATGATTGATTCTAGGCATTCAACTATAATTATGATAGATTTAACTATACATTCCTGGTTGGCCTCTCACATTTAACTATAGATACGATAGATTAATTATACCACTGTAATGGTAAAATTAATTCAACTATAAAAAATATTGATTCAAATACTAATGTATGGTTGATTTAAGACATTGAACTTTATTCTTATGATTGATTGATTGTATGATTGAGTGTATAAATAAATACATACACATCTAAACACAACATGTGCATAGGTGTAATTAGTGCATGTTTTCTATAACCGGTCGGCCCCGGCTGCTACCGCAACGAAACTGCGCAACACAATCCGGGGCCCGGGAAGAAGTTTCTTTGCCGTGACACCCTGATAAGAAAAAAACGGAACCGGCAATCGGTGCTCAAAACCATTCTTCCCGTTGAAGGCACCCACCGTAGCTTTTGTTCCTTTTTTATCGTTTTTTTTTATATATAACATGATTTTGTCTGCAGCATACCCGGTCAATCGGATCGAAGCCGGGTGTTCTGCTATTGAAAAACGGTCTTTCCCCCCGAAAAACGGACACACCGGTGGCAGCAAAAGCCAGTTTCAGAGGTAAGCAGGGATGCTGCAAAGTAATTCATGCAAATTCATGAATGAAATATTAAAAAAAATAAAATAAAAGTGCCGATAAAATTATTCCGAAAAAACATATTAAGAGTTGATAACTTCTGAAGTAAACATAAGTGAAAACTACTATATACATATAGTTGAACGATCAAAATCAATGATAGGAATATAGTTGAATCTATTATATTTACAGTTAAATCAACTACACCTGTATAGTTGAATTTACTATATTTATTGTTGTATGAACAGAATCAATCATACGATTATAGTTAAAACTATTACACTTAAAAGTGAATGCTTAAAATCGGCCAGAATGTTTTCAGCACGTCCACAAATCCAGGCTATATTATCTAAAAACCTGGCCAAATCCGGGAATTTGATTCCAAATTGTCGACCAAAAATTCGGGCAATATACCTGCAAATTTGGTCAAAACCCAGGAATGTCTCAACACAAATCAAGAAAAAAAACTTTTTTTTTCATCAGCAGTTTCTTAATCGTATTTTGGGTTTTCAGAAGAGTTATCATGATTATGATTGGTAATAGAATTTCGTTATGGACGCATAAGTAAAAAAAACTTACAACATAATTTGTTATATGAAATGAATTTGCGGCTTTATCGGTGAGGGTTAAAGAGTTGAAATGAAAGACGGATAGAAGATCAGAAGAAAATTCTAAGGTGGTGAAAAGAGCGAAGAGCATTTGAAATAGAAGCTTGACCACATACTAAATTCTTTGTCCCACACCAATTAACTGTATTGAAGAAGTAGTACCCAATAGAGAAGGCACTACATTTTTCGATACAGTTAATTATGGATGGTTCGACCGCCATGTGAGTGTGCACATGTGCCGAACGGACACATGTGCACATGTGCACACTCACATGGCGGTCGAACCATCCATAATTAACTGTATCGAAAAATGTAGTGCCTTCTCTATTGGGTACTACTTCTTCAATACAGTTAATTGGTGTGGGACAAAGAATTTAGTATGTGGTCAAGCTTCTATTTCAAATGCTCTTCGCTCTTTTCACCACCTTAGAATTTTCTTCTGATCTTCTATCCGTCTTTCATTTCAACTCTTTAACCCTCACCGATAAAGCCGCAAATTCATTTCATAAAACAAATTCACGGTGATTTCTCCTCTTAATAATAATTTGTTATTTTTTGTTTGTATTGGCAAACAGAGTGAAGAAATCCGGGCAAAATGTGGACTTTTTTTCCATGAAATCCGGACAACCGTACTATTGTCAAATTTTGTATTCAACATCCGGGCAAACCTGGATAAAACCGGGCAATCTTTTATTACCACTATAGTTGAATCTATCATTTGTATTGTTGAACGTCAAGTATCAAGATAATTATCTATCATATACATAAATAGTTGAAAACTTCAGGCAATCAGAAAAATAGTTGAATAAAGGTGGAATATGGTTGGAAAAACTTAACTTTTCACTCCGAGTTTCTAGACCTAAATTACAGAATTTACATAAATGATAAAATTGACCAAATTGACAAAATTAACAACAATGATAAAACTGACGAAATTGACAACAAAGATGGCATTGACAGAATTGACCAAATTTGAAAAATTGATAAAATTGGCCAAAATCAAAAAGGGACAAAATATAAAAAATTGATTAAAATTACCAAACTGAAAAAATTGACAAAATTTAAAAAAGAAAAGACTAAAACGACAAACCAATAAAATTGACAAAATTGATAAAACTGACAAAAAATAAAATTGACATTAATGACAAAAGTGAATTTTGTTATTTTGGTCATTTTTCCATATTTGAAATTTTTGTCAATCTTGGCAATTTGGTCAATGTTTTCAATTTTATCAGATGGGTAAATTTTATCAACTTTGTAAATTTGTCCATTATGTCAATTATGTCATTTTAGACGGGTTGGTCAATTTGTCTCCGTTTTTTGAGACCTCAGGGTTTGAAAAATTACAAAATTAACATAAATGATAGAATTAACCAAATTTACAAAATTAACATCAATGATAAAACTGACGAAATTGATAAAAATGACGACATTGACAGAATTGACCAAATTTGAAAAATTGATAAAATTGATAAAATTGACCAAAATGAAAAAGGGACAAAACTGACAAAATGCAAAAATTGATTAAAATTACCAAACTGAAAAAATTGACAAATTTTCAAAAGAAAAATAACAAAAGCTACAAAACTGACGAAATTGACCACATTAAAAAAATTAACCAATTTTGCAAAACCAATAAAATTGAAAAAATTGATAAAATTGACAAAAAAACAAAATAGACATAAATGACAAAAGCTAATTTTGTCATATTTGTCAGTCTTGTCAATTTGGTCAAAATTGTCAATTTTGTCAAATTGATAAATTTTATCAATTTTGTCAGTTTGTTTATTATGTCAATTTTGTCATTTTTGACAAGTTGGTCAATTTTTTCCATTTTTTTCTTTTTTCAATTTAGTGAATTTCGTCGAATTTGTCAGTTTGGTCGATTTAGTCATTATTGAGATTTTTTTTAATTCAGTCGACTTTGCTCATTCTCACTGTTTTGTAAATTTGATATCTTTTCACAATTTTATCATTTCAATCATTATGCAATGTCATTTGTCAATCATTATACACAAACCCACAGACATCGTCAGAACTCGTCAAGCTGATCAATACCTATGAAGGTATGTCTAATTAATGATCTCCCAAATCGACTGATAGCCATACTTTCCTGTAAGAAAGGCAAAATCATTTTAATTATAATCGAATGTGTAATTGAACTACCTATTAGCACAGTGAAATATTAGGAACTTCGAACAAATCATCAGTAGATAGTTAAACTCGTCTAACCAATGATAATCTTCGATTCAGACGATTTTAAATGGTGTTTTTCTATATAAACTGCAGGCCGGCCAAGAAGCAGCTCACTTTTACAACTCTTGTATTTCGCCTTTATCAATACAATCTATGCAGAGCTGCATATTATTTAAAAATCCTGATTTTTTTTCTTCGCGGTGTCCTGATGTTTTCAAAAAAAAATCACCTGGCACCTCTGCTCTAGACTCCTTAACTGGATTGTCTTTTCCTCTATTTTCTTATAGTAAGATGTGTAAAATTTGTATCAATCTTGTTCAATCAATGCTCGTGAGCGAGTACAAATAAGTTGTTTTTAGAATGAGTTTTTAGAAAAATTCATACACAGCCAATTCCACCAGTTGACATTTATTCCAATCGGGAGTACTTCTTCGTGCCGAATATGACACTAAGCGAGAATGTCTCCACCAATGTGGAATCGTTCTGCTGCAAAAGTTAAGAATTTACAAGAAAAAGCAACGATTATTAGGCTTCTTGGCACTCGTCTAACCACTTCTGAATAGAAAACTTGTTTTGCATCAGAAAGGGGGCTGACTTTGAATGAAATCGAATCTGTGTCAAATTAACGCACCACAAGTTGGTATTTTTTGCTGCTCTCGTGCCTTCCACACCCGCCCATGTGCTCAGTGAAACACGCATTTTCAATTCATAAATGCATCTGATTTATGCGCCCTGATGCAAGCCGAGCCAAGCCAGGCCAAGATAGAAGCTTTGCTTGTTGTAAGTTAGCTAATTGGAAGCTGCCTCCGTAGAGTTTTCGCCTCCCCGTCGGCGGGGAGTAAATAGGTATGTCTCATTAATAACTAAAGACCCTCTCCCATCAGCTGCCGCAGTGAAACCTGTAATTCTTGCAAGTCTCATCGCCACTCAAGAGAAAGAGAAGAAAAACCCATATAGAGGAATGTGCTGTTAGATATCTTATTTAAGTATATGTACCTCGGTACGGTACCCTGTTTGGGACTAAGCTGAAAGCATACATTTGATTTTTGGCTAGCCTTGTTTAAGCGGATTAGCCATCATCCTTCACAGAACGAATCGACACTTATTCGCTCCACAGCCATAATTGGAACGGTTCGATTTTCGGCGGCTCTTGGGAGTCAAATTCAGTTTCACCCTTATTTGCAAACACCCACCCACCCATCATCGATCCGATGAAGTTTTCTCCCGGGCCAGAAACAACTTTGTTTCACTATCTGGAAATAGCTCCCCATGTATGTAGGTGTAAGCGAATTCCATTTTCAAAAGAGCTTGGCAGCCGTTTGCGCCAGACTGATTGCAATGAGTGTTGCATTAACAAGAGAGCAAACTAGCAAGAGCTGAGGGATTTGAGGAGTTATTTTTACAAGGCGCCTTCCGTCAATTTTAAACCTTTATTGGATAGCGACTCAATTTGCATCTATTAATCATACGGCTGCAGACGGTATTGTTGCAAGCTGTCCAAACCAATCACGGTGCACTTTGAAGCGAATGCATAATTTCGAGAAACTTTGTGTGGATTATTCATTGAACAGAGTCGATTGCAGATATTTTACCTTGCCTATTATAATATAATTTTATCATAGTCAGCAAGAGAGTATTGAAACAAATATCAATCATCAATAGAAGTAGCGATTGTATATAATTTTTATTTTATAACATTTTTAACGCCAATAGTTCTTATGATCAGTTTGAAACGCGGCTAAACGTTATGCCGCAGAAAACACCTACATAATGCTGTCTAATTTGCATTTAATTTCCCTCTTTTCGACCATCTGTTGTCGATTACCAAAGAGTGTGAAATAGTGAGTAGGTGCTTGCCGCCTAAAGTCGAAAGTAGATTGCTGACGGGTCGAATTTATGATATGTAAAGTAGAAGCTTCCTTAATATGCCATCAGTTAGAGTAAGCTTACCCTAACGAAGAAAGTCCAATCATTTTTGCGAAAACGCAAAAGAATCAAAAGTGAGGAGCTACCGGCAGTAGCCTTTCATTTTTTAGTTTAAATAAAATACTGACCCCATTCGCGAGGACCCATTACATAGATTGCTTTTTTATCGATTTGGCATAACGAAACCCATGTCAGTGGTCTAGCGTGCGGGCTGCCGTCATCGATTGGGATATTCCCATGCAGAAATATGACAGTAATTGAAAATAAGATTAGTGATTAGGTTAGTTGGGGATCTATCAGTAAATAAAAACACTCCTAGTTTTAAAGCATAAACTGACTTTAAAAAAAAGTTCAATTATACTGTTCCTTGATTGAGTTTTGGGTCTCTGTTTTTCAATGTTTACTGTACCTGAGTCCTGATAATGAATTTCGTAGCAATTTCGTAGTTTGACATTTAAGTCTTAAAATTTTTCAATAAAAGTTTTTCATACCCTACAAAACGCATGAAAAGTTTCAGATCGCGTTTATTAATTGTATCAACAGAAATCAGCGGGGTCATTTCCGATAATCTTAGGTTATAATTTCGTAAGTAGTCAGCTAAGTCATCTTCCATTGAATTTAGAGGTTTCACTACTAAAATAAAAATATGCCAGTTTTAAAGTTTTGTATAGGTGATTCAACAATTCCTCGATCAGCCAACTATGCCACATTCGTGATGAAGCGATATTAAATTAGTTATCTCTGTGTGAAAAAATACTGAAATTTGCCAATCTACCATCTTTCATTTAGGTAAAAACTCATGCATACAAATGAAACTATATGTCCATGATTTTTGTTTTGGTATGTTTGCAACTTTTAGAGATATTGAACAATGAAAGCGTGCAATTTTAAAAAGAAATAACCCAAAAAGTACTTTGAACTTAAAAAAAGTGACTTGACACCTTCAATGAAGTTTTGTAGTTTTACAATTGTCACAACTCTCTCAAACAAAGTTGGTACCAAAACTTCGAACTTCGAAAAAAAGTTCAAGTAATTTTTCGTTTTTAAGGTTAGTTTTTGAAAAAAAAAGTCTTAAAAACATGTTGTTTCAAAGGATAGAGCTCTGCGGTATTCAACAAAAAATTTTAAAATGTGATGATTTACAGCTTTTCTGAACATATCATCGTGATAAAATGATAAACACAAAAAAAATAGAAACATTATCTCACTTAAAGGTGAATTGATCAGGAAAAAAGTTACAGTAAAATATGCGCATTTTAAAGTGATGAAACATTGTGGAACATACTGTAAAGTTATTTTGACATTTAAGCCTTCAAAAAGCCCACGATCACATTTTTGAGTTTTAAACCTGCACGGTGAAGTGATAGGACGGAGAGAGGGGATTTATTTACAATTTTTCGCATAACTCGAGAACTAATAGAGCAAATGGAAACAATTTGGGAAAGCATTTGGATACGTAAAATGGTTATTTGCTTATTTCAGACTTCTTTCTCCTTCAATTGGGGATACAGTTAGGGAAGACGAGAGCTCACATACGATTGTTTTGCAATGGAACTAAATATGACATGGGAACAATCATAAAATCGAGCAAATGGAACAGAATTTGAAATGGGAGTGTATTTGAATACACGGAATGTTTGATCTTGATCCCCTCTTTCCAGGTAGGGACTCTTGCTACCAAGAGGGTCTCCGATACCAATTTTATAGCATAACTTGACATCTCATAAAGCAAACGAAACCAAATTTGGTATGAGAGAGTATTCGGGCACAAGAAATGTTTTTTGGTGGTTTAGCACCCCTTCCTAATAAGTGGGAAGAGGGTCACTCATACAATTTTTTCAATATTTCGATAACTAATCGAGAATATGGAATCAAATTTGCATGGAAGCATATTTGTGTAAGGGCAACGTTTTTTCGATGGTTTGAGACCCACCTTCTCTTGCCAGAGAGGAGACAAAAAGTGTTTTTCTAATGTTATGAGACCCCCCCTTCTTCCATTAGGAATATAGGAATGGGGAGATGGTCACTCTCACAATTTGTATAATAATTCGTGAACGAAAAAAATCTCTTGTGACGTTATTTTGTTACAAAAAAATGTTTCTATGATAGTTTGAGACCCTCTCCAAATTAATAAAAGGACAGCGAAGGTTCCATATAATGAAATATTTTGGAATAAGTTACAAACTGAAGCAAAGAAATCCAGAGTCATAAAATAGATTAAAATACGGATAAAAAAAAAAATAAAAATAAAAAAATTGAAATTTTATTCAAAAAAATATTTTGAAATTGAAATTAAAATTTTGTGCAAGTAAATGAAAAGTTAAACAACTAGGTATCACAAATTTCTATAATTTTTGGAAAGCGTAGCAAAGCACACCGGGTCAGCTAGTATTTTATAAAAATTAAAATTGCGAAAAATTTCACATTTCGTAACATCTACTATAAACAATGAAATTTGTCAAAAACTTAAAATAAAATTACTCACAAGCGCAAATCATCGAGAAACTTATCTTATCTGGGATCGAGTTTTTTTTTTCTACAATTTAGCTCGATTTTTTACCTTTAAGAATCGGGAATTCATAAGACTATGTGGGGAAAAACAAATAATTGAAATTGAGTGGTCAAATGTTGATGAATGTATAAAAAAGTGGAACAAAAAAACAGAAATTAAACATCAAATTTCAGCTTAAGAATAGTTTTTAAAATTTGGATTAAGATTTCAAGTTAACAGTTCAAATTAGTTTCTACATTTCTGGGAGTGGACGGGAAATTCTGACTCATAATTTAGATGAATATGCCGCATTCAGAATCCAGCACCCAGTATTCAACCTCTTAAAATGCATTTTTGAAAAAAAATAATTTAAATTTTTTATAAAACAGGAAATTTGTTTCAGTCCAGTTTGAATTCTGAATTAACAAACTTGAACTAAGCATCAGGAATTAAAACTGAAATTCAAAATATGCATCTAAATTGGCAGTTCAATAGGAAATTCATCGTTCATGATTATATTTCAAATTTTAGTCTTCAGAAATCAGAAATTAGAAATCAGACTAAAAATTCAGTATGTGATCAGTCAAAAAAACTAATTTTTATTTAGAACTTCAATTTAAAATTTTGAACTTATCACCACATAACATCACATCAAAACCAATTTTAATCACTTCCGAGACATAGAAATAAACGAGATCCCTTATTTAAAAAAACGAAATTGCTGTCAAATACTGAAAAAAGGTGACAATTCTCAACGAGAGTTTGCAGGATAAAGTTAAAGTCAGGATTTTTTTATTATAGACATTTTGAGTAGGCTCACCCATTCGTTTCTACAGGAAAACTAGAATAATTTTCTTATCCCTTTGCATTTCAACCTGCTATTTATTCATTTTCTACAGAAATTCCAACAAATATGTATCAACGTAATCTGAATAAACTATGAATTTCCAGGATGAATTACTGAAATTTTATGTCTGCTCACACTTTCACCCTTGACTATACTAACTGGAACTCGATCTCGTTTATTGGATAATTTACCCAGATTTCATCGATCGCTTTTTATGAAATGCTATCCCAGTGCCACCCAAATTTCAAGGCAAATTCAAACAGAAAATTTCGACGATAGATACAATAATCAGGGTAAACAGGAAAATTTTTCCTCCAGGGCATTTTTTGTCAAATTTGGCAGAAAACGATCGAGTTTTTGTTATAAGTATCATGTCAGTGTGGTCAGTGCTTTCGCGTTAAACTTTCATTAAAACGTCTACTTTCATGGTGTTGATAAATGTATTTATTTATGTATTTTAAAACCTGGATAATCTTAAAATCTCAATCGAGAAAACCGGGAAAAACGAGGAATTCGAAAATGGAAACTCGCTGGCCATTCTGTATAAGGTACACCGGGGTAAGTGGGGACAGTTTTTCGTATAGTTCAACTTTAAAAATAAAAAAAATAAAGAGATGAGCTTGATAGATGCAAAGCAAGAAAAGTTATCAAGTAAAAAATAGATAAGGACTGCTGCTGTCTTCACTTTATGGGGTAAGTGGGGACGGTAGATTTTCCCTTTGATTTCTTAGAAAATTAACAAAAAACCTTTTATTTTCTTGGTTTAATGCGTTACTTTATTGCTAAATTTTGTAAAAAAAAAAGAAGTGCATGGTACTATTAGTAAGATATCTTCGATGATTATTGTGGGTAATTTATGTTGCAATACACAAAAACCGATTTTATCGATAAAATATAGGTACTTATTCCAGAACAACAAACACTTTTTCTTTTTTTATATTGGATGGCGGAAAGAAAATTGACAAAAAATGTCTAAACATAAGCCGTCCCACTTATCTCAGGTAAGGTATTGAGAAATTTTTTTTAGTATTTTGTAAATAATCTCTTTTTTCTTCATTTTTAACCGCAGTTTTTTTCTAGAAATAATTTTGAATATGACACAAAGCACTAAGCAACGCTGAATGAAATGTCGGTAAGGCACAAAGGCCAAATAGAAGCGAGACCGAAGAGTGGTTATGTCTAATGATCACAACGCAGAATCAGGGTCGCCACTCAAAATCAATTTTTGATTTCCCGCATTTTTCCCGACTTTTTCCCGCATGATCTCACGAAATTCCCGAATTTTGTAAAACATAAAACCAAACAAAGTTGCGAAAATTTATTTTTGAAACCATAAAAACGAAAATCGATAAAGCTTTCTTTTAGTGGTAAATGATCTTTCAGTGGTTTTTTCGATTTTTTTACCAATTATACGACGAATCATTCAAATGATACGCAGGGGTTTTTTTTATTTTAAAACTGTCACTCGAGTCGAAAATGTTAAACGAATAAGATTGTTCATAAAAGAAAAAGGGTAGGGGATATAAGGGCACAATGGCCACCTTAAGAAGGACTATTTTAGCCATAGAAAACAGCTAGATATAATTTGCGAGTTACTTCATTGTTTCTTGTTCAGACTGCTAGATTCTACTGCAGAAAGTGCTCGTGCCCGATTAATGATGCTTTATACGCCCGAGTCAACAAGTTAAAGTAAAAACGCGATTTAAAATTGATTTTTAGTGAAATATAAAAAATTTAACGATGGTGCAAATTGAGAAACAATGTGCACATCATGTTACAGTACGTATCTTATAGATCAAGATGATTTGACGATCATAAGAGCTTATTTTCCGGTGCTCAAAAATTATAATTTTTTCGTCACTTGAGAACATAGTAGATTTTTTTAATATTTCTGTAAATATGATAAGCAGATATCTTTTTGGCTGAAAAATTATTACTTAAGGAACTACAAGACTGTTCCTCATGAAAAATAATTTGAGAAAAGTATTTTAATTTTTCCGTCCGTCAAACTTGCCTCTCTCTGAGCTTTGGATAGCACCTTCAATTTTTTGGACTCCAATCCCTTTGATTCTCGCTTCTGGTTTTGCAATCATTTTTTATTACAGATTCTTCTCCATTTTTTTTTTTTTGAAGACTCGACATACCTCGAATAAGAATTGCGAGCATACCGTATTAGGGGTTTCGTTACGGTTTTTAACGTTGTTCAATAAACCAAGTTGAAACTAGTTGAAACTGATCCAACTCGGCAGGAAGATCCGTTTCGACCTGGTAGAAATCGGACGAAGTCAACTGGAAAGAGACTGGTGATCAACTATCAATCCATTTTTACTTGTTTCGACCTATTTCGACCAAACTTCATTGAACTGACTTTCGCTGAGTCAAAAATTCCCGACTTTTCAAAGCAATTCCCGGCTTTTTCCCGCATTTTCCCGTTGGATTTCAATCCCGTTTCCCGCATTTCCCGGTTAGGCCGAATGTAGGCATAATTTTCCGTTTGTTTGGATGACGTGACGCTAAGGAGTATTTACAACGTTGCTTAGTTTTGTGAATAACTTCTGCATGCATGAATGGAAATTAATGAAATTTTTAGTGAAGCTACTAGTGTAATGTTCACATGTGCAAATTTTTGTGAAGTTTTGTCAAGCGGTTTTTGAAATATCGTCCAATACAGAGTGTCATGACTAAATTGTTTTTGCAGGATCACGAAAAGTTTGAAAACTCCCAGTGGGAGACCCAAAAACAGCTGGAAATCAACTATTCGACCCAATTTTATTTGGCAAATCGTTGATGAAGTCCTAGAGAATCTATTTAATGGTGAGCTAATTCATTCTAAATTTTCACTATTCATGAAGTGAAGATGAATGATTCCATGAAGGTACGGGATGTTTGAGGTTTTACGTTTTATCAAGCGCAAAACAAATATTTCGATAGAGGAAGTGATAAAAAATGTTTTTTGACTGGCTCGTCTAGCTGACTCACAAACAGGCCTGAATTCATTTCTGCAAGATTTAAAAGCTGCCCGTCGTTAAAATAAACAAAATACGGTGGTCAAATCGTGCGCAAAATATTTGAACCGCTAGCGAGAAGATATTTTGAAAAATTAAGTAATGTACAGTAAAACGAACTCTTTAGCGGGCACCTGGTAGATTTTCAGCCAAAAATTTTCCGTTGACAAGTCTCGCTTGGATGTTCCGGAGATAAACAAGGAGAAAAAATTATAAATTTGAAGTCTACCACTTTTAAATGCATATATGGAAATTTGGCTTTCAAATTTTGGCAACGCTGAGCTTTGTGGAAGCATAACTTCAGTAGGTCCTAGAAAGTTGATACTCTGTTTTAGTTGGATCTGGAAAGGTACAATAACTCGAAGACAGAGATGGAGTGATAACAAGTCAAACACTCAAATATTTTGTTTTTTTTTTGCCGAAGAAGGATAACAATCTGCTAAATTTTTCATAACTTCGAACAACTTAAAATTTTTGAGTAGTTTTAAAAGCCAAGCTTCAGGAAACAGAAAAAATAATTACTTGTAGCCTTGATTTGATAAAAAAAAGGAAGTTCATAGTATGCTATAGACGGCGCACATGGCGCCCAAAAATCAAAGTCGATGAACTTTTTTATTGAACGCAATTTAAAATACCACTTGACTGAACGTCACAAAAATTTGCACATTAAAAACATTTCATTACTAGGCAGATTCCCTGGAAATTTCAGCAAAATACCATTCATGCATTCGAAAGTTATCCATAAATGAAAGTGTTGCATTTTTTTTAATACACTCTTTATTAAGGCTAACCTTTTTCTGGAGGTCATATTAACGAAAATTTAATATAATTGAACATCGACACGTTTTTCGAACACATGCAAAAATTGTGCTACAAATCTTTAAGTTAAACGCTTTCTACCATATTGTGCCATATCTGTTTTGTTCAAACCCCAGTTTTAGTAATTTATTAGACAATTTTATGATCCCGGAATGCGCATCAGATTTTCCTGTACACAACCTACTAATCCCCGGTTCAAATTCGCCATATGGCTCAGGTATCGCGATCGGGATCGATCGAAAAAGAGCAATAATCGTAAAATTTTAGCCTCCATCACACCCCTTTCCTGCATCAGATAATGATCAGAGAAAAGTGTGCGGCGGCGGTACCAGCGTGAATCCTAACAGATCGCAACAAGTTCATCAGAACCTCCCCCCAAAAGCTTCCCTCTTCTCTGAAGCTCGCGTACAAGTGATAATCTGATGAAATTGTTTGCGTTCCACCGACGACGACGACGACGACGACGCTGTAGGCTTACTTTTTGCCTTCAATCTCTATCGCAGTGGACATCATCATCTCTCGGAATAGGAGTGATATCTACGCCCCAGCAATCTGCGCAAAGGTATGACATCATGCACGCGTACTAGCTATGTAGCAGCTGACGACGACGACGATCGAACGCGAGAGATCGATGCTAATTTTTACGACAGTGTTAACCTTTTTCGGGTAGATGGGATCTTGTCGTCGTTTGGGAAGAGAAGGAAAAAAACAAAATGCAAAAGATTTTACCCGGCAAGAAGCGCTCAACCCGCGCGTTTGTAAATAAACAACTGAAATGCTTTTTTTAATATTCTGAAAATTTGCATCCATTTTGAAGCCTGAATTAAAGTAATTGTTTTAAATTCAAACCACAAATTCACAAATGGATGAATTCATATTTTATTAAAAATTGTTTCAAACTTTTAAACTTATGGATCCGAATCAATGATAACGGATCACAAAAGGAAATTTTATTATCAAGATAACAATTTATAAGTACCTTTTTCGATTTTATCAATCAACTGATGTCCGTCACAGTGACTAACTTAACGATCTCAAGAGGGGCGCCTATCTTAAGTGGACATCCGAAGCACGTGTCAACAATTACTTATTGATTGCTCACAACCCAAAGCTTTGTTCAGAACGTATGTATGTAACTACTATTAAATTTGGTATAATGATGACAAGACAAAAAAAAACCGTTCAAAATAAATCAGCATTTCAGATCAACTTACCCATTCCAAAACTTATCTCAATGAGCACTTCAGAAACCTGCTTAAGACCCCCATTCACAAAGGATAAGTGCAGAAACTTTCGATAAGATAATTGTTCACGAATTTTTCTGCACCGATTCAGGTATGCAAAGTATTTTATGAACCCTGCCGCGGACAAGTCCCGGTGGATCGCTTATGGTCCATAAAAAGTGCTGACATCAGCTCTGGCATCGCATTCCTGAACAGGTGCACCACTATAAAGTGTTTGATTTTTTCTTCCTGTCATTACTTGAGAAACCAACTTCGAAAGCTGGAAGCTGTTTCCGGCGATGACGCCATTTTTGAGCCAATCTCAGTATGAGGCGGGTGTCACCGATCGCGGGGCTAGGCCCCTTGAATTTTATATAGGTTGAACCACTTCTCTAGAGGCAGAAACGCCCACGAAAAACGCAAGTATTACACACATTTGAATAAATCGGTGACTTGGCGCGATATAGTTCCATATTGGTTTGGTTCGACAGCGGATTGACTCCTACTGATGGTAATGGCAGGGACGATCGGTGGCGATTCGTCAGCTCTACATTTGGCAAATCGATTAAACACTTTGCACGCTGAAGAAAAAATATGGTTGTTATCTTGTGTTGAATTGGCAAATTTATAGCTGATCAAGAAATTTACAAGCTTTCACTCTGGGGGGTGTTCTTTAACCTGATGTTTTATGCAACCAAATTGAAAGTTTTTTTTTATAGTTCTTAGCAAAAAAAAACAAAAAAAAGGTGAAATTCAAAGCTTTGATGTTTTTGTAAAGATAGTATATTTCAATAGAATTTTGTGAATGGTTGGATAATAAGGAATTCATCGTTCTATGAATATAGCTGTTTTGGAAGTCCGCCCGTGGTTCGAAGTTTACGCAAAACTATGGGTTATCTACTAATCATCATCTTCAGCGTGAAGAAAAGATTCAAACGCGTTGCATTACTGAACGAGCTAAATTTTTCCTAATGTCTATTCGGTCTAATATCTATATTGATAGGGCAAGCTCTGGGGGATAAATACATCACCTTGAGATCCAGATATGAACAGAGTACTGCATTCCTTCTACCACTACCTCAGAAGCCTTACTAAGGGGGCGAAATACAGCTTAAACGGATAGTGGTTAAGGAAGCTGCTGTCTGTCATCCCTGGAACAAACGGTCCAGTTTTTTTGGCAAAGATTCATTGACAGTGGCTGGCGCTGGACCAATGCGTTTTGACATCCGAGTCAGAGCCAGAGGTTAGATCCAAACCAAAGCTCGGTAGCGCTGGCTTGAAGATCAATAAAAGCTAACGTATCTGTGGAAGGCGGACTCTTTCTCTTGAACTGACACCAGAACACATTGTCAAGACAAATTAAACTAGAAGATAGTCTGATAAGATCATCGCCTCTCAAGTGGAAAGAAGGGAGTAATAGAGGAATGCCAATCGGCAATTGTTGACTGGAATAGTGCCATGCTAACAAACAGGACCATTTATGCAAGCTTAGGAGGATTTACAAGCAACGAAGGGATGTCCCCAAGGCGGGGTTCTATCACCGTTGTTCACCGTTGAAGCTCTAAATGCAGTATTAAATATTTTGCCTCTACATAAATTTAATTAAATTAGAGGCATAACGTAGTACCTTAAGACTCCCCAAATACAAAACTCTCTTTGAGGAAGATCTTACAGGACACCTCAAAATCCTGAAAAAATTACTCACTTTTTGTAAAAAAAAAAACGATGACTAGATTCTGGATAGAACCCACTTTCAACCTAGACATACCATACACTGTAACTATCAATGATAGGGACGTGTGGAAGTCAGGTGGGCCTGCGGTTCCTCCCAGATCGATCCTATTCTTCACTGATGGGTCAGGAGTGTTCGGACCTAGACTCAGGATCAACAGTCCTATGGGAAACTGGCCAACAGTATTTCAAGCTGAAATTCAAGCAATTCTAGAATGCACTTTAGCCTGTTTGAAAAAAAGGATACAAGTACACAAGTATCTGCTTGTTCTCTGAGAACCAGGCCGCTCTTTGAGGACTAAGTACGTTCACATGTTACTCCAAACTAGTACGCGAATGTTGAGAAACCTGTCCATAAGGAACAGAGTATCTTTGCTCTGGGTACCAGGCCACTGCAGTATCACAGGGAACGAAGAAGCAGACCAGCTCGTTAGAGAAGGATCTCAGGGACTGTTGATTGGACCTGAACCTTTTTACGGAGTACCGAGGAGTGCCTTGACTATAGAGATCAAGAACTGGGAAATCACTACTATTGCTTCCAACTGGAAAACAGCGGAGGGAGCAACTTAGGCAAAAAAATTCATTAAACTAAGCGATTGATGATTGAACATCAGTCCTAAGAAGGTTATATCTTACATCTTCGATATCATACCCAAATGGGACACAATGCTTAATGAACATTCAACAGTCACTTCAATCAATAGGGCAGGTGAACCTAAAAGCATATAGTAACGCGGGGTAATAATCACAACAGATCTACTACAGGTCGCAGTGGGCTTTCCCCTACAAGGAAAAAAGGAGTGTGCGCCAATACTCCTCGCTGGGCTAGTAGACGTCGAAGGCCAAAGGCTCGGCACCCGATGATAGCTCAAATGCTATCCGGTTTTGTCATCCCGAGTTAATTCATCAACTGAAGTCTAAATGGAAGCGAACTGAGTAATACCGATGAGGTAGGGGGGAATGTCCAAAGGATTAGACAGGTCTAACGGAAAAATGCAGGTGCGCGATCATCGACCAGCTACACGAAACCACCGAAGTGCACGGGCGAAGTCACATACCGAGTATCATAATGTCTTCTAAGTAGAAAGCACTGACGCAACTACTGCGGTCCGTAAACTCGTCGTTTACGCTGCCGGGGGTCTCCGCGAAGCGTTGAAGCCGGGTACCAGAACATTAACACTTTAAAATGGACAAATGGTATCTAAACATAGCCTTCGCGAACCGAAGTAGATTTATCTCTCCTTTGGGGACTTTATGGCAAAGGGCGTCCGAACCCACATTTGCAATTAAGAAGTTAAAGCATTACCAGGCATGACAGGCACAATTTTCCCGTTGGTTTGAATAACCTGCCGCTATTAAGCCTACCCCTTTTCTGAAGGCATGACCCCCTGTGTAAAGCTTCTCGAGGATACCTTCAACTCGATCGACGCGGATGAGAGAAGACCTCATCAGTTGATGAACATAGCCTTGGAGCATGGCCATCTGACTTAATGCTTTGGAGCACTCACCGGATGGGATCAGTTCGGCAAGCCATGACTTTTGGGCGACGCACGCGTTTTTTATTTTTCTCTAGCAAATTTTTCTATCGAAAATAAAGTTAACTAGGAATTAAAGAGCAAAATAGTAGAAAATAGTTTATAAGTGACCGGCGGAAGTTGCCTGAGTGTTGTATGCTGTATTTCAGAATGCTAAAACCAAGAAGGGGGAAGTGATGGCATTCAGATACTATATTTTTGGTGATCTGTGAAGGAATTTTTTTCACTTGACTAGTTTGATATGCGGATAACTAGGTGAAAGCGCATCCTTTCTACCAGATTTAGAAAATTTAAATTGTGCGCGAGTGTGGAAGAAACCTGTTGATGCAGTCTCCACAACTGAAAAATAGTGAAAATATTGGGTGCTAATAATTGAAAAGATGGAGCTAACACCAGTTCCAGTGAGAAAAAATTTTTTTTTAAAAAGATTATTGGGCTGTTAAAAAAAGTGTTTTGAAAATTTCCCGGGGGATTCAGCCTTGATTTGGGGAGAAAAATGTCATAACATTTCAAAGTGAACTGGTAGTCACACGAAATCAGTGTATAGAAAATTTAAAGATCATACTTTCTGCCGATTCATGTGCCAGTAAAAGTAATTATGTAGGTACCAGTTAGTGAAGTGATGTTGGTTTTTACTGCTGTGACTATCCCTGTCAATTTATCAACTGTCTCTTAGGAGAACAACTGAAGGTTTGAGTATGTGAGCCACGAAAGATAAGTATCCTTGAAAATTTGTTAAGAATAATACATTTGAATCTTGTTTTAAAACTAAATTTAATTTTATAAGTTTACGACAATTAGACGATACTTTAATGACATTATGGGTTACTGTGTTTAATGACTTTTTGATAATTTTAGCATTCAAAATTTCAACGAAAACGATTCAACGAAATATTTTGAATTAGTGAATTTCAGAAAAGATCGTGGCTGTACTAATTTTATCTCTCTGTCCTTCAAAGTTTCTTTTCAAGAGCGAGCAAAGGCGCTATATCCAAGGTCATTAGAGGACCAGAGATGATGGTGCACGGAAATCCAAAACATGCAATCCTATGAATACAGATGTCATGCAAATTTTTAACAAGAGCTTTGACTAAATGCAGCACTATTTACTATCTTTTCAAAAATTAGTTAACTATGTAGCGAAGTTTTGGATTTCTGGGCAGAAAAACCTCATTTCCATCCGCAGAAGGAAGAAATCTCAACGATCATAATCATCAAGGAGCACAATCAATTTTAGCAAATGTGCTCCCAACGAGATTAACTTAAACACTTAATAATACTGGGAACGTATGGTACTGTTGTCCACGTTTCTTCCTCCCTGTGTTCCAGTTGTCTCTGCGTCCATTACTGCACAGTGGGCCCGGCCGAGTAAAGATGAGTAGTAAATGTACTTTTACTACTCACCGGGATGCTGACAAGATCTGGCTGTGTATGTATCATAAGCATAAGCATAAGCATAAGCATGGAGCACTCACCGGATGGGATCAAGGTTCGATGCGAAATTTGGGGGCTATGGGGAACGCGAAAAAAGCAATGTGTTGCAGTATAAAAACCTTGGGAATAGCTTTTTCAGAAGTCCCCATGTAAAATTTCGGCTTATTTGGTTATCTCTAAGGAGTGGCGAGTCTCCTAAACAACCGGCGCGCCATGCCAGATCTCTCTACAACTCTAAACTTCAACTCAAAAGTCAAATCCGTATTGTTGTACGGGTGCAGAACTTAGTGCACATATGCAATGATGACGCGAAAACTACACACGGAAAATAATAAAAAGGTAAAATTTGCCAAGATAGCAAGGTAAACGCTCGTGGAAGCCGAAAAGCTAACTTCTACCTTTTTGAGGTGTGCGAGGTAATGCTCCTGAAATCCAAAAAAGGTAAATTTTACCTCGAAGCGAGGTAAAGTTCACCTTAATAAAAGGTACAAATCGCCTAGAAAAAAGGTTAATCCTAAAAGGTAAATCTTACCTCGTAGCAAGGTGAAAGTGACCTGGATTGAGCTAAACAAAACGGTACAATTTATCCCAAAAAAAAGTAACTATTTGCCAAACCCGTTTTTGAGGTTAAAAAGCTGTTTTCATTCAGGAAAATTGGAACAGAACGGTAAATATTTTCTTAGATTTATTTAGTTGTGCTGGTTCTCATCATAAAACTTTGCTTATATTACAGATTGGCCCATAGAGCTTCGCAGTGTTTTGCACCTCATTCCGAAACATCCCTCAGATATTAATCCGGAAAAGCCGGACCTGACTGGATTACTTATTTGAACGGAGAGGGGCATGAATGTGTTAACCAATGCAGAAGGATTAAGCGGCCATGATGGCTCGGAAGCATGCGGAGATGGTGACCGTGAGGAAGCGAAACGAAGATCACCGAGCCGGATTGTCACGACCCTGGGGGAAGAAAGTTAACCTGATCAAAATTTTTTCTGAGCACGGTGATACATTCCAACAATAATTATAAAGTAAAAGTTCCTATTTAAGGATGGAGGAATTTATGCGTCCTTGAAAATCATAAGAAAAAGGTATGTAGAGGTTATAAAAAATTATTCTCGCTGATTGAAAATATACTCTCACGCTAAGCAGATATGAGAGCGAGATTTGCAGAGGCTTGACCTTGATTGGAAACCAGGCGGACATCGAAGATGAGGTAGGCTCGTTAGCTTACGAAGGCATAGTCTAGCCCCAGAAATCAATACTAGCATGTTGACTGGTATCAAGTCAAGATGCTGGCTCCAGTAGGCACAATTCTCTTGTACGTTTGGATAACGTGCCGCTATTAAGCCTACCCCCATTCTGAAATATGTAAGTAAGTAAGTAAGGAAGTAAGTAAGTAAGTAAGTTAGTAAGTAGGTATGAAAGTAAATAAGTAATTAAGAAAGTCAGTAAGAAAGTAAGCAAGTATGTAAGGGAGTATGTAAGTAAGTAAGAAAGAAAGTCAGTAAGAAAGTAAGTATGTATGTAAGGGAATATGTAAGTAAGTTAGTAAGTAAGTAAGTAAGTAAGTAAGTAAGTAAGTAAGTAAATAAGTTAGTAAGTAAGTAAGTAAGTAAGTGAGTAAGTAAGTAAGTAAGTAAGTAAGTAAGTAAGTAAGTAAGTAAGTTATAAGTAAGTCAGTCAGTAAGTAAGTGAGTAAGTTAGTAAGTAAGTAATATCTAAGTAAGTAATTAGGTAATTGAGTAAGTAAGTACATAAGTAAGTAAGTAAGTAATAAGTAAAAAAGCAAGTAAGTAAGTTATTGGGTAATTGAGTAAGTAAGCTACAAGAAAAGCTACACAATCATCAAAAACTCAATGTTCCAGTAAAACATCTTAAGTGTATCCATGTACATATCTTTTTATGTAACTCGCGCTGGAGAATGCTGACAAGTATCGCTTGATACTTTGATTATCCTTTCTTCCAGAATTTCTCGGATATATCCGGAATTGCCCATATAAATTTCCCAAGAATTCAAGATAAGTCAAATCTGACCAGGATGCCTAGATATTGTTAAAAACATTCCGGATTTTTCCCGGGTTTACTCACTTTGTTTGCTACACCAAATAAAAAAAATGTGTGTCCAAATTTTTTAGAGTTAATTTTGAAATAAACATAAATTTATTTTTAAGAATTGTCCTCTTTTTTCAAAACTTTAAAAAAAAAATCGCCTAGAATTCTCGTGGCCGTACGGATACGTGTGGTAGAAAGAATGCAATGCTTAAGGTAAAATATCATTGTTCTTTCTAACAACAATTTTGAAGATTTGAAGATATGTTGAAAAAATTCGACCCTCATCTAATTCGATAGAAAAAGGAATTTCAAATTGCGTGGCACCTGCTTTGACACGTTTTGTCCCAGATTTCACTGGAATTAATTCTCTTTTTGATTAACGCCTTGGAAGGGACAAGTCATCTGATATCCTTTTTATTGAGCGCGCTGAAATGCAATTGAACTCTTGAAATCTTGGATAGATGTATCCTTACTTGTAGAAAATCTTATGCATCTAATTCTAAAAAATTATTTACATCGCTAGAATGTGCTCAAAGAACGCTTAACTGAACCAGATTGTTATGGTGATGCTAAGATTGTGATGCCAGATTGTCCGATTTTACCCGGACTTGCCCGGATATTTGACATAAAATTTAGGAAAAGTTCGGTCCGGCTCAGTTGCCCGATTTTCGTAGAAAAAAAGCCTGGATTTTGCACAGATTTATTTATTTTATTCCCAAAACTGAACAAAAAAGTTGTAATTGAGTTGTCATAACTTTTTTATTTTTGCATCCAGCAACGAATTTTTTCAGCAAGCTTAATATAAATAATCATCAACAGGTTTTAGGAAGCTCAAAATACGATTTGAAACCTGTGTTATTTTGTGAAAATATATTTTCAAATGTATTCTATTTGATTTTTAAATTGAATAATTCCGTGGTTTTGACCAAATTTGCCCGGATATTGCCTGGATTTTGGGTTGAAAATTTTGAAATGAGAGGCCTAGATTTTGCCAGGTTTTTAGATAAAATTACCCGGATTCGCCCGGACCGAATATGTCTGGTAAACATTCTGGCAACCTTGATTGTTAAGAACTAACCGAGTTATATAAGCTTTTCTTATAAAAATTTTGAAAAATGCCGCTAATTTTGAGAAAAAAAAACACAAAAGAACATCTCATGTGCATGATTTGCTGTGTTGAATTAATGAATTCAAATTGAGTCCAAATTTAGGTATTTCCAGTTCTGCCAATTAAACTTCTTATAAGTGTAGCCTATTTAATTTTTCGAACCATATCGGTGAATTCCATCTTCTTTAAGTAAGAAAATTTCAAGTTTTCATAATAATAAATGGATAAAAGAAGATTAATAAAAAATAACAGAAGTTGAAAATGATCGAGGAGAGATTTTATAAGGAGCGTTTTCATCAAGCACGGAGCAACTTTTTTGAAGTGGAAGAATCGGAGTGGGTTGAGTCTACCACAAAAGTTTTCTCAGGAAAAAGCGGGACATGTGCCGCTTTTGCGGAACGGATGGCAACCTAATGCTAGCCATCAGATAAACGGCTTAATGTTAAGTTAATGGAATCTCATTAACTTGTCATTGAGATCCTATATGTGTTTGTGTTCGTAGTTGCTAATAAATAATCCGTATTATTTTTGAGAAATTTCAAAAATTCTTTATTCCGAAACATTGATTGAAAATTAAAATCATTAACATATTGCGTTAGAATTCAATCTGAACCAGGAATTTTTGAAGCATTGAGTTTACTTATTTGATAGTAAATAGTGAATTGTTCGTAAAAGATAAATGTATGCTGCTGTTGGATGCTCACCCTGGATATTCCAAGAAATAACGACTGCAAGTTGGATTCCCAAGTCTTAAAAGTTTATTCGATTTGCAAAACGTAGACCGAATGAAAATCATTGAAAACCAGAAAATTCCTAAAGGCACTTTTGGGTTGATTCAAGTTTTGGTTGATTCAAGCAGATTGAGGTTTGGAGATTTGATGATTTTTGGATTGCATAAGCGTATCTAACAGAGTGACACTACGCTCTGCTGAATTGAAGGTCGTTTCGTGCTTATAATGCTGATAGAGAACAAAAAAAACAGTAAAACTCAAAAACTCTGATGAAATCCGGCGGCAAAACATCAATGTCCCCTGCATCAGATCAACCGGCTTGTGTGACTCTGAACAGTTTCGTATTAAAATTGCATCTCCTGCATCGCCACCGCTCTCTAAAAGCTTTCTGCGGTTAGTTGCTGAACGAGTTTCGGCAAATATTTATCACTGCGCCGCACACACCAAGCTATTTGTTCACCTAACTGCCCAGTTGTCAAGCTGTCAACAGAAAAGTGCACAACTCTTCGTCAATCCGATCACCCTGCTTGAGGTAGCTATTGCAAAGATGCTTCTCTATCTACAGTCTATTGAACGTTTAACGAATGCAATTCACACCGATTTGGAGACTTTGTGGTTCACTTCGAAATTCCCGGAAATTCGACGCAGTGTAGTCCGTTAAAGTGCTAATTAACTCACAGACGGCAATCTCGAGAAGATGGAGATCTATTTTCGAGCCACATTTAAAGTGTGATTCGTCGACAGCTCATTCTGTCACCTTTTTTGTCTGACGAAAAAACTATGCCAAAACAAATACTGCTGGTGCGTTAAGATTCAAGAACCGTTCGAATGGCTTTTGGTGTCACATTTTCTCAGAGGGGCAATCCCAGAAACTTATTGAGAGAAAACCCTGATCTTGACTCGCTAGTGGCTTCCAATCGTGCAGCTGAGCTGATGTCATTGTTTGATTTTGGCACACGGGCGCGATCTCATCGATCATTATCTATTCTTCTGCGGATTTTCTGCCACCATCATCATCATCATCATCATTAGCTTCAGCAGTAAGACATTATCACCACGGTATAATCATTCAACGTTTATAGCCTCTATGAATGAAAAAAGAGACGGGTCGGTGACGGTGTTTTGTCAACTTTAAGTCAAAACAAACCACGATAGACGACGACAAACGACGACACGGGAATTGAAGATTTCTTACAGCGCACTCGGAAATAGCTGCATGCTAATCAGCCGTTTCGGGCTCGAGAAGCTGTTGAGTTTGCTAAGGTAACCGGGACTAAAATGGACAAGCTAAAATAGGTTCGTTAAATTTTTTAACGATCGTCGATTTTGTTCTCGTTTTATGCCAACGCGGTTGGGCAAAAAATTGTAGGCGGTTTAAAAAGTGCATTTTTGCATGGCCTTGTGTGTTTTGAGAATGATTAAAAAGTTACTGATTCTCATTCCCTGTTCAACCACAAAAACCTTGCGGTAAATAATATTGAAAGGTTGTTAAATCACCCCAATGAAACTGTGAACAATTTTATAACAACCATCGGAGTTGATGTAATAGTTCGAGCAAGTCAAAGATCATACGCATGAAATTAACATATTTCCAAGAAACCTTGAAGGCCGCGAACCCCCACACATAAAACACGGTCAATTAACGTTATCAGCAGTAAAACCTCTGAAGTTCAACGTCACTTTCGGTCGGCAGTGTGAAATCGCCATCGTCGGTATTCGTTTTCTCTAATTCCGCAACGATAAGATACCGCCCAAATATAGAAACCGCCTAATTGCCGGAGAAGGGCAACTGTCGTTTATAAACACACACAAAACAACCCAGAGAGACATTTCCCCCTTTTTGCTTTTATTCGAGAGCCCCTAAAGGTTACCAAAAATGGGGACTATCGCCAAGCAAACGCCACAACATCTAAGAAGCAGTAGGTGTTCGATGCGTAACACCTTCAATCAAAAGAGCTCGCCGTCTGGGTTGCGTGGGCATTCGCGCCAGGTTCGAATAGATCGAACAAACTTGTTTTGATTACATCGACGACACATCGCATCGGTATGATATCTATCGGCCGCGGTAGAAAAGTAAACAAAAGCAAAAATGGAAATCGACTCCCAGTCCCAGCCTTCCCAGAAGTGATAGGACAAGAGACGTCAACTGAATCATAAACCATGAACTGGAAAACGGCAAAGGAGAATTAAAAAACAAATATAAAAATACTCCCTTCCCCCGGGGGCTTCAGCTGAGCAACCATGAAATATGCTGGCAGGTTCATCCGATAAGGGAGCGTCATTCAGATGCAACCGACTTGAAGTATAAAATAAATTTATATATTTTTTGGGTTTGTGATCGATCTATGGGTAAACAAAAACATAGACAAACTGCATGAATGCACTCGAAGTGACAGGGCATTGAAAGGTACGGAAAACTTGAACTCATTGCATTACTCTGTTCGTTGGAAGGCTGCAGAACAAAAATAAAACAAGTTTTTTTTCGCAACTAACACGATATCTGAAAGAAAATATATCAAGTCATTTTTTTTTTTTTAATTTTTTTATCTGGGACCAGCTTAGCTCTGAAGCTTGAAAGGTGAGATCTGAGACCTGCGACTTGAGACCTGACCAGTGACTTGAGGGATCGAGACTTGAGACCGGAGACCTGTGACTTAATCAGGGAATTCAAAAATCGTTATCCTCCGATAGAATTAGACGATCAAAATACTCGTGAGTTTCCATCCGCAAGCACTCTATACTAGCACTTATCAATTTCAATTTTGCTTTTGATAAGTTGTGCATACCGATTCAAACTTATCTTCTCTTTTAACTTTAAGAATAAATTTTCGCACGCGAACAAGAGAGAAATGTTCACTATTTTGCATGAAACTAATGGGGTGAATAGTAAAAATCGTCGCAAATAGCTTGAAAGCACTGTTTCTGCGTTTGTTTTCTTGCTCGATTCAAGCTTTGTCGGAGAATATTCTCAGAACTAGAACTGACTGAAAGAAAATAATTTCGAGGGAGATATCTTGATCGCCATTGGAAACGGATGAGAAGTCTTCGCGTCTCATATTTATCGTTAAGTGTTAAACAAGTGGTAAACCAGTTATAATTATCAGTTCTCTTTGATTTGCTTCCCTGACTTAACACCTGAGACATGAAATAAGTGAAAGAATGAAGCCTGAAACATGAGAAATGACCCCTGAGACATGAGATATGAAAAATGCTGGCAGGCTTAATAGCGGAACGTTTTCCAAACAAAGTTTTAAGCCTACCTTCATTCTGAAGTCTCACTTCTCATTTCTTACTACATAAGGCTGACTTTTCTCTGCACACATCTTTTTCATTTCTCACCACTTTCGTCTCATTTCTCTTTACTCACAACTCATTTCTCACTACTTACATCTCATTGCTCATTACTCAAGTCTTTCTTCTCACTTTTCATTTTTCATGTAAGAATAAGTCTTTTCGTCTCATGTCTCAAGTCTTATGTTCCATTTCTCACATCTCACTCCTCACGTCTCTCTCCTCACGTCTCACGCCTCTGTCTCACATGTCATTTCTCAGGTTTCACTCAGTCTTATGTGCCTTGTCTTATGTTTCAGGTGTCATGTCTTATATCTAACTTCTAATTTCTAATGTGACAGACCTCAGGTCTCAGATCTAAGATCTGTTTATATCTCATTTTTGACTTCTCGCTTCACACGTTTCACTTTCTACGTCTCATTACTCATTTCTCACATTTTTTGTCTCACTTTTAAGTTTCCGCTTTTTTTTCACTCCTTCTTCAAGTCTCATTTCTCACGTCTTTTGTCACATTTCTCACGACTCACTTCTCTGGTCTCACGCCTCTGTCTCATACCTCATGTGTCATTTTTCAGGTCTCACTCAGCACTCAAGTTCCATTTACCTGGTCTAATGTCTCAGGTGTCATGTTTTATACATAACTTCTAATAAGACAGGCCTCTCTGGTCTCAGATCTTAGATCTCATGTCTTAGGCTATGTCTTAGGTCTCGTATCCTAGGTATCTGGGCTCAGGTCGCAAGTCTCAGATCTTAAAAAAAAACTTGGAGTATTAGTAGTTTTACGAACCCAATAATAAATGTCGAATTGAAAAACAAATTCTGTGCCGAATATGGCATCATTGTATATTTTTGTAGCACAGCGTTTCAACTTTGATTTCTAATCCAGCCTGAAAATCAAGTCGAGTTTTCACAGGATTGAACAAGATAAATCTGGAAATAGATCAAGACCGTGCGAACGGGGGCTTTAATCCTCCTCCCCCCTCATGAAGATTTTTTTTTGAATGTAAGGTTTTCAGTTCAAGAAATGAACTTACCGTAGTAAGGGGAAATTACTTGATTCAAAAAGGTGTTTAAAAAACATGTCAGAAAATTGGCTTTCCTTCGACGAAATTCGATCCTAAGTTACTCCTAGGCCTAAGACATTCCATAAAACGACAAATAAATAGACGTTTACGAATTGAAGTTAATTTTAAATTGTAGATTTTGATTCACAATTTAATAAATCTTTTGTTTTGAAATCCAAAGCTTAACACAAGAAAACACCCTATCTCTACTTTACAATGAGTTTTTTTTACTAAGAAGTGCAACTAAACAAGTTCAGATTTTAAAACCAACCATTTTAGCTTCCAAATTCATTTATTGAATACACATTTTACACATTAGCCCGTTGGTAGCCATGTGACAGGGGTTTTACAACTCACGTAATTTACAGAATTAGACAAAAAATCCAAAACCTAGTATCCATTACTTTATTACTAAATGCTTTGAAAAAAAAACCTTTAAAATTATAGAAAAAAACTTTTTTTCTATCAGCTTTTGTCTTGAATATCTTTGGAAAATAGTTAAAAATCATCGAAGAAATTACTGCACTTTTATGACAAAACTTTGAAATATTGCAAAAAATTATAAAATAAGATTTTATTCTAGTTTTTAAGTTTTCCCCAAGATCGCAAATCATGAGAAAAAATAGCTTTCTGATATTTGAAAACAAATATGTATATTTTAACAATTTGACCATTTTTTTCAGTTCATACAATTTTAGAAAATTTCTTGAACCTTGAAAATATACCAATTTATGGTACATTTTTTGGCAGTTTTGAAAATTTTGAAAAATTAGTATTATGACTATTTATTTATGAAAAAACACTACCAATTTCAAAAATTGATGCAAATTTGAAATCATGAAAATTTTTATTATTTGGGAAGTTCAACAAGCTTTAATAAATATTGCAATTGTGAACACATGATTGAATATTTTTTTTATTACTCTATCCATACTGTAAAGATTGTAAAAGTTTATTAAAATAAGCATGGATTTCTAAATCGTTAAATTTTTAAATACCATCAGTATTTTCGAAAGTAAATTGTTGAAATTGAATAAATTGTAAAAATTATCGAAATTGTCTAGGATTTCAAAATTGAAAAATGGTAGAAATTGTCAAAATAGTCGAGATTGTCAAAATTGTCAAAAATAACCTATGCTCAAGACAGCCGGAAAAAAATCTGTGTTTTTGAAAAAAAAAATCTGACTTTCTGTGATTTTACACAAAAATTCTGTGATGGTTTTCTGTGATGCTATTTTCTTTAATTCATTGAAAATTCATGATGATTTGGGTCGTTTTTACATTTAACTTGGGTAAAATCAATAAAAATTATCAATTTTATCATCCTTTTTAAATTCAAAGTAAAAAATGTTAATTTTATACTGGTACTAGTTTTATTGTCTTAATTTTATACTTGCCAAAAAAGTAATAATTTTGAAAGTCCATTTAAAGTCAAAATTTCCGTGAAATCTGTGAATTTAAAAAAATTCTGTGTTCTTTGACACAGATTATGTGATGAAAATTTGCTCAAAATTCTGTAAAATTACAGATTTTTCTGTGATTTCTGCAACCTTGCCTACGTTTTGAATATAATATAATTCCCAAACTACCAGAATTGAGATAATTATCAATATAATCAAAGTTGTTAAAATTGTTCAAATTGTCGGAATTTTCAAAATTATTCAAAAATGAAAAAAAAAAATATCAAAAATGATCAAAATTTAAAATTACATTTTTTTTGAAATATGTTTAATAAGTTTACTCTGACCTGAATGACATCTACGTTAAAAGGTCATAAATAAATATTATGATCATTATTTTACCTTTTCATTTTTTCCAGAACCCAATATTTCAATTCATGCTGACAAAATATTCTGAGCTTGAAGTTTTAAACAAAAAAAACTGCCCTTGAAAATGTATAAACGTTTCACAAATTTTAAGTATTTTGAATCTATTTTATCGAATCGATCATGATTTTTTTTTATTAAACTATGAAAAATTTGGAAAGAGTTCGAGGGAGCAACTTCGAAGCTAAATTATTATGCGCAATGTTAACCTTATTAGTATTTGCTTTGAGCTTTCAAATATCAAAACCAAACTAAGACTTTTTTAAATTTTTATCATTTTTTTATTGATCACTCGAGAAATCTCCCATTTCCCAACCTTTACATTTTCAGGATAAGCTATTCATTATGAAATGAACATGTTATATTATGAATACATATATAAACTTATTATTAACTTAAAAAAAAGTCTCGAATGCCATGAAAATAGTGAGTTAATAATAATCAACTTCAAAATAAACTTTTTAATTTTCTAAAATATTTTCTTCTGTTTGTCAAATGGCATTCGATCATCAACTTTGTGTTTTGAATGAATTCAATTAAGTTCAAAATGTTTTTTTCCTTATCGAGGATTCAGGTTTCAAATTGTGATTTAATATTTTTCCAAATTTAAGAGAAATTTTTCAATCAACCTTCCATTAAAAATGATGAAAAGAAATTTAAATTAAAATGAATAATTATCAACAATAACTATCTTTTTACTGAACTATTTTTAAAAATGGTTTATTTCTGAAAAGATGATGAATTTTGAATCTGTTGAAGTTCTGAAATGACCTGGTATTTATTTAAGAATTCGGATTTGATTTTCTTTTAAATCTGGTCTGGTGTTGTGTTTTATGTATTCTATGTCTGTGCGTCCTGTGTCCAAAGGTTTAAATACCGTTTTTATTCTATATTTAAATTCGCATTAATTTTTTGGTGTTTCGGAAATATTTATTTCAAATTTGTGAAGTAGTCTGCTTAAAATTTATTTCCAAGTAATTTTCTAATTCAGAATAAGAAACCTGAAAAGTCCTTAGAAGTATGATGGGACATTTTTGTACGTCCGACTTACAAAATTCTAAAATTATATTTAAATATAGTGCTTTCTAATGAACTTCTAACGAACTTTTTGGTTTCATGCAAAACTTCAAACGAACATTTTAGTTCCATGCGAAACTTCTAATGAACTTTTTAGTTCTGTGCAGAACTTCTGAGGAACTTGTGTGCTGTTCGAGTTGTGTCTTAATTGGTAACAGTTCACTCTATACAAAAAAAAAACTTTCTTTTTCCCCAACGTCGATGGTAAGATGAACAAAAGTGAGTAGAGGAAGAAACATTTGAAAAGTCATAATTATTTGAGAAATGTATATTTATCAGCGATGTTCAAAGCTTATAAATTTAAATTACATATAAGTATTCACTATCAGTCTACATTTCATAGTTTTACGTTTTCAGCATAACTAGAAACATAGTAATTTCGATTCCAACTCTTCTTAGTTGCCGTAAAAAGCGTGCAATTCTGATAATTTTCTTAAATTTTGTTTTCTGGTTTCAGCCAATCTAAAATGTACAGATATGTTATATTACGAAAACAGAAAAAAAACGAGAAACAGATTATAACTTCCTCCTATTGAATCTGTTTCTGCAGCTTGTGAAATTGCAGCGGCTGGTGCAATAAACGTTATACAATGAGATCCAAATGTCAAAAAAAACTAAAATTCAGTTCGCGTTTAATTTCAAATGTTGCGGATTCGACACGGGAAAAATTGATTACTCACACGGTGATTATCGATTCATGATGTGCAAAATTGAAGGCAAGGATAATTTTTTTTCGTACGGCGACCCTCGTTTCACAGCTTCTATTTAAACTATTTGAAGCTGGTTGTTTATATTTTTCATCTTGCGTACATTCAAAAGAATAACCCGTAAATTATTTCAATAGATGTTTTCAATACCCTTGAATAAAAAAACGGCCATGGTGCAAAGGTAACGTGCTCAGCTTTCATCCCGCAGGTTCAGGTTCAAATCTCCATCCAGAAAATTTTTCAAGTAAGTTTAAAATTGTTCAAAACAGAAACGAAAAAGAAATGTAAATAAAGATTAAAGCAAATCAGAGTTTAAAATGAGAAACGGCTGAGAAAGAATAATTTATTTTTGCAAGATTTTTTTAGAGTTTCATTTAAAGCTGAATAGACTTCTACTTAGCTTTGTTTGTGGAACTTGAAAATATCAATAAGAACTTAAAATTTCAGCTGAGTAGAACGCTTTGAAGCCTTCAATCAGGGCTAAGTAAGCTTCTAAGAGATTATTCTATGGAACTTTTGGTTACTTGGGATATCTGGCACAAATTTATGTATTAAAAAACAACAACAAAAAACAAAAAACTAAAATTTTCGGATATTTAGATATTCACTAGTTCGGAAGACGAAAGCTCACTGTTCGAGCAGAATCCTTCTCCAATTAATTTATTGTCTCATTTGAAGTGCCACAAGGCAGCTATCTAAGACCAACAATATTCCTGATTAATTTGAATAATGTTGTTTCTCAATAGACTTGGTGTTCGACTTGAAACTGTTCCATCTCCTGAACAGAGACAAAAATACCAATCGATATCGAATTTCAAATGGGCAAATGCTCCAAATGAAAACAAATTGAGTTATCGACTGGGTAAAATAGTACGTTCGAAGATCTACATTTTGAATGTCCCTTCAATTCCAAACTAGCAAAAACCTGTTTCGACAACTAGCTACAAAAGCCACTGTTGCATTAGACCGAGTCGATTTGGGATTATTTTTGAATTTCTCAACCCCTGGATTCTTAAAACCTTCGTTTTCGTTCAAAACTCATCCATGATTTTTGCAGATTTTTAAATAAAGTTTACACATGAGTGAATTTGAACTTTTAGGTTTGTATGGAAAAATTGAATATTGTGTACTGGAAAATCAACTATATTTTTGTTTTTTTTTCCTGTGGAACCGAGCCTGCTCATAGTTTTTGTGCCAATTTATAAATTCTCTAGAAGAAATTTTCTTCTGAACAACTTTTTCGAAGACCGTAACTTCGTGTCTAGGCAAAAAAGTTAGCAGCTGTAGAATATGGGAATGTCTTTTGGCAATGAAAAACAATAAATTCAATTGACATCACTGCTAGGTGCCTAGCGAGGTATTGCATGACAACTTTTTATGCAATACTTCGCGAGGTATCAGCAGTAATGTCAATTGAGCTTATTGTTTTTCAATACCAAAAGACATGCCCCTGTTAAACAGCTTACAACATTTTGTTCTAATAATATTCGAAGTTACGGTCTTCAACGAAGTTTTTCAGTGGAAAATTTCCTTTAGAAAATTTATAAATTGGCACAAAAAGCATCAGCTGGCTTGGTTCCGCAGAAGAAACAAAAATGATGTTAGTTTTTCAGTACAAAATATTCAATTTTCTGATACAAACCTGAAAGGGTAAAAGTTAAACGCGAAAAACCTTCAACAATAATCTAAAAGATGAAAAAACCAAAAATATATCCGTGGATAGTTCTAGGCATATGGTATGATTTGTGTAAAGTATACGTATAATTCAATCAAAAATGAAAAGTATTTTGAGCTAGCGTAAATTGTGGCTTCCTAATTAAATACAGTTTACGTTGTTTTGTGTCTACGAGAATCAGAAATAATTGTGAGCCTTGTCAGGTTGATTTTGGAAAGCCGGTGCTTCCAAAATTTTAAGCGTAGTTGACTGAACAATTTACCAGACACCCATAATGAAAACCAACCTTATCTCCAATCCATATTTGTCAAAATGGTCAAGGAACAGATTGAATCATCCTAACGAAGTCTTTCCTTCATGTTTATCGTCCATTCATACCGATAACACCGTCTATTCCTAACAAAAACATACGTCGATTACACCGTCAAAACAGAACGACTTCACCAATATTAGCGACTTGCCGGTTACACTAAAACATCCGAACCAAGAAATTCGAACTGATTAAACTCAAAGAGGCGGCGTGGATGGAAATCCACGATCGCTCTCTCGTCAAGATCCAGTGGAAAATGCACACAGCACATCAACAGTCTAACGAACAGCTTCGATGACAGAGAGCAGCAGCACCGCTCGTGGAAAACATGAATTTATTTAAAGAAACTAAAGGCTGACGCTGACTGTTTTTCTTCCGTACCAAAGCCGGATGTCACCGGAAAAAGAGAATCCGCTGGCTGGTGAGAGACATTCGTTGGCTGGCGACTTGTCTCGGCTCGTTTCTCGAGATGCGTGCAAGATCTCTCGCGAGGTCTCGACACGAGTTTGGTGGTGATTCAAGATGGGAAGATAAAAAAATGCACTAGCCAATAGTGGATGGACTGCAAATAAGTAGGAAAGTTTTTCCTGGACAGTAACGTATTAATGAAGTGGGTATGTATAGGGAACTTGAACTAGACGATCATCACAGTCTTCACAATCTTCACTTGAAACTGTCTACGCAAAATTGTAAACAGTCCAACATTCCACCCTAGCACGGTACCCAAATGAAAATGGTTTGCATTCAGGAAATATTTTCTCCCATTTCTGGATCACGTTGTAATGCAAAAACTATTTCGAGACGACTTTTTTTTGTCTGGTACGTGCCTTCCTTCTGAGCGAAGGCGGCGACGAAGAAAGGTGAGTTAAAACAACTCTGTTTTTATGTCTTCAACTCGCGAATTTAAATTATGTCTTCTCCCATTTGCAGCTCATGGAGGAAAAAACTTCTTATCAACACCCAGGGGGCTGAGTCACACAATTATCCAATCGCTGACGTATCTGGTCAGTTCGCTCGCGAACGATAACGGAATGTGCCATCTTTCGTTGGCTTTTACTTTTCGCAACACAGCTTTTTTTACACTTTGAATGGAGTAATCTCACTTTTCACTGATAAAAAGCAAAAATTTACCGATAATTCCGTACCTCGTTAATACTCCGTCTAGTAACACGTCTAAACCTTTTCTACCGAATTACACACTAAGTGAATATGGGAGAATTACAAGCGACACAGTTGATTCTAGTAGCGCAAAACTTGACTAGTATTGGATGCGCTAGTAAATATACCACTGAAGGGGGGTAAACTAACAAATACTAACGCCCGTCGTCGCTTTGGATGGTATGTGGATCATCCATCATATGCCCAGGCCGTTCATCTTGGTCAGGAGGCAGTTTGTTTTTACCGTCGGAAGACGGTAGTGGTAGGTCGAGTGATAAAATTGATTGGCGGTAGATGCAATAACTTATAATAACGCCAAACATAAGATACACTCTTTTTCTATTGATCCAATCGATTCTGATGATTGTCAAAATTAATTATGAGAGAAAAAGCCGGCAAGGCTTCAAATCCAGGAAAATTTCAAATCTTTTCAAAAATATTTAAAATGAAAAAAGTTATCAAAGTTTCTTTTGTTTACCGTTCACAAAATGTTAAAATTTTAAAGCAATAACAAAATCCAAAGTTTTTCCTTACTTTATGTATGTGATATGTTCATAACATTAATCTTAACGTTGCATAAACTTTAATGAATTTTCTTTAGAAATTGTTTTTCCCTTAAAACCATGATTAAACTTACCGATAATAAACCTTGTTTTATGCTGTCCGAACTAAGCTGATTGACATAACCTCCGATTGATAAAAAACTCTCGACTAACCTGAAAAGGAAAGGCAAAATGACAATGTTATTACAATGATCTTCATTGGAGAAATGACAATGAATAAAATAAAATATAGCTACTGAATTTGAAAACGAAGCTTTAACAAGTTAAAATATTTTTTAGGCCCTTGGAGCCAAAGGGGTATAGTATAAGTGCATAAAAGCTGATTTCGATAAAAAGCACTTGAACTTCGTTGTGTTCCAGTAAATTCCATTGATATTGTTATGAACTTTTTTCATGAGAATGATCTTCTCAAATGAAAACAAAGCATTTCACAACATTTTACCAAAACACAACATTTACTTGACGTTATTTGAGGCGACACACATTTTTTTATTTTGTCACTTATACCCCTTGGGCTCTAAACACATGGACTTTTATACCCCTTTGCCCCAACAAAGTTTCACATTGAGATGTTTTGATGTTGTAAAAATGGGTAAGAAAACATAAATATGTATTCATTCTACAAGAGTCAACTAATTTTTGTATAAATTTATTTTTAGCTGTTTTGATGGGGAATATACTCTGGTACAGTAGACTGAGTCGATTTGGGGTCATTTTTGAATTTCTCAAACCCTGGGGTCTTAAAAGCTTCGTTTTGGTTCAAAACTCATCCATGATTTTTAGCAAAATTTCTAAGTAACGTTCACATGAGTAAATTTGAACTTTTTGGTTTGCACGGGAAAATTGAATATTTTGTATAAAATCAACACCATTTTTTTTTCTTCTGTGCAACCGAGCCTGCTTATAGTTGTTGTGCAAATCTAAAAATTCTTTAAAGCTAAATTTCCGCCGAACAACTTTGTCGAAGACCGTAACTTCGTACCTTATCTAATATATAAAGATGAGTTGGACTATATATGTTTGTATGCACCTTATACAAATCCACACCGCTTAACCGATCTGCCTGAAATTTGGTACAGTTATGTGCTTGGACCATGGTAAGGTTTTAGTAATAGTTTTGAGTCCCTCCCACCTAAGAAAAGAGACCCTCCCATACAACTTTCGGTTTTATTCACACGAACCAAAAGTCATGGCACCCATTTTGTCAACCGACTTTTTTCCCTTTGGCGGGTTGTTTTCACCATCACCATGGGCCGGGCATTAGAAACGATCGTCCTGAGTTCACGTGTGCTGGAAAGCAAATCGAAGCTTGCTAAGCTTTAAAGATTTGAATGGAGAAATTTTGGCGGGTATTTTTTTACATTCTACTGCTGAAATCACGTGGTACTGGTACGAGATTTTTTGATGCAATAATGAGCTTTCATTTTGGATTGAAAATTACAATAAGCCTGTTAAGTATTTATTGACTAGAATTGAAATGGTTTTCAAAATGCTGAGGGGCTTCGAGTGTCTCATTTCTTTTGGCGGGTTTGTTTTCACCATCACGGGCCATGCATAAGAATCGACAATCCAGAGTTCACGTGTACTGGACAACAAATTAAAGCCTGCTAATGATAAAAAATTTGATAGCGAAGTTTTTGGTGGGCTTTTTTCGTCCACTGATGTTCGTAGCACAGGGCACAAGCACGTGGTTCTTGGATGAAACAATAATAAGTCAACTTTTGGAATAAGAAAATACTAATCGCCTGTTAGGAACATATTGATTAGAATAGTGGTTTTCAAAGTGGTCCCAACCGTAGCTGGGAGGCGTTGAGAGTCAACAAGAATATGCAGTGTGTGATGAATGAATACAATGATTTACCTTCATTATTAATTGACTTCTACAGTTGAATAACTTTTTGGAATAAAAACTAAGGTTCCAGCTTTTAGGAACCGACCATTTTCATATTTTTGGAATTCCTCATAGGGAAAGAAACTAAATTAAGGGTAGTGAGTTGAATGCTACAATCTCAATGCTTTGATTGTTGTTTAGAAATTTATTCAACAGGCAGGTTAGACAATTAAACGTGCCTATTCTGGAAAAAGTTGAAACCAAATCCAACGCTTTAAACTTTTTAGTACTTAAACCCGAAGTTGTTATTTCATACAATTTAATTTCATCAGCCAATTTATAAATTTTGGGTTATTGTTGGTCATCAATGTGTTCAATTCTACCATCTAATTATGAGAAAACTAGAGCCTTTAAAGTCTGCTTCATTTAATATTGGAACAAATTCTTTTGCTCATTGTGGCGCTCCTAGTAGACGGATTTGGAAACTTTTTTCACCCACGTGTCGGGAAATTCATTACCTTTCACCATGTATTTATGTCATAACACCAAACGATAGCATTTTGTAAACAACCGCCATGGAAGCCGAACGGAGAGATCAAATTGTGCACAGTTTTCTTACGAGTACAAGTACGAGAATTTCTTCGAAACAGCAATGAATAATTTTTTTAATTTTTTTTTTATGAAAGAGTAAAGAAAATGCTACATTTGTATGAAAATTAAATTATGAATTCGTTAATAAATGACTGAACTACACGCAATTGTTTGTGTTCCAACCAATATTAAATGAAGCAGACTTTACATCCGTCGAACTTGGTCAGCACTTAGTCGTACAGCTTACGAGCACGGATTCTGGCCACATTGTTCTGCTTCAGCGTCCGATTTGGCTGTTTGCTGGCTCGGAATGACCTTATTCCTTCCCGGAGACGAATTCGTCGCACCGTACTGTGAGCGGCCTGGAACTTATTGGCCAAATCGCGGTCTGAAAAATTGGGATTCCTCTTGACGGCCTTGATGACTTTCCCACGCAGTTTCCGGTCGACAGTTCCACTCCGACGCTTCGAATGCGGCTTCCGAGCCGTCGTCAATGTTTCCTTGTACTGCTAGATAACACGCCATGCGGTATTTCTGGGCATTTTAAGCTGTTTAGCTAGCTTCGATGCCGACAATAATGGATTTTCAAGAAAACTGTGCACAATTTGATCTCTCCGTTTGGCTTCCATGGCGGTTGTTTACAAAATGCTATCGTTTGGTGTTATGACATAAATACATGGTGAAAGGTAATGAATTTCCCGACACGTGGGTGAAAAAAGTTTCCAAATCCGTCCACTAGGAGCGCCACAATGAGCAAAAGAATTTGTTCCAATATTAAATGAAGCAGACTTTAGAAGTGCAAATTCAAACGAATGAGTTCTAAGGATTTTTAGGTTTTTTACATTGATCACTCTTCACGATAATTAATGTAAAAGTTGTTTCAAAGAATACAAAAAATTGAAATGTAACTCAAATAAGATTTTCATAATGCTATAAAATGGGTGATTTCGGTTCCGAGGTGATGTGTTTTTTGATAACTTTAAAACTATTAATGAAACTTTTAACATCTGAAACAACTTCTCATTCTCATCATAAGTACGAATCAAACTTGAATATACTATTCTACGACAGATCATTCATTTCAAAAAGTGGGATAATCTTCAAAAGAGGTCGTGAAAATATGTTTACAAGCCTAAGATATTGGATTTTCATTAGAAAACGCATGGACAAGATAAAAAATACATTGTTTAAAAGACTAAATCTATTCAGGCTTCCCAAAAAATTACGGGTTGATAAGAATTTTTCCGGACGTATCCGGATCGAAAAAATCTGAGCAATTTTCTAGAACAATCCGCGTAGTTGTTTTCAAAATGTTTAACCCAAAATCCGGGCAATATCCGAACAAAATTTGGTCAAAACCACGGAATTATTCAGTAAAAATCAAGGAGAAAACACTTTAAATATTTTTTTTCACCAAACCACATCATCGAATGTATTTTAGACTTTCAAAACAAGTCAGGATAAAATTTGCCATAAAAAATTTCCTTTTCGAACGTTAAAATGGAAAATTAAAATAGAAAATCGGAGCATTTTAGAAACCTTAGTTTAAAATGTTGTTCGTGATTCGATGAATAGGCATTCAAGGGAAATTATTTTAGCTAATAACCTAATAACTATTAGTTTTTTAAATAATATGAATACGATAAACTTTGTTAAAAATCCAATCAAAACTTTAAATAGACTTTCAAAACCACATGGCCAAACAAACATGGCCAAATTTGTTAAAATGATGAATTAAAAGCTTTCAAAATTTCCAAAAGTCAAATTTATTTTGATTTATATTTAATGTGAACCCGAGCAAGGCCGGGTAAATCAGCTAGTTAGACTAAAAAGTTGTTATCTGTTTAACAGGGACATGTCTTTTGGCATTGAAAAACAATAAATTCAATTGGCATCACTGCTGAAAAGTTGTCATACAATACCTCGCTAGGCAATCAGCAGTGGTGTCTATTTTTTTTTTGTTTATCAATGCCAAACACATACCCCTGTTAAACAGCTTATTTCTTTTTTGTCTAATAAGATATGAAGTTACGGTCTTTTACAGTTCGCACAGTAACCTCTCTTTTCAGACAGTTCTCTGCCTCCTCCGGTGTGCCCCAAGGTAGTCACCTAGGACCGATTATCTTCTCAATCTATTTTAACGATGTACTCTCACTCCTCGATGGCCCGGAACTTTGTTATGCTGATGATCTTAAACTGTTCAACACCATAACCGATCAGGACGACATTGATTTCCTGCAAAACTAGTTCAATTTATTAGCACAATGCACTATGGGGAAAGTGGTGGCCAAAAATCGAAAAATTTACTTGCTTTGAATGACGTGTCTTGTATACCATTTGATAGCCAGAGAATTCAAACCTAGATTCCCAAAGTTTCAGCCGTCTGTGATGAAAACTCATTGCGCCACAGACATCAGACCTAGCAAAATTGTGAAAATTGTAGAAAAAATGCATTTTAAACAAATGCAATTTTCTCAGCGAATAATGGTCCTATTTTTTAATGTAATACACCGTTGGAAAGGTAATTGTCTGAACTTTAAAATGGGTTTAATTTAAAGGTTACACGGTTAATTTAAGTTAGAGTTAGCAAAAAATGGGTAATCAATGAAAAAAATGTATTTTTTGGCCTAAGTTGGTCACACACACAGGCAGGGGGTAGGCAGGTAAGTTTGTTTGGAGCAAGGGGAAGAGGTTTCGTAGACAAATAATTCTTCATCAAAATACCTGATTGGTAAAACAATACTCTTATATAACATATTTTTAAAAATGTTGGTGGGGGGGGGGGTCAGATCTGGGCTTGGAGGGGGGGTGGCCATATGGTATTCGACATTCTGAGCAACTTTGCCGAAGGCAGTAACCCTCTAGGACTTAAATTGGCGGAGATACATTTTTGGCCACCAGTTTGCTGGAGATGCCCCATAGTGCAATGGTGCGGCATCAACTGCCTGTCTGAATCGCAGTAAATGTGCAGTCACCAGTTTCTCATGAAGATGGCAGCATTTTTGCGCGAAGTACTTCTTACAAGGTGAATCCATTGCGCGAGTAGACTACATCAATGATCTCGGCGTAATACTCGACCGTAAGCCACATCGTCGATAACCGTTTCTCCCGCCAAGCTACGAACATCGATGTCGTCTCATAGACATGGATACTCTCCAAGCCAGAAGAAATGCAACATGAGACTCTTTCGTCGCCGATCTGCTGACATCGCGAATCGATTATCTTAACCTTAATGGAAGCTATTCCTCTTAGTGTGACACCCTATGAACTAAGAAACCAAGATCTTCAACTGTATGTTCCCATTCGGTTGAACAACTAAGGAGCGAATAGTGCTTTCATCGGTGTCATGAAAACGTTCATAATGCTATTTCGAGCTCTTCGACTTTGGCGTATCGAGGGATGTTTTCCGAAGAAAAGTCATAAGTATATTGAGAAATCGTTAGTTAGATTTAAATTACGTGTAATTTTTATTTTAATACTAGCTGATCCCATACGAACTCCGTTTCGCTTTCAACTTGGAATATGTCATGAACAGTTTGTATGAAAGTCAATTGCCAAGCATTTTACAGATGCACTTCTGAATTCATTTTTAAGTAATAATTTCAAAAATATTGGATAATCACTTTGTCTGTTATCTGCTACTAAATTTGAAATCAGTAATCGATTGACCGTGCCAAAAAACCACGTGTTTAAATTTCGACTGAATCATTGCATAACAACTTAATTATTGCCAAAATGCTAAACCCCTTTCGGGGGCTCTTATATAATCTTTGATGTCTGAAATCGATTGCCCTTCCCTCAAAACTTCCGTGTGCAAAGCAATCCATTGTAAATTAACGTCAATATTGCTAAAAACAGTGAAAAATTAATTAATATGGACGACCCCTTTCGTCGACCCCTGGTAAAACTTTTGACATCTGCAATCGATTGCCAGTCCCTGAAATCTACCGTGTGCAAATTTTCATCCCAATCCGATGTATAATAACGACGATAATGCAAAAATATTGAAAGGTTAATATGGACGACCCCCTTTGCCGGCCCCTTAAACTGAATTTAATACCTGGAATCCATTGCTCATCTCTCAAAACTCTCGTGTACCAATTTTTGTCTAAATCCGATGTGTAATAACGACAATATCGCATCAACAGTGAATAGTTAATATGGACGACCCCTTTGGCCGACCCCTGATTTTAGTTTGGATAAGTGAAATCAGTTGTTTGTCACTAATAACTCCTATGTGCAAATTTTCATCCCAATTCGATGTATAAAAACGACAATATCACTAAGATACTGAAAATTTAATATGGACGACCCCTTTTGCCGGCCCCTTACACTAAATTTGATACCTAAAATCGATTGCACGCCACTCAAAACTATCGTGTACCAATTTTCATTTCAATCCGATGTATAATAACGTCAATATCGCAAAAAAACAGCGAACAGTTCATATGGACGACCCCTTTGGCTGACCCCTTACAAAATTTGACACCTGAAATCGATTCCTCGTCTTTCAAAACACTCATGTCCAAATTTTCAACACGATCCGACGAAAAGTAACGTCAATATCGCGAAAACAATATTTGTCTTCTATGGACGACCCCCTTCAGAAGGGGTCACCTGAAAATCTAAAAACATTTTTCATCATTCCTGGTCCTAATGAGCATCCATGCCAAATTTCAGCTCTCTAGCTCTTAAGACGGCTGAGTCTATAGAGGACAAACAAACAAACAAACAAACAAACAAACAAACAAACAAACAAACAAACAAACATACAGAAATTGCTTTTTATATATATATATATATAGATTATGTCATCATTTTGACCTATACTTGGTCTGTAGATAAACAAATAAACAAGTTGAAGGCTCGACTGATGCAGGGAAGCTCAGATTCCCAGTAAAGTGCGAAAAATCTAGCTTGGCCTTAGGAATATGCAAGAACCTAAAAATCAGGATCAAATTTTAAATGTGCTTTGAGGATATCGTCGAATGATTGATTCTTGTTTCACTTACTACATCAGTACGAAGAAGCTTTCTGTGTATCTAAAATTTGTTTACCTGAACCGTTAATAAACAATAGAAATGTAAGATGACTCATTATGCAACCCTGGGTAATGGCAGAGGAATTTGTAAATTGTGGGATTGTGATATCTAAATCGATGGTTTGAACTTGGTGAGAAAGTAAAAATCATGCAAGTATTTATGCTCTTAACTCTAAAAAGTTATGTACAGCAATTTAATATGGAAAGCTCGATAAAAAGGAAACGAGAAAAACCTGTTTAAAAGAACAAAAAATTTTCACAACCAGGTCACCGGTGGTAATCTATTGTCAACGAAAATCTTCAATATAAGTTGCAGTTAAAATTCCGCTGCAGTGTTGCAAATGCAGGCAGCCGTCTGTTTAGTGATTTATAAATAAACGCTTCCTTTCCTTCAGGCATTACTTGTGATGCCACTTGGTGTTGGAAGTTATTTATCGCCATCAACAAACAACTTCTGACCATGCGAGTTCATGTTGTTGAAGCCAAAACCAAAGTGACACAATGATCCCTCTATGTTCCGATGTTGTTGGTGCAGAAACGCTTTTGATTCCGTGGGATGTTGAGAAATATGGTGGGAAAATTTCTTCACCATAAACAAATTGCAACGATGCTGGGGTGGATCTTATCGTTCAACTAAAAAAAATTGATCGTGTCTAGATTCTATTTTGGTTAAGGAGACTTTTCCTGGAACCACCCTAGAAAGTATCAAGACGCACCCAGAAAAATTTCTTGATGGCCTGATTTGTTTTTGTTCGATTTGTTATTGGAACCAAATAACGCCAGCCACTTGATGCATTCTTTTGCAATGAGCAGCTTTTTGTTGACAGTTTGCTTCGTGGGGCCGGTGTTTGTTTGAATATCTTTGAGTTGGATCGGCTATCTGTTGTACCGGTTATAGTCATTCTTCTTCTCATTTCACATTATGATTGGATTTTTTTTTAGTTTGACAAAATAGCTTCTTCCGAATTGAATGAAAATCCGCCAGACCGTAGAATATGATCATGATAATGACACCGGCAACACCGATTGTATTTTGACACCATGAGGAAGATGTTGGGAACCGTTTATGAAAAAGAAGTCGCCGTATTTTGTTTTCGCTTTGTCATTATCAGCTGTGTTTTTCGATCAACTGTCAAACTGATGAGAATCCAAAATTTTAAAAATAAAATTAACTTAAACTTTGCATTTTTAGTACCCGTAATAGTCGATCATATGTGATACCTGATCACTTTTTTTTAACCTTTTTTCCTCCCTCTGATCGACCAACTCGGTCCCCAATCAAATGCATCAGACCTTAGTTGGTCGTTGTACCGTTTGTTGGCGTTGGGCGAAATTTATGAGGTGTGTCGAGAAATTGCTATGTTGCAAAAATGGTGGTTTGTGGTTTACCTTATGAACCACATAGAAAAAGGAAGGCTGCTGGTAATAAGCAAAACGAAAAAAAAACTGCACACAGTCCATCGCCATTCGTAGGAGCAGATTGACCACCAGGAGGAAAAACCTTTTAATCTAATGGCTGCAGAGCCGTTTTGACGAGACGAAGCCGTCCAGTTCGGAGAAAGTATATGTAGGTAATATGTTTACGTCTAGGGGTGGATACTGCACCTCATTTTTTTGCTGCTGCTCCTGAATACCTCCATAATCACATGACGCGAAGTTCGTTGCACTGATGTCATATTGGGAATATGTAAGTTGATTAAATAGGGCAAATTTTGAAGAGGTAACGCTGTTAGGCTTTTATGTATGTGTGTCAGAATTAGTTCAAGAAACCATCTGGTGAATATAGCGTAAAAGCGTTTTAACAAAAGCGAAAAAGTTCCAGAAATTACAGTTGAGCGTTCTCTTTTACATATATCTTCATTAAAAATTAATTGAAAAGTAACAGAAAAATTTGAATTCTGGTAATACCAACACTAGACAATACGATTGGAATCAATCCCATCGAAAATTAGGATAATTTTTTCAACAGTGTCGATTTCAATTAATGTTTCTGAAGGTTTTTCAGAAAAAATGAACAAACGGGCTAGATTTTGCTCCACTTCGCAGTTCGTTCTGCATTAATCTGTCTTCCAAAGTGGGGAAAATGATTTATCAGTAAATAATAACATATCAAGGGGGTTTCCAGCATTGACTGACGACCAATTCGATGTAAAAAAGGGGAAGTTTAAGGTACCGTCGTGCGGGGTGACTATGGGTTGAAATAAAAAAAAATCTGTTTTTATTATAATTCCATTCGTATTGAAAATATAAATTTCAAATTTTCACACATGATAGCTGGTAAATAACTCCATCTTTTACTCTAACAGTTACATTATAAATATTAAGTTTTAATTCTAAAATTCTGGAAAGTTCTGTATAGAATTGACAAACAAACAACACCATATAAATTTGTCATGTACACCCAAAATTCAGCCTCTATGCCAATCGTGAGTAATCAATATCATAGCATCATTGGCATAAGAACAGACCGGAGATGATTCGATTTGCGACCGCCGGCATTAACCTTTCAGCGCAACCGCATTGCGTATGACTGAAAGAAACAAAATAAGAACGATTTCACGTCACAAGATGAAGGAGGATGGAAATAGATGGCGGCCAACACCAGACAGCCAGTATGTAGCTAACATAAAAAAAATTTCTTGAAATTGATCAAACACTTGGGTCAAAAAGCTTCTTTTTGGTTCAAAACTGATCCATGATTTTTTGCAGAATTTTTAAGAAACGTTTACAAGAGTAAATTGGAACTTTTAGTTTTGTATGGGAAAATTGAATATTTTGTTCTGAAAAATCATCATCATTTTTGCTTCTACTGTGAAACCAAGCTTGACAATAAGTTTTTCCCCAATTTAAAAATTCCGTTGAACAATTTTATCGAAGACCGTAAATTCGTATGTTATTAGGTAAAAAGATATAAGCTGTGGAATGGGAGGATGTCTTTTGGCGTTGAAAAACAATAAATTCATTTGACATCATTGCTGGCGCCTATCGAAGTTTTGCTTGAATAGTTTACATGCAATACCACGCAAGGCATCAGGAGTGATGTCAGATGAATTTATTGTTTTTCAATGTCAAAAGAAATACTTCTTTTCAACTGCGTAGAATTATTGCCTCATAAGATTCAGCCAAAAAATGATCTAGAATATCACATTGATTTTGCTGTATCAGGTCAACTTTTTGAGATACAGCCATATGGCTATATACGCTTCAATATGCTAGTAATAGGGGTTTTGACCTGATTGAACAAAACCATGGTCATTTTCGGACTCAGGGCGTCAATATTAGTCTAATTCAGTTGGAAAACCCTGGACTATTTTCAAAAAATCTTTTTTTGTTACTCAGTGTAATTATTGCCTCATAAGATTCAAATTTACGGTCTTTGACAAAGTTCCGAAAAATTTTCTATTGAATTTAGAAATTTGCACAAAACCTTTCATCAGGCTCGCTTCCACAGAAGAAACAAAAATGATATTGATTTTTTAGTTCATTTTTTTTTCATGTAAACGTTGCTTAAGAATTCAGCAAAAAATCTACGAAAGCAGTTAATTTTAAGGTTAATGGATTCTGACAATTAATTTCCAATAAGGCCGGACGTTGGAAATCGGAGTTGGAACATGGCGAGGAGGCGGATAATAAAAAAATAACGCAAAAACAAATAAATTGGAATAAATTGCACGATTGTACGCAACTAAATTGCGTACTATATCATTGCACAAAACCTATAAATCAAGTAATTTTTATCGAAAAACAATAAAATCAAAAAAACAAAAGGTAATAAAACTCCCAGCTTCCACAATCTGTTTTTTGCTCTTGTAATCTTCCGAATATTCGATAAATTTTTCAAAATATCCATAAAATACATCAAATTTTATTCATTCCCCCTTCGGGTTTTTTTTTTGGAATTTCGAAGGGGAGGTGACAAAAGGAAGAAATTTATATTTGTTATGGCCTAAATAACATTTTAGAACGTCGGTCTTCAAGCTTCTTGGTGATACAGCCGATAATATGCATTCAATGAAATTCATCCCGAGACGTCTTACACAATTTAGAGATTATCGGGGTTTAACGGCTGTTTCTCGGCGCGGTATCGACATAATTATTTGATATATACTAGTGGGGCCATACAAACAAAAATTACCTGATCCCAAAAGGTGTTAAAAGTAACTACTAACAAACATGTCAGAAAATTGGCTCGCATCCGGCGGAATTTAGTCCTATATCACTCGTTAGGCTTAGAGTGATATAGGATTAAATTCCGCCGAATGCGGACCAATTTTCTGACATGTTTGTTAACAATTAATTTGACGACACTACATACATATCTGCGTTCACAAATTGAAACTAATTTTAATTGAAAATTTCGAATTGCGATTCCACAAACCCTTAAACTTAAATCTTGACACTCAAAAACTCTACCTCCTCTTTCAAATGGGTTTTTTTTAAGAAGTATAACTGGAATTGTTATTCCAGAATTTGAAACCAGCCATTTTAGCTCTTTAAAGCATAACTTTTTCTAAATGAGAACAGCAGTTATTGATTTAGTGAAATAATAACATTTTAATTCTATTCGAACTGAACAGGTTTGAATTCGTGTTTTGAGTATTATAGAAGTTATGGTTGAAAAATTGTTTTTAAAATTCTTTTTTCATTTCAATACGATTTTGCAAATATTTTCCAATTTTTCAAAAACAACTCTTTTCAAATAAATTAATGAATTTGATTTTAGCGAATTTAATCTCGAAAATATTTTTTGTGAATACATAACTCAAAAATATCCACACGTTTCCGAAATATTTATTAGGCAAAAATAGCACCCTTTGCTTCATTACTTATCACTTTGATTATAAAAAAAACCTTTTTTCATTACAAAGTTGATGCTAATGTGAAATATTCTTCAAAAAAAAATGGTTTAGATAATTTACACAAGGCCACAAAATTAACATTTTTTTTCGAGGTGCACAGAATTTAAGAGCTGAATTTTGATTAATTTAGGTGCCCTGCATCCAAACTACAGTTATTAGTTTTTTTCTCTATCAGCTTTTGTTTTTTAAAGTACTTTCTTCTCGATTATTGGTAAATTACTTTGGAAAATGAGTAAAAATCATTTAAGAAATTTCTGCACTTTTTCGAAAAAAATAATATACAAAATAATATTACAAAAACAAAAATAAATAAAGATTTTAAACATTGATCAACTTTCTCGAAGATGGCAAGAAATTTTGACTACTGCGAAAAAAATCAAAGAAGTATTCGTTTTCTACATTAATCTATTCTGTAAAATACGGGACATTTAACGAATTTTTTTTCGTCTTTATTTTAAGAGACTTTCAGCCTTTGGCTGGTTCGTCTCTGCCAAACGAATTTTTAAAAAAGAAACCGAATTGAATTTTTGATATTTTTAAAATCTTTATCTTTTTGAATTTTCGAAATATAGTACAATTTAACGTCTTAAATAATTGTACATCTGAAGTTTGAATATCGTGGCAAAATATTGTTGTTTGATTGAATGGAGGAAAATAAACGAATTCAGAATAAGTTTTTATCTTTAATGTAGTTTTGTTGGTTCATCAAATATCAATGATCGATTTTATTCAAATTTTATTGATTTTTAAACTTATAAACACATATCATCAAAAGTAGTGTTGAAAGACGAAATCTGACATAAGACTCGAGTGCAGGAAGTTAAAAGCTTCCAAATCAATCATTAGAACATAGGCAAAAAAAATGTTATTAACTTTTATAAATAAGATTTTAAAATGGTAAGATACTTTTATTGAAAAAAATTCATTCTAAAATGTTTAAATACTAATCTTTCACATTTACGTTGTTCTTTTTGTGTTCTGAAAACACAATCTTCTGGGAAGCCTATAAATTTAAATTGTTAATAAGAGAAACATTGTGTGTGCCTTTTGTCCCTTCCAGGACTTAGGACTTATTGAAATTGTCGGCGACAACGTTTTAGATCTTAAATTGTTCTCTTATTTTCATTATTTTAACTCTTTTTTTGAATCGATCTTGATTATAATCTATGAAAAGTCCGAAAAATAATTCGAAGTTGCACCAAGTTAATAAGTATTTGCTTTGTGTTTTCAGTATTCAAAACAAAACTTGGAGTTCAATTTTTTTATTAGTTTCTTTATGACCATATAAGAAATCAATTCCCAACCTAGACTGTGTCAGTAGGGGAGAGTGGGGATACTTGATCTCCTTTTCTTATTTTCACCATATCTTTTTGGAAAAATTTAGCAAATCGTCGTCTTTGACATTTTCTGACAGCTTGTAACTTCAAGTTTCTATGCTCCAAAAATTAGATCGGTACCCGTTGATGAACTAGAAGCATTTTCGTGGGAGTAAAAAAATTGCGATTTTTCTGAAGTTAGGGGAGACTTGATCCCCTATTGAAGGAGACTTGATCTTTTATTCAGGAAGCCCTAACCCTTGTATAAAAATCAATCAAAACCCCAAGATATAATGTTAATTGACTATTTTGGTAATGTTTGTTCTCAATTCACAATTTATAGCAGACATAAGAAGAAATTTCTATCACTTTGTCTCAACGCTAATAACATTGCATACTTAAAGGCGCTAATTTTTATAATTAAGAGAAAATTAATTATTTTTGCTCTTTTCTTCAGACAATTGTTTGATCAATATTAGTTTTTGGATAAATACTAGTAATTTCGTAATCAGCCATCACAACGATCAATTCAGAAGAAGAATACGCCGTTTGGAAGGGAAATCAATTGTACCCAACTCTAGGGGATCAATTGTACCCATAATCAACATTTTAGAAAACTTTTTCTGAAAAAAGTTGAGAGTTTTCCATTGCTTTGAAAATATGGCATTATGTATGGCATTATGAAGTTCAGCTCGAACGATTGATACATTGGAACAAATATTTTTTTCATAATTTTCCCATAAAAGGAACATTTTAAAGTGATGAAAAAAGATCTTCAAGTTACATTTTGTGAAATTTTTCAAACAAAGTTCAATTACTCAAACAATTATTTTGTTAAAATTTTTTAAACTACAAACATTGTTATTTTGCTCATTTTGGCACATTTTTCTAGAACATTTGATCTTTGTAAGACATTCCAGTTTCGAAATATAGCTAAGGAATCAAGTATCCCCAGGGATCAAGTATCCTCATTCTCCCCTACATATAGGTTTTTAATGATGAATTGAACATGTTTTATTATAAATATATGAAATTTATCTTGGGAACTGCAAAGACAAATACTTTTCACCTTTTATTTCTATAACTGGCAGAATTTAAATATAAAAATATGATCAAACTACTAGGTATATGTTTTTTTAATAAATTCTCTTTAGTTTAGTTTCTGATCAAGAATTCACATTTCAAATTGTTTTTCAAAGTTGATAGTTAATTTCTGACATGATGTGAAATGTTTAGAATGAATTGTATTGCAGAATTCGGATTTAATTTCATTTAATTCTGGTTTCAAGTTTTATGTATTCTATTTCTGTACTGATTTTGATGTCCGAAGCTTTAAATTTTTTAAATTTATTCGAATTATAATTCGTATTCGTTTTCTGGTGTTTGGAAATTTTGATTTCATATTCATAAACTTGACTACTTAAAATTTATTTTCAAGAGAATTTTTAATGCAAAATAATAAATGTTCCGTATTTTGCATTAAAAAAAATAAACAATTTATTAGTGACTTAGCGGAATAACGATTTGATTTGAAAAATTGATTCTAATTCATTTTGAATTGTTACAGTAAAATTTATTATTTACTATAGTTGATGTGAGGATCACAAGTAGGAAAATTGTTTTTAAAATTGATTTTCTTATCTATTGTGCATTTTTCGGAATTTTTATTATTTCTAGCATAATTTGTATTTTGAAATTCCCCAATAAACGGGTCTTTCGCACGAGCCAGGGTGGTTGTCAGCAAGGTTGCCGAAAAAAATTCTGTGTTTTGACGAAAAAAAATGCTGACATTCTGTGATTTTACCTAAAAAATCTGTGACGATTTTCTGTGATGCTTTTTCCATTAATTTCATTCAAAAGCCATGTGAAATTGCGTTTTTCTTCAATTTCTCAAGAAAAATATATTAACAATACCAATTTTATCATATTTTTGCAATCAAAAAAAATATCCAAAATTCATATGGGAATTAAAAAATGAATTTTGAAAAACGTCCAAAATATTAAAATTCTGTGAAATCTGTGCATATTTTTTAAAATTCTGTGTTCTGTGACACAGACTCTGTGATGAAAATTTGCTCAAAATTCTGTGAAATTACAGATTTTTCTGTGAATTTGGGAACCTTAGTTGTCAGCCGGTAAGCCTCCCGGTTCACAGTTTTCAGGGTTTTAGCATGATAGATACCTTTTCGAGATAGCAAGATTTCATCTGAAAATAACTGTTTTTTGCCACAGGACTCCAATAATCTTATCGATGAGAAAATAAAAGTGATTCCACAAAGTATAATTTTCTCCCATAAATTATGGGAAAATTAAGGTGAGCGAGCAAAACGGGGTCCGGACATTCGGCTGAAGATCGCCAGGCCAAAGGTCGCTAGGGGCATTTGGCCAAATGTTTTCGAGCCGAATGGTCGCTAGCCCGAATTGTCTTAAGGGTCGATTGGATGCCGATAAGCCATCTTTAACGCATACTGCAGACAAGCATCAAATATGTCTTATCGGCCTAGCATCCATTCGGCCTAGCGATCATTCTTCCTAACCTAGCATCCATTCGGCCTTATGATCATTCGACCTAACGATCATAACGCCTAACGATTTGCCAGATGACCGTTCGGCCTAACATCCTTTTTGCTCTACGTCCTTTCGGCCGAGCAGCCTCCGGCTGGATCAAATTGTCCCTGATATTGTCTTGAAACAAGCGACAAAGTCGGCGTGTAGTTTTTAGAGTGTCCATTTCCCGGCCGTTTTCTCATTCCCGGGAATCGGGAAATCTGGTGGCCTGTTTCCCGGGAATTCCCGGGATCCCGGGAAATATTCAAAAACATGTATGTATGCTATTCGATTCAAACCTGTAGTGCATACAAGTCCATAATTTGTTAAAAATGTACTCTTCACAATGTTTTTCAACTTATTTTTAATCAAATAACTCAACCTGTTTTCAACAATAATAAATTGAAAACAGTCAAATGAACAATAAAATAGCCTGAATAAGTCAAATGAAGAATTCATTCATGCAACTAGGGGTTAATAAAAAAAAATCTTTTGTTTGTTTGATTTTTCCATCTTTTTTTCGTTTTTCTGAACACTTTACAAATTTGCTTTTCATATGAAGAAAGCGATGTCTTCTTCATTTTTAAGTTTTCAAACAAATGCATAAATATTACTTTCAAGAAAACGCAATCTGCCGACCTGCTGCGCGATTTTTCATATGTTTTTCGAAGTGTTGTGGGTTTTCGTTCAATGAAAACGGCGAGGAAATACATATTATATTTTTAAACTTATCTATTTGAGAAATAAAAAATGCACCAAATGGCTCCAAAGCGTCTTCTGCTTCAGGAATCGGCATATTCTCAATGAGTTTTGTATGACTACATTTTCAAAAAGATCAATAAGAATAGTTCCGGAGGCTATTAGGCTTTCCTAGAGTTATAATTCCATACATGTCGGGATTTCCCGGGAATGAAACTATGATTCCCGGGAATCGGGAATTCCCGAATTTTCGAAATTCCCGGGAATTCCCGACCGGGAAATCCCGGGACAGACACTCTAGTAGTTTTGTCTTTATTCTATCTCTGTGCGACAACCTTTTGTCTCTCCCGTATGTTTATCATGACAAAATGAGTAGGCAACCAAGAGTTGTCGCGTCGTTGAGAAGATAATGACAAATTCTAATGTGAAATTGTCCTGAAATATAAAATGTGGGACAATCCGCTTCGATTATGTGGCTAAACTATCTGATTTCGTAAAAATGAAAAATTATGTGATCAGATCATAGCCTATCTGAGAAGAACTCTTGGGAAAGGAAAATATATTAGAAGTGGTTCAGGGCAGGGACACTGGGTCGTGGCCATGGCCACTTTGGTCGGTTCCGGAACAAAATATATCAAAGTTATCAGATAGAGACTTGCGACATATTTATATAAAGCTCTTGGCCTCATAATGAAGGGAATCGATAGGAGAAGCGATTCGGGGACACTGGACCGTGGCCATGGCCAATCTGGCCGGTTCCGGAACGAATTTTTTCGAAGTTATCGGATTGGCACTTGCGACATATTGATAGAAAGCTTATGGCTTCTTGATGAAGGAAATCGATGGGAGAAGCGATTAGGGGACACTGGGTCGTGGCCATGGCCATTCTGGTCGGCTCCGGAACGAAATATATCAAAACTAACAGATTGAGACTTGCGACATATTGATAGAAAGCTTATGGCTTCTTCATGAAAGAAATCAATAGGAGAAGCGATTCGGGAACACCGGGTCTTTGCCGTGGCCACTTTGGCCGGTTCCGGAACAAAATATTTAAAGTTACCGGATTGAGACTTGCGGCATATGAATAGAAGGCTCTTGGCCTTTTCATGAACGATATCGATAGAAGAAGTGATTCAAGAATACTGAGTAACTTGGCGTTAAAAACTTTTCAGATAAGGTGAAGATATTTTAAGTTATGATTGTTAAAAAACACATTTATATAAGTTGCCCAAGATGTCCCACATTATGTGGCCCTTGATCCCTTACTGGGCCATGGCCCCGGCCCAGTTTACCCCAATCGCTTCTCCTATCGATTCCCTTCATGGAGAGACCATAGCATTCTATCAATATGCCGCAAGTCTCAATCCGATAACTTTGAAATATTTCGTTCCGGAACCGGCCAGATTGGCCATGGCCACAACCAAGTGTTCATAAATCGCTTCTCCAATCGATTCCATTCATGAAGAGGCTAAGAGCCTTCTATCAATATGTCGCAAGTCTCAATCTGACAACTTTGACATATTTCGTTCCGGAACCGGCCAGATTGGCCATGGTCACGACCCAGTGTCTCCGAATCGCTTCTCCTATCGATTCCCTTCATGAAGAGGCCAAGAGCTTTCTTCCAATATCTCGCAAGTTATGATCTGATACCTTTTAGTTGGTATTTTTGGAACCGTTTATCCTTGTATTTTTCAACAGCAACAAACGAATGTTCTGAAAAAATATTATTGGGATCCATTAGCAAAGAAATTTGTCTTTATCGTTCCAAGCGTACGACAACGACAAATATTTATTTGTTTTTGTCACGAAAAGTTCAAGTTGGGACAATGTCATTATCATTCGTTAGTAGGCGATTTTTGATTCACTGCTTTTGACCAATTAACCCATTCGGCCATAGAACTCATTCGCCTATCGTTCATCGGCCGAATGATCTTCGACCGAAAGGCTTTCGGTCTCATGACTTTCGGCAAAATGACGCAGCCTCGAGCAAAACTGCCATCGACCATCACATCGAAAATTCCAAGCTGATTGTAAAAGAAAAGTCTTGAACGTAGATGCAAATGTGATTGATCAGCCTCAGATGTTTTCTTTGTTTATATCATGGATTTAAATGTAGTTAGGGTATTGGTTTTATCCAAGTCAACTTCAAGGAAAATTTTGAAACAATGAAAAATCTGCTTACCAATTGCAACTAAAAGTCTACAATCTGTCAGCAAGCAACATACCATATGTTTTTATTTCACATATTTACAACTGCTAATAAAATTCTGCAGTCATCGAACTACCAGAAGGCGTAGGTGTTCAGTGAGTCGCAGTTGATCTACTTTTTGTGTTTTTTCTGCAATATGCAGAGTTTGAAACGATATGCTTTCCGTGTCCTGTCGCCGCCGCGCCGCCTCCAAATCCCATAGTTGACTGCATTTTAACTTAACCTCCTAGGCAACTTACTTGCAATACTCGTACCCAGCTGCCACTAAAGTCTACCCCTACGAAGGTTGCAAATTCTTTGGTTTGGTGATCAAATCATGCCGTGGGTTGCACCGGATCGATGATTGACTCTGAGACTGACTGTGGGAGCAGCAATGTTGTGCAGATCATACTCGTTGAAGGAGAAGTTGGCCTCGCGGTGATTTTTATGTGTCAACGAGCAAAACAATTCAGAACGCTAAGAGGAAAAAAACTTCGATCTGTGAAGAATTTTATGAATAGTAAAGTGCGGTCGATATTGATTTTTATGACCGGCTATTAAAAGTATTTCGAAGGGTAACGATAATGTTTCCACCTTAAAGCGCTCCCAAATCTGAAAATTTAACCATTTCCACATGCATTACGGCCTCTTGGTTCAGGAACCAAAAAAGTAAGGCACCAACTAAGATTAATTGCCAGTAACTCGGCAAACACTCGGTATCCAACGACCCGTTGACACTTTCACCATTTCCGGCGGCGGTGACGGCTGTTTGCGAAAATCGACGATCTTGTCCAAACACAGCCGAACTATTTTTCGCGTTGATTTTCGTAGTTGGGATTTTTTTTGTTTTTGCCTCAACACAGTGCCGAATGCACATTGCAATCACAGCATGAATCTCGTACATTTTTCATTGATCGCGATCTTCGCTTGTCGCTCCGGAGTCATTTTCCTTTTTATGTTTGCTGCAAACAGTCCGATGCGAAAAGTTGGTTAAGTAACATTTGAATTTTAAAACTTATTCAGGAGATTTGAAATGACGGGATAGGCCTTGGTGCGATAAGGCCAATTTTTTACGGTCGTCATGAAGGAGATTTTAGAAAAGCTTCAAGTTATGCCGTCGCGTTTGCAACAAATTGGCAGTGTACTGTACAGTTATCACAAGCTGTCAAACCAAACGCTGCCTTCTTTCACCGGTGCAACGTGCAGGAAACGGCCATTAGAAAATAATCACGACGAACAAGTTTTACGACGTTCCGGCCGCTGCAAAACAATGATTGCCGCTGTATGTTTCGGCATGGACAAACATCAGCCAGCGGCCATTGAGGACGGCAGCTGCATCTCCCCATAGTGGAGACTAGTAGTGGAGACTATTGGCTGGCATCACATGGTGTTCGAATTCGCTGCCCTTTTTTTAACGCTCCACCGGCAACAACTATTTGCAAGTAAATCTTGAACGACTTCCGATCTACATATAAGTCTTGGGCAGCAAAGAGAGTCAGATGTCGCCTCTCACTATTGCCAACTAACAATTCGAACTGGTAGAGTCGAAACAACCCAATATCTCGCCATTCATCAATCGAGTCCGTTGTTGAGTCATTGATGGGGGGTTTTCTTTTAGTTGTTTGAGAAATTGTTTGGCGATCTTCGTCGTTTCCACAACATACAACATTTTGTGGTATGTCAATTCAATATGAAGATAGATTAAGGCGGGCGCAGAGGAATTTGCCCATTAGTGCCTAGATTGAGCGTCAAGAATGCATTCCTAATTTCTTCGCTTACTCAATCAATGGGAACGAAACTCAAAAACTTCGAGAAGAGTGTTGACCGATATAAATTCGTATGAAAACGTTGTTTCTTGTATTCAAATAATGTAGGACAAATGTCAAATTGTATTGGCTTAAAACGCGAGCTATAATTGAAGATCTTTTACGCCAATACAATGCTGAGCACTGTCAATATCTGAATAATGTTTTATTGGAAAATGAAATTACCATTGGGTTTTTGGGCTAGTTACACCACTACAATGAAAGACTTTTCAAGAAGTTGAACTCTAGAATGGTCTTTAGCTATGTAGAGGTTTTCAAAATCCAAAATTTTACTGCTCCCATCCACTAAATATGATTCACTCATAGAATTCACAAACTGCACATTTTTTTCTGTAATTGAACAACTTTTATAGGAACCTAACGTCTTGAAATTGAAGTTGTGGAATATGGTAAAAAATCTATTTGAAAATCTTTATTATTTCTGATAATACTGTAAAAATAATAATAACTCGATCAAAGCGAAATATTGCTTTTCACTAAGTCCCTGTAAGTTTTTAGCAAAGAGCTTGATTAAAACTTACTGTTGCACACATTCCCTTTAAAAGTGCAACTTTTAAAAGTTGAACAGAAAGAATCACTTTAACTTTTGATGGGGTTGCTTTAATCTATTTGACGTTAAGATTGTGAAAAAAATATAACCATGAAAATTGTGGAATTGTACCCTTCTGATCAAATATCAATGATTTAACAGTAGCTTTTAGAAAAAAAATGTTTTTGTCAAAATTAGGACACCAATAAAATTCTATTACAAAAAAAATAATTTAGATAAGCTATCCGGTTTTGATCTGTTAGGTGTTTTCTTAGATCTTTTCCTTGTTTTTTTTTCTTGAATTGGATTGGAATCTTTTTATGAGGAGGAATCTCGAAGAATTAGACCTCTTAAATTCGGTTCTAACATGAATTTCTTTGTCCAATAAACATAAACAAACAAAAAAAAATAAACACATTGCGTAAAAACCTGTTGCACAGATTGCGATCCATGGACTCACTATTACTTATTTGCTGTGTGTCTACTAGTCATGCAACACTTTTGGCTTGCCGGAGACGGATTTACTGCATAGTTTAGGAATCTGCATTCAGTTATTTTCAATAACCATAGGCTTTTTACCTATATTTGAGATCGGGGGTTTAACTCCGTTGCTTGGTTTGAACTTAGTGAGCATCCTAGAGTGGCTTCTTATACTTCTTAACCATTTTAGCCCAAAAATTTCAGAAAAAATGAGTTTTTAAGTCGGCAATAAAGAATTTCCGAAGTGATAGTGCAAAATTGGTTTGAGCGCTTAAATAACAGTGCTTTAATTCGTTCTGTTATGAAATGTCACATTGCTTTTGCCTTTGATGATACATTGAAGTCTTTTTTGATAATTTTTTTCACGGAAGAATTCGAGATTCGAGATATTCGCTTCCTTAGCCAGCCAGTCAGTAAAGCGGAATCAAGTAAGATTAATTCGAACTGACTGGATTCCGCTTTACTTTCGTCTTGACCTGGCGTTACAGTTAGCCAGACAATGTTTATTTTGATTTGATGAAGTGCAAAAATACTTTGGATTCAAAGTCATATAGAGAAACAATTTAAATGAGATCCTTGGATCCAAAGGGGTATGAGTGACAAGATTGAAAAAAGTGGAATAAGTATTTAGAACGAATCATTGACCGCCAAACATCATATGACACATTCCACCGTGACGTGAAATCGCTTTTCCGGACTTTTCTGCACTGTTATCGTTCTAGAAGTCAACCAATTTACTTGAAAATAAAAAAAATTGTAGCAAACGGTCGCAAATTGAATTTCCTTCAAAATGAATATAATTTGGTCATTTTAAAATTTAAGTTGTTTTTGTTGTGACTAATTACTTTTGTGACGTGAATTCACACTAGAATTAACCATTTCGGACTTTAGTACATACATCTTTGAATTCCTGTTCTCTCTGTGGAAATAGAATATCGGTGTCTTCAAATGAGTTGTAAAGAAAACAATTACCCACAATTTGATATACGGAGCTTCTCGATTGAACAACAACGAACGAAGTTATGCTGATTTGAAGTTGTGACGTGAATTCACTCAGTTCAAACAGAACAGGGTAGTTGACTGAATTCACGTCACGAAATATAAAGTTATACTGTGGTTATACTGAACCATTATTTGGAGTCTTCAAATTTTATGTAGACTTTCAAAAACGATATTTTGTTGTTCCAACTTTTACAATCATAAATTTTTAGTATCTGCACCTAACTTTTTCCTTATTTTGATTGCACTTGAATAGCAACATATTGAGGGATCATATGTTAAAATAACTACTGTCTTTATTTAAAGATTCACCAAAAAAAATTTTTTTTATTTTTTTTTTTCAATCTTTTTGTATTTTTATTTGAAAATAATGAACTTATCAAAAAATCAACTGAATTATGCTTGATTTGTCAAAATCCGACCATCTGGAGGGTCAAAACAGCTTTCAGAGCACATTTTCATATAAAATTTAACGAAAAATCAAATTTTGTGACGTGAATTCAATCATTCGCGCTGTTGTAACTCAGCTAGATTCCAACCGATTTCTATAAATTTTAGTGTTTCAGAATCGTCTTATCATTTTTAAAGAAAATCTCATTTTTTTATTTAAAAAAAAGTCAGAGTTTTCTCGTAAAATAAAAAACTTCCCTTTTTTTGTGACGTGAATTCACTCATTTGCGACTGTTTTTGTTCGCTTTTCAAACCAACTATATTGAATATAAACAAATTCTTTTTTCTACAAAATGAAGCCGTGTTTTTTGGCTTCTGAACATACTAAAAATATTTCCGAAAAAAAATCATCCATATATTAAAATTAATGATTTTGTAAAAGTTGTCAAAAACACCACTATTTTAAACAAAAAAACTTATTTTCAAAATCATCTGACACATGTGTAAAAAAACTTTTTTCTCTTTTTTCCGTTGGTTTTGTGTGATTTGAATTATCAAAATTAAAGACAATTTTGAGATTTTTTGATACGCGAACGGATAAAAATCACTTTTGAGCGGTACAAGCGCATGGAATGTGTCATCGTCGCGTGGGTCTTTGCCGATTTCCATCCGAAATTTGTTGTTCGTTATTCGTTGCTTATGTTTTTTAGTAGTCACAGGCTCGCAAGGCCCGCAGCTAACCCCACTATCTCGCAGGAGGACCGTCGTGATGTTGCTGTTTTGGGTCCCGAACACCACCAGGACGTTGTTGCACTCCGCACGCCGCCCCTAACATGGAGAACAGACGCGTACGAAGCCCCCTAACTCATTCTGCATGCGACCAAAGCATCCACCGGGGTTGGGTACCCGATCTCCGCTAAGGTTGCTCGCACCCCAGCTAGCACCACGGGGAGGTAGAGAATCGGAGTTGCAGACAAGAGGTGATATGACCACTACCCGAAGGTTGGGTGTATGGGGTCTCGAGTTGCACATTGTCTACTTCACTAGCCAATGGAATGTGTCATATGTTATTTAAATAATAATTTTGTTCAAATATTTTCTTTTTTTATCTCTGTGAAAAAACCCCACTAATATAAAGCCATAAAGTTCCTCTAAGTGATGTAGTTATACCCCTTTGCCACCAACCCTAACGTGATTTTCGAAAGATTTGAATTTACCGGATCGAAGTCACCGAAATTCAATGATTTTGGAAAATTTGAAAAATTGAACCATTTTTTAAACAGGGCACACAACGAAACAGTCCGAAACATATACTTTTCCATCACCTATTTAGTATTGATGAATTAATAAAATGACTTTTAGAACAGGCGAAGATAGCCACAGCGATTTTGTTTGACTGTAATTTTTCCAAAAATCAGTTACGTGGTTCAATAATGGCATCCGTACCTGGAAATAAACAAAAAAAGAATAAACATTAATATTTAAGATAGTAGTTATCTGCTTTATATATTTTAGTTTGATGGAATGTTACATTCAATATGCGTTAAATTCAAGTTCAGATAATGTTAAAAGTCAAACACAATGATTTGAGGGCGCGATAGATAGTATTGTATGTTTGTCGTACAGTATAGTATCTGGAAGAACAAGTGATTTATGCAACTTTATTCTAGATAATTGATTTCCATAACAACCGAGATAAAATAATGTGCATATTCCGATGTGCTCAACCAACCCAACGTTTTGCACATTGATAAACCTTGCATTTAATTTTCCCAACTCGTTTGTTCAATATTGATTTATAGGGTACATTTGCTTCCCTTCGGAAAGCATTTGAAGTGCTTCTCATAAATTTTAGCCCAAAGGTCTTTGACCTTTCTTCCTTGAGCATTTTCTAGCCTAGGTGCAGCACATTCGTTCTAGACGCGCGCAACGCAAACCAACTGCTATATTTATTGCACTTACAATAAATATTGATGAATAGTATTTCGCAAGAACTCGCCCGCAATAGGCTTATTTACTAGCGACACATTTTTTTTGCTTACTTTTTCTACTTCTCTTGAAGCAAAAGAATAACATCAACAGACAGTCGGAGTTTGTCTGCCACCCACGCGTGCCGCCTCTCGGTATCTACTTGTGGAAGCCAACTTAAATCACATCTGAGCGCGTACGTACACTTAACATATGCGCGCCGCACAGAAATCGGAGCTGCAGCGCATGCAAAGCAGCAGTCAGTTCTGGCGCAAGAAGTTTTTCCACATCGCGCACTACATCTGGCGTTGTTTTTTTTCTCAGTTGTATTCTGTTCTGTCGTTGGATCTCTCTTACCTATAATGCCAACTTCTTTACCGGCTGCACTCGAAACCAAGTGCGATTTATTGCTGTTATGATACGGTAAACAAAAAAACCTGACACTTGTGTTTGTCTTATTTTACGGTTACCGATAATTGAGCCCGGGATTGAGCCCCATTTCGTCTGAGGCGCGCTGCATCATATGACGAATGCTCGGAACTAGATAGCAATTGTTATTTTGTAATGTTATTCTTGGTTTGCGAAATGCTGACTCAGAACAGGCTTGTGTCGTCGAACTAATTGTTTTATTTCTGTTTGTGGTCTTTATTCTGTAGTCAGTCACAAAACATATTTAATATATCTAGTACCACCATCACAATGTACAATAATCATTGTCAGCTTCATATCAATAATATTACTAAGGACCTTAGGTTCTATCAAACTTGTAATCTGTTTTCCTAATGACTTGCTTGATCAATCAATTCTTGAAACTGCAACTGGGATAATATTTCAGGAATGCTGTTTTGGACATAACTGTTGGACGTTATTGTTTTTTTTGGAGAGTGACCATTTTCTTTACAGTTCTTTACAGGATGTCTGTGTTGGAAATCAACACTTGTATCAAAATGTGCTTTAACTGAGATGTCCACGAAAGAATATATCAAATGACGTGAAACCTTCTTGAATGAGGAACGATAAGTGTTTGATCGTAGTATCGGATGAGATACGAACTTTGACGGAGCAGAAATGATCACGATCACAAGAACGTAAGACCTCAGCGCCGGATGTATCTTGACTAGAATGTCCGTGTCAAGAGTCGTCACTGGATTCAGGAGTTATTCTAAATGAGATGTCCATGTTAGGAGTTATCTAATGACGTGGAACGTACTTCAAGTAATGTTCCAAATATTACTCAAGAAAAGCAATCAAGATTCATTGCAAGCTTAACTAAAGGATACCGTTGAAATTCGTCACGTAGCCAATCAAGGGTGATCGACATACTTATTGATACACACAATACTTTCGAAGCTCCACTTTGCGAAATTTAGCTGTTACTTTCCGTAAGCAACAATATTTTTTTTACTGTTCAGTTAGCAAAAAGGGTTTTCGCTGAAATTTTAGTGAAACATTCCGGCGGCTTACTTTTTATCTAGTTTGCAAAAATTTTAGAAGAAAAAAATGCTAAGTTGGTAGCTAAATTTATAGCTGTTCAAATTTGAGCAAAATTTTGCTAAATTTCCGGTGTGTACATTTTAAAAGTGGCCTGACTGATTCATGATGTGAGGATAATTATCCTTGCATCATTGTGTATAATGTTTGTTATTGATAGACGATTATTAATGTGTCAGTAGGAAAATCAGGAAAAATACCAGGACCGGGACCACATGTTTGAAAAATCTTTGGCACAGGCTGGGAAGTTGATTACGGTTACCTAATAATGATTTGTCCTTCTACGCAAAGCGAAAATCATTTAGTTGCCTCTATAGATCGCTCAAAACTGATACATATCAGTGTTGTGTATTTGTGATTTTAGAAGGTTGAGAATCATCAAGAAAGGCAATCACAGGGTGGCCACAACTTTTTCATTCTGAAATTACCGGTTTCCCGGGCAAAAATTCAAAGTTTTCCAGTCTTTGATTGTCCCTTTTTCGTCAGCATATAGGAAAATTTTCAACTTATTTCATTGATTCAGTTGATTCATAACACTCAAATCATTGAACATTTAGACGAACTCGACCAACTCGACTTTTGAATAAATAATTCGTCATGTGACATTCTATCATGTTTTTTTTTTTATAAATTACAGATATAAATAGTTTTACTACAGCTCACAAAATTCACGTCTCTGAAAATTTTAAATTGTTTTGTGTAAGACACTTTATTGTTTTAGGTTTTAGGTTTCAGGTTTTAGGCGTTGTTTGATTATCTAAACCTGTATTTTATTTTTTAAATACCAATAACCATCAAGATCTGAAAAATAAACCGTTTTTACATAACTTTATCAGCTTCTAAAATCTGTGAATATGAGATTGTAGGACAAGATTCCTTGTTCCTTTGTGAATACAAAAATTACCCATGACAAATAAAAGGTAAATTTTGGAAGACCACGAATCGTATCTACAAGCAGTGTTGAGATTTCACTTGAAATATTGTTAGCACTAAATATTTTCACTTAGCAAGAATCCTAACAGTGCTCATTATTCCCCATATTCACCTGGGCAATTATGAACAGATATGAGAACAAAAAAGGATGATCTTTATTCATAATAACCTCAGTTGACCCTACCATTTTCCGTCTTCTTTTTTAGTCAGTTTTAAAAAGATTTTCTTTAAGAGTTAAGTAGAGAATTTTGTAAATTGAAAAGGCCAATAATAAAAAAAAACAAAATCAATTTTTAAATTGTTATTTAAGGTTTGAGGATTATTTAACTCGATTTAACACTATCAAAGCTCGAGATATAGAAAAAAAAATAAAAACTTTTTTTCCATTCAGATTTGACCGACACTGTATTTTTGTTTTATTTTAAACTAAGCAATTTCAGTTTTGAAAAAAATATTTTAATAAAAATTGCACAAGGAATCCAAAATAAAGACATCTAAATTTGTTAAAATAGAATCAGAAGTTTCGTTAATCAATAAAAATAAGAAACATTTATTTTTGGTTTTCATAGCGCAGTAAAACTACCTATACTATTTAAAAAAAATTCTAAATTCAAATCCCATGAATTATCAGTTCAAGATAAAATAAAGATATAATTGAAATTGCAAATTTAGAAAGAAATTTAAAAAGAAACAATGTTATTTTTTGTAGAAGCCACAAAAAGTTTAAAGAAAATATTTCTAAACCATCTACTTTAAGGATTTATGCAGAAACCAAGTTGAAAAGTGGACAAATAGGGTTTTAAAAATTTAAGAGACTCATTTTCAGAAACTATAAGCTAAGTTATAAAATGCAGATCAAAATGAAAACATGATTTGTACATGTTTTCAAATCTGTAAAGCCTGTGTTTCAAAAGTGGATTTTTTTTTTTAATCTAGGTCTAATGATAATGGGTTTTGAAATTTAAAAATTTCTAAGTTTTGAGTGTAATCAATCATTAATAAACCGGCAACGCTCTTTAAAAACAAAAACGGATTTCGAATCTATTTCGAATCTATTTATTATCCTTCATTTGATAGAGGATTAAGATATAACCTAGCTATTCTAGGTAATATGAAACAATGCTTGAAAAGAAAATCGTGAAGTTTAAAAAAAAGGCAATAGAAAAAATGTTGCTATTTGTGACATCATTGAAGAACATTCATAGCTTTAAATATTAAAGGTTCAAATTCCATCTACAACTCTTCTGAAGCCTGTGATTTTTTTTGACTTGTGCTTTAAAATTTTTTTTATTCATTTTTATTAAAAAGATATTTCAAAATATCCTTAAATCCCCATATTTCCCCATACTTTGATTAAAAAAAACTTAAGGGACCCCTCAGTTTTGTCAGAAGTTTCAACTTCTCACGGTCTTCGAAAAAGTTGATCATTGATTCGAAACTTTCGATTTGATTTGAGATTTCTTAGAAATGTTCTAAAATGTTGCTAAAAAATTTCATAAGTTAACCCTTGAATCTCAAAAAATAGAGTTAGGAAAAAAAAAATTAAATGCGTCACTCAAAACACAAATTTGTATATTTTGAGAGGAGTACCATGCAATGTTGAATCATTTTAACATTTTTAAAAGAATTTATATAATGCATTCTATTCACATAAACTCACCCTCATGAAAAAGGGAAACATTTTAACAGGACATATCTAAATTTTATTTCAATTTTCATCACTAGTAAGATAAGAAATTAGTTCATTAAAAATTTTCGCAAATTTTAGAAGGAATCTTAACATATTCAAGCTTTAAAAAGTGTAATTTGAAATTTTCTGGCTAAATTATGACCAGCAATCGAAAAAAGTGAATTTTGAAAGCACAACTTGGAGAAAAAAATAGCCCCGGACAGCGTGATGAGTTTTACTTCAAACAGTGCGTTTGATAGAAGATGGTTTCCTTTCTTACTAACAGCAAATTTTCAGCGTTGTCAAATTTATTATTATTATGCTATAAAAAACATCGTGCCGTGCGTAAATAGATTTTCTTGTGTTTAACTCTTGAATTAAACACTATAATTGGAAAATTATAATATTAGAATTTTATTTACATTTCCAAACTTGCAACAAAGAGTTCTGGATTCAAAATTTAACTTTAATTAGCTTGTTTCTATATGATTGATAGTTTTTTTAATGATTGTAATGATTTGCGATACTTAAACACATTTTAAGAATCTTTATGAATTTCTCATCGCATTCTTTGAGGCAGTTTTGAACTCCCGCTTCCGTTAAAATTAGTGTTTTTTTTCCATTTAAGAGGTGATTGAAGAGAGATCAGAGCTTATGAGATTCTTGTTACATATTTTTTGAACTGTTAAATTCTAACTCGGAAATTTAAATTATGATTCTGTATTATGAATTGTGGTTCCCTGGCCATAAAACCAAAACTGAATTTCGGTTTCCATCTGTTAATTTTCCCGGTTTTGGGTCTAAATTCCCAGTTTTTCTTGGTTTTCTCGGTGCGATTTTCAATTCCGGGGTATTCTCGGTTCTGTGGCCACCCTGCAACCACTATCGAGCCGTTTGATATCCGATTAAGATTACAAAAGTGTCTTTGCCATGCGTAGAAAAATCTATAATTTCACAGAATTTTGAGCAAATTTTCATCACAGATTTTGTGCCGTAGAACACAAAATTTTGGAAACATTCACAGATTACACAGATTTTTTCGTATTTCGTACGTATTTCCATGATTATAATTTTCATGTAAATCTAAATTTAGAATGTTCAACTTTGTTTAGGAGAAACATGATAATATTTGTAATGTTAATTGATCATTCTCAAATAATGAAAAATAACTAAATTTTTCATGACTTTTCAAAGAATTTTATGCTATTTCCATCACAGGAAACCATCACAGAATTTTTGGGTAAAATCACAGATAGTCAGAAATTTTTTTCCGCAAAAACACAGAATTTTTTCATGATTTAGTTAGAGAAGGAGAATTTGACAGGCACGATCATTTTGCCTCTAATTACAGTAAAGCATGGCTCAGTGAGATGAGTGAATTTCGGAAAATCGATTTTAAGTCCTTCAACAGAGATGTCCGTGGCAGAAGTGATCACGCAAGAAAAACTTCACAGCATCTAAAGAGTTTCAACTAGGATGTCTATAAGTCATTACTTGAATTGCTATAGCTTATGAAGTGAACAGATGAATAACTTAAGGAACTCAACATCGGACGCATTTCGACAAGGATGCCAGTTTTCAGTAGAATCAAGACGTGCTTTAACTAAGAACTATGTAAGCTGGACTTTTTCCCTTTTTCATTTAAGTTATCTTATGACGTGAAACATACTTTGAAAAAGATGTCCATGTCAGAAGTTATCACAGCTCACAGCCTCTGATGTGCTAGGATATTTAAAGTCACCATTAGTATATTCTAACGAATACGTTGGGTTTCTGACAGTACATGCAATATAATTTAGAAATTAAATATACGGGATTGTTCACGTAAACTCAGCCTTTGCTGCATCACATCGATTCTACGTGAGCTTTGTAGTACCTACTGTACTTCCATATAATGAATTTCTCGTAAAATAAAAGTGGAAAGATTAAAATCCGTTTTTTTTGCAATTCTCTCAAGCGTGTGGTAGAGAATTCTCATACGAAAAGGGTTGTCAATCACATTACTTGTTTTTTTTTTTTTTTTTTTTTGGTGCGAAAGTACGGCAACTCAAGAGCATTTAAAGTCGGAGGACGAGTAACAGTCCGATCTGGACGTCCTACAGGATCCAAGGGAGCGTGAAGGTAAGTAATGTTGTATTGATTTTAAGGTTCGGAATCAAAGATTTGTTTGTTTTTTTTTTTCAGCTTCGGAGCACCCCTTCGGGGGACGATTCCTATAAAGAAGATTGACCCTAGGTGAAAGATTGATGTTCTCAGCCTGCCACAGTGGCATTTTCATTTTCAAGTTTTCTACTGATCCTAACAAGGTAAATCATTTATTGTTTTGATGATTCTATTTTTATTATTAAATATTTTTCAATTTTTACAGGAAACCGAATCTCTTGCAAGAGGTTCCACAATTCATTTTTTTTATAACAAGTGGAGTGTTGTGACAGTGTGACTATCAAAAGTGAAAATAAATCATATTTGCGATGAAATAGAAATTATTTTCATTTAATTACCAAAAGTGAAGACGAAAAAAAAAATGAGAAAAACTTCCAAATTTAATTTCGATACTAAACACATTTCAGGAAGCGAACACACTAAAAATTAACGTAATTTGTATGTGATGTTCATGATGCAAAACTTTACTTATTTTATTCGTACAAGTTACGTGAAAATTGGATAAAAATTATGTAGTTGTAGTTTGTTATACACTATTTCTACTTAAAAAAGGTTACGTTCATATGTGCACAATTTTGTGCCATTCTAAATTTAGGAGTTTGGAAACTACAAATAAAATCTTCAAGCACGACAGACTTCTGAGACATCATCAAAACTCTTATAGAGTTCAAAGTATAGAATATATTTCTGTAGATAATCATTTAGTTATCATAAGTTTCATTGGATGGTTCAGTTGTCTAGCCAGTTTTGAGAAGTGTCTATATGAGAACTCAAAATTTCAGGTGAATAGAATGCCACTGCCACAGCCTTAGAACAGCTGAGTAAGTGAGTAAGATTCCCTTCTATTGTACATTTTTGGGCCATTCGGCAGAGCGCACAGTGGTTTAAAACTCGAAAAATGTAATCATGGCGTTTTTGAAGGCTTAAATGTCAAAATAGCTTTATGGTATGTTCTACAATGTTTCATTATTTTTAAATGCGCATATTGGATTGTAATTTTTTTCCTGATCAATTCACGTATAAGTGAGATAATTTTTCTACTTTTTGTATTATCATTTTATCACTATGATGTCTTCGAAAAAGTTGTAGATCATCACAATTAAAAAAAACTTTGTTGAAGACGTCAAAGCTCTATCTTTTGAAAAAACATGTTTTAAGGACATTTTTTCAAAAACTAACCTCAAAAAACGAAAAATTCGTTTAACTTTTTTCGAAGCGAGTTTTGAGACTGACTTTGCATGAGAGAGTTGTTACAATTGTAAGACTACACAACTTCATTGAAGGTGTCAGGTCACTTTTCATTTAAGTTTAATGATACTTTTTGGGTAATTTCTTTTAAAACTTGCATGTTTTTATTGTTCAATATCTCTGAGAGTTGCAAACATACCAAAACAAAAATATATACATAAGAAAGGGCAATCTTTCAACTTTTATGGACATATAGTTTCATTTGTATGCATGAGGTTTTACCACTAAAATAACTTACCTTCAAAAAGCCCATGATCACATTTTTCGAGTTTTAAACCACTGTGGAGCCCCTTGAAAACTCACCTTTTATTCATAAAAAAAAGTTCAATGCTCTTCTAATAATTTAGAATTGAGATAGTGCTTTTTAAGCCAAATTTGACAACGAATGCAATACAATATTTCATTCCGATAATTTATAATTCTGCGGAAACATAAATCGCTCATACCACAGTTCTCCATCAAAGTTATCATTGTTTTCAATACATTAACAAACCTTTCCATCCTTCCCACAAAACTAAATCAAGTTATTCCATCAATTGAAGCTCTCATTGACGAAGATGGAACAACGGCAACAAACATTCACGCGCGCCAGAAGCCAAGTCATAAATAGCTCAAATACCTTTTATGGTGATTCGAATTCCTAAACCCAACTCGCTCGGTCGCTCGTTGCATCGTTACAATTACTTTTCTCCCTGGGTCGGACCTGCCCCAACAGCTCTGCTAAATTGTTTTCTTCTTTGATGAAGTGTAAACACAACGTTCATTGATGGCCGGCAACAGAACCAGCACCCATGGATGAGCTCTATTCTATTGCGATTCTTTCTTATACTTCGATGATGATAATGTTCAATTAGTGCAGCGGTTTAATTCAATAATGCAGTGCAATTATCAAGCAAGCAGGCAAAGGTGACGGGGAAAGGGGGGAAATTGCTGCGTTTCATCCAGCGTAAATTAATGTGTTACCACTACTGGGTGATAAATCGGAGTGATTGATGGATGAAGCGGACTATTGTGAAGGCTTCTTGGGCAGAAGTGGCGTAATCGATTCTAATTATAAATGACGAATAAAGTTAAGATTGTTGCGGGTATTGACAGTTTGAGAAGAAGAAACCATTCTGACGTCATTGTTGAAGTTATGACCAAAAGTTTAATCATGGGATCGAAATTTCAAAAAAATTCTTGGATTAGGCATACAAATCACTAATGAAAATAACATAACTAGACTTGGTAAAATTAAAGGGTGATACGGTCAAAATTTGGTCAAGGGAAAACGCGTGTAAATCGGCGGTTTATTTAAAAAATCAAATTGAATTTCTTTTCAAGTTTAATTAGTGTAAAATTCAAGAAAAATATTCAGTTAGGCTTCCGCTTTTCCAAATCCGAATTGACGGGCCTTACTGCCATCAGATTTTGTACAGCCACCTTCTTCGCCGCAGAAAGCCAGTTTGTCTTGAACTGCTGCTCGTCCTTTTGGTCTTCTTTAGGTTCCGCTTGACAATAGCTCAGTATTTCTCAATTGGGCGGAGCTCTGGCGTGTTGGGAGGGTTTTTACCGTAATGGCAAGATGCCAAATCCGGCCAAAACAGTACGGAACAACCGTGTTTCTTCAGGAAAGGCAGCAGACGTTTATTCAAACACTCTTTCACGTAAATTTCTTGGTTGACAGTCCCGGAAGCTATGAAAATGCTGCTTTTCAAGCCACAGGTACAGATGGCTTGCCAAACCAGATATTTCTTCGCAAACTTTGACAGTTTCATGTGCTTGAAAATATCTACTACCTTTCCTCTTCCTTTTGCCGTATAAAACTCCTGTCCCGGAAGCTGCTTGTAGTCGGCTTTGACGTAGGTTTCGTCGTCCATTACCACGACTTCGTCAACATCGTCGTGTACAGCCTCCGGGATCGCGCTTTGGCCGTCGTATTTTGTTTATCATCGCGATTTGGAGTCACTACGTTCTTGTAAGTCCGGCTCGTTTTTTGGCTCGATGCACGGTTGTAGACGATACACCCAGCTTATTTGCGGAATCTCGGAGAAAGAGGTTAGAGTTTCGCTTGAAACTACCGGCAACTCTCTTTGCGTCTCAGCGGCTTCCGGTTTTCGATTTTTCCCCGATCCAGACTTCCTGGCTGTCGACAAACGTTCCCCAAACACATTACTTACATTTGTAACGGTTGATTTGGCAACTTTTAGCGATTTTGCCAGCTTTGCGTGCGAGTAGCTCGGATTTTCGCGATGCGCGAGCAAAATTTTGATACGCTGCTCTTCTTCCTTGGACGGCATTTTGACAACTGAAGAGTGAATTCCAAAATCAAAATAGGAGCAACATTCTACACACACACACACACCTTCAAAATGAGGGGTGTTCAGGTTTTTTTTAAATGCAAAATTGAAAGAAATTCGTCAAGTTGATATTGACCAAATTTAAAAGCAATGTTTTAACCATATTATGAACATCTTTTCTACTGTAGGTAAAATGTGTATAAAGTTGGATTTTAAAATAAATGCGCCTCGTCAAATTTTTAGGAAAAGGAAATTTTAATGAAATATTTATTTTAATGAAAAAAATTAAATTTAAAATATTTCGCGAAAAACATTTTTCAATATGTTGAAAATCACTCGCGACGAACCGACGACGACCGACTATTTATACCGCGGCGAATATAAACAACAACAGAGAGTCTCAAGTGAGAACGCTTGTCGCTATTGTTTCAAGAATCGATGAAGAGTGAATTCGTAGTGTTCACTGGAATTGTTGCCAGTTGAACACTACGGAAACCAATAAGGAAGTGTTGCCAATAAGGCGGATGGATAATCCAATTATCAATATTAATCACAGATAACAATATCAATCACTATTGTAACCTGACCTTTCAACAACACTTGACAAAAAAAAGATTACGATGTCAGTTTTCCGATACAAATTTGCGTTCATTATTTCAATATTACAACACAATAAATATGTAAAACATGACATAATGACATCGCAAACATAATATTTTCAAATACTTGACATTGTGAATCCATCACCATGGTGTCATTTTGTGCCCTTCGATTTTGCAGCCAACATGGCGTTAGTTAATTTAATGCTTGATAGTGCTGATAGTGCTTGATAATAATGGTTTCATGAGAGCCACATAGATAGTTAAACTTTGACGTTTCTTTCGCAAGCCAACCAATTACACGCGTAGGATGAGTTACTCATTTTTGAGTTGTTGATTATAAGTTAAAAGAGGAGATTATGTGGCCTGAGATACAGTAATTCTACGAAAATCTGACTTTTTGGACTTTTCTCATTCAAACTGCAATATCCCAAAAACTATGCTAAATTTTTTTATTGAAATTTCGCAAACTGATTGTTGAAGTCTAAATCTAGCACGTTTGAAGTTTTTGAAAAGTTCTATCGATGGGATCAAAAGTTACGCGAGGTATAATATTTCACGCATGAACCTAAAAATGCGATTTCTATAGAATTTTGGACGGTTCATAAGAGCAATATCGTTTCCATCAACAAATCAGTCGAAAAATGTCTGGCAAAAGCAGTGAAGAAAAGAAAAAATGGTATAAATGATCCATTTGTGTTTTGAAATCAGAATCTCGCGATATTGTTTTGATTTTGTGGTTGAAAAACATTAACTGGTTGTTAAACATAAAATCGGATTTTCCTATGGAAAAATTTGTCCAAAATTGTATAGAAATCGCATTTTTAGGTTCATGCCTGAAATATTGTACCTCGCGTAACTTTTAATTCCATCGATAGGACTTTTCAAAAACTTCAGACGAGCTAGATTTATATTTCAACAATCAGTCTGCAAAATTTCATTAAAAAATTTAGCGTAGTTTCTGAGATATTGCAGTTTGAATGAGAAAAGTCCAAAAAGTCAGATTTTCGAAGAATTACTGTATCTCAGGCCACACAATCTTATGTACACAAAGCTCAAATTTTGTGATATAATAGTGTGATAGTTGATCTATCTAACGCATGTCCACGCTTGTCTTTTAATGGATAATTTTTTATTTAACCCTTTATTAGATAATGGTAGGAAAAGTTTTATGTCAAATCAACAAATAAAAGCAAAATGAAATCATCCTTCATCAAAAGTCAACAAGATTGGAATACCGAAAAGCATTTTTTATATAACCAACAGAAAAGCTTTAAAGAATCATAAACAAGAAACGACCAAATTCAAATAAAAAATTCTAAAACATTTCTTCATAACGAATTCAGCGCCTCTTGTGGAACAGAGAACAAGTTTTGTTCTAACCAGGACACAACGTTTTGCTATAAAGCGAAAAAGCAAACTATAAAAACCGCAACCGCGAACCGGTTCGCGTTTGATTTCGTTCATCTCTCAATCACCTTGTTCAACGAAAGAAGAAAAAACGAAGAAAATATGCCGGTCGGGACTGTTTGTTGTCATGTGGCCCTCTCATGGAGCGGAGCACGTGGTTCGTAAATAAATACAGCTCTTTCGCTCTCGCTCTTGACCAGCAAAATATTTCCCCAGCAAATGTTATGGCAAACTCATGAAGGGTGTTCTTCGAGCAAAGATCCATCAATCAAGATGCTTCCACTATTATATGAACTACGTGATACGCATAATTTGAAGAGAAGTAACATGCGTAAGTGATGTAACATAAGGTCACAGTCACATTTACAAATAAGCTATGGAGTAAGCCGTATGTACATATAAGATAAGCGAGCACATCTGTTTTATTTCAGAATTCATTTTAGGATATCTCTTATGCAGCTGTAAATGATTTACTTTAGATATTTATATTTTTGAAAACAGAAATATAAACGCAGTTTAGTAGTGGAAAGCCAGAATTGAATTGAGCCATATAAAACAGAGAAAGATTCACTATGACTGTCATGAACGACTCGACTGTCAAAAATGCCGGCATTCAAAGCAAACTAACCGAAACAATAACAGAGAGCTAGAAGAGTTTTCTCTTGCTCGCTCATGCATGTGAGAAATCGGATGAATGCTGAATAAAGAGCGGTAGAGGGTTTTCCATTCACTCGAATTTATCCGGCTTTGCTATAATTATAGCAAACAACATAGTTAGAGTAAGAGCTCTTTGTGGTTCTTAGGAGAATTGACTCATGTTAGTAGGATTTGATTACAATAGCCGTAACAATTTCAAGATTTTATCATTTACTGTAAAAAAATATAAAAATAATGAATGATGCAGAACCAGTAAAAATATTTTCGATGGATATATTACGTATAAATGGATTTTTTTACACATTCATATTCAAACATCGTCGATATAACATATTTAGGTACCTTTATTTCTTCAAAATTTTGAAGCTAATGGAATTCAAACATTTCCTGCTGATTTCAGATTTACAAAAGTCAGTTGTCCAGAATAAGGTGGAATATGCTCTTTTGAAGTGTTTGCAACATGTTGTTATGTTGTTTTTCACAAATATTAGAGTCTCTGAAACACCTCCTTTTTACAGTAATTTTTATGCGTTTTTATGAACGGACAACGAGAGACGTTCGATGATGGTTATCATTCAGTCGCCTTCGGCGGTAGTAAAATATGCTTTCATCACTCTACCGGAATCTGAAATATACCAGTACGACCATCTACTTATACGTGACTGAAGCCAGATAGACCAGGCTCTTGCGCCAAGGAATGCTAGTAGCTGGTCTCTTTCATCGGATCATCACAGACATCATCATCATCACTGGTAAGCTACCAACTTAAGTTGTTAAAAGAGAGTCAGCTGTAAAGAGCCGTAGCTCTTGGACTAACCTAGTCAGTCAACAAAACCAACAAAACGGTCCATCAAACATCAACATAATTTCTACACATGAGCTACTCCCCGGTAGCCGTAAACGAGTAGTAGATATAGGCAGAAGAAGAAAATTTATTCACGCGATTTATTATTTATGCTTCCGTGCCTTCGCGATGAATCTCGTGCGTGGTAGCCAGAATGCGCGAAGTCATATTTTCTTTCTTTTCATCTTGGCTAGGGAAGTCCCGGTCTGGTCGGTCTTTTGCAGATGATCCCAAGGAGACAAGGTCAATATCACTGTGAACTCTATATGTACGAGGCTAAATATACGGTATTTGAGAGTGCTGATACATGCAACACAGACACGTACACATGTGTCTGATTCAAGAGAATTAAGAATCGTGCTAACATTAATATGTTCTAGGAGCTCTTTGGTGACTTTTATTAGCTCAAGCTAGAGCCGTGTGTCATCGTTAGTATGACTTATTACTGTTGAAATCAACTATTTGCGCTTGTGCGCCAGAAGGAATTGATGACGCTTGCAAAATTTTAGCACGGGAATATCTTTTATTCCGGTTTGTTGGTGACAAGACAAAATTAAAACTAATTCAAACCAGAGTTTAAATTAAATTAAATTTAAATGAAAAATTTAAAATTTTAATCACAAACGATAAACATGTTTATAACTCATAAATATTTGACATGATATGACAACAGTATGGTGTGATGGTGAGTGTTAAATAAGACTAAATATATAACTCATATATTTTTTTGATGCCTTTTGGTTCACCTAGCATCAGTGTAAAATTTGAAATGATGTGGTTCTAAGTTAGCGTAACGCGTTCGAATTCTGTATGGAAGAAGACATTTTTGCATATTAAATCATCTAGGAAATTTAGATAAGCTTGAAATTAAGTTTGTCTTCAATTATTGGTTTCGCCTGTTATTACGCTTTTTTTGCTAACACGCATGAAAGCGAAGTATTTCATGAAAAAAAAAATATATCTAAACATTTAAATATTTATAAAAAAAATAATACAACAAAAAGTATTTAAAAATAGCAAGCTTTGCTTGCTAGAGCTTTCAATAAATTCATGAAATGTTTTGCCAAGGTTATGTAAGTAAACAAACTCAATTGCTATGCACTGCAGATTTTTTTGGGATATTTTATTTTTATCCTACGGTCTAACAGCTTTGAAAGCAATTAAAAAACGCTTACCTATATTACAACAAATATTTTGAAAATATTATTATGTCATTTTTGGTGATTTTTGAATGAAAAATTTTGTTTTCATACGAGGTTTGCAGCTGTCTAGTGTTACATATGAATAACACTAGTTTACAAAACTAAAAAAAAGTCTTCATCGTCTAACCCAAATTTTTAATGTAAAATCGGGCGCGGAATCCAAAAAAGAAATAAAAAAAACTTAGTAGAAAAGTTTTTAAGTTATGATCCAAATATAAATTTTTGGAAAAATATAAAAATACTTGAACCTTCTTCTTCTTCCATAGCCAAAACATGTGAGCATCATGGAAAATGGAAGACTTGCGTGCGTCCTTCATTTTTCTTTTCAACGTAATCTCTGTTACATTTAAACATGCATTGCAGATATTACTACGTCCAGGCCAACCATATGGTAAATACTGCAAAAGATACTTATGATTCATATGATTTATGTACAATAACTCTAAATAAAAATCATGCAATGCAAAAGTCTAAAATCGTAAAAAAAAAGGCTGGATCTCACCAAAAAGATAATCTTCGCCAGTTGACAGGAGCCAGGCTGATGTTGTTTTGATATCGGAACCTACTGCAACCGAAGTTTCTGATGCTGATTTGCTTCTTCCCATATGCTGTAGTTTTTTTTTCTGATACAGCACATTCACAATGTTGTACACCTTTGCGATTATTTTCAACTGGATTCGATACTGTTTCTTTCATATTGAAATTTTTTCTTCCTCAGTTAGTACAACTTTTTAACGGGGCGAAAAATTTTGACGTCCGCGTACAAAACTGATATTTTCGCATTAAAACTTCAAATTTTTCGGAAAAAATGACGATCACGAAAAAAAAACACGTTTCCTGCCTATATTGGGTAAAATTTTATCTTCCCCGTTTAGCAACTCTTTCAATTTTACCGAGATTTCGCCGGTGTGGATACTTTGACACTTTATTCCAGCCTTCACTCTGATACACTTTTAGATAATTTCATATAAAAGTACTTGAACCTATATTCAAATATCTCAGACTGCATAACATTAAATTCAAATCTCATTTTTGTATATTGAAGGTGAATAAATTTGCTATTGATCATCTCAAATTCATTTTTGCGTATGATCAATAGTATTGTTTATATTACTGAAGTTGTAGAAAAAATAATAAAAACTGCATATTTTTTAAGGGAAAATTTGGTTTTATCGACAGTTTTAGACTCGATGGTAACATTTTAAAAATCTGATTTTCAATGAACTACGGATGTCTATTTAAAAAAAGTTTTCAAGTGGTTATTTATCAAAATCGGTTAAATATTGAAGAAGTTATGGTCATTTTACTAAGACAGTAATATTTGCATTTTTCAATAATTTAACGAATCTCAGTGTACTAATCTTAGTATAAAGCATGGATCACCATTAGACTGCCCCAAATTTGTATGGGAAATTCAAAACCTGTGAAATGTTATGCGCTGCAGGCTAAAATTGATCCTAGGCCTAGTACTAGATCTCATGCCAAATTTGGGCCAGATCGGATCACGGGAAGGGGTCGCTCAACGAGCCTGAAGTTTGTATGGGATTTTGAGACATTTTGTTCGGGAGAAACATGAAAAACTAGTTTTTCATCAATAACTTTGGTTCCCGTCGGCCGATTTCTTTCAAAAACGGGTTTTCTTAAAGCCTAAATTATGAAAAACATTTCATCCGAAGACTGCATTTCGATAAGAGTTAAGACAAAAACGTTATTGGGCTTCCAAAATGGGCTAACTTTTTTAAGGATGGTATTCATCACTGTAAATGAGTCGGGGCGGTCGAACTTATTGACGCCTCATTAGCAGTGATGAATACCACCGTAAAAAAAGTTAGCCCATTTTGGAAGTCCAATAACTTTTTGGCCGACGGGATCCAAAGTTATTGATGAAAAACTGGTTTTTCATGTTTCTCCCGAACAAAATGTCTCAAAATCCCATACAAACTTCAAGCTCGTTGAGCGACCCCTTCCCGTGATCCGATCTGGCCCAAATTTGGCATGAGATCTTGTACTAAGCCTAGGATCAATTTTAGCCTGCAGCGCATAACTTTTTCAAAAGTCGGGTCATTTGGGGCACTCTAATCACCATGAATCTGGACGCACTGTTTATTATACCATTGCGCTCCTAGTTGTTGGATCTGGAATGTTTTGACAGTACTTTGTTCAGAAATGTTTCCTCTATCAGTGCTGATAATTTCATTACGATTCGTTTTGTTTCAAAAAAGTTACACGTGATGGAAGCCGCGAGACGAAAATAAATTATGGACACTCACGTTAAAAACCGACGTGGTCGGGATAAAAACATCGCGAAATCGTTAAAAATGCTCAAATCAACCGTGTGCAGCGTTCTCAACCGTTTCCGTGAGATGCATACTATCGATCGGCAGGTTCATACCAAGCTTTATAGTGGACCTAAGAATCAGAAACTGCATTTGAAGGTGTTGAGAACGATCAAGGCAAACACAGGGTAGCCGGAATACGACATCGCCAAGAAATTCAACGTCGACCGGTACACCGTCAGAAGGATTAGTCTCCGCGAAGGAATACGATCTTATCGGGCCAGTAAGCAACCAAACCGGACATTGAAGCAGAATTTAGTAGCCAAAGGACGTGCCCGGAAGTTATACAACTAGATTCCAACGAAGTACGACGGATGCATCCTCATGGATGACGAAACGTACGCGAAGATGGATTTTGGGCAGCTTCCTGGCCAATAATTTTATAAAGCCACTGCAGTGGTGCACTGAACTGGTCGGGGTGATGTCCCCGCCAAGTTCAAATTCGGTTTTGCCGATAAGTTGGAAAGAAAGTGTTTGATCTGGCAAGGTATTTGCAGCTGCGGACGAAAAACCCCGAAAGACCATAGATTCCGAAATGTACAAGGAGGAGTGCCTTGAAAATGTTTTTTTTTTTTCGTACATTAGATCTCACAAAGGACTAGTTAAGTTTTCGCCAGATTTGGCAAGCTGCCACTACAGCTAGGAGGTTCTGCAGTGGTATTGGGCCAACGGGTGGATTTTGTCGAAAAGGACATCAACCCACCCAACTGCCCTCAATTCCGCCCTATCGAAAAATTTTGGGCAATTGTCAAGCAGAAGATAAAGAAGAATGGTAGGACGACACGGGAAGCAACAGAGATGAAGAGATTGTGGAACAAAATGGCCGCTGAGGTCAGCGAATAGGGTGTTCAAACTATAATGAGTGATACTCAACCAAAAGTTCGAAAATTCATCAAAACAACATCGGAATAATTTTTTTATTATTTTTCCTTTAAAGTGCAATAAAAACCCTACATTTCAAGTACAAAACATTTTTATTTCGTTTACATAGCTCCGAGATAGACCCGTTTTAATGCGTCCAGATTTGTAGTGATCCATGCTTTATCCCTTTTTTGCCCAACCTTAATAGAACAGTTTTTTTCTTGTGTGATTTTGTAATTCCGAACTACTTTTGATGGAAGTTGCAGTACCTTCCAAGTAAAACCCTTTTTTGTGCATAACACCATAAATATAATTCTTACATCCTCAATCGCTTAGATCTACTCGGTATCCAGTTGTAAAGTTGGATAGTTGCAAATCGTTTCATGTTTTAGTTCTGATTGCTAATGTAATCATGTGTTTTAACTTACGATAATGAGATTATTAGGTCATAGGCGGAACAAAAACAAACCTGGAAAGAAAAGAAAAAAAAAGTTATTTGATTTGTTATATAGTCATTTAGTTTTGGTATCAAAATTATTTTGGTAAGTGATCAAGACTAAAAGAGAAAAAAATGTAATTGAAAACTATTAAAAGTGCTCATAAATTGTCTTAAGGAATCAATAATTTATAATGCAATGCGATAGCTTAAAACAGTAACTATATGACACCATTTTTTTTAGTTCCGAACCAGTACTTTAAATTACAACACTAGTGTAAAGACTTAAAGACTAGATTTAAACAAATTACAATAGTCGAATCCTATAATATTCCTTGCCTTAAAAAAAAGTTGCCAGAATTATTCTTGCTTGTATCCAGGCTATTTTATCTTAAAACCTGGCCAAATACGAGCATTTAATTTTGAAATTTTCAAACCAAAATCCGGGAAAAATTAGCAGAAACCCAGGCACTATTCCAAAAAAATCAAGAAGAAAAACTCTTGTTGCATTTTTATTTTATCGAAACACATGAGCTGATTTTAGTTCATGTTTATTTTCATTACTAATTTGAAAAATTCCTCTTAACACTTAATTTAAGTTTTTTGTTTGATTTAGTTAATCATTTGCAACCGGCCTGGACCAAACCTTTCCAAAATTTTGAAGTTAATATTGGGGCAAGTCCGGACAAAACTGGGAAATCTGACTAGCTAACTTTAGCAGATCAAAGTTTGTACTTACGGGTAGTTTTGCGAAAAACATCATATTTTGACAAGGATCAGAAGAGTTTTCGTGACAAGAATAGTCAAGGATAGGCATGGTGATAATAGTTTTTAAAGCCTAAAAAGGTACTCTATTTTGTATACAGGGTCCGGCAATTGAAGTGTTACTCGGGAACTAACAGATGATTTGATCAAAACAAAAAAACTTCTTTCAAGTTTAATCAATTTTACTTTAGAAAAATTACATTTTAAAAATCCTTAGGTACAATACGATATTTTATGATGTCCTTAAGCCTAACCCCTCGCTGCAGAAGCTCGAGTGGTTAAGCTCGATATTTCAAAAAGCCCGCAGTGGTGTTTTATCCCAGGCTTAAGCTAGATGGCGCTTCCAAACTTCCAAATCATCATGGTTTGTAGAGCAGACTTTGGGCTTCAATATATTCTAGACAACCAAGTCAAGAGGGTTCAAATCAGGCGTACTCTCAGGCCACTCCGAGCTCGAAATGAACCCTCAAAAAAATTTTATTTCTTTCAAAAATCTGGGCTCCTTCCATTGATGAACCAGTTACAAGCTGAAACAAAAGTGGGACGTGTCCACGGTTTGACAACATACCATAGAACTAGTTCCCGATACGTAAATTTATTGATCTTCACCTCTTCAGTGTATTAGGTTGATCTTCACCAGGAACTACGGCTATTATGGGTGATTCCGACCCAGACCTTCAGCCACTGATAAACTGATATAACACTGCACCACATTTCCATCAACCTTAGGTTCGTGTCTTAACTGCTTAGTAAGTGATTGATACACGGAAAGTGATGGCGCTAGCATTCAAAAATTATTCCACGTGTTCTAATAACACGTAGAAAATTCAAATTGTGTTTTGTTTTCCTTCCAGTGAAAACAGGTCCCGATGGTTGAAATGTACTTTACTAGATTCATTGAGCAAAATTTGAAACATACCTACTAGCTCTTCATATTAAAAAAAAACGATTTTAATCATTGAGATAATAAAATTTAAAAAATAACTGCATAATAGATTTGAAATTGAAGTTTAACATATTTTAAGAAATCATTTTAGCAAATGTATAAAAGTCATAGATTTCAAGATATTCTCCTCATAGATTTCAAGATTATTCCTTATTTATTCTATCAAAAAATATATAAATGCAAGAATATTTATCTTTTCTATGTTTCTATCCTTCCCTTTCTCTTACTAAAATATAAAAAAAAAGAAAAAATGCAAAGTACAAAAATGTGATAATGTACTCTTTATATTATCTGAATTGACGTCAATTTTCCAATTTGGATAAAATTTTCAAAAGTTCAACACACTTTGATAATTAATTTTTACGGCTTTATCGGTGAATTTTTATGTTCTCTTAGTGAGGACATTTCAAGATTTTAAAAATTATTGATGGATTTTCAAAATTTGAAAAAAATTCTAAATATTTTATCCGTGCTTAACAAAAGTTAAGTATGTGATGCAAATGCCTCTTAAAAATTTCTACTCGTACATTTTCAACATCTATAGTTCATAGATCTATCTTCACCTTAAACATTATGACCATTAGCGAAAAATATATCTGAACATAGTTCAGCATAATTTTATTATTGTTGAAATGACGTAAACAAAAAAAAAGATTAGTAAAAACTGAGTATTATTATAATGAAAAAAAGAAAAAAATATTTCGAATAAATGTTATGTTGTTATTAACCATCCTTTATAACTTGATAACTTACTTGATAAAGAACACATTAAATTCAAAATCGTGGATGTAAAGATGAACACCGTAATGAAGACTAGACACTTTAAGAACTTCTTTTTTGTAGGGTGAGAACAAAACAAACATTTAATAAAACATACAAAAAAACATAAACACGTCGAGGATTATTTAAGAAAAAAATTTCGTCCTCCATATGTTTTTCTTGTAAGTCTGAAGATGAACTTATCATGATCGTGGAGTTTCGAATCGCAATTCGGGTTCCGAAATATGATACCTTCAATTATCAGAATCTGTGCCAAAATTATGAACTGAAATTCAAATTCAAATCTGACATTATCGAATTGTATAATGAATAATTAATTTGAATTATACTTTTCTATTCTCAATATGTGGTAAAATTCAAAACTCAATATTATGAGTTTAAATGAGTCTGGAATCTCAAACTGAGTTCTATATTTGCATTATGTTGAATTTGGATTTATCGCCGCGAATGTTTGCTCTTGGATTTTATCGACTTTTTTCGGCGAGTTTTTGCATTATTAAATAAAATTATAACATTTTAAGAGATAATTTTTAATCAATTTAAAAAATGAGACATGAAAGACTCCTAAATAAGAGCAAGAAATCTATAAAGAAAAAACGCAACTCCATCGCCATTGAGGCAGGTCATGTCCAGCGTCACAAAACGCAACAAGTTTACCGTCGACTCTGAGAGCTTTGGCACGTGATTCCATTAATGGAACATCTTTTTTATTTTGCAAATAGCAATCCTAGCCGTTGCCGGCGTATTGGATTAGATCTTTCTTTGGCAGCAGCATCATCATTCATTCATTCATCCATTCGTCATGGATAGAAAAATAAAAACAACACACGATACTTAGCGGCGGCACATACACGTTTGAACCAAGAAATGGATGGGGCGGCGCACAGCTGTTGACTTCAATAAATTTCCATAATACGTCTTCTATAGTTCCGAATCAAACACCCAACAAAAGCTCATTGATGGCTTCTTCTATCTGAACCGATCGATCATGAACCGATTATGATATTTTTATGTGAGTTCAGTTTAGCCTTAAGCAGTTTTTGATTTGCAAATCGAGATATAATATCTTATTCCAAATTATTAGATCAATCGTTCGAAGATGAATTACAGTTTTGCATGTTTTTATTTTATTATCATCAACTGTTTTCCAATTTTACAACAAAAACTCCTTCTTATTAGATAAAGTTTTTTTAAACTTTGTTAAACAAAAAAAATCAAAGGTCACTATCCTGGAGTAATTAAACAATTTTACGCACCTTTCACAAAAACAAGTGATGTTTCAAAACTCGGACACAAGCGGTTTACTGTTAGCACCATCCAATATCAAGCATCGTATTAAAAACATATTTTTTACCAGTAATTCAACTGATCTAGAGATACCACATGGCTTCGTCGTTTCTCGATTTGATTGATGCCTTTCTGAGGAAGTTATGGCTGAGGCAGCCTTGTGGTTCATCTATCATTTTTATTTTATGCATGGATTTCAACCCAAGATGATAATTTTTTTCGTGTGTTTTAGTCAATTTCATATGTGTAATTTGACGAATTTTTAGAACACTTTATTTATATAACAACTCATTTTCAATGTTTTGGAAGGATAAGGTTCAGTATGTCTGTAAAATATTGTCATTTTTATGATACGATAAACATCAAACTTAATTCGATATGAAAGAAAAGCTTTTAACGGTGTTCGACTTTCCTTATAATTCCGATTGGATCCATGCATTCCTCCAACTCGAGGCAGATCCGATTAAACTTGAACAAGTTACCACACAATATTTTCCATAAACTTATAGCCGTGCACTCTTCGTACAAATCGTAGCCCAAGATTCCATTCAAATGGGGGGAAACAACTTTTTGCTCAATCTTGTTTAATATTGCAATAAAAAAAAAGTCGATACCCAACACAAAACTTTTCTATTCCCTCGACCAGATAAATAGAGGTCCGATAACAAGCCTGGCTATCGCGCTGATGCGTGTCTAGTAAGAGTTTGCAAGGTATGAATTGATATCCATTTCATTGAACACCCGCTCGGTATAGTACAATTGCTTAAAGGGAATAGCAAATTTATGCATTGAGGTGAGTGGCGTGCATCGTGTACCCTGGCAGACTAAAAAAAATCCTCTCCAGCGGGCATACTAGTGGTATTTTTTTCTCTTCTTACTGCATAATAAAATTGTCTAAGTAGCATATTGAGGTGAGTGTCAGATGTTTTTTCAAGGCAACAAAGCTTGTTTCGAGAGAAATTAACTATCATTGAATCCGACTTTATCGATTACTAACCCATTTCAGTTTATACACAGACAAAACGATTGAGTTAAAAAAACAAATTCAATTCGAATTAAAAAAGCATGAAGGGTGATAAAGCATGCATGTAACATTAAAGAACGGTTATAAATGAAGTATTAATTGTAGACCAATCCACAAAACAGACTCAATGGTAAAATTCGCACCATTGCATTTTGGCCAAGCCGTACGTTTTGCATATAAATAAGTATACTTCAAAACTCAACATTCATACTAGTTGAATGTCCTTCCATCTTAAATTACCTCTACATTTGAAAAAAAATTGTGAAGCGTTCAGTTTAAATAAATAAAAAAAGACTAGAAGTTAAAAAAATAGCTGAAAATATTCCGGGTGCTGCTTTTCTCGATTAAGATACCAATACCATATAAACATGTTCACTATTGATGGTAAAATAACTGAAATATTTGTAATGAGACAAACTGTCTGACTGCACCCATAGAAGAGCTTGAAAAATCCAATGCCTAAATATTTAGTAAATCGAAAATGCGCGGAAAAATATATTGTACCAAAGATGATATGATTGGAAAAGCACCCAAAATTCCGAACTCCAATCTAAAATTCTGCTTCACTTTTTCAAAATTTTCTCATTTGGTCATCGAAACTCAGGTCTGAATATTGAATTTCAAATTAAATTAAACCCAACCATACCCCCCACTTCTGATTCCATAACTCCCATAAACAAAATTGTATTCCTATTTTCGTTTTTTGGATTCTGTATCCTGTTAAGGAATCTTGGTTTTCAGTTCGAATAATCATAAGAAATTAGAAATGAAAAGCTGCTTTGAAATCCTGGAAACAGGATTCAAATTTGATATGAAATGCACAACCAAATTTGAATCCTGTTTTTCGAGATCTAATGCATTTTCAATATTTTGATAATATTTTTGCGAATATAAAAAAGAAAAAATTGTTTTATAATCAAATTTGAAGTTCTTGAACCTAATTCTTACACAAAATTTAAGAATTTAAAGCTTCGAAATGGCAGTCCAAAATTGAAATGTAAGATCCAGATCTTTGTAAAGTGATTTAATTCTGATTCACAATACAGTTAAAAAATAAATAATTTAAATAGTAAATTTAGATTAAACATGAACTACAGAATTTAAAAAATAGATTCATGAACGATGGCTCTATAACTTGGCTCATAAAACTCTGGTCTGGAATAAGATTCGGAAATCGTATTTTTCGTACAGAAATCGTATGGAAATTCGGATACAAATTCAAAGGGCAATTTTTTAATTGAGGTTCAGAATTGAGATTCAGAATGCAGATTCAAAAGTCAGAAAAAGGCTTAGCATGTAGATACATTTTACAATCTACATAAATTGTTGAGGAATTCAAGATATCATGAACATAACACATTGCGAGCCAAATACGAAATATATTGTTTTTTCGCTTGCCAATAATTTGCTACACTTCGAAGTATAACTTGAATTTACTGAATTCAGGTGTTAAATTTTATTCGACAAAATTGAACACAACATTTACCGTTTCTTAAAAATGCTTTATTTAGTCCAGGGGTTTCTGAGATATAAAATGCAGAATTTCGTTGTTTCTCGTCATAGATTTCCTCGCGGTTCTTAATATGTTAAAATTTGCTTTCAATTCAATTTCCAGATTTTTTGAACAAAATTAGGTTGTTAAAACAATTTAGTTGAAAATCACGTCTTTGTTTTATCCGCAAAAGAAAACTAATGTTATTTAAAATTATTCACAGGATTTTTAAAAAGAAAACTAATGTTATTTAAAATTATTCACAGGATTTTTTATTATGGAATTCAATCTTTCTACAAAATATTACTGGTAAAGAAAAATCTTCACCTTAAAAATCTGCACAATATTCTATATTTTTCAAGTGTATTTTTTGACATTATTCACACATTAAGGACACCAAAATTATATGTTTCAGAAACCAATAGACAAAATTCTGCTAATTTAATATAGATATTTGTGTAACGGGAAGTTTTGTGTTACATTTTGTAGAATGAGGTTTAATTATTGGATCTGCATGCTGCATATCTATAATACGAATTACGCTTTTTAATGGAGCATACTATCCGCTAGCAAAAAACGAGATATCTCGTATTTCGTCCGCAATGTGATATTATTGCAGTTTCTTTATGTCAAATTTCATACTATAACTATTAATTTGGTTCAAGTTAGCATCTAGAAAATTTGATCTGAAAATTTGATGATTTTTATCTTATACGTTTTATTGAAAATTTGATTTATTTTCATCAAAGATTAAAGTCTTCAATTTTGAAAAATGATTTTGGCTTGTTTGATTTGAGTATAGAAAAAGTTTTTTTTAAAGAAATGGAGGACTCTCCTAAAAAAAGATTATTTTATGCCCGAATCAACTAAGTTTGATCTACCAGTCTCTTAAAGAAATTCAAAGATTTTAACCATCGATGAAAGCGAATTTAGTTAACCTTTTAGGTTTAAGACCAATTTTCTAATCAAAAGTCTAAAGGGATATAGGGGAAAAGCGGGTGACCAAAAACGCGCTGGAGAATCGGTAAGTACACGGACTTATAATGTCTGACCAATAAAAAATTACAATCATCGATAGTTTAGAAATCTGTTTTTTTTCTCAAACAGAATACTGTGATCAGTGATATGACACAGTCAGCGATTCTAAGACAATCAAATGCTGAACTAACTGAAAATCGCCCAGCATTCGGAAGACAGTCAGAACTCGCGAGCACTGGATATCAAGATTCCTCTAGTAAAAATGTTTATAATTTTATTGAATGTCAACAAACGGCATCGATATATTTGGCCAGCAATGAACCAACTGAAAATTTCAAGGGATCTGAAATAATATCTGATGAGACCTTAGAAAGCCAAAGCAGCCAAACCTCTAAGGAACAAAATAACATTATAGAGGCAGGTATACAAAACTCGCAATTTACGGACACGGTAGAATTCAGAAGAATTTTCGGAATTTACGGCCAGCCGTTCATGAAAGTTAGGGTTTCTCCTGTACGTACTGACTCTCTTTTTTGCTATCATCCACCAACTGGAAGGTCGAGTATCTAAAACCAAGAATGATCTCGAAAATTTTGAGAAATCAATACTAGAACATATTGCCCAAAACAAACATTCGTATTCCCAAAAATTCAGTAAGATCTCTAGCAAATTTCCGGAGAAGGCATTCACCGAAAGGGAAGTCAACATCATCATAGCAGTAACGAATTTGTTCGATCTTGAAGTCCACATTTTCAACAGTAAAGCAAATTTGTGTGTTCGGCTTTTACCTGAATTAGGATCACTGACAGGGAATAGACGAATCATGCTATGGTATAGTGGGAAAAGTAATGGTGAAGTGGACAACTTCTTCCATAGTGTCGTTAAGGTATACGACCAAAAATCATTTTCATCTGTTACCTTAGATATGAAATACCATATGACGAACTGTGAACTACCCTGCATCGCAAGCTGGAATGTTAGAGGTTGTTGCCAAAGCAATAAAAGGGACTGTATTAATGATGCGTTGCTCAGCAAGCATGTGCATATGGCCTGTCTCCAAGAAGTCAGCATCGAGGCGTCACAATTGAGTTCAAGAGATTATGTATGGTACATATTGAAAAACAAATCAAATAGAATTCGGGGGCTTGCGTTTCTGATCCGCAAAGACCTGGACGTTACTGTGATCAACGCGAATGATCAGTTTGAAAACATCCAGTACATTGAGATAATCATCAACATACGAGGAGAACATCTGAAATTACATATAATAAATTTCCACGCTCCGAACTCAGCCTACACAACCTTTTTAGGAAACTTGGGACAATGTATCGGACGTATTGGAAGGGTCTCTAATTTGATTTTTCTAGGAGACACAAATGTCCAAATAGGTCGGAACGGGTTAACCGAATTGGATCGAAAATATATCGGAAAATTTATACTCCATAAAGAAACTAATCCCAACGGCGAACAGCTTAAATTCTTTCTACACAGACACAACTTGGTATTGAGGAGCACAATGGCAGACAAGTCATTGCTTACTACGTGGATGGCGGGAAAAAGATTTTCACAAATAGATCACATACTGACGAAAATAAATTCTAAGATATTCATCAAAAAATTGACAGCCAAATGGGTTAAAGAAGTTAACACCGATCACAAATTAATTTATGGGGTAATCTGCATCTCTAGACCAGTCGAGGAATCGGTAGGACCATCACGTGCTGGATTTCGTGATCATAAACGAATAAAACTTGATCTAAATTTGATAAAAAACGAAAAATTCCAAAAAAGGTACCAAGATTCGTTAGGCGAGAATAACATTAATTTATCTACACAAAATGTTAGTGAAATATGGGATATTTTTTCTGAAAATTTAATCAAAGCTGCTGAAAAAACCATATCTGCTAACAATAAAATACCACTATCACCTCAGCGAAGGAAAACGCTAGCAGACATTAAAAAATGAACATTCAGATCCAAAATGAACCCGTACAACGACAAAATAAGAAAAAAACTGAAGGAATCAAAAATCATTTTTTCGAATATGAGCAAAGAAAGAGAAGAGAAGGAACAGTTTGATTTTTTTTCTAATTTGCATAAATATAAGCTTGGAGAACGAATTAGCAGGACATATAAATATATGAAAGCATATAAAAAAGCAAACCCATTGGTAAATCGGACGATGTGCATCTCTATGAAAAATTGGATGGGAGAAAATTCCGCCGAATGCACGCTTCCGGATGACTATGTTTTTGATGATAACATTGGGATTTTTGGAGAACCAAATTTCCAAACTATAGATGAAATAATTTATCATCTTCAAAATGGAAAGGCTCCAGGAATTGACGGAGTTTACGGTGAACTCATAAAATACAGTAACCCTAGTACGGTGAAGCAGTTCAAATCGATTATTGAAAAAATATGGACAGAAAATGAAATCCCCAGATGCTGGAAACAATCAATTTTAATACCTATACCCAAAATAAGAAACCCCAAATCCACCAATGACTTCCGGCGTATATGTCTCAGCAGTACGGGGTACAAGAGTAGGCGTATGCTGAACCGTCAGCACGTGTTTTTTCGTCCTGTTAAAAATTTTACTAAAATATTAAAAAAAAAACTATGTACAAATACAGTGTTTTTGAGCTACATGCGTGGGTGAATCAGGAGGAGCCGTTCGTGAGCTACCAAAGGAATCGGTCGATCCTATGTTTTGCTCCATGTGCGTAGTTTGTTTGTTAATTGTTATTTCAAACATGCAAGTTATGCAAGTTAATACATTTATTGTGAACAAAAAAGAGTTTTAAGTTTAATGGCGAAACAAGAAAAATTTTAAATCTATCAGCCATACGTTTCGTAACGAGCTATAAATTAAAGTGAAGAAAGGTTTTGTGCAAGGGGGAAGAGTATTAATTGAAGGAGAATGCAGAAGAATTTTGTTACGCATGTGAGCTCTGAAATGTTCTAGAATGAATTAGATATTTGCAATAACATTTGAATGTGAATTTTTTGGTATCTGAGGTAGAAACTAATTCAGTAGATTTTGCGAAAAAAAAGATAAATATTTTTTGCCACTGACAACTTGTGATCAAACTGTTAAATTTTCTGAAAACTGCTGCGATCTTTTCAATTTTTTTGGGGGAAGTGCAACCAACTGGGTTGCTGAAATCTACCTGAGGAAATGTGATAATCATCATGAGCAGGAGAAATGAAAGCTAAGTATAATTCCTGCATCTTTTTTGCTTATTTTACATAATATTATATACCCATTAATCTTTACAATATTCAATATATGTTTAAGGAAATGTTATAAGTCAATTGTTTATGAATCTAGGTCAAAGTCGTTTAAAAACCTTTCGAGTTATAAACATGACTCGTAAGGTTTTGTGTTCTTTTGATGTTTTTTTTTTGTTCTTTTTTCTTTCCAAGAGCGAGTAAAGGCGCTTTATCCTTGGTCGATGACCAGAAATGATTTTACACTGAAATCCAAAACGGTTCAAGAAATACAAATTAAGCTTAGATTTCTTAAGTTATTTTATTTATTACAGCAAATTCTTCAAAATACTTAGATTTTGTGATTTCTGTGTACAAAATAAATCATTTCCAGCCCCTCAGAATGACCCAAGTGATTGGCCAAATTACTCTAGGTAACGCAGAGTTTCTTCATCAAGGAGCATTTTTCTTAGCATGCTTCCAACGATAGATACTCTGCCCACTTGAAACGTATGGTACTGGTGGTCCACGTTTCTTTCTGTTCCTGTGTTCCGGATGTCTCTGCGTTCTCTGCTTCATGGTAGGCCCAACCATTTTGTGTTTTTGATCATTTTAATGTTTTAATGTTAAAATAATTAAAAACATGAACAAAGACAAGAAGAATAATAACACATTTGTTATTCTTTGGGACTCAGACATAAGTTCTGGCTATGGAAGTACGATTAGTGATTAGTGATTAGGTTTAAGACCAATTTTCTAAAGTTAAGATTTAAAACAAAAACTTTTTATGTCAAAGTAATTAAAAATATATAATCATATAGTAACAAACATAATTTGTATTTTCTTTTTTAGTATTCGTGCAATGCTGGGCAAAAAATCATAGGTAAAATCAGTCACCAACCCCCCCATTGTTTACAATGGTGTTGCGACTCGCAATTCAAAGTTCAATTCATAGTTAAAAGATCGTATAAAATGTCGCCTGAATTCAGTTCAAATCGGATATGATAGAAAGTCCGCCATGTTTGCAAATTTTGAAACGATGTTGCACCCGCGCGGGCTTCAAATGAGAAGAACATAGTCATGTTCGATCTGCAACTGGCTGAAAAACAGATGAAAATCGAGTAATATTGAGCAATGAGAAAACTGGAAAATATTGTCGCTGGCAACGATTTTAAGGCTACGAGAGTAAAATCTTGCGCTCTCTTGCATTCATCCGATAGGAACGAATAAGGTGTCGGAGAACGCCCAATTGGTGTAGTTTTCGTCGCTTAAGAAATGAATGAAATTTATGTATGTATGTGGCCTCCACTTTGGTAGGTAAATGCTGTTTTTTAAGTTTCATATTGCCCCTATTTACCCCATTTAGAACAGGCGTAACTTCACGTTCCAACAAAAATGCATCAACAGAAAGTTTCGCCCAATGAAATTTTATAAATTTTTCGAAAGTTTTAAGTGATTTTAAGATTAATCCGCGTTTATTAAATAAAGTACAGCCGCGTACATCCAAAATGACTGTTAACTCGATTTGTTTACATTCGACAGTTTCGCCCTTTTGAAATGTTACGCTAGAAATGTAACGACTCGGAAAGCATGCTACACTCACATATGGCTTGCCAAACCATTGGCATTTACCGATTTTTTCTGTAAAAATTGATGTTTCTGTTTCGCCAATACTTTGGCCATCCCTAACAGTGTAATACTGGTCACCCGAAAGCATTTTGTAATCAAAGCTTGCAATAGGTTTCGTCGTCGACGTTCACCGATTTTCTACGGTTTTTTTTCGGTTTTTATTTAAAAGAAAGAGCTTGTTTTTGACTTGGCTTCGGCTTCTTCTGATTCTTATATGTTTTTAAACCCAATCTAACCTTGGCACGGTTGAATGTGCTGCGAGGATATCTCACTTTTTGGCCACATCCCGAACTGAGGCAGTCTTCTTACTGACGTAAGCACGGTCCAAAGTTTTGTTCACCAAATTTGGGTTTTGCCCACAAGTTTTTGTCCCCAAAGCTGCCTTCCTCTTCATACTTTCGAATCGCCTTTTGGACCGCTCCAATGCTTACTTCTTCCATTTTGTGCACGATATTTTTACGCTTTTCCGGGGAAATGCTTCTTGTTTTCCCGAAAATGCAATATTCAAGTCTGGGCACCAAACACGATCGGAGGATTTAAGCTACTCGAGTCAGTTAAAAAGCGATTCCTGAGATACGCACTGCCTAACCTACCATGGAACGCACATCAACGCCTACCACATTTCCATGCTCGATGTGGAATCTTAAACATCGAACCGATTGGTTCACGTATTATACTACTTCATCGTCTGTTTATATTCGACGTCATATCCGATAGTGCTAGCCTCGTTGAAATGTTACCGTTTCATGTCCCCTCTCGTTCCTTACGGGGTTTTGAGCCTCTGAGATTGAACAACTGTAGTAGCAACGAATTTTATAACCCGTTTGACATATGTATCTTGTAAATTGTTCAACCAAGTGTATGTAAAGCATGGATCACCATGAATCTGGACGCACTGTTTATTATACCATTGCGCTCCTAGTTGTTGGATCTGGAATGTTTTGACAGTACTTTGTTCGGAAATGTTTCCTCTATAAGTGCTGAAAATTTCATTACGATTCGTTTTGTTCCAAAAAAGTTACACGTGATGAAAGCCGCGAGACGAAAATAAATTTTGGACACTCAGGTTAAAAACCGACGTGATCGGGTTAAAAAAATCACGAAATCGTTAAAAATGCTCAAATCAACCGTGTGCAGCGTTCTCAAACGTTTCCGTGAGATGCATACTATCGATCGGCAGGTTCATACCAAGCGTTATAGTGGACCGAAGAATCAGAAACTGCATTTGAAGGTGTTGAGAACGATCAAGGCAAACACAGGGTAGTCGGACTACGACATCGCCAAGAAATTCAACGTCGACCGGTACACCGTCAGAAGGATTAGTCTGCGCGAAGGAATACGATCCTATCGGGCCAGTAAGCAACCAAAACGGACATTGAAGCAGAATTTAGTAGCCAAAGGACGTGCCCGGAAATTATTCAACAAGATTCCAACGAAGTACGACGGATGCATCCTCATGGATGACGAAACGTACGCGAAGATGGATTTTAGGCAGCTTCCTGGCCAAAAATTTTATAAAGCCACTGCAGTGGTGCACTGCACTGGTCGGGGTGATGTCCCCGCCAAGTTCAAATTCGTTTTTGCCGATAAGTTGGCAAGAAAGTGTTTGATCTGGCAAGGTATTTGCAGCTGCGGACGAAAACCCCCGGTTTTTGTGAAAAACAAGACCATGGACTCCGAAATGTACAAGGAGGAGTGCCTTAAAAAATGTTTTTTTTTTTCGTACAAAAGACCAGTAAAGTTTTCGCAAGATTTGGCATGCTGCCACTACAGCTAGGAGGTACTACAGTGGTATTCGGCCAACGGGTGGATTTTGTTGAAAAGGACATCAACCCACTCAACTGCCCTCAATTCCGCCCTATCGAAAAATTTTGCGCAATTGTCAAGCAGAAGATGAAGAAGAATGATAGGACGACTCGGGAAGCAACAGAGATGAAGAGATTGTGGAACAAAATGGCCGCTGAGGTCAGTGAATAGGGTGTCGAAACTTTGATGAGTGGTTCTAGACGAAAAGTTCGAAATTTTATCAAAAAAACATCGAAATATTTTTTTTCTTATTTTTGCATAGAAGTGCAATAAACCCCCCCCCCCCCCCCTCCCCCCCTCCATTATAAAAATTTTTTTTTCGTTTACATAGCTCCGAAATAGACCCGTTTTAACGCGTCCAGATTTGTAGTGATCCATGCTTTATATTTTGATTTCAATGTAAGTAAGGATAGTTTTAAGATAAGATTAAGTAATCAGTCTGTATGACAATAAATTGCCGTAGACAGTGATCAATAAATAAAATAATGAAAACTGGAGCTCACGTTACATAGAGTTATAAGTTGAAGTGTGAAGTTGTAAACAACAACACACAGCGGAAATCAGCTGCTTAAACTTCATCCGGAATGACCAGGGTTGTATCAAAATCGAGCTTAGACACTATATTCGGCCGCCATCCAGTATGTGTCAATACTTCAATTTGAGTCCTCCTATTAGAATTGTTTATGAAAGGTTTGTTATAAGTTTTATAACAAAAAAAAACAAAACATTGATCACTTCCAAAATGCATCGCCAACGACAACTAATAGTGAAACCAAATCACGTGCCATATGATTCATGTGGTTAAAATAAAAACCGGTAAAATCCTGTGTGCATCGTTTGCCGGGGACTGAATTGAATGGTTGAACGACGGAAAATGAAAGCACTTTGTTATGAACCAAAAAAATAGTACACTGAAAACAAACACCAGCCAAAAGGCCAAACAAGCCCTTTCAAACGGAAGTGTCATTCTTCCCTGGCAGCAGAAGCCGGTGGTACCTTAGTTTGCATAGTGTACCGGGAGGAATATTTTCTTTTGAACCTAACTGGCGTGGCATTTCGTTTAGTAGTCTTGTACAGAGGTTAATATTTATCATGAGGACCGTATGCAACTACACTGTGTCGTTGAATGTCTTTCTCGAATCCTCAAGTCGAGTTTCCAACCATTTCAAAACTTCATACCATCCTGGACCGAAAAAAAAAGTATGGACTATTAATAATAATAATCGTTCGAACATGGGCGTTAAAGCGGGTTGGCTTCTTTTAAGTTGGAATCATACACATGTAGGCATACAACATTTAACAAACCCCTCCTTTGTAGTATCGGGAGAGTGAAAAACCAACAAACAATCATGATTGACAGCGTAGCAAACATGAAAAAGCAAAAATAAAACATAACTGAACCGGGTACGCCTTTGCACTTTACCTTCCTATCTACCTACTCACGGAGGCGCACTTCAGACAGACTTCGAAGGTGAATGGAGTGTTGCTGCAGACTCGAATAATTGTATCTTCCTTCGCTTTTCCCAGACGGAGACTGTCTTCGGGTCGTGTGTGACTCAAAGAATTTGTCAACCACAGGCATTTCCGTCGCCGATTCCATGACTTAGCGTCCCAGTTTCAGGGTTTTTTTTTTTTTTTATTTCAAAGTGCCATAGCCAGATCAAGTTACCAGGTCCTAATCCAAATCCGGACAGTAACAGGGGGACCACGAGAATAAATTTATTCCGATGATGCAAAACTATGATATTGGCAGCTATCATGAATCATGAATCGTTGGTCTGCCGTTCACTCGCTGGTTGGGTAATTTAGAAGCGAAATTCCACATTGGTTTGCCCTATTCTCTAGTAAGGAATAAAAAGTCCACGACATCGCGCCCGGACCATCCATTATCTTCTGGTCCAAGGTATATTTCTTCCCACCTAGCCATCGATGACAGCGAGCGTGGTCGGGGAATCCAAGGATTGGGAACACGGGACCACATTCGAAGACATTATGTTCGGAATGCAATTTATCCTTTGCCTACGTACAAGAAAGTAAATTAAACACCTCGAATCGAGTTCCTCTACTAAATTCGAATGTCTAGTTTAGTCCTACATCTTCTTTTGTGCACCTTGAAACTTCTTGAGGTTATTGGAAGGAGGTTTTCCAGAATACAACCAAGAAATAAAATTTTATTGTTACTTAGAGATATAAACTTCATTTAATGGTAGTTCTACTGAATAAAGATGTTAAAAACTGAATGTGTGTTAAATTTTTTCTTTTGGAGAAGTGACTAAAGCGTCGCGGATATATGTAGGTATATACTCAAATCTTTCTTAACAACCCATTTCGAAAGACTTAAGATCAAAGCTTTTACTGGCATTCATGTTACAGTTTTACTATTGAAAAAAAAAAGCCAGTCGTCGCATCTAGAAGTTTCACGTTCTAGTACATATACCCTAGGACATACCTTTACTGTACCCAAGGCCGGATTAAAGGGGGGTAAAAGGGGCAATTGCCCCGGGCCCCCCGGCTCAGGGAGGCCCCCAAGGGAAAAAAAAGTTTTAAAATTACTTTAATCATACTACTACAAATCATGAAAAGAAATCAAAACTAGAAAATCGGAATTAAAAATTGAAATATAAAAACTAAAGGGCCCCCGTAAAAAAAAACTAGATTAGTTATGTCTAAAAAAGTTAAGGGGCCCCCCCTAGAGTAAGCAGTGAAGGAGCTCTCTCACATTTTGCTAGCTGAGAATATCAAAATCTTCTGGCTGGACAAACCCCAATTCGAAAAACATTAGAAAGAATATGAGGCAAAACACCTCAAGTTTTCATTTTTGATCGAAACATATCAGTTACGATATTCTGTACAGAACAGGTAAAATAAAGAAAAAACATCTCCTCATTTTCATTACATTCAAACGTCTTGCACAACAATAATATTTGTTGTAACGTTAAGTTTCCAAGTTATGGTTTACTGCACTTAAGTAGCACAACGTTTTCAACTGATTTAACAAAAAAAATTCCATCTACGGAAGTGAATATCTTGAATTCAGCTTATCATTTTGCAAATGATCATTCACAAATTATCATAAAAACGATCTGATAGTTGGGTTGCTATTTAGTATCATTGAGTGATTTTCTTAATATGAATATTTCTATGATCTTAATCTAATCTTTTTCCAGATTCAATTCATTGGGATTTTCAAGTCTTGTGTTGTTTCTTCAGTTACTGAAGTTTAGTTTCATAATTATTCTGAATTTTGAAAATTCAGGATCATTGTTTAAGGTACTACACTCATTTGGATTCCTTATCTAATTTTTTTCAATGATAACCGATTCTGTGTTTTAAACATTTAATCTTTATTCTCTATTTTTTTCAACCGATCATTTTTGCACTAATACCCCTTTGACTTTAAGGGCATCGAATGAAACTTTCGTCACATTTAGAATAACAATTTAATTAAAAAAAAAAATCTGATGAGAATCCGATTCAAAAACATCTCATGAAAAGATTTTTTTTGTTCCAAAGACATTGGAATTAAAAAAATGAGAACTAAATTTTGCATTTTGCAGCTTAAATCGGAGTTTTCATTTCTTAGAAATTTCTAAACTCTTCCGCAATGTTTGTGCCTGATTGATTAACATTTTTTATTTGAAGATACCAGAAACTATTTTCCACGCAGACAACATGGCTATTTGAAGATAGTATACTGAACTCATCTGTTTTTGTACACGTTGTAAAGGTTTTGTATTTTCTGGGTAGCATTTGAAAAAAAAAATCGAATTACAGGGGCTCCCCGAGAAAAATTGCCTCGGGCCCCCCGATGGCTTAATCCGGCCCTGATTGTACCTTTAACAACTTTTTGTCTTAGGGCTTGTGATATAGCTCAGTTTCTTCCTGAGCCGATGTTCGTGAATTCCGCCCCAGGAGTAAACATCGATCACAGTTGAACCGGATAAGATTTCCAATGACTGTCCGCCAACTGCATTGTTGATATAAGATCGCGAATGACATAAAGATGTTAAAACGACTATAATCAAAACAAAAAAAAACTTTTTATCGTAGCTCTATCATCTGCCAGACTTTAAAGAAAATGTGTGAAATTACGTCTTGATTAAGAAAACTAAATTTGTTCGGTTCATGTAAATACTAGTCAGAGTCGAAATATCAGATTTTGCAGTGTCACTAGAGCAAATTGTGTCAAATTTCTATATCGCCCCATCAGAGTTAACCAAATGAGCTGAAAATTGGCATGGTGCCAAAATCAAGCGTGACCGATTTACATTTTTGGGGTCCTTATCATCGTATTTTTGAAAACATGTAGAGCGTGCAGATTGTATCGAAAACTTCGCTAAAGACTGGAAAAAGTGTTCGAAATCATCCCAAATCCGTCTGCGCTGAAGTTTACAAGCAGTTTTGCTTTAAAAATTCGATCACTGGCCTACGATTGACTGGACTACGATTTTAAATCGTGCTTAGACACAATGGGTTTCAGTTTCTCATCATTTGTCTACGTCAATCAAGGAATTTTTCTTCTAAACTTGATTGTATATACATACTAGCTGATTTACCCGGCCTTGCTCGGGTTTGCATAAAATGTAAATCAAAATGAGTCGTTTGACTTTATGAAATTTTGGTAGCTTTGTATTCAATATGTTTTATATCTACCCAGGTTGTTCCATGTATGTAAGCTTTGAAAGTTTTGTTAGTGTTTTTCAATTTTTGAATGAGAATATTTACTGTGTTTCCCTTCACATATTTTTTGAAACACTTATAGTTATGAATTTCTTATTCATCTTATATATAAAAATGGAGGCATTTTCTTTGTAACAACATCACGTATGAATGGTCGGTCGGAATGAAGTGAAATTTGGTATCCGAGGGTTTTTTGGGTCAGAGATGGTTTGTATAATAATTTCAAGAATCTTACTTTTTATGGAAGGGGGGTCCCCATACAAAGTTATCTCTTCCCATCTTATATATAAAAATGGAGGCATTTTCTTTGTAACAACATCACATTTGAATGGTCGGTCGGAATGAAGTGAAATTTGGTATCCGAGTGTTTTTTGGGTCAGAGATGGTTTGTATAATAGTTTCAAGAATCTCACTTTTTATGAAAGGGGGGTCACCATACAAAGTTATCTCTTCCAATCTTATATATAAAAATGGAGGCATTTTCTTTGTAACAACATCACGTATGAATGGTCGGTCGGAATGAAGTGAAATTTGGTATCCGAGGGTTTTTTGGGTCAGAGATGGTTTGTATAATAGTTTCATGGATCTCACTTTTTATGGGAGGTGGTCCCAATACAAATTCAACTTTATTTGTTACTATTTCCATAAGAATGCAGTTAAGGACGTGTAGATGAAATTAAACATTTATTACGATTTATACTTAAGAAGGTAAAACGAAGTTTACCGGGTCAGCTAGTAGAAACTAAAAATAATTTCCCATGAATGCTTTTTTATTTCATCACGAAAAAAAATTTATACCTACTCTTTCTTAAAGGAAACTTGAATAGCTTTGGTCTTCTATTTTTTTATCTTAAAATGATTAAACTATATTTTTATCTTTCCCACCCCCCATCTAATGAAATCTCTTTTGGAGATAATCTCCTCGGACGCTATATGCCAAACGCTCCCAAATGCTATATTCAAGTTTTATTTGCCCAGAAAATTCTAAGAAGGCTTCCGAAACTTGCCGCAGCTGGTGACATAGAGGATGGCCTTCAAGTCTTCCAAGCCAACGGCCATGAGTTCGAATCCCAGTCACGGCATACACAGTAAACTTTTGTGGTTTAGTGGTTTAAGCATTTGTGAGATGCTAACCATCATATACTCGAAACATGTTTTCAAATAGATATATGTGTACTTTTCGTTGTTTTTCCTACACCGTTTTATGATTAGTTTTTCTTAAATGTTCCAAGTTCCACTAATAGTTTTTTGATGTGATCTAAAAGAAAAAAATTCGGAACTCAAATCGTCCATTTTAATAATGTTATAACAAAAAATTTATTTTTAATTTTTCCATTCTTGGAAAAAATCTCATTAATTATTGTCAAGAGTGATTAATTAAAAATTCTTGGAAATAATTTGATTGAATTTGCAGTACTAAACGGTTTATGTTTTCCCATAATTGGTTGGTAAAATTGAACACATTGATGATCAAATTGATACAAAAGTCCTAGATTGACCGATAAAATTGAATTGTATAAAACTTAAAACCTCATACTTAATTTCAAATAAAGTTTCTTGCGTTGGATTGGATTTTTCCAGATAATGCACGTTAAATTTTTGAGTCCTCCATTTAGATTTCTCGACGGCTTTCAAAGCGTTGAAATCACAGCTCTGAACTTAAAACTTAAATCTTATTCTATTCTTAAATCTTATTCTTTGAGGAATTCTAAACATACGAAAATGGTTGGTTCTAAAAAGCTTGATTTTGTTAAAATAACTTAATATGTTTTCAGCACTCAATCCAAATTCATAATGAAGATAAATCATTGCATCCATACTTCACACACTGTATATTCTTATAGACTCCAAAGCCCTGTAGCAGTGGTCGGGAGTACTTTGAAAACCACTACAATTCAAGTCAATACATACTTTACAGGTTAGTTGTATTTTTCAATCCGAAATGTTAGCTCATTATTGAATCCAAAATTCTCGTATCTACCGGTAACACGTGCTTTAAGCAGGAGAAGGTACAAAAAATACCCGCCAAAATTTCCCCTTTCAAATCTTTTCCGCTCAGCAAGCTTTGATTTGCTTTCCAGTACACGTGAACTCGTGATAGTCGTTTCTTACGCCCGGCCCATGGTGATGGAGAAAACAACCCGCCAAAGGAAACGAAAATCGGCTGCCAAATGGGTGCCATGACTTTTGATTTGTGGGAATAAAAACGAAAGTTGTATGAGAGGGTCCCTTTTCTTAGGTGGGAGGGGCTCAGAACTATCACTAAAACCTTCCCCTGGTTCAAATACATCTCTGTACCAAATTTCAGGCTGATCGGTTAAGCGGTGTCGATTTGTATAAGGTGCATACAAACATATATAGTCCAACTCATCTTTATATATTAGATATGTACTTTCAAATATACCATAGCATACAAATTTTGAACTATCTGAAGAAAGGAACCTTTCGATTGCTTTGATTCAGTTGAATCATTCAACCAAGTAGGCTCACAACACAGCAGTTTGAACTATCGTTAATAGAAATATCAGAAAGAAATGAAAAACTGTCACCAATAAGATGCAGTCAAAACTAAAATAGATTTTTTTTAGGAACGCTTATTGAATTCTGCACAACTGAAAAGAAACTTAAATTTAAAGAATTTGATTTTTTTCTTTTTAAATTCTAATTTCTATAAAGAAAAACTCATTGAAAATAAAACTCTTTAAGTGTCTGTCCAGAGAATCGGAATTGACGAGTCTATTTTTTAATCTCTTCTTCAAGTTTTTTAATTCAGGGTTGCTAGTGATTTTTCTTTTTGAAATTCCAAAGTTTTTCCTGTTTTTTAACGGTTTTTTTCCATTTCGTTAGCCATTTCGCATCAGATTAACAAGTTTTCATAAATTTTTGAAACGAATCCAACGAGATTGGCATCTATTCATTGTTTTGCTCTACATTTTCAACAATTTTGCAAATAAAAGTCCGGTTAACTTGATTTTGAAATTTCAATGGTTTTGTGGTTCGTTTGAGCCACTGTAAAAATGTCAGTTTTTCTAGAGTTGTCGAAAAAATATAACTAGTTTGTTCGAAAATATGTAGGAAATACATCGAAATATAATATCAAATCAGCTTGTAAACTTAAATGGGAATTTATCTCACAAAGCTCAAAATCATCAGATTGCAGGAAAACATTAAGTTATTTTATAAGTACAAATCTAAAGACATGTTATAGGAAAAAAGTTATTGTTTATGCTTAACATGAATAACTTTTGAAGTGCCGTAGTCATTTAAGCTAAAAATTCGCGAAAATACAGAAAATCGTGGATAAGAAAGAGAAAACCGTAGGAAGACCTGTCTCATGGGGGTTTTATGACTGATTTTTTTCTATGATATTTTTGCTCAAACAAAGCATGAATTAAAAACACGTTATAAAATATTTTCAGTTCTTATGGTTATTTATTTTGAGGTTTACATTATTAGTTTTTGTATTAAATAGTTACTTTTGAAAATATTTCCTAGAATCTTAAATATTGTAAGCTACACAAATTTAGATCGAAGCCGTTGTAACGAAATACAGATTACTATCATAGATGGTAAATTCTTTTACCATCTTTTAAATTCGATTCGTTCAATGAAATTGGACAACATTGGATTTCAAATTTAAGCGCTTTGAATACTTCCCGAGCAGACTTTGATGCCCGAAACGATAAAAAACTGATACCAAAATTAGCTGTAAACAGCAAAATGAGAGCAACATTTGCTATTGACTTTTGTATGAAAGCTAAATTAGGCATTATTAAGGCATCAAATATTTCTATTTAACAGCATGCTGAGACCAAAATGAGCTGTTAACAGTAAAATGAGAGAAACATTTGCTTTTGACTTTCAGTTTTTTTAAGTACAAATCTGAGACCTAAATGATACCATTCTTTGATGTAAAATTTTCCTAAAAGCGAGATTTGACATCTTTATTTTTTTGAGAATTACAAAGTGATATCGTTTTCTTTGAAACGAATGGTAAAAATCTGAATTGCATTTAAGATTTGAAAAAGAAATATAAATAACATTCTTCGACTTTCTTTAATTAATCAGAGAGCTGAATGTCACTTGAAGAAAAACAAAGTTTGGTTCTAACATTAATGAATATAATCAAAATCACTTTTTTTCTCCCTGTTGTGTTAACAATAATTTTATTGTAAATATAGCTTAATCAAAGTATTTAGTAAATGGTTTTGAAGAGTCTCTTAAAATTTATCCAAATTCGTGACTTAATTTGATTTTTTTTTCTATTATTTTAAAAACAAAATTCATGGTTTTATATGAAAACGATTTTTTAAATATTTTTATTAAGTTTCTTGAACATTGGCAACTTTAAAGCTGTAACAAATAAATTAAGTTAAAATGCACCAAATTTGAAATTCAAATGAGCAGAGAAAAACCAGGAATCCCGAACTCAAAATTACGAACTTGTAAATGATGTTTATTTTATGAAACATCCAAAATAGATCGAAATTAAACCATCTCCTACACATACCGAGAGTAAATAAGAAATGTGAATCAAATGGAAATGGATTGCAATTTTCTGAATTAACGAGTGATTTGATTTTAAAATACATTTTGAAATTCATATGAATGAGGATTATCATAATAATTTATATTCACTTACACAGACTTTAGAAATTAGGTTACAAGAGTCCCGTGTCGGTAAGGTGACTCGTCTAAAAATTTTCAAAATGTATATTTGATCAACTAAAAACAAATTTCGATTCTCCCAAAAACATATAGGAAAAATAAATCTGTTTCAACAAGAACAAAGCGCAACTGTATGCTAGTGCCCTTGCATACCCTATTCTGTGTAATGGTTTTAATTATTTATAGGTATATCAATATTTATAATAAACTTTTTATAGTTCTATGCAAGGAAATTATAAACGCATATAATGTAAAACATATAGGCATATAGTCAATTGTATTGAACCAATCGTACACGGACTAACCCAGGGTGCTTAAAGCTAGGGTGTAAGCATTTTGAGGAAAAGTAGGCAAGGGGTACCCAAAGTTTCTCAGTGGAGGAGGGTAGAGACGGAGCGATTGTTTAAAGCCAGTTGTTCGCCTTCCATGCCTACGATTACGATTGCCTGTCACAAGATGGTCGATTCCGTGTTTTGGTATATTAACCCATCCGTAGATGTACTCGCCCTGGACTAACCGAGACGAATGTAAACAAAATTTCACTATTTTTGTCGGTGGCAAACAGGAAGTAAAAATAGTTGTTCCGGTATTAAATTGGCTAATCGGGATACTTGTAAGTAACAATGATGTCCGAAACTTTAACCGGTACAAGCATCGGGATAATAATTTGTTTCTCTTTAGGATAGCAGTAGACTGCAGTGGATGAATGATGTTGGAATTTGGAGAAGTTGCGTTTAAAATCAACTCCAATATGAGATTCCCGTTCTATAAAAAGAAGTACCAGCAAAAAATAACCGTAGACACGTATCACGGACCAGTGAATCCGGTGGAGGAAGCCAAGGTTGTTGACAAAAAGGAAGCATACCTCTTTCAACCTCTGGCCAAAGAAGTCTAGTGACCAACACATTGATATCTCCAGCAGTTTTCTGTTGAATGATAAACTGATCTCTTGGAACAGTACCTCGCACGGAAGCAGCATCACGATGATATCCAAAACCCATTTCTCTAGTTAGCACAAAAGGAAGTCCAGGTAAGAGAACAGTGAACTCCATTTTTTGGTAATTTGATTATGAAAACATTACTGCAGAGTGCAGAATAGCAGTTACATTGTTATTAGTAGCATTGTTAACTCTACTACATATAAGCGAGTAAAAGCTTAAAACAAGAATTGCACTGATGAAATCGTATTATAGCAGATTTCGCAGAACGGTCTATTGAATAGTTTAAACGCCTTGGTAATTTTTTCCAATACTTCCATTTATGAGGAAGATTCATCCCTAGTTTGGTATAGACAACGCCTGGAATGTGGATTAAGAAACAAATTGTGTTTTTTCATCCTTTATCAATGCGTTAATAACATAAAGGCGCTAGTGTTAGGGTACACCGGGGTCAGTGGAGACTTTGGCTTTTTCTACAAAAATTTTAATTTTTGTTCAGTTCTATTAAAAACGTTGAATTTAATTGTAATCTTTCCTATAATTGTATAAAAGAACAATTTTGACATACACGTTTATACCATCATTTTTTCCGTTTTTTTTTATTTTTGTTTCGGGATGTTTAGGGAAAGAAACAGAATTTTTTATAGGAAAAAAGTTAATATAACTCAAACAAACTTTAATTATGATTCCAGACTTGAACTGATGTAGGTGAAGACGGCTTGTTTACACATTATTTCGAAGAGAAAATTGTTGTTTTCGCTTACCCCATGAAGTGAGCTGAGTGGAGCCAAGAACAATGCATAACAAATCATTTGGTATCATTTGCATATTTTGAGCTTTTCTCTACAGCATTGTTAAAACCCATATTCTGCAAAAAATTTAGCCTTGTTTTATCAGAATTTATCCAACACTGATTATTTTAATGATTTTTCAAAGTTGAACTATACGAACGAAAGTCTCAATTTGCCCCGGTGTTTTTTAAAAGATTTTGTGCTTCATGCGCATTTTTTGCATATTTTTTTTAACATAAATTCAGGCGTTAAGCCAGATGGAATAAGGTTTTCAACAAACCTTTGTACCTGCTCTGATATAAAATCGATAATGGAGATTCACTGACAGGCTCCAAATCTCGGTAGAACACTGTAAGATTTAAATTCAAATAGCACAAAGCTTTATTTCTTATTTGGTCGATTTTTCAACATTTTAAGTACTTTTAAGTATTTTTCAAACGAAGAAAATGGAAACTTTCTTTCAAATTACAAACATCTAAAATGGGGCTTTTAACTGCCGAAACAGTAAAGAGGCACTTCTTGGCTAGCAAGTTTGGTTGAAATTTATAAGTTTGGGAAATTTCCTTCAAATGACTCAAAAACCAAACCCGAAAATTCGCACGATGCCAAATATTTTACCATCATAAATTTGTGCCAAACAAAAAGAGAAACCTCCCAGTAACCCACACCGATTGTCGGTCGGTTACGCCACTTTTATGACTCACATAAATCCGTGAGATGAATTTGTGATTAACAAATTGTCTTTCCGGAGGCTAACGACGCTCCATTCTTACAATTCATCACTCTCGACGATCAAACAACAACAACAGTTTGAGCCTGGTTAATGTGCTAAATCTGCGTAAAACCAGTCACTTTTTGTTTCATCCGAAAAACTTTTTCTTTAGTTTGGAGGTAATCACACACACACTTTGTGAACAACCTTCCAAGAACAAGTCGCTTACAAATGGACAAGTTTTTTTTCGTTGGCCCGTCTGGATGAATGAACCATTCGTGGGTTTGCTTTTTTTTATCTTTCACGCAACCATTGAACAAGCTGAAAAACAAAACTCAACACTCACTCGGGGGATTAATTTACCCATTTCCGTTAATTGTGTCGATATTAATGGATAACCATTGTTCAAGTACCGGTTTTTATACTGCTGGGTTGCTGACTGATGAATAAAAGGGGGCCAATAGGCTGAATAAGAAAGGAAAAAAACAAATCGGCGTGTGTCATTCCAGCTTCGCGCCCGCCGTCGTCGGGGAGAAATCCCCAATTAGGACAATACCGATGAACATTGGGATCACGTAAGGTGACAAACATTCAGCCGGCAGCGAATTTTAATTATATTTTTTTATATTCTCCCTTTTCTCGAAACAAGAAACAACTTGTCAACGCTAATGATGGACGAGAATTTATTGATTGCTGAATTATAAAAAGATGCTGGATGCCAGAAATGGTAATATACTTTCCCGGGATTTGGACACGTTAATTTTTTTTTCTACTTTTGGGTCCCAAAGCTCGAACCAATAAATTTGTCTCCAATAACCTTCCGTGTGAGATTGCGGGTTTCTGAAGAGATTTGAACTTGGGAGTTGGGAGCATAAAAAATAAACCAGTCCACAAGCAAATTATCCCGATTCCGAAAGAAGTTGAACCACTTTCGAAGTGTGAGATCATTTAGTGTTTCTAATTATAAAAACTGGTTGGATAAAAAGTTGCATTTTAATATTTCGACATATGACGATCTGAGCTCATAATTTTATCCAATGGAGATATCATAAGCTGTACCCCAATTTCATCCTCAATATGTTTTTGATGCAAATCTAAGAAACGAGTTTGAAAGTTTATCAGGAACGTATTTGCTACGGTCTGCGTTCAAAAAAATACTAGCATATTGAAATATGTAGAGAAAAAAGGCTTCCTATCCGAACGACTACTTATAAAACACAAAAATCAATTTTGAAGGTGTTTTGGTGTTGGATGGTCGAGTGACGCGGAATCAATTTGGGATCTGGACCGAGAGTCACTAAATTTTAAATCAGCCATCCTCAAAACCAATGCCTGTCCCGACTCAAATTGCATCGCGGAAAAAAGGCTGTAGAAAATAAACTATTTGATTGTTCCTTTTCAAATTTTCAGCCAACAAAATAGAACTCATTAGTGAGCTTTGGGCATATTTATTTCATTCACATCAAATAACATGTCCATACAATTTTCAGTCCAACACTGTTTATCAACGCTGTTTATCAAATTTTGTACACATTTCGCTGCAGCTTCCTATGTACAGAAATCAACTTTTTCAATTTCTTTCTAAGGATTGAACTACCTACTTGATATGTTTTCGTAGTGTTTGCTTCAAAATAACCAGTATTTTTCGATGGGTCTTTAGTTCCGGAGCATTGAAAGCATTCATATCTTGACCAGCTTGAGTCCAGATATTTCCAAGGCATTATTTGAATAGCAGAACGATCGTGAATAGGTCGAAATAGAGACGAAGTCTGCTCCGTAGCTAGTGGGTCATTTTAACTGATCAAAAAATGCAAATCCAGATACGAAAAGCTTTAACAGATTTTTTTTACGTTAGTTTCAGGCTTTGTTCAGAACAACGATTTTCATCGAACAATTTATCTCGATTTTTTCCGGCGTCGTTAACATTGTAAAAAATGTACAAAACATACCAGTTATTAGGGCGATTTCATAACAACTTTATTTTTTTTTCAAAATTGGTTCAGTAGTTTTGCAACTGGATCCAAGATTGTAAACTGGTTACTGGCAAATTTAAAAAGAGTTGATCAGAGATAAATGCCAGTTGCACGTGTTTTTATCTTAAAATAAATAAAATATCATTTCAAATTGAAAGTGCACGAAAAACATTTTTGGTTTCCATTTTGTATAGAATTACGGCCTGATCAAAGAATAAAAATTTCACTTAAAACTGTCAGTACACGCTTGCGCTCATGATCACTAAGTGAACAACTATATTGACAAAATTTATTCTTCTTTTCAATACTCACAGTTCCAAATAACGTAAAAAAAAAACTCGCCGTTCACTGCACGGTTGGAAGTTCTTTCGCAATGTCACGAAAAAAAAAGTTGATGATTTTCCCCAATTTTGTACAAAATAAACTTACATCGTCGGTCTTCAAAAGACGCCATTTTCACCAACTTTAAAAAAATAGACAATTGGAAAAATACATTGTCAATAATACATTTTAAACTATTTCTCTAGAAAAATATTCAATTGGTCATTTTCTACAGCGCTTTTTCCATTATGCAAATTTGAGTCGCGATAGGCCTTTATCAAAATTTTTGTTCAAAGGGTTCCAAAAACTACATTGAAACCATAGTATTTTTTTCAGCTGGGAAAAAAATCAAAAATTCTAATCTCCCATCTACAGCATATACATAGAACTATTATCAAATCAAACTGTTTCATTCGAGAGATCCGAAAATATCAACTTTTTCTCTACCGGTAAGTAATAGCAGCTTGTGCTAGTGCACTTCTAGTTTCGATTTTTGTTAAACATACTTCTAAGCCAAGCTCTTCCAAAGAGGGTCACAACATACAGTTAGGTAAACATTCAACGAATCAAATTAAAATTCATAAATGTCTAAACCGAAGTATTATATTTAAAATCTATGTTTCAGTTTTGAGATGAAAAACATCCTCAAAATTATGAACTAATAAAGTTTCACTTAGTTGAGAACCCTAAATTTGACGACAAAAAAAGTTCGATTTACTCTGTTTATTTTTCGAAAATTTTTATTATTTCAAACTTTCCGCCTACAATCTTCAATAAAAAAGCTTTCAAATAGTATTGCCAACTATTTTTTATTTGAACCACTGTGCGCTCGGGCAGTTTCGGGAAAATTTGGAAAAATAGGACAAATCTGAACAAAATGTAGGCATTATTCTACAACATACAAAAGGAAAGAAAAGAAAGAAAACTACTCGAAATATAAATCTGTCATCGTATTAGTTGCGTCCAAATCGTGTCTAAAAATAAAAAATAGATTTTTCAAATAGGAATTTGAGTTTTTTATTTGATTTCGTACAAAATTCAACCCGAGCGAATATCAACAAAAGACAAATTCAGTATCATGGAAGAAAATTGAGCCAAAAAGAAATCGAAAAAACTCCGCATGGTAGTACCTCAATGACCATCATTTGCATTTTCTGAGCCCGCCAACGCTATAGCATCAACCAATGTAAATACAGTAATTTTATAGGGATATACCAGTTTTTTCACTAAAGCAGCAGTTAATTTCGCCAAACTTGGCTCACAAAACCAATATGAATCACAGAATCAAGCTGACGTTGGAGCAGAATTGGTGCTAGTTTTTAGTGCTTATGATTACTTGGGTGGGCTAGCCGATCAAAGTATCATTTCTACATAGCGTTGCACGATTGCAAACCGTTCAAATCCGTAGGTTTGACGAAAAGTGAAAAATTTACCTACTGATATTGACAAAATGAAACTTGATGACCTTTTTTTCGGTCGACAGGTAGAATTTTCGTTTATCCGCAGAATTCCTATAAATTTTCCGATTATCCTTAGAAAATCCGTAGGAATTGCTGAAAATTCGTAGATTTCGAGCATCCGTTGATCCGTAGAAGTGTTTAAAATCCGTTGATCTACGGAAAAATCCGTAGATCTGACAACGCTGCATTTACATGCAGCTTCCTACGTTCGCTTTGTGCTTACCGGTATTTCTTGGTTTTTTGGTATTTCAAGCTATAAATTTCGTAGTTCTAGACCAGTCCGGAGCGAAAGTAGAGTGATTTTGACATTTTTTTCTTGCTGATTGTCATCCACAGTTACAAAACTCTAGGAGAACTTGGTGTGAAGTGAACTTTACTTCGAAAACGCGTCTTTTATACGGGAAGGAAAATACGTGGTGTCCTGCCAGTCATTGCTATCCTGGATAGGATATATCGGATTTGAGAAAATTGATTTGACCAAATGCATGTTTCCTAGGGTGATCCAACAAAAGGGTATGTTCCGGAATCAAAACCTTGGAGCTGAAATCGTTCCTTCGCTAACCAGAAAGCCTTATTCCAAATTACAGCTCTTTTAAATAACCTCTAGGGGTTGCTGAACTTGGCTCAACGATCTTCGATTATTTGTTCTAGCTAAATTGCAAAATCCACATTTTGGCCGTAACTTTTAAGCACGCACATGCACCGATAGTTCTAAAAATTTGATTTTCCTTATCAAGACATAATTTCACTTTTATTGAAGAATGCATGATGATATGAGCTACTATAAAAAATATATAAAGGGTAGAAGAGACACATGCCATACTCATTGTGCATATTTACACGCATGTTTATTTCCGCCATTTTGGATATTCTGGAAAACTGGTATTGTTTTTTTGTAAGTCAGCATATATTGTTACCTTCCATTGTTTACATAACTTATTCATATAGGGTAACGGACCTATTTTGGATCGCTTTGGGAAGTTGCTATGCTATTTTCTGAAATTAAAAAGTACATGTTACAATTTTTAATTGCTTTGTCTGTTCATAACGAAGATCTAGGCTTTTCCTATCGAAACATATCGAAGATCTAGGCTTTTCCTATCGAAACATATCGTCGTTTGGTGCAATGTAACAAGATTTAAGCATAAAAACTCGTTTCTTTGTTCATTACTCTGGTCGGTATTTTGAACCACCAGGTTTCTATTTTGGACCACCTTTTGGACCTATTTTGGACCACCCTTGCACTGAATAAGTTTGTATTCTCTAAACTTTGCTAAATTTACGACAGCAATTTATGCGCAATTATGCGAATAATTCAATTGATCTTTTCCTTTCTTATTCTTGTAGTCAAATTTTATGTTCACGTTAATTCATTCCTGAACTAACTTCTTTCAACTTTTCCCCAGCTTCTATTTCGGTACACTTGCTTGTTGAATTTTTCTTATTACACCCTTTTTTTATAATTTCTTATGCTTCAAAACATCAATTTTAGATAAGAATAGAATAAAAACGGAAAAAAAACTCTTCCGTTATATAGTGTGTTTCAAATGTTTTGGAACTTTTTACAGCACACGGCAATCTAGACGTCATTTTTTTCCTGCAGTTTTTAATATTGGCCAGTTGGCTTATGTTTAGGATTATTTTTTTTGAACGCAAATCATCTTCAACCTAGCGATAAGCTGAGAAAGTCTGACATCTTCAATTCCGCGACACCAATTGATTCATTTTGACTTACAAAACTTTAGTGGATTTGGTTTAGCTTCAGTTCTGTAGAATACAGAGATTCAAAAAGATAAAAATGTGCGAGAATTATGAGTTCTTTTTAACCATCCAAAAGCCAGATTTTTTCGCTGAGAAATTCACAAAATTTTAGTTTTATCTTTAAAACAACTTTTGTTCTACTAAAAAAATTATCGTCGGAATAAAATTTTCAAAAGGTTTTTTTTTAATTGCATAACCACAGGAACTGAAAAACTAGATTTTTAGTACTTTTTCACTAATAATTTTTAAACATTTCATCAATTTTTTCTAAAGTTTTAATACATATTAAGACTATCTCATAGCTACAGTTGATTTTTTTCTGTCAAAATTTGTCTACTATTTATTAATTTAAATATTTCAACTGTTACCAAAATTTAACTCCTTCCATATTCGCCGATTTGTTGTCGATTTTTTCCCAAACCCTCCTTTAGACGGGCTTTATATTTCAACTCTTCTACCTAACCAAGTATATTTTTTTCTCGAAACTCATCTCTGAACAGTTGTAACTTTTAGAAAAAAAAATTGTCAATTATTTCTCAAGAAGCAAAGAAATGTTAACTTAATAAAAAATTGGTGTATGGCCAGTTTTTTCATGTTTTGAGATTCTTTTAGCGGTAGCTTTTGACAACTGCTCATCAAATATTTGACATTAATGTGGATTGTTAGATAAACGTGGTTGAAAGCATAGTGAACAAAAAGTAAGGTAAAACAATGATTGGCTAGGTTTTATGTCGATTGAAGTAAACCCCGTCTAAAGGCAGGGTTGGGCTTTAGCGAGTTGATTTAATAGAATAAAGCCAATTTTCCGAAATTTTATTCATAATAAGCGATTGAAATAGTGTACATAATTGTTTTCATATTGACGTTCGATGTTTTATTTCGTTCATGAACATTTAACATCAAATTTAATCCCCAGGCTGTGTTGAGTGGTCCAAAATAAGTCCCTAAGGAATTAAGTAGGACCTATTTTAGACATGGGTAAAATTGCTATTAAAAAAAGTTTTTTTCGGTTCTTCGAGCTTACAAACTAGTTTTCAAGTATTTTATCATAGCTGTGAACATGTTTATATTTGTTAAATTCATCACAGCTTTGCAGAAATCCTCTTGAAAGTTGACTCCTATTATGGCACGTCCTCCTGAAAATAGCTTGATTCGGCCCAAATGTGAAAAATCAAAACATTATTTTCAATTTGCTCTCTTTATTAGCTTAATTCAATGCAATGTTAAGTATGATCGGAATCATAACAAGTAGTTTTAACTATATTTGTTCAAAATTTGCATGATTAACATGATTTATTAGAGAAACGTTGGAAAAAAGCTATAAGGTGGTCCAAAATATGTACCCAGTCCAAAATAGGTCCATTACCCTATATCAGCTTTTTTTTACTACGATTAAAAAAAAAACTATTTTGGATGAGAACAACTTTAAGATTGTCCATTAGACTGAGTCGATTTAAGGTCATTTTTGAATTTTTCAAACCCTGGGGTCTAAAAAGCTTCGTTTTGGTTCAAAACTCATCGATGTTTTTTTTGCAGAATTTTTAAGTAACATTTACATGAGTAAATTTGAACGTTTATGTTTGTATGGAAAATATTCAATTTCCCCATATAAACATAAAAGTTCAAATTTACTCATATAAACGTTACTTAAAAATTCTATCAAAAATCATGGATGAGTCTTGAACCAAAACGAACGGGTTTGAGAAATTCAAATATTACCCCAAATCGACTCAGTCTATTGTACATCAACGCGAAAGTCAGTCGGCATGCACGTACTAAAATAATAAATGAGGAAGAAACGAAACGGGAAAGTACAGATTCTTCAAGCAGGGTTGCTAGCGATTTTTGGTTTTGAAATTTCAAAGTTTTTTCCGGTTTTCCCGATTTTTTCCCGGTTATAAATGATGATTTTCCATTACTTTGACGTCTTTTAACACGTAGTCTTTTCGTGTCAAATTGACAGGTTTTCATGATTTTTTAAACGGATCTAACAAAATTGGCATCTATTCGTTGTTCCGCTCCACAATTTCAATAGTTGTGCAAAAAATCAAGGTCAATTGATCTTGAAACTAATGTAGCACTTTTCAGACACTGTGAAATTTTCTAGATTTTTTATAGAGTTCAACAAAAAAACTGTACAGTTTGCAAAAAAATACGTAAAAAAAATGCATCGACACATAATATTAAATCTGCTCGTCAACTTGAATGGGGATTTGTCTTACAAAACTTAAAATCATTAGATTGCAGGAAAATATTTAGATTTTTTCTGAACGCAGTTATATTTTTTGTGCAAATCCAAGGACAAGTTTTAGAAAAAAATGTTTTTTTTTCAATACAAAACAATGAATAACTTAGGTAGTGCCCTAGTTCTTTTTTTATTGTTTAGGGGAGTTTATAGTGCCCTAGTTATTTGAACTAAAGATTCATAAAAATATAGAAAATCGTGTATAAACAGGGCTGAACTTTAATCGTTTGAATGTAAGATATTATTTTGTATCAGGGTAAAGACCTTAGAACTTGTTTTCCATACAATTTTCACATAATACATACATATATACGAGAAAAAATGTTCAATCCTATGGACTCTCACTTATCCAGGTTCGACTGTAGTTAGTTTTTTCGATAATAGTTTCATTGTTAAATTTATAACATTGGATTTATGCATGTAAGTATAGAAAACTTCGGAAAGCGAAAAAATTAGATATTGCCCCGCATTTAAAAAAAGCGATTCAAACTTCGTTCGTTTACTAATGAACAAAAATAAGCGTTTATGAGATAAATCTATATCAAGACTGTCAAAAACTATTTTTAAATTTGAAATAATTTTGAAATATTTTTGAAATTCCGTGAAAAACTCTCAAACATGTCAATTTTCCCGGTAAGGTGCCGAAATTCCCGGTTTCCCGGTGACGAGATTAAATTCCAAAGTTTTTCCCGATATTCCCGGTTTTCCCGGTTCGCTATCAACCCTGTTTAAGGTTGCATTGAGCCAATTTTTGGAATACGAATAGAACCGATTGCCATAGAGCAGGGTGGCCAGCGGGTTTCCATTTTGAAATTCCCGGTTTTCCCTTGTGAGATTTTATGTTTTTCACGGTTATAGAATACACTGCTTAATGCCTTTCACAAGGTTTATTGACCGAACAAATAGACATTTTATAATATTTGTAAGTGAAAGTGAAAATTTTCAGTGCATTAATTTTGTATTTCGAAAATTATGCACAAATGCAAAAATTGCGGTGAGACATGTTGGATTTCGTACCGATAATAAAGTATTTAAATGTTGAAATGTGAAAGTAAATGTAAATGTGAAAGCTGCAACATCAGAAGTTCTGGAAAATGATATATTTTGTGCCGAATATTTGATGATACAGGTGATACTTTTTTTTAGATTTCTCATGTAAAATTTACTATATTTCAATTCAAATTTCAATTTGATTTCACTCGGGAAATTATAATTGTGTATTTGAAAAGGGGTTTATCAATCTTAAAAAAATAAAATTTATCAAAATTGCCAGAATGAACCAAAATTTGAAAATTTTAAATAATTTTGATAAATCAGTATATTCAGATAAATAAACAAGTATATTTTGTGCAATTAATGTATTTTACTTTTAAACTCGGACTTGATAAATAGAACTCAAATTCTGAAATACCAACTTGGTATTGAAATTCTTTTCCATAAATGTCGATATTAGTTTCAAAATTCAATTGCCGATTAGATCTTTAAGTAAAATTTTGAACTCTTATCCTAAGATTTAAACTTAGAAATTTATATTAATATTAATTGCGTAAATAGCATTAGATACTATTGTTTTGTATTTTTTTTTTTTTAATTCTGAATATGAATATGATTTTCGAATGTTATTTGAATAATTATTTCTTAAATCGTAGTACTGTGTACCGGTTACTAAATTATGGATTTAGATTACTTGTTTCTTAGTTTCGGATTTTTTTCTATTTTAAAATCAGTATATTAAATCCAGATAATAGTCTCTCTAATCAAACAATCAATTAGTTAAATCCAGATAATGAGTCTGCATTTTGAATCTCCAGCTTAGTTATATTTTTACATTTTGAAAATCAATTTTGAGCTAGATTTCAAAACTTGAAATCTCAAACTTATACCAGAACATTTTTAAAAATTTATCTGCATTTTCAGTCCAACTTCTGAACGCATGATTATCGTCTTAACACAGAGAATTTCATTCGACCAACTGAGTTCTGAATCAAATCTGTATTCAGAATTTAAATTTGCAATATCATATTGAGCCTAAATTTTAAATAAAATTTCTCTATATCAAATCTGATCCAAAATTCTGAAATCTGAAAATCTAATATTATTATACCGAACAATTCTGGCTAGAAATTTCAACATTCGGTGGAAAAGCGAACATTGAAGAAGGGAACACGCATAAACTTTCACTCGCACTATTTTCATCATAGAAATTCAATTAACGCCTATGTCGAAATTTTAATAACAGTTTACTCTTGGTAAACTTCAACCTTTTCTAAACGTACGATAGAAAAAGTAATTTCTCCTGCAATAGGTATTTTTCCGGTTTTGATGTCCATTTCCCGGTTATTTTTCGGTTTTCTCGGTGCTATTTTCAATTCCCGGGTTTTCCCGGTTTTTCCCGGTTTTCCCGGTTCGCTGGCAACCCTGCATAGAGATAAGAAACCGTTTTCTGGTGTATGTTTAAACAACGGATCTAACTTTATTGTAGACTAGATCAGGAATTTTCAGATTTGCTCGGCGGAGCACTTTTCAAAACCAAAAATTTTGGCGGAGAACCTACATTTTTTAAAGAATGAAAAACTCGAGTTTTGAAAACTTGATAATATTTATCGTTTAAATAAGATGTGTCTTGTCATCGTATTCAATGGAATCAGTAATGAATGGCTATTTTTTGAATAGTCTTGTTTTTATTAACAAAATATGTGTCATCAAAAATTTATGATTTCAATAGAACAAATACGCTTTCTTAGATTTTTCAAGCTGTAACAAGTTTGTTAACATTTGTGTCAGTTGTAGCTTGACGTCTTGTTCCGCGTTTAGTCGGGATCGGTATTGTATCTTCATTGCGAGAAATGTGGTAAATCCAGACTCACATAGATAAGTTGTGAAAAACGGCAGAAGAATAAGTTTTGCTTTACACACCAACACTCCTCCAACGACTTTTTGGATACGAATCTTTCCTGAAGTTTTGAATCCGATGTCATATCTATCAAGCATTCATATTCATGCGATGTTGATGGTTCTGGTTTCCTTGACATAAAAAAAGGCTGTTAAACGCATTTAAAAGCATCGATCTTTTTATAATTTTGTGATATTCTTCAGCGAATTTTGCTGGAAGCTGTTCAACAAATACTGCGGCAAAACATTGTAATTGTAATTGTAAATGACTTCATAAGACACGTCGGCCTGTTAGTTTAAGTTGACACCAAGGAATACAGATATAAATTTGTCGACGAAAAGTGTAGTGGTTGTCATAATTCTTGGAAATTTTCGGATGATAACTTCGAGGTTATTTCTGATTGTAGGTATGCTTCATAAATTTGGAAAGCCGTCCAGGTTGCGCTTTTTGAGCGATCCTGCCAAGAATTTGCAAAGCCAAATTATTGTAGCTCAAAAATGCTCTTAAACGATCTTAATTCAAACAGGCGAGACAACGTTTTTCTACGAAATCTTCGGTATGAAGTAGTAGCGTGGAATGTTGGCTACCCATCTCTTCGCACAACGTCTGGATTAACCTTGAATTTTTCGGTCGAGCCCTAATAATGTTGATTATTTCTACGCTTTCGTTCAAGACTTTCTTCAAAGATGATGATAGTTTATTCATAGCGAGTGCATGTCGATGAAGGATGTAATGACTACTACCGAAAGTTTTGGTCTTTCTTTGATCTTGGCAACGACTTCAGCATCGATGCAATTTCCCCATGGAATATTGTTGTTCGTAACATAATCATCAATCAGCTTGAAAGTTTCAGCCCCGTCGTGGAAGTTGGCAAAGGTTTGCAAAGGAACAAATCTTCTTCGAAATATTCAGAAGCTTGATAGCGAACATATATCATCAAATTGCTAGTCATACTACCTCTGTGGATTCCAACATCTTCAGCCATGTCACAAATTCACCGAGAAACCGTATTGTCAGACATGTGACTCGGTTTATCAATTCCACTGTTTTATCATCAACCATGATACGGACGATTTCTTGAATACAAGGTTTAATTAGGTTTTCAGCAAAAGTATGCGCTTCTCCAGCTTTTCAATCGGTAGCTCACTAACTGCGGCGCAAGAACAGCCTTTTCATTGAGTGTTTTGCACGCTGAGTCCTGCAACACAACGTTGTTCGATCAAAGCAGTGCATTTCAACAATCCATTATTTGGCAACAGGGATTTAGTCGCCAGTAAAAGCAAAGTAAACAAAATTTTTTCATTCGTACTATATACCCTGTGAATATTTTGTCATGCTTCGATTAAAATGAAACGAAAAAAAAATCAGAGTATTTCAAAGTTGGTTTAAGATTTTCGGTGCGTACGTAGCGGAGCACTCTCAAAAGCTTCGCGGAGCACCAAGTGCTCCGCAGAGCACGATCTGAAAACCCCTGGACTAGATGATCCCGAACAAACCCCGTACCGTTTGTTGTTCAAAAAAGAATAATAGACGTCTCATTATAAAAAAAATCATTAATAAATAAATTCAATTCAAAAATTTAGCAATGAATATCAGAACAGGGTTCTTTTTTGGATGCTCAATGCAAAATTATCAATTTAAAATCCATTTTTCATTCTGTAGAACCTCTGTTTGCCCATTTCCATCTCGATTCGATGTGTAATACAGTTATACAGTTTATATGAACGAACTCTTTTCCTGGCTTTTATCATAAAATTCAGGATCCAGAATCACTTGGCCGTCCAACAAAATCACCGATTTCGTTTTTTCAACTCAACCCGATACAATATCACGAAAATCTCATACAAACATTTAAATAGTTTGGATGGATTCAAATTCAAAACCAAGGATCCAATGTTCGTTGCACAACCACGATGAGCAAAGTTTAATTCGACGCATTGAAATAAAAAGTTCCATTTGTGTAATCGACCTCTTTTCCAGGCCTTTAATAAAAAAAGAAAATAAAGCTGACCTGTAATAAAAACGTTTAGAATCAAGAATAGATTGAAAGTTGCAGAGATTATCCGTGTAAAAAGCTTCGACCTTTTTCGTGGCCTTCAACCTTAAATTCAAAAATCACCCATCGATTTGTCGTCCACAAAACTTTATGTGTCAGAATTTTCGTCTCAATCAAGTGCATGAGCATGACCCTCCTTCAAAAGTCATTTTAAAATCTGAAAACTTTTTTCATCATTCCTGATCCTTTCATCTTTCTTAATCTTAACGCAGCTGAGCCTATAGAAGACAGAAAGATTTGTTGACAAGATTTTGTTATGAAAAACGTGCACTCAAAACTTTAAAGAACTCAACAACTCAAAATTCAAGAACCATATATCAGAACAGATCCCGTCTCGTTAATGGCGTTTTAATTGCTCTAGAATTAGTCTCCTCACGAACGGAAATAAGCTGCTGCTGCTGTGTGTAGATAACTCGTTTTGTACTTTTCCGGTGCTAGCTGAATGCATCAAGAATTTGCATGTGAAAAAGTTGTAAATGGGTTGTGCCATATAATCTCTGCGCTCGATTGCAACAGTTAAGTTTATCCAGCGGTTGTTGTTGTGCTGTTACGTATCGTTTCATTCTGACAGCAAACATTAGTAGAGGTACATTTGCATCGCAATCGGTATCGGCAAAACACACCGCCAAACGCCGAACTAAATCGACTGTAAAAAGTTGAGAAACTTTAAAAGAAGCCGCCTTTCGAGGGCGCTGAGTGGAAATTGATTGCCCAAAAGTTGACTCTGATTCTCGTTCGATTGAGCCATTACATACGATTGCCACTCGCTCGCCGGTATGCTGATGATGGAGCCATTTAAATGCTAAACCAAGAACCTGTAAATGTGACATCTCACGTTCTGGACCATTTAACCGGGAACGCACCAGGCGTGAAACAAATTTATGAAGAACAAACCAGGCTAAGGTATGCCCGTCAATTGAATCACAGTCAATGGTTCAAACGAACGGAATCTGACGGAGCGACGTTCTTTACGGTACAAAGAACTTGCTTTCAGGGATTCTCAGTTAGAGTCTGCTAATGAGACTTCCGGGAGGTCCAACACGTGGTTCCCTGCCAGATGAGAATCGCAGAATCAAATCAACCGAAAAAGAAACAATTCAACGCTTGAATGAATTTTCCCAGCACGTAGACTTTCTGTATACATACAACCTTCAGTATCGATGACACCTGAAGGCGGGAATTCTTTCGCTACAAATAAATCCCATCTAGCAATGAAAAGAGCAACGAATACACACCTGTAAGCTAATGGGGCAGATTCAATTTTACGGTTTCAGACTAGATATACGGGTACTTATGTCTTGCTTTGGGTAAGTGTTTTTTTTCGTTGCTGGTACTCCAAGCTCCGTAATTGTATTCAAATTTAATGATCGTGTGAATATACTTTTCGCATGTTGAAAAGTTCTCCCGGTTGCGGGCTGGGTAATTAAGATTGATCACCTTTTGCTGTTTTAGTTTGCCAATGCCAAGGTTGGATGAAAGCCAGCTAGGTTATCAGGGTGTTCTTGAGTTTTGAGGTCTTGATGAATTTGATGGTTGAAGGAAATAAAAAAAAGCTTGTTTCTGAATGCGGACCTGAATGGGTAAAATCTACCGAAAAATTAGGGTACCCCAGTTTATTACATTCTAAAATGTCGCAAAAAGTTTGATATTACAGAAAAATACCATGGTGTGGTATTTCGCGAAAAACGTCCAGGTTGGCATAAACTCCAACACTACCTCCTCCCCTTCCTTTAAAGTACTCCAATTCATCATTGGACTATTTAGACCACCATCAAGCTGAACCTAAATAGAAGATAAAAATGCTCATGAATCAGAAGGCTTGAATTGTATCTTGGAAAATCAAAAATCTTCGCGATAATCGTTTTATTAAACTCTGGGGTTCGCGCTCGATGATGCTCAAAATTATACCTCCAGAACACATCACGTTTTTATAATCAACTCTACAGATTTGCATTGGAATTTACATAAGCAAACGGAATCAAACCAGGTAGCGTGCCTAATCGATATTGCGAATAGAACCTTTCTTAATTAACGAATTTCAAATCAAAATCATTTGACCAGTTTTAAGACCAAATTTCCGAATCTTACTATAACTGTTCTTAGAAATGAACACCTATTTCTCATACCTGATTAGTGCCTACGAAATCTTGAGAATGAATCATACCTGAAAAGAAAGAAAAAGCAGTCATTAGTTTTTCGTCATTCAAATTTAGTACTAGAGATGTACCGAATATTCGGTTGGCCGAATATTCGGCGCCGAATACCGCCAAAATACCGTTAAGCCGAATATTCGGCTCACCGAATAGTTGAGCTAAGTATTCGGCCGAATAGGCCGAATAGGCCGAATATCTACTATAGACTTGTAAATTTTTTCAAATAATTTTGGATAATTTATAAAATATCCAAAAGTAATAATGTAAAAGCTACACAATTATTGAAAACTTATGGATTCAGCAAAACATCTATGGTGTATCCGCGTATCTTTCACTGTAGATCGTTCAGGAGATGCTGAACGGTATCGCTTTATGCTTTGATTATAGTTTATTCCATATTTTCTGGATATATTCAGGCTTGCCCATAAATCCAGTAAAGAATCCAGATAAGTCAAATCTGGCCGGGATGTCCAGATATTGTTTACATCTTCCCGAGTTTTGCTTGGGTAAACCCCAAGCAGATTGTTTGCTAAATCAAATGAAATTCCTCTATGAAATTATTTAGATTTTGTGTTCAATAACGATTTTTCAAAAATTTAAAAACATACATAAATTTTGAACTTTTAAATTTTTTTTTAACAATCGTCCCGAATGCCTGATTGTGTGGATACGTGTGGTTGGAAGTATGGTATGCTTAAGGTTAAAGATCATCTATCTTTTCAACAACTATTTTGGAGATACCTTGCTAAAATTCGACCTCCATCTAATTCAATATCAGAGAAGCAATTTCAAATAGCTTGGTACCTGTTTCGACATGTTTTACACCAGATTTCATAAGAACGCAACCTCTTTGATGGATATATATGAAACGTCCTAGAAGCGACTAATCATCTGATGTCTTTTCAGTTATTGGTGACATTTTAAAAATCAGAAAGACACCTGCTGAGGGTAAAAGTTTAAGGCTTAAAACCCTCTTTAAATAAACGTATAACAACAAAAAAGGCTCCTTCTTTAAAAATATCTTGTAATACATAATCCGATAACTTCATCTGGTGGAGAATAATCGACTAAAACATGAGGGGGACTCATATGGAAGAAATAGAAAGCATTGAAATAATCGCTTAGGTTTTTTTCATTAAAAACTCAATAGAATATTCGACCGAATATTCGGCCGAATATTCGGCCGAATATTCGTTTGGCCGAATAGTTGAAAAGGTCAATATTCGGTATTCGGCCGTTCGCCGAATACCACTATTCGGTACATCTCTATTTAGTACCTTTTAAAATTATGTCAACAAATATATTAACTGCGCAAACAAACAAATGTCAACAAGTCAATCAATTAAGCAAACGCAGACTTACTGTCGTAATCGAGAGCGGAAATCAATTCAAATATGTGTGTGCCTAGCGTCGAAGGTCAACAAGTCAAAAAGATCTCATATGATGTCGAAATCAAACCCAATCACCTCTACTTATCTTTAATGACGCTCTCTCACAGTTTCTTACCCAAATCAAACCGTCCAGTTTGTTCAAGCAGAAAATAAAATTAAACATTCAAAATAGTTTCCATAAAAAAAGATTAACTTCGGCTCCTTAACCTCCATCAACCGCGAAATCTAGATTGAATTTTATGGCACATTTGCCCGCCGTCTGACATTCATCAGCTCCAGCTCAGCGCAAGCTGTCACGGGGTTAGACGGCTGGCTTTGAGGGAAGTGAAAAAATTTCCAAAACTTCAATCATCAAGCAGCACGTATGCAAATTTCGATCTCAGTTGATGCTTGAACCTACCGGTAACCTTAAATATGTATACTAGAATGGATAGAAAAGTCAAATAAGAACATCCAAGAGTCCAACTGAAAGTGCCATAAAAGTTATGGTCCGTTTATTGCTTCAATTGGTATACGGAATGAACTTCAATGCCTTGCCAAAAAATAATGTTCTTATTCGTACTGAACGTCGTTCTCTGATAGCGTAAAATTAGAATATTAGAATCCACCAAACAAAAAAACAGAAGAGGATTTTTTGGGCTAGGTCGCTTAATTCGGCCTTCATTTTGGCAGCAGCATGAGGTAACAATTTGGCAAATTAATCTCGTCACCCGAGGGTGCGACAAATTCTCTGAGCACGGGCACCTTCGCTAATTAGAAGGAAAGCATATTCAGCGGAAGCAAATTCAAAAAGGCGTAAACAATAATAACATAGTTTGAATAGCGAAACGTCCGTAAATCTTTGATAATTCAGTTTATAATGTCAATTTAGAATTTCATAAAGCAAAATGTTTTGAATTATCTACTTGAGGAAAGACCATCTAAAAATGTATTCGTGGACGGCGAAGAAAAAAAACGTCTGGATAGCTTCAGTAGATTAAAGCAAATGAAATAAGGTGTACCAAAAAAAAATTACCCATCACCATTAATTAAAAAAAAACAAATCCTTTCACATTCTCACGCAAATCTGCGTAATGCGTTAATATGATTAGATACTCTAGGTTGACAAATAAAAACCTTAAGGGTGAATTTGGGATGATGTTGATTATAAACAGTAGAAGGGCTTCAGGAATGTTTGAAAATACAGAGATCACCCAGCAAACATTCTTATGCTGTTTTGAAATACGTTCCATATACATTATAGAATGATCATATGGAAGTTGAAAAAAACAGCATTTACCTACCAAAGTGGAAGCAATACACATACATAAATTTAATTTTTTTTATAAAATCGAAATCACACCAATTGGGTGCTATCCGACATTTTATTCGTACATATCGAAATATGCGAGAGAGCGCAAGATTTTTCTCCAATAGCCTTCAAATTGTTGCGAGCGACAATATTTTCCAGTTCTCTCGTTGGTCAATATTACTCAATTTCCATCTGACTTTTAGCCATCTGGATGCACTGCTAGTTGCAGAGAGAACATGACGATGGTTTTCTTACTTGAAGCCCGCGCGAGGGAAAAATCATTTCAAAATTTACAAACATGGTGGATTTAATATCATATCCGATTTGAACTGACTTCAGACGACATTTTATACGATCTTTTAACTATGCAGTTGGAATTGCGATTTGCAACACCATTGTAGACGACTTAAGGCAAACTCAATTCAAAATGTTATATGAACGCACGGAGAAAAAATACGACAGTTGTTCGAATTATTTCAGCTAGTTATACCAATCATCCAAGCGTAGTTGATTTTTTCACATCCAACTATAAATATAAATGATTCAACTACAAACTGATGGTTTACGTTACGCTATCAACTATGAATATAATGGATTAAACTGTAATGTTATGATTGTAAATGTAAATGTAAATCTGATGGATTCAACTACAATTGTATGATTGATTTTAGGCATTCAACTATAAATATATTTGATTCAACTACAAATTGCTGATTGACCTTACGCAATCAACTATGAAAATACGAGATTCAACTGTAATAATATAATTGATTCAATTATTAATATGGTAGATTCACCTATAATTGTATAATTGATTTAAGGCAGGGGTGAGCAACCTTTTAAAGCAACGGGCCAAATTAATTTGGAAATCTTTCCGGCGGGCCGCACTCAAATTCATTTTGCCCCTGGAGTTAGGCATCACAAGTAAAATTTCTTCTAATATAAGTGTGGGTAATGGAAAAGGTGATTATTGGAGTTTGGAAAAATAAAAAATAACTGCGGGCGAAAAAATATTAACGATTTGCTTTTAAATAATAAAAGCTACAATGAAAGTATTTTTAATGTTGTACAGTTCTTGAGCTTAAGAGTGTCTCAATTAATAAATAAATGTCCCTATAAACCACAATTGTGGGGAGACGGTGAACAAAAATTACTTATTAAAATTAGATAATATAATACCTTTACTTTTTTACTTTGATCCAGTTAGGTTCAGGACCATGAAATATACCAACTCAAGCTGCCCTGGAGCATAAAGAGCTGTATTTGACAGACACATTACGAAAATAGTTCAAAAATGGTTCCGATTTACCCCGTTTACAGTTTTGTTTTTTTTATGCAACGTGAATAATAAATATCAGCCGGAAATGAGCAGAGACATCATGAAATTTTGATCAATTTTGAATAATTCAAAATTTTTAATTGATTGTAACTTTTTTGCGAATATTGAGAAAATTTGAAAGCTGTTTTCATGGTTCGTAAAAACCGTTCCGTTTTGAACCGTTTTCCAGGAAAAATTCGCTTATGGTAGGTAGGTACCTACTATTCGTCATATTTTTTCAGCACGTATCCGGGCCGGATAAATCCGAGCAATTTAATGTTAAAACCTGGCAATATCCGGGCATTTAATTTCTATATATCCGGGCAAAATCTGAGCAAATTTTGTCAAAACCCAGAAATTATTCAACAAAAATTAACGAAATGAAGAAAAAAATATTTTCGTTAAATCCATCGACAGTTTTTAAATCGTATTACTACTTGTTCAAAAAATATGGAGTCATAAAAAAATTACAACACAATTTGTTTTTTTCTTCGATTTGCCAAAAAAGTGAATAAATTCGGGCACAATCTGGGCATTTTTTAATAGGTCCGGGCAACTGGGCCGGGCCGGACTGTTCCCAAATTTTGTATTGAATATCCCAGCAAACCTGGATTAAACCGGGCAATCTGGCAACCTCAACTTATAGTGGGAAAAATATATTTTGAGAAAATCAATGTTTTCTCAGCGTTGGACGTTGAATTGTTAAACGGTGTTGAACGGTGAAAAACTGTTTTTCATTTGAGGTTCCTTATAATGTCATTACATTGTTGCATGTTGAGCAAGGTTGCCAAAATCACATGAAAATCCATAATTTTAAAATGTTTTCAAGCCAACTTCGTTTAAGTTCTAGTTAACATTCTTGATTCTAGGATTTACAAATTTCATTAATTTTCTCAGTTTAATGAGGATGTCATTGGGATAGGTTTTCAGAAGCTTATTCATGGAAATCGTAAGGCTTAATGTGAATTACTTACTAAAAAAAAAGAAACAATCCAATCTGTCAATGTTTGGCATAATTTTACAATGAAATATTTTTCTGAAAATAGCACGACAGATAATCGTCCTTCAGAATTTTTCTTCGGAAACTTTGATTCTGACTCATGTCGAAATATCGATAAAAAATATAAAACTCTAATCCGGTCTTTATTATTCAGATTTCCTCATTGCCGTCAATGTTTAAGAACGAAAAGATTTCACTTGTTGATGGTTTTTTAATTTTATTCTTCTTTGTTCAAAATTGTTTTTTTTAATTTGATGGAATAATAAAATTTTAAATAAATTATCTGATGAGCATATTCATCATACAACTGTATCTCTCTCATAGCTAAGAAACGCCTGTGATCTGTCGCCTTTGGATTTTTTGTTAGCTCTCCCGATCCGCTTTAATGGATTTGAATTAACAAATGGTAGGAAAAAAAAGGAAAGAACACATAATGATTAACAATGGATCATAAAAAAAATCTTAATAATTTAATTTGAGAAAAGCTTCGCGGGCCGCACAAACATGTCTCGAGGGCCGCATGCAGCCCGCGGGCCTCGCGTTGCTCATCCCTGATTTAAGGTATTGAACTTTAAATACAGTAAATTCAACTTTATTTTTATAATTAATTTTGTGATGAATGAATAGCATATATTATATCATCATCATATTATATCATATATCTGCTTGTTTAAATGAACTTATGACAAAATTTTTCCTCCTTTATGTCAATTCAAGACAGATGTGGCAGAAGCTCAATTCCAAAGGAATGAATCGATGCCGCTGGAGAAATCTTTGGACATCCCTGTTGGGTGGCACCGATTGTTAACAAAATCATATTATTCTTTGTAACCATTATCTTTTTTGTGCCTTCAAATACTAAATAACTTAAAAAATATTTATAAAAACAATATGAAAATTAAAAAAAAAAAACAACTGTCAACATATAGTTGAGCGCAATAAATCATAGAAGTAGAATTGATTCAATCATATTTATAGTTTAAATAACAATAGCACTATAGTTAAATTAAAAGGAAAAAAAAGTGAAAAGTTAAGACTGTGCATATTCTGATGCTGAGGAAAAACTATCCCAAAAACACCAGACAAACGGATTTTATCCATGAAAAACTATTCACAATTAAAAGGCAGCTTCAAACGACCAGCCCTGTCGACCTCAATAAGAAAACGAAACTTTTTAGTCCCTGAAGAAGATCCAAAACGGATTGAAACGTTGGATTTATAAAAACAAAAATCGTTTTTGCTTTAAGGGGGGGTAGGGTCTAACACTTTCAAAAAATCGATTTTTTTATTTTTTTATTTTCTTATTGTAAAACATTTCAAGAATGTTGTGTCAAATTTTCAAGTCAGTTGAAGCAAAACGGTAGAAATTATAGGCCTTTATCTCCTTCTATCTATTACTGCAAGAAAGCAAGAGCAGAAACTTCAAACGCGTTTTTCTCGAAAGCACATTTTTAAAGTCCGTGGACATCGTCATTTGAAAACTACTTATCCGATTCTTTTCAAATTTGGAACATATTTTCTACATATAAAATACCAGAACCCAACGTTTTTCTTTTTTTTACTTTGGGGAGATTTTACAGATAAAAAATGGCGGATTTTTTCGTGAAAAATCGTAGTTTTTACTTCAAACAGCCACAAAAATTTCCTAAATTTTTTTTTTAAGTTAAACAAAAACGTTGGGGTCCAGAAAAACATCTGTTGAAAAATATTTTGCTCTGATTTTTTGACTTCAGATGATTCTGTGCTGAGATACAGTGTCCACCGCAAATCCTGTTTTCTAAAAGGGCTTCCTCGAAAGTGCTCCGTCACCGGCTCATTTTTCAATATTTTTCTACGGAAAAATTACTAAATGTTCTTTTAACAATGCTTTGTATAATGCAAAAAATTTGAATACATTTGTTTGAACGATAGCTCTAGAAAAAAATCGTGAAAATGGTGTTTTTTTTATACCCGTTAGACCCTACCCCCCCCCCCCCCCCCCTTAAAAAGACTGAAAGCCGGATTTCCCATAGGAAAAACATTACACTCAGTCGATCCCTATACACAAAATAAAATATATTTGTCCAATAACTAACATGCAAAAAACATTTTTACATCTTTGGACCAAAATTTCAGATTTTTGAATGAAAGATACAGCAAGTTGAATGAAGCAATTTCAAATTTCTCTTTTTTAAGGGAATAGCTTAATCTTTGTTTCCAGTCAAGTCAAGTAATACTTCAAATTTGTTCCAGTCAAGTAATACTTAAAATTTTGTAGAGCGTTAGTTGGATAGTTGAACTAGATTGTGTGAAAATTTCATAAAAAAAAAAAATAACCGAGAGAGAAATGGCAGCTTGTCAAATTTGAAAGAAAATGCCAGCTTCACGCTATTTCTTTCTTTTCGAACGCAACTGTACATGATAAAAAGGACACAAAAAATGTTTTTATCTAAAACTTAGAAAAGTGCCCCTTTAAGTAAGCAATGAGTACAGGGTAGAGGACAAACTTTTAGAATTCTCTCTGTAAAATGAAAACTAATGGCCAAAAATAGTCATGGACCTTTTATTTTTGGATTTTGTTTGATTTTTTCCAAGGGTTAGGGCTCATTTAATAAAGGAGATTTTAGGACTCATTGAATAAAGGATATTTTTCCGTTCCATTAAAATGCTTCTAGATTATCTATGGGTTCATGTATCGTTCTAGCTTTTGGAGCAAATAAACTTGAAATTGCACACTGTAAGAAAATGCAAAAGACGGCGTGTTTCTAAATCTTTCCAAAAATAAGTATATGATGAAAATAAGAAAAGGGAAACAAGTATCTTCATTTTCCCCTATTTTATAGTTGAGTATATCATATTTATGATTGAATCAATCATACAATTATAGTTGAACCTATCATATTTATAGTTGAATGTTTAAAACCAATCATACAAATCATAAAAAATAAAGAATAAAGAATAAGGCGAAACCGTGAATATTGTGAAACTCAAAATTAAAGTGGAAAATATATTTTTTTAAAACTTAAATGATTAATTTTAATGTCTCAAGTAGTAACAACGCTTTGAATTAATTTTGATCATCTATATATATAAAAATGAATTTCTGTCTGTCTGTCTGTCTGTCTGTCTGTCTGTCTGTCTGTCAGTCTGTCTGTCTGTTCCCTATAGACTCGAAAACTACTGAACCGATTTACCTGAAACTTGGCAGGTGGGGGTATTGGAGGCCGGGGAAGGTTCCTATTATGGTCTGTCTGTCTGTTCCCTATAGACTCGAAAACTACTGAACCGATTTACCTGAAACTTGGCAGGTGGGGGTATTGGAGGCCGGGGAAGGTTCCTATTATGGTTTGAGCTCCCTTTAACAGGAAGGGGGGAGGGGATCTTTCATATAAAAGTAATAAGTCTTCATAACTCGAGAACTGATCAAGCAAATCAAACCAAACTTGGCATGAGAGTGTACTGGGGTACAAGAAATATTTCTAAGAATATTTGGTTCCCCTCCCTCCTTTCAGTAATGAGATAGGAAGGAGGGAGGGGGCCTACCTTACAATTTTTTACATAACTGGAGAACTAATCAAGCTAATGGAACCAAATTTGGCATGGGAGGGTAGGGAAATACGAGGAATGGTTCTATGATTATTTCAGACCCCTCCCTCCTCCCAGTGAAGATACAGGAAGGAAGGAGGGGGTTTTCATACCTTTTTAATTACATAACTTGAAAACTATTCGATCAAATGAAACCTAATTTGGCTTGGAAATTTATTTGGGTACGATAAATAGTTTTTTGAATATTTTCTACCCTTCCCTTCTTCCAGTGAGGAGATAGAAAGTGGGGGGGGGGGGGGGGCTCTTTTACAATGTTCAGCATAATTGGATAGCTAATCAAGAAAATGGAACCAAATTTGGTGTGGGAAGGTATTTGATAACGAAAAATGTTTCTATGATATTTTGAGAACCCTCCGTTCTTCAAGTTGTAGAATCTTAAGGGAGGAGGGTGCTTCCATACAATTTTTACATCACTTGGGAACTTACCCACCAAATGAAACGAAATTTGATTTGTAAGGGTATTTGAGCACATGGAATGTTTCTGAATATTTGGTACTGCTGCCTCCTTCCAGTTATGTGATAGGGAGGAGGGAGGGGGCTCCTTTACAATTTTTCGCATAACTTGAGCAAATGCAAACAATTTTGGCATGGGATAGCATTTGGATACGTAAAAAGGTTATTAGCTTATTTGAGACTTCTTTCTTCTTCAATTGGGGATACAGTTAGAGAGGACGGGAGCTCATATACGATTATCTTGCATAAACCAAGCACTTATCTAACAAGTGGAACCAAATATGGCATGGGAACAATCTAACAATCCAGCAAATGGATCAGAATTGGTCATGGGAATGTATTTGAATACACTAAATGTTTGATCTTCATCTCCTCCTTGCAGGTACGGGATGATAGGCAGCAAGAGGGGTTCCAATACAAATTTTATGGCACAACTCGACAACTAATAAAGGAAACGAAATCAAATTTGGCATGGGAGGGTATTCGAGTACAAGAAATGTTTTTCGGTGGTTTAGCACCCCTCTCTCCATTTAATGGAACGATATAATGGGGAGAGGGTGACTCAGACATCAAGAAAATGGAACCAAATTTGCATGGAAGCATATTTGTGTAGGGGTAATGTTGCTTCGATGGTTTGAGAACCCCTTCTCCTGCCAGAGGGAAGATATAAAGTGGGGAGAGAGTCACCTATTTTTTGGATAGCTCGAGAGCTTATCAAGAATGAATCCATGTATGATATGTAATCGTATTTATATATAAGAAGTGTTTTTCTGATATTATGAGACCCCATTCCTTCCATTAAAGTTAAAGGAATGATGGAGAGGGTCACTCTCACTATTTGTATAATAATTCTAGAACGGATAGGTTAAATGAGTGTCCCGTGATATTATTTTGTTACAGAAAATTTTTCTAGGATAGTTTGAGAGCTTCTCTATAAATGAAGGGACTCAAAAAATTTCATATAAAAAAAAATTACATAAGCTATTAACTTATGAAGCAAAGAAATTCAGAGTCATATAAAGAATTAATACAGGGATTTAAAAAAAAATAATTAAGATTTCAAAATAAAAAACGTTGCAATTTTATTTTGAAAAAACATTTTAATGATATTAAATTGAATTTAGAATTTTGTGCAAATAAATGAAAAAGTTAAATAACTAGGGACCACAAATTTCAACAATTTTTGGAAGGTGTAGCAAATTATTGATTCAAATCTACAGTACCGTTCATAATTGTATAGAAATTGGAAACAAGCGCACTGTCACTTCGACTTTGAACTTCCATAACTTTTTACTCTGATGATATTTTTTGTTCAAATTTTTTGCGTTAGATAGATCAACTATCACACTATTATAACACAAAATTTGAGCTTTTTGGAGTTTGTGTGGCCTGAGAAACAGCAATTCTACGAAAATCGGACTTTTTGGACTTTTCTCATTCAAACTGCAATATCTCTGAAACTACGCTTCATTTTTTATTGAAAATTTGCACAGTGATTGTTGAGATATGAAGCTAGCATGTCTGAATTTTTCGAATGGTTCTATCGATGAGATCAAAAGTTACGATAGGTGCAATATTTCAGGCATGAACCTTGAAATGCGATTTCTATAGAATTTTGGACGTTTATTTTCATAGGAAAATCACATTCTCTGTTTAACAACCAGTAAATCTATTTCAACCAAAAAATCACAACAATATCGCGAGATTCTGATTTAAAAACACAAATGGATCATTTGTTCCATTTTTTCTTTTCTTCATTGCTTTTACCAGACATTTGTTGTCTGATTGGTGGAGGAAACGATATTGTTCTCACAAATCGTCCAAAATTCTATAGAAATCGCATTTCAAGGTTCATGCCTGAAATATTGCACCTCGCGTAACTTTTGATCTCATCGATAGAACTTTTTGAAAACTTCAGACATGCTAGCTTCATATTTCAACAATCACTCTGCAAAATTTGAGTAAAAAATGTAGTGTAGTTTCTGAGATATTGCAGTTTGAACGAGAAAAGCCCAAAAAGTCCGATTTTCATAGATTTACTGTATCGCAGGCCACACAAAATCCAGAAAGCTCAAATTTTGTGATAGAATAGTGTGATGGTTGATCTATCTAACGCAAAAAATTTGAACAAAAAATATCATTAGAGTAAAAAGTTATGGAAGTTCAAAGTCGAAGTGACAGTGCGCGTGCTTACAATTTCTATACAATTATGAACGGTACTGTATGTATATAAAAATGAATTTCTGTCTGTCTGTCTGTCTGTCTGTTCCCTATAGACTCGGAAACTACTGAACCGATTTGCATGAAACTTGACAGGTGGGGGTATTGGAGGCATGGGAAGGTTCCTATTATGGTTTGAGACCTCTCCCTCTCTCAATAAGGGAGGGAGGGGCCTCCAAAACAAAAGACAATTTTTTGCATAACTAGAGCACCCATCAAGCAAATGGTTTCAAAATTGGCATGGGGTGGTATTTGGGTACGAAAAATATTTCTATGAATATTAAGTATCCCTCCCTCCTCTCAGTGGGGTAATAGGAAGGGGGAGGGGGGCTACCTTACAATTTCTCAAATAACTCAAAAACTAATAAAGCAAATGGAACCAAATTTGGCCTGGGAGGGTATTTGGATACAAAAAATATTTCTATGATTATTTGAGACCCATCCCTCTTCCAGTTGGGAGAAATTAAGGGGGAGGGCCTCAACTCACAACTCAAAAACTAATTAAGCAAATGGAACGAAATTTGGCATGGGCGGTTATTTGGGAACGTGACATGTTCTGATGATTTTTTGAGACTCCTTCCTTCTTCTAGCGGGGAGAAAGGAAAGAGGGTGGGGAGTTTCATTCAATTTTTAAAGAATAACTCAAAAACTACAACAGCAAATGGAACCAAATTTGACATGGAACGATATTTGGGTACGAAAAATGCTTCTATGAATATTTGGTATCCCTCACTCCTCCAAAGAGGTGGATGGAAAGGGGGAGGTTGCTTATGAATTATGTTATAATTTGATTTAAAATAATGCCAATAAAACAATAAAAATTTTAATAATTTTTGAAAATATCATTTGATTTTGAAAGGTGTAGCAAAGCACACCGGGTCAGCTAGTTAGATATAATTATTGAAGCACAAAGGATCGATTTAAGTGTAAATTGGTTTTCTTTTTAGCAATTTTTAAAATATCAATTAGATAGTGTTCATCCAAATGAAATAAATTATTTATTTTTTATGGAAATTTAATAATCGTTATCTCTAATGCCGATTTAAAAAAAAATACAAAGAAATTTGCATGAAAATTTCATATTTCAATATTTTAAGCTTCTCACCTTTGATTAACAAACAGGAAAGTTAACCTTTTAGATTTTTTTTTAAATATGTCCTACTTGAACTTTTAAAGTGTGTTTTTCGAGATTTGCTTTAAAAATCTTTTCTTCTTCATATGTCGATAAAGAAAAGAAATGTGAGTCCTTCTACATATTTAAAGGCAAAGCTAGAAGAATTTCATCTTGATTAAGCAAAAATTATCCATTCAAGCTTCCCAACCGGAATTGCGCATGCCATCCTTTCAAATAAAAATTAAATTAAAAAATTAAAAAAAAAACATATAACAACTATCCGTTTTCAGAAACGCTTAAATTAATTCTCATCTCTACATAATTCGCATAACCAACAAAGTTTGTTATTTTAGATCGGCTAATTGAGCACAAATAACAACAATAGCTCAAACGTGACATTAAAATATTTATGTCAATCATTACAATCGTTTTTAAAATCCAAACGACGATTTTAAACTCTGTACAGCTAAAGAAAGCAGTTCAACGATATTTTCATATTATTATATACCACTTATATACCATAACAAAAAAAAAACATAAAAAATAACGAGAACGAAGACGCTTTACGCTTTTGAATGAATAGTCCTGCAAATGGTTTCTAAATGATTTCCAAAAAAAGGCGTGATAAAATCGAAACAATAACCCTGATAAAATCGAGCGTGAATTTGGCGAGAGTTGAAAAAATCGAACAGTGATAAAATCGAAAAACTACTACTGTATGATCGAATAGAGGCAGAATATTTTTGATGAAACTATACTTTTTTCTCCGTGCAATTTCAGTAAGAAGACACAGCTCTCCCTAATTTTAGTTTTTTTTGCCAAACCATGACATCTGGTGAATCTACAAATATTTTTGATAACTCTAATTTATTTGTACAAATGGTAGGGTATTTAAAGTCGATTATTTCATTAAAACATTTTAGGAGACTGTATATTTGTCATGTGTATGTATTTCCGGCAAATTAGTTCAATTATCTTTAACACACGAAATTTATTTCTGAATCAACGTTTCGATGTCGTAAGACATCTTCTTCAGGGATTCTAAAATTTTTACGTATAATTATAAATTTTGTGTGTGAGTGATGTTTTTTTTATTTCTAACCCTTCTTACAAAAATTGTCTTTGTCACATTAGTTTCACTGTAAATATCGATTAAACTAAGAAAGGCTCTAAAATTTGAATTTGAATTTGAAATTGAAATCTTACCGGATTTATAAATAAAATTGTTTTGTGAATTTTGTATAACTGTTGTTTCAACTGTGTTATTTCTACCTGTTTTGTGATTGGTTTTCTTGTAGTTTGACTTTTATAAAATGTTCAAGATTGAAGCAAATATTGTGTTCAAGTTTTTAACATCGATTCTTTGGTTCACAGGTGGTTTTAGAGGGGAAAAAATAGAAACATTAGCGCTTTGAGGCGCCCATAAATCAAGTCCGATTGAGCTTAAATTTGGCACAGGTCAGTTTTTTGGACCAATGTTTATGATCGGTTTTCAAAATTCGATCATGAATATTTTCTCACACATTCATTGCTACCCCCTAATGACAATATTCAATATTTTGAAACATTCTTACAAATAACGCGATTTCTATTCTATTTTATCCCATATGTATAGTGGCCCCCTTTCTATGAGGGAAAGGAGCTTAAAACTCTGTAGGAACAATTTCTTGCCCCAAAAACTTCTCCATGCCATTTTTAATGCCAATTCTTTCGTGATTCCGAATCTATGCGTTTCGTACGGACATAATAAGCCTTTAAAATATATGGATTTTTTAAATATCTGGCAACTCTTCTAAACATTTCCAAGAGCTTTGAAATGAAAAACTTCTTATTTATATTTAAGTTAATTTGCACTTCTTTGTTATTCATAAGTCTCAACTTAACAAAAAGAAAATAAATACCATCCCAAAATCAGATTAATTCCTAAAAAAAAAGAAATTTCAACCTCGCCACGTAGTATCGGCCCTGACCTTTGGTTCCTATTTTCAATGAAGTATAGTTTTTACTTGATGATTGATTTTTGATAGAATCTAGAAAATCCATAGATACACAACAAAGACTTCCCTTTCCGAGTATAAATAAACAATAAAAGAAAACAATAATGACTTAACCAAATTATTCGAGCATGCTACCACCTGCTGTTTCTAATCCAACCTATCTGTTTCGAATCTCAAGGAGCTGTCTTGTCTGACTGCCGGGTGGTGGTTAGCAATGATTCGCTATCTATTCCCAGCGAATCTAAACTACTGTGGAATCGGCTACCTCTTTCCGATGCTCCAAAGAAGAACCATATGGAGATTGATCGGATGCGGAGCGGCTTCTCCATTCCAGCTGGATGGATTTTAACCATTCGCTCATTCAACCACCAGCACCAGAAGAGAGTTGTAAACCCGTTATAGTGTGTTGATGTTTTTTTTTCTTTTGCTTTCTTCATTTCAACACTCTCTTTACTCTTGCTCCGCCACCCGTAGGAATTGGCAATCGAGGAAAACGCGGAGAAGCACGAAGAGAGCCTCAACACTAAATACACAATTTATTAGATTCAAATTTGCATGCCCAGCGGGGATTAGGCCAGGAAGTAGGATTAATTAAAATGAGGCTAGAGCTAGCTTTGGAACGGTACATTGCTTTGCTTTTGAAGAGCAGCCGGGGCTGTTCGTTCATCTGCTTTCTGACCGCCCTGGGAAGGAATATTAGCCTTGTACTTGCTAGCAGGTCGATAGCAATTTCTACTATCCCAAGGGCAAGGGAATGCGTTTTGATGAATTAAATCCTTTAATAACTAGAAATGGTTATTGTACGATTTAGGTTGGGAAGGTTGAAGGAAAAAAGATGACTGAGCCGATTTAGGATCATTTTTGAATTTCTCAAACCCTGGGTTCTAAAAAGTTTTGTCCTGGCTCAAAACTCATCGATGATTTTTTGCAGAATTTTTAAGTAACGTATGATTTTGAACTTTCAGGTTTGTATGGGAAAATTGGACATTTTGTACTGAAAAATCAACATAATTTTTGATTCTTCTGTGGAATCGAGCCTCAAGGTTTTTGTGACAATTTATTTGTTTTCTAAAGTAAAATTTCCGCTAAACAACTTTGAAGAAGACCGTAACTTCCTATCTTATAAGCCAAAAAGTTGTTACCCGTTTAACATGGGTATGATTCTTGGCATTGAAAAACAATAAATTCAATTGACATCACTGCTAGAGTCTTGGGAAGTATTCCATGACAAGAAGTCATGCAATACCTAGCTAGGCACCAGCATTGATGTCAATTGAATTTATTGTTCTTCAATGCCAAAAAACATACCCATGTTAAACACCTTATAATTTTTGCCTAATAAGATTCGAAGTTACTGTCTTCGACATAGTTGTTTAGCGAAAAATTTTCATTAAAACCATGAGGCTCGATTCCACAGAAGAAACAAAAATGATGATGATTTTCCGTACAAAATGTTCGATTTACCCATACAAACCTGAAAGTTCAAATTCAAACTGTACTTAAAAATTCTGCAAAAAATCATGGATGAGTTTTGAACCAAAACGAAGCTTTTTAGACCCCATGGTTTGAGAAATTCAAAACTGACCCCAATTCGACTCAGTCTAATGTCCCATACGTTTCCATACATTTTATATGAGATCAAGCCAGACACGGCGATTATTTTGAAGGTAGGGACATCATTCAGTTTGGATTGAAAATAAATCAATGAAAAGCACAATCACTTCACAGTGTATTTAATCAAAAAATGAATGAAGCATCTTGTGTAGTTTTTAAATTTCATCCACGATCATACTTCGCAACCTACTGACCCAATTCTACGGAATCAGATACCTGAACCCTCGATCGCTTTTGATTCAAGTTTATCCGGAATACGTAGGTACGGTGCCCACTTTTAGCGCAAATTAAATGGTGGCGCGTTGTACCATTTTTTTTTTCAATAAGCACTTCACGTTCTGCATAATTTGAATGATAATGGCACCTGGAGAGCTCGTCTCGACTCGGCTCAAAAATTAAACCGCCACTTTTAAACGTAAAGGGTATGCAAACAAAGTGTTACAATCGGTGCCATTATTAGCGACGTTTTGCGATCAGCGGCGTGGCTGCAATCAAACGGTGCAAAACTCTGCTGAATGGTCATTGTTTATTCCGTAGATGACGTGATTCGAGATGCGCCCCGGAGGAATTCCGAAAAACAAGCTCCATAAAGAGAGCTTCTTTTATGGAAAGATCCCGTTTGCCGCCGTGGATCCCGGGTATCGAGAAATGCAAATAAGGCGGCAATTATTAACGGATCCGCGGCAAAATGTGTGCGAAGCCCTTCGAAATCTGTCATTATACATGTGAGATGTGTAATTTTAATTTTGCTCAGGAAAAATGTGTGATACGGGTTGCATGCGTAAATATATAGAACATGATTTTGAACGAGTTTTTAAGTGGTTTGATTCGGGGTTTTTCTTGCGATGATTATGCATGCAGGAGGAGGAGCGATTTGAAACGAGCCGTCTTGAAGAAACTTATGAAACATTAAGTTTTTATCGGTTTCAGGTCAAATTTACTAGTTTAATTGCCTTAGCGCAATCAATTTGCCACAAATCCTGAGACCACTACTGGCTATCACAGAAAATGCGCAACAACAATAATTTTATCTTTTTAGAGCGGTTTAAGCAGATCATACAAAATCTTTTTAGAGGCTTACTAGAGTAAGCTTGACAGATGGTTTTTTAAAAAGCGGGACATTTTGAGAAAAAAAGCGGAACACAGCCGAAAAAAGCGAGACACTTTAAAATGTGTTAGAAAAAGTCGTGATATGTATGTTTGTATGTTTTTCATAGATACTCTGGATGCGGTGCTTTTATACTTGAAAATAAAATTTTATAAATCGACAAAGGATGCCTAGCTCAGATGGAAGAACAGCTACAAATCCGATTCAACGTCCATGTTTCTAAACCTAAGAGCAAACATCTAAGAACTTTAAAGGTTTTTGATTAGAGATGTACCGAATAGTGATATTCGGCGAACGGCCGAATACCGAATATTGACATTTTCAACTATTTGGCCAAACGAATTCGGTTGATTATTCTTATTAATTTTCCATAGAAATACAATAGCGATAATTTCATTTTTCTTCTATTTCTTCCATCTTAATGCCCCTTATATTTTAAAGTCGATTATTTCCAATCAGATGTATAATTCATCAGCAGAGGTCGCTTTGATTTCAAAAATTTCACCATTAGCTGAAAGGACCTCAGATGACTTGTAGCTTCTAGGGCGTTTATTACCAACAAAATTGGGTTCTTATGAAATCTGGTATAAAACACATGTCAAAACAGGTACCAAGCAATTTGAAATTTAATCAGACGAATGTCGCATTCTAGCTAGATGTCTTCAGAATAGTAACCAAAAAACGAAGATATTTGACTTTAGGAATACTATATTTTATACCAAACGAATCCACACGGCCAGGTCTGGACAATTTAAAAAAAAAAATGTAAAATACAGAGCATATCTCTACAGAATCTAGGCATTATTCTAAAACATAAAAGAGGAAAAAGAAAGTAAATTACTAGAAAATTTAATGTTTGCATCGAATCACAACAGCAGTGTTAAAATCGTATCTAAGGAAAAACTGATGTTTATATTCAAATTTACTCTAACAAATCGTTTTTGTACGCAAGAACCTAAAATTTTCAAAGAGAAATTTGAGTATTTCTTTAACTTAGCAAATAATCTAAATATACCTTAATATGACTTTTCTCGAATTTTTCTATGGATTTATTGACAAGCCTGGATATATGAAAAAATCTGGAATAAACAATAATTAAAGTATAAAGCTATCTAAAGTGAAATATACACGGGTACACCTTAGATCTTTGACTGAAATCATAAGTTTCTGATGATTTTGTAGCTTTTCCAACATTGCTTTTGGATATTTTATCAATTATCCAACATCAGTTGAAAAATTTGCCAAGTCTGTTAGTGTATAAAATTTGAAAAATAAATATTCGGCCTATTCGGCCTTGGCTCAAATATTCGGTGAGCCGAATATTCGGCTTAACGGTTTTTTGGCGGTATTCGGCCAACCGAATATTCGGTACATCTCTATTTTTGATGCATTTCCGCCAAATGCATCGTTGGATAAAAAAAAAAAATGGTGCGAATAAATCAAAGTTGTAATAATAAATTTGATTGAAACAAAAAAAGTAAATCATGAATGAATATGATCTGCATTACAAGCGATTATTTGTTTTGAAAAATCTCAATATATGTATTTGCGCGATTTTCACCATACTTGCTCTTGAATGTCAATACAAAAAAAAAATTCTTGGATAAAAAGTTCTCATTTTCATTATAATTAATAACGCATGGACAGAATAATTTGTATTACTGTTAAAGTCACATAAAACTCCTTTCGAGGCTAAGAAGGTTCAGTCATGGTGGCCAATCAATTTCAATTTTTGGTTTCCCGTTTTTTTTCTTGGCGTTTTCCCGCATGGTCTCACGAAATTCTCGATTCTCAAAAACAAAAAAATAGTCACAAAAGCTCTATTAAACGGTTTTCTGCCTTTAATAAGCGAATTTATTATAATTTTTCAACTTAACTCAAAATTCATAGCATATTTAACAAGATTTCGATGTTTAAATACTTCATTAAGGCCGGCCCTTATCCTGTGCATTTTCATATCTCGCTGACAAGAAATCCAATTTAAAAATTAATAAGACAATTTAGACCCTCCAAAGCTGTTTGCAAAATGTCCGTTTCGTGAAAATTTTACCTTTAGTAAGAAGTCGATTCCCTTGCCGCCAATGCATTTCAATGTTAACTTATTTTGATGATATTTGATGCATTACCTACAATTTATTCTTGTTTCTTAATGTTTCGAAATTATTAGATATGTTTTACCAGGTTATCTGTAAGTTGGTTCCGAGTGAAGAAAAAAGTTCTAGAAAACAATTTAAATTTTACTTACTTACATAATTTAAATTTTCAATTATTTATAATTTCTGACAACTTTGCTGTACTCGAGTGTTAATTTTTTTTAATTATCAAGAATAAATTTATCCGACGATGTATAGATATCTGGAGGTTCAATAGAAACTTTGATCCCAATCCCGAATTTCCCGGTAGAAGAAAATCTAGTTTAAAAAAGACATCCAATTTTAACTTTGCTCCGCTGTATCTTATTTCTCAGTTAACCAACTTTTAGATTCAAATTTTAATTATTTTTTTCTCATTAATTAGATTATTATATTCGTTGAACGTACTTGGGCTCTTAAGAATCTCAGTTTTTCAGTATATTGGAATGGTTTTTAAGATGATTAGATTGTGCTTTTCGGGTCATATTGATCAGCACAGCTTTGGTAGGTTAAAAAAGCCAAACCAAAATCAAATGGCACATCTTGTACAAATGATTCAAAACAGCGGCAAATATGTAAATTCAAGTCACAAAAAATTATTTTTGGATCTTGTGTACAATCATGTTATTTATTTCAGAAGTTTCGTTCTAAAGTATTGAATAAACTTTGTAAAACCCTACGCTTTTTAAGAAAATTGATAGATTTTCAGGACGTGAACATACAACCATAATAATACAATTTTTTTTTTATTTTTTCCTCCTTAATTTTGAATCTGAAAATATTTCCTTAGTTTGATTCCATGCCGAAAGACAAATGGACGAAATTTGACCAGTTCGAGAGTTTTCTAGAGAAACTCTAGTTGATGTATGTATGTATGTATGAGGACCCATCGGTCTTTTGACCCGAGACAGTACGGGAAGTCTCGATCGCGCATTCAGATATTGTTCATGCTTAACTCATAAACAATAATTGCAGCACAACCAAGGGGTCCGTTACCACTGGCTTGGGACAGGTTTGACTCATCTTACTCCCTTTCAACTGTTCGAAACAAATGAAGAATCCTGCAAAGGTGTCTAAGTAACCTACTCAAGATTCCAAATTTGCCGAGATACTCCGGCTGGCTTGAACCCACAATCCATTGTATATCAATTTTCTGGTCGTTTGATGACCTGTTCAATTCCCCCGCGAATCCCCAATGGCAGAGTTAAGCAGTTATGAAAATATGAATGTAATTTGAAAAAAAGTTACACTTTTTAAACATCTTACCATTTGAAAAGGATTCTAGAATTTCTTCAATTACACAAAAGAAACACTCTGTCTCATGGAACAGCTGACAGAATTCCGGGAAGGTTGAAATTTGCATGGTTTGGACGTTGTACATGTGGTTGTACCAGTTGATGCTTGGTTTGAACTTTCACTATCCACTATTTCACCAATTTTACACTTTTTCGGTATCAAATTTGGCAGGAGCAAAAAATTTGCTACTCCACAACCGGTCAAACAACCACTCAAGCTTTCACAGATGAATCCGGCAAAAACAGATTTAAAAGACCTGGTGTATCTTTTTGTTCCCCAACCAGTATGATTATTCTTATACTATCCGGTAACCACTTTTGAGAAAAATATCGACAATTTCACGACTAAAACTGATTAAAAAAAAAGAATAGTTTTCTAGAGAAACTCTAGATTCATCAATTTAAAGTACTTATTTTTTTCTGAACCGTTTCATTATTTGAAGATTCTCTGAAGTAAAGACGAATCTCTGACTTCACTTCATATCCAGATATAAACCCATACTCGAAAATCTACTTTATAATGCTTTAACTAGAGTGGTTTCTGGAGTCTGGAGTCAAATTTTGAATAAGACAACAGAAAAGGAGTCATTCATATTACCTTTAAAATATTTTAGACATAACTCCGTCAATATGCATCCGAAAAAGACATATATTCGTACACGGGTGTTCTTTTTGAAGGTCAATCAATTTCTTATTTTAAATTTCCGTTTGGTAAACACGCAAATAGGTCGCTTGCAAATTCTGTTTAGTATTGAGATTTTTTTACGTGAAAATGCGTCCCAATTACCAACCAAACACAAAATCATCAGCTTTAAAATTAAAAGCGATAAAATAAGATAATAAAATGCTCCTTAGTTTTGAGCTGTTTATACACCTATGTGTAACTTGTAATTCATAAGTTGATGTTCGGAATATAGGCAAAACATTTCGTTACTTAAACAAAAAGAAGATGCAAGCTAAACGAGAGTTGACATATTATAATGACCGCAAAAAATTCAAACGGAACAATCTCGTATTTCTACCAGCTTTTTCTCGGTAAAAACTGGACTAAAGTCTACAATTTTACCATTTTTGAGTTAATTTTACATATTTTTTCAGTTATTCCCGATTTCTTGGAGGAGTTCCCAACTATTTTTCGGCATTTTCCCGGTGAATTTTAAATCCCGCCTTTTTTCTCACATTTCCCGGCTTTGCCGAATGAGTGGCCATCCTAGTGAATCATTTAGCGGTCTTCCACTAGCACTACCCAGAATTAAATCTTTTTGGCAATATTTTTTAGTTTACTGAATAGCAAGTTGCCGTCGAGGAGCTCATCGACGCACACCCTTTTTAAACACTAAGTTGTTATCCAAAGCGTTAATCAACGATTGTAATTATGTGATACTTAAAAAAACGTTATTTTGGAGAAGAAAATGCTTTTGAAACTATTTCGCTGATTTCTACAAGGTTCGGAAATAGGAAAACAACGTTAGTTAAATTGCGTGTCACATAAGTACGAAAGTACGGAAGTACGGAAAAAACAAAAACTTGCAAAATATTATAACAAAAGAAATATTTTTGAATTATGTACATTGAATTTAATTAAACTTAAAAAAACTTAACCCATAATATTTGTTGGATATGAGTTGGATGATGAGTTCGACAAATGAAACCCATTTTTAATACAATCATGAAGGATGCAATGAAATATATATTATATTTCATTCTAAATTAAATCAAGTAGAAGCTCCTGATATGTAAAGATAACATGATGTGAATTCTTGACAAATCATAATTTTTTCATGAGGTTCATTAGGTTACGTGATATGTAGGACGAAACATATTCTCAGCGCTCCAACGAAATTCTTAAATGTGACTTGCGTCGCAATATTTATTAAAAATATATTCATAGAAATTAGTAATGAAATAAAAAGCAGGCAACCTGTGTGTTGTGAAGTTTAGATATAGCAATTAAATCAAATGAAATCAGAAAAAAGTTGAAAACTTTATTAACAAAAAAGCGAGGCCAGAATTTTTTCAGCACGTATCCGGGCTAGACAAATCCAAACAAATCCGGACAATTTAACCATAAAATCTAGCAAAATCTGGACATATGATTTCAAAATTTTCCGGGCAATATTCGGCCAAAATTGGTAAAAATCCAGGAACTACTCAACAAAAATCTAGCAAAAAAAATTAAATTTATTTTTATCAAAACTTATCAGCAGCTTTCAAATTGTTTTTTAAACTTCCGAAAATACTTTCATGATTATTTGTATAAAAATTGCTCGAAAAATTTCGTTTTGGACGCATGAATAAAAAGGAAATTGAAAACAGTTTTTTTCGTTCGATTTGCAAATAAGGTTAATGAACCCGGGTAAAATCCGGACAATCTGGTTAATTCCATACAAAATAAACGTAGTCTATGAAAATCTTGATAAACCAACAAATTTTTATACAACAAAGTATCTTTTTTTTAAGTACAATATGTATAAAAGACGGAAAAATACTCATTTGAGATTCCGGTCGAACTAGTATAAATTGGCGAGACTTTCGTTTGACGCCTACCATCAAAATCCACTTTCATCGACGCAGAACGCCAGTTTGCTTGGAACTGCAAACCTTGAGCACATCATGAATGTTGTTAGCACAAACCACTCTATTGCCTTTTTTCATAATGGCAGGATGCCAAATCTGGCCAAAACAGCACAGATAAGTCATGTTACTTCAGGAAAGGCTGCTAACGCTTTTGAAGACACTCTTTTACGGGAAGTTCCTGATTGACGGTCCCGACTGCAACGAAAATGTCGCTTTACAAGCCTCAGGTACAGATAGCTTCCCAAACGAGATATTTCTTGGCAAACTTTGAAAATTTAATATGCTTGAAAATGTCTTTGACCTTTGTTCCGGATTGGGCAAGAAAAATCACTGTATTTCTGACAGCAATAGCTTCAAAACTAAAATATATTAGATTATTAATTAATTTAGGGTCGGACCGAGGATTTACAGTGTATACGTACATTTTAGTGTTTTTCTGGCTATTGTAAATATTTTGTCGTACTGTTAGTGAGCAAACCCTTGTTCAGCTGCAGCAGTTGAGTATCTATCGAAATACAACAGTTGATTGCAAGCACTATAACGACAGAATCCAGAGTTCTTACCAGTTGGGGAAAGATGTTTATAAATTTACACCTAACTGACACTACAAATCTTCCACGTCTAAGCCCTAATATTAAGATAGAAAAGCTTAATAATATGGTTCCATGTTATGGTAATAAATTCTTACAACTTCGAACTACAATTCACTGACTTCCTCTTGAGTACAACTGATCATAAACTCGTTAGCTACTTTTTATGCTCCTGTTGACAGTTGTATATGCTATTCGAAGATCCGCCGCGCTGACATTTCCAATTCGTGGTGAGATCGCTCGGAACTCACGTCTCGCTCATTACGCATGTTCAGTGGTCCGCAACAACCTTTCTCCATCAGGTTGCTGTATAAAACTCTTGCCCCGAAAGCTGTCTGCAGTCTGCCTTGGAGTGGGTTTCGCCGTCCATTACCATGGAATCAAACTTTGTCAACAAAGCTTCCGAAATGTTGTTTTTGCCTTGGGGTTTTGCTTTAGATTGCGATGAGCAGTCACCACGTTCTTATATGTCGATAGTTCGGATCGTTTTAGGCTTCATGCACGGTTGTAAACGATATTCCCAACTTATTGGAGACATCTCAAACGGAGAGATTGGAGTTTCGCTTGAAAGTGCTAGCCAATTTTCTGTTCGTCACTGCGGCTCTCGGATTTCGATTCCCCCCAGATCCTGGCTTCCTAGTTGTTGAAATACGTTCCCAGAACACTTCTATTACTTTGGTGACTGTTCAGGATCTCCCCTGACGGATTCAGCGATAGCCTCAGTTATTTCTCGTAGGAATTAAACACACTCATTCCAAAACATTAACAAACTTAGTGGACTGTATTTTTGCGACATTACGACTTAGAACTAATTTCCAATTGCTTAACCACACAAACTATGGCCACTTAGGCCTCTGACATGGTCCCAAGGACCGCTTACTCTGTGTCTTACTCTGATGATTTCTGGTCGGGAAAAGAGATCAAACCACGGACCAACTGTGGCTCGACCCTGGTAGGATCATCTTCGGTACCGATGATACCCGATGTATTTGGCGCGCATAATTGCCGTTAAAGCCACCAGCATGGCGATGCTTTTACTAGGTCCTTTTTTAAGCTTAGGGTGGTTCAACTAGATCTTCTCGTTCCAGAACAGCGACGGTTGATTTTGCCACATTCAACGATTTTGCTATTTCTGCGTGCGTGTAGTTTGGATTTTCACGACGCATGTATAAAATTCTGATTCATAGCTCCTCTTGTTGTGCCATTTTGAAAACTAAAGACAAAATGTCGAAAGCCAAATAGAAGAATAATTCTACACACAGACACCTACAAAATTAGGCGTGATCTTAACACCCTTTAATGCACAGCAATATGAAATTGTTCATAGCTGGAAACGAATGAAAAATATTCTTTCTAGCCTCCCGGTGAGATTTAAAATTAAAGTGTTTAAGCTCATTTATACTCCACTAGCTAGTTGAATCCGTCCTCTAGTTAAGCGGGATTTGTTTAAAGAAACTGAAAAAAAAAATCCACGACTGACATGCAGCCATCCAGCTTGTTTCGATCTGGTTGACGTTTACATGGTTCAGTGATGCGTTTATATGTAAATCAGACGTCCCAGCATGAGTAGGAAAAAAACGCTGTTCGGCGTTTGTTTATTTGCTTTGTAATGATTAATCTTCTCAAAAGCATCCTACACACTGTGTGTTAGATGTGTTATGACATCATGCTTCAATGTGTAGCTATTTTGTTTTGAATATATTTTGCCTTTAATGTCATTTCAGTTTTTCTATTAAAACAATATTTTTCAAAAAATTTAAAATTATTTTTAAACTATCGCCAACTTTTATCACATAAAAATGTATTATTACGTAAGTATCCCGCCCTTGCCATCAAGCTTAAAATACCCGAGATAAATAATCTTATTCCTTGAATTAAGGATAATAAGTAACAACATAAAAAATGTCTGCTCCGAACTCATTCCGAAACAGTTTGATGTGACACAATTACTTTGATTTATAGCGCACTGAGATTAAAGTACAAGTGCATCATTAAAATTCATATCCAACGACAGTACCGCCTCCTTCTTCACATCTGTATGTGATGATGTCAGTTTCGAAAAGCTGTGCTGTTCATCTGTATCAATCAAAGCGGTTGCCTTTGCTCGAATTATAGTCTGAAACGAATCGATCATCGTCAAGCGACCAAACGACCGAGAGGTGCCACAGAATATAATCACAGTAAATCGAAAGAACTGGTATAAAAATAAACAAAATCAATTGGAGGTAGTGTTTGTATCAGATTTGATGGTTTACTTAAACTCGGTCAAAATACACTTCGAAGTGCAATCGGGGGCCAAATTTAAATGCTTCTTCGGCTGTCGTCGATTCGATTGGATTGGAATCCCTCGATCGCTGTTGCTCTGTCTGCCAGAAAATTGCCCGGTCAGTGACCTTTCCCACGGGACTTTGGAATGACCCTTTACGTTTGTTTGTTGATTTTTATATTTACTTTAAGAGGGCAGAGTTTCTTGGCCGGAAACTGAGGAAAACATTAAATTTGGTCATGCTGTCAACGCTGTTAATCAATGGTTTTAAAATTGAAAAATTCGAATTTTATCTTGGTTATAAAAAAAACGAGAAAAAAAACTATTGCCAATGCGAACTTATCTATATAATCCGTTTTTTTTTTCTGTAAAGAACAACACTCAAAATGTGATCCAGCAATCTAGCTGCATCAAAAATTACCTCAACGTCAAAGCAATCGAAAGATTCCCTTTAATTCAACCACGGTAAATGAAAAGTTCAGATACCGGTATTTCGATAGCAACTTGTTATCGAGTGCTTGAGTGAAATTTGTTACGGTGTAATTATAATTTTTTTTTTCGAAATTTCGTGAAAAATTTGAAACATGCCATTTTATCCGGTGAGGTGTCGAGATTCCTGGTTTTTCCTGGTTCCCCGGTTACGCTATGAAATTCTCAAAGTTTTTCCCGGTTAATCCGTAGAAAAAGCTTACAATTCGTACATTTCGAGCATCGATACGTAGATCTGACCACGCCTTAAGCAAAACTTAGACGATTTTCGCTGGTTGTTCGTAAAATTTTGATCAGAGTAGACGTTCGCGTATTTTATATCAATTTCAATCGGGCTGAACTTGACTTACTTTATGGCTTTTTTTTTCTTCATTTGCCAAGCACTGAAAATAAATCAAATTATTTATCTTCGGATACTTATTCAGAATATTTTTTGACTACACAATTCGCGTGATGTGAGACTGGCTGATTTGGAAACAAATTTTAAATACTTTTGACTAAACTTTTTTCACGACACGCTGATTTATTAATTTAAAAAAAAAAAACGGCGGCAAAAGTCAGTCTTATAATGCTACGTTAAACAGTTAAATAGTAGCGTACTTTCAATTTTAAATCTAAGCGTCTTAGGATTTGCTTCATATAGTGTGTCCTATTATGTCTAAGCAGGATTTTTATACAACCCTGCTCATTTCGAATAACGTTTAAACAGCTGATTTCTGCTGAGTGTTGTTGTTTACAGTGCAATGTAAAACTCTGTGTACCTAATGTTCGTGAAAATCAATACCACTTTCCCGGAAAAATTGAAGAAGTAAAGTCTGCTTCATTTAATATTGGAACAAATTCTTTTGCTCATTGTGGCGCTCCTAGTGGACGGATTTGGAAACTTTTTTCACCCACGTGTCGGGAAATTCATTACCTTTCACCATGTATTTATGTCATAACACCAAACGATAGCATTTTGTAAACAACCGCCATGGAAGCCGAACGGAGAGATCAAATTGTGCACAGTTTTCTTGAAAATCCATTGTTGTCGGCATCGAAGCTAGCTAAACAGCTTAAAATGCCCAGAAATATCGTATGGCGTGTTATCAAGCAGTACAAGAAAACATTGACGACGGCTCGGAAGCCGCATTTGAAGCGTCGGAGTGGAACTGTCGACCGGAAACTGCGTGGGAAAGTCATCAAGGCCGTCAAGAGGAATCCCAATCTTTCAGACCGCGATTTGGCCAATAAGTTCCAGGCCGCTCACAGTACGGTGCGACGAATTCGTCTCCGGGAAGGAATAAGGTCATTCCGAGCCAGCAAACAGCCAAAACGCTGAAGCAGAACAATGTGGCCAGAATCCGTGCTCGAAAGCTGTACGACCAAGTGCTGACCAAGTTCGACGGATGTAAAGTCTGCTTCATTTAATATTGGAACACAAACAATTGCGTGTAGTTCAGTCATTTATTAACGAATTCGTAATTTGTTTTTCATACAAATGTAGCATTTTCTTTACTCTTTCATAAAAAAAAACTAAAAAAATTATTCATTGCTGTTTCGAAGAAATTCTCGTACTCGTACTCGTAAGAAAATTGTGCACAATTTGATCTCTCCGTTCGGCTTCCATGGCGGTTGTTTACAAAATGCTATCGTTATGACGTTATGGTGTTATGACATAAATACATGGTGAAAGGTAATGAATTTTCCGACACGTGGGTGAAAAAAGTTTCCAAATCCGTCCACTAGAAGCGCCACAATGAGCAAAAGAATTTGTTCCAATATTAAATGAAGCAGACTTTAAGCAATGGAGCGGTCCAAAATGCGATTCGCAAGTGGGGAAAGGAAAGCAGCTTGGTGGACAAAAAAAACTCATGGAGCTACTGTGTTTTTCTTCGCGTATTTTTCGTCTATCTATACACGCAAAATAATTTGGAAATTTATTCTAAAGTCTAACGAAATGGCTTCTAAAATCAATTGAGAAAATTTCTCAAACGTTTGGTTGTAAATTCTTATAAGAAAAAGAGCTGCGTCAATTGTCTTGATGAGCTTTGTTTGAGTTGTGAACATTGGGTTTTTTTTCTTTATTCCGTGTTTTTTTTCGGAACCTTCTCAACGTACTGATGCTGATATTTTAACACCCGTGTAGTAAATGAATGGTAAATGAAAAAAAAAATCACCTCGAACAGGGATTGAACTCGAGCCTACTGATTACCTCTCCGACATCTAACCAATAGGCCAAACTGTCAGATGAAACAAATCTAGCTGTAGCTCTATTAATCAGATGCCTTCTCTGAGTGAAATTCGCTGCTATAGATTCCACGGCAGAAAACGCTCATCGTGCCCCGATTAATATTGCTTATACTGCCCCAGTGGGGGTTCTAATTATGCCCTTACAGTGACTGATTTTTAGCTTTCGGCAAAAAAAAAATAAAATGCATTTTGAAACGTTTTTATCTACTTTTTCAAGTATAATCCAGCTGGGCAATAGACTTTTTTAGTGTCTGAACACGAAACAATGATGTAATTTACATATTACAGCTGTTTTATATGGTTAAATAAGCGTCTTCCTTAAGGTGGCCATAATGCCCTTATCTCCCAAAATTCGTTTGAATGAAGTTACTATCTAAACAAGTTGAAATAATTCGTCATACGTTCTTCAAGATTATTCATAATATTATTTTATAACCAAAAAAACAAAACTGCCATCGCAAGACGTTCGACACAACAACAATTTTTTCACAAGCACCGCGAGATGACCTTACCGATACAATCAGCTAATAAGTGTCATAAATATGCCATAAATTATCGCGACACTTGTTGTTGATGTTGCCCGCTACTCGCTGCTACTGCTGCTGCTCATTTGATTCACTAAAAAACACGTTCGCTCTTGATTGAACAATTGACATCATCCTTAAAGCATTCGGAAAGCCTGAATTCCGAACGGTGATGAACTAACAGCGAACTAACTGGTATCGGCACTCTGGTTCGGGCCAATAATGTTACCACTGAGTACAATGAAATTGTGGTTTATTGAAACAAATTTAGAAAAAAAGATACAAATGTTTGATCTAAGACTAGGCGACCAAAAAAAGTCATTTCATTACAAAGTTGATGACTGTCCCATTAATTGGTTTAATAGAAGTGCAGTTATCTTATTATTATTGAAAGTTAAAAATAACCCCTTAAGACTTCAAATTGTTTTACGCTCTTTTCCCGTGGTTTGGTGTCATGTTTGTGGAAGAAAACACCGGCAAATAATGTTGTTAATGAATTTTGCTGAGAGGTGTTTCCGTAGGAGTGACTGATTAGGTTTTCACCTTCCGTTGGCACTTTGTAACAGGAATCCGGAGCTCAGAATGTGGGAAAATCTTTTGTTTGTCAGCGTGAAAATCTTGAATGAATCGAGCAAAACAAAAGCCGTAACTGATCCGATTCATGTACCAAGCTGAAAGTACGAAAACAACCGGGAATCAGTGCCGCGTGAATTGGCATAAATGCTCGGGTACCGTTAGATTGGCAGAAGTGAAGTTTGAAAACCAGAAGCAGACTGTATCGCATCTTCAGAATTCCATATGATTCCAAAATGACGTTGTTGGATTACGAATCAACAAATTAGGTTCATGACAACTTAGGAAATATACGATTTTATTTGCGGAAGAAATTGAGGAAAAATGTGACTGCTTTTTGCGTGCGACAGTTGATCTTGTTGAAGAAATGCCTCCGATTTTTTTTTCTTGAATCAGGCAAAAGGTTTTTTGGGAACATATGCTACCATTTGTTTAAAGAACCCAAAATATACGTGATTCGAGCAATAAAATGCAAACTAATTATAGCAAACCAGCAAACAAGCTAGCTTCCTTCGGCGTTTCGCCATTGGACGCCACACCTTTAAACCAGCGAACGAGCATCATTAATGGGAAAGCAATGAAAAACCTTAACGCTACGCTAGCTAGCCAACTAGGCAGTAATCAAAAAATCATTAAAGTCCAGCATAAATCCGCGCGCGGGGAGGACACATCGGGAAACGCGAAAATGATCACCGACGACTACGAGACGCCCCAAAAACCGTAGCAGGATAGACGTAAATTTTCGCGTCAAGTCATGGTAATTTGACGGGGGCTGTCATCGCTAATTCCTTCCCAAAAAACCACATAAGAGAGACGTTTAACCTCCTGGTTAATGGGGCTGGTTTGGAACATTTAATCTACATAGCTGCGGGAGGAAGTATCGTTAACAAATTACACTTTGATAGAAAATACTTGTATCCCCTTCCTCTCGGGGAGCACAAGCGTCAACCAGTTTTTTTTTTGATCAGGAAAATTGGTTGATTGGTGCGTAACTCGTACTCAGATTAGATAGTGACTACCTAGTGACAAATTGAAAACTTAAGAAGATTTGAACATGTTTTGAACGTTCCAAATATAGTAGCTTTATCTCAGATTTAAGATAAGTTTATTTTTACGATAAGATTGTGAGTACACATTCCAGAACTGAAAGATATACCTATCATTGGTTTTCTAGATTCCTTTTGGCTCAAAATAGCACAACGTGATAGTAAATATATTGCAATTTTATTTTATTCTGTTACACCATTACTTATTTCAGGTTAAGGATGCTGTCCTTTTTTAAAGTTAACATAATTTACAAATCTAATGATTTTTTGACTAAAAACTTCCTTGTCAAGTCAAGTCTTTTAAAACATTAGACTCAATCTAGCTTGACATCAATAAGTTTGCAAACTATTTTTTTTTTTGGGAAATCGATTGTGAAACTTAAACGTGGTTGAATATTTTTTTACATAATACATATAAAAAATCCAGCCACATAACTTAAAACAAAAATATGGCAGAACTCGCAAAAGTTCTTACTGAATTTCATGGAACTTAGGCACCATCAAGTTTAACCATAAAACAATAAAGTATTGAAGCTTGCTTCATTTAGAATTGGAACAAGCTTTATTGTGGCGCTCCTGGTGGACGGATTTGGAAGTTCTTGGCACCCACATGTCGAGAATTTTGTCAGCTTCATGTATGTATTTTTGACATTCCGCAAATCCACTGTACTTTGCAAACAATCAACATGGAAGCCGAAAGAAGGGAAAGAATTCTGCACAGTTTTTGGAAAATCCATTATGGACTGCACCTAGGCTAGCTAAACAGCTGAAACTGCCCACGAATAGGATATAATATAAGGATACATTGACGACGATTCGGAAGTCTCAAGCCAATCGTCGGAGTGGAACTGTCGACCAATTCGTATCGAGCTAGCAAACAGCCAAATCGGACCATAATACAGAAAAGTGTGGCCAAAATCCGCGCTCGGAAGCTATACGACCAGGTACTGACAAAGTTTCACGGGTGTCTTCTGATGGACGATGAAATCTATGTCGAGGCTGACTTCGGGCAAATCCCAGGTCAAAAATTCTTCTTGGCTACGGCTTGAAGGGATGTTCCAGCCAAATCAAAATTTGTTTTTGCCGACAAATTTGCACGAAAATTTATGATTTGGCAGGGCACTTGCAGCTCAGGTTACAAATAACACAATGGCGTCAGAACTATACTAAAAAAAGTGTCTTCAAAAATGAATTTCACCGTTCATTCGATCCCACGACATCTCGTGATGTTTTGGCCAGTTTTGGCTAGCTGTCATTACAGCAAAAACGTTCAATAATGGTATGCAGAGAAAGGGGTCCTATTTGTTCCGAAAAACTTTAACCAATCTACCAACTGCCCCCAGTTCCGCCTTACTAAGAAATAGTGGGCAATCAAGGCAAAGGGAAAGGTTGTCAAAGACATCAAGCAGATGAAGACCTGGTGGAAAAGGACAGCTAAAACGACGAACGAAGGTGTTTGCGGCTTAATGAGCCGTGTTTCGGGAAAAAATCGAGAACTCCTTCTAAACCGTGAAAAATAATTTTATCCGTATTTTTTTTTTAAAGTATGAAGAAAATGCTAAATTTGTATGAAAAAAGATCAGAAATCTAATAATAAATTATTGAAATACAGGCAATTGTTTTTGTTCCAATTCAAAATTTATAGTTTTAGAAACCTCGTAATGTAACTCAAATATCTCAGCCGCAGCGCTAATGTATTTAAACCACAATAATCGGCATGAAATTGACTTTTTGTGAAAATCTTTCGTTGCAAAGTTGCAACGTTGAAGTTAAAATTGACAAAAAGTTAAAAAAAAAACAGAAACTTTTGAAAATTTGTCAAAAATTCTGTGATTTATATTCTGAAATTCTAAAGATGCCAAATTACGTCAACTTTCCAATCCACTTTTCCACAATCCAACTTTTCAAAATTTATCTACTGAGACTGAAACAATTTTGACGGTTCATTAATTGAAAAGGACGGTTTTACACCACTTTTTTACATTTTTGTGACATGATCCTGAATTTTTTTTTTAAACATTCATGTGCGACGTATAGCTTCTAACATTAGTGCTTGGACACTAAGTGAAACTTTTTTGAGCATTTATGATTTTTTCGGATTTTTTTTCTTAGACTTTGAATAAAGGAAAACTGAAATGTTGTAACTGAATACTGTCTGAATTACACTACAAGATTTCTGAAAGTTTCTTTGAATTTTAGACAAATCGGTTGAGAAACAAGAGAGATATAGCGATTTTAGCCAGGAGCGACAAATTGACACTTCAGGACGGGTATAAATTTCTGGGACGGATGAGAGTTAAATAGTGAGTTTCGAAAAATTCAACGTCAATCATAATGAAATTAAAAAAAAATTCATGAGATTTTCAAAAAAAAAGTAGGCATAATGAAAGATTTTGATATGATGAGACTAATAATTTTATTAGAAATACTCCCAATTTTCAATATGGCGGGCTCTACGTACGCAAAATATCCAAGAACTCTAAGATTTGAATTTTTTTTTGTAAATCGTGCGTTTATTCTTCTAAATATGGTAAAACAAAATTCACAAAGTGACCCCCTTTAGATTATTTAAACAATGTATGGTCAAGATTTTCACCAAAATTGCCTTATTTTGAAGCTGGCGGACACCAGAAAATTTGTTTATTTTAAGAAAGTTTCACATCATGGATCAGCCCGTGTACATTGAAGAAAAAAATGTTTACATACCATCTGGAGTTTTAAACAATTAAAAGCCTTGTGGTCCGCGGACCAAATGTTTTTTGACTATCAAGAACCCCCAAATTTATGCTAATACTGTTTGCTTCCAATGTTCCATGATGTGAAAGTTTCTCTAAAAAAAAAATACACATTTTCTGGTAATGCGAATTTTCATCAGAAAATACATTTTCTTATAACTGATAGCTTCAAAATAAGGCTGCCCAAAATGAAAATTTTGGTCACCCATGATTTAATGGTGGTTTTTAAAAATCAATGTTTTTGAATCAAAGGAATCGAAAGATTCCTTTTCAGTTAACCATGGTATACCGCGGTTGAATTGAAACAAATCTTTCGTAGAATTATTCAACTTTCAGTAGAATTATCCAACAAAGTAGCCTAACAATACATATAAAGGTCAATGTTTTTATCATACATTGAAGGGGTGTTTTTCTGATTATCTATTCAGAGTAGGATGGGGTAAAAGTACGCTCTTAGTGGTATACTATTTTTATAAAATTTTCAAGTTGTTTTTCTTAAAAACATGCACAGCATTTGATTTTGTAGACTTTTTTCTCTCTTTTGGAAAATTACGCAGAAAATCTATTGAAAATGTTAGTGACCTTATTTTCAATTTTAGAATTTTAATTTTTGGTTTCTCTGTTATTGATAGGTTATCAAAAATATGGATGATAAAATGTTTCAACTATTAACTTACTGCCGGAACAAATATCAAATTCTTACTTTGTGTGTTTCCTTTATTTAAAGAAGAAAAAAACCAAACAGGTAGTTTATATCAGATTGATCACAGCGATAGTGTTTTTTTTATATTTTTGCTTGGGCAGTTCAGAAACGAATTTTTTTAGTCATTCTGAAGTCAAATTGTCTCCCTCTAATTGAGAATTGAGCAGTCTGTTTAGATTTAAAAGAATGTTATTTCTTTATTGAATTTCCTACTTTTTATGGAAAAAAGCGATAATATAGAATGAGATTAGAATCATTGTTTTCAGACGATTACCTTAAATCTATGCCACCGAAATGAATCATTTCCAATTATAGTCATTTAAGAACCAGTCCATAGAACGATCACTCGCCCTATTATTAAAGCTCGGTATAAAAAATGTTCAGATTTTGTTGTAAAAATGCAACACTATGAGACAACAAGTTGAAATTTTTGAACGACTTTTCAAACTGTTTCACTTTGAAAGACTTCTTATCTATGCTACAGCGCACTTCACAATACTGTTCATCTTCGTTGTTATAATTAGCTGGATTCGACGATTTTTCAAGTCTTTTACTGGGAAAACTTTTTTAAATTTTGACCAGTCATGACAAGCTAATTTTTTTTCGAATAAACGTACTTTCCATGTTTGAACCAACATAACACTAAAACTAGAGCTCATATCTAAAAACTAACACCAGATTCAAATCCTGGACGACAAATTACTTGAAAGTCATTTATAAGCCATTACTGAAAGCCTCATGTGTAATAGGTTTTAGCAGCTAAAAAAATTTTATTTTAAGGCGGTGTATAAAATTTTTTTTAGCCCCCTTAACCGAGTACCACCTCAACCCCACAACCCCACCATCATGGTCTAGGATTACCTATAAAAAGTCAAAAATGCTTTTTAGGATGAAGTTTACAAGAGGTTAAAATCCACCATCACTTACAACCTCCTTCCTAATATGCTTCCATAATAATACAGTCGTTTTGAGGGCGGCTTGAGGAAAGGATGTTTACATCTGAGGCATTTGAAGCCCAAGGGGTGAAAGTGCATTAAATGAACATCTAAAAAAATACTTTGTTTAGTATCCAAACCAGAGGTTTTAAAAAAATGTAAAATAATGGTGTAAAAAATAAAGTTTTAGAGATACGAAAGCCATAATCGTGGTAAAACGTCTATAATAAATTAAAAAAAAAATTAATCATTCCAAGCAACTCATAGGATGCAGTACAGCTGAAAAAGTTAATTCTTTTTGATGATACTAAATTTGGAAATTAATTTGCAAATACGGCTACAGTCTTCTTTGCAGCACTGTCATAATCGAAATCTGCCTTTATGTTTTGTGCTAAGCCTACTATAAAGCCACCTAATACTTAAGTGTGCAATTTTTATGCTCGACTCGCCTATTAAATGAAATAAGGGTGATACGGTCAAAATTTGGTCAAGGGAAAACGCGTGTAAATCGGTAAAATCGTTTATTTAACACTAGAAGGACCGGCAAATTGAATATACCTATTCGGACCGTGACCAGTCAAAATGACTGGTAAAGGGGAAATTTTTTCTATCAAAATATTTTTAAATTTTTTCTTTTGAAATTATTTTGTTATTAATTCGATAACATTTTTGTTATGAAATTGAAATATTTTTTCACCATGGGTGCCCGGAATCACCTCAGTTTGGCATAGTTGACGAATGCGTATATGTCATAAAATGAATATGTCAAATAATTACCAAAAAATTGAAACACATTATCAATCTAATAATAAAAACATGTTAGATGGCTATGGTTATTGACCATGGGTGCACGGTTTCACTTCAGTTTTGTTTTAGTAGATGTTTTCTAGCATCCATCGCTCTGAAGTTTTTCAACACGTTGCCTATAAATTATACCTGATATTGTTGGTTTTGAAGCATATTTTCTATATAAGTAGAGCAATTTACCATGGGTGCACGGATTCACCGCCATTCATCTAAAATCAATTTTTTTTTGCATGTTAAAGGTAAAGAATAAAGACTTTTAAAGATTCAAATGAAAATTTGTGTTATATACATGGTTTTTCACTATGGGTGCACGGATTCACCGCGTTTTAATCAAATATTGGACTTTTTGCAATTTTTTTTAAAAAGCATTATTACAAATCTTAACTAAACCAATGTCGAAATAATGTCTTTTATGTGAAGACATAATTATTTAAATAACGATTTTTATTTTAAGCTCCGTTTTTTCATTCCTGGAAAAGAAATATTTCAATTATATCTTGAAATAATAAATTTATTTATTTATTATTAAAAAACAAGTTTTTGCCATCGTATATTTATCTGATAAGATCTGATCAACATCCAAGAAATTGGAAAACGGTTATCATCAATCGAGTGAATTTTAGGAATTATATGCATCAAGTTATGTCGTGCGACGGAAAACAGTGGAAATAAAAATAATGAATCAACATGGTCAAATGTACACATTGATTTGTTTTTCCTTAAAAGTTTTTCGATTGACTAATGTTGCATTTCAAATACCTATCATATCTAACTCAAAAATATTCTGTGTTCTGAAGCAAGTTGAAAACTATTTATTTCTATATAATTAACAACGGCAAATTTACAGCCATTCCGTACACCCATGTTGAACAATCTTAGCGCCAATGTGGTCTATCAGATAGACTGGCGTGAGTCTAGTCTAGGTATGCCAAGTGTACTGGGTTCGATTCCCGGTATCGGCAAGAAAACTCTAGGGTTCAAACCCCGTAAGTTGCCGACAGGTAAGATGTGTTTTCTCTTATAATAAGAATGTTCAATCAGTTGCCAGCTTTATACACGGGTGCCGGAATACCTGTAAGGGAACTTGAATTGGAAATTTGTCGAACCTAATAATCTAAGAATGCATGTGAATACATACTTGGGCAGAAACTGCGGTGAATCCGTGCACCCATGGTGGATAACCAACGTATGAAGAATAATTAAATATAAAAAAAATCATTTAAATTGTTCAGTTTCATAGACATAAGGTCTTCTAATTTGAATAAATAAGTACACAATTCATAATTATTTTACTCATACTAGTTCAGTATAAAACATATTTATCACCTAAAATAACTCGATTACTCGAATGGACATGTATTAAAACTAACATAACTTTTACAAATCTTGATGAAATTTCGCCAAATTTTGACAGAAAGTTCGATTATAGTTAAGCAACAAAACAGACCAAAAAAATTGGGAGTCAAGTGCTTGAAGCGCTACACAGCGGTCGATCCGAGAACTTTTTCTACAAATTTCCATGACTTCGCATCAAAAATCAATAATTTCATAGCTAATGACACACTCCTGCCCACCATAAATCAACTAAGGCTCTTTGTCTTGAATGTAGATTGCAAATAAAACCAAAAGCAAGCGAAAAAAATTTATCTTGTTTGAGTTATAGGTTTGTGAATTTTACCAGTCATTTTGACTGGTCACGGTCCGAGTGTCCATGGCGAAAAATTTCTCGCTTATTAAAAGAGCTAGAAAAATAAAAAATACACAGTTTTGTAGAGATTCAAAATTCATGAAAAGTCATATTTTTTGCGAATTTTTAGAGCGTAGTGTTTAAAAGATATTCAACAAACAAAGTGTCCCACCAGTCATTTTGACTGGTGCGGTCTTTCTAGTGTTAAAAATCAAATTAAATTCCTTTTTCAAGTTTAATTAGTATAAAATTCAGGAAAAATATTTAGTTAGGCTTCCGCTTTTCTAAATCCGAATTGCCGGGCCTTACGCTAACCCCTAACATCAGATTTTGTACAGCCACCTTGTCCACCTTCTTCGCCGCAGAAAGCCAGTTTGCCTTGAACTGCTGCTCGTCCTTAGCAGTTTTTTTGGTCTTCTTTAGGTTCCGCTTGACAATAGCCCAGTATTTCTCAATTGGGCGGAGCTCTAGCGTGTTGGGAGGGTTCTTGTCCTTGGGAAACCCCTGCACGTTGTTGGCGGCGTACCACTCCATGGCCTTTTTACCGTAATGGCAAGATGCCAAATCCGGCCAAAACAGTACGGAACAACCGTGTTTCTTCAGGAAAGGCAGCAGACGTTTATTCAAACACTCTTTCACGTAAATTTCTTGGTTGACAGTCCGGGAAGCTATGAAAATGCTGCTTTTCAAGCCACAGCTACAGATGGCTTGCCAAACCAGATATTTCTTCGCGAACTTTGACAGTTTCATGTGCTTGAAAATATCTGCTACCTTTCCCCTTCCTTTTGCCGTATTAAACTCCTGTCCCGGAAGCTGCTTGTAGTCGGCTTTGACGTAGGTTTCGTCGTCCATAACCACGCAGTCAAACTTCGTCAGCATCGTCGTGTACAGCTTCCGGGATCGCGCTTTGGCCGTCGTATTTTGTTTATCATCGCGATTTGGAGTCACTACCTTCTTGTAAGTCGATAGTCCGGCTCGTTTTTTGGCTCGATGCACGGTTGTAGACGAGACACCCAGCTTATTCGCGGCATCTCGGAGAGAGAGGTTAGGGTTTCGCTTGAAACTACCGGCAACTCTCTTTGTCGTCTCAGCGGCTTCCGGTTTTCGATTTCCCACCCTTCCAGACTTCCTGGCTGTCGACAGACGTTCCTCAAACACTTTAATTACATTTGTAACGGTTTATTTGGCAACTTTTAGTGATTTTGCCAGCTTTGCGTGCGAGTAGCTCGAATTTTCGCGATGCGCGAGCAAAATTTTGATACGCTGCTCTTCTTCCTTGGACGGCATTTTGACAACTGAAGAGTGAATTCCAAAATCAAAATAGGAGCAACATTCTACACACACACACCTTCAAAATGAGGGGTGTTCAGGTTTTTTAAATGCAAAATTGAAATAAATACGTCAAGTTGATGTTGACCAAATTTTGACCGTATCACTCTTTATGTTTTTTGGGTTCAGTACTACCTACTTTGTTGCATAGAAAGTATAATTTAAAAACTTACAAAAACCGTGAAATTATGTCTCGATAAAAGGGTTGAGATTTGCCGACAAATCCGCCCACAGCTAACGAGCGTTCGATAGATAATTGAGTTAGCCCTAGATTGGATTGAAAGTCATAAAAGATGAAAAGTTCGAAAGCAAAAATCAACAGGTTATTGATGAGCCTATCAATAAGAACCGTTGCCCGAAACGTGACAAAAGAGAATTTTGAAGAATCATTCCAAACCAGCCTATTAAAACGGATGATATGAATTCAGCCTTCATCACCGAGTTAAAAAATAAAACCACAACATAACTTCATTCAACAAACCAGAAACAAACTTCTTTTATGCGCCACTACTGACAGGCGTGAATTGCTCTACTTTCCACGCTGCGTCTTAAACTTACAAAATATTAAAAATGTACTGTTGTTTCCATCAACGTCATCATCACCGCGCGGGGGTATGATGAGAGTGGAGCGTTGCTGAGCAGCTTCTTGCATCTCGTCAAACACGTGTCTCCGTGCCCTTTGCTCTCGTTTTTCCCGGAGCGAAAAACCTAAAGCAGCGAAACCGCTAAAACTTATGTCTTACATGGTGTTTCTCTAGACCCAGAAAGATGTCTTGAGAATGCCGATAGGTAACCTACTGCTTCTAATGATGGACGACCTTTCTGAAGATTCCATCCGTCGTCGTGAGATTCAAAGTTCTGAGGTGTGAGATTTACTTTCGACGTTGAAACATTCCGGACGAGCCAAAGTTCTTCCGCGATCGTAGGTCGTAACTTCCTCCTCTTAATCTTTGTCTAGCTGACATCCAGCCCCAAGTCATGGAACAACATTAGACACTGGTCCGGATCTATAATTAAAAAGACGTTTCCATTTAGGAAAAGCGTGAACTTTTCCTCCGCGACAGCAGCCGCACCTTTCTGCTTCACTACAATACGAATTACGAAGATAAATAGTCATACATTCATGCTCGGAAAGCGTGGTTCACTTTCCTAGCAATGTAAGTACCACCTACTTTAGAATGCGGAAACGTGCTTGTCGGTCAGCAAACAGCGAAACATTTCTTTTGGACAATCTTCGAAAGCGATAGCGTTAAACTTTGCTGGTTTAAGGAAACCAAACTTAATGAGGAAACAAACGTGATTCATAGTGAGGGCCCAAGAACTAATCGTACTTCGTTTAGTTGTTGTTGAAAGTCAACTAAAACACGAAATTATAAACCATCCAGAAGCCAACTCGTTATGTAGAGGAAAATATTTGAAGAAACAGTCGTTAGATAAAATTTATCTTTTTCTACTGTTAATTTTGACCATAAACCTCAAACATAAAGTTGTCGTAACAGCCATGAGCACATTTCGGTATACTTGTAATGGATTCTGGTTTTTAATTTCAACGAAGGCTACATCAGTTTCGGGCATTGAACAAGCCTATCAAATAAAATAATTTATTCATTCGATAACTCCTGGTTACCCGAATTCGAAACAGCAGACAAGAAGAACCAAACGTCCCTAACAGTTTGTTTTTGCAATTTTAAAAGGCGGAATCTAAAGACGATTAAGATAATCGCCTGAACCAGGAACAATCCTCCTAAAATGTGTTGCATTGGAGCTGTTTGTGCCCCTCAACTAAAGACTTTTCTTATCACCAGGTGGGGCGTTCCGTAATCTCCCGGATTCAATTTCTTAAGTCTTTCTGTGTGGAAAAAAAGACCGGCACCTGTATTAAAGTTCGTCCGGCTTCACCGGGGTGTAGGTATCAAATATTTCCGAAACCGCGATCCATATCCCGCGTCAAGGCCACACACATGCCAAGAGTTCTACGACGTTCACGCCTCGATGCCTTCCAGCGCAGTTTCGAATAATTCCATTTTTATATTTGTTAAGGTTTCCCTCGCGTTTGCGCCTCAGCTGCCGGTCGCCAACTTTGGGCCATCCATCTGAAGAAATAACAACTTGTTTTGCTGCCGAAAGTTGGTATAGAACCGCGCCACATTTCGACGCCTGAAATCGGTCTAAAATTAAGCAATGCGCATCGACTGGCATAGGAAACTACACGGAGTCGATTTTCGAAACTCGAGAACCTGAACAGTGTGCCGACTGGCTCTTGAAGTGGCGTTAATGAACTTAATTTCGTCGTCACTCCCCAACCCAAGTTCTCCCTATTAGGTTTTTTTTCGGTCGGAAAATTTATCGCCTAACACTAGCACCACCAAAATTGACTCCAAAACGGAGACGACGAAAACTGTAAGTCTCACTTTCGAAAACCATTTCAAGTGTTCGTAGTGTTTTCGATTTTCTGAATGGACTGGATCTATACTTGAGAGTGATTAACTCTTCAACATCACAGACTGGAAACAACATTATCAACCGAATTAAAATCACATAATTTTGCTCCGAAGAACAACAGCCGTCACAGGCAACCAAGACACATTCGAAAGGTAAAAAAAAGTTAAGAAAAAAAATAAATCGATTGGCAAAATTGCATTCGAAAGATAAAATTTCAACTTGATACCACTAATCTTGAGCAGTAATGTTAAAAAAACAAACATTCAATCCGAAAATATGAATTCAAGAATGAATTTTTTAAAGAACCCGATATTAACCTTCCAAAGCCGTTCGCTAAATATCCGTTTCGGGGAAACATGCGTTGTAATTTGATTTCGTTCTCCTGGCTGTAAATGTTAACCGATTTTGATGATATTATATTCATTGTGTAGGTAATTTATTCTAATTACTCATCATTTCAAAATAAAGTCGATATGTATTACCAGGATTTCAGAAACTGGTTCAGAAAGTTAAAAGTCCGAAAAATCAATTTTATTTTTAAAATACTCATAACTTCTGACAGCTTTTCTGTATTTAATTATTTCATTGATGTTTGAAATTGTCAAGAATCCATCTATCCGACAATGTATAAATATGTTGGGGTCCAATGAAAGTTTTTACCGCTATGACAGATTTTCCGGTAGAAAAAAGTCTTACTTAAAAAAAACGACATCCAGTTTTTGCTTTGCTTAGCTGTATTTCATTTCTCAATGAACCGATTTTAAAAACTCAAATTTTAGTTTTTTGACGTTAATTTGATTATTATTTTCATAGAACATACTTGGTCTGTCAAAACTACCAGTTCATCAGTATATTGGAATGATGATAAAGATGTTTGAAATGTGCGCTTCGGGTCATATTGACCCGAACGGCTTTGGAGGGTTAAAAATCAAAAAGTACACTTCCAGGGTGGCCACTCAACTTCAATTTTTCATTTCCTGCATTTCTCCCGATTTTTTCCCGAATGGTCGCACGAAATTCGTGATTCTCAATAACGGAAAAAATCCGTCTCAAAAGTACTTTTAAAAAGTGATTTAATCATATTTTTTCAACAAAACAAAAAAATCATAACAATTTTAACGTATTTTTCTATCTCGCAATCAAGAAACTAATTTCAAAATTAATAAGAACCTTTAGAAAAAGCATAAGTTAAATGAGAAAATGCCCAAAGTTTGGAACTAAACAGAAATGTTACCTAATTTGGATAATTTATAAAGTTTTTGTAAAGTAGTGATAATGTCAGGGAAAATAAGTAGGTAATTTACCATCTAAAGCTTAGATATTGCTTTTAGAAGAATAACTAGAGCTTGATTAACTGATTAATCGCCGCGATGAATTATTTGTTGTTTTCATCGCCTTTTTTCGGCGAAAATTAAAACGAAAATACTTGCCAGTTGGTCCAAACGTTTCGAGCTACTTTTGGCGTTTAGCTCCTCCTCAGTGGACCTTAAAATTTAATTTATTAATTGTATAATTTTCCGTTTTACAAGAACTAATTATCTTACTTTATCTTGCGATCGTCGTACTGTTATTCGCTGTCTGTTATTTGTTTGTGATGTTATGTTTACATTGATCTGCCAGTGTCTTGATCTTTGGTAAAATGGAGTTGTATGCTGATTTGAAATTTATTGAATCTTTTTGTTTGTTAACAACGTCGTTGTTGCCCCTAATTTTAATGTGAAACATTTCTGCACAGATTCTGTACTTTGAAACTATCTTTCCTATTTTTTCCACATTTTAAAATTTACCTTTGTTTGAGATATTTACTATGTAAAAAGACATGGTAAAAATAACTTTGCACACTCGCTTTGGAAATTCTTCATTGTTGGTTTGAAAACTCATGAACTGTTGATTTTTTCTAAATTTTTTTTTTATCCAAATGGTTGAGAAGTATAAGAAGCCACTCTAGGATGCTCACGAAGTTCAAACCAAGCATTGGAGTGGAACCCTTAATCTCAACTATGGTAAAAAGTTTATGGTTATTGGGGAATGCATTACTATGCAGTAAATCCGTTTTCGGCAGGCAAAAGTATTCCCTGACTAGTAGAAACAAATAAATTACTAATATTGAGCAGTTTCAAAGATTGCAATATGTGCAGCTAGGTTTTACGCAATGTGACAGATGTGTTCTGATGGAAAAAGAAATTTATGTTAAAGCCGAATTTAAGAGGTCAAATTCTTCGAGATGCCCACTCGTGAAAAGGTTCCAACCAGATTTCAATTGGTTTTTACAGGTGAGTTTGTGTTAAATATCATGATTTTTCAAAGGTTTGCTTCTGTGTTAAAAATAATAGATCAATACACGACTAAAAAAAAGTGTGCAAAGATAAAAGAGAGATTTTATAATAAAGTAACAGTATTTCTTGTAATAAACGATATTTTTTTTTAATTTTTTACATTAAATATCATATTAACACCTTCATTTTCTTCATAGAAAGTTTTTCGATCAAATGAATAGTTTTTAAAATACACACGTTTGTAACTGCCCGGATACTAAATGATCATTGCCTTATCAGCATACAACTCCATTTTACCAAAGATCAAGACACTGACAGATCAATGTAAACATAACATCACAAACAAACAACAGACAGCAAATAACAGTACGACGATCGAAAGATAAAGTAAGATAATTAGTTCTTGTGAAACGGAAAATTATACAATTAATAAATTTAATTTTAAGGTCCACTGAGGAGGAACGAAACGCCAAAAGTAGCTCGAAACGTTTGGACCAACTGGCAAGTATTTTCGTTTTAATTTTCGCCGAAAAAAGTCGATGAAAACAACAAACAATATTTAAAACAAAGTGGAAAGATTTCGTTTCATCGGAAATTCTATACTTAGAGTATGAATATGATAAAAAGGTACGTATTGTAGTAAAACTCATTTTCATTAAATGGCACATTTCATATAAAAGATTCAAAACAGCCGCAATTAAGTAAATTCAAGCCTAAGCGAAGGTAATATTTTGAATCTTGTGAGCTTTTTTTTCAAAAACCTCGTTTGAATGTATTTTATAAACTTAGTAAAACTCTATGCTTTTTTATTAAAAAAAGGTTCAGTTTCAAGACGTTTATTTACTTTATAAACTGATTTTATTTCAATGGGTAAGTTCAGGTAATAATTTAACTGTTGACTGATGGTTTCTCGTTAATTTTATTCAACAATGATACCGAAATTGAAATTTCTTACTTTTTAATATTCCATCATCTGAATATATTTGCTAAACTTATACTAAACTAAACTAAACGGAGAATTCGACCAGAGCGAACTTAACCTCATCAGTATTGTTTCCGAGAAACTTCAGTTGAATGTACAAATCATTCCTACAAGAGACAATATTAACGAATTGTATGGACAAAAATCAGTTCTTTTCGTCAATCACATTCGCTTTTTGGGTAATGTAAATGAGATTCAAATCTGTTGTTTCAAAATTTTCGCTAAAGGTTGAAAATGTTACATTCTAGCATAAAATAGAAAATAAGCCCCAAGATTCGTAACTATGCTACGCATTCCCAGGTTTGAATGAATCGTCTTCGTTTAGCTTTGAATTACTGTGTACGCTATATTTCAAACTTGAACCGATTTTATAGAGTGAGAAGTGAGCCATCATCATCAACAGCTGCTGGGTTGTCCTTTTAATATTTTTTTTTTTCAAATATTAAGCTTGTATGTTCTTGCATAAAATCTTTCTAAGGTAAAAAAAGAATCTCTGACTGTACTTCATGTGCAGATATCGACTTGTAATCGGGGTTGGAATTTCAATTAAATATGTGTCACTTGTAATTTCAATTATATGATTAGTCAGTTGATGTTCGGACTTTTCCCTAAGACTTGAACCTTACTTAAACAAGAAAGAAGCTGATAGGGCACAAAGAAATACAATCGAAAAAGTGTAATATTTCTACTAGCTAATCCTCGATAACAACTGTACTGAAACCAACAATTTTATCATTTTTGAGTTGCTCGAATTTTCCCAATTTTTCAGAAATCATGGAGCATTGGAGGCACTGGATATATTCACTGTGCAGCTAAGCCCAAAGTTCCTGATTTCTTGAGAAATTCCCGACTTTTTCCACTTTTCCCGATGGATTTTAAATCCTGACTTTTTCCCGCATTTCGCACCCTGCATTCCTGTGGTCAAAATATTTTTTCTTATAGAAAATACCATAAATTTTCACTACTATCTTTATGTTACAGATATTTGTTAAGCTAGATCGTTCTCAGCGAATAGATGGTGAGTATGGCCTTGGCGATTTCCGAATGGTAAATATGGCTTTGACGATTTGTTGGAGTTGGATTTTTCGTCACGAATGTTTAGTTTTCGAATTTTATCGACATCATTTGCTCCTGTTCTGTGGACATTGACTATATGGACTATATTTTTTTATCAGTGTCTGGTCAATTTTGAAATCACAGGGTCGTAAACGGTCTTCAACTCAATAAATCGCTTTGTCTATTGACGTCTTTATTGAAATGTCGATGGAGAGCATTTTGTAAGTTGTGACTAAAATAAAAATAAAGATTGAATGTTTGAAAGAAATAAAATAATTTCAGTATCCACTGAAGAGGAGGGAATATTATGATAGCTCGAAACGTTTGAACAATTGATAATTTTTTTTGCACCTTTTGCACTCGCCGATAAGATTCGAGAACAGATTTCCAATTTATCCCTGTCAATATTGAGTAAAAGTCGATGGACTTGATTTCTCACACCCGATAGAACATTTGAGTTATGCTCCTAAGTGTAGCACACTTGCGAAAATGAAATTGGACCCTGAAAATTGACAAAAATGACAAAAACAAGTCAAAAATCAAAAAATTGCCAAAAATGGCAAAAATGACAAAAATGAGAAAAATGACCAAAACGACAAAAATGAAAAAATGACTTTTGAAATTTAAAATATCTGAATTATGAATGACATAGAAAGGTAGTTATAACATTTCACTTTTGCTCTTCTTTTTTATTTTTTTTAAGTTTCTGTTATCTGTATCACTTATGGAATTCTCAATGCAATCCTGATAAAAATGAGTCACAAACCTAATGTCGTTATAATCTACTGGTAAGTTGTCTATCAACTGCAGTTCGAAGTATGAAGATAAAACGTATTTTGAGTAGGCTTTCTTATCAATATTCGTTTATTTATAGGAAAATGACTGTAACATATTTGTAAATCAATTCTTATTATGAATGTCGTCATAAGGTTCAACATGCAGAGGAGTCTTTCGTTGAGTACAACTGCATTCATTCGCTTTGTGACATGAGGATTTAATGATGCTTTCATAATAAACTGAGTCGTTGTTTGGTAATTTTGGAATTTCTCAAACCCTGATATCTTAAAAGCTTCGTTTTGGTTCAAAACTCATCTATGAACTTTTGCAATATTTATAAGTAACGTTTACATAAGTAAATTTGAACTTTTATGTTAGTTTGTGGAATTGAAAATAATCAGGCTCGGTTCTACTGAAGAAACAAAAATTATGTTGATTTTTCAGAAAAAAAAATTTAATTATCCCATTTCAATACACAAGTTGAAATTTACTCATGTAAACGTTACTTAAAAATTCTGCAAAAAATTATGGATCAGTTTTGAACCAAAACCAAGCTTTCAAAACCCCAGGGTTTGAGAAATTCACAAATGACCCCAAATTGACTCAGTCTAATGTATAATGAAAATTTTTAGTTTGAAACTGTTTTGATAATTGATTAAAACTAGCATGGAGCACTAAATTTTGTACTGTAGAAACGATAGATATCATACGTAAAAATGCCCGCGTAGAGAAGCCAAGAATCGCTATGACTGCGTGGTGGGACTGTAAATTTTAAATTCATCTAAGATAAAATAATTTACTCCTATGGTTGGTCCAAACTTAGTTATATTTTTTAGTAAAAAGAATGAAGTAAAATGAACCAGATAAGCATTTGAAATTTTTAGGCAGTAACATTTTAAGTGAAAAAAGTATTTACACCACTCTGGATAAACAGATTGTTCTGCATCGTACAGAAACTCAAAATCATCATCTTAAATGCCGTGACTAACTTCAATAACCCAAACGGCGGCGGCCCCCATATGGCCAGTTGTTGAACGTAATCTAAGAACGTATGTAGCCACCCATGAAACAGGTAAGTTCCTACGGTATTAGATCTGTTGGGGTGCCCGGTCGAATTCTGCAAAAAAAAACTTTTGCCAAGAAGAAAGCAACCATTCCATCATCATCAATCAAACTCGATTCGTCGGTTTATTGGCTTGTAATCGATACGACGCGACGCGACGACGTGAGCAGCGATGGATGCATGGATGGATTGCTTGAATGAAGTCGATCGATCAGTCTTGCTTGCTTGCGGTTTTCCTGCCGACTGAACTGACTTTATCGATTGGGAAGAAACAATCACGTTTAATTCGGGAAAAGAAAAGTTTCTTCGGGGTGGTCTTAATTCCTAATTTCCTAAGAATTCGATTCCGGGGTGTTGGAAGGTAATACATGTAGACGTGTATATGTTGGTACAGAAGATTGTTCCCGATAACGGACACGCATATTTACTACCGACCTAGAAACAATTTCAATTTATTTCCTTCGATAGAATATTTATGAAAGGTATTGCATGAGACACCCCGGACATAAGTTTGTTGAACTATTAAATCGTGAAATCTAAATGTTAATCTTATTGCTCATTTAAGTTAACATTTGGTAACGATGAAATTACTTCAATCGAACGAAGCGCTGATTTGGTCTAGCGGATAGGCTGGTGCGAGTCTGGTAACCCAGGCGTACTGGGTTCAATTCCCGGAATCGGCAAGAAAACTTTTGGATTCGAACCCCATAAGTTGCAGACAGGTAGGATGTTTATCATTGTTTCACTAAATATAATAAATATTTCAGAGAAAATGCATCTGGGCATGTCAACAATTGTAGGTCTCTGAAGGTTGGATAGCATTTTCTCAACGATCCATCGGCCGTAGTAACTTGCGAAGCAATTCGAAGGCTGAGCCACACAGACATAGGTATGACCTTGCTACCGATGAGGGAACAATCTATATACACATACATACGTGAAACTACTTTTAATTGAACGAGATGTTATATAACATCGGTATTATTTACTTATTTCCCAACTTCACGAGGTTTTATTGCAGAAACGTGAGAGTGGATTTTGAAAACTAATAGATCACATTGAAGCTTGAACTAAGAGCAACAAATCGGTGTTGGCGCTATTTGTCTCCACGCGCTCATATTTGAACATACCAAGCATATTTTTTTGAGTGTTCTGCGTGTTTCCATACACAAATTATTTTCAACTACCTTCTGCTTAGTACAGGGATCAATTTTTGTATGGAAAAACACTAAACACATCGAATACATGCTTGTTGTGTTCAAATATTAGCGTGTGGAGAAAAAAAATAAGCGCGTGGAGATAAATGGCGCCAACACCAATTTGTTGCACTTAGCAGGGCTGGTAGCGGTTTGACAATGAAATAGTAGGGACTTTAGTGACCAAAATTTGAAAAAAAGTGACCAAATAGTGACTTTGAAGACCGAAAAAAGTGACCAAATAGTGACTATGTAGAACGAAAAAATAACTTTGAAGTACAAAAAATGTGACCAGTCAGGCCCGTGCGATGGACCCTTCCGGGGGGGTTTTCAAAATTCAAATTTAGATAAAATTAATAACAATACCAAAAATAAACAATTGAAAAGGAAAGGGTTTTCTTACACCATTTGTCACTCATGTTCAACACAAAAACTTAAAAAATGACTGATAAACAAAATTTTGGAAACATATTACAATGAATGTTTCAAATTTTCGATATGTCAAGAAAGTAAGAAATAAATTAGTTTCAAAAGAATTTGTTAGCAAATTTAAAATTAAAAAATATCTGAATTCTAAAATAAATGTCAAATCTTGTACAAAACTTAGCATGAATAGATGTTAGGAAAATGATAATAATTGTTAATTTTTATTCATCTAAATTTGGAATTCTTTTCCTCATTTTTAACTGGAAGTTTAGTGAGAAAATCCGCTGTAATTTTTTAATTTGAACAAAAAATATTTGATCACGATTTAAAATGTATATTACCGATTACTGAATAAGAAATGAATTTTGAACAGAATTTATTCAATGTTTGATTTTTTAATTTAATTTTATAAAAAGAAGAATATATTTATAATTATTTTAAAAGTGCCAGTTATAGAAGCCAGACATAAAACCTTTAATAAAGTAAAATCCTCCATGTTCAACTACACTGACAAAGAAATGTTAGAAAATGAGTAATTATGTGAATGATAAAAACTGATAAACAATTAAAAATAATGAGATCCAAACTTTTGTTATTAACACTGCGTATTAAAATTTATTTTGAAAGTTGCTACTTAGAACAATTTTTCAAACTTTTTAGATTAATTTATAAATCATGATTTCATATAAAAAATATTAATAAAAAGTTATTAAAGTTTCAATCGCAGGTTTTTAAGCTTTGAATTACAAGCTCTGAGTATTTTGTCTCTTTTGATTAAAATATTGGGTCCTGAAAGAACAGAAGGTTGAAATTATGTTTTTTTTTTATTTAAAATTTGGAGTTAAAGGCTTATGGTTGAAGAACACGAAAATTTAGAGTTTAAAAACAAGGAAACAATTGTTAAAAATATGTCTTAAAAATATAAAAAATTTGATTAAAAAAAATCCGGCAAGTTGATTATAAAATTGAAAAAAAACTGTACAATAAAATTCGGTAGATTTAAGGCTATGATCATTTAGTATCCGGGCAGTTACAAACGTGTGTATTTTAAAAACTATTCATTTGATCGAAAAACTTTCTATGAAGGAAATGAAGGTGTTAATATGACATTTAATGTAAAAATATAAAAAAATATATTTATCAATGATTTCAAGAAATACTCTAACTTTTAAATAAAATCTCTTTTTTATCTTTGCACACTTTTTTCAGTCATGTATTTATTTATTTTTTTACCACAGAAGCAAAACCTTTGCAAAATCTTGCTATTTTACACAAACTCACCTGGAAAAAGCAATTGGAATCGTGTTGGAACCTTTTCATGAGTTGGCATCTCGATGAATTTGATCTTTTAAATCCGGTTTTAACATAAATTTTTTTGTCCATCAGAACACATGTGTCATATTGCGTAAAAACCGGATGCACAGATTACAATCTTTGGAACTGATCATTATTAGTTATTTACTTGGTGTCTACTAGTCAGGCAACACTTTTTGCCTGCCGGAAATGGATTTTTTGCATTATTTAAGGAGTCTGCATTCAGTTATCCCCAATAACCACAGACTTTTTACCTTATTTAAGATCAAGGGTTCCACTAAGATGCTTGGTTTGAACTTCGTGAGCATCCTAGTGTGGCTCCTTATATTCTTAACCATTTGATTCGAAAAAAAAATCAGAAAAAAATCAACAGTTCATGAGCTTTCAAGTCAACAATGAATAATTTTCGAGGCCCAAAATGCGTAAAAGGAGCAAATTTGTGCAAAATTATTTTTATCATGAGTTTTTGCGTCATAAATATCTCAAACACACGTAAGCTAAAAAATCTATCAAAAATAGGCAAGATAGTCATTTTCATAACCAACACAACGCTACTAAAGTTTTGCATAACCGAGCTCTATTAACGTAGATATCACCGAAATAAAGTGCCCGGATACTAAATGATCATAGCCTTATTTAAAAAATTGAAAAAACAATATGGAAATAAAAAAAAATTAGTTTTTAAAAACATTTCAGGAAATTTTTTTTCAATAAACATGTTTCATCATAACCATTTTGGTGCTTATTTTTTCAATTATTGATTTGGTAAATAGTGTCTTCAACTAGAAATTTTGTCAAATTCGGCCATTTAGTTTTGGTAATAAAGAGTTTATTACTAGTAAAATTGATAGATTACTGATTATGGAAAAATGTCATTACAAGTATTTTTGACATCACAGCAGAAAGTGTTAAAAAAAACTTGATTCTTTTTAAAGCTCATTAATTCATATAAAACTTTTATTTCTAAATAATATGTTTTTGATTTGAGTTTTTGTAAAAAGAAAGTGCAGAAACTTCTCTACAGATTTTAAATTATTTTCATTTCAATAACAAACCCACCGTACGAGGAAAGGTGTGCTATGATATGTCTAACCTCACTCGAAAAGCGGCGCGTCGAACTGCAGCAAGGTTTTATATTCGACACATTGACCAACCGTATTGACTGTGCTTACATTCTACAACGTGTTAACATTTATGTACCAACGAGAACACTTCGACAACGTCAGTTTCTTTCAATTCCTCACCACCGTACTGCCACCCTATTGACAAGTGTTGTGAACTTTTTAATTTAGTGTATAATTTGTTTAATATTAATATGTGCAAACGTCGTTTTAAAATAGGCTTAAGAAGAATTTCCTAGTTTTTAAGTCATCAGTCTGTACGGTAATTAAACCAAAGACGAAATAAATAATAATAAATATAAAAGCTGATAGAAATATTGCATACATACTTAGATTCGGGGAACCCAAATTAGTTGAAATTACCGTTCAAATTCATTGCACCTAAAAAAAAATGTAATTTTTGTGGCGCTGTGTATATTTTTACAACCCTTTTTTTTAAGTATTTAGAAGAACAAAAAACACGAAATAAAATTGAGTCTGAAATTGTTTTTTAAAGAATATTTCATATCATCATAACATTTGTTATGACATAAAAGATTTTTTTTCATAAAAAAAAATGGTTCGTTTCAATCTCAATCTTAGTTACACTTCTTAATAAAAACCCATTCTAACTAAAGACGAGATAGGGTTATTGTATATCAAGTTTTGAGTTCCAATACAAAAGGTTGATTGAACTCAAAACTAGAATCTACAAGCAAAGTTAGTTTCAATTCACGAACGTCAAATAATGTCGTAGATCGAAATGTCTCAAGTCAAGGGTGATTCATGCCGAAATTCCGCCGGAGGCGAAAAAAATTTCTGACTGACTGATCAAGTAATTTACCGTTACTATCGTCAATATTAACACGCGCAATTCAAATTACTCTTTCATTGGTATATTATCGGTGAAAAAAGTTACTTTTGGTGATAAAAGTGACCATTTTTCGGAAAATAGTGACTTTAGTGACCAAATGATGAAAAAAGTAACTTTTTAGTGACTGACCCAAAAAAAGTGACCAAGTCACTAAAAAGTGACTCGCTACCAGCCCTGACTTAGTTCAAGCTTCAATGAGATTTATTAGTTTTAAAAATCCACTCGCGCGTTTTTGCCATAAAAGCTCGTGAAGTTGAGAACAATAAAATTTAAAGATTGCGATAAGTTTGCTGGAAAACGACATAGAATGTTGAAATGTTGTACAAAATGTGTGATTTGAAGCTCCAACTAATGTTAACAACTTTTAAAATTTTAAATAACTTTCAAAATAGAACCTCTATAACTCTGCTCTGAACAGAGATAGAGTTTTGATGTTTTCAACAAGGTTTTATTACGGTGTGTTTCGTTGAAGGACTTTATGAAAAAAGTAACGCCAATTTTTGCATGGGCAGAAAGTAGAGCTTTTCCCGGTTCATTGCCACCAAAAATTCAAATATTTGGTCGGTGACCCCGGTGATAAAACTTTCTATTTGAAAATATATATTTTAAGTGATTTATAATGTCAAAGGTGCTAATTTTCTTAGTTTTTAACTTCAAATTTTTTTAAATTGAACTGGTATATCGACAATCTTATCAAATCTTCAAAAATTTTCAAAGATATTTCAAAATAGTTACAGAGCTATTAAAACAAAGAAAATTGCTTAATCTTCTAATCATAAAATTTAAAAATCGGCTGGCAAATCCTTTCAGCAGTTTGAGAGGGTAAAATTGTCTGAAATTATTAGAATTATCTGGAATAATATGCATCCATAAATGAATACATTTGAATCCATTATCTTTGGATTTTCTATTTGAGGAAACACTGGAGTGAATTTTATTTAGAAAAAAGGTCAATGATTAAGAAAATCTGTTAACACTAGAAACCGCTATAACTTTTTTGTGATAACGCTTATAGTGGTGCGATCTTGAGTAGAAACGTTTGTCTTAATTTAAGGTTTGAAAAATTTAAGAAAATCAATATAGGAAAGTAAGCGTTTCGTTAAAAACAATTTTTGAGGAGAAATCAGCTTTTATACTTCTCCTCAGTAAAATGGCTTAAAATCACAATCGCACAAGCAGCTACAGCAGTTCAATCTAGCTTATCCTTTTAATGCATGACTTTTTTAAAGTGAGACAAGCAGTTATTGATTTAGTAAAATCATACAATTTTAATTCGAACAACACAACCGAACAGGTTTGAAGTCGTTATTTTGAGTATTATAAAAGTTATGGCTAATCAAAGTTGTAAAATAATTTTTGAAATTCTTAATTAAATCCAATACGATTTTGCAAATTTCTTTCAAACCTTGTTAATTGGTTACAGGAAGGTGTTTGTTATTGATTGAGGTTAAAAAATTTGATGGAATTTGCAAATCTGAAGAAATAACAGTAATTTTTCAAAAACTATTTTTTTCAAAAACATTTCATTTTTGAAATTTTTCCGCATACTTTGTTCGATATCTCACACATATATTGCAATATCGTTATGAAAATACGCTAATTTCGTTTGATATTTAGAACATTTTTAGTTCATACATCACTCAAAAATATCCACGCGTTTCCGAGATATTTGGATTCTGATTACTGTTGTTGGTGATTAGATGTTGTTTTACACTATGCATTTTAGGGGTAAAATTTTGCATGTTACTTTCTTTTGGCACAATGATCATTTTAAGCCAGGAGTGTTTTATTAAAAGTTTTATTTTTATTTTTTCTAGCTCAATTTTGGTAACCCTGCTGTACACTGTGATTCTTCAATTTTATTCAAAGAGCTACTGTTAGGGTTGAAAAATCTTAACTTCTACAGTTTTCAACTCATATATTATTATAATAACCTCTTAAATTCTTTGTTTTTGAACATAAATGATGATTTTTCAAATAAAATTTAAAGTTTTAAAAAATATATATTTTTTTCAATGGATGAGTCTAGGCTGAAACTGTGATAAAATTGAAATTATACTAAAAATGCATTTCTATTTTTTCTTTCGTCGATCTTTAATTTACAAGAATCAACAGTATTGTTGGCAAAAATGAATTGCAAATGATCGATATTTGTTGATGATATCATTTTTTGATCGTCCCTTACTTATTTTTGTTATTCTACTGTAAACTGAATTTTTTTTTTATTTAATAGAGCATCAATGAAGCACTAATGCTACAGTAAAATAGTTATAACTTCTACAATTTTATACCAATTCACAATGAGGAAAAAAGTGTACAAACCGCAAAGAAATTCAATAACTTTCGTCCTACAAGAACCAAATCTATAAAATATACTTTCCTTATGTGAAAAATTCCGGAGAATCAATTGGACATAGTTTCAAACGCCGCACAAGCTTACGAACGGAGATATAGTGCCTTTTTAACCCCTAATTCCCCTATATTTTGTAAACATTCCAGAAAAACACTGATTTGAACTAGAGAATTTTGAACGAAAACAGACCTATCGTGTGTATTTTTTTCTGAGGAATCGAATGAAGGCTGTTTGAGCCCCCGCACGCTTCAGACAATGGAGTTATGGCTTGTTTTACCTCAATTCCCCTATATTTTTCAATTATTTCAGAAAAAAGGTTGTTCGGACCTGAAAATTTTGAACAAAATTTGTTGTATCTTGTGTGTTTTTTTTTTCGGAGAAACCGAATGCAGGCTGATTGAGCCTCCGCACGCTTTAGAAAATGGAGTTATGGCTGTTTTACCCTCAATTCCTCTACATTTTTCAATGATTTCAGAAAAAGCATGTTCGGACTTGAAAATTTGGAACCAAATGGATTGTATCCTATGTAATTTTTTCCAAGGAATCCAACAGGCCTATTCGAACCACCTAACAGAAACAGGAGTTATGGCTGTTTTACGCTTAATTTCCCAACATTTTTCAGATAGCTCAGTAAAAGCATGTTGGGACTTGAAAATTTTGAACCAAATGGGTTGTATATTGTGGAGTTATTTCCGAGGAATCGAATGAAGGCTGTTTTAGCCACCGCACGCTTCGGAAAATGGAGTTCTGGCTGTTTTTACCCTCAATTCCCTTTCATTTTTCAAAAAGTTCAGAAAAACTCAAGAAATTCATAAGAACTAAAAAATTTGAAATGCATAAATCTGATCACAAATCCTTGATGAAATTGAAATTTCTCCTAAAAAAATAGTTATTTATCGTTTTGTTAATCATTATTTACGGAAAAATAAAGTTCAAATGATTAATAGAAATTCTATTCACATTCAATATGAAAAAAAAAAGAATTTCGAAGTTGATGTTATGTATTTAGCCGAATATAAACGGATTTCAGTGCATGTACTTTTACTTGACCTAATTTCATTTTTAAAATTCTATTTAAAACTGGTCTGATGAGATTTGTTTGAATTTAATCTGAGATAAACAAAATTCAAAAATGCCATTAACGAGTGGTATCATAACAAATTTGAAGATATTTCGTTTGAAACCAATCAAAGGATGTTGGACTGTCAAAAGAAGAAATTGATATTTGTTCCAGCCTTACAAGGATATTCCAAATAATAAAATTTGAATAAAATTTTCATATAAAAATAAGTTTTTCAGAAAAATCAAATCAAATCTTTTGCGCCTTGAAATTTTTTGATATTTCAGAATGACAAAACCTTGAATAAAAATTAAAAAAATTATTTTTTAAAGAACAACAATGGAATAGGCACTGCACAGATGAAAATTTTAAAAATATTTACTACAAATCTTCAAGAAACTTTATTTTTAAAACATCTTCTATTAACATACCGTGTCATATTTTTGCTTATTCTACAAATTTGTAGAATAAAATAAAGCTTTAAGGTACACCGGGATAAGACGGGACGCGGGGTATTAACCCTTCGTTTCATAAAGTTACAAATATGCAACAATTAATTAAAACTGTTCTAAACTTCACATTTAGCTAAAAAGTAAATTTTTTTTTTCGATGGGAATAATATTTATAATTTCAAGATCACGTTCAATTAAAAAAAAATATTTTTAGTGTTTATAGGAACCAAAAAAACCCACTTGAATCTGAAAAATATGGAATGTGGAAAAAGCCTAATTTTTCAAATTTTTGGCCTAGTGTAATTCATATTGAGAATTTTTTTTCGACTTAAAAAAAATATTTTTGTATTCCCACTAAAGTAATTTACATAATAAACAAAATTTGAGATTTTTTTTTTTTGTTTTTTCTCTGATATAATGGGTTTTCAATAACTGTTGCAAATATGCAACACCATGCAACGGTAGTACCTTAGCTAGTTATATGGGTTCCATAGTAAGTTTTCGAAATTTGCATCGTTAAACAGTGTATTTGTTTCCCGATGACAATGTTTTCGTTATTAATGATTTATTATCATGTTCAGGCCGTATTAAGAGGGGGGGGGGTGAGAAAAATTGCCCCCCCCCCTGAATAAAGAGGGCCCCCGAGGTGAAAAAAATAAAAGTTTTTCTCTAAACCGTTATCAAAACTAGAAAAATATTATAAAAAGTTCAAAATTTATCAAACTTTAAACTAGGACGGGTCCGAATAATTAACTTATTTAGGATTTGTAATTCAGCGTATGTAAAACACATTATTTTGATCTTTTTCTCCGCGGCCCATTGGTATAACAAATACATATTTTGAATAAAAAAAAATGTCGGATGCCTTCATAACTTGCAAGCATACACCAATTTTCAAAAGTTCTATATTATTCAACGTGATTCAAACTCAAATACGGGGCTTTATCCAGAGAGTTTAAAAATCTAAAAACAAACAACGAATACGCTTTTTTATTTTTCCACTTGAAAATTCAGTACTATCTGCTAACATTCGATAACCGAGGTTTGAAGTATTGTTTTGCTTTTTTTTCTTAGAGATGAATGAATGATTTGATTGAAAATTACAATGCTCATTATTTTTTACTAAAGTATGAGCCGCTTCTTATTATCAATCGACGAAAAATGCTCTTTATTTATACTATTCAACCTTTTCCTGGAAGCTCTGGAAGTTGATTTTAAATTGAAACTTTTTGTTTTCGAATTTAGTTTTATTTTTATTTCTTTTTTATTCTTAAACTGATTTCAAGTTTGAATTCAAATTTTTGAATCATGTTCCAAATTCTAATGCTCATTCCGAAGAAATCTTTATTGTTCTTTTAATTTTGCCAACAAATGATATTTAATAGTTTAATGTAATTTGTAATTGGATCATTCCTTCAAAACTAAATTGAGACTTTGCTCTTCAATACCAAGTTTGTTTATTAAAACTGGCATATAGTTGATTGGTATGATGGTATGTTTTAAGATTAAGAATCTTTATCAGAACCAATTTAAATACGTTTTCGGAATTGATTTGTGTTGATTTGTTCAAAGGTTATGTTCAGAAAAGTTGTATAGGTAAGAAGCTTTCCATTTTGCCGCCGGTCGTGGCCTAGAGGATAGAGTTCCAGCCATCTAAGCCAGAGTCCATGAGATCGAATCCCGATCACGGCACATATAGTGCTCTTTCCGTGGTCTGGTGGTAAGATGCTAGCCATAAAATCCTTGAAAGATGTACGCCTTAGAGTTAAGTAAATTAGATCTCTTCAAAGAAACATGAAGTTTCACTGAGATCCTATATGTGTGTGTTCGTTTTTTTAGCACCTTCAAGCAAACGTAAGGAATAATTTCCTCAGTAGGTGGTATATTATCGCATAACTACTCCTAGCTAATTTCTCGAGAGTCTTTGTAGTCTAGTGGATAAGCTGGTGCGAGTCTGGTTCCGATGTGCCAGGCTGGGTTCGATTCCCGGTATCGGCGAGACAACTTTTGGGTTCGAATCCCATAAGAAGCCGACAGGTAAGATGTGTTTCCTCTTATAACTGATTATATGAATGTTTAACCAGCTGCCAGCTGGCCAGGTATATGCACGGATGCCGGAATACCTCTAAGTAACCTGATTGACTCGTTCTTCCAAAATATACCTACATACGAAGCCATGGGGTCGGTCCAAGAATGCATGTGAGCACATAATTATTTAGGCAGAAACTGCGGTGAATCCGTGCACCCATGGTGGATAACCAACATACATAACTACTCCCAGCTAAATTCTCAACTTTCTCGGTGTCCAGAAATCTACATTTGCGAAGTTCCTGTGTGAAATCTATGATTAGTGCAAAAGAAATTAGGAATAAACATTTATTTCCAGTTGTCGAGTGTGAAGAAAAAAAAGGTGTAACCGTTTCATGTTGTTGCAAATTTGCAACAATTAATATTTTTGCTAAATAACCGAAATATGTGAAAATAATATTTTTTCCTTATTTTTCCCTTTATGTATTCATCATTGCGCACTATTGAGAATTTTTTCGAGAAAAAATAAAAAATCATGAAATGAAGGGTTAAAACAATACTGTACACTATTTTTTCAAACTATTAATGCAGAATGTTAAATGTAATTGTAATCTATCCAAAAACTGCTAAAAAGATACGACTTCGACAAAAGCGGATGATTACAGTGAGTTTTTGTTAATTTTCTATTTTTTAACTACGCTGTGGAGTTGATGTGCATTTATCAATTGCAGAATTCTCATGAACTAGCTGGATCTTGACGAAATTTTCTACATTGAAACAATCCTTCTATTCGAAACAACCAGCTAGGAAAAGAAACGACGGTTAAAAATGAAGAAAGAAGAGTTTATTTAAAATAAAACTAAAATTTTATCTTCAAACCCTACATGCGGCTTTATACAGACTTGATATTTGCACATTTTTTTCAATTTTCTCTCTTTCATCCAAAACAATTCAGCTATATTCAGCATTTGGACCATGAAAAGTTGGGAAAAGTACTTGTTTGTTCTGGAATGAGTATATATTTTCGATACAATCGAGTATTGCAAGATAAATTACACACAATAATTATTGAAAGTTGCTTTATTAGTAGTACCATGTCCCTATTCACCCAATTTTACGGTATAACTGAAGTATAACTGAAGTATAACTGAAAATAACAAATTTAAAGTAGAATTAGAATTGATTTTGCCATTTTTCATTACAAAAGACGAGGTTTTTACTTTTTTTTAAATAATTCACAGGATTTTAAATAATTGATTTTCAATGAAAAATAGTTTTTGAAATTTTCTTGCAAAACAAATTGCAGGAAATTCCATATGTTTTGTGTACCTACTATTTAACATTATTAATTCAGTTTTAAAAAAAAGCCAAACTTCAAACTGCGTTCGAATGATCAAAACCATATAATTAAAACCATGTTCGTGCTTGCAGACCAACACATTTCGGGCCTTTTCTAAAAAATCTTTAAAATTTTTAATTTTCCTGATTACATTGCATAGCTATCCTTCAGTTCAATAACAAAAAGTAACTTTACCGACACAAGTTTGCGATATTTAGTTTAGCCAAAATGAGCCTCATGTCCAATTTGTATAAATTTTTTGAGTACATCGTACTTAATAAACCTGAAAAATACTAAATACACATATCGAAAACCTTGATTTTTTTTAGATTTTTTGTACCAAATTTTAACTTTTCTTGAAAATGGCCATTGAAAAGAAAACTAATCAAAAAAATAAATTTATAATCTAGACTATTTTTGGTTTCTACCAACATAAAGTATCTTATAGTTTGATATAAGTTCAAAAAAATCCTAAAATTCCTTAAAAGTTTTCCATCCATTTTTCGATTAACGTTTAATGAGGCTGCTTGTTACATTAGATTTTTTTAATAATTGAAAGATAAAACCAACTAACCTGCTATTCTCAGAACGGCGCGATCTGCCGGATCCAGCTGCAGTATGCTGAGGGGCTTATCCTTTGCCCACTCGGCCAGGCTCTCCCGATCCATACTGAACCCCGGTAGGCTGCTGCTGCTCGGTTTCCTCGGTATCCGCTTCATTTTGTTGTAGTTTCGTGTAGTTGTTGTTGCTTGTTATGATATTTCCAAATGTAGTTAATCAATTATTTTTCAAATCACTTATCGCCTAGCTTTGTATCCTTACAAACTAGCTATTTAGGTGTCACTTTAACTTAAACCAATTCACGCTTAGCTTGGTTATGTTGTGGTTGTTGTGATGTAAAAACTTATAACGGCGTTGTTAACACTTATTTGAGAATGATTTTATTTTCCTCTATTCCAATGTGATGTGGTGTATCTTCAGCTATGTAGTAGTAACCTTAACCCACTTAACTACTTAATTTTATGCTTGCTTGAATAACGATTGAATTAATTACACTACTTTTTCTTTTGTTTCCTTTGCTTCGGAAAGGAAGAATTTCTACTATTCACTTGAACTTATTGCACACTGGGATGGATCGAGGTGTGGGATCCAAAACTACTTTTCTTCCACTCTCTTTCTCTCTGTAGAAGGCTTCAGCGCGTTGTGGCCGGAACAGAACAGAACAAGAATGCCTTCAGCATATAAGGAACATGAATTTCATTTGCGGTTTTCGCACACTACACTGCACATCGGCCCCGGGGATTGCATTACACCGATCAAATCAATTTCGCCAGATCTTGATTTTTTCGGGGTTGTTTGCTTGCGGTTGGATTGCGAGTCGCGAGTTGCGCGTGGTCCGCTTTCCAAGTGGGTACTGCGGGGGCGGGAAGCAGACGGTTTGCTTTTCGGGAATCAGTCACTGCAACAGAATCGATCGCCAAAATAGCCCGCCGGTTGTGGTCTTTGCGGTTGCCGCGGGCAGCGTTTCCGTGTCACTTTTCATGATCCACCAGACGGGGGTCCCTTTGACTGCAATCGAAAATCGTAAGCCGCTGCTGCGCGATTAATGACTTTGATGTTTTCTTGCTAGCTTTCCCAAAAGGCAGAAACCCAAAACGGTTATGTGTGTGCGATCCAAGAAGTTGTTTTCCGGTCCAAGCTGCTTGCTTTCTGGATTCGGGGAGTTGTAACGGTTTCGCATTCAAAGTTGTTGCTTCTGATTCTTCACGGCAGCAAACACTCCCAACACACAATTCTATCCAAACTCAATCAATCATCGAAGGGGAATCATCAAGAAACCATCGCAGACGGCAATTATTTCGCTGCCTAGCTACTCTAGCTGCTGTTGGATCAATTTCGGTGATTCTGTTGGCGTTTCGATCACAATCACTGCTGCCCGGCGGGATGATGATCGTATTCTGGAATGAGCTACTGTTCACACCCGGGTAGTTTCTTCGCCAGATTTTAGAAACTACTGGGGCCTATTGCCTTCCAAAGATGGTAGATTGGTAGCAAGCTCACGCACACCGATCCACGCACCGGTACGATCTTACGCCAACGCCCGCGATCTTGCGCATAAAAGAAAAGGTGTTGTTATCGTTGCGATTTGCCGGGGTGCCTGGAAAAGAAAATAAGAGAGCGTAAATGCAATGTCTAGATACATAGTTCAATGTAAATGCTTGATGCTGTACGCGGTATTCAAGATAGTCATAGTCGGAATATTTTCAATAAACACCACAAGATAGCGGAACGTTCTTCGAGAGTAGGTAAGTACCTATCTATCGGTTCGTAGGAATTTGCTCTACAATAGTGGCTACTTTCATCAAGTGGCAGACCGGACCCTCAAGGGAATTTAACCAGCTGGAAAATATTTAAAGCTACGTTGTAACGTGGCTTACCATCATCATCCATCAAACAACTCAAGTCCCCTTTTGAGGAGATCAGATTTTGTTTGAAGCGGAGAAAAAACCGTTCAATGGCGTGTTGATTTATTATTAAGTGAGAATTATTGCAGCTTGAAAGCAAAAGCCGAGGCGGTTTATTGTGTACTAGTTCAAAATACAGCAAAACATTAATAATCGTGAATTGAAAACAAATTTATAGAGTAAATCACAGGACTGCAATCACGTTCAAATATTTTTAAGATTCGGTATTAAAAATTTTCACAAATAAAAAAAAAATTACAATCTCTCAACCTCAGACAGCTTTTTTTCTAACATTTAAATAACAGTGAGTAGAACACCCACAAATCAGACTTTACTCCAATAATGACCTTCATTGGAAATGGAATTATCGGTATAAGTTTCTAAGCCGGACCGGCATTTATAAGCTTTCTAATAACTGGCAATGTTCTTCCAGCGCAACCGCATATGTCTGAAGGAAACCAAATATTACATATCCTATCACAAAACACACCGGCCAAACGGCAGACGGCCAGTGCAATGCGTTTTTTGGTAATCGGCGGGGGCAGAAAGACTATTACAATAAACATTCGTTTGCTAACCGACTCAGATGGTGCACTGGGTAAGATATCGGACTGGCAAGCCGATATGCGAATGTTGCAGTGTAGTGCAGTTTATGAATTAACCAATAGGATGAAAATCCCATAAAATGGTTTCGCTTGAATGTAGTGGTCATGTATCATTTTGCTTGGAAGCTCAAGTCTTTATGCCAATAGTGCTTTTCCAATCATATCATCTTTGGTACAATACTTTTTTCAGCGCATTTTCGGCAAAGAGATTTTTTTCATATGATTTTTGCAACCTCTTTTATGGGTGTAGTGATCACATTTTGAAAAAAGAATCGTATTTGGGAGAATACAGTTTTTTAATTAGCGGTTTGAAGTAAAAAATAATTCTAAATTATAACGGTTTTAAGTGTTGAGTCGTTTTCACCTTTAGGTTTTTTGTTATTAAGAATGCTATGCTTAGCAATAAACATCAACCTTAGCCGATCAGGAAAGCATATCAAAATTGTTACACAAACTTATGTCAATGAGATATTGATATTTTATTCAGATATAACTTTGATATCAAAATCTTCGTTTTGCTCGTTTTAAGGAAAAATAAATTACGGCTCCTTTGATGCAAACGGATTTTTTCGGCCTCCAATTTGCCTACTTCGAAAGTTTTTATTTGAATTTTGAAGCTCTTATTCCAATGTATCAGACATGGCTCTGTGGTAGTGTGCGCGCCTCTCAACCTCTGAAGGTCGAGGTTCGAATCTCCTGCCTGTGCTCCAAACTTTTCAAGAATTGTTCAAGTTGGAAACAATGCATGAAAGTTTTAGTACAAGGCAGAAGGCAGTTAAATACTGCATACAGGTGAATGAGTACAAAATATACATTGCATACAAGCTTGTACACAAGACTTATGTTGTTGCAATTTTTGGGTGGTCAAAATTCTATCTTGTTGAGTTATAATCTTGATATAATGCTAACGATGAGTAATATACGTAATTTAGTTATGATTGCATGGGCTTTTTGTTTTCATTTGTGATATTTCAACATTCTACGAGTGCCAAATTATATCTCATTTAGATAGGAAAAAAATGGATATCAAAATATCTTATCTTGATATAATTTTGTTTTTCTCTTCTGATCGGATAATTGCAACCGCCTTATTTGTACATTTTTTTCACTAAATTTGCGTGAACTATCTTTTTTCAACTAGGATTTGAAATCAAGCCAAGAAAAACGAATGTGTCCTTTCTACAAGCGACACGGTAACGTTTTAGCCGATTCTTTGATGCTACCATTACGAAAAAAATGCCTTGAAGTGGTATGCAGGAAGTAACGTCCAGGCGCCGTGCTTGGAAATAAATCATCCCGATACACATTCCCAATAACCTTAAAATAAGGCGTTACAGTTATATTACCGCAAACCTACAAACGCTAACAAGATTTAAAATTACGTTCCAAATTATTAAATTTTACATCATCACGTTTAGAGTTTTCCTCACACATTTCAGTTGAAAAAATCGATTATTTTATTAATATCTACTCTGTTAGTACATTGTAAAGCGGGTAGAATTAGAGCCTGGAGGGCTTTTGCTATTCATTTATAGTGCGTGGTAGAGAGTAAAGTAGTTGTTTTTTCCAGGTCACTGACATTTGATTGACTTCTCATATTGTTCAAACATTTTTTTCAATGATTTCATAATTCAGGGAATCTATCTAATTTTTACTTAACATTATACTCGAAAAAAACAAGTTCATTCATGTGTTAAACATTGGGTAAAAAATTAGTATTGCAGTTATTCCCTGAGCTCATATTTTAAAATTCAATCAATTTTGATTGTTTATCGTTTAATTTTTTCATTCAACTTCAGCTTGAACTCCTGATATTATTTTTAAAATTAAACCTCCTGATAAGAGCTCAGAATTCAAACGGATTTTTAGCATAAATTGAATAATATACAGGCCATTTCCATCCAAAAATAGTTATTAACAATATGTTTTCCAAAGTTTAAATTGAGTGTCATTTTTTCCCATTGACCATTTTCAAATTTAATTAATTTTTGCTTTGTAGTCAAATTTGAAATTAGTTTAGAGTCTAACTCAAAACAAGGCGCAGGGTGGCCACTCAAAATCGATTTTTAATTTCCCGCATTTTTCCCGTCTTTTTCCCGCATGCTCTCACAACATTCCCGATTTTGTAAAACAGAAAACCAAGCAAAATTCCGAATATTTTTTTTGAATATTTATTTCTTTCAGTGGTAAATGATCTTTCAATGATTTTTTTTCGGTGATTTTTACCAATTAAGCTACAAATCATTAGATTGATACGCAGGTTCGAAAATGTTGAACAAATATGATTCTTCATAAAAGAAAAAGCATAAGGTACACCGAGGTAATGGGGACTATGGATGTTAAAAAATACTGTGCCCTATTTTTCCAAACTTAGAATGCAGAATGTTAAATTTACTTGTAATCTATCCAAAAACTGTAAAAGAAATACGATTCCGAAAATAGCGGATGTTTACAGTGACTTTTTGTTAATTTTCTATTTTTAACTACGATGTCGAGTTGATTTGCATCTTTTTCAATGCCAAATTTCTCGTAAACTATAGCTGGCTCTTGACGAAAAACTCTAAATTGAAACAATCCTTACATTTCAAACAACCAGTTAGGAAAAGAAACAGCGGTTTAAAATGAAGAAAAAAAAGTTTATTTGCAAAAAAAAAATTGTCTCCAAACCCTACTTTGGGTGTGGGTGGGGAGGGCTTTATACAGACTTCATGATTACACATTTTTATCAATTTTCTCTCCTTCACCCAATACAAGACACCAGCAACAATTTGCGAGATAACTTTTCTTGCATTGCGTCTATCAAGCTCATCTCTTCAGCGTTTGTAAGCAACATGTTCTGCATCAAATTGAACGTAATTTTATCAAAATTAGACCACTGCTGATTTTTTAATGGTGTTTTTCAAGTTGACTTTACGAAAAACCGTCTACACTTACCCCAGTGGACCTTATATTAATTAAAATTTATGTGATAATCGTTTTTTCGCTGTATGTTTCTAAGATATTTTTAAGTATTTAAATTTTTTCGTCCATCAAGCTTGCCTCTCTCTGAGCGTCAGATAAAACCTTCAATTTTTTCGCCTCCAGTTCCTTTGCCTTATTTTCTGCCTCTCGTTTCCGTTTTGCCATAGTATCTTCCAGATTCTTCTCAATTTTTTGTTTTAAAGGACTCGACATACCTCGAGGGAGAATTGCGAGCATACTGCATTGGTAGAATTCATCGAAGTCAATTGGAATGAGACTGGTGATCAACTGTAAATTCATTTCTACTTGTTTCGACCTATTTCGACCAACTTCATTTAACAGACTTTCCAAAAATTCCCGACTTTTCGAAAGAATTCCCGGCTTTTTCCCGCTATTTTCCCGTTGGATTTCAAATCCCGTCTTTTTCCCGCATTTCCCGCTTTTATCGAATGAGTGGCCACCCTGAAGGTGGCCAGCCAGTTTCCATTTTTGAATTCCCATTTTTTCCCGGTTTTCCAGGTTGAGATTTTACTTCTTTGGTTTAAAAATACATCAATGAATATGTACCTTTAACGGGATTTATGGACCGAACAGATAGACATTTCATTATACTTGTACGCGAAAGTGTGGAAGAGTTAAAGTTTTGAGAAATTCAATCTTGTGATTCATATTAAAGTTATTCAAAAATAAAAGTATTATGTTAAAATGCTAAAGAGTAAATAGAAAATAATTAAAATATGTATACGTTACCTTAATCAAATCCTGCCACATCATTCATTCGTTCAACGAAAATTGTCACCTTGTTCTAAGGCTTTGACAAAAATCCATTTTTTAACGAAAACTGCTTTATTTTTATAATTTGCATTTTTTGGACGACAACTTGAAATCCTAAAAATGCCGCATTGCAAAATTTGAAAAAACATCATATGAAATCTTAGATGTACCATAATATGAACATTAAAAAATTTGGATTGCAAAATTTTTGCATTTCTTAAAAAATAACGGAAATTTTTGTTTATTTTTCATTATGAAAAATGGAAAATGAAGTTTCACCATATTGGAAACGAAATAAGTAACAAATTATTTAAGATCCGTAATTTTATTAAATTCTGTCAAATCTTTTATTCTTCCTTAAAACATAATTAAATATCTGTTGATTCAAAACTAAATAAACTTCTTTAATTCTAAATGGTATCTATGTTATAATTCTAATGAATCTGCAAATCCAGATACATAAAATAGCTTATTCTGTTTTCCAACTGATTTTCAAACTTGGATTCGAAAACTTGAAATCCTTATTCTGAAGCACTAATTTTGTAATGAAATTCTGATCCATAAATGTTAAAAATGAATTCAAACGTTTTTAAACAATTTGAATTTTGAGCTCGAATTATGATTTCAAATTCTTAATTTGTACTTAGAGACCTATATTACGTTCGATTGCATAAACTGGTAGATATGTGAATTTATTATTTTTCCATTCCCACATAAATTTCCAAAACAAACTTTAATTCTGAATCTGAATATTTGTTACGACTTACGGCAATGTTATTTGAATATTTTTTTCTGAAACCGGACTGGGAATTGGTTTTTGGATTTAGATAGCTGGTTTCTAAGTTTTGAATTTATTTCTAGTCTAGAATTATAATATTGCAACCAGATTGTGATAATCAAGAATCTCACTCTTAACTAAACTTTTGCAATAATATTTATTTTGAGTACCTCCGAACAAGAAATCTCAATCTTAAATCGGAACTTGTGCCAGAATATTCCATGTATATGAAGTTCGACTTCTGAATAATTGATTGTTCTGAATCTAATTTGAACCTGTATTCAGAATCTGAAACTGGAACATCATGCTAAACCTGAATTTTTAATCCGAATTTCTAATATCAATTCTGGATCTAAAATTTGTATATTAAAATAAATGTTTCTGAATAGTCGTCAAAAATTCTGTGTTTCATGTTTTATGTATCTAAACATGCCAAAAAGTCACAAATTACGTCATCTTTCCAATGCACTTTTCATAAATTTCCTACTGTGACTGGAACAGATGGTTTTTACACCACTTTTTAAAACTTTTTGTGGCCATGATCTTAAGAAATTAATAAAATCCATATGTGCAACATGTAGCGTCTAACTTAATCTTTCTAAGGCACTAAATGATTTTTTTATCGAGCACTTAATAACTGACTTACAGTCTTTCTCCCGAAGAACGTTTATTCATAAAAAAATCGACTTTGTATAATTTTTGCTGAATATTGTCCAAAAATCATATTTAAGTCACATTACAATCTTTTCAAAACAACAAGATTGGTAAAAATCGGTTGAGAAACAAGAGAGTTTATTTCGGAAAAGTAATAAATAAACATAAACCACATACGTTTTTCGAAATCTACAAACATTTAAGAACATAATAATAATGAGAAAATACGTACATTTTGGAAATAAAACTAGCCATGTAGAAAAATTTGCGAAAAAAATTCTATATGCTGAATCAAGGCCGTGCGAACGGGGGGGGGGGGGGGGGGTTAGGGGTTTAACCCCCCCCCCCCCCCATGGAGATTTTTTCCAAGTACAATTTTCAGATGAAGTTAAGAATTTACCATAGAACAAAATAAGTATTTACAAACGTGTCAGAGAATTGGCTCGCCTCTGGCGGAATTTAATCCGTGATTACTTTTGGTATTACTAATTTTTAATTATAAATTTAGATTTATATGTTGATAATAGTTCTGTTTTAAAACTCAAAGCTTGACACACAGAAATACTACCTCGTCTTAAGAATGGGTTTTTATTAAGAAGTTTATATCAACAAATTAACAGAACAAATATTATGCTGATGTTAAAAATTCTTCAAGAAACCAATTTTTACCTCAATTTTATTTTTATCTTGTTCTTTTATTTAAATGCTCAACTTCACATTCCAACAGGTTTTAAAAAATTACACAAAGCCACATTTTGACGAAGTGCTAATAATTTAAGAGCGTTGAATACTCTGGATGCGCTGAATCCAAATATGCAATGATTTTTTCTTTAAGCTATTGTTTATTAAAATAACTTTCAAAGATACAGTACCGTTCATAATTGTATAGAAAATGGAAGCAAGCGCACTGTCACTTCGACTTTGAACTTCCGTAACTTTTTACTCTGATGATAGTTTTTGATCAAATTTTTTGCGTTAGATAGATTAATTATCACACTATTATCACACAAAATTTGAGCTTTCTCGAGTTTGTGTGGCCTGAGAAACAGTAATTTTACGAAAATCGGACTTTTTGGACTTTTCTCATTCAAACTGCAATATCTCTGAAACTACGCAACATTTTTCATTGAAATTTTGCACAGTGATTGTTGAAATATGAAGCTAGCATGTCTGAAGTTTTCGAAAAGTTCTATCGATGAGATCAAAAGTTACGCGAGGTGCAATATTTCAGGCATGAACCTTGAATTGCGATTTCTATAGAATTTTGGACGAATGTTTTCATAGGAAAATCATATCCTCTGTTTAACAACCAGTTAATCTATTTCAACCGAAAAATCACAACAATATCGCGAGATTCTGATTTCAAAACACAAATGGACCATTTGTTCCATTTTTTCTTTTCTTCATTGCTTTTGCCAGACATTTTTTGTCTGATTGGTGGAAGAAATGATATTGTTCTCATAAATCGTCCAAAATTCTATAGAAATCGCATTTCAAGGTTCATGCCTGAAATATTGCACCTCACGTAACTTTTGATCTCATCGATAGAACTTTTCGAAAACCTCAGACATGCTAGCTTCATATTTCAACAATCACTGTGCAAAATTTCAATAAAAAATGTTGCGTAGTTCCAGAGATATTGCAGTTTGAATGAGAAAAGTCCAAAAAGTCCGATTTTCGTAAAATTACTGTTTCTCAGGCCACACAAACTCCAGAAAGCTCAAATTTTGTGATATAATAGTGTGATAGTTGATCTATCTAACGCAAAAAATTTGATCAAAAAATATCATCAGAGTAAAAAGTTAAGGAAGTTCAAAGTCGAAGTGACAGTGCGCTTGCTTCCAATTTCTATACAATTATGAACGGTACTGTAAGTCAAAATCATTCAAGAAATTTCTGACTTTTTGACAAAACTTCAAAACATTACAACAAATTTTAAAATAAAGCTTTTAACTTAATTATCAACTTTTCCGAAGACAGCATGTTATTTGTAAAACCAAAAGTGAATGATGTTTTCTTTTGGTTTGATTACATTCCATACGAGAATTTTAATGAATTTTTATTAGTTTTAGGCTAAATAAAATTTTAGATAATTTTTTAAAGCAAAAATCAAATCGTTTTGCAGGTTTCAACAAATTTGTTAATAAATTAAACTCTATACATAGAGTTGATAGATAAAATCTAATCTGCGTCATGAAAATATGAGTTCATGACGCCAAAATCTACCAAATCAATCATTAAAAAATAAGCACTAAAAAATTGTCCCCATTTTTGTATCGTTTCTTTATAGAGGGATTAACGTAAAGTTTTCACTCTCGGATATGGTAAATTACATTCCTACAATAATATAAATTTGTTTTCAAATGATTCAAATGATTTTTATTAAAATTAAAAAAAAACTTATCTTTTCATATTAATATTTTGTTTCGATTTAAAAATAAATTTACCGAAATTTAAAGTCAGTCCTTTCCAGGAACTAATATCTCAACTTACAGCGAAAAAATGTCCAAAGCTTAAAATTTTAAACTATTAAACCTGCGCCTGATAATTTTATTTAATGTTAATTTTTTTCCCTTTTTTATACATTGAATCTAATTATCAATAATGTGATTTAAAAAAAAATGGTTAAGTTCAGAAAATTGAAGTTTACAACTTTTTTGAAGACTGCAAAATAATTTCACTCACGCTTTAAGAAATATCCAAGATTGAATTTAATTTTAATCTTCTTTGAATTATGTCAAAAATCCCGTTTTTTTGGAAGATTTGGAGAAAATTCACAAAAAAAAAACTTCAATAACTTTTTTCACAGGAGTCATTACTCACGGCCTACGGGCAAGTTTTTCATTGAGTCAAAAATTTATGTTTCATAATATCTCCAATGTGCTAAAGTTTTGCCAAAAAAGTGTTTTAATTTGTTTAATGGATTTTGCCTATTTTCATAAAAACCTCGAAAACAAATGCTGATAGATAAAAACTCAACGCTCCAAAATTAGTCAAAATAAGCTTTATAATTCTGTGTTCTCTTTAATGTTTAATCATGGTCAATTTCTGACCTGATATGATGTAGTTTCGAATATTTTTTTTATCAATCTGGTGTTGTATTTTATGTGTTTTTTCATATGCACTCATTCTTAAGGCCGAAGGTTTATATTCTGGCTCAATACGAAATTTTTAAACGCATTCGTTTGCTGGTGTTTCGGAAATATTGACTCATACATATTTGTAAACTAGATTGCTTTAAACTTCAAGTGAATTCTTAGTTCAGAATAAGGAACCTAATTTGAATGATTTATGAAACATTTATTAAAAACTTTGATTATGATTCATTTTGTGATTTGAATTTGTGTGATGGCCAGGAGTAAGAAAATGGTTGTAAAAATCTATTTTCACATTTTTATGCAATTTTGGGATTTTTATTAATTTTAACGAAAATTGGACTTCAAAAACCCCCCCCATGGACGAGTCCTTCGCACGGGCCTGTGCTGAATCTAAATATGCAATTAGTTGTTTTTATGTCATTCTGTTCCTGAAATTTGTGCACTTTTTGGCATAACTTCAGAACATTTCAAAGATTTTGAAAAGAAAGGTTTTATTCAATGATCAACTTCCCCGAAGACCCCCAGTTATTTAGAGTTCTGAAAAAAATATGTAAAATACAGGAATTTTGATGAAACTTTAAAGATTTTTTAAATCAATCTTAGATAATTTTGAAGCTTAAGTCAAATTGTTTTGAAGTCTTCAACAAAGAATATTTAAAAATTAAAATATTAAATATGAAACACTCAAAGATTTTCCTCAGTGATACCATAGAGTAGGAAATTTGATGCGCGATTTTAAAGAAAGAGTTTGTTTGCACTTATAAGAACTTCCTGGAAGCCTCATGTGCACTAGGTTTTAGCAGCTAAACTAAGTTCTAAGGCAGTGTCAGTGACATTTTTTTACCTCGCTCCCCGAAGGCTTAAACCGGCTCTGTGTGAGTTTCTGTCATTTTTGTCATTTTTATCATCAACAATGAAAAAATTCAAGTGCTAGTTTTTAGTTTTTTTCTGTCATTTCGTTTAAGAATTTTTTGGCAAAACTTGAGAACATTTAAAAGATTTCGAAAATGAAGATTATGATTCAATGATCAACTTCCCCGAAGACCGCGAGTAATTTTGACTTCTAAAAAAATTCTGTAAAATACATGAATATTGAAACTTTAAAGATTTCTTAAACCAAATTGAATCCTAGATTTTGTAGATTCCGATTAGAAAATCGAGGTTTAAATCAATCCCTATTATAATCCTGGATTTACGGAATCTCATGCTCGATGGTTGAATGAGCTTCAAAATAAGGTTGAAATGGTCGGCCATGCTATGCGAAATTTTCCAAACAATCTTTGCGTTTCACATATGCTGCTTGATTTAACAAATTTTAGTTATCTGTTATAAATGGCGGTTTGATTCAGTTTTCAGCATAACAATATTGTGTTGCATTTGTTCCCGTTTTATTGTTATGTGTCAGTATATTTTCGAACTTGATATTTTTTCAGCACGTATCCGGGCAAACCTGGCAAAATCCGGGCATTTGATTTCAAAATTGACGACCAAAATCCGGGCAATATCCGGGCAAATTTTGTAAAATCCCAGAAATTACTCAACAAACATAAAAAAAATTGAAAAAGAAATTTCACCAAGATCTATCAACAGATTTTAAATCGTATTTAAGGCTTCCATGACTTTCATGATTATTTTTAAAAAACTTATTGAAAAAAAAATCATTTTTAAGCCATGAATAAAAAAACAAATTACAACACTATTTGCTTTTTTTTATTCGATTTGCCAAATAAAGTAAATAAATCCGGACAACCGGGCCGGATCGGAATGTTCCGAAATTTTATATGAAATATCCGGACAAACCCGGATAAAACCGGGCAATCTGGCTACTTAAGTATAGAGTCAAGGGGAAAGAAACATGTCAATTCTCAATTTCTGACTTGAATGCGCTAATGCGTATGGGAAAAATCAATGATTTCATTCATAACGAGAAGAAATATTGTTTCAAGAGTGTTACTCATACAACTCAACACATTAAACTATATGCCAGTTTTGCAATGTATGGCCCCACTTGAAAACATTAAAGAGAAGTTTTTTTTTTGTTTCGATTATAGTCGTTTTACCATCTTTATGGCATTCGCGACTTTATCAACGTTACAGTTGGCGGATCGTTATTGAGAAACTATCCGATACAACTGTGTTCGATGTTTACTCTTGGGCTCGAACTCACGGACATCGGCTCAGGAGACAACAGACTTGCCAACTGAGCTATATCACAAGCCCATTAAAGAGAAGTATTATAAAACATTGCCATTGTTTATGGTGATAAGCTATCAGTTATCAAAATAAAACCTTTGTTAAAAAAAAAACTACTCAACAGAACCGTTTGTTCTTTTCGCTTCAATAATAACAATAAACAATAAGCGCATTAGCTGCGCAGAAAATAACAATCTTAACCGGTGAACTGGGTGGCGGGAAAAGCACAAATCTCTCAACCAACTCATCACTGTGCCAGCCAGAGAAAAGATAGGTTCCTACCGGGGGGAAATGTAGCCAGCAGCCCAGAAACTGAGGCCTACAACGACGCCTGGCGGCGGGAAAAAGAGTTCATCGAACTCCGAGATTCTTTTTTCCCTCGAGCGAAATTGCCGGGAAGAAACAATCTGGGAGCTTTGGGGTCTAGGTTTTTCGCTCATTTTCCTTCTGCCAGAAGAACAGCCAACAAACCGGTAAAGCCAACGTAAAAGTACACAAACCATGGGGATTGGAGCCATAGTTTCCCAACTTCTCCCGACTTGTTGTGGCACAGATTCTCATATTGTGGACGACTGACATATAGCTCTGTACCGAGTCTTTAAGGTTTCTTGAATAAAGAACCCCCCAGCAGATTCAGACCTGGAAAACCGGGAAGACCAAAAGCTAGGCATCAGATACCGTCTGGCTGGAGACTTAACAGTTTTTTGCTGCCTCGAGTTGATGTTGGCATGGCGTGTCGCCATGATGCATTTAATATGACTTCTAATTAAGAGTTAATGTTGTTTTGGTTGCGTAGAAGGTCAAATCCGGCTGAACTTTGTTCCCGCCTAATTAAGATTTTTCTTGAGAAACTTTCTATACCTGTCTCCTGACCAGGGTTTCATGTAATTTTTTGAAATTGAAATACTTGCGTTTTACAGTTTCATACATGTCTTTCTCACGAAAGAAGATTTTTTAATACAATCACAAAGCCATAAACAACTCAAAGGCATTAAAGTTTCAGAACTTAACTTTGGATATAAGTTTAAGACTATTTATGTAAATATAAAATACACCAATTACAAACCTACGATTACAAGTTTACGTGGGAATACGCTTAGGTATTTTTCAACAAATAATCTAAACGGATAACAAATTGATCAATTACATTAAACCCTTCCACGGTTGACCTTATTTTATATGGATCACCGGAGTACTGTTTTTTGTTGTCTTGTATTCACGCTTCGTTCGATCCCTTCACTGTTGTAGTCTCTCTTGAACATAAATTATTTTCCATGGTTTGAAAAGCCCGACTTAGGGTACACTCACGTATGTCTACTCTCACTACTTCTGACACCATCTCATTAATTTTCTACCTAAAAATGAGAATACCTTAATCAAATGATTCAATTTTCCATATGTTCCAAAGCAAACCCTACACACAACATTTCCATGATATTATGCGCAAAAAATTCTAAAACACCTTACCCTAATTCCATACCATGTGCTCCTCCCCATTCTTGCACTAATCGGGCTTCTTCTCCCTGGACTAGTGGATTAAGTTTAGTGGAGAAAGGGCTGCGCGCAAAGACCGTATCACGTCTTGAGGGCTTTGTTCCGAGTTTTCTTCTTCTCGTTTGGCGACTGACTACCGTCGATTGCGATAGAGAATTCTATTGGGTTGTAATTTGAAAAGGCCTGTTCGTTTGCTTGTTTGAAAAAATTAACATCAAACTTGTTTGTTTGTTTTTTTTTATCGTACACGCTGTACATATTTTATTGGGTTGAGTGCGTTTAAAAGCTGTCATGGTGCTTTTGAAGCTTTAAATCATCAGAGAAATTCAGAGTGAGTTGAAAATATTTTTCAAAAAATGCTTCGTAGGAGATGCAACAACAGTTAAAACAGTTACAGAAATGGGCATTTATTTGTGTCAATCGGAACAATCTCGATGCAAAAATGTGTACACTAGACCGCTGCAAGTTTTGTATGGAAATTCCTATTTATAAATTTTTGCATCTCCCATGACTTTTTTTAGTTATTTTGACTGCTGAAAAAAGCAATAAAAGTTTTGGAAGCGATTCATTGAGTCCTGAGTAAGCACAACGAGTTTTAATTTTGTATTGAAATGTGTATGGGAAAACAATTTTTTTTATTCAAAAATCACTAGAGATGTACTGGAAGATCAGAAAAATATAACTTTGGATGATTTAAATTCTTTGATTTTTGGAGTACTTTTCATATGTACCTATGAACAAACATGTACCCTAGAAAAGATGTTCGATTTTTGCCAAAAAAATTCTAAGCTTCTTTTCGAGCTAGTAAAAAATAAAGCTTAAGAATAAGCAAAACCAATTATTAAAGACAAACTTAATTTCAAGCTTATCTGAATTTTCTGGATGAATTTATATGCAAAAATGTCTTCTCCAATACAAATTTTTATACAAAATTTAAATGCGTTGCGATAATTCAGTCCACTTTCAAGATGCAAGCTAAAGCATATGCGCTTATAATTTTTAAAGGTTCAATTTAGAGTAAAAATATTCATTACTTTTCAATACCAACATTATAACAAAAGCTAAAAAAAAACAACGATGAAAGAGAATATAATCCATCTTTCACCAATAATTTGATACTGCAAAATTAATTCGTTTTTATCTCGCGTCTATTGTAATTGATAAACCGTACGAGCTGTTTATTTCATATGCTGGCATCTCCATTTGCCAGTTATGATACAAAGCGAAGACGCCATTTCAGGCATTGGAATTCTGGACATGTCAATCCAACCGGCATTTTTTTCATTAACCACTGAAAACTGATTCAAATAGATATCAGAAAGGGTAAATGATCTTGAGAGGAACTAAAAGGCTCAATTCAACGCAACTCGGAGCAGTTGATCAAGCGGTATGGATAAGGGTTATATCCGAACGATTTTTTTAGTTCAGCGGATAGATCTTGGTTTCTGCTTTTTAATGATGATTTGAAGAATATTTTAGAATAAACCCTAATAACTCTAGAGCTGATTTACTGAAGAAAGAATTCAGATCTTGAGCGGAACTAAAGTATTATCTTGAGCGAAACCATTTTGTAATGTAAACATCTTTAATTGCTCTCATTCCTAATCTTTGTGTAACTGTGAAAACTTCAATTAAATTTCAACTTTGAAGATTCTAAAGTCCAAAAATTAATGTTTCTTCGTAAATAACAGAAACTCAGCCTTCCAAAGTTGTTCTCAAGATATCCTTTCAAATTTATTTCTTACTTCAAAAACATATCGGCATAAAATTTTGAATACGGCGAATGTGTCAAAACCATTGTTTCGAGAAAAATGCGTTCAAAGTTTAACAGCTCCATAAGCTCTCAGCGAAAATTCTATTATGTTTTCTTTATATCTGGAAAACCAAATATCGTTCTGTTAACGTTGTACAATGAACATTCAAAATGTAGGTCCCCGAACGTACATACTTCATCACCTACGGATAACTCCATTTGTTTACATTTGAAGCATTCGCCCTATTCAAAATTCACTACCGATATCCAATTTTAACTTTGATTCACTATATCTTTTTATGAAAGAATCAAATTTTAGTCTTTTTTTACCTCAAAAATTAAATTCGTTAGTATATTTGATAGATTATTCGAATGTGTGCATTTAGAGTAATATTTCCCCAAACAACTTTTGAAGTTAACGACAAAGTCAGTAATACAAAGAAGATGCCTTAAATTACAGATTTTGGAAAAAAAATGTACATTGCTCTAAATCAAGGTTTTTTTTTTCGAGAAAATAATTCAGATTTTTTGTGATTTATCCAAAAAATCTGTGATGGATTTCTGCGATGCAAATTCCTTTGATTTCATTGAAAATTCATGATACATCTCTATTCTATTTTATATTTTAGTTGGGAAAAATCAGTTTAAATTGAAAATCTCATAATACTTTTCTAATTCAAAATAAGAAATCTAAATTTTATATTGACCAAAAAAATTATAATTTTGGAAACCATTCGAAATTCAAAAATTCTGTGAAATCTGTGAATATTTCAAAATTCTATGTTCTATGACACAGATTCTGTGACAAAAATTTGCTCAAAATTCTGTGAATTTACAGTTTTTTTTGTTATTTCAGCAACCTTGCTCAACAACCACTCATTCATAGAATAAAGTTTATAATAAATTTCAGTTTCTTATGAATCTTGATCAAATTTATTTATATTTAAAATTTATGGAAACATTAGGTGTTTAGCTCAATTGATAGAACAATTATTTCCCAAACCGATTCCATGAGTTCGAGCTCAAGTGTAACATCAAACACTAGGGAATCGGACAGGTTTTCAATTCCAGGCCGATTGAATCGTTATGAATTATAAAATAGTTGACCCGATGTGTTTCGCTAAACTTTGTAGAGCTGAAGGAATTTGTGTTAAAAGTAATTTTAATTTTTGTTTATTAGTATATTGTTTTCAATTGGATTTTCAATATCAAGAACAACCTCTTCAAATGAAAGCTGCTTCTTAAAGTTCGAAATAAAAATGGCAATGAAGATTGATTCTTTATCTAAAATAATGACTTTACTTCACATCAAATTTGAAATAATAATTTCAAATAATTTTCATATTTAGTTTTGAGATATGCCATGTATTAGATTGTACTCAAACGTTTTGGAGTCATTCATCTTTGTTCTACACTGAGCAAAACAAGAATATTATCACTCTATTTCTTGCTTGTTAAAAAATCATTGGTTGGTTACCGTCAAAAAATTTTCCACTGATAGTGCAAGCATAAGTTAACTTTTTTTCGATACACCAATAGGCTCTGAGACCCAAAAAATATAAAAGAGGTACGAAATAAAAAAGTACCACTTGTGTTTTCCACAAAATCTTGAATATTTCTTAAAATTTATCACATGAGTGAATAATAATGTTCTACGATGTATTTGAATAGATAATTGCATTTTAAGCAGCTTATATGGTTTTATAAGGATTTTAAGTGTTTTTACGAGATTTTCTTCTAGCAACTACGAATTTAACATTTGAACTGTAATACTTTTACAAACTACTAGTTTTGAAAGACGAGAAACCATAAAATAATGGTTCTTGGTTGGATTTGAATCTGAAAAACAGGCTGCCCATTCAAAAACATTGATTTTTTAACACTAACCCCCTATTTTTCTAGTTTCAAGATATATATGGCAGCACTATCTTGCAGTTAAACGAAATGAAAATCCATTCTCGCCTTTACGGGTTACTAAACCCGAACAATAGCTTTAAATAAATAAAAATTGAAAACAAAAATCAATTTCATCTCAAATTTTGTGAATGAAACTTAACTATATTTGAGGTTTAACATCATCAGGAAAATGACCCTTTGTGAGTTATATTTTGATAATCACGTTAACTTTTATAACATACCTACTAGGGTGGCAGCCAAATTTATAAGGTTGCCAGATTGCCTGGTTTTATCCGGGTTTGCGCTGATATTTAATACAAAATTTGAAAAAGTCCGGTTCGGCCCGGTTGCCTGGGTTATTGAAAAAAGCCCGGATTTATTCAATGTACCTGGATATTGCCAGATTTTTGGTAGACAATTTCTAAGTCAGATGTCTGGCCCAGATACGTGCTATAAAAATTCTGGGAACCTTAGTCATGACGAATTTCGAAAACCGATCATATACAGATCCCCATTCGTTTTTGACAACACGCTTGTAAATTTTATGTTGCCAAAATCGAACGTTTTTTTTTTTTGTCAATTTGTTTGTTTTTAAATTTTATTTTAAATTAATCAAAATTGATGTACATATGAGCATAAATTTTTAAAATTTGGCTCAATTATATACGTTTTAAACAGGAAAACATGGAAAATTATTTTTGTACTGTTTAAAACTAATATAATTAGGCCAAATTAAAAAAAATCATACTAATATTACGTTTTATATTAATTTTGATTAAATAAAATAAAAATAAAAAAGTGACCAAAAAACCCGTATTTTTAGTATATTGCTAAAATCGATATTGCCAAAATCGATCGGGGTCTGTACATACATTTTATAGTTCGGTAAAAAAACTGACACAGGGTGGATAAAAATCAATGATTTTTTCAAAAAAATCAAAAAAATCAGATTTTTTTGATTTAAATCGGATTTTTTTGATTTAAATCAGATTTTTTTGATTTAAATAGAATTTGTTTTATAAATTGGATTTGAGGGAAATATATTAGCATCCGAAGGTTCTTCAATCATGTGATAAAGCTGAGTTGTTATACTCAGCTTTATAAAGGCTGTATAAGTGTAACATTATGATTCATGATTTTCAACATTCATCAAAGACCAAAGCTTTTCCAACTTAATCCACATCGATTCGACTTTGTATCTAACGACTCGAAACAATTGACGGTTGTCTTGAAAATTTTTGTTAAATTCCTTCGTAAGCTTACTCCTTTGTTATGCATGTTTTCCACTGTCCTCGTCTAATTTTATAGTTTGAATAAAATTTTTAAAAGTTTTTTTTTTAATTAAAATGGTTTATTTCATTAACAAATGAGCAATTCCTTTACTGAATGAAAATATTATCGAAATTCACCAAACACTTTTTATAGACGGACTACACGAGTTAGAATTTAGCACTCAATCAGCCTTCTTGCTTCAGAGAAATCAAAAGATCAAATAAATAGAATAAATTCTAATTCATAACTTTTAAAAACTTTGAGAGTTGATATATAAGGAAAAAAATAAAAAAAAATCACATGATTTTATAAGAAAAAGAAAAAAAAAAGTTATTTCAGTTTCCTTGAAAGAAATGAACATTATTTTGAGCAGACTTAAGCGGACATTGTTTGCCAATGCGAACATCATATCAAAATATATTCATTGAATTAAAGTTGAGTGATATTTATGAAGTATGTCCACGAGGACATCATCCAAACTCCAACCGCCTTCTACGTGGACAAGCATTCGGCATTCTCATCAATCACTACTTTCGAAATATCACAAGGAGCAAGAAAAAAATCAGTTCTAAATTCCCGAGGGGATGCTTCGATGCTTAAAAACGTAGTAAAATGAAATAAAAACCATTCCATACTCACTAAATTTCAGGTATTTTATTCACTGAGGAACTTTGATTTAAATCACTGATCAAAATCAAGTGATATAAATCGTGATTTAAATCATTATTTAAATCACTTTGATTTAAATCAAATCCACCCTGAACTGACATGTACAAAATTTCAGCTTAATCGGACTTGATTTAGGCGTGCCTCAAAGCACTCTAAGTTTTGAAATTTTGGTCAAAAATCAACTTTTTGGGACCTCGTCGTTTTTCAGAAAATCGACTTTATTTCGGAAATCTGATTAAATTCCAGAAAGTCGAACTTTCACCAAAATATTTTTTTCGAGGTAACACCAGATCTTGACGTTTTATGCATTTCTAAATAAGTCATTTGGCAAAAAAAAAATAAAGTTCCGATTTTCCGATTTTCCTTTGGTGATTTTTGAGATGTTTAAGTCGATTTTTGGCAAAAGTTTTTTTTTTTTCAAGATGACACCAAATTTAAAATTCAGCATCGCACCGCCAATAAAGTTACATCACTGAAATCGATATGAAATTTTCTTTCTTTGGCATATAGTTTTATTGCCTAAACCTTACGTTAACGTACTCAAAATCCAGTGCAAAGTTGAATTTAGGTGTAGGAATTGTCTCAGAAAATCCAAATTGAAAAAAAGTTCGAAAAACAGCTACCTTTGAAAAGCCGCCATAAATTTTATATTTCGTATTTAAAAAATCTAAAGATGCCAAAATGTGACAAATTATGTCAACCTTCCAATTTATTTTTTTGAAATTTTTCAACTGTAACAGGAAAAGTTTTGGCGGTTAATTGATTGAAAAGTACGGGATTTACACAACTTTTTCACATTTTTTGTGGCTATGACCTTAACAAAATTTGAAAACAAAGTGTTGCATATATGCATCATATAGCTTCTACCTTCAGCTTTTTTAAGCACTAACTGAATTTTTTTTTTCGAGCAATAACTAATTTACAGTCTTTTTCCTGAAGCATGTTTTATCACAAAAAATTAGCTTGTACTTTAAATAACTTTAAAATAATTGATTGTAGCGTCTGAGAAGTATATTTGAGTTACGTTATAAGCTTTTCAAAACTATACATTTTTTAGAAATCAGTTGAGAAACAAGAGAGTTTTAGCAAAAATGGCGTTTGCCGTCATTTGGCTGCTCGCGGTATGAATAGGTATATACAAAGTGTCGGTATGTTTAGTGTTAGTGTTAGTGTTTATAATTAATAAAATTCATTCAAAGTTAGTCAATAGAATTTAGTTTTTCTGTATGGAACATTTTAGGACCTGAAATTAATGACTGACTCTCTTCAATGCGTGGTCTGTTTATGAACCCTAATCCACTCTTGAGTGTCAATATGATACTATTGGAAGATTGACGGTTTGTAACTTTATTCGGGTGCATCCAAATAAAAAAAAAACTCATGGGGGACCTTCAATGAGTTCTTAAAATCTTTAATTTTGCATCATTACTTTTTTCATGAACGCACCGTGAAAACCCAAAAAAACCCTAATCAGACCTTGAGTATCAATTAGATATCTTCGTTTAAAACCGCTATATCTCTCTTGTTTCACAACGGATTTTTACAAAATTTATAGTTTTGGAAACCTTGTAATGTAACTCAAATATGTTCCTCAGACAATAATTCACCTACAACCCATCTGTTTTCGGTTATGCAAAGTCTTAAAAAAAAATCGAAAAAACATGCTTCGGAAGAAAGACTGAAGAAGATCAGCTACGGAGCTCCAAAAAAATTTCACTTAGTATCATGTCCACATAAAATGTAAAAGAAGTAGTGTAAAAACCGTACTTTTCAATCAAGGAACCGTAAAAATTGTTTAAATTATCACCATCACCAGAAAAATTTTGAAAAGAATGTTGAAAAGTTGACATAATTAGGCACATTTTTGCACGGATTGTCAAAATACGAATCACAGAATTTTTGAAGAATTTTTAAAATGAAGCAACTTTTAGAACTGATCCTAATAAATGTTATAAAAATATGTCCATATAACAACAAATAGATTCTAACTTCAGCTTTCTCAGGCACTAAGTGAACTTTGTTTCGTGTTCTCAATAACTAACTTACAGCCTTTTTCCCGAAGCATGTTTTTTTTTTCAAAAAAACCATTCTTATACTTTCAAAAACTTTAAAATAAATTATTGTAGCTGAACATTGGCTGAGAATCATATTTGAGTCACGTTACAAGCTTTCCAAATCCATAAATTTTGTAAAAATCGGTTAGAAAACAAGGGAGTTTCAGGAAAAAAAATATAAAAATTATTAAGAGGAAAAAATACGTGCCTTTTGAAAATAAAAATAGTCATGTAGAACAATTTGCGAAAAAGTAACTATCATAGGAGTTATAGTTCTTCGAAATTCCAAAAATGTCATCCCCCTCCGGTACGATTAGGGTTAAATATGTATCGCCTTATTTTACTGTCGATGAAAATCAATACCATAATATTTCAGGATCGAATTCTATAGAATTAAGAAAAACATTGTGATGCATAGTTTTGCTATTCGCACAATATCATGTTATCATTTTTCTGTTGATACCACAGTGAAGTTTAATTTTGCTATCCTTAAAAATATTAATACCAACACGAACACCATCGTTCAGCTATCGTTTCGGCATTATGGTCTGCTCGGAATACTTCTTAGAAGAGCTAAGTGAGCTTTAACTTTGGTTAGTCTGGGCAATGGGGCAATGATATCTAAGAACCAGGAAAAATATTCTTGTAAATTTTGAGCCAAACGGATTAAACTCTTGGGATTTTTTGACACACTCTATTGCGTATACCAATTCTTACGTGGAAATTGAACAAGTTGTGTAATTATTTGTATTGTTGTATACTTTTTTTGTACTTGAAAAATATATTAATTATACAGTGAAATTAAAATGTTAGCCAAATGTAAACATATAAGTTCCAAATAATACAGAATCTACCAAACATTGTGTACTTTCAAAACAAGAAGACATCATAATCAGAACAAGAAAAAAATCAATCACTGTATTGTGTACCCATGATGACAGCATAGCTTCATAGCGCCGACTTGTTTATTTAAAACGAACCAACAACCTTCGCTAGTAAACTGATGGAACAGTCTCGTTATCACATCACTATCATCACCTGTGTCGCAATCGCATTTTTCGCGTATCGTCACCATCACTGGTACCATCTAATTGGAGAAGCTAGTTACTTATATTCGAATCGGAAACATTCCGCAGACGAACTTATAAGATATCCAAATAGCTTTATTTCGTATAGAAACTCGGTAGAGGTGTCAATTCTACTGTAACAGTTACAACAATTGTATCTATCGGACACAGTGATTTTGATTGAGGGGTTAGAAAAAAGTGTATAAAATATCTACAAACACCAGAAACCGTTCGTCATCGTTCTTCGTCTTGTCAATGCCTGTCCCATTCACCACTTGGTGGCGCCGCCACGTTCGTGTATTAGTCATATTGAAATATCGATTTTTCACGAGTTCGGTGCTGGGTTTTCCATCCCTCTCGCTTCGGTTGTCGTTATATCGGGGTACGATATCATGTCGTGTACTACAACACTGAGGTGTACTTGAAAGTGGTACAATTTCACCACTGTTAGAGGTTGTTACTATATTTGTCTGAGTACATTCGACGGATTTTTAGAGGTCGCCTAAACAATCTTTCCTCAGTCATTCTCCACACAACATTTCCCTTGGTGACTTCCGGTTTTCCGAGCAACCCACCTTTATTCTTTCCCGGAATGCCAGACAAATGTCAGGGCTGTCTTTCGTAGCGCTGTGTAGGTCAGAAAATCGTGGGTCGATCCTTCCTTGGGTACGGCAACGTAGAACAGCGACAAGCTTTGTGCATCAGAGAGCCCACCAACTACCAATCTGTACCATAACAAATCTAACGGGTTCTTCGCACTACTTTTCCCGCAAATACATCTGTGCACGATGCTCTCACTTTGCCACACCGAGAAGCACCGAGTTTTATGTATGGGCTGCTCTTCAGAGCTTGTTCTTCTTTGTTTATCTGCTTCTTGCACTACTTCTCTGCTGCTTCTTCTTGTTCTTCTTCTTGTTCAGCTATCTTTGCGTAATTACTGCTTCTTACGGGAACTTATTCAGCGTTACCACATCATCCATCCAGCCCAGCTCAGCCCGTAAATATCCAGAGCAGGGCACTGGTGAATTAATAAAAAAAAACGCTGCACTCTGTTCGCTCGCCGCGTGCACGAAACACATTAAAGGAACGAGGGCCTAAAGGAGAACACACGGTGAAAATCAAGAATGGCATCAAAATAATAGTGGAATAGAAATAAGAAGCACCGGGCAAAAAAGAAAACTCGGAAACTCGATTCGACGATGCCGATTATATTCTCCTCTTCTCCAACAACCCAGGGAATGGTGCTGGCTGGATGAACCCTGTCTGATGGTATTATTATTCGGTTTACGGAAGAAGGGAAATCCAACAACTGCTTCTCGCTCCCATAAAGAGGGAGACCGAAAAGTGGGAAAGCTAAATAAAACAAAACAGAGGCACAACACAACACTCGTGTGCCGTAGTAAAAAAAACAAGGAAAAAACACCGTACTGTTTTCTTCTATCACTCACTCACTAGTCACAGTAGAATCGCAACCTTAAAAACCGGCGAAACTTCTTGGAAAAGTTAGTTTGTTGGAGTAAGTTAGAACTCGGGGCTCCTGGGACTGTTTCGAATTCACTCTCGACTGACTGGGGGAACTCTCGCGGACCGACTGAATCGCTGCTCGCCGGTTGATAGCCGTGGAAGCGCAAAGCCGCTCCGATTTGGCTGGCCTGGCTCACTGACAGCTCTCTGTGTTTGGTTTAGATTTTATTTTTTGCCCTGGTTCGTCGTGGCACGATGTAAAGGGGGAACACCGGCTGCGCACACAGGGCGCCCAGATTGGTAGCGATAAATTGGAGCATTTCGGCCGCTTCCCCGGGCAGTGTTTGAAGTTTTGACAGTTTGAACCAAAATTCGAATCACTTTTAAAAGACAGTTTTCTTGAGCTTTTAGCCTAAGGTTGCCAGAATTTTTTTCACTACCATCCGGGCTTAGCAATTCCGGGCATTTTTTTGAAAAAACCTGGCAAAATCCGGGCATGGATTTCAATTTTTCAAATCCAAAAACCGGGCAAAAACCGGGCAAAATTTAGGTGTTATTATATATAAAAGTAAAGAAAAAATACAAAAAAAAAATCGAAATTAATATTTTTTTAATGTAGTTGCAGACTTCCAACAACTTTTTGGAACACTTAAATATTTAAAGGATTATAAAAGTAAATCAACGAAATTATTTGAAACAACCGTTGAAAATTTCCATACCGATAATCGATTTTGCTGAACCTTATTAAAAAACTTTGTTTTTTTTTGGTTTCTTCGTGAAAATTGTAAAAAAATCCGGGCAATATCCGGACTTTTTTCACGATATCCGGGCAACCGGGCCGGACCGGATTTTCTCGAAATTTTGCATCAAATATCCGGGCAAACCCGGATAAAACCGGGCAATCTGGCAAACTTATTTTAGCCCTAATCCGCTCTTGAGTGCCACTTATGACACTATTTGTAGTTTGACGCCTTGTAACTTTATACGGGTGCATAAAAAAAAATCGTCGGGGACCCTTAATAAAATATTTTACTTTGCACCATTACTTTTTGGTGGACGAACCCTGAAAACCCAGGAAAAAAAATCCCTAGTTTAGTTTATTTTTGTTCAAAAGTAGCGTAAGACAATTGTCTTTTCATTTTGTCTCAGCGGCGTAATCGTATTGATTGAATGCACTTGTTACTTTATAAATCATTTATTGAATCATTGTTTTGACTACAATTAACATTTCCACTTGTTTAGTAACGTTGAACATTTCTTTCTAAATGTGCTTAAGTTAGGAATATTTTTTATTGGGTTTAGTAAATTCCAAGCAATAGCACCTTTGACAAAAAATGTGCAGTTATAAAATGAGTTACTCGATCTAAACGGGATAGGTAAAAATTAAACGCGATTCAAATTCCTTCGAGAGCTCTTGCAGAAATTGTAGGAAGAAAAAATCACACGACATAAAATATAGTAAAATGAATGTTATAAAAAAGTTATAAGGAGTGTATCGAAAATTAACTATAAACATATTTGGGCCTTCTACTTACTAACGCGTGAACTCATGGACGATGAAACTTATGTAAAAGAGGATTCCAGTACTCTTCCGGGACCACAATTCTACACTGCAGCTATTGGGGAGGATGTGAGTGACCACGAGAAGTCGATTGAGGTGGAAAAATTTGGCCAGAAAGTGCTTGTGTGGCAGGCAATCTGCTACTGCGGATAGAAGTCGGCAAGTTTCTTTACAAAAGGAACAATAAATGCCGATATCTAACAAAAGGAGTGTTTGCAGAAAAGGTTGCTGCTACTATATAAGAAACATACGACTCCACCATTGCACAGTGGGGATTTTTGATCAAAAAAGGTACCTATTTCTGTGACGATCGTCTAAACTGTTCTAAATTTTGGAAAACTATCATTTATTATGCAAAAACACGAGGAATCGAATGGTCTACACCGCTTTCTGATAAAATGACTCTTAACGTCTCATTTTGCCCGATTTCCCTTATTTTTTTGGTGCAAAGTTATAATTCCGATTGTAGCCATCTACCTTGCAAGCAAAAAGTCATACAAACCATACTTATTTATGTAAAAATGTCAGCTAAATCGATTGGTGTACTCCACTTTTTGTTTTTACTATGACAAGTGGCTCATTTTGCCTCTTTTCCCCTAAATTTAAGAATTTTTTTTTCAAAGAAATGCAGTCAAACAAAGTGTAATCCAACAGTTTTTCATCATGAATGATAATTTTTGGGAGATTTATTCATATTCTAGCTAACCACGTCACTTTTTTGTACTAGAACGAATATAAATGGCTAAATATCCCCAACCTTCCCTAGCTTTTTTAAATGTTTGCATAAATTTCACTGTACCAATCGAGCGATTCACATACCAAATGCAGAAACCAAGTGATTTAGTGTAAAATTTGTCGCTGAATCGAGTGGTGTACACCGCTTAGTGCTCAGCTTACGAGAATGGCCGCAATCACCCCGATTTCCCCTAAAATCGAGCGATATGTGGTAAAAATCATTATAACAAATGACAATGTATCATAAAATGCACAAAAATGATTGAAACAAGTGTAGAACTTATTGCTGAATCGAATAATGTACACCGCTCAGCGTTCAGTTGACGAGAAGAGCCTCAATCACCCCGATTTCCCCTAAATTCATTAAATTTATTTGAAAAATACATTGTTATAAACGAGAATTTAATTTAACAGATACAAAAAACATTGAATCAGGTGTAAAACTTATTCCTGAATCAAATGATGTACACCGCTATGATGAAGTTGACGAGAAGAGTCACAACCACCCCAATTTCCCCTAAATTCATGTAATTTCTTCGAGAAAAAATTTGAGTGAATTTGAGTCTTACTGTCGAATCGATGAGAAGAGCCTCATCATGTTTAAACCAATATCAATTATCAATTCAACAAAATATTTTTAAATTTAGGGGAAAAGGGGGTGATCCAGGCTTTTTTCTTCATCTTAACGTTCAGCAGTATACATCTTTCTGTTCAACAATTAGTTTTTCACATGGTTCAATTATTTCTGTGCACTTTCTGATGCATTCTCGAAAGTTACAAGATTTTTTTTCTTAAATTGAAAGTATTTAGGGGAAATTGAGTCAAATTGGACTTTATTCATCAACAGAATTTAAGCGGTGTCCATTATTTTATTCAACAGTTAGTTTCACGTATGATTTATTGTTCTTGTATCTTTTTCGATGTTTTCTCATTTGTTACTACGATTTTTTGGTTCATATTGTATGAGTTTATTAATGAATTTAAGATAAATTGGGGAAAATGAGACTTTTCTTGTCAACTCAGTGCTAAGAAGTGTTCTTCATTCGATTCAGCGATAAGTTATCCACCTGATTCAATGTTTATCTCATATGTTCATTTGGATTTTCGTTTGTTACAATGTTTTTTCCAAGAAACTGCATAAATTTAGGGGAAATCGGGGTGGTTGTGACTCTTCTCGTCAACTTCACGCTTAGCGGTGTACATCATTTGATTCAGCAATAAGTTTTACACCCGATTCAATGTTTTTTGTATCTGTTAAATTTAATTCTCGTTTGTAACAACGTATTTTTCAAAGAAATTTAATGAATTTAGGGGAAATCGGGGTGATTGAGGCTCTTCTCGTCAACTGAACGCTAAGCGGTGTACATCATTCGATTCAGCAATAAGTTTTACATCTGTTTCAATCATTTTTGTGCATTTTATGATACATTATCATTTGTTAAATGATTTTTTTTTTCACATATCGCTCGATTTTAGGGGGAATTGGGGTAATTGCGGCCCTTCTCGTAAGCTGAGCACTAAGCGGTGTACACCACTCGATTCAGCGACAAATTTTACACTAAATCACTTGGTTTCTGCATTTGGTATGTGAATCGCTCGATTATTACAGTGAAATTTATGCATAAATTTAAAAAAGCTAGGGAAGGTTGGGGATATTTAGCCATTTATATTCACTCTAGTACAAAAAAGTGACGCGATTTGCTAGAATATGAATAATGAATAACTCTACCAAAAATGATCATTCATGATGAAAAATTGTTGGATTACACTTTGTTTGACTGCATTTTTTTGAAAAAATTCTTAAATTTAGGGGAAAAGAGGCAAAATGAGCCACTTGTCGTAGTAGAAACAAAAAGTGGAGTACACCAATCGATTTAGCTGACATTTTTACATAAACAAGTATGGTTTGTATGACTTTTTGCTTGCAAGGTAGATGGCTACAATCGGAATTATAACTTTACACCCAAAAAAATAGGGGAAATCGGGCACAATGAGACGTTAAGAGTCATTTTATCAGAAAGCGGTGTAGACCATTCGATTCCTCGTGTTTTTTACATAAAGAATGGTTGTTTTTTCATGCAAGGCGTTCTTGCCTGAAATGGGTACCTTGTTTGGCTCGAAAATCCCCACTGTGCATTGTTCTGGCCGGATGTCACTAGGAACAGGATTTTTCCCAAAGAATGGAAAAGCTCATTTCTGGTTTCTATTTTTGAATCTGGGCGGAAAGCTGATGTACGTAATTATCGTGGAATTGCTATTATCTCTTGCATTCCCAAGCTTTTTGAGGCAATTGTGAATGAAAAGTTTTTCCTTCAGATCAAAAACCGAATAACAGCCAAACAACATGGATTTTTCAAAGGTCGATCAACTTCTACAAATTTACTTGAATTTGTAGATTATTCATTAAATGCAATGGTGCTGTTATCTTATTTTGATCGCCGCTGGGATATATTCTTATTTAATTTTTGGCATTTCGGCGAGTTGTGAAAATTCAAGGTAGAATATTTAGAAAGAACATGAAAGTATTATAGGTGGAAAGATCAAAGCTAGAGCGCTTTGGATAGTTGGTGAAAATGTGAGCAGGGCTTTTGTTTTGTGAACAGCTTTTGAACTACTTGCGTGATTCTTTGCCGCGCGCCGTTTCAATGTTGATAGGAAGCGATGAAGAAACCCATCGCATTCCTACCCACATTGAAACACGGACGGGTCGAATACATGAGATTGTGTCCGACCGGGCAAAAAATCACCCAAGCAGCGCTCACATGTGCTGTTCTATTGCTAAGCCAATTCTATCGATGCGTGCTACTTTTTTAGGTACATCGGATGGTTGCTACTTTTTGTTTCGCATATTATCCATCCGATGCCTTACTTTTTTGCCAAATGCATCGTGATGAATTGTGTTGTAATTTTTTTCTAAATATTCTAAAATTTGATGAAAAGAAGTCAAATCCCAATCAAGTCACTTCAGGTGTTCCATAAGGCTCACATTTAGGACCACTTCTTTTTATCTTGTACGTAAACGACATTACCTTCATCCTTAAAAATCTTAAAATACTCATATACGCCGATGACATGAAGCTATATTAAGAAATAAAAAACCATGAAGATATGAATTTGTTCCAGAATGAAATAGACATTTTCTGCACCTGGTGTAAGAAAAGTTTACTTGAATTAAATGTAAAAAATGTAACTCAATATCATTTAACCGAAAACTTTCATCTCCAAATATTGTAATTACACAAGGAAACCAGGATGTAGAAAGATGTCAAAAAATGAGAGATTTAGGAATTATCCTGGATTCCAAACTATTTTTATTGACCACTATAACACTACTATACATAAGGCGAATAGCAAGTTAGGGTTTATAAAGCGTTCCTGCTATAACTTCAAAGACCCGTATACCATCTCAAAACTCTATATGTTGCCTATGTGAGGTCCGTTCTGGAATATTGTAGCATTGTGTGGTCTCCTCACCCAGGTATTCATGAAGAAAGAATAGAATCAGTACAAAAACAATTTCTGTTAAATGCTCTTCGTAAGCTAGGTTGGGCATCACACCGTTTTCCATCATATGAGGCTCGATGCATGTTAATCGACATCCAAACACTAAGAAAACGGCGAGAGTATGCAATGATTTCTTTTGTAAACGTTATTGTTTCGCAGAGAGTTGATACAGCAAAACTACTTTCCAAATTGAATTTTTACGCGCCAACAAGACGACTTAGAAACCGAAGTATATTTGCCCTTAATCACCATCGCACAGAATACGCAAAAACTAGACCAATCAACAGCATGATGAACTATTATAATCAACACTGTGAAGCCATTGACTTTACAACATCTCGGCATAAACTCAAAGAGTATTTTAAGTCATTGAACTCACAAACATATTTTTTTTTGTATGGGTTTATGAGCTACCTGGCTGACCCGGAAAGGAAAAACAGATCGGGGGACAGAAGAGGAAAATTTACATGAGAGTAGAATAGCTTAGAGTAGGATAGCGGCAACAGAGCCCGAGGGTTCTGAAGCACCAGTTTGGGAAGCGTTAAGATAGTGCTCGACGGACTGGGACAATTGGGCCCTACTTGAGCTTCGAGTTAACCCAACCTCCAATTCAACCGAGCAGTAACAGTATGATAACATACGCCAAAGTCTAGATATCATTGTCAGAAGGGTTCACTATCTTACCGTAGTTGAATTTTCCCTACCTGTCACCTAGCCTTACTCATTTCAATAAATTTGAATTTTTGATTGTTTTTACTGAGATTAATATAGCTTAGCTAATGAAAAATGTTTCCAACTATGTCAATGTTACGAGATTAAGAACAAATGCGTGGAAACTCGGTAATTATACAAAAAAAACTAGAACGACAAAAAAACAGAACTAAAATCAGAATCTGTCTATCTGAATCTCAGGCGTAATAATTCTACAGAAAACAAAAAGTAATTATACAGAGTTTTGATAAATTAAAAAAAAATCAATATGATTGTTATAACACTTATTAACGGTACATAAAATGCATCATCTGTTGTTTGTGATGTTTTCACTAGGGAATACTACCATTGTTTGGAAAATGATAGATTTATCCATCATTTCCACTATCATACGCACCGCTGTGAGGTTGATTTTTGTTGATATTCTTTTCAGTAAGATTAAAAATAATAATAATAATAATAAAAGAACCTGCGACGAAGAACGTGTCTTACCATATGCTTTGCTCAAAGCCTGTTTAGATTTTTATGTTTTTAAGTGAACTTCTTTAAAAATAAAGGACCTAAAATATAAAACTTTATTAATCAAATTGTATGAAAAATCAAATCAAATCAGGTCAAACAATCAATTCTGACCATAATCTATTCGGACCATATTGTACAGTAAGACGTTTGTTTAACGCCGTGGGGCCAACACGTAGGTTCCGTTTCACTGGTGTTCATCAGTGATCCGTTCGTGTTCGCAAGATCTGATGTGATACTTCCACTATTCGATACTTTAAAATCTTGCACGAGAAGATCTACCCATTTCTATCACGGCTTCTTTCTTCTTTGAATTTGAAATATAATTTAACGACAGACAAATCTACTACAGAAAAAAAGTACCTATTACAACGAAAAAGATTTTTTTAGAAATCTGTTCAAACAGCATTCTCATCCAATGAGCCTCTAGATCTTGTAAAATGCTTGGTTTAAGAATAAGCCTCCGAAATTCATAAACCACAAATGCACACTTACTAGAGCATTGGGGAGACGAATACCAATATATATTTATTCTATTTCTATCTACCATATCAGTACTTAATTGTTAACGTTCTCATTCAACTAATTATGGTATCTACTACAAAATCACCCACCTATCCAGTATCCTAAATAGACTATCCTAAAAGATTGATTACAGTTGTTTATCTTTCACAATACTATCTGTTCTGACCTAACTTGCGCATGGTGGTCAACAAGTGGAAATATCAACTTATATATAATTGTGATATTACCACTGCGCAACGCTCTTTTTGTCCGATGGAAGGGAGGGCAAGTGTTTCAACTCCCATTCACCTTATCAACATGGATCATCCAAGAAAAAATAAACGTCATTATAATTATTAAACCACCTTTAAATTATGTTTTTATGATCTCATATCGAATAAGGTTATGTGCTACCGCCCTGTCAGGTTCATGTTAATTTTCGAGCTTGTTTCCAAACCGTGAACTTCCATAAACACAAGAAAGCACAACATCGCCGTGACCCAATAGAGCCTAGGGTACGGCATTGAACTCACAAACATAATTATTTTTATATTTTTGTATAGTTTTAAGCAGAACCAACAATGTATGTGTCTGTACTAATGTACTAATGATTGACAAAATAAATAAATAAATAAAATTAATTTGGCGTCAGCCCACTATGCTAAATCCACTCTTAGATGGTTTGAGGATAACGATGTAGATTTCGTTGAGAAAGATATTAACCCCCTAAACTGCCCTCAACTTCGCCCCATATCGCTATCGTCATCGTCGGCTATCGTCAAGAGAGTTTTCAAGAAGGATGGTAAGGCCAACAGGACCATGGCGGTTTTCAAGAAAAATTGGAATGCTGCGGCCAAGAAGTGTGATCAATCAGCTGTACAAAACCTAATGAAACGCGTGAAGTCGAAAGTCCGAGAATATTACCAATAATTACTTTTTTACTTGTATTTCTTTATAAACTGTAAGAATAAGCTTTTTAAAACACTTCCGAACTGTTTGTTTCTTTGAATCATCAAAAAATCAATACAATGAAAGAAAAAAAAGTGTTTATAGCTTATTTTCGATACACTACTTAATTTGATGTTCTAGTTTAGGAAATTAGTAGTGACTTAACTTTTATTCCCAATCAGATCTTGAGTGTCAATTTGACATTCCTCATTTTTTCCGCAGTTTTCAGTAATTCAAAGTCTAAGAAAAAGGTCGGAAAAAAACAAAAGCGAAAAAAGACTGTAGATCAGTTACAGAATGCTCAAAAAGATTTCACTTAGTATCCAAGAAAACTGAAATTAGAAGCTATACGTTGCACTGAATAAGGATATACCTTTTTTTTATTTTTTAAGATCATGTCCACAGAAATGTTAAAAAGTGGTGTAAAACCCGTACTTTTCAATCAATGAACCGTCAAAATTGTTAAGATCACACTGGATAATATTTGAAATTTGAACGTATTGTTATAATTTGGCATTTTCAGGATCGCCAGCGATTTTTCGTATTGAAGTTCCAAAGTTTTTCCCGGTTAAAAATTATGATTTTCCCGGTATTTGTATATTTGTTCTTTAATTAAAAAAAACCATGGTGAATAAAACAAATTCAATGTAAACCCCTCAAATTTTTAACAATTGTTTTCCAAAACTTGTGAACCGGTAAGAAATCATGAAAAATATTTCGACGTCTTTTAACACGTAGTCTTTTCATATCAAATTGACAGGTTTCATAAATTTTTGGAACGAGTACAACGCAATTGGTATGTATTCATTGTTTTGCTTTAACAATTCAGCAAAAACCAGTCCAGTTAAATTGCTCTTAAAATTATAATGTGGGTTGTTTTAAGCCACTGTGAAAATTTCTAGTTTTTCTAGAATGTTTATAGAGTTGCAGAGAAAATAATGTATAGTTAATTAAACAATATTTATGTAGAAAATACATCGAAACATAATATCAAACCCCCTTGTCAACTTGAATATGGATTTTTCTTACAAACTTAAAATCATCAGATTTCATTAAAATATTTAGTTATTTTAGAATTTTTTGTATAAATCCAAAGACATGTTTTCTTCTCGTTTTTGGATTGATTTTTTCGGTAATTCAATGAATTAACTACCGTATAGTTTACGTTTCGATTTACTTATTTAATTTCAACCATCTTCAGAAACTAATAGCTTTTCTACACCCGCTGGGGCATAACGAGCGTTTTCTGCCGGGGATTCTAGCAGCGAATTCGACTCGATGAAGGCAACTGGGTAATAGAGCTACAGCTTGCTTTGTATCGTCTGACGATTTGGCCTATTGGTAAGATGTCGGAGAGGTAATCAGTAGGCTCGAGTTCGATTCCTGGTCAAGGTGATTTTTTTTTTCATTTATCATTCATGATCATGATTGCACTAAACGGTGAGGCGTAAATTCATCAAACAAAGCAATAACAAAATAATCTAGGTCTGTTTGTAGAATTCAAAGAATTAACACATGCTCATACATTATGTTATTGGTGTTTTGTGTGACGGATGATGCTTTGATGCTATTAGCCGTATAATGTAACAATAAAAAAAATCAATCATGAATGGTATGTGCAAAAAAAAACCCTCGAACAGGAATCGAACTCAAGTCTTCTGATCACCTCTCCGATACCTTACCAATAGGCCAAACCGACAGACGAAACAGGCCAAGATGTAGCTCTATTATTCAGTTGACTTCATCGAGTTGAATTCGCTGCTAGATTCTCCGGCAGAAAATGCTCATTATGCCTTCATTGATAGTCAGGGTGTCGACTTATATCTGGTAATAAAATTCCCTGATTTTCCCTGATTTTCCAGTCGTTTTTCCAGAAAATTCCAGGTTTGAAAAACAACCTGAGGAAGCAACTTGAAGTTATAAAAAATATATTTCCCCCGAAAATAAACGCACTGAAAGCTTTGAGTCGAGAATACTAATTTATAACGATAATTTTAATGGAAGTATTATTTGTGATAACTAACATTTTAAAATAAGTCAGCCAGTTCGGATCTACTTGTAGAAATTCTTATGATTTCAGCATAACTATTTTCTCTTGCAAGCTATCAGCCTTCTTCTGTGCGTCTTCCAAAATTTTCCTCCGTTTCACGTCAAGCGATTTTGCTTCCGCTTCTCGATGGAGCTCCATCAGCTTTGTGTGATCTGATTCAAGAGCTTCCTTTTTGTGGCGACCTTTGTCTTAAAAATACAGAGCATGTGAATTTCGAACTCTCTGAATAAGTTTGTTGGAAATTTGGACTGATTTTATCCCTCCAGCATAAAAAACAGCATCATTGATTTGTCGTTTAGCCACCACTGATTCTTCACGCATATTTTCGAAGAGACATTCGGAATTTACTGAAAAACCACGTTCAACATTCGCGTTGCCATGTGAAAGACAGCAGATCATTTTGACGATGTTGAAGAATTCTGGACACTTGGCATTTGCTAGCACTCCACTCCAAAAATGATTCAGCCTTTCTTTGCTACGGTCATAATTATCAAATTTATCGCCTCTGGCAATCACTCCGGAATACTGCCGTACTGCTAAATCTGCCGAGGATCCACTAACGCGTCCAGTATCTGTCAATATAGCCAAAGTCTTCTCAAATCGTTTTTTGGCCAATTTGGTATCGCTGCTGATAACTGCCGGATCAAGGCAAGAGGCGGCCTTGGTCAGAGGATAAGTTAATGGCGATCGCTTCATTAACTTAAGTACAATTGCATTCATCATTCCTTTGTATTCGATACGAAATTGCAGAACTTGCTTTTCCCTGTGCTTAGGAAATTTTTTCATAGCATTCTTAATGTCATATTCGCATATTTTAAAGCAGATAATAAACTATGACGTTTCAATTTCTTCAAATAAAATCAGGATCATTATTTTTTCCCTGATTGGTGCAAAAATTCCCTGATTTTCCCTGATGCAAATTGAATTCCCTGATTTTCCCTGATTTTCCAGGTTTTTCCAGGTAGTCGACACCCTGATAGTGCTCTGTTCGCCTCTAGTGAACCAATTAAAGTAAAAACGCGTTTCTGTAAAGATGAAAAGGATATTTCTTTTTTGGTGAAAAATTAATACTATGGGTAGTACGAAACAAGACCTTATAAAAATTTGTTTAAGAAAATACGTACTTATGAAGAAAAAAGGAGTGCTCATTATGCCCTCATCTTCCCTATCAGTTAAAAATTTCGTTTCAATTGTAATTTCAACCCAATTTTTATGTACCTATAGTTTGTTTGAATACTCACCAATTTCCTCTATTCTAATAAGTTCACGAGGCATCCTTAGATGGTATCCATGAAAGTCACTATCGTATTTTGATGAATCACGGTATCCTTTCCAGACTTTTTTCAATCCTGATTCAGAGCCCTCCCCATGTCACTTTTCCAGGATAAACACTATTTCCACGTCACAAATTTTCCACATCCTCGTCAGTATTGACGTGCTGCTAACCAAAACGCTGATAGGAGGACTGCTCTTGCTATTATTCCTCTTCCCGTTGCAGCAATCTTCTAATCGTAATCTCGGCCTGCGGCTTTCTAGCTCCAGCTAGGCAGGAAGGTACGCTTCGCTGTTATCAGGTGAACGAGATCGGCAAACATCAACCCATTCACACACAAGTTTGCCTCACTTACGCACACTCGCCGGCCTACTACGTACAATGCACTTTACCACGCCATCCGGCTGGGATTTTGCCATTGATCAATAAATTGCCCCCAGACGGGGCCACCACCGAAAGAAAAGAAAAAAAAAACGCTTCCAGAATGGAACAGGGGAATCACTATTTTTCCACGATTTTCGAACCCATTTCGGCCGGAAAACCATCCAAACGGACGCGCGACACTTTTAACCTGACGATGGGGCACTTTCACGACCGAAACAACGCGAATAGTACGGTGAAAATTGCAATTTTCCGACGCGTCGCGGTGACGATGTGAAAATTTTCGATTACAATTACGAGAATGTGTGATTAAACTGTGCATGCTCTGTATTCGGGCACTCTCAATCTTTCTCTCCCTTTCGCCGTTGTCGCCGCGAAGCAAACATGCACGCGAAAAAAAAAGCAAGAGAGCGACCGCACAATCAGCGCGTGAGATGAGAACTCGGGAGCGAGCCAACGATCGATAACGGGAAGATTGAAGATGACAGCCGAGAGTTTTTAACTGTAAACAGAGTGAATGTACCAATTGCCGGAAGTTTAACGAAGTTTGGTCGAAACGAATCGAAATCGATTTACAACAGTTGAGCAGCTGTTTTTCCAACTGACTTCGTTTTATTTCACAACACTTCCATCATGAAATGCGCGTTTAAAGATCGGCAGTCCGCCGCGTAAAAAACGAACACCTTACGGCCCTTGAAATACATGCCAGGAAACTGCATTCCCATTCCACATTGCTTGGAGCTGCAAGAAAAGTCACAGATGCAGCAGGTGAATGAAATTGAAGATGAATTGATAATGAAAAAGAAGAAAGTCCTTAAAACATGTCAACACGATTATTTATGTCCGCCATTTTTAATTTTTCGATAGAATGCCGAAAGGCCACTCGGATATTTGAAAAATATTTTTTTCAGGTAAGTTTACATTACTACATTTCATTTAAAATTTACAGAACTCAATTATTTGTATGGGTTTATTTTTATTCGCCATTTGAAAAAAAGACATTTTTTTTTAATGCTTACGTTAAGTCACATAAAGGGCACAAAAGTATCCAAAACGGGATGAGGTGTTTTCTTCCTGGCTGATTGGCTGGGTGGATGCGCCTGCAGGTATGCTACAAAATCATATCACCACTTCAAGTTTCAACTACATGGAAAATATTTAATAAAAAGGGTAAAACTTACCGAGATATCAAGGTGAACGCTCGTGAAAGCCAAAAAGGTAACTTCTACCTCTACAGCGAGGTAAAATTTACCTGAATCGAGCTGGAAAAAAGGTACAATTCACCGAGAAAAAAGTTGAATCCATAAAAGGAAAATCTTACCTCGTAGCGAGGTGAAGTTCACCTGAATTGAACTGTATAAGAAAGAACAATTCCCCTAGAAAAAAAGTAAATCCAAATAATGTAAAGCTCACCTCTTAGCGAGGTGAATTTAACCTGGATTGAGCTAAACAAATTGGGAGGCACCCAAATTTGAATCAACGCAAATTTATGGTAAGATGTCCCCAAGCTATCTCAAAAAATCACAGAGGTACAACGAATAACAAAAAACAGCAACAGGCATCAGCGGCACACCAACGTTGATCCTAACAATAAATAGTACCGTTATCCCAGAGCACGTTAACTTTGGACTCTTGCGAGTCCGCACGCGAGTCTATATTTCTGAGCACTTATTATGTCACCTGTGTTTCACTTATGGACATCCGAAAAAACGTTGCCCAAACGAACGGAGATGCCGGATTTGTACCAGCTCCCAACATGACAGCAGCGAATGCCCGGGTACGAAATATTGCCACACTTGCAAAGCCTCCGATCACTTGCCATCAGAACGCACTTGTCTCAAATGGATGGAGGAATCTGCTGCTCTTCGCATCAGTGTTGAGCAGAATATTCCGATCACAGAAGCCCGTTAGCGAATCAAAACCACCAACAACACGCAGAGCTACGCTAAAGTCACCCGATCTGGAAACGCTCAACAAACAATTTACCAAACTCCACAAACCAGCAGCAGAAAACACAAGACAGTACATCACACCAACAACAACAAAAACGCAATCACCTATTTTCAGCCCCTGGACAACCAGCCATCCATCTGACCGTCGCTTCACCACCCCGGAAAAAGACATCTCCTCAACGTTCCCCTCCAGACTCCTTGATTGGAGCCAGTCTTCCGAAAATCAATCAAAACAAACACTCAGGATGCGTTTCCTGTTGGAAACATTCAGATTGTATAATGGGATAGCGCCTCTCGCAACTGCTTCGCCTGGCTGGTATGCAATCTCGATCAGCGCTCCTATCAGCTATGCAAACCGAGTCGCATCATTCAGAATCATCGGTTTAGCAAACATCGCATATCGGAGATGAGTGAGATACAAACTGATCCATTCTGAATGTAGCTCACTCAGTATCTGCCTGAATTATATGAAATTCAAAATTATTTTTTGCAGGACGAGAAAAATCAAACAGTTGTGCGGGACACCATAAATTCTCAGTAGTTTTAACGTGACGGACGATAGTTTAATAAGAGAACTTGTAAAATTTGAAAAACATGGCGAAAGTGAACATCTTTCCCTCACAAACACAACTTCAATTTGATTTTGATCATACTGATGTTAAAAAACGTTATAACAACAAATAAATTTATTAATTTGCTATATATCAAATCAAACAAAATACGCTAATGATCGGCTTCATGTATCACTCACTCACTGCCTGATCCATTCACTCCTGATCGAAGACCAACAAGATTCGCCATATGCATTGCGCATTAATGAGATTCCAATTTGATGATGGTGCTGCACTGTTTTGACAGCAAGCATCGTACGAGGTGATCTGTATTTTAGCGATGAATTGAACGATCGATGATCGGGTAGGTCCAGTAGCAATCAATAACGAAACCTGACCGTTGTACGTTCAGGTGCGAAGTGCAATCAGAAACATTCATTGAAAATGAGTGATATTCGGAACACTGATTGGAGCAGGAGTAGGTAATAGTGCGCCTGAGAAAACATCCTCTGCCGCTCTTCGGCAACCTGACACCGCAAATAACCCCAACCTTCTCAAAAACCTTTTTTCGTCCTCAAACCCCTTCCAACCCCCAAGTAATAAGATAAATACTAAAAAGACCCTCGGCTCATAAATACTTTTTTATTAAGTAAGTAGGCCTAATAAACATTTATTAAAAAAAAAAGATCGGCCCACAGAGCTTCGAAGTGTATTCTACGTCATCATCCAGGTATCATTCCGGAAAAGCCGGACCTGACCGGATTAGTCGAACGGAGAAGGGCATCAAAACAACTAGTATTGTCGCTGAATCTCCAAACCGGAGTTTTCGTCAACACCAGCGACGGCGATATCACTGACGACATTGCATGTTGACCAAACATCTATCAAACATCTTCCACGCATCGGAACCAAAACAAAAAAAGGGTTGCCGACTGCCGAGGTGTTTGGTGAATTTTTCATCGTCACTGGTTGGCAAGGTTGCCAATCACCAGCGCGAAAACTTCGGATTTCAAATGCATTGACAATATTTACCTTTTAATTCAGTGAATGGGAAAACGGTATTTATTTACTATTTTGCTAGGTGAATGCGGAAAAGGTAAAATTTACCTTTTTGCTTGGTGAATTTGAAAAAAAGGTTATTTTTACCTTTTTGCTAGGTTTTACCGATTAATTTACCGAGAAAGATGGGTGGATAAAAATCACCTCGCTTCTCGGTAAATTTAACATTATTTTTAACTTTCCGTGTAGAACAAATCGAGGCGTGGCCTCGTGGTAGCATGTTTGATTGTCACCACGAAGGTTCGATCCCCAAGTCGGGCATTTTTTTTCAATTTTCTATTCAATTTGATTACTTGAGTAACTTGAGGGTTGGATTTCAAGCCGCTCGAGACACTGATATTTTATTTTGAAAGTTTATAATATCTTTGTTGAAAATTCTAGAAAATGGTCCGTTCACCTTAAATGGTGATACCGGAGAAAGAAGATCAAAAGAATGAAATACCGTTCAGTTTGGGCAAACTAGTGTGCGTGAGAGGAAACCAAACCATGAATTTTCCGGCCGGGTAACGAAAGAGGGTCGCGATTCGCGAGAGAGGAGTGAAGAGATAAACATAAACAAACCGATTCTCATTGGATTCTTATTGGATTCCTGAAGGGAGAAGTGAGTTATGAGGAGCGTTCCATGCTGATGAATGTACCGGTCAGCTTGAAACAATTTTTTTAGATGGAAATTTCTTGTCGTACAAGTTGGAAGATGACCCTTTTGGTCTCTGGGTTATGAATTTTTCAAAAGCAGATTTAATCTAAATCTTGATCTAAAAAAATCTCTACGGAGTGTATTTGTTTTTCTTTTTTTTTAATTTGCTTATTCAACTCTTAAGGAATTATCTGCTTTTCTACACATATGAATCCCATGTGCATTTTTATAAATCATTTTTGAGTTATCCACGCGAAAACCTTTGCTCTCATTCTAAAATACCTATAAAAACAGTTTTTGAACAAACTTTGCTCTCAAAGTTCTGCCAGTGCCACTCAAAGTGCCATGACCTGAACAAAGTATCCGCAAAACAAAACTTCGAATGCGTTGTTTGTTCTAAAATCTCTAAAATATTTCTGATTGACCAACATGATTTTGAACAAAACGTATATTTTTCTCTAAAATTCTTCCTCAACGATATTCATCACATGGTTATTGTTTTAAACTATGTATTTTTAAACATATTGGAAACAAAAAAAAACTTATGCAAAAGTGTTTGTCATAAGTCAACATGAACCACCTTAAACTCACCGTTTCATATTTGAATTCAGTGAGAGGCTGTGAGAGAGAAACCTTCTCACGATTGCTTCCAGGAGCACGAGAGGAAAAATTCAAATTTTACTCCTCCTCTCGCCGCAGGGCAGCAATTTTCAAACGCTCTCTCTCTTTCGTTTTCCACCTTTTTCACCATTCAACATAAGGGGGTGGTTGAAGGCATAAAACAAACCCCCCGGGAAAGAGGGTGACGACATTATGTTGTTGTTATTGTTGCTGTAGCCACACTCATGTTGCATGTATGATGTCGATTCGGGGTCCGTTTTACGTACAGACCAGTATAGTAACTGACGATTGATGAGTCGTTTGAAAGGGCGCGGGCGGAATTGGTTGGATTCGTTTGTTTGTTTGTTGTTGCGCTGTTCGGTTGTCATAAGCAAGTAGATTTTAATCGTCAAATTTCTTCACTTTTCTAACAAGAAGTGTATCGTTTGTGTGCAAAAATTCGCCCTGTTTGTCCTTGAAGAGGTAAAATTGATCAGGAAAAAGATTTCCAATGTTTAAATTTACTGTTTCGGAGGTTGAAAGTCCTAACTTTTTTGGTTATGCAAATTAGGAAAGAACGCTTCAGAATGATGTGAAAAAAAGAAGTTGGCAGCAGCTGATGGCGAGGTAAGAAAAAGTTTTGTTTTTCGAGCTCTCAACTCTGAACGTGTCCGCCAAAAATTTATTGATGGAAGTTATTTTATGATGTCTTCCGAAAGGATGTTCCATTGACATAGTTTTGATTTCCGTTTCGTGGTAATGGAATCGAAATAACAACCTTGGGAATCGAACTTCATAATGACCTCATTTTGAATGTTCATACTTGTAGAAGAAATACAATTGTTTTTCATTGAAGAACTAGAAAACTTTTGAAAAAATTATCACGGAAAAAAAACTCGACGTAGTATAGGATCTCTGAATCAAAATCTGAAATCTGAATCAGAATCTGAAATCTTAATCAAATTCCGAAATCTGAATCTGAAATCTGAATCTGAAATTTGAATCTGAAATCTGAATTTGAAATCTGAATCTGAAATCTGAATCTGAAATCTGAATCTGAAATCTGAATCTGAAATCTGAATCTGAAATCTGAATCTGAAATCTGAATCTGAAATCTGAATCTGAAATCTGAATCCGAAATCTGAATCTGAAATCTGAATCTGAAATCTGAATCTTAAATCTGAATCTGAAATCTGAATCTGAAATCTGAATCTGAAATCTGAATCTGAAATCTGAATCTGAAATCTGAATCTGAAATCTGAATCTGAAATCTGAATCTGAAATCTGAATCTGAAATCTGAATCTGAAATCTGAATCTGAAATCTGAATCTGAATCTGAAATCTGAAATCTGAATCTGAAATCTGAATCTGAAATCTGGATCTGAAACCTGAATCTGAAATCTGAATCTGAAATCTGAATCTGAAATCTGAATCTGAAATCTGAATCTGAAATCTGAATCTGAATCTGAAATCTGAATCTGAAATCTGAAATCTGAAATCTGAAATCTGAAATCTGAAATCTGAAATCTGAATCTGAAATCTGAATCTGAAATCTGAAATCTGAATCTGAAATCTGAAATCTGAAATCTGAATGTGAGATCTGAATCGGATATCTGAAATTCTGGTTTTGATCTTGATGATGGTTTCTGAGCATTTTAAAGATGAATGTTGAATAAACAATTAAGAATAATTTTACAGTTCACAACTTCTAGTATTGAAAATCCAATTCTTTTTTTATCATTTTTTTCTGATTGTGAGTCTTTTAAATTCGTGTTAAATCTTCAGTCTTGAACTCTTCTTGAATTTATATTCAAAGTAATTGTTTTGTGTGGGTTTTTTTTATTTAAATTCAATATAATCATATCAATTCTATTATATTTTCAGGAAATTTAATTCTTTTTAGATGCGAAAAGTCTAACCATGTCTTCAAAATTGCCAACACGCAAAAACATTGAACCCGTTATGCAAATCGTGTCGGATTTGGACAAAAACTCGTTAAAAACTTCCTCGTCATCCTTTCCGCGACATCACAGGAGAAAACCACACAAAAGAGAGGAGAAACCAGACAGAGACGATGACGAGGAGGAGGAGGAGGAAGAAAGTGATGATCTCGAAGCGAGTAAAAAGTCAGATCGATTCCATTTTCGACGGAGGCACCACAAAAGTCGTATTCCGGGACCTGCGGCCACTTATGTGGGGCAAATCGTTTGTCGAAGCAAGAGCGTTGATGATTTGATGGCTGGAAACGACGTTGAAGCGCCGCGGGAAGAGAAACGTGTCAGCCACGTGGAACATCTAATCAAAGCAAAGGATCATCAGATTGCTAAGTTGGTTGAAAAAATTACGACTCTATTCGAATGCAACAGTCAATTTGCGACGGAAAACGAGAAACTTCAGAAAGATTATCTGGAATTGCAGCAGAACATGAAGGCACTGCAATCGATGAAAGCGAAGAGCTGCGAGAGCTGTGCAGAATTCGAAAACGATAGAGAGTTGCTGGCGAAAGAGAACAGCGACTTGAGGAACGACGTGAAGATGATGAAGATTTTGGTGTACCGATTGAATGTGCAAGTCGAGCGCTACCAAGATGTGATACGTGAGAGCAAAAGTGGAACCGAAATACCGAAGATAGATTTCGTCGACAGCTCGTACGGAGGTAACAGAGATAATCTCAACTGGGGTCCAGTACACTCGCACACTCTAGGTCCATTGCTGAATGCGTACGAAGAGACGATTGCGGAGAAAAACGATCTGGTGCAGCAGTACGAACGAGAGTTGATCAATTTCACTGGGAAGCTGAAAAAGGTTTTGGAAGAGAATGAAAAACTACACAAGGATATGGAGGAAATCAAGAGTACGCAGAGTAGTTGGCTTTCCGATAAAGCTCGCTTACAGGCACAGGTCGATGTGTTCAAAACCAAAGCCGAGATTCAAGGAAAACGAGCTGATTTGGCGAAAGAAAAGCTGGTGGAGGTGTTGAAATGTTATGAACAAAAAAGTAAGGCGGAATTTAATCCACATTGAGTAAGCAAGAGAAATCTGTTTCTTTCAATTTTCATTTCAGTTCAAGCCCAATGTTTAGACATAGAACGGTTGCAAGAGGCTTACGCACGTAGCAAAGGAGAACTCACTTCGCTTCGACACCTCAACCAAAAACCAGAAATCGTAGCGGATAGTTTGAAAGAATGTCAAAAGTAAGTTTTTTTTATAACATACCATTTAAAATTTCTGTTTGTAAACGCTAAATCATATTTTTCAGACTCTTCGAGGAAATGAAAATCCAACACGATTCCGAGAAAACGCGTTTATCGAATGAAACGGATTCTCTCAAAAGTGATATCGCCGCAAAGAATGAAGAAATATCGAAGCTGAAATCGGAAATCTCGGAACACGAGAAAATTTACGAACGGCAGAAGGAAATCAATGAGTAAAAAATTTTATTAGCTTTCTTCCTATACACATTTTGGATTAAAATTCAACCTTCTTCCGTATAGAGCTCTCATGGAGAAGAATTCAGCCTTGCGGCAATCGCTGAGCCGAACCAGACAATCGAAAGAAGTGCTAAAGAGCCGGCTCAAAAACATGATCACCTGGGGCCGAAACGTGGAACAGCGCCGGGATCAGCTACAGGACTCTTGGAAAAGTGTTCGGGCGCTCGAGGAACGCATTCGACAGCGAGAGGAACAGCTGCAGAATCTACAAGCGCATCACCGTCTCGAGGTGGATCAACTGCAGCGCCGACTAAAGCAGCGGGAGGACAGCTTGCGGAGGATTCTCGAAGACAAGGCCAAAGTGAGGCACGTCTGAGAGGGCAAGTTTCGAAGTTTTACATAACAAATGCATCGAATGCACATGCAAAAGCAATCGTTAGTAGACAAATTGATTCGCGTAGAACTGTCAACGGTGGCAGATTAATTTAATAAGTTTAAATAAAATCGAAGATTATGTATTAGAAAAATGTATATTGAAAAAGATGACATTGTTTTTAATTTGTAAATATTAGAACACATTACCCTAATTTCAGGGTTTTTGAAGAGGAAAAATATTAGCGGAAGCATCCAGAAACCGTACCCCGAGGATACATTCTTCTAATCTTTCAGTATTGTCTATATACATTTAGTTGAAAGCGTGCAAAATATAAAATCTCTATTTTTTTAAATTCGAAACTCTACATTTCGAATATTTAAATTTGTAATAAATTTAAAATTCTATATTCCCAATTCCTAAATCTAAATTGTTAATCAAATTCTGAATTCTAAATAATATATTTTAAATTTGAGATTTTACTTTATAAATTCTAGATTTAAAAATCCTAAATTCTAAATACTTAATTCTGAATCTGTCTGTATACAGTCATGTAACATGGATTTATATTTTGTGAACTATGGTAATTGTAGGGTTCTACTTTAACCAAGAATACATTGTGTTTAATCATAACACACCTTATTATATGAAATACCTTGGGACCGGGAGAAAAGGAACAGAAGAGCTGACAGCACAGGAGGAGTGTAGAGAAAGTCACACGCGGTCGGAGTGAGGAGGATTCTACGGGTGTGAAAATGGGAAATAAATGACGTTGGGCGGACACTACAGTAATCTAGGTGAATAAAGCATTGGTTAGTTAAAAAAATCCTTCATTCAAAATTCTAGATTATGAATTCATAATTTTAAATCTAAAACTCTAATTCTGGCTTCTGTTAGACTCAACCCTGTCAGAATTCTAACACTATAGTTGATCCATGCTTGAACAAAAGTTAGTGCTTCCTAAAATTTCTAGCGGCTCATTTTCAACACCTGTATTTTTCGTCTAATCTCCTTCTATCGATGTATATTTTCAAATCTTGAAATGTTCTTACTATGAGAACATAACATTCACCGATAAGGCCGTAAAAATTATTATCAAATTTTGAATTCTCAATTTTAATACCTGTATTCTAAATTCTAAATTCTGAAATCTATAAACTTTTAAGTTTTAAACCCTCAATTCTTAATTCCAAATTCTAAATTTTAAATTCTGTATTCGAAATTCTTGGATTCTTTAAGAATTGAAAGACTAAAGACGGATAGAAGATTAGAATAAGATGAATGATGTTGAGAATGAGCGGAAGGGTAATTTTAATTTGAAAAACTTTTCAGCACATTTAATCTTTTTGTTCCTCGTTCCTTGTTTTTCAACTTATCTAGCCAGCGGCTTCGGCGTAGTGGTTAGAGTTCAAGTCACCTACGCCAAAGTTCATGAGATCGAATCCCGGTCATGGCATACATAGTACACTTTCTGTGGTCTGGTGGTTTTAGCATTTGTGAGATGCTAGCCATCATTACTTCGAAAGATGTGCGCTTAGAAAGAGACGAACCAGCCCAAGGCTCTCTATAATAAGAAAAAAAATTCAACTTAAAATTCTTGGATTCTAAATTCTTCATTCTAAATTCTTGGATTTTAAATTCTGAATTCTAAACTTTTGATTCTGAATTCTCGATATTTCGTTCCTTATTCTAAATTTTAAACTGTTATTCTGAGTTTTAGATTTAAAATTGTGAATTCGAAATTCTTAATTCTAGATTTTAAATTTGATATTCTGAATTCTGAATTCTGAATTAAAAATTCTTTATTCTAAATTCTAAATTGTAATAGTAAATTCCTGTGTGTTTTAACTTAAAAATCTTAACTTAACGTTTTAACTTAAAATTCTAAATTTTTTAAGTTCCAATTACAAATTCGAACACGCAGAAAAATATATTGTGAAAATAATCAAATTTCGACCAAAAATAATAAAATTTTTGGTTGGGAAAAAGCACAAATATATTTTTGGCAACTCTGACAAAAAATATCGATTTGGTTTAAACTTATCGTTTAATGGAAATTAAAATACACCCTTTTTAAAAGTGATCCATAATTGATTTCAAAATAATAAAATTCTGCATAAAGATTACAACACAAATCAGGTTAAAAAATAACAAGATTGTGATGTTTGAAATTATTTTTTTTTATTTGGAATGAAATTATTGTATGTCTATTTATATCTACTCGCATTTCGGATTCGGAATTCTATTATTAAAAAAAAATAAGCATGTTTAAAAGGTTTGTATTGAATTTCTCAAAATTATTAAATTATTCTCGATCGGTAGACGGTAGAGTTGTTTAGGGACGGCCTGGATCTGAGCCAAACCAGCATATTACGCCGACGGACGGGCACGACTGCGACTGAACCACGAGCTTCTTTGGGCAGACGAACATCCTAACGGCTGTCATCGGGATGGCCGTGGTCGGTCTGCTCTTCGCCTTGGTGGTGGTGATGTTCATCGTGAACCAGATGCGCGGAATAGAGACGAAGGTATCGTCCTGGACGAGCCGAACGTTCCCCGACGGCCAACACCTACGCCCAGAGATGCCAATGTGCCTGATTTTTCAGGCGTTGCCTGATTTTTTGAGGCTATGCCTGACAACCTGATAAGCCATTGAATTTCCCTGATTTTTGAAAATATGCCTGATTTTGCCTGATTTTTGCGAATGTCATGAAAAATGAGTAGTAAGGAACTGGAGTAGGTACCATAGCTAAAGTGAAAAATGAAAATGTGGCTGAATCAAAGGAATCGAAAGATTCCCGTTCATTCTTATTTTAAAAAAAAAATGGATTTAAATGGAATCTTTCGATTGCTTGATGCAGTAAATAGAATAGAGTAGAATTATTCGACCAAGTACTCTCACAACACATATTAGAGTGAAAATGGTGAAAATGCGGAGCGATGACCAAAAAAAAAAAAAAAGGTCATCACTTTGAGCGTAATTTCCGTTACTTTAACAGCTTTGACGTAGTCTGATTTTGCCTGATTTTTATTTCGTCAGCTCCCTGATTTTCGAAAAAAAATGTTGGCAACCCTGCCTACGCCAACCGGGAGCTTAACTTGATCGAACCCAGTAGCTCGATCGCCACCAGTTGAGCAGCAGTGGGTGGAAAAGGAAGGCGGAACGTTTTGGGTCGAAGTATCTGGAACAGAAATAAAAAAGTTGATGAAATGATGAAATGAAATGAAATGATGTTCCCCCAGCCGTTTTAGAGCAGTTTTCGGGCTAGTTTGAAACTTTGCAACCTACCTTTAAAGCTGCTTTCCGTGTCCGTAAATTTTCCGCTGTTGTGTTTCGGATGCGCTGAAAACTTTTTTCTTTCTTTTTTTTTAAGTTATTGTTTTTGAGTTACACGCTTATCGAATAAACCTAATATTGGATTTCAAATAAACCAAATTTTAATTTTATGCAATAAAAAATGAGCGTGTAAAAATAACAAAATTTTTCGTTTATCTATATTCCAAATCTTTGTGAAAGTTATCGAAAAATCTGCTTTTATAAAACAAAATAAAATAACAAAACGTTTTGTTGGAACCACTCCCCATTCTTTTTCTGCGTGAAATTATATTTCAATTGTTTTAATTCTTGATTCTCATTTTTCAATTATGCATTCCAAAAGTTGAAAGTTATATTTCTTAACACATATACATTAATACCAAATTCGAAATTTGAGATAACTTACTTTAAAATTAAAAATTTTGAATACTAACTCCCAGACTTATGAAATTTTAAATTGCAATTCTTGTAACATAAAATCCATAGATCTACAGAAACAGAAACCCGAAGAGAAATTCTTATCAGAATCGACGTGCAGAGCTCAACCAGGATTCGTAATTTGAATCAAAATCTGATTCCAGATTCCGAGCTCAATTTCAGAATATTAATCATGCAGAAACGCTTCCATTAAACTTTTAACTTTGACGACTCGCTAACTTTCAGCTACTCAGTTCAGAGTGACGGTTACTCAGTTGTCGCCAAAACCGCACCTACTCAGTTCTGACTAAACGGCCTTTACTCAGAACTGACTAACAGCCCTTTTCGCGACTTCTGAGTCGGGGTTACTCAGAATGCGCGAATGATTTCGGGACGGATTTTGGCCGCTTTTTCCACGTAGGAATAGTAAAACCCAGTTAAATCAATAAGAATATTGTCAGATTGGTAGATCAGAATAAAAAAAGTGAAATTATTTTGCTAAATGGTTATATTTCCATAATTATAATTTTTTGAATTTTCACCAAATTTACATTTTTTTTAATCACACTTGAACCTCTTTACCTTTTACACCGAAATAGTGGCTTTCTCATATGAAACGATAATCTGAATTGATAATTGGACGCCAAATTGGGGACCACGAAACCGGATTGTGGCTTAGCTTGCTGCTGCTAGTGCACCTCCGAGAGTAGTCCTACATCGCATATTCCATTATCGCACCCTGTAATCAAATCAAAACCGTCTGATTCTTCAGAAAATGTTAATAATAGTTAACACCGTGTGTGCAATGGAAGTTGTTTTAACTTTTTCATGATTTTGATGAAACTAGTGGGCCAATTTTATTGGTTCTTGAACCAATAGAATCTGTAAAGCATAGGTAAACATAATTTGACAATGGTTTCACTGTGAATGAAAATGTTTTCAAAATATCTGGGGATGAAAATGACATAAAATTAGGCAGCGCAGACAGATTTTCGTTTCGTACAGACTATTGTCGATACAGACAATAGGGCATTTGCAGGCTATTTGTGCTGTTGTTGTGGAAGTTTGCGTTGTTGATTGTTTAGGTTATGGTGTAGAGAGAATAACTGAAATTGATATGCATCTTGGACCTGGTGTATAGCGTTCAGTGAATTCCGTATTGTAAAGTTTTTTTTTTAATTTTCAAGATTAAAAGTGTGCTATTGGGTTCTTTAGCCCTTGGCGGGGAGTTTTAGTAGGTTCTACTTTCACAAAGGTATTCTTGAAATCTCTATTTTATAGTTGAAAATATTATTTACGGTAACTATCGAATGATCAAATAAAATTTAAATTATTGGTTACTTTTTACAATTTATTTAAAAAAAACCAAATGGAATAAACTTTAGCTCTGTAAGTGTTTGCTTATAATATCATCATCATTGAATTTCATTTTTTTTTCATGAAATGTATTCAAACAATCCATTTATAAATTTCTAAGAAATTCTAGTTTTATATTGTATTAAATTTTTAAAAATTTGAACGCTCCGTTCGATGTGCCTTCATGAAATGTTGGACAAATCACCCTTATTCCAAGGTGCTATTCATCGGCATCGGCATGGCATCGATGCCAACTTTTCAAGTTTAGGTGCTGATTTTGTTCAGTGTGAAGCGTTTGTCAAGCGTTTGCCATGCCATGATAAAGTGAAATTAACAGGCTTATTCCATTCCTGTTTGCGGATGTCAAATTCGAATGTCATTTCGCACTCTTCTCTCTTGCTTTTCTCCCGCATCCTCTTAGTTCCCGTCTTTGTCTTACCAGTGTGTCGATCGTATTCGGTGCGAAGTTTTTTCTCGGGGCGATTGCAATTCGTTTCTCTCCATCAATTTTTCTGAAGAAAAGCGACTTGAAACGCATCGGTAATAAGCGCAAGTAAGTTGGAGAAAAGATTGTCGAAAGTTTTTCGATTTGGTGGTACCTATCCGTCGAACGAGTTAGCCTGCCATCGATTCGGATTTAGTTACTTTTATTACCCACCTTGGCAATTCTGTCAGCGGACGGGTGTCATCGCGGATGAGTGCTGCTCGATTGGCCGATCGCTCCCCAGAAACGCGAAATTGTAGCAGCTTGATTTAATAGTGAAAATCTTTTTTTTTTTGCTCTGGTGCTCTGCAATCGCCACGCCGCAAAAGTTAGGAGGTGATAGTTTCGACGTTCGTGTTCCAAAAAAGTTGGACGTTCCGGAGGTTATTTACGGGTGGAGGAAGAGCTGTCACTCGCTGGTCGTGTGGATGCTTTCCCGAGAGGAAGTCTAGGGAATAGTGAAATTATAGTAGGTTTTGGTGCGGGTGCTTGTGAAAGTGAGGCGCACAGGAGGGTAGAGCTGTTCCGGAAGATATTGGGTATCAGTTTTTTATTTGGGTAGTGGTCAAACGCAAAGGCCCAGAGCTGGAGGAAACAGTTGCCGCTGGTATGGCTGCAGTCGTGGAAGAAAAACCTGCGGCGGAACCTGGTCCTGTCATTGCCACACAGGAGAAACCAACGCAGAAGCTATCCGAGTCGGACGATTTCACCGATAACTCCGTGGAGGTAAGGGTTTATTTCCTTTTTTTTTTCTAACGTAGGCATTCCCAATTCAAGAATTTTATTGCTTAAATTAAGAGAATTTGGTTGCACAATGATTCTCCAAAACAAGAAGAAAATCTTATCTTGAATTAATGATCAAGAATACAGAAAGCAAACATAAACAAGCTTGACCTTTGGCTGTTTGGGCATTCGGGCTATCTTAACGAAGGAGCTTTGGATGATCTGGAGTTCGCCGACCATTGAAGGCAGAATCGTACATTAAATTAAGCTTATAAAATATTCAACGTTGAGAAAATTAGTCAATCTATTATAAACTATTAGGTGTCTCAACACCAAATCGGATTGCGCTAATCGCTCTAGCTGTACTTTTTTTTCTAATGAACTTCTTGTCATTCAATAGTTTGTGATAATATTTTAGATAACGATCTATAATGTATAACTTTACAGAATTTTATGCTCAAAATATTGATCCATACGTAATATTCGATATGAACTAATTCAAATCGATTTGTAATTGTATTTTCAATTATTTGTACACACGAAGTTTGTTCTGCATAAACCTATGATCAGGTCAAGGAAATTCTTTTTTTTTTTCTATTATTTTACCTGTGTGAATTTATTTTTCCTAAAAACCACTGTTAATAATTTCACCTGATGTTGCTCCGGTAGAACTAAATAAAGTTTGAAAGTACTTAAACAAAAGCCGAGCAAGAGCTTAATTTAGTTCAAACTGGTGACAACAGCAAAGCAAGATTGGCAGTGTTTAATGTGTAATTAGCATATATTTTTTAACAGTTCAATATCTACATGACTTTGATTGAGTTTTTTAGCGACAATTTGGTTGATATGGTTAAGGTAGGCCAATAATTTAGTTTAATTGGTTATGAGATTTTTATAGTACGCTAGAAATTAGAAGAGATATGAAGAAATCTAACACTTAAATCATAAAGATGCTAGGTTTGAAATTTCTAGCTGTTATCCAGGAAACCTTCAAATTTGGTGCCTGATTGTAAATCAGGAACATTCTTATCTCTAAGGCACTACGTCACACTTTTAATATAAATCCTGCAACAACATTTTTCCCACATTACAAAATCTTACTTAAAGGAATTTAACGTTCAGAATCCAAATCGTAGAGATATTCTCTACGTCAATTCTTAGAAAATATAAAGAGTTATAACTAGTAACCAAAAAAAAAAAAAATAAATAAATAACCTGTTGATTATTCCTGATTTGAATCGTTTCGAGTTTAGCTTATAAGCTATAGTTATCTATAGATAGTTTATGCTTCAGAGATTTAATTTAATTTTTTTTCAGAAATTTGATAAACTCCTAGAAATAATTTCTTGATTCACTGGAGATAATTTTTAACCTTGATGATTAAAGATTTTAACTTTTCCAGTAACTTTTTTGATGACAGCAAAACACAAAACTTTGGCGTTCTGAATTCAAATCATTCAAATCTTATAAAATTTCATCAAAATTCCAAGGCCAAAAACACCTCCATAACTTTTTTCTCAGAATTCAAAATTTCTTGCAGTCTTCGGAACAGTGTATAATTGAATTAAAACCTTTATTATCAAAATTTTTGTAATGTTCTATACTGCCGTTCTAAGCAAGATTGTCCCATGTGGAAAAACGTGCAAACGAGAAAAACCCGATTGAAATATCAGCTATATTTCCAATATTTCTCTCAAATTAAAAATTCACCGACAGTTTTTTCGTAGTGAACAGTTCAAGTTAATCATTTTACAATGTTTTCTGCCAAAAAAATTAAATTTCCTACAAAAAAAACAGCAAATTAGAACCAAAATAGCTCCGTGTGACACTTTTGCGTAGAATCAGAATGCATGCCGATGCTAGTTCTACGAAAAACTGTCACACGGCTACAATTTTTCTATCATTTTGAAAGCTTGCGTAGTTTATTTTTTTCCCAAAAACTCATGCTAAACCGTAATTTGAGAAATACGTTCCTCTTTGTTTATAAAAATGTATAGTTGAGTATGGATCCTATAAGTAGTGCTTACCGGAAAGTGTTTAGTGAAAATTTCTCTGAATAAATCACTCAAGGCTTCTCGCTCCTCCTCTGCCCTCTATTTTAGTCACTAAAATTTAGTGTTCTTTTCAGTGAATGGCATTAAATTCAACAGTTTGAACTCATCTTAAGACAATTTTTTGATCAAATTTGCATTTTTCATAGAATTTTCTCTGGTGTGACATTCTTGCGTAGAACTATCAACATAGAGACAACCACCTTAATGAAAATTTCGTATAAGTTCAGAACAAAGTATACTTGTTTGTGTTTTAATTCGAAAGTTAACTATAATAGTTCCTAGGTGAAATCTTGCTGTCATTTAATCTTTCGACAAGACACGCATTCTCTAAAATTAAGTTTCTCCCAAAAGCTTTCTAATACAAGATTTTCATAAGAGTTAATACCTTACAAACCCTGGAACAACATTTTCCCCACATTCCAAAATCGGATTTAGAGAAATTTAACCTTTTATTTCATGATTTTTTATTTTTTTCTCGAAAAAAATCTCAATAGTGTGCAATAACGAGAACATAAAGGGAAAAATAATAAAAATTATTTTTTTCACATATTTGGATATTTACTCCGAATATTAATTGTTGCAAATTTGCAACATCAAGAAACGGTTAAGTATAGGCATTTTTGTTCTTCACACTAGGATTGTTCGATCTTCGGGAAAAGATCAATCTCCAAGATCGATTCAGTTTAAAAGTCGTAGGAGCGACCCACCTAAAAAATTGGAGCTGGAGTATCGATCTTTTCTCCAGTGTTCGCAAAGGAGAGTTACTTTTATTAACGTTTCAATTTAAGTTCTCACGATGTATCGAAATCTGTATACAAAAACTCCACAAAAGCCAATCAAACTCCAATATCGAATTGATTAGGGTTGCCCGAATTTTATCCGCGCGTATTCGGACCGGGCTATTTCATCTGAAAACCTGGCAAAATCCTGGCATGTAAATGCAAAATTGACAACCCAAAATCCGGGGACATATCCGGGCAAATTTGTGTAAATCCCAGATATTTTTTAATAAAAAATTTGAAACATTTTTTTTATCGAAAACCATCAGCAGATATTTTGGATCGTACTTAAAATTTCGTTTCTTGGGCGCAAGAATGAAAGTTGAATTTTTGTTTGATTTTGCATAAGGTGAATAGATCCGGGAAAAATCGAGCTTTTTCAAAGAAATCTGCGCAATCGGGCCAGAGCGAATAATTTCCAAATTTGGTATAAGAAATATTTGGGCAATAATCTGGCAAGCTTAGACTAGATGCTCAGCAGATGACACTGTTTGACATTAAATCGGTAACCTAGATTGAATCCAAATATGTCGTTTTAGCGAGAAAAAAAAAGAATCCAAAAGATCGAATCGAAAATAAACCGATATAATCGATTTTTTTCCATGCTAAGAATCGATCCAAAAAATAGAAAATCTGACTTGGAAAGATCGATCTTCTAAAGATTGACCAATCCTAGAACCTAAATACCCGGGTGTACCACTTCCTCCGCGTGGATTTAGCAGATCCGTCGACGGCCTCTAGTGGCTTTCGTGACAGTTCTCTTAGCAGTACATTTGCAATCGCCGGATTTGCAGACACGTTTGCGCCCTGGACCACGGGGAGGTGGAACTACGTCGCAGATCGCTTCACTCTGCCTTTTTTTTATTAGTTGTTAACCCAGGTGGCAAATCCATTTTACGGATTGCATTCCAAGGCACGGCGATCCACCGCGTCCCCCCAGTTTGCTACTCTGGGTCCATGGGTACAATTGGACGACTCATGATACAATGCTAAGGAGCACTGTACCCCCTACGCCATAAAGTCCACCTGGGGCCACTGACCTTTGTTCCCACCTCGAACTGTTTGACACACTGTGCTTCAATAGTGGGAGGTCAATTCGCGCTAGTGCGCTCCAAGGCAATACTCGTTTCCGAATCCTCTGTCAGCAATCCCTCATTCTAACACAACTTGATGCGCAACCCCTCCTCTAAGGTCCCTACGCAGCGCAACTACTAACTTTGTGAATCCAGTCCAGGAAGTCCGGAAACACAAAGCGAGTTGTCGACGACACTTTCTCTGTTCAAACACGCGGTAGGGAGGGTAAGCCCCCTAAGCCACGTGTAGGACTCAGACTCCTCCGAACTCACAAATAGTGTTGACTTAAGTCACCACTCAGCGCAACTACTCGATCTTCAAGTCGGGCGCTTTACTCACCCGGAGGTGCAACAATTCCCGAAACGCGTGTCGAACCCTGACACCTCCGGCAAACCGTGCCTCTCAGACACTGACGTGTAAAACACGTCCCAAGTGATCGGCCCACCATTGGTCACCACTTTGCGCATCTACTCGTTTTGCGAGTCGGGTCTATACCCACCGAAGCGCAAAACGAGTTGGCGATCGCTCTTCACGTCACGTCCGCATATCAGGGTCATGACCCCCGGAAAGCATGTTGGACCATCACGTACACACCCAAGTACTGGTATCTAAGTACCCGGGTGCACCACTTCTTCCACGCGGGTTTGGCAGACCCGTCGACAGCCTCTAGTGGGTTTGGTGTAGTTCTCTCGGCCGTACATCTGCAATACACCGGACTTGCAGACACGTTTCCACTCTGCACCACGGGGAGGTGGAACTACGTCGCAGAGCGCTTCACTCTGCCTTTTTTTTTTAGTTGGTAACCACAGGTGGTAAATCCCGGTTTACGGATTGTATTCCAAGGCACGGCGAGCCGCCGCGTCCCCCCAGTTTGCTACTCTGGGTCCATGGGTACAATGGGAAGACTCATGATATACTCCGTGTATACCCCCTACTCCATAAACTCCACCTGGGGCCGCAGACCTGGTTCCCACCTCGAACTGTTTAGTACACTATGCTTCAATAGTAGGAGGTCTATTCGCGCTAATGCGCTCCAAGGCAATACTCATTAACGAGACCACTTTCAGCAAAACCTCTCATCCTTACGACTCGACGCCTGAACTCTCCTCTAACGACTTGAGAACCGACATCTCCTCGCAATGACTCGAGTTTCCCACACAAACCTCTCCTCTTCGCGACTTGAGGCCTGATCTCTCCTCTAACGACTTGAGATCCGACCCCTCCTCGCATCGACTCGAGGTTTACCTCTCCTCTGCACGATTCAAGGCCCGATCTCTCCTCTAATGACTTGAAATCTGACCTTTCCTCGTAATGACTCGAGGTGACCACTTTTACCCCTCCTCTTGTTGGTAAGGGGGCCTGATCCCTCCTCTTACGACTCGGGACCCGACCTCTTATCATAAAGACTCGGGGTTGACCACACAAACCTCTCCGCCTGAAAGTTTGAGGCCTGACCTCTCCTCTAACGACTCGAAGCCCGACCCCTTATCTTCAGGGTTCGAAGTTTGCCACCTTGCCCGTCGTGTGCCAGATCGAGAGCAGCTTATCCTAGACTCGCGCCTGTCACGGCACACGCGCGGGACTTAACGCAACGACTCGGATGATTCCCGACGAAGACGTCATCCTACTCCGACTCGAATAGCTCACCCGGCGTCGAGAGCCACTCTACCCGTGGGTATTCCCCGAACGTGGAATAACCCTTTCAAGTCTTATCCCCGCAGCTTCTGTCGTTGAGAACCGCTCTACTCGGATACTCTCCGAAGGTGGAGCATCCTACGCACGAACGCGGCGCACCCACGGCATCCGCTACGCAGAAGGTATTGTCTTATCTTTGTAACTTCAAACCGTGGGGTCGGACGCAGTCGCCACGTCCATCCGGTAAATATCTGGCTCTTGCACGGGATCTGTACACCATAAGAATCTTTGAGAATGCATATCCTCAGGTATGATTTGTAACTGATGGGACATTTCTTTGACGTCTGAGCTGACAGCTATCTGATACAAGCGAATATTCCGGGAAGCGAAGAAAGCTGATCATTAATTGACTGTTCAGTGAAATTCCGGTTTTTATCGGCAGCGTCCCAGAAAGTTAAAAACAAAACATTTAAGTCTAACTATTTAAGGGGTTCTCAAGGCCCTCATCACTTTTCTTCGGAAAACATCCCTCGAAACGTCAAAGTCAAAATGCTAAGAAAAACGGTTGAACGATCTCATTGTATCGATGAGGGCGCTGTTAGCTCCGTAATTGTTCATTCGAATGGGAATGTACAATGGGAGATCCTTATTTCTAAGTCTACGGGGTCGTACATTAAGCGGAATAGCCTCCAGTAGCGTGGGACAGTCAATTCGCGATGTCAGGAGGTCGCCGACGAATGAGGCACGTGTTGCTTCTCTGCGGACTTGAAGGGTATCGATATCTATGAGGCGGCATCGATTTTCGTAGCTAGGCAAGCGAAAAGGGTCTTGCCAGTTTAGGTGTCTAAGGGCATATCGCAAGAATCGCCGCTGAATGGCCTCGAGCCGATCGACAGCGTTCTGGTAGTAGGGACACCAGACAGCTGATGCGTATTCAAGAATGGAACGAACAATGCTGCAGTATAAGCTTTTCAAACAATACACGTCCTTGAAGTCCTTCGCCCCTCTAAAAATGAACCCGAGACTTCTGGATGCTTTGTCAATCACGTAGTTGGTTTGTGCCTTGAATTACAGGCGCTGATCTAAGATTACGCCAAGATCGTTCACGTGGTTCTCCAAGGAAGTACTCCGCAATTAAAGGCTACCGCTCACGTGAAAAGCTGATGACTGCACATTTGCTACGGTTTAATGGCAGGCAGCTAATGTCGCACCAATCAGCGAAGAGGTTGAATTGACATTGCAGAAAATTTATGTCGTCGTGATCGTTTATGGTGTAAAATAGTTTTAGGCATCAGCATAGCATAGCTTGGGGACGTCGAGGAGTGACAACACGTCGTTGAAATAAATTAGGAAAATAATCGGTCCTAGATGGCTACCTTGGGGCACACCGGAGGTGGCAGCGAACTGCCTGTAAAATCAATTTACGACCAATTAAGTAACTGCGAAACCAGCCGAGTAGAGTACCTCAGAATCCTAAGCGATCGAGTTTTCTGATGGCAATCTCATGGTTCAGCTTGTCGAATGCAGCGGACAGATCGGTATAGATTGCATCGGTTTGAGATTTGGCAGCAAAACTTTCATGCACAAAAGAAGTGAACGTTAGCAAGTTACTTGTCGTAGAGCGTTTGGGCATGAATCCGTGTTGATCATTGGAGATGTTATTTTTGCAGGACGTGAAAAAAGGATCCAACAACATCAATTTAAATAGTTTGGCAATCGAATATAAGGCAGAGATTCCACGATAATTGTTAACATCTCTCCTATCTCCTTTTTTATGTACCGGACACATGTAAGCTTCCTTCCATAGTAGAGGGAAGGTGAAAAATGAGCCGAATAGGGATCAGCGAAACAGGCATGAAACTTTTTAGAAAACCAGCTGGTATCCCGTCCGGGCCCGTAGAAAAGGAATTCTCGAGCTTCCCTGCTGCTTTAGAGATGACTGCTTTCTCGATTTCAATACCACGATGAAAAGCCTAATGGGGAAACGTTCCTAACAGCGCTAGCTAAATGTTCTGGGGATGTTGAAACAGAAGTGAAGATACTGGAAAATTTTTGGGCGAAGAGATCGCAGATTCCACGATCAGAGTTCGCCGTAATGCCGTCCAGAAACACGTTTGAAGGTATACCAGGTTCTTTCCGCTGACTATTTACGTGTTTCCAAAACGATTTTGGGCAAGACTTGAGGTTACGTTGTACGCGACGTAGGTAGTTATAGTAACAACGTTCACTGGCTTTTTTTTTTATAAACGGAGTTAAGTTTACGATATATATCCTTAGTGTAGGATGATTTTTGCTTCTTGTAGTTTTGAAGAGCACACCTTTTTGTCGTCTTCAGCTGTCGCAGTTCAGTCGTGATCTAGGGGATTCGCCTATACCCGCCGCTAGAGCGTTTTGGAACGTGGCGAGCGATGACCTAATTTAGAATGTGTGGGAAGGTATCAGCGGCAGCGTTGGGATTTGATAGATCAAGCTCAGATACCCAGTCGATAGTGGCCAGAATGTGAGAGATGTCGTCGAAGTTAGCGTTCTTAAAGTCGAGATCGAAGGTCGCCTGAGGAAGAATGACCTTAATAGGTTAAATTCCTATAAAAAAGGAAAAAAAGTAGAAGGTCGCTGGTTTTTCTACTGTAGCGTTCAGCCTAGTTACTTCAAGTGATGCCAATAGAGCAGGGTGATGTGGGACCACTTTAAATAGCGGTGCAGGAGCGAATTCGATGATCGGTAAACGAGATCCATCATTGGCAAAGCAGAGGTCCAGCGTACGACCGTATTCGTTCACCACGCCGTTAATCTGGTCGCTGCACTCAGTGAGTCCAATATGATGTTTGAAGGCGCCAAAAAAGTAGAGCGGGCTGGATCCGGGTACAGAAAGCTGCCATGGTAAGAGCACCTCTTCAAACCGGGCATATTGCAATCGTCAATGACAAGTGGAGCTTTGGAGCGCAGAAGAAACTAACTTCGAAGATGCAGCGAGAAACCGACTCAGCGAGGGCAACATCTCTTGAGCGATCGGGTGGCAGGTACTGTACACATACGTACAATTTTCGGTCTACAAGATCAATGCGAATCCATAAAAGTTCCAGAACGCTCCAGGAATAATTATCGATGAGCTGCGCTGGGAGATTCGACTTCACAGCAAGTAGCACCCAACCTGCACTGGACTTTTTGCTGTTACGGAGACTATGGTCACAGCGGAATGTTGCGCAGGTTCTTCGATGCCATTCTCTTAACCTTACTAAACTTCAAAAGATCGAGAATTTGACGAGGAGACACGGTAGGGCTAGATGTCAGACGACTCAGGGTTGACTCGAATACAGATAACCTTTGGATGATGTTGGAGAAACTATGGCCAAGTCTCTAAAGGACTGATTCCAAGCTGAAAAACGTCGTTTCCTCATGGTTTCCTTCCTAGTTTGGGTAAACATGTAAACACGGATAACCTAAAACGGGACTAGAGCGGCTGTGGCCACCTCGGATCTTTCCGTCCAACATTAAACGTCAAAACATTCATCGGGATTGGCCTCTATTCGTCCTTATATTTTTCACCTTTCTTACCCAACTAGGGATCCGGTTCGAAGGACCAAAATGGTTTATACTTGCCAAGCAGTTAGCACAAGATGGTGCTGCAGTGGACTGAGAATTATCGGGCTGATACGAGAGATCAGTTCGCGGATAAGCTCAACAAAAGCTGAAATCAATGTAATCACATAGTTTTTACCGGTACGTAAGTTTTGCTTGACCACATATGTATTTGTATAATGAATATTTGAAGTAGGATATGTTCTTGTATCAACTTCAGATTTGATACGTTTAGGTCATCAGGGGAAGATTTCCTGAAGTAGGTACCAAACATTTTGGAAAACAAAATCAACGGAACAGTGAGTAGTTCGATAATCAAGTTGTGGGAGTTTGAGTTTGAAGAAGATCTAGAGACCAGATCTCACTTGAATATTTGAACAAAAAATTTCATAACATTGCTGTGTTTGTGTCTTATTTAATCAACTTCTCTCTTTTACTAATCCAACTCTTTTTGCAATATCCGCTCATTTCTAATGCAACCCAGAGGGGGGTGGGCTTCGAAGATCATTCGTTCGACTTCCGAATCGGTTGAAATCGATTCAACCGAGAACAGGCTCCAATCGAAAGGCTGATGTAAATACTGGACGTAATGTCTTATACGCTAGCTAATGGAACCAATGCAATGGAGCTACCTACAACAAACAATGTTTACAACCACCAGACATATCGTATAGGTTGCGATCATTGAACTCTCTTGCTTGAGTTTGACAACGTGCAGCACCACCGCCGCCCATATTGCATTAGCGCGCACACCACACGCGTTATTCGCGTCTTTTCGGTTCAGTTTGGTTGTAAAAGTCTGGGTACGAAACGCGAATAGGAAAAACAAGCAGTGCTTTCAAATTTCGGGGGAAACAATAATTTGCCCAAAATGCAACACCGCCAACAATCAATACCGTCAACACGGTTAATTGGCTTTGGGAGTTAGCAACAGCAGAGAGATGATGATGGAAAGGAAAAGCTGCTGCTGATTGATGTTTCTTCTTTGGGGCTCCAACAACTCAAATCTACACCAATAATTCATTGCACCGGCTAGGGGGTTTGCCAGGGTTGGTTACATCGAATCAATTATGGGTCGATTTTTATGAATTTTCAGCCTTGCTGTGCCGCAAAAAGTGTCTAGTGTTTTAGTAAGTTTTAGTTTAGGGTATTCCTCCGGAGATCTCTTGTTTTATTTCGTGTGTTTCGAAGCCGGGCCGGATTGAATCAGGCCGGACCCAAGAGAGGTGATCTATTAGATGCGCCTGAATGATTTGCGCCTCTGCCTAGCCGTATGGTTTGGTGTACCTAGTTTGTTTTTAATTGGTTTATTTGATTCCGATGGTTTGCGTTTTTTCAGTTGTTTCGATGTTTCCAAGGTGCAAGAAATGTTCATCCGTACGCTTCACTTTCATCGATACGTTGTTACGGATTTTGATGCGTGCGTGTGAAAGCCTCTGGTTGCGCCTTTGGCACTTTGGATTTATTCAAATGCACCTTCGATCGAGGTTTGTAAACTGAAGAAAGGCTGTTTGAAGGTTGCACTATTTCAGTAGGATGAATATGCTTAAATTATTTTTATCAAGAGTGAAATTTAAAGTCTCATCCGTCCCAGAAATTTGAACCGTATGTTTGACACTCTTGACTAAACCGCTTTATCTCTTTTATTTCTCAACCGATTCGTAAAGAATTTAGTTTTAGAACATTCATTGGGATTGGCCTCCATTCGCCCCTATATTTTTCACCTTTCTCACCCAGATAGGGATCCGGTTCGAAGGACCAAAATGGTTTATACTTGCTAAGCAGTATAAACGAAACGCTAAGTGTTTTTTTTAGCATTTCGTAGCTGATCAACAGTTTTTTTTTCAGAAGAATGTTTTTCAGATTTTTTACTGCCTTTTAAACATATTTGAGTTACGTTTCGAGGTTCCTAAAACTATACATTCTTCACCATTCGGTTGAGAGATATAGCGATTTCAATCGAGAAGTTCAAATTGACTCTCAAGGTCTGATTAGAGGGTTTCATTTTTTCTGGGCTTCCAGGGTGCGTCCATAAAAAATACTAATGAAGCAAATTGAAAGATTTCATGAATTAATTGAGAACTTCAGAAAAAAAATTTTATTTGGGTGCGCCTGAATGAAGCTACAAGCCGTCAAACTTTCAATAGTATCATATTGACACTCAAGTGCAGATTAGGGTTAAGTAATCAATTGTTTGGTAATCCACCCTCTTTCCTTAACCGTACTGTGATAGGCAACAATTTACCATATCAAATATTGAATTTTCTGGAAAACTTCGGATGAATTGCCATATAAATTATACGCTCGTTAAATTGACAATACACTTACGCCTAATTTTGTATTTTCTTTTTAATTATTGCTTAACCAACTTATTTATCAAAAAAATTATTTGAATGTTTCTGTACCGACAGATGTTTATATAGCTTTGATCGTTATCAATTAAAACTTTTCAATCAAATCGCACACGAATAAATGAACGCCGGTCAAACTTTTTACCTGTACAAGAGAGAAAGGAAAAAAGTCAATGCGATCGTGAATGAAATCCAAAATAGGCTTTATTCGACGGCCACGCATTGAAGTTTTTTTTCGGACTTTCTTTCGTTCATTCAATTCGTTCATCCCTCGTATCATCGATAACGTGTCTTAATTTTTCATAATTTTTTTTTTCTTTTATTTCCACCTTGTAGAACGCAAATGATGCAGCTCGCGAGGACACATCACAACAGAGCGGGCTGGCGACGGTAGAATCAGAGTACGATACAGCATCGGATTCACCCTCGGATGGCGAGGAATACGACGATCAAGAAGAGGACAGTGGTGAAAGCGGTGAAGAGGAGGAAATGGGCAGCGAAGGTGAAGATGAAGAAGAAGACGAGGAGGAGCTGGAGGATGGTTCAGATGATGACGTGATCGAAGTGTTGGATTACGAGCGACAGAGTGGGGACGGCCAGGAGCAGGAAGCGGAAGCAAAAAAGAAGGTGGACGACGATGAAGATCGCAGCAATCCGCAGTACATCCCGAAGAAGGGAACTTTCTACGAGCACGACGACCGCACGGCCGAAGATGATGATGTGAAGGAAGTCGATGATGGAACCGTCAAAAGTGACGATGCATCGGGAACCGGGGAAGACCGGAAGAGTGTAGACAAAACAACAGCCGTTAGGACCATGAAACAATGGAAGGCTTCGGCTGCACGTTGGGCTCACGATCGTTTCGATGAACACGAGCAGGCTCCCAAATCGAGAGCCGAACTGGTTTCGGCCTACGGATATGACATTCGAAACGAAGATGGCCCACCGCGTGCCCGCAGGAGACGGCGTTATGCGTAAGAAAACGCTACCTTTGATGAACACTGTTCAAACAACTAATTTGTTCTTTTTATTTTTCAGTCGAGGTCCTAATCGATATACCCGGAATTGGGAAGACGGAGAAGCTTATACTAAGTCCAACAATGTTGAACACAACCGTCAGAGGAAGGCTCCACCAAGATCGGAAGAGTTTCCTGAGCTGGGCGCAAATAATACTGCTACTTCTAAATCACGGAGTAGTTTGTCGAAATCTTCAGCTCGTCGATCCAGCAAACAATCGCTGCGATCCGGAGATCGTGCGGATCGTGGTGAACGTGGAGAACGTGGAGATCGATTGGAGGGACCTATTGATAGGACGAATACTGGTGGTCGACAGCGGGATCGCAATCGCATCAGTAATAACGGAGGTCGCAGTGATGGCCGAATGGATAGAGAACGAGATCATCGGGATCGTGTCATGGATCGAGACCGAGATGATCAGTACGAATCGCAAAGAATGGATCGAATGAGGGGCGACGATAGAATGGACCGGGAACGTGATCGTAATTGGGATCGTGAGCGTGACTACGATCAGCACGATTCAAACAATTATCGTGAGGCAAGAAACGATGGAAGTCGGTATAGTTCGGATCGGGTCGATAGCAGTAATAACTATCATAACAAGGAGAACAAAATGGGCAACCGGATAAGCAAAGAAAAGGAGCGTCGTGGAAATGACTACAAGGTTATTACATCGCTGCAGTTCAAAAACCAGACACGAAACAAGGGTGCTGAAAGTGGTTTGCCAATAAGCGCTGCCAGTGGTGGTCCGCAGGTTGTTCATAGTAATAGTTCGGGAGCTCTTTCTGGCAGCAGTAACAGTAATAAGATGAATAACAGTATGGATCGAGTGCAACAAGTCCCGGATCAACGAATGATGGCGCCACCGCAGCATCACTATGCTAATCAACCTCCGCAGCAGCAATTGATTCAGCAACAACAGCAACAGCCATCAACGATTCCTTTGCAGCAAACTCAACTGCAAGCCCAGTCACAGATCCAAGTGCAGATGCAAACTCAACAACTACAACATCATCAGCCATCAACGTACGTCAATGAAGATCCCTATGATTCTTACAGTGAGTCAAAGATGCCCAAGGATGCTAAGTTCCCTTACAATCCTCCGGCAAATGCAACAATACAGTCTGTCGAAATTGGTCAAACTGACATTGCGAAGTATCCTCCACCAGCCGTCCAAAGGACCAGTAAAGATCGTCAACAGGTGTTAGCTTCAAGCACTGGAGGTGTTCCGCTGAGCAGTCGATCTCAGATTTCTCCTAGGCAAATAGTTTCAACTCAAGCAAGTCAGTTACAAACGATGCCATCGGGTCAACAATTGGCCCAAATGCCACAGCAGCAGTACCAACAACAACTCCAACAAGCTCAATACCAACAGCTGCACCCGTTAACAACACAAACGGGACCACCAACTGCACAAGCGCAGGGCCCCCAAACTCAGGTTCCGCCGCCACAGTTAACCCAACAACAACCTCCACCGACGGCTGCACATTTGCATAATGTCCACGTCGCCGGAAACGTCACCCAGCAGCAAATGCTTCCCACAGATAACAACTCCCGATCAGCGAAACGATATTCCAGCTCCAGACAACGATCTACGCTGGATAATCCCAACATGGTCGTAGTTCAATCTCCGTTGCACGAACAACAGCAACAGCAACTGCTACAGCAACAGCAGCAACAACAACTTCTCCTACAGCAGGAGCTTCAACATCAACAACAAAAGCCTAAACAAAGCTACCCTCAACCATCACTACCGTTGACCATGCCAAACGAATACCTCGTTCAGTCCGCAAACCAACCAACTGTTCCCAGTAAAACTCAAGCCCCAAGCCAAGCTCCGGTCCAGTACCAGCACGCTGCCGCAGCCTATTACTCTGCTACGACACCAGCTGCACAAGATTATGTGGCCCCAGCAGCGCCTCAACCAGTTCAAGTTCCCCAACAACCCACGGTTCCCGTTGTTCCTCAACAACTACCCACTCCACAGTATTCACAATACACTCAACCTAGCACAGCAAGTCATCCCTACATCCAAGCGCCGCCACCTGCAACCTACATCCCGCAAACCACACCCACCCCGCAGGCCACACCACAACCTGCAGCAGCAGCACCACCTCCGAATATCCTAAACTACGTCCCCTCAATCAATCCAGCAGCCACTACACAATACCCCGCAGCACCATATACCGGTTTCCAGAACTACAATGCCGTTGTTCCGCAGCAAGTACCACCTGCCGTCCCCATCAACCCTACACCTTCGGCAGCTACAGCAGCTCTCTATCAATCTAGCGGTGGAATCACCTACTACGCACCACAATCGCAAACCCAAACGCCACGACCGCTTCCTTCTCAGCGGCGACCTACCAGTGCTATACCGATTCTGGCCCCACCGGAACGGAAATCGAAAAACAACCGCTCCGATAACGGTTCCGGTGGGTCAAACGAGGTGGACGATGGCTCCACCAATGCCCCCGGTAGCACAAGCAGTGGCACGGCCACCTCCAATGCCACCAGCAGCGCGGACAACATCGATCACATCTTGGATAACATGTTTGTGCAACGACCTCCGTATCAGCCGCCCACCAGGAAAAGCCCTTCGCCTGCTCCGACGGCCGTTGCTGCGTCCGGCGTCGACGGTGGCCAAGATACCGGGGACAAAGATTCAACCGTTGATAAGATTGGAGATTCGGTTAAGGTGAGTTAGGCGATAAAATATTTCATCTGTAGTAGGATCTGAATCTGGATTCAAAGTCGCAATCCGAATTCTGAATCTTAAGATTTTGTAATTTGAATCTTTAAGTTTTAATTTAAAATATGCATTTAAATCTCAATCTTTATCTGAAGTCTTGCTTTCAAGTTTGAATCAGGAACTGGAATTAGAAATCAGAATCAGAAAATTTGATTTGATTTCTGATTGCATTTTTTATGTATCCGATTTTTTAATATTGAATGAGCATCTAGCATCTAGCATCTTAATCGGAAATCCGTTTTTCAGTCGATCCTAAGTATTTTAACATTTGGATGTCATTCATAATCTGAGACCACTAATCATTATTTTAAACACTTTCTGGAATACTTACGTAAGAGCAAATTTTTATCGTTATTCATTCTACCATTCCAGAAAATGACCATCCAGGAAGAAAAACTCCCGCTAGTAGATCCCACGATGCTGGCAAGTGGCGGCAGCGAGAAACTGGACATCTCATCTACCCCGGCCGTTGATCCGACAGTCGGTTGACGGTGCTAAATGCCGGGTCAAACAACACATCTCCAATACACAACGACATCCCCTTCCCAGTTACCCCGGTCGATGATATTAAGCCGTATAACACCCGCCTAAATATTCCCGGGCGGAATCATCGGAACGCATCCCATTTTTTCGCTACTGACCCGCATGGCGTTGGCGTTCTGTCGTGTATTGCTTCTAGCAGCTTTCATCCTCGATCCCGCGAGGCTTAATCGCACCCCCGCAAATTGTTGTTATCGCAAGCTGCAGTATATAATTCCAAGGTATGTTACTGGCTTACGTTAGTTTCCCATTTATATTTTCTCCAGCTTAAGCGTGTGATTTCAACGCAAGTTAAGAATTTTATTACTGAACTTTTTCCCGAAATTTGGATAATTTTTAATAGGAATCCGATAGTTGCTGAAGATGTTCGAAATTGATCTTCTACCCGCTTTATGGGAAAATTGTAATTTTTTTAGGCACAGTTACAAAAATTCAAACTCCAAATTCTCTTGACGCCAGCTAGTCGTTGGTGCTGTTTCTAAGTTTTATTGAATTTGAATTTTGCATTGTAACAGCACGGAGTCTTGTAACTGTAACGAATTTGTTAATAAGACAGAAAAATACGCATATTTTTCTTTCATGAAATCAAAATGCCATCTTTCTCATGGCAACCGTAACAACCACTGATTGAACATTACACATTGCAGATTTGAATCGTAATATATTAAGTAGTGGATAGGTGAAACACATAATACACTATAAAGATGCATGAAAACTGATCCCTCGTTATTAGGGTTCCCTTTCAATTGTTGGTTCACACTGAGGAAAAATAAAAAGAAATTAATTGGGGAACTAAATATGAACGAAGTGAAGGGCAAAAATTTATTGTTTGTATTTATAATTTAATCGGATAAGTTGAAAAAGTCTATATAAGATTGAAAAAAAAAACTAATGATGAAAAAAATATAATAAATGTGGTTTAAAATCCGCCAAGATATGGAGTTGTTATTCTTGAGAAATTTACCTTTTGATGAATCTTTGTTTTATATCTGGTTACAGAAATAGTTCTAAACAGTGTAACTGCTTTCAAAAAAGGAGTTTAAAATATTATTCCATCGGTAGTGTAAACTTCTTCAAATGTTACTATAATGCTAAAGGGTGTCCACGATGAAATTGCCACACTATGCAATTGCTCTTACTTTTTAACCGTTGGGTAGAATTTAATGAAAATTTGGGAAGATTTAGTTCATAGTGCGTTGTTTACATCCTGCAAGTCCTGTAATCAAAACTTGCAGAAATGGAGTCGAAAGAACAGCTCGTGCGTGATAAAATCTTGCGCATTCATCACGAGAACAAGGACCTCTCGCATCGTTCCATCGCTAAAACGTTGGGAATCGTGAATTCCACGGTGTCGCGAGTGATTGAGCGGTTCGAGGAATGATTGACCACCGGTCGGAAGCCCAGAAGTGAAGGAAAAATTATTCTGAACAACACCAAAAATCACAACCGCGTAGGGGCCTTCAACCGAAACCCGAACGCCTCCGTTCGAGATGTGGCTAAGAAGCTGCACCTAAGCGAACGTTCAAGGTACAAAAGGCCCCTAATCGCGACGAGAAGCAGAACAAGTCTGCCAAAACCCGTTCCAGGAAATTGTACCTCAACATGCTGATAAAAGTTGAATGCTGCATCATGACGATGAAACATATATGAAGGCCGATTTCAAACAGATCCCCGGCAACCTGGGGCGGGATTATGGAACTCGAAACAATCGAGTTTCGTTCGATTCGACCGACTTTGGAATTACCGATCTTGAACGAGCTCGATTCGAATGGAACTTTTCGAGATGATCTACTACTCAGTTTACTCAAAATCTAGTATGTTAAAATTTAGAACTCGAACGAAATACGTAATACCGGTTCTAAGTCGATTCGAGTTAAAACTCGTATCTCGAATCGTATAGGATTCATAATTTCACCCCTGTTTTTCACGGCCAAGGATAAGTTCAGCGTTCCGGAGCATGTCCGCACTCAGAAGATGTCCAAATTTGCGAATAAATTCTTTGTTCGGCAAGCCATCTGCACGTGCGGGAGGCGGAGTGCTCCTTCTGTGACCCATGACACGATGAACGGACAAGTATTCATGAAAAAGTGCCTCTAGAAGCGGCTGCTTCCTCTCCTGAAGGCCTACAACGTCCCAACAATCTTCTGGTGAGATTTGTCCTCATGCCACTACTCCAAGGATGTGTTGTTCAACCCTCCCAACACTCCGGAGGTCCGCCCCATCGAGAAGTACTGGCGATCATAAAACAGCACCTTCTTAAACGACCTAAGGTAGTGAAGACAGTCGATGAACTGAAGAAAGTATGAGTTTACATGCAAAAAACAGTTGATTCATAGGTTGTGCAGAATCTTATGGCCGGGGTTGAGGCCAAGGTGCGGGCATTTGCATATAGACTGTAAAGAAAATACGAGTAAAATGGTAAAATGAAGTTTAATAGTTATTTATCCATCCCTGAAAATTTGATGGCAATCGGATGGAAACTCGAATTTTACGAATCAATTTTGTGTGTGGTAATTTCATCGTGGACACCCTTTAGTCAATAGGCGTCCTCCTTTGAGCAATCCGCGATGCCAGGTAAATGTTTAACGTTTTGTATTTAGTTAGGACAATTGAATGGCCGTTTTCAAAATCTTTCCAAAAGCTCCCTAACTAATCGAAACTCTTCTATGGAGGACATGGTGCCGCTAGTGTTTGCTTAATAACTCCCATACCGAGATGGCCATGACTTCTGCTACTACGGTACTTTAAAACTTGCAGAATCTAAACAATGCACTATGAAATAAATACGTTTCGTTTTAAATCGTTTTAAGATTAAGTGTTTGGCGTTTGTAAAAGTTAATTTTAGTTTATAGTACGTGTTAAATGTGAGTAATTTATTACCAGATGATGATGAAGTCAACTGAACAAACGTCTCTGAGCCGCACATGACAAATATCAAAAGCAACGCGATCTGGGGCGCGGTAAAACCCTGAAATGGACTCATGTGTGTGTGGGAAAGGTTGAATATCCTGAAATATCCCTTTTCTCAGATGGTCCCTGTTCAAAAGTTGATAATTAATAGCACCAAAATAAAAAGCAGATAAAAAGGCAATGATGGACGTACATGGGAATACATTCACAGAAAACCAGCAAACTAAAAAATCGACCAAACATGAGGAGACTGTACATAATATCTTACAAGATAATCCAGCCCAAGATCCCATGTACGGGGGAAAGTGGAGGGCCATCATCATCATCATCATCATCACATATCTTGGATCACAGGTGCAATGGTAACGATAAAATTTCATAGTCTCCCTTGTGCATAGGCTTCTCCTGCCTGGATTATGCCGAACTGCCATGGCCCAAAGAGTATCGGCAGTAGCGTCAATATAAGTAACAAAAGCAAGTGTAGGCATCGAACAATGCAAGGTGGACGCATAGGCTCAAGTGACGACTTTCAGACTGGGTAAATCGGAAGTATGAAAAGGTCTATACTTCTGCCTGACGTAGCTTCTTTCGGGTCATGAGTGCTATAGCCAATACCTTAATCGGTTTAAACTTATCAACTCAGTTTATTGCTCGGAATATACTGTACGGAGGTATCTACAGATACAGAGGAATCGGCAAAACTTCAATCTTTGTCTGCCCCAGGTTAATGTCAAGGCGTAGACAACTTCTAACCTTGAACATTCGAGGCGTACTATAATCGAGGAAATCTCGCAGCCCATTTGAAATCTGCTGATACGAATCAGGAGAGAAGACGAACGGAGAGAGAAGGAATTTTTTTTTTGTTTCGATTATAGTCGTTTTACCATCTTTATGGCATTCGCGACTTTATCAACGTTACAGTTGGCGGATTGTTATTGAAAAACTTATCCGGTACAACTGTGTTCGATGTTTACTCTTGGGCTCGAACTCGCGGACATCGGCTCAGGAGACAACGGACTTGCCAACTGAGCTGTATCACAAGCCCAGAGAAGGAAATAGTCAATCTAATTTAACAAGTTAATGGAAGGTCTTGGGAGGTCGTATGACACCACGTGATCTTAGGTCGCGGTAAAAGCATAATCCGGACTTATGTGTGTGGTGAGGCTTAAAAGGTATAGAGAGAGGAAGTAAAGAAACTATCCAAGGTGTACCACTTTATTTTATTTTTATAGTATTCCGTCTCACGACATAACTTAACGAACATTATTCCTCAAATTCACTCGGTCCATGGCAACCGTTCTTCAATTTCCCGCCAGATTCGCCAGATCACACTTCACTTGGGCTAATCATCTCGCTCGTTGCGCCCCTGCTCGTCTCGTTACTACAGGACTTGTAGCGAACACCTGTTTTGCGGACAGTCGTCTGGCATTCTCGCAACATGTTCTGCCCAGCGTATCCGGCCAGCCTTCACCACCTTCTGGATACAGGGTTCGCCGTAGAGTCACGCGAGCTCGTGGTTCATCCTTCGTCTCCACACTCCGTACTCCTGCACGCCGCAAAAGATGGTTCTTAACACTCGTCGCTCGTACTCCAAGGGTACGAAGATCCCCCTCGAGCAATATCCATGTCTCGTGCCCGTAGAAAACAATCGTTCTAGTAACCGTCATGTACAGGTTACATACACTTCGTGCGAGGGCTGAGTCTCCTCGACCGCAGTTGCTTGTAAACTCTATAGTAGGTGCGACTTCTGCTGAGAATTCGCCGCCGGATCTCACGGTTGGTGTCATTGTCTGCGGTCACTAGTGAGGTGAGATAGACAAAATCTTCGACTATCTCCAGCTCGTCGCCGTCGATCGTGACCTTGTTATTGCCGGACAAGCGGGTTCGGTCTGTCTCGGATCCGCAGGCCAGCATGTACTTCATATTGGACGTATTAATCATCAACCCAATCCTTCCTGCTTCGCGTTTCAGTTTGCGGTAGATCAGTCTGATCAGCTTCCCGGAAAAGACGTTCTCGTCCATGATTTTCCATAGCTTGTTACGGTCGATCGTGTCGTATGCGGCTTTGAAGTCGATGAATAGATGGTGCGTAGGGACTTGGTGTTCACGGCATTTTTGGAGGATTTGCCGTAATGTGAATATCCGTCGTAGACCGTCTCTCCGTGAAGCCGGCCTGATGACTTCTCCCGCATATGTTAGGCAGCGGTGTAGGATTCGGGACAACACTTTGTAGGCGGCATTGAGGACAGTGATCGCTCGGTAGTTCCCACAGTCCAATTTGTCGTCCTTCTGTAGAATGTAGACGGGGCATATTACCCCCTCCTTCCTTTCCTCCGGTAGCTGTTCTGTGTCCCAGATGCGGACCATCAACCGATGTAGGCAATCGGCCAACTTGTCCGGGCCCATTTTGATGAGTTCAGTTGTGATGCCATCCTTCCCAGCTGGTGAATTAACTCCACTCATCGTTGGGAGTGGCTCCACCTCGTCATTGGCTACGCCGGCGATGTACCTTTCCCCACCGTCTTGATCTCCTGCATGTGCGACGTTCAGGCATCATCGAAGTACTGCTACAGGTTTGTACCACTACATGTTTGATCACAGGGCTTCGCCACATTGCCCGGCATGCTGTGACACGGACGAGATATCCGAACATGTGGTTTTGTGCAAGATTTCTCTAAGATCTGACCAGATAGCTCCGCCATGTGTGCGCTTTCGGAGGCCTGGACCATTACGTGGAATCGGCGCTAGTCCTGAGAATCATCAGACATCTGTATCCACTGAATGGTCAATTTTAGCGAAGGTCAATAGATAAAGCTTTCTCAATAGACTCGCCAGGTTGTTACCAGGACGGCTTATGGATAGGCTACAAGCCGTAGATTTCCATCCCTTTATGAAGGTAGCAGAGGAGTGTATCCAATTGGCAGTACATGTCAAAGTTTTGCAAATACGTAATATAATTTTGTTGCATGAGCGTAGCACTTGTTTTTTCTTTCATTATTTTTTTTTTTTTTTATTTACATAGTATTCCGTCTCACGACATAACTTGACGAACATAATTCCTAAAATTCACTCGGTCCATGGCAACCGTTCTCCAATTTCTCGGGCACCCCACGTTCGCCAGATCACGCTCCACTTGGTCTAACCACCTCGCTCGTTGCGCCCCCGCTCGTCTTGTTTTTTTTCTTTCATTAAAGTGTGTTGATTCTACATTTTATGATGTTTCGAAGAGTTCAATGTACCATGATTTATTTTTTCATATTATTTATTTCCTATATCTCTATAATTTAAAATACGTCTACTCAAAATTCAAATTCAATGAAAATAAAATCTTGCCGCATTTGTTAATATCGTATTAAAATTGTTTTTGAAATTTCGCACCTTCCGTTGAAACTTTCGACTACCAGTTAAAAAAAGATAACAATTCGGTTAAAAATAACTTTAAGATTATATCACAAGTTATAGAGAATATTCTGAACAGTTTTCTGAACCTACTAAAATGGACCTAGCTAGTGAATAAATATGGATTCCACGTAGGGCTACCGTTTTTCTACCTATTCACAACTTTGTCTCATGTCGCACCATCCCACTAGTTTTGGTTCCGTACATCCGCAGTCGCATTGGCCGGCCATTGTGCGCCGCATGACCGGAACTTCCAGCAGCAGCCAGAGCAGCACTATCAACCCCATTGATCAGATCCAGGCTGTGCACCTGCTTTACGGTTCCGCCTCCGTCGACGGGTATCATGTTGCTCCGATAGCCATTGGCAGCACCCGTCATCATGTGCGGAAGATTCTGTGGTGTGGCGTTCAAAGTTTGTCGAGAAGCCACCATGGGGGCACCACCATTCGGTAGCAGCGTCGAACTTGGCGATATGCTCTGAGCGTAGTTCATGGCCACCGAGTGTTTGTTGAGATTGTTCATCCGCTGGGCGGCTGCAACGGCTGCTCCAAGATTGGCACTGGGTGTGGAATTTTTAAGCCGCTGTTGCGAGTTGCTGGAGATTATCGAATGTCGTTCCGACTCGTTATCGTCGCCGCTGTCCACGTCCCCATCACTGCTGTTGGTGCTAGCGATGAAGTGTTCGTTCTTGATGGCCTTCCGACCCTTGTTGCGCCGGTAGTATTTGAACTCCCGTGGCAGAGTGTACGAACGAGGCAGTGAAACCTGGAAATAGAGATTGAGGTTGTCATTATTTGTGTGAAAAATGTCTACGAAACTAGGGCGAAAACATGAGAAGAGTGATGGTAGTAATCGTTACGTAAAAGCGAGAATCATCAAGTACGGTGTCCTCGATTTGGCTTTGGACAGCTTACATGACCACTAAACTAAAAGGCTCATTTTGAATGTTTGATTGAAAAATGAACTTGGTAGAAATGTAGATCCCACCCGGAGACTGCCCGGAAACATTACTTCGAATAGGAGGTCAATCTTCGCTCTTCGTAATGACTGGAGGCACGCTTGCGGCTTCTTTTACGCTACGACTTAGATGATAGCCGGTAATAACGTCCCATACCGCTCCAAATGGTTCGCTTGGCGTCGACATCATCTCTACTCCGAGGATATTCCCCGACAGTGAAATTCTCCTTTCCTAATAAATTCACTGCGGAGAAAGTAATGTCTTATCTCTGAAGCTTCACTGATAGCAAACGAACCTATTCGGATACTCCCCGGTGATTAACACCTATGCAACTGACAGGTTCATCAGTTACTACTAAGTTTCCGAATAGTGTACTGGAATATAGGCGGAGCACACGAAAGCAGTATTAGAAGAGCGAGCCTTCGTGCAGACTGGCGGCGAAGCGGAGTTTGTCGGAAACGGCAAGAGGAAAAGATGGTCTCCATGGCCATAATTAGGTAACCGATAAAGCCAATTTGGCCGCGATATTGCTTACAGGAACAAGAGGTGGTGTCGGCTAGAGAGAAAGACTTCGTGATAACCAAAGTCAACGGGATGTTCGTCTATAGCTGCTACGTCCCCCTCTCAAGGTGGTCTCTGGAGAGGTTCGGCGTCAAGATGGACAAAATCGTTGAAGGTCTCACGTTGTTATCGGTCGTGACTTCAACGCGTAAATGGGGTAGTCGCCTTACAAACTCCAGGGGCCAAATCTTACTGGAGGCCCTGGCACGGCTGAACGTAGACCTGGGGAATGTAGGCGATACAAAGGCCCACCACAGGAAGAGATCAAATCCATCATTGACGTCACTTTCTGTAGTCCGAACTGGACGAGTGACTGGTGAGCGAATCGTTCATCGATAGCGATCACTTTGCGATCCGTTGTTACCGTGTGGACACAAGACAGGTAGAACAGGTAAGACAACAGGAGCACGTCTTTGGAAGACAAAACAATTCTACCAGAACGTCTTCGTTGAAGTGTTAAAATGAGGGTGGAACTTGAAAAATCTGACGAGGTTACTCACACGCGCATGTGACGCTGCAATGACGAGGAAAGCCAAGCAGAAAGACACTCGGCAACCCGTGGACGACGGAAATCGCGGACCTGCATACTATCTGCCTACGTTCTAGGCGACATATGCAGAGAGCGGGGACCCAGTCAGCGAGAGAGGAGTGAAGAGTGCCCTACACAAGTGCGAGGTCTGCCCTCTGCAAAAGACACGTTTCAGGCAACTCTGCGAAGACGCCAACGACAATCTCTGGGGCGACGCCTACAGGATTGTCATGGCCAAAACGCGGAGCGAGGGTGTGCCGCAGGAAACGTGCCCAAACAAACTGCGCGAAATTGTCAAGTCGAGGGTCCCATATGACTGAGATACGCGTGAGGAGGAGCAGATTTCGCTGGAGGAACTGTGGGACATTGCTAAGTTCCTCCAGTTGAACAAATCTCCGGGTACGGATGGCATTCCTAATGTACCAGTGAAGGTCGCGCTCATAGAACACCTTGAAATGTTCCGGTCATCACTGCAACAGTATGTGGATGAGATAGTCTTCCCAGATGTATGGGAACGAAAGCGATTGGTGCTCCTGACAAAACCGGGAAAGCCATCAGCATATAACCCATCAGTATATCGCCCGATATGTCTCCTGGATACAGCTGGAAAGGTGCGGGAGAAGGTGGTCCAGGGCAGGATACAGCTCTACACCGATTGCGCAAACGGCCTATTCGATAAACAGTTTGGTTTTCGGAAAGGCCACAGCACGGTGGATGCCATTCGACTAGTCATCGAAGAGGCAGACAAAGCCAGGCTGAAAAACAAGAGAGAAGACCGGTTTTGCGCAGTGGTCACCCTTGACGTGAAGAACGCCATCAACAGCGTCAGTTGTACAGCGATTGCGTCGTCGCTCATTAGTATGAGTATTCCGGCATGTATCTGTAGGATGGTGGAGTGTTACTTCCGTAATTGCCAACTACAGTATGTATGACCAGTGAGGGACTGGAAACAGTGAGTGTCTCGGCAGGGGTTCCACAAGGATCGATACTTGGCCCGGTATTGTGGAACATCGTTTACGACGAAGTGCTGAGACTGTGTCTCCCCACGGGAGTGAGACTTGTGGGATTCGCCGATGACATGGTACTCCTGGTCCATCAACCGAGGAGGTCCAGCTACACGCCACAGTAGCGATCGAGAAGGTGGACAGTTGGATGCGCTCCAAGAGCTTGCGTCTGGCTCACCACAAGACCAAGATGGTGCTGATCACCAACCTAATTTCAGCACAATCAGGGACGATTGCAGCTTGATCGTGCGCAATCGAATCCAAGCGTGCGATCAAGTGGGGGTGATGATCGACGATCGGCTGATTTTTACGGCCCACGTCGATTACGCCTGCAAAGAGCGGGAATGGCTACAGCAGCCCTTTCGTGGGCATGTCGAACAACTTACTGATCTTCTGCAGCAAGAGTAGGGTCCTAGCGAGCGTGACCTCGTCCATTTTGTGATACGGAGCGGCAGCCTTGAGTAGGCATTGTAACCTGCAAAAGCTCTGCAGTGTGCAGCTGCTGATGAACCTGCGAGTAATCAGCGCATACCGAACGATGTCCTCAGTAGCTGCTGATGTTGTGGCGGGGGTCGTGCCCATATCGGTCTTGCTGAAGGAAGATATTTTCTGCTACGAGCACAGGCACATGCCCGATGTGCAGAAACATGCCAAAAAGGCCTCGATGTCCAGCTGGCAGCACCAGTGGGACATCTCGGAACGCGCCCGGTGGACCCATCGCTTGATCCCTAACGTCGGACTTTGTATGGATCGGAGACATGGAGAGGTGGTTTTCTGCATGACACAGTTCTTGACTGGTCACAGGTGTTTCATGCATACCATCACCAGTTTTGACACGTGGCCTCGCCATTCTGCCCAACCTGCGGTGACACAATCGAGACACCGGAGCACGTAGTGTTCAATTGTCCGAGGTTTGAAGGGGTACGCTTGCCGCCTGTGGACCAAACACGACAGCCGACAACATCATGCGGAGCATGTGTGTGGATGCTAATACTTAGCACGTGGTCAGCGATGGGTTCACCCGGATCATGACTGCCCTGCAGAGGAGTTGGTGTCGGGGAGCATCTGAGTAGTGTGCGTCCAGACCTGGCAAATAAGACTCTACCTTCTGCCTAAGCCGAGCTGCCTGGTACGTCGCGCGTTTGTGTGTAGAATACCTCCAAGTACCGTCGCAGAGTATCCGAGTCGAATGCGCCCTCTGCGACGGAGGCTGTGGGGATAAGACAAGACCTTCTCCGCAGTCGAACTCGTAGGGGTGAGTGTATTCACGTCGCGGAATACTCTCGGGTTGAGTGGTCTCACATCGCCGTCGGATGAACTAATCTAATCGGGTAGGATGACATCACCGTCGGGATTCATCTAAGTCGCAAGCATAAAAGACCCGTACGTGTGCTGTGACAGGCGCAAGTCCATGATAAGCTGCTCTCGATTCGGAACACGGTGCGCAAAAAGCCTAGGGTTGCTAGCCAGAAGGAAGGAGGAAGACTGGACCACGGAGTAGAATGCCCTTTCGGCGGGAGGCATTCGAGTAGAGTGCGTTCGATACTAGCAGTAAAGCATACAAAGATAAGACTTTACCTTCTTCGTATGCCGAGCTGTTAGGTACTTCGCGAACGTTGTGTAGGATACCTCCCCCGCCGCGGAGTATCTGAGTAGACCGCGCTCCCTATGACGGAAGCTGCGGGGATAAGACTTTACCTTCTTCGCAGTCGAACTCGTAGGGGGAAGAGTATTTACGCCGCGAAGTTCTCTCGGGTAGGGTGACTTCACGTCGTCGGCTGGTAAGGCACTCGAGTCGGTGTAGGATGACGTCTTCGCCGGGAATCATCCGAGAAGTTTCGTAAAGCCCCGGACGTGTGCTGTGACAAGCACGTGTCCAGGATAAGCTGCTCTCGGTTTGGCACACGGACGGGCAAAGAGGAGAAAGCCTCGATCCAAACCAAGCGGAGCCAAGATCTCGAGAGGTCATTGGTCTCTTGCAGTGGTGGAGCGCACGATATTCGTTCACACCATACACCATGCGAGCCTCGAATTACGAGTAAAGGCCGGACCTCGAGTCCTCAGAGGAGTGGTCCTTAGTCTTGAATCGTTACAAGAGGCAGGGTATATATGCTGGAGTTTTGACTTGAAACTGAGTTAGCCGATGAGCGCTTAAGCGCGGACTTGGATTCCCATCTCGGGTTCAGCCTTCGATGCAGGTCCGGATGGGAATTATGACCAGAGGCTCCAGACGGACTTTATGGCGTAGGGGTACTTAGTATCATGAGTCGACCAATTGCACCCATGGACCCAGAGAACCCATGGAATGCAATCCGTAAAAAGGATTTACCACCTGGGTGATCAACTAATAAAAAAGACGAGCAGGGGCGCAACGAGCAAGATGGTTAGACCAGGTGGAGCGTGATCTGGCAAATGTGGGATTTTCGAGAAATTGGTGAACGGTTGCCATGAACCGAGTAAATTCGAGGAATTATGTTCATCAAGTTATTTCGTGAGACGGAATACTACGAAAATAAATAAATAAAAATTACATTCAAGGTATTCTGACAACCAGACAAAATTATAACGTTAAAATACAATTCTACTCACCTGACTGTCAATGTCCGAAGGCGCCCGATGATCATTACCATCATCTACCGCGTCCAGGTTTTCATCACCGCTGCTCACAACCGAATGGTTGCGCTCCACGTCATGAAGTCTAGAGATGGAATTTAGAAAGTTACAAATCTAGTTCGTTATGATAGTCCCTCGTGAACCAACCTCAAGTTTGCGGCTTCCCGCGCCACCCAGTCGTAGTAGATTCTCGAGTTCTCGAGATAGTGGGGCGCCAGCAGGATTTCCGGCGTTTTCGCTCGCTGCATCTGTCGTTTGGTGTTGTTGAGGTTATTGATAGGAATCGGAGGCGCCGCATGGATCGGTTGCTGCGGCAAAGTTTTCTTAGTGGTGCTACAGTTGCTGTTATTCTTGCCGCTACTGCTTCCCGTATTGGTCCCACTGTTGCTGTTTTGATTGGTTATTGTGGGCGTGGCCCTACTGTCTAGTTTGCTTCTTGGAGGTGGAACAACATTGTATGGGAATGGTAGATTTTCCGCTCCGTTGTTTTCCATACTGCTGTACGTTCCCGAGACTTGGCGTGGATGGTTTGCATCCATGTAAAGTCTGTTGTGGTTGTCGTAGAGAATTGCGCGATTGGATGCAGCTACGTCCGTTGTACGAGGACTTATCGATGGAGGTCGGTGGGTGTTGCTCGCTGCAGCATCGGCATATAGACTTACAAAGTTTCCTCGATAATTCTCCGCGAATGGATTTCTTGGCACATTGTTTGGCAACATTTTGGCACGTGGATGAACTTGTCGGGTTAGCGAGTTACTTTCGGTTGCCGAAATTTGTGAAGAGATCGGAGACATGTTCCGGTTGTTTGGAGGAGCATGTTGTGCTTCAACGTTTCTCGTGCTCACTAGAGCCGAAATGTTTATCCCGTTAAGTCCAAAACTATTGTAGATGGGATCGTAGTTGGAATTAAATTTATTCAGGTTGTTAACATCGTCTAAATTGGCTGCCAGTAGCAGATTAAGGTCGTTGAATGATTTTTCAACTACCATCTCTGCCATATCTGGACTCGATGCTCGCCATTCCATTGGATCGATGTCTATGTGTTTCTTAACCCTTGGGATAGGTTGTCTTGGAAGAGTTGCTTTGGCATCATCTCCAGAGCTCAGAGTTCCTGTTCCTGGTCCAACCAATTTGCCCTGCTTGATTTCTTCTTCAATTATCTTCAGCTCTGCTAACTGTTTCTGTTTCTTTTCCTGCAGCTTCTGTTGGATGTTGACCCGTGATCCAACGCTACTGTTTTCGTTCTCGCTTGATCCTCCGGTGTGTGATCTTGGCAATGGTCTCCGCCAAAATGGAATGGCCATCGGTCCGATTGGAGAATCCTGCTCTATCGAACTGTTTGCTTGAATGGCTAAGTTAGGTGGCGGTACAAATGTAGTAGGTTTTTTCTTTTTGCGTTTGGTAGCCGCATTTACAGGGTTCGAAAAGCGACAATTGAACACACCTGGAATGGCATGTGGATACTTCGTGTTAGGATTACATCCCCCAATAGACTTGGCCGCCTCTAAATGATCAGTAGCTTCTTGGCAACGGCAAATCTCGTGTCCACATTTAGCTACTCCATCACCGCAAGGAGCACGTCCCCCTGCCTCGTAACCCAGTCGTCGAACATGGAAATATTGATAGTAGACGATCATGAAGAAAAGACCAATAGCGAAACTGCAGAGCACCGAAATCGGAATAGTATACCATCCTTCTGGACGATTGTGCCAAATGCCAACCATCCAGAGACACACCAGTAAACAATTTTCCATAAACATCACCACGTAAAATGTGAGCTGGAATAGAAAAATTGCTTTTGAGATATCTCTCTTGAATGTTAAGAGCAATTCCATATTTACCATTTTTTGTCGATGTTTTACTTCCTGCAGGTTGATGTAAGCAAAAATGTACACGAACGCTATCAATCCTCCGAGCAACGCTTTCTTCAGTCGAGAAATCCGCTCTCCATGAAAAACATTTTTGGGCGAGATGAGCCACAGAAACATGGAAAACCAATGTAGAACTGAAAAATGGCGAATGATGAATACTCGAATCAAACTTGAAAACGACAAATACAAATTTACCTATCACAAGAAACACCCAATGACTGTAGACGGAGGCGTAAACCGTTAGGGAAATAACGCGTGATATCACAGTTCCCAATCTCCAGAAAAACTGGAAGATAACTCCGAGCCAGGTCAGCACCAATCGATGAACGTTCTGGAGCCGTACATTTTTACTGAAACTTGCCAAAGCCCAGCACACGCTGAACAGCGAAAGGGCTGCAGAAACTACGTTCAGATCCCGAAAAGTTTTCTGCTGCTGCTCTGCGAGGCTGGACTGTTGAACCAAAGCCGTATTGGAGAGATGATGCCCACTGGCCAGCGCTTTCAACTTCAGAGCGTTCAAATGATTCTCATTCTGAAGATTCACCAGAACATACAGTTGAAGTAGCAGCATTGGTGCAGCTTCACAGAAAGCATGAACCAGCCGCAGCATACAAAGATCCCGCACTTCGTGCTTCACGTGTCGAAGATCAACCGGAACGAACAGTTTGGCATAACGCCACAGAACCCCAAACTGAACTGCGTGCAGAGCCAACACTGCATAGCGACTGTACGTGGCGGTTTTAGACGGTTCTTCAACGGGAATTTTCTTTTTCTTCTTTTCTAAACTGTTTTCCTGGTGTCCCGTTGTGCCTTCGTTGGGTGGCCCTGTTGTTGCCACTGTCCTCAATTTCCTTTTATTTAGATACCATCGGATGGAAACGATCTTAAAGAAGAAAAAAATTTAAAATTTGAAAAGAAATGTTTAAGAACTTTTCAACCAACCTGGGACATAATCAGCGAGAAGCTAACGATCACAATGACTGCCACGAAGTAGGAATATTTCTGTCGCTCGTACAGCGCATAGCCGAGAACCACGTCGAAGACCACATCGCAGAAGTAGCCGGCCAGCGAGATCACATTGAACAGGACATCACAGAGCGGCAGGAATTCGGCCATTATGTTGGTGTTCGCGTGGGTTTCTGGAAAAAATGGGATGGGTTACAAAGTTGGAAAGTTGATGACGGTATTGGTATAAGCACAGAGATATATGATTGAAATTATCGAAAAAATAGGTTTACGTTATTTCAATTAAATTGAAAAGAAGCGAAGTAGGGCTGAAGTCAAATCAATAAATTTTGAAATGAAGTACATTGTTATACGCATGAATATTACGATGATTTCAGCGGTGCTTGGTTCATAATTTTTTCATCTTTAATCACTTTTTGAGAGTACAAGTCTTGATTATTATTTTTTTCCTTTCAGATCTGATTTTGCAGAATAATATTCCTTTGGTAACATTTTTTCAGTTGGGGCTGGTGTTAGCATTTGTAAGATGCTAGCCATCCTCGAAAGTTGTACGCTCAAAGTTAAGAAAAATCTCTTCGAGGAAACATCTAGTTTCATTGAGACCCTGTGTGTGTTTGTGTTCGTTATAACATCAGTTTTGCATTAAAAAAAATTTGAGCTATAGTTACCTAGCTGAAAAAGTTTTTTTTTTAATGCAAAAGTCAACAGAAATTTCCTTTAGAGAATTTATAAATTGACACGAAAATCATTAAATTAAATAAAAAAAATTCAATTGTAAACGTTACTTAAAAATTCTACAGAAAATCATGGGCGAGTTTTGAACCAAAACAAAGCTTTAGACCCCAGGGTTTGAGAAATTCGAAAATTATCCCAAACCGACTCAGTTTAATGTCATATTAACTTGAATTCGAACTCCAAATTTTGATTCTTGTTGATTTTTATTTTTTTATCGTAAAAGTATAAAATTCCGACATGTCTGAATTTTTTATTTTAATATTTCACAAGAATTTTTGCGAGGGAATTTTATTTTGTTTTTTTAAATCAGGCAATCACTTTTAAATCTTAGTTTTACTTCTTAATCTTAATGGAGAATTGCAATTTTCAGGCAGCCAAGGCATAGTGAATGGAGCTCAAGTCTTTCGTACTTATGGTCACAATTTTGAGAGATTTTATCCATACACAGTAAACGAAAATTACCGAGTTCGGTAATTTTTTTACCGAAATCCTAACATGTGTAAATCGTTAAACTGTTCGGTAATTTTTTCGGTTAAAAATAAACGAACATCGGTAAATCGATTCTTCATTTACCGATGTTCGTTTATTTTTTACCGAAAAATTTACCGAACAGTTTAACGATTTACACATGTTAGGATTTCGGTAAAAAAATTACCGAACTCGGTAATTTTCGTTTACTGTGTATGTGTTAGGAGTTCTCTGGAGTTTTGGATAGAAAATATTGAAATGAAATACCTACCTGGATTATTCCAGGTTTATTGAGAAAATTGTCTTAATTCCTGCATTCTTGATTCTTACAAACTCGATCTAAATTCAAAATTTATGTTTGAAATTTGGCCTAAAAAAACTCCAATATTATCCATTTTTAACGATATACAAAAAAATATGGAATATCCTGCGATTTTGAAAGAGGAAGATTACATGTTTCTTTATCAGCAAATCTATCCTACACAAAAAGCAATTTCTGTTTTTTTTGCTCGTTAGTGATTTTGTTTCGTTGTCCACGATTAACTCAACTCAGCCGTCTTGAGAACTAGAGAGCTGAAATTTGGCATGAGTGCGTATCAGGATTAGGAATGATGAAAAATGTTTTTAGATTTACGAGATGACCCCTTTCCAAGGGGTCGTTCATATAAGGCAAATGCTGTTTTAGTGATATTGACAATGTTATACATAGGATTGAGATGAACACTTGAACATGGGTGTTTTGAAGGATTGTATCAAAAAAGCCCGAAAACATTTACTCAGAATGATTTTCCTCAGAATAACAAATACCCGAAATCAAACCCGAGTGTGAACCATTCCCCAGAATTTTTTTTCCCAGAATGCTCCATTTATCAGATTTTTGTTCCCAGATGTTTTTTTCCTAGAATGGACCATTTCTCAGAATTCTCTCTCCCCAGAATGAAACATTTCCTAGAATGCCACAAAATCTAGATTTTTCTGCAGTTTTGTTTTCCATTCTAGTTTAATCTTTGTACTTGTTACTTACAATTGTTAAAAAATATCCAACTCAATTTATTTTTCAACCAGTATTGTATTTTGTTGAAGGTTTGAGGTACTTTGATTTTACGTAAGCACACTAGCCTTTTAAAAATCATTTTAGAAGCCGACTCCTCACACCTGCACAGTAGTTCAAAGCCCCCAAAAGCTGGAAAAAGTCAAATTTTCATGTCAGCGACAGCCACAATTTTTATGTAGGATTCGAATCTTCACTTTTTAAGGAACATTTTCATGTATTCAGATATTTTCTAGGACCTTTTAACCATCTTCAACGAACGGCAACTCAAACGAAAAAAATATGATTTATTTGTCTTAACACCAAACAATCAGAATATAGAATCAGAAAAATCTATATCGAAGCGATCCATTTAAATCTGTTTATTTTTCGGAAGCCAAAATAAAGCTTACGCTGCCGATCGCCACCTTAAATTATATACCGTTAGATAGGTGAAAGCCTCAACAAAAACATATCTTAAAATCAGCTGCTGTTTTTGCTATATTTTGAATACGATAGCTTTGAGTGAAACGCTGTTGTATTAAAAAATAAAAAATCAAGTATCGAAAAAACAGATGTGTATGCAAATTATCCATAAAACATCTGTTTTAATATTCATGCAACAAACCTAGGGGAATCTCGGAGTCCATAATTTAATTGAACAAAAATCTATTATATAAAATTCTCTTGTAACGGTGTTTGTAGTACTACTCCTCCGGAATGACCCAAACGATTCAAATGAAATTATTTTTAGAATATCTCTCCAAGGTCGAGGCGTCGCGAGTAAACGTCGCGAGAGAATAGTAACCATGGCATAGCATACTGATTATTGGGAACATTTGGGCGCGTATTTTTCAACCAAGCTTTTTTTCAATGCACTTGGTGGCGCTATGAAGCCTAGATGTGATTTTTTTTCTTGATTCCTAGCTCATTTGTATAGCACTTATTAATGAATGACGCCTAAATGTGACCCAGATTGATATTTTGCCGTTCAAATAAAAGCCATATGAAATGATTTTAAAATTAAAACTATTTTGATTTCGTGTTAATTGAAGCAGCAATTGTTGTCTGAAACATATGAATTTAGTACTGATGCATATGAAATGATGGTATGACTCTTTGCGAACGTTTGAAAAAAAAAAAAAAAGGAAAATGGGAAGATGTAGACACATACAATTGTATAATTAAATACGCCTAGAGTTAGTTTTGATTCATATCGATAACACAATCCGATGAAAATGAATAGACACATGAACTGAACCAAAAGCCTGTCCTTTATAATAGATTTTATTTGATTTATATATTTACATACGACCGAATGCACAGAACGTTTTGATTTACAGCAGTAGTAAAAGTTAACAATAAAATAAACCACTTTTCATTATTAAAAGTAAGGATATGCATTTTCTGGAAGAACTTTCAGATAAGAAGGTAAACTAGAGCAAGTAAAAACGTACAAGATTTAAGAAAAATATAAAACTATATCTACATCTATAAATTTTTGGGCCCAATTGACAATCTGCCTAGATAGTTTCAACCATTTAAAAAAAAAAAAAAATCACTGAGAAACACTGTACGGTATGTTTACACACAATTTAAGTACGTACTTTACATGAAAAGTGTGTTTTTGTTTTACATATTTTGGCTACATAGAAGAGACTTTTGATCCGCTTTTTTGTTGAAAAGTTTTTGTGTGATTGATATTCCAGTGGCAGCAGAGTTTTTTTTTTTACAAATTTTTAATATGACCTGATAGTGTTAAAAAAAATATTAACGCCTGTTATTTTACACAGTCGAACAAGTTCAAACGCGATTTTAAGCCATGAAACATCAACCTTTTAAGAATTTGCTCTCCGAAATAAAGGTATGTCGTGTGTTGAACCTAAGGTGGATATTCAAAATTGATGCCTTTGTAAATGAAGGTCTTTTGCTTAACACTAAACATACCGACACTTTGTATATACCTATTCATACCGCGAGCGGTCAAATGACGGTTTTCACTGTTTTCGCTAAAACTTTCTTGTTTCTCAACCGATTTCTTTAAAATTTATAGTTTTGGAAAGCCTATAATGTGACTCAAATATGTTCTTCAGACAATTTTCAGCTACAATCAATTATTTCAAAGTTATTTCAAGTCCAAGAAAATTTTTATGAAAAAACATGCTTCAGGAAAATTGCTATAAATCAGTTATTTAGTGCTCGGAAAAAAAATCACTTAGTGCCTGAGAAAGCTGAAGTTGGAAGCTATATGCTGCACATACGGAAATTTTTATAAAATCTATATATATAAAAAGCAATTATCTGTATGTTTGTTTGTTTGTTTGTTTGTTTGTTTGTTTGTTTGTTTGTTTGTCCTCTATAGACTCAGCCGTCTTAAGAGCTAGAGATCTGAAATTTGGCATGGATGCTCATTAGGACCAGGAATGATGAAAAATGTTTTTAGATTTTTGGACGACCCCTTCTGAAGGGGGTCGTCCATACAAGACAAATATTGTTTTCACGTTATTGACGTTATTTTCCGTCGGATTGTGATGAAAATTTGCACATGAGTGTTTTGAGAGACGAGCAATCGATTACAGTTATCAAATTTAGGGTCAGGGGTCGGCCAAAGGGGTCGTCCATATTCACCGATTAATGTTTTTGCGATATTGGCGTTATTATACATCGGATTGTGATGAAAATTTGCACATGAGTGTTTTGAGAGACGAGCAATCGATTACAGTTATCAAATTCAGGTTTAAGGGTCGGCAAAAGGGGTCGTCCATATCCACTGATTAATGTTTTTGCGATATTGGCGTTATTATACACCGGATTGTGATGAAAATTTGCACATGAGTGTTTTGAGAGACAAGCAATCGATTACAGTTATCAAATTTAGGGTCAGGGGTCGGCCAAAGGGGTCGTCCATATTTAGTGTTTAATGTTTTTGCGATATTGGCGTTATTATACACCGGATTGTGATGAAAATTTGCGCATGAGTGTTTTGAGAGACGTACAATCAGTTACAGTTATCAAATCAAGGGTCAGGGGTCGGCCAAAGGGGTCGTCCATATCCACTGATTAATGTTTTTGCGATATTGGAGTTATTAAACATCGGATTGTGATGAAAATTTGCACATCAGTGTTTTGAGAGACGAGCAATCGATTACAGTTAACAAATTTAGGGTTAGGGGTCGGCAAAAGGGGTCGTCCATATCCACTGATTAATGTTTTTGCGATATTGGCTTTATTTTACATTGGATTGTGATGAAAATTTGCACGGGAGTGTTTTGAGAGACGAGCAATCGATTACAGTTATCAAATTTAGGGTCAGGGGTCGGCCAAAGGGGTCGTCCATATCTACTGATTAATGTTTTTGCGATATTGGCGTTATTATACATCGGATTGTGATGAAAATTTGCACATGAGTGTTTTGAGAGATAAGCAATCGATTACAGTTATAAAATTTAGGGTCAGGGGTCGGCCAAAGGGGTCGTCCATATCTACTGATTAATGGTTTTGCGAAATTGGCGTTATTATAGATCTTATTGTGATAAAAATTAGCACATGAGTGTTTTGAGGGACCAGCAATCGATTTCAAATTTTGAATTGCGGGTCAGAAGTTGGCTGAAGGAGTCGTCCATACCCAACTTTAATGTTTTTGCGATTTTGACGTTATTCTACATTGGATTGAGATGAAAATTTCCGCATAGGAGTTTTGAGGGACGTTATTTTGCTTCAGGTTTCAAATCTTGACTCAGGGGTCGGCAAAAGGGGTTATTATCTGTTCACTGATTTTACGATATTCTCTTGATTGAGCATAGAATTGTAATGAAAATTGACACATGGGAGGTTTACAGAAAAGATAATTGATTTCAGGTGTCAAGTTTTGAATGGTGATCAAAAAAAGGCCGTCCATGTTAGTTGCTCACTGTTTTCGTGATATTGTCGTGATCATGCATCGGATTGAGATGAAAATGTTCAGATGAGGATTATAAAGGGTCGGCGAAAGGGGCGTCTATATTCACTGTTCACTGTTTTCAAGTTCCTGACGTTATTTTACAGATAAATTGAAAAGAAAATATGGCAAAAGAGAGTTTTGAGGAACTAAAAATTGGTTTCAATTATCGAATTTCGGGCCATGGGACAGAAAAAGAGGGTTTCATTGAAAGTTCAGTGTTTTGTGTAACAATTTTGTTGGAGGCAGTTAATTGATACCAATTTAAGTGTGAAGGTCAAGCAAAAGAGTCGTGCACATAAACAAATAGTACATGTTTCTGCCATAATGTCTAGATTTTGCAACCGATCGAGAAGAACACACTCTCACATAAATTTTAATAAAAATCCAATCAACCGTTTAATTTGAATTTCAAGTAATAGTAACAGTAGCGACTTTAAACACTGTTGAATTTTTTCCCCAAAATTGTCGAAAGAATGTTTCGAATTCATTTTCTAAACTCATTTTGACGTACCAATGATTTAAAGCGAAACGAAGTTCGTACGGGATCAGCTAGTTTTTTATAAGATCATGCCCACAAAAAATGTAAAAAAGTTGTGTAAAACCCGTACTTTTCAATCATTCAACCGCCAAAGCTGTTTCTGTTACAGTAGAAAAATTTCAAAAAATTAATTGGAAAGATGACGTTATTTGTCACATTTTGACATCTTTAGATTTTGTAAAATACGAAATACATAATTTATGACGAATTTTCAAAGGTAGCTGTTTTTCGAACATTTCATCAATTCGGATTTTTGATACAATTCCTACACCTAAATTCAGCTTTGCACTGGATTTTGAGTATGTTATCGTAAGGTATATATAGAAGCATATCATTTAAACATGCATATTGAAATTATTAGAAACTCTATAAAGCTTATAAAAACAGAGTTAAAGTTTCAGATCTTGGAAAAACAAATTTAGAGATCAATTTTAAGAAAATACTATTAAAGTTAGAAACTTCAGTTACTGCACTCTTTTTAAAACATTTACTTCTTAATTTTGTTGAAATTTGGTTTAAAACGCTGTCTAGGAAATTAAATTAAATTTAAATTATTTTAACAAATTTTATTAAATTTTTGAAGGTGTAGCAAAGCACACCGGGTCAGCTAGTATTCATATATAATTGAAAAATATTCAATTTTCCATTATAAGGGTCAAAACTCGTTTTTCCAGTTATGGAAAAAAGCAAACATTGAAAAAATTGTCCATTTCTAATTTTTTTCTGACTTTTTACATTATTATTATTAAAATTATTAAAATTTATTTGAGACCTTTTAACCTCCAGGAAATAACTTTTTACATGCAATCTTTAATAATAAAGCTTTTTATTAATTTTTGCCAACTTTATCTTGAGCCACTGTCGCGTGGCGGACGGGGCTAAGGAATCATCTTCTAGCTTCCACGCACACCTAGGAAGCCAGGAAGCTCCGGCGGACCTAGATCAATGTTTTAGGGCCACCGCTTCCGACGGCAGGTCGGCGGCCACCTCGGATTTGGCAGCTCCGGCGGCTTTGTGCCGCCTCGACCCTTTCATGCTCCTTGATTGCCGCAAAAGAACAATATTGTGAGAACCCAATTTTTGTGGAAATTTATGAAATTCCAGTGTGGATAAATACATTCAATATTCCGGTGAATGGTAATTCAGGTGAAAAATTTTCTGAGAAGTGATTCATTCTGGTGAAAAATTTTCTGGGGTAAAATTTTTAGGGAATGGATTCTGGAAAAAAAAATCTGGGAAATTGGTTTTCTGGTGATTAAACTCTGGGAATTTTTCATTCTGTGCAAACGTTTTCGGGGAATTGAAGTGCAACCATTTATGTCAGGGGTCGGCAAAAGGTGTCGTCCATATTACATGTTCTCTATTTTTGCTTCATTACGTTATTACATAATCATTGGATTGAAATGAAAATTGGCATACGTGGGTTTTAAAGAACGAACAAATGATTTCAAGTATTGAATGTCGTGTGAAGGGTCGGCAAAAGCGGTCGTCCTTGTTAACTATTTCGTGTTTTTTGGAATTTTAACGTTATTATGCATTGTATTCCAATGAAAACTGGCACATTAGACTGAGCCGATTTGGTGTCATTTTTAAATTTATCAAACCCTGGGGTCTAAAAAGCTTCGTTTTGGTTCAAAACTCATCCTTGATTTTTTGCGAACGTTTACATGAGTAAATTTGAACTTTAAGGTTTGTATGGAAAAAATGAATATTAAAAAAAATGAAGCCAATTTGGTAGATTCAGCTGTTTCGAAATTAACAAAACTTGATTATTTTTAAGCCACATTAAAGCGTTTTTAATGGAATGTCTGGTGAAAAAATCTAACATCATGAGATTGATCTTAAAGTAAAATTTTTGTTTGAGGTTAGGTCTGAATGACTCATAACTAGGCCACACTTTCAGCTTATCGGTGAAAAATGTTGGACCTTTCAGCGGTCTACACATAGTTTTTCGCTTATTAAAGTTAAAAATTCTGGTATAAGACTTGACTTCCTTGATAACCCTCAAGCGTAGTTTCCGATCATGAGCTCCATTTCAATGCTTGATTTTAACTTTGTGGACATTTTTGACAGTGTTAACATACTTTTTCACCACTCACACACAGTTATTTTTTGAATAACCAACGGTTTCGACAGCTATCAATTTGTTAATGATAAATTTTGAAGGAAACTGTGCAAAATATTTTTTTAAATTTTTCTCTTGCATCGTTAATATCTCTAAAATGCGTTAATTTTAGGTTTAAAAAAAAATAGGTTGGATAGTACTTTTCATAGGTAGAAAATGCTGTCGAAATTTTGAATGTCCGCTTATTAAAGGGTGATACGGTCAAAATTTGATCAATATTTCTTTCAATTTTGCATTTAAAAAACCTGAACACCCCTCATTTCGAAGGTGTGTGTGTGTAGAATGTTGCTTCTATTTTAATTTTGGAATTCACTCTTCAGTTGTCAAAATGCTGTCCAAGGAAGAAGAGCAGCGTATCAACATTTTGCTCCCGCATCGCGAAAATCCCAGCTGCTCGCACGCAAAGCTGGCATCGCTAAAAGTTGCCAAATCAACCGTTACAAATGTAATTAAAGTGTTCGGGGAACGTTTGTCGACAGCCAGGAAGTCTGGATCGGGGGGGTAATCGAAAACCGGAAGCCGCTGAGACGACAAAGAGAGTTGCCGATAGTTTCAAGCGAAGCCCTAACCTCTCTCTCCGAGATGCCGCAAATAAGCCGGGTGTATCGTCTACAACCGTGCATCGAACCAAAAAACGAGCCGGACTATCGACTTACAAGAAGGTAGTGACTCCAAATCGCGATGATAAACAAAATACGACGGCCAAAGCGCGATTCCGGAGGCTGTACACGACGATGCTGACGAAGTTTGACTGCGTGATAATGGACGACGAAACCTACGTCAAAGCCGACTACAAGCAGCTTCCGGGACAGGAGTTTTATACGGCAAAAGAAAGGGGAAAGGTAGCACATGAAACTGTCAAAGTTCGCGAAGAAATATCTGGTTTGGCAAGCCATCTGTACCTGTGGCTTGAAAAGCAGCATTTTCATAGCTTCTAGCTTCCAAGACTGTCAACCAAGAAATTTACGAGAAAGAGTGTTTGAATGAACGTCTGCTGCCTTTCCTGAAGAAACACGGTTGTTCCGTACTGTTTTAGCCGGATTTGGCATCTTGCCATTACGGTAAAAAGGCCATGGAGTGGTACGCCGCCAACAACATACAGGTGGTTCCCAAGGACAAGAACCCTCCCAACACGCCAGAGCTCCGCCAGATTGAGAAATACTGGGCTATTGTCAAGCGGAACCTAAAGAATACCAAAAAACAGCTAAGGACGAGCAGCAGTTCAAGGCAAACTGGCTTTCTGCGGCGAAGAAGGCTGTACAAAATTTGATGGCAGGGGTTAAGCGTAAGGCCCGGCAATTCAGATTTGGAAATGCTGAAGCCTAACTGAATATTTTTCCTGAATTTTATACCAATTACCTTGAAAAAGAAATTTAATTTGATTTTTTAAATAAACGATTTCATCGATTTACACGCGTTTTCCCTTGACCAAATTTTGACCGTATCACCCTTTAGGTAATGCTATCAGCAAAAGAAAGTGTCCCATTTCAAAGAACTAAGCTTTATGTTCCTCTAAAATTTTCCATCTCCTTCGAAAATTTAGACCTACGACAAAATCTAACACCAGATTTGCTGTTCCCCTGTTTAATCATATACCTAGTAAAAGAACAATTTGATGTTTTGGAAAAATAACAAATTTTGATGACCTCTTTGCGATAATGAATGTGAGATTATCGAATTTCATCTTTTCAAATATGTGGTTGAAAACTCATATAGCTCAATAATCAATGATAATAACCTTCGAAAGGTTGTAAAAATAGAAAGACAAAAATTAAACCATCTCTCGCTGTCAATGGAAAACATTGCTTTCTTTTTCTGTTTTCGAAATTTGCATTCAATGAAACGCTACGCCACACGGACTTCACGAAGAAAGATCTTCAGCCAGCCAGCCAGCCAGCCAGCCAGCCCACACAATATCTCACGGCATCAGACAGGAATGCTCTCATCTCATTCCATTGCCACCTACCACAAGCCACTATCTCGATCTTTCGCGTACCAAGACTTTGCATGACATGTTTTTTTTTCCTGTTGTTGTGACCTTAGCTGTGAAACATCTTCGAACGCCCGCTCAAACGGCGATGTTGCATAAAGCGAAGCAAAAAAAGATGTCTTAACGGGTTCGTCGTCTGGCGATTCGAGACACCCATCGAAGTCTTTCGTTGGTCGGTGAATCATTTCGGAAATTATTGCGTCCAGCCTCCTTGCATCGAGGAGGTTATCAAAATTGGGAATCTTAGAAAACCAATTTTCAGTCGAATAAATGCCGTCTTTTGTGATTTGATTGCGTGAAAATGAGCGTGAAAATTATGAGAAGCTAAATTTGTTTGCTCGTGAGTGAGACTCTACTTAGGCGTTATATGACCGCTCGACGTTTTTTTCGGAAGTGGAACACTTGTGGTGATCGTGGCATAATCACCGAATTGCACGCACAATCCACTTTTATGCATAAGTAATACAAAAAAAAAAAACAACTCTATCGGTTGTTTTTCTTCGCTCTATTTTTCGTTTATTGTTGAAAAATTTAGGTTGTTTCAAATACTTTTGTCATATCCAAGTATTCTCTTGTGATGTTGTGTTATAACAGCAATAGACATTTGGAGATAAAAAAAGGAGGTTGATTAGGAATGAAACATGAATGTGGCAAAAGTTTAATTTAATACTTTTCGGATTTTTTTAAAGTAAACACAGTCGTCATATTATGGCTATTATCTCTGTTTTTGTTGATATGGCCTTCCAAATCTCTAAAAATTGATCATTGTTGAGTAAAATCATTCTAAGATGATAACATTTATTTAATAATGTTATCTATCTTCATTGATTGATATTGAACACAGTTTTACACAATTAGGTGAAAAATTTTGGGTCGCTGAATCCCAAGCTGCATTTAGTTTTTCAATTGGACGTGCATGGTGATTTTGGTAATAAGGTGTCTAAAATTTCTTTATGCGATTCAACGGTAAGATGTGACTATTGATGATAAAATAGACATTTTGAGCGAGAACCTGGAAGAATCCATGCTAAAAACGGGACAGGAGGGCAAATCCATTGTTTAGAAAAATAATGACCCAAACCAAAAAGCGTAGAAAACAGCAGTATTCTTTTGATCAACATGGCCCAAACCAATCGTGTGGCACAAAAACGAAAATAACTAGCAGTCCTGAAGGAAGCTGATTTTTATTTAAAACTTTTGAAAACAAACGCTTTGTTATAATCTACTGAAATGCCAAACATATTCACTGTTTATCGATATGGATATTGATATATTTTTTAAGTAGAATCTTGAATAGTAAAAAATGGCATGTAAGAGAACTGCTCAAATAATTTTCGCGCTCTTAATTTTTTTTTTGTACAACATGACATTTGAAAATTATCAAAACAAAACTCTCCATCAAAATCATACATACCCATAACAAAATTATGATTTAGAACTCATATTCCAAAAGGATCAGATTAAGAATTCATACTCAAAAAAGGATCGGATTCAACATCATATCACTGATCACACTGACAGGACACTTAAAACAAAAATTCGATCATTTTCTGGCTAAATTTTTTCCTCTAATTTTGCAGGTTCGCAATACCGACGGTAGGTGGCGAACCTACCATTTTTCCGATACAAATGCTCTGTAGGAAAAATTTTTCTTTTTAGGCCGATTTTATCGTAGGAATTGCCTGTTCTTGTTTGAAAGTTGGGTGGCACTTTCTAACTGGGATAGCATTTCTTCAAATCGATCGATGCGCACTCTGGAATCGATATTGCGTACTGTTAAAAAAAATTATCCAACAAACGAAATCGAGTGTCCAGTCAGTAAAGTGATCATATTATATTATAATTTAAAATAAAAGTTTGAAAGGATCACAAAGATAAGATCAGAAAAATGATTAAAACACAGAAAACCAATCGAGTACTGAAACTAAAAAATCAAGAGGCAAATCGTTATTTGGATTGTAAATACCCAGCAAATAATCGATACATCGAGATTAATTTTCGTTTGGATAGATTATATCAAAGAAAGCAGTTTAATTTTTTTTGGAAAAGTATAGTTATATTTCTTGAGAATTTTTAAGACCATCTCAATATTAGGGAAAGGGCCCCCATATCCGTCGTATGCCCATGATTCGTTTTAATTCGTGAATGCTTGTTTCAGAGCCAAAAAATCACTTTCCACTTTAATTGGCTACTTCACATGATGAACTTACGCTTGTGTAACTATTTTCTATCCTAAATTTGTTACTTTTAGAATTTCTTTTGAGATATTTGCAGTGTTCGGCAGCGTTAACTGAAAAAACAGCGCCGCTAATTAAATCATTTACTCATTCAAAGTTAGCGATCGTTAATTAAATACGCTAAATGTGCTGAAAATTTTATCGTTTCATACTTGAAGCACTAATCGCTAACTGTTGACAGGTTAACCAATTTTTTTTATGATTTCATGTTGTTCGGATTTACAGTACAGCTGTTTAACAAATGTGTACGTGAAAAATACTTCGACAATTCACTCCGGAAAATCAATATATTTTTTGCTAATATTACTAATAGTTACACAATAATATCAATCACTTCTAGCATGGATTATGGTTGTTGTTCATTGCGTCCAGTTCAGCTAAATCTTTAACCAGCTTTCACCTTTTTTAAACTTGCACGTGGAAATTTATACAGTTTCTATTTGAACTTAAAATATATTTATTTATTTATTTATTCGATCCTAGGCTTCAGCCTTTAATCTTTACTAGTTTTAACTAAATATTGAGAATACGCTAACTTAAATCTATTTTTGATTAGTTCTCTGGACATTTCTAGCTTTATCACATTAGCATGAGCGTTGTAGAGCGCCATCATTCTATAAATAGGTTCATTCCGAGCGTAGTTCTGGATACGGTTTGTTAGCTGAAACGGCCTTATGCTGCGCAAACTGCTTCGTCCTTCGTGAGATTTGTGACAACAAATACGGTGAAAAATATTTTCCAGTGTTTAGATCTTTAAAAAACAACACGTCGATTGATTTCCTACGATTTTCCAGTGCATCCAATCCTACCAGCATATATAAGGCTCGATATTCCGGCATTTCGTCCTGCCAATCAAGGTTCCTTAGGGCGTATCTTAGAAATCGTTTTTGGACTCGTTCTATTCTGTTTTTATGTACATTGTAGTATGGCTGCCACACAATACTGGCGTATTCGATTGCAGTTCGGATAAGACCAACATAAATCGAAACAATGGTGTAAGGGTTGTCCAGCTCGTGACAAATCCTGCTTACCATACCGTACATGGAGTTTGCTTCGGCAACGACTTGTTCAATATGTTTTGAAAAATTGAGTTCCGCATCCATCTCAACGCCTAGGTCCTTCACTGACGATTTTCTAGCAATGATAGTGCTGTTTTCGAAACGATATTCGTGCAAGATGTTATTCATCTTCCGGGAAAAGGTTATCGTGCTACATTTTGAGGCGTTAATTTTCAATCCAAACGCGCTGCAGCACTCAGAGAACCTATATACCGCATTTTGTAGAGTGAAGCAATCCTTGGGGTTTCGAACTGGAAGGAACATTTTCAGATCATCTGCGTATATCAAAACATACACGTCACGCAACACTCCGGGGAACTCGTTCATAACAGTGATGAAAAGAAGGGGTCCCAAGTGACTCCCTTGTGGTACACCACTGTTAACCGAGAATACGCTGGATCTCGCATTCCCAAGCTTCACGCATTGTACTCTTTCTGTTAGGTATGAACCAATCCACTGCAGGCAGGTACCGGTAATTCCATTTTTACATAGAACTGACAGGAGAGCGTTAATGTCGATCACGTCAAAAGCCTTGGACATGTCGGTATATATGGTATCAACTTGTGATCCCTGCATCATCCATTGAGTAGTGCGAGAAACGAATTCCGCCAAGTTCGTCACTGTTGAACGCTTTTTCAAAAAGCCGTGCTGAAAATCTGACATCTTTCTTTCTAACCATGGGTACATTTGATCGTAAATTATGCTTTCGAACAGTTTGGGAATCGCAGAGAGAATTGCTACCCCACGGTAATTTTCAGCAGGCAGTTTAGAACCATTCTTATGAATCGGCAAAATATGTGAGATCTTCCATAGTTTTGGAAACTGACCTTCAAATGAAGGCCTAAATTTACTATCAACAACTTAAAAATGTGAATTCATTCTGTGGTGATTTCATCTGGAGTGGGAAAAACTGTATCGTGAAAAGTAAATATCTAAATCTCATAAAATCAAAAAAACTGATCAAAGTATTTTAAAAATAGTTTATGTGAAAAGCTTATTTCCGTTGCACCCACTCGCGCCGAAGATCGTTAATTGACTGACGAGAACTCACGACACGACCAACTGTTTTTCAGAAATGTCTGGAAGATTTTGAAAAAATGTCTGGATAACTATGGATAGCGAACTTTCTAGGTGAAGACCTTTTATTTTTGGTAGCCAGATCGCAATATTGCAGTCTAGGGAATAATAATATAATCATTACTTGATAATAATCATCCATTCTATACGCTATGAATGACCGAGACTATTGTGGTGGTGTCAGCGGCTTAACTTCCTGTTTTACAACAATCTTTGTGGCATTCCTCACTCTTTACTTACTAATTTGAATGATTTCCTGCCATTTTGCAACAAAAATTTTGAATTTTGACTGTTTTGTCAAAAAATTCTTGTCGAAACTCAAAAGTCTGAAAGCCAGGAAACCTAAAAAATTGTCTGGCAAAAGATCCAGACAAAATCTGGATGGTTGACATCACTGGACACGACAGCTTTGGCATCGAAAGAGATTATCCCAATGTTTTGATACGTAATTAAAAAGGCCGCGTCGTAACTGGTAAAATTTCCAAAATTCATGACATCAATCGAACGTGTCTTAAGAATTTTATGCATCTGTTAAATTAAACAATCTCATTTTATGTCACATCTTATTCTTTAGAATTGTGCCACCAATTGAATGGAGAATGAAATTCAATACATTGTAGATTATTCATCAATACTTACTAAAGCTTAAATTACTGGAAAAAAAACTCTGTGGTTTGACCAGTATAAATCTGTAAAAATGTGATTTTGTAGCCTTCATTTAAAATTCGTAACAAAAAATAAAGAAACGGTACATTTTAACTGGCAAGTCCAGTTCAAGGATGAAATATTGTATTTGAGTTTTATGTATCTTTTCACTTTTTAGCCCGTTAATTATTGTGTAAGCTTTCCAGATTTGTTTTCTGTACGTAACCAGGCCGGGTAAATCTAGGAATTGGGTTTCTAAATTCAAAACCAGGTAACATCCGGGCAAATCCAGGCCAAAATCTGTTTTTTTTTTCCAAAAAATGCAAGAGAAAAGCTTAAAAATAAAGACACGAAAAAATTATTTTTACCATGGAACATCAGTGGCATCTTATCTCACAATTTAAAAAAAAAATGCATGCGAATTTATTCCACTAAAAAAAAGTTGAAAATTGGAAATTTCTTCCTCCGAACAAACCGAACTGGACCGATTTTTCTTTGAAAATCCGGGAAAGCCGTATTGAAACCTTGCCATCTAGAACGCTTATGAGGTATCTATATTCAGATACATTTAATTATCGTTTTCAATTCAAAGAAATAAATAGGATTGGATTGAGGTGGTTTTTTCAATATTTTCATGTTGCTACGCGTCAAAGATTCAAATATGTTTCGAATGTTTTTGGTTGAATTATTCGAAAACGATTTTGGAAATTTTTAACTGAAAATTTTTGCAAGTGAGTGTGAGTGCTTAGAATATGAAATTTGATGAGGTTTACGTTATTTAATAACAAAACAGAGGCTATCCAAGAACTACTTTCTTGGAAATGATGGAAGTTCATTTTCCTGTTAGCTACAGCTCAACTTTTGTGTTCGATTAATCAAAAAATAAACACGCGTTTCGGAAATATATACACTGAGGTTTTTTTACGCGGTATTTCGTCCCGCGTAAAAAAAAACCGCGTAAAAAAAACCGCCTTAATTCGAAAATCCGCGTAAAAAAACCGCGTTAATTCGAAAATCCGCGTAAAAAAACCGCGTTAATTCGAAAATCCGCGTAAAAAAACCGCGTTAATTCGAAAATCCGCGTAAAAAAAACTCGTTAATTCGAAAATCCACGTAAAAAAACCCCGAAATTCGAAAATCCACGTAAATAATCCATTTTAATTAAAAAATTCGCACAAAAAAGCACGTTACTAAAAAAAACGCGTAAGAACCATGATTATTTAAAAATTTTCGTACAACGATAGTTTATTTTTAAGATAAAAAACAAAATCAATTAGATAAATAGAATAGTAGAATATAGTGAGGCTTATTTGACAGTGTGGAATTTAGATCGTCTCATGTCTCATGTCTCAGGTCTCATGTTCCATGTCTCAGGTCTTAGGTCTCATGTCTCAGGTCTCATGTCTCAGGTCTCAGGTCTCAGGTCTCATGTCTCAGGTCTCATGTCTTAGGTCTTATGTCTCATGTCTCATGTCTCATGTCTCAGGTCTCATGTATCATGTCTCATGGCTCATGTCTCATGTCTCATGTCTCAGGTCTCATGTCTCATGTCTCATATCTTAGGTATCATGTCTCATGTCTCAAGTCTCAGGTCTCATGTCTCATGTCTCGTGTCTCAGATCTCGAGTCTCATATTTCAGGTCTCAAATCTCAGGACTCATGTCTCAGGTCTCAGGTCTCAAGTCTCAGGTCTCAGGTCTCATATCTCATGTATCACGTTCTTAGTCTCAGAGCTAAGATTTTCCCAACTACAAAAAGATTCTAAGTGTTTTCCTTTGAAAAAGTCTTAGAATATTTTCCCTGAAAAACCGCGTTAATTCGAAAATCCGCGTAAAAAAGCCGCGTAAAAAAAACCGTGTAAAAAAAAACCGCGTAAAAAAACCTCAGTGTACTTTTATTTTAGTTTTGTTGTTTGAAAAACAGTTATTTTTTGCATTTATTTTTTATGATAAAATATAGTTTGATCTCTTTGCCGATGCTTAAAAACCGTGAAAAAATAGGGCTTCAAAAATCCTAAAGCAAGGATCACCATGAATCTGGACGCACTGTTTATTATACCATTGCGCTCCTAGTTGTTGGATCTGGAATGTTTTGACAGTACTTTGTTCGGAAATGTTTCCTCTATCAGTGCTGAAAATTTCCTTACGACTCGTTTTGTTCCAAAAAAGTTACACGTGATGGAAGCCGCGAGACGAAAATAAATTTTGGACACTCACGTTAAAAACCGACGTGGTCGGGTTAAAAAAAATCGCGAAATCGTTAAAAATGCTCAAATCAACCGTGTGCAGCGTTCTCAAACGTTTCCGTTAGATGCATACTATCGATCGGCAGGTTCATACGAAGCCTTATAGTAGACCTAAGAATCAGAAACTGCATTTGAAGGTATTGAGAACGATCAAGGCAAACACAGGGTAGTCGGACTACGACATCGCCAAGAAATTCAACGTCGACCGGTACACCGTCAGAAGGATTAGTCTCCGCGAAGGAATACGATCCTATCGGGCCAGTAAACAACCAAACCGGACATTGAAGCAGAATTTAGTAGTCAAAGGACGTGCCCGGAAGTTATACAACAAGATTCCAACGAAGTACGACGGATGCATCCTCATGGATGACGAAACGTACGCGAAGATGGATTTTGGGCAGCTTCCTGGCCAAAAATATTATAAAGCCACTGCAGTGGTGCACTTCACTGGTCAGGGTGACCATGGACTCCGAAATGTACAAGGAGGAGTGCCTTAAAAAATGTTTTTTTTCGTACAATAGATCTCACAAAGGACCAGTAAAGTTTTCGCCAGATTTGGCATGCTGCCACTACAGCTAGGAGGTACTACAGTGGTATTCGGCCAACGGGTGGATTTCGTTGAAAAGGACATCAACCCACTCAACTGCCTTCAATTCCGCCCTATCGAAAAATTTTGGGCAATTGTCAAGCAGAAGATGAAGAAGAATGGTAGGACGACTCGGGAAGCAACAGATATGAAGAGATTGTGGAACAAAATAGCCGCTGAGGTCAGTGAATAGGGTGTCCAAACTTTGATGAGTGGTTCTAGACGAAAAGTTCGAAATTTTATCAAAAAAACATCGAAATATTTTTTTTCTTATTTTTCCTTTGAAGTGCAATAAAAACCCTACATTTTGATTATAAAACATTTTTTTTTTGTTTACATAGCTCCGAGATAGACCCGTTTTAACGCGTCCAGATTTGTAGTGATCCATGCTTTATTTTGCCATTTTGTCCTTTCCGTTTGTTCCTACGGAGGATGCAATTTCAAAATTTTCTTCTTAAATTATGAAAATCCGTGTGTCAGGTCACCAGACTCAATTCTTGATTTAGCACGATTTTTTTCTAATATTTTATTCAAAAATATATATGTATAACGTTTGCCCAGTGAGCTTAAGAGCCGCAGCTGTTATCCAAAGAGCCGCAGGTTGCCGACCTATGGACTAGAAGGTTTCTCAAACCAACTTTTATATACTGAACATCCTGCTTCAAACAGAATTTAATGGTCCTCCTGATACAAATGGTTAGAAGATTTCTTCACATTTATGTACTAAACATCCTGCTAATGACATAATTTAATTTAATCCAGATCCAATTCGCTAGTTTTTCGAAATTACCCTTTTGTAGTGAACTATTCAAGCTGTTGATTCCGAACTAACGTTTCTCATATTGAATTACTTTTTCTGTACACTCAGAAATGAAAATAATGTATGTTGTATGTTGGTAATCCACCATGGGTGCACGGATTCACCGCAATTTCTGCCAAAGTATGGGTTCACATGCATTCCTTAGATTATTAGGTTCGACAAATCTCCAATGCAGCGCGCCACCATACCCGGACCCCATGGCTTCGTATGAACTGTTATGTGGTGAATGTATTGCGTGTGTAGATGTAGGTATATTCTGGAAGAACGAATCAATCAGGTGGGCTAGTTTACTTACAGATATTCCGGCATCCGTGTATATACCTGGCCAGCTGGCAACTGATTGAACATTCCAATTATATAGTTAGTTATATAATGAAACACATCTTACCTGTCGGCCCGCTTATGGGATTCGAACCCAAAAGTTTTTCTTGCCGATACCGGGAATCGAACCCAATACGCCTGGCGTACCAATACCAGACTCGCGCCAGCCTATCCACTAGACCACATCGGCGCTCTACACTCAGAAATGAAAATAATATAAAAATATTATTTTTCATAATTTTTTTTCATAAATTCAAAAAGTGGACGTTCACTTCTTGTTGGTCCTCCCGATCCAATGAAAATTCATTGAGTAAACCTTCAATGCACTTTTTTTGTTGGTCCTCCTGATCCAACAAAAACGGAAACGGAATTCATTAAGTGAACTTTCAGAACACTTTTCTTGTTGGTCCTCCCAATCTAACGAAAATTCATTAAATAAACCTTCAGAACACTCTTCATGTTGGTCCTACCGATCCAATGAAAATTCATTAAGTGAACTTTCAGAACACTTTTCTTGTCAGTCCTCCCGATCCAACGATTGAGTGAACCTACAGATCACGTTTCTTGTCGGTCCTCCCGATCTACTGAAAATTCATTGAGTGAACCTTCAAAGCACTTTTCTTGTTGGTCCTCCCGATCTACTGAAAATTCATTGAGTGAACCTTCACAACACTTTTTTTGTTGGTCCTCCTGATCCAACAAAAACGGAAACGGAATTCATTAAGTGAACGTTCAGAACACTTTTCTTGTTGGTCCTCCCAATCTAACGAAAATTCATTAAATAAACCTTCAGAACACTCTTCATGTTGGTCCTCCCGATTCAAAGAAAATTCATTAAGTGGAACTTCAGAACACTTTTCTTGTCGGTCCTCCCGACCCAACAAAAATTCATAAAGTGAACCTTCCCTTCTTGTTGGTTCTCCCAAACTAATTAAAATTAATTGAGTGAACCTTCAGAATACTCTTCTTGTTGGTCCTTCCGGTTCAACCAATTTCATTAATGAAACCTTCCCAAGAAACAATTTAAGCTTTATTATGATCAGCACAATTTCGTTAGAACTATAGCATCAATCTTCATCAAAAGCTAAAGCGCATTCTGGATATTTGGACCAGTTCTAAAAAGGTCATCATGACCTATTTTTTAATTTTCGAAATAATCGTTATGCTGTAAAATTTTAATCACCAAAGCTTTTATAAAGCTTTCATAAAACAAGATTCGAACGGTTTTCTTGCCGATACCGAGAATCGTACCGCCTGGCATATCAAAACCAGGGGTGAAATTATGAATCCTATTCGATTAGAGTAGGGGGAAGTGTTCCTATATGCGCATATTGGGTAATATGCGCATACAGCCGATTGACGATATGGCTGGAGATTCGTCATATCTAATTAGTGCAGTTTGAGGGTAATACGCTTTTAACGCATGGCATAAAAAAATTAAATAATTATATAGAGTCGAAAAAATTTAAAAATTCAAACAAGATTTTTGTCAGTTTTGTTATAATATATTGAACTTTAATTATTGTGCATACAGATTCTGTGAACAAAAATTTTTGTGGTTTTTCTTTCTTATTCATCTGGAAATCGGAAATTCAACAAATCGAAGCTTTTGGCAAAGTTGTAAATGATAAGATATTGGAATAAGAGACAGGTTCTGAATGCCCATATCAAGGCAGGTTAAATGCCTATATCAAGAAAAAAAGATTATTCTTATAATTTTTTTACTTTCTATCATTTAAACATGAAATCTACGCTCAAATCACGATCTTACAGCGAAAAAAGAAGAACTTCCTACTGATCCGATAAAAATACAATATGAACAAAATATTACCCTGAAATATGGCCATATGGCATACTTAACAATGTTTCATGCAAAAGAACTAGTGATTAAAAAAAATTCACCAAAATTTCGGCCTTGATGTATGCTTAACATCCGTTTCTACCATTTTCAATTAAATAATATCAAAATATTGCAAGTGGTAATGAAATATAGCTAAAAACATAAATATGCGCATTTAGCCCTCCAGTTTCGGAAATCGGCTATTTTGACTTCTTTTATTATAAAATTATTTTCACAAAAACTGTAAGAGATTTAAACAGAAAAATTGCTCTTACGTATATCAAACAGATGTCCGCTCATGTGCATATAGTTTTCAGACTCCTATCTTTTGGAGTATAGGAGAAAATGAGTGCTTTCCTTAATATGCGCATATAGCCTTCCTCACCCCTACCCGTTTCGAGTTGAACTCGAATCGAACTAGAATCAGTATTACGAATCTCGTTCGAGTTCTAAATTTTAAAGTACTAGATTTTGAGTAAATCGGGTAGTAGATCATCGCGAAACGTTCCATTCGAATCGAGATCGGTAACGCCAAAGTTGGTCGAATCGAACGAAACTCGATTGTTTCGAGTTCCATAATCCCACCCCAGACTCGCGCCAGCCTTTTCGCTAGACCACATCGGCGCTCGGTAATGCATGAACTTTTCGGTATTCAAAGTTAGATTAATGAAAAGCCAAAGAGGATTGTATTTTTATGAAAATAATTAAAACCAGTTATAAAAATAGTTAAAACCTTGATTCAGGCTCAGTTTTCAAATTCAGGTTTCAGATTTCTCATTGAGTTACTGATCTCAGAATAAGATTTAGGATTAAAATTTTCAGATTTCTGAATTCTAGATTCAGATTTCGGATCGGGAATCAGAATCTGAAATCTGATTTCAAGATTTCAGTTTTAGATTTGAGATTCGGATTTCAGAATCAGATTCAGATATCTGATTTAAGTTTCATATCACTTATTTCTACTGGTTATCGAACTTCAGTTCAGTTCCTACTTACTTTTATTTTGAAAGATTTAATTTGGCACCAGAGTAGGTTAATTCCCAGCGTTGAGATAATAACATTCGATATAGCACAATCTAGCAATTAGTTTAAGAGCACTTATTTTCATCTCTAGCGACAACACACACTTGCCATCCAGGAGCAAACCCAAATTTCGACTATTCCAAGTTGATCTCGATTTTGATCCGTCAGGCGGTTATCCGCAGAACTGTCGAACGTTGTAATTATGGTAGTTAATTGGATTCACGATAACTAATTAAAAGCGGTGGTCACTTTCTGGTCAGAAGACTTAAGCCGCCCCGAGCGGATCTGAGCGGGGAAATGTGAATTTTTTTTCTTTTTCTGTGCCGCGCGCAATCCCTTTTTCGAACTGGAATTATTTTCCTCCCTAGCTAGGGGAGCGATCACAGGGCTGCTGTTGCTCCACCAATACACTTCCTATAGCTAGCGCATGTTCAGGTTTACAATGTGGCCTGAGCAGCTGAATAACAACACGCCACAATCAATAACAACATCATCAGCATCATCAAGTATAAGCCGCACCATTCACGGTGGCAAACATATCATCATACGGCGATCCCTCAGCTCTGGCCAGTTGAGGAGAGAAATGACTCGACCAAAGGAATTCCAACAATTTCACATAAACAAACTGTGACGAGGGCCCCCGGAGACATTCGAGCACAAACACATGGACAACGACGTTGTTCCTTGGACCCCAGAAAGCCCACCGATCACCCCGTGTGACTTGGCCACGGCCTATCCAGGTGTTTGTTTCGTTCTGCCCCTTTTCAATACGCCTCAGCCAGCAATGCCGTGGATCAACTAAGCCTGTGTGCGTTCTCGATCGTCACTGAACCCCTCGAAAAGAGATTCTTCACAACGAAATTGGAAAATCCTTGTTGGATTTCATCTCTCGATTTGAACGTTAGCGCGTGCGAATTTCCAACTGAAAACTGTCACAAAACGTGCACGGAACTAAGAACTCGGTGTTTTACATATTTTCAAACCGCGATCGATCACTTTTCCCCGCACCAGCAACGATTTTCACGAGCCACACGGGGTTTGACCCCTTCGAACGTAGTTGACGGAATGCTTCTGGATCTGCGGACCACTCCGGCAACATACCACACTTTGGCCGAGATGAGACCACACCAATACCGATGTCAGCTTGTTGGGGTGATCGCGCAACGCAACCTTCTCGAGCGCGATCGTGGGTCTCTAATATGCTATGATTTCGATGCTGCAAACAGGTAACCTGCATGTCACGTTGTAGCAGCGCAAAGGATCATATCGTGTTGCGTACATACTGCACGGAGTGTTGCGCAACACGTATTTTCTGTGACACACTTATGTATTGGCCCTTTGCACCCACATAATGTGTTCAGGAAATTTAGAACACAGAAGATTTCTCATTTGTGTCATGAGTTATTAAATTTTAAATTTAAAGTTACAAACAAAAACTGACTAAGGCACACATAAAATACAACTAAAAGAAATGAGTGGACATCAGAAAAAGAATTTGATTTGCATCGCTATCTAATTCTACTATCCCAGTTCACAATTGTGTAGCTGATGCAAGTAGTTATGAAAATTTTAAATTTATCAAGCCAAAATTTTTAATCATAATTTTTCACATCTATAGACAAGGAATATTCAAAGAAGGTAGTGCCAAGGCAGCCCTGCTCTAGGATTGGTACAGACGGCGATCTCACAATCACGAAAAATCTGATAATTTTATAGAAATCTGTTTTTTTTTCCACTTTGTAAGTGTGTCATTCTAAAAGGATTCTTATTCTTCAAGATAGGTAAAAAAAAGAGTTGGGCTTGTAAGTATTTTTTCTATAAAATAGACTATCGAAGTTCGAAAAATGGTGGATTTTCCCAACTAAAATTTGCAAAACTTAAGAATTGGTTCAAAGTGCTCCATGAAAATGTTAAAGTCGTTTCAGTTTTAGCTCCTTCCTATAGGGGGGGGGGGGCAAATTGAAATTCGCGAACGGATCTCGCGTCACGAAAAACGCCTCTTTAACAGACATCTTCTCCGTACATCATTTTGGGTCAGCTATGTGTTGGTACACCATTACTCATAAAACGCAAATACAAATTGCGCAACACACCCGAGTGAAAAAACCCCGACAGTCGATCCAATCTGCACCAGATCCGAAGTTATAAAAGGGTACGGATTGCGCTGTCCCGGTTTCATTAAGTTATTAGAAATTCTCCCCGGTGGTCGGATGGAGCGATCAAAAATTATGTGTGCGCTGCTGTTTGCTTCCCTAGAGTAGTTGGTGTACATACACTGCCGGCCAAAATTTTGGAAACAATTTTTGGTGGCCATATCTCACCAAATCTATGACCCATTGCATATCTTTTCGTCGTATGTAATTGGCAAAAAAATTATATTAAGCCCAACAGATTCGCAAGAACTCGTAAGATGACAGCGCTTAAGGCGAAAAAAATTCCAGGATTTTTTTTAATCTTGGTAAAAATGATCGGGAAATAATCAATCTTTACTTGAAGTTTTTCATGAAGCAGATGGACATAAGTATTCGACACATGCTAACTCATCGCTTTTTTATTAACTTCAAAAGGTTTGTTATATTTGCATATTTTTTATGTGAATAGATTCTAGGAAATGTTCTTTATCAAACAGCTAAAATTTCCATAAGAGGAAAGATTACGTTAAAACAACAAAAATTTCAACAGAACATTAAAAGTGTTGGATGTTTATGTCCAACAGTGTAAGTAGCTATTTTGAAAATTTGAAGCACAATGCAATCTTTTGCTCAAAACTAAACAAATGTGTTTTGATAAGTATGTTTTCATGTTTTAAAAAGGGGCCGGCAGTGTACTTTAAATTGATCCGGATGAAAAACAAATGGATCAAAGCAAGCTTTTGTTCGTCGATACTCGCACGTGTGCTCCACCCTTTTTCGTTATTATGCTTTGAACTTTTCCTTCATTTTGCGTGCGCTAAGATATTTTCGGCATATAAAATCAAAATTTGAGCGAACTCGATTAGTTTTGGGGATGAATAAACCAATTGGTTTAAAATCCCAAAAAAAATCGATTAGTTGCTCAGCAACTTTTGAACTAAACACATGCAAGTTCAACTTGGCTTGCTTAGAGAATCGGCGTTAATAAAAAAAAACCATCAAAACTTAAATCACGATAAATCATTTAAACGAAATCCGAAATAAAAACGAAAACATTTATTTCATTGCATTGAACTGTAATTGAAATCAAATCGACAAACTATAACATTCATTGGAATTTCCAATAAAGATAATCGGTACAAAAATCTATGCATTTCATTTTGTGTATACACAGCAAAAATTATTCCCTGTAAAATTACGCAAATGTCCTGTAACAAAAAGGAGCAGGACTTTTACCGTAATTTTACAGGTCGAAAACATGATTACGTGACATTTAATTTTTAGTGTACAACTTTTTTACAGGACATTTGCTGTAATAATAAATGTATCTTCGTTAACTTGCAAGGAAAACAATTTAAAATTACAGGTTTTGTTAATTACAGTTATTTTAAAGGTTGCAGTTTTCAGTGACACGTAATAGTCAAAAAAAATTTCTGTGTACAGTTGTAAAAAGTATTGGGTTTTGCTTTAGTGCAAAATCACTTAAAAAATCTGATGAAGCTTTTAGCCAGATTTCGGTCAGTGTACTTTATTGTACACAGAAATTTTTTTTGACTATTACGTGTCACCCAGGGATGCCAGGTGTTGAGGATAAAAAATCTGGGCAATTTTGAAAAAAAGTCTGGGAGTGTCTGGAAGATCCCAAATTTGACACTGAACAAGAAATTTGGTTATGCGTGTAACCGGGGGGGGGGGGGAGGGGGGGGGATGGGTTTCAAGTTTAGAACTATACAACAAACACTGTTTCCTACCACGTACCATGCCGATCTTATTTTTAAAAAAATGTTTTTAATGATAATTGGTCAAATACCAATGGAGATTTCAGTCTAATCTGGCACTTACGGATCAAATTCGATACACGAGTATTGATTTCATCACTCAATTTAGAAAGTCTGTAAAATCTGGGCACTCTCAGCAAAAATCTGGACAAAATCTGTGTCTGACCAATATCTGGAAGAAGGGTCAAAAGTCTTGGTTTTACAGACAAATCTGGGCACCTGGCAACCCAGGTGTCACCACTGACCACACTGACATGACACTTAGAACAAACATTCAACCATTTTCTGTCAAATTTTTGTTGTCAGATTTTGCAGGTTCGCAATACCTGGTGGCGAACCTGAAAAATTTGACAAAAAATGCCCTGTAGGAAAAATGATCCTGTTTAGCACGATTTTATAGCAGAAATTGAGTGTTTTTAAAGTTGGGGGCATTTCCTAACTGGGATAGCATTTCTTCAAATCGATCGATGCGCACTCTGGAATCGACATTGCGTACTGTTGGAAAAATTATCCAGAAAACGAAATCGAGTGTCCAGTCAGTATGGTCAGTGGTGTCACTGAAAACTGCAACCTTTAAAATAAATCACCTGTAATTAACAAAACCTATTATTTTAAATTGTTTTCCTTGAAAGTTAACGAAGATTCATTTATTATTACAGCGATTGTCCTGTAAAAAAGTTGAACACTTAAAATTAAATGTCACGTAATCATGTTTTCGACCTGTAAAATTACGGTAAATGTCCTGCTCCTTTTTGTTACAGGACATTTGCGTAATTTTACAGGAAATATTTTTTGCTGCGTATGTTTTTTCCTAAAAGCTTCCCAAATTCTCTAAACTCTTCTATGGAGCACTCTGTGGCGCTACTGTTTGGTTAATATCTCCCATCCCGGTATACGATTTCTCATGCATTGAAAATAATTTTCACTTTAAAGGTAAGTGACATCTGGAGTGAATATTTGCCATACGTAAATTCATGTGAATTTTAAGTGACCGTCAAGTGAAATCACTTAAGTGACCGATCAAGTGAGTTTCAAGTGAGTGGCAAAGTCAATTTCAAATGTTTGCTCAGGTTATTAATATCTTCCAGTTGTAGTGGTTTTTAGGTGAAATTTCGGAATATCAAACATGAATCAACTTTGTTTCTTTAAAACAAAGTATTGTTTAAAAATTACGACGTAAGACCCCTCACTTTTTTCCTTATTTGGGTTCAAATAGAAGTTTCGGTTTGAAAAAATCATTCACTTCCTGACGAGACATTCTGGTTGATCTTTTCTGAAAAAAAAATTAAAAAAAAATAAATTTAACAAGTATTTATTGTTTTGCATGATACATACTTTAACTTCACTGTACTTGAATATTTCCAAAATAAATCATCATCAGAAAACGTATCCAAAACCTGATTGCTTTAAAAAAGGTCACTGCGACGTATTGACCGATTCATATGATGTTTCTGTCTATACCTTTGGAAAAATATAATTGTTTAAAAACATATGTATTAGATACTCTAATTCTACACCTACCGACTCAAACAAAGCTCTGCTGTTTCTTTTCCAAACAACAATAAAACAATCAATTCTGACATTGTTGACATTCGCTAATCAAAAAATCACTTGAATTTTAAGTGATGGGCAAGTGGATATTAGATTAAGTGGCCGGTCAAGTGAATTTCAAGCGAGCATCGCAGACATTTAGTGCCGGTCACTTAAAACTCAAGTGATGAATAAGTGAATATTGATTTGGTCACTTAAAACTTAAGTGAAAGGCAAGTGAAATGTACATGAGCCACTTGAAATGAAGAAATTCACTGAATTTTTGCTTTTAACTGAATCTTCTAGTGTATTTTAAGTGTGATTTTGGGTTCAGTGTGTCATTCTTATGCATGGAAATCTGTGTAAGAGTACACGGTAACCAAAATTACTTTATTTGCTTTACGCATTGCAGAATATAATATCTTTGGCAAAATGCTTTAGCACATTTTGAGCTTTCAGATAGTTAGTCAATTCCTGTCAATTCTGTATATTTTGAAGGGATGCCAGCAATTAAAAAATATTATGGTAGTTTAAGAATCACTTTGCTAAAAATTGAAATGAATTGGAGATTCAATTGTATATTGCTAAAAAAATATTTTGTTTATCTTTTCGGCAAGCTGGACACTCTTTCATTTAGTTATGCTGGGTAAATTGTTTCAGTGTACTGGCAGCATGCGTGTTTACATGAGAGGTATTCTAATTAGAATTTATGCTCGTTTTATGTTGCAAAAATAGCATCTTGCATGCAATAAATTTGTTTATAAATCCTTGCCGGTCAGTTTTGGCACACAAAATATCGAACAGTGTCGTTTCGGAAATTTCTACACGGAATCGAGTTTTTTTTTTTTTTTATAATTCTTTATTTGAAACGGCTCATACGTTTAAGTTTTAAGGAGCCACACTCATTTTTTGTTTTTCACAATCATTTTCTTAGTCTAGCACTTTTTTTTTTAAAGAAAAAAGAAGATAGAAAGGGAAATATGAAAATAAAATAGGGTTATAGACGGAGATCGATAGCTTTTAGATAGAAGTAGATTTCGAACATGTAGTCCAAATCTAGCACAGCTAGTACATCTCTCACTGGAACATTAGGTGGTTTTCCTCGGGCCCGAAGGGAGTCTATTAAATTCGTTCTGGCGACAAGATGGACCTCACACGACCAGACAATATGCTCGATGTCATGGTAACCTTGACCGCAATTACACAAATTGCTGCCAGCAATGTCAAAACGATAGAGTACCGCGTCTAAGGAACAATGATTGGACATGAGACGGGAAAATATACGAATAAAATCCCGACTCAAGTTCAATCTATTGAACCATGGTTTAAGGCTTACCTTTGGGATAATCGAGTGGAGCCACCGACCATCCTCATCCTCGTCCCATTTGCGCTGCCAGTTGACAAGAGAGTTCCCTCGTACCAAGAAGTAGAATTCGTTGAAGACGATTTCACGTGGATACGTGTCGCCTTCCGTCGCCCCCACCTTTGCCAGAGAGTCTGCCTTCTCATTGCCCACTATCGAGCAATGAGAGGGAACCCAAACAAAGGTAATGGTAAAGCGACGTTTTGATAAAGCACTCAAATTATTCCGTATCTTCTCGAGGAAGTACGGCGAGTGCTTTCCCGGTCGTATTGAGCGCATTGCTTCAACAGAGCTTAGACTATCCGTTGCAATATAGTAGTGCCCAACTGGCCGTGAGGCGATGCTGTCCAATGCCCAGTGAATAGCAGCTAACTCTGCTATATATACAGAGCATGGTGACTGGAGATTATAAGAGGCGCTCGTTGTTTCGTTGAAAACTCCAAATCCCGTTGATTCCTCAATTAGAGACCCGTCGGTAAAGTACATTTTATCAGCATCGACGTTTCTATATTTAGCTTCGAAAATTCTTGGAATCAGAAGTGGGCGATGCGGATCCGGGATTCCACGAATTTCCTGCTGCATAGACAAATCAAACTGGACAGAAGAATTATCGTAGTCTGGGCTGAAAACACGAGTTGGAGAGTACGAAGAAGGGTTTACCTGCATTGACATGAGGACATAGTATATAGACATAAAACTTGTTCGAAAATTTTGCTCAAGTAACCTTTCAAAATTAACGATCACCAATGGGTTCATGACCTCACACCTGATGAGGAACCGAAGTGATAGTAGATTGTATCGATCTTTCAAAGGGAGAATTCCTGCCAAAACTTCAAGACTCATGTTGTGCGTTGAGGGCATACAGCCCAAAGCGATGCGGAGACAGCGGTATTGGATACGCTCGAGTTTGATGAGGTGAGATTTGGCAGCTGACTGGAAACAAAAGCTACCATATTCCATCACTGAAAGAATGGTTGTTCGATACAATTTTAAAAGATCTTCTGGATGGGCTCCCCACCAGGTGCCAGTGATTGATCGGAGAAAATTGATTCTTTGTTGGCATTTTCCTTTCAGATACTCAATATGGGTTCTCCAGGTACATTTGGAATCAAACCAAACCCCAAGATACTTAAAACACCTCGATTGAGTGATCGTTCTGCCTAGGAGTTGAAGCTTAGGTTGAGCAGGTCTATGTTTTTTAGAGAAAACAACCATCTCCGTTTTCTGTGGGGAAAACTCAATCCCAAGCCCCAAAGCCCAGGAAGACAATCTGTCTAAAGTATCTTGTAAAGGTCTGTGCAGATGAGACTCGGAGGATCCTGTTACAGACACCACGCCGTCATCTGCAAGTTGTCTTAGAGTGCAGCCTTCAGAGAGACAACTGTCGATGTCACTTACGTAAAAGTTGTACAAAAGTGGACTTAAACATGAACCCTGAGGGAGGCCCATGTAAGAGGTTCTTCTAACTGCAATATCTCCGTGAGCAAAGTTCAGATGTTTCTCACAAAGCAAGCTGTATAAGATGTTGTTCAATAGTGGAGGCAGACCCCGGGAGTGCAACTTGTCTGACAACACCTCTATTGAGACTGCATCAAAAGCTCCCTTTATGTCTAGAAACACTGAAGCCATTTGCTCACGTTTTGCGTACGCCATTTGTATCTCTGAAGACAGCAAAGCAAGACAATCGTTTGTCCCTTTGCCCCTTCGAAACCCAAATTGAGTATCTGAAAGGAGACCATTTGCTTCTACCCATTTATCCAAACGAAACAAAATCATTTTCTCCATCAACTTGCGTATACAAGACAACATCGCTATTGGACGGTACGAATTCGCATCGGACGCTGGTTTTCCGGGCTTTTGGATAGCGATAACTCTTACTTGTCTCCACTCTTGGGGAACAATGTTGTTCTCCAAGAATTGATTAAATAAATTTAACAAGCGAAATTTGGCGGCGTCCGGAAGGTTTTTCAACAAGTTAAATTTGATTTTATCAATTCCCGGAGCTGAATTGTTGCAAGAGAGAAGGGCAAGTGAAAATTCGACCATCGAAAAGCTGGAATCCAGACCACACCTATCAGGAGGCACGTTCCGGATTATTTTTTGCACAGGTGTGGAATCTGGACAGACTTTCCGTGCGAAGTTGAATATCCATCTATGTGAATGTTCCTCATTTTCATTTGTAGAAGATCGATTACGCATGCTTCGTGCAACTTTCCACAAGGTACTCAGAGATGTTTCCCGTGATAAACCGCCTACAAAATTCCGCCAATACGCCTTCTTTTTCCCTTTGATCAATTTTTTAAACTGATTTTCGAAGGTAACATAGGTTTCAAAAAGGACGAGAGTTCCATGTTTTCGAAAATCTTTAAATGCTTTCGATTTGTCCTTATAAAGCTTGGAACATTGCTGGTCCCACCATGGATTAGGAGGCCTTCTAGGAATAGATGAATTTGGGATCGGTTTTGTTTGAGCGCAAAGTGCACTTTCATGTATCATACGTGAAAGAAAGTTATACTCCTCTAAAGGGGGTAAAACATTCATAGAATCGATGGATTTTGTTATTTCGTCCGAGTACTTTTTCCAGTCGATGTGTCTTGTAAGGTCATATACCATATTTGTTGAATTTGAAGAGCTGGCCCCATTGGTGATTGTAATTTTGATTGGCAAGTGGTCACTACCATTGAGATCAGGGATTACCTTCCACTGGCAATCCAATGATAATGAATTTGAGCAGAGTGAGAGGTCAATTGCACTTGGTCTTGCAGGAGGTTTAGGTACTCGTGTTTTTTCACCCGTGTTCAAAATTGTTAAATTGAAACTGTCACAAATGTCATAAATAAGAGAAGAACGACTATCGTCAGTTTGTTCTCCCCAAACAGTTCCATGTGAATTGAAATCACCCAGGATCAACCTTGGCTCAGGAAGCACTGAGCAAAGGTCCTCTAGATGACTTCGATCCACTGCAACTCTATGAGGCCAGTACAAACTGACAACACATAAGTCCTTACCTCTTATAGTTGTATGACATGCAACAGCTTCAATTCCTCCTGATAAAGGGAGGTGGATTCTATAAAAGGAGTGGCGCTTATTGATCCCCAAAAGCACCCCTCCATAAGAATCGTCGCGATCCAGACGGATAATGTTAAAATCGTGGAAAGAGATGTTTGATTGAGAAGAAAGCCATGTTTCAGAAAGGGCAAAAATATCGCAACTAGTTTCATAAAGAAGAAATTTGAACGGATCCAGTTTAGGGATAATACTACGACAATTCCACTGTAAAACAGTGATATCTCCGACCTCTCGGCGTAAATTAGCCATCGAGAGAGATAAACACTGAAAGAATGGGCCAAGTTTGCATCAACTGCTTTAAAAATGTCTTTACTATAGGGAGCATCGCTGATACGATGTCTCTTATCGATTCAGATACGTTTAAAAATGATAATATTCCATTTAAGATGTCACTCAACTTAAAAATTCCCGATTGAATAGATGGATCAGTCGAGACTGCGGTAGGTTTTGGGGTTTTCGAACTCCCCGCTACTTCTGGTTTGTTCAGGGGTACAAAATTCATGGAAAATCCTGGCGGGACTGCTTTTTCTTTTCCTGAAGTAGATGGTTTTTGTCTACCGTTGATTGAGGAGTTAACTGTAGGTATTTTTTTTGGAATTTTGGGGATCTTTGGAGCTGGTTTAGAGCGTTTTCGGGAGTTGGCTACAAAAACAATAGGATGATCTTCATCAGTCGTGTCAGTATCTCCATTGTCAACTGGCAGTACTGAAAAAATATTACTAGGCTGAGGCTGAGCCGGGGGAGAAGCGCTCTTCAAAATAGCGGCGTAAGAACGATTTGATCGTTCTTTCAAAGAGCGCCTCTCCTTATCCCAGCGACTCTTAAATGCCTCGCACACAGAGATATCATGAGGAGAGCCCCCGCAATAGATACATTTCTGCTCTAATGCTGAGCACGCTCCTTCCTCATGATTCTCTCCGCAACGAGAGCACCGTGCTTTGTTGCAACAATGGGACTCGGTATGGCCCAATTTGATGCACCTTTTGCAACTCATTGGGCGAGGCACAAAGAGTCGCACAGGAAGCCTCAACATTCCGTCAATCAAGACGTAGTGAGGGAGGGCGGTTCCCGCGAAGGTAACACGAAATGAGGCTGAAGGCGAATACCCTTTAACTCCATTTACGACGTTGGCAGTTTTAAGTTGACGACAATCCAAGATTTCGACCGAAGTCGAATCAAGGCCTTTAAACTTACCAACGCCCTTGGATTTAATGTAGTCTTCCTCCAGACTCATTTCCGTTATCACACCCTCGATCTCTACGTTTCGAGACGGAATGAAAACATGGTACTCAAGCCGAAAGAAATTGCTGGCAACAATTTCATTGGCAGCTTTTCGATCAGCCACAACAACGCGCAACTTGTCTGGTCGCACCTTGGTTATGCTGGTCACGGAGGTCCACCTCGCCAGATCTCTGGTTATCTGAACCACGTTAAGTCGTTTTCCACCGGTTTTGGGCCGGATGAAAACCACCCAAGGCCCATTAAAAGTTGAACCATCTGTGTAGGTTCGGAGCCGGGTAGGTCTACTGTTAACTGTGGGTGATGCAAGATTATCATCCATCGGAGCATGGGAAGCATTTGAAGGACCAGCAACAGCTGAATCCTCCAAATGCTCCTCATCCTCGTAGGTGACACTTTCGTCATCCACAGTTAACGGGTGGGGCCCCCCGCCTTCGCTCATATTTTAAAACAGAGACACGAAGGCCTTCCGTGATAAAAATATGAGCGGAGCAAAACACGATCAAAATATAAAGGGAAAGAAGATAGCAAGTAGAAAAAGTTAAAATAGAGTAAAATAAACTTACAGGTTTTCAAGCACTTCTTAAAGATAAATTATTTTCAGTGTTTTTTCTTCTTTGTTGTAAACAAAACAAAACCACGTGGTCCTCCGTTGATCGATATTGGCTTCGGCGATGACAACGATGACAACGGCAACGAATCTTTGGCGAGCCGGGCAATGCACCCGCTATCCGTTCACGGTAGACAAATTCGGATCCGCCGGATAAACACCCAAACGGTACACAAACCTTCTTATTTGTTGTTGTAGTTGATCCAGTGATGATGATGTGGCTTTGTTTGGTGGCCACCCTTCGCTTGGTTGGGTTATATCAGCAGTCACCAAACGATGGCCTTGACCAACCACGTGGTTTGGGAGGAACAATACCTTCCTCGGTTGCCACTAATTGGATCAGCTCCAATGGTCCTTTGGGTAAACGGCAACAGCACGAAAATCCGAACCCAATGGTTCGTCAGCAGGAATGCCCAAACGGTGCGAAAAAGTCCGGATGTGTCGGGCTGGAAACGCGACGCGTGAAAAACTAACCACACTTATTGCACTATTGTTTTGAAGAGCGGGTAAAAGTGCGACTGCACGCTTCGACGTCAACGTTTCGAATGACGGAATCGAGTTGTGCGGGCACGATTCGGAGTGTAGATTTTCGTGCGACAAGTTGATCTAACGTGATTTCCGGAATTTATATTCAAAATTCGAGCAAAAAACGGTGTTTCGAGTCGGAAATATTATTTGAAACGGTTTCAAAGTTAAGAACAGTTTGTGAAATAGTGTTAAATAAGAAAAAGCTAACTATTTTAACGCCAAATCGGGCGATAGAGACGCCAGTGAGAGTGAAGTGGGAAAGTGAGGTTATATTGAGAATCGAAAAAATGAAAGTGCAAGAAAAATAAAATGGCGAACGTTCCAGAACAATATTCTTTACCGGAGGATCAAGATATGGCTAACCCACAAAATCCCGTTGGACGTTTACCGGCGGAAAAAATTAAAGAAAAAATTAATTACCAATATACGGCTGGAGATCAAGGGCCGTTCAGGGTATTGGTTGAGAAAATCGACAGAAATGATGGTAACCAAATCAACAAATTATCGCTTGCTAACACATTACGTAAAATGATGTTGTTTAAAGCCCACATAATCGACCTAAAAAACGTAGGAAAACACAAAATTATGGTTTATCTCAACAATTACCAATTGGCAAACCGGCTTACAGTTGAAGACAGTCTCAAGGAAAAAAACTACAGAGCTTACATTCCCCAGCACCTGATAGCAGTTGCAGGAGTTATTGCGGACGTCCCCTTAGACATCTCGGAAGAAGATTTTTTGGAGGGAATAGAATGTGAATACCAAATAATGAAAGTGCAACGACTCACAAGGTGGGTTGTGGAAAAGGAGAAAAAGGAACCAACGCAGCGGGTAAGTGTTCTGTTTAGAACAAACAAGTTACCGGATTCCGTTAAAGTTTTTCACTGCTCGATGAAGGTACGCCCCTTCTTTAGAAAAACTTATATTTGTTTAAACTGCCTTCGTTATAACCACCGCACTGAAAATTGCAAGGGAAAAAGGAGATGTCAAAAATGTTCAAAAATCCACACAAATATCGTAGAATATAACAACTGCTCACAAGGAACCAAATGTTACCACTGTCGAACTGACCATCCAACCACAGATGTGAACTGCCCTGAACGAGCTCGTCAGAACAACATACAGGCGATTTTGGCTCGCACCAACCTGACTTCTGTCGAAGTCATCGAACAGTTCCCGACGAAGACGCAGAATTATTACGAGGCACTCGTGGATGCAGCTCAAGACCCGACCCCACAAGAATCATACGCTAGTATGACGGCTGGGAAATTTCAGCAAAAGAGGCAGGAAAGCAGAATTGTTCATCGTAAACGAGAAGCAGAAAAAACCAATCCGACACTCATCAGCGACCAGGTGTCCATGTTTGAAAACAAAAGGAAGGACAAAACCGAACACCAACAAGCACCGTTTGCACTGTTCAATAAATACAGGACCACGGAAGCAGAACGATTTAAAGCAAATCTACGGAAAATACAACCAGGTAAGACCATATCCAGTAAAGATAACGAGCCCACCCCATCATCGAGCAAACAGCTTCGTCTCGATGACGGCACACACAGAGAAAAATTTTCGTCTTTCATTAATGATATGATAGGTAAAGGAGAAATTAATCCAAAAAGTTTAGAAATTCTTAAAGATAATAAAAAGCAATGCTAATGATACAATCATGAAAATATTACAAGCAAATGTTCAAAGTTTAACCAAGAATAAAGATGAAATTCTCCGGATACTTTCGGAGGATAACTTTACAATCGCTATTCTATCATTATTGGGTTCCATAAAATACTCGAATCGAGGCACGACAGTTATGGTGGTGTAGGAATTTTGCTGAGTAACAAGCTAAATTACCTCAGGCTATCCACGTCAGTCCCATGTGACAACATTCAACTCGTAGCGATCAAACTTATTAAACTAGATCTTGTGGTGGCGGCAGTATATGTCGCACCTTCCATTGATAGAACCGACTTTGAGACTAGTATGCATTCGATTTTCCTTCAACTCAGCCAGTATAGAAGAGTTATTTTCGGAGGTGATGTAAATTGTCATCACACGGCGTGGGGTGACGATAAAACTGATTTGAAAGGCTCGCTGCTTATGAGTATGATTAACTATTCGGACATGCTGTTACTAAATACTGGCGAAAAAACATTCAAACCATTAGAATCGGGTAGGAGAGCGACTGCTATTGACATTACGTTATGTTCAGCAAGCCTTCTCCAAGTTGTTCAGTGGAAATTACATCAGCAAACAATAGGATGCAGTGAACACTTACTTATCGAAGTAAATGTTACCAACGAAAAACACAATGAGTCACAATATTTTACTAACCACACGAAAATTTATGAAGATATTTCTAAATTAGAGAGTGAGGAAATCCTTAATTTAGAAGGGCTCAGAAATAAAATAAAAGAGAGTATCAAAAGAAACACAAAAAAAGTAAATACATTCCGAAACAATGGTGGGATAAACAGGTTGAAGAATCGTGGATACGCAAAAACGAGGCACTAAAAAAATTTAATAATAACAGTACACTTGAAAATGCTATCATTGTCAGACGAACAAGAGCGATATTTCTTCGTAAAAAGAAAAAGGCAACTCGGAAAAATATTGAAAACTTTGCTGCCAGTATAGATCCACAATGCAGTTCAAAAGAACTGTGGATAAAGATCAACAGAATAGCTGGAAACAAAAACAAAAAAAGGGTAAATAATCCAGTCCAGGAAGATTTTCGAATGGCTGATCAATTTTTAGATTTGCACTGTCTGCAATTACAGTCTAATTAACTCAGAAACATGGGAAAACATTCTTTCTAAAAAGCGATCAAATTCAGCCCCATCTAGTGACCTCATTACGTATGGAATGCTGAAAAAACTAAAATCATGCGTTAGAGACGTCATTATCGACGATTTGAATAAAATGTTTATATCAGGATCCCTATCTGCCCGTCTTAAAGAAATTAAGGTGATCGCTATTCCAAAACCTGGCAAGGACCAGTCCACCATTGAAGGGAAAAGACCAATCTCACTGGTACCAACTTTAACTAAAATAATTAACAGTGCAGTTCTGTTTAAGATTCAGGAACATATTGAAGCACATGCCGTACTACCTCAGTTATCGTTTGGGTTTAGACAAAGACTTTCGACTTCAACGTGCGTTAATTATTTAATAAACACCATTGTTCTGGATAGAACAAGAAAAAAAAACAATATGTTCCGATTTGTTGAACCGATTTGATTTATTCCGCTGATCGGTTAAAAAATTCCTGTGGTACATATAATCCGGTTTGTTTAGTAATAAGATTTATATAATAAAAGTTTAACTTACGTTTGTGTTTTAGTTTAATTCTTCGAATTTGAGCTGGGTATGATTTTGTTGTTTTTAACTCTTTTCACCTATCATTCGGAAACAAACTATTATTTCTTTTTCAAATTCCTTCTTTGTTTTTCAGTTACCTTTTGTGAAGAGTGGTCACTTTAGTGTCCGGAATAACAGGGTATGCTACGAAATGTGGTCGAGAATCACCTCTAACCTATAAATTACGAATTTTCTAAATGTCTTTTCAAGGTGTAATATATATTTTAAACTCTAGTTACCTATGCTCTACTACCAATGATTGTTCGCTTGAAAGAGTATCTGCAACCACAGCACAGCTTAATCCTCTAAATCCGTAAATTTCTATCGATTACAATAATCGCGAACGATCTTAAGACACGCTTTGTCATAAAGACTTTGCAAGAGGAAGTGGTTTACATCGATCTGTTTTTTGACATTTAGAATAAAGGTACGCTACGGTATGTTTTAAATAGTGTAAGTGTGTGTTGGATTAAGGTGCGTTGACACGTCCGAGACGTTCGTCACAGTCCCCCCGGTGACCAGACCCTTCTGGGTCACTATCGTTTGCACCGATATCCAAAACAGCAAGTTTCAGAGCCGGTCTTTCCAGAATTCCATTCATTGTTTGCACCACTGCTGAACGTACTTGACCATCAACCGCTAACTTCGTGTCGATCACCCGACCTTTGGGCCAACAGTTTCTCGGTGACTCAGGATCTACCACGACGACAATATCACCCTTTTTAATAGGGTCTACTTCTGAAAACCATTTACTTCTGCGAGTTATTTCTGGAAGATACTCTGCCACCCAACGTTTCCAGAAAGCATTTGCTATCGCTTGAGACACCATCCAAGTTTTACGAAGAGCTTTACCGCTGTCGGCGAACTGCACTAGAGGTTTGCACCCAGTAGAAGAATTTTGAAGTAAACTGTTGGGAGTAAGAGCTGGTTCCGATTCGTTGTCGATAGGGACGTAGGTCAGCGGTCGTGAATTAAGAATATTTTCAACTTCTATCAATGCGTTCCGCAAAACTTCATCTGACGGGAGACGTTGTGTTGGTAAGATGACTGATAAAACTCTTTTTGCTGATTGGATGAGCCGTTCCCAACTCCCTCCCATGTGGGGTGAAGCCGGAGGGTTAAACGTCCACTTAGTATCTTCCGATGAAAATTCAGCGATCAATTCCTGCTGATTTACTCCATCCAAGGCCATCTTTAGCTCCTTACTTGCTCCAATAAAGTTCGTGCCTCGATCGCTTATTATTTCCACAGGCACACCTCGTCTAGCTATTACATTTCGGATTGCCATAATACAAGAAGAAGTTGTAAGTGAATGTGCTATTTCTATGTGAACTCCGCGAGTTGTAAGGCACGTAGCTAACACACCCCAACGCTTTTCCACGCGACGACCAACAGCCACCAGCATTGGACCAAAATAGTCAACACCCATGAAGGAGAAGGGTCGAACATACGCGGCAACCCGAGCTGGAGGAAGGTCCGACATTCGGGGTGGTGTTGGTTTTGACATACGATTTTTGCAAAATTGGCAGTATTTTTTAACATTATTATACACTGAGCGAATTCTAGGAACATAGTATTTACTTCGAACCTCATTAATTACTGCTTGATGCATTTGATGACGGAATTTGCAATGTATTTTATGGATCAAGAGAAGCGTTAATCGATGTTTTCCGGGAAGTATTACTGGGTGTTTAAAAGCCTCATCTAAACCTTTTAATGCGCTCAAACGTCCACGAGTTCGCATAACTTCGAATTCATCTAAATATGGTTCAATTTTATACAACGAACTGGATTTAGGAATATCACCTTTCGATTTCAAAATATTCCACTCGTCGCTGTAATACTCACGTTGTGCGTTCCGGTATAAGTAATTGGCAGCCTTTGCCAGCTCCTCACCAGTGGCTGGACCAGTTATACAGATTTATACTTCCTAATGTTTTCAGGATACCGCTGTACATATGCTGTGACACGTAACCACTTTTCCCAATCGGAATACCTTGAGGGAAGTATTTCCCACCCATCGTTGTAGGAGCTGATGTGGTGTAGGAAACAAGATTTGGAAGGACGAAGTTCTTCTTTCGTCGAAGTCAATTCTGGCATTGTTGGCCAGTCACTCTCTGGTTCTAAAAGGAATTGAGGACCACGAAACCAACGACTGGTTCCATCGAAACTTGGTGCGCACTTCCATTTGGTAGCTTCATCAGCGACATTCAGCTTGGTTGGCACCCATTTCCATTCGTTGAGGTCAGTTTCTTCCAGCAACTCACTGACACGATTCGCAACAAATGCGGAGTAGCGACGATGATCAGATCGTAACCAGAAAAGTACGTCGCGGGCATCTGTCCAGAAATACCGTTTCGAAATTTTGTAAGTGTGACCTTTCTCGACGCATTTAGCCAAACGACATCCAACAACAGCAGCTTGCAATTCCAAACGAGGGATGGAAACAAATTTCAACGGCGCTACGCGACTTTTTGCTGTAACTAACGAGGTTTCTACTACTCCGTGCTCGTCGAATCGAAAATAGCAAACGGCAGCAATGCCATTCTCGCTGGCGTCCACGAACGTGTGAAGCTGAACTATGTTGCTAGAGCTGATAGATGTTTTGAGTCGATAGCACCTTGGAATTTCCAACGACTCAAGATTAGGTAGAAATTTTAACCAAGCTTTCCATTTTTCGAATTCGCTATCACCAATAGGATCATCCCAGCTGATACCTGTCCTCCATACATCTTGTAGAAGGATTTTAACGAACATGAGATAATGTGCAACGAGTCCAAGAGGATCGTAGATTGTCATTATTGTACTCAACAACTCTCTTTTGGTTGGACGGTTTCCCTGAAGCAATATTTTTTCATTTCTTTTGGAAAAGACCTTGTAAGAAAATATATCGGATTTAGTTGCCCACCACATTCCGAGAACTTTTTCGTTAGCTACCTCAGTAGCGATATCGAGATTTTTTTCTAACACGGGTTTTGCTCCCAAAGCTGCGAGTACACTGGATGAATTTGAAATCCAGTTCCGCATCTCAAAGCCACCACTTGAATGTATAAAGTGGACTTCTTTAGCTATTTTTATAGCTTCTTCTTCCGTTTCTACGGACAAGAGCATATCATCGACATAATGACCTTTGATTGCGTCAACAGCTGCTGGATAGTGTGTGCGAAAGCGATCGGCATTTTCGTTTTTTACGAAAATCGCACAGCTGGGAGAACATGTAGCTCCAAATGACATCACGCAAAGAACGTATACATCCGGGTTTTCTTGGTGCTCGTGTTCGCGCCATAAGAATCGTTGGCAGTGTTGATCGTCCTCCTTGATGAGCACCTGGTGAAACATCTCGCGAATGTCTCCTCCGATGGCCACCAGGTGCTCGCGAAATTTGTACAACACAGCTGGTAATTCCGTTAATTGATCGGGTCCTTTCAAGAGGAGAGAATTAAGCGAAATACCGTTTGTAGCTGCGGCGGCATCCCACACGATGCGGAGTTTGCCGGGCTTGTTTGGGTTGAATACAGGAAACATTGGGAGGTACCATTTACGTTTTCGGGGAATATTAGCTTCAGCTTCAGTCAGCTTGCGGGCATATCCTTTTTTGACATAGTCTTTAATCATCGTTCTAAGAGCTTCTGCTAGTAGTGGGTCACGCCTCATCCTTCTTTCCAAACAGTGAAAGCGTTTCATGGCTGTGTACTTAGTATCTGGCGTACGCACGTCTTCGTATTTCCAAAGCAGTCCCATTTCATATCGCCCATCACGAAACGTTATCTGGGAACGCATCATTTCGAACGCTCGTTCTTCTTCTTTGGACATAGGCAGTTGCTCTGATTTAGCTATTCCCAAGCTCTCGAGAGTAAAAAAATACTTAACGAAGTTATGGAGATCACAATCATTATTTTCAGATTGGGTGCCGACGTGAAAGTTAGATTGGAACATATCGTTTGCTGTTTGTGGGGAACCAGAATTTCTGCCGAAGAGAACCCAACCCAGCCGTGTCTTTGCTGCTACTGGTTGGTCGATCTTACCTTCTCTACTGTCGAGAGAATGTGTAACTCTGACGTTGTTTATACCAATCAGGATCCTCGGACGGGCATTATGGTAGGAATTGATTGGAAGACCTTGCAAGTGGTGATACTGCTTAGTCATTTCATTAAAATCGAGTGATTGTGGTGGGAGTTTCAACTGCTTCACTGTGTGGACTTCAGACAACCTGATTTTATTTGCCGGATTCAAAACACTGGAGATTTGTACCGAAACCAATCGAGAAGCATCTTCGTATCGATAAGTATCAGCTGTCCAGTGAAGGCATAACGGGCTGGAGATCCCTTCCAACTGGAGTTCTTCAGCTAAGTCTTCTTCGAGAAGCGTTAACGACGATCCATCATCTAAGAAAGCATGGGTATGGATTTCGATGTCATTGTTATATAGAACCACAGGAACGTAGCGGAACAAAATTTGCTGATATGTACTGCGATGTGTGTTGAGGTTCATCTCTACGACATGGCTGCTTGATGTTCCAGGTTGTGGTTCGGAATTGGGAGCGACAGGCTGTGGTTCGGGATTGGGAGCGACAAGTTGTGGTTTAGAAGAAGTGTCATTGTGCGGCAGTGGGTGGTGTTTGCGAGTACAACCATTCACGCCGCAACACACGTTACGTCTACAATAAGCACCGTGTATCTTTAAACAACGCCTGCACAAACTCAAATTTCTCTGGGCTGCCCAACGAGATGATACATTCATTTGTGTAAATACTGAGCATTTTTCTACAGCTCCGCAGTTTTGCTGACAGATTACACAACCGTCATTCTTGGATGTTAACACCTGTGGTTCTGGTGTTGGAAATGGTTCCCGATGAGCATATAGAAAACCGTCTTCTTTGCGTCCCTTTCGTTTAGGTTCAGAAATAGTCGGGTGAGGTTTAACGTTTACGGCGCTGGCTGCCTGTGCCAAACTATACAACCAATCACTGAAATCATCGAGTGTAACTCGTTCGATATTTTGTATATGAACACCCCAGGTTAATTTTATCATAAATGGCAAACGCTCTACCAATTCTTGCCGCAAAGATACATGGTAAAGGTGATCATCCAATTTGCAGGCCTTCACTGTAGCTACCAAATTACGAACTGCAATCGAAAAGTCAACAAGACTTTCAAGCTTATCCTCTTTCGGTGCCGGTAAAGACCGTACCTTTTGAATCAGAGTGTTGATGATGTACTCTGGACGTCCATAGAGCATTTTCAGAGTTGCAATCACACTGTCCACATTTGAAGGATGTAGTAATTGGCTTCGTACAGAGTCTTTAGCCTTCCCTCCAAGGCAACGTTGTAAACGCAGAATATTTTCCTCCGCTGTATAACCGCACATTTTTGTCGAACTTTCGAAAGTAGCCAAAAAAAGCGGCCATTCTTCCGGATCACCACTAAACGAGGGTAACTCCTTTGAAACAGCTAGACGAGCTGTTACTTGGCTGCGATTCAGTAACATGGGATCGAAACCAGCCATTGATCCAGGCATTGGGTGGTGCGATTGTTCGACCGGATGATGCGGTTGTTCGAGCGGATAATGCGGTTGTTCAACTGGTGACGAATGATGATTTGGAATACCTAGTGATGAGGGTTCTTCAGTTGGCATAGAAGAACTTCTGGCAGCCCTCATGAGAATTTCGAATCGTTGCTCCAAGTACTTGGTTTCCAAAGCTTTTCGTTCTTCCAACAAACGGAGCTGCAATTCGACTTCCTCCGATATATTAGGCGGTTGTTTATGGCAACGCTGTGGCGTGCTGTACGAGTTGACAGACGACGATGAATTTGCCGTAGATTCCAAATTAGTCGGTTCTCCGTTAGGGTAGTCTCCAGCACATTCCGTTTGTTTGCTATTAATCCGAACGTTACTTTTTGATTTCGCAGAAGCAGGATTATTCGGTATACAAGCGTGGCAGTACCAAGAACGGTTCTCGACATCCTCTGACACTCCTGCGCACTCAAAATGATTCCAGTTGTGGCACTTATCACACTGCACCATCCTGCTGGTGTCCTCATTGTGGCAAACAGTGCAGTTGTGATTTTTTGAACGATTCTTCTTATTCTTCCTGCCCATTCCGGTAAGATGAATCTCCAGCTCGAAAACGAATTTTTTAAATTGTTCTGGATAGAACAAGAAAAAAAAACAATATGTTCCGATTTGTTGAACCGATTTGATTTATTCCGCTGATCGGTTAAAAAATTCCTGTGGTACATATAATCCGGTTTGTTTAGTAATAAGATTTATATAATAAAAGTTTAACTTACACACAAAATTTTCGAGGCCGGAAATTAGCAAAAATTTGCTCAAATTTGACCAGCTAGAAACTTAGCAATCAATTTAGCAAAATTTTCGAACTGAAATTTTAGCAAACGAGAGAAAAATTTAGCCGCCGCAATTTTTGCTCACTTTTTTAGCAAAACCGGTAGAAAAGAGCTCCGGATCTGAAATTTCAAAATTTATAGTTTTTTCTCTGCTAATTCGAAGGGAATGCTTGATCATTAAATAGAATGCACGAATAATTTCACTTTTAATTTATTTTTCACATTTTTTCGGAAGTTCATTTACCACTTTTCGTTGAATTGAAAGTAATTCGTTCCGTTCCTGAACGCACCTTCCGGCGAGCGAAATGCCAAGGGCCGACCCTCATCAACGAATGCACCTGGGTTGTGTCGGATGCAGCGCGTTGACATGCCAGTTGTGGCCACTCTTTATTTCCAGACTGTTGCAAAAAGAAAACCGTCGTGTTTACCGGCAGTTGCAACCTGGTAGGAAAAACAAACAATTTGGAATTTCACAATCGGAAAATCGGTACACTTCAAGATCGGCCCTTACCTGTACGCATCCGGTGTCTATTTGACCACAATTTTTACGTTGAACTAGCCACCAAACGAACCGCAATCATTGAATTATCGGAACCGCACTGATCAATTCGATTTGTTGTTCTTCTCCCAACTGACGGCGGCTGCTGTCTATGAACAAAGCGGCTAGAAAACCTTACTTTTACTAAAATCAAGCAAGATTAACTTTCTTATTACTAAAATTGAGTAAATTTAGTTTTTTGCTAACTCGAAAGTAAAAAAATATTTTTGCTAACGGAAAGTAACAGCGAATTTTTGCTAAATGGAGCTCCGAAAGTTTTGTGTGTACGTTTGTGTTTTAGTTTAATTCTTCGAATTTGAGCTGGGTATGATTTTGTTGTTTTTAACTCTTTTCACCTATCATTCGGAAACAAACTATTATTTCTTTTTCAAATTCCTTCTTTGTTTTTCAGTTACCTTTTGTGAAGAGTGGTCACTTTAGTGTCCGGAATAACAGGGTATGCTACGAAATGTGGTCGAGAATCACCTCTAACCTATAAATTACGAATTTTCTAAATGTCTTTTCAAGGTGTAATATATATTTTAAACTCTAGTTACCTATGCTCTACTACCAATGATTGTTCGCTTGAAAGAGTATCTGCAACCACAGCACAGCTTAATCCTCTAAATCCGTAAATTTCTATCGATTACAATAATCGCGAACGATCTTAAGACACGCTTTGTCATAAAGACTTTGCAAGAGGAAGTGGTTTACATCGATCTGTTTTTTGACATTTAGAATAAAGGTACGCTACGGTATGTTTTAAATAGTGTAAGTGTGTGTTGGATTAAGGTGCGTTGACACGTCCGAGACGTTCGTCACAACCATCAAGGAAAACAAGAGAAAAGGATTTATTACAACAGCTACTTTTATAGATTTATCTAATGCTTTCAACGCTATAAGAACCACCAAACTAGTAGAAATAATGATATTCCAGAAATTTCCATTTGAAATTGTTACCTGGGTAGAATCCTTCTTGCGAAACAGACAGCTAAGCATGCAGGTAGGGCAGCAACAAGTTTCTAGAATCATTAGCAATGGTTTACCCCAAGGGGATGTGCTGTCTCCTACGCTGTTTAACCTATACACCACAGGTCTCCATATATTGGACGACGAAAACACCACGTTGTTACAGTTTGCCGACGATTTCGCGTTGATTACCAGAGCAAAGACGATTGAGCAAGTAGAAATCAAAGCCCAACAACAACTCACGAGGTTTGTGACAAAGGCCATGAATCTAAATCTACAAGTTAACCCTACCAAAACGAAAGTAATCCTTTTTCATGGCGGTCGAAAGAAGCTGAACATTAACGTAGGCAATCAACAACTAGAAGTAACAACGACTCATAAGTACCTTGGAATCCAAATTGATCGGTTTCTTAAGTTTGGAGGACATATAAGACAAGTCCAACAAAGTATACAAGAACGACTCAAAATGTTGAAAATTATTAGCGGAGCTCGGGGAGGGGGTCACCCACAAACGATGACTCTTGTGTATAATGGTCTTCTTCGCAGCTACGCAGAATATGGATCCTCGATAATAAATAACACTAGCCAAACACACAAAGACAAAATTCAAGTCACGTTAAATGCAGGCCTACGAAAGTCAACAGGTTGTTGCAAAACCACACCTCGAAACACTCTTCTAGCGATAGCAGCCCAGGAACCATGGGAGTTCCGAAGCAACTACGTGGCCAATAAAGAAATAGCAAAGGCCATCTACTACAAAAATCCGCTCTACAGTCAACTTGTGAAAGTTATTGATTACAATGGAGACCTACGAAAGTTAAGCTTCATGGAACAACTGTTTCTTGAACATAGAGAAATTTTCGAAAGCATAAGTCCCATGATTCAGACACCTATAAGAAATGTATCGATATCAACCGACATAGGAATCCGAACCACAAAATCTAATACGAACACCAGAATCCTCAAACAATCGGTGCTGGGTATTCTTGTTAGTAAATATCAAAACCATCACCGAGTTTACACGGATGCATCCAAAACCAGCAACAGTTGCGGAGTAGGTATTTACCTAGAAACGAACAAACGCAAAATCTCTCTTAAACTCGAAAAAGAAACCTGCATCATGACGGCTGAAATAATAGCAATACGTATTGCAGTAGACGAAATCACACGTTCAGGACTGCAAAAATCAGTCATTCTAACTGACTCACTTTCGTCATGCAAAGTGCTAGAGAACAGTTTGAATACAAAACACTGCAGTGCAATAATTGACAACATTAACGAAGCTTGTGAAAAACAAGATATTACTGTGCAATGGATCCCAAGCCACATAGGACTTGTTGGAAACGATATCGCTGATGAACTGGCCAAAGAAGGTGCAGAGAAAGCGGACGTTGGAAAACTCTCTAATATTCTACTGCTAAAAGATGCATACTTACATTTCAAAAATCTCAAAAATCATAAAACTAATGAATGGTACAAAAACTATGCTGAGCATCTCTCAAAAGGGAAAAAGTTCTATCACATTCAAGACCACTTTAATGAGAAACCATGGTACTATAAAAAAGATCTAACGAACATAGAAACACGTACAATAAACAGGCTCATGTCAGGGCACGACAACAGCAAATACTGGCTCTTCAAAATGAAACTTACTGACAATCCAAATTGCGATTTATGCCTCCAACCCGAAAATGCAGAACACATTATTTTACAATGTAACCGTTACAATTCTATTCGAGCTAAATTTAGCTTCAATTCCAAAACCTATCAGAATTACTAAAAATGAAAGACCTAGCATTGCTTAAAGAAGTAGTTGAATTTCTAAACCAAACAAACACTAAAATTTGAACATCAAAATTAAAATGAAGACAACATATTGACGGGGTGGGCCGTCACAGAAAACGCTGGATATATGGTCTTAGTCACCGGTCCATTCAGTGGATCTTCACGCTCGATTTGTTATAACCATTTATGGTTCTTAAATAACCATTTTATGATATTTACTTCAAATCTGCCAATATGGTTATTTTTCAATAATTTTTCCTGAAAGAATTTTAACCATTTTGGTAGTTTTCGAGTATAAACCAGAAAATGGTTGAATAATTCGATGTTCTCTATATCGCCATTTTGAAAACGGTTCAAATTGCAGCCGGACGCCCATAAAGCAATTTGATTTCTTCCGCGGAACAGCATCCAGTTTCCCGAAAAACCGGTTCTGGGAATCGTGGAAACTTCGGATTTGTAGGAGATGGAGAAAGGTAAGAGATTTATTCCAATTATTTGTCGATCCCAACATCATAAACAAAAAAATTTCAGGGTACCGATTGGATCAATCCGGTTCAATTCCGTTTCATACTCCTAACTTGAGAAGGACGAGGCCTCGCTCACCGGTTCATCGTTTCCAGCCACAGCAAATGAAAATACACAAGGAATCGTTTTTAACACCATCCGGAAGGAGCTGGAACGGGCCGGTATGTTTGAAAAAACATCACCAGCCAATCGAAGATTATTCACCAGGCCCTTTTTCTCCACCCCTCACCCCGTTAAAAATAGCAGACTAGCGATGATAGTATTGGCCATCCCGCAGGAGCTCTTTTTCTTATAAGGTTTGGTTTGCGCTCGCGGGGGAACTTTACTTCTGCTACCAGGTGATTCGGCTGCTGTTGGTGTAAAGCTGGTGGCAATTTCAACTATTCGGTTGATTTTTTTTAATTTTTTTAGGAATCAAATAAATAAGAATATTTAATTGGAAAATTCTGATTGTTATTGATAATTTTTTGAGAAATCCTCATGAATCTGAAAAAGCAGCTCATTTGAATTTCGGTTGAAGAATAACCATTTTTCAACTTCTCCTCCAGAATCCCATTCGGTTAAAAAATAACCATATTCGAACTTCTCCCCAAGAAGTCATTTTATGACTTCTCATGGAGAACTCATAAAATGACATTTCCCGGGAAAAGGTCAAAAATGGTTATTTTTGAATCGTAAATGGTTTAATAATTTCTAGCGTGTTCGAAGAAATCCACGACTAGAGGAAGAAGAAGAAGAAGAAGGAAATTTCTATAAAAAAATGAGTCTTTTCGACATCGAAGATATCAAAGTGAAACCGGACATAGTGCACCTGTACCCGGATCCGGAAGCGCGGTCTGATGCCGCCATCATTATCGACAACGGTTCTTATCACTGCCGGGTGGGATGGGCTTCGAAACAGGAGCCGTCGCTGCAGTTCAAAAATGTCCTTGCGAAACCGAGAAAAGACCGCAGCAGCAAGGCAAAGGCTGATGCCGCCGGGGATGCGGCAACGGTTCCGGCGATTCAAATCGGGAATGATATTGTAAATATTGAGGCGGTTCGATTCCAACTGAGGACGCAATTCGATCGTAATGTCGTTACGCATTTGCACGTTCAGGAACAAATTTTGGATTATTTGTTTGCGAAGTTGGGTATTGATACTGAAGGGTCGGTAACTCATCCGATTTTGCTGACAGAATGTGTAGCCAATCCTAATTACAGTCGAATGTTGATGTCGGAACTGATGTTCGAGTGTTATGCGATTCCCGGGATTTCCTATGGGGTGGATAGTTTATTCAGCTATGATTTGAATGGTGCGGTTGAAAATGGACTGATTATATCTTGTGGCTATCATACTACACATGTAATTCCGATTTTGAACGGAAGGATGGTACAGGACAAAGTCAGACGTATTAATCTGGGTGGTTTCAATATGATCAATTTTATGTTCCGATTGCTTCAACTCAAATATCCGGTCCACGTGAATTCCATCACGTTAAGCAGGGCTGAAGCTATGATCCACAATTACTGTTTCTTCGCTTATGATTATATGGAATCTTTGAAGGATTGGGCAACATTGGAGTATTACGATCAGAATGTCATAAAAATTCAGCTTCACTATAATCAAACCGTATCAGCACCCACTTTAACGGCAGAACAGCGAGTTGAGAAGCGGAAGGAACTGTCCCGTCGGTTGGCGGAAATTAATATGCGCAAACGGGAGGAAAAACTGGCCGAGGATAAGATCCTGCTAACTCGAATGATAGCCTTGGAAGACAATCTGGAGGACGATGAAGAATTATCGTTGACGCTTCAAGAGTTCGGCGTGAAAAGTATTGACGAGTTCAAGAAAACTATTATAACATTGAGGGAAAGGATTGTGAAGACTACCCAGAAGATGACGGCCCAACAGCAAGCTGGGCCAGCAATCGAGGAAAAGGTGTGTCCAATGTTGCAACCTCCTGCACACTTATCACTTGCTGACTGGGTTGTCGAAACACGGAAGCGACGAGACGAAATTCTGGATCGGAAACAAATACGTAAACAGCGCCGCCAAGATTTGGCCAAACGGCGAACGGCAGCTGCCCAGGAGCGGATGCGAATCATATCGCACCTAGCCAAAAAGGAGAAAGGAGTCGACGACTTCGGAATGCGGGACGAAGATTGGGACGTTTATAAATCCATCAGCCGAGAAGGTAATTTTGAATTTCTGTGTTTTTAAATCTATATTATTAAGTCTACGTTAACTTCTCTTCAAGGCGACAGCGATAGTGAGGCGGAAAATGAGAAACTGCTTGAGTGTGAAGAGATTCTGAAGCAACACGACAGTAGTTACGTGGAACCTTCCACCTCCGTTGGGAACATTGCCGAGTTCCATCAGCTGCACATCGGCGTTGAAGCCATTCGTGTGCCAGAGATTCTCTTCCAGCCAAGCATGGTCGGAATTCAGGAAGCCGGTTTGGCCGGTACAATCGACTACGTGCTGAAATTGTTCGATAGCGAAGATCGAGTCAAACTCATCGGAAACATTCTGCTAACCGGGGGTTCTGCCAACATACGTGGATTCAAGGAACGTCTTTCCAGAGAACTGCGGCAGCTGCTTCCATTCCAATCGGTGTTCAATCTGCGGGTGGCCAGTAATCCTTCGATGGATGGATGGAAAGGGGCCAGTCAGTTTGCCACGACCGATGCATTCCGCGACAGTTTGATCAATCGGCAGATGTACGACGAGTATGGCGGTGAGTATTTCAAAGAGCATTTAGCCAGTAATTTCTACTATCCGACCCCGAGTCAAAGTAGCGTTAACCTGAACGAAACGTTCAATTAAAAGGTTCAAACTAAAAGTTTCTTTTTATTGCTTCGAAACAGTATAATTCAACAAATTTAAACATTTTTGAAAGAAACGACCATAGATGTTGCCTGTTGTGGAGAGTCAAATGTGCCACTTTTATAAAAGTTAAGGGTTAATCCAGGATAAACTTCTAATGAATCTTTTTTGAGTCGTTCGATTACTATTTAAGTATTTGATCGAAATATTATTGACATAAACATAAAATGATCTAAAAAAATATTTATATAAAAATTAAAGAAATCTGTGAAAAAAACTCAAACATTTGCTGGTTTTCTCTTGAATAACATTGAAATGATACGAGTAAAAACAATTTCGAATGATGAGGAATGTCATCTGAAGCTAGTTAACAAAAAGGTTGAATAATCTAAAAATTCCGACATGTTTTTATCAAGAACAAACAAATTAACAAAACTCAATAACGGTCAAAACAATCCCTAGCTTCCCGAACTGCATCCACCCCCGGGAGCCTTGAGCAGAAACTTTCCCGCCAAAGAGAAATGGTCCGATCCAAAGTACATGTTCGGAATGTTACGGATTTCGCGGGCCTGAAACACCGTTGGCAACGTGTAGATGGCCATCAGCTGCAGGTCGCCTCCGATGAATCGTCGCTTGCTCGGGTGGTGAAATCTGGTATAGAAAAGATAGTCCACCGTTATCCACTGGGTCTGGAACGTCGAAGCTTCCTCGTCCGGTTGATCCAAATTGTGCCGATAGGCCGACGTAAATTGGAACTGATGTCGCAGGATGCCATTGCCGAATTTGCTAGCCGATACGGAGGTTGGGCTCGGTGGAGGGGTTTCCGGTTGTTGACTGGAATGATGAAGCTGGAACGATAAAGAAGAATTTGAACAGTTTTGTGCTTTCAGAACTTTTATCATTAAAAGGACACTTACCCTCGTTACGGCATTACAATAGCTTTCATCTAGCTCATTGCCAAGGCACTCATGTCGGCAATCATCCGTGATCCCTAATTTTGGCGATAGAAGAGTCTTTCCAAAGGGTGGCTCGTACCTAGACTCACAGGGTTCCAATGTTTTTCTATTCAAATTTTCGTACTGTAGAAATCCGGTGGTGACAAGCATATACGGAGCGGAGTAAGGTTGCAGATTAAAGTCACCAGTCACAATCGTTGGAGCGTATTTTGGCTTCCCGTTGTCGTAATATCCGATGAATGAAAGTCGATCCAATTCTGCCAGCAAAACCTGAACCTGAGCTAGTCGAACGTCCTGACGGCGTGGGTTGTACAGCAAATGGGTCGTCGCAACTACCAGTGTTTGACTTGGGTTGGATTTTAGAGCCAACTTGACAATGATGGCAACGTTTTCGCGGTCTAGGAACTAGAACAAACGAAAGTATCATTAAAAACCTTTGATCATAAACGGTTACGAATGGACTAAACCTCAACATGCGGTTGATAAAACTCCACGTCCTGATAGTTGATCCGCTCAAACATGTCTGCTCGATAGAAGATAGCACAGCCATCGGTCTTCATTCCACCCGTGCGCTGTTTGTAAATCATTTCAAAATTGAAGTTTTCCAAACCGGCAGCGAACTGTTCCTTGCAATCTTCTTGCAGCTCCTGCAGACACAAAATATCCGGTTTGACCAAGTTTATCTCGGCTATCAACCGATCGTATCGATGAGCCCAGGATAGGGCAGCCTGATCGTGATTGTTGTACAAGTCCGGATGCATTTCCAGCAGATCCTGGGCCAGGATGTTGTAGCTCATCAGCGTAAACGGGACATCGTCCGGTCCCCGGATGTCGTTGGCAGACGTTGTAGAGACCCGTTGCCATTTGCGGCACGATTCGGACATGTCCCGTTGCCGGTTGTAGCGACGAATCAGCACCTGAGGGTCGTCTTGGCGGCCACCTCGGGGCCCCCGATTCATGCGTTTGCAACTTCTACGACTTTCAAGGTTCGATCCAGCCGCCGTGGCTAGTAATGGACCGTTTGCAATGAATGATAATGATGATAAAAATCGATGAGGTGAGGTAAGCGGGATCGGGAGGATTCGTTTCATGAAAATAGCCAATTTCGGTACCACTCCAGGGGTAGTTATTCGACAAGGAAGTCGGTCAGGGTTATTTCGATTAGACGCTTAAAAGATTGATGAAACATTGCACTGGTGACAAATTTAGTAACGGATTACAACACAAATACTTAAAACTAGCTTTTTACTTACTGTTCAGTTATCTTCTTGATTACATCATAAGCCACGCGATAAAATTGAAAGTTGGCAGTTGAACATCACTGATTCCTTTAAAAGTAACCAAAATTTTAAAAATTCTGCATTAAAATTTACCGAAATAAATTTTTTGTTGATATTTTTACGAAAAATGGATACTGCGGAGCTGGAAAAATCAGCTGTTTGACTGCAACATAAAAATCATGTTGCACACTGGAAAAAATAGTCTTTTGAGAAATAAATGTAGATTATTGTGGCATGAGCTAATTTTCATTTTTAATCCTCATCCGGTGTCAATTATGTACAAATACACGCAGAGAAAACTAGGCTTTTGAACCAAAACAAAAATGATTTTGTTTCAAAACATTCATTTTTTTGAATCTAACTCCTGTTTTATTTGAACCAAAAACTTTTGTTTTTGATTCAAAAAAATATTTTTTGAAACAAAGAATTAATTCTTTGAACTAAATATTTTTGGATTTTGAATTTATGCAAATACTTTGATTCTAAATAAATGTTAATTGAGCTTATTTCTTTTAAAACAAAGTCAACTTTTTTTTAAACCAAAGGAAAATGTTTTTAACTTGAAGAAATGATTCCTTAAAATAAAAACTTCAGCCTTTGATTCAAAAGATATTTTGATTTGCCTTGCAAGAAGAATACAAAACCGAAAAATCGAATCAAGTTTGGCCGGTCGTGTGAAAGTGTAGGTCAGAGTTAGCTATATTAGAAGGATTCAGGATGAAGTATGGTAAGTATGTTAATTAAAGAGTGAATATTGAAGATTTTCTATAAGTGATTGCGTTTTTACAGAACCAGAGCCGAAGGATGGTTTCCGTGGATGCCTCAACCGAGATGAAAGCTGGGCACGATGACACCGCTCCAAATCCAGCGGTCAGGTCGACAAAAATTTGGACCGGATCAATTTTAGTGAACTAGTTTGTGGCCAAGTGTTTCATCTGTTGTAAATAAATATAAATTTAACATATAAATTTCTTTCTTTTTATTTTTTGAAATTCCTAATAGGAATTTCAAAGCAACAGGAAATATGTCCACCAATTGGAATGAATGGAAAATGGTTCCATGAACCAATCTTTTTGAATCTAAATCTAAATAACATTGTGGCAAACGAAAACAACTTTGTATCAAATGAAACTGTTTTTTGTTTCAAAGTATTAAGATTTTGATTCAAAGATTTTTCAAAAGAAAAATTCTTTGAAACAAAGGAAAATGTATTTGAACCAAAAGAATTTTTATTTGTCCCAAAACCAAAGGAAAAAATCCTTTGTTTTTGCGGCACTTTCCTTTGAAATAAAAAACTTTTTCGCTGCGTGTATAGACTATTTTTAGGTGGTTTCAGTTTTTAGGGCACAATGATAAAAAATCTTCCTCTAAAGCAGGGGTGAGCAACCCGCGGCCCGCGGGCCGCATGCGGCCCTCGAGACATGTTTGTGCGGCCCGCGAAGCTTATTTCAAATTAAATTTATTTCACGATTTTTTTCTATGATAGGTTGTTAATGATCATAAAATAGCAGTCCCTACTAAACCAAAAACATGAAATATCAATAAGTTGATATGCATGTCACTTGTTTACAGTTACAATTTCCCATAATCATCAAGATCTTTGACTTTTTTGTATGATTTAAGCTTTTTATGGTTTTTTTCTATTTATTGGAAAAACGTTATATAGGAGGTAGTTAAGACGTGGTTTTTCGTTTCAAACAATGTTAAAATTGTATGATGAAGTGAAATATTTTTGTTCTTGATTAATGACTGAGCTGAAAAAAAGCTGATTTTCAATCAATTTAATACCCTTTTTTTCAATCAAGGACTCCGATATTGTCAAGATATTCTTGTTTCACGGATAACGCTTTAAAAAATTGGATTCTACATGGTATAGAAATTAAAAAAAAAATAAGATTACAACTTCTTCTGACCTCATTAAAGAATGTTATTGAATATTGAATATTGAATATTGAAGATTTTAATTTTTTTTCAGCAAATTTGTTGAAGACTGCGAAATGATTTGACTTACGGTTTTAAAAATATCAAAAAAATTAATTTAGTTTGATTTTTCTTTAAAATTTTGTTTAAATTCCCGATTTTTGCAGGTTTCGATAGCAAAAAAAATTACATATCTTTTTTTTTTCTCAGAATCCAAAATTACTCGTGGTTTTTTTTTTAAGTTGATAGGGGCGGAACTAATTTCAAATCCATCTTTTGCCACTCGGAATTGGAACATCACGAGGAGGGGAAAATAAAAAATAATGCTAAAAACAAATAAATTGGGATAAATTTCACGAAAGATTTTGTGCAACTAAATTGCAAATAATATCATTGCACAAAACCTATAAATCAAGTGATTTTTTATCGAACAATTCAATAAAATCAAGAAAACAAAAGGTGATAAAACTTCCATCTTCCACAATCTGTTTTCTGCTCTAATAATCTTTCGAATATTTGATAAATTTTTCAAAATTTTCATAAAATACATCAAATTTTATTTATTCCCCCTTCGGGTTTTTTTTAGAAATTTCTAAAGGGAGGTGACAAAAGAAAAAATTGATATTTGTTCTGGTCCAATTGGGTCAATAAGTATTTGTATTCAACAGTTTTGTCAAAAAAAATAAATGACATGGATTGAAAAACTATTTTTTAAAGTTATCTCGAAAACTAGAGCTGACCAAAAAACTAATTGAAAACATATTTGGATTCAGCGCTCCTGAATAAGTCAAAATCAGTTCTGAGATTCCTTGCACCTCGGAAAATGTGAATTTTGTTAACTTGTGTTATGTGTGATGATATTTTCAGAAATTTCATAGGCAAATCATGCAAAACATTGATTAAAAGGAGTCATTCAACTTAAAAATTAGACATCCACGTTATCAAAGTCATAAGATTTTCATGATTCAGTTTTAGAAAGCCTATCCCAGAGATATTTAAATTTAATTTAAAATTTATGAAATCTGTAAATATTTTCTAGAATCAAAAATGTAAACTGTAACATGGACAAATCTGGTTAAAATTTTTTTTTTAAATAATTTTGAAACTTTGCTCAACATCTCATTTCAATTTTTTCACACAAAACTTGAAATAAAATATCACCGTTTATTTAAAAAAAATTGAGGCTTCAAGAACAAAATTTCAATGAGTTGTGATAAAAACTTTTGGATGGGCACAAAAAAAATCGTTATGGTTAAGCTCCATGAACATTTTTAATTGAAGTGATCACGAAAAAAAACCATCGCATCGGTTCGAACAAAAAAGGGTTTTTCTCAGAAAACGGTTGAAACCTTTTAAGGAAGCATAGAAAGACCTACAAAAATGAATGAATGATTTTAATGAATAAAAGGAAAGCAAATGGTGTTTCCTGTTTGAAAAAAAAAGTATATTCGCTAAACATTTCAAATCACTCAAAACATTCATATTATTCGAAAATTATCAAGATTTATTGATGAACCTATTAAATTTCTGCTGGTTTAATTAGCTTTAATTTATAAAAATGTTGTTGCAACCATATGAATACGTCTTTTATCCTTTTTAATTGTTTGTATAAAATTTGTCGTTATAAAGAATAACGTAAAGCTCAGCAAACCATTACTAAAAATTTTATTTTGATGCGGCCCGCCAGAAGAATTTTAAATTAGAAGTGGCCCGTTGTTTCAAAAGGTTGCTCACCCCTGCTCTAAAGAATGGAATTTTGCATCATGGTTTTTTCAAACATACGTACGCTCCCTGAAGTCCGCCGACAAAAAAGCTATAAGTTCACAATCCTCGCTTAAAACCGCTAAATCATCATCAAAGTTGTATACGTCAGAGTGCCTCCAGTAGGGTGGGTGCATACTGAGGAAAAGTAGGCAAGGGGTACCAAAAGTTTCTCATTGGTGGGGGGTGGAGACGGTGCGCTTTTTGACAGCGAATTGTTCGCCTACCATGCCTACGATTACGATTGCCTGTCACAAGATGGACGATTCCGTGCATTGGTATAAGAACACACCTAGCTTTACCCGCCTTGGTATACGTTGTGTACGTCTCGGTGGTCGAGTGGTTAGCGTGGTAAGACGGTAATCGCTGGTCCACTGATGGCATGGGTTCGATTCCCATCTCGGTACTGGGTGTTAAATGTTAATCTTAAGTTGTCCGCGTCATTTATTCAGTCTGTAAAGCCTAAATCGGCTAAGACGGTGTATGTCTTTTTACATAATTTATAGCTTTGGCATAATTTATAGCTCTAAATTCCTTAACTCCAGGGATTGTTAATGTGGTTACTCGCGGGTTTCCCAGACTTGAATATTTATCAAAAACAAATGTAAAACGAAAATATTTATCAAAATTGAATGTAAACTGATTCGAGTTCTCGTTCATGTATCTCGGTCACAGCAGTATTGGTTAAATATAAAACACAAGAGAGATCAAGGAGGGAAGAACCGCATGCAAGATATCAGCGCTGCCAGATTTCAAACCGCTAAAATCAGGGGGGTGACATCCCTATCCTTTGTCATTGATTTTGACAGCCATCAAAATTACGCCCATAACAAACCTGACATTTTGCTGTCAAGGAACCGGACTAGATGTCAAATCGTAGAGAATTATGAATGGTTGCACACTAACACAACAATCATTCTGGTTCCTCATTGGTTGAAATTTTCTTTTTCAACTCTGTACTGCTTTGAGAGGAAAACACCATAAACGTTTCTCCCGATGGATAGAAAAAAAAAAGATTCTTGTTCGCAAGAAGATCCAGATTGCCACCCTCCTGGCTCAAATCCGTATAGGTTTGACGAAAATCGAAAAATGTACTGATTTTGGCAAAATTGAACTTGCTTAAAATAGGTACCTTTTTTCTTGGTCGTCAAATTTTCGAGAAATTCATGATATTTTCGGCTTATGTTCTTCGTTTTCTTTGATCCTCATGTTCCGCTATAATCACCAAAATCACTCTCTCATCACCTTTGTTTGTAATTTCTTTATTTGAAACGGCTCATACCTTGAGGCTTCAAGGAGCCAAACTCGTGTGGTATGTTTACAATTGTTTGCTAAAGTCTAGATCATCATCAAGAATTACAGACGAAGACCAGGAATCTATGAAGTTCAATTGCTCTGGCGACAGTGGTCCTCACACTCCTCACACGACCAAACAATATGCTCGATGTCCATTACCTTAAAAATTTGATAATTTCCAAATGCTTATTTCTCTCAGTGTAGCACATGTAGCATAAATTTGACAGCATATGCTGTGTGTGCCCGCAACATATTCAAAACAATAACAAAACGGTTCTTATCATAATAATATAACGGTAAAAATATTCATTAAAATTTTTAAATTTTACTATTTCGTTTGTTAGTTCCAATTTTCCCCAATAATTACTCGGTACAAAACAACTCGAACCTATCCAGCTTCCGAAAAAACTTAAAGTTATGAATAAATTCCGCGAAAAACTACTTAAAAATTTGGAAAAGGCAGCAGAACATCGTAAGTTAGAATTTTTTTTTAAACGACCAAATAACAAAAATTGTGTATTGCAGCAATACGAGCGGAGCACCCTGCAAAAACCGATGATGAGATCGAGGATTTGCTGTTTCAGAAGTACAGGGATGAGCTGAATTCCTCAGCCTCCCGGATTAAGACTTGTATCGAAAAGTCCAAACGTTCTAGCTCGTACCGATTCATCCCGCAGTTTCATTTCGAGCTGCCGAAAAACTCCGAAGGGCTAGCTCAGAAACTTCGCGAGGAAGCACGTACCTTGTTCTTGCAGAAGCGTAGCAAGGAACTGCTGGATAACAACGAACTCAAACTGCTATGGAGTCTGCTGGAAAAGCACCACTCACCTCCGTTGATGGGCGAAGAGCAGTACATCAACTACGAAAATTACTGCAAAGTGGCGTCGATAGCAGGAGATAAATTTAAGCGCTACCTCACGGCGTCCACCTTTGCTCGGCTGGTAGTTTTCAGTAGCTACCCGGGAAAAATTAGCGTTATGTCTCTGTTCAATTACGCCATGAGGAAAGTCTGGTTGCAACAAACACGTATCGGCTTATCTTTGTACGACTACACCGGCCAAGGGTACCTCAGCGAGTCGGATTTGGAGTCTTACATTCTGGAATTGATTCCCACATTCCCCCAGCTGGAAGGTCTGGAAAAATCTTTCCACAGTTTCTACGTTTGTACCACAGTAAGAAAGTTTTTCTTTTTCCTGGATCCCTTGAGAACTGGACGAATTCGTATCCGAGATATTCTGACCTGCAGCTTTTTGGATGATTTACTGGAGCTACGCGACGAAGAGATTCCTAAAGACGCTCAGGAAATGAACTGGTTCTCGGCTCCTTCAGCTCTAAGCGTCTACGGCCACTATCTCAATCTTGACAAGGATCACAACGGAATGCTGAGCAAAAAAGAACTCATTGGTTACGGTTCAGGAACATTGACTCCCATTTTCTTAGATCGAGTTTTTGCTGAATGTCTAACCTATGACGGCGAAATGGACTACAAAACTTATCTGGATTTTGTACTTGCCCTGGAAAATCGCTCGGAACCTCAGAGTTTACACTACTTGTTCCGCATTCTAGATGTCGAACACAAAGGTTACCTGACGGCTTTCACCCTCAACTACTTCTTTAAGGGGATTCAGGATGAGATCTCAGCTCATCGAGCGGAACCAGTAAATTTCGCCGATGTGAAGGATGAAATCTTTGATATGGTTAATCCGGCCGATCCCAGCAAAATAACGTTGAAGGATTTAATCAACAGTGGGCACGGTGAAACGGTGGTATCGATACTGGTCGAGTTCCATAAGTTCTGGGCTTATGAAAATCGGGAAACCATGGTCACGGATTCGACTGCCAACGAAGAAACGACTCACAATTTATGATATTCGGTATCGGACCGAATGGAGAATGATAATGAAGTTATAACGGTATTTTAATCACGATTGGAAAACTTTTATCATTTGAGTGCCTTGATTACAGTATTATGGTGTTATTAGGATTAATAATCAGGTCAGAACTATCATAAGAAAAAAGCATAGGTTCAATGATCTCCTACAAATGTTTTCTGCATGTTGAATAATTGAGAACTGCATACAATTTTTTATACATTCCGTCGACTTTTTCAAATATAGATGTAAGAATTCTGATTTAATAAGTGATGTTTTAAGTATGTAATAACCAAACACAAACATTTCACATTCACAAAAAGGAACAATCTGATATACCGTACACATAGGACATTTAAAATTTCTTAACTGCAATTCGTGTACACTGATTAGGATCTGAAATAAAAGTATTTTATAAAAAATAAAACTTAAGAAATGATTAAACTCAGTTTGTCCTCAGCCTTCAACGCACTCTCGTGTACCACAAGTGAAAGGCTATTGCTACTTTTCGAAGAGAGAAACTTTAACAAGTGAGTTTTCAGCGGGATAATCCTTCCCCAGGAGATCACCCGGATAGGACCGTTCCGGATTGGATGGATCCTCAAGGTGTACATGGTAGGCTGTATTACATGTTTTTCAAAGCGAAAAAATGTTTCGAACTACCGATAAATCCGTTCGTCAGATCGATCGATCGAAGAGAAAGCGGGGAAATAGAAAGTGGGTAGGTACTATGTGAAGAACAAGCCCGAAAAATATTTACCCTCGCTACACTTCTCGAAGGCACACCGATCGAAATGGGTCGCCATCCAGAGTTAAACAGTCGAAAATTTGTGGTAAGATGCAATGAGGTAGAAGGCATTCTAACTAAAAACTCGACTGTTGTGCTGGAACATATAAATTTCGGTTTTATTCGTTTAAGGACAAGACTCTATTATCCACAACCACTCATGTATGTATGTATGTATGTATGGTCCCCCATCGCTCGCAAGGTCCACCCTATGTCACTGTGGCTTGGCCTTCGAATTGCTTCTAGGGCTTCCACGGCCGATGGTTCGTCGAAGCATCCAACCTTCAGAAACCTACAATGGTTGGCAATCCACTCCGCTTGGAATAGTATCTTCAGGTTATCCTCAGATGCATTCCCTCTGAAATATTTATTGAAATTCAATTAAACACATCTTACCTGTCGGCAACTTTTTCTTGCCGATACCGGGAATCGAACCCCGTACGCCTGGGTTACCAGACTCGCGCCTATCCGCTAGACCAAGCGCTCACTATTATCCACATCCACTCATCTGCAGAAATTGTTTGCAATGTGGGCACCCGAAAAACTAAAGGTTTTCAGAAAAGGCGTTTATAGTTTGCTCTGGCATCCACAGCAGCTAAACTTGCACCGCCAATTCGAAGTTTTGTGCAACCTGCAAATCAAACCACTCTCCGCTTGATAGAAACTGCCCTGTTTACGCATATGAAACTGCCTTGCTGAAAATAAAAACCGAGCAGAACATCACAACACACATGCCGCTCGCAGAATAATCCTAACACCGAATAACACCAGCTTCGCAGAAGTAATTAAAAATTCACAATGATATCTTCAACCAACAGAAGGTAAAACAGCACCCTAAAAAATTCCCTGCACCGATCGAACCGACCCAACAGAAGGACCAACAGCTACAACAACCCGGGTATGTGGAACGAATTCGACGGAACGACTGGTTCGACGAGGATATTAGGAGGGGGATGGACGAAGAGAACGCCGCGCGGGCGGCAGTAGTGCAAAGAAGCACCCGTCAAAACGTGGAAAATCATCGACAGCGGAAAAGACAGTGAGTCCGAATTTTTCCGCCGAAATGTGTTGGGATAAGGACGGAGGCATCCTGATGGATAATCGTGCTGTGATCAAAAGGTGGTAGCAAAAGGTGAATACTTGAACGGCGCACATGCAGGAGACCAAGACGGTACCGTGACGAGCTATGGAAAATCATGGATGAGAACGGCTTTTACGGGAAGCTGACCTGACTGATCAAGGCGACGATGGATGAAACGCAGAAATGTGTGAGGATTTCGGATGAATTGTCGAGTTCATTCGAATCACGCAAACCTACCTAAGGCGATGGTCTATTCTGCATGATGTTCAACGTGGCGCTAGAAAGTGTTATTCGACAGGCGGTGGACGAAATACGGGGAACGATTTTCAACAGATCCTGCTTTGTCAACGACGTTGATATATTCGGCAGATAATCTGCGGCGGTGGAGGAGATCTACCGCAATCTGAAACGCGAAGCAAGAAGGATTGGCTTAATGATTAATACGTCCAAGACGAAGTGACTTTATCTATCTCGGCTCACTGGTGACCTCAGACAATGACACCAGCCGTGAGATCCGGCAATGAATGATCTGCGGAAGTTGTGCCTATTATATACCCCACAAGCGACTGCGGTCGAGAAGAATTATCCCGCATACGAAGTGTAACCTGTACATGACACATGTTAAGAACCATCTTTGGCAGCGTGCAGGAAAACGGAGTGTGGATGCGAAGGATGAACCATGAGCTCGCGCGACTCTGCGTGGAACCCAATATCCAGAAGGTGGTGAAGGCTGGCCGGATACGCTGGGCAGGACATGATGCAAGAATGCCGGACGACTGTCCTGCAAAACAGAAGTTCGCTACGAATCCGGTAGGAACGAGACCGAGGTGGTTAGACTAAGGGGAGCATGATCTGGCGAATATGGGATGCCCGAGAAATTGGAGAACGGTTGCCACGGACCGAGTAAATTATGGAATTAAGGAATTATGTTCATCATGTTATGAGGATGAAAATCCCGGAAAAAAAGAAATCCGTTTGCGCTTGCTTCGATGTACCTTTTAAAAGTCGACTCGAATCATTTTGGGGCTCAAGAACAAGCCGCCTTCCACTCTATGGAACACCGGTTGTATCATATTCCGAAGGAGAAGCCCGAGTTTGAAGAGGAAAAGCTGAAAATATACGAAACCGGGATTGTGAACGGATATGACAATGATTTGGTTTGAAAAATTCTTTGCAAACACGTCCGAATAAAGCATAGAAGGTCTACCATTTTATCCGAAACTAACTAATGGTATAACAAGATTCTTCTACGACATGGATCAAAAACTGCGTACAAAAGTGGGAATATTTTGAAGGATCGGCTGGTTTCACTCAAAGGGGAGAAATCCGGAATTTACGAAATTCCATGTAAGAGCTGTGGTATCCTGATGGAAGATAATCCCACATCATAGCAATCCATGAGCTGCAAAGGCAAGGTAAACGATAGTATTGTTAGGTGAACCCTAGTGCAACCGACCAACGGAAACTTCTCTAGATATAATACACAAATCGTAGCAGGCTTCAATATTATACTTCACTTTTACGTTAGCCATCTTTGAATAAACAACGTTTTTCGTTTAGCTCTGCCTATTTCATTAAGTATTGCGGTTACTGGGAAAATTTCTAATCGCGCGACGGTAGCCTTCCGTGCGGTAGGCTAACCGGAGCAGTAAACACAGTTAAAAAAAATCACTCTAACTCACTAATTTCATTGAAAAGTTAAGAAGTAAATTCTTGAATCAATCTTCAAATCATTATTTTTCAAGAGAGAACAAAACATGAAGTCATCGGAATGAAATATTATTATTCGTAGTATTCATTGAGATTGAATTAATTACGAGCGTTAAAATCCCAGACAAAACAAAAAACAATCTACATTAATGAAAACACATTTTTCCATAGCCTGAGAATAAACGAATTTGGCATGACGAAGATTTTTGATACGATAAATGCGTCTTTGATACTTTATATGCTGGTCGAATTCAATTATGTTGTCGTTAAAATGTAACAAATCGTATATGAGAAGTTAAAAAAAGGAGTTGTGTACGGTGAATAATCTATTATAGGAAATCATACTATTCGCATCGCAAACAATTGGACTGTGCACTCATAACTGCGAAATTTGTGCGATCTGTCAAATCAGTATAAAATCTGACGGTTTTCTACACGCTAACCGCTTTTCAGTTAAACTTTAGACGGATAACTCCGACTGCTAAACATAGCACGAGATCCAACATTCAATGAATGATCGCTACCGTGTCGTCGAACTCTAAACTTATTTAAACAACTACAGGTTTTCATTTTTTTTTTCGTGAATTTGTCCGCTGATTGATCCCATCGCAAACAGGTTTTTTTATTATTCGTTTTTCCGTGATTTTGACCGCTGATTGACCAATCTCAAGGCAAACACAATTTTTTGTTTTATAATCTGATAATAATATTTGGTATACATGTTTGTTTGAAAACTTTTTAATAAAACATTTTTCAATGTTTTCCGCTTGTTCATCCGATTTAATTTCAGTCGATAAATAATCCTTATGTAGAACAATGCTTATTTTTTTCTTGAATACTGTAATTTTTTTTTACAGTGGTACCCTACGGGAGCCCAAATCAGCTATCGCAGAAATAGAAAAAAAGAGTGGATCAGCAATATAAATATTGGGATCTCTCAAGAGTATGATTCATAGGGTTACCATTAGGGTGGTCGGATTTACCGGTTTTTTTCAAATTCGGTATTTCGGTATTTGCAATTTATAAAACCGATAAAACCGGTAAAACCGGTATTTTTCAATACATATCGAATTCATGAAAAACTTCGTCTAACTGCAGTAGTAATGTCATAAAATGCTCAGAATTTATTACGCTAAAGATTTTGCAACATTTTTGATTGAAAAATATGGTATTGTGTCTTTGAATCGTCCTTTTTTCATAAATCTATCATCATTCTCATGATAATCATAATAATTACCATCGTCACTTCATTATTATAATTTCGCTGTGAGGTTGCAGAAATTATAGAAGTTTCATATAATTTTCAACGAATTTTTGTCCTGTACTCTGTAATACAGTATTCAGATTTAAGAACAGAAATTTATTACAGATTTAGTAAAAGTTTTAAAACGTCTTTCATGAAAATAATATACAAAACATCAATATTTTGATATACAAAAAGATTTTACGGTAAAAAAAATCACGTAATATGATTAGGCAAAACTCAAAACTCTGTGATAAAATTGACTCACAGAATTTCAGATTTTTGTTGTCCAAAATACGAATGTTTTCCCCGCAACCTAGGTCGAGATCGCATTCAGTTTGCTTTTCTAACATTAAAACGAACGAAAAGGAATAAAAATATGTTCAATATCCAGTCAAAATTCAGCAATAAATATAGTTGTTCGGATCTAATCCATAAGTTTTTTTTATTCTAATACTGTATCAAATTTATGAAAACTTTGTTACTGCTTTGTCTTTTTTTTTCCTCTAATTATAGACACTTTACCACGTTAGTGGCGTTCGTGTCTTGTAACTTTATTAACTAACTTAACCTATTTTACAATTTTTTTGAGAATCCTGATTTGGAAATGAAACAAAGCAACTTTTTTTCTTCCTGTTCATTGTTGGAAAGGGCAACTTCTATCAATTCCGCATTCACGTCTTACTTTTTCATGTATTTTGCATTCAATAAGGATGTGTTGCACAGTCAAATATACGCCACAGCAATCACACACAGGTCTGGATGTTTTCTCGAATAAGTACGAGTGGGTCAGCCGTGTATGGCACTGCTTTGTCTGGAAAAAGAAAATACTTCAACAGCATTAAAAATAAAAACAACAGAATGTCATCAATCACCTAGAAAATATTGATAGATAAATTCCTTACAAACATTTGAACATGTGTTTGACTGCTGACTCTGTTGAAACATTTAATGTTTTTAATCGAAGTAGGAAGCTTCTAATGTTTTGGTTTTAAAATTTAAATTTGTGAAAGCCCGGCACCGCTTAGAACGATTTTGATAAACTTGGCCTGTTTAAAGATAAGACATTTTGGCATTTTTTGACCAAATTACAGTTTTTCAATGAAAAATACAGTAATTATTGTGAAGCAATATTTAATTTCTTGTAGCTGTATCTTTCTTCAGTCATTGTACACTTGAACAGTTTTTATATGTTGTAGGGCGTTAGTTCGATAACTGAACTGAAATGTGTAAAGTTTCATGAAAAAATATCTTCTAAGAGAGAGATGGCATCTTGTCAATGCTCTTCTTAACGCCACCATAGCTTAAATCCAAAAAGTTACATTGACAAGTTTAAAAATAATCAAATCTCACATAAACCTTGCAGTAAGTTTTATTGATCTTAAATGTTAAAGCTGATTGAACAAAATTTGAGTATTTGCACTCATACATGTTTGGTATAACAAAACATTCAGCTGTGTCAATCTTATTTTAATGCAAAATAATAATGAAAAATTTACCGGAAATACCGGTTTTTTTACCGTCTCAATAGCCGGTATTTCCGATATTGGAGAATGGACGGTTTTACTGGTTTCGGTAAAACCGGTTAGGCCACCCTAGTTACCATACGTACTCTTTTAAGAGTACATGTACTCTTTTTCAGTCGAAAAATAGGCGTACTCTTCTTTTTGTGAAATATAACCAAATGTACTCTTTTTTCCGTTGAAAGACATTTGATCTGAAAAACCTACGTACTTCTTCCATTTTATGAGGTTGTTTCACTTCTTATGCTTAAACTACGAAAGGAATACGACTTACAACAAATTACTTTAACATTTTGTTTTCATTAACATGCATTTCTAGTCGTAATAAGTCAGCGCGATAAGCGCCTTTGAGGATGCAAACAGTAATCAATATGTACACAATTTAGGTAATATGCTTAAATGCGCACAAATCTCAAATTTTTTAGGTTTTATTTTTGACACTTTACCAGCGTTATGACATTCGTGTCTAATCTCAAATAATGATTGTAAAGTAAATGTACGCGTCAATAAAAGAAGCTCTTTTTGAAATGAATTGTTTTATAATGTTTTTTTTTGTTGTTTGTCAGCATTACATCTAAATACTGCTATCTCTTCGAATCATCCAACTTTTGCTTAACCTCAAAAAATTGACAGAATTTGATTGAATGAAAAAATATCTCAGTTTCCAATTACAGTAGAACCACGCTTATTTGTGGTAGTGAGGGCTAACTCCGATAATCCGAAATATGTACATCTGTTTCCTTCTGTTTTACACACGATCCGGGAACAAAGCTCGATAATTAAATAGATCTTGTATTAACCTGATGGCTGGGAGCTCAGAAAACCGGAGTTATATCGTTTTCCTGACGTTTTGGGTAAATGATCTCAATGTACTCTTTTTGGTGTTGCGGGATCTGGTAACCGTCTGATTCAGTCAAGAAAGGACAGGCAACAAGGACAGCAAATGGAAAATATCACAAGAGCTGTCCATCGATTTACTTCGGCCAAACCCACCGTAAATTTAAGTTCGGCTCAAAGAGCATAAGAATGCCGTTGAAAACATAAGGATCAACGAATCGAGCGTGGCCGCCCACACAACAGAATTTGACCATTTTTCATTTACTGGGAAAAAGTAAAATTTAAAAAATGCGTACGCAAACCTAGACACCTTAAAGCTTGGGAGTATATGTTCATCAGCACTGCCGAGAAACCGTTGATGAACGCAGATGACCCGCCGATTATATTCCCACTTTTCAATCTGATCGACCAAAAGTTCGCATGATGCCACGCCCTTTTGAAAAATACATCAGCAGAGTAGCAAATGGTTACGTTAATTGTCTTCAAGTAATCAGTCGGACATCGTCCTGTAGATGGGCAACATCGAGCCCGAAACCGGTCGACAAAAAAGGTTATTTAAAACCCTTTTTTTCGTTAAGTAAGATCGTTAAGTGTCGTGTTCTGTAATATACTTTACAGAATGATCGTACACAAGTTGAAAAAACAGCATTTACCTACCAAAGTGGAGGTTATATACATACATAAATAAATATTTTTTTTCTTTCCCAATTTGCCCAATTGCACCAATTGGGTAATTCCGGCACCAAGAAAGCAAAGATTTTGCTCTCATATTTTTTGTAGGGAATTGAATACAACTTAGATGAAATTTCAGGGACTAGATAAGAGAAAATCGATGTTGAAAAACATGCGAAAAAAAAAAAATTGCCTTGTATCCCGGTAGGACTTGAAGCCACATCTTGCGCCTCTCCGGGGCCCATGTTTTAACATTCTACTACAGGAGACCAACCTGGCGTATGAATATTATACTGGTTGAGTGTCGATGTCTATCGGAATGAAGGGAATAGTTCTCCCATGTGATCATAATCATTTTTCTTGGTCTATTTCTATTCCCATCATTTCATCCTACGGTAGTTGGAATCAAGTTTGGACATTTTTTAAGCACGGCAAGATTTGCATTGCCTTCTCATATCCTGCACGGGTTGTCACTGTTGTCAGTTATGATGAGCTCTCATAGCTTTTCAAATCGTTGACAGCGACAATATTTTCCAGGTTTCTCATCCAATCTAATTTTTAGCCATTTGGATGCACTGCTGGTTGCAGAGAGAACATAACGATGATTTCCCTATAGAAGCTCGCGCGGGAGATGAATCATTTGAAAATTTACAAACATGGCAGACTTTCTATCATATCCGGTTTAAACTGACTTCAAACGACATTGTATACGATCTTTTCACTATGCAGTTGGATTTGCGATTCGCAGCACCATTGTAAACGACTTAAGTCTGATACGATTTCAGGTTTGTTGGTTTAGAGTATAGGTAAAATTTTTTTTATAACTAACCAATCTATTGTTTTTTTAAACAATTATGTTTTTCATTGTAGATAACTGAAGTCTTACAATGGTTTCAATTCAAAGAGCTCTTGAAAAATGAGTTGGAAGTTCAGGGCATACGCATGAAAAATTGACAATAAATATCTAGTGTGCAATCGTATTTTACTGCAAGGAAAGTCACCCTTAGCACGAGGCACGAGGCACTGACTTATCCGACCAAATGTCGGTACGCGTATGAGCATAGATTCGCTGATACGAATGTCATACACCTGATGGCATCTAGTGTGTGTGAGGCATCGCTCAATATTGGCGTCTATATACATGTACACGATAAACTCTCTCGAGACACCTCGATTCATCGTGTTTGCTATGCTCAATTCATAACGGAATCAATGTGTGTACAATATGTAACTGATGATATATTTGGGCACCACACATCTCCCCTCTACACAGTTAAAAAAAACAAAGAAAAAAAATCCTTAAATTTTGTTTAAAGTTCTTCTTTATTCATGTTTTTCCTATCTAAATATTTATTTTTTTTGGAACACGTAAGGTCTGTAGAAAACTGAAAACTTCATCAGTAGGAGGCGTGCACTGCTTTCTTCCTTTTCGTGTTATGTTGATTGCGTTGTATTATCAGCTTTATTTTTATTTCTCCCTTTCAAAACTAAGCGTTACTCGATTTTTTTAGTTCTATGTACACTCGCCATAATGTCGAACATTGACATATCGTTGTCGATCTATTGATGTTTATCGTAAAAGGTGTTGGTTTCAAAATAACTTTTCAAAATGGTAGAATAGCTTATTGTCGATATATGCTACTTAGTAAAAATGGATAATTTGTTATAACTTTTGTTGATTAGTGCCGAAAACCTTTGCACGTCACACGTCAATGCCTTCAAATTTCCGTTCACGCAGGAAAGTTCCTCTCAACAATTATTGCATTCTTCATGACGTTGTAGAAGTGGAGTGTTTCCAGATAATTGTAACTAGGATTTGCGAGTTGCCATAAATGTCTATGAATTCTCATTTTTCGCTGATCACTAGTCAGCTAAACGAGCTTTTTGTTAAGCGAATTCAACCGATACTCGCCAAGCATTATGGCAGACCCATGTTACTTGTCGAAAATTCTTTCTATACGCTCAGTGCTGCTCCCTTCTGAGAAGGGGTATCATAACAGGCGACTAAAATAGCTTGTACACCCTCCATGGGGGTCAATGGTTTGAGTATTCAACAACTTCAACGTCAAATAACATACAAAATTATCAAAGCAACCGTTGTTTCGCACTGTTGGTATCAATTTCAACATACTTGTTTTTATGAACAAAAAGATTCCCAATTGAGCTGATTTTCTTCTCGAACAGAGTAAAATTTGAAAAGCAGAGTTTCGGTTTAATTCAAATTCAAATCAATTTTTTTTTCGATTGGCAATATATGGTTAATAATTCGTCCAAAAGGTCAACCAAAATACATTTTTACCTTTTAAAGCATTGTAGATGGCTTTGAAGTACTCACTTCCAACAGATATACTTTTAAAGCAGATTTGTTTTTCCAAGGCACACATTGGTTACCATGGCTAGGTGCATGAATCTTGTTGCCCGAACTCTTAAGGTGGCGTTGCGAACATCGAAAGTTCGTATAGAAGAATTAATGTTCGCGGCAAAGCCCACTTCTTTATCTTGAAGTGACGGTATCTTTGATTATGGCTACCTTTTCGTTTTGCTAGCTACAACATGTCTTTTGAAAACAATGTTTTTGAGAAATAGAAACCATTTCGTATAACCAATAAATTTGAGTAAAATTCTGAAGATTATTACTATGTTTTCATTTTCTCTCCTCTCATTAATCTTTTTGCAACATTTTTTTTAACTATGTAAATACCTCTATAACCTAGTTTCGTTTCCTTTTTATAGTCATTATGTAAAGCTCTGCAAATGCACGGATTCGGCTTGGTGTTTCCTCCCCTTTGCATGTCTCGTAGTTAGTAAAAAGTTTTTTTTTTAACTATTATGAGACCATGCTTAATATTTTGAATTCACAACTAGACTATCGCGCGTTGCTACGTATCTATCACCGTATGTACAAAATCCGGACTTTCTTATTAAAATCTGTGCATGCCTCAGGCTCGTTGCAAAGCTCATATTATTCCTCTGTATTTTATCTATCGTTGTCGACATGTGTGTCGGTTTCAACGATCATATTAAAGTTTTATTTGTACACCACTACATTAACTTATGTTTTTGATAGTTTCCCCTTCCCAGACTTGAAATTCGTTTTCAGCATTTGTCTGTGGTAGCATCATCCAAAGCGAACTCCTTGCGCTCGGCGCTAAAAGGCATAGTTTAATGATCAGATTTGTTAGTAAATGCGGATTTCAAATAGCTGAAAATGTTGGTTTCTGTTTTCATCCTTTCTTATGTTTTGAGTGAAATATATACATTTATTTCAAATTGTAGCTGAGTGGTTGGCGTTTCTTTCGCTGGGCAACAGAGTAAACATTAATCATTTAAACTCCTCCTCAGCTGTCATGATTCAGAATTCGTCGCAATATATCCTCTATCAACGCATATCGGATGTGAAAAATCAGAGGCTTAGACAAATTTAAAAAATGACTCATTAGATCGCATTTCATTCTTATGGACGCTCGCATCACCTGACCTGCAATCTGTCTTTTAAAAGAGTGTTTTTTTTATGTACTTTCCTAGGTAACATTAAAATTTGGCACTACACCATTCTTGCGCCCCCGAAAGGTTCACCCTTCAAGGCTGTTCATCCGCACCCATACATTAAGCCAACCAAATGCCATTCCGGCACACGACGTTATATTCAATCCAACCAATGGCTGCTGCGCAAAGGAAAGGAGAAAATTTGCATCGCGCACACCAGCTGAGTAGTATTGTGTGTGTAAATGCGTTTATCATTCAAACTACTGACGAGATATTGCGAACAGTGTTCCACTATCTAATCTATACTCTGACAAGGTGAAGATTCTCTCCTCAGGCCAAATAAAATGAAAAATTCAACAAAACAATAAATCTGTAGTTATTTTGATAATTCCGACGTTTTTGCGGTAACCATGGCTAAGACCGGAAAACATATGTTCTAGTTCATAGATCTACGGATTTCTTTCCTTGAACATATTTCCAGATATCTTTTTTATTAAGCAGCAAGCAAGTTTCATAAACATTGTTGAGATATTTTTTTTATGTTGCTGCGTCATCACACGTTGCATTTAAAACAAATCATTGAGTACAGAACCGGCGATAAAAATGTAACTAAAAGTTCGAGAAAATCGGATTTGTCACATGTATTTTTTTTAATTTTTAATTTTTAAAACGCTGCCATTCTTATTCAACGATCGACTGTTCCTCACAACTACAGTCCTATAAGCTTCATTATGTGTGAAATATTTAATCTTCTCATCAGAACTTCCTCGTTTTGGGGAGAGGGAAACGATCCGAAAACTTCTCGGATTTGTATGCGTGCTGGTCATTGGTTGTGCTGAGAGATTTGCAGTTATTGTTGCTCTTCTGAATCGCATACATGAGCAAATATGTAAAATGGATGTATTTCCTCGAATACTCATTTTCATCATAAATCTCTTTCATTCCGTTTTTTGAGCTGCTAATAGTTAAGCCACTGTTCGATTATGAATTTGCAGGCTATCTCACAGACAACATGCAACCTTTATTAATTTTTTTTTCTCGAAACAGTATTGTTTTTTTTATTTTTTTTTTTTTATTGAATAACTGGTTTAATGAAAGGTTTGGGTTTGTTCTTCTATCAGATAATGTGGAAAAACTTCAATAATTTATATGCCTTCTGTGCCATTGAAACTTGTTACTGGAAAGGCAATCAAAATAGAACAAGTATAGCTATATCATTCCACTGTCAAATTTTAAGACGGGACCAAACCCACAATACTGCTGTGAAACTTGAGTGTTCAATCATAATCGTGTTTCTTGTAACCTGTTTATATAATAGATCTGTATACATTCAAACTTGCTCAATTCAAAGATACTGCTGAACTCTAATATGCATTTCTTAACGGTTCAGTAAGTGGTGGGTGATGTTCACGTCTTTACCAGACATTACCTTTCAAAAATGTCTTTTCGACGTGCAACATAGTCTGACTTCCTTTTTGTTAATTTTTCTATTTTCAGATTATGTTGGACTTGTTTCTCTCTGAACCATTTTTTTTTACAAAAGCTGCTTGTCAGTCTTAACATGCATCAAAATGCCTAAACAAGTTTCTCAAAATATTTACTTATCAAGTTAACTTTTCGCTTCTCAACAAACTCTTCCCTTTTTGTAATAAAACCAAAAAAAAATTCTTAGAAGGTAAATAGTAGAAATTATCTTTCTGTAACAGATAATCATCAAGCTTATTTCTATCTTTTTCATAATTTTATTTATGGGTTTATTCTAGTCTTGCATAAACTCATGCATTCAATTTTCGACTGAGCACGCTCTTTTTTCAATTCGTTTTGTTTTGCAAGCAGAGTTCCAACGTACTAACTTCATTCATCAAACTCTCAAAAATGTTTTCCATAATGCTAACGCACGCTCAACATGCGCTTGTATTCTCCTATCCTATATTCACTTTCCATTTTCCGGAGAGTCTAAGCTTGTTTTTCCTAGCAAGTGGATTTTCGACTCGCTCGACATTTTGAAATTTCATTTCAGCGACCTGCCGCCCAAAGCTTTCTATTTTGCATATGAACCCGTAACTCTCATCCTGCTCTTCCGTTAGCGGCCATTCAACGCAATTGGCAGTTCAGTTTTAATTTCAGTTGAATCTCGGTACGTTTTTTTTTATTGTTGAAGAGTCGACTTCAAACATACCAGTCTTAAAATCTTTTTTTTTTTACTCACAAACGGACTCTCAACGCGTTTGGAAATTTTCTATTATTTTAACGGCAAACTACTTGAACATTTTTTCAAAACAAGTGGACTCTCAACATACTTGTATACTTTTGCTAGCGGACTCTCAACGCGCTTGCTAGTTTCAACCAACACTACGGCGGACTCCCAGCACGCCATCTTCCCTTTCCTTTAATTCACAAGTAGACTCTCAACGCACTTGGAATTTTCCAGTGGACGCTTTTCCTAATAAGTGGACACTTGTATACTTCTATTTTGCAAGCGGACTCTCAGCGCGCCTTGTTTCAACTAAAACTTCGGCGGACTCCCAACACGCCATTTTTTCTGTTCGCAAGCGGACTCTCAACGCGCTTGGAATTTTCAAAATTATAGCGGACTCTCAGCACGCTTTCGAACTCGTACCTGAATTCATTTTTTTTGCTCATACTTACAAATATGTAATCTTCAGAACTCCGGAACATTAACACCACTTTTCACTGCTCCTCGTGAAAGGGTGACTTCCTTTGCTTTTCGAAAAAAACGTCCTGCTTCGGTCGCCAAATGTGCAATCGTATTTTACTGCAAGGAAAGTCACCCTTAGCACGAGGCACGAGGCACTGACTTATCCGACCAAATGTCGGTACGCGTATGAGCATAGATTCGCTGATACGAATGTCATACACCTGATGGCATCTAGTGTGTGTGAGGCATCGCTCAATATTGGCGTCTATATACATGTACACGATAAACTCTCTCGAGACACGTCGATTCATCGTGTTTGCTATGCTCAATTCATAACGGAATCAATGTGTGTACAATATGTAACTGATGATATATTTGGGCACCACACATCTAGAGACACGGAAGAGAGACAATGGGAATCCCTAGCAATCTTCAAGCCTGCACTTATAACCCGAGTCAGGTTATGTTCACCTCGAAAATGCTATGAAAAACATTTTTTGGTTCACAAATGGTAAAAAGGATTACGAATCGCAGAATTGGAAGCTTAGCCGATAGCGATGGCGCACTCAACGATCACACTTTCAATTTTCTCCAGGTGATTGGTTTTGGAAAAAGGTGTTGTTATCTCATTAGGAGCTACACATAAATCAGATAATCCATTCATAAAAAAGATCAAGCACAGCAGTTTGCTGTAGTAGAAACAGGTCGCAAACTGTTAGCAGGCAGCCGGCAGTAGGTCATTTCTATCTGTGCAGTGACCGGTCACGATTGCCCCGTGGAGATAAGACCGCGATACCTACCGATTGGCGGTCCAGTCAGTCAATTTCTTCTCACACACCGCCGCCGCGGTCTCGTGGGCTGATCAACCATTGACCAGTGTCCACATGAACGATCCTTTCCATTGGCAAGTGCCTTACTAGACAGAGCCGAGACATACTTAGTCACGTGCTGCGGCCACCATTTTACACATGCTGCTACTAACCACCAACCAAATTGTGTCCCTCCGGTCTCGAAAGTGTGTGTCGAACAACGTGTCCAATTGATTTTCAATACCTTTCGACGAATGGGCGGCGAGGTTGCCACTTCAACTGAAGGAGCTCGGTCACATTTTCAATTATAGATTCAACCCTATTTGCATCAAATTAGGAACGGCCTATACCCTACACATTTGGTTCGCGCGGTTGTTAATAACAGATTCTGTACAGGCAGCGAGACCACAGGTTTTTAAAAAGAAATATTTACCCACTTTCGGGACTGTTGCGTCACATTACCACTGTTGAAAAAGTTGCCGCCTGATGGGATATTTCTTTCCAAGACCACCCAACTGGCGACGCACGGAGCTGAACCGATTTCTGGAACATTTTTGGTGCAAATGTTTGGACGACGACTGCGATTAGCGCGCGATTGTCATCCATCATGCGTGCGGGTGAAGGTTAAAGAAATGAGCCTGTCACTTTTTCCCAGCGTGGGTTGAATTCGACAATTAATGTTATTGTGCTGCAGGAGTAAAACTGTAGGTAGGTACTTACTGATTTATAGACGGTGCTCTCGACATGAGATTTGGAAGGTTTTTGAGCCAGTAAGTCAATATAAACGATCACAATTTTACTACTGACCAGATCAGAAGACCTCTCTATTGTGACATCATAAAATATTTACATCAGATTTCTTAGTACAAGCTCCCTTCTTGTGTAAAACCCGAGTATCACTATGGAGTTATTTTAGCAGATATTTTCAGGACACTTTTTAATTACACATGAGAAACAAATAGTCAAATGGTGGCTGTATCTGTCTTCTTTCTCCGGATTGCATTTTGAATTTTTGTGCCATTGATAAACGAAAACTTCACTAAATCTTGATTTACGATTAAAGCAGATATGAGGGAGTAGGAGGGTGATGGGCGAAGAGAACGCCGCGCGTGCGGCAGTAGTGCAAAGAAGCACCCGTCGTCAAAACGTGGAAAATCACCGACAGCGGAAGAAGCAGTGAATTCGAATTTTCGAGGAGAAAAAGCGCCGCCTTGAGGAGGAGGAGCTCGAAGAGCTGGATCAGCAGCATCATTCCCAGGAAACACGAAAGTGAATTTGACAGTTGTTTTCATGAGCTGTTTTTCTGTCCTGAAATCGTACTGTAATTTCAAATGAAAATACAGAACAAAATCGTCCCGACCACAGGAGAAAAGATTAAGTGTGTACAAAATGTTGTCCCGAATCATATTTCGCCACCTAACGCAACAAGCAAACAGATTCGTGGGAATTCATTAAGCAGGCTTCATGGAGGGGCGGCCCACGACGGACCAGATCTTCACACTAAGGCAAATCCTCCAAAAATGCCGTGAACCCCAAGTCCCTACGCACCATCTATTCATCGACTTTGAAGCCGCATACGACACGATCAACCGTGACGAGCTATGGAAAATCATGGACGAGAACGGCTTTTCCGGGAAGCTGACCAGACTGATAAAGGCGACGATGGCTGGAACGCTGTGCTGTGTGCGGATTTCGGGTGAATTGTCGAATCATGTAGGGGGCTTCGACATGGTCTGTCCTGTATGATGTTCAACGTGGCGCTAGAAGGTGTTATTCGACGAGCGGTGGGCGAAATGCGGGGCAAAATTTTCAACAGATTCAGTCAACTTATCTGCTTTGCCGATGACATTGATATAGTCGGCAGATCATCTGCGGCGGTGGAGGAGATCTACCGCAAACTGAAACGCGAAGCAGGAAGGATTGGGTTGATGATTAATACGCCCAAGACGAAGTACATGCTGGCCTGCGGATCCGAGACCGACCGAACCCGCTTGTCCAGTAATAATAAGATCACGATCGATGGCAACGAGCCGAAGACTTTGTCTATCTAGGTTCACTGGTGACCGCAGACAATGACACCAGCCGTGAGATCCGGAGGCGGATTATCAGCGGAAATCGTGCCTACTGCGGACTCCACAAGTTACTGCGGTTGAAAAGAGACACCTTGCTCGAAGTGTAACCTGTACATAACGTTGATTAGACCGGTTGTTCTCTATAGGTACGAGACATGGATATTGCTCGAGGGAGACCTGCGTACACCAAATACGAGATATCTCGGTTTTTTTTGCTCATGTCGAGTGAGATGTACTTAGAAGAATAACTCAAATGGTATTAATTTTTCAATGAAACTATATTTTACAAAATTTAAAACAACACTTTCGGTAACTCAAAGATAAAAAATCATTGAATTTTATGCAAAGGTTTTTGAGATATAGAATGCCGAATTTGGTTGTTTTTCGGTTTAGATATTTTCGCGGTCCTCAATGTTCTAACACTAATTTCATCAAACATTTAAACAGGTATATCGCAGGAACAAATAAGCATATAGCTAAAAAAGTGGAGGCGAGATATATCCATAATGACAAGATTCCAACGATTTAATTTCTCTACAAAAAGCTATATAACCGATTTTAAGTAATTTGAGTTAATGAAGAATAAAATCCCCTACTGAGAATTGAACTCCAGTCCTCCGAGTTCGCTGTCCGACACCTTACCATCTCTTCAGTTGTTATGTGCCACGCTATATCTCTATTGGTGAGATATTTTTTACGAAGGAAGAAATGAAGAGGCTGGATAGAGTGTCAATTGAAGGAGCGCCTATTTTTCGCATATAAGTTCTCTTTTAGATAGCTTTAATCGCAATACCAACATTCATGGTTTGTCGTCTCCTCCCAAACAACAAAGAGCCGAGAGATAACAACACGGATTCCGAGTGCAATCCTTTTTTGCTTATCGTGCTCCCCTCGTTATTCGAGTTAACACGATTGGGGCTTTCGATATAGCTCAGTTGGCAAGTCTGTTGTCTCCTGAGCCGATGTCCGCGAGTTCGAGCCCAAGAGTAAACATCGAACACAGTTGTACCGGATAAGTTTTTCAATAACGATCCGCCAACTGTAACGTTGATAAAGTCGCGAATGCCATAAAGATGGTAAAACGACTATAATCTAAACAAAAAAAAAAAGAGTTAACACGAGCTGTAAGCGACTCGGACGGCAAGCAGGGTTGCCTGCATTTGTTTTTTCAAAAATCAAGGACTGGTGAATGAAAATCAACATACCTCAAAATAACGAAAATGTTGCTTTAAGTGATGACCTTTTTTTTAGCTCGTCGATTCACATTTTCACTTCAGCAATGGTATCTAATGCAGTTCCTTTCTACCCATTTTCCATTACATTCGTATAAATCGTGAAAACTCAGGCTTATTTTCAAAAATCAGGGAAATCCAATGGCTTATCAGGTTGTCAGGCTGAGCCTCGAAAATTCAGGCAAATCCTGAAAAATCAGGAACATTGACATCTCTTTCGGCTCTACCATCTGAAGAAGAGAAAGAGAATTTTGGAGAAGAGCACCCTAGTGTGAACGGAGAAAAAATTTATTAAGATTCTCATCGTAAATACGAAAAATAAAAATAAAAAATCCGCTGTCAGCGTTGCCTCATTCGAATCTTTACTCTTATCGCTGAAAAAATTCTACAGGCAAAAAATCTGCACCGAAATATGCACCAACTACAAAAAAGATCATCACTGGAAGACATTAATATCTTTCTAATTAGAAAAATGTTTGACTGTTTATACCACTTCTGTTCTTTCAACTTTTCGATAATCAAAATTGAATGATTACCTAAAAGATGTGTTAGAATCCGGAAGCTGTGTTGTTATTTATTTTTCATAATTGACGCCTTTCATATGAATCTGAATTCTGTGTTTTTCTTGTTGAAATGTACAATCGACATTGTTTTTATTTTCTAAATATTTCAAAACGCTTTTTTGTGGTCTATATTTTAAAAATGAAATCTATCCAAATTTTAACCAAATCCTTAAAATCTGTCTTCTGTGCGGACAGAATTTGTACCAAAAAATAATGAAAAAATCGGCAAATTTAAGATAAATCTGTACTTTTGGCTATCATGCCCACTGCTGTTTGCTGCTCTCTTTTTTTTTTCTTGCAAAAATAACTCTCAAATGTGGCGGCCGGAGTAGAGGAGCCAGGCGGTTTCGTAAAAAAAATCAGGTCACCGCAAGGACACCGCGATTGCATAAATGAAGGCGAAATAACGCCTTCATTTATGCAACAAAACAGATCAACTTCTTGGCTGGCTTGCAGTTTACAAACCGCTATATCTCTCTTGTTTCTTAAACAATTTTTACAAAATTCATAGTTTTGGAAACCTCATAACTCAAATCTTTTGATTGCTTTGATTCAGTTAAATCATTCAACCAAGTAGGCTCACAACACAACAGACCTTATTGTCCGCATACCACTTCAGCGCGTCCTTGGACTAGTGGCATGAGGCCAAACCAAAATTCCCTTAAAAAGGTTTCATAGCTTAATCAGCTCTCGTTTCTGTCTAAAGAGAATGCTAGTCCGCCTAAAATTTAAGTTCTTAAAGCTACTTTCAAGTTTGTTTAGGTGGCTGTAGAGAATGCTATTCAGCTTCTAAGAGAATGTCAAAAAATTTCTACGTACATACTGAAAAAAAATCTGGTTGACAGATTGCTCTGACAACCAGTTGACAGATTGCTATGTTGCCGGTCTATCATGGTCTATCTCATAAATTTTAATTATATTGTTTTGATTACAAAAGCTACTTACGCCTAGAGAATTGAACTGCTGCACTCTAGGTTGCAATGAAACTCACCGGCCTTTCGACCAATCACGCAATGGTTCATTGCCACTGTAATAATTAGTTTGTAAACTTAATGTCATTTGAGATAATTGAATGGGTTGGTCGATATGTTGTACCTTATTTCGTTTAAAGAACTTTCATTAATTTAATAAACGATAACAAAAATTCTCATCATCAAAGATTTATTCGAATATCTTAACATTGAGAAGAAAAATTTGAAAAATTCTTGAATTCCATTTGTGAATATCAGTGCTGATATAAACAAAACAAATACCATGACAAGAAATTGACAGACATTTTTGACATGTCGTTTAGAATTCCCGCTTAGGTTCTTTAAAACACCTAGAAGTACCTTAACGGTGCGATAGAAAGTGTAAAGCGAACGTTATGGACCTTCTTGAAAGTTATCGATAAGTTAACCTTCACAAAGGGCGATGAAAGTTCCTGAGTAACTTTTACGTGACAAGAGTTACCTGAAGCTACCGTGAGTTCCATCTTTAAGAAAAAATGCGACTTTTGGTTGCTTGGATTGTTTGGACGTTGTGGGCCTTCAGGAGAGGAAGCCGCCGCTTCTGGAGGCACTCTTTCATGTACACCTGTCCGTTCATCGTGTCCTTGGTCACTCCGCTTCCCGCATACGCAGATGGCTTGTCAAACCAGAAATTTATTCGCGAATTTTGACATCTTCTGAGTGCGGACATGCTAAGGAACGCTGAAATTATCATTGGTCGTGAAAAACAGTTTGAAGTCGGCCTTCACACATGTTTCGTCGTCCATGATGCAGTATTAAAAATTCGTCAGCATGTTGAAGTACAACTTCCTAGCACGGGTTTTGGCGGACTTGATCTTCTCAACGTTCGAATCCCAGCCTTAGTTTTGGCCTTCTGGACAAAACTTCGGCTAAGGTGCAGCTTCTTAGCCACATCCCGAACGGAGGCTTTCGGTTGAAGGCCCTAACTACGCGGTTGTGATTTTTGGTGTTGTACGTAATACTTCTTCCTTCACTTCTAGGTTTCCGATCGGTTATCAATCCTTCCTAGAACCACTTAATCACTCGCGACACCGTGGAATTCGCAATTCCCAACGTTTTTGCGATGGAACGAGAGCTCATTGTTCTCGTGATGAATGTGCAACATTTTATTACGAACGAGCTGTTTTTTCGACTCCATTTCCGCGAGTCTTGATCACAGGACTTCAAAGCTTGTAGGACATAAACAATGCACTATGAACTAAATCCACACAAATTTTCATTAAATTCTACCAAACGCACAATGGGGAAAAAAGTGTACAAACCGCGAAGAAATTCAATATCTTTCGTGCTACATGACCAAAATCTATGGAAATATACTTTCCTTTTGTGAAAATTTTCGAAGAATCGATTGGACATAGTTTCAAACTCCGTACAAGCTTACGAAAGGAGATATAGTGCCTTTTTAACCCCTAATTCCCCTATATTTTGTAAACATTCCAGAAAAACACTGATTCGAACCAGAGAATTTTGAACGAAAACAGACCTATCGTGTGTAATTTTTTCTGAGGAATCGAATGAAGGCTGTTCTGGCCACCGCACGCTTCAGAAAATGGAGTTATGGCTGTTTTTACCCTCAATTCCCCTATATTTTTTGATTATTTCAGGAAATAGCAAATTCGAACTTGAAAATTTTGAACCAAATGGGTAGTATCTTGTGTGATTTTTTGCGAGAAATCGAATGAATGCTGTTTGAGCCCCCGCACGCTTTGGAAAATGGAGTTATGGCTGTTTTACCCTAAATTCCCCTCAATTTTTCAAATTGTTAAGAAAAAGCATGTTCGGACTTTAAAATTTTGAATCTTTTGGGACGTATCTTGTGTATTTTTTTTTGCGAGGAATCCAATAAAGGCTGTTTGAGCCACCGCACGCTTCGGAAAATGAAGTTATGGCTGTTTTTACCCTCAATTCCCCTACATTTTTCAATAATTTAAGAAAAAAGCATGTTCGGACTTGAAAAATTTGAACCAAATGGAATGAATCCTATGTGATTTTTTCCGAGGAATCCAACGAAGCCTATTTGAGCCACCGCACGGAAAAGGAACAGGAGTTATGGCTGTTTTACCCTCAATTGCCCAACATTTTTGAAATAGCTCAAAAAAAGCATGTTGAGACCAGATAATTATGAACCAAAAGTAAAGTATTTTGTGGAGTGGAGGAATCGAATGAAAGCTGTTTGAGCCGCCGCACGCTTCGGAAAATGAAGTTATGGCTGTTTTACTTTCAATTCCCCTACATTTTTCAAATTGTTAAGAAGACGCATGTTCGGACTTGAAAATTTTGAATCTTTTGAGACGTATCTTGTGTGAATTTTTCCGAGGAATCCAATGGAGCCTGTTTAAGCCACCGCACGCTTTGGAAAATGGAGTTATGGCTGTTTTTACCCTCAATTCCCCTACAGTTTGCAATGGTTTAAGAAAAAATCATGTTCGGACTTGAAAATTTTGAACCAAATGGGTTGTATCTTATGTAATTTTTTCCAAGGAATCCAACGAAGCCTATTTGAGCCACACCGCACGGATTGGAAACAGAAGTTATGGCTGTTTTACCCTCAATTTACCTACATTTTTCAAATAGCTCAGAAAAAGCATGTTCGGACTCGAAAATTTTGAACCAAATGGAACGTATCATGTGTGATTTTTTTCGGGGAATGCAACGAAGCCTGTTTGACACACCGCACACATCGGAAACAGGAATTATGGCTGTTTTACCCTCAATTCCCTTTCATTTTTTAAAAAAGTTCAGAAAAACCATGATCGGACTTGAAAATTTTGAACTAAACGAGACTTATCTTATGCAATTTTTTCCGAGGAATCCAATGAAGCCTGTTTGAGCCACTGCACGCTTTGAAATAGTGAGTTATGGCTGTTTTTACCCTCGATTTCCCTACATTTTTCAACGATTTCGCAGCCATAACTCCAAATAGGCTTCGTTGGATTCCTCGGAAAAAATCACATAGGATACGTTCCATTTGGTTCAAATTTTTCAAGTCCGAACATGCTTTTTTCTTAAATTATTGAAAAATGTAGGGGAATTGAGGGTAAAAACAGCCATAACTTCATTTTCCGAAGCGTGCGGTGGCTCAAACAGCCTTTATTGGATTCCTCGGAAAAAAATACACAAGATACGTCCCAAAAGATTCAAAATTTTCAAGTCCGAATATGCTTTTTCTTAACAATTTGAAAAATTGAGGGGAATTTAGGGTAAAACAGCCATAACTCCATTTTCCAAAGCGTGCGGGGGCTCAAACAGCATTCATTCGATTTCTCGGAAAAAATCACTTAAAATACAACCCATTTGGTTCAAAATTTTCAAGTTCGAATTTGCTTTTTTCTGAAATAATTGAAAAATATAGGGGAGTTGAGGGTAAAAACAGCCATAACTCCATTTTCTGAAGCGTGCGGAGGCCAGAACAGCCTTCATTCGATTCCTCAGAAAAAATTACACACGATAGGTCTGTTTTCGTTCAAAATTCTCTGGTTCGAATCAGTGTTTTTCTGGAATGTTTACAAAATATAGGGGAATTAGGGGTTAAAAAGGCACTATATCTCCTTTCGTAAGCTTGTGCGGCGTTTGAAACTATGTCCAATCGATTCTCCGGAAATTTTCACAAAAGGAAAGTATACTTCCATAGATTTGGGTCATGTAGCACGAAAGATATTGAATTTCTTCGCGGTTTGTACACTTTTTTCCCCATTGTGCAACGGTTAAAAGTTAGAGCAATTTCATAGTGTGGCGATTTCATCGTGGACAACCCTTATGTAGAAAAATCGCGTCGTATTTGGTCCACAATGTGTTAGGTATCATCTTGAGGCAGAGTTTTTTAATGTTCGATTTTTTTTACTATAAATCTGATTTTGACTGTAATTTGAATACTGAATTGAAATATTGAATCTTCCCCTTGACCCTTGAGTGAGTTCATAAACTTAAAATGGCTTACGAGTTATGCAATACGGGCAGTAATGTGAAGGTCGTCACAAGTTGAATTTTATGAGTTAAACACAACTTTATATTCCCTTTACACCATAATTAACAAAACCGTGATCAATAACAGGGCATCGGTTGAGTCGGGATCGCATTCCATCCGTAACATAACGATGGCATAACTCATAAACGGTTATTCAATTAAGAGGGAAAGAATTGAGTCAGTAGTGCACATAAACACTCCAATATAATAGGTAAAGGCTCCCATTGCGAGATCCGACACGATTGGAGTTTTAAACGTCTAGCTTAAGCCATGATCGGGAATCATACAAACATACATATACTATCATGCGACATGTAAATGTTAATTATGGCGCCGCGCCAATTTGAATTGGAGAAAAAATAAAAGCCAAAGTTGTGACTGCGAGCTCATTTTTCCGTCACGCTTGCGCAGATTTTTCGGGCTTGGCGACATTGATCGCGTGAATTGAGTGTTGCGGTTTTTTTTCCTCTACCAGGCAGGCAGGCTACCGGCTTTGAAATTGAAGTAAAATTGTAGGTAGGACTGTAATTCGTTTGAGTAGGTGTACGGCAATAATTGTGGCGCACGAGGTGGAGCCCTATCTAGTTGGAGAGTAAGTGTACCTGTTTGTCAATGAAATGATGGGTAGCCCAATATACTGCAACAGAAATAAAACGACGCTAATCTGTTACGCCATCTCCTGGCACGATCTTGTGTTGTGCAAGATTGTGTTCTAAGGTTCGTGAAACAACGTAATCGTAATGGGGGAAGTTGCGTTTTAAGAAACCGAACCATACGCAATACGTCTCTGGTTGAACGCAAACACAAAAATAAGAAGTCAATCACCCTTATTCTTGTTTACGGCGTATATGAGTTTTGATCGAACGAATACTTTCGAACGAATTCGAAAAGGTTATTCTTGTTTTCGTTCGAACGCGATACGTTCGAAGTTGGTGTTACCCGATCGAGTTAGAAATTTCGAAGCCCGGGTGACGTTTCTCGCCAGCCAATTGAAAGTAAACAGAAGTCATGCTTTTGTGATTTGTGAAATTTTGTCGTAGCAAACGACCCGGTGACGAAGGAAAAAGGACAATTTTCAACTCAACGGACCTGATCGCCAAAAAAAACCATCAACAGCACGGGAAACCAGCAGGGAATATTTTGGGTATTGGTAAGATGAGAAACGAGTCGAAGCCGATTGATAAATACCAGCCGGTTGTGGAAAATCACAATATTGACGACATGTTACGATTATGCGGAAATAAAAATTTATCTTAATCTAGAATATTTCGTCATTTGGATGTAAAAAAAAATCGAAAAATGTATCCCGAAAAAAAAAACAAAATTCAAACCTTCTACCTTAAATTAAAATAAAACATTCTCGCGACAATTGGCTCAAATCTGGATTGGAATTTCACTCTGATTAGTTTCGAGCTTCCTTTATTTTTCCTCCGAATTCCTGTTAATTTCACACAAAATATGTTCGCAACATTTAAAAGTTTTTCATTCAAACGCTCGCTATTCGCAGCATTTGACTCGCGTTTGTCAGGCGGTAGTAAAAATACTTTCGATCGAAAACGAGAATCCAACAATTCGTTCGAACGAACGATGTTCGAAAGATCGAACTGTTCTAACACGTTCGAACGAAAACAAGAATGCGAATTGGGGAAACTTTCGAACGAATGTCGTTCGATCGAAAACGAGAATAAGGGTGAATGTTCACTTTTTTTCAAATTAATTAATCTGACTGTTCATTTAACAATTAATTTTACTTTCGACTTTTTCTGTACATTTCTTTCCTTATTCTGGCGGAACTTTCAAAAGAAAGATTAATTGCTAACTATTATGACACAATCCCGCACTGTCAGTTACATTAGGAAAGTCTGTGCTGTTCAGGCGCTGCAATTCTTTTAAAACGATCTCCGGTTTCAATTCCGGGGTCCATTCGAGCCACTCGGAACGTATAGTCTGGCTGGACTTTTGTTTCCGCATGGCAGCTTGAAAGGAGAGCATAAAAAAATTCAATAAACTAAAATATGGCTATCTATTACGCCTGGGTCGTATGGGCTTTCTGAGATAGGAAGTAGGGTGCTTGCGCCTATCTGGGTTTTAAAGTGGTTTAAAACTGCCTCCATCCTATGGGTAATCACGAGACTGTGAAAAGAGTCGTTACCCTAGAGAATTCAAATAAACGTACTGTTGTTCAAGGCGAATAATAGAATTGGAGCATACTGTTCGCGTATCGCAGATGTTGTTTATTAGACGTTTATTTATGAATGGTTGAGTTGGTTGAAAATCCGAAAAAAAGTTGGATATTCCACATAAATCAACTACCTGATAAAAAAAAAACTATATATTTCTGATGATATAATATATCTAATTTTATGCACTATCGAAATATTTTTTAAGGTTAAGACACATGGATTTTTTTTTTATGGAAACCATCTTGCGAAGGTCTAGCTCAGTAGTAAATACATTTTCCGGAACAATTGACCAGTGAAAGGGCTTATCTTGTTTAATGTGAAAAAAAGCATAAGTCCAGTAACACCTTTCAGTCGGCGGATTATATTGAGTTTACCTTGCAATAATGCGAACCCTGAAGCATGGGTGTGCGAAAGATTTGGTCGTGGTTTTGCTGAATTTCTCATCCAAATTATTGTTTACAGCAATCTTTTTTATTAATTTTTTTTCATGATTTTAAGTCAAACAAATATTCTACTCAAATATCACAACTTATGTTTGTACGTTTTCTCATAAATCTTGTTCACAATTTTATTATTCTTTTTCAATAAGGCTGGAACAAATATCAATTCTACTTTTGTCACCCTCTCTTCGAAATTTTCAAAAACCCGAAGAGGGAAATAAATAAAGTTTGAAGTATTTTATGTAAATTTCGAAAAAAAAATTCAAGTATCCGAAAGTTAACAAGACCAATAAACAAATTTTTGAAAGATAAGAATTTCGATAACAAAAGAACTTGATTTGCAGCTTTTGTGCAATGATATAGTATGCAATATTGTTGCATACAAGATTTCGTGCAATTTATTCCTATTTATTGGTTTTTTGCATTATTTTTTATTGTCCCCCTACCTGGAATATCTTGACCTGTCGCACAGGGCGGATTATTAAAGAAAATCCTAAAGTCTCAAGCCGTGATTTGGCTTAAAAGATCGGCATGTCGCAGAGCTACTTCCAGAACGCAAAGAAGTGAGCTGGACTACATACATACAAGGTACAGAACTTCCCAAACCGCGATAAGCGGCAACAATCGGTGGCTAAAACTAGGGCACGGATTCTCTACGAGAAGATGCTGACAAAATATAGCTGATGTGTCTTGGATGACGAAAAGTATATAAAAGCCGATTTTAAACTTATTCCGGGTTGAAGTTTTTCAGGCAGTCCATCTGCTCTTGCGGACTGAGGAGTAAGCCTTCCATAACAAAGGGCACAGTAAATAGCTATTTTGGCCAGATATGGCATCATGCCACTATTCGAAAATTGTCCTGGAGTGGTATGAGGCCAATTCTGTCTATTTTGTTCAAAAGCACATGAATCCGCTAATCTGTCCGGAGCTGCGCCCGGTGGAGCAGTATTGGGCAATAATGAAGCGGGAAGTTAGGAAGAGGAAAAAACAGTCAAAGACGAGAAGGATAATGTTTCTGATCAAATGCGGGAAGACGTTACATGAATCTTTCAATCAAAATTGCTGAAAAAATTAACATAATTTTTATATTCTATTCATTTCTCTTGGAAAAATGGTAAAACGTTCTATTTGGACTAGTTTTCTACAATGGTTCAATGCACTATTTTTTTAAAATTTCAATCCATTTCGGAATTTTTCTCCAAAATATTTAAACTTTTGCACTTTTGATACGTTTTTAATTCCTACATTAATATGTGTTTGAGTGAAAACTCACCGCTCAATAGTGGTAGTATAGGGATAGAGATTGACACTAGCCGATGGGAATTTAGACCACCGAAAGAGATATAAAAGAGCTTTCGGGAGATATAAGCTTTGTTCAGGAGAGCGTAAAAACACTCAGGTTAAAAGTTATGCTTATATTCTCTCTCGTTTAGTTTACCACTACAAACAATGTTGATATTGGTGTAGGATGAAAAGATAGATTTTCATTATTATTCTGTTCTCCCGTTCGCAACACTGTAGCTAATTTCGGTCCCAAAGTGTTTCGGTGCCAAATCAATATGATTTGGAGCAGTGGTTTTCAAACTTTTTTTTCACTCTTATTTTATTTTTTTTTATTTACATAGTATTCCGTCTCACGACATAACTTGACGAACATAATTCCTAAAATTCACTCGGTTCATAGCAACCGTTCTCCAATTTCTCGGGCACCCCACGTTCGCCAGATCACGCTCCACTTGGTCTAACCACCTCGCTCGTTGCGCCCCCGCTCGTCTTGTTCCTACCGGATTCGTAGCGAACACCTGTTTTGCAGGACAGTCGTCCGGCATTCTCGCAACATGTCCAACATGAATACTCCGAGTGTACACAGGTCCTCCTCGAGCAATATCCATGTCTCGTGCCCGTAGAGAACAACCGGTCTAATGAGCGTCATATACAGGTTACACTTCGTGCGAGGGCTAAGTCTTCTCGACCGCAGTTGCTTGTGGAGTCCATAGTAGGCACGACTTCCGCTGATAATCCGCCTCCGAATCTCACGGCTGGTGTCATTGTCTGCGATCACCAGTGAGCCGAGATAGACAAAGTCTTCGACTATCTCCAGCTCGTCGCCGTCGATCGTGACCTTGTTATTACTGGACAAGCGGGTTCGGTCGGTCTCGGATCCGCAGGCCAGCATGTACTTCGTCTTGGACGTATTAATCATCAACCCAATCCTTCCTGCTTCGCGTTTCAGTTTGCGGTAGATCTCCTCCACCGCCGCAGATGATCTGCCGACTATATCAATGTCATCGGCAAAGCAGATAAGTTGACTGGATCTGTTGAAAATCGTGCCCCGCATTTCGCCCACCGCTCGTCGAATAGCACCTTCTAGCGCCACGTTGAACATCATGCAGGATAGACCATCACCTTGTCGAAGCCCCCTGCGCGATTCGAATGAACTCGACAATTCACCCGAAATCCGCACACAGCACTGCGTTCCATCCATCGTCCCCTTGATCAGTCTGATCAGCTTCCCGGAAAAGCCGTTCTCGTCCATGATTTTCCATAGCTCGTTACGGTCGATCGTGTCGTATGCGGCTTTGAAGTCGATGAATAGATGATGCGTAGGGACTTGGTGTTCACGGCATTTTTGGAAGATTTGCCGCAATGTGAATATCTGGTCCGTCGTAGACCGTCCCTCCATGAAGCCGGCCTGATGACTTCCCACGAATCTGTTTGCTTGTGGCGTTAGGCGGCGGAGTAGGATTCGGGACAACACTTTGTAGGCGGCATTGAGGACAGTGATCGCTCGGTAGTTCTCACAGTCCAATTTGTCGCCCTTCTTGTAGATGGGGCATATTACCCCCTCCTTCCACTCCTCCGGTAGCTGTTCTATGTCCCAGATCCGGATTATCAACCGATGTAGGCAATCGGCCAACCTGTCCGGGCCCATTTTGATGAGTTCAGCTGCGATGCCATCCTTCCCAGCCGACTTGTTTCTATTCAGCTGGCGAATGGCTTCCTTAACTTCACTCATCGTTGGGAGTGGCTCCTCTTCGTCGTTGGCTACGCCGGCGATGTACCTTCCCCCACCGTCTTGATCTCCTGCATGTGCGCCGTTCAGGTGTTCATCGAAGTGCTGCTTCCACCTTTTGATCACCTCACGATTGTCCGTCAGGATACCCCCGTCCTTATCCCGGCACATTTCGGCTTGCGGCACAAAGCCTTTGCGGGATGCGTTGAGTTTCTGATAGAACTTTCGTGTTTCTTGGGAACGATGCAGCTGCTCCAGCTCCTGGAGCTCCTCCTCCTCCAGGCGGCGCTTTTTCTCCTGGAAAAGTCGAACTCGCTGCCTCTTCCGCTGTCGGTGATTTTCCACATTTCGACGGGTGCCTCTTTGCACTACTGCCGCCCGCGCGGCATTTTCTTCGTCCATCACCCTCCTACACTCCTCGTCGAACCAGTCGTTCCGTCGAGATCGCTCCACATAACCGATTACGTTCTCCGCCGCACTGTTGATGGCTGTTTTGATGGTATCCCAACAGTCCTCGAGAGGGGCTTCGTCAAGCTCGCCCTCTGCCGGCAGCGCTGCTTCGACCGATTGCGCGTAGTCTGCCACGACCTCAGGTTGCTTCAGTCGCGCGATGTTTAACCGAGGCGGGCGCCGGTTTCGCTTGTTGTTCACTACGGAGAGTTTTGGGCGCATCTTCCCCATCACCAGATAATGGTCCGACTCGATGTTGGCGCCCCGACAGGATCTGACGTCGATGATGTCCGAAAAGTGCCGGCTGTCGATCAAAACGTGGTCGATTTGTGATTGCGTTTGGTACGGTGATCTCCAGGTGTACTTGTGTGGGAGGCGGTGCTGAAAAAAGGTACTACGTACGGCCATTCGTTTGGAGGCGGCGAAATCAATAAGTCTGAGGCCGTTTTCGTTGGTCAGCTGGTGCGCGCTGAACCTTCCAATTGTCGGTTTAAATTCCTCCTCCTGGCCGACCTGAGCATTGAAATCCCCGATGACGATCTTGATATCATGTTTTGGGCAACGGTCGTATTCACGCTCCAGCTGCGCGTAAAATTCGTCTTTGTCGTCACCGGTACTTCCGAGGTGAGGGCTGTGCACGTTGATGATGCTGATGTTGAAGAACCGGCCCTTGATTCTCAACCGGCACATTCGTGAGTTGATCGGCCACCACCCGATCACGCGCTTTTGCATCTTTCCCATCACTATAAAAGCTGTTCCAAGCTCGTGTGTGTTGCCGCAGCTCTGGTAGATGGCACGACCATCTGGATACGTTCGTACCGTGGAGCCCTTCCAGCATACCTCCTGCAACGCTACGATGTCGAATTTGCGGCTCTTCAATTCGTTGGAGAGCACGTGGGTACTGCCCACAAAATTTAGAGATCGGCAGTTCCATGTTCCAAGTTTCCAATCGCTAGTCCCTTTTCGTCGCGTGGGTCTTTGCCGATTTCCATCCGAAATTTGTTGTTCGTTATTCGTTGCTTATGTTTTTTTAGTAGTCACAGGCTCGCAAGGCCCGCAGCTAACCCCACTATCTCGCAGGAGGACCGTCGTGATGTTGCTGTTTTGGGTCCCGAACACCACCAGGACGCTGTTGCACTCCGTACGCCGCCCCTAACATGGAGAACAGACGCGTACGAAGCCCCCTAACTCATTCTGCATGCGACCAAAGCATCCACCGGGGTTGGGTACCCGATCTCCGCTAAGGTTGCTCGCACCCCAGCTAGTACCACGGGGAGGTAGAGAATCGGAGTTGCAGACAAGAGGTGATATGACCACTACCCGAGGGTTGGGTGTATGGGGTCTCGAGTTGCACATTGTCTACTTCACTAGCCAAACTCTTTTTTCACTCACAGTCTCTTTTGCTAAATTTTCGAGCCTACCGCCTGCCTAAGTAAATTTTTCAAATTATTTTTAAAACAATGCTGATTGTGATTGCTGAAAAACCATTAGTTTTTGGCATTTTATTGTAGTAAGGCGAAACTTAAAATTCGTTCAAATTTATTTTGCTTCATGCCTTAAGCATTCTTGGTGCTTATGTTTCAATCAATGTTCCGAAAATCAATCAAAATAAACACTCAGAATGCGTTTCCTGTTGGATACATTCTGATTGTATAATGGTATAGCGCCTCTCGCAACTGCTTCGCCCGACTGGTATGCAATCTCGATCAGCGCTCTACTCAGCAATGCCAACCGAGTCCCATCATTCAGAATCATCGGGTTTGCAAACATCGCATATCGGAGATGAGTGAGATACCAACTGATCCATTCTGAATGTCACTCACTCAGTATCTACCTGGCTGATTAGTAATTGAAAAGACGTCGGAAGTGACCATCTTTCCATCACAACACAACTAATCAAATGAATTGATTAATTGGCTATGTTTAAAATCAAACAGCATTTGCTAATGATCGGTTACATGTATCACTCGCTCACTGCCTGAACCACCTGATCCTGGCCCAACATGATTCGCCGTATGCATCCCTCAATGGCGAGATTCCAATTTGATGATGGTGCTGCACTGTTTTGACAGCAAGCATCGTGCGAGATGATCTGTATTTTAGCGATGAATAGAACGAACGATGATCGGATGGGTCCAGTAGCAATCGATAACAAAACCGGATCGCTGTACGTTCAGTTGCGAAGCGCAATCAGGAACGTTTATTGAAAATGAGTGATTTTCGGAACACTGGTTTCAATAACTGTTTTTGAAAGATTTTGACATCCTGAATTCGAATCATTTGTCTGATTTTGTCTATCAGCTCTTGTTTTAGTGATATGGTGTGAAGGAAACTTGAAATTGACCAATTTTGAGTGAAATCGATCATTGATAACTGATGAATCAAAAAAACTATCAAAAAATTTATTTACCTCAATTCAATCCATCGTTTTAGTTTTTATCTAGATATTTTTGTTCAGAGATACATCGCTTTAAAAAAAATACATTTTGCAAAACTTTTAAAGATACCATTACTACTATTTCGCACCCCACTGAAGAATGTCATTGAGTATTTGATATTGAAGGTATTAACTCATTCAAGAACTTTGTTGCAGACTGCAAAGCGACTGGACTTATGGTTTAAGAAATATCTAAGATCTATTTTGAATTGGGAAAAATTTACAAAAAGAATAACTTTTTTCTCAAAATTACTCGCAATCTTCAGGTAAGTTGATCATAGAATTACAACCTTCAATTTACAAAATTTTGTAATATTCAACGCCCCAAAATAAACCTTAATCAGTTCTTAAGTTCTTTGCACTTCTGAAAAATTTAAATTTTGTTGCCTTGTGAATCTTTGCAGACAAAAGAAATCGTAAAAATCTAAATTCTAATTTAGATGCCAGATTTCGAAATTACCTAAGACTGGCTTGTATTAGGCAAAAACAAGCGTTAAAAGGTTTTTGTGTTTCTTTAGGGCCCTTTAACAACTGTGAAAATTTTGGTGGCTCTGGGATTTGACGTGAGCTGATGCAAAAATGTAGAAGAATGTGAACTTCTTAATGCCATATTTTTTAAGCAATAGAACACTCTCAATTTTTTAAGAAAAAGTTTTCCAAAATATATGTTATGAGTTCCCTTGACCCCTCGAGTCCAAAAAGATATATTTTACTTCTGAATGGATGATGATCATTGCTAAGCACGAAATTATTAATAATTATCCAAGGACTTATACTGATGCAATAATTTCCTGATAAAAAGGACCTGGTCCTGATTGTAGCTTAAAAATTGAAAATTGCGCCTTAAAGTAAGCAAGGAATATAGAGTAGTAGACAAACTTTCAAGAATTCTCTTTGTCTGACACTTATAATTTGTGAAATAAAATGTAATATGGCCAAAAACAGTCAATGAAACTTTTATCTTTAGATTTTGCATGATTTTTGTCAAAGCTTGGGGCACCCCGATTAAAGGTTCAAGTCTCCTTCAATAAAGGGTAAAGTCTCCTTAAACTTTCAAAATATCACTTTAGTCCCACGAAAACGCTTCTAGTTCATCTACGGGTTCATGTATCTATCTAACTTTTGCAGTATATAAACTTGAAATTACATGCTGTCAGAAAATGCCAAAGACGACAATCTGAAAATAATTTCCAAAAAGTAATGATGAAAATAACAAAAAGAGTTCAAGTATCCCCATTCTCCCCTAGAAACAAAGTTATTTATTTTTCAAGAAGAGACTTTACTAGAAGTTTGTAAAAACCGTACCACTCCAAAAGGTTTTATAAAAAACAAATTACCTAGTAATTAAGTTCTTCACCATCATCAGGAGATTCTGATTGTTTTACTTTGGAATGAAATATATAAAAGGTTGCATTCCTTAAGAATGTAATAAAAATGGGTTCCATTTGTCGAACTCATGGCAGATATCAATCCATTAAACTTTATGGACTAAGATCTTGCTTTTAAAGTTGTGTTCAAAACTGTATGTTATTTAAAAATATTTCAATTGTTGTAATATTTTTCAAGTTTTATTTGCCAAGCTCCATTTTATTATGTGATACGCAATTTAACTTAAAAAATGTGGTTTTCATATTATCAAACCTGGTGAAAATGAGCAAATCAGTCTTAAAAGCATTTTCTTTTATTAATTATAACATTTTTTAAAATAAGTATGACATAAATATAAACGTTGATTAACCCTTTAGATAGCAACCTAGCCTTTAGAAAAAGTTGTGTGTCGACTGTCGAGAAGCTCCTCGATGGCAACTTCCTATTTCTGCTGCGTGGCGAAATTCGTAACTTTTCAGTAAACTTAAAAAATATTCCAAAAAGATTTTATTTTGGGTAAGGGCCGTTCACTAATTACGTAAGCACTATTTTGGAAATTTTCGAGTTGGTAGTGCATATCACTGAAAAAACTGTCTAGAAATTCATTATCTACAGCCCCTCATATTGATTTTTAAAGATTTTTTCTTAATTAAGTCATTCGAAATATTATGGATTCAAATCGTAGTGTCACAACGCGCCTTTTTCCTTTATTTTTCTATAAATTTTTCAATTAAAGCGAAAAGCGACGATCTTTTTTTAATAATGTGATTTATTGTTTTTGGTGACATGTGGGTTTGAATTGGATCTCTATAAGTTTTATAGAACCAACATTTTTTTAATAATTCAAAGGCATGAAAAATGAATAACATAACATCAAAAATAACAAACAAAAAAGTGGTGAGAAACAACAAAACTTTAGTACTATGGTTTTGTATGGCTGTGACGAATTATCAATATAACATTTCTTACGTAAGATTTGTGGAAAACCCCCCTACCCCCCTAGTAAGACATCGTAAGCTCGTGTGAAACCCTAGTGAAAAACATCTAAAATAATGACCTACTGACTCTGACTCAACTTTGCACGTAAGTGAATTCATTTGATTGGGATATGAATTTCTACAGTTTTTTTTTTAAATATTCTCAATCGTAAAACGAAATTTATGTGACTTTTACAGTAGGTAAAACAAATTAATCTACCTAATTATGCTAACAAATATAATGAAATGCTTCATCGAAACATTTTTTTGTATTGACATTCAAAAGCAAGTATTGTGGAAATCTTTAGATTTTTAAAAACATAAGATCGCTTGCAATTCGGATCATTTGGTCATAATGATTAACTTTTGTTTTATTTCAATCAACGTTGTTGTACTCTGAGTCATTTGCTCTATTTTTATCCAACGATGCCTTTGCGGGAAAGCATTGAAAACCTTTAACATTCTTCGATATTTACTGTTGGTTTTAAGATCAGGAACGTTGAATCGGAAAGCAGGGGTTCTACCAACTGAGCTATGCCTCAAATGTCGATTTTTGTTTTAATTTTATTTTCAAGTTCCCACACTTTTATGCCCCAGAATATCTACAAAAAACATACAAATATGCATATCATGGCTTTTTTAAACACATTTCAAAATGTCCCGCTTTTTCGGCTATATCCCGCTTTTTCTCAAAATGTCCTGCTTTTTCAAAAAACCTTCTGGCAAGCTTAGACAATTTGCGCAGGGGATCTTTAGATTTTTCTCAAAAGAAATAATATCTGACAATTGTCATGGTCCGGGTATTTCGTAGGAATAGAATATTTGATAAGCAGATGCACCAAATAAGACAATTAATTTTTTTTAAACGAACACACACAATCTTTAAAAAAAGTACCGTCAAACGGGGCACCATGCAACGGCGGGGTTAGATGCAACATTTGTATACCACAGCTCTGATATAATTTTTAATTTTATATAACGTAATCGAGTTATCTTTTAATGAATATTAAATGATGATGACATAATTTTCCATATTTTAAGTTAGTATTTTAAAGTTTTTCATTCAAAATTTAAAAAATCCATCAACAAATGTACAAATTTTAACATTTTTCAGTGCCGTAAAAAAACTTTACCCAGTCGGATTAGCTTAATGATTTCATTACAAACTTTTTACTGGTTTAATGATCCTATTCCAACACAGTTGGTGTAAACATATTTTTCGAACAATCACCAATTTTTTAATTTAATTTAATTAATATTTTTTAAATTCAGTTACCTGCGTGGGGTAAGATTCAACAAAATGCAAATCAGAGACACCTTGTAAATTTCTTTTCCGTATGTTCGGAAATGATTGTTTTGCATCACGCATTTATCAACATTGAAATTTCATCCAACAACACATTTATTTTTATGATTTCAGCTAGTAGAATTTTTGTAGTATTTTTTCACTCCTGAATGTATGCAATGTCTTTATGTTAAAAAAAGGAAAAAATACCCCTTTTTCTAAATATAGTGAAAATCGCATGTTTTTTGAAAAAATATAAGTGCGATCACAAAGTAAAGCCGCAAATATACTTTGGAAAAAGGCCCTCCCCAATTGCTTACACCAAGCGACGTCAATGGCACGGCACGTGTCCAACGTTCGCCCTCAAAATATTTATGATATCCAAGAAAGTTGTTCAATCTGGCGCGCACGAGCCCAGCCCGGGAAAAAGCCATCGAATTAGGAGCTCCATGACACCACAATATTGTGGAAAATTGCACACCCGAACCGCAATTCATTTCCACCTCTTTATGACCCCGATATATCATTGCATTTGGCGTCTGGGCAACAGGTCTGATTGGACGCTTGAGGTGCCCAAATGCCTCCCCAGAAAGATACTTGCAGATAAATAAATAGCTAGAGAAAGAGTGTGTGTGTATTGCAACGGAACACTCTAGGGCGTTTTATTCCATTTCGAAATGATTTGTTTGTTTGCGGATATAACCATCGGCTACTAACTAACATTGGTCGAGCATTATCTTAAGGCTGGCGATAATCGCTATTTGGCGCGGGATATCTATGGGCTTACATCCTGGAGCGGATTAGGTAATTTTTTCTTGTTGGTTTTTGCTGACTCAGTACCTCAGTTCATTTCTTTACCTTGTTAAAAATTTTATGGGAAGCAACATTAAACGACATAAACACTGGTAAATACGTATACCATTCCATGTCAAATGTTCACAGCAAAAAAATGTTGTTCCCCAAATTTTTCCGGATGACTCGCCATAATCTATATAGAAATCCTCAAAATTTTGAGAATGACCTCATTTTCAAACCATCCCCCTTTTCACGATTATGAAAGTCCTTCTATTGTCGCTGAATACCCAAACCGGAGTTCTCATCAATATCAGCACCGCCGACAAATTCACTAGCGACATTCCATATTGATCCGACATCCCAAATAACAATTTGAGCTTTATTATGGTCAGCAAAACTTCGTTAGGACTGTAGCATTAATTTCATAAAAAGCTAAAGCGCGTTCTATACGTCGCCAGACCTCTAATAAAGCTAAAATCTGATTTAATTAAATTGATTCTTTGACATTCTTTGTTAATTTTAACGGTTTTTTTTTTCAGGCAAACAATAAAGGAAGAAAACAGTCGAGGATGAGGCTTTAATTCAAGTCCGCTTGAAACTTCAATTCACCTAAGAGCCTATATACGTCACTCACAATGTAATAGATACCACACATTATACGATCTGAGCTCGTGCTCGCAATTAGTCAGTGCAAGTACATAGGTAAGTCTGGAACTTTACCCTCAATCTGCATAAAGTTTATTTTCGCATACCGCACCAGGGTATACTCACTTCATTTCAACATACCTACCTTCTTGCATCCTGTTCACTGAACCCGAAAGAGACTCCGGGCGATTCCTGGCAGGCAGCCAACATTTTTGCATGGTGCCCTAACAAGCCGAACGCCAAATGGTCACATGTTTTTACTTTTGCCCTAGCCATGATCCATTATTGGGAAAAGCGAACGTCTCGGATAATGTCTCTCAGGCAGCTTTACATCTCGCGATACCTGACACCGACCCACAATATTGGACCGTGTGAGTCCGGAGCGTTACGTAACTTCAATTTCCAGTAGGTAAGTATTTATTTATATTTCTCAAGAAAAGTAATCTCCCCCGTTTTGATGGCGCGGAAACCTTTGAAACAAATTACTACCAACAACACGGAGCCCTGTTTTTTAAGCATGGTTTCATTTCTTTCATTTTTGCTGGGTAAGGCGGAGGAGACAACTTTTGCGACAACGGTCGAGCCGGCCGGTTCGCATTCGAGATACCTTAAGTGGAATTTTCGTTCAAGAATCTATGGGAACGTCGTTAATTTTGTGTCTAATGAGAAAAATAAACTGCCAGTAAGTTCATGTTAATGGTAGATTAGACTTTCAATTTCAAAAAAGATAACTTTAATTGATCGTAAGAGATTCTGGACTGGAGCAACAATTTAAGGGCAGGGATAAGTGTTCTAAAATGCGTATATCGGGTAATATGCACATTAAAGTAGCAGCGAAAAGGATTCTCGAATTTCGAAACCCGGTCAATACATTTCGTAGATTAGGCAAAAAACCCCCTTGATTAAAAATTTCAGATCAATCGCACTTGATTTAAGAGCGTCCGGACGTGCCCAAAATCGTCCCAGAATCCCAGATAGTCGATTTTCTGCCAAAATTTGTTTTCAAAATAACATTAAAAATTATACGTACAGAATCTCTAAAAAAATGCTAATAGTTTTGCTTCCTAATTTAGCTGAAATTGGCGGCAGTGGGGTCTGGAAAATCTCTTCATCCATGGGTGTAAGAAATTGAAGAAAATCTACACAAACTTAAAGGAACCCTGTATTGGATCCCGGGTCATATATGTAGGTATTGATGGAAAAAGTAAAGCTGACGAATTAGCTGAAAAAGTTAGAATTGGACACACCATGCTCACGCATTCAGAGTTCTTCACGAGAGAGATATTCAGCTGAAACCTCAAAAATCAACAAATTGAACCTGTTAGCAAAGTAATGAATGAAAAAATTTTGGAACAAAGAATGAGTAATTGTAGTAATTTTGGTTTTATTTGAATTAAATTTTACATTTTTTTCTGACAAAAAATGTTTTTAAAGAAAAAGCACAAGGGCGCTGCATACATTTAGGGGTAAAAACAGACTAAAAAAAAGTTCTACTAACTGAAATCATAAAAATTCGTGTATTATGGATGGATGAAATTTTGAAATTAACAAACGCGTTATGCAATACAACTATATTCCAGCATATGGAAACTAGATTTAAAAAGCGAATCTTTGTTTTGCATGTTGATGCATTTTAGCCCAGACTTGTAACATAATTATAAAAATATTGATTAAAAAAAAATTGGTTATTGTCCGAATGAAATATTTTCAACAAACAGTGTTGGTATAGGACAGGCATGTCTAACTCGTTTGGGTGCGCGGGCCGCATTAAACATTTTCTATGACGTAGAGGGCCGCAGCTAAAATCAGTTAGAGAACATAATATATTAGTTTCGCAAAGATTAGATACAATACAATGGAATATAGTTAAAAGTTAACTTGGAATGAAATTTTGCGTTAAACTTTTATCAAAGCTTTAAATCTTTAACATTCTTATATTTTAATGTTTATACTAGTTTATAAATATCAGGTTGAAGTTAATTTGTCACTGACGCTTTCATTATTGATGATAAATTTGTATAAGATAATCTCGAACGGTGAGAAGTTTTTGTAGCTAGTTACGATTCTAGGTGAAGTATGTATTTACCAAATGATGCAGCCTCATTAGATCTTTTCAGTTCTTGGCACGTAGAGAAGTGCACAAGGTTTTCTTTGGAAATTTGGTTGATCCATAACCGTAACTTCACTTGAAAGTTTTTTACATCATCACAAGCAGTTATGATATTTGTTTCTTTTCCTTGAAGTTTTAAGTTCAAATCTTGCAGGTGGCCAGTTAGATCAACGGCAAATGCCAAATCCTGAACCAATTCGTCTGCTTGAGAATGTCCAACAGGTTCACCTGCCATTTCTAAAAATAATAATATTTCCTCTCGTAGCAAAATCTTTTTAATATTTTGTGGCAGGAAAGCCAGCGTACTACTGTGTAGTAGGGAACACAATCGAATTCATGTAAAATTTCTTCCAAAAATGTCGAAAATTGGCGATGATTCAAGCCATGGGAACGGATAAAATTTATAGTATCTGAAACTGGTTTAAGCACATTTTGGAACTTTAATTGCTTTGCGCATAATGCTTCTTGGTGAACAATACATTGAAAATGAGCAAATCTCCCTTTCCCATATTTTCGCAAGCAGTTTTGCACCAATATTAGTTGTATTAAAATCTTGATTCAGTGCTTAGTTCAGATTTTTATAATTTTATCTTCATACTTTTTTGAACGGACAAACACAACTTCCCAAACAGTAGGGGAGAGTGGTGATACTTGATCCCCTTTTCTTATTTTCACCATATCTTTTTGGAAAAATTTAGCAACTCGCCGTCTTTTACATTTTCTGACAGCTTGTAACTTCAAGTTTCTATGCTCCAAAAATTAGAACGATACTTGAACCCGTTGATGAACAAGAAGCATTTTCTTGGGAGTAAAAAAATTGCGATTTTTCTGAAGTTAGGGGAGACTTGATCCCCTATTGAAGGAGACTTGATCTTTTATTCAGGAAGCCCTAATCCTTGTATAAAAATCAAACAAAACCCCAAGAAAGAATGTAAATTTACTATTTTGGACATGTTTGTTCTCATTTCACAATTTATAGCAGACATAAGAAGAAAATTCTATAACTTTGTCTCAACGCTAATAACATTGCATACTTAAAGGCGCTATTTTTAATAATTAGGAGAAAATTAATTATTTTTGGTCTTTTCTTTAGACAATTGTTTGATAAATATTAGTTTTTGGATAAATATTAGTAATTTCGTGATCAGCAATCATAACGATCAATTCTGAAGAAGAATATGCCGTTTGGAAGGGGGATCAATTGTACCCGACTCTAGGGGATCAATTATACCCATAATCAACATTTTAGAAAACTTTTTCTGAAAAAAGTTGAGAGTTTTACATTGCTTTGAAAATATGGCATTATGAAGTTCATTCTACGCTGGAACGATTGATACATTGGAACAAATATTTTTTTCATAATTTTCCCATGTAAGGAACATTTTAAAGTGATGAAAAAAGATCTTCAAGTTACATTTTGTGAAATTTTTCAAACAAAGTTCAATTACTCAAACAATTATTTTGTTTAAATTTTTTAAACTACAAGCATTGTTATTTCGCTCATTTTGGCACATTTTTCTAGAACATTTGATCTTTGTAAGACATTCCAGTTTCGAGATATAGCTAAGGAATCAAGTATCCCCAGGGATCAAGTATCCTCATTCTCCCCTATATATAGAAAATCGCACTACAATGATACTTTGAAGCGTGCTATTTCGAAAGTAGCTTTTGTGCACTTCTACCCCTTCGGCTCTGAGGGCCTCATATGATGTGATAGCAATTGTTTACAAAAAACTGAACTTCATTTATTGACGTCAAGTTTCAAATTTAAAATCGAGCTCTGAATCCGAATAGAAGTCAAAAAAATATCTGCGAACAGCAGTTTATTGGTCAGATTATAGAAAAAGATAATTTAATGAACAGTAGCTAAAGATATTTAAAAAAAAACACAATTATTTTTTTCATTTTACAGTATTTCAAAAACTGCTCTTATCAGATTTTACGGATTTATTTTTTTTTAATTAAGTGACTAATATGGTATTAAAAAAGACGCTCAATTTACGAATAAAAATATTGTTAACTAGTGTTATTAAAAATGTTTGCTGTTTATACTCACGTATTCGGATAGGTTTGAGACAATAAGAAGAGTCCAGCGGTGGGATATGTTTTTTGTTCAATTACGTTGCAACCAACACACTTACCTACTACAAAATTAAATGAACGTTGGACAAGTGGTCACTGAAATAAAATTAATCAGAGCTACAAATTTAATCACGGAAATTTTTTGATTATTTAGGATGTGCTTTTTTACAATGAATAATGTTGAAATTTATGCTTACTGGAGTATGGTTCTATCTTCATGACGCAACTACACCAAATGGACTCTATGGCGTTGGACAAAATTCAGTGGGCATGTATCCGTGTATGTTTAGGGTCAACTAAAACTACACATACCGGATCACTAGAAGTCTTAGCTGGATTGTGTCCCCTCAGCATCAGGAGAGAAACAGCAGCAATCCGATTTGTCAACAGACGTTCTCATCTCAAGAAGTGGCATCAACGTTTCGTACAACCAACCTTGGATTCAGGATCTTCAAATACTGGTATTCGTATCGCTTTAAACCAACTTAACCATTTTATTCCGTTACAGAATACACTGGAGAACATCCCGTGCTTTCTGTTCCCGCTAGCTGTCGGTAGAAGTGATCTGTCCATAGACTTTTCTGTGGTATCGAAAATAGCACAACCTCACGAAACATCGGCTGCTGAAATAGTATCAAATATTATGCAAGAAAAGTACAATGAATGGACTATAATGGCTACCGACGGTTCCAAGGATATTCTGGGAGTAGGTTTCTCTGTTGTGAACAACAGCAACATTGCATTTGCGAAAATAAAACTCCCGCATGCATCATCGGTGTACATGGCGGAACTCTTAGCGATAAGGAAAGCAGTACAAATTATTGAGGAGCAACCTGTCGGGAAATTCCTAATAATTTCGGACAGCATGAGCAGCTTGAAAAGTCTTGCGTGCACTAGACCCTCTGCCAAAAACCCGTTGGCATGGTATGAAATTAAAAAAAAACGACAATAACAATCGCATGCAAAGGATCAGAAGTTGTCTTCATGTGGGTGCCATCGCACAGAGGAATCCCTCTTAATGAATCAGCTGACCAGGAAGCCAAAAAAGCTTGCACCGAAGGGACTGCGGACGACTATACCTTAACTTCGAACGATAGTTCATTTCCGTGCCAATCACGTTCGAGACAACTGTGGCAATGCCGATGGGACTCTGGAACCAAAGGCCGCTTTTGTCATAGTATTCTAAAAGAAGTGTCTTTGCAACCATGGTTCCAAAACACAGAATTAACAAGGAGACAAATAGTCATATTATCGAAACTCATCAGCAATCACTCACGATTGCCAGCACACCTACATCGTAACCGTATCATCGCAAACGCGAGCTGCGATTGTGGCGCAAATAACGCAAATCCGGACCATTATCTATTCAGCTGCCCAAATTAGGGAGATAGAAGATGGCCTGTTTGGAAAATTCTACTAGAAAAACGAATAGCTCCTGACCTTCAATTAATACTCAAAACCAAAGATTTCAAATTGTATAAAAGTATAGCGGATTTTTTCATAGATTGTAACATAGATATGTAAAAACATTATCTTTCAAGTAATTAACACTTGGCCGGCTATGTATTAGAGGTTAAGCCAGTAGTAGAATAAATTAAAAAAAAAAAAAAATTATGCTTACGTATATCTTCAATTTAAAAAAATATCACAATATGTCACAATCTTACACGGAAGCGGGAATCACCTCAAACTGTGGTTCAGAGCAACAATGTTACGCGTGTTTTTTTAAAGGAAATTTGAACATCGAGAAACATTTGCATTCAGTTGAAAACGTTACATTCAACTTTAGTTTTTTACAGTAATACTTTACATAAAAATCAGTGTTTTTTGTGACAATTTAAGACGGGGCTACGCGGCCCGCAAACCCCCAGTTTGACATGCCTGGTATAGGATAACAAAAGTAATATGAAGTGATGAAGGTGATATCATTGAGCTAATCCGTCATACTGGGTAAAGTTTTTTACGGCATTGAAAAATGTAAAAATTTGTACATCTATTGCTCCATTATTTAAATTTTCTATGAGAATCAAAAATTAAAAAAAAAACTATCTCAAGATGTGAGAAACTATGTCATCACTATTTTGTTATCTAATAATCTAATGAAGCCATTTTACTTAAATAAGAATTGAATCCTTTCCCGCATACTAAAAAACTATATTTCAAATAGTCACTACGATACATCTACGGCTCCAGAAAAAGTGATTGTCTCTGTAAACGTAGCTATTATTTTAAACTTTACTTCGACAACGATAAGAGCTTATAAATTAACGTCATTGTGAATAAGTGATGGTATCTGGAAAGGTGAATGAATGGTTTAACGATTTACTTCAATTTTTCAAAAGTCGTAAAACTGTTCTCGAACCATAACGCAAAGCGTTCATGACGTCTGTCAAACTCACGTAAAAAATGACCGAATTGCGGGTCAGAGATGCCAGATGATTTGAAAAAAATATACTCAGCACCAATTTATGAAAAAATCTTTTGGACCAAAAATAAATAAAATTTTGAATATTGAGTCGATACTAAGCAGCATTATAATTGACGGTGGTGAAATGTTAGATACAAAGCTACAATTTCTTATAAAGATACCAACAGGAGCTTGTGATATTAGGTGGTATGAATAAGAAAATAGCAATTGCTTCGACAGCTTTTACTTAGCTCGAACTTTTGAATGGTAAAATTTGCTATTGTTGAATGCTCAACTAGATATGAAAAAGTAGATTAGAACATTTACTTTCAACCAGTTCTGGATTGAAAATATGCATGCCATGCGAAGTATTTGACTTACAAAACTGCTCAAAAATAGCAAAAGCAATTACTAGAGCTTTATTCATATCAGCCATTGTTCTAGATTTTACACACTATGCCATTCACAATGAGCTTTTAGTTAAGTTTAATACATCGCTTGCCTTACAAAACTTTTTGTTTCTCAAATATGCCAAATTCACACATCCATATATTTTAACCTTTTTAACGAACAAAGATTTTTAAGGTTTGATCTTTCCGAGCATCATGTTATTCATCTCATGAGGCGATAAAAAGATAAAATAAAAATTAAACCAAATATGTAGAGCTCATTGCTGTTTTGTTTAATTAGTTTTCAATAATACTTATTTAAACTCTATGTTCTTGAAATTTATTTGTTTCTAAAAGCCACCATTACTCTTTTTTATTTTCAAATTTTTATATCATATTATTACAATAGTACAATATTGATAAGTCAGTCTAGTTGGCATCCCTGTCGACAGCATAAAAAAACAACAAACGTTTTCCGCGCGCGTTCTCCCAAGAAGTCCCGTGTGCAGCAAGTTTCCTCCGTTTGGCTGTCGACTGGAGGCAATCGGTAGCCGCGATATCAGGACAGACAGGAAAAAAGACACCAGCAAGGTTTGCAACAGGTAAATTCCACATACAAATATTAACATCAACAAATTTTAAAAAGGTTTTATTTTTATTTCAGAAACATATCCGCTGGAGGAGCTAGAGGAGAAATTTCATGCGGGAAGGAGCAATCCTGACTTCGGGATCCAGCAGCAGCAGCTGATCCAACGTGTGTCGGAAATGAGACCTCGTCCTGGTGAAGGATAAGAAGATACCCAGTCCGAGTCGAGAGGGTATAAAGATGGCAATTGGTACCCGCCGCTCCAGGAGGATCTTTTTTCCATCCACCACTGTTTCAGCCACAGTGTTGGTTGATAGTTGATGGGTAATTATGTTTTTTTTAAATATAAGCAAATGAGGTCGATAGTATAGTGCATGCACATAATTGAAGTTAATAAAATAAAAATTTATAAAATCTAAAAATCGTCATTTTTTTATTTTTCACAAAAATGAGAATTTTTGTCTGTATGTGTGCGTGCTCCATTCCCGTATACCAGGCATGTCAAACTCGTTTAGGTGTGCGGGCCGCATTAAAAAAAATGTATGACGTAGAGGGCCGCAGCCAAAATCATTTAAATCGGTACATTCAGCTTTAGTTTGTTTTGCAGTAATATTTCACATTAAAATCAGTGGTGTTTTTTTGTGACAATTTAAGACGGGGCTACGCGGGCCGCATTGACCTAGAAGGCGGGCCGCATGCGGCCCGCGAACCCCCAGTTTGACATGCCTGCCGTATACGATTCAGGATAGGGTACGCAAGAACGTTATATCGAATCGTTTTACAACTATTACTGTAAATGTTCAGATACAAGAGAACTATTAAAAAAACTGTAACAAAAACAGTTCGATGCAAAAAATACGTTATTCATGAGTGGTTTTGGAACGTTATCGCAACTGTTCGCAGAACAGTGTTTCCATACAGAAGTTTTAACAGTTTTAAACAGTAACATAACTTAACGCCATATTCAACAGACCGTCGTTTTGGAATTCAAGATAAGTGCAATGTTTTTTATGGTTTCAGATATCATTTTCTAAAAGTTTTTTTACGCTGTTTCTAATCGTTTTATAACTACAACAGGAACTGTTATGTTACAATATTTTCGTATTCGGGTTGGCACAAACGACTTTGAGCAGCTTAATCAAATATCTGAAAGATTAAAAGACCAAAATATAAATTTTTGAATATGGGAGTTCTTTCACCTTTTGAATTCATGAGTTTATTGAATTTTTCGATTTGAAATTACTTGAATTATATGTAGGTTTTGTGCAATGACATAGTATGCAATTTTGTTGCATACAAGCTTTCGTACAATTTATTCCAATTTATATGTTTTTCGAATTATTTTTATCACGATGTTCCGACGCCGAGTGACAAAAGAAGGATTTCAAATTTGTTCCGGCCTTATTGTGGCGGTATCTGGGGAAACCGAAAAAGAGACGAAAAAACCTTTTTAAAATTATAAATTTATTGTCAATGCAGTTGAAATCCTATAAACTTACGTATCACATACTTCTCACTTGCACTTGCATAAATGGGCAGTTTTTATGATTACTTTTGCTGGATTTCTCCCCACGGTACAAGTTCGTTAGAAAAAAACCAAAGGGATCGAAAACTGAAAATACGAATACAAAAACACAAGCATTTGAGTTTATGTTTAAGATTTCTTGCTAAATTATTCTCTGCGTGTACCCACCTGTTGTCAGTTAACAACAGGGGTGCCAGATGGTTTTGACAAAAATCAGAACACCGCGAAGAAAAAAATTAGGATTTTTCAGGACACCAATAAATTGACGAAAATAACATGCAGCTCTGCTTATATTGCATAACTAAAGGCGAAGAACAGGTGCTAAAGACGCCTCAAATTATGCAACTAAAGCAAGAAGAACTTTGGCTGGCCTGAAGTCAATATCGAAAAACACTATTTAGATATAATTTGAACCAAAGATTATCATCGGTAAAACCGGTTAAACTATTTTATTAAAGATTTGTTTGATTTTTTCACCATTACAAATTAAATTTAGTTATAGTTTAGATATTTTTTAAAAATCAGGACCAATCAGGGCATTTAAAAGGTATGTTTTTAAAAATCAGGACAATTCAAGCGTTTTTGAAAAATCAGGACGGCATCTCGAAAATCAGGACAAATCCTGAAAAATCAGGACACCTGACACCCCTGGTTAACAACCGAACAAACCGAGAGAAGGTGAGAGAAAAGTTTTGCTTGTTGGTCGCCATCACACGTTTTATTAACAACCACTTTAACTCGTGTCGCCATCGTAGTTTTCTTTTCGGTGCGTTCTGCTGCTTCCTGATTCTGGACCCGCCAGAACCCGCCACTGGATTCATCGAATTTCGGAAGTCAGAATTGAAACAAAACTCGAGAAAGAAATCCCGAAAAAGCCGACTGTAAACTCAGCGCAGGTTCCGCCCGAACGTAGGGGAGCCAACAACATTCGACGTGATACCCTGAGGCCACTTAGACTGGAGAGTCGTCATCCATAAATGAACGGTGTTTGTTTGTCTAATTACACCCCGAGAGGTTCAATCAGGCGGCCAACGAATTAGTACTCACAGATCCCTAATTGAGTAACAGTTAAGGTGAGTTGAAAGAACGATTTTTCTGATTGAGTGTTATATTTTAAGGGTTTTTATTGGGAGTAGAAAGGCTGGAACAAATATCAATTTCTTCTTTTGTCACCCCCCTTCGAAATTCCCAAAAACCCGAAGGGGGAAATAAATAAAGTTTGAAGTATTTAAGATAAATTTCGAAAAAAATATCAAAAAATTACAAGATGAATTAAACAAATTTTGGAAGATGGAAGTTATTTCACCTTCTGTATTCTTGTATTTATTGAATTTTTCGATAAAAAATTACTGATTTTTTAGGTTTTGTGCAATGATATTCTATAGAACTTTGTTGCATACAAGATTTCGTGCAATTTATTTGTTTTTCGTATTATTTTTTATTGCCCCCCTTGCGATGTTCAAACTCCGAGTGACAAAAGAAGGATTTGAAATTTGTTCCGGCCAAACTGTTTGCGGAATCGCTGCTAGCTGGAGCTGGAATCATCCTTCGGATCGACTGCTGTCAGTGGTGTCCGAGCCTGCTTCGGTCATCTGATGACGTCGTTGGTCGCTGTTCATTAAAAAGTGAAGTAGAACAATAAGAACAAAGTAAGTACTAGCGCTAGTCAGAAGAAGAAGTAGTGAAGTAGAAAAAAGAAGAAGCTGCAGTAAAGTTAGAAGAAAAAAGCAATCAAGTAGGAAAAAATGCCACAAATTTATTTTGGTCTTGTTTTGAGGCGTGATTTTATGAATGTGTAGTGATTTGTGTTTCTTTCCCCACTGCTAGACTGCTTTGACAGTTCAAGTTTTGTTTTAAGCTGTTTTCCTGTAATTTAGAGGATCATGGTCCCGAGCGAAATAATTGCAATCTTAGTGTATACAGAGGATTTTAAAGCAACTGCCAGTATTTCACAGAGTAACACAGATTTATCTTTTCGTGTATTGATTCGACCCCCAACCATTGTTTTCCTTCGGAGATATCTCATCGAACGAACGAGCCCTTAGATTTGACCATCAAACGTACGCGGCTACTATCATCGGGAAATTTTCAAGACACGGTTTCGGTTGATGAAACGGATGAACTAAATTTTTCGAACCCAAACCATTGTGTAACTCCGGAATTATCACATCAAACGAACGAGCCCTTAAATTTGAGGCTTGAACGTTAATAGGGATTTTTTAAAGACACGGTTTCGTTTGATGAAACGAATGATGATTATGACGATAAAGATTACGTTTCACTTGGTCTCAACCAATTAAGCATCAGGAAATATGTTGAACCTTCTTTAAAAAGAACCCTCATGAATGAACCCGAATAGCCAAGACCATGGTATTAATATAACCGAAAAATGTTTTTCAATGTAACGATTAATATCATCCTTATTTCTTAATCCAAGTCGAGCAGTTAATACTTTGAAATCACCATAGTCTTTAAGGTAACCGTGAAATATAAAGTTAGTTCATGATATTTTATCGTTTCTAAATAAAAGGGAATCACCGTATTACAGTGTTATTCTTGTGAACTTTAACGTTACAGTGTTTTTCATGGTAAAATTAAAATCCGAATGATGGTAAACTTTAGCTCTTTTCACACTTTCATTAATTTTCGTGTAGAAAAAATTTTTCATCACCGCGCGCCATTTTGTCGGATGGTTTCGCGTTTCTTGCAGCTGACTTATGAAATTAAGGTGGTCAAAATTCCGGTGGTAACAGTGAGTATATTTATTGTGCTTATAAGACTTAAATAATAAGAAATTCATTTGAAATTTTTGTTTCCAGAGGCAGATCGACCAAAAGGAAAAAGGAAAGACCCGAATGAAGAATCCAAATGAAAAGGAAAATCCGACTGCGGGGCTCCATGGAGAACAACAACGGCACCGATTACGTGCGCTTCCGGCAGATGAAAATGAAGATCTTTTCGATGGGGATCCAGTTTTGAGCAAGTTATGCAACCAGGTGATACGAGAACCCACGACTGGTTTTGGACGAAACCATCCCGGAGCTGGAAAAGATGGATTAGATGGAGATGTGCCGGAGCCGTGGTTGCGCCGAAGGAGCCCCGCAAAAACGCCGTGCAAAATAGAAAAAAAATGTTTAGGTGAGTGTGTATCAGCATAGTGTTTTAGGAAACAGTTTAAAAAAATAAAAATATTGTAAGAAAGTACAAAAATGTCTTTTTTTAATAATTTTTGAGGAAAGAAATCTAAAAAAACTTATTCCAACCATGAAATTTCACGGTCACGGGAGCTTTTTACATATTATGGATAAACATTGAAGTTCGTCGTTCTTCATCATCGTTAAAACCATAAAAATTCTATGAAAAACGATGAATGTTACAGTTTTCTCGAACAGAACTGGAAGATGTAATAACCATAAACTTCATTTTTTTTTGTGTTTTCAAATGTATGGAAAAAAGTTAATTTTTTCATTGTTAAGTTGCTTAACAACCCCCTTTTTTCATGGTGAATTTGGTTGAAACCATTAACTTCACTGTCGAAAACTATGAATTTAACAGTGTTTTCAAGGTTTCATATACCACGATTCGCATAGTTTTAACCATAAAATTCATGATTGTGTGAAAATGAAATTCATGGTCTTTTCACAATGTTTTTCTATTCGGGAAGCTTCAGTAACAAGTGATTCTAGTGGTGATGAAGGCAGCTGATTAATTGATAATGGACTCAGATTTTAATTTCACTTACATAGCAAAACACTTACAAAACATCGTCTAGTGAGTCTGTGAAAACGACTGCTTGGGAAATGATAAAAGTTAAAAAGTTTAGAATACACTCAAAACAGTGGAAAAGAGCAATAAAAGAACCTTGCAACTGCACTCGCCTTCGTTGCAAAGGAAAATATATCTACGAATCTCGAGCTTCGAATCTTAAATTTTTTCTTGAGCTGAAAAGGCTTTGACAATATCAATTCATCGCTAGTCATATGACTATAAAAAAGCTGCTAGAAATAATGGTAATTGAAAATATTTCAAAAACAAATCAAAGTTTATGTGTAAATTCCTTTTTAATTGTTTCTTAGTGTATAATTATGTAATGATTCAATCACGTGGCTTGTTTTCTACTTAATTTCTCGGCCTTATCGATGAAAATTGATGTCCTTTGTAGTAAGAACATCCTCCTAAATAAATTCTACCCGCTCATTTTCACCATCTTTCATTTCTTCTCACTTTCTATCTGTCTATAAATATCTCATAATCTTAAGATGTCCTTACTAAAAAGGACATCAATTTTCGCCAATAAGGCCGATAAATTAAGTAACAAACATAAATATCGGTGATCAATTTTTGAATTTTCTCATAAAACTAAAACTGTAGTTAGTTTGCTAAATTAGTTACTTTTTATCTTAATGATAACATGTACACAATTTTTTTTTAATAACGCTGCTTTTTTTTCTTTTCAGGTTTATGAACCACGTCGATCATACATTTATATCTATCAACTTCCAAATAGTAACGGAAAGCAGGAGTTTGTAAAAAAATGTTCCAAAACACATTGGATATTTCGGCGGAAAAAAATCAGCATCTAGCTAAGAAACTGATTTCCAACGAAGGCATGGCAAAAGATGACCAGAAGATGAACAATGGCAACACGAAAAGTTTGACGGAATCAGAAATATCTTCAATCGAAGATCATATTCGTTTCTTTCCGACATATGACTCTCACTACGCCAGGGAGAAAGCTACGAAAGTGTACCTGAGTAGTGATCTTAATATAACGAACATGTATGAGTTATATGTTGTTGAGAGGAACGATAGAGCCGCAATTCCAACTTCTATAGGAACTCTTCCGGAAATTCAAACTGTTACGCGACGAGTTCAAAATAAACCTCAACCACGCTACAAGGGCTCCATACAACAACTTGAGCTACATCAGGCTTAGCTGCTAGGGTGTACGAGAGTAAAAGACAGCATTTTTTGTTAGCAACACACTCTAACAAAATAAGGACTGTAACTTACGACCAACAAAAAGTGCTACTTCCCAGTGGCCTAACTCTGAGACGAGTCCGAAGCCAAACGTGGGTCACAGGAAATAGCATCCTGCTTGCTGAAGGACTTGAACTGGCAAATACAGTCACATGGAGGTTGATTGTGTTCATGGTACTATAGAGCGAGCGGAAAGAAAATTATCGATAAACATTGAGACACTTCATGACTGGGCCACCTTCATAGCTGGAATTCAGCGGAAAGTTCCTATCAAGGTAATCGAAATGGCACAATGCTTGTTCCGCGCTCTAAATAAACTTGATGACCATTTTGAAAAGTCGACCAGAAATATGTTGAAAGAGCAAAAAAAATTTCGAGATATCCTGTGTTTCGGATATAACTTGAGTGAACCGGCGATTGTCAGTTATAATTACGATGTAGAAGAGGATTGGTTGAAGTTGGAATGAAACCGTTTGGGGATCTTTACGTTATACCGGGACCAATAACGGAAAACCCCATACCACTTCCTCAAGCAAAATAAGCTGGCCGTTAACCTGGTGCTATAGCCAATGATCATTTTGAAGATGATCTTGATGAATATGAAAAATATTAAAAAGGTATAAAAATAAGGTTTCCCTGTTAGTATTTGTCATATATTAAAACGCTTTTTTTGTTCACAGATTTCACGATTCTTGGCAAAAAAGTCGAGTTTAAGGAACGATTAATTAAACGATTCATACTTGTATTATATGTCTCCTTTTTATGTATTTGCCTTTTATTCAGAATCTATTTTTTTTTCTATATTTTTTAATATTGTTCAATTTCGATTCAGATATTAATTTTAAAGATAATTACTTTAATTTATCGGCCTCATCGGTGAAAAGTGATGTCCTTTTTAGTAGAGACATCTTAAGATTACATATTAAGGATGAGTTGGGTCGATGGCTCCAATCGATTATCCCAAGGGTAAGCTTTAAGCCCTGGTTTAATCGATTGGATATGAGTCGACACATTAGTAGGCCAAGCGTGGTTCGCCCCACAAGCGGGAAAACTTGCAGTGCGAACGAACAAAAAGATAATAAGTGATCGCTCAGATAAGCTCCCTTTAAGTCAGAAACGCATCTAACGATGTCTTCTCACTTTGTTATCAGCTGGAGTTTGATTGCGAAACGGTACGATTACATACGTTAATGCCTACTTATGTGTGGTGGTAGATGCAACTCTATCTGTATCTACCACTTCTGGTAGTTGGCCCGTGCGGAGACAACTTTTTTTTTATTAAGCAGCTTACTTTTACAAGTTTTACGGGTCAAGGGTCAGTTAGGTATATAAATCAAATATGAGGGAGAGGGATGACTCAAGGTCAGGATTTGGGGAGGGAAGAGGAATGAGGATAAGTTTTTAAAAGATAAGCTGTCCGTGCACTTGCATTTGATATACGATGATAATGCTTCTCAATAAAATTCTACCTACTCATTTTCACCATCTTTCATATCATCTAAAGTTCTATCCATCTATAAAAAATCTTAAGATGTCCCTATTAAAAAGGACATCACTTTTCACCGATAAGGCCGATAAATTAAAGTAACAAACACAAATTTCGGTTACTAATCTCTTCATAAAATTTAACGATAATTTTCAACTTATAAATAGTACGCAACAAGTAGAAATAGTATGTTTTTTTATTACAATTCTTCACGTAAAATGGTGTAAATAACCCAGCAAACATGAAATCGTATTAGAAATGGTAGTTAAAATCGTTTACAATGGTGTTGCGAATCGCAATTCCAACTGCGTAGTGAAAAGTTCATATAAAATGTCGTTGAAGTCAATTTTAATCGGATATGAAAGAAAGTCCGCTATGGTTAAAAATTTTGAAATGATTTAGTTAAAAATCTAATGGGAATTATGTGATATTGACCAATGAGAGAACTGGAAAATATTGTCTGAAATCTTGCGCTCTCTTGCATTCTTCCGGTATGTACTTTTCTTCTCCTGAGATTTTCATCCTGTTGGATGATTCATCCCTATTCCGGTATGTACGAATAAGGTGTCGGATAACGCCCAACTGGTGTAGTTTTCTTCGCTTTAGAAAGAAATTAAATTTATGTATGTACATATATTGCAACTTTGGTAGGTAAATGCTGTTTTTTCAACTTGCATACGATCATTCTATAATGTATGTATATGGACTGTATAACAAAACAGCATAAGAATATAGCTACAAAAATGTTTGCTGTGAAGAACCTGTAGTACGAGAGCAGTTATGAAGAAGCTGTTGTTTTTAACGCTTCAAGTGCTATAGCTCATTCGGTTGTATGCACCGGCGTTCATGCTCCGCAATTTTCTTCCGGCTAAAACGGAACCATTTGAGACATGCATTTTTAACAATTGGATTAATAACCTCCTGAATAAAAAATCGTAAAGCTTAGTTCTTTTAGAAATGGGACTTTTATTTTGCTAATAGTTCGTTTGCCAATAATCAGACATTCAAAATTTTGACAGTATTTTGTTGCCAGTAAAAAGTACTATCCGACCTATTTTTTTCCAAAATTTTCAATTAACGCTTTTTTGAGACATTTACGATGCAAAAGAAAAAGTAAAAAAATAATGTAGCACAGTTTCCTTCCAAATCCATCATTATCAAATTGACAAAACAAAACAAGCTAACAAGCAACGAGCTAACAAAACTGTTGAATATTCAAAGAATAACTGTGTGTGAGTGGTGGAAAAGTATGCAAACACTGTCAAAAATGTCCACAAAGTTCAAATCAACAATTGGAGTGAAGCACATGATCGGCAGCTACGGTTAAGGGTCATCAGGGAAGTCAAGTCTCATACCAGCATTTTTAATTTTCAATAAGCGAAACACTAAGGGTAGATCGCTGAAATGTCCATAAAAATTTTTCTGTGATAAGCTGAAAGTGTTGCCTAGTAATGAGTCATTAAAACCTAACCTCAAACAACAATTTTTTGCTAATTCAGAGCTCATAAGCTGTATAGCCGGTACAGAGGCTATGGGGCAGATGATTTCCGATGAACGACAAAACTTATGAAATACTCTATTTACCCTGAAATACCCTGAAATATCTAGACAAGTTGTAAACGTAACGAACGCATGAGTTCAGTGCAACTCGGAGTCTGTCCATGGACTGAACAATTTTAATAAATAAAATCACCATAAATAAATAACGGATACAGCTTTTGAATTTTTTTATTTAGTTTCAACATCAAGGTTCCTGGTGGTGAGATTTAACTGTTTCAAAGATCCATAAATTTTGCCACACTGTTTATTGACTTGCCTGTTTCATAACAATTCCCGGTCAAAAATGATGCCATGATTTTCAGCATAATCGGTGAAAACTATCTCAGAATTCGCCAGATTAAGCGTAGGGTTATCAATATTTCTATTGGATCTACTGAAGTTAACAGGTAGAAAATTCTGAATAGACCATTGATTGATTTGTTCTAAGTCGTAATTTATTTTATCACCAACAGCTTCGATTGATAACGAATCGTTAGAATAGAAATACCTTTGTACATCATCAGCAAACATCTGAATGCTACAGTTTTTTAAAATAGATGGCAGATCATTGATAAAGAGAGAAAACAGCATTGTCCCCAAAATCGTTCCTTGAGGTACGCCGGACTCAATAGGAGTTAAAATCGAGAAACATCTAATAAAACTGATTGGACCCGCCCTTGAAGGTATGATTGAATGATTTTAGCTGCAAATCCAGAAAATGTAAATTTTGATATCAATTTTTCGATCAGCTTCTTATGGCACACCCTATCAAAAGCTAATCCTTTTTTTATCAAGAGAGATTGCGATGTCATTGTGAACTTTCATCAAAATAGTTTTAGCATTATGATTCGCTCTAAAACCTGATTGATTGTTACATGATAATCTATGTTGATTAACATAATCAGAAATTTGATGCTTGATTAATTTTTGAAAATTTTCGAATCGGAGCTCAATAAACTACCGTGAACGGCCCTAATTCTGCGCAGTCCCAAACTCTGCGCATTTTCATATTCAAACAGAAATATTTCAAGATGTGATGAACAAAATATTCATGAAAAAAGCTGAATCTCTTCAGTTACTGTTTATCTTCAAAATGCTTCCAATTGTTTTGAAAACTGATGCATTGTTCGCGAGAAATTGAATAAATCAAAATAAATGTAGGAAGCAAACGTTGAAAAATGACCGGCGTTAGCAGTACAGCTTAAGCGTTAGGAAAACAAAAAGATCAAATGAAACCGTTTTAAACAGAATTTTCTCATTGGAAATGCCTTTACGTGAAAGATAAAATCATTCTGAACATGACTGCCAAAAAAATTTTAGATAAAAATGGTTTTTCAAATCAAAACAATGATTAAAGCAATGCGCAGAATTTGACACCATTTGTTTACTTATGTTCCTAATGCGCAGAATTAAAAGCACCGGAGAGAACTGATGTTTAAGAATGCAGGGAGTGGAGACGTTTAATTACAGTTTTCTAATAAGTTTTATGAAGACAGGGTATCCGTAAAGTTGTTGGGAGTTTCTTAGGAATCCCTTCGAATCTACATGTTTTGTTGACAAAAAATAGAAAATCATGATATCCGTTCTCTATTGTGTTCGCGTGTTTATCGTTCAGTTCCAACTGTACAGACTGTTCCGACATACACAAGCGGTTCCGGCGGGCCGCGGAATCGTCCCAGCTGGGGGAACTACGCGAAGCTTCCTCGATTCACCCGCTTACTCGCACTCGTTGACTAACTGATACTGACTGATAGTAAGCCAAATGAAGCAGCGCGTAGTTCCCCCAGCTGGGGCGATTTCGTTACCCGCCGGAACTGCTTCTGTATGTCGGAATAGTCTGCACTGCACACCAACGAAACAAGTTAGTTTGATCAGATCCGGCGAACAACATGATCGGTCAACAAATATTTGGTAAGCGAGCTGCAGGAAAAAAGCATCTGTAAGAAATAGTGAAATAAAGTGTCACATAAGCTTCAAAGATCCAAGGCTTGAATTGGCCCTTTTTCATATTTTGCAATTTGCAATAGCGTTAAACATGCTTTTTAATACATTTTAAGTAAATTAAATGTTGGTCTTATCAGTACGGAGTGGTATATTGGTTTTATTTGGGTGCGCAGAATATGGGACATATGCGCAGAATTAGGAACAAATAGAAAATAGTGCGAAGAATAAGGGCCACTGGCATTTTTCCCAAATGTTGTAAATAATCCACATTTTTGTTCCAAAATCGAGCTCTGATTATTTTTGCCGTTAAGTTTGTTAGTTAGCCCAACTGTACACAAAATTTTGAGGATATTCATTGAAAGTAAAATTTTTTATAACATAAAACATTTGAAAAATCCTTAACTGCGCAGAATTAGGGCCGTTCACGGTAATTGGCTTAAAATTGGTAATATCGAGATTGTTTGATTTTTTCGGGATTGGTACGACTTTAACTTTTTTTTCCACTGGAAGGGAAATTTAGAAGTTCTGATACCTAATAGAATTAAAAGGATGGCTTAAGATCGGGGGCATACAAGAAAGATCTATTTTCACCAATCTGGTTTGAATGTTATCCAATCGGGTAGCGTTGGATACAACTGCATTAATAATTTCGTATTTATGAACAGATCTGAAGTGGGAACCAGATGAAGCATGGGGAATGTAAATTTCTTCGTTATTATTAGTGGATGAAAAATTTGAACAAAAATAATAATTCACTGCAGTTGCAGAAAAGTCTGTATAAACTGGCGATTTCTTTGAATCGTTCAAGCCAAAACTTTTCAAATTCTTCAATAACTTTTTACAGGGGAAATTAGTATTCAATTTCAGTTTATCATGCTTGATTTTTGCGTTTGTTGTCAGTGTGTTTACCCTGTTGAGTAATCGTTTGAATTTTGATACGCCTTCAGCTTATTTAGACTGTTTCTGTATGCTAAATCTGTTGCTTATTGCTATTTCAATATCACGCTTAAACCACACACCAAACTTTCGGGGCTCCACTTAGCAAAATTTCGCTGTTACTTTCCGTTAGCAAAAATATTTTTTTACTGATGAGTTAGCACTTTACGAAATTTCCGTAAATTTTACTGAATTTGAGTAAAAAAAACTCTTTGCTATTTATTTTAGTTCATTACAGTAGCATGGACACGAACCACGCTCGTAATTTGCTCAATTTCAGCAGTGTCAAATCAGTTTGCCCAAAATGGCGATGTTGTTTTTGCATCGGGAGTTCGCTGCACGTCATTTTTTAGTTCAGTTCTAGAAAAATATGAAAAAAGGTAAGTGAATGATTGTTTAAAGTGGCCTGCACATGAAAATCTCTTCGTAAGTGCTCTGTTCGAGTTCAGAACACAAATTTTTAATTGGTTGCCTTCCGGAACAGCTGATCCAAAACAACAAAAATAACTTTCCACTGCTTTCCTTTTGAATTCGATGACAAAGCTTACTAATGAAATGTCCAACGCAGTGCAATTGCAAAAAGGAGATTGCGCACGATTTTTGTGTGTTCAGGACCGGCTAATCCAGGATGCAACCAATTGATAATTTCAGATCCGAATTCGAACAAAGCATTGCGAACCGTTCTTCGCGCTGTTTCAGATTAATTTTTCCAGAAGGAACAGATATATGTAATTTAAAAATTGTTTTTCTGTTTGTTTTCTTCTGCAGAACTTCGATGCAAATTCTTTTGCATTTTTGGGGCTACGAACTATGGCCGTAGGAACGTGCAAAAAGGCAGTGCTAGATTGGTAATGTCTTCCGATAGCGAGTCCGGGTCCGGATATACAAGTAGAGGTAAGTTGTTTTTTTAGAATGCAAGCAGCACCAGTTCCGTAAACAAAAAAATTATTGGTTTCTGGAATCCTCCTAACCTAAATCTTACCGATAATTAGTTTTATCTTATATTTTCCAGTGTGAAATTTGGTTTTTGATCGCGGGAGCTGGAGCAGCATCTTCCAATGCCGTAGTGATCACGGCGTAGTCTTCATAAGATGTTCTTCCTTGACTATGACCTTTTGGTGGAGTCCACCCAGTTGAACTCCAGGCCGAATAGACTATTCAAAGCTGGTGAGTGGGCTTGTTTTCGATATATTATTTTAGAGGTATTTTGATTTCAGAACCTTAAAAGAAAAAATCGAAATATGTACGTATCGAAATATTGTGATACGTAATTCCAAATTGATTTTTTTTTTTCATTTCTTTCAGCTTATTTTCATTCAGAGATTCAGCACAAAATTTGAATTGGACGCCCGCCAAGCCGTAAATACCATGAAGAATATTTCGAACAGTCTGCCGAAATGGTTGGAAGTAACCGGCCTCGGTGGAATCAGTGTCACCGTTCCAAAATACGGCCTGAAGTACCGAACTTTTGGTGGAGCGAGACTTCAAGCGACCGCCAATGGGAGTGCTAAGAGGCCCCAAGCACCGTTGACGAGCCCACAAAGGCTGCTTCGCCAGCGACCTCTGTCAAATGATTGGTAAGTAATAGAAACAAATGTACAATCTTACTCTGTGAATGTTTTCATTCATTTCGACGAACGTTGAAATTAAAAAATAATCATCTATACATGTTTAATGTTTCTGTCTTCTTTACTTATTTGAGGCAAGTCCATATTCCTGAGTTGGTTGAACTTGCACTTAAGAAATAATAATATTTCCTGTGAAAAAGTTTTACATGAACAGTCATTTCCTTTTTCTGTTTCCGTTGTAAAGTACGAATTTTCGTATGTAAAAATAGCTGAGAAATCTGAATCCATAATAGGTACATGTGAATTGAATGTTATTCATCTTAGAAAATGTTTTAAGAATTTTGTTTTTGCCGTTTATTTCTTAACGCGTTCGTTAATGTTTTCCAAAAATCAGTAACACATGAAGTTACTATAAGCAATCCTGATTATTTAAGCTAATAGATCTGCATGCAAAGTTTCATTTGAATCAATCTGAATTATCTGAAACAGTCCGTATCAAAAAAGTTTAAATGTGATTCTTACATTCAATTTTCAGTTTTCCTGGCCGACCGCAAACACCCTCCTGATACCGGATGAAACAGTAATTATTGCTCAAGTCCCGAATTCGGATGTTCGCAATGATGTGGGTGACGCAGTTAAAAATAAATTTAAAACCAATTAAACTATCCCGTATTTTCCTTTAAAAATCACAAACCAATTTCCATTGTAGAAAACCAACGATAAGATTGAAATCTCAATTTTACTGAAAATCTAGTAATTTCAAGAGAAAATAAATTTGTGCTATGATTTTAGCAAACAATGGTTTTTTACTGAAAAATTAGTAAAAATTAAGTCCGGACACTTTTGACCATTTTGCTAAAATTTTAGTTTGAAAAAATTGCTAAATTGATTGCTAAGTTTCTAGCTGGTCAAATTTGAGCAAAATTTTGCTAAATTCCGGCCTCGAAAATTTTGTGTGCATGCATTTTTTCGCTGTTATTTAAATTTCAAGGGGAAATAAGTATCAAACAGCGAGAGTAAATATGAGTTAAATATTTCCACTAGCATATCAGAATCATCTATAGTGAAGAAAAAGTTCCAATTCATATTATTGAGAGTTTGGAAAAGGGTCTGTTGATCATAATTTTAATAGTCACGAAACCAGTATCCGTTAGCATGATCTTGCATCGAAAAATTCAGGGATGAAAAAATAAGATCATGGAAAAGATAAGATACATGCTTCTGAAAAGAATCAAGCACAACAAAGGGTCTACCTTGAAGGGTGTGTAAATAATTATTCCGAAACATCACACCACCGAAGATCTATAGTCCTATTTGCCGCTTGTAGTGTTCGTGATATTATGCTGGTTGTTTCACCAACATTTTTCAGTTTTGGGAACCTTAAAAACGACCATGTTTGTCTACCGCCTGCTCGACGCACCAACGGGGTAAAATGGCCCATGTCCTTAATTTTCAGAAAATACGTTGACCTGTGGCCACAAATTATGCTTTTCTTCGTTTTCCTTGTTAGTCTTTCACTGTTTTAAGCTACACATCAGCGTAATTCCTGAATATAGATGGCATGGGTTTTTTCCCCTACAAGTTCTAAAATAGTTGGTATCGAACTACTTTTAAAACAGAATTTGGTGCACAGTGTTTGGTCTGATTTTGAGTCTTAATTGGTAATAAAGATCAAGGTTTTTTTATTCGAAAGTTTCTAGAGGGTTCTAACCTTCCAGATATGGGTGTTATCGAGAGCTGGTTTATTCCACCAATACATCTTGAAAAAGTGTTATTGCTTTTCTACTTAAATAATAGTTTCATTTCTCATGAGTGGAGTTTTATTCTTTATTTATTTTATTTTATTTTATTTTATTTTATTTTTTATTATTTAGGTTATTTTCTACAACATTTTTTCGTGTAGAAATAAAGGTTAACAACTAGAGGTACATAGTAAGTTGTTAATCATTTTTTGGGTTTTCCAATGTGTACAGAAATTTGAATATTCCAAGTACCATATTAGTGACCTTAAGTAAGTTTATCAATGCCCAATTCAAAACGGCTGTAAAACATAGATCGTTTCATCTGAAAAAGCCCATTAATGGTCGGTAGCAGCTAATAAAGCCGGTGAGAATTAGCTCACGTTAGACCTAGACCTTGGTCAATATCGACCCACCACAGACCACAGATCAGCTGGTGACTATTTTTTTTTGGATTTCTCCATCCTAACGAGCGCCCGCACGCACATTCAATGGAGATCTTGAACTTCACGACACTTATTCGAGCGCTTGTTGGGCAGTGCTCTCGTACCTATATGAATGTTTTGCCACTAATCTACAAAAAGGTATTGCCCATTGAACGAACAAATGTTTGACCGCAGTTAGCTTGAATCGCAACACATTCAATGTACTATTTGGACATTTAACCTAACAGGTCGGGGCAATCGAAACAGTCGCAGTGATATTTTGGCGCAGCCAGCAATATACCCAAATAGAAATGTTCCTAGATTGAGTGTTTTAAAATGAGGTTGTCCTCTGCTCCAAATTTTGTCTTCGATTGGTCCTTGACAATGAAATTAGTGCGTGTTTGGTTGATATCAAGATTTGTGCAGAGGTACACTTTTCCGTCAAATACTGTGGAGTGGCGTGGATTCAAACTGCATTGCAAACTAAAATACAAAAAAAAAGTTCGATTTCGCATCGTCTATCGGTTTTATTTTGGTTTTTTTCAAAAACACTGTAAACAAGAGTCGATTTCGTTTGTAGTAGACGGAGTGTCAAGGTAACAAAATTTTCTTCATATTTTATTTTATGCTACAGAAAAATGTTAACACATTCGTCTTATATCCATTAATGCAAAAATATTTCACTTAATTGAAATTTAGAAATATTATTTCTAAAACGCTTTTCTTTTATGTATAAATTTACATCTTTCATCACACCGCGGGCTAGAATGTAGGCAAAGTCGTCGTCGTTGTCTGTCTCCATCAGAGAGCGATCGCAAGTCAAAGTCAAGATCAAGTTCAAAAACGGTGTAGGGGTAGACCCGAAGAATGATTTATCGAACATGGCAATCACATTACTGACCTATTGTGTAGTGCCGGGTTTTGGAGAGTTTCGGTCTCTTAGACATTGCAGGCATCGGAAGGAAGGAAAGAACAGGAGAAGGAATGAAATCGTAGAGCAAAGTGGGAAATGAAGAAATCAATATGGAATGGCCGGACATGTATCTCTGCATCTATAAAGGATCCACATTTTATTGAATATAATGAATGGTTCCTGAACATAGGCTCTGATGAGGACATTGGTGATTAAGCCGCACGTTTAGGCGACATGACGCAGCAGCAACGTCGTTGTCGCGTGGAGGACAATTCATCATTCTTCGGAGAGCCCGTGCGACATCTGACCCTGGCCGTGATGGCGACACAAAGTCTTCTTCATGAGAGCCGGTTGGTGGATTTTGTAGGCTTCACGGATGCATTGAGCCCCGATTGTAGGATATTTGCTAATAGGGAAAACATGACCGGTGATCGGTTAGCAATCAATGAGGCAGTGTATGTGTACCTTGCTATCTGATCGAGTCGATCGGCACGATCTGAACCTGGCCAATTGGTCAAAGGTTACGTCTGGTTCTAGCCGAGGTGATACAGTTCTGAATGAGAAAATATTAATTGTCCGAAGTCGCGAGTCCGATGAAGTTTGATTAATGACTTATTGTTGTTACATGATCGTGCGTGCTGGGTGTTTTTTATCCTTATTTTATCATAATTAGTAATGATTTGGAAAGGGAGTCCTTTTGAACAACTAAACTGATTTTATTGGTAATTAAGTTGTGAGCGGATAATAATATCTAATGGTATGAATCAATATTTTCTCATTTTCATTGACCCTACCCGAAATACACAAATTTAAGGAAGCGTGATTATGTGTGTTAAGTAAGTCGGAATCATAAAGTCGAGGTATAAAAATTAGAGTGATTTTTTCCGGCTTTGCAGTTCTTATAAATGAATAAGTGTTAGTAAACAATGTTTAATGATTTCAAAGTAAGATTTTTATACAACCCTGCTCATTCCGGATGACGTTTAAACATCTGATTTCCGCTGTGTGTTGTTGTTTAAAAAAAAGTAGGCGTATGCTAAATTGACATCACGCGTTTGTTTTGGCTCCGCATATTTTATATTAATTTAGTGGGAAATATCGAATTTTTAACAACCAAATTAAGTGTTAAGATAACTCTCGAGAAACCTTTTGTGCGAAAGTTACGAGTTGAAGTTACATAAGAACATTTTGATGAAGTTCGTTGTGCAGCGAAAGTTAAAAAAAATTAAAATTGAATAAAGAAAACCTGGAAAACGAGTATTATGAAAGATTCGCTGGACAAATTAAATAATATCACCTTGAAGAAGCTATAGTTATTTTGTTGGCAGAAGATTGCTAAAGTCTACAAGAAATTACATCTTAATTGGAAAAGGATTCCTGGTGTCATCAATCAACATTTGTCAACATTTATAATTTTACCGTTTAAACAACCTACTGTGCAATCATAAATGTATTAAAAATCATATGAAGCGTTTGGCAAGGAACTCCACGCTTCATTGTTCCCTTTGATGCCGTACTTTTGCGGTGTTTATCACATGGTTGGCCTGGCCGTTGTTGGATCTGCAAAGCATTCAATATGTAAGGCCGATGACATAGTGAATGCGATGCAATGCAAAGCGAAGCGAATTGTTACGGAAAAGCGAATTAGCGAAATGCAAAGCGAATTGCGATCTATGACATAGTGACCGCTTTTGATCGCAAATCCGTTTCATGATTTGTACGCTCATTTTTCTTAATCTTTTCGATTTTCTCAAAACTTGTTACGGTTTTCCTCAGAAAGCAAAAAAATTATTTTACTTATAATGATTTACGTTACGGGTTGGAGGAGTTAGGGGAGAAGTGTAGTAAGATCTTAATAAGGTAGTTTTAAGTATATTTAATTTGATTGATTTAGATTTTCCAGGTTTTATCACTATTGCCTGTGACTAGGAAACGATATGGCAAACACAAAAAAGCTGACTAATAGGGCCTTATTACATAAGACGAGTCACGAGTCATTTTACTCGAGTGAGCCATTTTGGTATTACAGTAGTCGAGTTGAGTCGAATTTCAGTCGAGTTGCTCGACTGAGTCGACTGCTTGAAGGTTCGTGACTCAGCTGTTTCACTCGACTACCGTGATACGACATTTCGCTCGACTCGACAGCGACTTGAGTCGAGTCGAGTTACTCGACTCGTCTTATGTAATAGGGCCAATAATCCCTTTTTTTTCTAATAGTTGTTTTAAATAACACATTTTTTTCAATAAGCGAAATTTTGATCAATGGTCATCTCAAAGCTGCTAAACTTAAATCATACGATGTATTTGGATTATTTCATGTATTTGGCAGCTAAATAAAATAATTTGCTTATTCCAAAAAACAGTATATGAAACAAAAAATTCTTCGACACTATACCGCTATCTGAAACAGGTACAGGAGAAACGTTTCCCCATCGTTTCCCCCAATTTCTAAGTTCAATTTTTGATTGTTGAGATGTTTTGGATTTCTGTGTACAATCATTTCAGGTCATCGACCAAGGATAAAGCGCCTTTACTCGCTCTTGAAAATGAAAAAGAGAGACAGAAAATATTAGAAGAACATAAAACCTTCCGAGGTCTGTTAAGAGCTCGAAAGGTTTTTTCCGAAAAATTTAAACGTATAATCACCCATTAGCGCATATTCAGAGGCTACATTTGATAAGATAAAGTGAATAAATACTTATCTTTACTATAAGATCCTCATTCATGTTCGGTAAATCCTACTATCGAAGCAAGCCGAGAAAAGCTAAATATCAGCACCATGAACACTGCAGGGAACATGTACAGAAATCATATTGTTCCCCTTTCGTTAATTCTGCTGATGATGGCGGTTTTATTGGCCTGGGAAAACCAGTCTCTTTTTCTTAAATAACAGATAGCAACTAAAATAAAAAATGTATTGAAAAAAAAACTTTTCAACAGATTTTATTTTTGTTATTCAAACTTACCTACACAGCAAGAAAAATTCGTGTAAATTTAGATCGAAAACGATGCACGAAAACGGAACATCGATTTCGATGTAAAATTCTATCACGGTTTATTTTTATCCAGGATGTAATTTTTGAGGCGTGTAAATTTAGATTGAAATCAATGCACGAGATCGAATCACAAAAGCTGTCGTGTAAAAATACACAGGGATGTAATTTTTTAAATTTATTATCGTGAATATTTATATTTTTGCTAAATATTCAGGTTTTTGCTTTTGTCTTCGAATGAATACGCCCACATGTATTATTTTTAATTTACATTTATTTACAAAACTGAAAATTAAAACACCATCACGGAAAGCGTCAAGCTGGAATTGTTGTTGCATCCGATGATTCCCAGCACGGGGATGTTTTTACAGTTCAGCGTCATCAGTATCCTCGAATGGTTCCGGAACATCATGATCTTTCGGTCAGCACTTGGACACTTGAATTGATCTGACAAAAGTTTCTCCGGATAATAACTGTCCGGATATCAGCCTCTGCGAAAAAATCTGACCTTGCTGTAATGGAGAAAAAACTAGTCAGTTTCAACCGCATTCTTCATTTCACGTATACTTACGACTTTAAAAGACTCTAGAAGTGCTGCTGTAGGTAGCTACGCCTTTGATCGACTCGTTTCCGAATAATTTTTCGACTTGTTTACTTTGTGCGCAAACTAACGAAATATAAAAAGGCAGAAGTTAAATATTTGCATTCAATTTTAAATCAAACAGATCAAACTTTACACTGTTTGTGACATAAATTTCATTGAACGGTTGATTTTTGCATGACGCAATGTAAAATTACATCAAAACAGTTTATTTCTATCCTATTTTCGAAAAAAGTCTAATATTACATCAAAAGGAGTTTAAAATTACATCTTTTTGCAATTACACTCAAGAAAAAATAGATCACCCGTTTTTTAGATTCCGTATACTTTTAGAAATTTTTTGCTGTGTAATAAATCGAAAGAATTGAATTGGCCACGGTGATTGAAATTTTCTTAGCGTGTAAAGCGATTGCAAACACAAAACAGGTTCGCCGCGTCTGATCGCAAATTCGCATTGGTTTCACTATGTCAGGTTTACGCGATTCACATACATTTCCCCACTGAACCCAAATTCACTCTTAAAATACACATGATTTTTCACTTAAAAACAAGGATCCAGTGATTTTCTTCCATTCAAGTGCGACATATACATTTCACTTGGCAGTCACTTAAATTTCAAGTGGATTCATCCACATTCACTTAAATCGTCACTTGAATTTGAAGTGAGGAAAAATATTCACTTCGCCATCACTTGAATTTCAAGTGAATGTCAGGTTGTAATTGTGTTTATTTTCAGAGTTCAAAATGGCAAATTCTAAAGAGCAGCGTTTAAAGCTTATGCTGGATTTGGATTTTCCCAATTCCTTATTAGGCGATTTTGGCGGTAGTTTGTGTTAAACGTGATGTAAGAAAAAGTTATTTAAATGTGTTATCATTTTTCAGCTTGTGGGTTGAACGGCACAGATTTTCTGGTTTGCAGCAGGGAAGATTTAGAAGTCGCACTATCCGCAGTAACCGATCTGCCTTGGGATTACGATGGAATTTTCCAATCAATAAATTTATGGCGAAAGCGTAATGTAAGTATTTGAAATCGAAGTGGTGTTCAATAAATGTTCTTTTATTTAAAAACGCGAGAAATAATTAACTAGAAACTTACTTAGAAATTCAGATAAATTTCACTCGAACGTCATAGTGTAATTCACTTGACCGGTCACTTAAGTGACTTCACTTGACCCATCACTTATAATTCAAATGAAATAACGTATGGCGAGAATTTACTATACAGATGTCACTTATTTTTTAAGTGAAAATTATTTTGGGTGCGACCAATCATCATCCGATCGAACGATCGTTACCACACACACACACACACTACTTACACACGACACTCGATCGTTCTTTTGATCGAACACGCTTTGTTCTTGATCGCCAATCTGGCTTCCCATTGTACATAGTAGAGGGTAATAAACTGACAACCGTAAAGATCAGTCGACTAATTTCTACCTCCGAAAGGTCCCCCAAAAATATTTCATACTTCAACCATCTGTTTTTCTACTAACGCAAATCTCCTTCAGGTGACCCAATGATAAGGTAATAAAGTCTGACATCATCAACTCCGCGACATCAATTGATGCATTTTGATTTCCAAAACCTTAGTGGATTTGGTTTGGCTTCATTTCTGTAGAATACATAGATTCAAAAATGATAAAAATATGCGAAAATTATGCGATCTTTTTAACCATCTTAAACCAGATTTTTTTGTTTAAAAATTCGCAAAAGTTCAGTTTTATCTTTGAAAAACCTTTGGTCCAACGAAAATAAATTATTGTTGAAGTAAATTCATCAACAGTTTTTTTTCATAGATTGCATAACCACAGGGGCTGAAAAAATAGATTTGAGTACTTTTTCGATTGTAATTTTTACATATTTCAACCATTTTTTCTTAAGATTTGAATCACGTTAAGACTATCTCGTAGCTAGAGTTGAATATATTATTTGTTGAAATTATTCTACTATCAACGGAGATAATTCAACTGTTATAAATATTAAACACAGTTACACAGTTTTTTCCCAACCCCTCCTTTAGACGGGGTATATATTTCGACTCTTTGACCTACCCAAGTTTTTTTTTTCTCAAAAATCGATCCTGTATGGTTGTAACTGGCTGTTACTAAGGCTGAACTGTCAATAATTGTTCATGGAGCATAAAAATCTAGAATTTTTCATGTTCTGGACTTGGGTTTGGGTTTGGGCTTTAGCGAGTTGATTAAATAAAATATTGCCAAAAAGACAAAATTTTATTTATAATAAGCGATTATAATAGTGTGCATAATTCTTTTCATATCGGTGTACAACGTTTTATTACGTTCTTGAACATTTAACAGCGAGTTAATTACTCAGGTTATGTTGGGTGGTCCAAAATAAGTACCTAAGGAATTAAGTTGGACCTATTTTCGACATGGGTCAAATTACGATAAAAACAAGTTTGTTTGGTTCTTCGAGCTTGCTAACTAGTTTTCAAGTGTTTTATCTTAGTTGTGAACATGTTTGTAGTTGTTAAATTCATCACAGCTAGGCAGAAAACTTCTTCAAAGTAGACTCCAATAATGACACATCCTCCTGAAAAGGGCTTGATTTAGCCCAACTGTGAAAAATCAAAACTTTGTTTTCGATTTTCTATCGCTTATCAGCCTATTTAAATGGAAACTTAGATGTGATTAGAATCATAAGAAGTAGCTTTAACTATTTTTCTTCAAAATTTTCATGATTAGCTTGATTTATGAGCGAAAGATTGGAAAAAAGCTGCAATGTGGTCCAAAATATGTACCCGGTCCAAAATAAGTCCGTTACCCTACATAGACAGACTCTTGCTATCGGTGGGGGAACCACATACAATACTTGTGTAGTGGATTATTACTATCGTGTAATTCCTCAGAAGAACTAAAACGGGGAGCCGTTCAACGGTTCCCGTTTCGTGTGATACATGCTCTCCCTCTCTCAGTGCGCTCAGCTGCAGAGATGCCAATCCCAAGCAACCAAAAGTCTCATATCTTCTTAAACTCGTGCCTTCAAAGTTCGAATTTCGCTGAACAAAGGTTCCAAAGGAAATTTGTACCGAATTTTCTCGAATGTGAGCATGAAAGTTACAAAAGGTTCCTCAAATAGCCTTCTATGGACTTGAAGTTCCAAAAAGTCCCTCGAATAGCTTTTTTTGTGACATGCCAACCGCACCCACACAGTTAAAAGTTACAAATTAGGTCTCAAATAGCCTTCTGTGAACTTCAAGTTCCAAGAAGTTCCTCAAATAGCCTTTTTTGTGACGTGTCAATCGCATCCACACAGTATAAAAGTTACAAATTAGGTTTCAAATAGTCTTCTGTAGACTTCAAGTTCCAAGAAGTTCCTCAAATAGCCTTTTTTGTGACATGTCAATCACACCCACACAGTTAAAAGTTACAAATTAGGTCCCAAATAGCCTTCTGTGAACTTCAAGCTCCAAAAAGTTCCTCAAATAGCTTTTTTTATGACATGTCAACCGCATCATTCAGAATAAAAGTTATAAATTGGGTCTCAAATAGCCTTCTATGGACTCGAAGTTCCAAAAAGTTCCTCAAATAGCCTTTTTTGAGACATGTCCGCCATTTCATGAATATGAAATGTGAACGAACATCACAAAAGGGCATATAATAAATAAATCATTTTTTGGAGATGTATAAATTTATATTGAAACTTCAACTCAGAACAACTTACAGCTAACTCGCAAATGATTGTTTTTGAAAAGAGTAAATGTTTTGACTTAATTAAATTTTTTCCAACTTTATTTACTTACCACGAATTTACACACATTCAAAGACAGTTGAAGCAATTCATTAATTAAATATCAAGGTAAACTCAAGAATTTGTATAATTTTATGCTTAACAGTTATAAACATGGTATTCCTTTTTTTTTAAACCGATATTATTTTAACGGATGATTGATTTATACGCCGTTTCGTAATGTTTCTTAGTAATAATCAACATGCGTCTTTGCTGCTGGCCGCTGGCTGCCCTTGCGGGTATTCTAGGAAGCTTATAACCACATTGAATTTTAGCTGCGCCAATAAGCCAACATCTAGGCGTGGCGTCGTGGCAGCGTGTTTGGCTATCATCTCGGAGGATCGGGTTCAAATATGGTACCAGGACTAATTTTTTCCATTAAGTTGTTTGATTGCTTGAGTAAGCGAATCAAATAATTGTGTAGCAGAACTGGCGTGCGTGCTGGCGTGTATCGAACAAAGTTAAAAACAAAGCAATTAAGTAAGATCAACTGATGGAGGTGATGGGAGGAATAAAGATGGATGCCGAGAAATCGGCAACACCACATGTGCTGGTGGTGACCAAAGTAAGAAAGGAGAGGAGAATTATTTTGTTGTGTTTGCTGATTAAACGTTTACTTGTGGGCTGAATAGAAGGCCGTTGAAATCTGTAATGGAACTTCAAAGTTTCAATGAGAACTTAAATTTTGGGCTGAATAAAACGAACTTCAGCACATTGATTAAGCTGTGTTTGACCTTTTTAACGAGACTTTTGTTTGCTTGGGAATGTGTGATTTTTCAAGATTTGCCTGATTTATCGAGGCTCAGCCTAACAACCTGATAAGCCATTGATTTTGCCTGTTTTTTGAAAATATGCCTGATTTTGCCTGATTTTTACGAATTGATGCAAATCGGGTAGTAAGGAACTGGATTAGGTCCTACCAGTGAAAATGTGGCTGAATCAAAGCCATCGAAAGATTCCCTTTAATTCTTATTTTAAAAAGTCCGCATCGGACTTCAGTCGTAAGCGAAAGGCCCGTGAGCGAAGAAGTGTTGTCTCCCGTTCAGCCAGTTTACCACGAATCCCATATTCCACAATATTACAGAAGAGTTAAAACTTAAATAAAAATTTAATTTGCTCCTAATTGTGTTTGTTTATACTGTTAATTTGAAATCGTGCTTAAGACACAATGAAACACCATATATGAAACGAGTAACGTAAACACTTACCCAAAATGTGAACAAGGAATTTCTTTTCATTTTTAAATAATTTGTTAATAGCACAACAATCTTTAAATGTAACTAACTGTCAAGCGAAAAACCTCATTTTACACTAGGCATGAAACCAATTTGCTAGCCGTATGCAATTAGAATTGCACATGACCAGTCACTGGAGTAGCCAATTCTACCTTCTCTATGTAGGAAAAAAATGGCAAAACAAACATGCAACTAAAATAAATTATATTTAGTGAGCCGGATTGAATCATGGGTAAACACGCTCGCTAAATTGAGCCAAACATATTGGTATCTTAAGCCACTGGGTATACATATGTGGAGTGTGATATCATTTCTTGATGCGATTCTTGGCGGTTTTTTCATACCCTTCGAGTGCCACCCCAGAACGAATGGAGTTTTGTTCATTGCCTGAACGCAAGAGCCATTCATCAATCTTGGAAGCGAGCCGCCCAAAGTTCCTAATGTTCGTCGCCGACGCCCAACTTCGAGACTCAAGTGTAGAATAGCTTGTTACAAGTAATTAAAATTTCACACCACTCCAACTAGCCGAACAGTGGAACAAATCACTTTAACAAGCATTGGACCAGCATGGTCAAATTTTTCGATTAAATCTTAACAGGTGAAGCAATGTGCTAACAATGGTTATCAACGAAAAAGTATAAAACTATCACAGAAGTCATGGATGATTACTAAGAAAGCCTCCAGGGCATGTGGCAATTCCTATGAACCTTGGATCAGTGGAAATAATTTTGAATGTTGAATTCGATCTCCAAATCTGACCTTGAATTGCAATTCTGAATCTTGAATAAGCATTTCGAAATTAATCTTTTTGATTGGTTTTCATAAATCTTACCAAAATTGGACTCTCTTATTTTTCCAAGAAAAGAATGTCAGAGTGTATAAGAACTTGAAACTGTTTCCGTAGGGCGAGGTTCCATCAACGCTCGGGTATTTCCGTTCCGCAGGATTACCTTTTGATCCGAGGGGCCCATAAATCAAGAATGCGTCCCGCGAAGGGTTTTATAATTTTATTGCCAAACCACCAAGCAACAAATAATATAGTTCTCTGATGTGCGATTTATTCTTGCCGACACAGCAGAATCTATCGTTGCCAATTCGAAACTGACTCGAGACGAATTGACTGCTGGACTGGTGGAAATTTCCCTATGATTGGTCGTAAAAAAAGTAGAAAAAGAAATATTTATAGGGGGAAGTGTTCCTAAATGCGCATGTTAGGTAATATGCGCATACAGCCGATTGACGATATGGCTAGAGATTCATCATATCTAATCAGTGCAGTTTGAGGGTAGTACGCTTTTAACACATGGCATGAAAAAATTAAATTGTTATATGACGTCGAAAAAAATTAAAAATTCAAACAAGATTTTTGTCAGTTTTGATATATTGAATTTTAATTATCGTGCGTACAGATTCTGTAAACAAAAATTTTATTGGTTTTTCTTTCTTAATCATCTAAAAATCGGAAATTCAACAAATTGAAGCTTTTGGCAAAGTTGTAGATGATAAGATATTGGAATACGAGACAGGTTCTGAATGCCCATATCAAGGCAGGTTAAATGCCTATATCAAGAAAAATAGATTATTCTTATAAATTTTTTACTTCCTATCATTTAAACATTAAATCTACGCTCAAATCACGATCTTTCAGCGAAAAAAGAAGAACTTCATACTGATCCGATAAAAATACAATATGAACAAAATATTACCATGAAATATGGCCATATGGCATACTTAACTATGTTTCATGCAAAGAATGAGTGATGTAAAAAATTGCACCAAAATTTCAGCCTTGACGTATGCCTAACATCCGTTTCTACCATTTTCAATTAAATAATTTCAAAATATTGCGAGTGTAAATGAAATATAGCTTAAAACATAAATATGCGCATTTAGCCCGCCGGTTTCGGAAATCGGCTGTTTTAAATTCTTTTATTATAAAATTATTTTCACAAAAACTGTAAGAGATTTTAACAGAAAAATTGCGCTTACGTATAGAAAACAAATGTCCGCTCATGTGCATATAGTTTTCAGGCTCCTATCTATCGGAATATGGGAGAAAATGAGTGTTTTCCTTAATATGCGCATATTACCCGCCTCTCCCCTAATAAAAAAAACCCGTCACCAAAAAGGGCAAAGTGGACAAACCTGTCTCGCCCTCTTTTACAGCTTCAACGGGAGAATCACGTTTCAGTTACCAGCGGACCGGTAGTAAATTGTAAATTTTAAAGATGAAATACTGGTGATGCTGTAGCTAAATTTTATGGCTTCGAGGAACGATCGAACGGACAGATATGTTTTCCTATTAGAACGTTGCTAATTTATCCCAAACAAATAAGGGATAAGTGATGCGTAGAAGGAGTCATAAAGCTTGGCGTGAGAATATTTTAAGAATTTGTTGTTATGATTCAGATAAAATCGAACTTATGTGATGGAAGGGATTCTTCGTCGATAAATTAAATTTGAGCAGCGAATCAGCGTAGTAACATTATGGAATTAGGCTAGTTAAAATAAAAGAAATTGGGTTCAGTGTGTTCAAGACAGTTCCGTATTTGATAGCACTACTGGGGTGAGCCAAAATCAGTAGCAACATTTTAGAAGTACACTACTGCTGACTAAAAGTTTGGGATCACCCCCTCAAAACCATGAAAATTTTGATCGGCCATATCTAAGTCATGTTATTACATATTGAAATTCTTTTGATTTCATTCAAGAGATCTTGAGCAAACCCTTCTTCGTATGTATTGGAAAAAACGATGATATTGGGTTTATATGACTTAAATTTAGCTTAAAGTTGAAACATTTTTCAAAAACTGAACTTAAAATTCAAACCCCATCATCTCAGGGTGGGGTGGACCAAATTTCCAAATTCGAGTTGCATTCGAGTCATTTTTTAAAACTTATCAAAATACATTTGTTTAATTCTGTGTAAATAGCTACTTAAGTCATCCTCTGCAGATCACTCTGCAGTATAGTGTAACGGCCAAAAGTTTGGGATCAGTCTTCTAAAACGTGTATTTTTATTTTACGCGTATCTCTGTTATCAAACAACGTATTGTTTATCTGGTAAGCTGATTTGGAAGCTAATAAGTTAAACTTGCTTTATGGATATTTAGAAATATTTTCTTCTTCTTCTTCTTCTTCTTCTTACATCAACATGGCCAAAACATGTAGGCATCCTGGAAAATGGAAGACTTGAGTCTTTCATTTTTCTTTTCAGCGTATTACCTGTTACATATTGCTATGCACTGCAGATATTACTACGGCCAGGCCAACCATGTGATGAAAACCGCGAAAGATACAGGATACAGGGGCGTAATGAAGCGTGGAGATCCCTACCAAACGCTTCATATAATATTTTGAATAAGGAAAGACCTAAATATGAATTTATGTCATTTGGGAAGTATTTATGGAATATTGATATTGTTAAGGAATTGTTAAGGAATTAGGACATTACGAAACTTACCAACATTATACTCACCGCAATAAGAATTAGAATAAAGAATATTACATTTGGGTTTCTGTAAATCAGCTATTTTGCTTTCGTATCTTTCCGTCTACTCTTCAAGCGTTGATGACTCAATGTTTGACTCCATTCTTTTCACTTTCAAATACACTTTACTCACAACCCAACAAAATTATTTCTTGAAAAAACTATTTCTAACACCTCAAAATCGAATTTTAAAAAACTGTCAACAAAAAACGCGTTCCCCTGGAAACAGGGTTCACAGCCTCCTCTCGCTTTTATCTTTAAGAGATTGTCTACGTTAATATTAGCACACATGTTCCGTCACTATTTCGTCTCACAATTTTCACAATTTAACAACATTACACTTAACAATTCAAAATATCTGAGAATTTTCGAGGGATAAAAATTTAATTTCACAGAGCTCCTGCAAAACACCTTATGGATATTTAGAAATATTTTGAAGACTTACTTCTTTAGAACTTTAACCAAAGTTTCATGCTTTTCTAATGATTTTCACCCAATAGTCCGACCGTTAAAAAAAATATGCAAATTTGTTTTGGCCCTAAATTAGTAGTCTTACAAGTTATTGCAGATCGGATTGGCTTATTTGCAAGCTTATCAATTGCAAATTTGATGGCAATCGGATGAAAAAAAAATTATTCGTGGACACCTTTTAGAATAGAATAGAATTTGCATTAAATTTTGATGTAAAAGTTTTAATTTTTCCACGAAAATTTCACTCATTATATTCGGTTTTACAACGGTTTTTTCACAATAATGCAGTTTTGATCTTAAGGAAGTCTCCCGCAAAATATTTGGAAGTGAAGCTTATATAAGCCAGCTTCAATCTAGTTGAAGTTTCTAACTTTTAAGATGACTCTGTTCATCATTTAGGATCTGTTAAAAAAAATTATGATGGTATTTAACATAAAAGTAGTTTGAGTGAAAATGAAAATTTTAAAAGGAAAAAAATGAACATCGTTCCCTTCTCTCCTATGTGACAATTTATAACGCTCGGGCTCACCCCCTCCCCCTCCTAAGAGTGTTACGTAATAAAAGGACGCCCCTTAAGTGCAAAAATGATCACATCGAAAAAACTTTTGACTTGAACGCAACGTGAATTTGCCACCATGAAAATCACGTGAAATGTACATGAATTTCAGGAAAAAAAACAGAACTCGTGCAGCAAGAAGAATTCAACTAATTTTTATATGTGTGATATGGTGAAGCGTCCGTGAAAATAAAGTAGATCGGATATGAACGCAGTGCTGTGTGCGGATTTCGGGTGAATTGTCGAGTTGATTCGAATCGCGCAGGGGACTTCGACAAGGTGATGGTCTACCCTGCATGATGTTCAAAGTGACGCTAGAAGGTGTTATTCGACGAGCGGTGGGCGAAATGCGGGGCACGATTTTCAACAGATCCAGTCAACTTATCTGTTTTGCCGATGACATTGATATAGACGGCAGATCATCTGCGGCGGTGGAGGAGATCTACCGCAAACTGAAACGCGAAGCAGGAAGGATTGGGTTGATGATTAATACGTCCAAGACGAAGTACATGCTGGCCTGCGGATCCGAGACCGACCGAACCCGCTTGTCCAGTAATAACAAGATCACGATCGACGGCGACGAGCTGGAGATAGTCGAAGACTTTATCTATCTCGGCCCACTGGTGACCGCAGACAATGACACCAGCCGAGAGATTCGGAGGAGAATTATCAGCGGAAGTCGTGCCTACTATGGACTCAACAAGCAACTGCGGTCGAGAAGACTTAGCCCTCGCACGAAGTGTAACCTGTATATGACGCTCATTAGACCGGTTGTTCTCTACGGGCACGAGACATGGATATTGCTCGAGGAGGACCTGCGTACACTCGGAGTATTCGAGCGACGAGTATTAAGAACCATCTTTGACGGCGTACAGGAGAACGGAGTGTGGAACGAGCGAGGTGGTTAGACCAAGTGGAGCGTGATCTGGCGAACGTGGGGTGCCCGAGAAATTGGAGAACGGTTGCCATGGACCGAGTGAATTTTAGGAATTATGTTCGTCAAGTTATGTCGTGAGTATTGTATATAACATAACGGATGTGATTAAGAATTCGATGTACTTCATACTTCTCACTTAGATTTAATCAAAGTATGAACGCATTGTGTTGTATTTCGCATAAAAAAAATACTTCGAGAAAAGATTTTATTTACCTGAATATTCTTTTAGTTACACTTAAATATCCACAATTCTAATTCACTTTACATTTCTTCACTCCACAAAGTCTTCGAAAAAAATGTATTTAATTTGGCTTCATACAGCGGTCGTCCCAGCTGCTTCAATTCCGCATTCTGTTGAAATGGCAAAATATAAAAAAACAACCAAAGAATGATATTTTTACTACTTACGAAAATACAGCTTCTCCATCGCAAAAAAAACTTCTCTTTCTGACAATTGATAGCATTTGGATTCACACGCGCCCTATTAGGAACCTTTGTTCTTTCACATAGATTTTCGTAAATGAGCCATTTAAGGCTAAGGGACCATTCAAATATTACGTAACGCTTTTATGGGGGGGAGGGGATATAGCAGTTTGTTACGGTTTCTGAATTTCGCTTAGAAATTCTGAGACGATTGTTTTACGTAGAGGTGAGGGGGAGTCGAAAATGCTCGAAAATTGCGTTACGTAATATTTGAATGGCCCCTAAGTGAACATCACATAAAGCAGGGATCATCTTAAATCTATCTTTGAGCTATGTAAACGAAATAAAAATGTTTTGTACTCAAAATGTAGGATTTGTATTGGATTTTGAAGGAAAAATAAAAAAAAATGTCCGGTGTTGTTTTGATGAAATTTCGAACTTTTCGTCGAGTACTACTCATCATAAGTAGTTTGGACACCCTATTCGCTGACCTCTGCGGCCATTTCGTTCCACAATCTCTTCATCTCTGTTGCATCCCGAGTCGTCCTACCATTCTTCTTCATCTTCTGCTTGACAATTGCCCAATATTCTTCGATAGGGCGGAATTGAGGGCAGTTGGGTGGGTTGATGTCCTTCTCGACAAAATCCACCCGTTGGCTCGACACCACTGTAACACCTCTTTGCTGTAGTGGCAGCTTCCAAATCTGGCGAAAACTTTACTGGTCCTTTGTGAGATCTAATGTACGAAAAAAAAACGATTTTCAGGCACTCCTCCATGTACATTTCGAAGTCCATGGTCTTGTTTTTCACAAAAACCAGGGTTTTTCGTCCGCAGCTGCAAATACCTTGTCAGATCAAACACTTTCTTGCAAACTTATCACGGGGGCACTTCACCCCGACCAGTGACTTTGAGAAATTTTTGGCCAGGAAGCCGCCCAAAATCTATATATAACTTCCGAGCCCGTCCTTTGGCTTCTACATTCATCTTAAATGTCCGGTTTGGTTGCTTACTGGCCCGATAAGATCGTATTCCTTCGGGCAGACGAATCCTTTTGACGGTGCACCGATCGGCATTGAATTTCTTTGCGATGTCATAGTCCGACTGCCCTGGGTCAACACCTTCAAATGCAGTTTTCGATCCTTAGGTCCACTATAACGCTTGGTATGAACCTGCTGATCGATAGTATGCATCTCACAGATTTCGCGTTTTTTTAACCCGACCACGTCGGGTTTTTGACGTGGGCGTTCAAAATTAATTTTCGTCTCGCGGCTTCCATCACGTGTAACTTTTTTGGAACAAAACGAATCGTAATGAAATTTTCAGCACTGATAGAGGAAACATTTCCAAACAAAGTACCGTCAAAACATTCCAGATCCGACAACTAGGAGCGCTATGGTGTAATAAACAGTGCGTTCAGATTTAAGAATATCCATGCTTTATTTCAGCCAATGAGAGCGCTTCCGAGTTGACGCCATTTATACGACTTACTGTTGGCGCTTCGAGCTGCGGGTTCTGTTGGCCATCGCTATTCGTTACTCGAAAGAGTTATTCGAAGATCGGTCACTGACCTGCTCGGTCTTTTAGCGGCATTCTAGCATTAGTCTTAGCACCACTAAGGCGGCGAGAAATGTCATAAAGTAATCGGATATCTCCATTGGCGGCGGCTCTTTCTCCCTCTTTGGCTAGGGAGTTTGTCCAGGCTCTCTTGTCTCGTCTACAAGCTCGTTTAACTGCCTTTTCCAGCTCTGCATATCGTAAGCGGGCGGCTGCTTTGGCTGACCCGGTACATGCCTGCTCAATTCCGACTTTCGCCTTTCTCCGATCATCGATCATCCTCTCCAGGTTTCATCCGACATCCATTCACTTCGTCTTCCACGAACTTTACCGAGAGTACCATAGCTCGTCGTAATAAAGGCATTCTTGATTCCACACCACTGTTCTTCGACTGTTCCGTCTGTCGGCAGCTCCGAGGCTCGGGATTCTAGCTGTTCAACGTATGCCCTTTTCACCTCTGGACTCTCCAAACGGCGGACGTCGTAACGACATCCGACTTCCTCCTCTCGCCGCTGGACACGCGCAACTCTCTGTCGTATCTCTCCAAAAACGATGTGATGGTCAGATGCAATGTCTGCGCTTCGTTTGTTGCGGACAGGCTCCTTCTCCAGTTTCGGCAGATGCACATGTGGTCATTTTTTTGATTTTGATTTTCTGTTCGGCCATCTCGGGATGGCCCACACAAGTGACCTCATGTGCTGGTATATGGAGGATAATCGGCTAAATTTGTTATAACATGAACCAAATTCAAAATTTTAAGTTAGGTATTTTAATGGTCAGACTTCAGGAAACAAAGCGAATTCTAGGAACGCGTCTGGTCTGGTCTGGTTCTTAGCAAAAATCAAGTGATTGTAAGTTTGTCCACGTAATAACAAGCTTCCTTACAATTTTGGAGTTTTCTTATCTGAGATCCCTGGAAAGAGCGATGAGTTTATTCTTAACACATTCACTGACCTTTCTCCTCTTCACAATGTATCATAATCTGGACCATGTGGGCTGCTGGGAAATATCATTATTGCCCACTCGGGACATAAAAATAAATTATTACAACTTCTCAGCTCCATTCAAATGTTTTGTTCTTTCTTGGGTCCTCGTCGTCGCCAGGTCAATGGAACCGTCTGCACACATTAATCCAATCTACTTCGCGCGGCAGGACGTGACACTTGAATTATGACCTCGCACGCAAAATATCTCGCGACTCACGGTTCCAAATAAGAACATTTTTCAGGAATCACATTTTCATGATGTTGTATGTGACAAATGTAAGCTTTCTTGGAATTTAAACTTTTATGAATATTTGATCATATTTTAATTTAAAAAGTAAAGACAAAAATTAAACCAGCTGTATTGGCCTTTCGATATTTTGAAAACATAGAGCATTAAGTAAGGGTACTTATCCTTTCGGAAAGATCTTCAGAATGAACTCTCTCTCTGAATTCCAGTCAGGTGTGCTTCTGGCTGGAGGACCGAACTTGGGTACCAACTTTCTTAACGACTCTTTGTCACGGAACTTTCAAAGCGCGGCCGAGAAATGATTTCCTGGTATTATCTTTTCATTCTGGAGCGCGATCATTTTGCCGAACCAAAATTGAAGCCCTCTCACTCGATCCTCCTACGTGATGTTGTTCCCTTTTAGTCCGCCGGACCCGAGGGCATTGCCATTTTACCAGTGGGAAACCGGTGGACAATTCCTGTGATGGCAAAAGACTTCTGCTGCTAAGCCATCGCTGATAAAGTTCTTCTCCCAGGGCTTCTTTCATCGCTGAGTCATAAAGAATGGTTTTATAGAACCCACTAAGCGGTGATAATCCATATATTTCCAGCCAATTGAAAGCTCATCAGGGCGAATGGTAATCGATTCTTTTGTGCTCACAGTGGCCGCGCACAGCTTGATTTCAGACAGAAGACCTGGCTGGCGTTCTGGGGCTTTGGTTCTTCGACCTCACTCAGGCTTCGAAACTACGAAAAGCTCAGCTGTGATCTGCGGTTTTAGAACATCTCGCGGGTTCGCAATTTCTTCTAAGATTTAAGAATGAATCGCGAGACCACCCAAAAATCGAATGACGCTTTACGCGCAGCGGGTATTAAATAAGCAACTTAGGAGGGAGGGTTTTGTTTCTCGAGCACGCAAGCCGATTTACGAGCGACTAATTGGAAATTTATGAATTGATTGAATAATTAAAAAATTGGCCATCGGTGGCCACATGTGGTGAGTGTTTCGGATGGGATATTTTTTAGTTTGTAATTATTTAAAATAAAAATTGAATTTAGTAGAAAAATATGAGAGTTTAGTTTTTTAATTATTCAGTTTCTAACTTGTTGTTTATGAATACGTTAATCAACTTTAACGAACGCTTACCAAATATTGATAAGGTTTTTCGGCTAGGATTTTTCGAAATTCAAAACAGTTAGGTCAAACAGGTCATCAAATCGCTGATTAGAACTTGAATTTAGTCTATTTTATTCCAGCAATAGTACAACTCGAGCGTTAGTCAAAGAAAAGTCTTCCGAGAGTTAACATTATTCTGAATCAAAAACATCAAAAATGAAATTCCTGTTCCTTCTGTCGCTGCTGATCTGTGCCCTAATTGGATACTCCAGCGCTCAACTGTTCTGTCCGGCTAACTATCAACCGGTGTGTGGAACCGATGGCGTTACCTACGATAACGAATGTTTCATGAGCGCCAAGGGCGCCAAATTGGCCCACCAGGGCGAGTGCAAGTGATTGACAAGTTCAAAGATCAATAAAGGAAATAAATGTTTTAAACAAGTGTTGTGTACCACGGATTGGCTTAATAATATCACATACAAACTTTATATTGTTTTTATTATCCTATACCAACACTGTCGGGGTAAAAATATTTATCGTACAATCACTAATTTTTTTTAAAATATATGTTTTTATTATTCATTTACCAGTCTAGACTAAAATACATCAAAATGCAAATCAATGATTAACCTTTGAAATCTCGTTTACATATGCTGAAATATGATTGTTTTGCATCACGCGTTTGTTAATTTCAAAATTTCATAAATGCAAACATTAATTTGACTTAATGCTTTCAGCTACTTAGTAGAATTTTTTGTGGTATTTTTTACCCCTAAATGTAAGCTTTTTCTTTAAAAACATTTTTTGGCTGAATTTTTTTTTAAATTTAATTCAAACAAAACCCAAGGGCTTGTGATATAGCTCAGTTGGCAAGTCAGTTGCTTCCTGAGCCGATCTTCAGTTCGAGCCCAAGAGTAAACATCGATCACAGTTGTACCGGATAAGTTTTTCAATGACTGTCCGCCAACTGCATCGTTGATATAAGTCGCGAATGACATAAAAATGTTAAAACGACTATAATAATAAAAAAAAATGAAACAAAACCAAAAATGACTGCAATTGGTGCTTTATACGTTATGACATCACCAACATATACAAAACTATAAATTTTTAATCGGTTTCATTTGATTTTTCATTTAAAACAAAGTTCATTGCAACTTACCCCTTTTGTTTAAGTAGGGTGAAAACCGCATGTTTTGTAAATTAAAAAATAGTTGGTAAAGACATTATTTTTCTGACTACGTAAATTTGGTGTCCAATCAACCTTAAAATTTTTGATGTTCTAGCGGTATGATTATCTGTGGACATTAAGTTTTTAAATGCCATTGAAGTTGAAAAGTGTTGCTTGATGCCCCCCCCACGTGTTGTGTGGGGGATGAGTTGCCGGTAGTTTCAAGCGAAACCCTAACCTCTCTCTCCGAGATGCCGCAAATAAGCTGGGTGTATCGTCTACAACCGTGCATCGAGCCAAAAAACGAGTCGGACTATCGACTTAAGGTAGAGACTCCAAATCGCGATGATAAACAAAATACGACGGCCAAAGCGCGATCCCGGAGGCTGTACACGACGATGCTGACGAAGTTTGACTGCGTGGTAATGGACGACGAAACCTACGTCAAAGCCGACTACAAGCAGCTTCCGGGACAGGAGTTTTATACGGCACAAGGTAGTGGAAAGGTAGCACATATTTTCAAGCACATGAAACTGTCAAAGTTCGCAAAGAAATATCTGGTTTGGCAAGTCATCTGTACCTGTGGCTTGAAAAGCAGCATTTTCATAGCTTACGGGACTGTCGACCAAGAAATTTACGTGAAAGAGTATTTGAATAAACGTCTGCTGCCTTTCCTGAAGAAACACGGTTGTTCCGTACTGTTTTGGTCGGATTTGGCATCTTGCCATTTCGGTAAAAAGGCCATGGAGTGGTACGCCGCCAACAACGTACAGGTGGTTCCCGAGGACAAGAACCCTCCCAACACGCCAGAGCTCCGCCCAATTGAGAAATACTGGGCTATTGTCAAGTGGAACCTAAAGAAGACCAAAAAAACTGCTAAGGACAAGCAGCAGTTCAAGGCAAACTGGCTTTGGTGGACAAGGTGGCTGTACAAAATGTGGCAGGGGTTAAGCGTAAGGCCCGGTAATTCGGATTTGGAAAAGTGGAAGCCTAACTGAATATTTTTCCTGAATTTTATACTAATTAAACTTGAAAAATAAATTTTAATTTGATTTTTTAAATAAACGATTTTACGGATTTACACACGTTCTCCCTTGACCAAATTTTGACCGTATCACTTTTTATAAATATTGAAAAAAAAATTGGCTTTCAGTCAAATTATTTAAGAAAAACAGCGTTTTCCTATTTTATCCGACGTTTCGGCGTAATGTATTTCGCCTTCTTTAGGGTACTGTAATTTGTGAGTATAACAGTAAAAGGTGTTGTGTAATATAATTCTTGTTTTACTTAATAGGATTTTACTTACTAGGGTGACTCAACTTCTCTCCGTCCTGTTTTCTTAATTGTCCACATCAGCGTGAATTTGATTTTTTTTTACCCAGCAAACATGAAATCGAATGAATGAAAGTCGTTTACAATGGTGTTGCGAATCGCAATTCAGTTTAAATCGGATATGATAGAAAGTTCGCCATGTTTGTAAATTTTGAAATGAGTTTGCTCCCACGTAGGCTTCAAGTGAGATAACCATCTTCATGTTCTTTCTGGAACAAGCAGTGTATCCAGATGGCTGAAAATTAGATTGGAATTGAGTAATATTGACCAATGACAGAATGGAAAAATGTTGTCGCTGGCAACGATTTGAAGGCTATGAGAGTAAAATCTTGCGCTCTCTCCCATTCTTCCGATAGGTCGAATTCTAAAAATTTTGTAACGAACAACGAAGTTCTAGTTCGCACTGCAAGTTTTTCCGCTTGTGGGGCGAACCACACTTGGCCTACTATGTGTGGTGGTAGATGCAACTCTATCTGTATGTACCTACCACTTCATAGTAGTTGGCCCGTGCGGAACAAAAATTTGATAGGTATGTGATGATAATGCTGCCAAATAAATTCTACCCGCTTATTTTCACCATCTTTCTTTTCATCTAACGTTCTATCTATATCTATCTATATATATATATATATATATATATATATATATATATATATATATATATATATATATATATATATATATATATATATATATATATATATATATATATATATATATATATATATATATATATATATATATATATATATATATATATATATATATATATATATATATATATATATATATATATATATATATATATATATATATATATATATATATATATATATATATATATATATATATATATATATATATATATATATATATATATATATATATATATATATATATATATATAAAGCAATTCTCTGTATGTTTGCCCTCTATATACTCAGCCGTCTTAAAAGCTAGAGATCTGAAATTTGGCATGGATGCTCGTTAGGACCAGGAATGATGAAAAATGTTTTTAGATTTTTGGACGACCCCTTCTGAAGGGGGTCGTCCATACAAGACAAATATTGTTTTCACGTTATTGACGTTATTTTCCGTCGGATTGTGATGAAAATTTGCACATGAGTGTTTTGACAGACGAGCAATCGATTACAGTTATCAAATTTAGGGTCAGGGGTCGGCCAAAGGGGTCGTCCATATTCACTGATTAATGTTTTTGCGATATTGGTGTTATTATACACCGGATTGTGATGAAAATTTGCACATGAGTGTTTTGAAAGACGAGCAATCGATTTCAAGTTTCGAATTGCGGATCAGAAGTCGGCTGAAGGAGTCATCCATACCCAACTTTAATGTTTTTGCGATTTTGACGTTATTCTACATTGGATTGAGATGAAAATTTCCGCATAGGAGTTTTGAGGGACGCTCTTTTGCTTTCAGGTTTCAAATCTTGACTCAGGGGTCGGCAAAAGGGGTTATTATCTGTTCACTGTTTTTACGATATTCTCTTGATTGAGCATAGGATTGTAATGAAAATTGGCACATGGGAGTTTAACAGAAAAGATAATTGATTTAAGGTGTCAAGTTTTGAATCGTGGTCAAAAAAAGGCCGTCCATGTTAGTTGCTCACTGTTTTCGCGATATTGTCGTGATCATGCATCGGATTGAGATGAAAATGTCCAGATGAGGGTTATAAACTATAAGCAATTGACTCCAGGTAGCATGTTCCGTGTCAAGGGTCGGCGAAAGGGGCGTCTATATTCACTGATCACTGTTTTCAAGTTCCTGACGTTATTTTACATATAGGGGGAAGTGTTCCTAAATGCGCATGTTGGGTAATATGCGCATACAGCCGATTGACGATATGGCTGGAGATTCAACGTATCTAATCAGTGTAGTTTGAGGGTAATACTCTATTAAAATATGGCATGAAAAAATTTGATTGTTATTTAAAGTAAAAAAAAATTAAAAATTCAAACAAGATTTTTGTCAGTTTTGTTAAAATATATTGAACTTTAATTATCGTGCGTACAGATCCTGTGAACAAAAGTTTTAATGGTTTTTCTTTCTTATTCATCTGGAAATCGGAAATTCAACAAATTGAAGCTTTTGGCAAAGTTGTAAATAATAAGATATTGGAATGAGAGACAGGTTCTGAATACCCATAACAAGGCAGGTTAAATGCCTATATCAAGAAAAATAGATTAGTCTTATAAATTTTATACTTGTTATCATAGAAACATCAAATCTACGCTCAAATCACGATCTTACAGCGAAAAAAGAATAACTTCATACTGATCCGATAAAAATACGATATGAACAAAATATTACCATGAAATATGGCCATATGGCATACCTAACTATATTTCATGCAAAAGAACTAATGATGCAAAAAATTTCACCAAAATTTCAGCCTTGACGTATGCTTAACATCCGTTTCTACCGTTTTCAATTAAATAATATCAAAATATTGCAAGTGTTAATGAAATATAGCTAAAAACATAAATATGCGCATTTAACCCGCCAGTTTCGGAAATCGCCTATTTTGACTTCTTTTATTAAAAAATTATTTTCACAAAATCTGTAAGAGATTTTAACAGAAAAACTGCTCTAACGTATGTAAAACAGATGTCCGCTCATGTGTATATAGTTTTCAGACTCCTATCTATTGGAATATGGGAGAAAATGAGTGCTTTCCTTAATATGCGCATATAGCCCGCCTCTCCCCTAATTTGAAAAGAAAAAATGGCACAAGGGAGTTTTGAGGAACGTAAAATTGGTTTCAATTATCGAATTTCGGGCCATGGGACAGAAAAAGAGGGTTTCATTGAAAATACTGATTTTGTGCAATAATTTTGTTGGAGGCAGTTAATTGATACCAATTTAAGTGTGAAGGTCAATCAAAAGAGTCGTGTACATGTTCCTGCCATAATGTCTAGATTTTGCAACCGATCGAGAAGAAAACACTCTAACATAAATTTCAATAAAAAGCCAATAAACCGTTCAATTTGAATTTCAAGTAATAGTAATAGTAGCGACTTTAAACACTGTTGAATTTTTTCCCCAAAATTGTCGAAAGAATGTTTCGAATTCATTTTCTAAATTCATTTTGACGTACCAATGATTTAAAGCGAAACGAAGTTCGTACGGAATCAAATAGTATGTATATAAAAATGAATTTCTGTCTGTCTGTAGGTTTGTTCCCTATGGACTCGGAAATTACTGAACCGATTTGCGTGAAACTTGGCAGGTAGGTGGGGGTATTGGAGGTAGGGAAAGGTTCCTATCATGGTTTGAGACCCCTCCCTCTCTCATGAAGGGGAGGAGGGGCCTTCCAAACAAAAGACAATTTTTTGCATAACTCGAGAACCCTTCAAGCAAATGGAATGAAATTTGGCATGGGGTGGAATTTGGGAACGAGGAATATATCTATGAATATTACCCAAGCAACATTTTTAACTCCTGATGGTTTTATACGGAAATATGGACGTTTTATTAGGGAATTGACAAAGAATTGATAGCTGTGAAGCGTATTTCGACAAGACCACTATCTCCAGGGTATCTACACGACGATTATAAAATCTGTGCACTAAATCCAAGTCAAATTCAGGAATATTTTATCCTCCCTGTATTATAATGGTTTTGAAAGACGCTATAAAGCCGTTTCAAAACCTCGCTATAAAACGCTGTCAAATGCCAAAATGTCAAAACCCCCAAAACGTCAAGCACGTGAACTAGCAGCTGATCGGATGTGTTTGTGATGTAAACAAACAAAAAGTTAAGTTTTCGTCTCTTCGTGCTCTACCTTTTCCTGTTTTAAACCAGTTGGAAAACGCTGGTCCTAGACAAAAATAGCTTTAAACACAAAAGAAAATCCGGTCATTTCCGGCAATAGGTGGACATGGTGCAAAGATTTCAATCACAGTCTCTTATGATTCGTTCAGTATATACTGAAAGGATTTATTTCTCACTAAAAGAAATTTTTGAAGTTCAAGTAAATCAAAGGGAAAAATAAACATTACGTATTTTACTATCCATAATTTTTATTTAATAAAAACCTCATTGCAATCTAGTACATGCTAATTTGAGCAAAGCACTGCCCACAAATAACCTGACCTTGTTTTTAACACCGTAACTCATCTTTGCCCGTTTCAAAATTTGGCACTGCGTAGTAATTGTTAGCCGGAGGCGTTGAGAGATTTTCGGACGCCTTTCGGTTTTCGTTCCTGATGACCATTGGCTAACAAAATCTGATGAAACGGCTGGGTCACGTTGGGTGGCACTCAGAAGTTGTCCTCCCAGCCGGTTGCACTGCATTTGGCTTATCATCCGCTGCTTTTCTTTTTCCACCAGCGAACCAGCTTAATTGTATTCCGGAACACCTAAAACATAAAAATTTAGTTCCTGTTTGTTAAATATATAAAGTTTAGCACTACCTGTTACCTGAACAACAAATCGGGTTCGGCAGACAAAAACTGTCGTATTTTGTGTCCAAAAACTCCCAGCAGAATCGCTCCAATAATTTTTTATGTTTTGTTTAGTTTTGTTTAGTTTGTTTTTGGTTGTTTTGCGCTGTTATTTGAGACAAGTCATGCTCTGAGAAATTCATTTGGTCTTATAAGGTGCAAAATTGAGAGCAACTGGACTCATAAATGTTTTCTGTAAGACAAATTGATATTTCGAATGAATCGCCATTTTTAATGGAAAATTAAATTCTTGGAACATTTTTGAATCGAATATTTTTACATACATCAAAAGTTATTTATCATGAAATACTTGACGAAAAGTGCCTACAAAATTTATATAAAATACTGACACAGGGGATTTGAATACGGTGATCAAAAGTATCAGATTTTTTTTTTGTCTAAATTTGTTATATGTTTATGGGCCAGTTTTACAAAAAATCTATCGATAAATTTTGAAGCGCTAGATTTTCTTACAGTAATAAGCTGAAAAATATCATCATTTTGTCAGATAAATTTATCAAATATATATCAGTCTTGATTTTTGACCGAATAGAACCATGTTATTTTGTTTTCGATAAAATAAGAATATTTTTTACGCAGAAAATTGTTCACTCAAACTAAAATTTGACGAAACCCTCAAGGTTGTTTAAGGTACTTGCAATCTATACTTCAGAACCTCCTGTAGGTGGGCCTTTTTGCTCTTGTAAATGTTTTATTGATGTTTTATTGTGGTTTTTATAACTAAACGTTGTTTTAATAGCGAAGTTTCATAGTGAGCTTGCAGATTAGTATAACACTAAAATTGTTACTTGAACAAATTTGGCACGGGAAGGTATTTGGATACGAAATATATTTAAATAATTATTTGAGACCCCTCCCTTATTCCAGTAGGGAGATATAGATAATCATTTATAATTTTTTACATAACTCGAAAACTAATTAAGCAAATGGAACCAAATTTGGCATGGGCGGGTATTTGGGTACGTAACATGTTCTAATGATTGTTTGAGACCCCTTCTTTCTTCCAGCGGGGACTGCATAACTGCATAACTGCATAACTCAAGAACTACAACAGCAAATGGAACCAAATTTTGCATGAAACGATATTTGGGTACGAGAAATGCTTCTATGAATATTTGGTATTCCTCACTCCTTCAAAGTGGTGAATGGAAAAGAGGAGGAGAGGTCTCCCTTACAGTTTTCAGTATAACTGGAGAGTTGATCGAGCAAATTGAACCATATTTGGCATGTGAGGGTATTTGGATACGAGAAATGTTTCTATGATAAATTGGAGCCCCAACTTTTTTAATCGGAAAGATATAAAGAGGGAAAGGGGGGCTTCCATACAATTTTTTTGCACAACTCGAGAATTAACTGAGCAAATGAAACTAAATTTGGCATCGAAAGTATTTGAGTACGAAAAATACTTTTTCTATGTGGAACAATTCCTTTCTTGCAGTAGGATGATAGGATTGGGAATAAAGGAAGGGAAGAGAAAGCTTACATTTAATTTTTTTTTATGAAATCCGAGAAATGGACAAAACTTAACATGGAAAATCATTTTGGTATAATTCTATGATTGTCTGACACACCATCCTCCTTTCAGTGTGTAGGTACATATGAGGAGGGAGCTGAGCCCAATACAATTTTGTTAGCAAAAGTTCTCAATTTATGCAAACGAAACCAACAAATGGAAATAAATATGGCATGGAAAGGTACTTGGTTACGAGATATGTTTCTAAGATTGTTATAGACTCTTACGCTTCACAGTGTAGAGAGGGGAAAAAAGGAGGAGGGGCCATATACATTTTGTGGTAAAGCTTAAAAACTTATCAACCAATGGAACTTTATTTGACATAAGTAGGAGGTTTTTTGGGAACGAAAAAAAACGGGTATGATTATAAAAGATCACGATCTCCATTCAACAGGGGGTGAAGGGAAGGACAGGGGACGAGGTCTCTCTTATCAGTTTTTTAGCATAAATCCAGAACATATCAAGCGAAAACAACCATATTTTATAAGTGAGATTGTTTGCGTACGATTAATTTGAGACCCCTCAGACAGATTAAAATTATCAGATCTTTAACACAAATTTATAGAGCAAGATTCAGAATATTAGTTTAAGTTATCTTTGTGTTGCAATTCGAAACTCCAGCTGCAGCTCTCATTTTATAGCGGTTGCTTATGAATTATGTTATAATTTGATTTAAAATAATGCCAGTAAAACAATAGAAATTTGAATAATTTAATAAAATATAATTTGATTTTGAAAGGTGTAGCAAAGCACACCTGGTCAGCTAGTCCATCTATAAAATTTCATAATCTTGAGAAGTCCCTGCTAAAAAAGACATCACTTTTCACCGATAAGGCTGATAAATTAATGTAACAATATTTATACCAACGCATGTTTATATTAATTTCGATTTAGATTGGAATCGAATTCGAGATTGGTATAAATATGCGTTGGTATAAATATTGTTACTTTAACTTTCAAGAACTTTAGAGTAAAAAGACTGTATAAAATAAATTCCACTTTAACGAAGTTAAGAAAACTCTGCCCCAAGCTTACTTCAGAGAAATTCTCTCACGAGCTTCGCAAATGACCGATAGGTATCAATGTTGTTACATCACCCTCGCCACTCCCTCGCAGATTCACACTAAGTAAGCCTGATAGGACCAGATCGAGGCGCACCAATCCAATCCAATCCTTTCCCACGCATTTAGGTCGGTTTTGCTGTTTGTGCAGCACCTTGCTCCGAAAAGTTGGTCGCCGTCATCGTAAAAATCTAGGGCTGTAGGCAAATTGCCAAACGACGACTTACCGATGCATGCTGGCTGGCTGGCTGGAGTATCAAATTCAGACGAACGCAACCAGCCAGCCAGTCAGTCTTACCTGCCTGAGCCTGAGAGAGAGCTCACATAAATTTCGCTAGCAAAGCGCGATTTAAATTTCATTAAGGTAGGTACGTCTAAGCTGAGCTTGAGAGAAAAAACAACCCACAGGACCGAACGCCTAGAAGGATACGCGCGTAAGTTAGTCCATGGATCGAGCTGATCAGATAAAGTGTCAGCACACGAAACAATTTTATTAAGCCAAAATGGGCGAGATTTTACTTTCACGATTAATCAGCAGCTGCTGGCCGGGTTTAGTTGGATTGGCGATTTACGCAAGCTTGCACCAAGGAATGCGTTCAGCCGATCGTTCTTCGGCTGAATAGAAGAAATTGAAAAATATCTTAGTTATTAGCCGGCCGACACCTTCGATGAGGCGGCATTTTTATTTCTCAAAGGCAGCTCATTCATTGCGACCTGGTTCATGTGCTCGCGGTTCGAATGTAGACATTTAGATCATATCAACCCATGAATTGGCCATTCTGCCAATCTTTAATTGTATAATATCAACAGAAATGATATATTTATTACTTTTTATACAGGAATTAAAGGTAAATTGGTGCTATATTTTTTTCATTAAAAAGAAGCCTTAAAAATGCCATGCAACCGCAGGGTTAGATACAACATTTGTGTACCACGACACTTATTCAACTTTTATTTGAATAAATGGTCATAAAGTTAACATTTAATAATAACAAATTGTAGATGATATAGTTTTTCACATCTTGAAATAGTTTTTTTAAAGTTTTTGATTTTAAATTTTTTTAAATTTTTCGATGCCGTCAAAAAGTAAACCCAGTATGAGGGATTGGTTTAATGATACCGCCCACAAAATTTTTATTGTTTTTAATATTCTATACCAGGGGTGAGCAACCTTTCGAAGCAACGGGCCACTTTTAATTTCAAATTCTTTCGGAGTACCGCATTAAAACCAAAATTTAGGTAAAAATTGTTTGCAGAGCTTACGTAATTTTTTATAACGACAAATGTTATTCAAAAACAAAACTGAAGAAGGAAAAATAAAACGAATTCCAGCAATCGGTTTTCTAATTGCTGGATTTTTCTGCATTCGGTTGTGTTGTTGTCATTTTTGCTGGAAAATCAGCAATCGGTTTTTAAATTGTTGGATTTTCCAGCAATTGATCCTAGTTTTCTGGAAAATCAGCAATCGAGTTGTCAAATTGGAGTCTGTTTGTTCTCGTACGCTGAAGCAAGGTGAGACTCTATTTTACGAATTTTGGTTAGATTAATATAATTATTTTTATTTTTCTTCAATTCCCAGCAACCAGATATCAATTCAAGGGTGAGTTATTATTGGACAGGTAGATAATCTAAAAAAGATAAATACTAATCAAAACTATTTTTACAGGTGATCAACACTTTGGCACAAAGTTGCCACCCCATAGCCGGTGTTAGAGTATTAAATAAAAAATATCGTGTTCCTGAAAATAAATATAACCTTAATGAAAAATGGGTGAAAATAATTGTTTTTATTGCTTGTTGTATGCACAGCCAGTATTCAAAATTTATTTTGAATTGAAATATAAATAAAATAGTTAAAGTAGCTAGTTTCCTGCAATGAGCATTGCTGATTTTCCAGTAATTTAAATTCCTGGAAACCAGCATTAACGTTAGCTGTTTTTTCCAGCAATTTAAATTGCTGGAAAGTCAGCGGGACAAAAACCAGCAATAAAAGGTCATTAATAAAATTAAAAAAAAACCAGCAAAATTTTGCCAGCATTTTTTGCTTTCCTTTTATTTATTAAAAACGAAATTTTCTATGGTTCGTAAAAAGATTTGAACCGTTTTCTGAGAAAAACGCTTTTTCTTTCGAACTGATGCGATGGTATTTTTTGTCATCACTTCCATTTATAAGTTTCATGGAGCTTATTCAGAGCGATTTTGTTCTCTGTCAATTTTCGAGAAGTTTTTTCACCATTTATTTCAATTTTGTCGCGAAGCCTCAATTTTTTTGCGGTATTCTTTCTTTTTTAATTTGAAGTTTCATATGAAATTATTGCATTGAGATATTAATTAAAGTTTCAAAATAATTGAAAATTCTTAATTTCGCGGATTTGTAACCAGATTTGTCAATGTTACCGTTGATGATGATGATGATGATGATGATGCTGATGATGATGATGCTGATGATGAGGATGATGATGATGGTCCCACCTCATTCCGCTATACAGGTTTGAGCTGATCGAATAATCTTTAAGATAATTTATATATTGTTGTTTCAGAACCAGTATGCAAATAAAACGGACTGATTTCTGTATTATGCTAGCAATGCATATTTAGTACAAAAAATTGATGACAATCTAATTTTATATCCGCGCGTAGCTCAAACATACACACACTTAATCTTTTCTCCTGTGGTCGGGAAGATTTCGTCCTGTATTTTCAACAGCTGAAATTACAGGACGATTTCAGGACAACAAAACAGCTCAAGAAAACAACTGTCAAATTCGCCTGTATGTTTGAAACGTCCCTGTGACTTGCAGGGACTTTTGACTTTTCTGTGAGCTCGAAAAGGTTTCCTACTGTGATTTGTAGTGAATTCTGCTACCCTTTCCCCTGGTTCAACTATTTTATTTTGAAATAAGTTTCAATGCAATGTTTAAAAAGTGAAACACGTTGTTGTTTAAACAAGTTCAATAAATTTCAAACAACTTTTTCTTCTTTTGAACATTTCACCTTTTTTGCACATTTCACCATTCTTCACATGCGTAACACCATACATTTTTTTCTGTAAGTAGAAAAAGAAAAGATTTACATTATTTTCACTACCCAAACGCTGAATGGCAAAGAAACTTACCGATGCGCCTTTCGAGCCATGGAATATAAATCCTTGCGCTCCGAGTCCATGTCCATCTCAGCTATCTTAATGGATAGACCAAAGCTCCCAAACCGGGGCGAAAGAATACCGCAAAAAAATTTTTAACAATATGAAAAATGACAAGTTGAAACGTTTGGCGGTTTTAATTATCATGCACATGTGGAAAAGAGAGAAAAAAAACCCGTATACAGGAGAGCAAGAGAAAGAAAATTTGACAAGAATTGGGTCTTCGTGATTCTGGAGAACACTGTCCTGCATTCACGGGGATACGTTTAGTTTCTGTGCTCTCGTAGCAAGTTTGTCTCGGATTTCAGGAAAGATGAAGCGTCCTGAGATTCGGGTGAGTTCCCTTTTGAACTTCGTTTAAATTGAACAGCTTTCCCGTGACACGGAGATTCATGGTCCCGAGCGAGATAAATGCAATCTTAGTGTGCATGTAGACTTTATCTTTTACGCTACTCTACTGACGGCAGAAGGCCACAAATTTAAAAATAAAAGCAAATCTCATCATCATCATCATCGGACGAAAACAATGATTTGCTTGTTTTTTAACTACACACTTAATCTTTTCTCCTGTGGTTGGGACGATTTCGTCCTGTATTTTCAACAGCTGAAATTACAGGACGATTTCAGGACAGAAAAACAGCTCAGGAAAACAATTGTCAAAATCACCTGTAGACTCTGAACGATGTTTTCATGTAATTTTCAGGAAGTTTCGAAACATTTCTGGGAGCTCGAAACAACATTCTCCTGAGATTTGTAGTGAATTAAGGAATCCTTTCCCCCTTTAATTTTTTGTTATTAAAATTAATTCCGTTGCACTGTTTGAATGAAAAGAACACTAAGTTAATCCAAACAATTGTTATTTATTTCCAAATATTTAAACCATTTTATATTTTTTAATAATTCTTTTTTTTTTTAAATTGTGGACACTTTTAAACTTTCAACTTTCACAACACAACACACCGGTGGGATTGTTCTCCTGTAAATAAACAAAACAAATTGTTACAATATTTACCAAAACGCCAGATGGTAATAAACCTACCGATGCGACACTGGCGAATCCTCGAGTTTCAAGTCCATGTCAGCAACTGAGTTATGCTGAATCAATCAACCATGGCCCAAGATCCGGGGCGAAGGAATTTGGCCCCGACCGAATCAGCCTACCAGTCGTGTGAAGCTTCTATTCAAGATTTTCGAAAGAGCTGGAACTTGATACAGATCGCACGAAAGCACGGATCTGATTTTGATCCGCTGGCCTCACTTAAATTTTTACTTCCCCAATTTTTCATAGGAAACTACTGCGGAACAAAACTTTAACTCTGCACGAGTGTCAACCAACAAACGGAAACTGCAAAAAAAATGTTTCGCGGTTTTGAAAGCGACGGTTGGTGAAAGCAACAGAAAACAAATCTGTTGTTTTTTTCATACAGGCGGGAAAGAGAAAGAAAATTTGACAAGAGTTGGGCCTCCCGTGTTTCCAACGAACACTGTCCTGAATTCACGGGGATACTATGAGTCCCTGTGCTCTCGTAGCAAGTTTGTCTCAGATTTCAGGAGAGATGAAGCGTCCTGACTTTCGGGTGAGTTCCCATTCGAACTTTGTTTGAATTGAGTAGTTTTCCTGTGATATGGAGAATCATGGTCCCGAGCAGGATAAATGCAATCTTAGTGTGTATAATCTTTTACGAAATTCGCCAAATGTTACTTACAATCTTCCTTTATTATCTATTTTAAACTACTCTTCTTTTTATGTGCCAAAGTTTGAGCACATTTAATTTCCCGTGGTAACGAATTATATTCACTAATACCTTTAAAATACAATGAATTTTGAGATGCACTTAGAAAAAAAGTGGGTGTTCTCATCTCCGAAGCATTTCTAGTATTGTATCTAAGGATATCATATCCTCTAAATATACGGTTACTTAAATACGATGGCAAATGATTATTAACTATTTTATAAATGAACTCCATTGTTAAATATTTAGTTCTCTGTTTGACAGATAACCACTGCAGAGCGTCCAATAGAAATCCAGAGGAAGTATATCGACTACATTTTAAAATCAGACGCATTATTTTATTCTGCAAGCGCTGAAATCGTGACATTTGTGTTTCATAAGCTAAAAACAGTATTGATGAACAAAAATCAATGTGTGGTGCAATGATAGATTTGTACTACTGGATTTTACTTGCTATTATTAGGTCCTTTTTCAATCGACACAGAATTCCATATTCTTTAGCAAATTTTTTTTAATAACAATGATAATATGATTCTTGAACATTAATTTATCATCAATTGTTACTCCAACATACTTTATTTCTCTAATACCGTATTTGTTTATGCCGAGTGTTGCACTAGTGTTGCACTGGTGCACCACTAGGTGCTGTCAAACTGTTTGTTTATTCGGACGGTGTTGCACTGGTTTTGACCTGTCGGAGTTCTGCTTACGGACGGTGGCCCACCGATAATTTTGCCAGTGTTGCGAGAGAGTGTGCGAGTGAGTGAGGTAGCAATACACTGGCGACGATTTGTGTTTGTTTTTGTCGGGTACGGTGGAAAACTGATCGGGGGAGAAAACAAATACGATATAACGCTCACCATTCAGGTTGACATGACCATCAAAATTGTCAAATCGAGTTGTTATTATCATGTATTTTGTTTTAGTTATATTCAATTTCAATTTTTTAAATTTAAGTTATTTGTCAAGAAAATGCAAATCTTCGTTCAGATGCGACAAAGCACTTAGAAAATCCCGTTCGGCAACAAATAAAACAGTATCGTCCGCAAAAAGATTTATATCACAAAATCGTAAAACTCGTCTTATATCGTTAATGTACATTGTAAACAAAATGGGCCCAAGCCAGTCTTCCGAAAATCAATCAAAACAAACACTCAGGATGCGTTTCCTGTTGGAAACATTCAGATTGTATAATGGGATAGCGCCTCTCGCAACTGCTTCGCCTGGCTGGTATGCAATCTCGATCAGCGCTCCTATCAGCTATGCAAACCGAGTCGCATCATTCAGAATCATCGGTTTAGCAAACATCGCATATCGGAGATGAGTGAGATACAAACTGATCCATTCTGAATGTAGCTCACTCAGTATCTGCCTGAATTATATGAAATTCAAAATTATTTTTTGCAGGACGAGAAAAATCAAACAGTTGTGCGGGACACCATAAATTCTCAGTAGTTTTAACGTGACGGACGACAGTTTAATAAGAGAACTTGTAAAAATTTAAAAACATGGCGAAAGTGAACATCTTTCCCTCACAAACACAACTTCAATTTGATTTTGATCATACTGATGTTAAAAAACGTTATAACAACAAATAAATTTATTAATTTGCTATATATCAAATCAAACAAAATACGCTAATGATCGGCTTCATGTATCACTCACTCACTGCCTGATCCATTCACTCCTGATCGAAGACCAACAAGATTCGCCATATGCATTGCGCATTGGTGAGATTCCAATTTGATGATGGTGCTCCCCTGTTTTGACAGCAAGCATCGTACGAGGTGATCTGTATTTAGCGATGAATTGAACGATCGATGATCGGGTAGGTCCAGTAGCAATCAATAACGAAACCCGACCGTTGTACGTTCAGGTGCGAAGTGCAATCAGAAACATTCATTGAAAATGAGTGATATTCGGAACACTGGCCCAAGCACACTTCCTTTAGGTACACCAAGAGAGTTACACAAAAGACTTGATATACAATTATTAAAATATATTTTTTGAGTTCTTCTACATAAGTAACAGTCAAACCACTTGAACACATTACCGCAAATTTCAAATTGTTTCAACGTTTCCAATATTAACGGTCTAGAAATTGTTTCAATGGCACGTTTCAAATCCAAAAATACAGCCACAACTGGTTCTTTCTTTTAAATAAAATGTTTGCATTTTGCTAAGACAAGATTCGACGCAGTTTACATTTTTTATTCTAGAATTTTTTTTACAGAGATCATAAATTTTATTAATTTTATTTAGATACTTTCAGCCTATCTTTTCTAAGGCTGAATCATGAAAATTTTATGACTTTTGAAGAAAAATTACTCAATTTAATCAATGTTAGACATGATTTGACTATGAAATTTCTGAAAATAGCATCACAGATGCAGTTACCGTGTCATCAAGCTAAACAATCGACCAACGAGACGTTAAAGATAGATTTTACCTAAAACTGATCAATTTAAAAGTTTCCACACGCCATATCCCCAAAACTAGAAGTGATAGACGAAATCTGCGAAATGATCTGAATTCAGGACGTCAAAATCTTACAAAATCAATTATTGAAACATAGGCGCCAAAAATGCAGTTCCCCTGTGTAATCGTTACAAACTTTTTGGATTAAATCACAGAATTACAGATATTGTTTTTGTCGAGAAATCAGAATTTCTTTGAGTCTTAAGCGCTGATGTGGTCTAGTGGCGCGAGTCTGGTAACCCAGGCGTACTGGGTTCGATTCCCAGTATCGGCAAGAAAACTTTTGGGTTCGAATCCCCAAAGTTGCCGATAGGTAAGATGTGTTTCATTGTATAAATAACTAAACGTACTAAATATTTCAGAGGGAATGCATCTGGGGATTACCTGAAGAGACTATTGCAAGCGGAGTGGATTGCCAACAATTGTAGGTCTCTGAAGGTTGGATGCCTTCCCTCGACGAACCATCGGCCGTGGTAGCCCTAGAAGCAATTCGAAGGCCAAGCCACACAGACATATATACAAATCAGAATTTCTTTGAGTCTTTGTGTGTCGATAAGAAATCTATAATCGTTAACCTAGTCTTTATTTGAAAACATACCTTAGCTCTGTAATTTATCAAGAATAAAAATATTTCACTCCATCATACTATTTTAACTTTGCTAGAAACGAAAAATAAAGACTTAATATTACGTTTTTCCAACGAATAATATTGCATCTATGCCTATTAAAAAGTTTCAATCCTACAAAAAAAGTCAACAGTCTGGATGATAATGGTACAAATGCATCTGAAATAAGTGACGTGCATATCAAGTTTTTGGTTTAGTAGGAACTGCTATTTTACGATATTAACAATCTATCGTAGAAATAAATCGAGCAAAAAATAAATTTGAGATAAGTTTCGCGGGCCGCTGGTTGCTCATCCCTGTTCTAGACTATGCTTGCCAGATTAAGTGTAACCTGTATATGACGCTTATTAGACCGGTTGTTCTCTACGGGCACGAGACATGGATATTGCTCGAGGAGGACCTGCGTACACTCGGAGTATTCGAGCGACGAGTGTTAAGAACCATCTTTGGCGGCATACAGGAGAACGGAGTGTGGAGGCGAAGGATGAACCACGAGCTCGCGCGACTCTACGGCGAACCCAGTATCCAGAAGGTGGTTAAGGCTGGCCGGATACGCTGGGCAGGACATGTTGCGAGAATGCAGGACGACTGTCCTGCAAAACAGGTGTTCGCTACGAATCCGGTAGGAACAAGACGAGCAGGGGCGCAACGAGCGAGGTGGTTAGACCAAGTGGAGCGTGATCTGGTGAACGTAGGGTGCCCGAGAAATTGGAGAACGGTTGCTATGAACCGAGTGAATTTTAGGAATTATGTTCGTCAAGTTATGTCGTAAGACGGAATACTATGTAAATAAAATAAATAAATTGCCAGATTACCGTTTCGCGGTTTTATCCGGGCACGTCCGAATACTCTATGTTAATGTTAGGAAAGATGGAACCTGGCCGGTTAGCCGAAAATCTTGAAAAAAAGCCCTGCTTTTTTGCCATATTTACATAACTTGCTAAACCAAACCAAAAACTGGAGATGAGTTTTTATTTTTTTTTATATATATTTGCATTCAACGGCAATCTGGCCAGCTTATTCTAGACTCAGGCTGCCAGAATTTTTTTAGCGTGTATCAGGATATTTCATATTTTAATCTGCGATATTTCATCCAAAAATCAAGCAAAATCCGGGAATTTTATTTCAAATAATCGACTGAAACTCCGGGCAAATTTGTTCAAAACCCTGGAATTACTCAACTCAAATGAAGAAAAAAATATTTTTTTTTCCATCAGGACTCATCAGAACATTTTAAATTATATTTTAGGCTTTCAAAAAACAATTCATGATTATTTCTATGAAATTTGCTCAAAAATTTCGTTTTGGACGCTTACATAGTAAAATTTCAACACAATTTTTTTTTTATGTTTGTTTTATCAAACAAGGTGAATGAATCCGGGCAAAATCCAGGCTTTTGCAATGAAATCTGGAATACCGGGCCGGGCCGGACTTTTGTCAAATATTGAATTAAATATCCGAGCAAACCCGAATGAAACCGGGCAATTTGGCAACCTAATTCTAGACCCACCGTCTTTTTTGAAACTATTCTAAAAAGACACCTAGTACAATGTTTACCAAAAATATGTAATCCGTATGCATGGGTATTATTTACACCTTTTTGTGCAACTGACAAATAGCAACTGGAAAATTTCAATTAAACCAATTTTGAGCAATATCAATCTTTGATAACTGCTAAACTCCTGTATAAAAATTTAAAACTGATTTTGAATCCATTTATTATCCGTCATTCAATCAAGGATTCAGACCTTGCCTAGATATTCTTGTTTCAGCGATACAACGCTGTAAAAAAATTAAATCCATCAATTTAAAAGATAACATTACAACTATTTATGACATCATTAAAGAATTTCTTCGAGTATTTGATATCGAAGACTTAAACTCATTCAAAAAGTTTGTTGAAAACTGCAAAACGATTTTATTTATGCTTTAAGATTTATCAAAGATTCCATTTGGTTTAAAATTTTCTCAAAAGTCTCATTTTTTTCAGGATAAAGGAAAAATTACTCAAAGAAAACTTCTTTAATTTTTTTCGCTGAACTCAATTTTTTTTTTCATTTTTTGTAGCGGTTTACTTTCGGTCTGCGAGGAAGTTGACCATTGAATCGATTTTTTTTTTCAAAATCTCTGTTATGTTCTGAAGTTCACACATTTATTAAATTAATTTTTTCCTGTTTTTCAAAAGTTATATAGAAAACAAGAGCTTATAGGAAAAACTTATTACATATTAGAAATCAGCGCCCCCAAATTAAAGAAAATAAGCTCTTAAATTCTTTGCACCTCAGAAAATTGTAAACTTTGTTCCTTTGTGTTACGTTGCCTTCTGTGATGACTTCCAAAGGAAATTTACGGAACATCAAAACGAAAAAATAAATTTGAAAAAATAATCTGATCCAACTTATCGATCCACTATCATGGCATTCAGATGTCTCAATTCTTCAAATTAAGATCAAAATGCCTCGGTAGTACGCCATCAACGCCGCGCCGTGACATAATAATCGTAGCAAAGCAAAAGGCAGTAAACCACCAGCAACGATCGTTCGATCTTTCGATCAGCAGTGCAGCTGGTCCATTCTTGAGATATTTCGTAAATAAAAATATGATTTGTCTCGAAGCAAATCGATCAACATTATACCCTAGTTAATAGATCGAGCGCTGATTCTAATCATTAACTAAAAGGGGGTTTCTGTCTATGCTGCCTTTTTCTGTTTTGTCACCGGTCGATGAAATTCGTTTGGCGGTTGACTGGCTTAGAAAAACGCGGCGGGGAGGAAATTCCTCGAGGCAAATCATAACGTTCGTTGGCTCCTTTCGATGCTGGAAGAAATTCGAGCCAGCAAAGGAAGAAATGAGTCTATGCTGTTTTGTTTCGGTGCGCATATGTGTCATTAAACTCATGTTGCAGTTTCTGCTAAGAGTATGAACAGATCGATTAGTTTTCTTGACATGATTGGTTCTTAATGGAATCCACTTTGGCTAAGCTGTGAGCCTGACAAATTGTGTGGGTTTAGCAATAATTGTTAATAATAAGAGGGGAAATTACCCCCTGTGATTGAAATACTTTCGAAACGAAATGGCAATTAAAACTTGATGGGATTTTAAAAATCTAGTTGACATTTTAATGAAAACTGAAACCATTTGAAGTACCGTAAACTGGGGGAACTTTGATCAGCGGGGTAACTTTGAACAACATGAAATTTTCCCACATAATCATTATTAACTAAGTTTGAAGTTAAAATATCTGAAAACTGTTCACTACGTTTGAAAGCTTGTAAACTGAGTTTCAAATAAGCAAAGTTTGGTTTTTATTAGGAGATTTTTTATATGAGGTAAAATATAATTTTAAAATCTTGAAATATCTGGTTTTTTGAAGGCTCACAAACAAACATCTCTCCTGATCAAATATAAGCGTTTAGGAGCAAATGGATTGTTTAATGTGAAAGTTCAACTTTTTTCTTGGTTTAGGTTAAGTTTAAGTGTTATTTTTATGGTCAATTGATGATAATTTTTGGATATTGAAAAAAAAAAACAGTCATTTCCATGAAAAAGCCCGTATAGAAAAAATGGCTAAAAACCCTATCATATGGTTAAGTTTGAAGAAAAAAAGAACATGGGAACAGTACGAGGACTTAGGGAATTGCATGAAGGCAAAATTTTATTTGTTTTTGAGGCCAAAAAATATTGAGAAATGTTTATAATTTTTGCCCCTAAATGTATGCAGCAAAATTGCCCATCCCTTGAGTATGTTTATTTATGAAAGAAAACGTTGAAAAATTCATTTGAGTCCAAATAAAAAATTATTGTTATCGATGTTTTGAGCCATCTGTGCTTAATGGCATCAAAACAATAAATTTGAAAATTTTGAGATACATAAAAACCATTGCACAGTGGTCCAGAAATGAAATTTAGCGGGAAACAGTTATTTGCGCTCTTGCCTTTGGTTTAAGACATTTAGTGTCCAAGACAAAGTTGTACAACATCACAAGGCGCTACTTTTGAATGAAACATTTTTAGGGTGGTTCATAAAACTCCTTAGATACGAAAATTAGTTTTTTACTGTAAGAAGATAGTGCTGTATTATGTTCAGCAATTATGTAGAACAACATAATTGATGAAACTTTGCAGAAGACTTTGAATGTCTATCTATTAACATTTAGGTTTTATGATGATTTTTCGTGTACAAGTTAGGGTGGTCCTACAAAAACAAGTTTTTGTGTTATAACTTTGTTGGGTATCAACTTATCAAAATCATGTGTTGGACAAGTATTTAGCAAATCATTATGCGTACCTTTTGTAGTAAACAGATTTCTAATATCTGCTTTTGATTCGCAGTTATCATTAATTTTGTGTTCAAAAATGACCGTTTCGTATGAGCCATAACTTCAAATGGAGCAAACCAAAAAATTCAAACTTTAATTCGTTTGGAAAAACATTTTAAAATCTACATTATATCAAAAAACTGGAGAGGTGTTTTTTATTTAAAGCTTTTTATTTACATTTGAACTTGACCAAAATTACCATTTTTCATATAACCTTTCTATATTATTTTTGGCTACTTTTGGCTGCGTGAGGAATAACCGTACCACCAACCGTACCATCGTAACATTCATATCATCATTAAAGTTAACAGAAACGGAAAAACGGAAAAAAAGTTTATTTGAGAAATCAATAAAAAAATCATAGAAAACAAAAAAGAAACACTTATATTCTAGCAATAATGAAACTAATAAAAAAAACGCGTTAGGGGTCACAGATCAAATGACGGCTGCATTTAGGAAGGCTGATTTTTGAATATTTCATACATTTTCTATTGGATAGTGAGAAGTGCGGATCTGATGTCAGGAGGAGTCTTTTAAAATCATCCTCCAGACTAACCACACGATCGAACTTTCTGGAGTGGTTTCCTCGAAATCTTCGTAAACTTCTGTTTCTTGTTTCACCAGCTTCTTCCGAATACATGCCTATGGGTGAAATATGATGTTTTATGACTGCTGCTCCATGCACTAACAATTTGTGTACGGTTGGAGAAACGGGATACCAGCTATATAAATTGTTATAAAGCACCCGAGTTTCTTCAGCATACCCTTCAAACGAGCTACTGTTGATAATGGTTAAAATCACGTAAAATTTTTCCAAAAGCTGAACATTCAGTCCCGTAATATCTGCAACTTCAATCCTTTTCTCGAAGAATTTCCTGGCAATATTTCGTGTATTGGAATTCCCACCGGTGACCCTAGGCTCATCAATACATAAGTTCAGTTGTTCTTTTAGTATGTTTCGAAGACTTTGACGTCGTTCATTCACTTCTATATTGGTTTTCCTGACTCTGCGATCTTCATGAACATTTCCAACGAATCTTGTTAGATCTGCACTTTCCTTAGCAAAAATTAGCCTTATAGATCTGCACAAACTCACTGAGGATGGACAATCGTTACTCCAGATAACGTTTTGAATCCCATTAGATTTATCTACGAGACGTAACGGAACAAGAAAAACCGCGAAAATGTGTGAATCGCTGTATTCACGCATGTCTCTTTCATCATTTCGTCAATGAATGATTGATTAAATCTATATTTAAATAATTTGAAGATCAAAAGATAAAGGTTCGTTCAAAGTAAATTTATACCTGCTGTGGTTTGAGCTACCATATGCTCCCCATTTGGAAATCAGTTGAAGCATTTTTTCCGGAAATGTAGAATCATATTGTAAATATTTTAACAACCTTTCCACTGTATGATCCACCAAAATAATTTAATTAATTAATTTCTTTTTCAATGTTAATTTCGAAAGCTTTGGATCCATTTTTAACAGAACTTCAACCACATCTTTTTCACTAGACCCATTCAGCCACGACTATAACTTTCCTTTGAACGTTCATCACGAATAATCGAAACTCTTAAACTGAAAACTGTGTGGTTTACTTGGGTTTGATCAAAATGATCACCGGAGAAACAAAAACTGGCTTTCACAGTCAAAAGGCCAAAAGTGAAAAATAACTCCTTCTAAGAAAAATACAATTCAAGACTTTCTTGTTGGGTAGTTAATAATTCATTGTTTTCAGTTTATGGTTCTATACAATAATAATCAAGAATCCTCATTTTTTTTTTCATTTGTGCCCCTCTGGCTATGTTAGTCTTTCAAAAAATTTTATAAAAGGTTATGAATAGGAAACTCTGCTTTTGTAGTGGAATAAAAATTCAGAAATATTGACTAAGGGTGCAAAAGCAAAGAAGAATTCCATGTCGCAGAGCAAAAGTGATATATTTTGTTATATGAAAAATGACAATTTTGGTCAAGCTCAAATGTAAATAAAGAGCTTTAAATAAAAAACACCTCTCCAGTTTTTTTTATATAATTTAGATTTTAAAATGTTCTTTCAAACGAATTAAAGTTTGAATTTTTTGGTTTGCTCCTTTTGAAGTTATGGCTCATACAAAACGGCAATTTTTGAACACAAAATTCATGATAACTGCGAATCAAAAGCAGATATTAGAAATCTGTTTACTACAAAAGGTGCGCATAATAATTTGCTAAATACTTGTCCAACACATGATTTTGATAAGTTGATACCCAACAAAGTTATAACACAAAAACTTGTTTTTGTAGGACCACCCTAACTTGTACACGAAAAATCATCATAAAACCTAAACGTTAATAGATAGACATTCAAAGTCTTCTGCAAAGTTTCATCAATTATGTTGTTCTACATAATTGCTGAACATAGTACAGCACTATCTCCTTACAGTAAAAAACTAATTTTCGTATCTAAGGAGTTTTATGAACCACCCTAAAAATGTTTCATTCAAAAGTAGCGCCTTGTGATGTTGTACAACTTTGTCTTGGACACTAAATGTCTTAAACCTAAGGCAAGAGCACAAATAATTGTTTCCCGCTAAATTTCATTTCTGGACCACTGTGCATTGTTATCAAAGTTACCCCGAAACTCAAAATCCGGTTTTGTAACAAACATTTAATTATAACCACCAATGTCGTTTGAATTTACTGCAATCAATGATCATGTTTAATACTCCTCACCTCAGTAAGGGTTTTGAAGCTTTTAGGTATTACGAAAAACTAACCCCTTCCAAAATATTAAAAAATGAATGAAAAAAGTGATCAAAGTTCCCCCAGTTTACGGTACGCTAGAATGATTCCAAAGTGAAAAAAATTGTATTTATTATTTTGAAATGTTTTATTATTGTTTCCCAAATATAATGCTTGAAAGCGTTAAATTGATAAATGGCTCACATTCACCTGCTCTCCCAACATAAACCGGATATTGTAGAGCTGATGGAATTTTTCAGGCAGCTCTCTATCTTAAACACCCCTGTAAATCCCATACTTAGCAGGGTGATTTATTTGCCTTTCCAATGAGCAATGCCCCTATCTAAAATGGATCAATAATTTGACTAATTTTATTGCAGCTTTTACGGTCATGTAAAGGCTCTTTCGAGGTAACAACTTGAGGCCCTTCGCTTGTTAAGTTGTCAACCGCATCGACATCTTGGTACCTACTAGGGGTAGACTCAAGATACGGACCCCTCCGAGAGTGAAAGTGCAATATGCAGCAACATTCTCCGGTAGGCTTCGGGATGAATTTTCGTTACGGATACCCACAGACCAAAAACGACTTCCTCCATCAAAAGATCCGGCGAACTTTTGCTCGTAACATATCTTGTGGCAGTTTTTGCATAAAAGGGTAAAATATACTGCCAAAACAGACAGTTTGAATCCGGGAGACCTTTGTTGTTCCGGATGATATGCGCAAATGTTACCGAAACCGGGAGGCCCCAGATTGGAGTTTGGTGACTGTGTACTTCAGCGACTAGGTTTGTTGTGGGTGGAAATGTGCTTCGGGCAATACTTTATCCCCAATATTAGCCTCCGATCGATGCCTGATTGTGGTGCTCTGAATTAATGCTATTTAGCTTTTTTGGTCTTTCAGAGCAAGATTTGTTTGATCTTTGAGGAGCCTATAAATGAAACGATGAAAAACTCTCAAGTATTCAGTTGATTTGTATCTGATAAAAAAAACTTTGGTGAATCGTTTAAAGCCAAAAAAGTTTGTAATAATTATCAATGCCTAGACAAGATTGGAAATTTTATTGCAAATTTTATTCGTAATTTGAGTTAAAAAAATTATTATTTATTTTATACAGGATTTTTAATAGTATAAAACATCTCCAACTTTTAAATTAGCTGGTGCAAAAAATTTAATTTAAAGAATCATATAAAAATAAGTAAGTCGTTTTTTACATAATTTTTTTAAAAAACCTTATTTTTTATTATTTTTATTTAATTTATTTATTTAATGGGTTGATTCACCTTTTGTGGTGACAGTTCGCACGTCCTGTTTACAAAATTTCACGAACGAGAAATGGGGTGCGGGGAAATTTTTCGTGTAGCTGCACGGTCAAGAAATTTAACTCAAAACTCAGTTTAAGGATAGCAAAAACCCAAGTTCAATTTTGTGAATTAAATTTAGCGCATATTTTCGTTTCTCATGTTTATCTCTTTAGAAATGAACAAAAAATTGAAAATTCTTAAAAAAATCGAAAAAGAGGTTTGTTTATTAAAATGTTTCAACATGTTTTCAAAACCCTTCTTCAATACATTTGTTCTGGACCAACCCACTTTGCATTGAATATTCTGGAAAAGTGCCTTTACTTGAAACAAAAAAATCCCATCGAATGTTCAAATGTGGAATCTTCTAAACAATTCGAATGTGCCGAATCGATTGTCCGGAATTTGCTTGTGTTATTTTGACCGGAAGCTGTAACCAAATGCACATACTTGTACGACAACACGGGACAGAAGAATCCAATATAGGAAAATTTTCCGTTGAATATTCCGAAAGAGAAGGCTGAACTATTATAAATTTTTACGATATGATTTTTTCGAGGAATAAAAATAACGTCAGATAGTTTAACCACTAATCACATTGACATGAGACTTAAAACAAAATTCCTCTCAGTTTTTGGCTAGAAACAGAAACCTCCTATCGTCGACATTGCGCGGTAGCAATTCGAGCATGAAAATTGAATTCTCGTTAATTTTCGAGCAGCGCCAAAAAACAAAACCAAGTGTCCAGTTAGTGTGGTCAATGTGAATTGTTATTTGTTTATTTTCATCACCAGATCACATATTGGTCCAAATGATAGGTTAAAAATTAAAGACAAACTACAATTACACTGCATTTACTTTATACAAAGGCTATGATCATTTAGTATCCGGGCAGTTACAAACGTGTGTATTTTAAAAACTATTCATTTGATCGAAAAACTTTCTATGGAGGAAATGAAGGTGTTGATATGACATTTAATCTAAAAATATAAAAAAAAGTTATTTATTAATGATTTCAAGAAATATTCTTACTTTTTCATAAAATCTCATTTTTATCTTTGCACACTTTTTTGAGTCATTGATCTATTATTTTTACCACAGAAGCAAAACCTTTGCAAACTCATGATGTTTTACACAAACTCACCTGGAAAAAGCAGTTGGAATCTGGTTGGAACCTTTTCATGAGTAGGCATCTCGAAGAATTTGATCTCTTAAATCCGGTTTTAACATTAATTTTTTTTATCCACCAGAACTTTGAAACTGATCGTTATTAGTTATTTACTTGGTGTCTACTAGTCAGGCAACACTTTTTGCCTGTCGGAAATGGATTATTTGCATTATTTAAGGAGTCTGCATTCAATAATCCCCAATAACCATAGACTTTTTACCATATCAAGGGTTGCACTCCGATGGTTGGTTTGAACTTCGTGTGGATCCTAGAGTGGCTCCTTATGCTTCTTAACCATTTGGTCCAAAAAAGAATCAGAAAAAAATCAACAGTTTATGAGTTTTCAAGTCGACAATGAAGAATTTTTGTGGCACAAAATGCTTAAAAGGCGCATATTTGTGCAAAATTATTTTTACCATGTCTTTTTGCATCGTAAATATCTCAAATGCACGTTAACTTAAAAATCTGGCAAAAATAGACAAGGTAGTATTTTTCATAACCAACACAACTCTGCTAAAGTTTTGCATATCCAAGCTCTATTAACGTAGCTATCACCGAAATAAAGTGCCCGGATCATAGCCTTATTTATACTTAAAGCACTAAGGATTCTTCTTCGAAATAATTCCCTCGAAACGTCAAAATCAAAATGATCGGAGAAGCGGTTAAACGTCCTTATTGCACCAATAAGCGCTGTATTAGCTCCGTAGTTATTCTGTCGAAGAGGAGCAAAGAGCTGAAGATCACGATTCCTCAAGCCTCGAGATCGTACGCTTAGTTGAAGTGCTTCTAGCAGTGCGAGGCAGTCGGTTCTCGACGAAAGCAGATCGGCGACAATAGAGACCCGTGTAGCGGTCCGACGGGCCTGCAGCGTGTCGATGTCGATAAGGCGGCAGCGGCTTTCGTAGCTGGGTAGTCGCCATTTTGATAGTAGGGGCATCATACAGCCGAGGCATATTCGAGAGACCATCGAACCAAGCTGCAGTAAAGACTTTTGAGACAATAAATATCCTTAAAGTCTTTTGTCATTCGGAATGAAAGACCCAGGCATCTTGAAGCTTTATCGACGATGTAGTTTGTGTTGATCTTGAAATCCAGCCGTTTGTCCAGGATTACACCAAGGTCTTTCACATGCTCAACTTGTGCAACTGCCTCATGTCCCAGAAAATAATCAGGCGATAGCGGTTGCCGCTTGCGTGAAAACGAAATTACCGTACATTTGTTGCGATTCAAGGGAAGGTACTTGACATCACACCAGGCGGCGAAGATGTTAAGCTGGCTCTGCAAGACGTTGACATCTTCGGGGCTGTTGATGGGTTGAAACAATTTCAAGTCGTCGGCATACGCCAGTTTTGGTCCATCGAGAAGCAGCAGAATGTCGTTGAAGTAAATCAGGAATATTATGGGTCCTAGGTGGCTCCCTTGAGGTACTCCAGAAGAGGAAGGAATTGATTGGAAAATGGTTCACCTGATCGTACAATAAGTTTCCATCCTACCAGGTAGCTAAGGAACCATTTCAGTGAAGAGCCGCAAATACCGATACGATCTAGTTTGGTTGTGGCTATTTTGTGGTTTACCTTGTCGAAAACTGCGGTCAGGTCGGTGTAGATTACGTCGGTTTGAGATCCTTTGGCAAAGCTGTCTTGCACGGAAGATGTGAACGTCAACAAGTTTGTTGTCGTAGAACGCTTGGGCATGAATCCATGTTGTTCGTTAGAGAAATAAAAATTGCAATACGAGAAAAATGGATCTAATACAACCAGCTCAAACAGTTTGGCGATCGCACATAGGGCAGAAATACCGCGATAATTGTTAACGTTCGTCCTGTCACCTTTTTTGTAGACCGGTAACATGTAAGCCTCTTTCCAAATGGAAGGGAACATGGATTCCGTGAGCGATGCTTGGAAGATTCGTTTTATAGGAGTCAGCATATGTGATATATATATCGTTTTAGGAAAGTCGCTGGAATGCCATCCGGACCTGCAGAAACACTGGATTTCAGCTTAGCAGTCGCCTTCAAGATAGTATCGTCATCAATTACGATGTGATGAAAGGAAGTGCTCTGACGTGGGACGTTACTAGCCGCAATAGTCAGCTGGTCCGTGGATATTGAACCAGAGTCAAAAGTACTACGGAATTTGTCAGCGAAGAGGTTACAGATATAAAGGTCCGAGGTTGCCGACTTGTCTTCCAAAAACATGTAGAACGGTAAGCCCAATTCTATCCGTTGGTCCTTAATGTAGTAATGGTCCTTAATGAAGCGGTTCAACGAAAATTCGTACGTTATGCTCTGCGTGATCTACCGTGGGATAATCCTCGAAATCTGCCACCTTATGCACAACGCTGCGCTTTGCTTGGCCTCCACACGCTGTCGAATCGCCATGATATTAGCCAATCACTGTTTGTGGCGAAAATTCTCAAAAACGAAATCGATTGTACTTGGATACTTTCGCGCAGTCATATTTATGCTCCAGAAAGAACCCTGCGAAATCGTGACTGGCTATCACTGGAATCAAGAAATACGCGCTATGGTAGCAATGACCCCCTGCGTTCTGCAAAAGTAAGCTTCTTACGCAATTATGCTCTCTTTGACTTTAATATCTCAACTGCAACCTTTAAACGCTTGATCGAATCCAGCATAAGTGACCAATTAAGAACTAACTAATAAGAAAACTTTGAATGTATGTCAAGATAGACCTAGATTAAGTAAACCATTAAGACATTTACGTCAGATGGTTTTTTTTATAAACAATAAACAATAAACAATAAACAATAAACAATAAACAATAAACAATAAACAATAAACAATGTACTGCCAAAACGATTTGGGTCTAGTTTTAAAACCACGCTGAATCCGGATAAGGTAGCCCTGGTAACATCGCGTGCATACTTTTTTATAAGCTGCGTTAAGTTTGCGATATTGGTTTTTGGCGTGGAGAGACTTGTGCCTCAAGTAGTAGCGGAGGGCTTTGTTCTTGATTGCTTTCATTTGTCGCAACTCTTTCGTGACCCAGGGAGCACGTAGGTCAGTGGCTGCTGAGCGTTTTGATGCGTGACGATCGATGATGTAGTTGATGATATGGGAGAACTTCATAGCAGCGGCGTTGGATCGGAAGATTCGAGTTCAGAATTCCAGTCGATGGCGTCAAGCGTTTGTGAAATAGCGACAAAATCGGCGTTCTTGAAATCGAGAAAAAAGGATGCCAGCTTCTTTATAGGAGTCACAATGCCGGGTGGTGAGGAACAAGCTTAACCAGAGGCGCAGGAGCTAGTTGAACCGTAGCCAATTGAGATCCGTCGTTAACAAAACAGAGATCGAGCAATTCTCATTCTCGACGCTGTTAATTTGTCGGAGCTTTTGGCACGATCAGGAGGTAAGTATAGAACCCCAACGAAGAGATTTCGAGTACCCAGATCGATACGGATCCACACTAATTCCTGATCGTTCCATGATTCGTCGTCGATTGGAGTGGCCGAAAGATCGGATCGGATGGTGATCAGAACTCCCCCGCCGGTGGATTTAGTACTGTTGTGAGGACCTTGATCACGCCGGAACACTGTGTAGGCGGAGCTTAAAACTAAAAACGGAGCTTCAACTTTTTAGTTTAAGTCCATTTATTCCAGCTGGATTAACAAACAAAATGATTGATTTTTCATTATTTGATAGTTGAAACATCTAATTTTCTTTTTAAATTTTTTATCCCAAAATTGAGCTGAGAACTTTGGTAAAAACGTGTGAATGAGAATTAAATGAGGACCCAAATGTTTGCTTTGCTTCCTCAGCGTGTAGAATAGGAAAATAAGGAATCAAAACAGGAAACGCGAAATTTTAAAAAACAGTGAGGCCAGGCAGTGCGTGATGATCTCGCTATAGCGTTATAACTTAGTTATATTTTTGAAATACCCAGCGCCCGTTTAGATTTTACTTAGAGGTCGCCTTATGCATGAAGCAGGCGGCTGCTGATCTTATTGTACTCAGAACATCAGAGTAACGACTACTGAGAAGACGTGAAATTTGGGACTCAGCGAATTCAATTGCATGATGGCGACAACTGAGTAAATGTCGATCAGTTTAAACAAGACTTTCGCGACAATAGTCAACCAATCGACGTCGAAACCTGAAAAATTAAATACCGTCAAACGGGGCATCATGCAAAAGCAGGGTTAGATGCAACATTTGTATACCACAACACTCATTAATTTCAATATACTGTAATAAAGTTATTATTGAAAGATAACAAATTGATAATGACATGGTTTTTAACGTCGTGAAAGAGTTTTTAAAAGTTTCTGATACTCATAACAAGTTTAAAAAATTGAGCAATAAATGTACAATTTTTTACATTTTTCGACGTTGTAAAAAACTCTACCTCGTATGACGGATTGGCTTAGTGATATCACCATCACCTGCAAACTTTATATTGCTTTCATTATCCAATACCAACACTGTTGGTGTATAAATATTTTTCGGACAGTCAACAAATTTTTTTAAATATTTTTTTTTTAATTTAGTTAGCTGACTGGGGCACAATGTAACAAAATGCAAATCAGAACTTAATATCATAAATATGCTGGGATATGATTGTTTTGCATAATGCATTTGTTTACATTAAAATTTCATCCATCCTAAGATTTATTCACATAATTTAAGATAATAGAATATTTTGTAGTATTTTTTACCCCTAAATGTATGCAGCAGATTAACATTTTTCTCTTAAAAATATTTTTGACGGAAAAAATGTAAATTTAATTCGAACAAAACCAAAAATTACTGCAATTAGTGCTTTAGGCGTTATGACATCCCAAATGTATCAAAAAATTTATATTTTCAAACGTTTTCATTTGATTTTTCATTAATTACAGAGTTTGTTGGGCTTGTGATATAGCTCAGCTGGCAAGTCTGTTGTCTCCTGAACCGATCTCCGCGAGTTCAAGCCCAAGAGTAAACATCGAACACAGTTGTACTTGCATGGTTTTGTAAATTTAAAAATAACTGGTAAAACCAATAATTTTTCTGACTACGTCAGTTTGGTGTCCCATCAACCTTAAAACTTTTGATGTACAAGAGGTATGATTATCTGAAAGCATTACAATTTTAGATGCCATTGAAGTTAAAAAATGTTGCATGTGGCCCCAGTTGACGGTATGCGTTTTTATTGAGCAATTGGCAATATTCATACCATTTAAATGCTATTACAGGGTGCAGAGGTGGAATTTGTCAGAAAAACCATTCTCGGAGGTGCATTGGAAAATAAAAGGTAATTAAAAAAAAATTAACTTAAAGTTCTCAAAATTCGAGGATTTATAAATTCGTAATTTATTTTTAGATCCCATCACAAACTCAATTCAGTATGGCAGAATGGACTCTGGAGACGACAAACAGTGCCGGAAAAAATTACATAAATTGATTCTATTACGTAAATTTTATTTCTGAAAAAATAAATTTTGGTGCTAAATATTTATACATTTTTTTAGTAAAATCGGCTAATCTCACTTTTCTCTATCCTTTTATATTAAATTTTACCAATCCACTAAGAAAAACCGGTAGTTATTCTCTTTGGAATGATTCGCGCATTCTGAGTTACCCCGACTCAATTGTCGCGAAACCTGAATTGAGTAGCTGAAAGTTAGCGAGACGCACACGGTACAAATGTCATCACCGTACACGCAACCCGATGCATACTCATATTGTGGTTAGCAGTTGCACTGCAGTGTTGGCAGATGATAATGAGTAATAATCTCATTCTATCTCACTGATAACTGAGTAGTTTCCGGGTTAGGGGATATAAGGAGACAAAAATGAGACAATAATGTAATAAGTTATATTTGAGTGACTTGACGATAACACCTGAATAAAGATAACTCTGTTCCACCACTGAAACCTGCGTTGTTACTGTGTTTCAATCTGTCCTTACAACAACATCGGTTCCCTGCCACCTGCAAAGATCTTCCATGAGCCCAGCCCGTGGTGTCACATCACTAGCTGCCTGCTCGAAGGTCCTAGAGAGGATTGTCAACGATGTTATGTTTTCAGCCTGCAGGAACTGGATTTTGGACAATCAACACGGTTTTTTTTCCGAAACGTTCGGTAACGTCTAATCTGGCAGTATAAGGATTGTGGCAAACCAGTCGACGCAATTTACATGGACATCACTGTGGCGTTTGACTCTTTTAAAGGCGTTTACTTTTAAAGCTAAAACACTAAAGCTTAAAGTATCTGAGAGATTTTGTGCGTGGATCAGAAGCTATTTAACAAATCGTCGTCTTGCTGTTAAAATCGGAACATCCGAATCTTCAGATTTCATTCCGACTTCAGGAGGACCACAAGGAAGTAATTTGGGCCCTTTATTGTTCAACCTGTTCTACAATGATATTAACATGCTGCTTTTTGGATGCGGAGTACTTATGTACGCGGACGATTTGAATTTTTTTCTGAACGTTAACAGTTTGGCAGATTGTCAGAAACTACAGCAATTCCTCGATACAGTAGTGAACTGGTACCACCATGGTGTGCTGTGAACCTACTGGCCTTAAGCGTTTTTAAGTGCTGTACGACTTGTACCATTTTTGTACGACTATAATGTCCAGGGTGAACTTCTACAACGTGTTAATCAAATAAAGAAACTTGGCGTTGTTTTGGATAGTCATATGACATTCAAGGAACACTACTGTGCTACACTTGAAAAGGCCAACCGAATTCTGGGGTTTGTCATACGTCTGAGTAAAGAGTTTACAGATCCTGTTTGTCTACGAGCTCTATATTGCTGCCTGGTTCGTTCAATATTAGAACCTGCAAATCTGGTGTGGTAGCCGTTCGAAACTACATGGGTGGCGCGTTTCGAAGGGGTTGAACGAAAATTCGTACGTTATGCTCTGCGTGATCTACCGTGGGATACTCCTCGAAATCTGCCACCTTATGCACAACGCTGCGCTTTGCTTGGCCTCCACATGCTGTCGAATCGCCATGTTATTGGCCAATCACTGTTTGTGGCGAAAATTCTCAAAAACTAAATCGATTGTTCTTGGATACTCTCGCGCTGTCATATTTATGCTCCAGAAAGAACAGTGCGAAATCGTGACTGGCTATCGATGGAATTAAGAAACACGCGCTATGGAAGCAATGACCCCCTGCGTTCTGCAAAGGTAAGCTTCTTACGCAACTATGCTCTCTTTGACTTTAATGTCTCAATTGCAACCTTTGAATGCTTGATCGAATCCAGCATAAGTGACCAATTAAGAACTAACAAATAAGAAAGCTTTGAATGTATGTTTAGATAGACCTAGATTAAGTAAACCATTGAGACATTTACGTCAGATCGTTTTTTTTTTTATAAACAACAAACAATAATTAAAGCTTTATATGATATTGTTTGGTTCACGCGGTTTTTGAAGCATCAAAGATCAAGATAATAGTCTTAATTTTCATTAATCGTCCAAAACATCACGTTTTTTATTTTATTTTAAAAACACTAACTGAAGTCAAATTAAATTACCGAAACCGGATCTAGCGGTTTTCTCGCGGATTTCAAATCCATTTCAACACGAAATCGATTTGATCGATCGATCATCGACTGAAGATCTAAGAAAAGCTGACCTGCTGATCATTTTTTGTTGTTCTTTGGTCTATTTAAAATGAATAATATTACTTCATGAATTGAATAAACCAAAAAAAAAATTCAATACGAATTAAAAACTAAATCACAGCATTTTTATAAGTTGTTATAAAAGCTTATCGACCGAAGCAGTATTTCCAAGTATTAATTTGTTTGCACTTTTTAAATTATTTTGCAAGACTTTGAGTATTTCCAAATATTTGAAGTACAAAAGTATATAGCATCATGCCAAAAGCACACAAATGTTGAATAAATTCCAGTGACGGTGTTGTTGAATTTCACATATCAACTAACATCACAAATCTTTTGTTTATTATTATTTTGAAAATTTCTATTTATAACCTAAATTCATGAAAATATCCTTATTATGAACATGTCAGCTGAATAGTGTGAACCAAATTTTAAAACTTTCCATTTTTTTTAAATATTTAACATGAATTTTCAGTTAAGTTAACAAAATCACAGAATCAAAAATTATTAGGGCCAAAATTATAATTTTTTTTTGCATCTACAAGGAGGAAAAATCTGCAAAGTATTGAATTTCATTATTTATTCTATCAAATTTTCTTAGTTGAAGAATCTCACCTGTCCAAAAACTGATCTTTGAATTGAAACAGATACGTTGAAGCCTGGTCGTAAATTTAGAGCCCTTTTTTCAAAGAATTTTAATTTTGAAAGACTTACAAATGTATGTTTTTTTTAAATTTTTAAACGAGATTAAATTTCGAATTTAATATTTCTTTTTCAACCAAACGTTTTGATGAGTCGTCTCAGTCAAATAATAGAAATTTGAAGTTTGGTTTGATTAGGTAGTATGAGCTACTTAACAACTATCGTGAAAATCGCGGTGGAAGTTTTGAAACCTCTTTTGAATTCTCGTTTTTAAAAAACCGGTCGGAAAAATAGTCGACCAATATGTTGAAACATTCGATACGGGCGTTAGTTCAGTTCTTACTAGTTCAAATGTACCGTCAATTGGAGAACATGCAACACTTTTCAACTTCAATGGCTTAAGGTTAGTGGGATATCAAACTGACGTACCGTAATCCGGGGTAATATTGATCACTTTTTCAATATTTTTCGGTTATTTTTTCTGTGAAGGGGAATGTGGCATGATTCATATTTTTAAAATCAGTACTGGACTCCAACGAACATAAAACATGGTTGCAGAAATTTATTAGAGCACTTTAAATTTGATTAAAAAATTTTAACGAGGTTTCTTGATCATAAAGGATACAAAACACCTTCATAATATTTACAAATGCTAATTTATCAATTTTACCTTGCTTTTCAACCTTTTCTTTTAAAACATTTATAATCGAAAAAAGAACTATTATGGTGCATACATTTAGGGGTAAAAATTCAAATATCTGCTAAATAGTTTGAGCTACAAAATACAAATGAAATTTTAACTTTACACATTCCTCTAGGTCCTCCCACTATTTCCATTTTCATTTTTTCTTCAAAGTTAATCATTAATTAGGCTTCCTAACCATTTGTCCAATACGGGCTAACTCTTGGAAAATGTCCTTATTTTTTAAAATATCAAAAATTTATCACTAAAAGACTATAAAAATAGCACTATAACTACAAAGAATAAAAGTTGTTCTTTCACATTCAACCACACGTTTGCTTCTAAATACTTTTTGGTATCATCAGGAGAGCTGTTTGTTTGGAAGCCTTGGAAAAAAAAGATATTTTAGATTTTGAAATTACATTTTTACTTACAGAAAACAGTTCCAAATACAAACCAAATTTCGTCTGTTTGATACTCAATTAATAGGCTTTCAAACGTAGAAAAAAAATTCAAACTATAGACTAAGTTATTGATGATAATGCGGAAAAATTTATTGATGGTCAAAGTTACCCCGGTAATCAAAGTTAGTTACCCCGTTTTACTAGTGAACCTACATGTAAGAGAAGCGGGCGTCTGAAACAGAAAATTCCAATCGCTACAAAAGAACTGTCAAAACCAGTTCCAATCGATCCGAGCTTTTGTCGTAGACCTTTTAGCTTTCTAATTAAAAACTCAACCAAGAAAAGTATTGCGATTGTTGTTGTAGTTCAAACAGATAATTTTAAAGCTCGTCATATGAATTTATGATTAGGTGCATTTTTCTTCACTGCTTTGGTAGATCGTGTTACTAGTTAGAAAACTATCTGATTGTTTACTAAATTCAAGTCATTCATACTGTCGATCGCGATCCTTCGGGCATCAAATTCAATGTTGTTTTGTTGGGTTTACTGAGCGTTCACTTTAGAGCTTGAACATTGGGCCAGAAAACAGTGCTGAGGATTTTTTGTCCAAGCTTTCAGCGGTGTTGCCACATATTTTATTTTCAGAGGGATCAGACGTCGCTTCTCTTATATGCAGGTTCACTACGTTTTACGGTATCCAATTTTTTACAGGATTATTTAAATCTTGAAAACTTATTTTCATCCATTACAGTTGAAAAAGAATTTCGATCGAATCTTTTGAGCGTAGAACACTGTTGATTGTGTGTAACTTTTGCTAAATGCTATAATATTTGATTAGTAACAATTTCGATTTCGTTACATTATTGATCATTAACTTACAAATTCCGTATCCTCAATTTTCCACTCATTTTACTGGTTGTGCTAAACGTAAAAACTAATGCTACACAAATAACACACGACGTATTACAGGACACGACACTTAACGTTTTTACTAACGGAAAAAGAAATTAAATTTACCTTTATTGTCGACCGGTTTCGGGCTCGATGTTGCCCATCTACAGGACGATGTCCGACTGACTAGATGAAGGAAAAACACTAATACATGTTCATACAATCCAATAGTATTCGTCGAAGGGTGGTCGGGTTGTTGAAAATTTGGTTTGAGCAGGTTGAAAAGCGGTGATATGATTGGAGCGTCATCCTCGTTCATAAGTGGCCTTTCCGATGTGGTGATATACATGGATTCCCATGCGTTTAAATGTGACGCTTTGCGTACACATTTTTTGAACTTGACCTTTTCCCAATCTATGTGATGATTAAGTTCTGACGCGTGGGCAGCTACACTTGATTCGTTGCTCCTGCTGTTATCTACTGCGTTTTTGTGCTCTTTGATTCTGGTTCTAAATTTCCGTCTGGTTTGCCCAATATAGACGGCCGGGCAGTTTTGACATGGAATCTCATAAATTCCAGATCTCTCTTCCGGTAGCACTTTGTCTTTTAGAGAAACCAGTCGATCTTTTAAAGTGTTTGAACTTTTGTAAGCCACTTTCAGACCATGTTTAGAGAGAATCTTACGGATACTATTTGTCAGTGGTGGGTGGTACGGCAGGCTGACTCTTTGAGATTCATCTCTTTCTGGTTTGAATGTGGTTGCGTTGCTACGGAGCTTTTTTTTTTCGTGTTTTCGGAGGATTTTGCTGAAGAATGCTTTATCGTATCCGTTTAATTCACCAGCCTGCAAAATTTTTTGCTTTTCTAGTTCGAATTCATGGCTTTCCATTGGTATGTTGTACAGACGGTGGGCCATCGAATGAAAGGTAGCTTGCTTTTGCGCTCCAAAGTGGTTTGAATCAACCGTAATATAGCGATCTGTTGACGTGGGTTTACGATAAATTCCGAATTTCACTGTGTTATCTTCTTTTCTAGAAATTAACGAGTCAAGGAATGGAAGTTTCCCATCAACTTCTTTTTCGACGGTAAATTTAATCGAACTATGCTGGTTGTTCAAAACCTCAAGCGTTTACGGGAGATAACGTTCCTTTACGGTGGCGAAGATATCATCAACATAACGCCACCAAACACGAGGGACTTTTCATGAGTGACTTCGAAACAGATCTCGAAAAACGGGAGAAACTTTTCCCTCGTGTTTGGTGGCGTTATGTTGATGATATCTTCGCCACCGTAAAGGAACGTTATCTCCCGTAAACGCTTGAGGTTTTGAACAACCAGCATAGTTCGATTAAATTTACCGTCGAAAAAGAAGTTGATGGGAAACTTCCATTCCTTGACCTGTTAATTTCTAGAAAAGAAGATAACACAGTGAAATTCGGAATTTATCGTAAACCCACGTCAACAGATCGCTATATTACGGTTGATTCAAACCATTTTGGAGCGCAAAAGCAAGCTACCTTTCATTCGATGGCCCACCGTCTGTACAACATACCAATGGAAAGCCATGAATTCGAACTAGAAAAGCAAAAAAATTTGCAGGCTGGTGAATTAAACGGATACGATAAAGAATTCTTCAGCAAGATCCTCCGAAAACACGAAAAAAAAAGCTCCGTAGCAACGCAACCACATTCAAACCAGAAAGAGATGAATCCCAAAGAGTCAGCCTGCCGTACCACCCACCACTGACAAATAGTATCCGTAAGATTCTCTCTAAACATGGTCTGAAAGTGGCTTACAAAAGTTCAAACACTTTAAAAGATCGACTGGTTTCTCTAAAAGACAAAGTGCTACCGGAAGAGAGATCTGGAATTTATGAGATTCCATGTCAAAACTGCCCGGCCGTCTATATTGGGCAAACCAGACGGAAATTTAGAACCAGAATCAAAGAGCACAAAAACGCAGTAGATAACAGCAGGAGCAACGAATCAAGTGTAGCTGCCCACGCGTCAGAACTTAATCATCACATAGATTGGGAAAAGGTCAAGTTCAAAAAATGTGTACGCAAAGCGTCACATTTAAACGCATGGGAATCCATGTATATCACCACATCGGAAAGGCCACTTATGAACGAGGATGACGCTCCAATCATATCACCGCTTTTCAACCTGCTCAAACCAAATTTTCAACAACCCGACCACCCTTCGACGAATACTATTGGATTGTATGAACATGTATTAGTGTTTTTCCTTCATCTAGTCAGTCGGACATCGTCCTGTAGATGGGCAACATCGAGCCCGAAACTGGTCGACAATAAAGGTAAATTTAATTTCTTTTTCCGTTAGTAAAAACGTTAAGTGTCGTGTCCTGTAATACGTCGTGTGTTATTTGTGTGGCTCAATTTTCTAATTCTTTTTCCAACATCTAATTTCCAACTCGCTGTTATTGCTACAATTTTGGTAAGTATGATTCGGGTAAGTATATGTTGCTTTTTATATTTCCATTAATTATTGTTTACTTACAATTGTTGAATATCTAATTTTCAGGAAATCATTAAAGAAGTCAACAATTCAACCACGCACGTCTGACCACGTTTCAAAAGCGTGCCCTAATCTTTCTATCTCTTTACAACGTTCTCCTCTACACCACCTAGCGGCTAAACTGCAAACTCATCAGTAAACATGGAAAAAGACTGCTGAAATATATTTGGATGGTACATCGAAATTTGAACTAACCGTTATCAACTACTTCAACAATTATCATCCTGTGATTTTGAAGAAGTGTTTCTGTACATTTTTCTGCAATTTTCAAATTCATCAAAGTAGCTGCGACACATGGATAGAAGTAAACAAATTCCTGAAAAAAATGAGTACTGTCAGCTTAGTTCGTCCTGGTCTCACGACGGCCATCATCGGTCACCTACCGGCCATCAAGTTACGTCTCAGGAAGAAAGTTCCACAGCTCACTTTCCAGGATGTTCGTCGAGCTAGAATCCCTTACTACGAAGCTTTGGCCAGCGAACTGTACGAATCGGGATGCACAAATGCTGCATTCCTATTGCTGCAGCTAATCGAATATGAACATGACAATGTGCCAGAAACTTCGGACCCGGTTATTGAAGGGAAGCGCCTGAAGAATTCAAAACCTTTGCTAAATGCTTTAACGGAACAGCTGCGCTCAGCCGAAGAGCACAAAATCGCCGAACGCTATGAAGAGGAAATTGAGTCTTTGCTTTCTATTGCACGATCTCTGCAGGATGATTCTCACAGACGTTGGATATCGAGGCAATTCTTCCTCATCGCTGTGGACCGATGCCGGGATTGTTGTTTGCAGCGAACTAGAGCGGAAAGTCTGACCGCGTATTACTATGCCTCGTTCCTGGCTGCCGAATTCAAGAATATGGAAGCGATTGAATTGCTCGAATCTGCCGTAGAATACACGAGCGATCAAACTTGGGTCGTAAGCGGTTCGCGAGGTGTTTTCGGTAGCGAAATTCTTATCAACGTTATCTATCAATTGCTTTATGAAGTCTATACCCGGGAACGAAACCGGATCAAGAAAATTAATGATGAGCTGTTTGAAAAGTACACCATTCTGAGCCACGAAGCTGCCGTCAAATGTAAGGAAAACAAATCAAAACATTTATAATTTCTATATTTTTAACATTATTTCAGCAAATCTGGAGCCCGTGCTATGTGAATCGTTTCTGAACTATGGTGATTTGATGTTGGATCAACAGAAGTACCATGAAGCGCTGAGTCATTACAAACAGGCGTTGAAGCGAGCCAAATCCACTTATGCTGCAGAAAAAGTTTGTAAAATTAGCATTCGAATGGCGGCGGCGTATCAAAGGTACTTTTTGATCCCACACTTTTAACAGGTTCAAATCATTTGTCTTTAAAACGCATAGAATTTGAACTCAATACGTAATATTTCTTAATCTCAACATAGCTAAGCCGTAATCGGTGCGATTTCTAATATAAATTTTCCTTCTTTTTGCAGTCTGGAGGAACCACGTGAATGCAACTACCTATTACACCAGGTGGACAAATTGACGGCCGGTAATCGAATTTGCGAATGTTATGCCGAGCTACAGCTGCTTTCCGGAGAGATTCACTTCAAGAGTGGACGCCTCATGGAAGCCATGGAAGCGTTCCACACAGCTCGGGATGTTTGCAAGCACCTTAAACAGGAAGACAAAATGATTCAGGCCTGTTGTTTCTCAGCTCTAGCTTCCGGCGAGAGGCATTTCGGAGAATTTGCTGCACTGGTGAGAAATACCGAGTTCCATGGACCAGTTTCCGAGAATGAAAATCTGTTCAAACTGTTCAAATGGCTCGGGGAACAGAAGGCGGACTTAGCAAGCTTCGGTAGTGGATCCTTCTTTCAATCGAATCTATAAATTTTACTTTATCTTTGAAAGGCCATGAAGCTATCCAATTAACACAGTTTAAAGACTGTTAATTTTAATTTTGATAAACTCTTCTACACAATAAAATATCTGAATATATTTCAATAAAAAATGCAGCCCGTTTGGCATTCATAAATCCAATCTCATAACCCGGTCAATCGGCTCGTGCGCTCTTGCAACCAACCTAGAACAGAACTCGGACCATTTATGGTGGAACTTTTTATGGCTGAAATGCTTCCTCTCCCGATGCTTTACATTTTCTACAAAAACCGGAATGGTTGTTAAATGGTCATAAAAATGAATCAATCTACGGCCACCTCAAAGTTATGTTGACACGGTTCTTCCATAAACAACGGCGAGTTGGCTTATGATTACTAAAATGTTTTTTAAATCGGAATGTATTAAAACTTCAAATACCTACATTTTTTTAACTGTCTCATAAACTTTTTCTTTGTTCGTATATGTATCACGGTGTGTTTCGTAGAAGGACTTAAAGAAAAAAAATACAGTAACGCTAATTTTTGCATGGGTAGAAAGTAGAGCTTCTTCCGATTCATTTTCACCGAAAATTAAAATATTTTGTCGGTGACCCCCCATACAAAATATTTTTTTGAAAATTTTCTATTTGAAATCTTTAAAAAATAAATATATTTTTAGTGTTTTATAATTTCAGAGGAGCTAATTTTCTTAGTTTTAACTTTTAATACCTTTAAATTAAACTCAACAATGTCATCAAAAACTTTGAAAAATTTTCAAATTTTTTTAAACTAGTTACAGAGCTGTTTAACATAAAAAATGCTTAAAAAGTATCTTGTATCCTAAAAAAAAATTAAAAATTGGCTGGCAAATCCTGTCAGTAGCCTGAGAGGGTCAAATTATCTGAAATTATTAGAAGTATCTAAAATAATATGAATCCATTTGAATCCATATTTTATTGAAAAAAAGCTCAATGATTAAGAAAATAAGGAAATACTAGGAACCGCTATAACTTTTTTATGATAACTCTTATCGTAATGCGATCAAGAGTAGAAACGTTTGCCTTAATTTAAGCTTTGAAAAAAATATTACGATAATGAATTTTGGAAAATTAACGATACGTTAAAAGACATCTTTGATGAGAAATCCGTTTTTATACTTCTCCTGAGTTAAATGTCTCAAAATTCCAAGCGCACTTCAGACTCAATGCATATCGCTACAGCAGTTCAATCTAGCTTAAATTTTGCTTGTTTCTGTCTTTTGATACGATTATCATTATAAGCCTGGAGTTTGCTTTAACCTTTTTATTTTTATTATTTTCTAGCCCAAGTTTTGTAACCCTGCTGCACTCTGTGATTCTTCCATTTTATTCAAAGAGTTAGCATTACTGTTAAGATTAAATAATCTTAGCTTCCACGATTTTCAACCCACTATATTATTTAAATCATCTCTTAAATTCCTTGTCTTAAATAAAATTTTACAGTTTTTTGGAAATAAATTTATTTAATGGATGAATCTAGTCTAAAACTGTGATAAATTTGGAATTTTTCTAAAAAAATGCATTTCAATGTTTTTGTCGATCTTACATGTACAAAAATTATCAGTATTGTTGGCAAAAGTGAATTGCAGATTATCGATAGCAAACAAGCCTGCAGCGCGTCGAATTCATCATATTTTGTTCATCCCTTACTTATTTTAATTATTCTACTGAACACTGAAGGTCTCTTTACTATTAAATAGAACCATAATGAAGCATTTATGTTACAGTAAAACAATCATAACTTCTACAATTGTATTCCAATTATGGAAAAAAGTATAGAAATCATTGATTTGAATAAACCATAGAAATTCATAAAAACAAAAAAAAACATAAATCAGGTCCAAAACCGTCGATAAAATAGAAATTTCTCTAGAAAAAAATCGTTTTTCATCGTTTTGTTGATCATGAATATGAAAATATCAGCAGTACTTCAATTCTTAAGCAAAAGTGAAGTTCAAATGATTAATAGAAAATTTATTCACCATCAATATGAGAAAAAGAAATTTAAAATAGATGTTATGTAGCGGAAGATAAGCAGATTTCCGTTCAAGTGCTTTAACTTTTAACAAAATTTTCTTGAAAACTGGTCTTCTTAGATATGTTTAAATCTAATATTTATCTTTAAATTTATTTTAAAAATGCCGTAAACGAGTGACATCATCAAAAATTAAATTTTTGTTTTCAAAAGTGCGTACCCATATGCATCAGAGCCTGCAAATATTGTGGAAATATTGCAAAGAACAATTTAAAAAAAAAGATTTTTAGTATTTTGTTGGAAACCAATCAAATGGTGTAGGACTGTTCTTATTCATGTATCATAACATTTTTTTTAACCAGAATTAGTTCTCCAAGATACACACATATAAATATAAATTCATGTTACATTTGGATAACACCAATAATAACAAGGATATTCCAAACAATAAAATTTAAAATAAAATGTTCATATAAAAATAAGTTTTTCAGGAAGTCCAAATCACTTATCTTTCCAGGCGTTAAAATTTCTTACTGTTTCAGAATGACAAAATATTTCAGTCAAAATTAAAAAATAAGTTTTCCATGAAAAAAGTTACTATTCCATTGCATTGGAATAAATTTACAGGTAATAATTTCTAAATATGGACTACAAATCTTCAAAAAAACAAAACGTATGAGGACTCACCGACCAAATATTTTAATTTTGCCTGAAAATTATTCAGAAAAGGCTAAATTTTTCATTTCTGAAAAAATTAGAGTTACTGTATTTTTTCTTTTAAACATCTTCCATAAAAGCACCGTGGTATGTTTATCAAAGAATTTGAAAAATTTGGGAATTCCCGATGCCCGGAATCATATTTTCATTCCTGGGAATTCCCGACATGTATGAAATTATTTCTCTGGAAAAGCCTGATAGCCCACGGAACCATTCTTATTGTTCTTTTTGAAAATGTAGTCATACAAAACTCATTGAGAATATGTCGATTCCTATGGCAGTAGACATTTTGTAGCAATTTTGTGCATTTTTTTTATTTGAATAGATTGTGGTACCTGGAGGAGGTTCCGTTCCCTTCGTTTACCCAGGCTTTATCTCGGACACAACTGTCTTCTCTGAAACTAGTTTATAGACTAACTCCTACATCTATGAAGCTTAATTCAAATCTCTTTATGTTTCGCTATATGCGTGTAAGCAGATCAATCGTTACGGATTCACCAATACGGATTTTCGAGTTATTGATCATCAATACACTTACACTACACGAAAAACTAATAAACATTACCTAAGGCAGTACACGGTAAGGAAATAAGTTTCAATTTGTACAATGAGCGATCAACCATTAAAACTCATATATTCTAAAATCTTTTTTTTAAGTTCAGATTTCAGAAATTCTTTAAATTCCAACACTACACTACCACATAGATAAGTTCTAAAAGATCATATGTATTTCCACGACGTTTTCACAGAACGAAAACCCACAACATTTCGAAAAATATATGAAAAATCGCGCAGCAAATACGCATTTTGTTTTTTTTTCTCGAAACACTTGTTTCCCTCTGGCTTTGAAAGCGAGATGAATTTCAAAACTTAAAAATGAAAAGACATCGATTTTTTTTCATATGAAGAACAAATGTTTAAAGTGTTCAGAAAAACGTCCAAACAAATAAAATGATATTTTTTACTAACCCCTAAATTTCATGAATGAATTCTTCATTGTACCTGTTCAGGTTAGTTCGTTTGACTGTTTTTAATTTATCATTATTGCACAGAGAGCGCAGATTTTCAAGACTGCTGTTACGAAAAATTTGGAATTCTGATTCGGCTTCCGGTAGAAAGACAGATTGGCTGATGGAGCGCAGATTTTTAAGGCTGCTACGAAAAAAAGTTATTTTACTTCGGCCTCCGGTAGAAAGACACAGATTTTTAGGGCGGCTGCTACCAAAATAAGTGTTTCTGCTTCAGTCTCTGGTAGAAAAACGGCACAATCACAAACCGGGCAATTTACGGGTCAAATATTTGGTCAAAGTTTAGGAGTTACTCAATATAAATCGAGAAATTTTTTTTGAAAGCACTCTACAGCAGATTTTAAATCGTATTTAAGGCTTCCGAAAAACCCTTCATGATTATTATTATAAAACTTGCTATTATTATTATAAAGGACTTTTTCTAAATTTTGTATCATAAATCCGGGCAATCCCGAATTAAACCAGGCAATCTGGCAATCTTAGCTTAGGAAGTGCAGATTTTTAAGGCTGTTAATGCTGATTGTTTGTTTTGATTTGGACTTCCGGCGAAAAAAAGCGGAATTGCCTTAGGAAGGGCAGATTTTTATGGCTTCTGCTTCTAGTTATCTATTTTCATTTGGCTTCCCGCATAAATAAGAATTGTAACCAAACGATTTCTTAAATAGTCAAACGATGATTCGATGAGGCGTAAAAAACGTTAAGCAAACGATTATAGAAACAATTAAAAACATAGCTTGAATCGTAAATTCTGAATTGATTGTATTTTGAATATGTTGTTAGGTTATGTAATTGTTAAAAACTGTTAAAGCACTTATATGGAGGAACTGGAACATGGAGGAACATAACCTGGAAAAAGCAAAAAATAAAATAAGTTCTCAATTAGAGATGTACCGAATATTCGGTCGGCCGAATATTCGGCGCCGAATACCGCCGAAAAACCGTTAAGCCGAATATTCGGCTCATCGAATAGTTGAGCTAAATATTCGGCCGAATAGGCCGAATGAGCCGAATATCTACTACAGACTTGTAAATTTTTCATTTTTTTTTTTGGATAATTTATAAAATATCCAAAAGTAACTGTAATGTAAAAGCTACACAATCATTGAAAAGTTATGGTTCCAGCAGTTATTTACGAGGAAAAATGACCTTAATGGGTTAAATTCCTAAAAAAAAGGAAAAACATGGTTTCAGTAAAACATCCAAGGTGTATCTGCGTATCTTTCACTGAAGATCTTGCAGGAGAATGCTGAACGGTATCGTATTACACTTTGATTATAGTTTATTCCAGATTTTCTGGATATTTTCCGGCTTGCCCATAATCCAGAAAATAATCCAGATAAGTCAAATCTGGCCGGGATGTCCAGATATTGTTTAAAACCTCCCGAGTTTTGCTCGGGTTTATTCAAATTATTTGAAAAATCAAATGAAAAACTCAAATTCCTCTTTAAAATTTGAAAATTTTGTGTTCAATTATGATTTTTTTTTAATTTCAAAATATACGTAAATTTTGCTCTTTTTAGTTTTTTTTTTTTCAAAAATCGTCCTGACCGTGTGGATACGTGTGGTTGAAAGTATTGTTTGCTTAAAGTTAAAGATCATCTATTTTTTCAACAACTATTTTGAAAATATCTTGCTCAAATTCGACCTTCATTTAATTTATATCAGAGAAGCAATTTCAAAAAGCTTGGAATCTGTTTCGAAGCGTTTTATCCCAGATTTCACAGGAACGCAATCTCTTTGGTGATAAACGCCATAGCAGCGATGAGTCATCTAATATCTTTTCAGTGATTGATGACACTTTTAAAATCTAAAAGACCCTTACTTAAAAAATATCTGGTAATACATCATCCGATAATATCATCTGGTTGAAAATTATCGACTAAAAAACATGAGGGGTATTAATAAGGTAGAAATAGGAAGCATTGAAATAATCGCTTAAGTTGTTTTTTTTTATTAAAAACTCAATAGAATATTCGACCGAATATTCGTTTGGCCGAATAGTTGAGAAGGTCAATATTCGGTATTCGGCCGTTCGCCGAATACCACTATTCGGTACATCTCTATTCTCAATATTCTGTAACTTTTCTCTTTTCAGTTCTGCTAACTGCGGCCAGGTATTGTTGAAATTTTTTAAAACTCAATTCACCTATCTGTTACAAACAGCAATCGATGTTCCCACGGCAGCCTTGGTGGTGAAATTTTCCCGGGATCGCCGCTGCCCTTGCCGGAAGTTTCGATGCTTTTGAGAGCCTCCTGGCCCCGTAGTTGAGGTGTTGAGCTGCTGAAATGCTGGAACCTTTCTAACTTTCGGAATGACGACCTTCGTAGTCTTCCGATCCATTTTTGTCACAGGATTCCCGGCGAGATGCAAAACAAAAACAACACAACGAAAAAAAAACAACACGCGAACGACATCAAACAGTCAGTGGTGCCAAATATTAGGATGTTTCAAAATTTAGATTTTTTTATTTCTTTGTGTTAAATAAAAATGTTATTACAGTTTTAGAAAAAAATCATTTCTGATATTAAAAACTATTACTTATTTACAAACAGTCAATAGGAAATAACAAATAAATTCATAACATTATTTATATTTCTAACGAATTATTGATTATGAATTATAGAACTATAGTAAAATGTTTATAGATTACATAAACAAATAGCCCATCCGATTTCTTCCCCAGTAATTCGTTAATTCATACTTAGTAAAACTGTGGCAAGACTTCAAGAAGTTCAAGTTTTCAGAATTTTATAGTGCTGTATTGCTGTATTAATAAGTAATTTTGCTGACAAATGCTCAGTTTTGCAGGTTATTACTGGATTGGAATTACACTGACACTAAATTCAAAATTTCACTCACAACACGTTGCTTCTTGTTTTAAATCTCTTCAGTAAAATGATAAAAATTGACTAAATAAAAAGTTAGTAATACAAAATTGTCAAATACTTGCTTACATTAAAATTTGGCACCTCTGACCTGCTTTTCGATCATTTTTGACGTGAAGTTTGACATAAGGATGAACGCTGCGGGTAACGGTTGCTGATCATTTTGACGATTAGTGATAAAATTGAAGTATACCGCGGTATATCGTCCAAACCATTGCATTGGTACACCTTTTCAGATATCATCACTTTTTCACATGAACGTTCTTGTTACGTTCTTATCATTATCGCAGTAAAGTTCAATAAAATAGCAACATTTATAGAGACGATCACTTTTTCTGGAGCAGTAGATGTATTGTTTAGACTGTTTGAGATACAGTTTTTGAGTATGCGGGTAGCCAATCGAATTTTCAACAATTAAGAGAAATTTTGAAAAAGGCACGTACCTGTAGTAGTGTAATGAGTGAAATTTCTACCCTATTGGGGGGGAACGACCTTAGGCGACATTGCTGGTTCTTCTCGAATCGATTGTACTCGGTCACTGCCATCCGTGTGACCCCGTGGCCAGGTGTTAGCAACGGTGTAGAGCTTTGGATGACTACGGTTGCTCAGCCTGAGCTATTCTACGGCTCTGGGGTTCGGACATATAGTGCGCCTGCAGAGTTGGGATAGATCCATCGCATCGTAGGCCAGCGAAGGATACCATGACCTTCGCCGGAGATCTGCCGGTCTTCAATTGCCGGAATCTTCAAATTCGAACCTCGGAGCAAGCCAAACCTTCGCCTTTGGGTTCGAAACCAGCAGCACAATTTTGGAAGGGAGTGGCGCATTATAACGAGCACAAGGGCCGTAATGAAACATACCCATAAGAAGTATATTTTAGCGAGTTAAGTGTGATTTTTTAATATCAAATCATAATTTAGATTATTCTCTACCGATGTATCATAAAATATTTTCTTATTCATTTTTCTTCGCTTAATGACGCCTGATTGAAAGTGTCTTGAAATATACATTGAGATGAAGAAAAAACTAAATTGTGAAATTCAGGGAAATTTTATGGAAAAATCATACTTGCCATGGCAAATCAGATTTAATGCTCTTAACAAATTTGTAGTATTTCACAGTCTCAAAATGTTACAGTTTCTTGAAAACAAGAGTGGCGCGTATTAGCTACATGGGGCATTATATGAACTTTTCCCCTACATTATAGAATCATCGCATTAAACTCGAAAAACCAGCATTTACCTACCACAGTGGAGGCAATTACATACATATTTTTAGCTTCTGGCTTAAGTGATAAGAATTATATAAATTGGACGATTCGTATATCCTAAAAGTATGCGAGAGAGCGCCATTTGTCTCCACGCACTCATATTTGAACACAATATGCATATATTTGATGTGTTTTGCGTGTTTCCATACAAAAACTGATTTCCTTGCTACGCAGCTCTAGGCAGATGTTACGCAGAACGAAGGTAGGAGGCAGTTGAAAATAATTTTTGTATGGAAACACGCAAAACACAACAAATATATGCTTGTATTGTTCAAATATGAGCGCGTGGAGACAAATGGCGCCAACACCAATTTGTTGCACTTAGTTCAAGCTTCAACGTGCAGCAATAAGTTGGCTAGGAAACGTCGTAGAATGTTGAAATCTTGTGCAAAACGTGTGATTTGGATGCCCTAACAAGTTTTTAGAACATTTTGTTAATGTTAATCCTCATCTAACTATAGTTAAGTTTAAAAAACTAACTTTTAAATAACTTTAAAAATAAAACCTTTATAACTCTGCTCCAAAAAGAGATAGAGTTGTAGTGTTTTCAACAAAGTTTCCTATTTTCACATATTCTACAACTTTGTGGTATAACTTGAAGCTCTATCTATTGAAATAAAAAAGTTAGAATTTTTAATTTTTTTATAGTGGATTTTGACTAACATTTGATACTTTCAAGTTATGAAACATGCTTGAAGAAGCAAATGTTCTGAAGACACTTAAGAGATTAGATGAAAGACAGAGGCGCTAGGAAAAAAGTTCCACTTTTAGCTCTTTTGGTGCAATGCATGCAAACCGTTGCCAGCGACAATATTTCAGTGATTGAATTTTGCTGAGCATGAGTTGATCAACCATCTCTCGCTCAACGCTTTACTCGGAAGCAAAGGTTGCTTTGAGGCAGCGAAAACGACAAAACCGATGATGTATGCGCTCTCAACATGGCCGCCTTCATGAAGCAATATACATTCGAGGCAGCGAATCCAAAAAACCAAACGAATGGCTCTCACTCATCTCCTGTCACAACCTTGAGGGAACCGAATTCAAAAGGCAGAGCAAACCCGAGTCTCTTCGTTTGTGCCTGGATCGAATACCCGAGGTTTTTCTGCTATTGCTATTATTGCACAGCAACCGCACGCAGGCAGCTAGTTTTTTCATTTCTTTTTCTTCCCCCCTCTCTCACCATACGTTGCGGGCCGTGCAACGCAATAAGTTCGGTTGTTTTTGTTGTTGCCTCAACCTTTGCGGTCGGCTCGAGTTATTCAAATTCAACAACGTAAATGAGTATGTGTGCCTCGTCTTCTTCATGCATCATGTAGCAACCGAACGTTGAGAGGGTTCGTTCGGGGCAGCAAACGGATAGTGTCTCTCAGAGCAGATCCTCCTCATGGGGGGAGGTTTGAATGAATGTATATGTATCGTTTCCTGTATAGCTATGCGAGGCCTCAAAGTGTGTATTTTGAATGCCTCTGATGAGAAAATTGGTGAGGATTTCAATCACTGCAATATTTGCTCTTTCTCTTATTGGACAATTTTTTCAAATGAACTATCTGATTGTTAGCAATCTGGTTGCACTGCATATCGCTGAGAGAATAGCAAGGTTTTTTTTCTCATTTGAATCCCGCGCGGAAGACCAAATTTGCAAACATAGCGGATTTTTATCACATCCGATTTATACCGACCTATAGTCACCATTTTTACGATCGTTTACATATTTGGTAGGAATTGCGATTCATATTAACATTGTTAACGATTTGAGCTATCGCTTCTAATGTGATTTTATGTTTGCTGGGAACAGCACAGTTTGGGAAGGCTGTTGCTAAAAATGTTTTCGGATTGATCTGCATTGTAAACGAAGACAGAGCGACAGGAAAAAACACAGATTGGAAAAGCTTTTGTTAAGAATGGAATGTAGAATTGAGATGAAGGATATTAAAAAAAAAATTGTTGTAGAGACAATCGCAAATCGGTAAATAATTCTGGGTTTCTATTGAGAAGGAATGTAGAGATGAGATGAGTTTTGCAGAATATAAATAAAATTTTATACATTTAAAAAACCTCTGCAATGAATTGATAGTAGAATTAAGAGGAACGATATTGAAAAAATAAACAACAGCTTATGCTTAGAATGGAATGTAGAATAAAGATGAAGAATATTTGGTAAATAAAGCCTTGTTTTAGAAAAAAAAACTGCAGAAATGTAGAGATGAGATGAAGAATATGCAGAAAATAAATAAAATTAATAAAAATAAAATATATAATAGTTGTATTTGGCAACACTGAAGATAAGTAAAATAAAACAAATTTCTATGTCAAAACGTTTGTAATTTTGGCAACACAAGGCAAAAAAAAAACAAAATCATGCATTGATCTATACTATGAGTGACAGACGTGTCCGAGTGAATTTCTGAAGTAAAATTTGTAAGAATCGTAAAATCACGACACTGATGCGGTTTAAAATTGCAAAAAGATCAACATCGTTTCAACATACAATTGTGAAATATATATTCTTGGCAATTTTTTTGTATATTTATTGACCATACAAGTTTGTTTGTTTTCGTTACAGATAGAATCGTTAACCCCCAATCTGTACCAAAACCGTATCACTGTTTGATGCCATGTTTTTCTGGTAACAGCAACTCACCGTCAGAGATCGTTAATAATTCATAACTTCAGATTTGCATCTTCAATGGCTTCCTTCTTGTCGGGTGAATTGGAATAACTAAGATTCTAACCTTATGCAAACCGACCCGATAGATTTTGATATCACCTGCATGTTTGGTGCTATCTATAAATTAGGCACAAATAAGCGTATGCACGTTTCGTTTATTTTTGTTTTGCTCAGAACTTTACAGAGAGGATTGATCCTAAAAATATAACCATCGGCACAGTTTCGATTCGTTTAGAGTAGAATACGTAAGAATCTACAGTAAGACGGAAGATAATTATCAAGTTTAAAATTTCTTACTAAATATACACTGTAAATTTTTGCCTCGATTTCCAGCAAAAAAAAATGCTGGAAACGTTCAGCAATCCAAATTTTTGCTGGAAACCAGCAATCGGTTTTCGAATTGCTGGATTTTTCAGCATTCGGTTATGTGCTTGTCATTTTTGCTGAAAAATCAGCAATCGGTTTTCAAATTGCTGGACTTTCCAGCAATTGACCTAGTTTGCTGGAAAATCAGCAATCGAGTTGTCAATTTGGAGTTTGTTTTTGTTTCGTACGCTGAAGTAAGGTGAGATTCTATTTTACGAATTAAGGTTAAATTAATATAATTATTTTATTTTCCTCTATATTCTAGCAACCAGGCATCAAGTCAAGGGTAAGTTTTTATTGTACAGGTAGATATTCCATAGAAGATACTCATCAAAACTATTTTTACAGGTGGCGGATGATCAACATTTTGGCACAAAGCGGCCACCCCAGAGCCGGTGTGAAAGTTGTGAAAAAAAAGTTTTTTTTTGGAAAATAAATTAATCCCTTATTGAAAATGGGAGAAAATAATTGTATTTATTGCTTATTATATGCACAGCCAATATTAAACTTTAATTTTGAATTGAATATAAATTTCATACTAAATACTGCCGGTTGTGTTGAAAGAAATAGCTGGTTTCCAGCAATCTGGATTACTGATTTTCCAGCAATTTGAATTGCTGGAAACCAGCATTAACGTTTGCTGTTTTTTCCAGCAATTTAAATTGCTGGAAATTTTGCTGGAAAGTCAGCGGGACAAAAACCAGCAAAATTTTGCTGGTTTCCAGCAAAAAAAAATTGCTGTGTACATATATCCAAAGTCTACACTGTAAATTTTTGCCTCGATTTCCCGCAAAAAAAATTGCTGGAAACGTTCAGCAATCCGAATTTTTGCTGGAAACCAGCAATCGGTTTTCGAATTGCTGGATTTTTCAGCATTCGGTTATGTGCTTGTCATTTTTGCTGAAAAATCAGCAATCGGTTTTCAAATTGCTGGACTTTCCAGCAATTGATCTAGTTTGCTGGAAAATCAGCAATCGAGTTGTCAATTTGGAGTTTGTTTTTGTTTCGTACGCCGAAGTAAGGTGAGATTCTATTTTACGAATTTAGGTTAAATTAATATAATTATTTTATTTTCCTCTATATTCTAGCAACCAGGCATCAAGTCAAGGGTAAGTTTTTATTGTACAGGTAGATATTCCATAGAAGATACTAATCAAAACTATTTTTACAGGTGACGGATGATCAACATTTTGCACAAAGCGGCCACCCCAGAGCCGGTGTTTGAAAGTTGTAAAAAAAAAGTTTTTTTGGAAAATAAACTAATCCCTTATTGAAAATGGGAGAAAATAATTGTTCTTATTGCTTATTATATGCACAGCCAATATTAAACTTTAATTTTGAATTGAAATATAAATTTCATACTAAATACTGCTGGTTGTGTTGAAAGAAATAGCTGGTTCCCAGCAATTTGGATTGCTGATTTTCCAGCAATTTGAATTGCTGGAAACCAGCATTAACGTTTGCTGTTTTTTTCATCAATTGAAAGTGCTGGAAATTTATCTGGAAAGTCAGCGGGACAAAAACCAGCAAAATTTTGCTGGTTTCCAGCACAAAAAAAATTTGCTGTGTATGGAGTTGCTTACAGTCATTCCTGCATGTGTACAATATTTCGATTTGTTTGGTACAAAAAAGTGACAGCAACAAAACAAAATCCACTTCAAGAAATGCATGCAAAAGGAGGAGAAGAGTTCCATAAATGAATAAAATATAGGTTACTCACAGGCACTGGACCATGATTTGCGTGTTACGAAGGTGACGCTAAACTGTTGAATGCTCACGGTAGGCAGCCACCTCAAGAGCTCTACCCAACTTGCGCGATTATGTGACTCGTACCCAGCTCGCACTAATTTACATGTGCGGTGATGTTACGCGAATGTTTACGTTTTATTTTGGGTTAACCATTGGAAAATTAATCCTAATGTAATCACGATACCATTCGTAATGAGACTGCAAAACAGAGGAAGCTTCGTTGGGTAGCATTTGTTAAGCCATTTATCAAATTTTCAACCATTGTCCATTTTATAACCAACATGAATTTTGAAAAGGTTCATGATTATCACTCATAAGTGTGGATTAGCTTGTACACTTGTTTGTGGATTTTATATTTTTTTTACAAAAAGTGATAAAAATGCGTATTTTCAAAAATCATACATACAAATTGGGAGTCCAAAAAAGTACCAACTTATTTTAAGTTCAAATATATCATAAAGGAAATTTTAAAAAATATGAAAGACACACTTTTGATTCCTATTCAAGATCTGAGAATTTCATTAGTAAAAATCGTCTTTTTCTAAAAATCGTACCACCGCAACCTATAACCATCTTTTTCTTAGTCGCCGTCATAAAAAAGTTCGTTTTAAGACCCTCAGCTATTATTTGAAGGTTGAGCCTCCAGAATCCCAAAGATAATGCAGTTTTGGGCCACCCTTATCAGCATACATTGAAATTTATTTTCAACTCGTGAAACCCGCGTCAGGCATTTTCAAACTATTATATAGATTGATAGGCTTGATGCTACAAAAAGTTTTGGCCTTAGAGGGATCAAAACAAACAAGTTGAGACGGTAAATAACTGATGAAAACGCGGGATTCAGTGGTGGAATAGAGTTATCTTTATTCAGTTTCGTCAGTGAGGTCATTAGAATACAACCATATTAATTAGCGATAGCTAATTGCCACTTTCCACTTCTTATATTCCCTAACCGGGAAAGTACTCATTTCTCACTTTGATATTCTTACCCAGAATATCTGGCAACTCTGTTGTGTCACCACAAACCCAATTCGAGTAAACCCGCCTAACCTTGTGATGATGTAAACATTTGTACCGCGTTTATCATCATCACCTGTCATCAGCAATCATTGATCTGAAAAAAAAAAACGGTTTTAGCGTGCAGACACCATATTGTTAGGAATCGGATTGATAATTTGAAAAGTTAAATTAAACGTGGAATACCAAAAATTTATCAAGCAATAGAAGTTTAAAAGAACAATTAAAACACCGGCTATGACTACCAACAAAAATCCGGTCCCGTCGGGACTGGAAAAAGCGAAATATAATCAAACGAAAATCACAACAAGATCACAAGTGAGGAAAGAACTAATGGACACCAAGATGGCGGCAAATAATACAAAAAAACGGAAATACCAATAAGAGCAACAAGACCTCGAATGTGTCAGGTAATGTAGGAATGGAATTTTTGCATACTAATTACGTTTATTTGGAGGCTATCGACCAGGAATTGGAAATACCAAGACGCGTAATAGACGTTGGGAAAATGCTGCAAATTAAAGGATTCAAAGAATTCCAGAATATTAGGAAATTGGGAAAGTTTAGGTACAAGGTAGAACCGGACAACCAAGAAGCTGGACAAAATCAACCTAATTTTTGTTAGAGGTGTACCAATTGACTTTGGAGAGCAGGAGTTACTAAAGAATACGATAACAGATTCGCCTATCACCAAAGTAGAGAGAATGAAGAAGAAAACTCAAAAAGATCTGGAAAACACAGAAAATTTAAAAATAACGGTGGCAGGAAATCAAATACCCAGGATGGTCAAAATATTTGGATGTCCATTCCGATGCGAGCTCTACATTTTCCCCCTACGGCAATGTAAAAACTGCTGGAGGTATGGGCACGCTGCCAAAAACTGCAATACACCGGTGAGATGCAGAATATGCAGCGGAAGACACCACGACGAATCCTGCCAAAATGCGAATAAATGCGTCAATTGCAAGCAAGAACATAGCTCAGAAAACAAGGAATGTCCAGAACGAAAAAGAAGAATAGAAATCTTACATAAAATGAAATCGAGACAAATCCCTTACTCAGAAGCCGAAGAAGAGTTCCCAAAATTAACTAACAGGTTCCAGGACTTACCGGTAGATGAAGAAATACAAGAAAGCGAATGTATTTTTTCGTCCTCATACTCCCCCAAGACCAGCAGCTTATCTCATCGCGTCTTATCCAAGAATAAACCACAGATGAAAGAAATAAGAAGAATACAGACTCAATCGCAAAGGAACGAAAGAATTCAGATACTAGAGATGAATCCATACTCAGCCACGGAATTCTAGAAATTTGTATCCAAAATAAGGAAGCTCTTCCTAACAGAGCTGAGATCATCGGAATGGTTAGCTACACTTAAGGAACTGCAGAAGAAAATTGCCAATGGAATCCAAACAGATCCATCAGGCATAAATATGGACTCCCTCTTAATAAGCATCAGCAACGACTTCCAACAGATCACAGAAGAATTAGAATATAAGTGGGTAATTTCTCCGAATGTAGCTAGAATCGACGAGACTCACAGTGCAGTGTAAGGATCTCATAATTCTCCAACATAATGTACATAGCTTACGACCGATGGAAAAAAGGGCAGAATTACAAAAATATCTAGAGGAGAAGGAAATATCAATTGTAGCAATGCAGGAAGTATGGTTGAAAAAATCACAGGAAAAATACAAGATAAAAGGTTTCAATGGATTCTACAATTTAAGAGACAAAGGATACGGAGGCGTAGGGATTCTTGTAAGCGAAGCACTTGTTGGAGAAACGTTAAACATAGGAAAATACGAACCGATAGAGGCAATATTTATTAAATTCAGTGGAACGTTTACATCTAAATTACGTTCAATTAAATTCCTATATCGCTCCCAGTCAGCTTTTTGAAAGTTAAAAGTTGATTTTAAAGGGTTTTCAATGGGACTTTGGGATAAAGAAAAAGTTACTGGAAGGTGGTCTGAATCGAGGTCCGCATGAGTAACTAATTGACTACAATGCTCGCCTAAATCCGTTAGAACCAAATCAATTGTGGAGGGATTTCTAATTGAAGAAAAACAAGTAGGGGGAAGTCGTCTATGACCGGACACCTCCTATGGCCGGACAGCATTGATTTTTCGAAAACGCAATATCCTAAAAATGTTTTAAAAAAATGAAAATAAAGTAAATAGAAGCCAAATATGGTGTTAGAAATATGGTAATCCAATCTGAAAAGGTAAACCAATTATAGGCTTTGAAAGCTTTCGCCTAGTAGTTCGGCGAGGATCGTCCAAACTTTACATTTATATTGTGAACAATTTTTACGGCTTGTCAAATGTGAATTGCACATAAACGTCATCGTTGGTTGGTTATCTTTCGACTTCAGCAGGTGTAAGATAACAAATCGGAAGCTCAAAGAAAATATTAGGAAAATAAAAAAAAGGCGATTTCTCTATGACCGGACACCATATTGTTGTCTATGACCGGACAAGAAAATATTCAAAATTATAAATGATTTCAACTTGAAACTTTCATTATTTTATCTCTATAGCACCCTCAAATGGTTCGCTGAAGATACGGATTCAATAACCAAACTATTTTGGTCCTCTGATAAACTTTAAATTTTGCTGTCCGGTCATAGACAATTTCACTCTAGTTTTTTTTTCGAAACAAATGTACATTCTGGTTTGTCAAAAAAACTATTATGAATGGCTTCATAGAATGTTCAATATTGGAAAACACGTACTCACAAGACCTAAGCAAGTGATTTCAGTCATTTTGCTACGTTTATGTGCCATTGGTGACAACTTTGGGGATGAAATTCGTAGTGTCCGGCCATAGACGACACTTTTGGAAATGAGTGAAAACTAACATAAAATGATTTCTCTTACCACATGAATATGTTGTAAATTAATTTTTTTCTAATATTGTTTAGTGATCATAATATTGATACTCTTCAAATCAGTAGAGGAACCAATATTTACAAAAAAATATTTTTGAAGTTATTGCTTAAAATCCTTAAGTGTCCGGTAGTAGACAACTTCCCCCTATGCCCATTAGGATATTCAACAGTATAATAACTTGAATAGCAGTCATTAAATAAAATATTCCTATTAGAATTGGATGAAATATTATTCCAAGATCGGTGTTTTACATTAAAGTCACCAATAATAAAATATTTAGATTTATTTCTGGTGAGTTTTTGTAAATCTCCCTTCAAAAAATTTTTCTGTGCACAGCTACAATGAAAAGGAAAATATGCGGCAATAATTATAATTTCCCCCATAGACGTTTCTAATTCAATTCCAATTGTTTCTAAGAATTTTGTATTGAAAGAAGGAAGAAGTCTAAATTTGAGACGACTATTGATGACAATAGCTAAACCCCCACCTTGTCGATCAAGTCGATCATTTCGTAAAATTTTAAAGAAAGCATTACTTTTCAAGTTATTGTCTGGCTTTACAAAAGTTTCAGTGATGGCACCAATATGTATGTTTTGAGTTTTCAAAAATAAAAAGAATTCATCTTGGTTAGCCAGCAAAGATCTAGCGTTCAAATTCATAATAATAAACATCTATTTGGATCCATGCCCTCATGGATTAATTAGAATTGATCGTAAAGTCATAATAATTTTGTTAGCATAATTAATAGAAGTTTGGAAAGCTTCAAACATTGAATTTGCTTTCAACATAAGCTGCATCATTTCCATTAAATTTTGATGCAAAAATTTTAATTTTTCCTCAGTAATCTCACCCAAATCAACAAAATTGTTCGGATCAGAGAATGAAGGAGAAGAACATGTATATGAATTTCGGGGACTTTCCCAAGCCTTCGCATGAACGTTGAGACTTGGTTTTTTTCCCATTTTTATTAGTTATGCCTGGAGAGGGCAACCCATTTTCAACCACCTCTGAGTACGATAAACGACGAGTCTGTGGTGCAGAATCAGCACAGGTAACATTAAAACCACTTCGAGCATTACCAAGCCGTGATTCCAATGTAGGCCGAGGCTGACCGCAAACGGGCAGATTGTTTGCCGGTCTGACGTGTGAAGACGAAAAAGAGGAAGGAGGAGAAGAAACTTTTCTGGAAACTTTGGTATTTTTCCTAGAAGCAATAATTTTTGCCCTAACGGGACAGTTTATGGAATTCGAGGAATGATTACCTGCGCAATTCGCACACTTAAAAAATTCTGTTTGTGGTTTATCACCACCAAAAAGGCATTTAGATTTTCCATGATCGAATGAGCCGCAAAGCATGCATCTGGCATTCATTCTACCATTTTTAGTGCCGCGACAAAAAGCTTGACAACGACGAAATTGCGTAATATTTTGAAGGAAGTTGGTTGAAGATTTTCGAAAAGGTTCGAATTTGACTCAACAATGAAACATAAGACGAGCCTTTTCAAGAATTTGCAAATTATTAACCTGATCCTTTTTTAAATGGATCAAATAAAGCTCAGAAGCAAAACCAACACTACTGATATTATTCGTGTTGGTTCTTTTCCTCATTCGAATTACTTGAATTGGAGAAAAACCTAACAAAGAATTTAATTCAGTTGTGATGTCATCCGGTGTCTGATCGCCGGTGAGACCACGAAGTACAACTTTAAAAGGACGATCACTTCTAGTGTCGTAAGTTAAAAATTGATGTTTTTTATTATTTAAATAATTTAAAATTTTTTGAAAATCATTGAAAGATTCCGCCAATATACGAGCAGTTCCCCTTCGACCGATCTGAAAAGAAATCTTCACATCCTTGACGGAAGTGACGATTTCTTTTCGAAAGGCATTGAAGTCAGGAATCGTGACCGTTATTGGTGGAATCTTTTCGTTTTTAAGAGTATAAGAAGAAGAAGAAGGTTTCTTAGTACTCTTATCAGAATTAAATATGAATATTTCCTCATCACCGATGTTATGAAGGACATCGAATGAATTGGAAATTTCAACTTTTTTGGGCGATGGACCTGAATTAGGTTCGGCAATCCGTTTTCTTCTGGCTCTTGAGCCAGCCGATGACTTCCCCATGCTGGAAAGAAAAGAGAAAAATATGAATAAAAGAAAATGAAAATAATTTTTGCACTGAAAAGTACTGATTGAAAAACAGGTAAGAATAAAATAAATAATTTAAAATGTTCCTGCAGGTACACAGCAACGATACGATGTTCCGGCGTACGTGTTGACGTCTCAACGGTACAGATGGAAGTAAAAACAGCTTCATAATAGTTACAAATGCTTATTTATCAATTTGACCTTGCTTTTTATCCTTTTTTTTTAAACATTTATAATCGAAGAAATAACTTTTATGGTGCAAACATTTAGAGGCAAAAATTAAAATAACTGCTAAATAGTTTGAGCTGCAAAATACAAATGAAATTTTAACTTCACACATTCCTCTAGGTCCTCCCACTATTTCCATTTTCATTTTTCATTAAAGTTAACCATTTGATAGGGTTCCTATTCATTTGTCCAATACGGACTTACTCATGAAAAATGTCCTTATTTTTTAAATATAAAATTTTATCACTAAATGACTATAAAAATAGCACTATTACTATACATATGCAAAGAAAAAAAGTAGTTCTTTTACATTCAACAACCCGTTTGCTTCTAAATTTTTTTTTGTATCATCAGAAGAACTGTTTGTTTGTGAGCCTTGAAAAAATAGATATTTTAAAATATTGAAATAACATTTTTTACTAACAGAAAACAAAATTCAAATACAAACCAAATTTTGCCTATTTGATTCTCAGTAATAGGGTTCAAACGTAGAAACCGTTATTAAAAATTCAAACTATAGACTGAGTTATTGATGATAATGTGCAAAAAATTATTGTTGATGAAAGTTATCCCGTTTTACGGTACGTACATATATCTGAAGACCTCCGTAGATTTACATCAAATAGAATGCCTAATAATTGAATTGATACATTGAGGTGATCAACAAAAGTAAACTTCATGCATTAAAAATGGTCTCAAACCGGATACTCCTGTCTTATTAAACTTCTACCATTTATTTTTAAATAGAATTATTCGGATATTGAATATAGCCGGCAAATAAATAAAAATCTTTAAAAACATTAAAAGTCGAAACGCGATAATCTCACCTATATTACTCCCATAGCATAAAAACCAAGTGGCGAAATTAAATGAATCAAGCTAATGCTGAGCATAAATTGAGATCGCGGTGCTCGATAATCCCCTTCCCACTTCTTGTTAATTCCATTAGAAAATCTGCTATTATCAATTAGTCACTTTTAGCGTCAAGTCCCTTTTTCGCGTTGCTGCTTTCATTGATCTCCAGCAACAGCAACTGAAAAAGTAGCAACAGCAGCACAGAATGAACGAAATTTTCCAAGCTGATGTTTTGCACCTCGCTTAAGAAGCCGGCGCAGGTTGAGCGGTCGTCTCTTAGCAGAACAGAACATGGGAAATAAAATAAATAATCATTAATCTGGCGGCTAAGCGTGACTTTGTATTTAGATTTGTTCGAATATGGTTCTGTTCCTTATGTTGCAGTTTTCCTGACATTAACTTGTTTAACGAAAATCAGATGTTGGTCTGGAGCTATTTTTAGTTTTTGATTGTTAGAGGGTGGAATTTTGTGAATAAAATTTTAGAAATGGTATGAAAACTCTAAAGTTTTCACATAAGCCCTATCATATGACAAAAAAAAAACAGAGAAGAAGTTGAATGAATTGACTTAGGAAATATATTGCTATCGTTTAGCCGGGGATTGTTATGGTTTTTGCCTAACATCACGATGGCGAAAAGTTTCACTCGAGTTTAAAAGAAAGAAAAATGTCCCTGTCAAATCTTACAACCACGGTACAGATTATTTCAACTTCCAGGTTGAGAAAAAACTGAAAAGGATCACAAGATCTACAATGCTGTTTCTTAAATTTGAACTCATGCTCCAGAACATAGCAGCTAATCATGTAATCTATCAACGGAACGCTCCACAAATGGCTGACCAAGGAAATTTGCAGAAAAGCGATCTACTTTCGTGGACTGAGTCCAGGTACCTTCCATTGCTTGCAAAATAGTTGCATAATCAAATCATTTCTTTGCATAGCGCTTCACGAGTTGAAGTTGGCGTTAATTTAGAGATTGTGCTGAACATTCAACATTCCTTTTCGCTATTTGAAAAAAATGTAGCTCGTCTCGTGCTCTATTTCGAGAGCATTTAATCTGTGGGTTTTAATCCTTAACTCGAAATTCGCGAACAGTGGAGTGTTGAAAATGCCAACTTTGTAACGTTGGAAAACATTGAAAAAAGTCACGATCCATTCAGTATTACTTATATTGGTCGACTGATTTTGGCACGTCAAACCATGGAGTTCAACTCAATCAAAATAAATGACCCGGTCATGTAAATAATTATATGAACTCTACTCAAAAAGGTCCATTCGGAACTCTCCATCAACTTGCACTATACAAGGCATAGGAAACAATTCATCGATATGTTATTTGCCAAATTTGAGTTTATCTCAGTTTTTCGGGAAAAACGGAGGAAAAAGTTGCAAAATTTGATATGGCTGGCAATCCGTGGAAGCTGCAAATCAGTAAGTGGTAGATAACGATTGTCACATTGTGTTCAGTCCGACAAGCGGACTGAGAATAGACGCGAGAACACCGCACCGAGAGAGCAAGACAGTTGCTCTCACTGAAAGCACGTGGAAAGTTCTAGGCGGTTCCATCTGGCGTGAGCACGTGGTTATGTGCTTGCTCATCAGCCTATTTACGGGCGCATTCTTTATGCGCCTAGAAGTCAGTCGCTATCAAACCGCCAGACCGTCGAGATGGGACGGAAGAAGAAAAGTGTATATACCTAATTTGTAAATAATAGAAATAAGTGAAGAGAAATAATAGTATAAAAATGTAAAGAAAGAGTGTCTTGTGCTTCTTCGCTGCTTCGTTCCGTCGCCTTGCTCCCGGGTCCACAAACGGCTCTTTTAAGAGCCCCTTCATCTGAAAGAGTTCGGATCTCGGTCAACCAGGCGATCGAGATCCCCCCGAGCCTTGGCCGCCAGGCAGCGTCAAGAGGACCTGCCTCCACTGATGGGACAACCATGCGTGGTTGTCTCTTAAGGTCCAAACCCACAAGGGGAGCGGACCATCAGTGGTTGTTTTCCCAAGCGCTCACATCGACGCGGCCTTGGCCTCCAGGTACAGTCCGAGGACTTGACTCCACTGGTGAGACAGCCAGTGTCTAGGAGAGGCTCGCTCCCGCAGGGGGAGTGAGTCCCACCAGTGGTCGTTTTACCAAGCGCCGCACCCACAGTCCACCAATGGCTTTTCATGGCCACAACACATTGAACGGCCGAAAATACAAGGAAGAACTCCTCTAAAGTCTGTTTCACATAGAATCTGGTCGCATCTTTTCATTTACTGCAGCGCCCCTAGTTGTCACATCGTGAATCTATTGACAGTGTTTTGATACAGATGGTTTGTTTACTTAAGTCCTGAAATATTCAAAATCGACTGCAACGTTACCGGGAGACCCTAACGGTGGATCGAGCAAAACAAACGAGGCGTAAAAGTGAAACATGTGACCGGAAGCTGCGAGCAAAGGTAATTCGATCAGTTTACAATAATCCTGGAATTTCCTTGCGTGATTTGGCGAAACAGTTCAAGACGAACTACAGTACAGCTCGACGAATTTGTTTGAGAGAAGGCTTGCGGTCGTATCATGCAAGCAAACACCCCAACAGGATGCTGAAACAAAACCTGGTTGCCAAAACCAGGGCAAGGAAGTTGTACGAGAAAGTGTTGACCAAGTATAACGGATGCATTTTGATGGACGACAAAACTTACGTCAAAATGGATTTTGGACAAATACCCGGTAGATTCAAGTTTGTTTTCGCAGATAAATTTGCTCGTAAGTTGATGATTTGGCAAAGGATCTGTAGTTGTGGGAAGAAGACTAAGATTTTCATCACTGGGGACATAATGAATGGAAATGTTTACAAAGAAGAATGTCTCCAGAAGAGAGTTTTGCCATTCATTCGGTCCCACAAAGGTCCGGTGAAGTTCTGGTCGGACCTGGAAAGCTGCCACTACAGCCGGAATGTGGTTAAGTGGTATAAGGAGAAATATTGGGCAATAGTTAAAGGCAAACAGAAAAAATGTGGCAGAACCAAGAAAAAACCCATTAAAATGGAAAAGTGGCGGAACAAGATGGCGAATGAGGTTACCAGCAGTACTGTGCCGAAAATGATGGGTGGTATCATAAAAAAAGTTCGAAAATTCATGATGAGGAATGATTTTTATGTAGTTTTTTCCTTAAAGTGCAATAAAAACCCTACAAAATGACATTTTTACTTTTGTTGTACGTTATTTCTTTGCGGAGAAATGATCTATTTTATCCGACCAGATTCTATGTGAAACAGACTTTAAACACAACCGTTTTTCTTCCCAGGCACTTCCATAAGTCTTACAAAGTTAACCTATCCTTATTTTGATTGGATTTGGAATCGTGTCATCGAGAAAAAAGTTGAGAAGTGCTTATAACTCAGCGATGTTCTTTTTTTGCAGTTGGACAATCTGCTAAACTTCTCATAACTTCGATAAAAAGAAAAAAATGAGTTAATTCGAAAGACAAACTCCTTGAAGTAGAAAAGGTCATACAGAAAATCCCTGATTTGTAAAGGAATGGTTCATAGTGTGAAATATAGACAGCGCACGTGCCGTGCCGCCCCCAAAAATTAAAGTCGATACACGTCTTAATTGGATGCAATCTTAAAAATCGCTTGACAGATCGTCACAAAATTTTGCACATGTAAATTGCTGGGTAGTTTCACTGAAAATTTTATCAATTTACAGCCAATTCCATTTTTAAATACAGGCCCCTTTTGTTTATTGCTCGAAAACTTTGTGTTGCCAAAATCGGAACGTGTCAAATTCGAACGGTTTTTTCATCAAATTTCTCACTTATCTTTTACTTAAACAAACCATTGTCATCAATTTGAAGTATTTTTTTTCACCTTATTTTAGCTTCATTGTGAACCTTTTTTTTGTTATGTTTAGAATGTTTGTTTTTTTTTTATCATATTCATAATTTTCGTCATTTAATCATTTTTTAAGATATTTTTTGTCATTTCTAGTATTTTATTTGTTTTTGTTTTGGGTTTTTATGAAATTTTTATGTTTTTCGTTTTCTTTTAAGATTTTTTCTATATTTAATCAAAATTAACGAACGTCGTGTTTGTCTTAATCATATGGGTCCTGTAAAAGAGGAAAATACTAATTAATATTATTTATAAAAAAAACTGCTCGAATTTCGCACATATGCCTAAATCGGATGTTTCCGAAATCAAACGAGATCTGTACTCTTTATAAAATGTTAATTGAGAATCTATCCATTGGAAATTATTTTATCGGGAAAGGATTGTTTTTCATAGAAGTTCAAGCGAAATGATTAATTTGGAAAATGTAGAAAAAGTTATGACTGCACTGCATAGGATTTGAACCTGCCATCTACGACTTTTAAGAACAACGAATTACCTACAGGAGCAAGGTGAATTTCATAGAAATTTCATAAAAAATTGGGTCTTTTTCACATTTTATTTGGTAAAATCAATTACCATTACCAATCTTATCATAGTTTTCTGATTCAAAGTAAGAAATCTAAATTTGATACTTTCCAAAATAAATATAATTTCGGAAATCCATTAAAAATTTAGAAATTCTGTGAAATCTGTGAAAATTTTAAAAATTCTATGTTTTGTGACACAGATTCTGTGATGAAAATTTGCTCAAAAGTCTGTGAAATTTTTCTGTGATTTCGGCAACCTTGTACAGGAGCCGTGTAGCGTCTGTAATTTCGCCAATAACACATTTCGAAGAATTGAACACATGCTTCTCTGTTTTCTTCAAAGTTTTGTTACCGGCACTCCAAAATGTAATTGTAAGCCCCGATAAAACAGAGAAAATGGTTTCAATCAACGATGAAGTGTTTTCGTTTCCTTTCGAGAGAAAGACCAAACAAAGTTGTGAATTAGTCTTGATAAAACTCCAATAAAGTTTATTGGAGAGAGAGAAGGAGCGAGAGAGAGACTGAGAAGGAGAAACTGAGAACAAACTTCGATAAAACCTGTTGTTAGAGAAAAGGAGAGTACTGGTTGAACTAGGATAAAGCTGAGAATCATTTTTTGTAACTTGCTTAAAACTATCAGTAGTTTGACGCCATTTGGCTAGATGCCCAACTTCAATGACTGAAAACAACATGTTTTCACAAATATCTTAATGATTCTTGTGGAGTCCCGGTTCTGGACCCTATTGAGGTCCAAATCCAGACTGCCGCCCAATTGACCTGATGACTACCTAGATATGATAGAGGTCAGTTGTGCTAGCGATTGCTCACCTTCGTTTACATACTTCGTTACACGATACTCTCTTTCATCGTGAGAGCAGAGGCATATTCTAGGATGCCACAATTGCCATGACAAGTTCGTGATTATACACAGTCTTCTTCCAGTATTAGTTAGGAAATAATTTTCTTTTCGTTAATTGAAATCAACTTTTTTCCGCAAATAATGTTGATTGAAAATTCATGCCTGAAATTTCGTTAGATTGGATTTTCCTCGAGGGGCGCTTATTTTTATACTGTTTCATACACACTTCACCAAAAATCTCTGGTGGCAGGAGATTAGATGCATCAGATATGAAGATGACGATCATTTTCCAGATAAGTTATCAAACAATTCGGTATATTATTCATTTGCTTGGGTGATTAATTAGGGGGAACAATATCACAAATCTAGCGCTGAATATTAATTTGCTTTCACAGTGGATTTGAGTTTTAAGCGAGCTCTAAGTTGCACAAGCTGGCATAAAGATAAAATTGTTACTTGGGGCTTTGGAGATCACGAGTTTAAATCCCAGTACATAGCAGTTTTTTTCATTTTTGACAATTTAACCTTTTCTGATAGACTCATTTAAAATAACAAAAAAACAAAATTAAGACTCAAGGCCGTGTGAGGCTGGGAGGGGGAGGGGGGAGGTGTTTTGTTTAGGGTTTAAACCAAGATTTTTACCAAGTAAAATTTTCAGTTCAAGAAAGGAATTTTATCGTTGTAATGGGATGTTGAGCTCTTGAACATGAGGTAGTGAACATGTCGGAAATTTAGCTTGCCTCCGACGAAATTTAGTCCAAAATCGCTCAAGGCCTAAGACATTTCATTAGACATTTCCAAATCGATACTTATTTTAAATTGTAAATCTCAGTTTGTAATTCAGTTAGACCATCTGTATTTAGATATCAATCTTGACACAAAAAAGGGTTGTATTTAGAATGGGTTTTATGGAACCAACCAAATTCAGAACTTGAATCATTTTTCTTTCAAAATTCATTCATCGAATTATTATTTGGCATGTCAATAAATTGATAGCAATGTGACAGGCGTTTAATACTTACGATAGTCAACAAAATTAGATAAAATAAACTACAACCTTATTTTATAATTAGTCACTTTGATTACTAAAAAACGTTATTATCAATTTTCTGCTAATTATAAATATCCTTCAAGAAACAATTTTAAGCTTCAATTTTATTTCTTGTTCTTCTAAATGCTCAACTCAATATTCAAAAACTGTTTTGATAAATTACACGAGGCCATAAAGCTCACATTTTCCTGAGGTGAAAAGAACTTTAGACCTAATTTACATGAAATTAATTAAATCCAAATATTCAATAACTTTTTTTTCTATCAGCTTTTGTGTTTTTTTTTAAAACCTATAAAATATGCAAAAACAGTTTGAGATACTTCGGAACTTTTATACAAAACTTTAAAACATAAAAAAAATTAATTAAGCTATTGATGTAACTATCAATTTAGAGTAAAGTTAGACAATTATTATATATGTTTACTTTTGCCCGTTCTGTTTAATAAGGAAACTTCAGCGAATTTTTAAACAAAATTCAACCAAAATTGAGTTTTTGATATTTTTAAAACCAAAAATTGAATCATTTTGCAGGCTTTTTTAAAACATTATTCAGTAATGTCAGCAACACTTGTTATGATATCTTTCCAATTTAAAAAAATGTAGGATTATCTTTTTTTTTAATTATTTGTCATCATCATGATAAAAATATTTTATCTTAATCAAATATATTATAATAAACAAATTCAGAACCATTTTTTTTTCTTTCATGTAGTTATTATTATTGTTAGTTATTATTATTATGAACTAACTTCGATCATCAATGATTGATAATCGTCAACACTTATTTATTTTTAAACTTCTAAACTCTATATCACCAAAACTAATGGCGAAAGATGAAATCTGTGTAAAAATTAGAGTTCAGGAAATTAAAAATCTACCAAGTTAACATAGGCACAAAAATGCTGTTTTCTTTAGTTATCAAATGAATTCTATGAATTAAATTTTTATGGAGAAAAAATTACTCTAAAAAACTTATCTTTTTGATTTTCATAATTTGACTATATTTTCAAATAAATTTCTTAAATATTTTGGATTTTTTTTTATAAATTTTCAAATAAAATGACCACATATCTAAGTACGCTTTTGAAATTTTTTGAGGTACTTCATAATAAATTTATCTTTGTTTTCAAAATTTTGAATTTTTGTTTTCTGAAAAAAAGGTTTTAAATTTTAATAAAAAAATACAGTTTCTATCTTTTGTTCTTGTCCAATTAGCTGCAAAAAATATTCAGCGCTTGAAATTTTAATGCCGCCTACCGTGGCTTAGAGGAAAGCGTTCAAGTCTTCTACGCCAGGGGTCATGAGATCGAATCTCAGTCAAGCCATACATAGTATTCTTTCTGTGTACTGGTGGTTTTTGCATTTGTAAGATGCTAGCCATAACATCCATGAAAGTTTATAAACTTTTCAATTTTTTTTATTATTTCAAATAATCTTTTAGTTCACCTATGAAAAGTTTCAAAAGTGATTACAAGTGGCAAATTCAAAGCAAAACTGCAATGCTTTTTAAGTGCATCGTTTTTCCAATATTTACAACAAAATGTGAAATGACATAATTACAGTGTTCGGCATCGCTAATTGAAAAATTAGCGGCGCTAATTAAATCGCTAACTCATTCAAATTTAGCGATCGCTAATTAAAACCGCTAAATGAGCGGAAAAAGATATCGCTTCAAGCTTAAAGCGCTAATCGCTAACTGTTGATAAACAATAACGTAAACAGGATGGCAACAGCATGGATTATGGTTGCATCTCAATTCGTTTGCTCAAATACTTTACAAATATAGTGCAGATTGTTTATTGTGCCCAGTCTGTTGAAAAATCTTTAACCAGGTTTCACTTTTTTTTTTTAAACTTTCAAAATAGTAATGCAAAATTTTCATGATAGGAGCATTGCCAAACGTGTATCTAAAAAACTAAATGAAATAAAAATGCAAATTCATTCCATGGTGATACTATCTTATTTTTATTTTACCTGATTTGAAATACTTGTAAAAACTGCTTTGTGAAAAGTAAATATCTCATCCACTTAAAACAAGTTGTAAAAATCGGATTTTTTCAGCATTTATTATTCGAGACTTGCCGTGTGAGATAGTAATGTGAGATCTAAAAAAAACTTAGAAATTTGGAAAAGCTTTTGAAAATCCATCGATTAACCTAAAAAGCACATTTCAACAAATCACCGCATGTGGACGACCATGCTAAAGTCATGTAAAATATTGATCAAGTAGGCCGTTTACTGTACTTTTGCAATCAAAAAACAGTATCTAGAAATTGACCTTCTTACTTTGAATTATATAAATGATGACCATTCGAAGTGACCATTTTCACTTGGAGCGCATATTGGTGTAAGAATGATGCCCGATGTCTCCATTACTTGTCAAATGACAAAAAGCCTACTTCTATCAGTAATAATTTGTGAATTTGAAACAAGTTAATGGAAGTTAGCGTTCTTCATTAAGCAGAACCAGAAAATAGCGGATTTTTTAAATTCTCTAGCTCAATCAAAATTTACCAGCAAAATTAAACCGCTAACAAAAAGTTATCGGTCTAACTAGCGATTAGCGGATTAGCGTTTTTGTGCCGAACACTGCATAATTATGAATATTTTTTCTTTTTGACTAACCGGATTTCTTGAGCATTTTTTTGTATTGTCATCATTTCTAGCTAAATTTGAATTTCGAACCCCTCCCACCCCACATGGTTAATGTCGTTCGGAATAGAGAGAATCTAGTCTCAGTTTTAATTTTTTAAACATAAATTTAAATTGATCTCAAATAGAAGAGTAATTCAGGATGAATTAAAGAAGCAAATGTTTTTTATCAATCCTGTGAATACGTTATTAAATCATCAATCATTTGTTTTAAATAATGTAAATAATGAATCACAGAAATCACTTCACTTCACTCAATTTGTCCCCAATAACAGCAGAAAAATTTGTGAAACCGAACAAATGGTCAATTTTTCATTTTTTCCATTGAAAGGGGAAAAATAATTTATTTTTATGTGTAGATAAACTTGAAGAATAACACATTTTTCACTTTTTTCCAAATATATTTTTAACAGAATAAATTTGTTTTCCCAGTGGGCATTGTATTGATTTCGAGTCATTTGAATCCCATGTTTCGGAGCATCATTTGCTTACACTGGGGCATTTAACATCAATTGTTTGAAATCGGTGCATCGAGAAGCGTTTGTTAAACATCGAAATTTTCATAGATTTTACATTAAAAAATAACTTCTTTTGACATATAATATAAATAGTAGACTGAAGTAGGAAGGACTTGTTGCATTGTGTTTGGATTTTACTCAGTCATTTCTCTTAGCAGGTATTCTTCCGAAATACCCTAATTGGGAAAAGGTTGTAAAAAAATAAATAAAATTTATATTTAAGGGGGTAAAGACCAGAAGACTGTAAATGCTTAAAATCTTCTTTCTAGTAAACACACAAAATAGTTTCTGAGATTTGGAATAGTTTTCTATTAAATTCGATTTGAAAGGTGTGAAAAAAGTTACCTTTTTGAATATCTGTATTTTGCACTGGATGAAGATTTTCGATCCCTGCTCGATATAATTATTAAAAAAGAAATAATTTTGGCCTAGAATCTAATCACACCTTGAGAGACTTCATTCAAAATTCTCAACATACGGCACACACAGTATCAAAATTGATATTGAAACAATGTTAACACATTAAGGCCGGCGAATAAATCATAGCCCGGAACCACCAACATTCGGCATTCTTGATTTCAGATACCAATGAACTAAATTCTATAAATTTAGTAAGTTTGAGTTACCGAAAGTGATACGTTCAATTTTGTAGAATACAGTTCGATTATCAAATTAATGTTATTTAAATTAAATACTCATGTCTAGCACAATTGTGGCAAGTGAAAAAACGAGATATCTGGTATTTGGTCCGTAATGTGTTAAGAGCTTTTTCTTGAGGTTTTCAAAATTTAAATTTGCACTAAAAGCTCGTCCCTCCGTTCACACGATATTTTTCTGAACAATCATATTGCTTTAGTTACTGGTAAGTTGCTTCAGTTATTTGTCGATAAAGACTTTATTGATTTGGTAGACCAATTACGCCCATTTAGTTACTTTGTCACCCAGGCATGTGATAGGGACTTCGAGAGTTATCAGTTCAATTAGGTAATCCCTAAAATTCAATAAAGGTATGTAAATGATTTCTGTTATCTTTGTTTGCAAACAGACAATCGAATCTGTAGTCTATGCAAATCACTGATAAAAGTATGAAGCTCGACATTGCTCAATTCAGTGCCAATTTTGAGTTCATTTGGAAATCAACTTAACTTTGTTGAAATGAGAATTTTGTTCCTCCTTTCGTTAGTTCTGTGTGCCCTTTTTGGGTACGCCAACTCTCGTTACGTGTGCCCAGCATGTCCCGCCATCTATATGCCTGTTTGTGGAACTAACGGAAGAACCTACGGCAATCGGTGTATGATCTTCTGTAGCTCAGATCCATGGATTCAGGTCGCTTACGACGGAGAGTGTCTAGCAGATTCCGGCTCCGATGAGGTGCTCCCAATCCCAATCGAGAAAAATCCAGAACTTGAAGATTGAATCATGATTATAAAATAAAATTGTTGAATAACAGCAAACTTTGTACGACATTGATTATCTCATTTAGTGTTGATTGAGTTTCGATTTTATAGGAGCTCACAATTTTCAAACACGTTGAAAAGTTGGATTCCACGCGCCACCATCGACCAAAAATAAGAACAACTTTTAGCACCGAGTTCAGCTGATTTTGCACAAAAGTTTAAAAAACATCCCCAAAAAAGCAGGTTTCTTTCATCTCCATTTCAAACATTCTATTCGAGCGTTTTTTTTTCTGCGCTTCTCACAAATCGGTGTCCCCACATATGAATGCGGCGATCGGTGTGGTGTTGTGAGTGCCAGGTTGAAAATCTCTTCAAAAATCCGAAAAAAAATCGCATATGGCTTACCGTTTGTGGAGGATAGTTGTTCTCCGGCAGCGGAAAAAAAAACTAACAAAACGACAGCAGCAAAAAAAAACTCGAATGGTAAAAAGAATTATGCAAATTGCGCTGATAAACTTTTTTATGGTTTTATATTCCCATATCGTTAGCCACGGCAGCATCTCCGAATCGGTGGTTTGGGAACGCATGGTCTGGAGTATAGTTTATTATTACTTTGGGCAGAGCTGAGATTGTGCGACTTTTAAGAAAAGATTTGTTCTGCTTCAGAGGACAATATTTTTATCTTAAAACCAAAAAATACATAAATGGACTTTTTATCTTCGTATGTTTAATACAATGTTTCCCTATTGCTTAAATTTATTGAATTGATGGATGAATTTTTTTTGCTAAGTTTGGGAGGTGAAAAAAACATCCCAGAAATGCCTATCGTGTGCTCTTATTGCCATTTTGTCGATAAATTAGCTGCATGAACGTTTTCAAAATAGTTCTCGTGTGTTTCTTGATAAGGGCGACTACCTGTCGGTTGTAGTAAACCTTACCATAGTAAGTGAAGGCTTTTTTCCGAATTCAGTGGTAGGTTGGCTTACATACAGGATACTTTGATTTCTCAACGAATACCTGTGATCAAGGCGCTCGTAATTTTGGTTGCGATGTGCAGGTGGATTTGGCAGGTGGTTGTGGATTATTGATGCTGCTTGTGAGCGTTGATTCACTAAGCAGATTTGTCTGCTTCGACATACAGATTCATAGTACGATACAATCTAGGTCTGTCTGTAGAGGTTTGAGTTTTGTACGGGTAGCGGCTTCCCCGATAAATATTAGGTATTTGAGCTTGGTTTGGAGAAGCACATGGTACATATGTAATGGAGAATTGCTTAACAGGTATAAAGCTATTGATTTTTCAAAACAGGCCACTTGCCGAGGTAACTTCACTTTTTAATTTTTGTATGTGGTGTGTCCATTTTAGCACTGAATCGATGGTCAGTCCAAGATGAGTGTATTCGGCTACTCGTTCAATCTTCTCGGGATCGACAATTAGATTGCATTTTCCTGCATCAACAATTCGGAAAGGCGTTAAAAACATGTGTTTCGATTTAGATAGATTAAGAAACAACATGTTCTCGCTTAAGTATTCCTTAAAGAGTTTCATGTCTTCAGTTTTGTGCTGAATCATTACATTGAGATTTTCTCCATTGTAAAGTAGACAGGTATCATCGGCAAATAACAGTGATTTTTCATAAAGGCTTAGGTTTATTTATTTATTATTTATTATTAAATCAACAGATCATATATTGATCCAAATGATATTTAATAATTAAGAGACTAACTACAAATACAAATCTACACTGAACTTTGTACACTAAGAATTCTTCTTCGGAATACAACCTTCGAAACGTCAAAATCAAAATGCTCTGAGAAGCGGTTAAAAGTCTTGATGACGCCAATTATTGCAGAGTTTGCCCCGTAATTGTTCAGTCTAACAGGAACGAAGAGCTGAAGATCCCGATTCTTCAAACCACGAGGTCGGACGCTAAGTGGAAAAACTTCCTAAAGTGCGGGAGAGTCGATTCTTGATGAAAGCAGATCAGCGACGAAAGACGTACGAGTGGCGGTCCTGCGGGCTTGCAGCGTGTCTTGCCAGTTTAAGTTTCGAAGGGCATACCTCATAAAACGTCGTTGGATGGCTTCGATGCGATTAGAACCGTTTTGATAATATGGGCACCAAACCGCAGAAGCATATTCGAGGATCGATCGAACCAGACTGCAGTAAAGACTCTTCAGGCAGTAGATGTCCTTAAAGTCCTTCGTCATGCAGAAAAGAAGACTCAGGCTTCTAGAGGCTTTGTCAACGATATAGTTGGTGTGATTCTTAAAATCCAGCCGCGCGTCGAGGATCACACCAAAATCTTTCACGTGTTGAGCTCGAGAGATTGCATCGTTTCCAAGGAAATAAACGGCTGAGAACGGGCTTCGTTTGCGGGAAATGATATTACTACACATTTACTACGGTTTAAAGGTAGGCGATTAAACTGGTTCGGCAGGAAGTTCACATCTTCGGAGCCAATGATAGAGTAGTACAGTTTCAAGTCGTCGGCATACGCCAATTTTGGCCCATTGAGGAGTTGCAGCACGTCATTGAAATAGATTAGGAATACTAACGGCCCTAAATGACTTCCCTGAGGAACGCCTGATGAAGCTGAGAACTGCCTGGAAAAAGTTACCCGTACGAATTGTCAATTTACGTCCAGTAAGGTAACTGCGGAACCAGCCAATAAGATATCCACAAAATTCTAAACGCGCGAGCTTTCCGATGGCAATATCATGGTTCACCTTGTCGAATGCGGCAGACAGATCGGTATAGATGGCATCAGTTTGGGATTTCTTTGCAAAACTTTCATGCACAAACGAGGTAAAGGTTAGTAAGTTAGTTGTAGTTGAGCGTTGAGGCATAAATCCATGTTGGTCGTTGGAGAGGTTGTGCAGATCATTATCGTAGATTAGGAACAACAAGGGACCCAAATTACTACCATTTCCTAGTTTACCCGGCTGATGAGAGTAGGTCGCAAGTTCCTTTTGTTTTCCTATTTTGGGAACTTTGGGAAGGGACTCTAGAAGGGGATTCGACCTCTGAGGGCCGCCTGAAGTCGAAAGGTGCCCTGAGACAATTCGTGGAAGGTGAGTTAACTATTCGCTACAAAGCAAGCAAGCTGGACGAAACCCAACTCTCTACTTGAACCGGAAAAGAAGGATTCTGATTGGATTCGCGGCCAATCTCCGCAATAAAAGAAACAAAAAATCGCAATCAATTGCAAACAACGAACAAAGTGTGACTCCTTTTCCGTTTACCCCAATTTTCTCATCATCACAAATGGGCTCACGAACTTATTATAATCATGTTTTTATTGTATTTTGTTCTGTGTGTAGTGTGAATTTTACATAGTACTGTTTGGCCTGACTACTTTTATCCCTCTTCAAACCCTATTCCCTATTTGGCGGGGTTTTGGTGAAAACTTTAACCTCGCCAGTTTAGCCGCATCCTTGAAGCTACCTACCGATCTCCCAGTTGATGGAGGCTAGTTGACGGGCTATGCAGGTAGCTACCACAGATGGCTAGATCAATTTTTGCTTAGTAACCGACTGGCTTGTTGTTGGCCACTAACAGCGCTTGCGAATCCAGAACACCGTTCCAAATATGGCTAGCGGTGTCGTTAGTGATTGCCTTGGGGATGTTGGAATCTTTTTTGGCCCGCAACTGACTCGGCGTCCGTCGTCTTGGCGGATGTAGAGTAAGTGTGCGTTGAGCCTGTGGCTGATGAGCAGGAATATAAATTTGGCGGGTCAAGTTTCCCTCTCAACCCAACGAGGTTACCACCTACCTCAAAATGCACTTTTGAGAACTGCACTCTACCTTGCGGCTAGATAAAAAGAGGTCTGTTTAAATTGAGGTATCTAGTCCAAGAATCACAATTTAGTCAAAGACTTCACTTAGTGAATTGGGAGCTTCTAATGTCCTCTGACGGAGTCTGGAACTAGTCGATACGACCAAGTCGCGAAATCTACTAAATAAATCCCAGCTCGCGAATTCTCGAGCCAGCTTGGTCTTTTCCTTCACAAACAGTATTCTAGAGGCCTGTATTTTTCTTCGCCAAAATAGGTGTAGAACTCACCTGGCGCAAAAAGGAAAAGGTGATCTAATAAGGATAGTATCTTAAACCACATGCTTTGAACCAAAAACGTGTTAACTTATTCTAGTTTTCTCAAAAGAATCGCGTGGTCAATAGTGTCAAATTCCTCATTGAGATCCAGAAAAAGAAGGCCATTTTTCTTTTTTTCCTCAATTACGTGATGAATTTTAGCAAATAAATCTGAGATTGCGGTTGTAGAGCTTGATCGAAAGCAAAATCCGTATTGAAACTCATGTATTATTTTATCGGAAGAAATCGTTCAGAAGAAGAGAAACATTTTTTGGAGAGTTTACAAGAAACTGACAGACAGGCCCTGTTTATGAGTCGGTACAACTCTGGCAGTTTCAAGGCAATCTGGAAATCTTCCGGTTGACAGGCCTTCGTTAACAACGTCTCTTCTCTCACTAAATCCGAGAAAATACGGAAATGTCGCTTGATAAAATGGACCGAGATTCCTTCGTCACCCACACTTTTACTGGAATCGAGATCTTTAACAAGCAAAATGACTTTTTGTGTACTCGCAGGGCGGAAACATATTGAGTTTTGTTGAGGGGTTAAGGTCTGGAACTATTTTGATTCCGTTTGAATTTACCAAGAATTTTGTCCTTCATGTTCATCCACTTCCAAATATCGATCGTGATCCAAGAACAAACCCCTTGACCCTTCCCTCAAATTTCATAAACTGATAAACATTCTTTTTTCAAACTCTTATACAATTAAATAATTTTATTTAGTCGTTCGTGGGGTGGGCAGTGGTTCACACTGCTTACATTTGCTTCATATTTCTCATTGAGTAGATCATTTCGTACAAGTTTTTCAAGCTCCTGGAAGCAGATGCTTTTTCGCATACTTACTGATGAAATTAGTAAGGTATACGAGGTCACTGATATCCGAGAATATAGTTAGATCTAGGACCCTAGATTGAAGAGTCTCGGAGCATAAAGCATCGTTCATCTTAAATTTGGGCGCATTAAAACGGGTCTGTCACGGAGCTTTGTAAACGAAACAAAAAAGTTTTGTACTCTAAATGTAGGTTTTTTATTGCACTTTAAAGAAAAATAATAAAAAAAATACTCCGATGTGGTTTTGATGAAATTTCGAGTTTTTCATCTTTCAGTTTGGACACCCTTTTCGCAGACCTCAGCGGCCATTTTATTTCACCATCTCTTCATCCCTAGGGCGGATTTGAGGGCAGTTGGGTGGGTTGATGTCCTTTTCGACAAAATCCACCCCGTTGCCCCGATACCAGTGCTGATACCACTGTCGTAACTCTTTGCTGTAGTGACAGCTTGCCAAATCTGGCGAAAACTTTACTAGTTCTATGTGAGATCTAATGTACGGAAAATACGATTTTTCAGGCATTCCTCCTTGTACATCTTGAAGTCCATGGTCTTGTTTGACACAAAAACTGGGGTTTTTCGTCCGCAGCTGCTAATACCTTGCCAGATCAAACACTTTCTTGAAAACTTATGGGCAACACGAATTTGAACTTGCCGGGGACATCACCCCGACCAGTGCTGTGGCTTTATAATTTTTATGGCCAGGAAGCTGCGCAAAATTCATCTTCACGTACGTTTCATCATCCATGAGGGAGGATGCATCCGTCTACTTCACTAGAACCATTTTTGAAGCTTAATAACTTTTTTATCTTAACTCGAATCCAAATGCAGTTTTCGGATTAAATATTTGTCATAGTTTAGGATTCAGGAAAAACCGTATTCAAAAAAAATCGGCGGAAGGGGTTCAAAGTTATTGATGAAAAACTGGATTTTCATGTTCCTCCCGAACAAAATGTCTCAAAATCCCGTACAAACTTCAAGTAGCGATTGAGCATTGAGCGATCCCATGCATGAATATTAGGCTGGAGCTCATAACATTTTCAAAAGTCGTGCCATTTGAGGCACTAAAATAAGTAGTAATTCCATTTTGGGCCCAATTTTCTCCACCTTCGTTCCATTATCTTTCTTGAAAAGTACTTTTCCGTCTTGTCCCGGACAAACGTATTTGAAACCCAGTTCGTCCTGAACCTGCTTCGATTCTTTGAGAAGCTCTTTCCCAAACGATGTCAATTCGTCCCGAAGACTTACAGTTTTAATCGAACCACGACAACAGGTACCGATATCTTCAACCTTCAAATTTTCATGCACCCGTTTTTTGTCGAAAAATTCTTATTATTTAGTTTACTTTTAAAACACTACCTACTAAATTCCTGTCCTCAACTCGGATCTCAGCAAAGCTTATTCCTGTCTGAAATTTTCGAACCGTTTTTTTAGACTGTCAAATTAAGCTGCCAGAAAGTATTGATTAGCCTCGATACTTTCATTGGTTTGTTTAATTTCGGCTATCTGATGCTGTGATTGTTCAATAGCTATATGAACGTTGGCTGCACAATGACTATGCCAGTAAGGCGCAAAGCTTCATAAGGCCAATAGTGTACGAATCCTTTGCCAATTATGTACGAATATCTAAATGCCGTGATTTTAGAAGATCGTGATCTATGGGTGTACTCATGATGCCCGTTGTGGATCAATCGAGTGTCACTTTTTCAGGACTCGTACCTATAACAGCCCAAGCACGAGAGACGAGACTTAGCGTTACGATTTGGATCATTCTCAACGAATACGCCCTCCTACGCAGACTCAACAGTCTGATGGCGTCTAGGAATTACTCCTAAGGTAATCTCGTTCTGCGAAATAGCGATCTACCATATCGACAGGGGAAGGTAACATCTTATTTCCGCAAGTTTCACTCGTACAGTTAAAGTTACCTTTCTTCAAGACTCACCACGTATGCCAACCAACTGCATCATATTGAGCTTCATACCATGCGTGTGAGTTGTCAGATTTCACACGAAAGTTCCGCAAGTCCCCGAAAAATCCACAAACCGCTTCTATACTATTGCTTTTGATGCCTAGCCCGTTCGTTGGATTGGATGCGAATGAACTGACCAGGCCAGACACTTCAGCCAGTTCCAGCCATTACCCGGTCCTTCCTGTGTCCCATCCAACTCTGCTCAGCTCAGTAGGATGATGAGGGGACGGCGGCTCGGAGGAAGGAACAAACTCCAACAAAAGTCAACACTCAGCCAAGGTCTAGAAAACGGGGTGATTTAGAGAAAAGAATTGCTGCTGAGAGGAGTGGAAAAAAACCTGCTGCTTTTTGGCCCCAAAACATGACATCATCTGTGCGGAAGATAAATTTATAGAAAATCAATAAAACTCGCCGTTCGATCGGCTGGTTTCATATTTTTAGAAATATTTCGGAACAGGTTGAAGAACTTTTCTGGCAGATGAAAGCATGGCGAAGTTCAACGAAAAATGACCTAGAAAGTTTGTCAAAAACAACAGAAGAAGCAATGAGATTATCACATTGTTCTGTTGCATCACTGCACCAATGCAACAACATAAGATCCGAGCGGAAAGGACAAAAAAACGAAACCCTTAGAAGACAGCACAACAGCAGGAAATCGAACTTATAGTTACCGAGTTACCTTTTTATGATCTAAACCCATAACTCAAAAGTGATCTTATCTGGGTTGCATTACTGACACCTTTCATTTCACAGCGCATATCTTCGCTCATTCTGCTAAGTCTGTATGTTTGCAATGCCTAGGTGCATTCGGCAAGTTGGTTACCATTCGTAAATCGGACAAAAGCCGGCTGTTGGTCAGTCGTCCGGTTCCAGCACAATCCGACACCTAATCGAATCTAAATCTTTTACTGCCCGACTGCCCCGAGTTTAACTTCCTTAATTAAGATTGCTTTTGGAAGTGGATGAATGAATGTCGGAGTAGTGTCGGTTGTCTACTTTTCTGGCACGCGGCTTGGGCACACCTTTCCTACTTAGCGCCATATTCAACTTAGTACGAACTGGATGTCTCACTATAGATCGGATCTTTTGATGAAGTTCAATTGTGGTAGACGATAATTCATTCTTCCATTGATAGTGTTTATTCAACAGTGGAACTTGAGTGAAGAGTATTTCAATCCTATTGCACTTGGTTCTAATGACGATATTACTCAGACAATATGGATTGTTAAGAAGTTTTCAAGATACGACTAGGCGGTGATCTCTGTTGTTTTTTTTTGTCAGTTTTGATTAATAGATAACTTTTGGGCTCAGGGATTCTTATTATTATTAAATGGTTCTAAAAAAATGACTTTCATTTACAGTTTTTGTATCAATTTTTATAATACTTAGTAGCATCCTGAGTCCAAAAATTCAAAGTTTTGCTCAAATCAGTAAACCATAATCAAAAGTTCAAAGTTATGGAAATCTGAAACTAGGGCGAGCCCTCTAAAATATAAATTGTTTTAGGATTTATAGTTCAGTGTATATGTAGTATTAGATTTGGTAATCATAATATTTTCTCCAAGGGCCAGCTAGATGACGAAACATATGTATAACACAATTTAGTTTGACCACTTTTTGATCCGAATACCTGTTAGGTATCAAATCGAGCTATGACTGTAGTTTACTTTGCTATAAAATTAGAATTTGCGTTTTTGTGCTTTCCTTTTTACTTCCGTGCCACCATCATCAATTTGTACTACCTAACGATCATCATTAAGATAGAATACAAGCAAGATGTCAGAGGACGATCACGCGTTTTAATTCGCTCCCGAGAAATACTTCAAAATAAGTAATTTAACCCGTGTATTTAGCCCCGAAAACGGCACAAGTGCGTTTTAAGCATTCCGTGGACGATCCAATAGTGGATTTACCATCACTCGTACGTCAAAGTGGACATTTACCCGTGAGATACCATTTTCCCATACTTGGTGCTCCCGACTCGTGTTGGTTCCCGCTGGAAGTGTGATCATCTGCCCGTCCCGCAATTCAAGTGATCAAGGAATCCCGTTCGTGCATCCCGACAACCCGCAAACCCATAAGCCCGTCCCGAACATTGGTGCCGTGACCAGGATCACGACCCGTCCCGAAAAGAATCACGACCCGTCCCGCTGCGAAACCGCGTGTCATCATCATAACCTCACAATTGAGGTTGGCGAAATACTTTTGCCGTTTGTTCCGGATAATTTTATTGAAACCAAAGGCCTCATTTGAAGAGGTACCAGGTGAGTACCTCTCCAATCCAATACCATCCTCTTTTGCGGTACTTCTTGGTCTTTTTTCGACCCTTCTAGTTGACCAGCTCCGATTCAACTTTCCTGCAACCGGATAACCGTCGGCAGAATGGTTGACGACAAGAAGCTGAAGTCCAGGAAGCTGAAAAGGGCGAATACCATTGCCGGAATCAACCGTATGGAACAGTTCCTGCATCAATACGTCGAGGACCAACACCAAGGCGAAGTGCGATACCGCTTGGAGCGTCTCGAGAAACTGTGGGAATCGTTCGACGAAGTGCAGGCGGACTGCGAGGAGCTTGACGAAGAGGAGGATGCGGGCACTAAAAATTTGGAGATCCGAAGCAAAACCGAATCTATTTATTTCCGGGTCAAAGCTGGTCTAGCTTCCAAGATCCCGGAATCGTTTGGGCCCACCGCATCGACGTCCTATGCTGCAAATGAAACATCCGCCCCCGCCCATCTTGCGAACATTAAACTCCCGACGATCACGCTACCCGAATTTGATGGCGATTTCAATCAGTGGCTGACGTTCCACGACACGTTTGTGTCGATGATTCATTCGTCGACGGAAATTTCTTGCGTCCAGAAATTTCACTACCTTCGCGCTGCCCTCAAGGGCGAGGCAGCTAATTTAATCCAGTCGATTACCATCACCGCCAACAACTACTCTGTTGCGTGGGAGGCATTGGTAACGCGTTATTCGAATACGACTCTTCTGCGAAAAAAGCACATCCGAGCCCTGCTCAAGTATCCCAAAATCCCGAACAACTCGGTGGATGCGCTTCATCGATTCGTCGACGAATTCCAGAGGCACACGAAGATTCTGGAGCAACTCGGAGAACCCGTGATCTATTTTAGCTCGATTCTTATGGAGTTTTTGGAGGATAAGCTGGATGACGCATCGCTCACCGCCTGGGAGGAATCCATTGCCGGTGATCCCCATCCAACCTACAACAACATGATCGAATTTCTGCAAAAGAGAACCCGAATCATGGAGACGATCATGATCAATCGGCCAACGTCCAGCCAGTCGAAACCCGTCGCTCAAAATTTTCCTCAGCGCAAACCAGGATCGCGCTTGAGTTCGAATGCTGTTTCCGAAGGTTTCCCGAAAAGCTACCCGATGTGCCCTGGAAAGGCACAGCATCTACAACTGCCCCGTTTTCAACAGCTTGGACCCGAAAGGCCGGACGAAAATAGTGACCGAAAAGAAACTGTGTGCCAACTGCTTCCGAAGTGATCATTTCGCCCGATCGTGCCCGTCGAAATTTTCTTGCAAGCATTGCTCCATGCGCCACCATTCGATGATTCACTTCGGTCAAGCTGAATCCACCCGTGCTGCTGCTGATCCCCCGTCCCGCCCCGAGAATGTCAATTCACTTGCCGTCGCAATCACCCCGCAACCTACTGTGTCATCGAATCCCGTCATAAGACCATCCCGTGAGAGTGTGCTGCTACCCACAGTAGTGCTAATCGTCGTCGACGCCTATGGTCATCAACATATAGCCCGTGCCTTGCTGGACACAGGTTCTCAACCGAACGTCATCAGCGAGAGACTGTGTCAGCAACTGCGTTTGTCCCGTAAGGTGGTTAACATCGACGTGCGAGGTGTAGATGGTACCGCAACGAGTGCGAAGTTTGGAGTGCAAGCCGAAATAAGATCTCGGGTGAGCGATTTCTCCGAGATGCTCGATTTCCTCGTCTTTCGGAAGGTAACCAGTGACGCCCCCGCAATTCCCTTCTCGGTTGCCCAATGGAACATCCCAAAAAACATCGCTCTCGCTGACTCGGATTTTAGCACACCGCGAAAGATCGACATGATAATTGGCGCTGCTCATTTCTACGCTTATCTGAAGCCTGGTCGTCTCCAGCTTGCAGCAAATGGTCCTTTGCTGGCCGAAACAGTGTTCGGTTGGCTGGCAACTGGAAAGTGCGACATGAAAGCCGAAGAAGCCAATCAAAATTCTACGGCAACTTGTCATGTGGCGACAGTTGTTCCCGTAGAAGAACTACTTTCCCGGTTTTGGAAGATAGAGGATGTTGGTGGATCAGACTATTCTATCGATGAGCAGAACTGCGAGAACTACTACCGATATACAACTGATCGTGACTCTTCTGGGCGCTACATTGTGCGCGTCCCGAAGCACCCCGAATTCGAGCAGATGGTGGGAGAATCCAAAGGTGCTGCTCTCCGTCGGTTTGCCTGGCTCGAGTGGAGACTGGAGAAGGACGCCGATCTCAAGAGTCAGTATCACGACTTCATGAGAGAATACATCGATCTTGGCCATATGGATCTGGTTCCCCCAGAATCAGAAAACGTGAAATCATGCTATCTCCCTCACCACCCCGTCGTGAAGGAGTCCAGTTCGACGACGAAAGTGCGAGTCATGTTCGACGGCTCAGCCAAAACCAGCACCGGTCATTCGCTGAACGACTCTCTTCTTGTTGGCCCAGTCGTGCAAGACGAGCTGCTGACGATCATCATCCGATTCCGAAATTACCCGATAGCGTTGGTGGCGGACATAGCCAAAATTTATCGCCAAATTGTGGTGCACCCATCGGACCGATGCTTTCAGCGCATTCTGTGGCGCTTCAATCCCGACGAACCCGTCCGATCGTACGAGCTCCGCACCGTCACCTACGGTCTCGCCCCGTCTTCGTTTTTGGCTACAAGAACTTTGTTGCAGTTGGTGGAAGGTGAAGGCCGTCAGTTCCCGAAAGCCTCCGCTGCTGTGCGGAAAAGTGTGTATGTGGATGATTTGATTGCGGGCGCCAGCAGCGTCGAGGCCACCGTCGCTCTCCGCACTGAGCTCGATCAATTGATGCTTCGTGGTGGATTTTGTTTCCGTAAGTGGTGCTCAAACTCACTGAAAGTTCTTGCCAATGTTCCATCAGAGCTACTGGGCACACAATCATCGCTGAAATTCGACCCTGAGGAGCCGATCAAAACTCTCGGCATATGCTGGGAGCCCGAAGCCGATATTTTCCGATTCGACGTCAACGTTTCCCCGAGTGATCAACCCCTGACAAAGAGAAACATTGGTAGTGGACAACAAACTATTCGTTCTCACTTGGTTTTCCGATCCCGTATCAACTTGGTGAAAACAGTCCCTACCCGTTGTACTTCCCCCGAAGAAATCGAACAAAAAACGACGACCATTCTGAGTGCTGTGGTTGCGCCGCACAACATGTTCGATAAGTTTTCGTCGTATCAAGAGCTGCTGCGCAAAGTTGCCTACTGTTTGCGTTGTTTCAACAATGCCCATCCCCGAAAGCAGCCCGTTCCCGATTCAGTCCCCACCGTGTGTGAGCTCCAACGAGCAAAGCTTTCTCTAACAAAGCTCGTTCAAGCTGACGTTTTTCCCGAAGAACTTCAAGCATTGAGAAAGGGGCAGCCAGTCCGAGCAAAATCTCAACTTCGTTTACTTTCACCCTTTCTCGATTCCGAAGGCCTGATTCGCGTTGGTGGCCGGCTGAGGCTTTCCGATGTACCATACGATGTCAAGCAATCAATGATCTGCAACCGCTTCGCCCGCGCACTTTTTGGTGCGTAAATAGCTGTTGCAACAATATTGACCGAGAAATCCAGACAGCGCGACGAGTACCTGAAGGAGTTCTAAGCCTAGCAGTGTGTTAAGTAGGAGATTCAATTAGTTTGAAATATCTTCATTTCAAAGGTGGCCGGTATGTTAGGTATCAAATCGAGCTATGACTGTAGTTTACTTTGCTATAAAATTAGAATTTGCGTTTTTGTGCTTTCCTTTTTACTTCCGTGCCACCATCATCAATTTGTACTACCTAACGATCATCATTAAGATAGAATACAAGCAAGATGTCAGAGGACGATCACGCGTTTTAATTCGCTCCCGAGAAATACTTCAAAATAAGTAATTTAACCCGTGTATTTAGCCCCGAAAACGGCACAAGTGCGTTTTAAGCATTCCGTGGACGATCCAATAGTGGATTTACCATCACTCGTACGTCAAAGTGGACATTTACCCGTGAGATACCATTTTCCCATACTTGGTGCTCCCGACTCGTGTTGGTTCCCGCTGGAAGTGTGATCATCTGCCCGTCCCGCAATTCAAGTGATCAAGGAATCCCGTTCGTGCATCCCGACAACCCGCAAACCCATAAGCCCGTCCCGAACATACCCTTTATCTTCAACTAATGCAAAAATGAAATAAGAATGGGCTGGCGAATGGTATACAAAAAACTCTGTAACACTGTCTTAGGATCGTCAACAGTTTTTATTAACTTCTTGGATCATAATCAAATACAGGAAAAAAATAAAAAAACTCGAGACCCCAAACACCCAACCTTTTGGTAGTGGTCATATCACCTCTTGTCTTACAACTTCGATTCCCAACCTCCCCGTGGTGCTAGCCGGGGGCGTGCAACCTTAGCGGAGATCGGGTATCCAACCCCTGCAGACTGAGATAGGGAGTTCTGTACGCGTCTGTTATCTATGTTAGGGGCGGCGTGCGGAGTGCAACAACGTCCTGGGGATGTTCGGGACCCAAAACATAGTGGGATAGTGGGGTTAGCTGCGGACTTTGCGAGCCCATGACTGAAAAAAACCAACAACGAGTAATGAGCAAGAAATTTCGGATGCAATCGGCAAAAACCCACGCGACGAAAAGGAACTAGCGATTGGAAAATTGGAACTACCGATCTCTAAATTTCATGGACAGTATCCACGTGCTCTTCAACGAATTGAAGAGGCGCAAATTCAACATCGTAGCGCTGCAGGAGGTATGCTGGAGGGGCTCCGCTGTACGAACGTAGCCAGATGGTCGTGTACCAAGGCTGAGACAACACACACGAGCATGGAACAGCTTTTATAGTAATGGGGAAGATGAGAAAGCGCGTGATGGGGTGATGGACGATCCCATAAATGTGCCGGTTGAGAATCAAGGGTCGCTTCTTCAACATCAACATTATCAACGTGAACAGCCCTCACCTCGGCAGTTTTGGTGACGGCAAAGATGAATTCTTCCCGCAACTGGAACGTGAATAGAAACGCTGCCTAAAACATGATATCAAGATCATCATCGGAGATTTTAAGGCTCAGACAGCCAGGAGGAGGAATTCAAACCGATAATTGGAAGGTTCAGCGCGCACCAACTAACCAACGATAACGGCCTAAGACTCATAGATTTCGCCGTATCCAAATGAATGGGCGTACAAAACACCTTTTTCAAGCACCATTTCCCACACAAGTACACCTCGAGACCGAACCAAACGCAAACACAGATCGACCACGTCCACGATCAGATCCTGTCGAAGCGCCAGCATCGAGTCAGACCACTATCTGGTGATGGTGAAGATGCGCCCAAAACTCTCCGTAGTGAACAACATACGAAACCGACGCCCGCCTCGGTTAAATATCGCACGACTGATGGAACCCGACCTGAGAACGTGGCAGACTACGCGCAATCACTCAAAGAAGCGCGGCCGGCAGAGGGCGATCTTTACGAAGCCCTTCTCGAGGACTGTTGGGATACCATCAAGACAACTATCAACAGCGTTGCGGAAAACGTCATTGGGCATGTAGAACGAACTCGACGGAACGACTGGTTCCGAGGCGTGTAGGAGGGTGGTGGTCGAACTGCCGCGAGGGCGGCGGTAGTACAAAGAAGCACTCGTCGAAACGTGGAAAATCACCGACAGCGGAAGTAGCAGCGAGTCCGAATTTCCAGGAGAAAAGCGCCGCCTGGAGGAGGAGGAGCTCGAGGAGCTGGAGAAGCTGCACCGTTCCCAGGAAACACGAAAATTCTATTAGAAGCTCAAAGCATCCCGCAGAGGCCGCAAGCCGAAATGTGCCGGTTTTAAGATGGAGGCATCCTGACGGACAATCGTGAGGAGATCAAAGAGTGAAAGCAGCACTTCGATGAACACCTGAACGACGCACATGCAGGGGACCAAGATGGTGGAGGAAGGTACATCGCCGGCGTAGCCAACGACGTAGAACAGCCACTCCTAAAGATGAGTGAAGCCATCCGCCAGCTGAATAGCAACAAATTGACTGGAAAGGATGGCAGCGCAGCGGAACTCATCAAAATGGGCCTGGACAAGTTGATTGATTGCCAACACCGGTTGATAGTCCGGATCCGGGACATAGAACAGCTGGAGGAATGGAAGGAGGGGGTAATATGCCCCATCTACAAGAAGGGCGACAAATTGGACTGTGAGAACTACTGAGCGATCACTGTCCTCAATGCCGCCTACAAAGTGTTGTCCCGAATCTTACTCCGCCTCCTAACGCCACAAGCAAACAGATTCGTGGAAAGTTATCAGGCTGGCTTCATGGAGGGACGGTCAGCGACGGACCAGATTTTCACATTACGGCAAATTCTCCAAAAATGCCGTTAACACCAAGTCCCTACGCACCATCTATTCATCGACTTCAAAGCCGCATACGACACGATCGACCATGACGAGCTATGGAAAATCATGGACGGGAACGGCTTTTTCGGGAAGCTGATCAGACTGATCAAGGCGACGATGGATGGAACGCAGTGCTGTGCGCGGATTTCGGGTGAATTGTCGAGTTCATTCGAATCGCGCAGGGGGCTTCGACAAGGTGATGGTCTATCCTGCATGATGTTCAACGTGGCGCTAGAAGGTGTTATTCGACGAGCGGTGGGCGAAATGCGGGGCACGATTTTCAACAGATCCAGTCAACTTATCTGCTTTGCCGATGACATTGATATAGTCGGCAGATCATCTGCGGCGGTGGAAGACATCTACCGCAAACTGAATCGCGAAGCAGGAAGGATTGGGTTGATGATTAATACGTCCAAGACGAACTACATGCTGGCCTGCGGATCCGAGGCCGACCGAACCCGCTTGTCCAGTAATATCATGGTCACGATCGACGGCGACGAGCTGGAGATAGTCGAAGACTTTGTCTATCTCGGCTCACTGGTGACCGCAGACAATGACACCAGCCGTGAGATCCGGAGGCGAATTATCAGCGGAAGTCGTGCCTACTATGGGCTCCACAAGCAACTGCGGTCGAGAAGACTTAGCCCTCGCACGAAGTGTAACTTGTATATGACGCTCATTAGACGGGTTGTTCTCTACGGGCACGAGACATGGATATTGCTCGAGGAGGACCTGCGTACACTCGTAGTATTCGAGCGAAGAATGTTAAGAACCATCTTTGGTGGCGTGCAGGAGAACGGAGTGTGGAGGCGAAGGATGAACCACGAGCTCACGCGACTTTACGGCTAAACCAGTATCCAGAAGGTGGTGAAGGCTGGCCGGATACGCTGGGCGGGACATGTTGCGAGAATGCCGGACGACTGTCCTGCAAAACAGGTGTTCGCTACGAATCCGGTAGGAACAAGACAAGCGGGGGCGCAACGAGCGAGATGGTTAGACCAAGTGGAGCGTGACCTGGGGAACGTGGGGTGTCCGAGAAATTGGAGAACGGTGGAGAACGGAAGAAGTAGAAGAATAAAAATAAGTAAAACCATACTTTCTTCAGTTCCTTGACTGTCTTCACTACCTTTGGTCGTTTGAAAAGGTGCTGCTTCATAATCACCCAGTACTTTGTCTCATGTCTCATGTCTCAGGTCTCATGTCTCATGTCTCAGGTCTCAGGTCTCAGGTCTCAGGTCTCAGGTCTCAGGTCTCAGGTCTCATGTCTCATGTCTAATGTCTCAGGTCTCAGGTCTCAGGGGTCTTTTGTTTCACGTTCTAAGTCTCAGAGCTAAGATTTTCCCAACTTCAAAAAGATTCTAAATGTTTTCCTTTGAAAAGGACTGTTACCGTGAAAACCGTGTTAATTCGCGAAAACCGTGTAAAAAAAACCATGTTTATTCCCGAAAACCGTGTAAAAAAAGCCGTGTAAAAAAAATCCGTGTAAAAAAAACCGCGTAAAAAAACCTAGGTGTATTCCTGTTTCGATAAATGTGTCATGTAGTATAGCTTAATTCACTAGATATTTGGATGAAAAGAAATTAATTGAAATAATAAAATAAAACTAGCTGTTGCGTTTGCAACATAGAAAGAGCGATGTCCGATATTTTAATTCGTTTTATTGCAAAATTAAAATTTTCCTGCAAGTGTTTTATAATAATTAATTTGTGGTTGATATAGATTTTATATAAAAAAATGGCTTACGTTTATGAGCTCCTAATATTTAGATCCCGGAGTTTTCCAACACTTGGAGTTTAAGTTAATTTTCGAGATGCCTGTTTATGTTGGTTTGAATTCTGCAGTTAGATATTTGAGTAATAATAGTTTAAATAAATCAAAGATACCTTTCAATCTCCTAGCCAATTATTTTTCAACCACCGGCAATCACCGAATTATTCGGCACCAAATAAACAGCAGTTTCCTATAATTTTCCTTTATATGATTATCTTTACAAATTAAGTAATTTAAATGATTCCTTACCGAAATAGTGTGACGTATATCACTAAGAATGATTATTATTTTAGCTGTGAACGGACTTATAAATTGCAGAAATTTATCGAATGTGACGATTGTTAACGCAGAACTTTTCAACACGCGGTTAGCTTAACAATGGATGAAATGTTTGTATCTATAGGAAGGCCTAACTCTTAGTTGCAGTTGTGTGAGTAAGGTGCGTTGCCACGTCAGAGGCGTGCGCGACACTAGCTAGCGAGGGACTCCCAACGGTCAATTTAAAAGCAAAACACATTTCAACAACAGACTCACAGCAACATCATACATTACAAGGAACAAGTTAATAGGCCTTTTTATTGGTAAAGGTTGGACATGAGCAAGGAAAAACGGAAATAGATTTGTATGAAAGGAAAATATAAGGGACAGCAGGCTGATATGTGATTGATACACGTCCTTTCCGCTGTAGAACGCAGAACTGTGCACATCGCCACCACATCACAGTTTTCTAATTTAAAGTGCGTTAAAAAGATTTATATTGTGAATTGAGCAAAAATCAGGTAGCTTAAAGCGAGTGTTATCCCTTTAGACGTAATTCTAAGACCTGTTTGTCCTAGGGCCCATTTTATTCCCTTTTCTGATAGCCAGAGCAAAGTAAGGTTAGGCCAGGCTGTCTGAGGTGCAGCTTCCACTAGGAAGCACCAAGGATTGGTTGGTCCGCCACACTGAGCAACCAGCTTTGTCTCGAACCATCCAGCCGAACGTTATTCCGGTCAACCGTAGGTGCAGCTCACCGCAGGTTGAACCAGCGGCAGGTTCTACCATCCGTGGACAGAGCATTCAAGCCATCCAAAATCGTGCATCCAAGCCGGCCAAGTCAAATCACCTGGTCGCCTAAACCACATTCTCCTATCATACCTCCAATCACCAACCACTAGTTCAGCAACAAAACGTACCAGGCCAAACCACCTGTTCGTAGTCGCCAGATTGCCAATCTACGATCCAGCCATCCCACGAAATCAGGCCTAGTTCCGTCGTACCAGCCGGCCTTCACACCACACCACACACTGACACAGGTTTGTAACAATATATTTACCAAATTAGAAGACCGTTGTTTTTCTGCTGTCCAGTGAAAGTCCCTGTTTTGCACAAGACCGCCCTCAGAGGTCTCCGCTGCCGTCGAGAGCCAGTAAAGTCGCCTAAAAAGAGACCGATGTAGTGCCCACCCTGGATCAGTTCTCGTGGCTCTAGACCAAGAACTGGGGGGATTGCTCTTTGGTCGAGGTCCCTCTGACAGTATTAAAACCAGGAATTTATTCGAAAATTTAGACATCTTCTGAGTGCGGACATGCTCCGGAACGCTGAACTTATCCTTGGCCCTGAAAAACAGCTTGCCGGGAATCTGTTTGAAGTCGGCCTTCACATATGTTTCGTCGTTCATGATGCAGCATTCAACTTCGTCAGCATGTTGAGATACAACTTCCTGGCACGGGTTTTGGCGGAATTATTCTGCTTCTCGACGCGAATAGGAGCCTTTTGTACCTTGAACGTTCGAAGCCCAGCCTTAGTTTTGGCCTTCTGGAGGGGTTCGGGTTTCGGTTGAAGGTCCCAACTACGCGGTTGTGATTTTTGGTGTTTTACGGAATACTTTTTCCTTCACTTCTGGGCTTCCGATCGGTGGCCAATCGTTCCTCGAACCACGCTATCACTCGCGACACCGTGGAATTCTCGATTCCCAACGTTTTAGCGATGGGACGAGACGAGAGATCCTTGTTCTCGTGATGAATGCGCAAGATTTTATCACGCACTTACTGTTATTTCGACTCAATTTTCACTAGTTTTGATCACAGGACTTTAAAACTTGCAGGATGTAAACAATGCACTATGAACTAAATCTACCCGAATTTTCAATTAATTCTACCCACCGTTTAATAAGTTAGAGCAATTTCATATATCGTATTCGTTTTCACCACCCGAAAGTGTTGCACCATCCATGCTGAAAACGAGCATGAATCGAGTTTTTCCCTCACCTTTGTTGGTGTGCGTGAAATCGGCAGTGTCAACAGAAAATATCAAGCTGTCAAAAATGCATTACAGCTGGTATTTGTTTTCGTTTAATTTTGAAAATTGAAATCAAATTTACTTTAGTTGATCATTGTCTTGTAAATAATATGAAAATTTTAGCATGAATTTTTGTATTATGTTAAATTTGAAAAAAATCAGATTTATTTTATTAGAGAAGCTTGCTTGGTAGATTCGCCTCTGGCCCTGATGATAATAACTGCAATACCGGCTGATTCTGGGCGGTCTATGTTTGCTGCTGCTGGACTGCAGTTATCCCAGCTTGATGGTTCCGATATTTTGTCTTGAGAGTGACGTTTATTCCTCGCAAATCTCATCTTTTTCATTCGAGTATCGCGGAAATCGGGGAAAAGTTTGATACCAGACCGAAAACGAACGAAATTCAAGCCCCCAAGGCGGGTGCAGTCTCGAACTACCTTATTTGAAGGGCAAAGAGTTGGAATCCGGGACTTGGCGCAACCGAGCATCGTCACCGTAAAGCACAGTTCTTTCACGATTTTCACGCACTCGGGGGCTTCAACGCTCGGAGCTGGCTTGTAGCAGAGTAGCTTCGAAGCAGCTTAACACTTCTCGCTGCGCGAGACCAACTTATGAGACCCGCCCGAGCAAGAGAACTCTTCGGTTTGGACGATTCCGCCAGATCTTTGGGTTGCACCTTTTGCACTCGAATTTGCTGCTCTTCTTCGGCATCTCCTGCAACCAATTGCAGAATGCCTCCTGGGCACATTTCTTCTTGGGAGCGTCCGATTCGCATGCTCCATTTTTGCTTGAAGATGAAAACGGGTGACTTATGGGACGAGGATGAGTTGGGTCGGTGGCTGCACTCGATTATCACAAGGGTAAGCCTTAAACCATGGTTTAAGAGATTGGACCTGAGTCTAGATTTTATTCGTATATTTTCCCTTCTCATGTCCAATCATTGTTCCTTAGACGCGGTACTCTATCGTTTTAATATTGCTAGCAGCAATTTGTGTAGTTGCGGCCAAGGTTACCACGACATCGAGCATATTGTTTGGTCGTGCGAGGTCCATCTTGTCGCTAGAACGAATTTGATAGACACCCTTCGGGCCCGAGGAAAACCACCCCATGTACCAGTGAGAGATGTGTTGGCTGTCATAGACTTGGACTACATGTTTCCTTTTTCCTTTCCTTTTCCTAAAAGCTATTGATCTTCGTCTATAATTCTATTTATTTTCATATTTCCCTATCTATCTTCTTTTGTGAACTAGAAACGTGCTTTCCGGGTAAAATTTTCCGCCTCTGCTGGAAACGGCACTAGTAAAGAATCCGGAACAAATTTCCGTAAATTAAGAAAAAAACAATGTGGAAATAGCTAGAACGCAATTTTGCGGTATAGAAATAAACAAGACCAGCTGATATTTGTTTACATCGGGAAGCACGTCCTGTCAAAATTCATGATAGTATCGGTGAGAGCACCAGCAACATCAAATATTTTCAGAGTGTTTCACCGTCCACTTCATGGTGCACTACCAGTGGACCACTCATCGTGAAAACGAGCATGAAAACAGCAAAAGTGCACTACCGATAGTGCACCGGTGCACTACCAAACGAAAACGAATTCTCTAATTCGCGATTTCGAAGCTAATTTTTGACAGCTCGTGTGCGTGCAAGAAAATGTAAACAAACGGGTGGAAATACTAGCTTCTAATAAATCATTATTTTCTTTGATTTGGTTAGGATTTTCAGAAAATGACGGATACAGATTTGGAGTAGAAGGTTCAGAGATTATTTTGAGCTATAGGAGAAAATGTGTATGTACCGTGAAGCATCGCAAATCGACATCAAAAAAGGTCAATTTTTTACTTCTCCAAAAACTATTCTGAGTGTTTCACATATTTTTGAATGAAAACTCGAGCCAAATGCACATTTTCAATTGCAGTTTGTTAAAAGAGTAGTCAATTAACGTTCCTTTAAAATTTGGGAAAGACCCAACAATTGGTAAGGTAGAATTTTTTATTCGAAAAAACATAAATTTTTGCTATTTTCTATTAGGTTTCCTTCTGCAGCTGCATACAATCAGGCGTAATAATTTTCAAGCTGGAAAGCGGATTTTTATATTTGATGGTGGTTGACATGAAAAAAATTATATCCTTGGATTACTACACAATTCAAGTTTACTTAAATGCTTTTCAATTGCCATCGTTCAAGGGTTATAAAATGTTTTGTATTTTTATCGGACCTCATGATCTCATTTTTTTTTGGAAAATTTTATTGAAAATTATATTTATACAACCACTATCCGTAGAAAATTTTAAATTAAAACTTAACATTTTATACTGTCTTAGGCTGAAACTATTTAAATTTTTATATAACGTATTTATTAAATGAAACAACTAAACCAAATCCAATAGTTATAGTTTAAAGTAACAACGAGAAAATCGTTCTTTTATATAGACCAACGAGAATCGCATAAAGTTTAATATGAAGATATGATAAAACATATTGATTATTGGCAAAAATTAAAAGTTAAGAAAATGGACGAAAAGATTGATTCACATAGGGGCCGTTCAGATACCACATGGACAGAAAAAAATGAGATTTTTGACCCCCTCCTCCCCCTCCGTGGACATTTGGCAAACCCCTGCCTCCCTCCCCGTATGTCCACGTGGACAGATTTGAAATTGTTTTTTTTTAAATCTAATTTGTAATAATTATAATTATTATTAATTTCAAAATTATCATATTTATAGCTTGCTTTCAAGTGGCTACTAGTTGCTTAAACTTAAACTGGAAAGCTTTGCAATTTTAAGATTTTGATTAAAACATCTTAATATTTATTCACCTTGAGAAAATGTTTTGAAAGTAAGTATGTCCACGTGGACACTACCCAAACCCCTACCCCCCTCTCCGTGGACATTTTCATACCCCCTCCTCCCCCCTAAGTTGTCCAGGTGGTATCTGAACGGCCCCATGTTAGTTTTCTCTGACCGACTGACTTTTTTAAAATGGAATTATCAGATAGAATTGACTCTCCTACCAGGCTAATTTATTTAAATTTACTTTAAAACAAACTCCAATTTTTCAAAGGAGTGTTTTTTTTTAAATCATTTGGATTTATGAAAACTTAACTCGAAGCAATGTAAAGTTGTCTATAATTTATCGTTCACCCAGAATGTTGCTCACGCTACATCGTACTACCCCAGATGGCAGCAGCGCAGCTTCGAAAGAGCGGATAGTGTGGCAATTTCATCGTGGACACCCTTTAATATGTTTTCTTTTGGTCCTACACGAAAAAACTAATTACGCCGTTTTGTCACACAAGGCCAACTCAGTTACGCTTATTGGTCCTACACGAATAGAAAAATTAACCTCATTTTGACGAGGCGTAGCGTCATTTTTAAACGATTATTGAGTATTAGGAAGTTCTGCCCAATTGAATTTTATCAATTTTGAAGGTTTTAAGAGATTTCAACTGAAAACTAAGTTTGTTAAGTAAAGTGCATCCGCATGCATCCAGAATGACTGTTACCTCGATTTGTTTGATAGGACATTTCACAATTTATGAGACTTTGTGCCAGTGGCCATAAATTCTCTGTAATACAGTTTCAAATCGATCATGGTCAGAAGGTATTCTGACCTTTGACTTGTACTTTTCACCTTCAGGTTGATTTCCATTCAATCAAGAGATTCATCGCATTAAAATTTCCATGTTTTCTTCTATCAGCTCCTAGATTGGATCATTAGATATTAAAACTACTAATTTAGTACAAACTTAAGCCAGCATCACCGGGGTATCGCTAATGTTAAGGATAAATAAGCTATAATCGTTGATTGAATTATAAACACAATTTAACACGTTCGGATCAAAAGTGTCAAGGAGCAACCCGAAACTCGAACTCGGAAGAGGATCGCCGGCGGGGCTAACTTTTAAGAAGACATACGCAACAACATCGGCACTAATCATCGTGTTTGTTCGTTTGCCTGCTTGTTTGGGCCAGAGGATTCTCCAAGAGGCGGATTGACGCCGAGATGATGAGATGCGATGAAAGATGCTCATAATTTGCACACCAGCAGCGATTAATTTGATGGATGAGGTCGCACACATTAGTGAGCGGAATCTAAACAAACCGAACCTACTATTGGGCCGATCTTTTAGCAGATAGTTAGCAGACGATCGAATGCGCATTGTTTTCGAGACTGGATTCGAACTGTAGGACCTTAGAGAACTTGGAATGGCTCAATCGTCAAGGCTTGACCCGAAGCTGTCAGCCCTAGGGGCATCTCCCTTGACGGTTTGGCGAGGTGGCTTGATTAGATGGGCCACTTCCGCATCTTGTTCGGAGATGATCGGCTGGGGTACGACCCATAAATATGCTCTCATAGAGTGGATAATTGCAGTTGATCGGATTTGATGAAATGTTAGAACGATCTGCGCTGGAAGATCAACCGGAGGTTCAACTTCATAATTAAAGTTATTCATGAAATGCTGAGAATCTGCGCGGAATCAATCGTAATAGTTAGGAGTGGTATGATATGCAAATAGATGTGCTTGAACGCGAGCCTTCAAAAAAGGTCAAACGATTGCTCTTAATAGTGGTGTGTTATGCTTCTCACTACCTATACTGGAAATTATAATTTAGTCTCATATGCTTCAAGATGTTTTTTTCAAATTCAAATTTACATTTTAAGCTATTGAAGCTCATAGTCTAAAATTAAAGAGACTAACTATCGAAATGTGAGATCATAGATCATTTAATTCCTTAAGCAGATGTACTTCTGCATATCAACTTTTTCCTAATGCCCAATTTTCATGGCGCCAGTGTCAATTTTCGGTAAATCACCATAATTATCACCATTCCTGGCACTAAATAGTGTTGAAATGTGAAACCCATCTGGTGGATCGTCGAATCTTAGCTTACCCGCGAAAAAAACGGCCACTCCCCCGAAGCAAAACCACACTTTATGTCAAAATAAAGATTGAACCGTGGTGGCATAAATTTATTTGTCTAACATGTTCATAATGATGGAATTAGCTTTCCCACCGAACCAGTCAACATGTCGTCGTAGAGATAGTCAGCCATTCTCGATTCATCAACCGATCAAATTTCCCACCAAAAGGTGTTGTTGCCCAATGATTCACCCAGCTGAGAATTGCCCAGCCATATGGTTTGGGGTTACTAATTTTTTATATGGAGAAAAATTAAGCAAATTTTGATGGGAGCAAAATTCGAGGGAGCAAAACGAAAAAAAACCTAACACAAATACCTGGAATCGCGTGTTGTTTCGTGGCACAAGAATCATAAAGTGCTACTTTTTATGGTGGCACTTTAGCGGAAAAAATTTGGCAGGTCTTTTCTAGTTTGTTGAAATTTCAGGTCTGTTTCTGGCGAATAAGTTTACTCATAACTAAGCATTGGGAGAAAGATGAGTCGTTAGCTTGTTTCACCCTGCTCCTTTTGTTTGATTGGACCTGACTTATCTGCTTCACGTGCCAACTTCTTTCTGATGGGGAATTACAAATCAGTGAGTTGATTGGGCCACAGGAAATGTCGTTTTAAAAAATATAAAGGAAGATTTTCAAAGGAAACATAAATTATGCGTTATTCTTTTCCAAACTGAATTCACTAGGGGCAACACTTTAACAAAGCTGATACTAGAATTGATAAAAACACTTCAATTGAATATTCTCAAGACTTACCTTCTACATGAAAGATGAAACTTTGTTAACGTACATTGTTTGAAAAAAAAAAACTGGATAGGAGGAAGCAGTTGAAAATTAACTAGCTAGAAAAAATAGCCCATGCAATTTAACCATCTAGATCACAAATTGTTTATCACTGAAACAAACACAGATGCAAAGTTTTATGATTACAAACAACTTTCGGCAAATTTTCAAAAAAATTGCATAACTACAGGGGTTAAGAAACTTGACTTTCAGTACTTTTTCGGTTGAAGTTTTCACACTTCAACAATTGTTTTCCTAAGTTTTAAAACTTATTAACACTGATTCATAGCTATATTTTTAAATATTTTTGTTAATATCGTTCCACAAAAAGAACTGAGATATTTCAACTTATATGAAAAGTGAATATTGTGCATATTTTCATTTTATTTTTTATTTATTCGCCGTTAGGCAGGGCTTATGTTTCATCTCTCCTTCCCAGCAAAGGATTTTTTTTTCTCAAAAAATCAATCCTGATTGGCGCAACTCTTAAAGCCAACTGTTTTTTAGATCGAAAAATACATGGAACAAGGTTTCTGAAGCTACTAAATAGATGATTTTTCGAAAAAGAGGCCAATTTCCAGTTTTCTCATGTTTGAAAGCTTCTCTTAGCTGTAGTTTTTGCAACTGCTTGTCAAACAGTTTTCAATTATATGAATTGCTAGATTACAATTTGGAAAAATTCTACACTAAAAGGGAACATCCATAAATGACGTAGCTTTTTTTTGAGTTTTTATACGCCCCCCTCCCCCCTCGTAGCATTTCGTCACAAAGTCATAGACCCCCCCTAAATAATAACGTAGCTTTAATACCCCCCCCCCCCATTTTTTAAAATCGGTTTTTAATTTTTACTTTTATTATCAGCAAGAATCAGCAAGAATAATACAAAAAATAACAAAAAAAGGAAAGAAGTTATAAATGGAAGTTTAAAAAAGCATATCAATCAGTCAAAAAAAAAATCAAGCTATGGCCGATGACATAGTGAATACGATGCGATGCGATGCGGTGAATGCGATTCAATGCGGTGAACCACATTTGATGAAAATGTATGTGAATCGCTTAAACCTGACATACTCAACGCGGCGAAGGAGATGTCAATTTGTTCCGCCGCTCGAGTTCGCATAGGCTGCGTCCGTAAATTTTCCGCCAATTCGCATCGCATCGCACTCACTATGTCATCGGCCTATCTTTCAACAAACAGGATAGCTAGTAAGTATTCAATCAGTTGCGTCGGTTCAAATTATCTCCATTAGGGATTCCAATGAAATTGTTGGGCAGCTTTCCTCCATCGTCTGTTCGGCTGGAATAATTGCATCTGCGATTTCAGCAGCCTCCACCCACTCTCTATCGTCCTCCGCAGTGATGACCAGCACTTCGTGTCCTCTTTTGCCTACAATTCGCTTTGGACGAATCTTTCTATTCGAGGCTGGGGCCTTGTAGATTTTGCTATGCTACTATTGGAGAACATTTGAAGCAAAATATAAATTGCATTTCTTGCATGCGCTCCTTGATACGCTTGGAAACAGTCGGGTAGTAGGAGTCAAAAGGTACACGTTCAGACTGGATTGAATAAGGCATAATTTTGCTCAATTTTGATTTTTTTTTCGATATTTAATTAAAGCTACGTAGCTTTACTTGAACCCCTACCCCCCCTTTCGTCACGCATCGTCACACAAAGTCAAACTCCCCCCCTCCCCCTCAAATGCTACGTTATTTATTTATTTATTTATTTATTTATTTATTTATTTATTTATTTATTTATTTATTTATTTATTTATTTATTTATTTATTTATTTATTTATTTATTTATTTATTTATTTTTTTTTTTTTTGTACGATTTATTTAACGAGGGATTAACCTGCAGTTTTCACCCTCGAGAAATTTGTTTTGGATTTACATTTAAATCTCGTTAAATAGTTTACACTGTTTTAAAAATGGTATCACTTTTTTCTCCTTTGTTCGGTCGTTTTCTAATTTCTCCGCCAGGCTGCCTTCGGGTAGAATCAGTTGTCTTTGGTCGTCGTTATTTATGGATGTTCCCAAAGTAAGCAAAAATTTCGATTGGCTTTGGTTTTTGTGGTGACTGCTCCTTCGCAGTGCGAACTTTCATTTCGGATAACCAACGAAATTGTCGAGACGCGACATTCTTCGACAAGAATAGTTTCGAGAATGAGGACTTCAAGCATGTCACTCTCAACATCAACCGACTTCTTTAACCAACACCATCCAATCAACTCATGTGTGTCATATTACCATTTTTTTAATTTATTCTATACCAGTACAATTATGAATTAATAATTAGAATATTTACAGCATATTTAATCTTTGTACGTACACTAACACTAAGTCGAGTTATTAATAATGCACGTTAAACTTATAACACAAACGTACAACAGTACACGCTTAGAAACAAGAATTCAATTATTCTGGAGTAAAGGACAATTCTTATTTTAACCCGTATTTGATCAACTATTTTAACCAGCTTTACACTATATCACCACAGTTTTATGCCAATTTCTCGCGTGAGCTTTCATGACGTCGCACAGTGGGAATTTTTGATCAAAAAAAGGTACCTATTTCTGTGACGATCGTCTAAACTGTTCTAAATTCGGAAAAACTATCATTTCTTAAGCAAAAAAAAAAAACACGAGTAATCGAGTGGTCAACACCGCTTTCTGATTAAAATACTCTGAACGCCTCATTTTTCCCGAATTCCCGAATTTTTTGGAGTGTTAAGGTATAATTCCGCTTGTAGCAATCTACTTTGCAACAAAAAAGTCATATAAACCATACGTATTTATGTAAAAATGTCGGCTGAATCGATTGGTGTACTCCAATTTTTGTTTCAACTACGACAAGTGGCTCATTTTGCCTCTTTACCCCTAAACATAAGAAATTTGTCAAAGAAATGCAGTCAAACAAAGTGTAATCCAACAAATTTTCATTATGAGTGATCATTTTTGGTAGATTTATTCATCCTCTAGCTAATCATGTCGCTTTTTTGCACTGCAATTAATAGAAACGGCTAAATATCTCCAACTTCCCCTAGCTTTTTTTAATTTGTGCATAAATTGTACTGTAACAATCGACCAATTCACATACCAAATGCAAAAACCAAGTGATTAAGTGTAAAATTTGTCGCTGAATCGAGTGGTGTACACTAGACCGCTGCAAGCTTTGTATGAAAATTCCAAATTCTTAAATTTTTACACCTCCCATAACTTTTTTTGGTTGGTTTTGCTGCCAGAAATAGCAATAAAAATTTTAGAAGCGATCCATTTTGTCATGAATTAGCGCAACGAGTTTTAATTTTGTATGGGAATTTGTATGGGAAAACAAAATTTTTCTTTCGAAAATCGCCAGGGATGTTCTGAAAGTCCCAAAAATTATAACTTTGGATAAAAAATGTTCCTTAATTCTTGCATTACATTTGATGTGAACAAAGCACCAATCTAAATTGTACCCCAGAAAAGATATTCAATGTTATATAAAATTTTTGTTTTCAAAATTCGTTTATTTAATTATATCGTTTTGACTACTTGTTTGAAAGCTGTGTAACAGTAGGATGGAAATAAAAAAATTCAAAAAACTGTTTTGCATTGCCAGAGAATTTATTGATTTATAAAGCCTTTGCAAAATCATTTCAAGCAATTATTACCAGCTCTAGCAAGTTAAGTCTGTCATTTTTTGAATACTTTTCAAAGGATTCAGATTTTTTATTTGGAAATGGTTATAATTTTTTTCATGAAATTTTTAGCTGCTTGTCATGTAAGCAAAAAGTGAAGCTTATGAATAGTCAAAACCAAAAATTAAAGACTGATTTTATTTCAAGCTTATTTGAATTTTCTGGATGATTTAATGGGCAAAAATTTCTTCTTCCATACAAATTTTCATACAAAATTAAAACGCCTTGCGCTAACTCAGGAATCAACCAAATCATCTCAAATTTTACACTGTTGCTTGGTGCCCCAAAAGGAATAGAAAAAACATATGGGAGCAAAAAGTCATTTTTTGCAGCGGTCTAGTGTACACCGCTTAGTGCTCAGCTTACGAGAATAGCCGCAATCACACCGATTTCCCCTCAAATCGAGCGATATGTTAAAAAAATCATTATGACAAATGACAATGCATCAGAAAATGCACAAAAATTATTGAAACAAGTGTAAAGTTCATTGCTGAATCGAATGATGTACACCGCTTAGCATGAAGTTGACGAGAAGTTGACAACAATCGATTCAGCCGACAGTTTTACATAAATATGTATGATATATATGACTTTTTTGGAAGGTAGATTGGTACAATCAAAATTATAACTTTACACCCAAAAAAATAGGAGAAATCGGGCAAAATGAGACGTTTGGAGTCATTTTATCAGAAAGCGGTGTAGACCATTTGATTCCTCGTGAATTTTTACATAAAGAATGGTTGTTTTAAAAAGCGAGACGATCTTACCTGAATTGGGTACCTTTTTTGGCTCGAAAATCCCCACTGTCCCCATTTTGTTCCATACGACGTAATGAAAGCTTACGCTAGATTTAGTATACCCCGTCTAAAGGCGGGGTTGGGCACTAGAGGGTTAATACTCTGAAAACTGATAACTTTTTATCATTTTGTTGCGTCTCGCTACTCACTACTCATTGCTTGCTAATTGCTATTCGTTCTTCGCTACATGCTACTCATTAATTGAAATTTGAGTAGCGAGTTTTAATAGCGAGTTTTAATAGCGAGTTTTAATAGCGAGTTTTAATAGCGAGTTTGAGTAGAGAGTGTGAGTAGCCAGTTTGAATAGCGCGTTTGAGTAGAAAGTTTGAGAAGCGAGTTTAGGTAGCGAATTTGAGCAGCAAGTTTGAGTAGCGAGAGTATGAGTAACGAAATGTTGAGTACAGAATTTGAGTAGTGAGTTTGAGTAGCGAGAGCTTTGGAGGCGAGCTTGAGAAGCAAGTTTAGGTAGCAAATTTGAGTAACGAGTTTGAGTAGCGAGAATCTTAGTAGCGAGAGTTTTAGTTGCGATATAAAGTAGCGAGTTTGAGAAACTAATTTAGGTAGCGAGTTTGAGTAGCAAGTTTCAGTATCCAGAGTTTGAGTAACGAGATTTTGAGTAGCGAGTTTGAATAGTGAGTTTAAGTAGCGAGAGTTAAAGTAACGAGCATAAGAAGCGGGTTTAGGCAGCGAGTTTGAGTAGCGAATTTGAGAAGCAAGTTTGAGTAGCGAGTTTAAGTAGCGAGTTTGAGTAGCAAGTTTGAGTAGCGAAAGTATGAGTAGCGAGCTTGAGCAGCGAAAGTTTAAGAAGCAAGAGTTTAAGTAGCGAGTTTGAGTAGCATGTTTGAGTAGAGACTTTGAGTAACGAGTTTTGGTAGCAAGAGTTTGATTTTCAGTTTGATTTGAGTAGCGATTTTGAATAGCGGGTTTGAGTAGCAAGTTGAGTAGCGAAAGTTTAGGTAGCGAGTTTTAGTAGCGAGAGTTGGAGTAGCGAGTTTGAGTTGTGAGTTTGAGTAGCGAGTTCGAGTATCGAGATTGAGTAGCGAGTTTGAGTAGTGAATTTGAGCAAAGAGAGTTTGAGTAGAGAGTTTTTGTAATGAGTTTGAGTAGCGGGTGCGAGTAGCGAGTTTGAGTAGCGAATTTGAGTAACGAGTTTGAGTAATGAGTTTGAGTAGCAAGAGTTTGGTTAGCGAGTTTGAGAAGCAAATTTGAGTAGCGAATTTGAGTAGCGAGTTTTAGTAGCATATATCGAGTAGCGAGTTGCTTATAGTTTTTTTTTGTTGGGGAGTGGCCCCTGCGACCAGATGTTAGATCTTGTGTAGCATTACCTCCCGTTAATTATTTTTACTATATGCTTCCAGATACACTGTCACTATTGATAAAACGAAGGTAAACACTGGTTGAGCATTTGATGAGCCCACACATATGTATGTTAAATCCAGCGAAAAATGAGTTTCAAGTAGCGAGATTTAGAAACGAGATTGAGTAGCGAGTAGTAAGTTGGAGTAGCGAGTTTGAGTAGTGAATTTGAGTAGCGAGTATTGAGTAGCTAGTAGCGAGTAGCAAGTAGCGAGTAGCAAGTAGCAATAAGCAAGTATTGAGTAGTCAGTAGCGAGTAGCGAAAAGGGAGTATAGCAAATAGCTAATAGCAAATGGCGAGTATTGAGTAGCGAGTTTTAAGTAGCGAGTACTGAGTAGTGAGTAGTGAAGACTTATTATCAATGCAGTTGAAAACCGAAATTTTCAGGCTGATGATTGGCAACCTTGCTAACCAGCGACGATGAAAACTGTCATATCAATTCAGCGAACACCTCGGCAACCCTTCCTATTGTTCGGTTCCGACACTTGGAAGATATTTGACAGATGACTGGTTAAAATGAAAAGTCGTCAATGAATGTCGCCAGCGCTGATGTTGACGAAAACTCCGGTTTGGGGATTCAGCGACAATATAGCGATTCGCAAGTAGCGAGTTTGAGTAGTAAGTAGCAAGAAGCGAGTAGTTAGTTGTGAGTTGTGAATATTTTGTAGCGAGTAGGCAGTCGCAAATAGCGAAAAGCATTTTGAAGAAAGTAAGATAACTTTTAAATTACAAGAACATAACACTTAACAGTTATTGGATTCTTGGAGTTGAGAGAATTGAATAGCAAATAGCGAGTTCCGATTGGCAAGTTGCTAGTAGCTAGTTTCGATTAGCAAGTAGTGGATATCGAGTAGCAAGAAACTAATATGAAATGGGTAGTAGCAAGTAACTTTTGGGAAATGGAGGTAATTGCTCTGGGTCCCCAGCTCAGGAGGAAAGTAAAAACCATACTGATTTAAGTTCTAGAAAATCACGAAAGAAAATTAATATCGGAATTAAAAGTATAAAAGAACATGTAAGAGGCCTTGAAATAATAATCCGAATAGTTACACTCTAAAATCAATTAAGGGGGCCGCTAGAGCAAGTATTCCCAAAATTTTCTCGCATTTTGTGGCTGAACAAACAAGCTCAAATGTTCACAATACCTGGCAATATCTGAGCATTTGATCTCGAATTTTTCAACATAACATTTGGAAAAATCCAAGCAGCGAATCAAGCATTATGTTCTGATAAGAAAGTATTTTTTCCTTATTTAAAAAAATGTAACGGCTTTAACGAGTGATGATTAGCGTTTGATTAAAAATGTTCTTAAATTTGTCTTAATTTGAAAAAAAAAAAAATTATCAGTTTTTGAATGAAAATTTGCAGAAATATGAAAAAGTGAGTAAAGTGTAAAATTAATTAAAATTCCTTTAAATTGAAAATTTAATCGGGCTTTGTTGGAAATAAAATTATTAAAACCAGGCAATCTGGAAAGCTCACTTTATAAGCATAAATATTAGAAAGAATAATGCAAAATTAATGTTAGTTTTTAGATCATTATTGAAATTTGCGTTGATGTATACACACTACACCTTTTTTTTTGAAATTTTGAAAATAAAGGTAACTAACTGTTGTTGATTGAAAAGGATCAATCGGCAAAACTGAGATCCGCCATGAAATTTTTATTGTAATTTTAATCTAAGATTGAATCTAATTGAATAATGTAATATTTTAAAAGTTTCACCACATTACATGAACACGATTTTTTTGTGTGTTTTAACCCTCATCCGCATTAGGGTGTCATTTTGACACCATTGCAAGTTTGAATGCTTGTAACTTTTTTCAGAAGCTTCAAAATACAAAAATTTCCTCGAGGACCCTAAATGAATTCAAAAGTTCTTCAATATTGCATCTTTACTTTTTTTTATGGACGAACCCTGGAAGCCTGGACAAAAAAACTCCCTTTTCCGACTTTGAGTGTCATTTTGACACCACAAAAGTAAAATCTATTTAAGTCGTTTGAATTATTATGAACTTCATATAAAACTTATATCAATAGAAACCTTGTCATGTAAGTAAAATATGTTTACAACATTATATACAGCTAAAGTTACAAGTTTTCTCGTTATTCAGCATGAAAGAAAAAAAATCCGAAAAAACATGCCTCACGAAAACTGCTGTAGTTCATATGTTACACGTCCAAAAAAATATTTACCTTATGCATATGAAAGCTGAAGTTAATTCCTACATCATGAAGGCAAGAAATATTTTTTTTAATTTTTTTTTTAATGAAATGGTCACAAAAAGTTCAAAAAAGTGGTCTTAAAAACCTACTTTTTATTCGATTGCTAGTAAATACTGTTTGAGCGATGGTAGAGTTTTAGAAAAAAATATGACAACAAACTTTATTAAAAATCTAACTAGCAATAGAATATTTACAACCAAGAAATGCACGTCACGCATCGTTATTTCGTCTGTCGGCTTCGCTCTCTGTCCAAATCACCACCCACCGAACCTACTCGGAGAGCAAACAAACACGTTTTGCTGGACGCGGTGCTTGTAGTTCTAGAAATTCAGGAATGATTTTACGTTTATAATTTTCATATTTTTGTGAAATCTCACAGCGTGATTTGTTCCAAACAAAGTGAAAGCACTGAAAATCCGGGTACAACCTGACGGTGGACCACAAAAAGAGATGAAATTTCATTTTGTAAAAAAATTACGCAAAGTAGTGAACTTTGAAAAATTCCAGTAATTTCAATTTTTGTTGCATAAAAAATTTAAAGACAGCAAAATGTTAGAATTTTAATAAAGTTTGCTGTCATATTTTTTTTCTAAAACTCTACCATTGCTCAAACAGTATTTACTAGCAATCGAATGAAAAGTAGGTTTTTTAAACTACTTTTTTGAACTTTTTGTGACCATTTCATTGAAAAAAACTTTAAAAAATATTTTTTGTATTCATGATGTAGGCATTAACTTCAGCTTTCATATGCATAAGGCAAATATTTTTTTGGACGTGTAACATATGAACTACAGCAGTTTTCGTGAGGCATGTTTTTTCGGTTTTTTTTCTTTCATGCTGAATAACGAGAAAACTTGTAACTTTAGCTGTATATAATGTTCTAAACATATTTTACTGACATTACAAGGTTTCTTTTGAAGTAAGTTTTGTTTAAATCGGTTTAACACGCCAAAAGTTATAACGATTTGAGCTTGTGGTGTCAAATTGACACTTCTAGTGCTGATTAGGGTTATGAAATATAATGCGGATGAGGGTAAAAGATATGAAATGGAGTAAACAATTGTTTTTAACTATAAATTTTGCTCTGATTACAACTTTGATTCTCGATTTTGTATTTGAATTTCATTTGTAATTTAATATTACGATTTCAATTTGAGATTTTGAATTGTGGTTCTGAATAAAACCCGATGTTAGGATTTGAATTTCAATTTAAAACTGTCTGTATCTCCATGAAGTTTGAATTCGATTTATTTTGTGGATTGTGATAGAGTTGATAAAAAATTGCGAATTTTTACAGCATTTTACAGCTCTAATAAGCATTTTCATTTTCGATTAGCTTAGCTTAGCTTAGCTGGATTGACTACTCACATCCACCTTGAACTATGGAACCCGAAATACTTTATCATAAATTTCTACCTCAATAGTAAGGTTTATTTATATATCATTTAGTGATTCCATTATTGCTTAGACATTTCATCTAAAGCATTTCGAACTCCATTGTCGCAGGCGTGGCTCAGTAGAACGAATTCCACATCGCCAATGGTTGCTACTCCGTGATTGACCGAGGCCATCAGTTTTGTCCAAAGGTCAAAAGAATGGTGCTTGGGATTAGCAGCTCATCGTCAATGCACAAAACAGATGCTCTCTCTTTGAACATCAATAACGGCGCCGGCCACGTCCTAGTAGTCAATGGATAGATTGGAAAAGGAAGAAAGGGATGAAAGATCAATTTTATGCTTTTGGACCGAGGTTACCTCTGCATCCTAGCAAAATAATTTAAGGTTGGAGGTTTGGGAGAAAAGGATATGAGCAGGATACACTTTTGACTAGTGTAATGATGTGAAAAACAAAATCCTATACACTGTGCTACGCTCCTGTTTTTTTCCTAACGACACTCGAAAGTTTGAAAATACATCATGTTCTAATACTATTAACTTCCAATATTGAAGAATCAAATTGAAAAATAATAAGCATTTTCATTTTCGATTAGTTGATTAACTCTTTCGCAATGTTTGCACGTGATAGATTAACAACTATCTATTGTTTGAAGAAATCCGACATATTGGTTATTTGAAGGCAATATTACGAACTGTTTACAGTGCCTCTCTGTGTTTAAAATATTATGTGTTCTCTGAGATGGCATAGGAAAAAAAATATTCATAGAGGTCTCCGGGCCCCACGATGGCTTAATGCGGCCCTGTACACAATGTTATGTCAAACAAATTAGCCAGAAAATAAATTAAAAGTTTTCAATTATTTTTATTAGACGTGACATTTCCTATTTTCAAAAGACGCTCTTGTGAACAGCAACATCCTCTTATTGAAGTAAGTGTTCACTGAAGGATTCATTCGCGTCATTTTTCTGATTGTAGGATCGTTCCTAGAGACAGTTGATGAACAAATTAATAGTGAGACATTAGTCTTGCTTAAACGTGTAACGAATAACCTCGCATCAGCACGAGAACGAAATTAACAGTCAATTAATCCTTTTCACATTTTCACAACGATTGAGTAATTATCGACAAACATTCAAAGAAGGTGTTAGATCCTTATGGCTGTCTGCCTAATGAGCTATCTAACACCTTTGTTAAATCCGAACATGACTGGACAGTGAAGGTTCTAAGTGATTAGGCCATTTTTCAAGCTCCATGCCAATTTCTGACTGAGACGTTTGGTCAGAGAAAGGCCGGCGGCTCACTTTTGCATCCAGGCCGTACCCCGTACACACTTTGTTGCCAATGATAGCTCGCTTATTAATTATCTCTCGAATCTACACCGCATACAAACGTCATAAATTATGGCTCAAATCCATCGTTACCGGCAAATGGCCAATATTAATTCGTTGCTCCACCTCCTGCCATATTTGCTCGAAACTGAATTTTTGGAGGTCAAAACCTTACTGAAACAATCAAGTCTAATGATAGGCGACTCCACTTCTCAGCAGAGTAGAGGCATCAGCAGAAAATGAAAGATTACCTACTCACTCGACGAAACAAAACGACGACGATGGATGGACGGCCTTTCGACATGAGTTCTGATTGAGGAAATTTCAATGGAGATTTGCAAATGGTGGTCATCTTGACGAATAAATCATTACGCGGATGATTCAAGTTGCACCGTTGTTGGAATTGCAAGATGCACTCGGTAAATTCTTATTTTGATTTGTTTTCTTTTTTGATTTAACGAAAGTGCAGACGGAATATTCTAGTCCAGTGGTTTTCAAACTTTTTTCACCTACCGCCCCCTTTTTCAACTTTTATAACCTCACTGCCCCCCTGAGGAATTTTCGGTTCAATAGAAATTTTTGGGGTTAAAACAACATATAAAGTAACATTTTATTTTACTCTTGGTACATAGATACATGTTAATGAGACGGGTGAGCTTGAACTGCACTGATCAACCTATATAGATCCGGTTTTAGTTGAGTAAGTCGTAGTCTAAGATCTCCTCTCTGTGATATTAAGAGTCTGTTCCGTTTCTTCGTGAGTAGATCAGTTACAATACTGAAACCACGCTCTACGAGGTAGGATGAAGGAAATGCAATGAAATACAACTCTACCGTTTTCCAGAGCAATGGATATTTTTCCCGAACTGATTCCTGTAGCCAAAAACTCTGATACCCTCTATCAAATTTTGGTTTCAATTCTTCATCTGCTATTAATTCGGCAATTGATTCTTGCAATGCCACTTCCATATGTCCTTCGTATTTGAACGGATCAAAAATCCAAGCAGGAATACTTAGGTTGAGTATGTCGTTGAACCGTTTTTTCAAATCTTCTTGAAGAATTCTAAGATGTTCGCAGTATAAGAAGAGTTTTTCATCCTCAACTCTCTTTGTTTGAGAAAACGATGCCAAATGATCAAACTGGGTGAATTCCCTGCGGCCCAGATTTTGTTTGTAGAGCACAAGTTTGTTCAAAAACGCCGTAACAACTGTTTTTGTTTTTATCAAATTTGTATCATCTCCTTGTAGTTTTAGGTTATTTTCGTTGAATTTCTCGTAAATATCGGTTAAGTATGCGATATCTACTTTACTTTCTTTTAAATTTTTGCTCAATAGACTGTCTTTGTTCTGCAAAAATTCCACAACTGAGTCAAAAAGTGAATAAAGACGTTTTAAAGAATTTCCTTTTGATAACCAGCGTATTTCGGTGTGCATCAATAGTCGCGTGAAATCTTCTCCGGCATCACTACAGAACTCAGCAAATAATCTGGTATTTAATGCACTACGTTTAATTTTATTGATCGCATTAATAGCCACCTGCATCGATTGATGCAATCCTTCACTTAAATTTTTTGCCACCAGATGTTGACGATGAATTACGCAGTGGATAGCTATTAAATTGGGATTCACTGTTTTGAAATGTGCAATTAATCCTTGATGACGACCGACCATTGCTGGAGCCCCGTCAGTAGCAATCGATAAGATATTTTGGAAAGGAATTTCCTTATCCTCAAAAAAATCACGAATGACTTGAAAAATCGTTTCACCCTTGGTGTCGGTATCGAGACACTTGGCAAAAAGCATCTCTTGGAGCAGCTGGTCACCTTTTGGAAAACGGACATAAGCTAAAAGTAAAGATTCATTTCCCGGCAACGTCGATTCGTCAAACTGAACGGAAAAACGTGTTTTCCGCAGAAAATCACACAACGACCTTTCCACATCGTTGGCCATATCATCGATTCGTCTTTGAACCGTGTTATCACTCAGAGGAATTTTTTTAAGAATTTCGGAAGCAGGCTGACGAAGTACTGTTTTCAAAACTTCTCCTACAGCTGGTAAGATCAGATCTTCACCAATTGTATGAGGTTTCCCTGACTGGGCAATCATAAGTGAAATATTGTATGATGCTCGAATTCCATCAGTATTCTTTTGAGAAGAAATTGAGAACATTTCTAAAAATATGTACTGCACTTAGAAACATTCTTTAAATGACAAAACTAGAAAATGTAATAACATACCTGAAAGATTTGGTTTCCTGTTGAAGTTGTCACGAAGATTGATGAAGTATTTCAAATCGTTGTTCTTTTTATCAGGATGCATTTTCGTGAAATGCTCTTCCAAACGTGATGGTTTCATTGCTTCATTTGATAATGTACGTTGACATATCAAACACATCGGCAGCTGCTGGTTTCGAGGCGATGGAATGAATCCGAATTTTAAATATTCCACATGGTATTGACGACATTTCTTTTTTGATTCTGCCATTATTTCTCTATGAAATAAAATACATTGTATTTCCAATTCGTTCAAACACCTTATATAACTCACCTGTCATAAAATATGTAATCAAACGATGCTAAGAGCCTCCACAGAGAAAATAAAGTCGTTCACTTCACTTCACGCTTTCATAAAATGGCACCTTTTATTTCAACTCAACGCAACTGAACGCATGAATATTGCATATTAGATCTGTATTTGTATGTCCTCAATGATTGACAAAAAAGTAAAACTATGCTCACTCTCTCTTCACGGAAATTGAGATGTATATTGCTTTCCCACTTCTGCAAGAAGCGAACCAGAAGCCGAAATATAGGTAAAGGAAGCTCGATGTATATCTTACTTCTTCCTTCCAACAGTCATCATTATGGAACAAAATTCATTCATCATTGCAGTGTTGCTGATTTCATTCAATGACAATACACTGAATAAAAACAAATTTGCATTTTTGATTGCAAATTCGAGTTATCTGTACAGATATATACATATGAAAAAAAAAAAGTTAAGATATCATCTCACCGCCCCCCTGAGCCTTTTCACCGCCCCCCAAAAATCAAAATCGTTCTCACCGCCCCCTTGAAGGTCTTCACCGCCCCCAAGGGGGCGGTACGGACCACTTTGAAAACCACTGTTCTAGTCTGTACAAGTAATTAAGAAATAGTATTGCTGGCCTTTCAGATAATCGATTCTAGTCGTTTCGATTTAACGACAGTTTTACAGAACAGAATACAAAATAAAGCGAAACAAAACAAACAAAACAAACAAAACAAACAAAACAAACAAAACAAACAAAACAAACAAAACAAACAAAACAAACAAAACAAACAAAACAAACAAAACAAACAAAACAAACAAAACAAACAAAACAAACAAAACAAACAAAACAAACAAAACAAACAAAACAAACAAAACAAACAAAACAAACAAAACAAACAAAACAAACAAAACAAACAAAACAAACAAAACAAACAAAACAAACAAAACAAACAAAACAAACAAAACAAACAAAACAAACAAAACAAACAAAACAAACAAAACAAACAAAACAAACAAAACAAACAAAACAAACAAAACAAACAAAACAAACAAAACAAACAAAACAAACAAAACAAACAAAACAAACAAAACAAACAAAACAAACAAAACAAACAAAACAAACAAAACAAACAAAACAAACAAAACAAACAAAACAAACAAAACAAACAAAACAAACAAAACAAACAAAACAAACAAAACAAACAAAACAAACAAAACAAACAAAACAAACAAAACAAACAAAACAAACAAAACAAACAAAACAAACAAAACAAACAAAACAAACAAAACAAACAAAACAAACAAAACAAACAAAACAAACAAAACAAACAAAACAAACAAAACAAACAAAACAAACAAAACAAACAAAACAAACAAAACAAACAAAACAAACAAAACAAACAAAACAAACAAAACAAACAAAACAAACAAAACAAACAAAACAAACAAAACAAACAAAACAAACAAAACAAACAAAACAAACAAAACAAACAAAACAAACAAAACAAACAAAACAAACAAAACAAACAAAACAAACAAAACAAACAAAACAAACAAAACAAACAAAACAAACAAAACAAACAAAACAAACAAAACAAACAAAACAAACAAAACAAACAAAACAAACAAAACAAACAAAACAAACAAAACAAACAAAACAAACAAAACAAACAAAACAAACAAAACAAACAAAACAAACAAAACAAACAAAACAAACAAAACAAACAAAACAAACAAAACAAACAAAACAAACAAAACAAACAAAACAAACAAAACAAACAAAACAAACAAAACAAACAAAACAAACAAAACAAACAAAACAAACAAAACAAACAAAACAAACAAAACAAACAAAACAAACAAAACAAACAAAACAAACAAAACAAACAAAACAAACAAAACAAACAAAACAAACAAAACAAACAAAACAAACAAAACAAACAAAACAAACAAAACAAACAAAACAAACAAAACAAACAAAACAAACAAAACAAACAAAACAAACAAAACAAACAAAACAAACAAAACAAACAAAACAAACAAAACAAACAAAACAAACAAAACAAACAAAACAAACAAAACAAACAAAACAAACAAAACAAACAAAACAAACAAAACAAACAAAACAAACAAAACAAACAAAACAAACAAAACAAACAAAACAAACAAAACAAACAAAACAAACAAAACAAACAAAACAAACAAAACAAACAAAACAAACAAAACAAACAAAACAAACAAAACAAACAAAACAAACAAAACAAACAAAACAAACAAAACAAACAAAACAAACAAAACAAACAAAACAAACAAAACAAACAAAACAAACAAAACAAACAAAACAAACAAAACAAACAAAACAAACAAAACAAACAAAACAAACAAAACAAACAAAACAAACAAAACAAACAAAACAAACAAAACAAACAAAACAAACAAAACAAACAAAACAAACAAAACAAACAAAACAAACAAAACAAACAAAACAAACAAAACAAACAAAACAAACAAAACAAACAAAACAAACAAAACAAACAAAACAAACAAAACAAACAAAACAAACAAAACAAACAAAACAAACAAAACAAACAAAACAAACAAAACAAACAAAACAAACAAAACAAACAAAACAAACAAAACAAACAAAACAAACAAAACAAACAAAACAAACAAAACAAACAAAACAAACAAAACAAACAAAACAAACAAAACAAACAAAACAAACAAAACAAACAAAACAAACAAAACAAACAAAACAAACAAAACAAACAAAACAAACAAAACAAACAAAACAAACAAAACAAACAAAACAAACAAAACAAACAAAACAAACAAAACAAACAAAACAAACAAAACAAACAAAACAAACAAAACAAACAAAACAAACAAAACAAACAAAACAAACAAAACAAACAAAACAAACAAAACAAACAAAACAAACAAAACAAACAAAACAAACAAAACAAACAAAACAAACAAAACAAACAAAACAAACAAAACAAACAAAACAAACAAAACAAACAAAACAAACAAAACAAACAAAACAAACAAAACAAACAAAACAAACAAAACAAACAAAACAAACAAAACAAACAAAACAAACAAAACAAACAAAACAAACAAAACAAACAAAACAAACAAAACAAACAAAACAAACAAAACAAACAAAACAAACAAAACAAACAAAACAAACAAAACAAACAAAACAAACAAAACAAACAAAACAAACAAAACAAACAAAACAAACAAAACAAACAAAACAAACAAAACAAACAAAACAAACAAAACAAACAAAACAAACAAAACAAACAAAACAAACAAAACAAACAAAACAAACAAAACAAACAAAACAAACAAAACAAACAAAACAAACAAAACAAACAAAACAAACAAAACAAACAAAACAAACAAAACAAACAAAACAAACAAAACAAACAAAACAAACAAAACAAACAAAACAAACAAAACAAACAAAACAAACAAAACAAACAAAACAAACAAAACAAACAAAACAAACAAAACAAACAAAACAAACAAAACAAACAAAACAAACAAAACAAACAAAACAAACAAAACAAACAAAACAAACAAAACAAACAAAACAAACAAAACAAACAAAACAAACAAAACAAACAAAACAAACAAAACAAACAAAACAAACAAAACAAACAAAACAAACAAAACAAACAAAACAAACAAAACAAACAAAACAAACAAAACAAACAAAACAAACAAAACAAACAAAACAAACAAAACAAACAAAACAAACAAAACAAACAAAACAAACAAAACAAACAAAACAAACAAAACAAACAAAACAAACAAAACAAACAAAACAAACAAAACAAACAAAACAAACAAAACAAACAAAACAAACAAAACAAACAAAACAAACAAAACAAACAAAACAAACAAAACAAACAAAACAAACAAAACAAACAAAACAAACAAAACAAACAAAACAAACAAAACAAACAAAACAAACAAAACAAACAAAACAAACAAAACAAACAAAACAAACAAAACAAACAAAACAAACAAAACAAACAAAACAAACAAAACAAACAAAACAAACAAAACAAACAAAACAAACAAAACAAACAAAACAAACAAAACAAACAAAACAAACAAAACAAACAAAACAAACAAAACAAACAAAACAAACAAAACAAACAAAACAAACAAAACAAACAAAACAAACAAAACAAACAAAACAAACAAAACAAACAAAACAAACAAAACAAACAAAACAAACAAAACAAACAAAACAAACAAAACAAACAAAACAAACAAAACAAACAAAACAAACAAAACAAACAAAACAAACAAAACAAACAAAACAAACAAAACAAACAAAACAAACAAAACAAACAAAACAAACAAAACAAACAAAACAAACAAAACAAACAAAACAAACAAAACAAACAAAACAAACAAAACAAACAAAACAAACAAAACAAACAAAACAAACAAAACAAACAAAACAAACAAAACAAACAAAACAAACAAAACAAACAAAACAAACAAAACAAACAAAACAAACAAAACAAACAAAACAAACAAAACAAACAAAACAAACAAAACAAACAAAACAAACAAAACAAACAAAACAAACAAAACAAACAAAACAAACAAAACAAACAAAACAAACAAAACAAACAAAACAAACAAAACAAACAAAACAAACAAAACAAACAAAACAAACAAAACAAACAAAACAAACAAAACAGATTAACTTTTTATAAAACTTCATCAATTCGTTTTTTGAGTATTTTTTGAAGAATTATTTCTAATGTTTTTCTTTCCACTTTAATAGGAATTTAACCCGTTAAATTAAGGTCATTCTTCCACAAAATTGTATTTTTTTTAACAAAACAACAATCATCAAACTCGCTTCCAGCACCAGCACAACGCGATCTCATGCGCTGAACCCCTTATAGATAATCCACTTCAAATCCCCCGAAACGACAAGTTTGACCTAGGTTACGTGACGTGATTCCAAAATTGGTGACAGCAGCAAACATTCGGCAGCGGTCAAGGTTCGATCATAGGCAATTTTGTCCGGCATCATCTCGATGTAGGCAGACAAACAAATGAATGAAAATTTGTGAGTGAGGTTTATAGAAAAAAAATGTTCAAAACGATCCGAAACCCATCTTTATCCGCATCATCAACATCATTTTCAGAGACAGCAGCATCGTCTTCATTGGTTGGGCCTAGCAAGCATATTTTGCCGGATTGCCATACTAAATGCGGTCAAATTTTAACGATACGACGACGCACGGCTTAAAAGCGATCGATCGATTGCCGGTTTTTCGAATCGAAGTCACTGCACAAACGAACGATATGGTGTTAATCGGCTATTTTTTGTGGGCCAACACTTTCAATTATGGCGTGTAGCATAATCGATCTTCGTTGACGGCAACGAAACATGCTGAATAAATGGAAATGAAGCTGATACGCCTGGCAGTTTTGTATTTGCATGATCGTTTGCAGCATAATATTTGATTATTGGTAGGAGTTTTTTGAGCATCAGTATACAAGGTCAAACGAATTGACGAGTGCACTCTAAGCAAAATGCTTTTAACTGGAGATGATTCTCATGGTTATGGACACATTTTCAGAAAGTTACAATGATAATAAGGGGTCAGGCACATGTAAGTGTCTATGACAACGGATTAAGTAAACACTTTTCAAGACAAGGATTTGTGTTGATTTAGACATTTTCTCTTTGTGGAATTATTCTTATTTATTTAATGAGAAATTTTATTACATTTGCATTTATATGACCTAACCAGCAAAAAATATGTTGGGTCATCAACTCATCATAACTTGCCAAAAGATATTGAAAATTTTAGTGGTCAAAAAAAGTTCTTGATTTGTAGAAAATCCCAAAAAGAGAAAAAAATATTGTTAGTGTAAATTTGAAGCAGCTGTTCAAAAGTTTTCAACAACAAATTCCAAGACAATTACATATGACAAGTTAACAACATAATTAACACTGTATTCCCATATTTTTACTCGGCAAAAGTTCGGTTTGGAATGGAATTTATTTCCGAAAAGTTCATCTTGATTTCATAAATCGAAGGGATTCATTTCTTTTGGTAAATAGTGGGGAACCTTTGATTAACATGAATTATCCATTTAAAGATTCGAATGCTGATACGGATCATGATCCAGATCCTGATCCTCATCCTGATCCAGGTTTTAATCCTTATTAAAAATCTGATTCTGATTCTGATGCTGATCTTGATTTTGATCCTGGCAGACATATCCTAATTCTATCCCAGACGAAGAAAAAAAACTTGATTCTGATTGCTATTCTGATTCTGAAGATTTAGATCTAGATCTTTATCATATCAGTTTTATCCTGAACTAGATCCTCAGATCATAATCCTTGACTTTTCTAGATTTAGATCTAAATACAGATCCAAATCCTGACCATAATACTGATTCTGAAGCTGATCTCCACCTTAATCCTGATCCACAGCTTTTAAATCATCCTTATCCTGATTCTTATTCTTATCCTGATTGTGAATCTGATATTGATTTTGATTTTTTTTTTCTGATTCTGATGCACACTCCAATCCTTATTCTTATCCTGATCATACGTGTCCAAAACCTGGTAATTGTTATTATTGTAATTCATTGGAGACCTTTTAGTCACCTGGATAATTCGGGTCTGTAAAACCTTACAATGATTCTTATTCTGATCCGAATACTGCGTTTGATTTAGATACTGAGCTTAATCCTGATACTGACCTTGATCTCAACTATGATTGCGTCGCTCATTCTACATCCGATACTGATTCTGATCCATTTCTTTGCTCTATTCTTGATCTTGATTCATGATCTTAAGACTGATTTTGACCCTTATTCAGATTCTGCTCGTTACTTTTATCTGATTTTGATTCTTCCAAAATAAAATGTAGTCAAAACAGTTGACTTTCCAATCCTACAAACTAAATGCGCCTTTGGCAAATTTAACCCTAAAAAATTATCTCCTTGTTTCTCAACCGATATTTACAAGATTCATATTTCTGGAAATCTCTTAGTGTAACTCAAATATGAGGCCCTTGGAGCCAAAGGGGTATAAGTGACAAAATGGAAAAAAATCTAGATAACCATCTAGAACGAATCCTTGACTGTCAATCATCATATGCTATTTTAATCATAATTTTATTTCACTATTTTGTTATGTTTAGATCTCGTTGAAAAAATCCTGCTGAAATTTCCTTTTTGTTTGGAGCCAAAGAAGTATAAGTGCTGCACTTATACCCCTTTACCTCCAAAGTCCATAAATCTGATGTACTTATACTAAGCTTGCCAGATTGCCCGGATATTTGATGCAAAATTTCGAGAAAGTTCGGTCCGGCCCGGTTGCCCGGATATCGTGAAAAAAGTCCAGATATTGCCCGGATTTTTTCAATCACAAAGATACAAAAAAAAATCAAAGTTTTTGAATAAGTTTCAGCAAAATTTTCAACGGTTGTTTCAAATAATTTCGCTGATTTACTTTCATAAACCTTTAAATATTTATGTGTTCCAAAAAGTTTTTGGAAGTCTGCAGTTGCATTAATAAAATATTAATTTCATTTTTTTTTTGCCTTTTTTCTTTGCTTTTATATATAAAAACACCTGAAATTGCCCGGTTTTTGCCCGGTTTTTGGATTTGAAAAACTGAAATCCATGCCCGGATTTTGAAAAAATGCCCGGAATTACTAGGCCCGGATGGGAATGGAAAAAATTCTGGCAACCTTAACTTATACGCCTTTGCCTCCAACCCTAACTTGATTTCAAGAAAGCAATGTTTTTTTCATCGGGACCAAAAATTTAAAATAAATGTAATTTACTTTTCTTTTGAATAGCTGATGATGTTTAAAAATTTACCATCCACTGTGATTCATCTGATTGCACTTAGTGATAATTCTAGTAGAAAATAAAATTAATATATTTAATTTTTTTTTCTATTTAAATAACCAATGAGCGGATCACAAATTCCTGATTTCTGGATATTTGGAGTGTGTCACGGATTAAAGGGTTATAAAGTACAAAAAATGTATTTGTACGAGATAATTGGGTTAATATTGAAGCGCCTATCGTTAATTTACTGTAAAAAACCAACTCAGAGTGACCGCAAGTCCCATTCCAATTCCCAATTGATTAGGCAAAGACGTACAAAATATGTGGTGATTGGAATTTAGTGGAAAATACCTTCACAAATTATTATAAATTAATCCTGATGAAAAAAAGTTGTTTTGAGAGATTTACTAGAAGTTGGTCGATCTTCAGCCAAGAAATCTCCTAACCTACTGTACCAGAGTATATTTCTCATCAAAACAACAAAAAATATATTTATACAAAAACTAATTGACTCTTGTAGCAATAAATATTTATGGTTTCTTACCCATATCAACAAGATAAAAAAACCTGGATGTGAAAATTTGTTGGTGGCAAAGGGGTATAAGTGAGTTTATTTGGTGGCAAAGGGGTATAATAAGTGCATGTGTTAGGAGCCAAAGGGGTGTAAGTGCCGAAATCAAAAAGTAAAGCATGGATCACCAAGAATCTGGACGCACTATTTATTTTACCATAGTGCTCCTAGTTGTCGGATCTGGAATTTTTTGGCAGCATTTTGTAGAGGAATGTTTCTTCTACCAGTGCTGAAAATCATTACGATTCGTTTTGTTTCGAAAAAGTTACACGTGATGGAAGCCGCGAGATGAAAATAAATTTTGAACAACCACGTCAAAAACCCGACGTGGTCGGGTTCAAAAATCGCGAAATCGTTAAAAATGGTCAAATCAACCGTGTGTAGCGTTCTCAAACGTTTCCGTGAGATGCGTACTATAGATCGGCAGGTTCATACCAAGCGTCATAGTGGAATTAAGGATCAGAAACTGCATTTGAAGGTGTTGAGAACGATCAAGGAAAACACAGGGTAGTCGGACTCAAGGTCATTGAATTACTAGGTTCTCTGACTTTTACAGTAAGTAGGCGTGGAGGGCGCGGTGAAGTGGAGTGATGCTCGTTATCTTTGTTAACAAATGAGCAGTGTGCTAAAAAGGGAAGGCAAGCTTAGATCTCAACTATCCTATGGATTAAAGGTAAACAAACGCAACGAAGCAATCAACATGGCTGGTTCTGAAATTTGAGAGATCGTATCACCTTCTATGTACCCCCCTTGGTCGGACTATGACATTGCCAAGAAATTCAACGCCGACCGGTGCACCGTCAGCAGAATTCGTCTACGCGAAGGAATACGATCCTATCGGACCAGTAAGCAACCAAACCGGACATTGAAGCAGAATTTAGTAGCCAAAGGACGTGCCCGCAAGTTATACAAGAAGATTCCAACGAATTTCGACGGATGCATCCTCATGGATGACGAAACGTACGTGAAGATGGATTTTGGGCAGCTTTCTAACCAAAAATTATGTAAAGCCACTGCAGTGGTGCACTGCACTGGTCGGGGTGATGTCCCCGCCAAGTTCAAATTCGTTTTTGCTGATAAGTTGGCATGAAAGTATTTGATCTGGCAAAGTATTTGCAGCTGCGGACGAAAACCCCCGGTTTTTGTGAAAAACAAGACCATGGACTCCGAAATGTATAAGGAGGAGTGCCTTAAAAAACGTTTTTTTTTTCGTACATTAGATCTCACAAAAAGCCAGTAAAGTTTTCGCCAGATTTGGCAAGCTGCCACTACCGCAAAGAGATATTATGGTGATATCGGCCCATGCATCGGGTGGATTTTGTCGAAAAGGACATCAACCCACCCAACTGCCCTCAATTCCGCTCTATCGAAAAATTTTGGGCAATTGTCAAGCAGAAGATGAAGAAGAATGGTAGGACGACTCGGAAAGCAACAGAGATGAAGAGATTGTGGAACAAAATGGCCGCTGAGGTCAGTGTATAGGGTGTTCAAACTTTGATGAGTGGTTCTAGACGAAAAGTTCAAAATTACATCAAAAAAACATCGAAATATTTTTTTTCTTATTTTTCCGTTGAAGTGCATTAAAAACCCTACATTTTGATTACAAAACATTTTTATTTCGTTTACGTAGCTCCGAGATAGGCCCGTTTTAACGCGTCCAGATTTGGAGTGATCCATGCTTTATGTGTCGCCTCAATAAACGTCAAATAATCGTTGTTTTTTGGGAAAATGTTGTAGAATGCTTTGTTTTTATTTAAGAAAGTCATTCACATGAAAAAACTTCATAAAAAATATCTTTGGATTTTACTGGAACACAACGAAGTTCAAGTGCTTTTTTCTCGAAATCAGCTTTTATGCACTTATACCCCTTTGGCTCTAAGGGCCTCATATGTTTCCCAGGCAATATTTAACTACAAAACCGATAAGTTAAGTTAAGGAAACGTCTAAGAAAAAAAAATCCTCAATATCATGCTACGGAAAAAAAACGCTATGGATCAGCTGTGAAATGCTAAAAATTGTTCACTTAGTGCTAAAAACGCCGAAGTTAGAGACTATACGTTGCTATAAGAATATATTTGTTTGAAATTTTTTAAGATCATGACCACAAAAAAAGTAAAAAAAGTGGTGCGAAAACCGCACTTTTTATCAAAAAACCCGTTAAAATTGTAAAATTCACACCAGATAAATTTTGAAAATAGGATTGGAAAGTTGACGTAGTTTGGCACGTTTTATCATCTTTAGATTGTCAAAATAAGAAACACAGAATTTTTGACGAATTTTCAAAGATAGCTGGTTTTCAAACTTTTTGACAATTTGCTATTTCTCAGATTTTCTAACATTGATTATATTAAAGCAGGGTTTTCGCAAGGCAATTTCATACCGATTCTTGTGGTGTAATTACATTAACGCTGCGATACAAAGCCAGGTTAAAGTATCACACAATGTTTTGCATAAATCATAATTAAGGACATGGCCGTAGGAACGGGAGGTGTTTTGGGAGTTTAACCCCCCCTCCCCCATGAGGGTCCAAAAATGTCAACCAAAATGTACAGCTCTAAACTCTAAAATTTTAAATTCATAATAAAATTATGATGAACGACGAAAGTTAATCAAGAGCAACAATCTTGACTCAGAACTAAGACCAAAACCCCGAAATCTTATCTCAGGTGCACAATTCTACTTCATCGCTTCCTATCAACATTGAAACGGCGCGCGGCAAAGAATCACGCAAGTAGTTCAAAAGCTGTTCACAAAACAAAAGCCCTGCTCACATTTTCACCAACTATTCAATTTCTTCTACCCAAAGCGCTCTAGCTTTGATCTTTCCACCTATAATACTACCTATAATAATATCCACCTTAAATCATTGAACCCGAAATGCTTCTCTAACATTGTTATCCTAATATTATAATTTTTTGATTATTTAAAACAAAAAACATATAGCATACATTTCGAGCTCCATGATCGCTAGCGTGGCTAAGTAGAACGAGTTCCACATCGCCAATGGTTGCTACTCCGTGATTGATCGAGGCCATCAATTTTGTGCAATGGCCAAAAGAATGCAGCTTGGGATTAGCAATTCATTCTCAATGTACAAAACTCATGCTCTCCCTTTAAAATATGATCAATAACGGCGCCGGACACGTCCTAGTAGTCAAAGAGGAATGAAATAAGGATTGTTAGTAAGATACTTTTTAGGATCAACCATAAATCTGTTTTTCCAGTTTTCTTAAAAAGCTTGTTTTGAAAAACTCTGAAACAATGATTAGTCAATATCACCAGCTATAGAAACCGTCTATACGTCTGCGAATTCATGTATCTCAGGAAGGGTTGTGTTAGTAAGGGAGAGGTTTGAATCAGGAGCCATTTTTGGAATATGGTGCGATCTCCGTTTTACCTACACCTCCTATGCTCTTAGACGTTTCCTGAGAAATTTCCTATTGATACCTACGGACTACGGTGTGTTATCAATTTGAAAATCCAAAAACAATTATGAACACTCAAATATTTAGAAAAGCAATCATCAAAATTTCTCACAAGCTAGCTATTTCCCTTATTAAAATCTCTATAAAATCATTGTTTTTAAAAACGACAACAATGTGAAAGAAATTGTAAAAAACACATTTAGTTGAATTTTACATTTATAAGATAATGAAAAAGATGTCGAACATTAAAACTAGATGCATGAAAATTAAAAGAAAAAAATGTCAAAATTATTTGATAAGAAAAAAAGATGCTGATTTTTCGATTTTAAAAACATGTTTGAAAAAATATCTGGATAAAATGCATCCTTTATATTCCGAAATAAAATTCTAAATTGCTATTTATTTAAAAGGAACATGACAGAAATAATATCCTGAAATGTAATTCTGATAGCTAAAAAGAGAAAAATTTTCATGAAGGTTCTCTGTCCTCATGAATCTTAAAGAATATTTTCACGCAAAAAAGTTACAATTCTACCTAGCTAACATCCAGTTTCTGAAATTATTTATGATTATTTGATATGCATAATCAAGCAGTTTAATGTGGGAATGCCTAAATACATAATTTAAAAATTTACAATTACACACAATTTCATCGGGAAAACATCGCTTATGAAATTTTTCGTAACTTGTTTAGAGTCATATTACTGCTAAATTTTGTTAAGAGAAATTTGTCGAAAACATGAGAAATCAAATCAAATGGGTAGAAATTATAGAAAACACTTAGCTGAAAATCCATCGGCAGTTATTTCGAAGGTCTACGTTAGTCTTGGATTGGAATTTCCAAGATAGGCTCGCAGGGCGTTGTTCCAGGTCTGGCTTCATCGAATCATCAGAATTTACTTTTGCATTTTTGCACAACTGTAGTTGAAAAGTCACACCTTAACTTGCTAATGCCACTTTAATTATATGCATTGCAATTCATTTATAATGTCTAAGTACAATTTAACGAATTTTTGGCTATTTGAAACATCATTTTGGAAAATTTTCACGGAGCACGAAAAACGCCCAACTCTCCTCCGAAAAACGCTATCAAAAGTTATTCACAAAATAAGTTGGTAAATGAATTATGGGTACAGCCCTTAGTCTCCAATATCAAAATTTTCGATAAGATAAGACTCACTAAGCTTTCCTGATTTCCCGGATTTAGCCCGAATGTTCTTACTTATTTGCAAAATCAAAGCTAAATCTAAATTGCATGATAGCAATTTTGAATATTGCGTCCAAAACAATTTTTTTAAACAAAGTTTATCCAAATATATTGGTCGATGGGTTTCGATGGAAACAAACTACTTTTTGAGTTTTTTTTCTTCCAGATTTTTATTGAGAATTCCTAAATTTGCCTGGATGTTGTCCAGATTTTGGGTTGTAAACTTTGAAATCGAATGCCCGGATTTTGCAAAGTTTTCAAATTAAATAGTCCAGATTTTCCTTGCACGGATTAGTGAGGATAAAAATCTGGTTAGATTAGGTTTGATAAATTTTCGATGTTCTGGTTCCATTTTTTTTTCTGAATCTAAATTTTTTGCCTCTGACCGGATTGTGGAATCTGTGTTCAGTTTATAATTCTTAGTTTTCAGTTTAGTTCATCATTGGGTCTAAATCCTGATCCGAATCTTCGTTTTGCTTTTAAAACTAAAATAAGATCCTTTTTATATGTTCGAAACTTATCATTCCGGAATAATAAAAAATATTTAAAATAACAAACCATTTTTTCAAATTTTTATTTGAAATTTTTACTCTTAAATCTTATTCCGAATTGAAACTTCAAAAAATTCCATAATAGTGATCCAGAAATGAAATATCAGTGTTTAATCATTCGGTTTTTTTTTAGTCTGATTTAATAGTTGAACTGCGAATAAGTAATTGAAGTAAAAATTCATATAGAAAATTAAAGATTCAAAATTCAAATATTTAAGAAATTTCTGAATAAGAATTCTGTCTGTTCTTTTCATAATTATTGGGATTTTTTAAGGACTTTATACAATTCAGAAATCTATATTATAGGATAGAAATTCAAAACTTGTATTTATGTTCAAAATGCAAAATCCAGATTCACAATTTAAATTCAAAATTGTTCAAAACAAAACGCAAAACGGGTTAAAACCACTGTTATAAAATAAGGTCTGAACTCATTTTCAAAATCGCGTACATATCTTGAAAAACCTAAGTTTATATTTTTCACAGGATTTCAAAAATGAAATAAAAAGCAAATGATAATTTATTGTTAATAAAATAACTTCATCTTCGGGTTCAGGAGATATATTTTTTTGGTTTGTTGTTTAACATTATTTATATTGGGGTCTCCAATATATTTGGAGATATTTAGAAAAAATATATACTAAAATCTGAATGTATCGAGTTTACAAGAATGAAACATAAATCTTATTTAAACCCCAAACTAGTTTTTTTTTTCAAATAAAGCTTTTAAGATCCCTCATTCATTTCTTAAGGCTTAAAAAACTGAACACTTTTTGGACTTATTTTCAAATGTAATGATTAATATAAATGAAGTTAAACCCGAATAATGAGATGCTCTTAGTATCCCTTTTTTTACTAATCTTTATCTATGCATTTTTTCAAGCAAAAATGTTCTAGGATTAATTTTGTCACCAAAACCCCCCTATGAAGCAGTTCTTTCTACGGCCCTGATTAGGGATGCCATCTATTCTCACCATTAGATTATTATATGAGTTTAAATGAAGTGTACCAATGATAAAAAGTATAAATTTTAAATGGGTTTAATATTTTTTGAACAAATGCATTCCACCTGCCAGATATGGGCACCCAGCAAACATTTTTGCAGCTATATTTTTATGCTGTTTTGATATACGTTCCATATACATTATAGAAAGATCGTATGAAAATTAAAGAAGCAGCATTTACCTACCAAATTGGAAGCAATATATGTACATTCATAAATTTCATTTTTTTAAGCGACGAAAACTACACTTATTGCGCGATATCCGACACCTTATTAGTACTTATTGGAAGAATGCAAGAGAGCGCAGGATTATGCTCTCAAAGCCTCAAATCATTGCCAGCGACAATATTTTCTAGTTCTCTCATTGGTCAACATTTCATAATTCTCATCTGATTTTTAGCCATCTAGATGCACAGCTGGTTGCAGAACATGACGATGATTTTCTCAGTTGTAGCAAGTGCGGGAGCAAAATCTTTTCAAAATTTACAAATATTGCGGACTTTCTTTCATATCTGATTTAAACTGATTTCAGACGTCATTTTATACGATTTTCCCACTACGCAGTAGGAATTGCGATTCGCAAAACGATTATAAACGACTTAAGTTATCATTTCTTATACGATTTCATGTTTGCAGGACATTCATAAACCTTCTCTTATTTCAATTTATTTTTCATTTTTACTAAAATTAATTTGCGGCTTTATCGGTGAGGGTTAAAGAGTTGAAATGAAAGACGGATAGAATATCAGAAGAAAATTCTAAGGTGATGAAAAGAGCGAAGAGCATTTGAAATAGAAGCTTGACCACATACTAAATTCTTTGTCCCCCTTTGTGGTCAAGCTTCTATTTCAAATGCTCTTCGCTCTTTTCACCACCTTAGAATTTTCTTCTGATATTCTATCCAACTTTCATTTCAACTCTTTAACCCTCACCGATAAAGCCACAAATTAAATGCATATAACAAATTCACGGTGATTTCTCTTCTTAAAAAATAAAAATATTTCATTTTTACTTTCCTCAAAGATTTAATTTATTGACTTTTAGATTTTTAACTGAATAAGAAATAAAAAACACTTGTTTAGAGAAACTGTCTTTAAAAATCAACTCACCATTACCTTTCTTTCTCCTATGACAAAGTTGAATTTCAATATTAGAATATTTCACCTTAGTGCAATTTGTTTTTTGAATTGAATATTTTGTATTTTTTTTTCTATTTTTTAAATTATAGAAAAAAACTTCTTCGATCACTTCAGCCTAAAATATTCTGGGTTTCTTAATCTGCAATTCTAGTTAGATCCTCATGAGATGTATGTGTTTCCTTATTTTTTTGTGACTAAAATAAATTGTATTTTAGAACGATTTTGAATCGACAAAAAGGCAGCTTCAATTAAGAATTTCCTCCTATTTGTAGTTAGCATGGGAGTAATGTTTCCGTTTTTATAAGCGACGAGTTTCTGTAAGCGATCCCAATCATTTTTACACTCCTGTCAATTACCTAATGGTAGAGTTCTATAAATGCCACCTCAAGATCAACTGGAACATCATCAATCTTATCCATCTTACTAGGAGAAGCATTTAGTCGTTCAATGAAACTCGTGAACATCTCCAAGGGTAACGGAAACGGATATAGAACACCTTGATCCTTGCCCGAGCTTTAATTGTCGTGACACGCTTGTCGATGACGCCCTTCATTTGAGCTTGATTGAACTGCTGTGATGAGTTGAGAAGGAGAAGGCTTCTCCGTCTCTTTCTCAAACCCTTTTCACGCTTTTTTACTCGTTTACATGCGTCGCGTTTACTAAACACATCCGCCTTGTTTATTGAAATTCATGATTCAATTTTTGCACCGTTAAATATTTCGTCAAATCTATTCCCCTTGAAGAAGGAAGCAACTGGAAATTATCTCAAACTAATAAATTTTATGTTCGACTGGTGATGCTGCAGATCAATCAAACGTTTAGCAAACAACATTTTTATCTTTAGCTTCTACAGTAAACAACAAGTCGAAGAAAAAAAAATCACACCATAAAACAATGATGATTGATCACACGTTGGCCAGCCTCTCGAGCTTAAGCCAATCAAACGTTGCCAAATTGATGACTAAATAGACTATTCGGCGGCGATGGCGTCGAGATGAATGATGTATCAGCTACATATTGTTTTAGTGAGGCGCTAAAAGCATTTGGTGAATCATGCGCGGTAAACTGCGCGTGAATATATTCTGATTCGCGTGTGTCCTCATCTCCCCACCCGGTGTGATACAATCGAATTGTTTCGCTAATTCTTCTGAATGTTTTCGTTTTTTGCGGAAATAAGTCGTTGCATGTAGAAACTCTAAAGCTTCTAAATTTTTGTTGACCTGTATAGATATCCGTTTTTGAACTCCAGAAAGAAATCTTTTCATTTGAAAATACCACCTTTATCTTCATGGAATAAACAGGAACTCATTATTTTTATTGGATGTTCATAAAATATTGGCAAACTACTATTCTTAGTAGAAATTTATAAGACACAAATAAAATAGGTCATTCCATACCAAGTGATTATTAAAATGTATCAAACTTATCCGATTTGACCCTAAATCAGTATGATGACTTTTTTTTTAATGTAAATAAAAAAAAATCCATAGATTTTTGTGAACTGGACCACCCCCCTCCGAATAAAAGCCCCCATTATTAAAAATTTTGCTTTGTCCTCCAAAAAAAGTAATTTTCATTTGTGAATATCTCAGAAAGCGTAGAAGGTGCTCTGCTAAACATTGAAAATTGGTTCGATACTTCGTTTTTGGTGGTAAAATGCCATCAACAGGAGAGTAAAATGTAGCCTTATACCAATTTCAAAAATGACAAAAATGACAAAAATGACAAAAATGACAAAAATGACAAAAATGACAAAAATGACAAAAATGACAAAAATGACAAAAATGACAAAAATGACAAAAATGACAAAAATGACAAAAATGACAAAAATGATAAAAATGATAAAAATGACAAAAATGACAAAAATGACAAAAATGACAAAAATGACAAAAATGACAAAAATGACAAAAATGACAAAAATGACAAAAATGACAAAAATGACAAAAATGACAAAAATGACAAAAATGACAAACATGACAAAAATGACAAAAATGACAAAAATGACAAAAATGACAAAAATGATAAAAATGACAAAAATGGGGGTGCTTTCCCTCTTTTCGGGAGAGCTCCAGCGAATTTTAGTTTAATGTTTGCAAAACAACTGCATCTGGTGACTCTGAATTTCATAAAACTCTAATTCATTTATGGAAATGATAAAGAATCATTTCATTTGAACATTTTAACGGTCTAATATCAATAACTTTCTTTCAACACCGATGTTATGAAATCGCTTGGTTCATCTTTGTACCTGAAAATAATCACATTTTCGTAGGTGATGGAAAGAATTAGAGAAACATGAGGTATCAAAGAATGAAAGAACATAAGCCTTAAATATCATGAAATTTTCGAAAAAGATACAACGGCTCACTGGCAGGACTTGAACCTGCAATCTCCGTTTCAGTACAACGGCGCGTTAGCCAATTTCACCACGGTGAACGCGATGAAACCGGCGAACACGAGCAATCGAGCTCTGCCGATCAACTGCTGGACCTTCTATCGAAACACTATGTATATCACGCATGCCCGCATGTGATCTTTCCCGCTATAGATCTATCTTGTTTCTCTAACCCCACCCATCGACCCACCCTCGGGTTTGCCGCAACTTACATTGAAAATCGAAAATACCCAAACTTGAGAACTGCCACTCGCCAAACCTAAGTTCAAGATAGACAACTTAAGTTTGTGAAAAAATCACAGCTTGCCAATACGCCAAACTTCTCCTTCAAGCGGAGAACTGTTTTTTTTTTGGGGTTTTTGTTGTAAGCGCATCTGATTCTGTTACCTCCATCGTGGCAGATTTATACCGTATTCGTTTTCACCACCCGAAAGTTTTGCACCATCCACGCTGAAAACGAGCATGAATCGAGTTTTGCACTCACCTTTGTAGGTGTGCGTGAAATCGGCAGTGTCAACAAAAAACATCAAGCTGTCAAAAATCCATTACAGCTGGTATTTTGTTTTCGTTTTACTTCGAAAATTGAAATGAAATTTACTTTAGTTGATAATTGTCTTTTAAACAATATGAAAATTTTAGCATGAATTTATGTATTATGTTGAATTGTTAAGATTTCAGATTTATTTTGCTTAGTAGATTCGCCTCTGGCTCTGATGAACTGCAATACCGGCTGATTCTGGGCGGTCTATGTTTGCTGCTGCTAGACTGCAGTTACCCCAGCTTGAAGGTTCCGGTATTTTGAACGTTTATTTCTCGCAAATCCTTCGTTCGAGTACCTATTTCCATTTAAGATTACAAAAAAAAAAATCTTGGAACTCGGATCGCGGAAGTCGGGGAAGAAAATTTTGCTAACAGACCGAAACTAACGAAATTTAAGCTCCCAATGCGGGTTTAGTATCGAACTACCGTTTTTGAAGGGCAACGGGTGGGAATCCGGGACTTGGCGCAACCGAGCATCGTCACCCTAAGGCACAGCTCGAAGCTGGCTGGTAGCAGAGTAGCTTCAATGCAGCTGAACGCTTCTTTCTGTGAAGACCAACTTATAGGACCCTCCCGAACAAGAATACTTTTCGGTTTGGGCGATTCCACTAGATTTTTGGGTTGGCCTTATTGCACTCTGATTTGCTGCTCTTTTTCGGCATCGCCTGGAACCGATTGCAGCAAGCCTTCTGGACACATTTCTTCTTGGGAGCGTTGTTTGCTTTGGAACGTGCCATCCAGGTGAAATTCTCCGCCTCTGTTGGAAACGACACTGGTATTGAATCCGGAACAAGTTTCCGTTCTTGGGGATGAAAAGAGAAAAAAACAGCTCGAACGCAATTTTTGCGGTATAGAAATAAACCAACCAGCTGATATTTGTTTACATCGGGAAGCACGTGTTTTCAAAATTCATGATAGTATTGGTGAGAGCGCAAGCAACACCAAATATTTTCAGAGTGTTCCACCGTCAACTTTATGGTGCACTACCAGTGCACTACTTATCGTGAAAACGAGCATGAAAACGATAAAAAGTGCACTACCGGTAGTGCACCGGTGCACCACCGCTTGAAAACGAATTCTCTATTAGGTTTAAGGGGTAAGTTCAAAGCGAAGAACTGTTTTTTTTTTTTGGATAACTTTTATTCCCGCTTCATTCGCAGAAAGTCTCGCATATACGATGATGTAGCTGTCTCTGTCAACAACTCTCCGGTGGTCGAGCGGTTAGCATCCTGAGATGGAAATCGCAGAGCCATTGCAGGTATGGGTGTGATTCCCGTACCTGCAGTATTTTTTTTATTTTGATTTCCATTTTATTGCGGTATCAGATTTTGGGGGATAAGTTCTCCTTTAAGAGCTTAACTTTGGGTTATGCCTTCAATAGCCAAACCTGTAGGGAGGGAGTTTCATTCGGGTTGGCGGGAAAAGTTCTCAAGTTTGGGTATTTTCGAGATTCAGTGTACGGTCAGACTGCTTCTTCATCTGACCGTAAGTTGCTGCAAACCCGAAGCAATCGACCATGTGCTCGCTCGGCTAAAATCCCGAGTCGATGAGTGGGGTTAGAGAAACAAGAGAGATCAATAGTGGGAAAGTTCAAGGTCTTTTGATACACTAGGTTCTCCGACTTTCACAGTAAGTAGGCGAGGAGTGAGCGGGGCTCTCAATGAGTTTGTTTATTTTTTGCTCAGCTTTTCGGTGGTTTGTTGGTCAATAAACTTCATGAGTTCCGCATACTTGCATTGCCTACATAGTCAAAATGGCTGAATCGGGAATTCGAAATTCGGTAACACCTCCTGAATATATACACACCCTAGGAAAGATCACATGCGGGCAGGGTTGCCAACATTTTTTTTTAAATCAGGGAACTGGCGAAATGAAAATCAGGCAAAATCAGGCTACGTTGAAGTAACGGAAACTTCGCTCAAAGTGATGACCTTTTTTGGTCATCGCACCACAGTTTCACTCTAATATGTGTTGTGAGCCTACTTGGTTGAATAATTCTATTGCATCAAGCAATCGAAACATTCCATTTAAATCTCTTTTAAATAAAAATTAACGGGAATGTTTCGATTGCTTTGATTCAGCCTCATTTTCACTTTTTCACTTCAGCTATGGTACCTAGCTACTCCAATTCTTCACTACTCATTTTTCATGACATTCACAAAAATCAGGCATATTTTCAAAAATCAGGGAAATTCAATGGCTTATCAGGTTGTCAGGCAGAGCCTCGAAAAATCAGGCAATGCCTGAAAATTTAGGCAATGTCTGAAAAATCAGGCACAATGGCATCTCTGCATACGAGATATACTGAAGCGGAGATTGCAGGTTTATGTCCTGCCGGTGCACACAGGGGTAAATGCACCTAATATAAGCGATCAAAATTATTTGCGGACAAACGGTAAACGGTAGACATTTGATGTCTTCGCAACATTTTCATATTTTTTGATGATCTATCAAATTCTTGAAAGAAAAAAGTGATTTTTCCACCTGGAAGGGAGATAAAAAAATTATTTCTTGAAAAAATTAGTTTAGAGACTTGATGTCTTGACAAAAGTTATAGATCTTATTATTTTAAGCAACTTTGTTGAAGACACCATCAAGATCGCATGAAAATCATAAAAGTTACGAGCATTTTAAAAAAACGACCATTTTAACAAGTAATTTTGAGTTTTTAATTAATATCTCTTTAAGCATACGATTTACAAACTTGGTATATATAAGAAAATTGTTTAAATTGTTGAAACACACAATTTTGTGGAACACTACATACATACATATTTCAACTAAGAAAGGAGATATACTACAAAATATCCAAAATAATGCCTTTTTTCAGTAAGTTATAACCTTAAGAGTTCGGACGAGTTCGGATAATTTTTTGAGTGGATTTTGTTGTTCAAGTTATTGGCTTTATATTGATATATAAATTTAACATTAGTTTTAGATAGATTTTTCACAAACAAGCATTCAAAAATGCAGTGTTCGGCACAAAAACGCTAATTCGCTAATCGCTAGTTAGTCCGATAACTTTATGTTAGCGGTTTAATTTTGCCGCTAAATTTTGATTGAGCTAGCGAATTAAAAAGTTCCGCTATTTTTGGTTCCGCTAAATGAAGAACGCTAACTTCCATTTACTTGTTTCAAATTCACAAATTATTACTGATAGAAGTAGACTTTTTGTTATTTGACAAGTAAAGGAGACATCGGGCATCATTCTTACACCAAAATGCGCTCCAAGTGAAAACGGTCACTTCGAATGGTCTCTGGGCAGAAGTGCCTCATACAGATTAGCTTTTTTTCTCTTTAAGTACTTCTTTTCTCAACATTCTCAGACAAACAATTCAATAAATATTGTTAAACAGTATTAAACTATTTTAAACATCATTTATATAATTCAAAGCTAGAAAGTCAATTTTTAGATACTGTTTTTTGCTTTCAAAAGTACAGTAATCGGCCTACTTGATCAATATTTTACATGACTTTAGCATGGTCGTCCACATGCGGTGATTTGTTGAAATGTGCTTTTTAGGTTAATCGATGGATTTTCAAAAGCTTTTCCAAAGTTCTAAGTTTTTTTAGATCTCAGATTACTATCTCTCACTTCAAGTCTCGAATAATAAATGCTGGGAAAATCCGCTTTTTACAACTTTTTTTAAGTGGATGAGATATTTACATTTCACAAAGCAGTATTTTTACAAGTATTTCAAATCTGGTAAAATAAAAATAAGATAGTATCACCATAGAATGAATTTGCATATTTATTTCATTTAGTTTTTTAGATACACGTTTGGCAATGCTCCTATCATGAGAATTTGGCATTACTATTTTGAAAGTTTGAAAAAAAAGTGAAACCTGGTTTAAGATTTTTCAACAGACTGGGCACAAAAAACAATCTGCACTATGTTTGTAAAGTATTTGAGCAAACGAATTGAGATGCAACCATAATCCATGCTATTGCCATCCTGTTTACGTTATTGTTTATCAACAGTTAGCGATTAGCGCTTTAAGCTTGAAGCGATACATTTTTCCGCTCATTTAGCGGTTTTAATTAGCGATCGCTAAATTTGAATGAGTTAGCGATTTAATTAGCGCCGCTAATTTTTCAATTAGCGATGCCGAACACTGCAAAAATGAGCTTTTACCTCTAAAATCAGGAAAAATTAAGGGTTTTTTTTTCACGAATTTTAAGTGTTATGTTCTTTCGTTTTTTGATACCTCATGTTTCTCTAACTCTTTCCATCACCTACGAAAATAACTTTCTTTATAAAACAATACTTTTGAATATTGGACGGGATCTCTGTCAGACTTGCTAGTATCTTTTCATGAAAAAAAGAATGCTATGTTTGTGGCGTTATAACTATATTCTCGTTACTCCTATTTAGGTTGCCAGAATACTTCCAGTACGTATCCGGGTTGAGCAAATCCGACAAATTTCATCTCAAAACCTGGCAAAATCCGGACTTCCAAAAAAAAAAAACAAATGCATCGTTTTACTATCCGTAGAAGTCTGATCACGAATCTCTTTAAGTGCAAAGTACACCGAAATCTGGTTCTGGTTGCCCTGAAGAACATTTTTTTTTTAATTTTATTAGAGGCTTTTTAAACCCTAAGTGTTCATAAGGGTCTTTTCTTAAAACTGAATAATATTCTTACAACTAAAATATTACATTCTACTACTATTGATATTAATAAATTCACCATTTTATAGTTTATTTTATCAGACCACTTGTTTTTAATAAAATCTATAAGTTTGGCTTCTGCATCTTCATTGTATGCTAAAGCATAGATCATCCAAAATCTGGACGCCCTGTTTATTATACCATAGCGTTCCTAGTTGTCGGATCTGGAATGTTTTGACAGTACTTTGATCGGAAATGTTTCCTCTATCAGTGCTCAAAATTTCATTACGATTCGTTTTGTTTCAAAAAAGTTACAGGTGATAGGAGCCGCGAGGCGAAAATTAATTTTGAACACCCGCGTCAAAAACCCGATGTGGTCTGGTTCAAAAATCGCGAAATCTGATTTTGGGAGGCTTCCTGACCAAAAATTTTACGAAGCCACTGGTCGGGGTGATGTGCCCATCAAGTTCAAATTCGTTTCGCTGAAAAGTGTCTGTACCAATGATGATATGATTGAAAAAGCATTGACCGCCGGACGTGGCCTAGAGGATAGCGTTCCTGTCTTCTAAGCCAGAGTCCATGAGATCGAATCCCGATCACGGCACACATAGTACCCTTTCTGTGGTCTGGTGGTTTTAGCATTAGTAAGATGTTAGCCATAATATCCTTGAAAGATGTACGCCTTAGAGTTAAGTAAATTAGATCTCTTCAAAGAAACATGAAGTTTCACTGAGATCCTATATGTGTGTGTTCGTTTAAAAAAAGCACTACTGGCAACTCTCTTTGTTCCGGAACAATTACCGAAAGACTGTGGAGGAACGTAATAATGGAATGTCCTTCGTTGTCAGCGTAAAATTGTGTCCGTCATTGTCATCATATGGTGAGCGGCTTGGATTGACCGGATGTTATTAACTTCCCGTGGAAAGTAACATCCAGAAGTTCCCTTTCTAGTTTTGACCGGGAGTTTCAAAACTTTCCACCGCTCTGTAATTGCGATGCCATGTACCGGAACAGCAACATCCGATTACAAAAAAAAAATCTTCCTTTTATTTGGCCCTCGGAATGGAGTTTCGAGTATGCGTATTTATCAGAACTGAGTTTTGAGATTGCCTGTCCAGCCGAACTCAAAGTTGAGGGCTGCCACTAAAGTGCTGTTTTGAACCAAAACAACTTAATTATGAGTTTGAAATAAGGAGCGTTTACATTCAAGCTAAACAAGAAACACATTTTATGAGATTTTCATCCTATTTGACAATTTACCCCACAATAGAAAAATAAAGTGAGAATCGAACCCAACGCAACATTCTTATTTTGACTTCCCAGTCCGATAACTTAACCAGTGTACCAACTGAGTCTGTTAAAACACGAAGGTTCATAGTCATAGTTCTACTGCCACGCCCGACCACCCGATTCATCCTTCTTTGTCTTTGATGGGAATGTGATGGAAATGGGAAACAAGAAACTGCAGGTAGTTGTTTACCGTAACTTCTATCGGTTGCGCTCGGCACATCTTTCGACGATATCCTTGTTGGCTGATTGATTCCATCTTGCTTTTTCTTGTAATGGGATATGGAATATGTTTTGTTTGGGTTCTTTCATACATATGCAATGCGATAGCGCTGGGAGGACAATGCCAGCGACGGGAAAGCTTTTTAGTGCCAGCCCTACATAGAATCTTATGCCGATGTCTTATGCCTCCACCTCCATGGAAGATCTTTATAGGAGTACAGTTTGATTTGTGGGTGTATACTTTAGATTGAGATGGAAATTTGCACCCGTCAGTTCTCACATACGGGTAATCGATTTCAGGTATCAAATTTTATTTGAGAGGGGTTTTCAGATTTTGTGTAAGGTTCCGGTAAAAAGGGTTCGTGTAAACTACACAAATACTGTTTTTTTATGTTGACTTGATTATACATTGGATTGAGATTAAAATTGGCCCACGGAAGTTTTAATGGACGAGTAATCGATTTCAGATTTCAAGTTTTGTGTAAAGGGCCTGCAAACAAGGTTGCCGAGATCACAGAAAAATCTGTATTATCACAGAATTTTGAGCAAAATTCCGTCACAGAATGTGTGTCACAGATCACAGAATTTTAAAATTTTCACAGAATTCACAGATTTTCTTAATTTGGTAAAGATTTTCAAAATTGTAAAGTTTCATCAAACTTTCGACTTTTTATTTTTCACTCTAATTCATGAAAATTTGGAAAGAAGGTGATTTATTTCTATTAAAAAAGTAAGTACTTTCTAATATATTGATGTTTCACATAATTTCCTAATGAACTTAAAAGAAATAGCGTCACAGAAAACCGTCACAGAATTTAGGTTCAAATCACAGAATTCGAGATTTTTTTTTGTAAAAAACACAGAATTTATTTCGGCAACCTTGCCTGCAAATGGGGTCGTTCATATATTAACTTTTTTGAGAAATAGATGTGAAAATATATCGGATTGGGATTAAAACAAAGGCACTTCTTTGACATCTATCCAGTTTACCAGATTTTCAAATTTCAACACTTTATAACGAATAAGTAATTAGTCTCTGACTGTTCAAATCCTTGAAACAAGATTAAAAAATCTTGTGTGTGTAATTATATTTTAAGTGAAACTAATTAAGTTTAACCGGTTTGTTGATCTAAACTAAAAAGTGGGGTAAAAAAAGTATTTCTATATTTTGGGCAATTACATAACTCGTTATTGCTTTGCATTGATACAACTATTTCAAAAATTAAAAACATTCCGTGAAGAACTTTCTTGACTGCATAAATGTTCCTCAATATTAGACTCTTCGGCACCAGAACAACTAACTTGTTATCCCAACACCAGTCTGAGTGACTCCGTTCCCAGTTTATTGCTTTATTGACACATTGACAAACGATTCATTCATCTTTTCGTTTGTTGGATCGTAAAATTCATTTGCGCATCGCGTCGATTACGCTCGCTCGGTAAAGCAGGAAGGTGGCACAAACATTACATCAACCCAAATTGTTTTCATCTCCCGGGGGATGTCGTAATCTTTTGGATAAGATTTGGTGGTTTCTTTCAGGTTATTGGAAACTGGTGCATGAAAACAATTCTCGGTAGATTGAGGTTGGCATTGTGATCAGATTTCTTATTAATTGTTTATTTACTCTGGGAATTGACGTCAATGCGATACTGGGATAACCTTTATGGACATTCTTGTGCAAAACACTCTTAAGGGATGGCGAATTGAACTTTCTTATTCCAGACTTCTTTATTCCGCATGAAAATGTGATAAACATTCTGAGAATCGTATCTCAGCTCATGTGTTAGTTGAGATGATGATGCTAGTGAATTAAGGTATTTTTTTTTGTTCGGTTTTAGTCGTTTTACCATCTTTATGGCATGGCATTCATAACAACGTTGCAATTATTGAAAAACTTATCCGGTACAACTTTGTTCAATGTTTACTCTTGGGCTCAAACTTACGGACATCGGCTCAGGAAGCAATTGCATGCCAACTGAGCTATATCACAAGCCCTGAAGTAATAAATGATAAACGCTCTTCAAAGAATTGTTTAAATTCAGGAAATGCAACCCCAAAGTGTCAACAGCAAAAACGATAAAAGGTCACAGGAAAAAGTTTTACCTGTCATGATCTCACGCCTTTTTCCTGTATCATCTTGATCGGTGAAATAAATCATATTGCTTTAATGGCCGCAATGATTTGTTCCGAAGATCACCATCATCGGCTGACCGGAGATAATTTCGCATCAATTGAAAACCTCTCACCAAGATCGTCTTCTGCTTCAAGCTTCGAGCAAATTGATAGACTTGCTAGACGGATGGGCTTTGTTTTAATTTCCAGTGCAATCAATATGCAAATCGACGCTGCTGGCGGCTGCAATCGACAAAACCCGATCGGTGCAATACGTTCCCTCTGATCGCCAGAAAAAGGAGGAGCAGGAGGAAGAAAATTTCAAGTTCAAAAATAATGCCTCCCCGCACCGATCAATGCAATGGATGCAATTCAATGGGGTGACGATCGATAATACCGGGTGGCTTGACTTTGATTGATAGCGTTTGACCTTTAGTGGCTCCGGGGTTCGAAGGATATCGTTCCATTCGTTTGTCCGGTGATGATTATTGCTCTCGGAGGATGATCATTCATTCGCTGAATTTACACCCCCCTCGGGGATGTTAAGCCATGGAGATGTCACTGGCGAGAAGCACGCAATCGATGGGTTGGCTTTCGTTTGACACGTGCTTGGGCTTTGTTCCAAGATAAATGTGAGTGCTTTGCGTGTTCTTCAGTGTTAGAAACAACTTGAAGAATCTTAGGTATATTGAACAAAGAAATCTCGGGAATTCCTTGCGATACTTTCCATTCGTAGAATAAGTAACAGAAGCTTTCCTAGTTACCAAAAATCAAATTATGCCTTAAACAGAAGCATTTTAAGTCCACGTTCGATTCAGTATTTCAACTTTATAAAAGAACTTACCCTTTACACGTTATCTTGTTAGGAACGACTTTAAGAGAAAAATACAGCATCTCTGAAAACTTCCAGTCATAGAGGAGACTCTCCCCTATCCACCGCACTCTTAACGAAAAAAATCTATCGGGATGTGTAGATCATCTTTTTTTTTTAAAGACTTGCGAACAAAATACACGAGCGAGTTTTTATTCTTAATTTGCACGAACAACTATTCCTCAATCTTCAAATTTTTCCTTTTAAAGCTTCAATGTATTCACCACAAATGACAAACAAAAATTTAAATGATTTTTTACTTGAAAACTTGTCAAAAATGAAATTTGGAAAAAAGTCAAAAAAATTATCAAAAGTTAGCTTGAATAAGCTGGAAATATAACTAGAAACACTGTGGTTTATTTACAAAAGCATTATTATAAATATGAATTCTATATAATTATTTTAAATGAAAATTGAATGCAGTTTTGAGTTGATTGAAGAAAGTTACAATTTAATCATGGTTTCTCTTTAAAAAATCATTTGTACAAAAGATTTTTTTTTGTATTGTTGAGTTAAAAAATATGAATACCAACTGTTTTGATAAATATTGAATGTATGCAGCATTAAATGTAAAACATCAAGTTTCCAGGTTCCAGAATGCTTAATACATTGAGTCGATTTTGGGTTATTTCAGAATTTCTCAAGCCCTGGAGTCTTAAAACCTTTGTTTTGATTCAAAACTCATTCATGATTTTTTGCAGAATTTTTAAGTAACGTTTACATGAGTAAATTTGAACTTTTGGTATGTATGGAAAAATTCTATATTTTGTACTGAAAAATCAACATCATTTGTGTTTCTTCTGTGGAACCGAGCCTGCTAATGGTTTTTTGTGCCAATTTATGAATTTATTGAAGGAAATTTTTCGTTGAACAACTTTGTCGAAAATCGTAATTCCGTATCTTCGTATCAATATCCGTATCGTAGATAAAAAAATAGGTGTTGAATGGGGGCATGTCTTTTGGCATTGAAAAACTATAAATTTAATTGACATCACTGCTGGGTACCCATCGAAGTATTGCATGACTTCTTTTCATGGTGTCAATTGAATTTATTGTTTTTCAATGCGAAAAGACATAATCGGATCAAACATATAATAAATTTTTGGTAAAATAAGATACGAAGGTACGGTCTAAGACAAAGTTGTTCAGTGGAAAATTTCCTTCAGAAACTATTAAATTGGTACAAAAACCTTTAATAGGTCTGATTGCACAGAAGAATCAAAAATGATGTTGATTTTTCAGTACAAAATATTCAACTTTCCCATACAAACCGAAAAGTATAAATTTACTCATGTAAACGTAGATTAAAAATTCTGCAAAAAATCATGGATGAGTTTTGAACTAAATCAAAGCTTTTTAGACTCAGGGTTTTAGAAACTAAAAAATGACCCCAAATCGGCTCAGTGTAATACTTTCATTAAATTTATATTTATTCAGATCGTCGTAGCTTGTCGTTCCTTTATATTTTTAATTAAATATGATTTTCTTTAATAAAATTTACTTTTTCTTTTCAGGACCCGAACTATTTCCTGGGAATGTGACAATATGCTTACTTCAGACAGGAAAAGAAGGAAGTAAGAGCAACCAAACACGCAGTATTGTTTATTTTAATCTGAAAAAAAATAATTTACTATCCCTTCGAGCCTCGTCAAATCTCCGGAACCAATAAAAATCGAGTCAGAAAATCAATCCTCTCTTGAGTGTCAATATGATACTATTGGAAGTTTGCCGGCTTGTAACTTTATTCGTGCGCATCCAAATAAAAAAAATTCTTTGCGAACCCTCAATGTATTCTATGAGTCTTTAATTTTGCATCATCACTTTTTTATGGAAGCACCCTGAAAGCCCACGAAACAAACTTCCTAATCAGACCTTGAGTGTCAATTTGACACTCCTCGCTTAAAACCGCTATATTAGGGTTACCATATTACGCAACGCCATAAAGAGTACAACAGTTTTTCGATTTTATCACTGTTTTAGAAATCATTCAGAAACCATTTCCAGGACCTTAATTTTTTTTTCAATAGCGTAGAGCGTCTTTGTTCATGATATTTTTCATAGTTTATGTTAAATTAGGAGAAACTGGAGAAAGTGGGAATTTTAAGCCATTACAACATTGCCAATTAGTTACAAGTTATCTGATCCATATGACAATCAAATTTCTTTCATGGAAAAAACTTTTATGCTTTTGCTGTTGGGTTATTCGAAGGTATAGAACCCAAGCAACCGAAAGGCCCATAAAACAGGTACCGTAAAACGGGGTAAGATTGATCACTTTTTTCAATATTTCTCAATTCTTTTTTTCTGTTAAGGGGTATGTGGCATGTTTCATATTTTTAAAACCAGTACTGGACTTCGTCTTTGTTTAGATTTTGATGCTTTGGGGTAATATTGATCAGTCTCTATTTGGACGGTTTTTTACGAGTTTTCTTGATCATAAAGGATACAAAACTCCTTCATAATATTTACAAATGCTGGTAATTGATAATCCTAGGCAGTTCGGAACAAACTCAAATGATATAAAAATAATCATAAAACTCTACAAAATTGAACACAACACTTTCGGTGGCTAAAAGATACTAAATTTTTAACTTTTAGTTCAGTGAATTCTGAGATATACAAAGCTGAATTTCGGTGTTTCTTGATTTGGATTTCTTCGTGGTCCATCAATTAAAATCAAAAGGTGGACAATGATACTGCATAAATTAAGGGGCAAAGCTTTTAACAATATTTATAAAATTTTAACTACATAAACAAATGAAATTTTACCTTCATTCAGTTCTCTAGGCCCTCACATAATTCCCTATATATATTTACTTCAAACTTTACCATTTGATGAGGTTTCAAGCCTTTGGTCCTAGACTGGCTTACTCTTGGAAAACGTCTCGATTTTCGAAATTGTGTAGGGCCGATCTGTTAGCCACACGCACACTGCCTTGACCATTGTTGAGAGTGTCGCCTTTGTCGGAGTTCAACTCGATTCTCCCTCTCTGCTGCACGTACACGAAAGCCGAGCATTCGCGATTTCGAAGCTAATTTTTGACAGCTCGTGTGTGTGCAAGAAAATGTAAACAAACGGGTGGAAATACTAGCTTCTAATATTGTGTCGCCAGTCCAGCGCTGTAAAATCAGTTGAGCGACAATGGATTTTTCTCAGAGTAGGTAAGTTAAACCTAACGTCGGAAGTAGTGCGCTGCAATCGTACGGTGACCCGCCATCCAGCGCACTACTTCCGACGTTAGGTTTAACTTACCTACTCCGAGAAAAATCCATTGTCGCTCAACTGATTTTACAGTTTTTCCCTGTAACGACAATAAATCATTATTTTCTTTGATTTGGTTAGGATTTTCAGAAAATGACGGATACAGATTTAGAGTAGAAGGTTCAGAGATTATTGTGAGCTATAGGAGAAAATGTGTATGTACCGTGAAGCATCGCAAATCGACATAAAAAAAAGGTCAATTTTTTACTACTCCAAAAACTATTCTGAGTATTTTACATATTTTTGAATGAAAACTCGAGCCAAATGCACATTTTCAATTGCAATTTGTTAAAAGAGTAGTCAATTAACGTTCCTTTAAAATTTGGGAAAGACCCAACAATTGGTAAGGTAGAATTTTTCATTCGAGAAAACATAAATTTTTGCTATTTTCTATTAGGTTTCCTTCTGCAGCTGCATACAATCAGGCGTAATAATTTTAAAGCTGGAAAGCGGATTTTTATATTTGATGGTGGTTGACATGAAAAAAAAAATCATATCCTTGGATTACTACACAATTCAAGTTTACTTAAATGCTTTTCAATTTCCATCGTTCAAGGGTTATAAAATGTTTTGTATTTTTATCGGACCTCATGATCTCATTTTTTTTTGGAAAATTTTATTGAAAATTATATTTATACAACCACTAGCCGTAGAAAATTTTAAATTAAAACTTAACATTTTATACTGTCTTAGGCTGAAACTATTTAAATTTTTATATAACGTATTTATTAAATGAAACAACTAAACCAAATCCAATAGTTATAGTTTAAAGTAACAACGAGAAAATCGTTCTTTTATATAGACCAACGAGAATCGCATAAAGTTTAATATGAAGATATGATAAAAAATATTGATTATTGGCAAAAATTAAAAGTTAAGAAAATGGACGAAAAGGTTGATTCACATAGGGGCCGTTCAGATACCACATGGACAGAAAAATGAGATTTTTGACCCCCTCCTCCCCCTCCGTGGGCATTTGGCAAACCCCTGCCTCCCTCCCCGTATGTCCACGTGGACAGATTTGATTTTTTTTTAATCTAATTTGTAATAATTATAATTATTATTAATTTCAAAATTATCATATTTATAGCTTGCTTTCAAGTGGCTACTAGTTGCTTAAACTTAAACTGGAAAGCTTTGCAATTTTAAGATTTTGATTAAAACATCTTAATATTTATTCACCTTTAGAAAATGTTTTGAAAGTAAGTATGTCCACGTGGACACTACCCAAACCCCTACCTCCCTCTCCGTGGACATTTTCATACCCCCTCCTCCCCCCTTAGTTGTCCAGGTGGTATCTGAACGGCCCCATGTTAGTTTTCTCTGACCGACTGACTTTTTTAAAATGGAATTATCAGATAGAATTGACTCTCCTACCAGGCTAATTTATTTAAATTTACTTTAAAACAGTCTCCAATTTTTCAAAGGAGTGTTTTTTTTTCAAAATCATTTGGATTTATGAAAACTTAACTCGAAGCAATGTAAAGTTGTCTATAATTTATCGTTCACCCAGAATGTTGCTCACTCTACATCGTACTACCCCAGATGGCAGCAGCGCAGCTTCGAAAGAGCGGATTGAGTAATGATGCAATGACACCTCATTCGTGGGTCAGCTTTTGGCCAAGTAATTCGCGTGTGTTCTACGCTCGCGTGTGGGGTGATTCCTTCACTATAAAGCGGATGTTGCACAGAAATATCAAAAATTTACCTCAAAATACAACAGAAACTACACCAAAACTACAAATTTACCAAGGAAAAAAAATGAACTGTGACATAATTAACCTGCTGCTTCAAAACGCTTTGATTTCATCAGGAAGGGTGAATGTTTGCAAGCCTTAACAAAAAAATTCTAAATTTTGAAATAACACTTTTACATACATTTGAAATTTTCAAAAACAATCCAAGTTTTTCCCAAATTGAAACTCAACATGTAGGTTTTCAAACGTAGAAAAATGTTTTGGGATATCTTAACTTGAGATTCAGTTATTGATGAATAATGATTATGTGGAAAAATTTCAAGTTGTTCAAAGCTACCCCGATGATCAATACTACCCCGTTTTACGGTACAAAAAAGCTTACTCAGCCGCATCATTGATATGAAACACGTTCTATGCAGCTGAAAATATAAGTTCTTATTGATATTTTCAAGTTCCAAAACATGTGTTATTGATCTTCTATTCAGCTTCCAGCGGCCTTTTAAATCAGCTTCCAAAAAATCGTAAAATGAACAAAAAATTCTTTAACTATCTCAATTGCACACTTGGTATCGGTTCATTTATCACCTTCTCATGATTATTTACTATGTTCAGAACATGATTCCACCATGATGCCACGCGCCGGATTCCAAACTCGAAAAATAGCTAAATTGCTTCTTTCCTACATTTTCTACATAAAGCATGGATCACGACAAATCGGGACGCATTAAAACGGGTCTATCTCGGAGCTATGTAAACGAAATAAAAATGTTTTGTACTTGAAATGTAGGGTTTTTATTGTAAAAATAATAAAAAAAATATTCGGATGTTGTTTTGATGAATTTTTGAACTTTTCATAGAGTGCCTCTCTTTATAGTTTGGACACCCTATTGGCTGACCTCACCGGTCATTTTGTTCCACAATCTCTTGATCTCTGTTGTATACCGAGTCGTCCTACCATTCTTCTTCATCTTCTGCTTAATGTGCTTAACAATTTCCCAAAATTTTTCGATAGGGCGGAATTGAGGCCTTGCCAAATCTGGCGAAAACTTTACTGGTCCTTTGTGAGATCTAATGTACGAAAAAATAACGTTTTTAGGCACTCCTCCTTGTACATTTCGGAGTCCATGGTCTTGTTTTAGCTTAGCTTAGCTTAGCTTGATTGACTACTCACATCCACCTTTAATCATTGAACCTGAAATGCAACATGAAAAATATTCTAAATCAATAGTTGTTGATAAAAAAACAAACGCATTTCAAATTCAATGATCGCAAGCGTGGTTCAGTAGAACGAATTCCACATCGCCAATGGTTGCTACTCCGTGATTGACCGAGGCCATCAATTTTGTCCAGAGGTCAAATGAATGGTATCTGAGATTGACAGAACATCCACAATGAACAAAACTTATGCTCTCTCTTTGAATATCAATGACGGCTCCGGCCAGTAGTCAATGGATAGAAGTAAAATAGAGAAAAAGAATTGAAGATTGAAAGAATAATAATTCACGCTTTAGGACCGAGGCCACCTCTGCATCCTAGAAAAACATTTTTTTTGTGTGGATTGGGTAAAAGGATATGATCAGGAAACACTTTTGACTAGTGTTATGCAATTTGGGTTAAAATCCTATTCTCCTAAGCTCCTGTAATTTCGTATTGAAACTCTTCAATTCAGATAATTTTTTAATAACTACCTAAATAACATTTAATAAGATATCATAAGAGTTCCCATCACAAGTTTTCGCATAATTAACTCCCTGCCTAAAATTCACCTAAATTTACCAAAACTCAAAACAATTTTTGATAAATTTAAGTGGATCATCAAATTGCAGATGATTTGAGTATCGAAATTATAATGGTTTGATCTTATTCTTTACGAATTTCGGAGTCCATGTTCTTGTTTTTCACAAAATCCGAGTTTTTTCGTCCGCAGCTGTAAATACCTTGCCAGATCAAACACTTTTTTTGCAAACTTAACAGCAAAAACGAATTCGAACTTGCCGGGGACATCACCCCGACCAGTGGTTTGTGAAATTTTTGGCCAGGAAGCCGTTTAAAATCCATCTTCACGAACGTTTCTGTATCCATGAGTATGCATCCGTCGTACTTCGTTAGAACCTTGTTGTATAACTTCCGGGCCCGTTCTTTGGCTTCTACATTCTTCTTTAATATCCAGTTTGGTTGCTTACTGGCCCGATAAGATCGTATTCATTTGCGTAGACGAATCCTTCTGACGGTGCACCGTTTGGCATTGAATTCCTTGAAGATGTTACAGCCTTGATCGTTCTCAACACCTCCAAATGCAGTTTCCGAACCTTAGTTCCACTATGACGCTTGGTAATCGATTTGGCCATTTTTAACGATTTCGCGATTTTTGAACATAACCCCCTCAGGTTTTTGACGTGGGTGTCCAAAATTAATTTTCGTCTCGCAGCTTCCATCATGTGCAACTTTTTTGAAACAAAACGAATCATAATAAAATTATCAGCACTGATAGAGGAAATATTTCCGAACAAAGCAATGTCAAAACATTCCAGATCCGACAACTAGGAGCGCTAGGTATAATAAACAGTGCTTCCAGATTTTGGGTGATCCATGCTTTAGTAATATGCAGTTTCCACAGATCATTAGCCTCCTCAAGTACTAGGCATTACATTTTTCAAATTTTTTCTCCCTATTTATCTTCGGGAAATAAAGACAAGACGTGTCAACGAAAATTTTCTGTTTGGAAACCTGCCAGATGACCGCTAAAGTGTTTGTTTGGCTGTACGTTACAATTTTTTTTTTCAAAATATCTTCCCACAAGCAGTCTAAATATTATGTGCAAGATTTGACCACCGTATTTTGTTTATTTTACCAGCAAACAGCTTTTCAACCTTGTAGAAATGAAGTCAGGCTTGTTTATAAGTCAGTTAGACAAACCAGACAGAAAAATTTTACCTTTTTTTTCATCACTTCTTCTATTCATATTTTTGAATTGAGCTTGAAAAAGGCACACCTCTCGTATTCCTCTCACTCCATGGAATCAATAATCTTCAATTTAATTCAAATTGAGGCTTACTATTGGGTCCTCTAGGACTTTTTAAACGATTGACCATGTGAATTTTGGTCGAATAGTTGTTTATATATCTCCCACTGAGACTTTTCTTGATTTGTCCATGAACTTAAGTATCTCAAAAACCACTTGACTGATTGTCATCAAATTTTGTGCACGTACACATTACACTATTTACTAGGTTATTTATTTATTTACATAGTATTCCGTCTCACGACATAACTTGACGAACATAATTCCTAAAATTCACTCGGTCCATGGCAACCGTTCTCCAATTTCTCGGGCACCCCACGTTCGCCAGATCACGCTCCACTTGGTCTAACCACCCCGCTCGTTGCGCTCCCGCTCGTCTTGTTCCTACCGGATTCGTAGCGAACACCTGTTTTGCAGGACAGTCGTCCGGCATTCTCGCAACATGTCCCGCCCAGCGTATCCGGCCAGCCTTCACCACCTTCTGGATACTGGGTTCGCCAAAATCATACTAATCACTTTTAAAACGCTAGTCTTACATTTATCGTTAACATAAATCCATATCATAATCTTATAGTGAATTTTCCTGGCTACAACTTTGTAGAAAACATCAAAGGGATACAAATTGAGAGAAAAGAGTTGTTATGTGGCAAACAGGGTGATTATTATTTCGTATGAATAATCTAATAAAAATTCTTATCACTGATTTCACGAAGAAAAGAAATAGTTTTCTACCAGCATAGTAATTGATTGTAGATTGTTTGAATGTTCAAGATGGTTTATTTATATTAAAAATCAATCTTTTACATAAATTTGACTAGGATAAGATAGCGAAAAATTTCCTTCAGAGAATTTATAAATTGGCACAAAATCCATAAGCAGGCTCGATTGCACAAAAGAAACAAAAAAAATGATGATTCTTCAGAGCAAATTATTAAATTTTCCCATACAAAAATAAAAGTTCATATTTACTTGTGTAAACGTTACTTAAAAATTCTACAAAAATCATGGATGAGTTTTGAACCTAAACGAATCTTTTTAGACCCCAGGGTTTGATAAATTCCAAAATGACCCCAAATCGACTCAGTCTAGTGACGCAATGTTATTTTTTGTTATCATTAAAGTGAGAAAATGGCATTTCAGGAGGAAACCAAAAATGCTGAAATCCACAGACAAATGTTTGCAATGTTTCATACTACCAGATAGAAATTTACCCAGAAAATTGGTAAAATCAATTTTGTCAATTTGAAAAAATGCAAAACTTTAATAAAACAAAAAAAAATATTCGCAAAAAAATCTGACAACTTATAGTGAATTGAGAGAATATTAACAAATAATAGTATTACATCAAATCAACCACTAAAAATTGTAGAAAAAAAAAGTTGTTGTTAAGATTCGGTAATCTTCTTTTTCCATTTGTTCGAAAAAAATCAATGAAAGATATTTCGAGGAACAATGACCGTAATGGGTAAAATTCCTGTAAAAAAGAATTAAAAAAAAGAAAGATATTAGGTTCAGCTCGTCTACTAATGACACAAACGAAAAATCTTTGATTTCCGCTTGAAAACTTGAATTCGACCATACATTCACGAATGTCTCCAAAAACGCTAACCTATGTCAACATGAACAACAGGTTGAAATTTATTTTTGGTTTTATATGACACTTTATCATATTTGTGGTACCCGTTTTTAAGGTTTAACAATCGATTAACAATAAAAAGTATAAAAACCTTCAGAAATCATCAAAAAGGATGAAAGATTTTCAACAAAGATATTTCATTTTGATATCCAGGTGATTTTTCAAAATTTGAGCTTAAATATAAGAAGATAGTTTGCAATATGCATCCTAATCCCAAATATCTGTTCATGAAGACCCAGCTTTCGAATGGTGCAAAAACTAACGATGCTCATTTTCGAAAAATAAAGTTTTCTCCTGCCCCCCCCCCCCTTTCTTACCGATTTTTAATTTAAATGATTTTCAGTTTTCTTAGTTCAAAAATACGTTAAAATAGGGTATTTTTTCTTATTTTCACAGCTAATTCTTTATGATTTTTTATGTTAATTTTGAAATATCTTCGAAATTTATGCATTTTCTCTCAAATCTTTGGTTAACATTTTTTCTTCTTCTTTTTTAGAGTAATTTTTCTATTCTCAAAGAATTTTTTTTTACATTTAATCTTAAAAATGTAAAGTTTGAAGTTTTAAGGAATAACTGTTAGTGATTTTTTTTAAATTTGCGCATGTATTTCTTTGCAATTCATAAAAAAAGTTATTCAAGACGCTTCATGGGTGGTCAAACCTGTTTTTAGGGGTCCACGAAGCTTTTCCAGAATGACCACATTCCAATCTTAGTTCTATTAAGGCATGTCAAACTGGGGGTTTGCGGGCCGCATGCGGCCCGCGGCCTTGGTCAATGCGGCCCGCGTAGCCCCGTCTTAAATTGTCACAAAAAAAAAACCACTGATTTTAATGTAAAATATTACTGCAAAAAACTGAAGTTGTTCAAAGATGTTCAAATTTCTTCTCAGAAAAAACGCGTAACATTGTTGATCTGAACCACAGTTTGAGGTGATTCCCGCTTCCGTGTAACATTGTGTGTAAACATTCATTGCGTAAACAACATAAATATCTTCCAAATATTTTGGATCTATTATTTTTGTTTTACCGAAGGAACAACATTAATATTGTGATATTTTTTAAATTGAAAATGTACGTAAGCGTGAATATCAATATTATTCATTGTAAAAAAGCACATCCTAAATAAGCAAAAAATTTCTGTGATTAAATTTGTAGCTCTGAATAATTTTACATCAGTGACCACTTGTCTAACGTTCAGGTAATTTTGCGGTAAGTGTGTTGGTTGCATCGGAATTGAACAAAAACATATCCCAGCGCTGGAGTTTTCTTATTGTCTCAAACCTATCCGAATACATGAGTATAAACAGCATACATTTTTAATAACACTAGTTAACAATATTTTTTATTCGTAAATTGAGAGTCAGTTTTAATACCAAATCGGTCACTGAATTATAAAAAAACCCAAAAATCCGAAAAAAGTTTTTAAAATACAGTAAAATGAAAAAAATAATTGTGTTTTTTTTCAGCTACTGTTCATAAAATTATCTTTTTCTATAATCTGACCAATCGTCGATTTTAATTTTGATACTTGAAGTCGATAAATAAAGTTCAGTTTTTTGTAAACAATTGCTATCACATCTTATAAGGCCCTCAGAGCCAAAGGGGTATAAGTGCACAAAAGCTACTTTCGAGATAGCACGCTTCAAAGTTTCATTGTTGTGCGATTTTCCATATACTTTTTGGGAAGTTGTAGTGTTTGTCCGTTTAAAAAAGTATGAAGATAAAATTATAAAAATCTGAAATAAGCACTGAATAAAGATTTTAATACAACTAATGGTGCAATACTGCTGGCGAAAATAAGGAAGACCAATGGCAATTTCAAATTTGCTCATTTTCAATGTATTATTCACCAAGAGTCATTATGCGCAAAGCAATTAAAGTTCCAAAATGTGTTAAAACCAGTTTCAGATACTATAAATTTTATCCATTCCCGTAGCTTGAATCATCGCCAATTTTCGACATTTTTGGAAGACATTGGACATGAATTCGATTGTGTTCCCTACTACACAGAAGTACGCTGGCTTTCCTGCCACAAAATATCAAAAAGATTTTTATTTTGCTACGAGAGGAAATAATATTATTTTTGGAAAGAAAGGCGAACCTGGTGAACATTTTCAAGCAGACGACTGGGTTCAGGATTTGGAATTTGCCGTTGATCTCACTGGCCACCTGCAAGATTTGAACTTATAACTTCAAGGAAAAGAAAAACAATGTCATAACTGCTTGTGATGATGTAAAAACTTTCAAGCGAAGTTACGGTTAAGGATCAACCAAATTTCCAAAGAATACCTTGTGCACTTCTCTACGTGTCAAGAACTGAAAAGATTAAATGAGGCTGCATCATTTGGTGAATACGTACTTCACCTAGAATCGTTACTAGATGCATTCAAAAGCAGTTTTCTTGACTTTAATTCATGCGAGCAAGAATTTTCGTTGTTTGTATCTCCATTTTCGTTTGCTCCTGAAAATGCTGCTGATAATTTGCAACTAGATTTGATAGAGCTGCAGTGCGATTCTTTATTAAAAGCGAAATACATTGAAGTGGCTATACCAAAATTTTACAGCTATTTGCCTGAACGCTACGTTGAGTTATGGAAATTTGTTGCCAGTATTCTTGCTATGTTTGCAAGTACCTATTTATGTGAACAGTTTTTTTCCATAATGAAAGCTACAAAAACTTCTCATCGTTCGAGATTATCTAATGAAAATTTATCATCAATAATAAAGTGTCAGTGACAAATTAACTTCAACCTGATATTAATAAACTAGTTTCTCAAAAAAGATGTCAAGCATCAGGACAATAGATATAATGCATTATAATATAAGAATGTTTAACATTAAAAGCTTTAAAAAAAAATTTTACGTAAAGTTTTATTCCAAGTTTATTTATAACTATATTCCATTGTATTGTATCTAATCTCCGCGAAACCAATATGTTATGTTTTCGAACTGATTTTGGCTGCGGCCCTCTACGTCATAGATTTTTTTCAATGCGGCCCGCACACCTATACGAGTTTGACATGCCTGTATTGAGAGATGAGATTTTTTATGGTTTTTGTACCATTTTGAGATAAAGTGATCAAAATCTGTATCGAAAAAATAGTCGGAGAAAAACCTGTATGTTTTTTAATTTACAGTTCTTCTGAATAACAGATGTGTATTGAGATGAATTTCTCTTATTAAATTACCTTATACCCATATTCTTAAAGCAATGAGAGCTCCTAAATGGGTGCAAAGCACTAAATAGTTAGAATTTTGACTGGTGGAATGGAGAGAATAATATGATATTTTCAAAAAAAACTTCTGTAAATTTTAGCATGAAGTTACAGTAAGCATCAAAACATATTTTTTTACGAATAAAACAACTTATTTGTCAAAGTTTAGTATTTTAGAGCAAAGAATCTTACTTCATTTGTCAGCTTCCATTGAAACCAACGAAATTTGTACTCTAAATATCACGGAAAATAGATACCGTAAACTGGGGGAACTTTGATCAGCGGGGTAATTTTGATCAACATGAAATTTTTGCAGATAATCATCATTAACTAGGTATGAAATTAAAATTTCTTAAAACTGTCTATTACGTTTGGAAGCCTGTAAATTGAGTTACAAATAAGCTAAATTTGGTTTATATTAGGAAATTTTTTATATTACTTTAAATTTAATTTTAAAATCTTAAAATATCTGGTTTTTTTAAGGTTCACAAACAAACATCTTTCCTGATCAAATTTCAGCATTAAGAAGCATAAGGGTTGTTTTATTAGAAAGTTTAACTTTTTTCTTAGTTTAGGTTAAGTTTAAGTGTTGTTTTTATGGTCATTTGATGATAATTTTTGGATATTGAAAAAAAAAAGTTAATTTTCCATGAAAAAGCCCGTATAGAAAAAATGACTAAAAACCCTATCAAATGGTTAAGTTTGAAGAAAAAAAGAACATGGGAACAGTACGAGGACTTAGTGAATTGCATGAAGGTAAAATTTTATTTCTTTTTGAAACCAAAAAATATTAAGAAATGTTTATAATTTTTGCCCCTAAATGTATGCAGCAACATTGTCCATCTTTCGAGTATATTTGTTTTTAAAGAAAACGTTGAAAAATTCAGTTGAATCCAAACAAAAAAATACTGTTATCAATATTTTGAGCCTTCTGTGCTTAATGCATCAAAACAATAAATTTGAAGATGTTGAGATACGTAAAAACCATAGTGATCAAAGTTACCCCGAAACTCGAAATCTGGTTTTGTAGCAAATATTTAATTATAACCACCAATGTCGTTTGAATTTACTGTAATCAATTATCATGTTTAATACTCCTCACCTCAGTAAGGGTTTTAAAGTTTTTAGGTATTACGAAAGAGCAACCCCTTGCAAAATATTCAAAAAATGAATGAAAAAAGTGATCAAAGTTCCTCCAGTTTACGGTACATTATATGATAGTTTGCGTAGGGTGTCTTCGGATTCTTACCCAATTTCAAAGATTTAAGTTTTCTACTCTAATTTTCGATTGATTATTTAATTGTTGAAATTATAGATTGCTTTATTTTCGAATGAATCTCTTAATTTTATGAGTTGTCTTGTATGTAAATAATCCGGAGTAGTTACTAAAAGGTTAAACTTTGACATCCGAAAAATATCGACTCAAAGACAAATAAACGGCGGTATATCCAGGCTATTTTCTCTTAAAACCTGATCAAATCCGGGCATTTGATTTCAACATTTTCAATTCAAAATCCGGGCAGTATCCAGGAAATTTTTTACAAACCAGGAATGATTCAACAAAAATGAAGAGAAAAGGTATTTCAGGCTTCCAAAGTACCGATCATGAATATGTTGAAAAAAAAAAATTGCCTAAAATATATCGTTTAGGGATCAAAAACTGTAAAAGCTCCATCTGAGATTTTTTTTCGTTTGATATTGCTAATAAAGTTTGAGAATCCAGGCCAACGAAATCCGTGACAGATGTTTTGACAGGTCCGGATAAAACCGAAGAATCTTACAAGCTTACCATAAACAAAACACTTAACCACAGTTATTTAAAGAAAAAATTCTGTTGTTTAAGCTTAAATTATTATTTTGATCAACCTCTTGGAAAAAAAACTTTTCAATTTATTGGAAAAATTTAAGTATTTAAGACACATTCTAAACCATGAGATTTTCTGTCTTTTTTCATTAAACAAAGAGAGGTCCTCAGAAAACACCCCTAACAAAATTAAGGAGATCGATCTAGTACAAATCGATTTGTTGTTTCCGGATTTCGTTAAGATCGATCTTTTACTGAAGATCTATCAATTCTTTGGTCCAAGAAAACTGGCTGCCTATATGATAAAATTATTCTTACTTAGCACATTGAAGAGACTAGAAAATAGATTCTTATGAAACTTGATTGATTAACTCTTTAATTTTTAATTCATCTAAACTAAACCAAATTCAAATGATCTGAATTTGAATGTAATAGCTAGCAATTACATTCTAGAAACTAAAATAAATCGACTTTTGGTATTTTTATAACTGAATATTTATTCTTTGTGAGTAATTAGAGATCAATAGAATAAAAACAAAAACAAAATGGAATATAAAAAAACGCTCTTTAAAAAATGCTGTATTTCCAAAGATTCAGGAACTCTCAAAAAATGTTTAGTGAAAAACAATCACAAAAATCGTCCTGTTTTAATGAACAATGTTTGGTGAACAATTGCAGAAGGAAAGAACGCAAGAACATAAGAAGGTAAGATAGCATTATGGTAAGAGGACTAGAACGTGAGAATCAAGGTATGTAAGCAAGGAATATTTAAATAAGGTAGTGCCGAGAGCCATATTGGATTTTTTTGTGACGTCACAAAAACGATTGTATCGAAAATTTATATGGGAATGGTAGGAATTTCAAATAAAAACACGTTTTAGAACGAAAATGAATTCCAATTTCATTTCGATTATGTTGTAAGGCCTCTATTTCACTATTTTATGAAGGTTTTTTTGGTCCTTTGGAGATTGCATTATGTTTTTTTTTCCTTATTTTATGTTCCTTGAAGCTAAAACTTGCAAAAAATGAAGAAAAATCAGCTTTTAAGAGGTCTAGCTGGTAGATATTGAGTGTTCGACTGATTGTCATGATTATAATTCAATCGGTTTACCATATACAATTCTTATGTAGAACAATTAACTTCAATATATGATTGTTAAATCAGTATATTAAAATGCCAATAAAAGATTGATATTTTGCATAAAAATTTGTGTTTAGATCACTTTGTTGTAAGAAGGAGCTTAAAAGGCACTGACTTGAACATTTTCATGGAAGACTTTGAAATAATTTTAAAGTTTTGCTAATTTCAGTGGTGAAAATCCACCATTTTTCCTAACTTTGGTGGTTTATTTTATAAAAAAATTATTCGGAAATACACTTTTTTTGTACCGATCTTGAAGAGCAAGAATCCTTCTACAATAATATGTTTTCAAAGTGGTAAATTTCCAGCAGATTCTACGAATTTTCAGCGAAAAAGACAAGTTTCCTAGTAAATCAACAGATTTGTCGTGATTGTGACGTCTCAGCCTCTACCAATACTGAAGCAGGGCTGCCTTGGCACTACCTTCTTTAAATATTCCTTGGTATGTAAGAAGGTTTGAAAGTAAGAAGGTAAAAGGGTAAAATAGCATACGGTAAAAAAGTAAGAATAAAAAAATAGTAAGAAGGAGAGAAAGTTAACAGGTAAGAAAATAAACATATTGGAAACTTGAAAGGTAAGAAGATAAGATAGCAGAGTATCTAGAGAATATATGAAATATGATTCAGTATTTCATTTACTTTGGGAAGCAGTAAAATACACAATTTTGTGGGATAATATCTAGTAAGAACGAATATTGTTCATATTTTTTGAGTCTGTACATTGTACAGTCATAATAAAGTTGACCTAGCCGGTCCATCTTAGCAAAAATTGCCTGCAAGATGAAATCGATAAAGATCAAGGGGCTAATGTTCAATTTGACAGAGCCCAAAGTAAATACATAAATGTTTGCAAACTGAAAGGGAACAACAAATTCGCTCAATTGCGGAAAAAGGTCTGCTTGCGTGGGAGTGCACTTTGAGATGATTTTGAAAAAAACAAAATCAAGCCCACACGCTGCTCATCTCCATTGCACGATTTGTTTTTTTGTGTTGTCTTCCTCAATCGCTAACGATGTGCTCCCCTATGCGCTCGTCTAGGTGGTATCTTAAACGATATTACATAACCCCATTTACCGGCAGCTAGCTCCGGGCAACTGGAAACCCCATTTACAATTAAGGCATATGTTTAAAAATTAGCTCAACACCCTCGCTAGGGTGCAAAAATTTGCCAAGTCTTTCAGACCCTTATATGGATCAGCCGGCAATCTCTTCATTGAGTTTTTCCTTTTTTTTTAACTTATGCCTCCGTTGCACCGATGGGAAATCACCCCGTTTCAAGTTTGTTCGAGTGGGGTGCACTACTTTTCTCGAGGGATGTTTTGGGGAGTGATGTTTTTTAAACTGCAATCAGCAGACGACATGCGATAATAAGCGATTGTTCACAACACGTAACAGGTGTTGTAAATGAGTGATTTTGGAAGAGAACTTTCTGTTAAAACTGCAAGCTGCAATGAAAATTTGTTAAACTTATTTGTTCCAGGATTAGAATTCCAATATAAAAATACTCTAAATCTTCATTATGTGTTGAAATAAATAAGCATAGATACAGTTTTTTCACATTTGGAGTATTAAATTCAGATTTAAAATTGGCATTGCTCTTGTATTTTTTGAATAAAAGTTATGGGTCCAACCTTTTCATTCTCTAATCATTTCTTTGTTCTCGAACTAATTAAATATTGAAAATAAAAATGATACGTTTTATGTTTTATCTTCATCAGTTTTGTCACGCTCATGCTATCATTTAGTAAATTTTTTCGGCAAGATATCGTTTCTCTGACTGCAATATAATTTAGCCACTAAATGCAACACGAAACTCAGATTCTCCCGTCTACAACGCTGTATCATTTTTGGTGCAATTTTTCTACTAACCAAATTGTACGTTTCGTGTGTGCCTCCCCCGAAAATGAGCATGGCTGAAGCAAAGAAGCATAAATACAAGTTGCTGCCACACACTGTTAAGCTCAACTGTCAAAAACATGATATTCTCACATATCTTGCTAGGTAGCACCAAAACAAAAATCGCTGCTGAAGAAGCTGCATTTGAGACGTTCATCCGCCACAATTGGCGAAGAAGGAGTTTCCTCATCACATAGCAGCAAATAATTACCCCCTGCTACCAGAGAGAAAGAGAGTGTGGGTGGGTGGTTGTTGGTGAGGATTTTTCGATTCTTAGATTGGCAATATTTCTGGCTTGGCTTTCTCAGCACGTAGGAGGAGGATGCACCCACCTGTGATTTTCAGCGAAATGAGAAAAAAACCTATTGCCGAAATCTATTTAGCATCGTGGTTTCGTGATAATTGTTTTCGATGGAATAGAACTCGAAACAGCATTCATTTACTGGCCTCATGAGAACACCGAAATCACAGCTGTGATGTGAGGCTTGTGGCAGATCCACCTACGACGATATTTGTGAAACACACCCTCCCAGGGCGATGCCTTCGTTCAAGATCACGAAATATTGAGAAATTGTTGTTTGTGGTTGCTGAACCCGGTGGGGTAAGAAATTTTAAAGCAAAATACTAGTCATCCGATGGACACGTATGTGTCGTTAAGTTGGCTCGTTACCGAATTCCAAAACCCTCAGATGGTGCATCACTACACAGCTTATAATTCTAAGGGGAAAACATTTCTTCAATAAAAACGTCATCTGTCACCATTCAGTTGACCAGGTCAAACTCATTATACCGAGCTGAGAGTCGTGACTGAAACGACAAATTATAGAAGGCTTTTCTTTAAACTCTCTTGGAGATTGTTTATTTCTGCTGGTTAGGTGAAAATAGATATAAAAATTTGTCTTCAACATAAATGTCTACTTGTTACAACAGCTTAACTATAATTCTCTATAGAGTGTCAATATGCCACTATTGGAAGTTTGACGGATTATAACTTTTCCAAATAAATTTTGCACCCACAGATCAGGATCTACCTCAATCATGGTAAGCTGATATTTGCACATAATTGGCACAAGATTTGCACGCTATTGGCAGGAAAAAGCCAATGGGAATAGAGCTAATATTCAAGCCACCTCCCCAAAGGCATAAAACCTAATTTTCGAAAGTGATGGAAAGTTGGCATAAAACCTCCTCATCACTCCTTTATTTTTTTATCTTTCCAATAATCTTTTCAATGATATTTCTTTACAATAATAGAAAACAGTCTTTTCACTAAACATTTTGATTATATAATTGGTAGTGGTTGGGGGTGGCGCTTGCGGTGGCGGTGGATGGAGGTGAACACGGCAATGGCCGGTGGCGAAAAGTTGTAAAATATTTGCACAGGCATAAGTTTCTTTTATGATACGAGTTTCTAGTGGGTTGAAGAGTGATGAAGATCCAGGAGTTTGAGGCATTCCCAGTGAGAAAAGTCTCTTTTATGGGAACGCTGGATAGTCAGGTTACCAGAAGCCGGACCCTTGGTTTAGTTCACGGAATGTATGTTTTTATGTAAGCTCTTGTAAATCTCTTGATGAGATCTTTGAATTTGGCGATGTTCCTTTCTGATCGTATGTTTTCAGGAAGTAGCAAATCTTACCATGATAAGTAAATGCTTTCGTGGGAAATTAGGAGGTGGGCTGTCTGACGTAAAGGCAACTTCGGTGTCTTTAAGAATATCTGTGATACGGGTGGTCGTAAGTTTGGTTATGATGTGCAATTGGGCTATGTAGGTGATTATGGATTATTGAGACAGCTTGTAACTTCCTCAACGCGTTGATTGGAAAACAGTAGATTTATCAGTACAGGTTCTTGGTAGGGTGTAATTAAGGACGCTTATAAGCGACATTCAAACATCTGTTTTGGGCTGCCTGTAGAGGCTTGAGCCGTGTTTTGATAGCAGCTCCCCAGATGAATACTAGGTATTGAAGTTTAGACTGTAAAAACTCATGGTACATAACGGATAGTTGTTTTGAAGGCACGAAGTTTTTAATTTTCCAAAATAGTCCACATGCTGAAGTTACTTCACTTTTTAAAGATTGAATGTGGTGAGTCCATTTCAGAGCTAAATCGATCTTCAATCCGAGATAAGTGAATTTCGACACTTTTTCAATTATCTCTGATTCGACAAGCAGTTCGTGTAATCCACTGTCAGGAGTGCGGGAACGAGTTCAAAATCATGTGCTTCGATTTCGATAAATTCAGGGATAACTTGTTCTCGCTGAAGTATTGTTGAAGAAGGTTCATGTCTTCTGCCATGTGTTGAATTATCGTGACGGGATTTTCCTAGGTGTAATTTTCTAGGTGCCATTTTCTCCTTATGACAATTTTTTGCTTGTTTCAGAGCTCGTAAGTTGTATAGCCGGTACCAAGGCCATGAGACAGATGATTTCTGATGAACGTCAAAACTCATGAAAAACCCTATTTCAAACAAATTGGCCAATAAAAACCTCTACATAACCGAGGGCCACCTTATTATACACTCAGCATAATTTGAAAATTCATTCTCATGTAAACTTAGCTTTTGTTGCATCTAAGCGATTCTGTAATTTAGCTACTCATCTACCATCACTGCTCTTCCGTGGCCAAAATGTTCTCTCCTGACCGAAAGCTAAGCTGGTTCTCGGTCCTTCACGTATCCAGTGAACTGTAGGCTGGATAGGGTACCCATTTTGACCTCCTTGGTCGTTCCTTCGATTGCAGGTTGTTTCGGGTAAGTTTTCCGACCGATCTTGGCAAGCAAAATTAACACACGAATTTGTAATTTACACGCAATTTATTCCCTCAACAAAACTCATTTATTCCGAGTATTAATTAACATTAGGTATGTTGAACTACTCTAAGATTACAGCTAATATAATAATCAAATTGCCATCGATCTACTCGCCTTGCGGCCAAACTAAAACCTGATCTGTTAAACAATTAGATGCGCCTTTTTTTTGATCATAAGAAAAAATAGAACAAACAAGTAGGGCTCCTATGCTATTGTCGATGATTTCAGAAACCAAAATTTCTTCTTTTTGGGTGGATTCTAAAACCAGATTCCCCAACCTCCCTTTCGGGTGCTGTTAATTTTTAGCATCCCCCTGATGTGTTGATCGTCTCTCGCCTTCCTTCCCTCGGATAATTATTGTGGTCGGTCGCACTCCCGTTGGAGCGATTGGGATGATGATGATGATGCTGTGCAGCTCTTTGATCTAAGTTGAAGATGATGATACTGTAGCCACTCTCATGGGATCCTTTGGTTATCTCTTGGTTTGCCTCAGTTGTGGATTGCAGTTAAGCAATTTGGTGACGTCATGAACCAGTGGCTCACAACCACCGTCGCCCCCGGGATGAAGTTGAAGTATGCGTGCCAATTTACACCAGGCTGATGGTAGACCTTCTTCACGCTGACCTTCAGTAATTTTGATTGGCGGTTGCCAACGTTTCGCTCGTCCCTGTAGTTGTGTCAAGTACTCCGTACCCATCTCTTCCAGAATTCTCGTAATTGTTTTTGAACTGCCTGCCATTAGTGTAGTCGGTTCATGGGAATATTGGAGTAGTCGGGATCTGGTAGTTGCTGTACTGGTTTGCGAATTATGAAGTGTTCGGGCGTCAGAGGTACCAGGTCGCTGGGATCTTCTGACTGCGATGTAATTGGTCGTGAGTTCAAGCAGGCCTCAACTTGAACCAACAATGTGGTGAAGTCTTCAGGGTTGACTGGATCGTCCCCCAAGACGCGTATCAAATGATGTTTAGCCGATCGTACCGCCGCCTCCCACAATACTCCGAAGTGTGGCGCGTCGGCCGGATTAAAATGCCACTTGATTCCTTCTCCAGCGTACTGTCGTGCCATTTTCTTCTTATGACCTTCGCTGTTCAGAAGTTTACGAAGCTGATTATTGGCGCCTACAAAATTTGTCCCAATGTCCGAGTAAATGTCCAAATATTTTCTTCGCCTTGCGGTGAATCTCCTGAGTGCTTGAATGAACCGTTCCCTCGACAATTCAGACACCAGCTCGAGGTGTACGGCCTTTGAGGTCATTCAAACAAAAAGGGCGACATAACCTTTAGAAACTGGTCTCCGGGGGGCAAGACGTAGATAAACCGGACCAAAGTAGTCTACACCAGTGCTACTAAAAGGTGCAGCAACAGTGACTCGGGCTGCTGGAAGGGTTGCAGGACCCATGAACTGCTGGATGGCTCTCGGTTTTACTCGAGAGCAACGCTGCCACTGATGTATGTACCACATTCCGGGATTTCCGGGTGATATTCCGACCTCCAAGGGGCCAGTACTTGAACCGCATTGGTCCTAGTAGGAATTGCGGGCTGGCGTGGAGCAAACGCTTGTGGTAGTGATCTATAATCACTATGGTTATCGGGTGTTTTGAAGGTAGGCCTGCCGGATACTTCTCAGAGAATACTGCTTCGCTATAATGTCTGAGTCGACCACCAATTCGGATAAGGTTGTCTTCTGAAAGCATCGGGTTGAAAAATCGTAACTGTGAGCTTCGGGGAACAGGCTGCTTTTTGAGTGCTTTCCATTCTTCATTAAGGTCTTCTTGCTACGCGTGACGAATGATGATGAATTCTGCTTCTTTCAGCTCTTCCGTAGCCAGGAAACCTTCGTTCGTTTCTGAACTGGCTTCAAACACCGACGCAAGGACGCCGTCCTCCTAACCATGCCACTGGACGTTGAAAACCGCTTAACGCACCACCTTCCAAATGTTTCTTTTTCGACCACCGAACACTAAACCGCCTCACGTCGGAATTCTTTAGTTACCTCGTCTTGATTGAATGTTACCGGTGCGTTAGGCCAAGAGCTGTCGTCGTTACTCAGCCATTAAGGCCTTCCCACCATAGTTCGTTGTTGAGAAGGATCTGGAGGAAGGACTGCAGGATCTGGGTCTAGATCAACACCAATCTCTCCTTTTTAAGCCAAATTTGAACAGTATCGAACCAGCAAATGTCAAAATGTCCCAAAACACCAGCATTTTATCAAAGCCTGGAGAAAATCAAGAGGAACTGATTAACAACAAAGGCATCTCAGCTCATGAAATCTCATATCATACACATCCACCCATATGAGATCCCATCCCCCTAGCTCGCTAGTCGTCGTTATGCATCACTATTGCAACGGACCTTAATTGCGGCTAGTCGGTCAGTAAGCAGCTCATCGTCAGCTTGGCATTATGTGAGTAACACACTAGTTGTTACGCTTCTGGAAGAAAGCCTCCACCTTCGAGGAGGGATCGTCTTATCGCTATTGGCTTTCCGGAATAATGAATCCTAGCGGGAGTAGTAATGGTTCCCAGTTAACCCCGACTTGTTCTAAATTCCAGGGAAATTAAATTTAAATGTCGAAAATAATTTGTTGATATTTTTCGTTAGCTTTGATAGTTTTTTTTTACAAATGAAGCTTATCCTGAAAGCTAATTTTCAAATGGTTTTGAGAAAATGTTCCATACCATTCTTATCTAAAATTCTCAAATAACATAACCAATTCATGCCACGCATATTTAGTCCAAATCTTTGTTTTGAAGCGTTACTAATTCTGTCAAATGTGTTGGAGAAGAATATATGTTATCTTACAAAAGTGAACTTTTAAAATAGGTACCAATTAGAGGTTCATTTCATACATTTCAAGTAACCATCAGTCGAATAAAAGCGTTAAACTTTTTGCCATTTTAAAATTAAATTTAATCATTCGGGTTTCAAACCAATTTCCAACATTTTTTAAGTTATGGTTGTAAAAAAAGGGGAAACAAGATACTCTCAAGGCAATAGAATTTCTTCAATTCAAACATCCATTTGTACACTTAAAAACTATCGAAATTTTAAGCTCAAAACATGTTTACTCGGTTTCAATCTTCAATACGAGCGGATCTTCTCGATAGTCCCATTCCAGGCTGAAGAAAAAAAAACTTGTTTTTCGGTGTCAAAGCGCTCAGATTTCTGCGCCCATTTGTTGACTTCTGGGAGATCGAACCTGTGTTAAAATAAATGTAAATGATTTTGGATCAAAGAGTTTGGAGGGTGCCGCAGAAAATTTCGTTGCTGTTAGCATTATGCTCTCTGCGAACGTTTGGGTGTTTGTGTCTTCTGATCTTTTCCAGATACCAGTCTCGATATCGAGACTTCTTTGAGATGGCGAATTTTTCGAAATGACCATCTGTGCAAATCGACCGGAGAATTATGAAAAAAAAATCGTTGGTCACTCGGTCATCGCCTCATCGAGACGGGAACGCTTCATGAATGGAAATTTGCTAAAGCTTTATTGCTCCCCATGGCCTGGCATGGTCCCTCTGATCCGAGACGACCGATCTTAGTTTCGGGGGATTTTCTGGGAACTGATTAGACTTGATGGCTGGTAGATTTATGACGTGACACGGATCGTGAGACGAGATTTGGCACATCTGCTGAAATTTTCACCCTCTCGGGAACAGGTTTTTCCCCCTGCTGGTTAGAAACCGGTTAGGATTGCAAATCAGGACAGTTTTTGGGGAGGTGTTTTATTTTTCTGTGGACCAGCATATAACACCGATAAAACAGCTCGATGAGCACCTGTTGGAACAAAGAGGGATATTTCCTAGAATTGCAAAGTTTTGTCGAGGTAAGATTTCTCGATTCAAATTTTCAGATCCTGATTTTGCAATTCTACGGACAGGCTTTAAGACAGAATTTAAGAATTTCACAAACTTTTATGGGTATAAATACCTACTTATTAATTAATAACCGATTCAATGCTGTTTCGATTAGTGTCTTTTTGTGTAAAAAACAGTCAACAGCTTAAATATGTATATCGAGAAAGTTTCAAACGTAAAGATTAGTTTAGGGCATAGGTCGGCAACCTGCGGCTCACGAGCCGCATGCGGCTCTGAATGTATGACTGCGGCTCTTTTGCTCAATGTGTCAAAGTTTCGAAAATCCTCGAAATTTTCTAGAGTCAACGGACGCAAGATAAGTTTTCTTTCAGTTCAGATAATATTTCCCAGGATTAAAAAGAAACCAAAAAAAAACTACTTAACAGCATCTTGTCAGTTTGCAATCAAGTTGGGATTTAAAAATCCGTTAACGTCTTCATAAAAGTCTGATATTTGGAAGCCTGGAGAAATTTTTCTTCGGTGGATTGGGAAGTTTTCCGTTGGTAAATTCCTCACTGTTGAGATTATGAAATTTAGTTTGTTTTTCTTGAATTGAATATTTTAAAAATAAATTTGCTTTAGGTACCACCAGGCTTCCGAAAAGTACAGCTTTGCTATGACAGCTTTTTTCTTGCCAAACAAACTGTCTCGGTTTTCCTTACCACTCGGTTCGCTGCTGTACCGTCGGTAATGAAACTTAATGCTTCGGCTACATCGCACACGTGCGAGAACCCAGGCTGTATCTGAACAATCTGCTCAAAGCATGCGTTGCCGAAAGTGTTGTGCTCAGAGTAGCCACTCAAAATCAATTTTTGATTTCCCGCATTTTTCCCGTTTTTTTCCCGCATGGTCTCACGAAATTCCCGGTTTTATACAACAGAAAACCAAACAAAATTCCGAATATTCATCCGAATAAACGAAAATCGATTAATTTTAGTGGTAAATGATCTTTAAATTGTTTTTGTTTCAGTTAGTTTACCAATAAACCTACAAATCATTAGATTGATACGCAGGTTTTTTTTTAAATTTCTAAAACTATGTCACTCGATTCGAAAATGTTAAGTGATGCTTGTCAACAAGTACCTCTAAATACACACAGGTCTAAACGTTTTTTTTTGCAATATCTGGATAGTGTGCAACCACATCGGGATTGACCCACGATAAATATCGAGTGATGGCATAAGGCATGGGAGATCGTATAGCCATTTTAGTCAAAAAAATTTCCGCTATTTCTGAATACAAGTATATCCTTGTCGGAGACATGACCAGACTCTTTTTCTTTCTTAATTGCCGATTTGGTTGAGAATCAAATTTCCACGCTTCCAGGAGGTAAAATATTTATTTCTGAGAGTTGAATTCCAAAGTGTTTTTGATTTTATGTAGTCTTTCAGGCTTTACAACTCTTACAAGCCCGGTTAAATCATCGAAGAGAAATGGAACCATCGGTGCTTCTGTCTGATACTCGCATAAAAAAGACTCAACAGTCGAAGCGGCCGTAACAAAAAAAAACTCAATTTTGGTCCAGCAAATTATCCTCTACAGCTTTAGCAACATTGTCGAATACCTTCGACCGGAAAATCGATGAAAAACTCTGCTTAAAATTTTGATGGTTTTCCTTAATCTTTTTCTCCTCTTGTTTTTTTAACTCGTGGACAAACCGTTTGAGATACGGTAGTATTTTGGCAGCACGTTCTGCAATGCGTTCATTTTCCACCCAGTGAACGTCACACAATTTTAACGGAAATGTAGTTGAACCCGCACTGCAGTATAATCTGCCCTTCTAAGTGGAATGTTTTTGAACAGGCTATACAACGCCCTCAAAAATTCATCCAAATTCCATTCACTTTTCCTCAGTCCCTCCTTGAACGAGTTATGAACAGTGTGAAGTCCACAGCTCCCAATGGTGAGAATATCGTACGCCGGATAAGAAGCAAGTTCTTGAAACTCGCTAGTTTGTTTCTTGAGCATTTTCCAATTTTCTGCTGGACCATCCATGGAACACTGGATCACTCGTTTCAGTAGATCAGGATTTTTCGAAAAACATAGTTCCACGCTATTCAGAAGGTTATTCGAGCGCGTCGACGATAAGAATGTAGAACCAATATACCTTGCTTTCCTTTTCACAGCCAAGAATTCCCGACTTTTCGGAAAAATTCCCGCATTTTCCCGTTTTTTCCCGTTGGATTTCAAATCCCGTCTTTTTCCCGCTTTTCCCGTTTTTCCTGAATGGGTGGCCACCCTGGTTGTGCTTTTAGCTGCAGCGAACCCAACCGACAGTTCGGTTTTCATCCCTTTATGCCTCCGGTTTCGAAAATAATTTCATCCTAACTGTCGGCTGCAGGGCGTGACAGTTTGGGCAGGACTGTCACGGGTGACTGTCGTGCCCATACCGTACCCATGCCCGATCATATGCGCTGCTGCTTAGTTCGAATAGATCGAACGAGCCATCTATTCGCACCGAGCAGCAGCATACGATCGGCGCGTAACGCGATATGTGGTGCCGGTGCAGGTTAGGCGAAAAGGGGAGGGGAGGGAGGGTGATTGGGGTGATCACCACCCGCAGTAGCTTCAGGAAAATACGTTCGTTCGAAATCAACTCAGCCCAAGCGAATCTCGGCTACAGTCGGACGGAGTAAGTAGTACTGTCATGCGAAATTCAACGCATTGAAAACTGTCACGAAGATTTTCCCAAATCAGTCACGAAGCTTAAAAAAATTTCATACCCACGAACAAACTCTCGCATGAGGTAAAACAAGCCATCGCTGTACATCGCACGACCGCTCCTTTTAAAACTGTCGGGGAAGAAATATTCGCGAAGCTTTCATCGAGGTGCATTTGCGACATTCGCAAGAATACTGTCGTTCGCCAGTACTTTTCGGAAGCCTGGGTACCACCATTCTGATCAAATATGAACATTAGTTGATGATTTTAATAATGCTTTGAATACTGATAATAATTTTGTTATGTGCATTCTTTCTTAATTTTTTTTGTTTTTAAATTTTTCAAATATTGAATTCCCTCTCTCAATGTTTCTTTTCAAATTCATGAAAGCATTTCACAAATTTTCAAAAATTTAAGTTCTTCGTTCTAATTTTGAACATGAGTTCAAGTGAACAAAATTTTCAAGATTGTTAAAAAATATTTTTGTAAACCGGGAGCTGAGTGCTGGATCTATTTTTAGAATGTCATATATAATATGAATATTTTAATGTATTTATTCGAAGGAACAACTTTATTTGGTAAAGAAGCATTTTCTTCCATAAACTTTAACATATTTTCTTACAACTTTTATTTACACGAAAATACGAGATAGCTATCAAAACTTTCTTTGGCCCTCAGCATATTTATACATCATCGGATGACTCTATTCTTGACAATTACAAAAATCACTACACTGAAATACAGCAAATCTATCAAGAATTACCTTAAAGTATTTTAAAAATATTTTTTTGACTGTTTGAAATATTTGCAATTGTTGTGAATCTTATATCATTATAATCGGTTAACATTTTCGGCTAAATTTAAAATATGAATTTGTGATTAGAATTCATAGAGCATGATATATTTGAGACTCAGAGGTTTAGACAATATTTTTAATGATTTCATAAGTATTGAGAAGAAACTCCTTGAGAGGGTTAGACTTTGAACAGAATTGAGAATTTAAATTTGAATTTTCGTTATCGAAAAATATAATTTTTAAACCTTTTTTTTATTTTACCAGAAATCAAAATGAGAACTAGAAAGCTGAACTGGAATGCTTGTAATGAAAAAAATAATAAGAAATTTTATAACCGTATTATCAGACCACATCTCGCGACCGGTCGTTAAATTTTGTCAAATTTAGACTTATTTTTTTCAATCCGTTAAATGAGCATTCATGGATTTAATTTGTTGGGTTTATTTATTCTAAGGCCCGGAAAATACTTATCTAATTGAAATGATAGTTATATGCGCATAACAAACAAATGAACCTCAATGGTTTTTAGCAGATGTTCAAAACCAAAAAAATTTAGGCTTATTTGCAGAATCTGAAGAAAAAAATAATAGTAACAAACCCTCGCTTATTTTTTAAATTAATTTACCTCTTGTAGAATGCATTTTTATGATATAAAATTTTCAATGCATCTTTTCAATATTTCAACAGAACACATCGAAAGTCTATTTTTTTTATCTGGGAATAGGTGTTAGGAATGAATTGCACCAAAGTCTGAAATGATAAATTTTATCAGGTCACAATAGCAAATCTCCATAATTTCAACGCTACTAAGTTGTACACGTTTAGAAAATTTATTGATTCAGAAGAATGAAAATACCTTCTGTTTGCCAATAAAGCAACGAAAATCTGTGGTGATGTGAAAAAGGTAATAAAACTGAGTTCATTTCAGAATGCCTTGTATCTTAGCAATCACCATTATTTTTAGTAAGGATAAAATAAAGTGCGGCTCTTTCAAACTTGGAAATTTCCTTTATTTGCAATTTTTGGCTCTTCTGTCTCAAAAGGTTGTCGACCGCTGGTTTAGGGAATTAAATTCAAAATGATGTATAGTGAATGTAACGAGGCATGTTGAAAAACTCCAAAAACGTTGCACGAAAAATTAGGCACTCTCTTAATATAAGGAGCACATATTCTACCTTAAAATTAGTCTCCAAACTCGCTTTTTATCGATTCCAAGTGTGTGTCTGATTTCTGAAAAAAAGTAATTAAACGATTTCGAGAAAAAATTATTACCCCTTTATTTTAGGTTTTTTTTCCTCAAGAATCAAGAATTTTAAACAGTTGGAAATGATGAGTACATAAAGAAAAAAAAAATAAAATAAAAAAATACGATTTTTCACTTTTTCCATACATTAATTGTTGCAAATTTGTTACTTTATGAAACGAAGGGTTAAACTTTGCTGAAAGCATAAAGTTGCCAGCAAATAATCTTCTGCCTTTTTCTTTTGGAACATCAGGAAGATTAGAAGTGAAAATCTATATATATATATAAATGGATTTCTGTCTGTCTGTCTGTCTGTTCCCTATAGACTTGTAAACTACTGAACCGATTTGCGTGAAACTTAACAGGTGAGGGTATTGAAGGCAGGAGAAGGTTCCTATTGTGGTTTGAGACCCCTCCCTCTCTCATGAAGGGAGGGAGGGGCCTCCCAAACAAAAGACAATTTTTTGCATAACTCGAGAACCAATCAAGCAAATGGTATCAAAATTGGCATGGGGTGGTATTTGGGAACGAGAAATATTCTATGAATATAAGATACCCCTCCCTCCTCTCAGTGGGGTGATAGCATGGGGGGAGGGGGCTACCTTACTATTTTTCATATAACTCGAGAACTAATCAAGATATTGAAACCAAATTCGGCATGGGAAGGTATTTGGATACGAAAAATATTTCAATGATTATTTGAGACCCCTCCCTTTTTCCAGTAGAAAGGGGGAGGGGGCTTCTTTCATATTTTTTTACATAATTAAAAAACTAATAAACCAAATGGAACCAAATGTGTCATGGGAGGGTATTTAGATAAGAAAAATATTTCTATGATTATTTTAAACCCCTTCCTCTTTCCAGTAGGGAGATATAAAGGAGAGGGGGGGGGGGGGGCTCTTTTATAATTTTTTACATAACTCGAAAACTAATTAAGCAAATAGAACCAAACTTAGCATGGGCGGGTATTTGGGAACGTGACATGTTCTAATGATTGTTTCAGACCCCATCCTTTTCCAGCGGGGAGAAAGAAAAGAGGGAGGGCATGGCACGGAACGATATTTGGGGACGAGAAATGCTTCTATGAATATTTGGTATTCCTCACTTCTTCCAAGAGATGGATGAAAAGGGGAGGAGAGGTCTCTCTTACAATTTTCAGTATAACTGGAGAGCTGATCGAGCAAATTGAACCTTATTTTACATGTGAGTGTATTTGGATACGAGAAATGTTTCTAATATTAATTCAACTTTTTTTTACAAAATTCGAAAAATGGACAAAACTTAACATGGAAAATCATGTTGGTATGATTCTATGAGTACCTGACACACCATTCTCCTTTCAGTGAGTAGGTACATGGGAGGAGGGAGGTGAGCCCAATACAATTTTGTTAGCAAAAGTTTTAAATTTATGCTATTAAAGGGAAGGACAGGGGCGGGGGCTCTCTTATTAGTTTTTTAGCATAAATCCAGACATATCAAGCAAAAATAACCATATTTTATATGTTAGATTACTTGCGAACGATTTATTTGAGACCCTCCTTTTTCAGGGCGAAGCTTAAGGAAACAAATTAAAATTATCAGATCTTCAACACAAATCTAAAGATCAAGATTCATAATATAAGTTTAAGTTATCTTTGTGTTGCAATTCGAAACTCCAGCTATAGCTCTAACTTTATAGCGGTTGCTTATGAATTATGTCATAATTTGATTTAAAATAATGCCAACAAAACATTTTTTTTTTCAATATTTCTGAAAACATCATTTGATTTTGAAAGGTGTAGCAAAGCACACCGGGTCAGCTAGTATTGTATAAAATTGGCCCAAGCAAACTGTCTAGGGGGGCAGATTTTAGCTAAAAAAAGTAGAAGAGGTTGTGTACGCGACACGACCGCAATGTTTACGTAGAATTACAATATTCTATTTTGTTCCACTATATAGATCTATATTAAATCGAAAACTGAACTGGGGTTTAGAAATGGATTAGTCTGTATTGTAAATTTGTGTAAAATTTATAGATGAACACGACAGTTATTGTTAACGAGGGTGCCGTACATTCTAGTATGTTTTGCAAGATATCAAAGTGATTATCAGTCTAACTCTGCCTTTCACCAACAGTGGATGGAAGGGTAAAATCGAAACTGTTTGTTCAGCGTAAAAATCGTTTAATACGTTTGAAGTGCATAGGCGTTTAATTTTGCATCATAGTGCATGAAGCAGGTCAAGCGGGCAGTCTAAAATTAATCCTGGGAAATCTCTTTTTAGATCATCATAAGACCACTGTCGCCTAATTTCGACCGCATGGTTTGGAACGCACTCATAGAATAAGCTGCTGACGGAGCTATTGCCGCCTTTTTATCAACTTTTTACCCCGCGGACTCTACTAGTTTATGTTTTATTGCTTCCTCCGGGTTTTTCTGATTCTCCCTCGTTCTACCAAAATCAACGCTTGCTTTGACGGATTGAAATATCCACTGTTAAATTTTATTTGCCTTAGCTCGGTCAAATGCATGTCATTGAAACCAAAATGTAAACTAGCATAAACTGTAGATTTTGAGGAACACCGTGATCAAATAAATAAATATAGAAATAATACCAGTTTTTCTTTAAATGTAGCACTTTTCCAACGAAAAAGTGAAAAATACGACTTCGGCCTCTCACGAAAGCCAGCTGATTTGGGCTTGGCTGTGAACGTGTGGTTTTGCATTGCAATGCTAATAAAATTTCACCCAACTTTCGAGTTTTTTTCATTTGTAAAAACAATAACTCTTAACAGCTTTTCGCATCGCGTTAAGAATAATTGTTTTCAAAGTGTACGTAGGTCGAGCAGAGACCAGGCAAGTAGTCTGAAATTAAATCTGGACCCTCAATCATTTTTGGGTCGGTCGCTGGATTGCGACCGCGTGGTACAGAACTCAATCGCAAAATGAGCTGCTGATGGCGCTTTTGCCGCCTTTTTATGATCTTTTTTCCTGTGGAACGCTGCGAGTTTTTTTGTTACTTTCCCTGGGTTTTCTGATTCTTCGTTGTACCAAAATCAACGCTTCCTTAGATGGATTCAAATTTGCCGTTTGTCGAAACTGCAGTGACTGCACCCGTTTTCGGGAGACGAAGACGAGTGTATTTCTTGGAGATACAGAAAAACGGCTACCCAACTGAGGCCATTCAGCTACCACGTATGTCCACGTGGACAAGACCCAAACCCATACCCCCCTTTCCGTGGATATTTTCATCCCCCCCCCGTTTCCTCCTAAGTTGACCACGTGGTATGTGAACAGCCCCTTAGGTACTACTGAACTGATTATTTCTTCCTATGCAGATCCCGAAGCTCTAGCCTTCTTGTTCTTAGAAGTCTTCGTCACCACTGCCTTCTCAATGAAGGTCACCCGGCAAAGACTATTAATTCAAAGTTTACGCGATCATCGTCAGGACCATGCGTTGACCGGCGAATGTGTTAAATGTTCTTTTGCTTCGATGTGCTCCGTTTTTATTAGTAACTGGAGGAGCAGCAGCTAGAATCGCGACACGGAACAACACGCATCCGCAGCAATGACATTTTTCAGCCTCTCTTTCATAAACTAGTGGCCCTGAAAAGGGCCGTTTGTGGAATGAAGCAAGAAAATAAATTTCCATGCATTCGACGAACCAGCTGAATAATCTTCGGCCGGCATGATAGTCCCCCGCTTGATGTGGAAGACGAAAAGATTGGTGTCCTCATGCAGTGCCATGAGCTTTGGAATTGCAGATCCGTCTCTCCGTCGATCTCACTAACCAGACGCTGGAAAGGCAGCTTGCGGATCGACTGCTTTTCTGGAAACGCCGGATCTCACGCAAGGCAACGATTCCAGGCCGGAAACGATGCGGTTTCTTCACTTCTCCGGTGGCTAGCCGCTAGAGCACACTTTCGGGCAGCCGTGGTCGCCAGCTGCTTGTGGGAAGCCTTTCGTCCAGTTTCTTTGGTACGCGATGTTTTCACTTTGAAAGCACGAGCACGAATGGAATTTGAGGCAGTGAAAGACACTTCATTTTATAACTTCGTGGGGAAGATTTCCGTTTCATTCGTATTTGCGCTGAATTGGTATTGGTGTACCAACACATAGCCGACCCAAAATAATGTATGGAAAAGATGTCTTTGAAAGAGGCGTTTTTCGTGACGGTCGGTCCGTTCGCGAATTTCAATTTGCCCCCCTATAGTGTTGCCGTAAGACGTAATTCTACGTCAAAAGTTGAAAGTACTTTCAGGAAACTTTTAATTAGAATGTAATAATCCCATCATCCTCTGGAGCTTTCATATTTTTAACATTTTCGAAAATCAATATAAGTTCATCAATATTTGTCTCGCAAGAACTTTCACGTTTAGCTAATAAAAAATATTATCAAATTCAAGGTAAATTTGAGCATCAATTGGACTTCCAACGTATAAATTTAAATCGCGAGCAGATTGTTGAGCTAATTTCTTAACTTTTTTTGCGTTAGTTAAAAAAGTTTATTTCCATCTTTCATAGCAGAAATTGGCTTCATTTTTCCTGGTCCTTGGCCCTTTTTCAAAATTTAGGTTAATTTCTGAAATGGCTTTGAATAAGGTTTCATGTGCTTGCTTTAGCAATATTTTCATAAAGAATAAAATTCAAACCACGTTTGATCTCTTTCTGAAGGTCGCAATAAATAAATTTTCAAGAAGGATCTCTACACCCAAAATCATCTGCACGTCGTAGCTACGTGAAAAACTACATAAGTTTTGTCCACTTTTAAAATGAAATGTTTGTTGATTAACGCATATTGTTTTTGTTTTCTTTTTGATGGAATAAAAAACAATGGAAATTAAATTAAATTGAATTTATTTTCACAATCACTTTGAACAAGTTGCACTATCACTGCACTCATTGCTTTATAAAAATACACTTGCATTATTCACGGGCTTGTGATATAGCTCAGTTAGCAAGTCTGTTGTCTCCTGAGCCGATGTCCACGAGTTCGAGCCCAAGAGTAAACATCGATCACAGTTGTACCGGATAAGTTTTTCAATAACGATCCGCCAACTGTAACGTTGATAAAGTAGCGAATACCATAAAGATGGTAAAACGACTATAATCGAAAAAAAAACAAAAAAAAACTTGCATTATTCGGGTCCACCTTTGATTTGTGAAATCCTGAAATTGAAATAAAAACTTTTATAAAAATTACATCATTAATAAATATCTCAACATTTAAGATACATGTGCCCACCCATTGACGTTGGAACCAAACTTAGGAAGCTAAATTGATGCTTCTCGAGGTGCCGGAAATTCCTCATTCTCCATACTTTTAGGCCAGTGGCAGTGGAAGAATATAATTCAATTCAGCAGGAATCAAATTTCATAGCTTTGACTTACCTTTATCTTTCAAACTTCAAGGGTGTGAAATTTTAAACATCAGCAGCTTCAATTACGGTTCCGGATATCCAGAAAAACACGAAATTACCAAAAACCAAATCGTTCAATTTTAAACATCTGTTAACATCCTGTTGTCATCTTCTTTTCTTATAGGAATTGCTGGCAAAAATTACTCAAAACAGGTTTTATGTCATCCTCTTAGATGTAACGTGAAGTTCATGAGTCAGTCATGTGAAAATAAAGTATTTATCACAACTAGGTCAGGCAAATATTAATTTGCTGCAGCATTTTTGCGGCATTTTTTTTACTTTTCAGCAAAAACCTAGCACTTTTTGAAAAGAGTTGTAATCCTGCCGGAGCCAAACAAAATTAACAAAACTATCAGTTTAGAGATAAGGCATGCTCAGTTTGGTGAAATTTTTAAACTTGTTCAATGCAAAACTCTCTCTTAGACTTAAAAACAAGTTTTGATAATGATCATTCTAATGAAACAAAATTTGTTACCTGCTCACTGATCGGTAATTTAATCAGACCAATTTGACGTTTGAGTGCTTTTTTGTGTATTCCAGCCCTGGTACCACAAAACTTACGTAGAATCGATTGGATGCATCAATAGCTTAGTTTACGTGAAAAATCCCGTGTATTTAATTTCTAAATTATTTTTCGTGTATCTTGTTGATATTGGCGTCGACGAATGCTTTTCAGTCGTATCAAAAACTAAAGATCATCATCGATCAACGGTTGATTAAATTTATGTTTTACTTTGGGTATTGAAGCGGCTTAAGCATTGACTATTAAAGTTGTCAAATTTTCTACAGCCAAATCTATATCTTCTATTGAATTCAGTGGAACGTTTACATCTAAATTACGTTCAATAAAATTCTTATATCGCTCCCAGTTAGCCTTTTGAAAGTTAAAATTGGATTTTAAAGAGTTTTCAATTGGACTTTGAGATAAAGAAAAAGTTACTGGAAGGTGGTCTGAATCGAGGTCCGCATGAGTAACTAATTGACTACAATGCTCGCCTAAATCCGTTAGAACCAAATCAATTGTGGAAGAATTTCTAGTTGATGAAAAACAAGTATGCCCATTAGGATATTCAACAGTATAATAACCTGCAGAGCAGTCATTAAATAAAATATTCCCATTAGAATTTGATGAAATATTATTCCAAGATCGGTGTTTTGCATTAAAGTCACCAATAAAAAAAAATATGATTTATTTCTGGTGAGCTTTTGTAAATCTCCCTTCAAAAAATGTTTCTGTTCGCCGCTACATTTGAAAGGCAAGTATGCGGCAACAATTATAATTTGCCCCATAGAAGTTTCTAATTAAATTCCAATTGTTCTGAGACTTTTGTATTGAAAGAAGGAAAAAGTCTTAAATTGGGACGACTATTGATGACAATAGCTACACCCCACCTTGTCGATCAAGTCGATCATTTCGCAAAATTTTAAAGAAAGCATTGCTTTTCAAGATATTTTCTGGCTTTAAAAAAGTTTCAGTGATTGCAGCAATATGTATGTTGTGGGTTTTCAAAAATAAAAAGAGCTCATTTTGGTTAGCCAGCGAAGATCTAGCGTTCCAATTCATAATCCCCCTTATTCTGCGCCGCGCGTGAGGTGACGATAGTCGAGTCGAGTCGGAGTCACGTGAGTCTTGTACCTTATTCCCGAAGCCGATGTGACAGAGGTTCATGCCCAGCTGACTACTAGATTAGGATAAGAATTCAAAAAGTTCATTCTCAAAGACTTTTCTCACCCAAAGCGACTACTGGAATCGGGTGACTAGGATGACTCGACTATCGTCACCTCACGCGCGGCGCAGAATAAGGGGGAATATTTAAACACCTATTTGGTTCCATGGCGGACTCGTAAAGTCATAATATTTTGTTAGCATAATTAAAGGAAGTTTGAAAAGCTTCAAACATTGAATTTGCTTTCAACATAAGTTGCATCATTTCCATTAAATTTAGGTTCAAAACTCTCACCCACATCAACAAAATTGTTAGAATCAGAAAATGAAGAAGAAATGTTATTTGAATAACTAGGAGTATCCCAAGCCTTCGCATGTACGTTGAAACTTGGTTTTTTCGCATTAGTTTTACCCGAAGCAGGCAACCCATTTTCAACCACCTCTGAAAACGTTAAAAAACGAATCTGTGGCACTGAATCAGCCCAGGTAACATTGAAATCCCTTCGAGCATTACCAAGCCGTGATTCTAAAATAGGCCGAGGCTGACTTCGAACAGGCAGATTGTTTGCCGGCCTGACGTGTGAAGACGAAATAGAGGAAGGAGGAGAAGGAACTTTTCTGAAAACTTTGGGGTTTTTCCTAGAAGCAATAATTTTTGCCCTAACGGGTCAGTCTATGGAATTGGTGGAATGATTAATTGTGCAATTCCCACACCAGAAAAATTCTGTTTGTGATTTATCATCACCAAAAAGGCATTTAGATTTGTGATCATCGAATGAGCCGCAAAGCATGCATCTGGCATTAATTTTACAATTTTTAGTTCCGTGACAAGAAGCTTGACAACGACGACATTGCGTAATATTTTGTAGAGAATTGGTAGAAGATTTCCGAAAAGGTTCAAATTTGACTCGAGAATGAAACATAAGACGACCCTTTCAACAATTTGCGAATTTTTCACCTGATCCTGTTAAAAATGGATCAAATAAAGCTCAGGATCAAAACCAATTCTACTGGTATTATTCGTGTTGGTTCTTTTGCTCAATTGAATTACTTATATCGGAGAAAAACCTAACAAAGAATTCAATTCGGTTGTTATTTCTCCCGGTGTCTGATCGCCGGTGAGGCCACGAAGAACAACTTAAAATGGACGATCACTTTTAGTGTCGTATGTGAAAAAAAGGTGTTTTTTATTATTCAAATAATTTAAAACTTTATGAAAATCATTAAAAGATTCCGCCAATATACGAGCAGTTCCCCTTCAACCGATCTGAAAAGAAATCTTCACATCCTTGACGGAAGTGACGATTTCTTTCCAAAAGGCATTGAAGTCAGGAACCGTGACCGCAATTGGTGGAACCTTTTCATTTTCAAGAGTGTGGGAAGAAGAAGGTTCTTTACTATATCAGAATTAAATATGAATATTTCCGATTTTATGAAGGACATTGAATGAATTGGGAATGTCATCTTTTTTGGCCGATGGATCTGGATTAGGTTTTGCGATTCTTTTTCGTCCTGCTTTTGCGCCGACTGATGATTTTCCTATGCTGTGGAAAAAAAATTGAAAAATATGAATAAAAGAAAATGAAAATAATTTTCGCACTTAATAGTGTTGATTGAATAACAAATAAAAAAAATCATGTAAAATGTTCCTGCAGGAACACAGCAACAATACGTTGCTCCGGCGTACGCATTGACAACTCAACGGTATAGATGAAAGTGTTAAGTACACATATTTTGAACACTAATCACTAATCACTAATCGTACTTCCATAGCCAGAACTTATGTCTGAGTCCCAAAGAATAATAAAAGTGTCTTATTATTCTTCTTGTCTTTGTTCATGTCTATAATTATTTTAACATAAAAACATTAAAATGATCAAAAACACGAAGTGGTTGGGCCTACCATGGAGCAGAGAACGCAGAGATATCCGGAACACAGGAACAGGAAGAAACGTGGACCACCAGTACCATACGTTTCAAATGGGGGGTTATCGTTGGAAGCATGCTAAGAAAAATGCTCCTTGATGAAGTAACCATGCGCGAGGTAAAGAAATTCTGCCAATCACTAGGACCATTCTAGAAGGGCTGGAAATGATTTATTTTGTACACAGAAATCCTAAACCTCAGAATAAAAGATTTTTTAAGAATTTGATGTTTTAATGAAAGGATTCCTAAATATAAAGTTTTATTTTCATCGTTAAACTGTTGAGGATTTCAGTGTTCAATCATTTCTGGTCATCGACCAAGGATAAAGCGCCTTTACTCGCTCTTGAAAATAAAAAAGAGAAACGGAAAATATCAGTAGACCATGAAACCTTTCCAAGTCTGTTTAGAACTCGGAAAGATTTTTTCATAAAAATTACTCCCCCCTCACATTCATTCGGTAAGAAAAATGCACAAAAAATAGAAAAAATCCTGCAAATGTACTCACCAAGCCTTATAAATATCGGAAATATAAACATTTTAATGCAATCGTCTTATACATAAAGTAGGTATAAATAGAACGGGCTCACCAATTATGTCGACAGGGACAGGAATCTCATCAGGTGTGAAAATATATGAACGTGGGTTACGCACTCTGCAATCAATTTTTCTGTCACTGATTTTAGGGACCCTTACCAGTTCTTTCTATACCTCGTGCACTTAGAAATGATATCAGTTTTTACACCCAAAATCCAGGCTAAATCAGCCGGAAAAAAACCAGTACAAAAAGGAGCTATGCAGGAAACCATGTTCACATTTTTTGATATTTTTACGCAATCAACATAAAAACAAATCCATGAGATGTCCTTAGAATAATTACTCGGTTATCTTTCCAATACTAAACACTTTTTAACAACCCAATAATCTGCCAGAACATCACTTGTTTCAAAGCATGTGTGCAAATTTTCTCCCATTAAAAACCACTGACTGAACCAAAACTGAAAAAAATTCTGGAAATTCCATCCATTCAATAATTTATTCCCAATATATTCACTGTTTTTCTTCATTTTGATGACTGCATCCACCCGTTTATTCCACATTGCGCACAATTAAAATTTTCTTATTTTCGAAAATCCCGAATGTACTGCAAACTATGTTTCACTAATCTGCTTGATAGAATGCGATATATCTTTCACCTAATTATCCCAAACCATCAACAATATTTTCAGAATGTTTGATCGCCCATCACTTCCCCCAACCGGGCAATAGCATTCTGAAGTACACCATAAACCACTTCGGCAACTTCCGTCAGTCACTTTTCAAAATATTTTCCACTATGCTGCTCTTTTACCCCTAGTTAATTTTAATTTTATTGAAAATTTTGCTGGAAGAAAATAAAAACGCGTGCGTTGCCAAAAAGTCATGGCTTCGTTAAGTACACATATTTTGAACACGTGTCTATACTCCGGATGAACTAAAAACTGAGCCTCAATAATGATCAATCATTTCTTTAAATGAATTATCAAAAAATCATTGCAAGAAAAGAAAACAAAAAAGTATCAAAACAATATTACAAATGTAACCACAAAACCGTACATCGATCTCCTCCTCGGCATTCTCTCGCCCCGTAAGCTTTTCTCTTCTTTTCCAAAATTCACCACTCCATAAGCCGGAGCCGGAATTGATCTATGCTTCGCTCTCCGTTGTGGTGAATTTGTTATGCTCGCCTTCCATGCTCCCGGTTAAGGTCTAGCTCAATGCTGGTTTAGCCATTTTACCGATTCGATGGTTGAGACTAAGCCGGGGTAGGTACTTTTAGTTTCTATGCTAGTAGTGCTAGTTTTTTTTTTTCTTTCATTTTACAAATGCGGCCCCCGCGATCGAGTGGAAATGCTGCTCGGGCTTGGGCTTTACGGATTTGGTTTTACTTTCAGCATTATTGGCTAACTCGTTTTTCCATTGAGTTTCAACTACCTATCCACCTTTGCTTAGCATGTTTTCTTCTTTCCATGCCTACTTTCGGCTGACTAGCTGGCTGACTTAAGGTGGTTATAGCCGCCCCATAAAGAGAGTCTATTCGATAGGTTGGTAGTTGAGGAAAGATCGTAAAGCTCGGGCGCCATCACTTTTACTCTCGATTTCACGTTGTTGGGTCCGCATGTTGTTGGTGGAGTTGGCTAGTTGAAGCTCGCTCTGGCTTGGGGACGATCGATGTGTTGTTTGCAAGCAGCGCAGTGGGTGCAAGAAAATTGTGGAGCTGCATTTGCCTTTGCTGTTGATCGGGTTGTGATGCAATCGTTTCTCGCCGACGACGACGGCGGCGGCCAGACTCACTTTCATACGCTGAGCGTCGGTCGTTGTGCCGGGGAGCTTTTGCAGTTCTTGGTTCGAGCTTTACTGATCTTGGGTGTGCATGGCTACCTTATGCTTTTGAATAGTTGCTTCAAGTCTAAGTACCTTAACAAGGTATAGAATTATGTTCTTTGGATGAAATTGCTTCTAACTTTCATTTGTCCGTAACCTTAAAATCAGATACACGATAAATGAACTTGCTGTAGATACCCAATCCATTAGAAACTGAAAATTGATAAAGGATGTTGAATGCACTAATTTTGAATTGATTTGCAAAAACTTGTGAATCAGAATCAAACATTTGTGCCAACATTTTTTTAGAAAAAACAACAGTTTATGGTGATATTCTAAGAAGAATGTGCGAAGATATTTTTACCATATCCTTTGTCATCGCAAATTTCTGAAAAACACATAAACTTAGACATTTAAAAAAATCGAGTCATTTTCATTACCAACACAACGCTGCAAAAATTTTAAAATGGCGATCCAAAATTGAAAACCTAAAATAAGATTCATTCATTCATCATTCAAAATTCTTATTTTAATTCAGATTAAAAAAATCAATAATGAATTCAGATTGCAACACAGAACATCATATATAAAATGGTGGATTGATGATTGAGGGCTCTGAAACAAATGTGAATTTTTGGCTCATGTCAAAATATTGATCTTAAAGCTAAACTCATTAATCGCTTTTTTACATTTCCGATCGAATTGAAATTCGGAAGAAGATCCATAATTCAAATTTCACAATAAGTAATGTTAATAAATTAAATTCAATTATGAGCTTAATCTGAGTTTTGAATATAAATGCTGTATCTGAGTTCTGAACCTGAATTCATATTCAGGTTCAGAACTCAGATACAGAATTAATACTAAAAATTCAGATTAAGTTCATAAATGAGTTATAGTTATCAAGCTTACTATTTTGATGAGGAATTCAAATTGCAAGAGATCGCAGACTTATATTTTTTTTGTTATTTGAATTTCATAATTTCAAATTTGTAACCAAAGTCAGTAAGTTTTTATTTGAAAAACAAAGTCTCAGGATTTTAATCGAGGGATTCATTTTTATGAAAAGTATTTGCAAATAATGAAAGATCTAAGAAATTAAATAATATTATTATTGCCAAGGAGCCATATTTCAAACTAAAACTTAATCCGGATCGAGATTTCAAGTATGAGGTTCAAACCGCAAAATTAATTTTACTTTTCAAAATTTAATTTGATTCAACCAACGATGTAGCATGCAATCTCCTTCTATTTACAAAAGAAAGAATTTTCCTATTGCATTCAACCCACTTCGTACCATGTTGTCGAGTGTTTTAACAAATTATGTTCTTATTCTTATTTAAATCTAGCAATATTTCATTTAACCCTAACATCGAATAAAACAAATAAACATTCACTCAACTTAACAATGTACCAATTTAAAAACAACAAGAATTTTGTAACAAACTGTTACATTTCATACAAATTTAAAAATCCAAGATAAAATATGCTTGTACATCGATTGAAATGATTAGTTGCACTAGAATTGCACTGTAATTTCTTTAAAAAAATCAGCTTTTGCCAAGTTTTTTAAATAACGTCAACTGCGTTTGGCTTTTCAAATATTTACTAATGTGCCAGAGACAAGTTTCACAAATGGTTAATGTTACCTTATTTTGATCGCCGCTAGGGGACAAATGAAAAATGGAAACTAAGGATTTTTACAACTTTTTCACATTGTTTACCAAAGCTGGTAGACTGGAAATTCACTGCTTAGTTTTAGTATCCAATTTTGTACTTTTCCGCAAAAAATAGTATTTTTTGTCAATAATTGTAATCTTTTCAATAAACATATTTTCGATAGTAAGTTTCACAAATGTAGTAAGTTGATAGGACATTTAACTTTAAACTTCTGATTTGATTTAAGTAATTTTAAAAGTAAACGTCGAAGAAACTTAGTTCACCAATGTCAATCGACCAACTCATTCGTAAATTTTGAGTCTTAAGTGATATTTGAAGGTTATTTGGTCCTCGGGAACTTTGAAAAAGCTAGTTCTGTCATTTTGACTTTTTTTAGATCAACCTCTTTCCCTACAACATATATTAATCAGCTTTAAAAACTGCAATCAAATCTCAACTTCAATTATATTAACATCCATGAATCTGCAAAAATTATCATAACAAATTGAAAATAAACTGAGCTATGGTTAAATGCAAAACTAGTGAATCAAAGCAATCGAATGATTCCTCCGATTGCTTTGATTCAGTTGAATCATTCAACCAAGCAGGCTAACACCACAATAGAGCAAAACTAGTATTTTCTTCAGAAATGAAAAAGCTTTATTTGTAAGCACAACAAGAAAATAAAATTCGATTCTTCACACTAGTCGGTAGATTAATGAACGATTTGACATTTGAACGATTTTTTTTATTTTTTCTTTCAAATTATCCTGCCCTGGATTGTTTGTTATACCGGCGACGAAAAAATAAATAAAGTATTATTTAAAATATATCGTTTTGTCCTTCACTTCGATACAAAATAAAACACTATTGTTTAAATGTTTTATTAAATAGAATCTTATTAACATCTTGTTTATGTTTACAAAATGCATATTTTTTTTACTCAAAATTGATCTTGTCCATCATTTCGTTGTTTGCTTTATGGACATATGGTCAGAGATACCGGTCCATAATACATCAGCAGACCCCTGCTGAAACCAGAAAGAAGAAGAAGAAGAATTTGTTTGCTTTTGAATAAGTTTTCAATATCGGTTTTGGCGAAAACAAAATATCTAATACCGGTTTTTGAAAAGGTGCTGACGAAAAATCTGTAAAATTACATCAAATATGATGAAAAAAAATAAAAAGAAGCATCACATATGACGGAATTTTCAGTTCGAGTTGAATATTACACGCTTGTTAAATTTTCAGAACGTTTAATACAAAAATTGTGATGAATTTTAAAACCACCGACTTTTCAAAAAAAAAAAAAAAAACTTTTTGGTTAGTCGCTTTCACACTTCGACCTTTAACTTTCTTCCGAAGAATGTACCCGATCCAAGGCATAAGGGAGGTCTCCGGACACAAACTAGGAGAACTTTTTCAACAAATCTTCTGGCCACCCGCTATGGTGCACTTGACTGAACACTTGTTTCAATTTGTGTGTGCCTGTTCTTGACAATCTGTATTTTTACATGGCATTATCCCGTTCAGTGTAATGTTATGTAGTTTTACTTCACAATCAATGTACATGTCGTGTGTTGTGTAACTTTAAGAAATGTCTGATTCAGTGCTGTTAAGGATTCATATAATTTCAACAGTTTGGATTTTTTTGTAGAATTACATCACTTAAGATGTAAAGTAAAAAAAGCTTTATAAGTGACGACATTTTATATTAGGAAATCGTGTTCTGTGTCATGTAATTGTTAAGGAGTGTATTCGAAAAATTTGCAACACTTTGTTTTGTGTCTAATGATGCATGAATGAAAATTGATAAAATCCAGCAAAACTCAGTGGTAATATTAAGTTTACATGTGTAAATTTCTGTTAAGTAATTTTTGAGAGAGCCTCCAATGAAGCAGTTTTTTTACTTTAATTTTGAGCTACACGTGCGCCATCTACAATACATACTATGAACCACCCTTATTCTAATCAAGGCTATTTTTGATTACGTTTTCTGTTTCCTGAAGCTTGACTTTCAAAATAACTCGAAAATTTTGATTTGGTCGAATTTAACCAATTGTCCTTCCTCGGCAAAAAAAAAAACACGTTTCCAGATCCAACTAAGTAGAGCAACTAATCATAGTATAAACTTTTTGGAACCTATTGAAGTGTTTTGCCGGGAAAACAGTCGCATTTGGAGGCAGTTGTATATTCATCCATTCATCGTGTCAAACGTTATGAAATACTGAGTGATTTGCAGTTTTCACAGATCGTCTACAGCTTCCTCAAATAGTAGACCAAATTTTCTGATTGGACACTTGCCAGGTGACCGCTAAAGAGCTCGTTTTGCTGTCCATTACGACATTATCCAAAATATCCACTAGCAGTTCAAATATTTTGCTCACGATTCGACCATCGTATTTAGTTTATTTTACCGGTGGCAGCTTTTCTACCTTGTAGAAATTAAATCAGTCCTATTTATTAGTCAACCACATGAACCAGTCAAAATAAATATCTTTTTTATCACTTCCTCTATTGATATTTTCGAATTGAGCATGAAAAAATCTCTCACATGCCTTAACTTCATGGAATCAATCATCTTCAAATTTATTAAAATTTTAGTTCACTATTGAATCCCATAGGACTATTTGAACGATTGTCTATGTGAATTTTTTTTGAATAGTTGATTTTCAGCTGTTTTCGACTTAATTACAAACAGATGCAACCATTTGAAAATTTTTCTCGGACTTTGTTGATTTTGAAAATATATATAGGCCTCTCTATACTTGAAAAGAAATTGCAGTTGAGCTTTAGTCTTTTTTCTAAACAAAAAAAAACTGAATGAATCTTAACAAAGTTTGATGAAATCTAAAATCTGCTTCATTTTACAAAAATGAATGTACTTTGCATAAGCGAAAATTGGATGACAGATAACGTAAATGATATTTTGCTAACAATTGCAAACAGCTAACAAATTATAATCTATTTAGAAATGATCGAGTTGGTAGAATGGGAAGAGGTATAGCTATTTTTTTTAGAAACCATATTAATTCTTCGATAATGTGAAAATCGGATCGTGATTGCCGCACTGAGTTCATTTTATATGAAATTTTGATGGAATATACGAAAATATTGATTGGTGAGTTTAACAATCCCCAAGATAATGATTGTAGTGATATTTAATGGTTTTTTAAGAAGTTATCTCCCATATGGTTTCGTTTGTTGTCTTGGTGGTTTCAATACAAATCTCATCGATATTAATTCTGTTAAATCATAATAATTTTTATCAATGATGTCAACAAACAGTATACAGAGTATATGTTTTGAGCCAACATATTTTCATAGCTCTGGGCAGTCACAACTAGATCTAAATTTAACGAACGATATTACTTAAAAGCTCAAATTTAACCAAATTAAATTCCCAGCGCTTTCAAATCATGATTTGATTTTTGCTCTCTTAGATTTTAATACGATTCGTACAATTCAAACACATTCTTATCGCGAGTACAATGAAATAAACCAAGACATGTTGATTCGAGAATTTGAAAGAGTTGATTGGAAGCTATTTTGTAGCATGGATGATCCTGATATCTTGAAAAACTTTTTCAACTTAAATATTGGCAATATTATATAGAAATGCGTATCAATACGTCAGTAGTAGGATATATTGACAGTTCTTTACGAACACTACCTTACCGAAACGCCTCAGCCCTAACCTCTAAACAAGAATGAAACAATTGGTTTTATCAGAAGGGCGTACCCGAAGCGCAATTTTCCTAATACAAATCTGCCGTTTTCGCCCCTTCGAGAAACCGGTTGACTTTTCAATGTTTAATTGATTTTGAACGCTACCCAGTGGAGCCAGGTCAAACAATTTTTAAATATTCGCACTGATTATTTTAAATGTTATCCAAAAATCACTATAATTTTAAAAACAAATTTAACAATGTTTTGAAAAGTCCTGCCTGTTCATATCTCAGTTCAAGTAATAAATTTAGCCTTAAAAGTAAACATGTTCAGTAGTAATTGTTACTTGTTTGAAATCAACTTGTAGCAATTAGTTTGAAATATGCTCATAACTCTTGTTAATTTGTAGAAATTGAACCGTTTCATGGAACACTTTCAGCTTCTTTATAACTCACTACTGCCTAAACACCCAAAATTTCCAACGATATCATATACATTATCTTTACTGAAATTAAGTTTTTGCGTATACGCGAGGCACAAATACGATTTTTTTTAATCTGAAAAGTTGCAATCAAAAGTATAGGGAATGTTGAAAGTTCATAATCGAGTTTAAGTGTTCAAGAAAAAAAGGAGCATATATTAATTTTTGTCATAACAACCTGTCAACTCTGATGAGGCCAAATCCAAAACAAATTTCGAGGTTAAGGCTGAGGCCAACCAGCTATTAATACCATCGACCGTATAAACCCTTATAGAACGAGCAATCGTAGATAGAAAATTAGCGTACAGACAATCGAAAATCACACGTGAGATAAATAAATAATCTTGGTTTTTATAGAAGACTTCGGAATCGTGTCGATTTTCTCGTTTACAATGCAAAAAGAAATTACTTCAATAGGTACTTTGATCTTAATCTACCATCAAAAGCAATATGGAAAAGATTGAAAAAAATCCAGAATTCTTAAAACATGCTCTAAACCGTAGAATGGTTTTCATGCCGAAGAAGTATTCACTCGTAATAACATGCAAAATAATTATTTTTATCAACCTGGGGTTCCTTTGGTTTTCATGAAGTTAAAGAGAATGAAGTATTGAGCTAGATTTTCGACATCCAATCTGATGCAATCGTGTTAGATGAAAATCCTCTTAGACTCATCAAACAGCTTCTACCAGATATTTTAAACCCCTCTTATCTATATTTTTAATAAAGTTTTAACTACTGGAAATTATCCTCAAACAAAGAAACATTCTTAAATAATCTCAATAAAAAAAACAATTTAAGCTCGTTGGACCATCTTCGTCTTGTAAGCACTCTTTGTGCTTCATTAAAACAGCACAAAAAAAAAGCTGAGATAAAAGTATTAGACAACATGTATTTAGTTATCGACAAGTCTCAATCTGTTGTTTTGGTTCTTCTAGATTTTTCAAGAGTATTCGACAGATTAATAACGGTGTCCTATGCAGGAAACTGTCAGAAAAACTTTGATTTCTGAGTTCTAGAAATTTCGTTGATAAACTCGTATTTAACTAATCGTTTTCATACTCTTCCTTACAATGCTCAATTTTCAACGCCACTTCAAATCATATATGGAGTTCCTTAGGGATTCATTCTAGGTCCCATTCTTTTTACACTGTACATTAGAGTGCCCCAAATGACCCGACTTTCTAAAAAGTTATGCGCTGCGGGCTAAAATTAATCCTAGGCCTAGTACAAGATCTTATGCCGAATTCGGGCCAGATCGGATCACGGGAAGGAGTCGCTCAACGAACTCGAGTTTTTCATGGGATTTTAAGACATTTTTTTCGAGAGAAACATGAAAAACCTGTTTTTCATCAACAGCTATGATTCCCTTCTGTTGATTTCATTTGAATACCTCTTCAATTCTCAAAGTATAAATCATGACAAATATTTCTTCCGAAGACTGTATTTCGATTAGAGTTAAAATAAATAAGTTGCTAGGCTTCAAAAATTGGCAAACTTTTTCCAGGGTGATATTCATCAGTGTTTATGAGGCCTCAATATGTTCGACCGCCCTACTTATAAACAATCATGAATACCACCCTTAAAAAGTTTGCCCATTTTTGAAGCCCAATAACTTTTAAATCTTAACTCTTATCGGAATGCAATCTTCGGATGAAATATTTTTCATAGTTTAGGTTTTGAGAAAATTTGTATTCAAAAGAGATCGGCCCAAGGGAACCAAAGGTATTGATGAAAAGCTGGTTTTTCACGTTTCTCCCGAACAAAATGTCTTAAAATCCCATAAAAACTTCAGGCTCGTTGAGCAATCCTTCCCGTGAGCCGATCTGGCCCGAATATGGCATGAGATCTTGTACTAGGCCTCGGATAAATTTTAGTCTGCAGCGCATAACATTTCACAGGTTTTGAATATTCCATACAAATTAAGGACAATCTACTCTACATAAACAATCTTCCCAATATTCTTAAACACTTTCAAATACATATTTTTTCAGATGATGTGCAGCTTTATTTAGACTATACAAGCTTGTCAGAAGGGTGCATAAACGTTCGTATCGATGATTGTCTATTATAAAAGCTTTATCGTTAAATGTTGAAAATCACATGCAGCTCTGCTGAAAAAAAAAATAATTCGATGCAAATAGTTCCTAAAATTAGCAATACTCCTATGACTATTGTATCGAAGTTTGGGTTTTAAAATACTAAGTAATTTCAAATGGGATTCGTGTATATTTACTTCAACAGTGTGGGAAAATATACTATTCCATAAGAACCCTTCGTTATCACAAAATCTTTATAAACACCGACTTGAAGATACAACTTTTCAAGCCATTGATATTTCCCCATTTTATCGCTTGCAATTTTTTACTGTTTCAGGTTTTTCAAGCGGTTCTTAACAACTTCGGGTTGCTCTTAATTCTTTCGTGAGGTTTGCTTTCAACCTAATCCGAATGAACCATGTTTCGCATTTGCAAACTCGTATAATTGGATGATCTTTTGAAAATTTTCCAAAAATCCTAAGTTGCCTATTTATTTCAATTTGTTCCATTGTAAGAAACCTACATATCTTTACATTAAATAATCTCAACTAAGTTCTAAAGCATTGAAAATTTACATTTCTCGTCACAGATTAGAGCTTTACAGCAATTCGATTTTTGTTAGAGGTGTAAGCTATTGGAATTCACTTCCTAGTTCTTTAACGTTAAAAAATTCGTTTGCAGTTTAAAAAAAATGTTTGAGCACTTTACAAATTAAGATTGGGGTTTTTTTTTTAAATTTTTGTCTCAATTGTTTATTTATCTTGAATTCGGATCTAAAGCACATGGATTTCTATCAACGCGCAAAATGTAAAATTGAATAAAATTGAAAAAGATATAATATCTTCCTACGTTACTTATTAAAGTATCAATAATAATAATAATTAATAATAAAAGCATCACCAAATACAAATCGATTTTACGGATCCCTGGAACCTTAAAAAAGATATTGATATATTATTATAGGGTTAGTTGCCCTACTTTGGACCCATTAAGCGGTGGTTTTTAAATAATCAAGGTTTTCTCACAATTGGACGGGAAATTTATATCCTTCAGGAAGTTCATTTATAAGTCATAATCTTATCTGCAAGTTACAATGAAAATTTTCAACATGGGTTTCGCCATTATTGAGAGATTTGCAAAGATATGGATGATTTAAATTTCCAACTTTGAACCTACTGTTCCTATTTTGGTACTGGACCGGTTCCTCTCATTGGACCTAGAACTAAAACTCCTATAAAAAGTTTTATTTTCGAAAATAACAAATTTATTGTAAACGTAAACTTAAATCAATTACTGTAATAAAATAGTATTACAGCTTTTTAATATTTAAAAAACTAAAATTTCTGTTATGAATATCAAAAACACTTTTATTCCCCGTCAGCTCTATCAGCAAAACGATAGCTGAAACTTGATTGTGTTTACTTACATATAGTTTATTTGCGTAAATCTGGCAAAAATGTTGGAAATATTCAATATTGGTTCTGAATTATGCCCCAACTAAAAATTCGTAACATTGTTGATTTGTTGGTTTTGAAACAAAGATTTGGTGATGTCAGGTCTAAACATGGAACATCAAAGTTGAAAGTTTCCTATATTTGGACCCTTTGCAAATTTTCCGAGTTTTCCATTGATTTTCATGAATTTTTGGAAAAATGGGTAGTATGGTTCATATTCTTCACAGTGAAAGTAATTTCCCCTTAAACTTTGGCTTGGAAAGTTAAAAATCGTGAATTTTCCTTAAACACTCTAATTTCTTAATACGCGCCCCACTAAATGAGCTGTCTGATTTACCAATGATGAAGAGGTACATTTTTAAAAACGTTGAAAATTTTATCAGAAAAACTTTTAATGGCAAAAAACGGTATGGTAGGGTTCAGGAAGAATAAGAGTTCATTGTGTGCATAGGAATATCTTTATTTTATGTCAGCAAAATGAATTATTTTCAATTTTCGGCATTTTAGGACTAAAGTAGGCTCTAGGTCCAAAGTAGGAGCACTCACCTATATAATATTATTAACTACGAGAGTTTTGTTGATCCATGTTCCATAAGTGGGACCTCAGTATGGATTTTAAGCGCATATTTATCAGTCTCATGTCAGTCATGTTCACACATTTGTTTTTAAACGCGTTTGCTGTAAATTTTACATATTGTTTAGTTGTGTGAGGTCTATTCTATCGCCAGAACTAATGTAACCCTCTACGAACCATAGCTTCCAACCCGAGTTTAACCACCCAGTGATCTAGTGGGAGATCTCTAAGCGGTTGAATATTTATCTGTTCCTAAAGCTGCCGTTTCGTTTGTAGGCAATTCATTAAATTTTGATTTTGATTTTTTATTGATTTCTTAGTAAAATGAAAAACTAATGATGAATTTATTATTCATGGTATTCTTCTTAAATTACAACGATAATTTTCCAAATTAACTAACATTCCGTTGAAAGCTCTGATAAGAGAACTTCACAATCACGATCACGACCATTGCTAAGAACCAAATGCAACACAACGTCGTCGTCGCACGACATAAAGCTTTCCCTTGAAGCCGTCTCACCTCAGGCTTAACCTTAAGTTCTCTCCTACTCTCTCGAATTTCCACTCGTCCAACAAACGACTCCAACGATCGACGCGACCAACTTCATTCATACCGTGCTAGCTAGCCAGGCGCGGAAGCTTTTCCTTTCAGTTTCATTCACAACATCCGGGAGTCACTTGTCACATCGCCATCGAGGAGAGCATGCGCGTGATCAGTGAGTAGTGACTTCACGAGCTTGCGCACGACCCGAAAAAGTGGCGAGCTTTTGAAGCGTCGAGACGCCTAAGAACTACTACCGAACTGGTTGCACGTTGTTGGGTTAAGTTTTAGTAGTCAGAAGGTAGTCGTCGATCGCGGGTTGAGAGCTTTCGCGGATTTTTGGGTGCCTACGACGCCGTATTCACCGTCTCAAAAGTTTCGACGCATTCGGTAACGTCGCCATAACCGTCGTCGTTTGTCGGTGGGGTGCCTCCATTCGGGCTCAGATTTTCATGGATTAGTTAACGTTTAACCGTCTCACCGATAAGCTCGTTGTTTTTCCGTCTTAGGGAGTCAGTCCGTTGGGTGTTCTATCTATCTCGTAGTGCTCTCCGGTTGGTGATCGGGAGTGTTTGGAGTTCTGACTCTCTAGAGTGTTCGGCTAATCGATTCTGTGTGTGACTTGTGTGGAGCCACTATTTCTGATTCTGGAGTCAGTGGCAAGTGAAGCGATTTGAAGTTGTGCATGGTTCGAAAAGAAAGTGAATCTTTTCCCCTTTTCAATCTGTTATTGGTTATTGTAGTGTTGTAAAGTCCAGAGTGTTTTGCCGTTTGGGTTTTCGATTCGATTGCTTTGAACGATCACCCGAGGATCGCCACGAGGGGCACCTTTTGGAGCTCGTTTTGTGCGAGTGCGCGCATTTCGTACAATTAAAAGTGAAGTTGAGCACTTTTTTTTTCTCCTCGCGACCAATGAAGGCAAAATAAAATAATTCATAAGGCGAGCATATGAAGGTATACGTTGCATGGTATAAGAGTCGTTGCTGGCCAAGTGTTCAAGTCCAGCTAAGTCGTGTGCTATGAACGGACTTTCCGCCTTAGCTGTCTGAGTGAGTCGTTTTTTTGCTGCTGCTTCTTGAGGCAAGTCTTGCCCGTACCTAGAGTAAAGTGCAGTGAAACCAGCTGAGAGTTGTGGCAGTTTGTGAAACAAGTTACAAACTCGGTAGTAGAAGTTTTTTTTTGCAGTTCCAGCTATTTCCATCCGACTCTTTTTTTCTTAGCTTGGACTAAAAATATACAGCATTTGAAAGCTGCGGTGCAGTCATCTTATCAGATGCAAATCGAGTTTCGTAGATTTTACACGCACTAGACCAAAACTGCCCTCAAAAATCACCGAATCAAGTTCAAGCTAAAAACGGAAACTACCAAACGTTAACGCCTAGACGCACCGAAAAAGTAAAACAAAGCGCACGGCAAAAGTTACTTAACGCGGTGAAAGAAAACAAAAGTGAATTTGCGGCTAAGTAGCCACCATTCCGTTAAAAAAATTAGACAAACTGAAAGAAAGAAGCAATGAATAACCAGAAAGGAACCGAGCGAAGAAGTGAATCAATTAAACGGTGCGCGCAACTAAAAAATTAAAAACGAAAGAAAAAAAAACGAAACAAGATCGGAAATCTCCGGAACGAGTCGTCGCGCTGCGATTTTTCTTCTACACCTTTAAAACAACTTCCTTTCGTCGTCTTCTTTGTTCGCATCTTCGTGTAGCTGTGATATTTTCTTCGTCTCTATCTCGTTTGAATCTCGTCAAATTGCCGCCACCAAACTTTATGTAACTCGGCTGTTCGGCTCAGCTTAACTCAACACACTGTTTTGTGGAGATTACTCCATCCAAAGTTAAATTCCAACCAAAAGAAAAAAAACCCAAACCGAAGGCCGGAGAAAGAAAATTTCTTCCTCAGACGTGTGCGGACAGACAGACCCCTGACCGAATGATAATTGGCCACGGCCACGGCGATTGAATGAAATATAATCCCCCCGAAATAAAAAAAAAATCGGAAAATAAAAACGGAATAATCGTGGAGACGCGAAATTACGCACTCGATGCGCAACTTTAAACGATCGGTGCCCACGAACAACAAGTGCCGGAAAACTAACTCACTCACACGAGCGTTTGAAACAACAACAACAACAGCATCAACAAAATTGCTGAGAAGCTTTTAATTAGTGTTAAAATTAGATAAAAGTATTTCTGTTTCCGAACGCGCGGAACGTGAATCTTAAAACGTGCGCCTTTGAGAGTGTTGTTTTTTTTTCCTTTGAATTGAGAATTTGTGTTCAAGTGATAGAATTTTGTGTTGTTGAGGTTGCCTGTGACAGAAGAATTTGATTCTTAAGTGAGATCTTTTTTTTTTATTAAAGCCGAAAAAATTGAAGTGTTGATTGGTTTTTTTTTTATCGAGAAGGCTCTTGAAATAAGGTTTGTGTCAATGGCTGGATAAAAACCAAGCGAGAGTATTTGAGAGGGTTTTTTCTGTTGCTGAGATCGATCTGATCGAGTGTTTGATCAAGAGGGCAATCATCGCCGTAGAGCAGTTTCTTGTGTGCGGTACAACGGATTCTATTCATCTTCCTAGCTCAGACAGATCAATGAGAATCGTTCTTTGGTGTTAAAAACGATCAAGTAAGTGATAGTTTTATTTTCGATTCATGGGCTTACATAGAGGATTGTATTTTGTCAGCAACAAGTGAATAGTAAATACTTCTTGAAAAAATGGATACTCAACAAACAGATTGATGACTGCTTGAAAATCATAAATGTACATGAAGTTATCTTTCTCTCTGCACTTGTAGTCGCTGTTCAGTTTCGTTGTCAGCTCTATCGTTGAAGTCTTTCAAAGTTTTTCCTTTGAGATTGTCGGGATTTGACCTCAGCAAACTGAACGCGCCATCTGCATTTGTTCGAGACCCTTGAGTTTATTGTAATAATGTTTTCAACTTAAACAAGAAGTTATCTGTAAACCTCATCAACCAGTAGGAACAAGTAGTTTACAATCGAAGAAAACCATCTCCATGAGTTATATTCGGTTTTTCGGACTCACATCAAAATTACATGAATTTTAACATTTGAACTTTAAAAACTTTCTAATGTTGCTCAGTTTGGTTGTTCGTAGCCCGGCGAAATTATAATTACATGAACAAAATACTACACTAATAGGATAGACAATTAACAAATGTTTCAAAAAAAATAGATGATTTTTAGGGGAGAATGGTTATACTTGATTCCTTTTTCTTATCTTCATTCTATCTTTTTCTAAAATTTTTTAACAGTTCGCTGTCTTTTACATTTTCTGACAGCGTGTAACTTCAAGTTTATATGCTGCAAAAATTAGATCGATACATGTAGATGAACTAGAAACGGTTTGGAAGGATTTTAAAAATTGTGATATTTTGAAAGTTAAAGGAGACTTGATCCTTTATAAAAGAAGACTTGATTCTTTAATCATGGGTACCCTAAGCTTTGGGAAAATCTAGCAAAATCCAAAGATAAAAGGTCCGTTCACCACTTTTGAACAAATATGAGTTCTCATTTCACAGTTTTAGTATCAGACAAAGAGAACTTTAAAGGTTTGTCTACTATCCTATAGTCATTGCATACTTTAAGGGGAAATTTTCTAGTTTTAAGAAAAATGCAGTATTTTGAGTCCTTTTTAACAGATTATTACTTGATAAACATCAGTTAATGGAGAAATTTTAGTTTTTTCGTGACATCGTATGATCACGATTCATTTAGAAGAAAAATATATCTTTCTGAACTCTAGGGATCAATTAAACCCATAACATACAATTTGGAAAACCTTTTCTTTAAAAAATTGAGAGCTTACAATTGTTTTGAAAATAAGGCATTCTGAAGTTCATGTTATACTCTTACGATTGACATATTGCAATAAATATTTTTATAATTATTTTTTCGTGTGGCAAACATTTTATAGTGATAAAAAAAGATCTTCAACTCACATTTCGTAAGGTTTTTCAAGCAAAGTGCAATGCAAATTTCATTTTTTTTACATAACAGGTTTGTTGTTATGTTCTATTTGATATTTGATATTTGTAAGACATTCCTGTTTCGAGGTGTAGCGAAGGAATGAAATATCTTCATCCTACAGTATTTTGACTCTTTTTCAACAGAATGTTCACGATTCATTCAGAGGAAAATTTATTTAGATTCATTTAGAGGATCAATTAACCTATAAAATACATTTTGGAAAGCTTTTTCTTGAAATAATTGAGAGTTTACTGTTGTTTTAAAAATATGGCATTGAGAAGTGCATATTTTACTTCAACGATTGGCATTTTGGAGAAATACTTTTAGGTATTATATTTTTTTTCGTATGTTAAACATTTTAAAGTGATAAAAACGATCTTTAAGTCACATAATGTTAGATTTTTCAAACAATGTGATATAACTTAGAAAAAAATTTGATCTATGGAAAACGTTTCAGTTCCGAGATATGGCTGAGGAATAAAGTATCCCCAGGGACCAAGTATCGTCATTCTCCCCTACTTAAAATTAAAAACTTTAGTGTAAATCATAATCCAGCGGTGATCATCTATTAACACAAAACTTTAGTTTGTACATTCTCTGGCATTTGCTTGAACCTTGAAATATGGAGAAATATTGAATTTTTCATCGTTTGGGACAGTATGAAGGTTTTATACCTTCAATACATTATTCACTGAAATCTAAAAAATTTCCAGGCGAATTAAAAAATGAAAAGAAAAAGTTTTATCCTGAGTTTTTAGATTTTCACAATTTAGGCCTCAAAAATCCAATTGAGTTCAGACTTAGAATCAGTTTAAAAATGTTTCTCGACAACGAGCACTTATAAAGATTTCATGAGAAATCGAATGAACTGCTGAAAATTGGATCTGATTTTTGTTCGAGGACAAATATTGTTGATCAAGATTTTTCATAATCCCAACATAGTTTTCCCGATCAGATAAACTTTTCAAACTTTTGTACCGGAAAAGGAGTTTATTTCACTTTCCACGCTGTTTTCGTGAAAAGGTTCAAAATTAAAAAAAAAACAACAGTAAATTTGAAAAGTGTTGCTATGCAGTATAACATAAGACATACCCGTAGGAACGAAGGGGTTATTTGGGGTTTAAATCCCCTCCATGAGGGTCGAAAATATTTCAGGCAAAATATTCTTCTCAAAAATCAAAATTTTAAATTCTTATACCAATTTTGATGAACGGCTAAAATGAATCAAGAGTAACAATCTCGGCTCAGATCTAATGCCAAAACCTCTTAATCTTTTACCAGGTCCACAATTCTACTTCAGGTTTTCAAACCTTTTCACATTTGATGATAGATATTTAACGACTGTACTCGTTAAACGATATCAAAAGTAATTCACAAAAGAAATAGATGTATGAATTTTGGATACAGTCCTTAGTCTCGAATAACGAATTTTCAATAAGATTAGACTCACAAAGGTTGTCCGTAGGCCAGATTTTGCCCAAATGTTTTTATCTTACTTGAAAAATCAAAGCAAAATTTAAATTGCCTCATACCAGTTTTGTGTTTTGCGTCCAAAACATTTTTTTAACAAATTTTATCCGAATAAACTGGCTGATGGGTTCCGATAAAAAGATCAACTTTTCGAGTTTTTTTTCTTCTTCGTTTTAATTGAAGAAATTCTAAATTTGCTTGGATATTGCCCAGATTTTCGGTTGTAAACTGTGAAATCGAATGCCCGGATATTGCAAGGTTTTTAGATATTATAGCTTGGGTGTGCCCTGCCCGGATAAGTGCGGGAAATTATCTGATGAGCTTAGGTTTGAATAATTTTCGATGTTCTGGTTCCATTTTTTTTTTAAATATAAATCTTAATTTGTTCCCTGTGACGGGATTGTGGAATCTGTATCCAGTTTATTATTCTTGATTTTCAGTTCGGTTCATCATTGGTATCTGATTCAAATCTTGGTTTTCATTTAAAACTAAATAATATTCATGTTCCATGTTCGAAACTTTTCATTCCGGAGTATCTAAAGAAAATATTGAAAATAACAAACCATTTATAAGATTTGGCTTTAAAATTTTTACTCATAATTTTTATGCAGAAATGAAACCTAAAAAAATCCAAAATGGTGATCCAGAACTGAAATACCAGAGTTTTATCATTCGGAACTGTCATTCAGATTCACTAGTTGGATTACAAGTAAATAATTGAAAAAATCCGTATAGAAAATCAAAGATTCAAAATTGAAACGAGAAATTTCTGGTTGAAGATTTATTCATAATAATGAATAATTATTGTGAATTTTTGTTGTCTGAAGACGATTTCACTTAGGAATTCCGAATTTTTATTCAGCTTCCAAATGCAGAATTGCGGTTTTTGAAAAATCTCAATTGTAATTTAAATTTTTTTACAGGATTGTAATGATAAAATAAATTTTTAATGATATTGTTGATTAAATAAATAGTAGGTACTTAATATTCAGGTTCCGGAAAATTCAGCTGCAAATAAACTTTTGTTGTTGTTCAACCTAATTTATATTGTTAATACCTACTTAAAAACAAGGATTTGAACAAAACTATTGAATTTATAATAGTTAAATATAAATCTGATTTGAACACCAAACAAGTTTTTCGTTCAAATGAAGCCTTCAAGATCCCTCATTTATATTTAGAAGCTTCAAAAAAGCTGAACACTTTTAAGAACTTATTTTTGAAAGTTATGATTTTAAATGAAATTAAACCCGAATAATGAAAAACTCTTAGTATTACTTTTTTTTACAAATCTTTATATATGCGTTTTTAAGCAAAAAAGTTATAGGAAAATTTTTGTCAACAACCAACCCCTCCTTCCCCATGAGGAGGTTCATCCTACGGTCCTGAATTAAGATTATGACAGCAGTTCTTATTAATTTTTTAATATTTAGGTCCAGTAAAAGACGATTTTATTTTTAAAATTGAGATATCCCCATTAGACTTAAATGCTTTTCTTTCCAGCTTTTGGAAATATTATAAAATCTAAATTGAGTTCCATAATACATAAATATAAAAAGAAATGAAAATTAAACCATAACTGTACCAAGTTGTTTAACTACTTATATTTTTCGAGAGATTTTTGAGCATTCTAAACATTGAAACAAGCATGTTATATATTTCTTAAAAAAATATTTGTCGAAATTTGTTTGTCAACCAAGAAAGAACTCAAAATATAGACTTTGATAGAAAAAGTTTGATCAATAATCATTGTTGAAATAAAAAAAACAACTGTCAGAATCTATCCCAAGCAAAAAAAAGTCACACATTTACTTAAATGAAGGCTTTGAAAGTTACATATTGGTCGACAAAAAGAAACAACGGCCAAATTCCTTTGAGTATATTATATGTATATGGATTTTTGGATTTTGGAGAACTTTTTTTTAAGAACAATAACGGATTGCAATTAAAAAAATAGTCGAAAAACTGGGATACAAAATTCAGGTGAAGATTGATCAGTCCAAGTGCTTTTCGTTAAACAGTTTTGAAATTTAATTGCTCTTAAAAAGCCTCTTATTTCAAATAGATATGTACAGAGGAAAATTTATTTTAACTATAATTAATGTTTTTATCACCAACGTTAACAAATAATTTCAATCCATGGTAATTATTGGTGATTCAGCTAAAAATATTCATATAGAATAAAAACTGGTCTTGGCCCGGATTTCGTTGATACAGGCCTGGATTTTACCCGGATTTATTCATTTGATTTGCTAAATCAAACAAACAAAAAACAAGCTGTGTTGTTAAAATTTATTATTTATGCCTTCAAAACGAAATTTTTCCAGCTCGTTTGATAAAAGTATTCATGGACGAATTTTTGGAAGCCTAATATAAGATTAAAAATATGCTGTTGAGTTTTTATGAAAAAAAATTTTTTTTTCAATTTTTTGCTTAATTTATGTTGAGTAATTTCTGGGTTTAGACTAAATTTGCTCTGAAATTTCAACGATTTTTGGTCAACAGTTTTCAAATCAAATTCCCGGATTTTGGCATGATTTTGGTATGGAATAGTCCGGATTTGTCCGGCCCGAATACGTGCTGATAAAATTCTGGCAACCTTACCTTAATGGGGAGGATAAAAAGCTTCAGTTTTGATATTGAATTTGCGACGTGAAAAGTCGAGCTCGTTAAAATCGTTCGAACAATCTAGCTAGACCAACTCTTAACAGCACGTTATAAAATTCTGTAAACAATTTTTCAACCCAACGAGTAATATTCTTTCATAAAATTCCTTTTTACTTTATTTACAGAGATTTTTACCATCGTGGCTAGTCGTTATCTAGTTTTTTTCTTCGAAAAACTTGATTGACGATTTCAAACTGAAAGGATGAAAAGTTTAAATTTGTAGTTAGCTGAACTGGATTCAATTTTGATTATTGAAAGTTTTTTGTTTAAATTTCGGAGAAGTAAAATGAATGTTTTACTGATAGCATCTAATATTATATTCCTTGCAAAAAAGTTGCAGTGTAAGTGCCAAAATCGACAATTTTGAGTTTAGTTTTCTAATCTACTTATCTTAATCTACATCTGGTGAAAAGATTCGGATTTTTTTGAAATTTTATCATTCTTGGGAATGAACTAAAACAGCTGAAATTGAAAAAAAAAATTATAAAAAAGTGAAGCACCGTTAACAATATTGAAAAAAGTTTTCTTGAAACTATCATTTGGGCACGATTCTGACCTCCTCAAATATAATTAACTCAGAACACATAATTTGTGCGATTTCAACAGGAAACTTGAATCTGAAATCAGATATCCGAATCGGAAAAGGGATTTAAAATCTTAGTCTTGAATGGGAATCGAAAACCTTGAAATTGAATCTTAATCTGTATCTTGTCCTGTAATCTTAACCTGTATCTGGAGTCGTAATCATTAACCTGAATCTGAAATCTAATCCTGAATTCCGAATCGTAATTCGAACAGATGTTTGATTTTCAATGATCATAAATTCTTATTGATAAAACTGAATACGAGCACATCATCATAAACGGGAAATAGAAATCTTTTTTCAGTTCAATTTGAACTAAGATTTTCAAATCCAAAATAAGCACGTTTTTTGATAATAGTGGAATATTTCAAAAATCGTTAAGTATGAAAATCCCAATTTAAATCTCATCAAGAAACATAGACTACTTTCAAATCCTCTTATAATAGGGTTGTCAACTGGGTCATCTTCCGCTTTTTTGTTGAGTGGCCCGCCGTTCCGGTTTTCCCTCAAATTATTCCGGTTTTTCTCATGGATAACTTTTACAAAGTTCACTGACCTATACTGGAAAAGATCTAACTTTAGCCTCAATTTAAATTCATTTGTTCAACACAAAAAAACTTTCTAAACGTCTTTTTTTTCTCAAAATAAAAGACACAACACAAAACAAATTTTCGAATACGTCCTTTTTCTCAAAATAAGCGTTTATTTTTTAGAGGTCACACAAGACCATGCTGAATTACCATAAAGTTACAGTAAAATTCTGATTCAGTGAAGCTTTCTTGGAGCACTTTCAATCACTGCAATGTAAACAACTTTGGTATGAAGAAAATGTTGTTTAAGTTGCTTCCAAATGATTATAGATCTTAATTTTTCGACAGAATCTTAGTGAAATGGTCTTTTATCATACTCCACTTTTTTTTTATTCCATTTTCCAAAGTATACAATGATGTGAGTTTTCCTGAGTTTTAAAATTTTAAAAACAAATTTAAAATATATTTCTTACTACACAAAGGTTTTTTACGCGATCAAATCTGCCGTTTACGTGTAGGACTTGAAACATATCTGAAATAACGTGTTAATGTGAGAACCGTGGAAAATAACCGTGTACCTGTATGGCAAAAAACCGTGTGAATAGAAGTCATGTAAGAAAAAATTAACAAAATCTATCCGGTTTGAGAAAAAAACCTTAGTATCTAATAATTTCTTAAATGTCCGGCCTTTTTCGATTGTGTCCTACTTTTTGTTGTGAAATGTCCATCTTTTTTCTGAAAGAATCTGGCAAGCCTTCCTTTTAACTAAGCATTTTTTTTTAAATTATAATGAATTCTTTATAAAAAAGTTGCTTTTTGAGTTTCAAGGGAAATTCTGGATGCAGATTCTAAACACTGAGGGCTTTAAATAAGGTTGTGTTTTGAATTGAATATAAAGCAGTGAAAATGCTGTATGATCTATGTAAAAAAAGTTACTGTTCCCGAATTTTTATTAACTATGAATAAAACACTTTACATTTTCTCATTAAACTAGAAAATTTAACAAAAATGTTTTGGAACCCGGGAACTTAAACGAAATTTGAGTGTTGTTATCCAATAATTAGTTGGTTACCTCACCAATGACGTTTTCACGTTCTTAAGTTGTTCGCAATTGAATTAATTCAATTAAGGACTCAATTCTTTATACGTACATTCTAGTCTCGAGAATGTTATCAAATCAAATTGAATAAATAAAAAAATATATAACAATAAATTTTGATGGACGTTTTTGAGTTCTTGATTATAAAGTATTCAATTTATTGAAAAACGTTGTGAAAATTTTCAAATGCTTCGACTTATGCTTTAAAAATATCTTAGATTCCTTTGGATTGAGGGTTCCTCAAAAAATGTTATCGATAATGAGATAAAATAAACGAAAAGATGTCTATATTCTCAGATGCGTAAGTGGTATGAATTGTTTTAATGATTTTTCCTATATTCAAGAGCCAAGCTAGAGCCAACCAACTGAATTGTGTAGATCTGTGTTATCAGTTTCATTTTGCTATAACTATTTAAATTTGATATATTCTAAATTTCTCAAAGTTCCAACAATTTTCTGGTTTCTGCTTACACTCACCTGAATTCAGTTTCAATAAATTATTGTAAACTATAGCTGCTCGGTCATTCGAATGATTGATTTAAAAAAAATCTAAACTTAAAATACTTGAGAAGAGTTTCGTTGTTTGTTTTCCTAGATCAAAGTTACATAGTGTTCCCTGTTTGCTAGAAAAAGGTTTTACTAGGATTTTCGTTTTATAAAAAAAATTGAAAATGTTTGATCATTTTTTTCGTCTAAAAAATAAGCTAGCCGATAGTTTTGTTATATTTATTGTGAATGTTTTTGTCAGAAAAGCCATCTTGGTACCTTCTCTTTGTCCCATTGTTCAAATTCGCGTCAATATTTGCACTAAGCCAAAAATTATGCTAATCGATGTCGCCATTTTCAGTTTCGATGTTGGTTTTTGTGCTCGTATGTTTCAGTCGGTTGGTCTTCAGCAACCAGTTTCTGGTTCTTTTTTCCTCCTCCCAATGAGAAAAGCACTTGCCACACATTAACATTCTTGGCAGAGATTTTCCAGTTTTTGCCGAAAAAAAAAAACGCTGACCACCTCTAGTTTAGGTGTTTTGCATAATGCTTTCGGTGTCATCGTTAGCATAGCTCTAAGAACACTGTCTTGCTTTTGGTGATGTTTTTGCTCCGATTTCTTTTCAGTATTCTTCAATACACTAATTCTCGCAAATCAAATAATTTGCAAGAAATATGCTTGTTTTCGGTAGTCAAACTGATCATAGTCATGTATTCGGTTGATGTTTTTTTTCCTTTTAATAAAAAATAAATATAACCGGTTGCACCGTAAAGGATATCGAATTTCGGAAGCGAAACTTATCTGAAATCCGCTGTCAGTAGAGCCTCAAATAACAGCAAGATAGATCAATTTATTAGATTCTACTTATCCTGTTTTAACGGAACTGGCTTAAAACGGCTTTCAAATTTCAAATTCCAATCAAGCTTTCGTATAGAAAAATCACTTGAATATATCACCAAACATAAAACACTTTTGTGCCTCTTAGCTTATGTTATTCTTTTTGTTATATGTTGTTATATGTACCTTTCTTTCAAATTTCTATAAAATAAATTCTCTCTAGTTTTCATTCCGCCGCACATGCCATTAAAATTATAATCATGTTATGCTTTTTGCGTATCGAGTATTTTAAAACACTTTTTTTCGCTTTCTCACAACAGTGGTTAGAAGAAAATCATTTTCAGCTAACCTTTCAGTTACATAAAACAAATTTTCGGTCTTCAACGACAATCTTCGGCCGGAAAATTAGCCACTTGCTCTTGCTGGTCGCGGGCTGCTCATCTCTCGTAATGTTAAAAATTATCTCCTGCTCACCTAGAGTGAAAGTTGTTTTCTCGAGTCGATTTGTCTGACCAACGCGCGACTAACTAAGATGCTTGCCGGCAAATGGTTGGTCATCTTCTACTATAGGCGGCTTTTTACTTACCTCACTCAGCCTCCTCCAACTTTCGGATGTCTCTTGGTTGATCATTCGGAAAAGAGCTGTTGGTTGAACCAACTAAATCTATCTCGTCGTGTTCGAGTAATTTTCGGATGTTGTAATAGGTAGTACTCAACAACAAAAAACGTTTGAAGAAAATCATTGCTACTTTGCTTAGTTTCCAGTCTGACTGAGATGGGAGAAATTGAAGTCTTTGATGATCTGTCAGTTTACGTCAAAGTTTTGGTGTAAGCAAAAAAGGCTTGAATTCAGCTTTGAAGAACAACAAATGGGTTCTATTTCTTTGGAAAGCAATTAACACATTTGTACTGATGTTGAGAGAAATAATTGAAAAGGTTAGAATGACTCAAACTTAGTTTAACTCCTAAAGAGCATTTTTCAATAACAGAACTGTGCCAAAAAAGATATAGATTCAGTCAAACACCCACGTTTGGCACTAAAACCCTTCAACCGGAAACTTCCATCAGTTCGCATCATAATGTTCCTCTGCGGATGAGCACGATTAATTGCCAAATCGGAGAAATTTTAATGGCTTTTTCTCGTTTGGCTAAGCTTGTTTTGTCTTTTCGCACCTCCACGCCTGCGCTTGGGCCGATCTTATTTGCTCGCATTTTGGATTCCGTTGCGCAACCGATGATCGTGGGTCACTTATTTTTTTTGGTTTAACACTTTACTTTTTATGTGTGAATTTTTGGTGATTAATTTACAAACCTTGATTCATCATATTTCTGTTTAATTTTAATTTGTTGAATTACAGGTGTTGTTGTAAAGCGTGCAATTTTACAATCAAAGGAAGAAAAAAAATGAGAAAAATAATTTCTTATTTGAATGTGTAATACTTTAAGCACTAAACACGGTGTATTGGCTTGTATCGACAAATTAGTTTTTTTAATTTGAACAACTCTTGAACTCAAAACTTTGCTATTAGTTTAGTTTGAGCATCATCTTCTTCTTCTTTTTAGTTCTGTAGCATTTATTTTAGTTTTTTCAACTACCACACTCTTAAGTTCTTTGAAATGTGTCACAGCTACAATACACTTTACACAGCTATCGTTAACTGTCTTAAATCTCATAACTACAGGAAGAATATCATGAAACGAAAGGCACAAAATGAGTTACCATAAAAACACCTTCCGTTTGGTACCCATTTCAAATCTTATACCGCCAAAAATGCGATAGAAAAACGAACAATAGTGACTAGTTATAACTATGAAAATCTAAAAAAGCAATTAGTGTAATCAACAAAAAATCAACGCTAATAAAGTTTATATACTAAGTTGTCCAATTTTACATTGTAAACAAAAAGTAGAAAAAGGGGAAAATATAGAAAAAAGTAAACAGTAAAAATAATATCTAATGTTTATAAATGACCCTTTAACCTTGTAAGACATTCAGGTCAGAACAGTAGACAGTAAGATTTTACTAAAAGCACACAGAAACGATTCAATTGTGAGTAGGATCAACCATTTTTCACAATTTTTTTTAATAATTTAGTTATAATAGAATAATTTTAGAATGTTAGGTGTTAAAAATAATAATGGTATTTGAATATAAAGCGAAATCTTCATGGAAAAAAAGACCAGAAACCCAAAAAGAGGAAGTTGCCGCTCACTTCCTAAATTCTTGAAAAGAAAATCATTTTACGAAGAAATAACCAAACAAATTGCCCATAGTCATCATAATACAGCAAAAAAAATCATGAATAAATGCAAGAAAGAGCTAGAAAAATTGGAAAATAATATGAATTTTTAAGATATATTGTAAAAAAGATTCTTGTACATTAAAGATCATAATGTTCATACGAGCCCTTTCTAAAAAAAATGTTTGGAATAAAATGTGGCTTCTGGAGGATGATTAAAATTTTACCGAATGTGACACGATTTGGCATTCTTGTTTGCGATTTTTCAACGTTGTTTAAAATTAGGACATTTCTGATGACTCACACTTTAGTGTGAGTGGGATACGAAAACTATAATACGGCTCGATGCGCTCTGCATTTTTTACATTGGTCACAATAAGTTAAGAGACTTTTTTAAAAATTAACAAAACATACCTTTAATATCTGACTCATTTTTGTTAACCGGGGAAACATTTATAACATTTGCCTGATTTGTAGCCTATTCATTTTACTACTCATAACGTTTATCGGCTAAAAAAAAAAAATTTGGTCTATAATCGATATACTGAGGTTGCCAGAATTTTTTCAGCACGTTTCCAGGCCAGAAAAATTCGGGCAATTTTATATAAAAACCTGAAAAAAAACCGAGCATTTGATTTCAAAATTGACGACCAAAAATCCGGGCAATATTCGAGCAAATTTTGTGAAAACGCAGAAATTTCCCAAAACAAATCAAGAAAAAAGTGAAATTTTTTTTTATCAAAACTCATCGACAGATTTTAAATCGTATTTCAAGCTCCAAAAAATCCTTCTATGATTTTTTTTATGAACTTGCTCGAATAATTTCGTTTTTGAGACATAAGCCAAGTTTTCGCTTAACTTGTTTTTTGTTTGATTTTCCTAATACAGTGAATAAATCTGAGCTAAATCTTGGCTTTTTTTTAGTGAAATCCAAACAACCGGCCGGACTGTTCTCGAATTTTGAAATAAATATCCAGGCAAACTCAAATAAAACCGGGCAATCTGGAAACAAAACAATATACGCTTTAAGAAACATGGTACAGGAGTCAATGGAAAACTCGAGTAAATTTAGTTATAAATAACACTTAAGATCACAATCAAAGTTGTGCAATATTTAACAAAATCTATTTTAAAAAAAATATTTACAAATGCTCTACAGAAAAGGCGCAAGTCTTCGAATTCTCAGACATCTGTTGAAATAACCTTTTTTACGACATTTCAAACTGATTGCCGTGCGTGCGCTATTCCGATTAAGCTCCCTCATTTCAAACTGAGTTTTTGGATTTTTTGATAAACTTCACTTTTACCATAAAAATTGGAGTCCACTTTCTTTCGTAAACACCCCCGAAAGGTTCACTGTACTTATTGACATAAATATGTGTGCGTCATTTTATCCATACGTAGCTTCTAATCAATGAATTATAGGCGCTTTTTACTTCCTAATGCGTCATAGTTAAACAATCTTATTCGGGTTTAAAGTTTTTTTTATTGACACCAAATAAACTGTTTTAGAAATAGGAATATGTGATAAAACATTTTATTGCGAAAAAAAAAATCGTGTTTTTTCATCTATTAGAGCACTTGCAACGGTACAGACGTAAACATTGGTTTCAGGTATACCAGTTTTGGCACAATTTCAAAATCAAAATCGGCTTAAACACGCACTCTCCACCGGTGTGATAGCATATTTAAAACGGATACACTTTCATTCCAGACCCTCAACATTTGAGAAGAAAAAAACAATTTTATTAGAAAAAATACATAAGTTTGAGTTTCACACAATCTAACATGTTGAAATTCATTCTAAGAATATTGTTTTTGACAGAACCGTCAGGATAGAACCACCAGGATTTCATTAACTTAAAAGCCAAAATTACTACACAGTGAGAAAAAAGGCTAAATTAAACAAAAAATCATTTTTATTTGAAAATCAAACAAATGTATGTATTTGTTTGGCAAACTACATTATTAATATTTTAAAAATAAAGGTTTTAACTCAACGATCAACTTTCCCCAGTACTGCGAGTAATTTTGACTTCTGAGAAAAAAGTTATTGAAGTTTTCTTTTTGTTTATTTTTCAAAATTTACGAAAATACGAATATAATCGATCAATTATGAGTACAGGACATGTTTGTTTATGAGGTAAAAGTGAGCCCCCGTGCCAGTGGAAAATAAACGAAAACGCTTTTAGTGATTTATTAAAATTGAAATCAACTGCCACCCACGATTTCCCCTCAATTTAATCGAAAGTACTAGAGTAGACTAAACAGCAATTTATTTATTTATTAGTACTAAGTCAAGAATTGTGTGACATGCATTTTTAATACGTGAAATGGTTTTTATTAACATCTTTTCTCTATTTATGTTAAGTAGAGGCTGGTTGAAGCGAAAAAAAACATTCAAATATTATCTCAAAAATAAACAATTATCACACTCAATGTTACCCAAACATGTGTAAAAATAATCATCGTTGGCTAAAATTTTCTCACCGTGAACCCCAAACGTCAAATCGATCCGTTGTATTTTTTAAAATCCTGTTTCAAATTTGCATGAACCATTTTGGAACAAAGGCGTACAACAGTTGGGAATTTGGAAATCGATAACTGTGCTCAACAGCAATTTACGCCACCGATGCCAGAAGGACTATTTTAGCGTGTCCCTAAACTTAATTTTCCATACACCTTTGGGACCGGCCTTAGTTTGATTGTGACTGGTGGTATTAAAAATAATCCAAATTGTCAATAAATGGGAACAAATTGGACTTAACCTTGCATTCAACAAACTTGTACAATATTGAAAAAGCGAGAAAATTTAGACTGAAAATTTAAAAAAAAATATCAATTTCAACAGGTGATACAATCTTTATCTTTTACAATATGACCTTCACTCTTTTAACTCTTAGAATTTTCGAAGAGTTTACCGATCCACTACTGCTATATGCTAAGAAAAAAGATCCCTGCTCATATACAAAATGTGCTCATATAAAAAGATTGAATGTCATTACTTCATGTGATGTCTTTAGCCTTTTTGCCAAATATTTAATACTAGAACCACAAATATTTTGAAATAGTATGATTTCCTTTGGAACCATTTTTTATCATTCTACTGTGCAAAATTTAAAAAAATATCTTACAGGTGAATGATCAGTTTAAAAAACCAAAATTTTAATTATTCACTTAAAAAAAAAACCAAAACAAAGTTACTTGCTTTTTTTAAAGCATGGTTAATCATCATTTTATGCACGTGGTTAAAATGTTATTTATTTCATGAAGTGTTCCAAAATTATTAAACATTTTCATATTTATATTTTATATTCAAGCTTATGTAAATAGTATTTTTAAGGGAAGAATTCTTCATTCATGTACGTCAGTAGACAACATTTAATATATTCAATAAACGGTCTAAAATCAGATACAATTAGTTTCAGGAGTGATTAACAAAAAATCCACGTTTTGCAAAGAATTTGGTCAGTTTGCTATTCATGCATAGAACATCAACAAGATGACAGCGACCTTTATAAAAAAATGTATAAGAACCGAACGAAATAAAGTTTTCATCTGAAAGTTAAGACCAAATTAGATAGTTACCAGTGAAAAAAGTAAAAATGACCCAAAGATCACATGGGACACTTCTGCATAAAACAGTTTTATACACTCAAGAAACATTTATCAAGAATGCCATGTGAAAATATACATAGATTTTTGCTGCAATGAAAATATCACTAGATAAACGTGAATAAGGCAGCAAACAAAGCTCGTGTTGGCATTTAAGAATTCGCGTAATGTTTTAGTGAGTTATAGGTGAATTCGGTTGAATCATGCAGTGTTTGTGAAAATAATGTTCATCGAATATGAATGGGGTTTTATTCTGCTTCGTGCATTTCAAGTCGATTTCATTTAAATATGAACGTAGAAGTTTTATGGTATCTTTTAAATATTTATTGAATGTTTTAAGTAAGCAGGAAAATTTAATAATTTCAAAACAAAGTATTTGCTGAAAAAAACTAAAGATGTATATAGCAATCACATAACAACGTTTTTTATTACTCACTCTGCTAAATATGGCGTGGATCTGTGGTTGCAAGGTTGCCGAAAAAAAAATTTCTGGGTTTTTGCGAAAAGAAATGCTGACTTCCTGTCATTTTACCCAAAAATTCTGTGATGGTTGTCGGTGATGCTATTTACTTCAATTTCATTGAAAATCCATTTATTGGACTTTTACTACATTTTAAGTAAACTGTAAGTTTGCAAAAAATAAAGCACAGTTTTGTTTTAATAAAAATTCACTAACCCCACTTACCTCGATGTTCCATACTTGAAATTTAAATTTTGCATCACTGTCTTTTAAATCTTATAAATAAATGGGTTTAAAACTATTGATATTTATTTCTAAACAATCTCTCAAAATCGATTTTGGGCGTACAAAAAATTAAAACTTGTAAGAGGAATTTGGCCATATTTGACCTGCCTCGAATTCATTATTAATTTTGTTGAAAGCCTGGATACATTCAAAAATTCTGTAATCAACGATAATTAAACTATAAAGTGACCGAATATTTAGTACATTTCAAATTCAAAAGGAATCCATCGATAGTCTTTTCAATTATATCGTAGTTAAATTCCACTCAAAGCTCTTACCCAAAATCAGAATGTATGATTTCAGAACAAATCAATACCTCATACCAGAAATTATCGAGCCAGTAGTGAGCAGTATGATGCTTTGTTTAATCAAAATAACTAGAACTGTTAGCATTAAACTCAAAACCACCTAAAATCTAACAATAACTGAAAGTTTAAAATGAAATTTAATTCAATGTGGTCCGTGTTTTTAAACCTTCATAAAAGTTGATTGTTTAACGAAATTTTGAGCAAATTTTCCCCACAGAGGTATCATTTTTTTAAATTAATTGAAATCGCGCCTCAGAAATCATTAACAGATTTTTTTGTATAAATATATAAGATTTACAGATATTTATTAAAATCTTCAACATAGTTTTGTTTTCGGTAGCTTTTCCTTATAAATTATGTAGCTTGAAGTTTTTGAAGCTCACTTACTGTCGAAAAGTTGTTTCTCGATCAGATGTGCCTTTACAAATTTTTCAAACAATTTACTTTTGACGCAGAAAAATCGTTCACTTCTAGCGATCGATAGCGATTTTTTTCTTGTCCGATCGACTAATGCAACTCAACTCCAGTGCATCAAATATTTCAAGAAGGGTATCAATCACTGCTCGAGAGAGTTGGATAGCAAAATACACTCCGGTGTTCTGCAGTGCTACTTCCTTGGCACTCTTCTATTTTAATTTTTCCTCATATTTTTTTTTATTTGTACATAAGCATTGCAAAATAATACTGTAAAATCAACGAACGACTAGGTCGAATCGCAATTTTAAGTTGTGAAGTTCAGCATTCTATTTTATTGTCTCAAAAATCACTTAAATTACATTAAGCTTGTCAGATTGCCAGGTTTTACCCAGACTTGCCCGTAAATTCTATACTAAATGAGGGATAAGTCATACAAAAAATACAAATTAAGATTGTATAAAATTTTATTTTTTCGTCCAAAAACGAATTTTTTTGAGCAAATTTTATCAAAACAATCATGAAAGATATTTTGGAAATCGATACGATTTAAAGTTGGCTGATGTTTTTCGAGGAAAAGAAAAGTGTTTTTCTTCTTGTTTTTTGTTTAGTTATTCGGGGTTTAGCTAGGGTTTGCATGGCCCTAAGACGAACGGGGAAAATTCTGGCAACCTTAAATGACATAATCTTCTTATCCCTCGCTTATCCGCTCTGCTGGAACAAATAAATATCCATAATGTGGTACTCTAACCAGTCATTATATTTAACAGTTTTTGGTTTTTAAACATTTATCGATGTTTTTTTAAAACATAAAGTGCGCATATAGGAATTTCCACCCTTAAAATGGGTATTATCAATATACTCAGCTAATGAGGATACAATTGAGTTGCATTATGGCAAAACAAGTGTAATTTTGAAAAATCTGTCAAATGTGATCATTATTTTGACGATAATCAATTCCTGATGAGAATAAACCTAAAAAATGTGTGGTTTTCTACCGCTGTTTTACGTTTTTAATTCCAGAGTAGTCGGAAACAGTAATGGTTTAACATTAGGTACGATATACATATTTACTTCTTGTATGATTAAGTTTCATCTTGCGGTTTTCCAAATATTGAATTCATAGAAAAAAATCTTATTTCACAAAACCAAAATTTTAACACTTTTCTGAAGGCATACAAGGTATAACCAGAACAAGTATTTTTTCTGATTTTCTAGATTAAATGGGGCCAAATTTCCATAGAAACTTAAGCGTTATTGATCAACACCCTAGAGCAAGGCGGGTAAAGTTTCAGGTGTGTTCTTATACCAATGCACGGAATCGTCCATTTTGTGACAGGCAATCGTAATCGTAGGCATGGTAGACGAACAATTCGCTGTCAAAAAACGCTCCGTCTCCACCTCCCACCAATGAGAAACTTTTGGTACCCCTTGCCTACTTTTCCTCAATATGCACCCACCCTACTGACCCACCCTGCCCTAGAGGAAACTTGAGAAAAATTTGCATGATACCTTGTGGCTGACAGAGCAAAAAATCTGTTTAGTTCCAAAAGTTTTATTCCTGTTTTTTAACCACTCTTATAAACACGTTTGGAAATGTAATGGTGAATAATTCACACTTTCCTGTAGAATTTTTTTTTTATTTTTTTTTCCACGCATTGCTTAACATTGTTAAAATTTCATAAACGGGTTGAACGATAACTAGAGTGTTCACCTCTTGTGCTCCGAAGGAAACATCAACGATCAAACTATTAGCTTAAGCGAATAAAGATGCTTTTATTTCGTTTCCCACATCGGAGCGCGTGATAATCCACACCAATTCAGTCATCAACTAGCGGCTCACAGCCGTCAAATATTTCAGAATCACTAACAACAGTGGAAAAATTTAGTCAGCACCATATTCAACTTAATCTAAAACACGCTACACCTCGTCAAGGATCTCCACTATCGCGCTTCACAAATTGATTGATCTTGTAGGCTGCTTGGAGTTCCGTTTGGCGTTTTTTCACTGTTCATTAAATAGATCACCAACACTGGAGAGAACAAAATTTGGACAAGTGAGAAAATCGAATGAGTTTTTTGGAACATTCATAGCGGAGTTGATTCACCTACCTATGGACAATTTTATTGATTACAACCTGTCCTTGGCATCAACACGGCTATGTTTAGATTTTGTCGACTTTTGGAGTTTCATTGTACAAAAACTGTCGCAGTCAACAAAAAAGTCGCTCCAAAGTGATACCGCCAATAAAAGACGGATTTCGAGAGCCCCCGAAATGGGGTGCCCGGGGGGAAGTTTTAAAGCTCTCATCTACATATCCTGCCAGCCAGGCGTTATCAAAATCGCGCTAGCCGACCGTGAAATGGTTTATTGACTTCCCTGGTGAGAGGAGAACCCCTCAGCGAGCGGTGGATTCTAGAGCATGACGGGCTCTAAATATATTGATTTTGATTCGGATTAACAAATAAGGCATAGCTTGGCTCTATTAGTCGAAAAAACAAGGGTGGATTTCACACCAGTGAGTTTGGGGCATGAAATTGGCGAACGCCCCAGTAAAATTTCAGCTTCGAAATCATAATCGCCGGATTGGGCAATCTACTGAAAACCGCCCGCCCGCTCGACGACTCAAGGTGGAACTTTTCTACGGCTGATGGCGGCGGTGGGGTTGTTATTATTTTTTGTTTCGTTTTCCTCGATCGCTCGACTTTCCGATGTCGTAAATCTGACCGAAAGTATAAATCCATAGAGAGCTTCGAGCGCAAAACCAAAACAAAAATTCATCCAAAAGCGGCAGCCGGCAATTGTGCCGTAATCGGACCCCCGAAAGCCATACGCCAAACAAACGCCAATCGTCGTTGTTGCCATATCGCGGGTTTTGCGGGTTTGTTTCGATTTCTGAGCCAAGTTGTTGGCTGGCTGGCGTTGGCATAAAATATCATTGAACGCGACAAACTCGAGGCGATATCGAAGCGCGGAATCAATAAGGAAAAACTTAAAAAGAGCCATACATAACAATAAAATAAAGCTCGCCAAAATGTGCTCCACAATAATCCGGGGGCTGCGCTCTGGCTGGTGTAACTGGATACGGTTTATTTGAAAAGTGCCACTTGCCAACTGCCTTTCGTTCGGCGTTGAAGGAAAATCAGCCTCGAGACCCAGTGTTAAACCAAAACAAAAGCCGATGTTTACCTACTAAATAATTCAAGGTGTGTGCAGTATGAGTGAGCAAAGTCCCGCTTGTAATGCATGTAGGTATTGGTGTAAGTAGCCATGTAGTCATGTAACAGCGAAGAGCCCCCCGAACGGAACACGCGATCATCTCCTCAAGGCGCGTGGTTGGTCACTTAAATGGTCGGATTATTGCTTTCTTCTACACTATAGCATTATGTGGCTTTTTTAACTATCGGTAGCCTGAGTGTGCAAAAACGAAAGAAATAGCTTTAAAGAGAAGCTGCACGTGACTGATCAGGTGAGCATATGGGTAGCTCTTGATTATCCCAAGGTGATGTTTAGAATGATTGGAAACATATCTGTAGCTAAATTCTTTGGGAATCTCAGTTATTTTTTGATTGTATTCTAAACTAGGTTTGCTTGTCAGGAGACCGTTTTCCAGTTCTGATTTTCACGAGTTCAACATTATGTTTCTTGGGGTATGGACTTGACTTTATCTCGGGAGAGTTTTGCATAGTTCCCATTGAGTAAAAAGCTTAGTCCTGACAACTACCTACTTTGATTAGTCCCTCAATGGACTCATATGATTTTCTCAAAGCTTTGTCCTCCCGAGGATTAAAATTTAAGAGCATCATGTTATAGCTGAACTTCTGTAACTGTGACTTCTGTAATTTTTTAACTAACACAGTTTCAGTTTCGGATTAAGGCTGCGCAGATCTCATACCTAAGTTCAGACCTAGACTGCATTATAAAAAAGGCATTTTAAATTCAGATTCTAACCTTACATTTGCTCTTCTAATATAGATCTCTTATTGATAGTAAACATCAAATCAAACATTTATACCTCAGGTCTCATATTTTTACTAAAATAAATCAGGGATTCGGATTTCGAATCACGCAACAGTTCAACACTAAACTCAAACTGCTACTAGACTCGAAGCCTCAAACTTCCAAATCATAGACATAAACGTTCGGCGTAGATCCACTATTGAAATTCAGACCTCAGACTTACATAAATAGGCCTCGACTCTATCTGCAACTACGAAATTCGGCTGCGATTGGAGACCTAGTTCAAAAACCAGCAATCATAATCTGAAATACTAACTTTCGAGATTCAAAACAAAAATTTCAACTCAGATCTCAAACAGAAAATTGACATCCGTGTTAACTTCTTGAATAGTCATAACAATCGAAACTCTACTAGCCTTGCGTTATAGAAAGGCCTGCACCATGCATCGTTGGACAGAGAGTCGAAAGGCCTGTTGGTACTCCGAATTTCCGAAAACCCTAAACAGCCCTTTCAGGATACTTAAACTTTCCATCTCTATTCAAGGAACTGCACCTACAGCAGCCCTTTCAGGGTATTAAAACCTTTGAATCTCCTTGTACTTTCCTTCAAGTACTTATACCTTATACGGCTTATACCTTAAGACTCTACCTTCTTCGCAGTCGAACTTCTAGGGGGAAGAGTATTCACGCCACGGAATACTCTCGGGTAGAGTGACTTCACGTCGTCAGCGGGTGAGTCACTCGAGTCGGTGTAGGATGAAGTCTTCGCCGGGAATAATCCGAGTGGTTTTCGCAAAGCCCCGGACGTGTGCTGTGACAGACGCGAGTCTAGGATAAACTGCTCTCGATTCTGCACACGGACGGGCAAAGTGAAGAGGGCCTCGAGACGAACCAAGCAGAGCCAAGATCTCGAGTCGTTAAAGGAGAGGTCATTGGTCTCTTGCAGTGGTCTCGAACAGAGACGGAGCGCACGATAGTCGTGCAAACCAAGCGAGCCTCGAGTTACGAGTAAAGGCCGAACCTCAAGTCGTCAGAAGAGAGGTCCTTAGTCTTGAATTGTAACAAGAGGCAGGGTATATATGCTGGAGTTTCGACTTAAAACCGAGTAAGCCAAAGAGCGCTTAAGCGCGGACTTGGTCTCCCATCTCGGGTACAGCCTTCGATGCAGGTCCGAATGGGAATTATAACCAGAGGCACCAGGTGGACTTTAAGGCTTAGGGGTACATAGTATCAAGAGTCGGCTAATTGCACCTATGGACCCAAAATAGCATACTGGGGAGATGCGGTGGCTCGCCGTGCCTTGGAATGCAATCCGTAAAAAGAATTTACCACCTGGGTGATCAACTAATAAATAAAAATACATCAATTCAAGTACTGCCCCTCTCGGGGTGTTTGTACATGTCTAATGTGCTGCCCCTCTACTTCAACTCAAGTGCTGCCCCTTTCGGGTGTTTGAATAAAACTCAAGTACTACCCCTCTCATGGAGTTTGTACATATCTCAAGTACTGTCCCTCTCATGGGGTTTGTACATATCTCATGTGCTGCCCCTCTCAGGGGGTTTGTACCTCGACCTTTGAACAAACAGTTCGTCGTATAGAATCTCCCAACACATGCTTGTCCAACCTGTCCTTCTAAAACACTTCTTGCTAAAGCAAGCGGTCGTCCCAACACACTTGGCAACAATAAGCAGTTAATTTTTCGAGAATTGAAACGCAAGCTTTCGTTCTTTTCTACAATCTGTAGTTATTAGGAGTTGTCTAACTCTTTCATAGTTCAACGATGAGGAGTGAGTTGTTGACTCCAAACCTCTCGTAAACATTAAGAAACAAGAAAATCTGAACGTCTGAAGAGTGTCCCCTTTCAAGATGCATTAAAAATGGGTGAACAGCAACAGACAAGCTAAGGAAGAGACCGGTCAGATAAAACATTTACACAAATGTCGATGCGGCAGGAAGCTGTCTCCCCTACTCTCTGAAATTCTCTGAAAAATTCGACTCCAACAATGAACTTCCTTGGAGGTGAAATTATCGGCATACGATTCTGTGCCGAACCGCCATTAACAAGCCGGATTAACTTATAAATGTACCCATAGAAGAGGTTGGAAAAATCCATTGCCTATTAGCAAATATTTGGGCTGAAAATTCCACAATTCTCATTTAATAGGAATCCATTCCCTTTCCCTTTTCCTTCACAAGATGAAGGAAAGCCACCGTTGTGCGATTTTCGGTCATTGATCGGTGGCAGAAAACCTTTGCAAAATATTCTTCGTTCTCCAGACGGCTAAGGAAGTAACACTGGTTAAGATGTCGGCAAGGTCTCATAATAATGATGATTTGAGTTCGATACTCACTTCCCTACGGCCATGTAATTTTTTTATTTTCTTGTTTCTGGGATGAATTACCCAATAGGATGAAAATCCCATAAAATTATTTTTCTTGTTTCACTTAAATGTAGTGGTCATGCATCATTTTGTTTGGGAGATTGAGTCTTTGAGCCAGTAGTGCCTTTCCAATCGTACCATGTTTAGTACAGTACACTTTTCAGCGCATATTCTTCACAGAAATTTGCTGAATAGGCATTGGATTTTTGCAACCTCTTCTATGGTTGTGGTGAATGACAAACAAAGTTAAGTTGAAGGGGTCATCTTTTGTAGTCGCTATGCTCCACCAATAATGTGATCTTTGGAGACGTTTGGCACTATGAAAAATAAGATCGAGTAAGAGCTCTATGGTTAAGATCGAGGACTTCAACCCATGAACAGAAGAATGAGTCAGCTGACTAACTAGTTACGAAGAACTGGGAAATGTTGGTAATTTCAGAATCTACCAAAATTACCAACCATAATACTTGAATCCATCGTGACATCTATGATGGATTTAGGTTCAGGTTCGTCGAGAGTCCAGTCAACACCTCCAGAATACGACCAGCGTCTGTCAGTATTTTTATCGGTTTCATGTGCACACTCTCACACTTCTTTAAAACTAATTAAGAAGCTGACTAAACTGTAACTTCAGTAGTAGTTGCTTCATTTGTTGTTGCATCGGTTGTTGTTTCTTCAGTTGTTGGTAGCTTCAGTTTTTGTAGCTTCAGTTGTTATAGCTTCAGTAGTAGTTGCTTCAGTTGATGTAACTTCAGTTGTTTTAGCTCTAGTTGTTGTGTCTTCAGTTTTGTTGCTTTAGCGGTTGTAGCTTCAGTTGTTGTAGCTTCCGTTATTGTTGCTTCAGTAATTGTAGCGTCAATTGTTGAAGCGGCAGTTGCCGTAGCTTCAGTTGTTGTAGCTAAAGTTGTTAGAGCTTCAGTTGTTGTAGCCACAGTTGTGTTTGCTTTAGTTGAGGTAGCTTCAGTTGTTGTTGTCTCAGTTGAGGTAGCTTCAGTTATTAAGCTTCAGTTGTTAAGCTTCAGTTGAAGCTTTAGTTGTAGCTTCAGTTGTAGCTGCTTCAGTTGTTGTAGCTTCAGTAGTTCTGTCTCCAGTTTTGTTGCTTCAGTGGTTGTAGCTTCAGTTGTTGTAGCTTCAGTAGTAATTGCTTCAGTAGTAATTGTTTCAGTTGTTGTTGCTTCTATTTGTTGTAGCTAAAGTTGTTGTTGCTTCAGTTGTGGTAGCTTCAGTTGGAGTAGCTTCAGTGGTTGTAGCTTCGATTTGTTGTAGCTTCGATTTGTTGTAGCTTCGATTTGTTGTAGCTTCGATTTGTTGTAGCTTCGATTTGTTGTAGCTTTAATTGTAGTTGCTTCAGTTGTGGTAGCTAAAGTTGTTGAAGCTTCAGTTGTTGTAACTTCAGTTGTTGTAGCTTCGGTTGTTGTAGTTTCAGTTGTTGTAGGGTAGGCTAAAAGACTGTTTAGTATGGGTATGTTAACTAAAAATTTGAGATTGGGGTGATCACTAACCTTATTTCAGCGCAATCAGATGTCATTGCAGTTGGACCTTTCGGTATCGACTCCAAACGCGCAATTGCATGCCCGGGGTAATGTGAGCAGCTGCAATGGCCGATCAAACGCAGATCATGTCGGACACCTCGACGATCATATGCAATAGACGGAAGGTATTGTTGAGTGTTACCAGCGACTATAAAGTTAAAACATCATCTGAAGCGGACCGTGTGGATGCGTTCGTGTGCGTGGTAGAATAACTCAAACTAAAGTGGAGATAAGTTCTGACCATCTGAGCGTCTTTGTGTATTAGTATAGGTATCAAAGTCGGTGAAGGATGAATCTAGTAGCAACGAAATGCGTTTTGAGCCAGCTTTGAGTCATTAAGAGGAGCGCTCAGACCTCGAACCGATAAGATGGGATCTCATGTCAGATCTTACGTTAATTTGTTATTTCTCGAGGCTATCATGAGGAGATGTTGCACTGGAGTGTATACTGAAGGTGTACATCTTTGGAGGGTATAATGGCTAGCATCTTACAAATGCTAAAAACACCAACCCACAGAAAGTATAGCATGTATACCGTGACCGAGAATCGAACGGGACCGTTGACATAGAAGACTTGAAGGCTATCTTCTACGCGGCGTTCACCGTATCGAATGAAAGGAAAGTAGAAGGTTGAAATTGTTATCCTTTGATACATTGATAAACCATAAGTGATCATTTCTACTCATGGGCCCTACTTTTGAATTATTTTTTTCAAATCTCCTAGAGAAGTTGGTTCCAATAATATTTTTCAAGAGTATTTACAAGTGAAATTTTATGGAACCAATCCTGACCATTTGCCAGTGATCAATTCGAGTTTTCTATCAATCCTACTATTATGTGGCCAGTGTTGAAAGTGTAGTAAATAAAATCTCATCGCTGAACATTTTTTAAACTATTGGTTATAGACTTGGAACTTTTGGAATGAAATCTTTACCCGTTAGCTCAAAATCTTCAAATTGTAACTTATGTAGTTTTTGATTCGTTGCAACTAGATGAAAAGTGTTTGGAATATTTCAGACGCAATGTATTTGTTCCCAGTTATGTTGACTGTCAAATGCAAATCCTTTGAATTTGTTTTTATTCATTCGATTTAGTCACAAACGTTTGACTAATTTTCAATAATTCAATTTTTGTAACATGTTGACCCAGGGGTTTGCTGGCTTTTCGTGCATAGCGTATAAACTCTAATTTCATCGAACCAACTCAATCTATAGGACCGAAACCTACACCAACAAAACAACTGTAGGCTGGCTGTCCCAGTGCCATAGAGTCTAATATGTGTGGAATTGTTTGCAAAAAATGTTATACATACTACAGGTAAACCTACAACACGGCTTAACAACAGTTCCGATCGCGATTGGCTTTTTATTGGCACGTCACGTTTCGGCTTCGTCATCATCGTGTGCCGCGACGTCTTCGTAATCGTAACAACGAAACGACGACAACTCGTAGCTTAGCGTAAGTATATCGCGATTACCTATTAGTTAGTTATTCTACTGATTTACCTGCCATTTATCGCACATCCAGAGCACGTAAATATGTAAAAGGTACCTTACCGACTACTCAATACCAACAAAAAAATCGACGGCCGTGCGCCTCAAAAGAAAACTAAACCGACACAAGACGGCAAAGTCGTAAGCTCGCGTGGCGGTGGCGTCGCGACGACATGGTAACGACGATTACACGATCAGCGAGTAATGGCGATTTATTTCCCTTTCGTTTTGATACAGAAAAGGAAAAAAAAACTAGACTCAATCGCCGCCGCCATCATGGGCAAAAACTAACCGACATGTGCCATGTATTTACCTACCCAATTCACCAAGCTAGGTGTAGTGTTCTACTTCTCCTAAGTCGACGACGACGTCGGCTAACTTGGCTTAAGTTATGACGTCAGGTTGTTCGAGTACAGGTTTTACTTTCATTTTCAATAAGTCGATTTCGTTTGACTCGTGCGAACAGTAGGGAGTAAATAAGTAGAATGTGTTTTTTTCTACAAACATGGCATTTGCTATGTCTTTTGTTTTGATCAAAATAATGTCATGAACTGAATACTATCATCAGTCTCTTTATGAGACCTCGAGTATATATTCTGCAAAACAACCAATGTATTACCCCTTTTACCAGTGATTAGGTTTTAATGTTAATTTTTTTGCAAAGTTGGCTACTTCCGTATTTTTTGATTAACCGGAGATTTCTCGGAAGCCTTTCTTTTACTAACCACTTGTATTCTATCACGAAGTTCTTATGTATAGGAATTTTCCCTAACTATCTCAAAAAATCTTTACGGCATGACTGCTACATAAGAGTAACTCTCTCATTCAACTCATCTTTTTCAAGGCGTTTTACAGTAGGGTTTGTTGAGTGGCAACTTTTCTCGAAATAAAAAAAACCCTGTAGTTTCCGTTTTGATCAAAACGAACGACAGAATTTTTGGCAGCTTTGATAATGAAGTTTAGGTACCCAGGTTTTGGTTTGAAATTTTGTGTGGAAAAACACGATAATTAATTTGGAAAATGTCACTTTTTTGATTTTCCTTGCATGTATTGAGCTCAAGCAATGCAAATGAAATTCCAATACATGAACTGGAAAATTTCCTTGCTAAATCTTGCGAAAACGGCAAAGCGATTGGAATAGCGAGAAAATAGTTATAAATAGCTCAAACAGAGTATTCTTTATTTCAATAAAAGAAACTAGCAACACTGACAGATTTTCCGTCCAATTAGGAGAACGTAACAGGTAACAAGAACGTTATTGATTTTGGATTGCTAAAATGTTCTGATGAAATGATTTGTTTTAGATTCTCTATAATTTGTGAAAAAGTTAGATTTACCAGAAATTTAAAGTCACCAGATACAACGCTTTATGCAAACATTAAACTTAAATTGGGTGGAGCATATTATAAATTAAGTTTGGACATTTCCAATCGTTCAGCTTGTTGAGCTCGAACAAATTCATGCCTTTTTTCGAACGAGCCTACACTTTGTCTGAAGTCACCGACACCTTCTTAACCAGCCGTTCGATACCTTGACTATCTCATGGCATATTTTATTTACGCTTCAGCATTTAAAATAACAAGAAATAAATGTCCTAGAACAATGTCTCGGAACCAGAGATGCCAATATGCCTGATTTTTCAGGGATTGCCTGATTTTTCGAGGCTCTGCCTGACAACCTGAAAAGCCATTGAATTTCCCTGATTTTTAAAAATATGCCTGATTTTGCCTGATTTTTGCGAATGTGATGAAAAGTGGGCAGTAAGGAACTAAATTAGGTACCATTGCTTAAATTAAAAAAGCTAAAATATGGCTGAATGAAAGCAATCGAAAGATTCCCTTTAATTCATATTTTAAAAAGCGAATGAAACAGTATCTTGCGGCTTTGATTCAGTAAAATAATGCAACCAAGTAGGCTCACAACACAGTAAAAATGTACAGTGATGACCAAAAAAAAAAAAGGTCATCACTTTGAGCGGAATTTCCGTTACTTATGTAGCCTGATTTTGCCTGATTTTTATTTCACCAGTTCCCTGATTATTGAAGAAATATGTTGGCAACCCTGCTCGGAACAATTCTTATCAAGCATATTATGCTCTCTCAAAAATAGGGAATGAGATTTGGTTATAAATAGAATTTAAAGTGTTAGAAAATAAAATAAAATGTCCTAAGGCAATAATTGTGTCAGACTAACAAAAACTCACAGGATCAATGAGGCGTCTTACAATTTTCTTGTAACTCTTACTGCTTTGCCGTTTTCTGCATAGTTGTAGTTAGAAAATTTTCTAGTAAGCTCTATTTATTGAAATCCCAATTGTATAGTATGAAATTCCAGAGAAACAAAAAAGTGACATTCTCCGAACGAATTTACACGTATTTTTTAAACAAAATCTTAAATCAAAACCCGGGTAGCTGAATCGCATTTTGAAAATTTTTGTGGTTTGAAGACTATTTTTTTTTATGATTTTGTTGCTCAAATTATGTATAAAAACAAAAAAAAAGCTTCTATATGCATTTGGATATTCATTCCAGGTTTGATTACATAAGTCATCTTTCGTACACTAAGAAAATATTAAATTACCTACAGTTTTTACGTGAAAACTACATGTTTTTCTATCAGCTAACAAATTCTGTGGATGATTTTATTATAATAGAAAATCAGCTTTTTCCATAAAACAAACTTGCAAATAAAATCAAATTCTTTCTTCTATTTATGATTTTCAGCTGAAATTTGAAATTGCATTAAAATTATAAGTATCCGATCTCTTACGATTTAAATTCCTGAACGAAATAGTTATCTTGATATTTTTTGTTCATTTTAAAACTGATTTCTGAACATGAATTTTGAACATCAACTTTGATTCTAAATTCTGAACCTGCATTCTTAAAGTGGATTGATTCTCTGCTTTCAGTCTCAAGTTAATTTTCCATCCAACGTTTCGATTCTTATAGGATCTTTATCAGGGACTAAATATTTTTACAACATTAAGTTTACGTCTACTGTATCTAGGTTATTCTTACCGAAAAAGTTGTCGTTTTTTGTCCGGTTTGATATAGCTTTTCGTTTACTGCTGTTGGTTTCTGTTTTGAACTATTGTAAGATGTGTTGGATTTTTTGTGTAAGTTATAATTTTATGTGTGACTTACAGTTAAAAATTCTTTTTCTGGGCTGTTGTTGATTTTTAAAACATTTTTTATGAACAAAATACTAGCACTGTGTACACTTTTTAATGTTGTGTGTGTTTTTTTTTAAATTTATGATGGCGTTTGTGGTGTACTCATAAAGTCTGGTTGTTGGTTTTTTTTTGTGTTGGTTCCTTTTTATAAAACAAAAGAACGGAAGCACAACGAAATCCTGCATTCAAAATTTATAATTTGAATCTATTTCCAAATTTTAATACCTTTCCTGAATCTTAATTCAAAATCAGAATTTTTATTTTGAACCAACATGTGAAATATGTTTCAGAGTCTTCAATCATCAATCAATTATTAAAATATTGAAATTTTTGGTTACAATTTGGACTCATTATTTCAATTTTCTTTTAATTTCTTGTGAATTTAAATTTAAATATGAGTTTCAAAAGATAGATCTGGCTCCAAGTTTTCAAATCTGGATTGTCGTTTTGAAGCTTTGCTATGTTTCAATTCTGCATTAGAATTAAGTTCAAGAACTTAGAATCTGAATACGAATCAAAAATTTCGGAGGGTTCATGATTTTCTTTTTTCATATTCGGATGATTATCATTTAGTTTAGTTTTGAAAATCCGTATGCATTTCGAAATTCATAGATCAAACTTTGTATGAAATACAAAACCAATTTTTAGACCAGCTCTTTATTTTTAAATACTAATAATGATTCGAATTGAGGATAAAAAATCCTTTTCAAGATACAGAATACGAAAATCGTGACTATCCCAGTTCTGCCCGGATGCCCGGTTGTAGTACAAAATTGTTCGGATATTTCCTGGATTTATTCACATTATTTGCAAAATAAGGCAAGAAATTCGAATTCATCAATGATAAGTTTTGATTTTTTGGGTCCAAAAGTGATTTATTTAGAGTAATTTTCATCAAAGTAAACATGAAATTTTCAAAGAATTTTCCTTTATCTTACTCTTGTCATTCTTTCCAATATTGCTTAGATTTAAAAAAAAATCCCCGGATATTGCCTGGCTTTCTTCACTTTTTTTTCCTGGACCCTCATGGAGGGAGGGGGGTTAACCTCCAAAACTCATGACCTCTCCTACGACAGTATCAAAAATTAAATATTTGATAAACTACTGGAACAAATTATAAGAATTTATCTATTATCGAAAAACTAAAATTAGATTAACTAAAATATTATTAAATTTATATAATTGAAAATATTATTGCTATATTTATTTATGTTAACGTTTTCTGTTCTGGGAAACTGTTTACTGACACGGAAAATAATAAAAAGGTAAAATTTACCGAGTTAGCAAAGGTGAACGCTCGTGAAAGCCAAAAAGGTAACTTCTACCTCTTCGAGGTAAAATTTACCTGAATCGAGGTTGGTAAAAAGGTACAATTCACCGAGAAAAAAGGTGAATCCAAAAAAGGTAAATCTTATCTCGTAGCGAGGTGAAGTTCACCTTAATTGAGCTCAATAAAAAAGTATAATTCACCTAGAAAAAAAGGTAAATCCAAATAAGGTAAAACTTACCTCGTAGTGAAATGAAATTGACCTGGATTGAGCTAAACAAAACGGTACAATTCATCTCGAACAAAAGTAATTATTTGACGAATCCGTTTATTGAGGTTAAGCTGTTTTGTCGTTCAGAAGGAAAGTTATGTTTCGTGCCAATATGGGAAAATCGGAACAGCTTTTGTTTCAGATCGGCCCAGCTTCGAGGTATATTTCACGTCATCCTCCAGATATCATTCCGGAAAAGCCGGATCTGTCTGGATTAGTCGCCATTATGGCGCGGAAGAACGTGAAGCTGAATTGCCACGAGCCTGGCGAAAAAGGATTTACTTCAATAATTTTTTAAACACGGTTTTTAAATAAATGAATAGTCCCTATTTATTTCAAATAAATATAAATATTTGAATGAATTTTGTTTTCATTTTTATTGAAGAAACCAACCAAACCAAAAAGCATTTACATTTTAAATCAGTGAATGGGAAAATGGTATTATTTACTATTTTGCTAGGTGAATGCGAAAATGGTAAAATTTACCTTTTTGCCAGGTGAATTGAAAAAATGGTAATATTTACCTTTTTGTTAGGTGAATGAAAAAAAGGTAAAATTTACCTCGAAAGAGGGGTGGAAAAAATCACCTCGCAAAAAGTTAAATTTTACCTTTTTATTATTTTCCGTTGAGGAAAAACCCAGCACAATAAACAGTTTAACTTATTTGTACGCATAATTGCGTCTGCAAAGATCGAAATTTAACTTCCAATTAAACCACAAAATTGATTGAAAAATATGGGGCTTATACTGACAAATAGCGAATACAGTGAGATTGAAATAAGATATACATTTTCTGAAATTATGATGTAATTCGAAAAAGGAATCCAAAATTTATATTCACAAAAATGTGTAACTGTGTTACATATAGTTCTGGCCTGCTTTAATATTGGCTATCAGTATTAATTTCTTAGCGTGTCTAAAAAATAAAAAAAATGTGTACTGGCAGCGACATCTAATGGATGTATGGCCACCTTGGATTTTGGTTTGAAACTGCGGTTAGTATTTTTACACACGGTTTGAGCTCCAGCTCGAAAATTGTTCTCTGTGCTACATCCATACGAATCTATTGCAAATATTCATTACTATATATTTAATTGGCTTTCAGTTAGCCGTTAGCTGAAAGTCCTTTTATAGGACTTCGCTCACTTTTACAGCACAGTCATCGGTTTTGATTAGCAATGCCAAACATTGCACGCATGCATGTTGTTCGTATAGAAATAAGAGAAAATGTTTTTTTTTTAAATTTCAGTACAACAGATTGGCAACTGTAGAACAACATTAACCTTTTGTGAATATTTTTCCTGATTTTCCTAACTGTGTGGAACTGTGATAAATTATCTCTCATGTCTTTACAAAGTCAAAAGTAGATCTACACTAACCTTGCCTGTTTGCCGCTTTTATCCAGATTTGCACGGATATTTAAAACAAAATTAGAGAGAATTCCGATGTAGCCCGGTTGCCCGAATTTTATTAAAAAATGCTCGGATTTTGAACGGATTTATTTACTTTATTCGCTAAAATCAAACTAGAAAATCAAATTGTATTGAGAATTTTTTGTATTTATTCGTACAGAACAAAATTTCTCGAGCAAGTTTTATGAAAATAATCCTGACAGGTTATTTCGAAGCCTAAAAACACGATTTAAAATCTGCTGATGTGTACAATTGGAAAAATATATTTCAGGAGTATTCTTTTTATTGCATCATTCAGTGGTTTTGACCTAAATTCAAAAATTTTGAAATCAAATGCCTGGATGTTGTCAGATTTGTACATAAAATAGCCCCGATTTGTCTGGCCCGGATACGTGTGGAAAAAAATCTGGAAACATCAATCTAGACATTGTTTTGCCTGTCAGCAGAGATGTCAATGTGCCTGATTTTTCAGGTATTGCCTGATTTTTCAAGGCTCTGCCTGACAATCTGATAAGCCATTGAATTTTTTTAAGCCTGATTTTTTTAAATATGCCTGATTTTTGCGAATGTGATGAAAAATGGGTAGTAAGGAACTGGATTAGGTACCATTGCTGAAGTGAAAAAGTGTAAATGTGGCTGAATCAAAGCAATCGAAAGATTCCCTTGAATTCTTTAAAAAAAAAGGGAATTAAAGGGAATCTTTCGATTGCTCTGATTCAGTAGAATTATTCATCCAAATAGGCTCACAACGCATATTAGAGAGAAAATGAGGATCGGTGACCAAGAAAAAGGTCATCACTTTTAGCGAAATTTCCGTTACTTTAGCTTAGCCTGATTTTGCCTGATTTTTATGTCACCAGGTCCCTGATTTTTGAAAAAAAATATAGGCAACCCTGCCTGTCAGCAATAATTTATGCTTTAAAGAATTTCAAGTCTAGTTTTCTTTCGCTCGGAAAAATTCAAATAACCTACGTCTCAATTTATTTTTGCTAGGCTCACATACTCAATACATGTATGCAATTCCAGTTTCTCATTCATATGTGTAAGATTGTTCAAACAGTCTAATGTAGACGCCCGCTGACTGTTCAAAGCAAAGTGAAGATTCAATTGGTCGTGCAAAAAAAAAATACAAATCTAAAAACTGCAAACAGCTGAGCTAGCTTAGATATCGGGTTAATCACACGCTCCAGTTTCGATTTAATAATAGGTAGCTCAGCAATGAACTTTCCGGTTGAACTTAAGTAGGAATAAAAAAAGCTCTTCCACCTAGCAAAAACACAGCCAAGTGTAGGAATTCTACCGGAAAACAGCTGTTGCGTTGCGCCTCGGGAGCTTTATTTTATTTTTTTTTCGCTTGTTATGATATTTAGAGTGTGTGTCGTCAGCACCATTAATGCCACATAGCGGAAATGAAGTCTCTCAGGCTGGCGCGCGCGATTCCGAGAGGGATCTGTTGTTATGATAATTAGTTAACAAAATTGGTTCTGAACTTTTTTTTTCTATATAGAATAGTCGTTCCCATTCCAATCTTCGGCATTCGGTGAATGGCGAAGTTGGTTTTTTCTTCTCTTAAAATTCAAATCTGTGTTCAAAATTTAATTTTCTCCAAGTCGCGCAAAACTGGTTTCTCTTCTGAGCTAGGTGGGGCACACCTTAAGAGTCGAAATACTACTACATACTACACTAGTCTCAGATTTTACCACCACTTAAGATATTTGTATTACAGTAGAACTTCTTGGAGGATTTAGCCGTCTTATTTTTCTTCTACTGTTCCGTCTAGCAAATATCAAGCTGTAAAGTTTAGGAAATTTCGTCTACGGTGGCGCGTGTTCTCGACTTCGAGACGAAGTTCAGCCCTAAAGTTCAAACCGACCTCACGTTGTTGTTGCTGAGTCAACGACAGAAGACGGTGGCGTTTGGGTAATTCTTGGTTGAATTGTTTGTGCCAAGTTTGGCTCCTAGCATTTGAACAGATTTGCACCCATCTCAGATATGGGGTACCGGTAAGGTTAACAAATCGAGTACTAACTACAATAAGCCTTAGTCGCGACTTTGACGACTGGCGGAAAAATAAAACTTTGATTTCCCATGGCAATTCGCGGCACAGGCTAGTCGCCGGTTTTCGGGTGGTTTGGATCCAAGGTATCCAAAATGCTACAAAGTCTACTACAAACATAAGAAACAGCACTCCCACCATTCCTATAGCTAGCTAGTGGAGATTAAGTCTTGGTGTTTTTGGCGTGCCGGTACCATAAACTATGTATTTTGTACTACCCTATTCAGATTGCCAACCCAACCCTGTTAGCCTCTCAAGATAGTGAGATCACTTTGTGTGGATTGAATGATCAACCGAAAATTTACTTTGTCTAGCTGTGTACATTAACAGAAGAATGTGACTTATGTGAGCTTTGTCGTCAGTCACTGGAGGGTTTCAAACAATTTGTTGTTTTCGAAAAAAGTAGTTGAAAAAATCCAGAAACCTGTGTAAAATTTCAAATGCTATCACTTAAACTAAGCTTGCCAGATCGACCATTTTTATCCGGGTTTGTCCGGATATTAAATAAGAAATTTGGGAAAAGTCCGGTACAGCCCGGATGCCCAGATTAAATTGAAAAAGCCCAGATTTTATTTATTGGTCACTGTCTACGGCAATTTAATGTCATACAGACTGATTACTTAATCTTATCTTAAAACTATCCTTACTTACATTGAAATCAAAATATACATACACTTGGTTGAACAATTTACAAGATATGTCAAACGGGTTATAAAATTCGTTCCTACCATAGTTGTTCACTCTCAGAGGCTCAAAACCCCGTAAGGAACGAGAGGGGACATGAAACGGTATCATTTCCACGAGGCTAGCACTATCAATATTACCGGATATGACGTCGAATATAAACAGACGACGAAGTAGTATAATACGTGAACCAATCGGTTCGATGTTCAAGATTCCACATCGAGCATGATAATGTGGAAGGCGTTGAGGTTCGTTCCATGGTAGGTTAGGCAGTGCGTATCTCAGGAATCGCTTTTGAACTGACTCGAGTAGCTTCTATCCTCCGATCGTGTTTGGTGCCCAGACTTGAATATTGTACTCCAATCCACAGCGAACAAGCGAGCAATATAAAGCTTTGAGAGTTGTAGTGTCATTGAATCCTTTGGTATTCCTGACAAAAAATCCTAGGACTGTTTTTGCTTTTGCTACCGTTACAGCTAAGTGTTCCTTGAATGATAGGGACTTATCCACAATAACACCGAGATCTCGAATAGACTCAACTTTTCCAATAGCCACGTTATCAGCTGTGTATTGATGCGAAATTAAAACCCTACTTCTGGTGAACGTAATAATCTTACATTTTTTAAGATTCACTTCCATCGTATTCACTTTGCACCAAAGCATAAGCTTATCGAGGTCCTGCTGTAGTGACAGGCAGTCTGTGTAGTGAGCTATTGAACGGTACATTTTGAGATCGTCTGCATAGAAAACTAATTCGGAATCGATAATGTGGACCCAGATGGCTGTGGACAAAAGTGGACCCAGATGGCTGCCTTGAGGAACACCGGATGGAACCATAATGTTTCGGGATTTGATGTGACCTTGTCTGACGAAAGCAGTTCTGCCTTGAAGATATGATTCAAGCCATTTCACCAGCCAAGTAGGGAATCCCATTTTGTCCAGTTTATCAATCAGGTGCTTGTGGGGTAGTCGATCGAAAGCCTTTGAGAAGTCCACGTAGATTGCATCCACTTGCGTCTTATTTGCCAAAGAACTGCTAACGAAGGGGACATAAACAATCAGGTTTGACAATGTTGATCTCTTTTTTCTAAAACCGTGCTGACATTCATCAATGATATGAGATGCAACTGTGGTCATTGCGTTAAAGATCAGTAGTTCGAAAACCTTTGCCAAGCAATTTAATATAGAAATTCCACGGTAATTCTCTACGAGGTGAATGTTCCCAGATTTATGGATAGGTGTTATTGCAGCAGTTTTCCAGGCTTTTGGGAAGATTGATGATTACAAGGATTTATTAAAAATGATGCTTACTGGGAGTGCCAAAGAGTTACAGCATCGTTTAATAAATAGCGGGGGCAGAACATCTGGTCCAGCTCCCTTACGCTCGTTTAATTCTTTAAAAGCCTTTGTCACGTCGCTTGGGGTAACTTTTATTTCGCCCGGATTTATTCAACTTATTTTCCCGGATATATTCAACTTATTTGCCCGGATTTATTCAACTTATTTGCCCGAATTTATTCAACTTATTTGCCAAATCAAACAACTTGTATTGTAATTTTTCTTTTATTTGTGCGGCCAAAACGAAATTTTTCGAGAAAGATTTATTAAAATTATCATGGAAGGTTTTATGGTAGCGAAAAACGATTTCAAATCTACTTAAAAGTTGAAATAAAAAAAAAAATTTTCTTGATTTTTTTTAGCAATTTCTGGGATTTGACCTAATTTGCCTGGATATTACTCGGATTTTTGGTAGAAAATTTTGAAATCAAATTCTCGGATTATGCCTGGTTTTTAGATAAAATATGTATGTATGTATGTATGTGGATATGTAAAAAATTATCCGATAAGCTTAATTGAAACAAGCCATTCCAAATAAATAAGAAAAAGTGTCATCTGTTGCTCTATTGAAAAGTTACAAATCAACTTCTGAAGTATGGACGCATACGTAAAAGTACTAAAAAATTAAATCCTACACTTTAATCACAGACACCAGATACGACATCTAGTGTCTGCGCTTTTCTTCTGGTAAACTTGGTAAATTTATCCGGTAAATTTAGTATTTACTCTTTTTACTTAAGAAACTCTCGAGATAACTAACATATCTTGAAAGTAAAGATGAATCAGAGGTTGCCAAAAAAAAAATCATCGTTTATTTGAAATAAAATTCTGACTTTTTGTGATTTTAAAAAGAAGTTCTGTGACGGGTTTTATGTTGCAAAAAGCATTAATTTAATAGAAAAGTCATGAGAAATTGTGTCTCTTTTACATTTTACTTGAGAAATATTAGTAAAAAATAACACTCTTATCATAATTGATGTTGACATAAAAGATTAGAATTTCAGAAATACGTACAAAAATCTAAAAAATCTGTTAAATCTATGAATATTAAAAAAATCTGTGTTCTGTGACAGAGATTCTGTGATAAAAATTTGCTTAAAATTCTGTGAAATTATAGATTTTTTGTGATTTCAGCAACCTTGGTTTGGACACACGTTTCAAGGCTTAGCTTGTAAATCTGTTCATATGTGAATTAATCCCAATATCATTACACGTGCTCTCTCGAATAATTTATTTTCTTAACTACCATTTAAACAAAAAGTCGTTTGTTCCTACTTACGATTTATTAATACATTATATATCATACTCTTCAGGAGAGCAATGGCATGACATTTGTACGGCATGGTAAAGGTGATGATCACTCTGCTCTTTGGGATATTTCCATAAAAGAAAGTGGACAAAAATATTATTACCATTTTTTCAACAATTTGACAATTTTCTTCGGATTCTTATGGTTCAAACTAGAATTCTTAGATCATTTTTTGACATTATTACGTAGAATTTGAGATAGTTGCATTTTTGCTAGCTGGTATAAACGCCCATAGTGAATAAGCCAAATAAGCCGCTTTAAATCTCTTCATCGCAAGTGGTTGCAACCTCATTCAGCTCTGTTAGCACATACCTAATACTTGAATTTATTCAAAGTTACAGCATTTATCTAATGAAAAAAAATACGTCGAAAATCTTTGAAATTTTGATTATTTTAAGCGATTTTCATAATTTGATTTCAAAATAACCGTGAAAATTTAGTCAAAACCCAGAAATTACTCAACATAAATTAAGAAAAAGAATTGAAATTTTTCTTTAGTCAAAACTCATCTCAACTCAAAAATTTCATGTTAGGCTTCGGAAAAACCTTTCATGATAATTTTTTTAAAACTTCGATTTGGAGGCATATAAAAATTACAACAAAATAAGTTTATTCTAATTTGACTTGACAAATAAAGTGAAATAATCCGGGAAAATCCAGGCATTCTTCAATGAAATCTGAGAGTGAGCCGTTTCCAAATTTTATATTAAATATTCGGGAAAACTCGGATAAAACCGAGCAATCTGACATCCCTATTCATGCGTTTTTCTTCTTTTTCTCAACTTCAATGTCACACTAAACTACACGTTTAAGAAGGCTTGCTTTTAAATATACAATTATGTATGGCACTTAAAACTTTTAGTTTTTAGTGTTTCTCATTACGTTATTTCGAATTTTTTTTTCGACAAATTATGTTTTTCTACTTTTTTCATCATTATTTATCAATATCTTGAGTATGGTACCTACTTAAGCTCCAAAACTTTGAACATCTACTAATCAAACTGTCAGATTTCCATAAAAATATAGAAAAAATATTGGTGAAAATCACTTTTTCGATTTTTGTCCGCCTGATATCCTATAGTACTATGTAACCAACGATAAAAGTCGCGAAGAATTTTAGTTTTTCAAACAAATTCGTTTACGTTATTTTTCAACCATCAAAAGAAATAGCATGGACGAAACTTTTAATACACGAGGTATATCTTTTTTAAATTTTTTTTTAAACTTTAAATCATAAAAAAGCGAAATAAAGAAATGCGAGGTAAAAGAGTTGCTACTCAAAATAATCAATTCATCCGCATTGTTTCTTTTTTTTTTTTCAAGTTAATGCATTGATATGAAAATTGAATTTTCACTTAAATTTATCGTTCTGGTGATTTGATCTCTAGTAGTTTTAGTTTTGTCCCTTGAACTTAACCTGAAGTTAGAACATTTTCAAAAAATCGTACTTAATATTCAAAGCCGATCATCTCGGGATAGGGCGGACCAAATTTCACTACTTTAAGTTCAATAGAATCCTTATTCTTTACTTCTCAAAAACAATAAAAAAATTTGTACAAAAATTTAAGAATGTGCTTTTAATTAATAAAATAGACACTTAAGTACTCGTCCAAAAGTTTGGGATCACCCCTCAGTATGGTGTATCGGCCAAAAGTTTGGGATCATTCTTTTAAAAACATGCAAATTTATCTCATTCATATCTTTCTCATCTAACATCGTATTGCAGATCTGAAGGGTGCATTTGAAAGCTTAGAAATTGTCGTTTTTTTTTTCATAAATTCATACAAAAGTAATATTTTAAAATGATAACCATATCTCTTATTATCTTTCAAATGAGATCAGAAGATTTGCCATATGTCCTAAGATGGCTGAGATATGAACGATCAAAATTTGCATGTTTTTTAGCGGGTGATCCCAAACTTTTGGCCGGCAGTGTATATCCTGTTGATGCATTGGCATGGAATTTAATTTTCTCTTAAATTTTTCATTGAGGTGATCTTTTGAAGCAAGTCACAGGAGCGTATGACTTCTATATTTGATTTTATTTTATTCGCAACATACATATTTAGGTAATATGAAACAATGACAAAAAATATTGAAAAAACTATTTTTCCGTGAATGAAGGCTAAACTTATACCAATGTTTGATAGCTAAATGTCTTTCAATTCGAAACATCGTGGTAGGTTAACTTTTAATTGCAAACCTAGAGTGTGACTGAAACCTTTTTAAAACATAATTCTTCTTCTAACGACGTTCTAAATAATGCAAATAACTTCAAAATAACAAAATTGAATTTCTTATTTTTTCTTTCGGACTTGAAACCACTTTGAAAAATCATAAGAGGGAGGAGGATAACCCGAAGATTATTCAAAATAGCGATCACATAGAACATGTTGGACAAAACCTTGTATGCACTAAGATTGTTTACAATGTGCATTGTTCAAAACCAAAAAATCGAGGTTTATATACTTCAAACTCGAATACAAAACGCGATAGAATTCTTACCTAGCTCTTTTTACGCTCTTGAATGTTGAGTACTCGAATAATTTATTAAAATTTAAACAAATATGCTTAAGAATTCATTTTTTGCCCTGGAGGAAGACAAAGGAAGCATTTGATATTCGTTCCGGAAAAGAATCAAAACTTTTCATATGGGAGAAAACACAATTGCACTTTTCGTGATGTAGCTCCTATATGTTTTGAGCCATCACGGCAGCCTAAAATTTTTCAATCATATGTGTATATGTTGGTTTTTATTAGCTTTTAATCAAAACTCAGAGAAAAGTGTTGATTCTGAAAAAAAAAAAACGTAGAGAATGATGGTTATATTTTGAGAATTTGCAATATTTTGATATTTGATATAAAATAAGGTTGTTTTCAAGTTACAAGAACTAAAAATTTGGTCTTCAAGCGTTTCAGGCTCGAGTAATTTTCGTAATTTTTTGGTGTGTATGCTTTTTGGGAGTAAGGTAAGCATTGCTGCGGTGATGATGGGTGTGTTTTTCTCTGCAGAAAAATTGAAAACAGAGAAAATTTTCGAAAATTTACATTAAATGTGAAGCAAATTAAACTGTACGGACCCAAATTTTCCGGATTCCGTTACTTACCTGCATTAAAATGAAATATTTAAGGCTAGAAAAGCTTTCCGGAGAAGCTTAATTCAAAACTATGGCAGATTGGGTACCAGTTTACCTCTTACAAGTTTCCTCTGGATGTATCCCAGGCCCTCTTGCCGCAGTTGGTGTGTGAAATATCATAAATTATATCCAGGAATTATTTATACATAGGTACTATCTGATCCGGTGTACTTTTCTACACCTTCCAATAATGACTTAAATTGGTTAAAATTATTTAAATTTTAATATTGTTGTAGGCATCATTTTAAACAAAATTTCAAAATAATTCAGAACTTTTAAATTAGGGTTTCAGTTGGAGTTTTGAATTGCAACACAAAGATGAATTCATGTATATTATTTACTGAAACATGATCTTAACATATATTTGTTTTTTTTTTTAAGATCTGACACATATGTATGTGTCAAATATTTGATTCAAAATTTGATGAGCCAAATATTGGTACGCAAATAACGTTTCTTATAAAATAATTTCCATTTTGCTTGATAAACTTATCATCATCGATTAAAGTAAAAAAAAACTTATATGGGAGACCCCCTTCCCCTATCCATCTCCTACTGCTATAAGGATGAAGGCATTTATTTTATTTGCACCCATTTTTCCTTTCCAAAAACCCTCTCAGAGCAGAGCAGAGTTTGTTCCATTTGTTAACAATTTTTAAAGCTTTATAACCAAATTATATTTCGATAAGTTCTCAGGTTTAGCAAAAAAAAATGGTTGCCCCTTGTCCTTTCTATATCCACAATGGAAGGCTGGAGGAGTCTCAAATGATCATATAAGCATTTCTATACCTCATGCTCTCTCATACCAAATTTGGATCTGTTTGCTTGATAAGTTATCAAAAGATGAAAAAATTATCAGAAAACCCCCTCCCTTCTCATATCTCTCTACAGAAAAGAAAGATTGGTACCAAATATAAACAGAATTTTTTGTTCGTAGTAAAAACTTTTCCAAGCCAAATTTGATTCCATTCACTCGAACAGTCCCCGTGTATGCAATATAAAATTGCTAGGGAGGTCCACTTCTCACTTCATATCTTCCCAATGCATTGAAGATGGGAAGGGTCTCGAATAATCATAAAAACATTTCTCGTACCGTAATACCGTCCTATGTTAAATTTGGCTCGAATTGCTGGATTGGTTTTCCAGTTTCAGTTCGATTCAGTTTCTTCCTATCAACTCCACAAAGTTTTGTTTCATTTGTTTGATTAGCTCTTTGGTTTTGCAAAAAATAAAGGGAGATCCCCTTCCCTTCGTATCCACTTATGAAAGAAATGGGCCTCAAATAATCACAGAAGCATTCCTCGTACCCAAATACCCTCCCAGGTCAAATTTGGTACCATTTGCTTCATCGGTTCTCGAGTTATGCAAAAATTAGTCTATTGCTTGGAAGTCCCCCCCCCCCAACTTCATGCGAGCGGGAGGGGTCTAAAACCATTATAGGAAGTTTATCTAGCTTGTCATACCGCCCCCCCCCCCCCCCCTCTGCCAAGTTTCACGCAAATCGGTTCAGTAGTTTATTAGTCCATTGAGAACAGACAGACAGGCAGACAGGCAGACAGGCAGACAGACAGATAGACAGAGATCCATTTTTATGAATCTCGTGTGAGCTTTCATTACGTCGTACGAAACATCTTAAGAATTCACAGAAAACTGCTGCAAAAGTTATCAAAACAACTTCAAAATTTGTATTTTATATAAAGAATCTGTTGTCCAAACTACAAATATTCTCAATGGAAAAAAAGTTGCTACTAGTTTATGTCAGTTCTTGTATTTTTTTGTAGTAAAATTGTTCGTTTACATTTTGTTTCCCGCAAGGTATATAGAAGTTTCAAAAATTGTTCGAATATATAATATTTCTATTTATATTGTTTAGGAGCCCCCCTAAACAAAAACGATTAAACAATACTTGAAATAATTTCATGACTTCAAAAACTTCATTTTGTGCCAAATTTTATCATAATCGTTTGAAAATCGTTCGAGTTCTGTAACATTTTACCCCAGTCTAAATTTCAAACAAAGGGATTTTTTAATACAATAACTCATCCAGATAAAATAAAACCTGTCAACCAACTATATAAATCATTTGATTGTATTAAAACATGTTTGTGTAGAAAACTTGATTAAACTCACTTGTAAATTAATCAGATTATGTCATATATTATGTTTGTTTGTATGAGAGCCCCTCCTCCCCCCTCCCAAGTCGGAGAGCTCTGAAACTGTTATCGAAACCATCATCAGTCCTACAAACGGTCAAATACCAAATTTCACGTTGATATATTCAGCAGATACTGAGTCTATAGAGAACAGACAAACAGACAAACATTCTATAGCAAGAAAAAAACTTATGAACATCTAAATTCGGGAGTTCAAAATTGCAGCTTTTTTAAATGACAAATTAAGTTATTCCCTTTTACCAGATAATCTTTATAGTTTTCATTTTACCGTTTATTAGAACAACTTGTGCCACAATTCAATACAAATTTGAATCTAGTCAAGCGACCCTCTTAGAGTTGATCAAATGAGTTGACATGCTCCTTTCTGAAAGGCCAAGAAATGTATTAACCCTTAAGGTTTGGATTCTGCGTAACAAAAATTTTAAGACCACCTGATGTATAAGTTTGTTTTAAAATTTAGGCAATCACTACTCATACTAAGTGTTCAAAGTCCAGTCTATACACTAAGCAAAAAATTCAATCATGAATTTGCATCGCTAAATATCAAACCACCACATTTAAATCATGCAATTGAAGCTTTGTCTGTACTTCATCGTGCCAAAAGTCTCAAGACAAATCTCAAGACTTCATGCACATTGGGTAGAAAACAATTTACGGGAGGAGGGGAGCCTCTGGTACATCCATTATTATTGTTCCCGCTCAGTTTTGACACACCTTGAAAGTGGTATTCGACATAAAGATGTTCGTTCAGTAAATTTTGCTTCAAGCGAATAGCTCTTGGCATTGTTCAGCATAATTCTTAGCTTGGCTGTATGACCATGAGCGTTTTTTTTGTTCTAAGCTTTTAGCTGTGCTTTGCTTGGCTATGAATGATTTTTGAAAGTTATTTATTGTTATTTTAGAGTTGTTTTTACAATGCCTTAATAAACAATACAATGATTATAAATACGAAAATCTATTATTACAAATTAAAATTATGGAAAATGCTTAAACATCTTGGTTCTAAATTCAATTAAATTATATAATACCCTTTCTGATTAAAGCGGGGAAAATTGAGTTCTTTTGCAACTCTTGCCGGTTCTTCTAGTTGCCGATTAATTTTATTCACCTGATTTCGTCACCTCTCGTGATACAGTTTGGAGCTGATAGTCACTTATTTAGAAGGAGAGGCACAGCAAAAAAAACCTTAATAATCAAAACCGGCTGATATGGCGGCTGCAGTTTGAGCGTAATATGAGCAGGCCTATTGCAACTCTACTCGAGCTTGAGCACATGCTCTCGTATCACGTTCAAATGGAACTCGTTTGAATCGAGTTGGAGCAGTTTTGATTTTAAATTTGGCTCTTGAAAAATATGAAACATCCAGAAGTAACATTTTTTTGGTTCGAAATGTGATTGACTAAAATTCCAAAATAAATATATTCATTTTCAAATAAATTCCATCTTGTTGGGAAAACAAATGTGGAAATTTGTTGATGTTAATCAATCTTACAATAAAAAAAATATTTGTAGGCCTAAATTTATCGGATTATGCAATTAATCGAATGATTCTATCTTAAGAGGTGGAATTTTTATCCTACCTGAGCTCTGAAACATTTTGCCAACGGAATGAGATATCCTCGTTAAACAATCCCAATAACTCTTATCACGTTCTAAAATCTTTGATAGATTTAAGGTGCTTTATGTGGTCGGAATTTTTCGCCCTTTTTATTTCTTCTCCTTGAAAGGAGATCGCGACCGAGATTGGGTCCCGGGTAAGGTGCTGGCAGTGACTAACTGGTTAATATTATGCAAACGATCGCAGTTTTTTCTCCACGAAATAAAAACGAAGTCAAACTGGTAAACTGGCGACAACATTTTATCACAGCCACACACACTTACTTTAGAAGCAAAACGGGCGGCCGATTGGGCAACTTGTTTCGATTAGAGCAGCCGATATTGGATCGAAATTGGCCCTTTTTCGCAATTTGTACCTGTTTTTGGAAATGATCTGGCCCGGAAGATTGTGGGACTTTTCAAGTTCGGCAAAACAAATTTTGGCGCGGTAGGAATACATATATTTTGGGGGATGTAATAAAATTTATGGGTGCGCGTCGTCGTCGGCTCTTGCGCATGGGGATTACATGGGCTTGTTAGCGTTAAAAATTTACGATCTGATTAATTTTTACAACTTTTTTCCAGAAACTATTCCGGTAAGAATTTGTCCTGAGGTGATGGCCAAGCCGAATTTTACAGGTGCCATATGGTTGGGATTATTTTTCATGTTGCTATAAAATATTAAAGTATCACTCGAATGACGCGTTAATAAAAATAAGCCTCTATAGGATGGCCCAAAACAAGCAAGTGTTTATGAATAAATTCAATAAACTTAGTATTCAAACAAACTCGTAATGCCTACATACTCCAAAACAGCAATAAAAATCAAGATTCTTCTTATTTTATTTCTAATGTCGGTATTTTTTTTCTTTACAGGTGAGTGCTCTTCAAATTTCCTTCAAATAAATAAGGTATAAAGATATGAAAGTTTATATTTAAGTTGGATTATTAAACGTATTTTTTCATAAGAATTTCAAAATTTATAGTAAAAAATCGAAAATTCTTTTAGATTAGGTTCATTGTTGAATTTTCAAAATTCGTACTTATACATTTCTATTCAACTAATAAAACATGAAACTCAAAAAAGAAAACACAAAGCTTTTTTGTTCTAAAACCGGTTAGTTGCCATTTTATTTTTAAGAATTGGAAGTTGAGTGTATCAACAAAAGTTTTATTTTAAGGGGTTAAAAACAAATAATGATTATTGAGAAATGTTTGAAATTAAATTCTTCCTTCAATGAATAACAAAATAAAAAATGTAATCTCAAATTATTGGCTCATACTTCTGATGTAAAATCGAGCACTGAATCCAAAAATGAAATTCAATAAATTTTAGTGAAACAGCTTTGTGTTATGCTCAAATTATGAAATTTTGTTAAAAGAAAAAAAGTATTTATACATTAGGGTGATTTTTATTTTGAAACTTTCAGGAATCATAGCTCCCACCCCCTAAGCTTAGTCCAATAAGTTCAATTAGTCCAATTAGTCATTAGTTTTAGTTTATTCGGATTACTCTGAGGCGACCCTCATAGACCTTGAAATTTAAAAGGAAGTTTCTATGGGAAAGAGTTATTTTTACGAAAAAAAAATTATAATTTATTCTGGCACCTTTGCAAAACAATGTATCAAAGCAATCGAAAGATTCCTTTTGATTCAACCACAATAAATGAAAAGTTCATATACCGGTATTTCGATAGCAACTTTCTACTTTCTTTAGTGAGCGTTTTCGATGAAATGCGATGAAAATCACACATTTAATTGCAAATAACTCATCTCAGTCAACTTGTATCGCATCACTGGTTGAACTACAATTCCTGAAATTCTGAGCTTTCTAGCATACTGGAAACGTATATAAGAACACAAAGAGTGAAAGTATATCGATTTTCCATACATTTTGCCGAAAATCTCCATACAAATTACAAATCCTTTGCGCCAGCTCGTGCTTCTGCCAAATGACCTGAAACTTTCAGAAAGTCATTTTTTTACCTAAATGCACAAATCTAGGGGGTGCGCGTTGAAAAACATATTGTAAAAATCATCCCATACAATTTTGGGCCAGTCTTATATACATACATCTGATAACACTGATAATAACTGCATTGCATCGAACTAACCATTTTTTTAGAGATGAGATGAAGGATATGCAGAAAAAAAAAATCAAATTTTATAAAAGTAAAATAAAATAATAGTTGTATGCAACACTGAAAATAAATACAATAAAATAAAATTCTTTGGCAACGTTTGTTGTTTTGGCAAAACTAGGCAAATCAAAGTCAGTCATTGATCTATTCTTGTGAGTGATATACGTGTCTGAGTGAATCTCTGAGTTGAGATTCATAAGAATCGTAAAATCACGACAATGGCTTTTTGGTAGATGAGCACAGATTTCAAGCTGATGCTCAGAAATGCTTCCGGCTCCTTTTATTAAGACGGAGAGTTTGGACAAGCGCAGATTTTAAAAGCTGCTGCTTTGATTGTTTGTTTTTCCGGTAAATCAGATGGAGATACTAAAAATCTCAAATTGTTAAGGCTGCTGCTTTGATTGTTTGTTTCTCCGGTAAATAAGACGGAGAGGGCGCAGCTATGATTGTATGTTTTGATTTGACCTTCAGGTGGAATAAGGTGGATTGGCTTAGGAAGCGTAGCTTCTATGACTATTGCTGCTGATTGTTTTGATTTGGCCATTCCGTTAATAAAAAACGGATTGACTTAGGAAGCGCAGATTTTGAAGGTTGGTACTGATTGTATGTTTTAATTTGGCCTTCCGATGATATAAAATGGATTGGCAAAGAAGCGCAGATTTATAAGACTGCTGCTATGATTGTTTCTTTTGATTTGACCTTCCGGTGGAAAAAGGCGGATTGGCATAGAAAGCGCAGATTTCTATGATGGTTGCTGTTGATTGTTTGTTTTGATTTGGCCTTTCGGTGGAAAAAAGATGAAATTGGCTTAGGAAGCGCAGATTTTTAAAGTTGCTGCTGTTGATTTGGCCTTCCAATGGAAATATCCGAATGGCTCCGAAAGCGCAGATTTCCAAGGCTTTTTAAAGTTTGCTGCTGATTGTGTGTTTTGATTTGTCCTTTAAAAAAATTGATTGGCTTAGGAAGTGCAGATTTATAAGGCTGCTGCTATGATCGTTTGTTTTGATTTGGTCTTCCGGTGGAAGTAACGGAATGGCGTAGGAAGCGCGGATTATTAAGGCTGCTGTAGCTGATCGTTTATTTTGACTAGGCTTCCCAGTTTAAAAAGACGGAATGGCTTATGAAGCGCAGATTTTCAAGACAACTTCTGCTGATTGTTTGCTTTGGTTTGGTCTTCCGGTGTAAAATGATGGAATTGGTTTAGGAAGCGCAGATTTTCAAGACTGTCCAGCTAGTTGTTTATTTTGGTTTGGCTTTCCGAAGGAAAAGGACGAATTGGCTTAGGAAGCGCAGATTTATAACGCTGCTTCTGATGGTTGTTTGTTTTGATTTGCCCGTGTGGTTGGAAATGCCAACGTAGAATCACGGCAATGGCAAAACAACTGACACATCGGCCACAAAGAGAAAAAATTAAAACAATACAAAACAAATATGGATTAATCTTTTTTCTTCTATTTATTTATTTTTTTTTTTTTTTTGTTTCGATTATAGTCGTTTTACCATCTTTATGGCATTCGCGGCTTTATCAACGTTGCAGTTGGCGGATCGTTATTGAAAAACTGATCCGGTACAACTGTGTTCGATGTTTACTCTTGGGCTCGAACTCGCGGACATCGGCTCAGGAGACAACAGACTTGCCAACTGAGCTATATCACAAGCCCTCCTTCTATTTATGCTTTCCCGTGTATTTCTCAAAAAAAGTATAGAAAAGTATAGCTTTGTTGAGGTGTAACTTTTTGCGTTTAGTTTAAAACTAAAAGCTGACTTTTGAGAAACCATTCGAAGACTTGAAAATTTCATTGAAATGAACTTTTTTTTATAAATTTTTCAACTTTAAGTTGAAACTGCAAAAGCCAGATTGCCCGATTTTTTTCGGGTTTGCTCGGATATTTAGAACAAAATTTGAGAACACTCCGGCCCGGCCATAAAAAGCCCGGATTTTGCCCAGATTTATTCATTTTATTAGGCAAATTAAACAAAAAAAAAACTAATAGGGTTGTTAATTTTTAATATGTGCCTCCAAAACAAAATTTTTTGGGCAAGTTTTATAAAAAATATCATGAAATGTTTTTGGAAGCCTAAAATACGGTTTAAAAACTGTCGATACGTTTTGATGAAAAAAAAAATATTTTCAATTTTTTTTCTTTAATTTTGTTGGGTAATTGCTGGGTTTTGACCAAATTTGCCCGGTTATAGGCTGGGTTTTTTTTTGCAAATTTTCGATCAAATGACTGGATTTTGCCAGGTTTTTATATAAAATTGCCCGGATTTGTCCAGCCCGGATACGTGGTGAGAAATTCTGGCAACCTTACTCATACAGCTTAGAGCCATCCTATTAAATCCAAATGTCTCGGACTAAGTAGCATCAATTTGAAATTTCTATTTTGACCATTGAAGGTAATCATTTTTGAAATCCATCCTTTAAATAAAACTTTTGAGTACAAATTACAATATTACTGATATTTGTCAATTTATGGTCGCAAACACGATAAACATTCGTTTTAGAAAAATTCAATTCCAACGAGGGTTTTGGACGAGATGTTAAGGTTAAAGAAATAATATTTTGTTTGAACTGTTTATGTCAGTTCACTGTTCTACTGAGTACGAGCCCATATACATATGTCCTCGATGTTTTTTCACATTTTTTAGCATTATTCAGTGCTGCAAAAAAAAATCAAATAATTTTAATGTATATATGAAGGATTTCCAAAGCCGATGGCTCGTCGAAGGAAGGTAACCTACCCTCAGAAATCTAAAATGTCCACTGTCCAGCTATCCGTGTCGCTGGCAATAATTTCTTTTCTCCTAAGATGCGTTCAAAAAATTCACAAAGATGCGTGGTAGTGAGGAAAATTACTCAAATCAATAAATAAATACAAACAATTTTGTTTAGAAATTTGTTACTATTAAAAAAAAATACGAACCTGAAATATGAACTATTTTGATCTTAAAGCTAGAAAGTAGAATTTCAATGAATAAATCATCAAACACTATACAATCAAAACACTAATCGGATATCCTTTAATCGATATACACCACTTACGAGGAAACGGGAGACACGAATAGCGATATCTGGTAACAAAAATGGAAGTGTTACACTGTGATTTTTTCCGGAGCTTTTATCAGAGATGCCAGGTGTTCTGATTTTTCAAAATTCGTCCTGATTTCCGTAAAAACACAAACAATAGTAATCGATGGATTTATGTTTTAGTTAATTTGGTATAGGTCAGAATCGCTTTTTTAATTTTATCAAGAAAATTAAAAAGTTTGATGCAAATTTGCCTCTATAACATAGAATGGTTAGCCTTGGTAACAATTGGTAAGCATTGAATTTTAAGCCTGAACATAAATTTTTGCCATTCTTCCTCTATATTGGAAACATGGATGAAGCTTAGATAAATGGTCTATCAACCTCACATTTTGATGATGATTAGCCTATTTGTTCTGAAATTTCCAGAGTCTAACAAGAAAAAAAAGCCCAAGATAGAAACAACACCATGTTTGGATCTTAAATCGTCAAAAGCACTAATGGCTTAATTGGAAAACCAAATTATAGAACACGATAGGATTTTTCGATTAAGTTTAACGAACTTGAGTTCAGCTAAAATAACTCATCCGTCTTCTAGTATAGAAAAAGTGGCGAATAGTAGTGTGTATAATATGGCAACAGAATAAATAAATATTATTTTTCCTAACTGTTTGCATTCAAAACAATTATGCAAAAATGAGAAGTTTTTTTTATATACAATCGAAATTAAAAATGATAGCCCTGATACACTTATTTTGTGTAAATATTTTCAAAACATGGCAAATTTTCTTAAAACATATTTTCACAATTTATTCATTCAAGTTTTTAAAGTTTTTGTGTAGGAATAGGAATGAAAAAAAAAATTATTTATTATAACTGGCATCCCTGACTAAGTCGTGTCCGGAATTCATGCTATCACTAGTGAACCTGCTTGTTAGAAAAGCGACATCAGATTCCTCTAAAAATAAAATATCTGGCCACATTACCGAAAGATTGAACTAAAAAATCCTCCGCACTACTTTCGGGCTCAATGTTCAAGCTCTAAAGTGAACGCCCAGTAAATCCAACAAACATTATTTGTTTTTATGCCCGGTTGATCGCGTTAAAGGTTATTACTTGAATTTTGTGACCGATCGGATAGTTTTATAACTACGAACATGAACCACCCAAGCAGTGAAAAAACTTGCTCCGAATCATAAATTACAAGTTTTAAAAATATTTGCTTGCACTACAACAGCAATATCAATACCCTCTTTGGTTGAGTTTTCAGTTGAAAAGCCAAAAGCTCTACGACCAGGCAGGGGTGTCAGGTGTCCTGATTTCGCCTGTAGTTATGCAACCTTATCAGAGCTGCATGTTATTTTCATCAACTTAATGGTGTCCTGAAAAATACTAATTTTTTTCATCGCAGTGTCCTGATTTTCGTCAAAACCACCTGGCACCCCTGTCTACGACAAAAGCTCGGATCGATTGGAATCGATTTTGACAGTTATTTTGTATCGATTGGAATTTTGTCAATAAAGAGACAATTTTTCGTTCAGAACTTTTTCTGTTTTGCATGCATGTGGTTGCTCAATTCTATTTATTTATTTAATTTCTTGATCTTCTTCTTTTTCATCAATACCCTCTACCACCATCGTGTAGAGCTGTCAAACTTCATGTTAAATAAAACGACCTGCGCAGCATATCATATGGGCAAAACCATCAGTTGGCTCCAATCGAGAAAAATGTATTTGATATTTCCGAACATTTTAGCAATACTTATTAAAAAAAATTAAAAACCATTTGCCTAAAAACTTATGCTAAATATCAAATTATTGTTTTTTGAATATCAAAATTAGGGAATTTTCCATTAAATTTTTGATATTTGAAAGTTTTTCCATATCTTGTTTTTTTTTGTCAATTTTACTTATATCTGGAAGATGCCCTCAACCGATCGTTTGCTTTTTATCGACTTTGCAAATGCATACTTCTTATGTTCCTACTAAAAAAAACTTAAAATATGCCATTTTATCGTGAGGTGATGTAAGGTGATGCTTTCAGAAAAAACATGACAATTAGGAAGTTCTTAAAAAGCGTAATTGTGTAGCCAAACTTTTACGTATATTATTAGCAAAATTGTTCATAGAAAGTACACCTAGATATTTTTTTAACGCGGATTGATTTTCCTCTGGTTTTCTAACATGACTTCTATTTACATTTATTTTGTTTTTTTTGCCATATGCACTGTTATCTCCCACGGTTAACACGAATTAACACGGTATATACGAAAAAATATTTCAAATCGTACATTTAAACGGCGGATTTAGGTACTACCGTAGGTAAACCTTTGTGTAATTTGTATAAAATATAGTTTGTTTGGTGATGTGTTTAAAAGTTTGAAAACTCGAGAAAATTTCCATCTTTACTTTGGACAATTGAGTCGGAAAGGTTTCGTATAATATAAAGCAAGTAAACTAAGATTCCGTTGAAAAATTTATCACTATAATTCTATAATCTGTTATTATTTGGAACCATATTTTCTTCATACTTCATACTCTTCATTCGTTGAACGTGCTCCATAACACTTAACTCAATCAGAATCTTATTGTAATGCTAAGAGTTGTTCACTGAACTGTTCAGTTGTTCAGTATGTATTGTCTTATATATACTTTGAGAAATGCTGCTTATTTTTAGAAAAATACGTATTTGAAAGATTTTCTGTTCATCATAGGATTCAAGTTCAGACTAAAGATCGAGTTTATTCCAGTGCTAGACAGTTAACTTTGTAAAAGTTTTCCAAGGTGAAAAACGGGGCATTTTGATGAAAAAGCGGGAGAGAGACATTCAAAAAAAAAAACGGGACATGTCTCGCTTTTGCGGGACGAATGGCAACCCTAATTTAATACGATGGCGTAAGCATGGGAAACTGTGGAAGGCACTGATAATTCGCAATAAATAAATTGTAAACAAATTTTCAATATTTATCTGGTGTTTGAGTATCTGATCTAAAGAGCAGCGCATGTGTATAAAATTGAGAGCAAAAAAGTGGAATTTGCAGTTTCGCTAACATAAATAGTGTCAAATTTTCAAACTTGACACTTGACATGCCACCTTCTAAGAGGCCAGGAAACAATTTCAGCCCTTCATGGTTTTGATTCTAGAATATAATACTATTTTTTACAGTCCTATTGGTCGGTTTTTAAAAATCAGTTTAATTGAGAGGTCATTTTGACGCATTGGGAATTCTAAAGAAAGATTTTTAAAACCTTGAGCTATCAGTGTAAATTTTCTAAACTGACTTTTTAATGTTTTGCGATACAATTATTCTCTTCTAGCTTTTCAATTAATAACACTGATGCATTTGTGAAGATTCAAACACCCCCAAAAAAAACTTCAGAAATCTGATATTTTTTCCTTAAAAACAAATTAAATTTTTACTGTTATTTATATCTGTGATGTCATCTAAATCTGAAAATATCTGATTTGCCAATAATGCTAGTGTTTAAAAAATTAAACATAACTTTGAAATCTCCAAAATCTAAAAAAGATTATAACGTTTGAACCAAATGGCATGGCTTACATCCCATGAGTCAATTTCAATATATTCGAATTTGTTTTTGCTGAACCTTCAATATCACAGCAATTAGCAATCGTCTAATTGAAGAGTTTCATAAGTGTGACCCACATCTTCAAAAATGGGAATCTCGCTAGGACTAGTTTAGTAGGCCATCATCAACATGCATCGATAGATGGCTGGATGACCTCTTAACACTGAACTTATCACAAAACCATCCCTTCACTAGCCAAGGGGTGCCAATTTTTTTTTGTGGTCGTCCTCATCTTCTTGGTCGAGTGTGACACCATCACATTTTAAACGCCCGTCGTACATGTTGCTGTGCTATATCGTATCTTACTTCTATCTTCATACCAGATAAACTCGTTCGTATGATGATGACCCCTAGCTTGCTGGCATCTTTCCCAGCGTGAAACTGACCGCCATCAGCTCAAGTTGACCCATGGAAGATGTTTGCTGTTTATGGGGTCCACCATATGTTGGAAGCACCCCCGATCGTATGGGTTTGGGTTTTGCTGCCAGCATGTCTTCTGTCTGACTATTGATTGTAACGTTGCATCATGCATGATTAGACGGTTTTGGGTATATACAATTACCGCAAATTGTAATTATAAATGATTTTTTTCGTGAATGAAGGTTGATGGCATTTGAACAGTTGAAAAAGATTATTGAGGTCATCTTATAAGAAAAAAAAACCTTTCTCAGGTTCACCATAAGCAAGTTTTATCTGTAGTAAGTTTGAATAAAGTTCTCTAAAACAAACACGGTAACCGACTAGAAAAAAAATTAAGGTTTATATGGGAATTATAGGACAAATTTAAATATGTCTACCTTTAGTCTAATGAAGACGTGTCTTTCAATGTTGCAACAAATGTGATCGAACCTGCACCAAAACCGATCAGATACTTAAATGTTTACCGCTATCGTCATCAAATTCCAGTGCCAATCTCCCGATCTGCATAGCTTTCATTTTCACATCAATCTCGCTAAATGTCAACTCATCACACCACCAGCTGCTTCAGCTTTGCCGTTACTCCTCTAAAGCAGCCCTCCTGTTGTCCCCGATTTTTACGAACCCTCCATTAGTGCACCTCTAATTGAGTACCATCGTCACTAGTAAGGAAAAAAAAGTGCTACCGAATATACTGAAGAACCGTTTTAACCTTAGAAAACGATCCTCCGAAACGATCTATTACGAGTTCACTGCCGAAATGAAGAGAAGGATTTATTATCTCGCCACTCCAAATCTAGCGCCATAAAAGTTGGACGCATGTTTTTGTATCGGTTTACTAACTTTTGGCGCGACGACGGCAAGCCACTTACTAAGTATTTTAGTAGGTGGGTATCAAGACGATATCTGCTAGTTGGCCATCTCAACTTGCCAAGATCACCCTACGAAGATCGCGATGAACCCAAAATTAAATGGCCCCGCGCGCGAGGCTTATTCCAAATGGCAGATACATACATACTCCGTTAAACGATGCGATCCGATGCATATGTAAGCGACAGGGAGATTGTAATTGCAAATAAGTTTTCATCAACAAATGATGAGGATTGAACTTTCGGTGGTGCAGTTAATGGAGATTCCGAACAACCATCAATCCGTCGAATGTGTGTGATATAACGACCCCGTCGATTGACATTTGAAGGATTGTGAAAGATGTGGCCTTATGGGTTCTGAAGTCATCTGGAAAAGGCTTCAATCGATTTAGTGTTGTAAGATTTTTTTTTCGTTTAACGCTAATAACTGACTGCTATGGTATGCTATGTCATCGTTTTGATTCTTAAGACACGCATCCATGTCATTTTTTTTTTTATCAAAAACATCTCATCACAACAATTACAAGATTGCATAGAAACTTATTAAACTTTTTTTTACAGTTGCCTTATGAGGTTTTTTCGTCAACACCAAAAAAGCACAGTTTTATGTTTTTTATTTTTCTTGGATCACGTCTTATGGCAACACTTTTTGTTACTTTAAAAGACATCCTAATTAAAAGACTCTTGAACTTAAAACTTATTGGTGCATACGAGTGCTTGTGAAACACATTAGCCTGATAAAAATTCAGATATTGGTCATGATATTTGTAAAAACATGGATTAGGTGAATGAGAAGATTTAAAAATCTGCTCTTCATCAATAGAACATAATTCATGATCAAAATTTCAATTATAGCAAATCGAATGTGAAATAGTATCGAACAGAGTTCAGCATCAAAGGAAATGGAAAAATCATATTTTCTCAAGACCTTTCCATTGGTTCCTTTTTTAATTCAAATAGATTTTACACATGAAAATACTCAAGTTTGATTATTTCGCATTACAGTTTTTTCAATCCATGATGAATTAAGGCAGGGAGCATATAAAACATGTTAGCAGTTTTTGTTTTTTCTCTCGATTTCGTGAGTTCTCTCAGTTTTTTTTTTTTCAATTTTTCCCTGCAAACGAGTAGAAGTCAAATTTCGTTATCTGACGCCACACACGATGGTGACTTTAAAATGCTGTTAATGGTCGAAAATTGTCATGCGAGTTTCAGTGATTTACAGTATTTTCAACCGTCATCTTGCTTTAAAGATGGCGCCAGGAAGCTCCAATTCGAATATTTTGAGAGTTTTATACAATTATCTTTGATTTACAGCATATTGAAGTTTAGCGGAAGTCATCATCTTGGAATTCAATTCACCCAATACCCAGATCGTGAGGGTTTCGTGTGATTTTAGTCTTTTTTAGCATTTAAAGTTCAGTGGAAGCCGCCATATTGGATTTCAAGATGGCGTCAAATAGTGCAATTCAACTTATTTTAGTTTAGCCCTTTCGACTTATACCCATATTATGGGGGTTTCAAGCAAATATCAGTAATATACAGGTTTGAAAAGGAAAACCGAAGCCGCCATCTTGGATTTAAAGATGGTGTCAGAATACCAAATTCGATGTCTTATTGTATAACCTTTCAGCCAATACAAATATTGCTGCAAAATAGAAAAAGGTGTTCTTCCAGCAGATATTCATTTTAATAATGCCCATTTTTTATATCTTTTCTGCTATTCACGCTAGAGTAAAGCTTCAAGGTGGTGCAATAATCTGGTGACGAAAATAATCTTAGAAAGATGTTATTTTACGAATATTTCAGTGAAATCGGAAGCCGGAATCTTCCGCGATAAAGCTTAATAACATTTCTTATAACCAGTTGGATCAAGTACTCAGAATACAAAATCACGATCGGGATCAAGAACCCAGAATTCAGGATCAGGATCGAGATCAAAATACGAGCTCTTGAGATGGAAATCCGAGATGGAAATATCCGATTCGAATGTGGCATCATGATTCAGGATTGCTTATTAAGACCTGAATCTTGGATGGGGATCGGGATCAACTAGGTACTCAATACCTGGGATCAGGTTCAGGATCTGAAACAGGGAGTAGCTCAACTCGACCCAATGTGCCCTCTTATCAAAAGCATGACTCAACAATCAACTGATGGCGACCGGCGTTTTATGAAAGCGCGGTTGAGGGATCCCAAAATTATGAACATCGTTCGCCTTTATTTGTCCGACCTTCATGACAAGGATTCATCTTTGTGCCATGAAGGGATGACAAGTGCAAGGAAAAGCTTGGCTTCCGAAGGACTCCCGACATCGATCCATGAGCTCAGAAAAATATTTTTCGAGGTTCATCAGGAGTACGGCGTAACATAAAAGGCGGCTTTGGTTGATTTAGAGTCTTATCGAAGCTATATCCATAAATACTCACCGAATCCAACACCTTTAGCGTAAGGGAGGAGCGGGCTATATGCGCCTATTAAGAAGAATACTGATTTAATCAAATATTACATCGAATATATGTACAAAAACTATGTACACATGAGCAGACATCTGTTTTCTATAGATTGGAGAATTTTTTTTGTTAAAATCTCCTTCTGTTTTTGAGAAATCGATTTTATTATAACTGTTGTCAAAATAGCCGAACCTCAAACCGTGCCGGCTAAACGCGCCTATTTATGTTTTAGGTGGTAAAATTTATCTTTTTTTGGCAATATTTCCGTATAATTTCATTGGAAATGCTAGAAACTGATATTTTTCATACGACAAAGCTGAAGTTTTATAGAAAACTATGTCTTTTTATAACTTTATAGAATAAACAAATTTAGGGTTGCCATAATATGGAGGAATTTCATTCCTAAGATAAATTTTATCAAATCTGTTTTGAGATCTTCAATTTGCTCTTAAGATGTTTATTAGAGCTTGATTTGAATTTTAAATGATAAAAATCATATATTTATTCTGTTTAACCTGTTATTTTATCGGCATTTTACAAACATGATGGGGGCATACAAAAACACTCTCTTATTCCACTTTCCCATTATTATGAAACCATCATAAATTTGCTTAAATTAGTTTTACTTCTAAGGTTCATTTGAATAAGAAACAAAAACCTCCAAATTTTTGTTTTGAGCTTCTTTACATACAATTTTTAAAAGACAAAATATTACATCAAAAGGTATCAAAACCTTGTATGATTTTTATTTTTTTTTGAGTTGGTTTATTCATAAAATTCTTTCTTGCCTTATATTCAAAGCGTATCACCCTCAAAATGCATTGATTGGATATGTTGTCTTGTCAGCCATTTCGTCAAACGGCCGTAGGCCCATTTAGGAAACCTTTCTCCTAATAGAGAGAGCAGTAAAAAATTTCACAATCCGACTTTTCGAAAGTAAGGACTTCTTTTGAAGAGAAAGAGGTAAATAATTAATTGTTAGGCATCATGCATTCAAATATCTCTAAACTTTCGCGGCTGAAGTTTTGATTTACTGTCTGAATTTCAATCGCATGAAAGGTCCCGCTGGAATTAAATATAATAATTTACTTGGTTCGTCTTTCACAGCAGCTTTGCCAACTGAAACAAACTGGAACGAAAGCGTTAAAAGTGATGAGATCTTTGGAAGCGTGTTTAGTGTTTCTAGGGACGATAGGAGCCTTCAAGAGTCTGAGAAGAAGTCAGTCGGAGAAGTTTTTAAAGCTAAACCTTTCTAGAAAAATACTACTTCAAAATTTAATGAATTCAAGCATATTTAGGGAAAATGCACATTTTCGTTTCTGTGTGTTTTTACCACAAAATGCAAGTAAAATTTCATTTTGTAAATTCTTAAACAGTGCACAAAAAATACTTAAAGAAAAACTTCCAAAAGTTTAAGTTCACATATATGGGGACATTCATCAACGCAATGCTGACTTCATCTCGGACCCTGAAAATAAAGTTTCCTTCTCCCAGTCATTGGGGAAAACAATACTTTGCATTACATATTTGACAAAAACGCCAAGTTAGACCTTAACCAGGTTAATCACGTACAAAATCAAGAAACTTTTTTTTTTTCTTTCATTCTCTTTTGGCGCAGACCTTTGGTCCATGACAGCCAAGTTTTGTATCAAGAAAATTGTAATTTGAATCTTCTTTTGACGGATATTCTTGAAGATTTCTATGTGACCGAATCATTGAATCCATTGAGGAAGAATGAAAATTTTCATACAGTGATTGAATTTTTTTTCTAATACATAAATACAACTGACCCAGACTGCCAGTTTAAAGAAGTCATCGAAAAATAAACTTACCTGTGGCAATCGGCAACAAATTGTTAAAGATGATGGAAATGTCGAATCATCGGTTAGTGACTTTTATCATATTTTGAACAAAATCATTTCAGAATCATTACAGAAAAAGCGACGCAACACAGTGGTTCAAATCCCCAAAAAACTGGAAAAAGTAAAATTTTCAAGTCAGTGACAACAAATTTTATTACTGAGGATTCGAATCTTCAATTCTCAAATAACGTTTTGATGAAATAAGATATTTTCTAGGACTTTTTATACACCTTCACTGAAATAAATAAGAACGACAACTTAAACATAAAAATAAAAACTAGGATTTTTTATTCTTTACTACAAAAAATTAATAAAATGACATCTAGGGGAGATGAGGGCATAACGAGCACCCGAGGCATAATGAGAACTACGCTTTTCTACGAAAGTGCGTATTTTCTTAAATAAATTTTCATGAGGATTTGTTTCGTACTTCCTATAGTATTAATTTTTCACAAAAAAAGGAATCTCCTTATCATCTTTACAGAGATATTTAAAAAAAAACTAGCTTGGTTCTCAAGTTACGAAAATATTATAATTTTTGAGCACCACGAAATAAGCTCTTATGATCTTAAAATAACCTTGATCTATAATGTACGCACTGCAACATGATGTACACATTGTTTCTCAATTTTTACCATCAAAAAAGTTTTGATTTTTCATTTTTATCAATTTTAAAACACGTTTTTACTTAAATTTGTTGACTAGGGGCATATAGAGCACCATATTATCGAGGCATAATGAGCATTTTCTGCCGTAGAATCTAGCAGCGAATTAAAATTGATTTATAGCGCCACACCTTGAATTGTTTTCATCCGACAATTTAGCCTATTGGTAAGGTGTCGGAGAGGTAATCAAAAGACTAGAGTTAGATTTCTGTTCGAGGTGATTTTTTTCCATTCACAATTCATGATCGATTTTTTTATTGTTACATTATACGGCTAGTAGCATCATCCTCCGAACAAAGCACTTAATGTATGAGCGTGCGTGAATTGTTTGTATACTACAAACAGATCTAGATTATTTTGTTATTGCTTTGTTTGATGAATCTACGACTCACCTGACTTCATCGAATTGAATTCGCTGCTAGATTCCCCGGCAAAAACGCACATCTTGCTCTGATTAATGGTGCTCGTACTGCCTCAGGGGGGGTTCTCATTATGCCTCCACAGTGGCTGGTTTTCAGCTTTTGGCAAAATTTTTTAAAATGCATTTTTTAACGTTTTCATTTAGTTTTTCACGTTTCAGCCCGTTAGGGAATAGGCTTTTCAAGTGTCTGAACACGAAACAATGATGTAACCTCCATATTATAGCTATTTTCTATGGTTAAATAACCGTTTTCCTTAAGGTGGCCATTATGCCCCCATCTCCCCTATATCTTTTTAATTCAAAAAATGTCAAAACCGAAGTGATATAATCTATTTTCCAGATTTGAGATGAAAAACATACACAATATAAAGAACTAATAAAGTTTCACATGAGTGATGATAAAAAAAGTTCTATTTTCTCTGTTTATTTTTCGGAAGCAAAAATGCTGGCGCTGCCGATCGCCGTGGTTAAATATACACCGTTTGAAAGGTGGAAGCTTCAAGAAAAACATATCTTAAAACCAGCTGCTTGTTTTTGCTTAATTTTTAATACGATAGCTTTGAGTGGAATGCTGTTTGGTTCAAAAATGAAAATGTCAATATTTATACAAAGTAAATCAGGCATTGTTTTCTTTGATATTTTTGTAAATTCATCATAAACATCACCATGAAGAATTCAATCAACTGGCCTAGGAGTAGTTGGAAGTCCATACTAAATTTTTACAAAAATATTCATATATAATCGAAATCTATTCAATTTTACAGTATGAGACTAATAAAAAGACTGTTATGAAAATTTTTGAAAAAAAACCAAAAAAAAAAATTCAATTTTCCACATACATTCTTCAATAAAAAAGCTTTCTAATAATTTTTGCTAACTTTTTTTTTAACTTCAAACCACTGTGCGCCATAGAAACCTTAAACATCCAATTTGGTTTCATAAACATGAACATATTATTTAGAAATATACGATCAACTGATTTCAGAAATCAAAAATGCAATTCATTTTTCAAGAAATCTATACCACTTATCCGAAAAAGTATCGCAACCATGATTATTTTGCATTTTATCCAAATTATCAATTATCTTCTTGAACAGGATATTTGAAATGGTTTGAAAAAGGAACCTGGCCCAGTTGGAATTCCTTTATTATTTATAAAGAACCTTGTCAAAGAACTTACATACCGTCACACGGAGCATCATGCAACAGCAGAGTTTTTTAGATGCAACATTTGTTTATCACTACACTTATTCAATTTTTATTTGAATAAAATGTAATGAAAGTATCATTTAATGATTACAAATCGACAGTGACAGCTTACACATAATGACAACAAAGTGAAAAGGTATCGGCTAATTCGGTTTTGTATGCTTCGTAATAATCACTCTTAAAGTTATGTAGCAGTTCAATTGCCGGACCGTTTAGATACGAGATCAGGGTTTGGGATAATGGATCTGGAACAGAAACCAGAATCAAGATTTATGATCCAAGACTAGAATCCAGAATCGGAATCCGAAAGTCAGTACTGGGACTAGGATGTCATATTAGTATTTAAGGTTCTAGTTTAGAATCAGGACCCATGATTTAAGATCAGAATCAATAACCAGAATTATTGGTCATGATCCAGGACTAGGAGCAGTTGATTTTCTTTTGTATAACAAGCAATACATTGGCAAAATAAGAGTGTTGATATAAACGTATAAAAAATCCGGGCATCATCCGGGCCACTTTTTTCTAAACTAAGGAATAACTCAACAAAAATCATGAAAAAAATCAAAACTTATCAACATTCGGGCAATTTGGCAAGCTTAGTAAAAATACTGTTACTCACATTCGGTCTTCCTAAGAAAATGTTTTTTCTTTCGATTTTCCTGAGTTTTGTTTTAAATCAATACGGTTGTTGGTTATTTCAACGGCTCGTTTGTTTGATTTTTGTAAAACAATCACAGTGGACTTCGTGTTCAGAGTAGTGAGTAGTGAATAACAATAGACCAATCCCCAAGAAGGCTACATGCAGCCATCGTCAATCCAACAACCCAAAACAAGTACGGCAATGTCACGAATAGCCCATTAGCGAAGCATTCCTGCCAGTTTGAATGTCAGGCAGAAGAATCTCCACGTAATCGAGTGCAAATCCGAAGCGTTGATTCCGGGCGCCCAAACCCAACTCAACTCAAACCAAGGTAGAAGCAAATCAAAATAGGTGCCAGAGCCACATTTTGTAACGCCTTTGGCACACTTTAGCGGCTATCCGACACTTTAAGCGAGTTGGGTAGAAAAAAACTGAAAATCATCCTATAACGCCAAGCCCCGGCTGCTGGGTTGTCATCGTCGTGGATCGCCCCTCGTCAAAGCCGAAAGAGCTGACAACTGCCGAAGCGAGGGGCGAGCCGACGGGTTCGTTTATTTGCAAATATAGAAGCGCCCACAATTAGCTTGTGCCGAACCGACTCAGACTCTGAGTGGATGGCGGCCGGCCTCAGTTGTTTTGTTTTCCAAGAAGCGAACCGGGGCTTTGGAGGTTTCGAAACAGTTTTCGGGGAGCCAGCTAGAAGACAATGAATGCAAAAGGGGCAGCAGCAACACGATAATGCATTATGGGACCCTCCTCAATCAGCCACAGACACAGACAGCGAGACCCGCAATAGTCAATTGCAAAGCCGAGCGATGCTGGTGAACAAGTTTTTTTTTCTTTTCGCGGGTTTCGCGGTTAGAAATCAAAAAAGTTAAGTAATAAACCCCCATACACAACAACAGTAACAATTGGGTTGTAATTGTGTGCTGGAGAACAATTGAAACCACATTCGTTAATTCTTACTTTTTTTCCACAGCTGTAGTCGTCGCGTGTTGGCTTAGATGTATGCCGGACTGGGTTTTACTGTTTTCGGAAAATTTCCTTCTTGGTTAGATGAAAATTCGATTATATGGTTTGGGACAAACCCAAAAGGTTTTGTAATGTTTTCTGGGTCCTTATAAAACATGGAAACTCTTTTATATGTTCCTTTGGTCACGACTTCTAAACGTTTATAATGAAAATTTGCCTAATTATGAGGCGATTCTCCCTTTCTAACGAACTATTCACGAAAAAAGAACAAATTTTATTAAAAGATTTGCCAACAAAAAAACGTGTAAATTTTCCGAATTCCCAAAAACTTCTATCTTTACATTTTTAGGCTTGAATGAGTTGAGGCTTCTTAAGAAATTGATAATTTAACAAAACATTTTAATTGAAAATATGCTAAAACTACAAATTCGGCAAAACGTACGGCAATTGAACTGCTACATTAGACTGAGTTAATTTGGGATCATTTTTGAAATCCTCAAACCCCTTTTGAAGAATTTTCAGTAACGTTTACATGAGTAAATTTTAACTTTAAGGTTTGTATGGGAAAATTGAATATTTTGTACTGAAAAATCAACATCATTTTTGTTACTTCTGTGGAATCGAGCCATAGTTTTTGTGCCAATTTATAAATTTCGTGTCTTATTTGGCAAAAAAATTATTACCTGTTTTAGAGAGGTATGTCTTTTGGAATTGAAAAACAATCAATTCAATTGACATCACGGCTGGGGGCCTCGTGCACTCGGAAGATAATATGAGATCAGAAGCATGTACTTCACAACGATATGGTGAGGCTCGTCAAGCTACTGTGGCGACACCTACCATGGTGAAGATCATCAGGATGCGCCCTGAGAGAAATCCTCGAGATAGTTTCGCTAAATTGGCGATAGATTTGAATATACTGCATCAAAATTGCAGTCAGATCTTGTTAGATGATTCTGGAACCAAGCCTTACAAAATCCTGAGATTTCAAGACCTTCCGTTAGGACAGATGCATTATTTTATTTACATAGTATACCGTCTCACGACATAACTTGACGAACATAATTCCTATAATTCACTCGGTCCATGGCTACCGTTCTCCAATTTCTCGGGCACCGCACGCTCGCCAGATTACGCTCCACTTGGTCTAACCACCTCGCTCGTTGCGCCCCCGCTTGTCTTGTTCCTACCGGATTCGTAGCGAACACCTGTTTTGCAGGACAGTCGTCCGGAATTCTCGCAACATGTCCCGCCCAGCGTATCCGGCCAGACTTCACCACCTTCTGGATACTGGGTTCGCCGTAGAGTCGCGCGAGCTTGTGGTTCATCCTTCGCCCCCACACTCCGTTCTCCTGCACGCCACCAAAGATGGTTCTTAACACTCGTCGCTCGAATACTCCGAGTGTACGCAGGTCCTCCTCGAGCAATATCCATGTCTCGTGTCCATAGAGAACAACCGGTCTAATGAGCGTCATATTTAGGTTACATTGGGGAAAAACGTTTCAATATTGCCCTGTTTAATTAATAGTCTTATTTATTTTCAATTGGTCATTGAAAACAACTTCGATAATATTAAGCGATTTAAAAAAAGGTAAATTTTGAAAGAGTGAGAGAGAGAAGTTGCTGCACACTGCTCCTTCTCCTACAATTGTATCTTATTGAACTAAATCAGAGATATTTAGATAAATTTAAAAATTAGACGAAAAATTCGAGTTTCTTAATTCATTTCCTATATAAACTTATTTTGATCAATCTCAAATCTAAGAACAAAAAATGTTAATTTAAAGATGATTTTCGTTTTTTTATACCTAAAAGTCACAAAAATTATTGACTTATGAGTTAATTAAGGAATCTCTCGTTTATTACGAGAGTTTTTTACGAGAGTTTACTAATGAAAGTTATACAGTTATTGTAGAAAAGAAGAAAAGTTGAAAAAAATGGCATTATTATTTTTTTGAGCTTTTACATACACAAGGACATTTTAATGAATTTCTTTTTGCGATTTTTAGTTCGTATTACTTAAGTTATTGAAACTGTTTTCAATACTTTGATATATTGTTACAATTATTCTGATAGATTTATTGTTCTAAATAGACATTGGGAAACATCGTCTTGGTTTTATCAATTCTGAAATCCATTTCGCATTGTGAATTGTGATCGAAGTATTTATTTCTTAATCTGAATTTAATTCAGAAAAAAAACTATGAAATGTGATTCTGATGTCTCGATCATTAAGAATTCTATTTTAATTGGTTTGCACTTGAATTTAACTTAATCTGGAACAAATAAAATGACAATTTAACCCTTCGTTTTGAATAGTTACAAATAACAAACAAAGAATGTATGAATCAAGTAAAAAAAATTTCACAGATGATCAAATTATTCCCATTTATTTTAAACAGATTTTCAAAGAAATAAATTGAAAATAGAGATGTACCGAATAGTGGTATTCGGCGAACGGCCGAATACCGAATATTGACCTTTACAACTATTCGGCCAAACGAATATTCGGTCGAATATTCTATTGAGTTTTTAGTGAAAAATACCTAAGTGGTTATTTTAATGCTTTTTATTTCTTCCATAATTATGCCCCTCATGTTTTTAGTCAATTATTTTCAACCAGATGATATAATCGGATGATGTATTACGAGATATTTTTTAAGTAGGAGTCGTTCTGAATTTGAAAATATCACCAATAACTGAAAAGACATCTGATGACTAGTCACTTCTAGGGTGTTTATCACCAGAAAATTGCGTTCTCGTGAAATCTGGGACCAGACATGTCGAAATAAGTGCCAAGCTATTTGAAATTACTTCTTCGATATTGCATTAGATGAAGATTCAATTTGAGCAAGATATCTTCAAATATGTTGTTGAAAAGAAAGATCTTTAACCTTAAGCATACCATACTTTCAAACACACGTATTCACACGGTTCACAGGCGTTCAGGACATTAAAAAGAAATAAAAAAAAGGCCAAAATTTATGTTTACTTAGAAATTTTAAAATAATCGTTATTGAACACAAATCTAAAATTTTCAAAGAAAAACTTGAGTTTTTTATTTGATTTGGCAAATAATCTGAATAAATCCGAGCAAAATTCGGGAAGTTTTATACAATATCTGGACATCCCCCCCAGATTTTATTTATCTGGAATCTTTACTGATTTTACTTATCTGGAATCTATACTGGATTTATGGGCAAGCCTGAATTCAGAAAATCTAGGATAAACTATAATCCAGGTATAAAACGATACTACGCTCCTGAACGAATGTACAGTGAAAGATACGCGGATACACCTTAGATGTTTTGCTGAAACCATAAGGTTTAAATGATTGTGTATCTTTTACAACATTACTTTTGGATGTTTTATAAATTATCCAAAATCAAGTCTGTAGTAGATATTCGGCCTATTTGGCCTATTCGGCCGAATACTTAGCTCAACTATTCGGTGAACCGAATATTCGGCTTAACGGTTTTTCGGCAGTATTCGGCGCCGAATATTCGGCCGACCGAATATTCAGTACATCTCTAATTGAAAATCATAAAATTGGGGATCAATGTATGATAGCACAAGTCAACAACATTCAGAATATAAAATAAGGTTAAAATCAAGTAATTGTGAGTGATTTAGCCTTCTGAAAAAAGTTACACATGTTTTTTTTCCAGTTCATCGAAAGCTCAATTACACAAAATTTCAATGAAAATTTGAAACCAAAAAAAAACCTTAGATATTTTTTAAGGAAGCCTTACGCAGTTCTTAACAAAGCTATTAAATAATTGAAAATCTTCAATGTAAAAATCATTTATGTAAACACCCATTTTATGATGTCAGGAAAAGTTTTATTTTTTCTTCAATACATTTTTTCAAATTTTATTTTTTCATTTATTCATATGAAACTAGAAAATCTAGATAAAAATAATCTCCTTCATTAATAAAAGGATAGTATAAATATTCAAAATCAATTTTTAGTTTTAATGCAGCTTTATTTGATATTCAGCTATCAATGACTGACTTCAGTAAAAAATGGTAAATTTTAAAATTTCTACGAGTTATAACTCTAAACTAAATCTAGACAAAATGTGTCCAAATATTCGATTTCACAACGACAAAACAATTTACAATCAGTAACTTAAACAAAGCTTAGAGTTTTAATCAATTGCAATTAAAATAATTAAGTTTTTTTTGTCAAATCTGAATCTGGCTATCTAATAACTAAATTTTAATTATCATTACTCGAATGATCTGGAAACAAAATTGACTGGCGTGAATCTTGAAACCCAGCCATATTGGTCAAAAATTACTTCAAGATCTTTCGAGTTTTCAACTCGAAAGAATGTCGAGTTGCCGAGTAAATAGTTGCCTGATTCAACGTTCTAGTTTAAGTTTCTAAATTCGTAATATTGTATATTCGATTTTTATTTTGTAAGGGTACATTTTTTCACCCATGATGGTAAATATTGAAAACGGAATACTGAATATAAATTATGATTTTAGAATTTTGAACGAACAAAATTTTTTAATATTATCTGTTTCGAGTTCCATAACTAACGCAGCAGAAAAGCATTTTTGGTGTCTGTGTTTTAATAACTGATTACGAGCGATTTAAGCGTCCTGATCTCGAATCTTTTGTCAGATTCTGTCTTTTACCTTTAGGATTCAGATTTCGCCGAAATATTCTAGTTTCAGTTATACAACGCTTTAAAAAAGAAGAAAAAATTTATGATTTTAAGAAATTTTTCAACATAATACCTAATACAATTATTACAAATATCACTAAAGAATGCCTTTGGGTTTTTTATTTTGAAGATTACAATTCATTTTGCCACTTTGTTGTAGACTGCAAATCGATTTTACTTAAACCTTACTTTTAAAAATATCCACGATTTAATTAGAGACACGCTTTTGAATTGATGTGTTTGTCCATTTTTTATTTATTTTTCGAAAATTTGTATGTTTCTGTGTGAATTATTTTCTCAAAATCTGAACAAATCACCTAATATAGAAACACGAAAAATCGTTTGGCATCATGAGCAAAAATTGTTTATTTTTGCACTAACCTCCCTTTTGGCTTCGAATGTTTATGAAGTTTCAATTTTACATGATGATTTGTAAAATGAAAACTTAAATAACTTTTTTCTCAATAGTCAAAATTACCCGCGGTCTCCTGGAAAGTTGCTTATTGATTTAAAATCATAAACTTCAGAACACTTATAATATTTTCCAGTTTTGCCACAAAAAGTGCACAAATTCCTATAGGATAGAGTGTATTTTTGTGTATTTTTGTTAATTTTCTAAAGTTTTTGTATGATAACTGTTGAGCTGGTGGCAAAAAAAAACTAATAGAATATTTGGAATCAACGCCTTGAAATAAGTCAAAGTTAGCTCTTTAATTCTTTGCACCTTTTTTTCAATAATGGCTGATATGAATTTAAAATTCAAATTATCATTCTGAAATAAAAATCCTTTTCATTTTTCCAAATTCAATGTTTTAATTTTTAATTTTAATTCATGATTTTCCTTCGATTTAAATTCAATTTATTTTCGATAACCCTTCAGAACAAATCCTGCTTTTAAACTTTATTTATTGAAATCAGTATGATACCAAAGCCAAAATTAAATTTAAATAACGTTTTGCTCAGAATAATTTCAAAACTTCTGGTCAATGTATTTTGAACTAAAAAAGCTACTGGCAGTAAGTTTTAAAATTTACCACCATTCTGGAATAATTCTTTTAAGAAAAAAAAGATCAAATGAAAAAATGCTCAATCGACAACAAATGGACAAATGTGTTCAATACTTTTTACCAAGAAAGTAGTGAAATGAGTTTCTTTAACCCATGAGGTTATGAAATGAACAATAGAACAGGGTTTCTCAAGATAAACATTAATGGTTACAAAATTAAAAGATAGATAAGAAAGATAGACTGCCAGTAGAAGTCTTACGCTTCTAAAGCGACTATTGAGAAATTGATCATCCCTTTTAAAAATTGACTTCTTTTTAAATTTCTTAATAAAACCTCTTTTCTCTAATAAATTTTCCCACGGAGTGAAAAATTTAAAAAATGCGAGGGTGCACCGACTAGAAATACTTCTAAATTTTTATAGAAGTTTGTGCATTTTCGTATATTGTGTAACGATTATTTCCCCCCAACAATGCTTCTACAAACTACTTGAATGGGTAACTGCTTTTTAAGGCGTTTCTAAAATTTCAAAAAGCTTTTAAGAGGGTTTCAAGAGATTCTCCTAGCAGTAAGGAATATGTCTTTGAGCTAAAACTATTTTTCAATCTGCTTAACTTCTCATTACCATGACGTGAAATGATAAAACATCGATTGTAGGATGAATTGAAATTCAGAAAAGAAGGCTTCTAATTCAAAAATATAATTTTTTTAAATCATCCAAACACTGTTTTTGAGTTTGAAATCGAAGATGACAATCAAATTCTACTCACTCAATTTCAGTATCTTTTCATTTCTGCTAACTTTCTATTCGTCTGTAATTATCATAAAAACTGATCCTGAAATTGATTGTTATACGTTATTCAATTAAGGAAATATATTTTGATAATAATTTAGAAGTATTTCTGACCTTACTAAAGAAAGTAAAAAAAAAATTATTTCATATTACAAATTAATTTGAAATATCTGAAATATCTGGAATTCTGATGAACTATTTCCCATTCTCTGGCCCTGTGATATCTGTTAATTGAATAAAAATACGTGTGCTGTCGTTCGTGTGTCACTTAAGACTAATCTATTTGCTACTTTCTTTACAGTGCTGCGTGCGGTGACCGACCGAACATAGTACAGTCCGAAAGTGCGGAGTCAGCATCTTGCGCTGAGCCCTCACATTGGACTTTGTTCGATATACAGTTTGTTTATGCTTTGCATGCATAAACGAACTGTAATATTGATAAATACAATGTTGCGGGTCCACCACACTGAAATTAATTTAATTAATTTAAATTTTTAATCCTCAAGATTGGGAAAAGTAAACAAAAAGTAAAGTTTTATAACTTTATTAGCAGGTGTCAATATTACTTGGGATTTTGAAGAAAGTTGAAAAAACCTTTATTTTAAAATTTTTACTAATGTTTTGAAGTTTAGTCAGAAAAGTGAAGAATTTTCTTACATAATTTTTACTGTTGTAAATTAGCTTTAAAATTCATTGCAACTTAGAAAACTGTGAATTTTGTGGCCTTGTGCAATTGATTTAAATCCTTTTAAATATGGAGTTGCATAACAAGAAATCAATAATTTAATTGTGGTTTAAATTGATTTCTTCAATAAAACTTCGCATCAAACCATTTTTCTTATAAAAGTGAATAGTAATAAAGGATTGAAAATAATATGACATCTTAATATTATATAACTCATTTTAGTGGGTTGTGCCACATTAGAACATCAAACTACATCAGTAACACGCAGCGTATAACAAGACAAAACACTTAATGTTATTACTAACGGAAAGAAAGGATTTTATTTTTTTTCTCTGTTTGACAATATAATATAGTGAATAGTGTGCACTTTGATAAACGTTCTAGAGAAAAACTTATAAGCAATTATACAACTGTGTAATTAGCTCAATAAATTGATTTTTTTAAAAATATTTTTCAGGTAATTTGAATATGATTGAATTATCGATCCAAATTTGGCTTGAAGATTTATTTTAAAAATTTCAATTTTTTAGTACAGCAAAAATATGAAAAAAACATTAATTCATTTATTTAAATCTTGGAGAATGATATAAATTTTTCGGTGCCATATTTTCCGAGCAATCGTTAAGTTTACATTTTCTAAGAACCAATTTTTCACAATGTTCATGAACTATGAACGATAAGCTCAATTGAAGTATTAGAAGTTTCAATTTGAAACCTATTCTTTAGAAAAATTTGTATTATGGTACTGATGGAAAGATTCTGATAAAACAAAAGACAAAAATTTCATTTTTTTTTTAAATTCTTTTCAAAGTTTTATTTAACTGAAAGAAGAACTGGGAAATGTAAATTCCACAAAAAGACAAATTTGAATTAATTAGAGTAAACTCCTAATTAATTCCGTTTACAAGGGGTATTTTATTTGGATTTTGGCAAAACGTTAAGAAGTTTAATATATCTAGAATAAGTTGCATGCACATGCACATTTTCTTTCATAAACTCGAATCACGATTTCTATCAATGCACAAGATTAAGAAATTACCGATTTGAATTGGAACTTGATCAAAATTAAAGCAGACACTGTAATGCTGTTTTATTTTGAACTGCTGAATGATTTTGAAAAAAAAAACGATTAATGATAACTGAAAAAAAAATTAATCCAATATAAAAAAACAATGGATTTATCTCTTAATAAATTTTTATCTTTAAGTTAAAAGATGAGATATTATAATTTTTCCTAGAGATACAACACTCTTATAAACTAAAATTCTACTTTTGTGGATAAATCGATATTAATATTCATAATAATTTCTGGCATTATTGAAGGACATTTTTTAGCATTTGTTTTGAAAGGTTGAGATTTTAGTAGAGATGTACCGAATATTCAGTCGGCCGAATATTCGGCGTTGAAAACCGCCCAAAAACAGTTAGGCCGAATATTCGGTTCACCGAATACTTGAGCTAAGAGAGAAAATTCTAATTTAAAGTCTTCATATTAATAAAAACCGCTTTGAAACTCATGGCATCAAGAAAAATGTGAATTTGACAGACCTAAAAGCTTGGCAGAGTCATAATGCTGATTGGAAAGGATTGAATACAGTTTCGTATAGTTTATTATAGTAAAAAAATCAGTTGGGCTCAAATGTTTATGTTACATGTTTGGTTTTTAATTATTGGAGTAAAGTGAATTGAATTGTTGTTTTTGTTGGATATTGGATTGCGCCTTGATGTTGTTGTTTAATTTTCCATGGCGACCGTCAAAATTTGGCCTCAATTAGGCTACGATTTCACCGTGACAGTCCTCTTTTCAGTTTTTTTTTGGCTTATCTCAAGTAGCATTAATCTAACAATAAATTTTTCAATTTCTTTCAACAAAAATTGAATGACATCGATATTTTGACTGTTTCGATTGTCAAGCTGCAAATTAGTAAGTACTTCCTTCGTTGTTCATATGTTTTTTTTGTAAGTTCAACAAACCTTCCTCGGTTCACAATAAAGGAAGGGGGTTTTGACGAATTAGTGCTTATACTAATGAGCGCGATCCGATTGTATCGGGAAAAATCGTGAAATTTCACAGCGTGGCCTTTGTCCGCTCATTGAACCGAACGATATTTTTCCGTCCATTCATGTTCCTCGGTACTTTACGCCATTAACGTTACGAAGAGCTATGGTATAGATTTCCATCGGTCTGTACCATATAGTTTGCCAATTATTGATGGCAACGATCGTGGGGTCTCTAATTACAGATCGATCGGTCGATCGATTGGCGGATGGATGCAACCTGAACAACTAGATCGAACTTTGTGCCACCACAGCTTGAATCACTGCAGCTGTTGTTTTATTTTTGCTGAGGTTGAACTCATTGATGCACATAATTTGAGGAAGAGTCTCGGCAGCCGACATGAGCATACGCCGTCAGTTATTGGGGGCCATGTTTAGTAATGAAACCCTTCGGTGAACGAAAATGAGGGAGAAAAAATACCTTCATAAAACACAACGACCAACAACCCTTCCCAACAGTTACTTAAGTAGCGGTTTCATTTGAAAATTAATGTTGGTGAATTGAAGAAAAAACTTCAATGACTTATTTATTGCTGGTTCGGTTTCGGTGAGCTTTGTCAACGATTGATCACAAAAAATGAATTCTGTTCTTTTTTGTGTACATATTTTGAGATTGAAACTTTTTCTACGTTCTGGAAAATGAAATATGATAATTATTACTATTATCATTATAATTTTTTACAAAAAATAAATTCATAGGGAAATCTCATCATATTTCAAGAACGTCTTAGCCAATCAAACCGAGCCTGCCGCAATGTTTGCCTATTGATAGTGCTAATTTTTCCAACGAAAATGCTCTACCTCAATACTTAAACATCGGAGAATTTGACAACAGCCTCAGTCGTTCATTCGCAATCGCTGCTAATGGTGCACGTGATTGGCGTTTTGTAGATTTTTGTTGTTAATGGAAATTTCTTGCCGCGGCCAAAGTCTCGCATAATGCCGAAAGACGGGAGCAGCAACAGCAGCAGCAGAAAAAAGAGTCACTGTCCCCATTGATTTACAGCACCCGATCCAGAACTGTTGCTGCTCCGTATACTTTTTTTTTTATTTCCATAGGGCTGAAGCCTCTTCTTCGATTGTGCCCCTCGCGTTATTTATTTTCATTATTACCGAAACGCCGATAAAGTTGAAACATGGAAGTGGTCTCGCTCGCCGAACGGAGGAGGAGCCCTCCAGAAGAGCGTGTGTCCCACGTTTGTTGTTGGGACAACCCGAGTTGATATCGAACAGATCGGCGTGTTTAAATTAATATGATTTTATTTCGTTGGATTTTCTTTCGGAATGGTCGAGAAAAAAAATCGGCCAGGGGACTCATTCCAGGATTCGGAATTTGGTTTTTTTTTTCCAGAGACTTTCCCGGTTGACCGTATAGCAGCAAACATTTTCAATGAATTTCGGAGGTTCCTTTCTCCCTGTTTTCTCAGAATACTTTTGCTACGGATAAGAGGGTGTGTTTAAATTCTTATTTTAGGTATTTTTTAGGTTTTTTATTGCACTTTGAAGAAAAAAATAATTCCGATGTGGTTTTGATGAAATTTCGAACTTTTAGTGAAAGACGGTACAAAACGCCAGAAATAAAAGAATAATCCCAGATACTTGGTCACTTGTTTGACGTCTGTCGGATAGAAAATGAGCTTCTGGATGGCTTCTAAATGTGAATTGTTTGGCTTAATACCTTTATCACTAGCTGTGAAGCCCAATAACTCTATTTCAGTATAACAAAACTGACACTTTCATAATTTTAGAACCTTCCTTGATGAACGTATCCAACACCATGTTGATAAACCGCTGAAACATGGCAGGGGCATTTCGCAACCCAAAGGGTATCCTTACATACTCATATTGTCCACCGGATGTCACAAAAACAGTAAACGGAACAGAATCTGGTGACATGCTTTCTTATGGAATTCATTCTTCAAATCCAAAACGGAGAAATATTTTTTCCCTTCAACTCGCTCCAAGCAATCATCAATAAGCGGTATCGGATAACTATCACGTACGGTAATTTTGTTTAAGGACCTGTAATCAATACACATACGACGTTTACCGGATTTCTTCGTCCTCAATACAATAGGAAACGAAAAAGAATCCACAATTTTATTCATCTCAACTTTATCAGCATAAAAATGCCGCCCAGTTGGCCTCTTCATGAAGGGAATCGATAGAAGAAGCAACTCGGGGACACTGGGTCGTGGTCATGGCTTATCTGACCGGTTCCGGAACGAAATATTTCAAAGTAATTGGATTGAGACTTGCAACATGTTGATAGGAAGCTTATGGCCTCTTCATGAAGGAAATCGATAGGAAAAGCGATCCAGGAACACCGGGTCGTGGCCATGGCCCAGTAAGGGATCAAGGGCCACATAATGTGGGACATCTTGAGCCACCTATATAAATATGTTTTCTCAACAGTCATAACTTAAAATATCTTTACCTCATCTGAATAGTTTTGTATGCCAAATAACTCAGTACTTTTGAATTGCTTCTTCTACCGATTGCCTTTATTGTTTATTGTTTATTGAAAATAATATCATCTGACAAAGGTGTCTTAATGATCTACTTAATACTATTTGTACATAACATTATAGGCATTCTTAGTTTCGTAATTGTACGCTTAAATCAGATTCAATCCGACGTCTAAAAATTGAAATGGATACATTAAAGTCAAAGTGTGTAAAATGATGTAAAAAGCATGTTATTGCGGAACGTAGAGGGTCGTTGCTGCCATAGCGTGTACTTCTTGATTCCAGAGAGAGCCAATTTCGATTGCGAAGAGTTCGTTCTGGTGCATAGATGTTACATCGGGAAAGCAGCCATGCGCAATCGATTTCGTTCCGTAAAATCTTTGCCACGAATAGAGATTGGCCGATGGAATGACGATTCGATAGCGTCTGGAGACCAAGCAGGGCACAACGATGAGCATAAGGCGGCAGGTTTAAAGGATTCTCCCAGGGTAGCTCACGAAGAGCATAACGCACAAATCGTCGTTGAATTGCCTCAAAACGCGTAATCCAAGCAGCTTCGAAAGGCCACCATACCAGGTTCGCCGATTCCAGTATTGATCGAACCAGGCAGCAATACAGAGCTCGCAAGCAGATCGGATCGGTGAATTCTTTACTCAAACGTTTGATGAATCCCAGCATGCGGTTTGCCTTTTCAAGTACCACAGAGTAATGACGTTTAAAAGTCATACGACTGTCCAATAAGACGCCAAGATCCTTTATTTCCTCCACACGATGCAACTGCTCACCCAGTATATTGTAATTATAGAAGAACGGATGTTTCCTGCGCCCAAATGTTATAATACAGCACTTTCGAAACGCTCAAAACCAATAAATTACAGGTACACCAGCTCACTACTATGTCCAGGAAGCGTTGTAACGCGTAACAATCAGCTAGACTGTTTATAACTAAATATATTTTTAAATCGTCCACATACTGGAGGACGCCACATCCCATGAGTAGCAAATTTATATCATTACAGAACAGCGTTAACAATAATGGACCCAGATTGCTACCTTGTGGTACGCCAGAGTTTGGAATGAAATCAAAAGATTCAGAAGAACCAATTTTAACAGCTAATCGGCGATTCGTTAGGTAACTTTTTATCCATGCACACAGTCTTTCGGAAAATCCTAAGCGTTGCAATTTTTTCAGGAGGATTTCATGATTCACTGAATCGAATGCAGCTGATATATCTGTGTAAATAGCATCGATTTGTTTGCCGCCATCCATTTTCGATATACAGAAGGATGTGAAAACTGTTAGATTTGAAGTTACCGATCGTTTAGGGAAAAATCCATGCTGATTCTCAGAGATCCAGTTCCGACAAGCTGAGAACATAACATCGTTGACGATCCTCTCCAATACCTTTGAGCATGCAGCTAGCGATGTGACACCTCTGTAATTAAGAACATCTTGTTTGTCGCCTTTTTTGTGGACTGGACTCATATGTGATTTTTTCCAGATGGAAGGGAATTTCTGTTGTACTAGGGACTGATTAAAGATGTGGGTAAGAGGTTTTATCAGTGAATTGCGACATTTTTTCAATACGCACGCTGGTATTCCATCTTGTCCGAATGAAGTGGAATACTTCAAATTAATGATAGCCTCTGAGACCATTTCCTCACTAATAGCAAAAACGTCCAGATCCAGAACATCAATGGGTAATCGCGTGACGGCAGCGTTTAACTGATCGGCAGTTAGCGATTCGACTGAAAAAATACTGGAGAAGTGCGTTGCAAAAAGGTTGCATTTTTCAGCAGGTGACGTAGCAAATCTACTATTTAGTTGGAGTATCGCAGGAAGACCGGATTCTTTCCGTTTGGAGTTCACAAATTTCCAGAACTGTTTACGATTACGCCGAAGTTTACTCTGAGTGCGATTTACATAAAGGCGATAGCAAAGTCGATTGTATATCCTATATCGTTTTGTAGCATCGTTTAGTTTGATTTTTGTAAATGGGCACCTGGAATTACAAAACTTCCGCAGCAATTTCGAACGTGTCTGTTTCAAACGCTTCAGGTGAGCATTAGTCCAAGGAGGTCGAAGAGGAGGCCGCACCAGGGATACGGATCGGTCAAAAACTTCATCCAAAATTGCGCAAAAAGTACTAACAGCCATATCAACATCAGTACAGCTATGGAAATTAGACCAATCATATTCAGAGAGAACACGGTTGATTGTATCGAAATCCGCCAGACTAAAGTCACAAGCAGATGTATCGAAAACCTCTACAAACTCAATGGGATTCGGGAACGAAATTTCAAATTGTAAAGGAGGATGATACATGTCTATTGGGACGACGACATCGCTGGCCTCGATTATGGAGCTGATCATAATAGATTCATCCGAAAAAACCAAATCCAACGTTCGATTTTGGAAGTTACGTATCCCGTTTCGTTGATTCATTCCATTCAATGTTGTTCCGTCCAAGAGTTGAGCACCACCAGAGGCCAACAGCTTTCTATTCATATGCTGCAAGTCTCAATCCAATTACTTAGAAATATTTCGTTCAGGAACCAGTCAGATTGGCCACGGCAACGACCCAGTGTCCCCTAATCGCTTCTCCTTTTGATTTCTTCCATGAAGAGGCCATAAGCTTTCTATCAATATGTCGCAAGTCTCAATCTGTTAGTTTTGATATATTTCGTTCCGAAACCAGCCAGATTGGCCATGACCCATTGTCCCCGAATCACTTCTCCTATTCACTCTCATCATGAAGAATGCAAGAGCTTTCTATCAATATGTCGCAAGTCTCAATTCGATAACTTTTATTCCGGAATTAACCAGATTGGCCATGGCCACGACCCAGTGTCCCCGAGTCGCTTCTCCTATCGATTTCCTTCATGAAGGGGCCATGAGCTTTCCTCTAATATGCCGCAAGTCTCAATCCGATAACTTTGACATATTTCGTTCCGGAACCGGCCAGATTGGCCATGGCCACGACTCAGTGTCTCTGCCCTGAACAACTACATTTGTAGTCTATGTTTACCCTCAAATGACTTTCGATTCACCTATACTTTCAACCCATTTCGACTGGAGAGTCCACAACAATCTCTGTTCTAGCGATCACGACCCCATAATCATTTCTCCCATTATTAGCGATTCTAAATAATGTCTTCCATCGTCCAAAGTTTATTACACAGGCAGCAGACTGGATGTTGCACCAAAATTTGGTTTCCACCTTAACCTAGATAATCTCCAAGAAGAAGATGGTTTGAGTACGATTGATCTGTTTAATAATTTTATTGTATCAGCTGCTACCGAGTCTATCCCTAAAACTTCAAGTAGTGTAAAGAGACCCAAACCCCCTTGGTGGACCTCTAAGGTTTCAGAGGCCATTCCAGGAAGGTAGAGAGCGTTGAGGATTTTTAAGTCTCATATATCTAGTGAAACAGAAATTGAGTATAAAAAAGCAAGAGCTAGAGCAAAGAAAATTACATGAACCGCGAGAATTGAAAGTTGGCAGAACTTCGTTCCCACTATAAATACATCCACTAAAGAAGTCTGGAATAAAATTCAAAATATTCAGGGAAAATCGAAATCACAATCCATTACTGCAATTGAACTAAATGGTTCTTTGATAACTGATCATCGTCATTTTGTAGAAGCAATAGGAAAGTCGTTTGAGTCTATATCTAGCTCTAGTAAATACCCTCAAAATTTTCTACTTAATAAAAACTCTTTAGAAAACCTTCCCTCGATAAAGATGAGATAAATTTTAACGAACCTTTTACAATGATTGAATTAAAAATGGCTTTGGCTACATGCAAAGGATCGTCCGCCGGATCAGATCTGATTCCCTATAAGATGCTTAAAAATTTACCAAATGACGGATTCTTTTAAAAGATGTCCACGATGATATTGCCACAATATGAAATTGCTCTTTCTTTTTAACCGTTGAGAAGAATTTAATGAAAATTTGGGTGGATTTAGTTCACAGTGCATTGTTTACATCCTGCAAGTTTTAAAACCCTGCGATCAAAACTCACGGAAATGGAGTCGAAAGAACAGTTCGTGCATGATTGTCCATCGCTAAAACGTTGGGAATCGCGAATTCCACGATGTCGCGAGTGATAGAGCGGTTCGAGGAATGATTGACCACCGACCGGAAGCCCAGAAGTGAAGGAAAAAGTATTCCGTACAACACAAAAAATCACAACCGCGTAATTGGGGCCTTCAACCGAAACCCAAACGCCTCCGTTTGGGATGTGTGAGAAGGCCAAAACTAAGGCTGGGCTTCGAACGTTCAAGGTACAAAATGCCCCTAATTGTGACGAGAAGCAGAACATGTCCATCAATACACTTGCCGGAAGTTGTACCTCAACAAGCTGATGAAAATTGAATGCTGCATCATGGACGACGAAACATATTTGAAGGCCGACTTCAAACAGATCCCCGGTAACCTGTTTTTCACGGCTAAGGATAGGTTCAGCGTTCCGGAGCATGTCTGCACTTAGAGGATGTTCAAATTTGCGAAAAAATTCCTGGTTTGGCAAGCCATTTGCACGTGCCGGAAGCGGAGTGCACCTTTCGTGACCCAGGACACGATGAACGGACAGATGTTGGTACATGAAAGAGTACCTCCAGAAGCAGCTGCTTCCTCTCCTGAAGGCTCACAACGTCCCAACAATCTTCTGGCCGGATTTGCCCTCATGCCACTACTCCAAGGACGTGCTGAAGTGGTATGTGGACAATAAGGACAATTTTGTACCGAAAAGGTTCAACCCTCCCATCACTCCGGAGCTCCGCCCCATCGAGAAGTACTGGGCGATTATGAAGCAGCACCTTCTTAAACGATCTAAGGTAGTGAAGACAGTCGAGGAACTGAAGAAAGTATGGGTTGAAATATCTTAGATATCTAATTCTGTAGGCTTAAGTCCTAAAAAAATGCTGTTTGCCTGCAATAATCCTAGAGAGTAACATTTTTGGAAAGCTCATGCGAGTTTCACTATAAAAAGGGATGATTTTATTTACGGGACGTAGTTAAAAATCTGTATTTCAAAATGAAAAAAAACTGTAGATATTTGAGTTGAAACTGAATTTGATGGTTTTCTGTTTTTTTCATTTTTTCATAATCTATATACTGCTTTAATTTTTTACAAATTTGTTTGAATAACTTAGGATTGTCTCACTAACCGAGCCGGTGGAAAAAAAATCTTCCCATTGACCATTCGATTGCCTCTCGGAATCTTCTGGACGACAGATTCATGCTACACGAAACATCTGTAATGTTGTCGGTTGGCGGCGGCGAACGGCAAGACAGAGATCTCAAGCCAGACCCACAGGAATAACCAGAAGAGCAAAAAAAAAAATGCTAATACGTTCCTGCCCGGGGTAGAGCTGAGGTAAATAAGAGGCTCCAGAGGCTAAGCAGAAAAAAATCAACAAGAACCGCCAAATTTATGCGAAATTTTACGGCAAACCCGCAAGGAATTCTTCGCGCGATCACCCGCGTCTTGGACACAAGGCTTTTTTCTCGGTTTGGCTTTTGGCTTTCTCGAAGTGTGTCGTCAGCTACCTTTGGCCTTTTATGTCCCACCACGGATCGTGTGTCGCACCAGAAGTTTGATTTCTTTTTTTTTTGGCTGGCTGGCTCATAAGACTATTTGCTGGAAGATTTGAGCGAAAAAAGTTGAAGTTGAAGAAGAGGGAGGAGGTGATGGGAGAAAACAAGAATGAAAGCTGAAATCTCGCGCAGCTGGGCTTGGGGGAGAATTAAAAATTCAAAATTTCTGCATATATTTAGGCGAAAAACTGGATTCGAGTGAAACTTTTTTTTTTCGGGAGAGCCGCGCGAATTGTTGTTTGGCATTTTGATTGTTTTCCTCATTCAAATTCGATGATTTTGGTTTCTCCTTCAATTGATTCGTATGTTGTTGACGGACTTCTGAGGGGGAATTCGATGAGTCTTTCCCAAGGGATGGTTTTGATGATGTTTGCCAATCAACAGCACCATTTGATGAGTCATCGACGATTGAAAATTTGGAATTGTTGAAATTTCTTACAATTTTGACAAATTTTTCGATTAACAAAGATTTTCCATGTCATAGATTTGTAACGGATATTTTTGTGTCACCAACAATGCCAACAAATTATTTTAGGGCACCACTTTCGGAATGGAAGATTGCTTAAAAGTGTTGAAAATTCCGACTCAAACCCTTTTACAGGGCCATTCCAACGTCTTATCTTGAAACAAGGTAGTCCATAATACATATTTTTATTTTTTTGGACAGGCAATTCATTACTGTTTCAAAATGTTTTATAGCTAAAGATTCGTAAAGTTCAGGCATTTCTTGTCAAGAGGATTCGTTGTGAAATGACATCAAAAACTAGTTTGTGTCTAGAGAAAATTTGTATCCTCTAGTTTCAAGCCAGAATTGCTTCGTTGAAGTTCATTTATAAGTTTTTTAAATAATGATCATTATTCACTCTCAAGTTCACTGAAAGGTATTGCTTCTCGTCACGCAATTGTTTGTGTTCCAAAATTTAAGCAAGGTCGTGACCATTAGTGCAGTATTTTTCAATTGACTGGTTAAGTTTGTTTCCGTGTTCTTTCAGATCGCGTGTAAATAAATTGCTCGAAAAAACAAGAAAACCTTCAAACTGTGTGAACACAAATCTTCTTCAGCTAGCTTCAAGCAACATTGTATTAATTTTTTTTCTTTCCTTTCTTCTTTCAGGTACGTACACTTTGTAGTTTGTTTCATTTTGACGGTTCGACGCACTGGAGATAGGTCTGCGGGGTAAATAACAAAAATACTCAAATTCAGTATTCAAAAAATATAGTTCATCTCTCATCTGATACAATTGTTAAAACAAACCATTTTTCAAACATTTACATCAATACTTTCAAATGCAACTGGAATTTCTACGATTTTAGGAAACTTTTCATATCGATGTTCGTCGCTTGCCAGAGTTCGCGCTCGTTGAAGTCTTTTGTTGTTTTCTTTCAAGTAACGCTGATTCATTGCAGTTTAAATGGAAAATTCCAACCCTCACAGACGAAAGTTCAGTTCCGATTGACTCGTTCCGAATGGATAACAAATCGGAAAAGATCAACAAAATAAATATTTACGAGTCGCGCGACCCCACAATTACTTACCCCTTAACGAGATTACCCATTCAGCTGTGATGATGATGATGATGAAACCGGTAACGTAACATTTGTCAATGCGCCATTGCTATTATTGTGGGGTAGTGAAATTACTCTCACTTTTATCGTCGTCGTCTTCGTCGTCGTGATGGTGGTGAATGAAAAGCGATAAAAAGAGTCGAGGAAAAGCCTACCTACTGAAGATGACCAGAGGTTTTCTGACTGATCGATACTTATCTACTACAGGTGTAGTCGATCATCCGTTCGCGATGAGGAATGTTTGAAGCTTTTATCATCCAACCGACGACCGGTTCGGCAATGTTCACATACCGGATGATTGCGATAATGATATGCTACCTTCCTTCTGAATGACATGCGTCAGTGAGATAATGTTGGGGTGCTCTTGATATTTTTTTCTGTTTTGTTTTGCTCTTGTGAGATAATGTTAACCTGATGTTATGTCTTTTGAACAGACAACCAAAGATATTATGCCTAAAGAAAATCTGATTTTTTATTATCGATTTTGAAAAATTTTAATACAAAAATCCTTATTTTGTAAAGGGGTTTAACAAATCAACTGTTAAAATCCTTCCCGACGCGAAGCAACACTTGAATGCCACCCAAAATACCTAAGTTTGGAGGCAAACTTCCCAATTTTTCTTCTCAAAATATGCACCAAAAACCTTCAAAGTGCCAAAAGTATTAAAAATGTGCTTCAGGAGTTGCCCGTTGTATGATTTCCCAAAGAAGTGGAAAAACGGCTTTGTCCGGTGGGAATTTCTTTTCTGTTATTGCCTGCTGATGCGTTTTGTGCTACCACCAATTGAATTTGGCTCAAATATGGCTATTCTTAGTGCCACGTCTCTTCCGCATACAAGCTATCTTCTGGTGGGAAATTCCTTCGATCCGGTTCGAAGGACCAAATGTTGAGGCTGAGATTGGGCTCACTGGATGATCCGAACAGTTTGTTTCCATTTTACTCCTGTTATTATTGAACGGCCCAGAAAATAGAAACCAAATATCATGAACTTCAACAACTTACGTGAAATAAGCACTGATATTTTGCAATCTTCAACTGCAACCATTTCCACCACACATTAAAAAGCAAACCTTCCACTTAATCGGATTCGAAGAAATTAGACAGTTTCTTATTTTGATTGGTAGAATTTAAGATTTGCCTATGGCAAAAAACAACGCACAACTGAGGAGACCAAGTTTGATTTATTGAGCTTTGTACATTTTTATTGTTTCTTGAGAAAACGGTATTCTAATTTTTACATTTGGGTTTTCATTTGTATCAACAATGACTGTTTTTGAAAGGTTATGTTAAATTAAAGTTGTTTCACATAAACTTTAAAAATAAAAACCTTCTTATTTTGAGATATGAATATTTAAAATTGCGAAATATTTTTTTCGATCTAAGAAAATTAATTCCACATATATTTTTTTAGAAATATGTCTTCCATTATTCGAATTTTAAATTTTAAAATATTTTAACATGAAATATATTGTTAAAAGATGATTACTAAAAACGAGTCATTAATCTAACAAGGCTTGCCGTGAATTTGAAGTTTGAGAGTTGTATTGAAGAATACAAATTTTGAATCTATTGACTTTACATTGTAGTTAAACTTGAATGCGATTTTCTATCGGCAGGTGAAAATTTTTTACATAGTTGTGTCTAGTTGATGTCTGGAGCCATGTGTCTGGTTGATTCTTTAAAAATTCCCGCTTATTTTTCTCGTCGTTTTTTTCAATTCATGTCCAACATCCATCGATTTGAAATTCAAATGTAAAATTCCCAATCCTTTCATCCTGTGTTTTTCTCAATAAGTATTTTTATCATTCCACCAACTTCAGTTTATCGTCTTGAAAAATAAATTATATCAGGTCTTATCCTAAACTGCGTAAACTGCTCATAAAAATATGAATTTAAACTTCAAAATTATCTGATTATAAATATTTTTTATTAAAATATACAAGGAAATTCATCTCATATTTCTGACAGGGTGGCAAGCGCGTTTCTTTTTGGAAATTTCCTGTTTTCCCGGTTTTCCGGATTGAGATTTATGATTTTCCGTATTTTAAAAAACACAAATAATTATGATGATCGGGTTTTGTTTGACAAAAAAATAAAAGATATTTTTTATGATTGTTGAACGAAAATATGTGAGAGGACTAAAAATTATTAAGTATTTCATTCTTGATTATTAAAAGTTATTCGGGTGTGTAGGTAAAACAGTAAGAAATAATGCTTGTTGTAATAATCTTAGCCGAAATTTTTACCTTTTTTCAGACTTTCACACCAACTTCGCTTGTTATAAGGAAAGATCCTTCATTTTTGCATGAGATAAAATAAAGTTTCGATGTAATGTGCCATATGATATTTTCGAAATTTCATGTTGAAATATCAAATTTTACTATTGAACTCTGGTTTCTGAACTCTTTAATTTGAAATATAATCATGAACGATGAATTTCGGATTGAAAAGCCAATAAATCGACTTTTTTTTATTTGGATTCATAATTCGAATGTCATTTTTTATTTCTGACGCTTGTCTTCTGAAAAAAAAAACAAGACTGCTGTGCAACTGTTTGACACGTTGCGGACCAAATACGAGATTCCTCGAGTACGCTTCACTGAGAAACATAACTCAAATGTGATTCTTTGATATGAAAAAACTAGTTGTGTACAACACTTCCAATAACTCAAAGATACCTGATTTGTAGAATTTGGCCCAGTCATTTCTGTGATAGAGAATGTCATATTTTGGTGTTTTCGGGCTTAGTTGTGTTGACACAGATTCCGCTAAATCTTAAATGTCGGAAAGACAGGGCCGGATTAAGCCATCGGGGGGCCCGGGGCAATTTTTCTCGGGGGGCCCCAATGATTCATTTTTTTTTCAAATGCTATCCCAGAGAATCCGTAACATTTCAACCGTATAAAAGAACTGGAGATGAGTTCAGTACACTGTCTTCGAATAGCCATGTTGTCTGCGTAAAAGATAGTTTTTGGTATCTTCAAATAAATTTTTTTAATTTATCACGTGCAAACATTGCGGAAGAGTTTAGAAATCTCTCAAAAACGAAAGCTTTGATTTGAGCTGCAAAATGCAAAATTTAATTTTCATATATTTTTTAAATATCCTTATCACCAAATTAAATTCTCTGATTTGAAAAAAATCACCAGATAGATATTTTGAATGATTCTCATTTCATCATTAATTGTCTGGTTTGTGCTTTATCGAATAATATATTCAAAATGACAATTGGGAAGTATCATGAAGATTTGAAACATAGAATACAAAATTAACAAAATGATTAATTTCACATTCCATAGAGATACAGATATAAGAGTTTAAGAATTTCAGGTTATATTCAGAACCACAATTCAGTGTCTCAAATCAAAATCATAAATTCAAATCAAGTTTTGAGGAAGAAAATATACATTAAATAAAAAAAGAGATTCAGAGTTACAATCAGAGCCAAAGCAGGAATTGCACCAAATATGAATTTCAATTTTATATCTTTGAAATCCAAAAAAAACCTTTTCATCCCAGTTTATAAGTATAATTCTCATCAGATAAAAAAAATTGTAATCAAATTGTTATTCTGATTGTGACAAAAGTTTCATTCGAAGCCTCAAAGCCAAAGGGGTAGAAGTGCAAAAATAGTCGATTAAAAAAAAACAGAATAGAGATTAAACACAGAATGATTTTAGTACCTTAAACAAAGATCCCGAGTTCTAAAAATTCAGAAAAACTATGAAACTGAACTTCAGTAAGTGAAGAAACAGCATAAGGCTTGAAAATCTCAATGAATTTAATTTGGAAAAATGTAAGATTAAAAACATAGAAATATTCATGTTAAGAGAGTCACTTAATGATATAAGCAACTCAACTATGAGATCGTTTTTATTATAATTATAAAATGATCATTTGGAAAATGATATGCTGAATTCAGGATATTTACTACTGTCAAATCTGTTGAAAATGTTTCCATACGAATTTCAAGTCTAAGACAGAAATTGGGATTGTACTGTCGATTGGTCCAATTTAAGCAACTACAGTTCTTTTTTTAGATTTTATTTGTAAAAATAGGTAGGGAAAATGGTTTAGAATTTAAAAACCAACGTAAATTTCAATAGCAATGATTGAAAAGAGAAAAGTCATAAAAATACCCGGTATCAACCCGGACACTTCCCGCGTAAAATTCTGAAATGATTATCATAAAGCTTCTCTGTTATCTTTTAGCACTGAGAGCCAGTTTTGACGAAATTTGCTGCTATTTTTGTACAGTAATCGTTTCTTGGAAAGTTAACGTAATAATAAACAGTTTTATTGTGCTAGACGTTTATATGTAATGAAAATCTGGAGATATTTTTCTATACTTTAGCTTTTCTGTACAGAATATCCTGACTGACATGTTCGGATGGAATAAAATGAAAATTTGAGATGTTTGCCTCATATTCTTCCTAATTTATGTTGATTAATTTAGGAATTCAGTTAACATTATTTTTGGTCAGATTTTGGGTTGAAATTTTGTATTTCAATATCAATATTGTGATATTTTCAGCCCGCAAAATTCGCGAGAACTCCTTTTCTACTTACTATAGGGGACGTCTTATGTAAGAAAAAACTATTCAAGATATTATTTCATTGGGGCCTTTTTAGTTGGTTTATTTCAAGTTTTCATTCCGAATATCTAGTCTTGAATTCTTTTCATAGATTTGAAGAAATTGGAGTAGTATGATTAAAGTAATGTTAAAGCTTTTTTTCCCTCGGGGGGCCCCCCTGAGCCAGGGGGCCCGGGGCAATTGCCCCTTTTGCCCCCCCGTTAATCCGGCTTTGCGGAAAGGCCAAGTCGATGGAGATCAATACAGGAAATCCCTCCAGTTTCATGGTAGCTGGGCAACTAGTTGAGAAAGTGGAGTGCTTCCAGTATCTTGGTAGCCAGATAACGCCTGATGGTGGTACCAGAAAAGACATCGAAACCCGGATCAGAAAGGCCCGATTTGCGTTTGCGAGTCTCCGAAACATCTGGCGGTCACGCCAGATCTCTCTACGAACGAAAACCCGAATCTTCAACTCAAACGTCAAATCCGTATTGCTGTACGGGTGCGAAACTTGGTGCACATATGCGGTGACGACGCGAAAACTGCAAGTATTTGTAAACCGCTGCCTGCGGAACATCATCCGCGCTTGGTGGCCTGGCAACTGGATCTCGAATGAGGAACTACATCGCCGGTGTCATCAAAGGGCGCTAGAAATCGAGATTCGGGAACGTAAGTGGAGATGGATTGGGCACACGCTGCGAAAAGATGAAAACGAGATTTGCAGAGAGGCGCTTGACTGGAATCCAGAAGGTCATCGAAGAAGAGGCAGGCCCAGAAACTCGTGGCGGCGAAGCTTAGCCGCTGAAATTCGAACTGTCGACGAGAATCTTGACTGGGACCAAGTGAAGACGCTGGCTCCGGATCGTCAACAGTGGAGGTCTTTTACCACGGCCCTATGCACCGGAGGATCGGCGCGGGATCATTAAGTACGTTAAGTAAGTGTTGGATGACATTCCAAAAGAGCGAGGACGAATATCCCAAAAAAAAGTTAACCTTAACCTCTTTTGAAACCTGAGTTCTAGATGCTGGATACTGAATCTATTTAGCTAATTTCTGGTTTATATATCTGAATTCTAAGTCTGAACTTTCAGTCCAACTTAAAAATTCATGTTTTTATCTGATTTTTCACTTTGTAATCCTACTCAAATTTTGAAAATTTTTGTTAGTTGAAATTTGCTTTAAAATTCCGATTTTTGAGATCAATACCTAATGTTGGTGATTTCGAAATATCAAATGTGATTCCATAACTCAATAACTTATAATCTGAACTAAAGATTTTTTTAATATCAAGAATGTGGTCGCATCAATTAAAATTTGTTTTCAATTTTGTGCTAAATGATAAGAGAATATTTTTGAAACCAAATGAGAAAAGCACCTCGAGGTTATGTCGTTTGTCAAAAATTTGATATTTTATTTTTGAATTAATGTTAGTTTTTAACAATTTGTAGTATGCGTAGGACTCCAAATGGCCCAACTTTTGAAAAAGTTATGCGCTTAAGGCTAAAATTGATCCTTTATCTAGCACAAGATCTCATACCAAACTTAAGCCAGATCGGATCACGGGAAGGGGTCGATCAACGAGCCTGAAGTTTGTATGGGATTTTGATATTTTGTTTGCGAGGGATATGAAAAACCAGTTTTTCATCAATAACTTTGGTCTCTTTCGGCCGATTTCTTTTGAATACGGTTTTTTAAAAGCTTAAACTATGAAAAATATATTATCCATAGACTGCTTTTCGATTCGAGTTCGAGATAAAAAGTTATTAAGCTTTTAAAATGGGCTAGCTTTTTTAAAGTGATATTCATCACAGTTAATGGGTATGAGCCACTGCATCGAACATTTCTTCAATATTTTATCAATTAAAAACTTGGAGTTTTTTTTCGAATAATTTTAATTGTTGATTTATGTACCGATAACCCAATGATTTGGAATGTGTTAAAATGTAAAAAAATAAAAAGACTACTGTACAGGATTTTAACCCGGAATTTCCGGCTTTCTAAGCCAACGCATGAGCAAGATTGATGCTTTGCCCTGAATTCACTGGGTAAACCACATAGTCCTGTAGCATAGTCAGTAATGTTTTGGGCTAGAAAGCCGAAGATTGTGGGTTCACATCCTGTTTTTAATTTTTTCCGACATTTTTCAAATAAAAAGGTTTTTTCATTTTCCTTTACTTCTTTGTCAATAAAGGTAATATTGACATGGACTCATTTCCAATGAAAAATATCTAGTTATATCTAGTTACCTACATATATTTTAAAATAAGATTGCCAGATTTTTTTCAGCACGTATCCGGGCCAGACAAATCTGGGCAATGTAATATAAAAAACCTGGTTTAATCCAAACATTTGGTTTCAAAACTTTAGACCGACAATCTGGGCAACATCCGGGCAAATTTTGTCAAAATCCAGAAATTACTCAACAAAATTCATCCACAGATTTTAAATCGTGTTTAAGGCTTCCCAAAATCAGGATTTTGCTCAAATTTTGTTATAAATATCCGGGCAAACCCGGATAAAACCGGGTAATCTAACAATCTTATGTTAAATCAGTTATTAAAATCTAATCAAGAGTTCTTAGTTTTGAGCTGTAATGTTAATCAAACGCTGTTTTTTTATCTTTTATTTCATTTCTTAAAAAAAAGACGATTGATTACTTTCTTTTTATTTATTTGCTTCGACAAACATCGTTGGATATATATGTTGTCTTAAACCACATGATTTTTTTTATTATTCGTAATCATACTGTCCTTATTACAAAGCTTTTTCTTTTGCATCTTTTCCATTTTCAGACGATCTCGATAATCGAGATTGTGTGGGGGGGTGGGAGCTGGGGGGGGGAGGGTGTTAAATAAAATTTTCAGCTGAATATTAACCTGAGGATAAAAGAAACAAGTTCAAAGATTATTATTTATTATTTTGATTTCATAATTAAAATCCTGTGACTGAAGTTTTCAAAATTAAAATCTAGATTTTTCAAAAAAACTAGTTCTTTGAAATGAATCTAGATCATATTTCGTATATGTGATTTTTACCAGGTTTGTGTTTCTAAACTGATTTTGATTGAATTCAAAATTTTAATTTAGAATCACTAATCAAAGTTATCCAGCTGCGATCTCCTCCAATTTGAACCCTTAATGAAATTTTAACATTGATATTTTAAAATTGATTATAAAACTTAAATTTGAGCTTAAATTTGAATAAAAACCTTGGACTTTAGTTCTGCATTTGTGTAGAATTCTGCATTTTGAACCCAAATTCAAAACCTGAATCTAAATTTCAGATAAGAAATCCTATTAATTTGAAAACAAAAAGCGAAATTTGTATCAGAAAACCTTAACCAGAAATATTTGATTCTAAATTCATTGTTTTCAATGTGATTTTTTCATTTTTTTTCGTAATTGAGCTTTAACTTTAAATAAAATTGTGAATGATAAAATTGTTTCATATTTTCCTATTTTGGGATGAATAAACCCACTTGAATGAAAATCCCCGAGAAAAAAAAAACATTTTCAGTTTTGGACTCGTTGAACTTTCTCATGTTTCAACTTTGCATATTAGTTTAGGATAAACATTTCAGATCCAAGTCTTAAAATTGGTTTGAATTTTAAATATTTTCTTTTAGTTATCCGAAATTTATAGGTTCAAATATGGAAAATTAATCATATTTTAGATTGAAACGCAACACCAAGGTTCGAAGCAGGATTCTATACCAATGATGAACCAAACTGAAAATCAAGAACAATAAACTGAATACTTACAAGTTTTATTCCCGCGAGTATCCGAGCTGAGCAAATTCAGCCAATTTTATACTAAAACCTTGCAAAATTAGGGCATATTGTTTCAAAGTTTTCTCAAAAATCTGGCCAATTTGCAGGCAATTTTCGGAATTATTCCATTAATATTATGAAGAAAAATATATGGAAAACTAATAAACACATCAGTCGATTCTGAATCATTTTTAAAGCTTCCAATAAATCGTGAATGTTTTTTTTTGACAAAATTTGTTAAAAAAAGGATCTGGGCACAAGATACATAATTCTAGAAACTCAATTGAAATTTTCGTTTGACTTTGCAAATAGGATTCGAAAATCTGGTCAAAATCCGGTAAGCTTAGTCTAACTTTATTGGGATTCAATATTTGGGACTGATTACTTTCACCAAGTGAGAAATTTTTTGAAAAACTGTTGTAGAATTGTGGACCTGGAATGAGATTTTGAGGTTCTGGAGTCGAAATTGGTACTCTTGAATAATTTTCGTTGTTCATCAAAAATTGATTAGATTCAAATTTTATGTTCTTGAAAAAAAAAATCACTTGGCATTTTTCGACCTTAACCCCCGTTCCTACGGCTATGGCTGTTAGTTCTTTAATGCAGATTTGATATTACCATACGTTAAAATTTTAGCACTAGATTTTTTGACGTGTTTGGAGTTTCATTTAGCAAATTATAAAAAAAAAACTTGAGTTTCTAGGAGAAAATCCGTGTCACTCTCATACTGCTTGATGAATAATGATTTAAAAATCGTTTCTCTAGCTTCAAACATCTTTTTTATCCCTTATTTAATTATTTTGTTCAAAAAAGCTTATGATTTTTAATTTGATCCATTTAACTATTGGAATCATTAACGATCAACATGATAATCATTTTTTTTTTAAACGAACACAAACACATAATTCTTGTAATGAATAATCTAAACGAAATTTCTATAATTATTCTTGCATTATTTCATCTACTAAAATTTGGTGCTGGTAACAATTTCATGAGACTGTTATTATTGCGAAAAATTTGTAAGTAAAAAGATATATTTGTAGGTTGCTCAACACTCTAAAGCTATTTTCCGAGCTGGAAGGTATGAAAAACACATTTTAGTAGTAAGTGACTCGTGTCGTAAATAAGTACAGTGAATATCGGATTTTTTCACCCTCAGGATCATGTTTTTTATGTACATTTCAAAAAACATCAAAAAACAAATTGTGGAAGATGGGAGTTATTCCACCTTTTGTATTATCTACTGATTTTATGGATAAAATGATTTTTTTTTTTCGATAAACAAATACTTGATTTATTGGTTTTGTGCAATGATATAGTATGCAATTTTGTTATAAACAAGCTTTCGTACAATTTATTCTAATTTATTTGTTTTTCGCATTTTTTTATTCTCCCCCTATCTTGATGTTTCAACTCCGAGTGACAAAAGAGAGATTTGAAATTTGTTCCGGCCTTATTAAGTGGACATAAATGACGTGACCAGTAATACAGTGTGGAAGAGTTTTCGTGAGCTATTAATTGATTGATTAATATGGAAAAAGCTTAAAATATGAATTATTCCATGCGCATATTGGTTCAAGCATTTTGTTTTGTCCGGTATTATCGAGAACGTTGATTAAAACGTTCTAGATTAGAGGTTGAAAAACATTTTGTTGAAGAATATTTTTCATGGAAGCACGATGCTGAAGTACACGGGTGAAGTACATTGAACAGTTATTTAGCTGTTCTAAGAAATCTATTAGTTCCGTCTCCATCAACATGCATTCAATTAGTTGGATTTCAATCCAATTGAAAATGGGCTCATATTGAGTTTTGTTTGCTTTGAAATAAATATGGTGACAAAATCGAGTCAAAAAAAATCGAGAGTAGACTAAATCGGAGCCAGAAAAAAACGATGCCTGATAAATCAAGTTTTCACTGTGCTGCTCATCATTCCTTAGGTCATAACTTCGGAACACTTACTCGAATCAAAGCAATCATTTCGGAAGAAGTAGTGTGATGATTTGTATAAAAAGGAGCACACTATTTCAGTTGTGTATGATTAAAAAATCCTAGGGATTGCGAATTTTAGGTTGCTCTCTGTAATCCACAGTAAAGGAGCAGAATCAAATCCACGCAAAACTGGTGGATAACAAAACTAACCATGAAATATTCAACAAACAATTAAATATTAAATATTTATTTTAGAAGTGGTCCCAAGGTAGTTGTATCATCTATTTGTTTATTAAGAATAACAGAATGACACTTATCAAAGTGGTCTTAAAAAGGTCCGTTACCCTTTATTATTTTGATTGTGTTGGTTATTTTCACAACTTTGAAATCCCTCTCTACAGTCAAACCAATTAAAAGGATAATCTTTTATTGAATTTTATCGCCGCATGACAAAAAACTTGAACGAACTTTTAAAAAATCACTAAAAATATATTAAGCTTAGTACATTAGTCCCTTAAAAGTCTTCACACATTCGCTCCTGACAAGCAGCTGACACATGGGCAAGTTTGAATGACTTCATCATTGAGGGGACTTTGCGAAATGGCTAAGCTTGTCTTTGCTAGCTGTCGTTCGGAGAAGTTGAAGACGGATTTCTCAACTTCCACAAAGTCTGTTCAACAAATCTTCTAGGTTTGGCTCTGACAGAGACCACAAGAAAAGAAACCTTCACCGGTAACGACGACGACAAGAAGTCTTCTCCTTCGACACACCTCCCCAAGAATGGACTGTCTCTGACTGCACAATGAAACCATACGGGGAGTTTTTTTTTCTGAAGAAGTAATCCTCTGAACTGAACCAAACCTCACCTCACTCACAAATTAACTTGGCCAGTGGCAGGGGCAAATCAAATGGTGTGATGTTTCTATTTGTGAAACTGCCTCGATGCACGCAAATTCCGATTTAATCATCCGAATGTTGGGAAACGAGCAAACAAACCGAAAAAAAATACAAATCGAATGAGACGTTTGGTTTGAGGTTGAGGTTTAAACCGCGCTGGCCATAATCCGACACTTTAGCGATGCAGCGATTGGCTTCTTCAAGTGAACATCTTGAATGAAGCAATAATCCATTAATTAATGATCATTATTGAGGCCCGTATGCATGAGTGATTGTGTTAGTCCGAGGCTCATTATTCGGATACGATTCATAAATTTAGCCAATCCATTTGAGTGTGTTGCTGGAAGTGCAGCAACAATGTCTGTCGATTTGCTAATTTTGAAATGAAATTCTATACAATGTTGTGAATGAATAGGTGTTTGAAATTTAATCGGTACATTATCATTCTTCAATGAAAATTCCCTCATAGCTACCTAAAAAGCACTAATTTGACCTATCAGCAGGTTTTTTTTTGTTCCAACTCTCCTAATTCAAGGATGCAAGTAATAGCTTTCTCACGGTTGTTTCTTCATCGGTCAAATTTAATTATGGCTCTTCAAACAACAATGGCGACGGGCGGTCGTTTTTTTGACACCTTTCGGGCCCACAGACAATTCAATGCTGTTAATTTGAACCAACCCCGGCTGAGCTGACACTTTGAAAACTGTGAACGGCGGAAAAAAAAATGATACAAATGAGAAGAAATCCGGACGAAAAAAGCGCAGCGATACAGTTAAATGTCAGCATCCAATCAGTTTTGGGCCAACCTTCGTCAGCTAGCTCGGAAGAGTTCATTTATGAAAAAAGAGGTTCAAAATTGGCAAAACGAATCAGTGAAAAAGATAATCTCACGAAGTGAGCCTAGTTGACAGGCAGTTTTAACACTTTATGAGGTTTATTTAACACTTTATGAAGGTTCTCACCCTTATGAATTACTAAGTGTTTATCAGAAGCAAAAATTGAGACCTTCACTTTGTTGAGATTTTCTTTTAAATTTTGTCAAAAAAAATTTTTCTATTAATTGTTACTTATATCATGGTTAATGGCAACATAATTCATTAATGTGAAAATAGACACTTCCTGAAGAAATAAAAATTCGTTCTTTATTCGCAAAATTACAGAATATACGGGTAAATTTCGCTCATATTAAAAGATAGAAATGATAAAAGAAAAAAAAACAACACATTTACACTAGATATTAAGGAAGAACAGTTCATTACAAAAACGATAAATTAAAACAAAACAAGCTCAAAAAAGATAAAAAAGAAAATGCAAGATCAACAGGATAAAACCAAAAAAAAACTAATTGCTACCAGATAAAACAATCAAAAAAAAATAAAAAGAAGGTGAAAGAACACAAACAAAAAACAAGATGGAAAAACGTCAAGCATAAAAAAATAAACAAATAAAAAAAACATAACAAAGCAATATATCTCAAAAGAGGATAAATCAAGGTTCAATCATTATAAACATGATAAACATGCGAAACCTTGAAAACACATTATTCATTTATTTCTTTATTTCGACAAATTTATGTAGATTTTAAAAGTACTTAATGCATTATTTTTTTCAAATGAGAACAGAGTTAATAAGTCAGTGAAATAATAACAGTTTAATTTGAATAACACAACTGACAGCTAAGTCAGTGAAATAATAACAGTTTAATTTGAATAACACAACTGACAGCTTTGAAGAAAATAATTTGAGTCTTTTGGGAGTTATGGCTCATAAGATATAATTTTTGAAATTGTTGGTTTATTTCGATACAATTTTGCAAGTTTCTTCAAAACATTGTTCATAAAGTGCAAATAGATGTTTGTGATTGATTGAGGTTAAAACATTTTAAAAGATTTACAAATTTGAAGAAATATCAGCAATTTACCAAAAACTACTTTTTTCAAAAACATAAATAAATTTTATTTGAGCATTTTTTCTGTAACTTTTCTTCAATTTCTCAAACAAACATTGAAATATTGGGAAAAAATACCAGGGGCTGAGTTCTTTTACAAGTATTTTTTATTTATTTATTTATTTATTAAGTCAAACTATGTAGACTACAATACTTAAAACTACTTAAAACTAATGTAAGCTATTTTGTTGTTCTATGAAGTTGTTTTTGAATGCCTTTTTTAATTGTGTTTTGTTCATCGCTACGTCTATAATTTCACTTTGTAAATTGTATTTGTACATCATTTGATTAATAGGTTGATGTTTTGCATAGTCTTTGTCGTAAAGTTTAATGTAGAATAAATGTTTATTTCTTAATGGACGGGAGGGTGCGTAAAAATTTAGTTTTGAAAGTAATTCAGGACTGTCTATTCTTTGTGTAACAACATCATTTACAAATGCAATTTGGGAAAATTCTCTGCGTTTACTGAGAGGTTCTATATCAATAAGCTTACAACGAGATTCATACGATGGCAGAGGAAAAGTGGTCCAATTTATTTTACGTAGCGCATATAACAAAAATTGTTTTTGAACTGATTCGAGACGTTGCTCGTGAATATTTGAATAAGGATTCCATATGATGCTACAATACTCCAGTATCGAACGAACATAGGATATATAAAGTGATTTTATGGTGTATGGGTCTTGAAAGTGTTTGCTGAAACGTTTTACAAATCCTAGCATGCAATTTGCTTTATTGATGATATTGTTCTGATGTTCTACAAACGTGAGTTTTGAATCCAGTATGACGCCAAGATCCCTTACAATTTTGCATTTTTGTACTGGTTGATTGCCTAATTTTGTTTCAATGATGGGGTAACTTTGCTTTCTGCTAAATGATATAGAGTTGCATTTTTTAACATTCAATTGAAGTAAACTTTTGTTGCACCATTCAAAGAAAACATTGATTTCGTTTTGAAATGTTTCAACATCTTCGGTTGTTTTTATTTTCAGAAATAGTTTAATATCGTCGGCGTATATTAGGTATTCAATCCGTTTTAGAATAAAGGAAATGTCGTTAACGAACAGTATGAAGGAGAAAGGAGAGGTCCTAAATGAGACCCCTGAGGCACACCAGAGGTCACAGCTACAGATTTAGATAATTCGTTTTGGAAACGAACGATTTGTGTTCGATCAGTTAAATATGATTGTAACCAGGAGAGAAGATTTGGATGAAAGCCAATTTTTTTTAATTTGAAGATTAAAAGGGGTATGTCAATGCGATCAAAGGCTTTGCTAAAGTCGGTATAAATAGCCTCAACATGAAAGCCTTTGCTCATAGAATCGATAACGTATGTAACGAATTCGAGAAGATTTGATGCTGTAGAGCGCCCTTTGAAGAAACCATGTTGTTTACTCGTTATAATATTTTTTACTTGTTGATAAATTTTTTCATTTATTATTGATTCAAAAAGTTTTGGGATGCAAGACAAAATAGCTATTCCTCTATAATTTCGTACATCTGATTTTTTTCCGGACTTGAAAATCGGAATTAAAAAAGATTTTTTCCAAAATTTGGGTACTTTTCTATAATTTAATGACATATTAAAAAGAATCAGAAGAGGCTCTGTCAATTCGGCCGCCAAGTTTTTAAGAAAACATGGGGGAAGTCCATCAGGCCCTGCTCCTTTGGAAGCATCAAGTTTTCTAAGTCCTTCGGAAACATTATTGTAATCAATTTCATTGACCTGAATGTCACACGCTAAATCTGGAATGATTGAAAAGTATTCCCTATCTCGGTCAGCCTCAGTGAAAGAAGTGTACACTTCTTGAAAAAATGTTGCAAATAAGTTAGAAATTTCCAGTGGATTATTTCCAATGCTTCCGTCAAGTGTCAATTGAGTAGGGAAGTTTGAATTCTTCATCTGCTTTTTAGTATAGCCAAAGAACGCTTTTGGGTTTTGTTTAATTTCTTTTTCAATTTTCTGATTGTATTTTTCAAAAGAACTTTTTATACATGAATTAAGCTGGTTGCATAAATTTATATAATTTTGATGATTTGTAACACTTCTATCACTTCTGTAGACTTTATGAGCTTTTTGCTTCCTATTTTGTAAGTTTTTCAAATCCTTGTTATACCAGACAGGGTGTTTAGAGCTGTAGGACCTTCTTTTAAATTTTGAAGGAACATAACTGTTTATTAGATTAATCATTATGTTATAAAAGGTTTCTACTGTTGTATCAACATTTCCTTCATTCTTCAATACACTTGACCACTCTATATTAATTAGTTCTAGTTTCAATAGTTCGAAGTTTGAATTCTGATAGTCTGGCATTTCCTCGTATTCCCAGTCGCGAGGTTTGGCACAGTTATGGATAAAGAGCGAGTATTCTATCGCTTTGTGAAATGCTTCGTTTTTCCATAGTGGATCAGCCGATTCGTTTACGCAAAAGTCTTCTGTACAGTTAGTAAAAAGTAGATCAAGATAATTATTGTTACTATTTTTAACATGATTTACTTGGTTTAAGCCTAAAATAGAAGCTTTGCCGAAGATTAATTGTAACGTTTCGTTTTCGCCTACGACTGGAAGTAGAATTGCTTCATTGTCATCATCCAAAATAAAGTCAGCGTTGCGTTGATTGAAATCGCCATAAATATGTAATTTTGCTTCCGGTTGTTCAGCTAATGTATTTTCAAGAATTTGGAAGAATAATTCAAAATAATGTGAAGTGGCATATTCAGGTGGAAAGTACACGGAAGCAAAAATGTGCATTTCTTTTGCCAATAATGTTTTTACAAAGATAGAATCAAATTCAGTATATGTTTGCGTTGTAATTTCTTCTGAGGGAAAAATAGAATCCAAAGCTACAAGAACGCCGCCACCTGACTTTTTTTTGGACAATGCTAAATTTCTATCGCTGCGGAACACATTAAACCTCGAACCGAAAACTTCTTCACTGTTAACGCTAGCGTCCCAGCTAGTTTCAGTAAAGAGAACAATTTGAAAAGAGGAGCCTAAAAGTTTCAAGCTTATTTCCTTCATTTTTACCGCGCTTCTCATACGGTTCACATTTTGGCAATAAGCTAGAATTTCGATCGAAGATCTAGTACCTACATTGGCACGCGTCGTTGGGGCAGAAAATTATATTGCCCATACATTACCGGGTAATCAAACGCCGTGGGAGCCGTTGGAGCGCGATGGCAGCATGGGGCAGCAAACGGTGTGACGTACGGGTTGGGAAACGGATAGGCAAACGTCGCTTGTGGGGAGACAGGTGGCACTGAAGGCGTCATGTTTCCGTTATGATTCGTTGGCAAATTTGATGGGACGGCAGGTACAGTAATTCTCGGACGTCTTTTACGGCGCGGTGATACTTCAGGCGAAGAATTCGTTGGCAAATTTGGTGGGACGGTGGGTGCAGTAATTATCGGACGTCTATTACGGCGCGGTGACGGCACGGGGCTTGGTGTTCCTCGAACGTTGTCCTTTGGAGGGTTTAAAGTTTCACCCCTTATAAATTGGATACCTCGTTTGCTTCTGCGTTTACTGGGGCTGGCTGGCGGACGCGAAAAAAGGTTTTTGGCCGCCGCAAGAAGCTCTCGATCAGGCGGTAGTGAATAATTCATGTTGTGGGTAGAACGGCTATTGATGTGGGGGTTCATATTATTGTTGTTAATATTACGCGCCTTGCGTTGCCGTCTTTTTTTTGCTCTATCGGCTTTTAGTTGCTGCTTCTTGCGGCGCAACTGTCGATTGTCGTATTCCGTCCAATCGGCTTTCCATACTTTTATGGTACCCAGAAGGCGCCAACCTGAGACAATTTTTTGACTTATTTGTTGATTCAATTCCTCGGCCAAACACGTTCTTGGTTCAAGCAAAGGGGTGACTGGTTTTGCTGCAACTGCGTCGTGAATCGACCGTAGTTCATCAATCAGGTCCACGTTACTCGATGGGTTTTGGACGGTTGCCCTTAGTGCATTAAGTTCCAAGGCAATGGACTGGAGCGAAGGAGTAAGCTCCTGTTCTAAATTGGAGAAGCAATTTTTGTGCTGCTCCTCCACCATGGACATAAGGCAATTTTGATGGCCTGAGATCATTTCTTCCAGCATTTCGAAGGTTTGCGCCATCTTCTTTTTATGTGCGTCGAAAGTTGACACGTATTGCTCTTTCATAGACGATGAGAGCGTGTCAAATAAATTATCTGCTGACGGAGATGGTCGCATGGCCGCTTTTATCAATGAGGAGAGTTCATTCTTTTGGATACTTATTTGATTCGAGAGTGTATCGATACCTTCAATCAAAGTTTCAATATATGACAATTTTGAAACCTTAGAGCTCAACTTCTCATATGCCGTATTTTGCAATTTGAGCTGCTCCAATATTTGTGTTTGCTGGGTCATCATTTTTGTATGGTCAATCTGCTCGTTCATTGAAAGTTGGCAGTCATGGCACACCGGGAGCATGAACCGCCTAATCGATTCTTCACAATTCCGCTGCACTCCAATACAGGCAGCATGGTACCTTCGGTGGCATGGTCCAGTACACGTCCAAAGGTGGACGCTATCAACGATATTACATGTGGCGATATGGCACGGCATGTTTCTATAACACTTTTTTATAAACTTTTGAAAAAAAAAAAATTATACTGACGAAGGCACTTCGAGCACTAGACGGCTATGACGAAAAAATAAATAATTTTAACTTAAGGAACTGCGCGAAAACACGTCTGTATCACACGGCGGTTCGAATCGGAATCGAATAAATGAAAACAAAACAAGAAAAAACACAAAGACCAAACAAGATCAAAAAGACATGAACATGATAGAATACGATGAAAAAGACTAAAAAAAGTCAAACAAGATGATAAACTTGAAAAAATTTCACATTTCCTAAAAATAAATGAAATAGAACAGAAAATAAAACAAGATGAAAAATAAATATGAAGACAAAACAAGATAAAAAAAATGAAGATTAAACCAAAAAAAAAAAACAAATAAAGTTTATTAAAAAAATTATTAATTTTCAAAGTTGTCAGAATTGACAGAAGAAATAAACATTTTGATAAAAATAACGGAATTTAAAGTTTTTCTTGAATGACAAAATGTGTTGCTGAAATCCAAAAGCATTTGAGAAATCTTCGCAAATTTTCTATTTGTCAATTTTGTCAATTTGTCAATTTTGTCAATTTTGTCAATTTTGTCAATTTTGTCAATTTTGTCAATTTTGTCAATTTTGTCAATTTTGTCAATTTTGTCAATTTTGTCAATTTTGTCAATTTTGTCAATTTTGTCAATTTTGTAAATTTTGTCAATTTTGTCAATTTTGTCAATTTTGTCAATTTTGTCAATTTTGTCGATTTTGTCAATTTTGTGAATTTTGTCAATTTTGTCAATTTTGTCAATTTTGTCAATTTTGTCAATTTTGTCAATTTCGTCAATTTTGTCAATTTTGTCAATTTTGTCAATTTTGTCAATTTTGTCAATTTTGTCAATTTTGTCAATTTTGTCAATTTTGTCAATTTTGTCAATTTTGTCAATTTGGTCAATTTTGTCAATTTTGTCAATTTTGTCAATTTTGTCAATTTTGTCAATTTTGTCAATTTTGTCAATTTTGTCAATTTTTGTCAATTTTGTCATTTTTGTTAATTCGATATTTTTGACAGTTTTTAAATTTATGAAATTTTGACATTTTTGAAATTTTTGAAATTTTTGACATTATTAACATTTTTGACATTATTAACATTTTTGAAATTTTTGACATTTTTGACATTTTTGACATTTTTGACATTTTTGACATTTTTGACATTTTTGACATTTTTGACATTTTTGACATTTTTGACATTTTTGACATTTTTGACGTTTTTGACATTTTTGACATTTTTGACTTTTTTGACATTTTTGACATTTTTGACATTTTTGACATTTTTGACATTTTTGACATTTTTGACATTTTTGACATTTTTGACATTTTTGACATTTTTGACATTTTTGACATTTTTGACATTTTTGACATTTTTGACATTTTTGACATTTTTGACATTTTTGACATTTTTGACATTTTTGACATTTTTGACATTTTTGACATTTTTGACATTTTTGACATTTTTGACATTTTTGACATTTTTGACATTTTTGACATTTTTGACATTTTTGACATTTTTGACATTTTTGACATTTTTGACATTTTTGACATTTTTGACATTTTTGACATTTTTGACATTTTTGACATTTTTGACATTTTTGACATTTTTGACATTTTTGACATTTTTGACATTTTTGACATTTTTGACATTTTTGACATTTTTGACATTTTTGACATTTTTGACATTTTTGACATTTTTGACATTTTTGACATTTTTGACATTTTTGACATTTTTGACATTTTTGACATTTTTGACATTTTTGACATTTTTGACATTTTTGACATTTTTGACATTTTTGACATTTTTGACATTTTTGACATTTTTGACATTTTTGACATTTTTGACATTTTTGACATTTTTGACATTTTTGACATTTTTGACATTTTTGACATTTTTGACATTTTTGACATTTTTGACATTTTTGACATTTCTGACATTTCTGACATTTTTGACATTTTTGTCATTTTTGACATTTTTGACATTTTTTACATTTTTTACATTTTTGACATTTTTGACATTTTTGACATTTTTGACATTTTTGACATTTTTGACATTTTTGACATTTTTGACATTTTTGACATTTTTGACATTTTTGACATTTTTGACATTTTTGACATTTTTGACATTTTTGACATTTTTGACATTTTTGACATTTTTGACATTTTTGACATTTTTGACATTTTTGACATTTTTGACATTTTTGACATTTTTGACATTTTTGACATTTTTGTCATTTTTGACATTTTTGACATTTTTGACATTTTTGACATTTTTGACATTTTTGACATTTTTGACATTTTTGACATTTTTGACATTTTTGACATTTTTGACATTTTTGACATTTTTGACATTTTTGACATTTTTGACATTTTTGACATTTTTGACATTTTTGACATTTTTGACATTTTTGACATTTTTGACATTTTTGACATTTTTGACATTTTTGACATTTTTGACATTTTTGACATTTTTGACATTTTTGACATTTTTGACATTTTTGACATTTTTGACATTTTTGACATTTTTGACATTTTTGACATTTCTGACATTTCTGACATTTTTGACATTTTTGACATTTTTGACATTTTTGACATTTTTGACATTTCTGACATTTTTGACATTTTTGACATTCTTTACATTTTTTATATTTTTTATATTTTTGACATTTTTGACATTTTTGTCTTTTTCTACATTTTTGGCATTTTTTACGTGAAACTATTATAATAAGGGTTAAATCAAGAGTTTATCATTATATTCAGCAAATTATATGCTGGAATGAAAACATTCATGCCACAACACGGTAAGGAACGAATATCAATTTTTGGATCCTACCAAATGTCTCGTTAACATGCAACGAAAAATGTAGAAATTGATTCTCATATTCACCTGCGGCTAAAATAAAGTAAATTGTTTTCCGAAAATTACTATGATTATCAACTTTTACTCCCAGCAGCGACCGTGTGCGTCTAGTCCAGTTAGGTTGGTCAATCTTGAGCTTTATGTCAAAAATTGATTCGAAACAACCCAAAAAAAATCACATCTTGCCATCTTGTCAATTTTCTCAAGTGGACCTCCCACGGAAATCTACTCGTGGCCAGCCAAAAATCATCGATCCCCGGGTAATCGATTAATGGCAATCGGCTTGTTGCCTCGATGAAATACGACCATTAATGTGCTCATACAATTACCATATTTTGGCAATGGTTTTTTTTTCTGCCTCTGCTGTTGCTACTCAGCTCTCAATGGACCGGCGAATTGTCTACGCGGAAATTTTCGTTGTCGACTTATGTTTGCTTTTGATGGCGATGTGGCAGATGGCAGCACACGCACGCATCATCGTCCGCAGTCATACGATCTGGTCACGTATCTTTTTAAAAAGCAATTATGCATAAATAAGAGATACTAGACAGGCACTTTGGGTAGCAGAAGATGGAGTGAAAAAAAGAACTCAAATAAACAAGCAAGCTCTAGTCAAGATCAGTAAATTAGTGATGTTTATGGATGTATTTTTTGGGGAGGGCACTCCATGCTGCACCATTTCTGACCAGGTGGTGACTTATTGAACTTGGTTTCGCGCTAAGGTGGGGCGAAGTGCTGTTTTTCCTCTTGTGACTATCAGCAAATTGATAACACATTCAATGTGTTTGTGAGCTTAGCATCCTAGCAGACGCTTTGGAATTCGTGGAAGCACAAATTTTCAGTGCTAAGCCGTTCACAACTTCCGAGGTTGGAAAGCGAATTATGCAAGGAAATCAATCGTCTCCATTCAAGAGGCGCTCGGTTTGCACGTGTCTTCTCCAGGTCGAGAGTTGAATGACACCTTAAATAGGTGTGTTTTTTGCTCTCTGGATAGGAAGCTGAATTCATTCACGTATACGTCCTGGGAACACGTTTTTGCTGATGTCATGAGCCAGGGAGCTGAACTCCGTTAAGTTTTTTATCTGCCCAATTTTTTGTTTTTGGCTAAAGAGTCAGTGACCATTTGACATAAATTTTTGATATGGCTCGTTAATTTCGTCAACTATTTTATTTGTTTACAGACTTGGTTCTTGGCTTTAAGATATCATCTAGGGCCTGTATTTACTTTTTGACGTCATTTTGTCTTAGGACATAAACTGAAACGTTAAATGATTCAGTAAAGTCAAGCTTTCTCAACATAGAAAAGACAATGAATCCATGAACTTTTTCTCTCGATACTGACAATCTTATGCTGTATTAAACTGAGTTCTGATCCACTAACTATCCACTAGAACTATCTTTTTTTCGTCTCGAATTAGTATTCGAGGACGTCATTTATACTTAAAATGTGCCACAGTGTTTTTGTGTGAATTTTGATGCATTAATTTTCATTTCTATGACGCAATACTCTTAACCTAATCGTTTTTCCTCACGACTCAGGATAATATGTTGAAATAGACAGTAACTTCGAGTGAACCTGTTTCTTACGCAATTTAAAATTTACAAAAGCTTGATCACATATTACATTTGTCCGTTATATTTATCACGTTTGTCTTCGTTCATAGCTTTCTCTTCTGCGTGCCCAATTTTCTGTACTTTCCGCTTTATATAAAGCAATTTTCCTTAGATATCAAAAATTAAACGTTAAGAACGTCTTTATTGACTCAAATATCTCGAGGGTCTGAAAGCTGAAAATGAATACTACTTTTACATGTTCCTTATAGATCCTGTTAAATTTTGCCAACACTAGGTATTTTTCAAAAGCCTTGTTTTACTTCCTCTTAACTCCAACAGTAAAGTATTTAACAGCTTCTTGTTGGTCAATTAAAAAATGTTCAAGGGAATTTTTGGAATTCGCATGAAAACTGTGTATGCAACTCGGACCAAAACGCGTTTTTTTATCACTTATCGTTTCTATCCATTTTGAAAAGCCTCGATGGATAAATTTACGACTCGTGCTGAAAAATCCAATTTTTGTATCTTGTTGCATCAATAACTATTTTAGATGGTAAAACTCGCCGAAAAACATCAATAAAATTCATCAACAAAATTTATTTCATTACGAATGCAATGGTTTTAGTGAATGCGAGATTTTCATCTGTCGAATCAGATCCTCGCAAAAGTCTTAAAATTCGAGTAATCAACCAGAACTGGTTGAAATTTATAATCCATTTTAAAACAAATTCTTTTTTTGATCGCCTTAATCTTTGGACTAAATTTCAAGTTTTTTAAAATGAATGTTGTCAAAGATACAGCGAAAGAAGTGAAGCAACTCCAAATTTCCTTTTTTCGGGTAAAGCTATATCTAATTTTTTTTTCAGTTATGTTTCCAGTTAATTTTGTAGAGTGTTAGTTGGATATAGATTCTCCTTCCTGGGATTTCCAGACCCGAAAATTCATTAATTAGGTATTTCATTTTTTTTAGCAAGAATCATTTAAGTTTGTTGGTTAAGGTACTTAGGTTTTATAGATAAGTATTGTTCGATCTTCTGAAAAAAATCGATTCCGAAGATCGATTCAACTGAAAGGTTCCAAGATCGATCCACCTAAAAGAAACGAAGCAAAAAGATCCATTTCTGCCAGTTCGATCTTTCAAACTTTTGTGATGAATACTGCCTGTGGGCTGCATTTTACTGAAATTAATAGTGAAAACCGAAAAATGCAGTAAAATGCAGCCCACAGGCAGTATTCATCACAAAAGTTTGAAAGATCGAACTGGCAGAAATGGATCTTTTTGCTTCGATTCTTTTAGGTGGATCGATCTTGGAACCTTTCAGTTGAATCGATCTTCGGAATCGATTTTTTTCAGAAGATCGAGTATTTAAAATTTTATTACTTTTGTTGAGAAATATATTACACTAGCTGACCCGGTGTGCTTTGCTACACCTTCTAAAAACCAAAAAATCATGTGAAAATAGTTTCATTATAAGTTTTTTTTTCGATATTTTCAATGAGAGCTTTAACACCAAATCATTATTGGAATACATAAGAGATTAAATTCTCTGAAATGTTTTTTTTTAACTTGTTCTGAAATTGTTTTTCAATATTGGTTTCAAATTTGATTCCCTTCTCTTATCCCCCACTGGAAGGTGAAATCGATTTTTATAACCATAGAATCCTTTAAAGTACTCTTATACTCTCTAAAGTAAAATTTGGTTAAATTTATTTGATGAGCTCTTGAATTTATCAAAATAAACTTATGAACCATAACTACCATTTTAAGACACGAACGACATGATAGTGTTAAAGTGTCTCTAACCAAGCAAAAAAAAAAAAATAACTACAATTTCGTGTCCGGTTAGGGAATCCAAATCGTTTCGTGTATTTAAATACTCTTTCCAATTTTTTATCATCTGCCAGGCACTCGAGTTATTAAAAAAAAATGTATGGAAGCTCAGCTTCCTCATTCATCGAATCAGTGAAATGGAGAAAAAGCCATAAATAATCATTTAAAAAAAAAATCTACTCAAATACCCTCTGCTATTTTATTTTTCAATAATAATAATTCAATAATAAGTTCTCTAGTGATCCAAAAATATTAAATGAAAACCTCCTACCTCCTTCCCTTTTCCAGTTGGAGAGAGAGAGATTTCGAAACATAAAAAAATAACATTTCTTGTACTCGAATATACTTCCATGATAAGTTTAGTTTTTTTTGTTCAATTATTTCTCGAGTAAAAGGGACACCCCCTCCTCCCTTTTTATCCCCCCCCCCCCTTTGGAAGGATAGACGGTTCTCAAAATTTCGTAGAAACTTGACTCGTTGCATTATACTTCCCATGTGCATGATTTGTCCTCGAAAAATGCATGAAATTGTATGGATGACCCTTTGTATCTCCCCAATCGAAGAGGGTGAAGTCCCAAATAATCATAGAAACATTTCTGGTATCCAAATAACCACTCATGTGAAATTTGGATCCATTTGCTTGATTAGTTCTTGACCTTTGTAAAAAATTGTATGGGATAACCCCCCCCCCCCCCCTTATCTATCTCCTCACTAGAAAGAGAGAGGAGCCTCAAACCATCATTAAAATATTTTTACTTCCCATATACCCTCGCATGCCAAATTTGGCTACGATTGCTTGATCAGTTCTCAAATTGTGCAAAAAATTGTATGGGAGCCCTCCTCCCCGCTTTCTATTACATCATTGGAGGGAGGGAGGGGTACAAAACCATTTAAGGAACATTTTTCGTAACCAAATACACTCCCATAGCAAATTTGGTTCCAAACTTTTGAGTTGAAATTATAAGCGCGTTAAATAGGAGTAACTTTTAATGTGGAAATTCGACTGATTAAAAACAATACAACCATTTTAATTTAAGCTTATTCTGAAAAGACAACGGATTTTTATATACGCAGGTTAAGGCAAAAAGGTAACGTGTTCACTGTTCACCTATAATCTGTAAGGCTCAACTTCAATTTTTAAAGCATCCAAAATTTTCAAGGATAATTTTCATTGATAGTGCTCTATTAAAATATTTTTATTTGTTTCGATTACAGTCGTTTTAACATCTTTATGTCATTCGCGCAGTGGTCGACACTAAAACGCTAATCCGCTAATCGCTAGTTGGCCCGATTACTTTTTGTTAGCGGTTTAATTTACCGCTAAATTTTGATTGAGCTAGCGAATTAAAAAGTTCCGCTATTTTTTGGTTCCGCTAAATGAAGAATGCTAACTTCCATTTACTTGTTTCAAATTCACAAATTATTACTGATTGAAGTAGACTTTTTGTCATTTGACAAGTAATGGAGACATCGGGCATCATTCTTACACCAGTATGCGCTCCAAGTGAAAATGGTCACATCGAATAGTCTCAGGGCAGAAATGCCTCATACAGATTAACTTTTTTTTCGCTTTAAGTACTTCTTTTCTCAACATTCTCAGACAAACAATTCAATAAATATTGTTAAACAGTTTTAAACTATTTTAAACATCATATATATAATTCAAAGCTAGAAGGTCAATTTTTAGATACTGTTTATTGCTTGCAAAAGTACAGTAAACGGCCTACTTGATCAATATTTTACATGACTTTAGCATGGTCGTCCACATGCGGTGATTAGTTGAAATGTGCTTTTTAGGTTTATCGATGGATTTTCAAAAGCTTTTCCAGATTTCTAAGTTTGTTTAGATCTCACATTACTATCTCACACGGCAAGTCTCGAATAATAAATGCTCGAAAAATTCGCTTTTTACAACTTGTTTTAAGTGGATGAGATATGTACTTTTCACAAAGCTGTTTATACAAGTATTTCAAATCAGGTAAAATAAAAATAAGGCAGTATCACCATATTTGCATATTGATTTCATTTAGTTTTTTAGATACACGTTTGGTAATGCTCCTATCATGAGAATTTTGCATTACTATTTTAAACATTTGAAAAAAATGTGAAACCTGGTTAAAGATTTTTCAACCGACTGGGCACAATAAACAATTTGCACTATGTTTGTATAGTATTTGAGCAAACGAATTGAGATGCAACCATAATCCATGCTGTTGCCATCCTGTTTACGTTATTGTTTATCAACAGTTAACGATAAGCGATTAACGCTGTAAGCTTGAAGCGATAACTTTTTCCGCTAATTTAGCGGTTTTAATTAGTGATCGCTAAATTTGAATGAGTTAGCGATTTAATTAGCGCCGCTAATTTTTCAATTAGCGATGCCGAACACAGCATTCGCGACTTCTATCAACGATGCAGTTGGCGGACAGTCTTCTTAAAACTTATCCGGTACAACTATGATCGGTGTTTACTCTTGTGCTAGAACTCTTAGACATCGGCTCGGGAAGTAACTGACTAGCCAACTGAGCTATATCACAAGCCACAATTTTAGGAATATAATAATTCTAATGAAGTTATAAAATGAACGTTTAAATTTACTTTTTATTGTGGTCTCATCTCAAGGCTCAACAGCCTTCTACCAAGTTTCGACTTTGAAACTTGAAAGTTTCAATAAGAACTTAAATCTAGAGCAGAATTAAATGCTATTTAGAGAAGCAATTTTAATGTTTAGTTCAAAGCTGAGTTACCTTTCAAGTGGCCGTTCTATGAATTTTTCGATTACTTGAGCATTTGATAAAAATTCTCGTTTTCCTCAAGAATATAGGTGGAGTTAAAAACGCTATATGTATATCAAGCCAGTCTCGAGCATATTGACTTGGAAGCTCAAACCATGAAAAGCAAGCTTATTTCATTTAGAAATGGGATAGTTGCGAATGCGTGTAGGTATCTCAAAAACCATTCGTTTGATCGAGATACTTTCTATACTCCCGTCCCGGAAGCTGCTTGTAGTCGGCTTTGACGTAGGTTTTGTCGTCCAGTACCACGCAGTCAAACTTCGTCAGCATCGTCGTGAACAGCCTCCGGGATCGCACTTTGGCCTTTGTATTTTGTTTATCATCGCGATTTGGAGTCACTACCTTCTTGTAAGTCGATAGTCCGGCTCGTTTTTTTGGCTCAATGCACGGTTGTAGACGATACACCCAGCTTATTTGCGGCATCTCGGAGAGAGAGGTTAGGGTTTCGCTTGAAACTACCGGCAACTCTCTTTGTCGTCTCAGCGGCTTCCGGTTTTCGATTTCCCCCCAATCCAGACTTCCTGGCTGTCGACAAACGTTCCCCAAACACTTTAATTACATTTTTAACGGTTGATTTGGCAACTTTTAGCGATTTGCCAGCTTTGCGTGCGAGTAGCTCGGATTTTCGCGATGCGCGAGCAAAATTTTGGTACGCTGCTCTTCTTCCTTGGACGTCATTTTGACATCTTTAGAGTAAATTCCAAAATCAAAAAAGGAGCAACATTCTACACACACACACACACCTTCAAAATGAGGGGTGTTCAGGTTTTTTAAATGCAAAATTAAAAGAAATACGTCAAGTTGATATTGACCAAAATTTTGACCGTATCACCCTTTAAATAACTTTTTTTAAAGAAACAAATTGAAATTACAAATAAACAACCTAACCTAATATTTATTGATGCAACTAAAATATTTTCTCTAAGAAACCGTGTTGATTCGTGTCGAAGACAAACAACCGAGTTAAATAAAGCCGTGTTTGGAATATGGAGGAAAAACAACCCGTATTAAAAAGATCTGAGAGTACAATAGTTTGTTGTGATTTCTTCCCCAATAAATTTTGGTTTAAGGCACGCACAGTGCCACAGGGCAGGACCTATGAAAGCTTGGCCAAACCCCCTTTTTGTAAATTTCGAAAATTCATCCTAAATTTTTGGTTTTCAGAAACTGGACATTACTTCGATCACAAATCTGTCAAACAAATCATAAAATTCGTTGTTTCATACAATTTTCTACGTAGGTGAAGTTGGGGTTTGATATAGTAGCATTTTATTGCAAAAACAAAAAAAAATTTCAATACTCCACTTAAATTTTATTTCTTCTAGAAAAAAAAAATTAGCATAGATGTGTTCAGAATAATGTGAAATTTATTTATTTATTCAAGGATGAAGAATTGAAAAAAAAACGTATTTTTAACGAGCATAAACGTATAACGTTAAAAAATTACAAATTTTTATCATATTCAGACATCTGGAAAACATGTTTCCCTACGTTACCCCACTCTCATTCCTACTCAAACATTTAAATGGAAGTCTCAGCTATCCATCAAAATAAAAACTAGTTGCCACTTTTTGCCAATTCAAAAGTTATTCACGTTATTATTGGGCAATTTTCGTACTTTTGTGCTTTTAATAATGGTTTTTGCTAGAAAAACTTTAACTCCATCGAGTATGAAATTCAGCTTATTAAAATTTTTTTCAAAACTTATTCAAATGGAAAAAATCTAGATCTTTTAGTTTTACTCAAAAATAAATTAAAAGTGATTTACACACTGAATGTTTGTGGAAATAAAAAAATCAATACAAGTATGTTTTATTGCGCTCATATTAAGCAACAGCCTACTTGATCCATTACGTACTTATATCAGGTACCAATATTAGTTTATGGCTTATTTATCTGAACTTATTTGTTCTGTAAATGAGCTCTGACCTCGTGCACATGATTTTTTATTGGTTTGAAAAAAGTTTGGCTGATTTTTTCAGAAGTTTTTTTTTCGAGGTTTGGTTCAAAATGTTCCGAAAATGAGACTTAATGCTCAACTTTAGTTCGGTTTGATTGCTGAATCCATTTATTCCATTTTATATTTAATTTGTATGGATGTATTCGTTTCAAAGATGGAATGAGTTTTAAGCCATCATAATAAACGATTTGTCATACCTCGAAATCATCAGAGGTCAAATTTGGGTCAATTGGCTTGATTTGTTCTTGTCAAGTTCCTACCGATTGTTAAATCTTTCGTGGTTGTTTGATTGGTTTTAAGAAATGTAGAAAATTTTAATAAATAATAATAATAATAATAATAGAAAATTTGTACCATTTCTATGAAATCTCCTTCTTCCAGTAAAGAGATGGGTCTCAAACTAGCGTTGAAATAACGTGCATTTCTCTCTTGACAAATTTGGATCCATCTGCATTATTAATTCGAGAGTTGTGCAGATATTCAGGTAACATTTGTATTGGAGACCCCTATTCTTGTGAGGGGAGAGATTTCAAAACATCATTTAACTTTTTAACGGTCCTAAAAAACAGTGAAAATTTTCACGCCGATCGACTGAGTAGCTTCCAAGTTAATAAGGATATCAGCCATACAAAGTTATCTAGATCAGATTTCACAACATCAAGATGAAAAAAAGTTATATCAAATTAAAGATTTTGATCAGTTGAACCACTTTTCAGAAGATTTCAAAGCAGTAAGATTTGATTTGAAAAAGTTATAAATTTTTGACCGTAGATTGTTCAGGTCTGCCTCACTGTGGCACGCAAGCAGAGTAAAAACTTCTTATTCTTACGAGTGATTCCATAAGAATCGGAATGCAATCCATATGACTATAAAGTAGCATCTCACTTTCACGTACGAAAAGTTGTATAGCAAACTCATAAGCGAGCCTATCGCGATTAATCACTGACCGCTTTTTCTACGAGCGTCACTTTTAGGAACTCGGAAACGACCAAGATTTTTTAACGGGGGGCCACTTGTGAGTATTTCGGTCAACAATTTGAAACCTTGGATCTGAAATAAATCTCTGTTCTTAAACCAACACTTATTTTTCCTATACTCTGGACCATTAAGCAAAGTTATAGAAAATTTAGAGTTGTAAATACGTTACAGGAAGGCTAAATTATGGAAAAACTAATCAACCATATCTAAAAGCTAGTTTATTCTGAACCTAGATGAACCTAGATGTTTCCCAGTTCCCTAATTACAACATGGATTCTTCCAGGCTTCTACACAACATGTCATTGTATCATTGAGTAAGGGGCTTTACTACCGTTACATTATCAATGTGAACGGGAAAATTGTGCCAAGCCTTTTTTAAACTTTAAAACCTCAAGAAAGGTGAGAAATTGAGTTACATCTATTCAGAGTGATATGAAGCTTTGAAGCTAAATTGGCTGAGGAATGACATTTCCATTTCTCGTTCACAATATCGATTTTTTTTGTACATTTATATACCGTCCCAAAAAAAGTAAGCCGTCTTCTTGCAGGTTTCAACGAACTGTCTACACATGGGGTCAAGGTTCTTCCTCCATTTCAAACCCGCTCAATTGGGACTCAAAACTGACCGGATGGAACGCTCCTTAGTTGGCTGATTTACGTTCAGGTCGGTCCGATCGCTGATATGGGCAAGCCCAAAATACCCAACGAAATGCATGACGCTCCTTTTAAATTTGAAGCAAAAACAAAAACCATTCGCCGGTACCTCCTACCTTCTAGCAATAATAAATACAAATGAAAAAATAACATTAGAAGGGCAGTTTTGCTAACGGGGGACGTGCAAGTTTTCGAGTGAGCAATGAAACTGAATCACACAAGTGTACAGTTACTCACTGCATTCACTACTTGCTCAGGAAGTGACCAAAGAAGGAAATAAAAACAGTTTCGTGGTGCCGATTTTTTGCCCCAGTTTTATAAATTAACTCGGTAATTTGATTTTTCGTGTACCAAGAGTCTGCTTATGATTTTGAAGTCTGAAGTGAGTTTTTTAACCAAGTTACTTTTAAACATCCAATCGAATAACTCTCACATCCAAAGATTGCCCTCTAAACGGTGACTGGGAGACCGGTATTCGCTTCGATAGTAAAAGTACTATCGATTGATCTGCTGTGCAAGTTGCTTGTTTTAAACTTACTACAGACCTTCTTATTGTATACTATAATATGTAGTAGTAAGAGTTGCTGTTGTTGTTTTGGGTCGTTGATCGAAGACCTAATGGCCCACTCCCCTTTTCGTGAACTCTCGCTCGGCATAACTGTAATGCACACCTTAGATCTGTGATCAAAGGGGATCGGCTAAGGCAAGCGATCGTGTTGTAGTTCATTACTCTGTTTTGATTTTTTTCTTCATCACAATGTCTGCCAGAATTAGGGAATAAAGTGGAAAAGTTGAAAAACTATAATATTTAAAAAAAAAACTGATTTTTTTTTCAATTGTGGCGCTAAGAATGCCAAAATCTTGAAAAAAGATTCTAGATACTAATTGAAATCTTTGACCATGTTAACCTGCACCCCACTATCCCCTAGACAGACTAGGACAGTTCAAGGCACGGCCGTTCAGCAACAATCCACCCGGCAAGTTCCTTGCTGAAATTATTGGCATTGCTCGGGTGAATGTGTTGAATGTTTTCCGGGGCAAGCCTTTCGGTAGGTTGACGGAGCCACCCAGTTACAAAACCGCTCGAATCAGCAAATGGTGGATCTTAATCACATATATCTTAAATGAAATAATGAATACATTTTTCGATAGAAATGAAGAAATAGGAATAATAATCATAATTTTACATTTACTATTGCCCTATTTTGCTTTTGATGTTAATATGACACTATTGGAAGTTCGGCGGCTGATACCTTAAATCTGGAACATCCAAACAAAAAAAAAATTCTTGTTCGACCCTCAATGAAATAATGAAATATCTAATTTTACGATATTAACACGACTTTTTTTTTAACTTTTTGGGCTGATGATCTAAAAACAATTCAAATAAATGTATCATGTATTGTTTTTTTTAAGATCATTTCCACACAAATTTAGAAAAGTGGTGTAAAAAACCGTACTTTTCAATCAATTTTCCGTCAAAATTGTCGATTCAGTCGCAGCAGATAATTTGAAAAAAAAAACTATTGCAAAGTTTACGTAATTTTGCGTAATTCTTTTTTCACTGAATTTTTAAAATATGGTCGCAAGATTTCTGCTATAGATTTATATTCACGAGAAAGGAAATTTGATAAAAGTTCTTGTGTGCTATGAATAGATTCTAACTTTACATTTCTTGGCCACTAAGTTTGTTTTGAGTATTTCGTAGCTGATCTACAATATTTTTTTTCAAGCATGTTTTTTAAGAATTTTTTTCTTAGACGTTGACTAACAAAAACTAATGTGTTGTTTAAAAACATATTGAGTTACGTTACGAGATTTCCAAAACTATAAATTTTGTACAAATCGGTTAAGAAACAAGAGATATATAGCGGAATTAGTCAGGAGTGTCAAATTGACACTTCAGGAACTTAAACGGGTGTACATTTTTTGCACGGATGAAGGTTAAATTATTGTGATTTGCAACACTCATGTAAACATTGAGCAATGCAAAAGAGGGAGCTTTTTCTCTGTCTCACAGGGGATTCTCACTTATCCAGGTTCTTTTTTATAAAGGAACAGGTAGATAAATTAATTTATTACAAAATTTGGGAATCGGCCCGGTTTCTCGGATTTCGTTGAAAAAAGCCCAGATTTTGCCGGGATTTATTCAATTTATATGTCTAATCAAACAAAAAAAAAACAAATTGTGTTGTGTTGTTATTTGGCAACCTTAACATAGATGCATATCTACATGTGATTCGAAAATGCAAAATAGCCATATAATATTCAAATCAATTCAATAAATCCAATAAATTGCATAGAGATGATGCTCCTTCTCAATGTTTTTCTAAGCAAATATCACAACCAGTGATTTTAAATTTTTTTCACCCACCGCCCAATTTTGCTTAGTATTTGAGCACAACGCCCTTCATGAGCAAATTTAGTACGGTACACAGAATTCAAATACACTGCAGATTTTGCGATTAGAAAACCTTTTGCCTGTACTGCAAATAATGTGATTTTCTCCCAACTGAGCTTATTTCTAAACAAAATCTTTTAATAAAGTTTGCCAGATTGCCCGGTTTTATCCGGGTTTGCCAGGATATTTAATTCAAAATTTGGGAAAAGTCCAATCCAGCCCGGAAACCCAGATTTCGTAAAAACAGCCCGGATTTTGCCAAGATTTATTCACTATATTTGCCAAATCAAACAGAGAAAAAACAGTTGTGTCTAACTTTTTTTTTAATTTATGCGTCGAAATCGAAATTTTATGAGAAATTTGCAAAAAAACAATCTCGAAAGATGTTTTGGAAGCCTTAAATACGAATTTGAATGAAGTGATAAGTTTTGTTGAAAAAAAATATTTCAAGTTTTTTTCCTTGATTTTTGTTGAGTAATTCCGGGGTTTTAAAGAAATTAGCCCGGATATTGCCTGGATTTTTAGTCGAAAATTTCGAAAACAAATGCCCGGATTTATCTTGCCCGTATAGGTGCTAAAAAAAATTCTAGCTACCTTACTTAAAATCCATTAAGTGTTAAGGCATTTGTTCAATGATAGTTCAAGAAAAAAATCCGGAACAGTTTTCAAAATTTTTAAAAATATGCATTTTGAAAAAAATACACTTATAATCCTGATAAAAAAAATAAAAAACACCCATTAATCTAGTTAAAACCGGGGAAAAATACCTCGTTTTTAAAAACTAATTTTATTAGCATTTAATAGCTGGTTAAGCAAAGCTTATCATATTTCCTTAAAAACCCAGATTTATTCATTTACATACAAAATCAAACAACGAGCTGAATTGATTTATTTTTATTGAAATAAACATTAACGATTTTTCGGAGCGATAAAATACGACTAAAAATCTGTTGATAAAGCTTAGTTCTTTTAGAAATGGGACACTTTCATTTGCTAATAGCTCGTTAACTAGTTATTGGATATTAAAAATTTTGACAGCATTTTGTTGCCTGTAAAAAGTACTATTCGACCTATTTTTTTCAAAATTTAAAATTTACTCGTTTTTGAGATATGTACGATGCAAGAGAAAAAGAAAAAAATAATTTTGCACAGTTTCCTTTAAAATTCGTCATTATCAAATTGATAGCTGACAAAACCGTTGATTATTCAAAGAATTACTGAGTTTTTGTGGTGGATAAGTATGCAAACACTGTCAATAATGTCCACAAAGTTCAAATCAAGTATTGGAGTGAAGCACATGATCGGCAACAACGGTTAAGGGTCATCAAGGAAGTCAAGTCTCATACCAGCCTTTTTAATTTTCAATAAACGAAAAACTAAGGGTAGATCGCTGAAATGTCCAAAACAATTTTCTCCGATAAGCTGAAAGTGTTGCCTAGTGATGACTCATTGAAACCTAACCTCAAACAACCATTTTTTGATAGTTCCAAAGCTCTTAAGCTGTTAAACCGGTACAAAAAAAAAACGTTAAAAAATGTGATCAAAAATAATCAAATTTGTTCATTTCGAAACAACTGTATATTCACTGAAATGCTTCCAGTTTCTTTTAAAAGAGAAGTATTGGACCGAAAAGTATCAGAAATTGAAGAAGGAAGGTGAAGCCACCTAAAATATAGATTTTACGAAGTATAAGTTGAAGAAACTGATCAATACCATGACTGAGAAAAGTGTGCGCCGGCCAATGGGAGATACCAAAAATAAAGTAGAAATTTCCTTAACAAAAAACAGTAAATATTTTTTTTCAAATTTTTTCATGAAAGATCATAACATTACCTTCATTTTCTTCATAGAAACTATTTCGTTCAAACGAATAGTTTTTGAGATACAGGCATTCGTAACTGTCCCATTTCTAAAAGAACTAAGCTTTATGATTCGATGCGCAAAAATGAATGATGAAAATTATTTTCTTCTTGATTTTTGTTGAAAAGATTTATGAAGAGATTAATAAGAGGTTGTTGAAAAGTACTGGGCTTGGGTCTTTTTTGCCGGATATGGGCCTGATTTTGGATTGATTTTTTTTCTTTGATTCGAATGACTGAGTTTTGATCGTTTTCTAAACAAAATAGCCAGGATATACCCGGTGGAATTTTGTTTGCAAAATGTTAGTAACAAGGCAGTCAGGCATCTCATGAACTTTTTAATACTTTTAGCAAAATGACTTTCTATTATAGAGGTTCAAGGATGAGAAAATCATGGAATCCGATGATTTCTTTTACTTATAGAGGTTTTTCTTTTCCAGATTTGACTATATTATCTTCTGAATAAGTAGAATGTTAAAAATGTTCAGAAGGTTTCTAAATTTTGATGTTACTAGAGTCGTTAAAAATTCAATAAAAAATCAACTTTATGACATGAAATTTATACTTAAAATCTGAAATTGGATGCTTGATTGTTTAAAATAACTAACCCTATCGGTTAGAAGTTCAAGCAGAGTTTTCTGGTTTGTTTCATTATTTATATTTCAGTGGCTTGAAGCCAAAAGAGGTTAAAGTGCATAAAAACTTTTTTCGGGAAACACGGAAAGTTTTCGCCCTGTGCAGTTTCCATATGTTTTTCAAAAAGTTTATGTTTTTGTCCAAACAAAGAAGAATGGGGAAGAATGGGGATGCTTGATCTTTTTTTCTTATTTTCATCATATCTTTTTGGAAACATTTTGCAGATCAACGTCTTTTGCATTTTCTGAACCCGTAGATGAGATAGAAGCATATTTGTAGGACCAAAAAATTGTGATATTTCAAAAGTTTGTAGAAGGTTTGACCTTTTATTATACGAGGCTTGATCCTTTTATCAGGGTTCCCTAGGTTTTAGAAAACATCAAGCAAAATCTAAAGATCAAAGTTTCATTTTGGCCATTTTTGTTTTCATTTCACAGTTTATAAGTGTTAGACAAAAAGAATTCTAATTCTGCATACTTGAAGGCGCATTCTTCAAATTTTCAGATAAAAGGACTCAATCCTTTTTATCATGAAAATCATTAGATAAATATGAGTCATCCGATGAATACTTTTTTTCAATAATTTCATGCTAAGCAATGATTAACATCCATTCAGAAGAAAGATATGTATATCTTTTTGGACTCGAGAGATCAAGTGAACTTACAACATACATTTTGGAAAACTTTAAAAAATGAGAGTTCACTATTGCTTTGAAAATATGACAATAAGAAGTTCATATTTTACTCTAACAATTGTTTTATTGGTAGAAATATTTTTTTAGACATTTTTTTTTTAAATTTTTTGAGATAACTTTTTTTTTGTTTTGTTCAATTTTGCAAATTTTTCTTTAGCATTTGATCTATGTAAGACATTCCAGATTCGAGATAAGCTGAGGAATCAAGTATCCTCAGGGATCAAGTACCCTCATTCAACCCCGAAAACTCTAAAAATTGTACCAAAATTAATTATAAATATGATGCATATCTTGGCATTATATACTCAAATTTACCCATATTGTCACTTACACCAGTTTGTCTCTGAGTGTCTTCTTTAAATTTCAAACTAACTCAGCTAATTCCATCAATCGGTTTGAAAAGGAAATACAAACTAAATTCACAAATTTGGGGTCTAATTTTAGATTTATTAACAATATCGAAAATTTTTATTCAACACTGATCAAAATCACATTTAGATTTCAGTTCAGTATGATTAAATTTAATGTTCCTTGTACTTGATTATGACCATGCGCCATTTTCATAAATATAAAATTGAAATTTTTGAAATTTTCATATGATTTATCCATGCTTAAAATTCGAATGTTGAATTTCATTTCACCATTATGACTATGAATTTAAATCTTACATTCAAAATTATTAGCTTAGTTCCATGAGCTGTTCAAGTTAAAGATAGTATTATGTTCCATGATATCAAAATTTATACAGATGATGGATATTGAGGTTAATATTGCAATGCAGAATTCTCATTACATAATTTTTTGATTCAAATTTAATTTTTGTGAAACTTTTAACGGGACCACTAGAAAAACGAATTTTCCCTCGGGTAAAAATTTTCCACTGACGTCTGTCTTGTAGCCAACGGACACTTAATCGGATCAGGTGGCAATCCGATGTCTGGCTGACATGTTTTAGTGGATTTTCCTGTTTGTTTATCTTTCACAGAAGTGCAGGGAATCTGTAAAAATTAACGATTTGCGTTTTTGCGCATAACATAGTATCAAAAATTTCAAATTTAAAAAACTCATAATTACAACGATATAAATATATTTTAATGTTTGACAAAGAAGTTAGGTTTAAATGATTTGGATTTTTTTAACTAGTTTCCCTCACTTGGGCTGCTTAGAAAAAAAATTGTTTGAAAAAATTGGATCCACGGTCTACATATACTTTTAGCAAAGACAAACAGACATAAATAAATAAATAAATATTATGATGCCGAAAAAAGTGCAAACAAAAATTTTGCTGTTTGTACTAAGCCGTGCATTTTAATTTTTATTTTTTCTTATGAAATTTGGCCAATTAAAATAAATCAATCCGAAGATAAGATAGTTTACTTAATTTTTTTCATAAGACTAAGTGCGAAAGCAGTCTTTTCAACAGTTTGATTTCTTTCCTCAGTTAGGTTTTCCGTTTGGTGCTCTAATTTTGAATGAAATTTTCATTAACGGCAGCAGCAAATCGAAAAATAAACTTAATTCCCGAAAACGTTAAAGTTGAAGTTTCTGAAAATAAGCACATTGGTCTCTTAATTCGTGATTTTATAGTGAGTTTATGTAAATGCATCATTTTTTTTACAAAAGCATTTAATAAGAATAATTTAAGTACAAATCCGTGGATTCAATTTTTTTTATCAACAACATCCGCCATTTTCTCAAAACAAAAAAGAGTATCAACGGTTCAACGGTCTAAACCTCAACACCTTGTAATGTATTGTCACTAAGCGAGCTTTTTCAAACTATTTACCTCAAAATGTTTACTTGCTTTTATTCGATTCTGGTAAACCAACTGACCGAATGCTATTTCCAAAACAATATCTGTTGATTTATGTAATTTGCCGTTTCCCCAATAAATTATAAAAATCAAGGGATTTAAAAATTAATATTGTTATTTTAAGACATACCGTTAAAAAAACTGTTATTTCATCAAAACTTCTCGATCAATTGTCTTTATTATTTAAATTTCAGCACACTTTTGTACATGAACGAATAGTTACATTTTTGGCGGGAGATTCCTACTGATTTACTTATCATCCGTCCCAAAATCAGTTGGTTGAAGCCACCAGCCAGATTTTCCTATGCACTTTATTTCCACTCTCGAAAGCTGCTTCTGTTCAATTTATTACGAGAAGGAGATTCCAAAAGGTGAGCTTGTGTTTTCCTCTCATAAGAGCACTGTAGAGCGTTTCAACTCTTCATATGATTCCTGGATGAAATATTTAAAAAATGGTGTAATTTCTCCGAGAGAAATAGAATATAAATGTACTCACACTTTTGTGACCAGGAAATTCTGCAGAAACTACAGCTCTATACAACATTCTTCAACTTATTCACATGCATTTTATAAGAAAAAGTGTCTGGTTGTCAGGGAAAAATAAACAAATACAAACGGCCACCATGAAGAAAAGTGAAATTTTTTTTCAAGATGGAGTTGCGCAATCTGGTGGCGATATTGTCTAGCTCTCTGGTTTAAGGTCATGGTTTCTCGGAGAACGGAATGGGAGTGTCCTGTCTGTTTGTCTGTGCTTTTAGTTTTACCAAATTTATCAGCTCTTTTGCTTTCCTACAAAATTTTATTCGTCAAAATTTAATAGAAATGTCTTTTTACATCAATTTTTATTTGATCTAGAATCATATGATAGGTTTTACATCATCAAACAGGAACAAAAAGTTACATTTTTCAATAGCAAGTAGCTTTTCCCGAATGAACACTCAGGGTCATTAATAAAATTGAAAAAAATTCTAGCTTTTATCTTGTTTTGAGTTATAAAAAAAACCCAAACGACTGATTTGAATGGATCTTTGAACATTTTTTTTGCATTGCCCTCTGTATCAAAATTGAATTAAAAAAAAACGATCGTGTGCTATCCACATTTGGAATGGAAATAATTTGATTTTTCTCTTCTCTTCCTACAATTTTAATAGTTCAAGGCTGTGTGACACAAAAACCATTAGCAGGCTCGGTTCCCTAGAAGAAACAAAAATGATGTTGATTTTTTAGTACAAAATATTCAATTTTCCCATACAAACCTAAAAGTTCAAATTTACTCATGTAAACATTACTTAAAAATTCTGCAAAAAAACATGCATGAGTTTTGGACCAAAACGAAGCTTTTAAGATCCTAGGGTTTGATAAATTCAAAAATTACCCCAAATCGACTTAGTCTAATAATGTATACCATTAGCTAAACGGGAATCTTTATTCAAAATACCACTACGGAAATCTCAGTACTGCAAAGTTATGCCTAGGTTTTATGTTGATGAATTCATATGGATAAGTCAATTCATATTTATGGACTTTTTTATAATTGAAATTACCAACATTGTTTAATTTTTACTACTTTTTGGTAGGCAAATGAAATAACAATATTTTTTTTCCTTTATTTTCAGCCCCACCCGGCCAAGATGACGCTTCTTGGCGTATACCTGGCGGCATCATGGACAATACTTTTCGGTTACAGCGTCGCCATGCCAGATGTAAGTAATGCACAGTAAACCTTACGTTTATATTTTCTAAATATCAATTCTTAAGATAAAAACTCCATTCTTCAAACAACCACCAATTGAAAGTCCATTCAAGCGGGTTTGTCGATTTCTATTAAGCCTCTCAGAATTCACACCAGCTAAGCTACGGCCCGGCTAAGTCATGCAACCGAGATATTCCATCAAAAGTATGTTCTCGCGATTGTTTCAACCTTAAGCTCGGTCGATTGGCGGCGGCATTGCGCACATGCACTAAATAGAAATGAAACCCTCCCTCATCAAGTGGGGGTGGATGATTGCATCAAACACAACATGCTTGCCGGCTGTCCATTCGGCCGCTATAATTTAGAGAGGGTTTAAGCAAACAAAACCTGAGACCTTTGTGGCAACCGCATCAGCGACTTAGTAGGAGGTAGAAGGTACCCACAATTACTGTCTGTTCTGATTCTAACTGAGCTCGGTGAGATTTTTTTTCTGAACACGGGGATGACTCAACATCGATAAGCTTTGGCAAATAAACTAATCGCTTTGCTCCAGTACCTAGTTGTAGTGTTGAGGCTGAAATTTATGAGTCGAAAGAATCATCGTGAGAACTTTTTCCCACTAGTTTATCGCGTCTTTGTTCACAGCTCACATTTTAATGGTCGATCGATAATGGCATTAGCCGGTCTGATCGGTCGGACGATGCACTCTACTTAAAATCGGTTGAGAGAAAAAAAAACAGCATGGCAGAATGCATTTCATTCTTGGGCGTTAGCTACTTAACGATTGGAGTTAGAAAACGTGGCAAACTGTGCAACTCACACAGTTCGGCTTAACCTTTTGGATTTATTTTTTCTTCACACATTTCTTTCTTTTAAATCTGTTTCATTTACAGTCTGGGTTCTCGGCTTCAACTGCAACTAATTTATGTTATTTGCACTGGGACCGGAGCTTATTCAATAATTTTATTGGCCAATAAAGATGAAGAATGAATGAATGAGAAAATAATATGCAAATTTCCGTGGGACATTTGATACCCCACCATATGTGTGCTACAAATTATTAATGGGACAAAGGTTCTATCGAACGATGAATGAAAGTAAATGCGAAACGATTCTTTGCTAAAGGTTTACTGCTTTTCAAAGAACAATCGATAAACCGTCTGGTTAAATGTCGTTAGCCGGCAAAAAGATTTATGTAACACTTAATTTTATGTGGATCTTTTGAGTAAACTTTACATTCGTGAAGAGTTTTAAAAATTACAGTTTACTCAAAAAAGTATCAAGTTCAAAAATAAGCTATCTATTTTCAAAGTTTCATCTATGTATGACCCATTCCAGCGTGACGTCACAACGTTTGCAAAATTGTTTGTTTTATATTGTATGTAAATTTTACAGTTAAAACATATCGCACATTGAAAAAAATATATACCTCTAAGTTCAGAATTTAATTCGCTACAATTTGAAATTAAAAGTATTATTATTGAACAAATAGTTATCAAAATATAAGTAAAACCGCATTTTTCTGCTCTTCTATTCGATCAAATGTTATGAAAATTTCAGAAAAGTTTTGATTCATTACAACCAAAACTTCGCTGTTTTAGATTTTTTCAAATGTTGACTAAAATTTATTTTAGAGCGATTCAGTTTCGTGAGGTCACAGTGCGCCGTTTTTTTTTTCTAAAAGCACGGCAAAGCAATGCAAAGCTTTGTGACTTCACGAAATGTTATGATCAGCTACATGAAATAACCCAATGTATAATATTGAAATTAATGCTCAGTTCACTATACATGTTTAAAAACTCAACAAATAGTGTAAATTGGTGATGAAATCGATCCATTTATTCCCAAAAAATTAGAGCATTGAATCTTAAAAGGCCCATATAAGCAGATATGGTTTGCAACACTGCGCATATCAATTTTATTCGAAATTTTCATGTGTGATCATGTGAATATTATTTAGAAAAATCTTATACTAGGAAAATGTTATACGTAGATGCGTTGAAATGTGTTTCTGAATCTTTTAAATATTTAATTGCAACGGAAAGGAAAAACAAATGATAAATTCAAAAGCCTTTGATCTTTTAAAAGTTAGTTATATCTAACTACACAAATAACACACGACGTATTACAGGACACGACACTTAACGTTCTTACTAACGGAAAAAACGGAACTAAAATTACCTTTTTGTCGACCGGTTTCGGGCTCGATGTTGCCCATCTACAGGACGATGTCCGACTGATTCCGCAGAAGAAAAACACTAACACAGCATCATACTATCACGTAGTATTTGTCGAAGAGGGGTTGGTTTTTATACATTTTTGTTTGCCAAGTTGAAAAGCGGCGAAATGATAGGCGCGTCATCCTCGTTCATTAAAGGCCTCTCTGAAGTCGTGATGTACATCGATTCCCAGGCATTTAAATGTGACGCTTTTCGAACACATTTTTTGAATTTCACCTTTTCCCAATCTATGGAATGGTTGAATTCTGATGCATGGGCGGCTACACTGGATTCGTTGGATCTGTTGTTTTCTACGGCGTTTTTATGCTCCTTTATCCGTGTTTTAAATTTGCGCCTTGTTTGGCCAATATAGACCGCCGGGCAGGCCTCGCAAGGTATCTCGTAGATACCAGATCTTTCCTCCGTAGGCACCTTATCCTTTAGTGAAACCAAACAATCTTTTAGGGTGTTGGAACTTTTGTAAGCCACTTTCAAACCGTGGTTGGAGAGGATCTTCCGAATGCCATTGGTCAGTGGTGGGTGGAACGGCAAACTGACCCTTTGGGATTCTTCCTTTTCTGGTTTGAAAGTGGTGGCATTACTTCGGAACCTTTTTCTTTCGTGTTTGCGTAGGATTTTATACACGAATTTTTCGTCATAACCGTTCAGATTGGCCGCCAATAAAATCCTTTCTTTTTCGCTTTCAAACTCACTGTTTTCCATCGGTATGTTGAACAAACGGTGTGCCATTGAATGAAACGCAGCTTGTTTTTGTGCACCAAAATGATTTGAATCTACCGTTATGTAGCGATCGGTTGATGTCGGTTTTCGGTAGATTCCAAATTTCACCGTGCTATCATCTTTTCTGGAGATGAGCAGGTCGAGAAAAGGGAGTTTTCCATCCACTTCTTTTTCGACGGTGAAATTGATCGAGCTGTGTTGGCTATTCAAGAGCTCAAGAGTTTGTGGGAGATATCGTTCTTTAACTGTGGCGAAGATATCGTCGACGTAGCGCCACCAAACTCGGGGGAAAAGTTTTTCCCTTTTTTCGAGATCGCCTTCAAAATCGCTCATGAACAGCTCGGCGAGCAAAGGGGAAAGTTTGCTTCCCATACTGAGGCCAAAGGTTTGCTTGAAGAATCTCCCCCGGAATATGAAATAGTTTTGGTTCATACATACCTCAGCTATGGTCACGTACGCTTCTATACAATTTGGTGGTGCTCTGCGTTTTTCCAAATGTCTCCGAAGGCTGCGTAAGGCGTCAGGAATGGGGACGCTAGGAAAAAGTGCGGAGACGTCAAACGAAACCAAAATCTCACCTCGACGCACTTTGAAATTTTCCAATTTTTCCACTAGCTCCACCGAATTTTTGACACTTTTTCCGTGTTTGATCGGGTATTTTCTCATTTCCTCGACCAGCCATGCTGCCATTTTTTCAGTTGGAGTGCAAATATTCGAAGAAATAGGCCTCATCGCAATCGGGTTTTTGTGTATTTTTGGGAGGCAATACAAGGAGGCTACTTTTGGGTTCGGGACTAGAAATTTTCTTTCTAATTTTTGTTCACCCATTAAAAGGGCTACTTTTTGCCTTGCGTTGTTAGCCTCCTCGATCAACGAATTGAGAGGGTCTTTTGGCTTACCATTTTTGTACATGCATTCTTCGTACGGCCCTGTAGAAATCATGTCCCGAACCTTATTGTCGTAATCTTGTCGATCCAAAATTACTACGGCATTACCTTTATCCTCCCGCGTAAAAACAACTTCATGTTTTTTCAGCTGAGCAATAACTTTTTCAGGACTGCCTATCCCCCGTTTTGAGCGACACTTTTTCCTTTTTGCGGCTTTGAGAATAGAATTCTCAATATCGTGGCGCAGGGCAGCTTTGGAGGGAAAATTCCTAAACTGTATAGCGCTTTCGATATTGTTCACTATCTCGGCCACTGGGGCACTTTCTTGGGCCACGGCAAAATTCAACCCTTTATTTAGCATGGCATTCTCATCTTCCGTCAATTGAATTGACGACAGATTCACTACAAATTTCTCAATAGTTTTTGGTACCCCCGTATTCTTCTTTGTTGGCTGGCCGTTCGCAAGAGAAGCCAATTTTTTGCGGTGCTTTTGTTTTGTAGCAATTGTACGTTTGCACAGATTGCCGTTTAAACCATTAAGCGCCGTCTGCCAACACATCTTTTTCTTCGCGGCGCACTGCAGCACTATGCACTCGGCAGCTGTGTGGAATTCTTCTTTTCTCAATAGCTTCAAGTGAAGCTGCTCTTCAACAATTGATAATGATTGATGTTTGGATTTAATTTCTTCAGCCAACCATATTTTTTGTGCACTTTTGGTGGCTATATCACTTGCTCGACTATGTGTCGATGCTTTTATGCTTATAAATTTTGGAACCAAACCCCTTCTTCTGCACTTTGTTAGGAATTGGATATCCAATAACAGTTTCTTCTTTTTGGTAGTTAAAAGTGGTGTGTAGTTAAAAGTTCTTACGTTGGCACAAACCACTAAAATGAGTTATATCTAACTGTTTTATGATAACTTTAATCAAAATGCGTTTTTAAGATGAAATATTGTCATAATTAAAGCATTAGAACATTGGTTTGGCATCACTCGCCGAAGGCGGTCGCGTTTTTATCGCTGCTAGTGAAAAAAAAAAACAATTTCGTCGAAAGAGTGGTTTCAAAGTTTATTTTTGAAGTGCGACTACAATAAAACCGTGGGTGCAATATTACACCGATTGGAAAAGGATTATTCCTTACCAGCAGCCGGATACATCCGAATAAAATCTCCCGCAGCGCCGGTTGGATCTTATTGGAAGCCCGAATAATTCGGACTTTGATTGCCGTTGTCGGGGAACCAACTCATCCTGGTGACCACAATTGTTGACCATCTACGTCCTGATCAAGGCGGACAGGCAGTACGGACGGACGGACATCCGATCGAAAGAAAACCACGTGGCGGTCGGCCATTGTTGACGTTAGATATTTGGACCATCGCAGACACTGAAGGAAATCGTCGTTTTCGAATTAAGAAACAAGTTTGTAACTTCTTTTTTTTTCTCTTTTCCTACCCTATCATTTTCACTATTATATTTTGAATTTTCAGTGCTTCGTTCAAATTTTGAAAACGGAAGACACTAGTGTCTCCGTTGATAAAAATGGACGAAGGCGGGGGGTTAAACGCCTCAACCGAGGACGATGAGAATTCAACCTACGAGAATGAAGAGCATTTGGAGGATACAGATGATGCTGGTCCCTCAAATGCGATCCATTCTCAGGTGGGTGGTAATTCTTCATCGCCCTCGGTTAAGAGTGGAACAACCCGGCTCCGAAAATACACAGAGGGCTCATCTCTCACTGGACCTTGGGTGGTTTTCATCCGGCCCAAAGTAAATGGTAAGCAACTAAATGTGGTACAGATCACCAAAGATCTGGCGAGGTGGCCCTCTGTATCTAGTATTACTAAAGTACGTCCGAACAAGCTGCGCGTTGTTGTGGCTGACCGGAAAGCCGCAAATGAAATTGTAGCCAGCAATTTCATTAACCTTGAGTACCGTGTTTACATCCCCTCTCGAGACGTAGAGATCGAGGGCGTGATCACAGAGATGAGTCTCAAGGAGGAGTACATTAAATCCAACGGCGTTGGTAAGTTCAAGAGCCTTGATTCGACTTCGGTTGAAATCTTGGATTGTCGCCAACTCAGAACTACCACCGTCGTTAATGGAGATAAAAGGTACACTCCTTCAGCCTCATTTCGTGTTACCTTCGCAGGTACCGCCCTCCCTAACTACGTCTTGATTGACGGAGTTTTGAGGCTTCCTGTGCGGCTCTTTGTGCCTCGACCGATGCAATGTAAAAATTGCATAAAATTGGGACACACAGCGTCCCACTGCTACAACAAGACGCGTTGTCCCAACTGTGGGGAGACTCATGGGGAAGGAGCGTGCTCAGCAATAGAGCAGAAATGTGTCTATTGCGGGGGCTCACCCCATGATATCTCCCTGTGCGAGGCATTCAAGAGCCGCTGGGATAAACAAAGGCGCTCTTTGAAGGAACGGTCAAAACGTTCCTATGCCGCAATTTTAAAGAGCGCGGCGCCTCCGACCCAACCCCAATGCAGTAACATCTTCTCAGTGCTGTCAGTTGACAGTGAAGACACTGATTCCACTGATCAGGATAGACCAGTTATCTTCGTTGGAAACTCCCGGAAACGGGCAAAACCTGCTCCTAAAACCCCCAAAGTTCCGGAAAAAATACCCTCAGTTAGCTCTACAATAAATAATAGACAAAAACCATCAAGTTCGAGAAATGCCAAAACAGGCCCTCCTGGATTCCCCATGAAATTTGTACCCCAGAGTAAACCAGAAGTGGCAGGATCTTCGAAGTCTCCAATATCCAACGTAGTTTCGGGAGAACCAACCTCCCAAGCGGGAATTTTCAAGCTAACTGATATAGTAAATGGAATATTATCGTTTTTCAACGTATCTGAATCCATAAGAGACATTGTTTTCGCAATGCTCCCCTTGGCAAAGACATTTTTGAAGCAATTGATGCAAACCTGGCCCCTTCTTTCAGTGTTTATCTCTCTCGATGGCTAATTTACGCCGAGAGGTCGGAGATATCACTGTTCTACAGTGGAATTGTCGTAGTCTAATTCCGAAAATGGATCCGTTCAAACATCTTCTTCATGAAATAAATTGTGACATTTTTGCGTTGTCCGAAACTTGGCTTTCTTCTCAATCGAACATTTCATTCCACGATTTTAATGTTATCCGTCTGGATCGTTACGATTCTTATGGAGGGGTGCTTTTGGGGATCAATAAGCGCCACTCCTTTTACAGAATCCACCTTCCATTATCAGGCGGAATTGAAGCTGTTGCGTGTCATACAACTATAAGAGGTAAGGACTTATGTGTTGTCAGTTTGTACTGGCCTCAGAGAGTTGCAGTGGATCGAAATCACCTAGAGGACCTGTGCTCAGTGCTCCCTGAGCCAAGGTTAATCCTGGGCGATTTCAATTCGCATGGAACTGTCTGGGGAGAACAAATTGACGATAGTCGTTCTACTCTTATCTATGACATTTGTGATAGTTTCAATTTAACAGTTTTGAACACGGGAGAAAAAACACGAATACCTAAACCACCTGCAAGACACAGTGCAATTGACCTCTCACTCTGCTCAAATTCACTATCATTGGATTGCCAGTGGAAGGTAATCCCTGATCCCAATGGTAGTGATCATTTGCCTATCAAAATTACAATCACCAATGGGGTCAGCTCTTCAAACACAATAAATATGACATATGACCTTACAAGACACATCGACTGGAAAAAGTACACGGACGAAATAACATCAGCTATCGGTTCTACGAATGTTTTACCTCCTACCGAGGAGTACCACTTTCTTTCACGATTAATACATGAAAGTGCACTTCGTGCTCAAACAAAACCCATCCCAGACTCATCAGTTCCTCGAAGGCCTCCAAACCCATGGTGGGACCAGCAGTGTTCCAAGCTTTATAAGGACAAATCAAAAGCATTCAAAGATTTTCGGAAATATGGATCTCTCGCCCTTTTTGAAGTATATGTTTCCCTTGAAAATAAGTTTAAAAAATTGATCAAGGGGAAGAAAAAGGCGTACTGGAGGAATTTTGTGGGTGGCTTATCACGAGAAACATCCTTGAGTACCTTGTGGAGAGTGGCACGCAGCATGCGTAATCGATCATCTACGAATGAAAGTGAGGAATATTCACATAGATGGATATTTAACTTCGCACGGAAAGTCTGTCCAGACTCTACGCCTGTACAAAAAATAATACGGGATGTGCCTCCAGATAGGTGTGGTATGGATTCCAGCTTTTCGATGGTCGAATTCTCACTTGCCCTCCTCTCTTGCAACAATTCAGCTCCGGGTATTGATAAAATCAAATTTAACTTGTTGAAAAACCTTCCGGACGCTGCCAAATTTCGCTTGTTAAATTTATTTAATCAATTCTTGGAGCATAACATTGTTCCCCAAGAGTGGAGACAAGTGAGAGTTATCGCTATCCAAAAGCCCGGAAAACCAGCGTCCGATGCGAATTCGTACCGTCCAATAGCGATGTTGTCTTGTATACGCAAATTGATGGAGAAAATGATTTTGTTTCGTTTGGATAAATGGGTTGAAACAAATGGTCTCCTTTCAGATACTCAATTTGGGTTTCGAAGGGGCAGAGGGACAAACGATTGTCTTGCTTTGCTGTCGTCAGAGATACAAATGGCGTACGCAAAACGTGAGCAAATGGCTTCAGTGTTTCTGGACTTAAAGGGAGCTTTTGATGCAGTTTCAATAGAGGTGTTGTCAGACAAGTTGCACTCCCGGGGTCTGCCTCCTCTCTTGAACAACATCTTATACAGCTTGCTTTGTGAGAAACATCTGAACTTTGCTCACGGAGATATTGCAATTAGAAGAACCTCTTACATGGGCCTCCCGCAGGGTTCATGTTTAAGTCCACTTTTGTACAACTTTTACGTAAGTGACATCGACAGTTGTCTCTCTGAAGGCTGCACTCTAAGGCAACTTGCAGATGACGGCGTGGTGTCTGTCACAGGATCTTCCGAGTCTCATCTGCACAGACCTTTACAAGATACTTTAGACAGATTGTCTTCCTGGGCTTTAGGGCTTGGGATTGAGTTTTCCCCTCAGAAAACGGAGATGGTGGTTTTCTCTAAGAAACATAGACCTGCTCAACCTAAGCTTCAACTCCTAGGCAGAACGATCACTCAATCGAGGTGTTTCAAGTATCTTGGGGTTTGGTTTGATTCCAAGTGTACCTGGAGAGCCCACATTGAGTATCTGAAAGGAAAATGCCAACAAAGAATCAATTTTCTCCGATCAATCACTGGCACCTGGTGGGGAGCCCATCCAGAAGATCTTTTAAAATTGTATCGAACAACTATTCTTTCAGTGATGGAGTATGGTAGCTTCTGTTTCCAGTCAGCTGCTAAAACTCACCTCATCAAACTCGAGCGTATCCAATATCGTTGTCTCCGCATAGCGTTGGGCTGTATGCCCTCAACGCATAACATGAGTCTTGAAGTTTTAGCAGGCATACTCCCACTGAAAGATCGATTTAATTTATTATCTCTCCGGTTCCTCATCAGGTGTGAGGTCATGAACCCATTGGTGATCGTAAATTTTGAAAGGCTGCTTGAGCAAAATCTTCAAATAAGATTTATGTCTATATATCATGTCTTTATGTCCATGCAGTTTAATCCTTCTTCGTACTCTCCAACTCGTGTTTTCATCCATGACTACGACACCTCTTCTGTCCAGTTTGATTTGTCTATGCAGCAAGAAATTCGTGGAATCCCGGAATCGCATCGTCCACTTTTGATTCCAAGAATTTTCGATGCTAAATATAGACACGTCGATGCTGATAAAATGTACTTTACCGATGGGTCTCTAATAGAGGAATCAACGGGATTTGGAGTTTTCAACGAAATAGCTAGCGCCTCATATAATCTCCAGTCACCATGTTCTGTATACATTGCAGAGTTAGCAGCCATTTTTTGGGCGTTGGAAAGCGTCGCATCACGGCCAACAGAACACTACTATATTGTAACGGACAGTCTTAGTTCTGTTGAAGCAATCCGTTCAATAAGATCGGGAAAGCACTCGCCGTATTTCCTCGGGAAGATACGAGATATTCTGAGTGCTTTATCAAAACGTTGCTTTGCCATCACCTTTGTTTGGGTCCCCTCACATTGCTCGATAATGGGTAATGAGAGGGCAGACTCTCTGGCAAAAGTGGGGGCGACAGAAGGCGACACGTATCACCGTGAAATCGTCTTCGACGAATTTTACTTCTTGGCACGAAGGAACTCTGTTGTCAACTGGCAGCGCAAATGGAAAGAGGATGATATGGGTCGGTGGCTCCACTCGATTATTCCAAAGGTAAGCCTCAAACCCTGGTTTAATAGATTGGACCTGAGTCGGGATTTTATTCGTATATTCTCCCGTCTCATGTCCAATCATTATTCCATGGATGCGGTACTCTATCGTTTAAATATTGCTGGCAGCAATTTGTGTGGCTGTGGCCAAGGTTACCACGACATCGAGCATATTGTTTGGTCGTGCGAGGTCCATCTTGTCGCTAGAACGAATTTGATAGACTCCCTTCGGGCCCGAGGAAAACCACCCTATGTTCCAGTGAGGGATGTGTTAGCTGTGCTAGATTTGGACTACATGTTCGAAATTTATCTTTTTCTAAAAGCTATCGATCTCCGTCTATAATTCTTTTCAATTTCCTATTTCCCTTTCTATCTTTTTCTCCTCTTGAAACAAAAAGTGCTAGACCTAAGTAATCAATTGTTATAAACACAAAAACGAGTTTGGCTCCTTAAAACTCAAAGGTATGAGCCGTTTCAAATAAAGTAATTTATAAAAAAAAAAAGCATTAGAACATAAAAATTCAAAGAAGAATCGGTTGATATAAATCAAAATTATTCATGAAAACTGTTACAGGTTTGTTGCGCAACCCCTTTCCGTAGTATAATATGGCCCTAATTTTGCATGAGACCGTGTGCTTGTACCTTCATATTTAAATAGTTTAATTCAGTTAAAAGTCTCTTCGTGGGATTAAATGTGAATTAGGGGTTAGATTTCGATTATCTAGTTACATTCTTTGAGGTGGAAGTTTCAATTTGGCTCCCGTACAAAATTAACAAAAAATTGACTACTACTAGGTACTAGGTAATTGTACGATGAAAATGTGACTTTTCCACGAAAAATGAGAAGATTCTACTTCGTAGAGTAGTTGTATGTGTTATTTTGTATTGACAAACATTGGATTTTTTTTCTCGAGTGAAAGAAACTAAGTCTCTGTGATAGGTCCAGGAATAATAAATTGTTATTCGTACTACACAACGCTGTCCTTTTTATTTTTTTTTTGGTTTTTTTCTCAATCTGAGCTATGGCTGTTTGAAAAATATGTACATCTTTTTGATAGCAAAAGCCTTTTAACTAACGAATGCTTCAAGATAGACATTTGTTGTCAAAGTAAAAAAAGTGCGCATTTTTTTTTGATTTGTTAAAAGTTTTAAGAAGACACCACTAATGTTTAAATTCAATCAATAGACTTAGAGCAGTGTTTTGTTAGACACGCTCTAACCTTTCAACATTGAAAAAATCATTGCGTGCTTCCTAATCGTTATATAATTTTGATGTCTTGGATAAAGTAGTTTTAATAGGTATTGGTTGCAATTTTGTGCAAGACAATTTTACTCTTTCTTCACAATTGAAAAGGTTAGTGTGTCGATATCATGGAAAAATGACACGTCCTTATATCTGATACTGTACAGTTAAAGCACATTATTAATATTATGGTTTCTTCGTTGTAAATTTTGTCTCACTGGATTCGCGTTGTGGACCACTGTGTAATGGAAATGGATTCGAAGTCAACTTGAATTTTGATATTTCATCCACTCTACCATCTTGCTAAGTCTACAAATGAGCACAACAAAAAAGATTAATTACCTGGTCAGGATCAATCGGATTCCGATCATTATTTTATTTGAAGAGGTAAAACTATTAAGCCAATTTTTATAAATTATTTCAGTTCGAAATTTTCTGAAAGTCTACTATAAGTGGGTTTTATAAAATTGTGGATTGCATATTGTTGGACTCTAGGAAATAATCCAAATAGAAAATATTCCTCGCAAATTGGTACAGTACACCTGGGTTAGCGAGAGTCCAGGAGACCGACTTTTTTCTTGCATAAAGAGTTTTCTCCCCCATTCAGGATTCCTCCTTAAGAGGTTTCGAAGCACATAAATGCTAATGTTGCTCAAGAAATTTACAAAACACAATCAAATTCAATATACCCTGTGTATCTGAAAATAAAATATCCATTCAATATTAATAATTACCCAAAACGTTTATTGACTAATTCTCAATTTTCCTTCGCTCCACGATGCCATGGAAACGTTGTTTTCTTAAATTTCACAAGGCAGGGAAAAACGCTCGCTTATAGAGCTTTTGGGAGAAATAAAATCATGGGACCTGGCGATTTCTCTCACTTCTAGAGGTTTTTCGATTATCCAGTTCTCTCTTATCCAGGTTCGACTGTATTTCACAAAAATGTCCAACACGTTTTTATTAAAAAAAAACAAATTTATGATTTTAATTCAGATACATTCGAAGATAATTTTAAATCCGTTAGCTTAGGGTTGGCGACACTGACTTAAACCCATTTATCGGGAAAACTTGTGGTAATTTTTTTGTTAAGTCTTGTTTTAACAAAAATGTTGAAGAAAATTAATGGAATAGGCTAAGCTTGCCACATTCAATCGCTTTCATCCGTTCCTGTCCGAATATTCAATGTTAAAATTTAGGAATGCGTTCCGGCGTGGTGAGACGAAAATCTTTAAAAAAAACCCATTTCATCCACGTTTCTTGCACATTACAACCCAATGAAAAACTCAAGTTGAGTGATGATAATTTTCAATTTTTGCTTCATACATCAATCTGGCAAGCAAAGATTAACCCGATGGTATGTTAATAATTTTTTTGTCATTAATTTATGAGAAATTAGCAAAAAAACTGGCAAAACGATGATTTATAAATAGATGCCCCATGTTTGATATAAATATGCTAAATCGTAATGCAATTAGTTTGCAGTTTGAAACTTTGTTTTTCAACAGCCAAAAAATTAGTGGTTTCTTACATGTTCAGTAGCATTATTCGAATTAAAATGAAATTATTTTGCAACGTAAGCAATTTTATTACCCGTTTCAAAAATCAAGCGATCACCATAATTGGTTTATACCCAAAGCCCACTAAAATATTTAAAAAAAAATCTGTTAATTTCAGTTCAATTCAAGTTGAAGTTGATTGAGTAAAAATGTTTTTTTCTAACCCTGAGAGCAAAAAAAAGTTTGAAAAAAGTTTTCACGAGATCTAAACTTTTTGAAGATGAAAGTGGGTGTGAGTAATTTATTCTAGTTTCTAAATATATCAAAATGAAGTGAATTTGTTTTACCAGGTCGTCTGTAGTTGGTTCCGAATGAAAAAAAAGTCCCAAAAAACAATTTTATTTTTAAATTGCTTATAAGTTTTGACAGCTTTGTAGTATTACAGTATTTCATTTATGGTTGGTCATGAATACATCTATCCGACGATGTAACGACGATGTTACGACTAACATCTATCCCGGATTTTCCGGTGCAAAAAATCCTACTTAAAACAAGGACCTCCAATTTTGTTTTTGCTTCGCTGTATATCATTTTTCATCAGAATTTCAAAACTTAAGTTTTTTTTCTCGTTAATTTCATTACAATTTTTATAGAACATATATGGTCTCTTTGAAATCTCAGTTCTTCAGTACATTGAAATGACGTTTAAGATGCTTTGAATCTGCGCTTCGGGTCATATTAGCCCAAACAGCTTTGGAGGGTTAAGTAAATTATTCTATGAATCAATTTGTGTCATCTAATGAATTAAGCTGAAAATTTGTATCCATTCATGATGCCAAAAGTTTCTCAAATATAGTTCTCAATCAAAATTTTTCACTTTAAAACAAAGGTATGTATTTGACAATGTTTTTAAATTTGCCTTGATTATGATTGCCAGATTACCCGGGTTTATACGGGTTTGGCCAGATATTTAATATAAAATTTGGGAGCAGTCCTGCCCGGCCCGGGTGCCTGGATTTTATTGAAAATAGCCCGGATCATGCACGGATTTATTCACTTTATTTCGCAAATCAAACAAAAAAAAAAAAACAAACTTTGTTAAAGAAATTTTCGAACTATGCGTCCAACGAAATTTTTTTAACGAGTTTAACAAAAATTACTATAAGAGGTTTTTTAAGCCTAAAATACTATTTAAAATCTGTTGATAAATTTAGCTGGATAAATTTATTTTTCAATTTTTTTTCTTGATTTTTGATGAGTAACTTTTGGGGTTTTGACAAAATTTTCCAGGGTATTGCCCGGTTTTTAGTCGTCAATTTTGAAAACAAAGGCCCAGATTTTATCAGGTTTTTATAAAAAAAATTGTCAGGATTTGCCCGGCCCGGTAACGTGCTAAAAAATTCTGGCAACCTTAGCCTAGATGGTTCTGATGGTTTCAGCCTATTCCGCGAATTAATGAACCCCAGATTTTTTCCGTTGAAACTTTAAAACGCCTGCAGAAAATTATTTGTACCTTTATTTATGCAAAATTAGAACGTTTTGCGCTTATTCAGTAAATATTTTTTTAAATCCTTTCTTATTAGGTGGCCCACAAAATAAAAAAAAAAAACATGGGAGGAAAACGTCAACTTTTGCAGCGGTCTAATGAGTACCAATGACAAATTTCTGCCCTCTTTGTATTAATACGATAAAATTAAATTTAATTGTAAAATTTGTTCGTTTCCGACACAGCCTGGTTTTAAGAATTTGGTTAAGAAATTAAACATATTCACAAAACTATACGAATTGATCAAGTGAATTATACTACCTAGTTACTATTTTTTTTATGACTTCGAACGTTTGTTCAAATAAAAACAATCTTTTATTCAAATATCAAAATAAATCGCTAAAAAACCTATGCAGCATAATCTACTCTAGTGGCTGTAGTAAACTTCCAACAACAACCTTGCTATTTGAGCTAACTACGCAGCTTGCCCCTCATTAATATTATTATCTCTGCTAGTAAAAAGCAACAGCAACAGCTAGCCCAAGCACCCAGATCGGACTCAATGAATCAATGCACAAGTACCCAGCCAAGTGCAGCGGGATGTTTGCATACTCAGCAGCTTTTTTCTCAACCCTAAAAGCCCTTGCCAGCGAGCAACACTTTTCTCTCAGACAGCCCCACACACCTTTGCTGTTTGTCGGTTCTAGGCAGACATATAGCCCATGTGTTTATTTTTCATACATAATTTATTTCATGTTTTAAATTCAAATAAAAAATGGATTTCTTCAAATTCAAAATCAGTGAGAAATTTTAATTCTATTGAGGCTTAAAAAAATAATGTGTGACTTTTTATTCTAATATACTTACTATTGCAATGGTTCATGCTAATCCGAATCAACTCGCACTAAGCCTTGTACAAATGATTAGCGCCACTTAACCCGATTCCGTCCAAACGGCAAATGAAACCTTTGCAGTTCAGGCGAAGTGTATAATGGTTGTTCAGTTGTAGCTTTACCCAGTGAATCTAGGGACGGAAAAAATGTTAAAAAAGTTAGAAACATTATGCAATCCGATAACAGAAGGAGTAATGAAGCAAAAACTTACCAAGCTAGAGTTCCTTTGGCATTAGAGTTCAAATTTAATGATTTTACTTAGGTTTCATACCTATTTTACAAATAATTCTGTTAGTGCTACTAACACAGTGGCTCATCGAATAAATATATCAAGGTATTCAACATGAGTAACAATTATCGATTGCACAATTGACACTGCAAATAAGATACCATTACAGCTTGTTTATCAGATGTTTAAGTCATTAATGTGCAAAACATCACTGTTCGAATTCCATGTCAACGACGAACGGCATCAAAATGCTTCATAATCATCAACGTTATGGTCCATCATCAGGGTCTGCATAAACCAACGACTTCGACGATTCATATCATTCAAGAATTTGCTCTCGAGATTGAGTAACAATGGTCACGACAAGAAGTGGGCAGGTTTCTATAGGAGGAAAAAAAACTGACGACGATACCTCTCACCAACAATCAACCAAGAGACCGACCGGATGCAAAAACTCAATCCAACGAGACGTGGGGAAGCAAAACTATGAGAATGCAACTGGAATCGCGTGCTCGAGATAACTGCGCGAGGGTCCAAGAAAACCAAACCGAATAATAAGAGGTGAAGAAAAATAAAAAAAAAATGGTGGCAAGGTCACGTCGGAAGTGCTCCGGTTATGCAACAACAATACCTACCGAACCGACAACAACCGACAGAGAACGACGATAAAAGGCGAACCGCTCGCTGCTGCTGCTCGTGTGAGGAGGGCCGAACAAAACATAACAACACCCTTCTTCGTTTGTGGGGTAAATAGGTACCTATCCAGCTAGAGAGACAATCGAGCTAGCGTCTCCGACACATTCCGCAACCTCCCATTATAGTCCGCGATGCGGTTATTAATAATATTTTCGCTCCCGGCAATTGGCTGCAAGATGCCTGGCAGTAAGCCATCTGGGGCTTTTGAGAAGGTTCGATGGATGCTGGGACGGAACCTATATTAATGGTCTTCTTAATCACACTGCTGATGCTAGCATTAGTCTCCGAGATATCGAGGACCCTTTCTTAGTCGGTAATATAGACCAGGTTGAAAAATGTTGTGTTGCAAAGTGTTGATCGGTTGCAAAAAGATGGAATAGTTTGATTAGAATTTATCTTTAAGCCAATTCCGCCAATTCTGCCGACAAAATTTAGAATAAAAAATTAATTAAACATTCAAGCAGTGTAATTTTTGTTTTAGGTTAAGCTTAGCTTGTTTGACTACTCATATCCAACTCAAATCAATAAACTCGAAATGTTTTATGTAAAAGCTTTATAAGTATCCATTCTAGAGGATATTCAATATTGTTATTATGTTATCAATATCTTCATAAATTTCGAATTCCATGATCGACTGCGTGGCTCAGCAGAAAAAGTTATATGTCGCCAATGGTTAATAGAGTCCATCATTTTTACGCAATGTAAAAAAAATGGTGCTTGGGATTAGTATTACATTTTCAATGCATTTATGCATCTTCCGATGCTCTTCCTGTTTAAAATGATTAATAACGGCGCCGGCCACGTCCCAGTAGTCAATGGGGATAAAAGGAAGGAATGTTAGTAAGATACTTATTTGGTTCAACTAGCAACCTCTTGTATCTGTAGAATCAAAAAAAAAAAAAAATAAATAAATAAGCCAAAGCAGAGATAAGTCAGTATTACCAGCCATGGAAACCGTCTGTACGTCTGCGAATCCATATTCAAGTATCCAAGTAAGGGGTAACCATTCACATTTCTAGCTTTTTCCCGCAACTTACTCCCTATTTCATCAAAGAATTTACAAAAAGGCGTAAAAAAATCAAAAACTAATATTTGAAATTGTCGGTGCTTTTAAATACATAATTGATTATATCTTCAATCTTTTTTTATCGTTCAGATTTATTCAGGGCCGGATTAAGCCATCAAATGCTATCCCAGAGAATACAAAACCTTTTAAACGTGTAAGAGAACTGGAGTTAAGTTTAGTAAACTGTCTTCAAATAGCCATGTTGTCTGCGTAGAAGATAGTTTCTGGTATCCTCAAATAAAAATTGTTAAATAATCACGTGCAAAAATCTCGGAAGAGTTTAGAAATTTTTCAAAAATGTGCTTCAAAATGAAAAATTAAATTCTCATTTTATTTCATTTCATCATTAATCGTCTGGTTTGTGCTTTATCGAAACATAATCACCTAATGACCATTGGAAAGAAAAAATCATGAAGATTTGAAACATAGAATATAAAATTAAAAAAAAAAATAAACAAAATAATTAAATTCAAATGCCATAATGGTATCTACAGATATAAGAGGTTAAGAATTCAAAACTCAAAATCAGGTTATATTTAGAACCACATTTCAGTGGCTCAAATATAAATGATAGTTTTGAATCAAGTTTTGAGAAACAAAATATGAATTAAATAAAAGAAAAGTGATTGAAAGTTACAATCAGAGCCATAGCAGCCATTGCATCAAATGTGAATTTCAATTTTATATCTTTGAAATGAAAAAACCTTTTCATGAGACGCTAATGAATATGATTCTCATCAGATAAAAAATATGTTTGAAACACAAAATCAGTTATCAATTTATAGACCAACGGAAATTTCAATTATTGAAAAGTAAAGATTTATAATACTAACACGTTTACTGCCCGGGTAAAATTCTGAAATGTTTATCATAAAGTTTCTCTGTTCTCGCTTAGCACTGTAAGCCAGTTTTGGCGAAATTAGTTGTAATTCAAGTGCATTAACCATTACTTGGAAAGTTAACTTAAGCACAATCATCATTATTGAGCAAGACGTTGTATGTTATCATAATGAGGAGATGTTTTTTTTATTTATTTTACTTTATATGTTTCGATAAAAAAATTGAAAATTTGAGGTGTTTTCCCTCATATTCTTCTTAATTTTTTTTCGAATTCGGTTTTGGTACATTACTGTCCAGATTTTGGGTTGAAAATTTTGAAATTCAATACCAAGATTTTGATATTCTCAGCTCGCAAAATAGGGGAGAACTTCTTCCCTTCTACTCTAGGGGCTCCCTAAACTTATGTAAGAGAAAAACTATTCTAGATATTATTTCACGAGGAAAAATATTGCAAGTTTTTATTCCGATTTTCTAGTGTTGATTTCTTTACTTAGATTTGTAGCAGTATGATTAAAGTTATGTTAAAACTTTTTTTTCTTCGGGGCCCCCCCTGAGCCTGGGGGCCCAGGGCAATTGCCCCTTTTGCCACCCCTTTAATCCGGCCTTGGATTTATTGAATAATTTAAAAACCATTCATCTTATTATTTTTGGTATTACATTAAAAAAAGGCATTAATTTTAATAGATATTCATGCACCTGCATTTTCTCTTATGGTTAGGCTAAATCAAAACTTTAACTGAAAAATTCATACAAGATTTCCCAGCAAACATTTTTCTACACAAACATTTTTTCTACACATTTGTGTAGAATAGTTTTGATAAACGTTCCATACACATTATAAAATGATCGTATGAAAGTTGCAAAATTAGCTTTTACCTACCAAAGTGGAGGCAATATATAAACATAAATTTCGTTTCTTTCTAAAGTGACGAAAAATACACCAATTGGGCGTTGATCAACACCATATTCGTACCTATCAGAATAATGCAAGAGAGCGCAAGATTTTGCTCTTATAGCCTAAATTAGTTGCCATCGATAATATTTTCCAGTTGTCTCATTGGTCAATAAAACTCAATTCCCATTTGATTGCACTGCTGGTTGCCGAGAAAACGGGACGATGATTTTCTCATTTGAAGCCCTCGCGGGAGCTTAATACTTTAAAAATTTACAAACATGGTGGGCTTTCTATCATACCGCTTCAAACTAACTTCATACAACATTGTATACGATATTTTTTTACTATGCCGTTGGAATTGCTATTCGCAACACCATTATAAACGATTTAACTCATCATTTCAGATACAATTTTATGATTTCTGGGTTCTATTTCATGGATTTCTTGTTTGTGATAGTTCACATGCTGGTATTTCCATAAAAATGTTCAATCTATCTAATGTAGGGGAACTGGGGGTAAGACGCACACGTTAAGAAGAATTCTTTATAACTCGTATATGAATAATGCCATCCAGTAAATTCGACAAAATTTTTAAAGAGGAGACTGCTCTTCACCAGAATATAAAATATAAAAAAAAACATTTAAACCAATAATATATGTCTTTATCGTTAAATTTTTAAAGGTTTTCTAAAGTATGATTTCAATTTCGTTTGGGACAAAGTGCGCTTATGTATGTGTGTACCCAAACGCGCCTTTAAACGTTTAATACGTGATTATTGATTCAAGTGCCTTCGAAAGTGTTTGACAGGTAAGAACACTTTTATTCCACTTCACAGATGGAAAAATGTATTGCTACGCACAGTGCTGCCAGATATACTGATATTCTTGAGAATAGTTAAAAATAGAAATTCAGGAATTTTGAAAATTTCACTTCGCCCTGCCTCGACATGTTTATTAAAAATCGTTCAAATAATAGAAATAATAATATAATTGGGAAATTTTTCATAATGTGATGAGTATAAAGACCAATGTTCACCATTAGATTAGATGAAAAGTGATTTTTTTGCTTTGAGATACCGTAATTCCTTACGACGAAAACATTGCAAGGATGACTCCTTTAAATTATAGTTTTAGTTTTTTGTTAAATTTAAGTAATAAAGAAAACTGAGAAGGTCTACAAATATTTAGGAACGCACAAAAGTGTAAAACGTACAGACTGGCATTTTCAGAAATGTTGAAAAATGTTTGTTTCGTGAAATACTGATGATGGGTCATCTCGTCGGCTCTGCGCAGTTTATATCCAGTTCCTCTATCTATATATTTTTAAAACACGCTTACTGTTTGATAAAATTATCAATATTTTATTGAGAAAAAAACGGAAAGCTCAATTTTTATATTGAGTACAATATAATGCAATCTACTATATTCAGTTGATAAAAAAAACTGCTTCAATAAAATATTGCTGTTAGACAAGACATGCTTAAATCGCGAGTCTACATACTCGCAATTTGTCATATTTACAGATCAATTGAATAACTGCAATGATGGTATCGGTAAGGGTTGCCAACAATTTTTTTTTTCAAAATTCAGGGACATAAAAAATAAAAATCAGGATACATGGTTTAACGGAAATTTCGGTCGAAGTGAGGGCTTTTTTTGGCCATGAATCCACATTTTGACCTCTATTAAATAATGTCTTAAATGCTGTTCCGTACCACTCATTTTCCATCATATTCACAAAAATCAGGGTCCCGAGGGTGCCTAATCGGGAAAGTGCATGGCAACCTTCCAAATGAACGAATTTCAAATCAAATCACAAAAACCAGGGAAAGTCAAGCTTATTTCCCAAAACCTGGGAAAACCGGAGGCTTATCAGGTTATCAGATTAAGCCTCCAAAAATCAGGTAAATTCTGAAAAAAAAACAGACACATTTTTTTCTCCTTTCAAAACCAGTACAACACTGCCGAATAAACAAACAAGATGACAGCATCTAGTGGTGCACCAGTGCAACACTAGTGCAATACTCGGCATAAACAAATACGATATAAGCAAAGCAATTGAGAGATTCTCTTAAATTTCCTTTTTTTTTAAATAAGAAATAAAGGAAATCTTCCGATTGCTTTGATTCAGCCACAATTTTATTTTTTAGCTTCAGCAATGGTACCTAATCCACTTCTACTACCCATTTTTCATCACATTCGTAAAAATCAGGCAAAATCAAACATATTTTCAAAAAAATCGGGGAAAATACAATGGCTTATCAGGTTGTCGGACTGAGCCTCGAAAAATCAGGCAAATCCTAAAAAGGCACATTGGCACATTAGCATCTCTGGTTTTATGAATTCAAAATTCAAAGTCGTGTTCCTTCGGCAGCCGAACACATCAATTGGACAACGCAGCGGGGCGTGGCTAAAAGCATCGGGCAACGAACGTTCGTGCGCATTTTGTGTTCGGTAAGCTTCGTTTGTTGTTTCGTTGTGTGATTTTATTTCGGCGATGCTTCGAAATCATCAATGCAGAACTGTTTTCTTCGTTTTGTGCGAATTGACGTCGTGATTGAAAAAAAAACAACAGACTGATTTTTGCCGAAACGAGTTTACGCATGTCTGTCATTCGGATCGGAATCCAGCTTGTTGCCGTCAGGATGTAGCTTTGATTTTCTCCTAGATCCTGTTCAAACATCATTTTTAATTATAATATATTTCGTTCTGTTGTTTATGTGAAATTTTCCTAACAATTTTTTTTAAAGTGACACTCACATATTATCACATACTTTTTTATAACGAAAAAAAATGTTATCATTAATGTGTGGCGCTCTAAATTCTTGAATCCTTTAAGATATCTTCTAGTTTTGTACGCAATCTAGCTTATTTTTTATATACGATTAACTAAAAAGAACTCTGAAAATTTCGAGACGTGGAATGTTTGCAAACATATTTTTCCAGATTGCCAACTTGATAAATTTGTATTTCTGTTTAAAATAAGTTATTAAAACATTGCAAACAAGCGAATAGATAATTTCCTGAGTCCCTTAGGTTAGAATATCTGATATAAAAATTTTAGATGCTGTATGCAAAGCGCAATGTGAACTTCTAAGAATAATAAAACTGTTGAGCTTGATCTCAATCAACTAATTCTAAATCAACCATGCTTACGATTAATGACTTTGATATGCTAATTAATTGTGGTTTACGTGCAAAAAACAATACATGTAATAAATTTGTTTTTTTTTTCAGCGCGGGAAGATTTTATCAGCTCTCACTCTAATGCGCTCACAATGACACAAAACATCTCGGTTTCGGAAATCAGGAAGCAACTCTGCTGATCCGCAACAATAATGCAATAAAAAACAATAACAACAACAATAACATTAACATCAACATCATCATCATTGCGAGCAGCATCAGCAAACGGCAGCTAAATGAAACGAGCATTATGGCACCTGATAAACCGCAGCATTTTTCACCTTTTGCTGAATAATTCGCTGCCTCCGGGTGTGCTGATGAAGATGGAAAATGGGAAAGAAAGAGAGAGGAACTGTCTGTCGGTAGATTTGCATTTTTTCCCAGGCTTACATAACATATTTTTCCGCTCTCTGAAGCAATCTTAAGTCGGGGTCCAATCTATGTGAATCAGTCAGTAGGTAGGCAGTGCGATGAATGCTTCGAGTACGGGGAGATGATCTGTAATTAGGTACCATTAGAGGTGTGGGCATCTGGCTGAGGTGTTAAGGTTATTGTGGTCTGACATTTGACCATTTTGTCAAATTATTAAAACGGAGATCAACTTATTCAAAAATTCCATCTGAAACTGATGGTCTGAAATTAAATCTTTAATAAGGAACTTCGAACCACCCTAGTTAAAAAAAATCGTACAAACCGTCACTTTTAGGTATCAAACTTTCAGTAGTACTGATTAGGATCGGCCTAGAGATCATTCCAATTCCGAATAAGTAATAATCAAATGCCATCCAACAAGACCGAAAGTAAGAGGTTTACAACCGAACAGCTCGATTGTAATGGAGACCCTTTGATTAGGATCTCAAAATTGGGAAACAAATGGCGTTAACGATCATGGGTAATCACCCTTTGAAGCTACTCAAATCCATCATAATCATCTTCATCATCATCACCTGAACCCGGCATGAAGGCACGATTCAATATCGTGAGGTGCATCTTGCATTTATGTTTGAATCATGAAATGCCCCCGGCGGAGCAGTTCAGTTGGGAAGACCGAACGAACGATTCTCAACTTTCGGGTGGCGTCTACCGGGTCTAGTTTGCTACCTTACTATTGAAGGCATCAGGGCGACTTTCATGGGGAAGTTAAACTTCCCCGATAGAAAGCTGCACCTGAAAGTTTGCAGCGGTTTTCTTTCCGGTTTGGAGGCACGCAATTCTGGAATGCAATTAGTTTGGTTGATTGGTGTTTTGTTTAACGCTAAATTTAAATCAAACGTGTTTATTTTGATTAAGTTTATTCTGATGATGCTGAAGATAGAACATTGAAATGAACATATTTGAGGTTACAAATTTGAATAAACAAATTATTTGTCAGTGGTTGGTGATTGAATTTCCGGGTTTACAATATCCGGTTTTATGTTTTAATAAATTTTGGGGATAGCTTATATAATTTAGTTTTATAATACTAAGCCCTCAGAGGCGGAACGTAGTGCCTTGAGACTCTCCAAATACAAAACTCTCTATGAAGGAGATCTTACAGGACACCTCAAAATCCTAAAGAAATTTAAATTAAACTCACTTATTGTGAAAAATGATGACTGGATGGAGCCCATTTTCAACCTAGACATACCATACAATGTAACTATCAATGATAGGGACGTGTGGGAGTCAGGTGGACCTACGGTTCCTCCCAGATCGATCCTATTCTTCACTGATGGGTCAAAAATGGATAAAAGAACTGGGGCAGGGGTTTTCGGACCTAGACTCAGGATCTCAATTCCTATGGGAAACTGGCCAACAGTATTCCAAGCTGAAATTCAAGCCATTCTAGAATGCACCTTAGCCTGTTTGAAAAGGGGATACAGGTACACAAGTATCTGCATGTTCTCTGACAGCCAGGCTGCTCTCCGAGCACTAAGTACGTTCACATGTTACTCCAAACTAGTTTGGGAGTGTATAGTTGCACTAAGAAACCTGGCCATAAGGAACAGAGTATCTTTATTCTGGGTACCAGGCCACTGCGGTATCCTAGGGAACGAAGAAGCAGACCAACTAGCTAGGGAAGGATCTCAGGGACTGTTGATTGGACCTGAACCTTTCTGCGGAGTATCGAGAAGTGCTTTGACTATGGAGCTCAAGAACTGGGAAAGCACCACTATTGTTTCCAACTGGAAAACAGCGGAGGGAGCAACCCAGGCAAAAAGATTCATTGAACCAAGCGCACGACTCTCAAAAAACATGTTGAACTTAAGTAAGCACGAATTAAGTACTTACACAGGTCTCTTGACCGGACATTGTCCAACAAAACAGCATCTCAAAAGGATAAACATAATTCTGAACGATGACTGTCGGTTCTGCGGGTTCGAAAAAGAAACTGCAGAGCATCTTCTATGCAACTGCTGCGCCCTCCTAAATAGGAGAGAGCGTGTACTTGGGGCAAAGTTAATTAGCGCACAAGACATATGGTTGCATATCAGCCCTAAGAAGGTTATATCATACATCTTTGATATCATACCCGATTGGGATAAAATGCTTAGTCAGCAATCAACTGTCACTCCAATCAATAGTGCAGGTGAACCTGACAGCATATAGTAACGCGGGGTAAACACCACAATAGATCAACTACTGGTCGCAGTGGGCTCTCCCCTACAGGAAAAAAAAGCCCTCAGTGCTTAAAGAGTATAAGTTAAGGTTGCCAAATTGTCCGGTGTTTCTGGTTTGCCCGGATATTAAATAAAAAATTAAGGAAAAGTCCGGTTCGGCCCGGTTGCCCGGATTTCATTGAAAACAGCCCGGATTTTGCCTGGATTTATTCATTTTATTTGCCAAAACAAAAAAAAAACCCACTTGCATTTTTGCACTTTTTTTTTATTTATGCATTCAAATCGAAATTTTCTGAGCAATTTTTATGAAAATAACCTTGAATGTTTTTTGGAAGCCAATAATACGATGTAATAAACTGATGAGTTTGAATGAAACATCTGAAACAAATCTTGCAACCTTTGTATAAGTTCAAAAATAGAGGATTTCAAATTGATGATGCCAAACAATTCTACTATTTCAAACTTTATTCGATGATTTTTTCGGATTATAAATTTTCTTTAACATACTATGACGTATGATAAAAATGCCAAATTTCGAAAAATATATCGAAAATTGCTAAACACGACAATTTAACAGCGTGTTTTCTCTAAATTAGCGTTTATACATTTATACCCTTTCGGCTCCAGGGGAACTTGTATCTACTCGATTCAGCTGAAACCTCAGTACAAAGCACGATTCGAACACTGTCTATAAGACAGAAATTGAATAATTTTGTAACTGTTTTGATTTCTTCTAGAGATGTACCGAATAGTGGTATTCGGCGAACGGCCGAATACCGAATATTGACCTTTTCAACTATTCGGCCAAACGAATATTCGGCCGAATATTCGGCCGAATATTCGGTCGAATATTCTATTGAGTTTTCAATGAAAAAATCTTAAGCGATTATTTCAATGGTTTCCATTTCTTCCATATTAATGCCCCTCATGTTTAAAGTCGATTATTCTCAACCAGATGATGTTATCGGATGATGTATTACAAGATATTTTTCAAGAAAAAATCTTTTTTGTTGTCGTACGTTTATTTAAAGAGGGTTTAAGCCTTAAACTTTTACCCTCAGCAGGTGTCTTTCTGATTTTTAAAATGTTATTAATAACTGAAAAAACATCAGATGACTAGTCGCTTCTAGAGCGACTAGAGATTGCGTTCCTATGAAATCTGGTGCAAAACATGTCGAAACAGGTGCAAACTATTTGAAATTGCTTCTCTGATATTGAATTTTATGAAGGTCGAATTTAAGCAAGGTATTTTCAAAAGCATATCATACTTTCAACCACACGTATACAAACAATCAGGCATTCAGGACGATTGTTGAAAATAAAATTAAAAAGTTCAAAATTTATGCATGTTTTTAAATTTATGAAAAATCGTTATTGAAGACAAGATCTAAATAATATTAAAGAGCAATTTGAGTTTTTGATTTGATTTAGCAAATAATCTGAATAAACCCGAGCAAAACTCGGGAAGGTGTAAACAATATCTGGACATCTCGGCCAGATTTGACTTATCTAGATTCTTTACTGGATTTATGGGAAAACCTGAATATATCCAGAAAATCTGGAATAAACTATAATCAAAGTATGAAGCGATACTTGTCAGCCTTCTCCTGAACGATCTACAATGAAAGATACGCGGATACATCATAGATGTTTCGCTGAAACCATAAGTTTTTAATGATTGTGTAGCTTTTACATAATAACTTTTGGATATTTGATAAATTATCCAAAATTATTTGAAAAATTTACAAGTCTGTAGTAGATATTCGGCCTATTCGGCCTATTCGGCCGAATACTTAGCTCAACTATTCGGTGAGCCGAATATTCGGCCTAACGGTTTTTCGGCGGTATTCGGCGCCGAATATTCGGCCGACCGAATATTCGGTACATCTCTAATTTCTTCGAACTTAACATTCGTTGATCTAGCTGCGTGACTGCGTGAGGCCCATCGTTCTCTTTTCGGTGTTGTTTCTCGTTCTCTCAGACTTTTGTGAGTTATTCTGTCTTTCGTGTATGCACGCTTAGTTAAGAAATATTTATTTTGAATAATTACTAACCTTTTGAAGTATTTCAATTTTGAAATATGTATCTGCGTCCTCTGACAAATAATACAATAATTTTGCTAAAGGTACTATACATATCATTAAACTCATTTGTTACGCAAATAAGGAGCCAAGACTTGGAGAACCTTTTAAACAATGTAATTCGTATGAGTCTTAAACTCCAGCCGATGGTCTCGGATAACGCCCAGATCGTTGATGTGGTCACAATTGGAGGCGATATATCTACAATGACAAGATTACAACGATTCGATTTCCCACAAAAAGCAAAATAAACGAAAAAAAAATTCCCCGACCGAGATTTGAACTCCAGTCCTCCGAGTCGGCTGTCCGATATCTTACCACGATGTCAACTCATCAACTGATATGGTCCACGGAGACCGGAAAGAGTGTTAATTGAAGGACCGCCCATTTATCGTAAATCAGTTCACTCAAATCGTAAATGTTGAATTAGCATATTCTCAACGTTTTGAAGACATATTTACGAATTGACTAAACTGCTATCGGATTAATCTTTTTTTAGTCAAAGCTTGTCGTAAATGAATGATGGAAAATCACTCAATACCAACGTGTTAACGATGGTTATTGGAAATGTCTTAATATTCGATTTGGATTATCATTTCTATTACTATTTCATATTAGCTGGGGTCCATCTGGTTGATGGTTTCGTTTCCGAGAGTGTAGTCTGCATGAAGAGAGTTCCGCTTGTGAGAAAACTTAATTGCTGTGTTTCAGAGGCAGGCAGTTGGTGTCACACTAGTGAGCGAAGGTGTTGAACTGCCTTTGCAAGAAATCGACATCGTCTTGGCCATTGATGGTGTGGAATAGTTTGAGGTCGTAGACATTCGCAAGTTTTGGGCCGTTCAAGAGAGTGAGTGCATCGTTAAAATAGATGACGAAAATTATCGGTTCCAAGTGGCTTTCCTGGGGCACAACTGAACAAGTGGAAAACTGTCTTGAAAGGTAATTTCCAGTTTGCACTGATAACTTTCGTCCCGTTAAATAGCTTCGAAACCAGTCCAGTAGGGATCCACAGAATCCTAAGCGTTCGAGTATAGCTTTAACAATATCGTGATCAACTTTATAGAAAACAGCAGACAGATCAGTATAGATGGCGTCAGTTTGGGACTTCCTGGCTATCATGCACGATCAATGTAAAAGTCAGCAAATTTTTTATCGTGGAAAAATCCGTGCTGATCGTTGGAAAAGTATTGCTTTGAGGACGAAAAAATCGGACAACCTATTCGAACAGTTTGGCTACCGAATACAGAGCTGATATTCCGCTGTAGTTGTTTAATCTCCCTTATTTATCTTCTGTGTTGTGAACAGGGAACATGTAAGCTTCTTTCCAAAGCGAGGAAAACATTGTGAAGTCCAGCGAAGGTCGAAAAACATGTTGTTGTGTCGGAGGTTTCGGATACAATCAAAAGACGTCTGCTAGATTGCGCGGGCAAGGTAAAACTGATTGTATTCTCTCGTTCTGATCTATACATCGAATCGTGCTATAACAGGGTTGTATTCAATAGGTGTTTCTGAAAGTGTTGCCAACTTGGCTGGATTGTCTACGACACTACATTCCTCTTTTACCTTAAAATTGGACGACATTTTGCAGATCAAAATCGTTTAAATAGATCGGCCGTTTGTTTGTACGAAGCGGTCTGGTTCGTGGTTGAGGAGCTTGGGGTCTTCCATTGGATGGTGATTCAGCCTGACCTTCTTCGCCCATTGGTAGTTGTACGACAGTTTGTGAGGACTCGGTTTCCTGTTCGGCGGTGCATTCGTCTTGTTGTAGCATCTGGTTATTTGGTGGTTCATCTGAAAATAGCTTTTTAAGATGATTAGTATTTCGGTGTATGATTTTCCCGGATTCCTTAGATTTCAAGGTAACATCAGCTCCGTTACGGGTTTGAATTTCGAATTCTTCAGCATCAAATGTTGTTGACAGTTTGTTTTCTTTCTGTACGCGTTTTGCTACGACTGTATCTCCAACTTTAAGATCCTTCATTTCAGCACGCCGCTTTCGGTTCGCATATTCCGAGCTTCGAAATTTCCCGATCCTGTCTCGATCTTTGATTTCTTCCAGAATGTTTTGTTGCTTTTTAATAAGACCAGGTAACTTATCTTTGATGATTCGGCCAAACATTAAGGATGATGGTGCCACTCCGGTTGTGGAATGAGGGGTAGAATTTTGCATTAGGACAAACATTCTGAGGTCCCATTTCCAGTCAGAACCTTCCGTTTCCTGACTTATTTTCAACCTTTTTCCTATAGTTCTATTTACCCTCTCCACTTCCCCGTTGGCTTGTGGCCAGTAAGGGGTGGTTTTTCTGTGTTCAATGCCGAATTGTTCTAAGAAACTTTTGAATTCAGAGCTTAGAAATTGGGGTCCGTTATCTGTCTTTATAGATTCAGGCATGCCGAATCTACAAAAAGTTTCATGTAATGCACGAATTGTCAATGAAGCCGTTATCTGTTTCATTATGATGACTTCAGTGAATCTGCTAAAGTAATCTATTAGTACTAGAAGATTATGTCCTGTTGGAAGGGGACCAACAAAATCTGCGGCGATGTGTGTCCATGGCTGATTGGGCATTTCAGTTGTACGTAATGGTTCAGGTGGATCGAGACTTGACACCAGGATACAAGCCTTGCATTTTTTTACGATTTCCTCGACATTTTTATCTAATTGTGGCCACCAAACTTTTTGTCTTAGATTTCGTTTCATAACTACCATCCCCGGATGAGTCTCGTGTGCTATTTCCAGAATCTTCTGTCGAAGTGTTTTGGGAATAATCAGCCTGTCCCCTCGTAGTAACAAACTTCCTGAACCGCTTAATTCTGATTCAAAAGGTTTGAATTCCCGGCAGTTTTCGGTCCATACTCCAGTTTCCAAACATTTTCTGAGCTCTTCAAACTGTAGATCATTTGCCGACGATGATTCTACTTCCTGAATTGATATAGCATTCGGTATCTCTACTCGACTTAAGTGATATATACAAGCTTCACCCGCTACATCAAAATCCGTTGGCACCTGAATTGACAGTCTTGAGAGTGCATCAGCAAGGTTAGAATCGCCGGGAATGTGGATCACTTCAAAATTGTATGCCTGTAAGCGCATAACCCACCTCTCAATTCTGGCACATGGTTTTGATCGTGGTTTGAATAAAAATTGTAGAGGTTTGCAGTCTGTCATCAGTTTAAACCGAGTACCAAGTAGGTATAGCTGAAATTTATCTACAGCCCATACCAGGGCAAGAGCTTCCTTTTCGGTTTGGAAATACCTTTTTTCAATGTCAGTGAGCGCCTTACTTGCAAATGAAATAATCCTCGTTTCATTTTTGGAGTTCTTCTGTAGGAGTATTGCTCCCAAACCTGTTGGACTTGCATCCGCTACAACCATAATTTCATCCTTAGGGTCAAAATATCCCAAAAATTGGGAATTGCATACCAGTTCTTTAATTTCATTGAATGCTTTATGATGCTCTTCCAGCCATTGATATTTTTCGCCTGTTTTCAATAATTTTCGTAATGCGTCTGTTTTATCTGCTAAACGTGGTATAAATCGCCCAATATATGTCACTAAGCCCAAAAAGCTTCTTAATTCAGAGATGTTATTTGGTTCGCGAAATGATTTTACTGCCGCCAATTTACTCTCCGTTGGCCTTATACCTTTGGCAGAAAGTTCATGCCCCAGAAACTCAATCTTTGGAACATTATACATGCACTTCCCTTCATTCAACATTATACCATACTCTTTCAGTCGTTGTAACAAGCGATCGAGCCGCTGATCATGCTCTTCTTGATTCCTACCCGTCACAAGAATATCATCCAGATACACCGTAACCCCGTGTAAACCCGCTACCACGGATTCCATCACCTTTTGGAATAGCTCCGGGGCACAACAAATTCCAAACATGAGTCGTTTGAATCTATTGAATGAATTGAAAAAAAACTCAGTAAAAACTACAATTATTTTAGGTTTATTTATTTTTTTATTATTATTAAAAGAATGTTCCGGAAAATATACATAAGGGAAATCACCTGAAAAGACCTTGCTTTGTAATGAATGTCGTTATTTCTCGTGAATTCTCAGCTATTTCAACCTGATGATAGGCCTCTCGTATATCGACTTTTGAGAACCTCGTTGCTCCGCTAATCCCTCCAAACAGCTCTTCAACGATGGGAAGCGGGTGATTCTCTCTCAATACAGCCTCATTCGCTTTACGCATGTCTACGCACAAGCGAATCTCCCCTGAGTCCTTAATTATTGGCACGACGGGTGAAACCCAAGGAGACGGTTTTCGAACTTCTTCGATGATATCCTGATGAAGGAGATATTGCAGTTTTGTAGCAATTTTTTCCTCTAGAGCAAACGGGGCCCGCCTGTATGGTTGTTGAACCGGTTTAATATTGTGATCTATAGGAATTTCCACTAGTACACCCTTGATTTTAGGAAAAGTTCCAACGGAAACAGAATCGATATTGTATCCAATCTTGAGAACCTTCAGGCGTTTAGCTGTTTCATCTCCAAGTAAGTTTTGTTTTCCATTTTCTGCAACGTAAAAAACGGCCGTTGTGGTATTCTCTCCGGCGGATATTTCTGCACAAAACATGCCACACATTTTTAGAGGAGTATCTGAACCATATGCTTTAAAATTGCGGTCAACCTCGTTTTTGAAACTCAATACAGCTCTCGTCGTTTTAAGCTTATTCCATGTTTTTACATCGATTAAGTTTGCTGCCGCGCCGGAGTCAATGGCCATTTGAACACTGAGTCCTGCAATCTTAAACATGAATAAATTTTGTCCCATCACAAAGCATATCTCATTTGCGGAATCGGTATCTTTATCATAACTTTTTGGTACGTTTTGTTTGACGTCACTGTAAATAGCCTTAATTGGTTTTGTGGTATGTAAATTCTTGACACCTGTACTTTTAGTGCACCATGTTGCATAATGGCCAGACCCACCGCAGTTTTTGCATTCAGCATTCTTAGCTGGGCACTTTTGTGACCATCTTAGATGACCCTTTCTTCCGCATCCAAAACACGTACGGGTTTCGGCATCTTGTACATGAAAAGGTGGAGTAGGCTTTGTCAGTTCCCTTTGACGCGGAACCCAGTTTCTTGGAGTGTCGTAGCCAAAACTTGGTCTGTTCACTCGTTGTTGTACTCTACTGTATTGATTTCGGTGAACCAGACGACTGGATTGGCCAAAATTTTGGTTTCGTGCTCTAGGCATTTCCGAAAAAGTTACTTTGTTAACTTCTATCTCATTTGTATTTTTGTCTTGTCTTGTGAGATGTTTACATTGTATCTCAACATCTTCAATAGTTCTACCCATCGCAACCACTTCGTTGAGAGTGCGATCTTTCTCTAACGTCTTCTTTCGAAGTGTCTCGGAATAGCATTTTTCGGCTATCTGGTCAATAATCATCGTATCCAGAGTATCTGGATCCCATTCGCACCGACTTGCCTGGACTCGTAATCTCATGAAGAAATCATTAAACCTTTCCCCACTATGTTGCCGAATTTTCCGAAAAATACTGCGTTCATAGGTTCTCCTTTGAGTTGGTTCGAAATGAGCATCTAATTTCTTTACAGCTACGTCAAAGAATGGCGGGTCAGGAGTAACATATGGTACTTCATTAACACCCGGCAAATTTTCAAAAATGTCTTGGAGATCAGGCCCCCCAAGGTGCAATAATTGATTGCGCTTTTCACGTTGACCAGTTATATTATTTGCCTCCAAATAATATTCGAGCGAGCGCTTCCATCTCCTCCATTGTGCTCCCAATTGAGATTGGTCAACTTTGGCATCAAATGGTAAAATTGGTCGAAAATTGTTCATTCTAAAACAAAGCCCAAAATAATTAGTCTGAAGTTTTTTTTCCATCTCATTTTTAATGTAATATTCCGTTTCTTCAACCACCAATCGAAAATATCAATTTTTCCCAGATCCTTAAAACAAGTTCTGAATCGCGTTCTAATGCTGAAAATGCTTTTGTTTCATTTCGTTCATCCCCATGTATTTGTAATGCCAAATTTTCAAAATGTCTTCCCCGAATACAAGTGGTTCTGCGCAACCACCAGCTCTTATTATTGCATATTTGCCCCAGTTGTTAACGTTATTCAAAGAAAACCACTATCATCGGTAACTCAATACACCAATGGTGTCTAATCATGTCATATTTTCTTGTATGTCTGTACCACTAAAGTCGTTGCGTTATTTTTTTTTTTTTTTTTGTACAAGTAAAACGACTGTTATTCCGATCAGCACCTCTACCAAAAAAAATAATAAAATTTCATCACTACACTCATGTACCATAAAAAATCGTTTTCGATTTTTTCTTTCGTTCAACACTAAGTGAATCCGACACACGGTCCATTTCACTTAAACATACATCGCGATGATAGATGCCATCTTGTTCCAGCATGTTAATTTCTACTTACACTGTACTGGTGGATCCGACACTCAGCCCATTCCACGTATGCATACCATCGACACTCGGTCTCTATCTTTGGTCAACCATCTTACTTACATCTGAAGTGAATCCAACTCTCGGTTCCTTTCACTTCTTTTCTCAAACTGATACTCGGTCTGTAAAGTTCGTTCATCGACACGCGGTCGGAATTTTCTTCCACACAAAAGGAGCTTAGAAGTGAATCCAACTCTCGGTTCATTTCACTTCGTTTTTTATACCAAATTGAAACTAAAACAAAACAACAACAAAGTGAATCCGACCCTCGGTCCATTTCACTTGCAATTTTCCGACTCGCAGTCCTGATTCCTTTCCAAATAGCGATTAAACGAGAACATTCCTTGTTTGACTCATTTCATTGTGTTTTTTCTCTTCGAAAAAAAAATATCATTCAACATTTTCATTTTTTTTTTCTTTTTTTTTTTTAAATTTTAGTTGACACTCAAAAACATTCGACGATAAAAAAAAGAAAATACTGTTTCAGCGAAATTCGTATCGATCGACAAATTAAAAGGATACTTACATTTTCAGATGTTTTTTCTCTCATTCGTTTTACTAACCTGCGCAAACATCATACGCATGTATGAACGTTTCCGACCATCCGGCCACCCCTCCTTTACTCTGGTATCAACTCAACCCACTCCGAAACTCACATATACAAACTTACCAGAATTTGTAATTTTCCGTGTGCTCTAGCTTCTTCCCACCACAGCTAAAAAAAAATCACATTTACTATATTTCCTTTCTTTTCTGTGCACAAACTCTTGCTCGTTTTATACCAGTATTAGTTTCCTCTAATCCTGTTCCCACCTTAAACACAGCTTTATGAATTTTCCATACGCATTACTTAAACCCGCACTCTTTTCCATTCAAGAGGAGATGTTTTTCTTCCTTTCATCTCTTTTCTCCATTCAACCACTCAATATTAAATTGCTCATGCTTCCTTGGTATTAGACAAATCCACAACAGAATTCTCCATCCATTTTTTTCTTGTATGACATCCAACCCACAGCCAAAAAAAACATTCCCCATGGTTGCTCACTTCGTTCGCATCATTTTTTTCTTCCTGAGGCTTTCAATAAAACACAACCCATACATAGCCATCGAATCACTCCCAACAATTGTATACCTTTGCTTATTAAGCCCCCACCCATACTTTTACAATCACATATTGCATCATCAGAACTTATGCGGATCCTCCATTTTGGAATCCCACGAGGTTAAGAAACGGAATATTACCACCTTTTCCATTCTCAAAATGACACAATTTGTTTCACTTACTTGCTCTCACAACCGAACCGGCAATAAAAAAAAAATTCCAATCAATATACTTATTCCGAACACACGATTTATTCCTCCTCATCGCCAGATGTTGTGTCGGAGGTTTCGGATACAATCAAAAGACGTCTGCTAGATTGCGCGGGCAAGGTAAAACTGATTGTATTCTCTCGTTCTGATCTATACATCGAATCGTGCTATAACAGGGTTGTATTCAATAGGTGTTTCTGAAAGTGTTGCCAACTTGGCTGGATTGTCTACGACACTACACATGTCTGATGAGAATCAGTAAATGATGCATGAAACGTTTCAAGGAGAAAGCTGGTAAAATGGCTGCGTCATCAAAAAAAAAACCGTTAAAGGAAGAGTCTGGAGGTGAGATATTTCCCACAGCCATATCCAGTTGCTCTGGGGAAATGGACCCAGTTGTGAAAACGCTAGAAAATTTCTCAGCAAAAAGATTGTGTTCAGTCCGACAAGCGGACTGAGAAGAGAGCGAGAGGGGATGAACGCGAGAGGAGCGCCAGCCAATCAGCGAGCAGCAGCCGACGGGACGAAAGTATAAAAACGCGCGCTCCCGCGCGTTGCGTGATCAGTCTTTTTTCAACCACCATCGCGGAAACATCGGTTTGGATAAATCGGAGAAGAAGGAAGAGAACAGCCAGCCAGCAGTGGCCTTCTCTGAGACCAACCGAGGAGAGCAAGCCGACGATACTCGTCGTACAGTGACTGGAGAATAAGTGTAAATAGTTCAAAAGAAATAAATCCACAATGTTCCATTAGAAGTGTGTTGTTCCTCTGTGCTTCCTCCTCCAGCTGCTTCCGATCCAATCGGCTCTTATCAGAGCCCCCCTTAGAAGAGTTTAGTTTGGGATCACTGCAAGCTAGTGATCAACCGGCCTTGGCCTCCAGGCAGCCAGTCCGAGGACCTGCCTCCACTGGTGAGACAACCACCAGGGGTTGTCTAGAAGAGGCTCGCTCCCGCAAGGGGAGTGAGTCCCATCAGTGGTTGTTTTGCTAAGCGCCGCCTTACAGTCCAATGGCTTTTCATGGCCACAACAGATTGCCTTTTTTAAGATCGGTGTTCGCTGTGTAGCCGTTCAACATCATTTGGGACGGAAGCCCGGATCCTTTCCGCTGATTTTTGATGTACTTTCAGAAAGATATCCGGATGTTCTTTAAATCGCGCTGTAGTCGGTGGAGATGGTTTGGGAGCACAGCCTACTGTCTTTTTGTACGCCAAGGTTAGCTTGCGGTATTCTTTCATTGTGACCGGACTTGTGACCGGACTTGTGACCGGACGGCATTCCGAGCGTCGCAGTGTAGGCCGCGATCAGGGAGTTTCCCGATATGTTCCAAACATCGTTTTAACTATACGTGATGGAACGGGTGTTCCCTGATACGTGAAAACAGCAGAAACTCGTCCTTCTGAAAAAAAAAAACCGCGTAAGCCTCTAGGAGACCCATCGGCGTATCGGCCGATCTGTCTACTGAATACAGCGGGTCCTGGAGAAGGTGATTCAGAACCGACTTCAGAGATACACTGAAAGCGAGGGCGGACTCTCGAAAAAACAGTCTGGTTTACGTAGAGGTCGCAGCACTGTAGATGCCATCTGCTCGGTCATCGAGGTAGCGGACAGAGCCAGGTTAACCAAGAGGAGAGGGCTCCGTTTTTGCGCCGTGGTCACTCTGGTTGTGACGAACGCCTTAAACAGTGTCAGTTGGACAGCGATTGTGTCGTCGCTCATCCAAATAAGGATCCCGGCATATCTGTATAAGGTTATGGAAAGTTGGCAATGGCCACGGCCGCACTCACACGGATGATGCCGAAGTAGTAAAAGGAGGATCCTGGCAAGTGTGATCACATCAATCTTGCGGTACGGAGCAGCCCCAGACAACCAGAAGTCGTATTTTCTTTTACAGATTAAATCGTATAGAATGTTATTTATACTCATTTCCGTATATCTGCACCTACAATGTGCGGTCCATGCATATTCTTTACCGTATTTAAAAGCATTGCATGATTTTATTACGACAAGAAGAGAGACTCGTATTTATGTACATATGAACTCGACCTTTGTGTACGACAATTCGATTTTTTTTCTTCATCATATAAATTTTTCAATTTTTCAAAGTCTGATGTCTGTGGTGCGTTCAGTATTCAAGATAAAGAGTTGAAAAACTGGGAATATCTTAGTTAAATATTAAGTTATTAACTAGTAAAAATAAAAAAGCGATCCGATAAAGTTCAGTTTTTGACTTTTTGCCGCCTCAAACCCCATAGTGCAGTGTTCGGAAAATCGCTCAAGAAAAGCAATCAGGAATGGTTTCTAGCTAGAATGATGCTACCTCCGAGTGCTGTGATACGCACGTGGTAAAAGTACCCATTGAATATATGTCGAAAATCAACACTAACTTGATACAAGAAGATATACCATGCCCCACCGGAGGCTACCGTTGCTATTCGTCACGTGGCTAATCGACGGTGACCGACATACTTGGTGATACATTTTGAACGTCGCTCCCTCAATCATTCCCGAACGTCTATCCTCGCATCATTGTTGATAGTGCTCGTTATTGATAGACGATCATTAATGTTTCAAAAGGAAAAATCTGAATAAATACCAGGACCACATGTTCAAAAAAGCTGTAGCACATGCTGGACAGTTCATTGCGGTTACCTAGTCATGATTTTGTCCTTCTAGGCAAAACGAAAAATAAAAAATCATCTGATAGCCTACATAGATCGCTCAGAACTGATACATATCAGTTATGATCCTAAAGGTTGAAAGTCGTTAGGGGAAGGAAATCAGCATCGAGACGTTCGTTGCTGATAGTCTGCGTCCTTTTTTACCTCATCATGTATCGCAAAAGTGTTTCAAATACAGAAGCGTCGTTGTCATGCATGATTATTTGTATGATTTGGTTGAAGAAGGAAAATTTGACTGCTTTGATTTTTTGGCTCTGAATGTAGTCAAGCATGGCTCAGTAAAAATGATTGATTTTCGGAAGCATGGAGTAGACGGACCCCAAAGACAGGGGGCTGTCGAGTAGAGTGCGCCCGACCCCACGGTTTGAAACTACCAAGATAAGGCAACATCTTCTGCGCAGCGGATGCCGTGGGTGCGCCGCGTTTGTGCGTAGAATGCTCCACCTTCGGGGAGAATCCGAGTTGGGCGGTTTCCAACGGCAGAAGCTGCGGAGATAAGACTTGACCTTCTTCGCAGTGGAAATCGTTGGGAAAGGGTTATTCCACGATCGGGGAATACCCACGGGTAGAGTGGCTCTCGACGCCGGGTGAACCATTCGAGTCGGAGTAGGATGGCGTCTTCATCGGGAATCATCCGAGTACCGCGCGTGTGCCGTTATAGGCGCGAGTCTAGGATAAGCTGCTCTCGTTCTGGCACACGACGGGCAAGGTGGTGAACCTCGAATCCTGAAGATAAGAGATCGGATCATTTACTACCATTTTGCAACGAAAAATTTGAATTTTGACTGTTCTGTCGAAAAATTAATGTCAAATCTTAAAAGTCTGGAAATGTCTGCAAGAAATGACAAATGTCTGGAAGCTTGGCTAAAAAGCCAAAAAAAATGTCTTGCATAAGTCCTATAAGTCTGGAAGATCCAGACAAAACCTGGAAGGTTAACATCAACGATGAGAACTGTGTTTTGTTTACTGTCTGTTTGGGTGTAGAATGACAACTCATTCCAATTAAAATTCATACGTTGAGGACTTCTAACACCAATTCTAACACTTGTCAAAAGTGCCTCTGACTATGCCCATCGTGGGCTCTGATACTGGCTACAAGGGCTTCTGACTGTAACCGTTCCTGGCTGCTGATGTGGTTGTGCTGATCAGTGGTCGGTTGGAGAATGAGGACGAGTCAAGGACTGACCTTGGCTTGACCCTACTGAAATCATCTTTGGTGCCGAATTTTGGCCGTTTTTTTCGGCTTGCATAGCTATCGGTGATGTTCGCAGCATTTCCATGTTTTTCTGGGACTTTTCCACCTCTACACCCATAGAAGTTGCAAAAATCCAATGCCTATTTGCAAAACTCTGTGCTGAAAATGCGCTGAAAAGTGGACTACTAGCAAAAAGACTTGAGCTCCTCAGGTAAATGACACATGTTCACGAAATAAGAAAAACATGTAATGGGATTTTCATCCCAAGAAAGAATATAGTGAGAATCGAACTCAAAGCAACATATCTTCTCGACTTGTCAGTCCGGTATCTTAACCAATGGACCATCTGAGTCGGTTAGCAACCGCAAATTCATTATCATATTACTTCTGCTACCACTGATTATCAAAAAAACGCACTGCCATGGTCGTCTGCCGTTTGGCCGGTTGTTTTTGTTGCATCCTCCTCTGTCATCGATGGGAAAGGAATGAGAATGAGATGGGAATGAGGTGGAAAGGGAAAATAGAAACTGTTTTCTATTGCCGGCCGGTTAACATACACACGCACAGCTCATCTTGGCTGATAGTTTTTGCCATTTTGGTAGGAAACAAAGAATATTTTTTTCTGATGCCGGTTTACATACACACACAGCGTTCGTTACATCATTCGACAATATCCTTGCTAACTGATTGTTTTGCCTTGAGATAGGATATGGTATAAGTTTTATTCAGTTTCTTTCAGATATATGCAATGCGGTTGTGCTGGGAGGACAATGTCAGTTATTAGAAAGCTTGTTAATGCCGGTTCGACATAAAATCTAATACCGATTATTCCAAATCCAAGTTAGCTCATTATTTTATTAGAGTCAGATCTGTGGGTGTAGGGTTCCCAGGATAGCCTTGTTCATTCCTGAACAGTCACAAACAACATAAAATGATGAAACGGCTTCAATGGAGACAAAATGCTTAATTTCAAAGCTAATTTACAATTTAACAAGGTTTGGGGAATGATATTGATTTTAACGGAATAAGATATTCCCCAATATTCGGATACGAATTAAATAAACGCGAACACGACTGGTTCGTTCGAAAGTCAAAACTATATTAAAGCTATTTACAGAGTTTGGGATACACAAAGGAATCACTTGCGATCGGGTGATCGCATTGTTCGCTGGCCGACGACCGTCATCATCGCACGTAGTGGTGTTGGTGGGCGATCGGCCAAACGATCATCGGATGATGATCATCGAATTTTTGGTGGTGTGTTGATCCAAGATTTTGTTCGCTTGTGCGGACGATCGGATGATTCCGCCACAAAGGTATGAAATTTTTACTTATTTTACACTTCTAAAACGTCGATCAATCACTTATTTCCGCAGAAATTTTCATGCTGCTCAGATCAGACTGACTGCACTCAGACTGATTTTGAACCGTGATCTTGACACTCGTCGGAGCATCGGTTCCAATAAAATTCCATAAAGTGCCAGTAAAGATCCAATTAATAACCCAAAGCTGGTAAATGAGGGAATAGGAGAAAAAAAACTACCCACCACCTGCATAGATGGAAGTTGAGGACTGCATTTGTTGTTAGTTGCATTTTTATTTTTGTTCAACCTCATCTAAATTCAATTCAAACTAGGTTGAGTCGAGCGCGCGCTCGATCGCAATTCATCTGGCAGATAATCTTCAATGGAACTCACTCTTGTAGCTTCGAAGTTCACCCGGATTACCTCAAGTCTAGAACCATTTTGTCGATGACTGTGGTAGGTAGGATGTAATTGTAGGTGACCGTCATTTGTGAATACGCGCCATCATTCTACAAGATCACAGTTTTAGCTCTAGAACACGAGAGACTCTTTTTATGGGGGGACCAACAATTTATTCTTACGCTAGAGGTGGACGGTCAGCTAACTGGCTTATCTGAGATCGATTCAAATTACATGCTGTTTCGATAAACAGAATGGCGAGGATAAACTAAAGCAAGCAACTTGTAAAAAGATCAACGATACTTGGGCGAGTGATCTAGGTTTACAAGTTCAGATTAGATTTTGTTCTGTGTTCTCCAAGCTGACAATCCATAAATGTACGAGTACATTACAGATTGTCCATAATGGTCAGTTTATTAAATTTTAATTGATTTTTAATTGCAAAAAAAGTTTTTCTAGTATCAAATGAACATAATTGAAACCAACGACTCAAAAGGGTGACACTTGAAATCACGATTTCTCGCATTATTAATTTGACTGATCACCATCTCACCAAAATTTTGGAAGCCACGACAAACTCGATTGTTCCAAACCCGAAACCAAACGACAGCAACGACGGTGGACAAGTTAAATCATCAACTTGGGCGACCAAAAAGCGTAACCGACCCAAATCAGTTTCGTGGTGCCAAAATAGCAGTCAGTGGCAAAACAAACTAGAAGCCGAAAGCAGCAGAGAGTTCAGATTACGCAAACGCAAGCCAAAAGTATAAGCCTAAAGCCAAAAAAAAAGGGCGGTTTACCAATGAATGTTGTTTAGTGAATCGGTGCCCCTAAAACAGGGCTTCGGTTTTTAGTTCAAGTGCAAAACAACAGTGTCGCGTGTTGCTTGTTGTTTAACGTCGCGAATGCACTTTGCTGAGTCTAGTTTGAAGTTAAACAGCTAACATATATGCATTAGCTACTAACCGCACTAAGCTACTAAATACTGTCACTGTCATCGTTGAATTACCAACTACAATGCGCTTCGACTATGACTGGGTCGTTTTGTATCCGCCCCATGAGCATCATCAAACAGTCAGACTAGCAGACATATGTCAGTGAGGTCGAGGTAACGCAGCGCCGTCTTCTGTCGGCTTTTGGCGGATTAGGGTCTCAATCAGTTCACTGTCATTGGGACACAACTGTGTCAGAGGCTGAAGATCATTGGGTTTTGGAAACTGGAGCTCGCACACATTGAATGTCATTGACAGAATGAGACATCTTTAGGTTTATTGATCTCTTTAAAGATTTCAAAACGTAAAAAGAAATATAGGGGAGATGAGGGCATAACGAGCACCCGAGGCATAATGAGAACTACGCTTTTCTACGAAAGTGCGTATTTTCTTAAATAAATTTTCATGAGGATTTGTTTCGTACTTCCTATAGTATTAATTTTTCACAAAAAAAGGAATCTCCTTATCGTCTTTACAGAGATATTTAAAAAAAACTAGCTTGGTTCTCAAGTTACGAAAATATTATAATTTTCGAGCACCACGAAATAAGCTCTTATGATCTTAAAATAACCTTGATCTATAATGTACGCACTGCAACATGATGTACACATTGTTTCTCAATTTTTACCATCAGAAAATTTTTGATTTTTCACTTTTATCAATTTTAAAACACGTTTTTACTTAAATTTGTTGACTAGGGGCATATAGAGCACCATATTATCGAGGCATAATGAGCATTTTCTGCCGTAGAATCTAGCAGCGAATTAAAATTGATTTATAGCGCCACACCTTGACTAGTTTTCATCCGACGATTTAGCCTATTGGTAAGGTGTTGGAGAGGTAATCAAAAGACTAGAGTTAGATTTCTGTTCGAGGTGATTTTTTTCCATTCACAATTCATGATCGATTTTTTTATTGTTACATTATACGGCTAGTAGCATCATCCTCCGAACAAACACTTAATGTATGAGCGTACGTGAATTGTTTGTATTCTACTAACAGACCTAGATTATTTTGTTATTGCTTTGTTTGATGAATCTATGACTCACCTGACTTCATCGAATTGAATTCGCTGCAAGATTCCCCGGCAAAAACGCACATCTTGCTCTGATTAATGGTGCTCATACTGCCTCAGGGGGGGGGGTTCTCATTATGCCTCCACAGTGACTGGTTTTCAGCTTTTGGCAAAATTTTTTAAAATGCATTTTTTAACGTTTTCATCTAGTTTTTCGCGTTTCAGCCCGTTAGGGAATAGGCTTTTCAAGTGTCTGAACACGAAACAATAATGTAACCTCCATATTATAGCTATTTTCTATGGTTAAATAACCGTTTTCCTTAAGGTGGCCATTATGCCCCCATCTCCCCTATTGTTTTTCCTTTTACAAAGGTTAAACAAATAGTACAGTATGAGTACCTACTGATTTTAGGCACATGCAAAGGTCTCATCATGAGGGGGAAAGATGAGTTTTGAAATACAAATTTAGCTAGAAATAATAACAAATCTAAAATTACACAATAAATAAGGAATTTGATTTCTTACACCATTTTCTTAAAAATGAAAGTTTCAAATCAATACTATTTCCGGTAAGTCATTGATAAGTTATTTTTTATTTGATGTTCCTTTTTCTGAACTGCGAATTTGCTTCAAAATTATTTCTTATTTAGCAGTCTAGTTTCCAAATTTGGAATGAATATTTCCGAAACACAGATTTGTAATAAATCTAAATTCTGAAATAAATGTCACATCAGGTCAAAAATTATCCATGATTAAATTTGTTAGGAAAATGATAATAATTGATATTCGTTATTTATCTTAATTACCATTTCTTTTCTTCATTTTCAATTGATTTGATTGATTGAAAAATTCTGTTGTAGTATTTTGAATTTGAAAAAAAAAATTAATCACGATTTGAAATGTGTTCATGATTACTTTATACATTTATGATACATCATATTCAATTATACTGGCTTAGTACGTGTCACGTCGCAAATGATCAATAAAAAACTGATAAAAAAAATACAAGTAAGGAATTCCACGATTTGTTGTAAATGTTGAAAGCACAAAGCAAATACAAATTAAGTCAATATTTCGCAACCAAATTAAGTTCCAAAGTTGCTACTTCGAATCATTCGTTGAACTTTTTAAAGAATTATTCTAAAATCATGATTAATTTATGGTTAAATATAATAAAAATAAATAAAAAGATTATAAATTTTCAGGATTTATAGTTCAAAATTTCAAGCTCTGAAGATTTTGTCAATTTCAATTTTTTGATTGGGTTCTGGAAGGCACAGAAGGTAGGAACTATGTTTTTTTTATTGTAAATTTAGATTCTTAGGCTCTTGTTTTTAAAACACAAAAATTCTGAATTGAAAAACAAAGGCAAACTTTTAAAACATATTTCTCAAAATTTAAATATACCATTCGGTAAGTTTATTTGAAAATTAAAACAATATATGAAGATAAAAATATGAGTTTTCAAACACTTAAGAAGGATTTTTTCAAATAATCACGTAAAAAGTCAATGTTTCAATGATTAATTTGGTATACTTTATCGTCCTGAACTAGCATCTTTTGCCAAATATTGATTATCACCAAAATTGCCGAAAAAAAATCTGTATTTTTAAGAAAAAATTCTAACTTTCTCTGATTTTACCTAAAAATTCTGTGATGGTTTTCTGTGATGATATTTTCATCAACTTCATTAAAAGTGCATGATAAATTGTGTTTTTTTTTACATTTCAGTTGGGAAAAATAATTTTACATTACCAATGTTATCATATTTTCCAAATTCAAAGTAAGAAATCATAATTTTATATTGGCCAAAAAAATTATAGTTTTGAAAATCTATTCAAAATTCAAAAATTCCGTGTAATCTGTGAATATTTCAAAATTCTGTGTTCTGTGACACAGATTCTGTGATGAAAGCTTGTCCAAATTCTGTGAAGTTACAGATTTTCCTGTGATTTCGGCAACCTTGGTTATCACTTTTATATTTAGTGATATGTATTTCTTTTTTTAAATTTCTTTTCCGATATGTAATTTATTTCTAAAACTTCAACTGTTACTGAGGAAAATGCATAAAAAATAACAACAACCACAGTTATCTTAACAATTTATAATACTAGTTCAAATTGAAACCGATTTTTACATTCAAGCTAATACATACATTACAAGTAGCGAAAACTGATTACATAAAAGTTATTCAAGGAAAACACTAATCGTCGCAAAATACGATCTGATTGCATAAAACCCGTATTTTTTATGTAATTAAGTACCGTAAACCGGGGCAACATTGATCACCCGGACTTTGATCAAAATGAAATTTTTCCACATAATCATCAATAACTAAGTCTAAATTTAAAATATCTTATAACTTTTTTCTACGTTTTAAAACCTATGAGTTAAATTTAAAAATGGAAAAAAATCTTGGTTTTTTTTTTCAAAATTTCAACTATAAGTAAAACTAAAATTTCATAATCTTGAAATATCTCGGTATTTTTTCGAAGGCTCGCAAACAAACACCCTTTCTGATGAAATCAAAGCGTAAAGAAGCAGCACTTTGATTTATGTGAGAGTCCAACTTTTTTGCTTAGTAAATTTATAGTTTTGGTGTGGTTTATTGTAGTTTGAGGTAAAATTTTGATATTTAAAAAAAAGGGACATTTTTCAAAATTTAGCCTGTCCAGGACAAAAGAATAGTTAAAATAAAAAAAGGAGAATAGTGTGAGGGCCTAGGGACTTGAATGAAAACAAAATTTCATTTGTTTTTGTAGTTTTTTTTTATTTATTTATTTATTAACGGTTTTCTTGGCAGTTGGATTAGTCTGAAGACTGTTGTCAACTGCTCATGCCAGTGCTTGTACAGATGTGTACGTGAAAACACTTTTCCTTTGCTTTCTTCCGGGGGATGCTCTGGGTTACCGACTAGTGTCTACATTTCACATTTCTATTTTGCTACAGTTAAAATGTTATAAGTTGAGTTGAAAAATTAAGCCCCTTTATTTATGCGGAATCATTGTCCCTCTTTCAATTCTCATTGTTGTTCGGCCTTAACACATTAAGGACCGCGACGTTGTTTTTTTCTGGACCGCAAAGAAATCTTGACCAAGAAACACCGATTAGAATATCTCAGAATTTACTGGACCAAAATTAACAAATTTAGTATCTTTGAGCCACCGAAAATGGTGTGATCAATTTTGTAGAGTTTCATGATAAGATTTATAGTGTCCCTAAGAGTAGCTCATTCGCAGAAATGAAAGAACGAGAATTCTCATGCTTGGTCCGCAATTTGTAAACAATTAGCGTTTCGATTATGAGCAGGGGAATTTTTTAAATTTTATTTACAACTGCCTTAGCAATGGATAAACTAGCATTTGTAAATATTATGAAGGTGTTTTGTATCATTTATGATCAAGAAAACTCGATAAAATTGTCAAAATGAAGATGATTAAGGATGAATTCGAAATTTAAAAAAAAAATTAAATGTAGGTACTATTTGATAATTTATTTTAAAATTCTTAAAAATTATTTGTTTTTCAAAGATAATAGAAAATTTCGAAAATGCGTTGAAAAAAATATTTATAAGGGTAAGCTATATCTTTAAAGTCTTCATTTTTTAGCAACAAAATAAGAACTTACTGTCATTGATGGTTGGAATCTTTGGAATAGCTCAAGAATCTTTTTGATTTACTTTTTTCAATTTAAACATATAATAAGTTTGTTTTTTAATCTATCAATATCTTTAAAAAAAACTTATTCTATATTCAAATCGAATGAGCCTAATCTTCCAAATTTTTGAGTTAATTTCAAAACACAAACTAACGCCCGTAGGCAAATAAAATCAAATTTTCAAAAGTGAAAGTTAAAGATTACAATTTTACGCTTAAAAATTTTAGTTCGAAATTTAGATCTTCAATAAACTGAATTATTTATAACGTTCAACAATGCACCAATAAAACATGGAACTCTCTGCGGATTTTTTATTTTTATTCTACACAAATTGTGAATTAAACCTCAAATTCTACTTAACACTTGTAATTGTCAGCTTAATTGTGAATACAAACAGGCTTTGATTAAAACCCAAATTTTTTAAATGGAATTGAAAATTAAAATTGTGAACCTGCGCCCTCTTGCGATGAGAGTTCCTCAACTATTCTTGCGATTAAATAACAGCAATCTTGATATTTTTCCTTGGTTTTCCTTCTGTTTTCGATTTTCAATTCGATTTCTTAAATGTACAAAAAACGAGCTGTGAACTCATATTCAATATCAGAACTTTTGATATAAACCAAGAAGTGACAGTTTTTTTTCCGAGCCCTCAATCATGAACCTTATCTTTTAAATTAAGATGTTTTGGGTATCAATTTGTTTAAATTGGACATGTGAATCTGAATCTAAATTAGAGTTTCGAATGATGAAGCTTTACCTGAATTGGGTTTATTTCAACTAGTCTCTGTGACGAAATCTAAGTTTCTTTAAAAAAATAGAATTTGTCATGTTTGTTTGTTTCATTAAATCATATTCAAAACTATGATGATTCCTAGCCCTTAGAGCAAAAGAAGTATAAATGCAAAATTAATCGTCTTTAGTATATAACACCAAACGATTTTTAATGTTTCAAGCTATATTTACGCTTTTATGCACATGAATATACCCTTTGACTTCAAAGGCCTCATATAGTTTTGAAACTTAAAACACTTGAATGGTTGTTTCTTGGAAAAAATAATCGATAACCTTGCTTTTAACTTTTTATAATCAAGATGTTTTAGGCATCAACTTGTTAGGAGTTTCGACGTAAATATATGTCTTCTAGATTCAAATGTTATATTTAAGATATTTAATTTTTGACAATTATTTTGGCTGGAGGATATTAAAACTAACCTACTTAATTCAAATTCAATTTTTAAATTAATTGCATGATTTGAAGCAAAATTAAAACTGTCCTTTATTTAAAAGGATTTTCCCCTCACATTATTTTAAAACAATTTTTATTTTTTATAATTTTATAAAATTAAATTATATGATTTTTTTCCAAACTAGGATAGAAAAAAAAATGTTTAATAGAAATGATTTTTGTTGGAACGCCATCACTGGTTCGTGAAGTTGCATGCCAAGATAAGCCATTCAAATCATTTAAAATTTTCTCACTCTTGATTGAATCTGTTCGTTGTTTATAATTTTATCTTTATTTTTATGTTTTTTTCTGAATCCGTCGGTATTTTTAGTGATTTTTCTAAAAGAAAACATGTGTGCAAAATCAACCCGATGGTTGATGGATGCACTAGCAAGATAGTTTTATTTGCATTTCTGCAACATGAAAAAAATATAACACAGTTGTTGAGATTTAATTGTTGGTAAAGGTATGCAGAATTTTAACAAATATGATTTTTTTTGAGGTTTTAATTTTCAATATTTTTAGTACTTTATTTGGACATGAAACACCAAAACGCATATTGCCATGCTAAGAAAAGCTGTATGCCAAAATAAGGCTCACTTCCCCTATCCTTATAAGCGATTTTGAGATATGTTTGTTTCCTATATTCTCTTCAATTACAATTCCTTTGAACCAGCTGGAAAAAAATAATTAGCTATCTACAAAATATGTAGATATACGATTTTGCACTTTGAAAGTTCAAATATTCAAAAAAAAGTTCATACATTTTTTTTTTTAATTTATTCTTTTTGAATTTGTCGTTTAACCAAGTTTGTCGTAAATTATTCATGGAAAAATGCCTCCAGTTATGTCACAGCATGATTGAAAAATAACAGTATAACCACAATTTAGGAGCAAATCCAATTTCTTTTTCATTTTTATGTTCTCTATTATTTGTTTTACAGTAAATGGATGAAAAATAGATTCCATGCAATCGTAGGCCAGGGACCGAATTCTTGACCGAAGACTGCTTATAAGCATACGATTTACGATGGTTTTGACCACTTTTTTCAGTCTTTTGCAAAAGTTTCGATAAGATCTATAGGCTCCACATGTTTTCTTAAATACGATTTGGTATGGGCTCAAAAAGTTCTTATTGGTCTCGCTTATTTGGTACTATCTGGATTTGCGGGATTGGTACCAATCCATCGTGTCCTTTGAGTAGTGAATTGTGGGAGAATCAGGTCAAACCAGTACTGGTTTACCGGCCATGCTTGTGGATCATGGCATGAAGCGACTGTTAGGCACTCGCGAACGTAAACAGCTGTATTCATTGAGTTAGTGATTCGGAAAGTTTGCCACGTTTACATTTGGCTTGTTAAACCATTGTATTTTTACCGCATTTTTCTGTAAAAATTATATTTTTTCGTCTCGTCAACACGTTGATCACCCCGAACAGTGTTTTACCCAGAGGCGTTTTGTTATTAAATTTGTCCAAGATAACGCACTTCAGTTGATCATACTTAATTTACGAGCTCTTGGTTGGATAGAAGCAGCTTGTTTTGGACTCCGCTTCGAATTCTTTTGCTTTTAATATGACTTTAGACCTAATCTTACCTTGGTACGATGGACAGTGCAAAGAAAAGATTCCACTTTTTTGATCATATCTTAAACTGAGACAGTCTTCCTACTGGCGTAAGAACGCATGACTTTTCGGTCCAAAGTTTTGTCCACCAGATCGTCCAATGTTTTTGTCCACAGAGCAGCTTTCCTTTACATAGGGGGACTGGGGGTATAATGCCCAGTGTGGGCAAAACGCGCCACTGCAATATCTAGCTAGATATACACTTTTTTAAAGAATTCTGTACGTAATTTTCTTCTAATTAACAGTAGAAATCTTTTGTACAAAAAATTAGCATCAAATATGCGATAAATCCCTGCAAAAATCCAAAAATATTTTTCAAGCCATATTCTTTGGAATTTTTGCCTTGACTTTCGTAAGGAATTACGGCATCTATCGTCAAAAAAAATACCTGACATCTGTTACAATGATGACCATTGGTCTTGAGAAGCATCACAAAACGAAAAATTTCCTTATTTAATTATTTATTCTGTTATTTTGAATGATTTTGAATAAACATGTCTAGGTAGGGCAAAACGCGCCATGTCCGTTTATTTCTAAGCATGTTTCATATTTGTTTAAATGTATATGCAGTTTCATCATATCAATTTTAAAGATATTTATATGTTGTATTGGAAAACATAACTTGAATATAAACGAATATATTTAAAATTCCTGAATTTAATATAGATTTAATTAACTATTCACAAGAGTTTCAGTATATCTGGCAGCACTGCGCGTAGCAATACATTTTTCCATCTGTGGAGTAGAATAGAAGTTTTTTTACCTGGCAAACACTTTCGGAGGCACTTGAATCAATAAACACTTATTATACGTTAAATGGCACGATTGGGTACACACATATGCGCATTATGCCCCTACTGAATCTGAAATCCAATTTTCAACCTACTCTTCAAACTTCATTAAATTTGTGGCCTTTTTTGACCTTCCAGTTTTTCTAACTATTAAATTTAGACAAAAAATAAACCAAACTTTCAAACACATCCGAAAATTAAAGTTAATCTTTTCAAATGTTCTCTAAAACAAGGCTTTTTCTTAACGTGGGCGTTATGCCCCCTCTTCCCCTACTTCCGAATTGCATTCGTACACGATATTGTTTATCTCACGATAAATCTGATGAACAATATTGTTTGAAGTTGAAGTTGTTTCAAAGAGCTCCATTAAAACCAATAAAGAAATGTTGGTTTTGATTAATTTTTTCAAATGCAGATTGCAACACGTGATGAGGTCAATATTTTCAAGCAAATGTTTTTTAGCTTTACACAAATAGCAACGTGACTGGAGTGTTACTATGAGTTTAGTTCCAAAAACTCACATGCACTCCATCAAAATGTATCTGCAAAAAGGGGTCCCTCGAAAATCTTGAAGGCTACAACCGCCCTTCAATAAACCTTGAAAATATCACTCGAAACTGATTCAAGATATCGGAATTCCCTCCTTCGATCGAAAAACAAAAACTTGTTCCGATACCTTCAAGCTATCGAGGATAGGACCACAAAACGGATCTCTCCAAGGCACAACCTAGACCTACAGAGGCCTACAGCTTCTGTTTTCTTCACGTACTGACTCTTGACATCTCCCAACCAAAACAGACCATTTTGTCTCAAATGAACCGCACTCTCTAGATACTAAAGCTTACTGGTGGGCCGATACTATTTTAACACCCAACTTGCTATCCTTCCTCATCCATTCGGTCAAACTTGCCTCCATCGATGCATGTTTCGAAAAACCGCCGCCGCCGCCATTATCTGTTTACGGTCTTGCCGATCCGGATATCCTTCAATCTGAGGGGGGCCAATTTTGGACTTCTAGCAAGTACCTAGTCCTAGCAGAGGTACTTTACTGGTACAAAACTCGTTCCAAGCTTGTAAAATGCAATGCTGAAACGACTAAAAAAAAATTGAATCAACCAACTTAATCACTACTCCTGCCTGGCACTGAAATAAACATGAATGGTTCTTAACTGTTCGTCGCGGCCGATCGTTGGTGTTGTGGAAAATTAATCGATGTCATAAGAGATTTGCTGACACGCGTTCCAGTGATTTTGTCGAGCTTTAGCCGTGTGTCATTTGTTTGGGTTTTAGCGGCCCGTTTGGATTTGAGTGAGACATGCAATTTTGTTTGGGCGAGAAAAAAATAACACATTTTTCGCTTACTTTTTTGAAGTTCTGATAGCCGGAAGTCGGGGATCAGATGTCAAACAAGCAACCGTTGTGAAATATTTGTGCCGATCAAAGATTAATAAAGTTTTTTTCCTAAATTTTAAATAAAACGGTGGAAACGTGTCACACTAATTTGTAAATATTTGTTTAACGTGTAAGTTTTGCGAAGACTTGTATTCTTCAGTGTGATTGATTCTCCTTACGAATGATCGTATAGAGCACGTATTTATAGGAAGGATTTTTGCTTCGATATTTTCATCTTTAGACATGACATAACATATTACTAACTGGGCAAATCCGGATTTTTTTTCCAAAACCTGCCCAAAATTCGTTTTGAAACGTATAAATTAAAAAAAAAATAGTTCAATTCACGTATTTGTTGTTTTTAATGTTTTGTTCAGCAAATAAAATGATCCGGGTAACATCCGGGCTTTATTTTTTTGCAATGAAATCCGGACATCCGGAACAGATCAGACTTTTCCTAAATTTTGAATCAATTAACCGAGAAAGTTCGGATAAAACCGGGCAAAGCTACTCATTCCACAAAAGTTTGTGTAAAACTCAGAGGAATTCCTAGTCGCACAACCCCTGAATTTTTTAAAACTTTCCACTTTGAGAAAGTTTCTCAAACAGTGGATGCAACGATATTACTTAAGTAATAAAAAATGAAATTTCGATAAGAGTTTTCAATTAGGTAGCAGTAGACTGAGTCGATTTGGTGTCATTTTTGAGTTTTTCAAAACCTGGGGACAAAAAAACTTCGTTTTGGTTCGAAACTTAACTTAGGTTTCTATTGCAGAAGTTTCAAGTAACGTTCACAAGAGTTTATTCTAACTTTTTGGTTTGCATGGGGGAAATAGAATATTTTGTTCTGCAAAATTCAACATATTTTTTGTTTCTGGTAAGGGGTCTAGAAAATCTTCCGTGGATGAGTTCTAGGGGCTCGCAAGAAAATCAGCTTAACACACAGATCGTTTGAAAATCTTTAGAAGTCAAATTTTCTCGCGAGATTAAAGGAATTTGATTTTTGATTTAAAACATTAAAGAAGAACATTTTAAAAAAATCAAATGGAGGCTGTTTGCTGAATAACCGTTAAGAATCTTGTAATGCTGACCAATGTTATGCAGAATGCCCGCGAAAGAGCTGAATTGCCTATCAGGTGACGGTGCTCATTTAATCGACGTTGTATTCAAAATCTGGTTTAGAATAAATGACGTAAAATATCCTGAAAAAAATCATGTTTTTTTGAAAATAAGCTGAAAATGCAGGATTAACTAACAAAATAAGTAAAAAACTATAACCTTGTGTTATCAATTTTGTACACTTAAAAAAGACTGTAACTAATCGATTCCATTTATATGTTTCATTCTATTGCAGCTCCACCTGCAGATGTCGGCCGACCAACTGCGGGAGGTTTTTCACGTGGAACATCCGGGTGCGGTGCCACACTACGAGGTGGTCCAGCTAACCCATCACACGAATGCCCCTCTCCGGCTAGGACTCCATCAGAGGCGGAAACGTAGTATAGACACCGGTGGGCCTCCCAATTCCTTTCCGGCATTTAGTGGAGGAAACGACCTCCCAGCATCCTCAAAACATCACGTGAAGAAAGATCTGAGCAAAGTGCCGTTTAGTGGGAAAGTGAGTGAAAGTTTGTTTCCTCCCAAGAGGAAGTTCGTTGGACCGGTGCCGGTGGAACAAAGTTCCCAGTTGCCGGAAGAAGTGCAACCTCAGCAGCAAAATGCGAGAGGAGAAGATAGTGATAGTGAGACAGTGAATGGGATCAGTGATGTGAGCTTGAGCGACATCAAAGAGCATCGGGTTTCGTTCAGTGCCTTCGGGGACAGCGTGAACCTTACGTTGCAGAAAACGGAAGGCCTGTTCCGGCAAGGAGAGCCCCACTCGTTGCGCATGTGGAACGTTCGGGTTGATCCCAACGCTACGCAAGGATTGGTCTACGAGGAGATACACGATGAGGTGAGTGATTGGAATCAAACTTTGACACGCCTGGATCTATAATGATTAAAAAATTCTGGGTCAGATGAGGGTTAATGCTTGTTACTGTTTATGATTTTCTATTCTGTTTTTATTAGTTTCATGTTAATTCCTAAGTCATTCAGTGTAAAATCAAACAAAATGGGAGATCCTTTTCGATAAATACAGATTTCATTGCGAACTTTGACTCATGAATCGCAAAAAGAACTGCTTTGCCAATGACTTTTTTTTTATTTACATAACCCTGGAAAAAACATTTCATGTAATTATTGAAAGCTCGAACTAGCAGTGGATTCATATTTATTTATTTTGAAATATTTATCATATTTTTATGAAATACTCAGCTTCTGCTCATGTTAGCAAAAATTGTAGCAAGAATAGGCAATGCCAATAACTGAAGACAAACTCCATTTCTAATTTGAATTTTCTGGATGAAATATGTAAAAATTTCTTCTTTCATACCATTTTCCACACAAAGTTAAACACGTTGCGCTAATACAGGAATCAATCAATCTAAAATTTACACCGATGCTTGGTGACCCAAAAAGCAAAATCGTATGGGAACAAAAAGTTATGTTTTGCAGCGGTCTAAAGTACACCTAATTATTCTGTTCCTAGTCGCATTATTACTCAAGGAAAGTTCCATAAAACAGGTACGAAATGCGTAAGCCAATCATTTATCCTAAGTACATTTTATGCAGCTCAATCGAACACGCTACCACAATGCCTAGATGTTACTGTAGCTGATACTAAAACTTGAAGCCATCCAACCAGACAGCCAAAGAGAATGCACCTCAATGCATTTTGAACTCGGTTTTGAGTACCGTAAAACGGGGTATCTTTGATCACCGGGGTAAATTTGACCATTAATAAACTTTTCCACATTATCATCAATAGCTCAGTCTGTAGCTTGTATTTTTGAAAACTGTTTTCTGCGTTTGAAAGCCTATTAGTTGAGTAACAAATAGGCAAAATTTGGTTTATATTTGAATTTTTTTTCTGCTAGTAAAAAATCCAATTTCAAAATCTTAAAATATCAATATTTCCAAAGCTCGCAAACAAACAGCTCTCCTGATGATACCAAAAAGCATTTAGAAGCAAACGGGTTGTTGAATGTGAAAGAACAACTTGTTTTCTTTGTATATGAACAGTTATAGTGCTATTTTTATAGCCATTTAATGATAAATTTTTGATATTTAAAAAATAAGGACATTTTCCAAGAGTAAGCCCGCATTGGACAAATGGATAGGAACCCTATCAAATGATTAATTTTGAAGAAAAAATGAAAATGGATATAGTGGTAGAACCTAGGGGAATGTGTGAAGGTAAAATTTCATTTGTATTTTGAAGCTCAAACTTTTTAGCAATTATAATTGTTTTTGCCCCTAAATGTAGGCAGCATCATAATTCTTTTTTCGATTATAAATATTTTTTAAATAAAACGATAAAAACCAAGGTAAAACTGATAAACTAGCATTTGTAAATGTTGTGAAGGTGTTTTGTATCCTTTATGACCAAGAAAACTTGTTAAAACCGTCAGAATTGAGACTGATCAATGTCACCCCAAAGCATCAATTTCTGAACAGAGACGAAATAGATTTTAAAATCAATTTTAAAGAGGTCTTATAAATTTCTGCAGCCATGTTTTACGTTCATAGGAGTCCAGTACTGGTTTTAAAAATATAAAACATGCCAAATTCCCCTTAACAGTAAAAATAATTGAAATATATTGAAAAAATTGATCAATATTGCCCCGGATTACGGTACTTTTGTGCACTTTTTATAACTTTAGTCACATGTAACGTACATAGAAATCCTTTTTTCAATTTTCAAGTTCATTAAGGCCGGAACAAATATCAATTTCTTCTTTTGTCACCCCCTCCCCCCCATCAAAATTTCCAAAAAAACACGAAGGGGGAAATAAATAAAGTTTGAAGTATTTTATGGAAATTTCGAAAAATTTGTCAAATATTCAAATGATTACAAGAGCAACAAACAAATTGTGAAAGATGGGAGTTTCATCACCTTTTGTATTCTTGATTTCATTGAATTTTTCGGTTTAAAATTACTTGATTTTTCATTTTTGTGCAATGATAATGTATGCAACATTGATGCGTACAAGATTTTGTGCAATTTATTCTAATTTATTAGTTTTTTGCATTATTTTTTAATATTTCCCCCAACGCGATGCTCCAACCCCTAGAGACAAAAGAAGGATTTGAAATTGGTTCCGGCCTAATGAGAACATTTAATTAACTTTCTGGAATTGGATAGTTTTTACTCTTTTTCAACAAATATGTAACTTTTAAAGCCATAATTTAAGTAAAAATATTACTTTTGGTTACTTGAGTATTACACTTGATAAGATATGATAATTCTATGATTATTTACATGCAACGATAGAAACTCGATTTTTTTTTTAAATGAGATGATTTACCGCTAAATAAGTGGATAACTACGTTTAACTAGTAATTGTAGTAATTTATGTACTTCAGACAACTTTTTTTTAATTTATATTTTTTGCGCACACTGTTGATTTTTTATAGTTTAACTTTAGTGAAGACACTTTAATTATGTTAAAATTGATGATATTTGTTGTCCTTGGAGTCTGCCTTTTTATGAATTTTCTTTTCAAGTTAAAGTTAAGTATGGCAAACTTTTTTTTTATATTTCATTTTTCAAAAGTTCACTTTCCAGATATATTTATTTTACCTTCATACCTTTAAAATAAAGTTTCGAGTAAACTAATATCCTGTCAAAGTAGCCTCTAAGGCAAATAAACTTCTTTGACTTTGAGGGAATCCAAACAATCTTACGATTGTTCTGCCATACTACTGGTTTCCAAATTTCGAAATTAGCTGTTGCATCCAAAAGACGAATCCTGAAGAATGGTATTCAAAAGGGGTCGTTTCCAAGCTGGATTACATTTGAACTAAAAAAATTCTCATTATTAGCTTCAGTAGGTACCAAATATCAGCTCCTTAGACCGAATTGAGGCTGAGTCTCTAGAAAGCGTTTAAGATGTGCAAAAATTGGCAGAATTAAGATGGCCCAACATCAAATAAGCGTGGGGGCACAAATAACCTTGTTCTGTACGAATCAATCGAACAAGTGAACAAACGCATATAGAGTGTTTTTTCAGCTATTTGCGTCCATTCTGACTCTCCACGCCTTTAGCTTCATGCAAAATAGTAAGACATTTTCAGTTGTCCGTGAGAACTTATTCTTAACGTTCAAAGAGAAGAAAAATTTGAATCGGAATGCACAACTAAGAGAGAGCAAAAATGAAAAAGGATAACTGCTAGTATTGTGTGCTTGCGGATGATTTTCTCACTCACGGGTGTTTTGTTTGATCTGCAAATTTTATCGGAGGATAACGATTTTGGAATCCCCTGCATTTTATACGATCTTTTCACTATGTAGTTGAAATTGCGATTTGCAAAACCATTGTAAACGACTTAACGTAAACGTATGTAAACGTATTTTATTTTAATTTTTTTTCTTGATGTACTCGCCATTTCCAAGTGTTAAAAACGATTTTTAAAGAAAAATAAAAAATCATGAAACGGAGGGTTAAGTTATCATTTCTGATACAATTTGTGTATACTGGGCTTATACAGGCGATTAAAGCTGAATCAAAATAGAGTTTTAAAACTAATCGTTTTCTATTACATACCCAGACAACCAGAAGTCGTATTTTATTTTACAGACTATATCGTATAGAATGTAATTTAAACTCATTTTCGTATATCTGCACCTACAATGTGCGGCCTATGCATATTCTTTATCGTATTTAGATGCATTGCATGATTTTATTACTACAAGAAGAGAGACTCGTATTTATGTACATATAAACTCGACCTATGTGTACTCTCGTTGCGGTATCTCCGGTCGCGGCGCGCGTCGATGTATTTTAATTCATGGGTGGTTTAAGAAAGTTGTGAAACATTAGGAAGGAATTTTATCCTTTCACCAATCGAGGCATACTTAATAGTTGTCGAGCGATCCGACGCGTTTTTCGAAAATAATTGGGATTAATCACATTGCGTTGCGGCCACCGTAGAAGTGAAATTTTGAAAAATTGTTTCGTGGTTCGATAGAATGACTCACGGGCAGTGAATAATTTGCAGTTTGTGATTCGCGCCGATGTATTTTGTTTATTGAAAATTGTGAAATATTAGAATGGGCGTTCATATTTTGTCGGATGGTGCCAAGCGGAGTTATAGTGCAAGAAATTCTACGCGGTCTTGTTGTTGCATGTGCATTTTTATGAGCGAGAAAATTACTGGTGGCGGAGGCTCAAAAAGTTCGGTCTACGCACACATTAATATCGAACGGTTTGCGTTGTTTGTGGGTGGAACATTTGTACGGTTTTCGTTTGCTTTTCATTGTGTGGTATTTCATCAATGAGTTTTACTTAAAAGCTGGAGTAAAGATATGTGTGTAAGCGTAGTGTCATCGGGTCAAACATCCGAAATCCGAATCCTGTTTAAACCGCTTGGCTGTCGGCGTTGGTTGAATGATGGCGGCTACGGATAGGCTGCCGGAATGAGCGAAACAGAACCCGGTGAGGAAATTCCATTTATAAGAATATCTTTGTTAATTTCATCATTCACAGACACCTAACCATTTGATTTTTTTTTTTTTTGCTTCGATTATAGTCGTTTTACCATCATTATGGCATTCGCGACTTTATCAACGTTACAGTTGGCGGATCGTTATTGAAAAACTTATCCGGTACAACTGTGTTCGATGTTTACTCTTGGGCTCGAACTCGCGGACATCTGCTCAGAAGACAACAGACTTGCCAACTGAGCTATATCACAAGCCCAATAACCATTTGATGTATTCCTTTTCTTGTTTTTCACCCTGTGATGAGCTTTCTTCTTGGCTGAGGATAATTCAAAATTTGACTTAGTATGAATTGCAATGCAGTTCTATGCTATTTAAGTAGAACCTTCAATATTTCAGTTATCCGGTGAAGATATTCGAATCGCTAGATAGGGACACAATGTTAGTTTCCTGTGGCACCGAATCATTTTTCATAATAAAATAAATCAACATTAAATTAATAAATTGCCTACCATATAAACTATGCCTTTACCTATTTATAAAATTTGCCGTAGATTTAAAATTTCTTTCCAGGTCCGTATCCTTTTATTAAAGAAAACTGTTTACTCTATATAACTGCATATTTATTGAATATTTTCCTTTCCACTAGATATTTTATAATATTTATATTTTTAGAAGGAATGCATCTGGGGATAACCCAATGAAAGTATTGCAAGCGGCACGGGTAGCCGGCCATTGTAGGTTTCTGAGGGTTGGATGCCTTCCTTCGACGAACCATCGGACCGTGGAAGCCCTAGAAGAAATTCGAAGGCCAAGCCACACAGACATAGGCAGGACCTTGCTACCGATGGGGGAACCATACATACATACATACATACATATAAACTCGACCTATGTGTACGATAATTTGCAAAAAATCTGTGAAACGACCGATATACCCCAGACAACCGGAAGACGTATTTTATTTTACAGATTATATCGTATACAGTGTAATTGAAACTCATTTTCGTAGATCTGCACCTACAATGTTCGGCCCATGCATATTCTTTATCGTATTTAAATACATTGCATGATTTTATTACGACAATACAATCCAATTCAAGAAATTGTATGCTAATGTACTTATATGGACTCCAAAATATACGTATATACTGGTTTTGCTGCATTATATGCTATATGTTTACACGTATATTTGTGTTGCAAATTCAAAATACCCACCAAATGGTTGTCTGAGACGATGATCAGCCATGATTGACAGAGTTTGTCGTGCTATGCATAAAATTATTCGAAATTAAGATTTTTTTTAACATGAAATACAATTTACGATAACAACCAGGTGTTGGATCTTAGCAGAAAGAAAATCAGCTCGCGACTTTGCTTGCCACTTGGAGATATATGCTATAAAATCGTTTATAACTGCATTGATTCGTAATAATGTGCATGTAATCGTATACCTATGCCAATTAATTCGCATGTCTGATTTTCGTAAAACGTATTTGCTGGCAATCGTAAAAGAATACATATAAGTTCAATAAAATCGTTTATGATAATACGACATCGATGATTAGACTAGTATTTAAAGAGGCTTCAAAATGCTGATCTATTTTTAGATCATCGGTGACGTGTTCTACGATCTTAAAGACTTAAGTTATAGAAATATACGATTTGCTTTTGGTTTAATGCCTTTGAAGCAAATCCTCATGTATTTATTTATTCCAAATAGCGTCGAGGAACCATCATGAGCTGCAGATCGTATCGTCAGTGGATCAAGTCCATGTACTAACAATAACTTCATGAACGTTTGAAAAATACCAGCAATCAGGCAAATATTAAATTTGTACGATATAAACTTGAATTTGACAGCAAAAAACGCATTTCTTTGAAATAATCTTATTTTTATTATTTTTGGGGATGCATAAACCAATTGGTTTAAAGTACAAAAAAAATAATAATCTTATTTTTATTCAACTGACGGAAAATTAGAGCCCTGCACTAAAGTCGCAAAAGACGACCAAATAAGTCGTCAAACTTTCCATAGTTTTACGAAAAATGTCTTATATTACAACTTCAATCATCTATATGATGATGTAAATTGTCATAGTATAGGTATTCCAAAAATAATCAGGGTAGTCGCAAATGATGCGCATGACAAATCGTGCAAATCGTAATTTAATACAATCCAAATCAAGAATATGTTTGCTAATGTACCTATATGGCCTCCAAAACGATACGTATATACTGGTTTTGCTACATTATATACGATATGTTTACACGTATATTTGCACGTATATTTGTGTTGCAAATTCGAAATACCCACCAATTGCCGAAGTAGGGCCATCAGAAGCATTGTACAACAATATCTCTGGAGGATCTCCGTGCTGTTTTTTAGTGCAAATTCAAGACCAATACTGCTACATGTGGATTCATTGCTCCAGTAGGTTGAAGCTTTACGAAATCCGCAATATCGACCATTGTTATCTAGAAAAAGCAGTTTTTCCGCTTTTGGGCCCTAAAGGGTAAGAATACTTGCCTGCCAAATTCACAGGTCTATACCTAAAGGAACATCCCGTGTTATCAAAAACTCCCAGCTGTACGGTGTGATACCGGGGATGACCTTGAAATGGCACTGACCGAGTTTTACGGAAAAAGTGCCAGCGAGAATTTTCGGAGGCGTTCGCAACTGACTGAAGAAGTGTATTGAGGTCGTGCGAGGGAATTTTGAGCCCATCTTAATTTTTTTTGTCGTTTTTAGTTTTCGTCAAGAGTCCATAGCACGTTGCTTGTTAAACACTGCCGTTCCAAGCACAATTGTCCTATGTGAAAAACGTGCAAATGAGAAACACGTGATTGAAATTTCAGCTATATTTTCAATATTTCTCTATATCTGAAAATTCATCGACAGTGTTTTTGTAGTAAACAGTTCAAAAATACATTACCTACAACAAATTGAAAATTAGAGTGAAAAATGCTTTTTGGGTCACTTTTGCGTAGAATCAGAACGCACACCGATGCTAGTTTTACGAAAAACTGTCACACGGCTACACATTCAATATCATTTTATAAGCTCGCATAATTTATATTTTCCCCAAACAATTAAGTTGAATCGTAATTTAAGACCGTTTAACCGTTCCTCTTTGTTTATAAAAAAAAGTATATTTGAGTAACGATCTGGTAAAAGTGTTGATGGAATTTTTCTCTATGTATATCACTGAAGGCTCCTCGCTTCACCCCTACCCACTATTTTTGTATTTTTCTAGTTGAGTTACATTATATTAAGCAGTTAAATTTCATTTTAAGAGAATTTTTTGATAAAGTTTGCATTTTTCATAGAATTTTCTCTAGTGTGACATTTTTGCGTAGAAACATCCACATAAAGACAACCACTTTGATGAAAATTTCGTATAAATTCAGAACAAAGTATACTTGTTATGTGTTTTTATTCGAAAGTTAATACTAAAAGAGATTGTTTCCATCAAAAAAGTGAAAAAGACTCAAAAGTCGCATGGGATAGTTTGGCTTGGAACGGCAGTTCAGGTGCATATATTTGATTAATTATCAGGCAGGGTAGAGGAATTTAAGCATTTTTAAAGTACGGAAACTTTATTGTCACCCTTTATTTCCATAAAAAAAAAATCCAGAACACCCATCCTTCTTCTTATTCATAAACTTGTTAAAGAATAAAGCTATCTTCTTTCAAATGGTTGAAGCTCTGGTATAATGACGTTCACACTCTCCTACTGGTCTACTGCTCGCATTTACGAGCGGCCCACATCTATAGGGGAGCAATCAATGTCTACACAGGAAAAACAACAATCAAACAACTCTCGAAGTATTCCGCAATTGGAACAAATACCTGTGTTACGCTAAAAAAACACGTGTTATCTACCCGTCTTCCAACAGCTCACTCTCCTCTCATCAAATTAAGTGTCTAAGTCTATGTTTGCTCACCTTTCCGCAAGTCTATTTTCCTCAGTCAGTCGTTTGACTTAATGACTGACAGAAGAGGATTACGATAACCAAGATAGTCTAGGCATCATAGTCATCGCCGTCATGATCATCATCATTGAGTATCAGATAGGCTCACCCAGACGATTACTTTTTCCCACCCACTTCCGATCTCCACCTTGCAATGCAATGATGGTTCAGCAAAAGCCTTCCTTCGACCTTTCTCAGATTGAGAAATTTGCTATCTCACTACGATTTTTTCTATATTGTTTTTAATAGCACAGTGATACATTCTGAACTAATAATGGTTAAAACTGATTTTCAAATGTTATTTATTATTTTTGACAAAATTTGCTGTTTTTTATCATTTAATTAAAATTTATGAAATTCTAAAAATTAGGGTTTTTTTTTAAATATTATTTATATTATTCCACCACAGTTGAATGTTTTCGCGTTTATTTTGCTTTCCCACTGACATGTTTCTTCCTACTCAAACTCTAGACGTTTTGCACGCGCCAAGTTGCTCTGAGTCTATTTAGTTGTATCAATGCCGAAGTTGCATGATGTTGTTATCGATGTTGTTGTTGTTTTCCCCTTGCTGTTGTTGCTTGTTACCAACCAGTCTTACAATTTATATAAAACTTTTGCGGTGTTATCTCGGCCGGGTCCGAAAGCCCTGTTGCATCGTTTAGCTTTTTCCTATCTTGGGACCCGTTTTCCGCATATCGTTTCGTGAGCGAACGCTTACTGAAAATGTAGAAGGCTGGAAAAATAGTCGAAAACCATTAGGTCTTCATTTAAATATTTGAAAAAAAAAGTTAATTTTAAATAAGGTTCATTGAATAAAAAGACATGTTATTAACTCCTTTATAATTTAAATTGGCATTTCAGTCGGAAGGAAGCAACTACTAGAATTTACAATTTGCCCGACGTTTCGGCCTTTGGCCTTGGCCTTCCTTAAGGTATATCTAAAATTATTTATATTTTTTGAAATTTTTTTTAATATTAAATTGCAAATTTTACAAAACAAGCGCCGATTTGGTCTAGCGGATAGGCTGGCGCGAGTCTGGTTTTGGTAAGCCAGGCATACTGGGTTCGATTCCCGGTATCGGTAAGAAAAGCTTTTGGGTTCGAATCCCATAAGTGTTTTCTCTTATAACTGACTATATAATAATAGTGTTCAATCAGTTGCCAGCTGGCCAAGTATATACACGAGTGCGGAATGCCTGTCGTAGATTCATAACACTAAAAATGTGATGAATTTTATACGGTTGCGGAACTGATAGTCTCGTTCTCCAAATAAGACTTACATGTACACTAAACACATTCATTACATGACAGTTCACACGTAGCCATGGTGTCGGGTATGTGGTGATTTGCATTGAAGATTAGCCGAACTCATGATCTAAAGAATGCAATTCAGCGCATACGTTGGCAAAACTGCGGTGAGTCCGTGCACCCATTGTGGATTATCTACATGAAATTAAAAGTTATTTATTTTGAAAATAAGTCCTTGAAGTTGCCTATTAGCTCAGTTGTTAACCAGTTGCCTTCTAAGCTGATGTCCGTGAGTTTGAGCGCAAGAGTAAACATCGAACACAGTTGTTGCAGATAAGTTTTTCGATGCCTGGTGCGCCAACTACATCATTGATAAAAGTCGCCAACGGCACAATGAGGTAGACTACGACTATACTCGAAACAAAGAAAAAGGATTTTGAACGTTTCATTTAGAAAAAAAAAACAAACAAATTCTTTTGAATTAATGCAGATTTTTTATTTTTTTGTATGTAATTTTCTCCAGGTTTGTGTTTCTAGACTGACTTTGCTTGAAATTAGAATTATAATTTTGAATCGAGAATCAATATTTTGAAACCGCAATCTCCTTCAATTTGAATCCTTAATGGAATCTTAACATTGATATTTTAAAATTGATTATAAAACATCAATTTGAGCTAAATCTTAAAACAAACCTTGGATTTAAGTTCCAAATCTGAATTTTGCATTTTGAATCCGAATTGAAAATCATAATCTTAATTCCAGATAAGAAATCCTATGAATTGGAAATCAAAAAACGAAAATTGTATCAGAACCTTTGAATTTTGAATGTATGGTTTTCAAAGTGATTTTTCTAAATTATTAAACTTTTAAATTTAAATAGCATTGTGAATGATGAAATTGTTTCACATTTTTCAATTCTGGACTCATGAAACTTTCTTAATCCAAATGTAAAAAATGGTTTGAATTTTAAATATTTTCTTTCTTTCTCAAGCTGTATTCTTCCATATTTTCTCGTTTTACCAATTTGGAATATGATTTTTCATTTAACTAATCTCTTTGCTTTCCTAGTAATTCCGTTCAATAAAATCTCTTCACAAGTGTTCAAATGTGAATCGCAAACGCATCGCTTACGGACCAATTGCTTTTGGCTATCTTGTTAATAATAACCGATTTGAAATCATAGAAGAATATGATCTAAATTATATCAGTAATATCTGTTACGTCAAGCGCAAAATTAGTGTATTTTCTTTATAATGGACAAGTATTCAGTCCCTTCTATCTTTGGATTGGTAACAGAATTTTGTAGAGGTTAATGTCCGTTCATATAAAGACATTTAATTGTAAAAATTGCGTCATGGTTATTCAATCATTCAAGCCGTACAAGCATCGTTTCCATGGAAAAAATGTTCAAAAAATATTTTCTTTTAGGTTGCCAAAAGGCTTTAAAATTCCCTATTAAATCAAGCTTCTGATCAAAACTTGTATCGCATGTCGACAGTCATATCTATTTCACCTGATATATGTCACTTCTCTTGTATTGACACATGTTCCCTTAGCTTTGGAATGGTTATAGTGTTAAGAAGAGTCGAAGCTCCTTTAATATCGTACTCTGATATTTCGTATCATACGTCAATCCTGGTTCTGGAATCAACTGCTACAGCGTCGTGTAGTGTTAATATCACTTGTTTCAAATTTGGAGTCACAGAAGCTCATTGTAGTCGTCTAACCAGAGCGCTAACTGGTCAGTTAAATAAAAATATATAAAATCAAAACTTTGTGTTCTGAATCGTCTCCTGTATGGTTAAGCTATGATTCAGAGGTACTATTGTACCTATATTTACCTTCCACTTAGTGTGTACATGTCCCTCTTTTGCCCGACTACATTTTTTCTTAATGTTTGTCAGAATTTAACAGAGTAAGTTAAAAAAAAGTCCTTGTTTCCAATATTATGATTAAAAAAAAAGCTTCATTGCTTAAAAATCCCTATGTGGATAGGCTAAAGGCCAACTTTGCCATTATAAAATCGTTTAATTGCCCTCATTATAGCATCCTGGTTAGAACATTTTCTGATCATTGTAAATTCAAATCTCCTGAATTTTGTAGTTGTGAATCAATAATGTATGATTCTTTTTAGCTCATATATGCCTGATTTTCGTTTGATAGAAAGCTTTTATGTACTCTCGCCTATCCTGTTATAAGTGTATCTAATTCTAAGAATTTAAACTAAAATAACAATCTGTCATTTTTCACCCACTGTGGTTATAAGCTTCAAGGCTTCAAAATCCCTACGTGGATCGGCTTTATGCCCTAAATATTTATTTATTTTCTAATCCTTTTACGGTTTTCAGGTTTCTCAGGTATATGATGAAATCTGTAAAAAAAGGCTAGGCACAATTTTCCCGTTTGTTTGGATAACGTGCCGCTATCAAGCCTACCCATTTTCTGATACCTGATACCTGATAATTCCAGATAAGAAATCCTATGAATTGGAAATCAAAAAACGAAAATTGTATCAGAACCTTTGAATTTTGAATGTATGGTTTTCAAAGTGATTTTTCTAAATTATTAAACTTTTAAATTTAAATAGCATTGTGAATGATGAAATTGTTTCACATTTTTCAATTCTGAACTCATGAAACTTTCTTAATCCAAATGTAAAAAATGGTTTGAATTTTAAATATTTTCTTTTTTCATAATCCGAAATTATGAGTTTTGAATATGGAGAATTTATCAAATTTCAGATTGAAATGATGATGATCCAAACTGAAAATATGGCAAATTTCGGAATCATTCCAACGAAATCAAGAAGAAAAACACATGGAAAACTGTTTATAATTTTTTTTTAAAAACATTAACCGTTTCAGAATCATCAAAAAAAAATTCAGGCTTCCAGAAAATCGTTTATGTTTATTTTGACAAAATTTGTTTGAAAAAAATGATTTGGACGCAAGATACATTATTCAAAGGACTCAATTGAAATTTTGGTTTGATTTTGCAAATAGAGTGAGCAAACCTGGTCAAAATCCGGACAATCTGGTAAATTTATTCTAACATTATTGGGATTAAACATTTGGGACTCAATTACTATCAACAAGTGAGAAATTTTTGGAAAATCCGTTGTAGAATTGTGGTCCTGGAATGAGATTTTGAGGTTTTGGAGTCGAGTTTGTTACACTTTTGTTACTTTTGAATAATTTAAGTAGTTCATCAAATAAAATTAATATAAGACATACACCATGTAAGCCGATTTAGGCTTTACAGACTGAATAAATGACGCGGACAACTTAAGATTATCATTTAACACCCAGTACCGAGATGGGAATCGAACCCACTCGACCACCGAGACGTACAAAATCCTAAATTACTAAAAAATCCAAATTTTCTAAAAAGCATTTAGAAATTGACATTAAAACCAGTTTACCCCTTTAAACATTACTTAAAAACTAAGAATGAGTTCTGAACCAATACAAAAATGAATTTAAATCGACTGAGTCTATTGTACATTACATAGACTTGTATATGTGAGGAAATTAAATTAGCTTCCAACGAATAATGAACCTATAGTTTATTCAAAATATTAGCTAAACTAGACGTTCTACTAAGGTTGCCAAAATTTTCCTACACGTATCCGGGCCGTGCAATTCCAGGTTTTTTTTATCAAAAAACCTGTCTGTACCCGGTCATTTGATTTCAAAATTTTCAACCAAAAATCCGAGTAATATTCGGGTATATTTGGTGACAACTTTACAATTATTCGACAAAAAATCAAGAAGAAAAACATTGGAAATTTTTTTATCGACTCATAAGCACATAAACACATAGCCAGATTGTATGTCGTTTTTCCAAAACCCGTTCATGATTATTCTGAATAAACTTCTTTAAAATCATTTTGTTTTTGGGGGCAAAAATCAAAAATAATACAAAATAACTCAATTAGATTTTTTTTGGGTGATTTTGCAAATAAAGTTGAAAAAATTCGAGCAAAATTTGGAAGTGGGGGGTGGGAACTAAATCAGGGCAATCATGCCAGACCGGACTTATCCAAATTTTGTATAAAAAAAAAACGGGCTTCACCGGATTATACCGGGCAATTTGGCAAGCTTAGCATATTGCCTGTCATATTAGATGTTTTTTTTCGAATTTTGACAAATTTTTAGTACTTATTTGGACGAAAGTTTAAAATCTAACAATTGAAATTTATTACAAATATTGTGTAAAAATATATTAATAATTTTTTTTGTCATATAACAGTCTTTAGACCAAACATTTAGGAGGACGTGGTCAAAACGTTCAAAACTTAGTCGAATGAACATTCCAAAAACTTCTTAATGGATATTTTAAACCGTAATTTAGATCTTCGTAGATTGTCAGCGTTTACTAACATTATTTTAATAACCATTTTCGAAACGTAATTCACCTAGGTATTCATAATCAAAAGTTTTCTAGAAATTTTACTTTACGCTCATTATGGACTAAGCTTTCCAGATGTTTTACTGAACTTATCCAGACTGGCAAATCCGGACATAACCCAAAAACCTAGTCAAATTTGGAAATCGGATTTAAAAATTATCAGCTCAAAAATAGGCCAATATACAGGCAATTCTGGCCAAAATCCAGGATTTTCTAAAAACATTCTTCTGAAGTTCGAGAGAAAAGGTGAAAGATAAACGCATAAAAAATTACGAACCATATCAACTACATTTAAAAGTTAACAGCAACGAATATGACAATTGTTATAAATTTTTATTTCAATTGAACTTTTTGCTTTGCTTTTTATTGGCTCAGCTTTGTATTCGGCCAGCTGTGTGATCCTTGGGATATGAATTTATAATATTAATCCTTTTATACTCTTATTTATTAAATTTACTGTGCTTATAATAGGTCTGATATTCATAGACAGGGACGTAGGATGAAGTGCTTGAAAAATTCATACATACAGAATAGTAAAAGAAAAAAGATATTAAGAGTATCTCATAATTCGGGTAAAAGTTCTTTCATATAAATATGTATAAGTCATTATGTTCTTTCGAAAACATATTTACAGTTTACAGTTTACAAATTTACTAGATTACTAGAGGGGTTCTAAAGGCTTCATTTGAAGGATTCATCTAAAAGGAAAGCTAGTTAGGGGTTCGAATCAGTTTTATTTTTGACTCTTGTGAATTCGATACATTCAGATTTTTGTTTAAATCTTGGTTTTTGAAGTATCTACAATATAAATTATGTTAAACAACATACTAATAAAATATTATTCTAGCCGAATTCTCTAGAACCTAAAGAAAAAGTACAAGTTTGTTTTAATCATCATCAACATTATAGCTAGAATATAATAATTTATAAAAGATTTCTCTAGTTTTAATTTTGACTCGAGAATTCTATTTTTTATATGAATTCTTTCATAAATAATTTATTCGTAATTCAACTAGTCAGTATGAATGAAAATTCCAAATGATGAACTTCTGGTATTTCAATTCTGGATCACTATTTTGGAACTTTTTTAAGTTTCAATTCTGCGTAATAACTAAGAGTAAAAATTTCTATACAAAATTTAGAAATGGTTTGTTATTTTAATTATTTTGATACACCGTAATTATGAGATTTAATCATGCAAAATGAATCTAGTTTTAGTTTTGGATGCAAAACCAAAATTTGAAGCAGGATTTTGTCCCAATGATGAATAGAACATTTGACAAATTTTGATTTTTCAAGAAAAAAAAATTGAACCAGAACATTGGAAATGATTCAAATCTTAGCTCATCAGATACTCTCCGCACTTATTCGGACAGGGTGGATCCGGGATATTTTATCTTGAAACCTTGGAAAATCCAAGCACTCGATTTCAAAGTTTCGAACCTAAAATCTTGGCAATATCTAGGCATATTTGGGGATTCTTCTAAAAAAATCAAGAAAAAATCTCGAAAAGTTGTGTTTTTTAATCGAAATACATTTTTTTGGATAAACTCAAGAATTTTTTTTTACATAAAATGCAAAGTAATTATCACGCAATGTCAATTTTTTTTAATTTAAATTTCCCAAATAAAGTAAAATATTCGGGCAGAATTAGGGCAATCAGGCAACCAAAACGAGTCTAATCTTTCTGAAAATACGATATTTGAGACTAAGGACTGAACCTAAAATTCATGCACCAACTTCTTTTGTGAATACCTTTTGATAGCATTTTTCGAGTAAGGTTTTTAAATATCTATCGAGAGAATTTTTTTTGATAAACTGTATTAGAATTGTGGACTTGGTATAAGATTTCGAGGTCTTGGCCTAAGTTCTGAGTCGAGATTGTTACTCTTCATTCACTTCAGTTGATTTGTTGAGAATTGAAATTTTGAGTTTAGAGGAGAAAATTTTGCTTGACATTTTTTGGACTCTCATAAGGGCAAGGGGGGGTGTTACACCCATAAACTCCCCTCCCCCCCCAGTTTATACGGCTATGTTCAGAGATAAACCATATGTTTGACAAAAGAAGTTACAATTTTCCAAATCAGTGTTACTTAATCCAATTGAAAAAATGATTGCATGCATATAGGATATTAGAGAAATTTCATGTTTCTTTGCAGAGATCTAATTACTAAGCGTACATCTTTTGAGGATATGATGGCTCGCATATTGTTAATGCTAAAGCCACCAGCCCACAAAACCGTGACAAAAATTCGATCTCATGACCTCTGGGTTAGAAGACTTGAAAACTATCCTCTAGACCACGGTCGGCAAATCCCAATATCTACCAATTTTATACCAAGTTAAAAACACAATTCAGTTAAATTTTTCAATTCAAATTCCAGAACTCGAAGCAGACTTTGAATCGAAAATGACGAAAATTGCTTCTTATAGTTTCTACCAAACTTTTGAATCAAAAAGGATACCCAATAATTAAAAACGAAAAAAAAATCGTTTTATCTTATTATTAGCAACTCTTAATGTAACTGTCTTAAGTTTCATAACATTCTCCCTCATGGATGTTTCTAGGACAAGTGATTATTCATAAAATTTCCCAACCATGCGGTTCTGCAGGTCGACCAGTTTATCATATCCACACATTATTGATGAAACCGCAAGAACCAATCCATCAAGAACACATCAGCCCCGTCTGGGTAACCACATTCATGCCGGTTCTGATGTCTTGAGGAAAATTTTGTAACCCCCCCCTAGAGAGCACTAACTGTTCTGCAAATATGCAGGTCAACCTTTTTGGAAGTATCACGGTACCCACTTAAAGGGCTTTCGATTGTTGGGTCTTTGGTCTTGGGTCAACGCTGATGCTGCAAGAAGACCATATCTGGCCGATTGTTCGTGACCCATTGGACGAATCACCGGTCGACCTACTAACACGTGAATCAATATCTGTATGTAGCCTATACCCATAAGGTCTCCGGCATGTCTGGGAGATTCTCAGCTACCGTAAGACCGTCTGGTAATCTGCAACTTCCGGTCCCTATCCAAGATATTGCGCCGCTCAAATGGAACGGATGGTTGCGAGTGATGTATGCAAAATTTGCTTTCAGAATCGTACTTTTTCAAGTTTCCCATAGAAGACCAAAATGGACGGATGACGGCGGATTGCTTCATGGAACATTGATTTCAAAGAGGGGTCGTTTGATTCATGAGCCGACCAACACCTACCCAGATTAGCGCCTTCCTTCCGATCGATCCACGTTGAATGGGACTGAATCGAGTCGGCAGCCAAGAGAATGGCACACAGAACATCTGTGTCAAGTGGTTTGGCCGGTGGAAGTCGGATTGAAATAAGTCCGGACAACAAGTGCCACTTTGAGCTGGCCAGCTTACCGACTAAATACCAGCTTCAGGCGTCTTATTGACTAATGAATGGTTCGATTGTTGGTTTTTTTCCTCGGGAAATCACTCGCCAGTCAGATTCAGCGATTTGCATTCCTCCCATTTCATGCAATTGAACTAGCAGCCAGAAGATATGTTAAAATGTGTGGGGGGTTTCTTCGAATGCAATGTAAACATGTCGCGGATTGTTGCTGGCCATGCTGACCTGTAATTAGTTTGAAGGTCGCGCAGATTTAATCTAGATGTTGAACATCGTCCCAGACGGGCCGTTACTTGCAGGTGTTACACCGATTCCGTTGATTGTGGGTGCCAATAATCCGTAATTGTGGTTTTAAGCGTCCGTTAAGAAGGTTTTGGAATGTTTTGGTAAATTACAAGCCTTGTCAGCTTTCCTTCGATATAATATTAATCGTTCTTGGCATCTCCTCTTGAATGTCCACAACCAAATTCTTTTGTATGACTAAAAGTTTAGTATTACACAACCTTGGTTTTTTTATCAACATTTTTAAAGTACTAGAATAGTTTCTTCAGCTACAAAGTTGTGCACGCCATATAGAACTCCAAGATGGCAGCATTCGCTTTGCTTTAAAATTCTGTTATTTACTGAAAATCGCACGAAATCCCCACAATTTTGGTATTGGGTAAAAGAGCTATATGAGTAGAAGTCAAATTTCACCATCTGCCGCCATCCAAGACCGTGACTTCCGTTGATCTTTAAAATGCTGTAAATGATATAAAATCTTAATAAAATTTCATGGGATTTTTAGTGATTCACAGTATTTTTTAATTAAGGGGAAGCTGTCATCTTAGATATGATAGTGGCATATAAAAGCGAAATTTGACTTCTACTCGTTTAACTCTTTCACTCAATACCCATATTGTAGGAGTTTCATACGATTTTCAGTGATTTACAGAGCATTTTGAAGTTCAGCGGAAGCCGCCATATTGGAATTCAATATGGCGTTTGATAGCGAAATTTGACTTCTTCTAGTTTTGTTCTTTCAACTTATACCCATATTATGGGGGTTTCGAGATGGTGTAAAATAGCCAAATTCGACTTGTAAACACTCGCTGAGCCCTTTCAATTTAAACCTATATTGTAGGGGTTCCATGCAATTTTTAGCCATTTACAGCATTTTTATGTTAAGTGGATGAAACCATCTTTGATTTCTAGATGGCACCGGACAGTGAATTTCGACTTCTATTCGTTTAGCCCGTTCACCCAATACCCCTATTGTGGATGTTTCATGAGCCGCTATCTTAGAATATTGATGGCGTCCAGCAACAACTTTTTTCTGCTACTAGTTGGGCCCTTTCACTCAATGCTTGAATTGTAGAGATATGCATACCACTTCTGGTGATTTGAAGTATTTTTATATTGTTTTATCCAACTCAAAAATAACACACGTGACTTATCAAAACTGTTTAAAAAATGGGAGTTTCAATTTAAATATGTGCAATATAGCCTGTTTTGACGTCTGCATCGAAAATTGTCACCTAATTTTATTACGGTGTCATGCAAAAAAAAAATGCTAGGAAGAAACTTCTAAGTATATGTTTTATTGGTGTTGAAATAGAGCATTCAGAATAGAGTGTCCTACCCGGGATTTCCCGGTTGGATATTCCCGGGAATTTAAAAAATTCGGGAATTCCCGAATCACGGGAAACGCTTAAAAAATCCCGGGAATTCCCGAAGCCAATAAAAAGTGCTAAATTACTACAAATTTACACGATCCAATTTGGAAAAATGAATCAGATTGAACGAGGAAAATGATAGTTCTTAATTGGTGGTTTAGCCTTAAATATTATTTTTTCTTGAATCTGAGTTTAAACATTGAATTTTGATAAAAAATAGTATTTATGATCGTAAATTTAGTGTAAAAGAGCAAAAAGAAATAGAATCTATAAAACCAAACAATTCCGATAATGAAACGGTACGGAAAGAATCTGAATGTTCTATTTCTCAACACTCATCATTAGGAACTTCTGTTTCGTATACTGTTGACAGTAGCAAAATCATCAGCAATGAAATGACATATTGTTAAACTAATGGATAGTTATCTGAAAATTTACGATACTTGATGAATTACCTGAAATCTAGCTGACCAACTGCTATCGATAGTGAAAAATCATTGTAAATAATTCAAAATTATTGCAGCTAAATTCAGACCAGTGTGTCGGTTAGAGTACTTTATTTGTGGGTCTTGGATTTATTTATAGAATTGTTGAATCATTAAAGAAGTTTGAAATGTATTGCAATACTCCTACCTGGAATTTAAAAATATCATATTTATAAGGATTCGTACGCAGTAGATGGTTAAGATCTTCATATTCTTTTTTCCCGGGATCCCGGGAATTCCCGGGAAAAGGGTCGTCAGATTTCCCGATTCCCGGGAACGTTAAAATGACCGGGAAATGGACACTCTAATTCAGAACACTTTCTTAACAACTTAAACAGTACATTAAGTAAAAATTTGATAAGCATTTTCAGAACTACCTGAAAACAAATGATTGAATCAAGAATCCAAGCATTTTTTTATGATCATAATAACACCCAAACCTGGAATTTTTGGAATATTCGACTCACCAAACAGTAGCGCGTCGTTTACGGTCATAAAGATCGAATTTTTTCAAACTACGAAGTAAATTTTAAGATGAACATTAAAAACTGAATTTGGATCTCCGTAAAAATTCCAAGCAATACGGGAGAGCATTTCTAAAAGCTTTGTAATATTAATGTGTTATGATGAATCATTATACCATTCATCAAATTATGTCCATAGTTTGGCTGCAAATTTTTGTGTTCAAAAATCTAATTTTTCTTGAATTCTTCATCAGGATTGAACTCCTCAAAATATTTTCATAGTGCTTACTTTAGAATAACCCATTATTTTTCGATGGGTCTCTATCCGGTTTATTAATCGTATCCTTGTCCTTGATTACAAAATTGCCCACCTTTGTTTCAGATATCTCCAAGGCATTATTTTAACAAGGAAACTTTCGAAAATATGACGAAATGGAGCGGAAGTCTGCTCTATAGCTTACTTCGGCATTTTAACTGCCCCAAAAATACGGATTCGGATACGAAAAGCCTCTGTAGAACATTTTTACGGCAATTCAGGCTTTGTTCGAGTCTCGATTTTCTTCAAAAATTTTTGTATTTGTTTTCATTTTTTCGACGCTTTTAAACTATACAAATCAAACAAAAACATACCAGTTATTTAGCCGTCGACCGTGGCCTAGAGGATAGCGCTCAAGTCTTCTAAGCCAGAGGTCATGAGATTAAGTTTTGGTCACGGCAAACATAGTATTCTTTCTGTGGGTTGGTGGTGTTAGCATTAGTAAAATGCTAGCCATTATATCCTTAAAAGATGTACGATTAGTTTTAAGTAAAATTTAGATCTCTTCAAAGAAACATGAAGTTTCACTGAGATCCTATATGTGTGTGTTTGTTTTAAAATCGCTTTATTAAGACGATTTCATACCAACTTTATTTTTTAAAATTGGTTCAATAGTTTTGCAGCTGGAGACAAAATTGTAAACCGATAATTGGCAAATTGATCAATTGTTTCAGAATAACTAATAAAATGCTTGTAGCACGTTATAAACTTAGGTAAATCATACCAAAGTTTTATTTTATCATAAAATAAATGAAATATCAAATAATTGTAAAAGCATTGAAAAAGATGTTTGGCATCCAATTTGTATAGAATTACCACATAGTGCCCTGATCAAAGAATAGAAATTTCACTTGAAAATGTCACCACACGTTTGTGTTCATGATCACAAACTAATAATCTATTTTGACTATATTATTCTTCATTCCAATATTTCGAGTTCTAAATGTTTTTGAAAACAAAACTCGCCGTTAACTGCGTGATTCGAAGTTGTTTTGCAACGTACCGAGAAAAAGTACGAAATAAATTTCCCTCGTCTAACAGAGAGTGATGCCAAGTTTTTCAACTTTCAATAAATCGACAATTGAAAAAATACATTGTCACCAATACATTTCAAACTATCTATATGCAAATTTTCTTCAAAAAATATTCAAAGGGTTATTTCCACAGCGTTTCTCACGCTTCTTCATGCATAATGAATCAGGTCAGACATTAAAATATGAAAACATTAATAAATTTTGTGAAATGATTGTTTTCATTGATTGATAAACTTTGTGAAACATTTTTCTATGAAGATAAGTTTTTGAGGATTCTGCTTAAATTATGAAGAATCTGTGTCACAAACAAAGATGCTGGGAAGTTCACATAAAAAATGTTTCGATACAAAAAAAACATAAAAGCTTGTTTTTCAAATCTTTTGGAAGTCTGAAAATCTGTTATATTGATAATTAACCAGACTTTCTTAAAGTTTATGATTTGTACAATGTATTTTTTTGCATCTCTATTGTCCATGAACGATGATCAAACAAAACTAAAAAAAATCATTTCTTATTTTAAACTTTATTAAAATAACAAAAACTTTTAACAACCAAAATCGTGAAATTCAAAGGAAATTTTGTAAACACTTAACTTGAAACACAAATCTATTATAAGGGATGTACAATACAATATCATAAAATAAGTTTTAATGTTTTTCTAAAAAATCGGCTTAAAAATAAACTTAAAAAACATTTTTCTTTATTAAAATGCTCTTTGAAATACATAAAATTATTCATTATTATGCTCTGGTCAAATGAAAAAATTTTTAATGTTAATTTTTAAACTTCTCGAAATTGGCAAATGTTTGCAAATATCAGGGTAAAAATAATGCAACGATTTTTTTTTATTTTCACAAGTAGTTTGTAACACAATCAAACTCAAAATAGTGTTTGAATCTTTAGTCTTAAGATTTTTGGATTAAATTTAACCGCTTATTTCAAAACGAAAAGGAAAACTTTTTATTTACAACTTCAAAAATAGTTACTCTCAATTCCCCCCGGTTTATGGATTGCATTGGGTCAAAAATTTATTCACATTTAATTATCAAATTATCAGAAATGTAAAATTTTGTTTTTTTTAAATATTTCCAAAAATAAATACATACATAATGTAATCAAGGATGCCGAAATCACAGAAAAAATTGTATTATCACAGATTTTTGAGCAAAAAATCGTCACAGATCACAGAATATTTGTAAAATTTCTCAGAGTTCACAGATTTTCTAAACTTTGTTCAGACTCCAAAGTTATGAACCTTTTTGACTTTTTATTCCTGACTCAATTCATAAAAACTTGAAAACAAAGAAAAGTAATTTTATTTTTTCCTGTTACAACTGTGAAGATTTTCCAACTTATTGATGTTTCATGTGATTTTTCAATGAACTACATAAAAATTAAGTCACAGGAACAAACAGATCTACATTTTCAAAAAGAATACATTGCTGAGACCTGACTTAATGGCTGATATGAATAACGCTCTAATAATTGCTTTTGCTATTTTTGAGCAGTTTTGTGAGTCAAATACTTCGAATGGTATGCATATTTTTATTCCGGAGATGGTTGAAAGTAAATGTTTTACTCTGCTTTTTCATACTAATTTAGTTGATCAAATGCTTTCAAATTTAGCCATTCTAAAGTTAGAGCTATTTTCTTATTCATATCACCTAATGTTTCAATGCAATGCACCCTAGATATCTCATTTCTCGTGGAAATGGAAATTTTAGTAATTTTTAATCTTTTTTGTTTCGAGAAAAGTTAAAACACAATTGTATTGATGGGTTTCTTGATTCAAATACATTCTTACAGCAAGTAAATTTTCAAATTATTTACAGGTTTAATCTACATGACATTGATGTATAGTTGATATTTTTTTGCTCCTTTTACGTTTTGCCTCATGATTTAGAACAGCGCAATACTCTTCACGCGCCATGTAAATTGCCTAATTTCCCCCGAATTAGTTTTTATGGATTCATCCTAGAAGTTTGGAAGAAAAATCACCTTTTGTGGTCTGTGATGTCAATCTGAACTGATCTGAAACTTAAATTGATTGAAAAATTAAATGAGAATTTAAATGATTAAATGATTTGAAATCTTTTTTTTTTGCTCCGGTAAATTATTTTTCCGTTTCATAAAGCCAAAAGTAACAAAAATGAAAATCGAAACATCTCTTCATTATTTCAATTAACAATTCCTGCAGTTGATAAAATTATTTATTTATTCATTCATTTTTTATTTTTTAAAAAAAAACCTTATCTATGTACTTAGATTTTCAAATTACCCGAATAAATTTTTGGAGTAGATAAAAATAATCAATGCAGATAATTTCATCCAAACAGTCTTGAACAAAAGTTAATAAGTTGTTTAAACAATATTTATGAATATTGAGTTCTTGGCGGTGTTGCTAGATTTTTTTTTTTCTAGATAAAAACACTGATGAACTGATGTACAAGCGCGAACAAAAAATCTTCAGAAACTTGTGTAAAATTTCCAGTGCTCTCTTTTAAAGAAGCCGTTAAAAAGTGACAAAAAACAGTGCCATCTATTGCTTGATTTGTAACTTTTGAACGGCGCAATAGATGACACTGTTTCTAGATAGCTCTTTTGAAGGTAGGAATTTTTCGAGAGAGCGCAATGATGTTTGAACTCATTATTAAATAAACTTAAATAAAATTAAATTAATTGCTCTATATAGTTAGATGAACTATGAATAAATTTCAGCTGAGAAAAATAGCATCATCATAATGTTGTCACTAGAGAGACTCACGAAATGACAGATATACAAGATTGAATTATAAAATTCCAGAAACGTATTCAAAATTTCAAATTCTATAATTTAAACAAGCCGAATCAACTTTTGAAGTACCTGATTTTTGGAAAAAAGCAACTGTATATGATCTAAAAAAATAATAAACTAACATCGTGGAAAAATGGACGGCTACAATATATTCACAACAAGGTAAATTCATCTGGTTGATTTTACCTTGATTCTTTTTACTAAAGAGTTACTTAGCACTAACAACTTTGAACAAGTCAGACGAATCAGTTATTTTATCCAGTTGAGCTTAAAATTAACAATCCAACGAAGAAATTCTGATTCTATTCTTCTCTGAGCGGGTATTTTCACGCATCTTCTCTGTTTCCATTAAGTGCTTCATGCTAGTTTGAAGCAATTCGAAAAACAGCTTTAAGCGTAAAATTTTGATAACGCAGATCAGAAATGTGTTACGAATCTTCAACATCAATTTGCTCGAAACTCGTCAAATAGATATGACCTTTTCATAAGTGACTAAAAGTTTGTTATTTTGTTTTGTTTACATTTCATTTTCTTCTTGACAGTTCTCTCTGGTGTCCTTGGAGACATCTGGTGGCTCAACCAAAAAACATAAAATTGATTCAAAACGGTCGTCGGGACTTTACACACTTTTCGAGGCTTAGCTTGTACATCAGTTCATCAGTGATAAAAATACAAGGGAGGCTGAGTCGGCCGAAAGCCATTCAGCTGAAGGTTATTCGGCTGATGCACGTTAGACCGAATGGGTTATCTGGCCGAATGGGTTATTCGGCCGACAATTATCCAAACCGAAAGGATGTTCAGCAGAATGGTTACTTGTCCGAATGGCCATTAGGCCGAATGGTCGTAAGGCCACATGGACGATAGGTCGAATGATCGCAAAGCCGAATGATCGAATCCGGCCTTGCATCCATTCGGACTGATGACTATTTGGCCTTACGATTATTCGGCCTAACATGCAAAAAAGCGATAATGTGTCTAAAAAGCCGTGCATAAATTCGGCCCAACGACCATTCAGCCTAACAACCATTCGGCCTTGTGACCATTTGGGCTTATGACCTTCTAGCATCCATTCGGCCTTACGATCATTCGGCCTAATGACCATTCGGCCAAATGACCATTCGGCCAAATGACCATTCGGCCTACCCAGCAAACATTTTTGTAGGTATATTTCTCAACAACTCTGTTATACGTTTCATATACATTATAGAATGATCGTATAAAACACGAAAAAAAAGCATTTACCTACCAAAGTGGAGGCAATATACATACAATTTTTTTAACTTCTGGCTAAAGCGATAAGAATATACGATTTCGACAACATATTCATACATACTTAAAGAATGCAAGAGAGCACAAGTTTTTTCTCTCAACGCATGCGAACTGTTGCCAGCGACAATATTTGCTGCTTCTGTCATTGGGCAATTCTTGCAAATACACCATCTGATTTTTAGCAATCTGGTTGCACTACTGGTCGCAAAGAGAACAACAAAGCTCTTCTCTCTTTTGACCCACGCGGGAGAAATAAAGGAACGAAATCGTCTTCAAAATCTGCAAACATGGCGGACTCGTTTTATCATATCCGATTCAAACCATATTTAATACGACTTCGAGTAACGATTTTTACGACATTTTACTTGCGTTAGTTGGAATTACGATTCGCAGTAACGTTTTTAATGATTTGAGTTATCATTTTTAATGCGATTTCATGTTTGCTGGGTAATGACCATTCGGCCAAATGATCATTCGGCCTAACGACCTTTCGGCATAGCATCCATTCAGCCATACGAACATTCGGTCGCACGACTTTTCGGCCTTGCGATAATTCCGTCTTACTGCCATCCAGCATAATGACCACACGGCCAAATAATATTCGGCCAAATATTCTTCGTCCTAATGTCCCATTTGGCTTATTGTCCTATTCGGCCCAACATCCGTCGGCCTTTTAACACAATTGGCCTAGAGACCTTCGGCCTAGCGACCCTCGGCCTAACATCTTTCGGCTGAATGTTTTTCTCCACATTATGATCGCTTTGCGATCTTCTTTTTTTTTTATTTCATGAGATTAAATATTCTTTTTTTTCGTATTGTCGATTCATTATCTATGTGTCATTTGCGATTTCATAACAAAGTTGCACACAGTCATTGAAAATCTTATCCGATACAACTGTGTTCGATCTTGCGGACATCGTCTCAGGTGGCAACTGACTGGTCAACTGAGCTTTATTACAAGCCACGACGACATCAATTTTAAATATATTTTTTTATACAAAAACTTCAAATCAATACCATCCGCGTCCGGGAAGTCGTGCGGTTCGGTTCGGTCAGTTTTCGTCCACTATAAGCGGTTATGATTTGTGCGGTTTTCGGTTGGATTGATTTGTAATTGTAAAAAAAGGATATTTAAGGGTGGTAAAAGTGAAATGGCTAAAGTTTAAAAAGTGATTACTGAAAAAAAAGTGAAATAAATGGAAAAGTGTGTTAAGTCAGCCTCAATCTGCCTAGCTGCTATAGGGGCTGGTTATTAGTAGGTCTGGTTATACATAATAAATTGAGATTCGTCGATCCATTTACGGTGTGCCGTTGTCGTTTGCTGAAAAGTTACCGGTTGATTGAAAATTTCCAATTTAATCAAAAGGGTCCGCTCTATATGAAGTGCATTTTAAGTATCGAGATGTGCGCTTTTTCATTCGTTTCATTCGTGCAGAAACAAACGCGCTCGATTGCCATTCGTCCCATCTCGCTCCGTCAAGAGAAATTGATAGCTAGAATGTAGCCGAAAATACCGAGCTTCTCCAATCGTTTCGTGCAGTTTCGCGAAGTGCGTATGTAAGTGTGCCCCTTCTCGCCTACCATACAGTAATTAGGTAATTGCTGCGGGTTGGACTACGGAACAGGCCGAGATGATCAAAAGCTCTTCAATAATGAAAGATAAGTGGTTTTCGTTTTAATTAAGGTTCTCTCTTTATAAACTGGAAACTATAATTTTGTATCTATAAAAAATCATTGAAAATAACTTAGCAAAAAAACAGATAACCACCAAGTCGTGTTCTAAGTCCTAACAAGTCCCACGGCTAGTAGTCATTAAATTTTTGCAGCGAATTCAAATACAGCATCGAAGCAAGCCTTGCACCGGTTACATGTCAGCAGAGCGAGCCCGTGAACGGGGTCCGGTGATAAATTTTCAAACTGTTATTTTTCTCTATCTCTCTTCGGCAATATAGTTTAACTAACAAATCTCGTAGTATATTTTTTACAGCTATAGCATTATTCATTTGAAGTAAGCTATTTTAGTTTTTTTCTTCTTTTCATTCAGATTTATTTTAATTTTAAAATTAATTTTTTAATTTTGTTGAATAATTACTCTTGCATATCGAATGTAACATAACCCTTTACTTTCATTATTTAGCATCCCAAGGACATGTAGCTGTTGATTATTATAAACTAAAAGATTTAATGATAATTGAAGTGTCATATTTGACTCTAATGATCATACTTAATTTCTTCACACTGTTTACAGTTTATCGGATATTATTCAAGAGAAAGGGCAGAACTGAGTTCATTTAAATTTTTTTTTCCAGATTAACAATTTCCGCACATTATCATATTATTGAAGATGAAAATTTATTTCAAACTTAACACATCAAAATTTTCTTTCAAGCTTTTCATTCCCACGAATATATAAGATGTTGAGTTGAAATAATTGTTACCAGAACAAACTTTTCCAGGAAATTGAATATCTGAATTGACTTTAAATTTAGTTAAACATGTATTTTATTTTTGTTATACATGTGTGTTTTGTTATTGTTTTTGATATCTACCAACTCTAAAAAATAATTTTAAAAAGTGAGAAGAAACTCATCAAAATTAACTAATACTTTATCAACTTTGTTCAATAATTTAGGTAGCAGATTGTTTTCTTATTTTTAGAATATGATCAATACATTATTTACACAGTAGAATTTTTAAAACAAAATTTTCGATTTCAGATTTTTAACAGTGCAGATTTGGGTACTTCGTCAAAATCATAAAAATAACACTCAATTTATTTTGTTTGTTCGGCAGCTTTATTAAAATAAATTTTTGATTCGTTCTAGCAATTTGTTTATTTATTTATCTTCGACAGAATCTATTTTTTATTACAACTATATACCTCGCGTGAGCTTTCCTTACGTAGTATAAAATACCTTAAAAATTCACAGAAAACTACTGCAAAAGTTATCAAAACAATCGTAAAAATTGTATTTCACAAATAAAATATGTTGTCCAGGCTACAAATATTCAAAATGGAAAGAAGTTGCGACTAGTTTATGTTTTTTTTTTCGTAATAAAACTCTTTATTTACATTTTATTTCATTCGACATAATTACATTTTTGAATAATTTTCAATAATAGCTGGCTAACTCTTGTTCTTTTTTCCGCTACATCGATAAAAATGTAAACTTTGTAAGTTAATAATTTTGTTTAAATTTTACAATTCAAAAAAAATCTCATCAAATGCTCCTCAATATAGGCATTCCTTGTTTTATTTTTCTTCTCATTTACATAATAAAAATATTATAGATTATTCACACTAACAAATTTTAGTTTCAGCACCTTTCATAGATTGCAGTTTATACATACGTTTTTCAAGTTTCAAAAAATGTTGAAGGCTCTTTTTATGACTCTACGATATAGACGATTTTTAATATTTCCTGAGAAAATATACAACATTCTTCAGTATATGATTGTATATTTTTAGAATGCATCATCTCGTTATTCAACATTATCTCTCCCATTTCTAATAATTTCATTATCATTTTCTGTTCTATTTTCTTTAACATGTTTGAAACCAACACATTTTAATTTGGTTAGTTATCATTTAATAGTTTTCCAGCATAATACATATCTCCATAAATAACATCATGTATTAGATAACATTATAATACATATTTTATATTTAATTAACATATTATATTGTATTGTAATGTACCATATAACTTTGTATCATATTATTATATCCTATTATCTAACATAAATTGGATTTCATTATATTAAATTGTACTATTGTTCAAATTTTCATTATTACAAATTTTTCAGTATTCAAATATTCTTCCATATGAAACTATTAACAAATTTTTATGTTTTCAGATATCGTTATAATTTTTCAGATTAACTTTTTTGAAACACATTGTGATAGAACGGATAACTCAACATCTTTGCGAAATATCTATAATATAATACTGGAATATTGTTTATCGCCGCGCTTTAATGTAATTTGAATCATCGACGTTTTTCGGCGGATTTTAGAATCAAAAACGTTATTACCAGTTGTCCAGACGTTTCGAGCTACTATGGCTTTCGCTCCTCTTCAGTGGACACTAAAATTATATTTTAAACAATGAATTTTTAACCTTAATTTACAATATTTAAAATCTTACAAACTACTGGCCTTCGTCTATACTAGTTTGATTCGGGACATTTTGTTTTGATTTTCGTTTACATCTGTATGTTAGTGTTTGTGACAATTTTTTGATTACAGAGTCGTAAGCTGTCTTAAAATTACAGGAGTCTATCTGCCTATTGACTACATTGTTGTCACCTCTAATCTTAATGTAAAAAGTTTCAGCTGTGATTCTTGTATTATAGCCTGTAACTTTTTCTAAAATGTTTGTATTGTCGAAGTCGAAAAGGTGACCAGTTTCCAAACTGTGTTGTGCTAGTCCAGTGCTTATTTGTTTTGTAGATACATTCGTTTTATGTTGTTTTAATCTTTTTTCCAAGAACTGACTAGTTTCACCTATATATGATTTGTTACATTTACCACAATTGATTTCATACACGACGTTGGTATTTTTGTTTTTGGGGATTTTGTCCTTAGTTTTTGTTAGGATCAGATTTTTAATTTTATCTAAAGGCTGGAAGGCGACATTAATGTCAAATTGCCATAAGTACCTTGAAAGTTTCTCCCCCAATCCTGAACAATACGGAATAGTTATAAATTTGCTTGAATTTCTATTGATTATACTTAAAGTGTTATAAATTTTATGTGTTCGTTCTTTGACAATACTCGTAACAAAATATTGTGGATAGTTGTTTAAGTTCAAAATTGACCCGTTGACTCGATTTGTTTACATTTGGCAGTTTCGTCCTTTTGAAATGTTACGCTAGTTATAAAAACTTCACATCAAAACCCATGAAACTATTTTTACGTTTGAAAAAATAAAAATCTTTTTTGGAGCTATAAAGGAACTGTTAAGATCTCAGGCGTTATGAAATTCAAAGATTTGACACAGTTAAAAAAATAAGGTAAAGAAAATTTAAAAAATTCATAAAGCAGTATAAGATCTAGCAGGTCCGTCTTTTTTATCTTCCCGATAGGATTGATGAGCTGCAAAACACTGAACAAATTTCACATCAGTAGAGTTTTTATCTGATACATCGAACGTTTGTTAGAATCATATGAATATTCAGAAGAAAAGAAAAAAAACAAAATGCCTGAATTGTTAAAAAGTTATAGTTTTGATTTTGGAACCTCATGGTTCATTTTCAAGTATTCAAAATTGTTGACAGTTTTTTTTTTAAATGTTTGATTTTGAGTAGCTTAAATTTTTTATTGTTAAAATTTCATAAGATCGCAGATTGCTTGAAGTTCTATGTACATAATAGCATAAACTAATCAAACATAAATTGTTCTAAGCTCAACTAATCTAGATCAACATCAATCTTACCAATAAATGGCTTCTTTATGGCTAAAATCCGCAATTATTCAGTCTCTAAGCTGCTGCCACATAATGTTCTCGCCCATTGTAGTTTATTATAACACATTTAGCGGCGACAAAGAACGAATCCTAACCTTCCAAGAAACGAAACAAGCACAAAAAAAACCCGGTCAACATGCAAATAACACTTGTTTGCGGTTTACGCTTTTGCATATCCATAAATTGTACAATTCATCGGAGGTGTACTTACTTACAAGGAGTAAATCGCACTGGACACTAGCTTCTTAGACGACTTAAATAGAAACGAAACAAGAACTTGAACTTTCTGGGAGGCTCCTTCATCAGTGCCAGGCGCCTCCAAAGGCTGCCGCAGGGTTTTAGTTTTTTTTCCGTATAGGAACAAAGTCCCACTAATAGCTACTGCCTTAAGAACTAAAAGTCGCTTATTTATTGTGGAAGAACTGAATTACCATAAGGGTATAATTTGCAAACTCAATGAGCAGTGAGTCTAATATAATCTAATGCTTTCTGTCGTCCAGTGGCAATATGGAAGGAGGTCTCCGATTCGGACACCTGTCAACTTCAGGGCTCGACGTTGTTGAGGTTTCTACATCTTGTTGTTCTAAGAAGAGAGAAAAACGGCTTTTGAAGGTCACGATCAATCCAATATGTACTAGGAACACACAAATTGTGATCGAATGACATACACGCTCGAGGACTGTTGTTAAGGGATTCGTTTCACAACAAACCGCTGCTAGCGACATCTGAGTGACGGAATAAAGTACCTCCACCTGTTTCAGAAGGCACCACGTTTTAAGATCTCGATTTATGGCCTCATGGAATGCTCCCTCGAGCAGCTCAGAACCGGAGCTTTTTGGTTTGGGCAAACATTCAGATTATTCTGAAGAGTGAGCACAAACAAAACACGTATGTTTATCCTTCTGCCCGTCGACGACCATTTGGCAAATAACAAGTCTATGCGGTGTGTGAATTAAAAGGTGCTTTTAAGCGGGGTGAACCAATTTATGATCTATTAGTTGGGTTTCATAACATAAATCTACCGTACAACTTTACATTGAAACATCTCTTCTGACAACCGTTCATATGGTCGAGCTTCTTACGAAAAGGTCGAAACTAGAACAGTGTCACTTTGAGAAGCATCACCCTAAGTGGGTCGGTGAGCAGCGGCCTGTGGTTCTAAATGCAAATTTCGTGTCATTTTGTGCTGTGTTGTCCAAAGTTCTCACCCTCAAACCGAATGATGACGACTCGGTTCCATAAATACCTGCCAACTAACCCGCTAAAAGAGTTTGACGTTTTGCGGGCCCATTGAAATCGTATCCAAATAAGTGTTTTTCTCTCATTTTGTGGCCATTCTTACTTTTAGTGACACGTCAGGCTGTTGGCCAGTTTGGTGTGAACAGAAGTTAATGAGTTGACATGGATATGGATTCGTGTCGGTCGGCTCGGGTCGATAAATGGCGTTACTGCTCGGTGCAATTTAGTATTTTATAAGGTTTTATTAGGTTTGTCACAGTTTTTATGAAGCGCCGCCGAGGCGCGTTCGGCAGTAGTTGAACGGTGAGCTTTTTCCGATGTAATCTGGCCATAGAATAATAAGAAAACGAAGTGAATAAAATCTGGCTATCGTTTTAATTACATTCCCAAAACCTGGTTCATACCTTCATTTTGTTATGATCATTGAAAAGTATGTTTAAGTAGAGATGGACGGATTTATGTATCCAATGAAGAAATTTTTAGACTTTAAGTTTTGGCCAACACGTGCACCATCTGTAATGCATACTACGAACCAACTTTTTCATATCACCTTGACCTTCAAAATAACTCAAAATATATATGGAAGAGTGGGGAATCATGAGCCACTTTTTTTCGTTGTTCCATAGCTTCTTTTTTATAAAAGATAAAATGAAAAACAAAAATGGTATGGTTTTCTACATTTTCAAGGTATCATAAGGATTTTTTTTTTTAAATTTAATAAGTTATTTTCCCCAAATTCTGACTTAAAAAAAAGCAATATTTTTTGGATTTTGAAAAATGGTGGGGAATTGTGGGCCACTAAATCCAAATTGACCAAATAACATGCAAAGTTTATAAGTTGACCCAAAACTGAGATTTAATAATTCATTTCGTTATTTTAAAGTAAGTTCAGATAATGAAATAAAAAAGTGAGCTGTTTTTGATCGAATAGATTCCAAAACCCGACTCGCGAACGTTTTGGCAAAATTCCTTATATAGGATGGACAAAATATTTTTCAAAACTCTTCATTTGGTTATGCCAAACTTTACAGATAGGAAAAACGTATTTTAAGTTCTGAATGTGTATAAAAACATAAATATATAGGTAGTTCAAGATGTGTGGCCCAGGATTCCCCACAAGCTATGATTTGCAAATTGGTTGCAATTGTGTGACTTATTGATGTTTCATCAAAAATTCCTTTTCCACGTGAAAGATCATGACAAAACTAAGATCATAAGCGTATGAGCATATTTTTGTTATGAACTGTAGGTTCCCCATCGATGCTATTAGCGGGTTTATTTTTAATTATGAAAGTAAATTTTTCTAACTTTTTTTAGCTTGATAAATAAAAGAAGCATATGATCCGTATTTAAGTCAGCAACATATAGAAATATATGCTCACGCAAAGCGACGACGGTGACAGTTGGTTCGAAATTTTTATCTCAACACACATCTGAGATATTAAAGGTGGCCCACGTTTCCCCATGGCCCACGATACCCTACTCTCCCCTAATATATAAAGTATAAACATTGTGTGACCAAGAAGTTCTAGGTAGAAAAAAACGGTAGTATTTCGAGGCAGTCTTTTTGAATTTTTATCCATCCATCGTGTTAATCGATTTGAAAGAATGAGTAATTTGCAGTTTCCCTAGATCGTTAGCCTCCTCAAGGACTCGATATTGTCTCGATTTTATCTCCGAGAAACACAGGCGAGACTTATCAACGAAAATTATCTGGTTGGCAACCTGCCAGGTGACCGCAAAAAGTTCGTTTTGCTGTCCAATATAACATTTTTCAATCTATCTCCCCACAAGCAGTCCAAATATTGTGTACGATCTGACCACCATTTTTGCTAATTTTACCGGTGACAGCTTTTCTACCTTGTATAAATAAAGTCAGGCCTATTGGGTCTTCTTGGACTTCTTAAACGATTTACCATGTGTAATTCGATCGAATATTTGATTTCCAGCTGTTTTTGGGTCTCTCACTGGGACTTTTCTAAATTTTTTTCGATCCTGCCCAAAGAAATTTGTCATAGAAATTCAGTATTGGACGCTATCTTCAAAACTATTGGACTGACTGTCACCAAATTGTGTACACTTACACATTACATTATTAGGTCGCTTCAATGAAAATTTCATCATTTTCCATCCAAAATAATCACAAAACAAAGTGTTGCATTTTTTCCGAATACACTTCTTAAGAGCATCTTACAAAATTTCAGTCGTCAAAACAAGCCTTACTTCTGAATTACAATAATTGGATTTCATTATCGAGGTTAAATTCATAACCTTCGGATTATAAATGAATTCGTTTATATGAAAGTTCAGCTTGTGTTTTCCAATGAATCGCATTCCAAACGAATCTCAATTGATAGATACTACGAAATTTTTAAAGAGTTCTTAACAACTTGTATCCCTGGGAGCAGTCTCATGCAAGGTTGCGAAAAAAATGCTGTGTTTTTGACAAAAAAACTCGAATTCTGTGATTTGAACCAAAAACTTTGTGACGGTTTTCTGTAACGCTTTTTCAATGAAGTTTTTGGGTAATCATGCCAAACATCAACAAATTAGAAATTTCTTACAATTTTAATAGAAAAAAAATCAATTTACTTTACCATGTTTTCATTATAGTCAGACTTCAAATGTCGAAAATAATAAAAAAAACATTATAATTTTGGAAATAGGTACAAAATTTAAAAAATCTGTGAGTTCTGTGAAAATTTAAAAAAATCTTTGATCTGTAACACAGATTTCAGCTAACTTTTTTCTCTCATAAGTAAACGCAAAATTAATTGTTGACAATGGTTTTGGATTTTTTTTTACCTTTGAAAAATTCTACTTATAGTGACCTACAATAATGTAATAATATTACGTTCGCCTGAGAATACATTAATGTTAACTAATATTAGTAAGACAATTCTTTTCAAACATATTTTATATCATAGGCATGGTATACATGGTAGCCAATCATTTGCGAAAGCTGGGAATTGTGGGGAAAAGTTTAGATTTTAAATCCATCTCCATTCAATCTGGAAAAAAATTGCGAATTCCTACAAGAAAATAATGCATGACAATAACTGAAATTTTATTAAATTTAACCACTCAATCCATGTTGTGGAAAATTAAAAACGAGACTTTGAGCAAATAAAAATGATAACATCCTAGGATTCAGTCCAAAAACCGGAACCTTGGCTCCCTTAAACTAAAAGGTTCGAGCCGTGTCAAATAAATGAATTAAAAAAAATAGGATTCAGTCCAGTGGTTATCGATAATTAGTACCTACATACTTAGAAACTAGAAATTTCTCCCTTATAATTTCTTAACGAATACTCCCTTATAACCTTACATCAGTTTATTTTAAAATGATACAATATACAAATAACTAAAACAGCATTGAACATTTGAATTAACGTCTTAGAAGATCTGAAAAATTGAAAATTGAAAAAGTGTTGTAAAAACCCCTGTGAAAATTCCTCAAAAATCCTGTAATTCGTATTTTGACAATCTAAAAATGCAAAAATTTCGTCAACTTTTCAATCCTTTTTTCAAAATTTTCCTGGTACGGGGTTCACACCACATCAAACATAATCTTGAAAAAATTTAAAATATATATCATTATGGGCAACGTATAGCTTCTAACTTCAGCTTTCTTGGACACTTAGTGAATTTTTTTTTAGCATTCCGTAGCTGGAAGCACGTTTTTTAGTAATTCTTCTTAGAATTTAGAGTTTGGACAACTGAAGTGTTGTGTTGAATAATGCCTGGAAAACAAATTTTAGTTAGGGGAGAACTGTACAAGACGCACCAGCGAGGTTAAATAGCCCATGCCTTTCTTTCTCAAAAATATAATAACCTTTGGCTCCGAATGGTGTTTTTCTTCATTTTAATTGTAGCAAATGAGCATTTTCATCATTTTCATCATTGAAAAGTTCACAAAAACGACTTTAATTCTAAGAAACAGAAGAATTAATGGATTCTGCCTAAAACTAGTTATTTTTTTTGGTTAACATATAAGGTTTTATGGTAAACCAGTCTACGCTATCTCATCCAACTGCAGCTTTTCGTTATAACACTCGTATGCACTTTCGAATGACAATTAATATTTTCACTAACTTCCCCAAATTTTAACAAAAATCAATCATATAAAAATTGGGGCAGAATGCCCGCAAAACCACTTGTTTTAAGGTCAAATTTTGAATGCAGTTAACTTTTCAGAAAAACCAAATGTCGAAACAAAATGTCTTTCTGTTGATTTGCTGACTCCCAAATTACGATAAGAATGCATAATTATAACAAATTTCGTCCTTGTTTGAGTTTAAAAGGTGCACCAATATTTGACTCGAAGAAGTTATCTGCCGCCATGTTTGCCGCGATATCAGTCAAGAAATTGAATTCCGTTGCCTACCTGAAGGCGTTTAACCTATAAGGATATAAAAAAGTGAATTTTGAACAGCAAAATTTTCGTTAAATTAAGCAATAATAAATGATTTTTTGCCAAAGTATGGTTAGTTTGCAAAAATACGATGAACATGTAATAAAAAATTTGATGTTTTAATTACTATATTCCGTATAATCATTGTTCCATTTCTCACCACCCATCCGGTATGGTGCGTTCTGTCCACTAGTTTTGGCGTTCTACCCCGCGGCTTGTTTTCTGGCTATTTAAGATTTTCACAAAAATATTACCAAAATCGTGTTTTTAAGATATTATTTCTTTTTGATAAGATGTAAAAGTGATCACTGAATCGTCGTGAACTTTCAATTTGGTTCATAGATGATGGGTATCGCTGTAAATAGCGATTATGCTTAACTGGTGCGTCTTGTACAGTTCTACCCTACATTACAAGGAATTTGTCAAGAAATAAAAGAGATATAGCTGTTTCAAGTGAAGAGGGTCAAATTGACGCTCAAGGTCTGATTAGGTAGTTTTTTTCCCGGGCTTTCAGGGTGCGTCCTTAAAAAATATTTCAAGAATTCATTGAGGGTCCCAGAAGAATATTTTGTATGTACTCCAATTATTAGTTGAGTCTATTCGAGATCTCGGTGTTATTGTGGATAAGTCCCTATCATTCAAGGAACATTTAGCTGCAACGGTAGCAAAAGCAAAAACAGTCCTAGGATTTTTGGTCAGGAATACCAAAGGATTCAATGACACTACAACTCTCAAAGCTTTATATTGCTCGCTTGTTCGCTGTGGATTGGAGTACAATATTCAAGTCTGGGCACCAAACACGATCGGAGGATTGAAGCTACTCGAGTCAGTTCAAAAGCGATTCCTGAGATACGCACTGCCTAACCTACCATAGAACGAACCTCAACACATTCCACATTACCATGCTCGATGTGGAATCTTAAACATCGAACCGATTGGTTCACGTATTATACTACTTCGTCGTCTGTTTATATTCGACGTCATATCCGGTAATATTGATAGTGCTAGCCTTGTGGAAATGATACCGTTTCATGTCCCCTCTCGTTCCTTACGGGGTTTTGAGCCTCTGAGACTGAACAACTACCATTGGTAGGAACGAATTGTATAACCCGTTTGACATATCTTGTAAATTGTTCAACCAAGTGTATGTATATTTTGATTTCAATGTAAGTAAGGATAGTTTTAAGATAAGATTAAGTAATCAGTCTGTATGACATTAAATTGCCGTAGACAGTGACCAATAAATAAATAAATTATACATGCTGCCAATCTTTCAAAAGTGTCATATTGACACTCAAGAGCGGATGAAGGTCAACAATGTTTTTAATGAAACTTTACTCATTATACAGACCCCTCCCGCCCAATCATTATTCTCTTAACGTATCCTTTCACTACAAAATGATCGCTTATTCGGATGTTAGTAGACAAAACAGCAGGAATAACAATAATGAAATATTCAATCTCTAATTAGTTCCTTTGGCTAGTTTTGACTAATAAAAACATATTTTAAAAACCCGATTTAATACACTTAACAGTGGATTGGAGGCTTTCTTACATAGTGTAAATTATCTTTGGAAACATATAAGACAATAATGGATTCCTTATTTCTGAATTATATATGATTAATCTATAAAAAAAAAGATTATGATTAAAGAAAATCAAAAGCAAAAATTACTAAACTCAATATAAAAAAGCCAGTACGTTTTTTGGAGGATAAGCGAGCTGATATTCAACGAGTTCATTTACTATCAAAATATTTCAAACTGTTTAAGTTTGAGAGCCACATGTTTCGACGCTCACTAGTGGTCAAGGGGTTAGCCTCCTAAACTCTTATGATATATGTCGTGGGATCGATTCTCGGCTGTTTGACGAACTTTTTGTCAAATTTTGTATTGCCTCGGTAATTAATTTAGCGATTGCTGGCAACTGCTGCTGAGCAAATGGCTACCTTTTTTGGAGCCAACGTAGGCATGATATGTTCTATGGAATGGAACAATTTTAAACAATTTTGTTTTTTTTTTGGTTTTGAGATATGACCTACAGGAAAAAATCCAATTTTTTGATACTAAATTCATCAAAATCGTGAAACCTAGAATAGGAGTTAATGTGGTAAGAACGTTTCAATGGAACATACAAATTCACGGACATCATCGTAACTCGTCAAGCTGAGTCGATTGGTATATATAAAGTGGGGTCTTGGACCCTTAATTAATGATATCCTCAACTGACCGTTCGCTATGCCTTTCTGTGAGAAAGCCAAAAAACATCCACGAGAATTGATTTTCAATGAGGGGTAGTTGATGATAAAGAAACATGTATCTTCTCTTAAAGAAATTGCCAAGAATTTCATATGTTTTGGCGAATTGTTCAACATCATTAACATTGTGGTTTTTTTCAAAGAACCAAATCTCAAACTCAAATCTTTAACTAGGATTGAATTCACACAAATTTGATTTGAACAGATTTTTTTTTCGTTTTTTCATGATTTTTGTTGAATTATTTCAAGATTCAGCTACTAACAAACTTATTTAATGTTTTCTGCAATTAAAACTGCTTTTTTTTTCAAAAAATATACCGTATCATAAGTTAGAGAAATGAAAGTGATCGGTTGTGTTTATGACAGCTTCGTGAAAATTATCTCGAAAGATTTTTTGACTATGGAAGCGTTATTTGAAAAATTGATAAATACGAAATTGAACCATGTGAAGAAGAAAGAAAGATTTGAAAACAAGTTCTCAAGAGGTGTATCTGTTTTTATTCAAATTTAGTTATGGCGTTACTGAAACTCGTTTCCGGTAAATTAAGCGCTACCAGATCGGCCAACAAAAGAGTCCTGCTGCCTCGGTGAGCCCGTTCCGATCTATTTTGTATTAGGATGATCTTATATATTAAGACAACTCATTTTTTTTTTGTTATTTCATTCTACAACATTTCTCACTTTATAATGTTGTTGATCAAGCATCATAAATTTAATTAGTAATGGATTTGAGAAGTCATGAAAGTAAGTAATTAAAAAAAACTTTGAGCAGAGTCGAATTCTACCGGATTTGAAAATTTTGTATGTTGTATGTATGTTGGTTATCCACCATGGGTGCACGGATTCACCGCAGTTTCTGCCAAAGTATGGGTTCACATACATTCCTTAGTTTATTAGGTTCGACAAATCTCCAATGCAGCGCGCCACCATACCCGGACCCCATGGCTTCGTATGAACTGTTATGTGGTGAATGTATTGCGTGTGTTGATGTAGGTATATTTTGGAAGAACGAATCAATCAGGTGGGCTAGTTTACTTACAGGTATTCCGGCATCCGTGTATATACCTGGCCAGCTGGCAACTGATTGAACATTCCAATTATATAGTCAGTTATATAATGAAACTCATCTTACCTGTCGGCCCGCTTATGGGATTCGAACCCAAAAGTTTTTCTTGCCGATGCCGGGAATCGAACCCAGTACGCCTGGCGTACCAATACCAGACTCGCGCCAGCCTATCCACTAGACCACATCGGCGCTCTCTACCGGATTTGAAAATTTTGTGCACAGAAAGTCAATCGTGTACACGTCCTCTCAAGATTTTTCGTGAGTTGATATTTAAAACTTTGTAAAAGTATGTTCTGTAGGATGTGACATTACACATCTGCCCAACCAGACATTTTCAAGTGCAGTTTCCGATAGAAAGTTGTTCAATTTTATACGCCAATTAGCGTTAAAAATCTAAGTGATCATTACACTTTGAGATTGTTGTTGAATTTCTAAGCTCAAGATATTTTTTAGGATTATTGAAAAACCAGTAAATTTGAATCTTTCGTTCAAAAATAGAATTATTTTAAAGGGAAAACTTTAATGATAATCCATGCTTGAAACTTACTATTTTTATAAGGTGAGAATAGCTGATCTACAGAAACCCAAATGTAATATTCTATATTCTAATTATTATTGCGGTGAGTATCGTTATTTCCAAATTTCTTAACAGCATTTAATGTATCAATATTCCATATATACTTTCCCAAATGACATAAATTCATATTTAGGTCTTTACATATTCAAAATATCATATGAAGCGTTTGGTAGGGAAGGGATCTCCACGCTTCCTTCCGTCCCTGTATCCTGCATCTTTCGCGGTTTTCATCACATGGTTGGCCTGGCCGTAGTAATATCTGCAATGTATAGGAATATGTAACAGGTAATACGCTGAAAAGAAAAATGATATGATGCCTACATGTTTTGGCCATGTTGATGTGAGAAGAAGAAGAAGAAGAAGAAGAATATACCGTATCATAAGTTAATCTTTTCCGTTTTATGAGTACCAGTACTAGTAGGGTGACGGACTTATTTTGGACCACCTTGTCTAGATGTCTTATAAAGCGAATCATGAAATTTTGTTACAAATTTAGTTAATGTCTGTGCAATAAATTTGTTTATGATAATTTGCTTTACAAGAGAGCTAGACAAGGTGATCCAAAATAAGTGCCCTGGTCCCAAATAAGTCCATTACCCTTCTTCCACTGGTACTCATAAAGTGGAAAAGGTTAAAAAAAAAACCTTTAAATTGCAGAAAACTTGAAATAAGTTAGTAGCATAGTTATCTTGAACTTTGGTGTTTACCTTTGAAGACATTAATTTATTTTAGTGAAATGAATACACCTGAAACCTTTTGTATACATTTTTTTTTCGAATATTTTTCTTTACGTTTATATGTATAGCAACTCAGGACAAATTTTGTGATAAAATTCACATGGCAACGATATTCTCATTATTTCGAAGTGTAAAATAAGAACTTGGGCACTCAAAAACAATTATCAACGTATTGGATATACAGATTTCAATTAAATAATCAACTTTCCCATAAGTCAAACCGTTTTGCAGTCTTCGAGAAAATTGTTAAATAAGTAAACACTTTTAATATTTTCTCAATAAATTTCTGAAAAAAATGTTGAAAATCGATGTAAATTTATAAATTAGAACTTAATTTTCAAAAGCGCTGTTGGCTGTATATCTGCAACAAGAATATCTATGCAAAATCTGTATCTTGGATTGAATGAGGGATAAAAAATTGATACAAAATCAGCTTCCAGTTTACATGTATCAAAGGTCGATTTTACCTAATACTGTTCAATTTAAAAATTTCTACACGCCACACCACCAAAACTAGAGGTGATAGACGAAATCTGACAAATGTTCTTAATTCAGTACGCTAAAATCTTCCACAATCAGTTGTTGAAACATACACACTTAATCTTTTCTCCTGTGGTCGGGACGATTTCGTCCTGTATTTTCAACAGCTGAAATTACAGGACGATTTCAGGACAACAAAACAGCTCAGGAAAACATCTGTCAAATTCGCCTGGATCTTCGAAACGGTTTTCTCCTGTGACTTGCAGGGACTTTGGAAATTTTCCTGTGAGCTCGAAACGGTTTCCTACTGTGAAATGTATTCCGCTACCCTTTCCCCTGGTTCGATTTTTTTTTCAATTTGGAATAAATTTCAATGCATTGTTTAAAAAAAATGAAACACAGTTGTTGTTTAAACAAGTTCCATATATTTCAAGAAACTTTTTCCTCTTCTTTATTAGTACATTTCACTTTTTTTGCACATTTCACCATTCTTCGCAATCATAAGTCACAAACAAATTTCTTTTCTGAAAGTAGAAAAAGAAAAGATTTCCATTTTTATCATTACCCAAAGCTGAATGGTAAAGAAACTTACCGATGCGCCATTCGATCCATGGAATTTAAATCCTTGCGCTCCTGTTCCATTTCCATGTCAGCAAATATCTTAATGGATCGACCAAAGCTCCAAAACCGGGGCGAAAGAATACCACACCAGCCGAAGAGTTTTTCCACGCAGTTCTGTGATTTTAATGGTTAAAAGTTCACCAGAACCTGGTTCCGGTTGCACATGATGAAGAGTCGTTCTCAGCAGCCAACAAAATAAAAACTTCTAAAATTCACCAACAAGCGTACGGTAACCGCAGAAAATTACAAGTTGAAACGTTTGGCGGTTTTAATTTTCATGCCCATGTGGAAAAGAGAGAAAAAAAACTTGTTGTATTTTGAACAGGAGAGCAAGAGAAAGAAAATTTGACAACAATTGGATGTCCCGTGATTCTGGAGAACACTGTCCTGCATTCACGGGGATACATTAAGTTTCTGTGCTCTCGTAGCAAGTTTGTCTTGGATTCCAGGAGAGATGAAGCGTCCTGAGATTCGGGTGAGTTTCCTTTCGAACTTCGTTTAAATTGAGCAGCTTTCCCGTGACTCAGAGATTCATGGTCCCGAGCGAGATAAATGCAATCTTAGTGTGTAGGCACCAAAAAACGCCTTATCCTTTGATATTATTAAATGAATTTTTTTTCTTGGTTTCATTGTGCTTGCATGTGCTTATAAAAATTAATTAATCGCATAACTAAACATAAAATTTAACAATTAACTTCTTTCATACTTGACTTGGCTAATGTTTTGAACAGTTTGTATAAAATGTGCCTCTTAATTAGGACCCGTTTCATTTCAATACACTTTTTTATAATCTTCATAACAAATTTTAACGATAAAACAAACATTTTTACTTTGTTTTGAAAAGATCTATTGTTTAAAAAAACCCGATGATTTTCAAATGGTGGATTACTTATTTTTCTAATATTATCACTGCGCATTTGAAAATGTGCAGAATTTGGGCCGGTCACTTTGAAGATTTGAATAAACTGATTTCATTTGAAATAAAATACAATTTTTGGGTTTGGAGTAAAAAAGTAGAAAAAATAATTTAATTTAAAGAAGAAAATCGTTGTATTGAATGATTGATTTTTTTCTTCAGATTTTAGGAATCTTTTATTTTTGAAGGTCCTGCGGGAACACGTCGGATAAAATGCTAGAAATCGAAAATTTAAATTGATCGCCAACCCTAGGAAGAAAAAAGATAAAGATATCCGTTTTGTTGAGAAAAAAAGAAAATTTGTTCAGAGTATGTATTTCTTTTGTTGATTTTGAATGTTTCAAAGTTTATTATTTTTATTTAAAAAAAGATTATTCTTTTATCGACGTTATGTTCAACGTATTTTTTTTAATATTCCTAGAAATGTGCCAAATAGAATAAAACATCGATGCAGTTATCTAAACAAATTTTAAAAATTTTGTTTTTCGATTTATTGAATTGGATTTCATCTAAAAGCTAGAAAATTACGCCTTAAAGTATGCAATAAATACAGGGTTGCAGACAAAGTTTTAGAATTCATTTTGTCTGTCACTTACAAACTGTGAAATGAGTATAAATATGGCAATAAATATTGAACGAACTTTTTATCTTCGGATTTTACTAGATTTTCGCCTAGGGTCAGGGCACCCTGGATTAAGGATCAAGTCTCCTGTCATTTCAAAAACAACAAAATTTTTTAGTCTCACGAAAATGCTTCTAAATCATCTACGAGTTTATGTATCGTTCTAATTTTTGAAACATATTAACTTGAAATTATGCGCTGTCAGAAAATACAAAAGACGGCAAGTTTCTAAATTTTCTCAAAAAGATATGATGAAAATCAGAAAAGGGGATCAAATATCCCCATTCTCCCCTAATTACATTTTCCATCGAATAGAAATTCCAATAGAAGGTGAATTTTTAAAAATTTTACAAAACATATACAAGATTTTTTTTTAAATTCATTTTTAAAATTTTCGAATATGTCCCGTTGACGTAATCAAATAGATTTAATGTTACAGCAATAAACCAAATTTGAGTGCATAATTTGCATCTCAATTAAAACATCGGCCCAGCAGGAGATCGTCTGTAAGGTGCCGGCAAACCAATTTGAATGATAAAAAACCTGTGCTGATTGATTTCTCTCATCGAACTTCTTCTCGACTAATTGGAGCCCTTGATTCAATCGATCTCTGCCAATTTGTGTTTGATGTTTTTTTCTTTCATACCAAACCCTTTCTGAATTTCATTCATTTTGTCGTTTCCTCTGACAGCTCTCTGTGGATTCAATAAATTACCGCATCATTTAAAAACCCGCCAAAATCAACTCCCAATGTAGGTAATTTGCATACATTTGCATGGTTCATTATTGTTGGTATGTTTTTTCTTCCCAACAAAATTTTCCATGTAAAGACGAGTTCGGCCAAGTTGTTTTCGAAAGTCAACAACTTGACTCGGATGATGTTTGTTGGATTTGGGTAGGATTTTTACCCTCAGTCAACATATTGCCTACCTTCATAGGCATACAAACAAATTTAGCTGTCTGTTGTTCAAAGGTGGTAAAAATTGATAGCCGATAGAAATCTGTTTGACCGATTTATTATCGCTACCTTGGAAGACATTCAACTCGCTTATTTTTGGACACAAGGTCAATGTTCGAAGCGGGTTTTTCTCTCATTCATAAGAAGATATGTGATCTTCAATTTATTGAAAAAGTCAACTCGAATGGCTGTCAAGAAAATTTTTAAAATTATGTGTAATTTTTTTATTCAAATTGATGAAATTAAACTACAAAAATTAAAAGGGATTCCATTGAGAATTTTTTTTATGTTTCTATTAAACATATAGGTTGTTGAATTCCATCCGAAAGTAAAAAGTTCAATTGGATTTCACCCACTTAATCAAGACAAATGGCAACTTAACGAAAGTGTATCGAAAATGCCATGTCCGACTAATGAGATCCGATTTCAAAATTAAAATCTGCCGATTGTTTTGGAAACTCTTCTCACATGAGAGGAAGGAAGGAAGAAAGGAAGGATGAGCTTATGAATGAAAATTGCTTCTTCCATCTGGGACCACAACCTTCCATCTTTTTTTTTTGCATTCATTAGGGCAAAACTGCCAAACGAATAATCAAAACAAAACACAAATTAATGGCATCCTAACGAAGGTATGGGAATACAAACATTTACACTCTTGTTCCATCGTGTGTCGGACTTCCAGACGACAAGATGACTTGCCCCCTTAAGCGAGCCATTTCCAGAACTGATGAGTGCAGAACCGCCTCTTTTCCACGACACGGTACCCATTAATAAGCATATTACTTTGCTCTGATTAATCTGTGGCTGGTGCTGATTAGTAAACAATCCTATCAAGGGATCAGAATCGGTTTGATTAAACGCTTTGTCGATGGGACGACGCTTAATTGCGTTATTTATTAAGTAATTAAGCTGTCATCTGACGTTATAAGAATGCAGGTATATGCATCCAGAGATGTTTGTACAAGTGAAGGTGATTTATGTATGTTCAGGAGGTTGTTTCACATCGATCTTAATTTTATCGTAATATCCATTTAATTATTGCATTTCGAATGAACCTTTGTGTGTGAGTTCAGTCAATGGAAATAATTCACGAACACAAAAATCGAGTTTGTTATTTATATAAAAATCCATCTGAGCAACTCACGTCGACAGATTTTTAGTCAGGGAAGCATCCCCAAATGCTTTTAAAGGTCCATGAAGCCATATTTAAAATTATAAAGATTTAATTTTACAAGACGTCTAGAAAAATTACAATTCAATATTTAAGAAATATTTTTATTTGAATTTCTGGCAAAAATATTCAAACTCGGAATACATTTAATAGGAATAGTTTCAAAAGTTACTGGCAACACTGCAGCAAATGAAAAAAAAAATAACCCACTGGCTGGGGTGCCAGGTGGTTTTGACAAAAAATCAGGATTTATTAGGACACCCCTAAATTGATGAAAATAACATGCAGCTCTGCTTAAATTGCATAACTAAAGGCGAAATACAGGTGCTGAAGACGCCTCAAATTATGCAACTAGAGCAAGAAGAAAGTTGGATGGCCTGAAAATAATATTTAAAAACAATATTTAAATATCATTTGAACCAAAGATTATTTATCATCGGTTAAACTGGTTAAACTATTTTATTAAAGATTTGTTTGATTTTCTCACCGTTGAACTATAAATTTGGTTATAGTTTAGATGTTTTTCAAAAATCAGGACAGATCAGGACATTTTAAGGGTCCTTTTTTTAAAAATCAGGACAATTCAAGCGTTTTTGAAAAATCAGGACGGCCTCTCGAAAATCAGGACAAATCCTGAAAATTCAGGACACCTGATACCCCTGCCCGCTGGGCAAGAAAAGAGAAAAAAATAAAAAAAAAATCGCTCAAATGCCAACTGGGTTGCCAGGTGCCCAGATTTGTCTGTAAAACCAAGACTTTTGACCCTTCGTCCAGATATTGGTCAGACACAGATTTTGCCCAGATTTTTGCTTAGAGTGCCCAGATTTTACAGACTTTCAAAATTGAGTGATGAAATCGATATTCATGTATCGAATTTGATCCGCAAGTGCCAGATTAGACTGTAAATCTCGCTAGTATTCATGGGTATTTGACCAATGATTCATTAAACTTTTTTTTTTTAAATAAGACTGGCATGGTACGTGGTAGGAAACTGTGTTAGTTATATAGTTCTCAACTCGAAAATAACCCGAATACAAACACATCCCCCCCCCTCTCCCACACTTTTTTTCAAAATTGCCCAGATTTTTTATCCTCAACACCTGGCATCCCTGAATGCCAAACTGGTCTGATTAAATCACCGATCAGTGAGTGAGTACCAAACTTTGTTTCTTGGAAATTATCATTATAAAAACTTTTTTTTAAGTTCTAAAGAAAGTTTTTCACTAAACAGGCTTGCAAATTAAATCAAACTGAGCATACCTTATGCATTAAAAAATTGTTTTGTTGATTTTGTTGGTTCCCGCATGACTTTTTATTTTAAACGATTACAACTCTTCGCAAACTGCTCAGTTTTTTATCGGAAAGTTAAACAAAATGCAGCTGCGAAATTCTATTTGCCTTTCCCAGGTTAACCTTAATCTGCTCTTGAGTGTCAATATGACACTATTGGAAGTTTGGTAGCTTGTAACTTTATTCGGGTGCATCCAAATAAAAAAAAACCTTCGGGGGCTCACAGTAAATTCCTCAAATCTTTAATTTTACATCATTACTTTTTTATGGACGCAACCTAAAAGCTCAGGAATACTAACTCCCTGATAAGACCATGAGTGTCAATTTGACACTTCTCGCTAAAAACCGACATATCTCTCTTGTTTCTCAGCCAATTTTTACAGAATTGATAGTTTTGGAAACCTCGTAATATAAGTCAAATATGTTTATCAGACAATATTCAGCTACAACACTTCAGTTTTCCGTTATTCAAAGACTACGAAAAAATTTGAAAATACATGCTTAAGAAAAAGACTGAAGATTAGCTATGGAAAGCTGAAAAAAATTTCACTAATTGTCCAAGAAATTATCATCTTACGGAAATATACTCATTATTCAGTGCAAAGTTGAATGTAAATCTTAGAAAATATGAAAAATTGCAATCGTTATTTTTAAGAACCTTTTTTATCATTCGGGTCCATAAATTGCAACTTGAAAAAAAAAACGTTCGAACAACCGCTATCCTTGAAAACTCGTCAAAAACTTGTGTGTTTCGTATTATAAGTATCTAAAAATGGAAAAATGTTCAAATTACGTCAACTCACAGAGATCTGTGGTCAACTTTCCAATCCTATTTTCAAAATTAATTTGGTGTGACTTTCTTTGATTGAAAAATATGGATTTACACCACGATTTACATTGTTGTAGTCATGTTCTAAAAAAAATCTAGAAAATATGCCCTTATGTGCTTCTAACTTCAGCTTTTTTTGAGCATTCCGTAGCAGATTTACAGTTTTTCCCCACAGCATATATTTTTAGGATTTTTTTATTTGAATAAACTTTGAATAACGGAAAACTGAAGTGTTGTAGCTGAATATTATCTGAAAAACATATTGGACTTACATTACGAAGTTTCCTAAACTATAAATTTTATAAAAATCTTAATAAAAAAACAAGAGAGATGTATTAGTTTTAGTCAGAAGTGTCTAATTGACACTCCAGGGACTGTAACGGGTTAAAATTTCAGGGACTGATGAGGGTTAATTTTTATGAAGACTGCAAAATAAATTAGTTCCTTCGAAATAAAGGTTTTTTTTCTTGTGACCAATCAATGCACAAAACTACTTAAATTTAATTTTTCTTTTTCTTTTCCTCTCACCATATTTAAAGAAATCCAAAAAACAAATGAATTTTTATTGAAACTTTGAAGCATTATTAAAAATTTGAACGGCCATCCGTCAGCTCGCAAGTAATCGTTAGAGGAAGTTCACTCGTGTTGAGAAAAAGTGGTAGAAATTTTGACACTTGAAAATTCTACAATGCAAGCATTTTTTCACGACCTACTGCCGTCATTTTTTTTTAATAACAGAGTTTCTATTTCAGCTGTGTGTGATAGTAATCCAACTACTTATGCATCACAGCTTGCAAAAATAGACATAATGTTGATGATAAAAATGACGGCAGTTGATCTTTAATAAAAAATCACATTGTAAATTTTTTAAAATGTGCTTCAAGTATCAAATGTTCTACCATGAGTAAACTTGCTCTTAGAGCAAGTTCACTGGTGTTGGGAAAAAGTGGTAGAAATTTTGACATTTTGAAAATTTTACCATGCAAAAATGTTTTCAAGATCTTGGGGCGTTGTATTTTTTTACAATACTGTTTCTATTTCAGCCATATGTGATAGAAATATTGCTATTTTTGCATCACAGCATGCGACAATACAACACGTGTTGTAAAATAACTTGAAGGCCACAGATCTTGAAAATGTTTTTACATGGCAAAATTATCAAAATGTGCCGTAAGTGTCAAAATTTCTATCACTTTTTCCCAACACCAGTGAACTTGCTCTTAAATGAGCAAAAACAAAAAAAAATCTCCTCTCCTTTCTTACTTCGGTCCAGCGACGCGACATTAAAATCGGTACTTTCAAGCCCGAAAAAAATCGGTATTCGGTATAGAAATTTCAAAAATGTGTATAAATACCGATATATTTCGAAGCTTTTAAAAAAAGTTTTTTGGGAGAATATTGAAAAAATTGCTATTATTCAAAAGTTTCATGAAAAAAACAAATATTTTTAACAATTACTTCAACATTCAGTTGTTTAGCTCATTCAATATGTACAGATGACGAACGACCCTGCGTGGTTAAATTTCTCTTGAGAACTTAAATTTCCCTTTTCCTTTTTCAATTTGTATAGAATGCTTAAACACCATGAATACTACATTTTTGATAACCAGATAATCTTAGAATCCATGTTAAGCTTTTCTTCTGTTTCAAATGATTTTTTTTTCGAAACTTAACTTTCAATTAGTTTAAAAAGTTTTTCAATTTGCTGATTTTTTCAACTGTTTGGTAATTGAAATTTAGTTCCTTTCTGTTTGCTTACAATTCGTACATAGGAATTATTTGTAAATTTTGTGAAGAATTCAACAATTTTTGTTGTTTTAACTTTTCCCTTAAGAAACTTTAACATCTGTTATTAATCTTCGTATCAATCATTAATCAGACTCAAGGCAAAGTTTGATTAGTGATTTGACATTCGCTCAGTATCGCGATTTAAAAAAATTCTAATTTTTGTTAAGGAGACAGTCCTCTGCAGCCATATTGTGATATTCACTTTTAACACTTTATTTTCCTTTAGTATTTTTATGCTTTCAAATTTTTTATACTGAATACTTTTTATTTCGAGCGCACACTTATCTTAGTTCCTTTTTTTAAATTCATCTTCAAGATACGATCTATTAACGTCTGAAACTACCATAATCTCTTATATACTATTTTGATGACCAAGATTCCATCTTAAAACAGTTGATATAGAAAACAAAGTTCCTATGCACTAAGTTGAGGCTTGTTAGCTGATAACTAGCCTAAGATTTGTTCAAAATTTGAAAATAATAATGAAAAACGATAGTTTTGATTGCATTTTGGAAATAGTTTTTCTGTTTGATCAAATTTGTCAAAAATCGGAATGAAATCGGTATGTTTCGGCAAAAATCGGTATTCGGTATATACCGATTTTTGGTCGAAAATTTCCTCCTGTGTGGCATCCCTGACTTGCCTGATTTTTGGAGGCCCAACCTGATAACATGATAAGCCTTCGTTTTTCCTTGATTTTTGGAATTATGCCTGATTTTCCCTGATTTATTTGTAACATGATGGAAAATGAGGAGTACGGATCTGCATTAAAGACATCGGTGGAGGTCAAAATATGGATCGATGAAATAGAAAGTCCTCACTTCGACCGACATTTTCGTTAATCCCAATTTCATGATTTTTGGCCTTCATGTGAAAAATAAGATTCTCACGACCTAAACTCAGCGCTAGAGGATACAATCGAAAGTAACAACAGTAGATAGAAAGTGAAGTAAATCAAAAATTTAATGCTGAAAACATTATTTACATAAAAATTTAGTGTTTACTACCAAAATGATCTTGAAATAATCACTTTCTTTTTCTTTGAAAAAAAAAAAACATTAATACGTAACTGGTATACTTTCCCAAAATGATTTTTTCAACACCAGCCGATCAGTGAATGGACAATAGATTAGTTTTTTTTGTCCGGATGGATCCTGCTGTAGAGATGATATGAACTCTATGCACGAAATAAATAAAATTTAATTGAAATTATATCAAACAATAGTTGTATTCGGCAACACTGAAGGTGGATAAAATAAAATAAATATATATAGCAACATTTGCTATCTTGGCAACATTAGGCAAAACGAACAAAACAAAGTCAGTCATTGTTGATCATTTCTTGTGAGTGACAGACGTGTATAAATGAATCTCTGAATTGAGATTCTTAAAAATCGTAAAATCATAATGGCGTAATTGTTAGAAGAAGCACAAAGAGCGCAGATAGTCAAGGCTGCTGCTATGGAAAATTAGTTTCTGATTCGGCCTCCGATAGAATTGGAACAGGGAGTGCAGATTTTGAAGGCTGCTGCCACGGAAAAATGTTTCTGGTTCAGCTTCCGGTAGAAAGACGGATTGACAAAGGTAGCGAAGATTTTGAAGGCTGCTGCTACGGAAGCGCAAATTTTTAAGGATGCTGCTACTGCTGATTGTTTGTTTCGCTTTGGCCTTCCGGTGGAAAAAGACAGATTGGCTTTGGAATCGCAAATTTTCAAGGTTGCTGCTGCTGATTGTTCGTTTTGATAAGACCTCCGATAGAAAGACGGATTGACACAGAAAGCGCAGATTTTCAAGGCTGCTGCTACGAGTTTTTTTTTTCTGATTTGGCCTTCAGTAGAAAGACAGATTGGCTTAAGAAGCGCAGATTTTTAAGGTTGCTGCTGCAGATTGTTTGCTTTAATTTGGCCTTCCGGTAAAAGAGACGGAATTGAGTTAGGAAGCGCAGCTTTTAAAAGCTGCTGCTGCTGATTGTTGATTATGATTTGCCCTCCTGGTGGAAAAAGACGGATTCGATAAGAGAAGCACAAATTTTTAAGACTGCTGCTGCTGAGTTTTGGTTATGATTTGACCTTCGGTGGAAAAACACGGAATCGAGATATTTAAGCCAGTTCCTGCTGATGATTTGTTATGATTTGGCCTTCAGGTGGAAACAGGTGTGTTGGCTTAGGAAGCGCAGATTTTTAAGCATACTTCTGATGATTATAAGTTTTGATTTGGCCTTCCGGTGGGAAGAGGCGGATTGGCTTTGAAAGCGTAGACTTTTAAGGCTTGTGCTGCTAATTGCTTGCTTTGATGGCCTTCTGATTGGGAAGGTTGTTGCTAAGATTACTTTCGGATTGTTCCGGCTCTGGTAGACAAGGACAGAGCGTCTGAAAATGCACATATTGGAGTGCTAAGATTATTTTCGGATTGTACTGGATTGTTATAGTATTCAAAGACAGAGCGACAGGGATAGTACAGGTTATTAGGATTTTAGGATTTTTTTTAATTGTTCCGGCTATGGAAAACACAGGAAAAACACATAGATGGAATGTAAAATTGAAATAAAGGATATTTGAAAAATAAAATTTTGTTTTCAAGAAAAATAAAAATTGCTTAAAAAGTTTATATTGAGTGTAAAGATGTTATGAAGGATATTCACAAAATAAATAAAATTAAATTGAAATTATATGAAACAATAATTGTATTCGGTAACACTAAAGGTAAATAAAGTAAAAAAAAATATCTATAGCAACGTTTGTTATTTTGGAAACACTAGGCAAAACAAACAGAACAAAGTCAGTCATTTATCTATAGGGCTCTTGCTACACACACATACAAGAGGTCTGTTTTGCGCACAACACTTTTCATATGCAGAAAAAGCAAAGTTTAAACAAAACTTCGCATTTTCCGTTAATGTTTGCACATTTTCTCTTAAAAAGGGTATACATATTTTGGATCATCTGGTAAAAAGTGGAAATGATACTGAAGATATTTAATAAAAAATAAGTCCACACAATCCGGAATCAAACTTACAAAAAAAAAACACAAATATTTTGGCTTCTTTATAATTTGCTGTTAAACAGAAATCTGTCAATAGTTTTTATAATTTACTAGAAAAAATAACTTTCTTCTGTCGAGTCATTATTGATTTTACATGGAGCTGTCCCTTTTGTTTGCCTAACGGCTTACTTATACTATTACACAGTGCAAAAGCCCTATTCTTGTGAGTGTCAGACGTGTATGAGTGAATCTCTGAATTGAGATTTGTAAAAGTCGTAAAATCACGACACCTCCGTGAGTAATTTTGAGGATCTAATGCTTGCATCGACGCGTGGGACTTGAAGTGTTGCTTTGAAAACTAAACAACTAATTTTATATTTTTATTTTCTAAAAAAATAAAAATAAAATAAAATAAAATTTTTATTATATTATTATATCCACAACAATATGAACACCAGAAGTTTCTTTCAAACAAGTTTCAAATTTTACATGTGTTTTTCTCGGTTTGAAATTTTTACACGATGGACTTGGCAGCAAGGTTGCCGAAAAAATTCTGTGTTTTTGACAAAAAAATTCTGGAATTCTGTGATTTGAACCAAAAATTCTGTGACGGTTTTCTGTGACGCTATTTCTTTGAAATTTATTGAGAAATTATGTCAAACATCAATTAACTGGAAACTACTTACAGTTTTAATAGAAAAAAAAAATTAATTTGCATTAACTTGTTATTCTATTTTCATGAATTTAAGTCAGAAATAAAAAGTCGAGAGTGACAAAAAAATTTATAATCTGGGAAATCTGTACAAATTTAAGAAAATCTGTGAATTCTGTGAAAATTATAAAAATTCTGTGATCTGTGACACAGATTCTGTGACGAAATTTTGCTCAAATTTCTGTGATAATACAGATTTTTCTGTGATTTCGGCAACCTTGCTTGGCAGTTTTGTGACTTAAGCAACTTTCAGATTGATTAATGAGTACATAGAATTCACTCACGGGAATTGGACTGTTTTTAATATTTTTCATCCAAAATATAACTTCCAAAACTCTCATTTAAGTAAATGTGATACTTTCAGTTGCTTGGGCTTTAGACTGAGTCGATTTGGTGTCATTTTTGAATTTCTCAAACCCGGGGGTCTAAAAAACTTCGTTTTGGTCCCTACTCATCCATGATTTTTTGCAGAATTTTTAAGTTAGGTTTACATGAGTAAATTTTAACTTCTAGGTTTGTATGGGAAAATTGAATATTTAGTACTGAAAAATCAACATAATTTTTGTTTGTTTTGTGAAACCAAACCAGCTGATGGTTTTTGCGACAATTTTCAACTTTTCCAAAGAAAATTTTCCGTTGAACAACTTTGTTGAAGACTATAACTTCGTAGGCTACTTTTCATGCTATTTTTCTCGAGGCTCCAACAGTGATGTCAATTTTTTTTTGTTTATCAATGCGAAAAGACTTACCCCCATTAAACAGCTAATAATTTTTTTACCATACAAGATACGAAGTTACGGTTTTGAACATAGTTGTTCAGAGAAAAATTTTCTTTAGGAAATTTACAAATTGGCATAAGCTGACGAGGTTCCACAGAAGAAACAAAAATGATGTTGATTTTTTAGTTCAAAATATTAAATTTTCCCCTACAAACCTAAAAGTTCGAATTTACTGATGTAAACGTTACTTGAAAACTCTACAAAAAATCATGGATGAGTAAGGGACCAAAACAAAGCTTTTTAGACCTCAGGGTTTAAGAAATTCAAAAATGACCCCAAATCGACTCAGTCTATTGGGCATGCCTCGCCCGGAGAATAAAAAGTTCACATAAAAGTACTACCAGTATGTGGATTTGTTTTCTTCATAATGGGCCAAAATGAGCTAATGTATCCACCGTGGATACATTAGCTCATTTTTGCTGGTTTTATTGATATAGTTTTGTGTTTTTTTAGTTAAGAAATGTGCCACTTTAATGGATGAAACCAAAGGACTAAAATGTTTTTTCTCTGTACAAAAAATTAATGTTCACTAAGTTTACTCAAACTAACTCACGTTTTCCTCAAATCTATTCTAAATTTGAAAAATGATTCCCCTTTCTATAAAGAGAACGAGTTTCAATCTTCGCATTAACAGTTCCCGGCCTCAAAAACTTATTCACGTCAATTTTCATATTTATCTGTCTTGACATACAGACCAAACAATTTTTATATTAAGATTTGCATTGTTGCTTTTGAAATTTTCTTCGTGATTGAAACTTTTCTGTTAAAATTTCAGATTAAAAACTGATTTTTCTCATAAATTGTAATAACTGCCAATTTACGGAGAAGTTTTGTTACATGTAACAAAATATCTCTGACTCGAAAAAACCTTGGATACCAAATTTTATTTTATTCCTACCCTCCGTTCAAACGTGATGGTGTTACAAAGAAAACGCCTCCATTTTTATAAATAAAATTTGCTATTTTTGTCATTCTTCATCATTTTTAAGTTATTTTTTTTCTCATTTTTAATTTGTTCGTTTTTGGCAACATTTGATTTTGGCAGCATTTGATAAACCAAACAAGAAAAGTGCCTAATGCATCAAAACATTTTATGAAAAAACTAAAAATGATCAAAAAATTACTAAAAAATATGTAAATGATAATAGTAACAGTTTTTTTTTTGCAGAAATAAGTGGAAAAAAATTGAGAAAAAACCGTTCGATTTTGGCATCACAAAATATTCGGGCGTGTTGCCAGAATCGAACGGAGTCTGATTTTTTTTTTATTTTCATCTTTTTGTAATTTTTGAGTAGGTGTTTTATATATTTCTTTTAAATTTTTGTTTTGTTGTTGTATTTAACCTCTATAAAAGAACGTAGAAATATGTTTATGATATTTGTCTAAATTATATTGGTCCTATTATAGCAAAAAAAAATTGAGGTTATGTTGTTAGTACAATCTTCGAATGTTGCCCAAAATCAAAAGTTGCCAAAAACGGACGGGAAAGTATTTTCTACATACTAGAAAATTGGCCGATTTTCTGTGTGAAATCGTTCTTAAAATACATAAACTGCTCGGTTTATTGTTAATTGTTAGAGATTTCTTTCTCGATAAAGCTCAAAGCATCAATCGCTAATTTTATGTTTTGTTCTCTATTTCCAGGTACGTAACCGATTGTGCTCCCCGAATGGCAAGTATCAGTCGGTCTTAACTTGGTAAAAAAAAATGTAAGTAAATTATGGCTCCGAAGGAAGGATTTACTACTCTATTCGAATGCGCAACCTGAATGGTTCTTTGAAACAAAAAATTTCCGTGTGTCATAAGTGAGATAGCTAGTAAGTAACCGAAGACAAGTGCAACTGGTAGAAAATATTACCAACAGAGAGAAAAAAAACTGGACCAGACGCTTCCGCATTAGGCTCTTCCAAAACACTCAGAAGATAGTATCTCTCCGATAGGATTGCACAATCCGTACGTTCGTTCGTCCATCCTATGTTGTCGGTTCCAAGAAAGAGAGGCTCGCCAGATTCAGATCAAATCGACTGCGCGTTGGACAAGACGTCGTTTTATGGTGCAACCTGATTCATAAATGTACTATCTGGTCAGTCAGTGTGAAAGTGTAACATTGCACGGCTTTTCTTTTGCTTCTGAATAAAGTACATGCCACAGGCTTTGATCCTATCATGTGTGATACCATGACAAATTAAGAGTATAAAAGCTAATGTTTTCCCACCGTGTCTAACCCTGACCAGATGCCGTTAAAGACATAAAAAAATGAAAAAAGTCTGATTGTTAATGATGAGAAATTAAAAAAAAACCAATCCTGTGAAACAGTTTTTCTTAAAATTAGGTTTCAGAAACAGGATCTGATTCTGAGAACATGTTGATCTTTCTTATGCCGAGATTTTTCTCAAGGAAATTAACCACAAAAACGAAAGCAACATCCATTTGGGATACCAACTTCCTATTTCCTTCTCGAGTAATACTGGGTGCCATGGACATATTGGTGGGTACCTTCAAATGACAGTTTCACAGGCCGATTTTCACCGCCAATTCAAACCAAGACGCTAGCAATTACCATAATGACAACAACCGTGCTGTCGTGGCGAATTGCCCGGGAAATGATCGAACCCAACCAAGTAGGTCTCGCTAAGTAGGTATCCATCGAACGCACCGGGTGTAATTTGTTAGGAACAATTTACTACGGTCAACTAAACCTGTCCTCAACACTCGTATGTCACGCATTCGATCCCATCTACATCAGTGGATCTACAAATCACACGTTTGCCTGATGAAATGGATTTCCTCAACGATCAATGATTCATAAGCCAATGCTAACGGTCCTAACAGTAGCTAGAGGGTATACAAATTAGGCATTCTATTCGGTGGCAATCCGACTCGAGCTTTTTCTAAGCCAAACAGTCTCTCGAATGCAGTTATAAAATCTACCCAAAACGAAGAAAGATGCTATAAAATAGAAAAAATATAACCGAAACGTGAATGCCAAGGATGCATGGTCTTGACGATCGATAGTTTAGTCGGTGGGAATTTCGCAATAACTGGATCGTGACACCGAAAAGCTCTGCTGTTATCAGCGCAGCTATGCGATAACCGCTAAAATCGATTGGATGGCAGCAGGTGGAGTGCATGCTGTCTGATCCGCGGAAAACAGGTTGATGCTGTCGTATTTAACCCATTTTGATCAGGCTGGTTCTATTGGATTTCTTTATTGATGGATGGATTCAATTTTCTGGAGCTTGATCATCAAACTTAGAATAGATTTTTTTTAATACAGTACACAGAATAACACAGAAGTAACACAATAAAAATATGTATGGCTTCCCGCGACCCTTTATTTCCCGCAATATCATTTCCTCGTCTCCAAATAACCTCCCCTACCTTATTTGATCTCATATGTGCGTATAGTTCTCGCATTATGCCAATAATACTATTCGCAAACCCCTCCTTTTTTCCTTCTAACATATACCCACTAGCAGAAATGAGAGGCATCAAGTAATTATAGAATCATTTTGGTCCATTCGTTGATTACTCAATCTCTTTCCCATAGAAAATGCTAGTTAAAATGAATTATATGGATGTCCTCCTTATCTCCCCACCGGAATAGTCATGGAAACATATCTAGTACCTAAATTTCCTTCCCTTACCAAATTTGAACCCATTTGCTTGATAATTCCTCGAGATGTACAGCAAAAATTGTATGAAAGCCTCCCTCCTCCCTTCCCATCTTCCCTTTGAAAGGAAAGAACAGCATCAAAATTTTGTCGTGTACAAACACCCTCTATTTTCATGCCCCTTCTAATCTTTATATCTTCTAACGAGGAAGTAGGGAAAGATACCAATCTATCATAAAAATATTCCTCGTATTCAAATATTTTCCGTACCATTCCAAATTCGGTTCCCATTGCTTGATTAGTTCTCTAGATACGCAAAAAATGTATCAAAGTCCCCCCTAACTTCTTCCTTTTTCTGCACAGGAAAGAGAGAGGGGTCTTAGACTATGATATTTTGTAACTTTTCTTGAATCCAAATGTCCTGTCATGCCAAAATCCGTTCCATTCTTGAGTTATAAAAAAAACTATAAAAGAACTCCCTCCCCCTTCTTATCTCCCCATTGAAAAATGGAGGGGTACCAAACTATCATAGGAACATAATAATTTCAGAACCCTTCAACTTCCAAGAGGGAGGGCTCGCATATAAAAATAGCAAAACATATGCCTCGATCTGATTAATTTTCAAAAAATGTTTATCAAATTTTCTAAAAAAATTTGTTTTGACAAAATTGAATGTTGGTTATTTACATTTGAATGAAAAGTTGTATTTGAAAAACTTTTGTAGGAAAAATAAGGGAAGATTCTTAAAAATTTGTTGGAAAAAAATGTCAGACCCCGAACAAATTTCAAACGATGTTGATCAAATTTGGCATACATAGGGGAGAGTATACTTGATCCCTGTGGATACTTGATTTCTTCTATGAATCTCTAAACAGGAATGTCTTACAAAAATCAAATTTTCTAGTAAAATATGCTAATAAAAAAAAAATAAAAATTCTGTTATTTCAACAGATTTTAAAATTTTTATTTTTAATATCATTGAACTTCGTTTGAAAAATTTAACAAAATGTGATTTGAAGATTTTTATTTATCACTTAAAAATGTTTCTCATATGAAAAATATATGATGATAATTTTTTAAGAGGTGAAATCACCGTGAATTTGTTTATTGAAATTAATTTGCGGCTTTATCGGTGAGGATTAATGTGGATTGATGCGGGACAAAGAATTTAGTATGTGGTCAAGCTTCTATTTCAAATGCTCTTCGCTCTTTTCATCACCTTAGAATTTTCTTCTGATCTTCTATCCCTCTTTCATTTCAACTGTTTAATCCTCACCTATAAAGCCGCAAATTAATTTTATGATGATAATTTTAATTTAATTTTATCTGATGGAGAAAGCAAAGGGCATTGCTGTGTGGTGGCGGCTTATAGAATACTACCACTGGGATACTGGTCCACGTCGTAAAAGGCGACTTATCCAGTACTTCCCATATGCGTTAGTCATTCTTCAAATGCGACTATCACATTGGGAGGGGGGGAAACTTGGCTTGGGATTTTGAAGTTCTAAGCCAAGTTTTCTTCAGGGAGGATTCACCAATTGTGCTTTTTGCTTTTAATGCGCATGCACGAGTTGAATTCTCCTAAATTTTGTAAACACCCGCTTCAGGGTGGTTCTGTGCCTGTGGGCCCCAAAGTGGGGGTAGGAGGGTGAATAATAATCCTACCTTAAGCAGAACGTTGTTAAGGTCTGCATTATAGCCAGGCACTGGTGCAAAAGGCCGTATTTTTCCTGGCAACTCGTGGGATTCAGATTATACACACGATTTTTAAATTTTCATCCTGTATGGGATACCCCGCTTCATGCGTCGATATGAAGGTGCAGGGGTTCTTGTGTGTGATGAAAATATGTGTGGAATTCTTTGATAGAAATGCTTTCTATTAAGGTTGCACAGATAAATCTGCAGCACAAAAGAACCGCTACACTTAACTTATGTCGTTTAATCCTTAATGGAACTGCATCAATCGCCTTGGTGCAAGAACCCTATTTCCGAAATGGAACTTTTTACTTAGGGAATTTGCTCAAACCAAACTTTACTGTGTTCAGTGTAATTGGAATGACTAATGCCCGAATAATGCCTCGTGCATGTATATTGATAAACAATTCTTTAAATGCAACACTTATACCCAATCTAACAACAAGAGATATTTGCGTCGTTCAGGTTTCGCTGCCTGATAGAAAATACGTCTACTGTTCAGCATACTTACCATATGAACAATCATCCCCTACGGATGATTTAAAAAATGTCATTTCATTCTGTGAATCACAAAATACACCTCTTGTAATAGGCTGTGATGCCAATGCTCATCATTTTGTATGGGGTAGCTCAGATATCAATCTGAGAGGCTTAAATTTAATGGAATATTTAAGCAGCACTGATTTAGAAATTCTAAATGTAGGAAATAAACCAACTTTTGTTAGGTGTGACAGAGAAGAGGTGATTGACATCACACTTTGTTCTAGAACAATTTCTCAGGAAATTTCAAATTGGCATGTGCCTAACGAAGAATCGATTTCTGACCACAGGTTTATCTATTTTGAACACTCAGGTGAGTTTTAAGAAACAATTACATTCAGAAACCCAAGAACAACTAATTGGGACCTTTATTTGGAGCATATTGCTATTAAATTTCATGGATATACACCTGAAATTACTACTCCTTCTGAGTTGAATGAATTGGTTGCAAAAACCACCGAAATTATTTTAAATTCTTATGAAGAAGCGTGTCCCGTACGAACGTTGAAATTCAACAAAAACAGTACACCATGGTGGAACTCAAATCTCAGAAAATTACGAAAAAACTGCAGACGCTCTTGGAACCGAAGGCGCACGGAAGGTTTTGATGCCTTCAAGTTGGCTCGCAGAGCTTACCGGAAAGCAACAAGAGCTGCCGAACGCTCAAGTTGGTAGAACTACTGCACAAACATTTCAAGCTTGCACGAAGCAAGTAGGTTAAATAAAGTCTTAGCCAAATCAAAAGATTATCAGGTTTCATACCTTAAAACCCCTAGTGGTGATTATACATCAGACGACGAAGAAACATTAAGTTGTCTATTCAATACCCACTTTCCAGGATGTGTTGATCAAGATTCATCGATAGAGCCTGAGTTCTTTTCTGGAAGTCTAGATTCCTTGCATTTTGCTCGGAAAATAGTTACTACAGAATCGATCAAATGGGCAATCGATGGTTTTGCTCAATACAAATCTCCTGGAAGTGACGGTTTATTTCCAGTTTTGCTTCAAAAAGGTTTCGATCATTTCAAACACATATTAAGAAAAATAATGATAAGCAGTTTTGCTCATGGATATATTCCTAAACTTTGGCGGCAGATAGCCGTGAAATTCATCCCTAAAGGGGGACGATCATCATACGACGAAGCCAAAAGCTTTCGTCCTATTAGTCTAAGTTCATTTCTATTAAAAGCACTTGAACGTTTAATTGATCATCATATCAGGCAAGAATGCCTTGTCCAACATCCGCCTAATGCGACACAACATGCATACCAAACAGGAAAATCAACATTAACTCTTCTGCACAACGTAGTACATAATATTGAAAATAGTTTTTCACAGAAAGAATCATGTCTAGGAGCATTTCTAGACATAGAAGGAGCATTTGATAATGTCTCGTTTACATCAATAATGGATGCGGCACTACTTCATGGAGTGCCTAGTGTAATAACTAACTGGATTAGCGCAATGCTAAGTAACAGGAATCTTCATTCGTCTTTAAGACAGGCTTCAATAACAAAAGTTAGCACACGTGGTTGCCCACAGAGAGGTGTACTATCACCTCTTTTAAGGAACCTAGTTGCAGACGGTTTGCTGAGAAAACTCAATGACCGTGGAATACCAACCTATGGATTCGCAGATGATTATCTTCTGCTGGTAAGAGGTTTGTGCATAAGCACATTATTTGATATAATGCAACAAGCTCTGCGCTCTGTTGAACGATGGTGTTCTCATGTAGAACTTTCAGTTAATCCTCTAAAAACTAATATTGTTTTATTTACTAAAAAACGTATCACCCGCGGGGTGCACCCTCTGCTGTTTTATGGTTCCGAAATCACCGTGTCTAATCAAGTTAAATATTTGGGTGTCATTCTTGACTCCAAATTAAACTGGTCCGATCACATCGAATTCAGAATCAAAAAAGCATGCATGGCTTTCGGCCAATGCCGACGTGCAATCGGAAAAAACTGGGGACTCAAACCTAAACATATTCACTGGATTTATTCCACAATAGTAAGACCAATTCTGGCCTATGGGTGTCTAGTGTGGTGGCAGAAAGGAGAAGTTGCAACAGTTCGGACTAAACTAAATCACCTTCAAAGAATGTGTCTTTTGGGGATGTCCAGATCGTTCACTACAACTCCTACTGCAGCACTAGAGGCTCTGTTTTCTATCAAACCTCTACACTTGTTCCTAAAACAGGAAGCCTTCTCATGTGCTTTTCGTCTACAGGCAGTTGGTCTCTGGCTGTCAGGAAATATCGAAAGATCATCGAGTCATACAAATGTGTGGCCTGAATTAGTTAGATTAAACAAGTTTAATCTAGCGCCAAACGATTTAACACTCTCGAGTAGTTTTCCCTACATGGGGTTTAAAGTCAAATTTCCTTCTCCTCAAGAATGGTTATCAGGTTTCGTAGAGGACCAAATGTCCTCTCATATTGTATTCTATACTGACGGTTCATTATCAAACGGCCGTGCAGGTGCAGGAATCTACTGTCACGAGTTGAACATAGAATATGCTCAACCTCTAGGAAAATATTGTACAGTTTTTCAGGCTGAGCTATATGCTATTATGTATGGAGTGCAAATTGCACTTCAAAAGAAGATTATGTTCAGAACAATTTATTTCTGTTCAGATAGCCAAGCAGCTATCAAATCACTCAGTGCTTCCAGTTCTAGATCAAAACTGGTAATCGCATGCCGGAAAGCAATCGAAGAACTTGCTGAAGGCAATGGATTAAACCTTCTATGGGTACCCGGACATAAGGGAATTTTTGGAAACGAATGCGCCGACGAACTAGCTAGAGCTGGGTCGGAAAAGGAATTTTACGGACCAGAGCCGGCTGTCCCAATATCACCATGTTGGTTCAGAAACCAAATCCAAACTTGGTCCTCTAACCAGCATGAACGATACTGGGAAGAGTTGGACACTTGTCGTCAAACTAAATTATTTTTAGAAAAACCATCTCCAATCATATCGAGTTACTTATTAACTTTAAATAAATTTCATTGCAGCATCTTGATCAGAGCACTCACCGGTCATTGTAAACTCAACTATCACATGCACAACATTCAGCGTGCTGAATCTCCAGTATGTGGTAGTTGTGAATCAGATGTGGAAGATCTCTTCCATCTTATATGTAACTGTCCCTCATTTGCCAGACTACGTTTTCGTACTCTGGGATCTTACGCTTTAAGCGAATCTGAGTTTAAGAAATTAAACTTAAAAAACATTCTATCATTCCTTACCGAATGTAGAAAAGAGCTTTAATGCTAATAATCCCTAGTGGAAAGGCTTTATGCTATCTTAAATAGATTGAATTTATTTCTTCCTTTTATAGGTTTTTCAGGTTTCTCAGGTAAATGATGAAATCTTGGATAAAAAAGGCTAGGCACAATTTTCCCGTATGTTTGGATAACGTGCCGCTATTAAGCCTACCCCCATTCTGATACCTGATACCTGAAAGGGCATTAAACATAGAATTGCACAAAAACTTGCGCTGTAAGTCCAAAAATCCCAATTTTTTTTAAGAAATCCCCGAGTTGTCGCGTATTTTCCCCATGGAATTTAAGTCCCAACATTTCCCCGCTCCTGAAAATTAAATTAGTCATTATGAAGAGAATGAACTACAGAATTCAAAAGGGTCATGTATGCAAAACAATCTTTAATTTTTTCCCGTTTTTTTCAGGTTTTTCCCGATTTTCCTGGTTTGCCGGCCGCCTTTGCATTTAGTAAATGGACCTCATAACTTGTTTCTGATGATTTAAATTTTTTTTTATTTATTTCATTTAATAAAAACTGTCAACCAAAAAATCGTATCTAAACATAAATAAAATTTGATTATTTTTGTATATGAGCCTAGCGATTGACGCATAAATAATTTCATTACATCACAAACTTGAATAAAGTCTGCTTCATTTAATATTGGAACACAAACAATTGCGTGTAGTTCAGTCATTTATTAACGAATTCATAATTTGTTTTTCATACAAATGTAGCATTTTCTTTACTCTTTCATAAAAAAAAATTTAAAAAATTATTCATTGCTGTTTCGAAGAAATTCTCGTACTCGTACTCGTAAGAAAACTGTGCACAATTTGATCTCTCCGTTCGGCTTCCATGGCGGTTGTTTACAAAATGCTATCGTTTGGTGTTATGACATAAATATATGGTGAAAGGTAATGAATTTCCGACACGTGGGTGAAAAAAGTTTCCAAATCCGTCCACTAGGAGCGCCACAATGAGCAAAAGAATTTGTTCCAATATTAAATGAAGCAGACTTTACATTGGGGAGAATGGGGATACTTGATCCCCTTTTTTTTATTTTCATCATATCTTTTTGGGAAAATATAGCATTTTGCATTTTTCTAACAGCGTGTAATTTCAAGTTTATTTGCTTCAAATAAATGAACGATACATGAACCCATAGATAAAGTAGAGGAATTTTCGTGAGACTTAAAAAATTGTGATCTTTTTAAGTTACAGGAGACACTTAAGGAGACTTGCTCCTTAATGCAGGGTTCCCTGACCCTAGGCAAAAATCTAGTAAAATCCGAAGATAAAACTATTTTCTGTCATATTCGTTCTCGTTTCACAGTTTGTAAGTGTTAGACAAAGAGAATTCCAAAACCTTGACTACTACCCTAAAGTCATTGCATACTTGAAGGCGCAATTTTCTGGTTTTTAGATAAATACAGCACTTTTAGTCCTTGTCAACAGAAAATTACTGGATTATTATTAATTAGTTATTGGACAAATATTAGTAATTTTATGATAACCAATCATTGCAATCCATTTAGAAGAAAGATATATCGTTTTGGACTCTATAGGGATCAATTATACCCATACCATACATTTTGGATAAATTCTTTAAAAAAATTGAGAGTTTCTTTTTGCTTTGAAAATATGGCATAATGTAGTTCAAATGATACTCTACCGATTGACATCTTGGAATAAATATTATCATCATAAAATTAATTTGCGGCTTTATCGGTGAGGATTAAAGAGTTGAAATGAAAGACGGATAGAAGATCAGAAGAAAATTCTAAGGTGGTGAAAACAGCGAAGAGCATTTGAAATAGAAGCTTGACCACATACTAAATTCTTTGTCCCGCATCAATCCACCGATAAAGCCGCAAATTAATTTTATGATGATAATATTTATTCCACTGTTAGTAGGATGGATTGGCTAAGAAAGTGCAGATTTTTAAGGGTTCTGCTCATTGCTTGTTTTGATTTGGCCTTCCGGTGGAAAAAGATAGATTGACTTAGAAAGCGCAGATTTTTAAGGCTGCTACTGCTGATCGTCTGTTTTGATTTGGCCTTCCGGTGTAAAAGGCGGATTGGCTTAGAAAGCGCAGATTTTTAAGGCTGCTGCTCATTGCTTGTTTTGATTTGGCCTTCCGGTCGGAAAAGGCGGATTGGCTCAGAAAGCCCAGATTTTAAAGACTGCGACTGATTGGTTGTTTTGATTTAGCCTTCCGGTGAAAGAAGACTGATTGGCTAAGACAGCGCAGATTTTTAAGGCTGTTGCTGCTGATTGTTTGTTTTGATTTGGCCCTCCGTTGGAAAAAGACGTATTGGCTTAAAAAGCGCAGATTTTTAAGGCTATTGCTTATTGTTTGTTTTAATTTGGCCTTCCGATGGAAAAGGCGGATTGGCATAAGAAGCGCATATTTTTAAGGCTGCTGCTGCTGCTGATTGTTTTCTTTGATTTGACCTTCTGGTTGGGAAGATTATTGCTAAGGATACTTTGGGATTGTTCCGGTACTGGTAAAAAACGCAAATTGACAAGAAAAGCACAGTTTGGAAAGGCTGTGGCTAAGAATGTTTTCGGATAGTTCCGGCTCTGGTAAACAAACACAAACGAAAGGAAAAACACAGATAAGGAAATACTTTGCTTAAATTGGAATGTAGATTGAGATGAAGAGTATTTAAAAAATAAAATTTTGTTTTAAAGAAAAACAAAAGTCGGTGAATGAAAATTTCTATTGAATATAGAGGTCATAAGGAATATAGAGATGAGAGAAAGGATATGCAGAAAATGAATAAAATTTAATAGATTTGAAAAACCTGTGCTAAGAATAGATTATAGAATTAAGAGAAAAGACATTCGGACAAATAAACAACATCTTTTGCTTAGAATGGAATGAAGAATAAAGATGAAGGACATTTGGTAAATCAAATCTAGTTTAGAAAAAAAACTTAAAGCGATAATTAATAATTTTCAGTTGGGAATAGAGGTAAGAAGGAATAATATTAGATGAAGGATTTCCAGAAATTAAATCATATTTAAAAATATAAACTAAAATAAAACTTGTATTTGGCAACATAGAAGTTCATTAAAATAATATAAATTTCATGGCAGCGTTTGTTATTTTGGCAACACTAGGCAAAACAAACAAAACAAAGTTAGTCATTGATCGATTCTTGAGAGTGACTGTGTCTAAGTGAATCTCTGAATTGATATTCGTAAATATTCTTGGAATCACGACAATGTCACAGTCAGTAGGTCGGATTGGCTTAGGAAGCGCAGATTTTTAAAGCCGTTGCTACTAATTGTTTTTTTTTTATTTGTCTTTCCTGTGGAAAAAGACGGATTGGCTTAAAAAGCGCAGATTTTAACGGCTGCAGCTGTTAAGAAAGTTGTTTGAGTACGACGGTTAACTTCTCGCCTGCTTGAAAAAAAATCTTGATCCGCTTGAATGCTTGTATGTAATGCATCATCTTGCTCAATACCTCGAGTCCTAAGTAGTGTAGCTTTTATGCATTCTTACTCTTTTTACTCATTCAATATATTAATTTTCAAGAGACTTTTTTTTAACAATTCGAAATTTAGGATAACTGTGAAAGTCTAAGGCTTAAACCCTCTTAATTTATAATATGTTCATAACAGGTTAGTTTCAACACCGATGACTCGAGATTGCTGCAATATTTTACCATATTTTTCGCTATCATGGCTGATTTTTTGTGACTCCATTTCGACAAACAGCTATAACTGTTCAACCCTGTTTTTGTCACCCATAAATCAAAGAAGTGCGGCTGCCAGTCAGGCAGGTTTTGTGATGAATTCTCCGAATGACGGAGGCCAAAGTTAAACGTTGATCCATTCGGAGGTGAGATGAGCCTCTCGATTTTCACACACTATTTAGCGAATCATAAAAACGACTGATTTATTGGCCATAAGTCAATTGAAATTTGAAATTGGAATCAGTCCCAGTTGATGGCATTTGGCAGAAAACAAATATGTCACTTGATGATATTTGGGCGGATCTTCTTTGAGGAGATTTGATTTTGGGTGTGTTCAAGTATATCTTAAATGAAAAGCATCATCAACTTATTGAACCGAACTTAATTACGTGCCAAAAATTGTTGAAACATTCATCCATCCATTACATTGTCTGAACTAGACAAGTTAAATTTTTTTATATTGCTTTCATTATTGCAATACAAAGCGGCCGCACTCCATTAAACCCTTCAACTAGAACTTGGTAGATTTGTTTTCTGTTTACCGAAAACAAATGGACCACATGTAATCACCTTTTCAAAGGTTAGAACATATGTTTGCGTTAAAACCTTGCGCGATAACGTATTAAATCTATCCATTAGGGACCAACAACTTATAGGCAACCGTGGAAGTTAATCTTGAAAAAAAAAACAACACTTTCGATTGCCATGAAGAAAATGAGGCCCTTTAGGGTGCTTTTAACAAGTCAAAGTAACTTATACTAGTCAGTCAGTTAGTCGAAGCCATTGAGGAAAAATACCTCACGGTCATCGATTAGTTGCGCTAGCTAGGTTTTCGTAAATCGAAAGGGCATAGCGAGGAACACATAGAAAAGAGAGAGAAAAAAAACACGTTAAACCTTAAACCGTATGCAGAACTAATTTGCGGTAAATTTCATGTTCATTCTGAAGAAATGTGCGGTTATCCAAATTACGTACCTCGTAAGCCTGTGAGCTCTTTATTTGTTTACAAACAGCCGAGCAGCGATTGAAGCTGAATTTGACTGAATGTGTGGTTGCTTCGGGTGGGCTGAAGAAATCTGCATTTCAAGGTTGGGCCAATGTCATCAGCTGGGGTTTGCTGGGTGATTTTCTACCGAAAAAAGATAAATTGTTGCAAATAACGATGCAAATTTATGCGATCACATGGAGAAAGTGTGTCATTGATGATCTGGTCTGAGGGTGCACTTTGATTCGATTTTGTTACTTTCATAGCTAATTTTAAAGCTAAGAGAATTGAGCTGGTTGAGAGGTTAGTCTTTTAAGTTTAAGTCTCAGTATTGAAAATGAGCAATTGAGATTTTTTTCCTTTGTAGGGGAGAGCATACTGCGGCCAGTAGTTGATCTATTGTAGTAATTTCTCCGCATTACTATATGTTATCTGGCTCACTTGCACTATAGATTGCAGTGACAATTGATTGCTGATTGAGTATCTTGTCCCAATCGGGTTTGATATTGTTGAAACTCATTCGCGACGACCAAACGAGCGATGTTAACACTGCGGCAATTATTCTGGACTAACAAACTGTCAAACTGACTGTCAAATGTTAATAATAATGGGCGATGGGCGCGCTCGCAATCCCGGTATACGATTTCTCGTGTGTTAAACAGAGAGAGAAATAGCCTTCACTCCAATTTCACTCCGATTAGCTGTCATTTTTATGGAAATCTGTGTAAGAGTAAAGAGCCGGCTTTTTTTCTTTTAAGCAGGCCCAAGCCCACTAGAAAGTCGCAAGTGAGAGAGAACGTCAATTCGCTATTGTTCTAGAATCGACGGAGAATGAATTCGTAGTATTCACTAGAATTTTTGCCAGTTGAATAGATCGGAAAACATTGGGGAGGTGTTGTCAATATGACGGATGGATAATCCAATATATAAATCACTATTGTAACCTGACCTTTCAACATGATTTGACGAGAATAAATATGATTTGTTGTGATATCACAACAGATCTTCTTAGGACTTATGTGAAACCATATGTATTGTGCGCTCATTAACTTTGCCCCAAGTTTACGCTCTCTTCAATTTAGGAGGGCACAGTTGTACGTGTTCTGCAGTTTCATTTTTGAACCTGCAGACCCAACAGCCATTGTTTTGGATAATGTTTATACTTTTGAAATGGTGTTTTGTTGGACAATGTCCGGTCGATAGATCTGTGTGAGTACTTAACTCATGCTTACTTAAACTCAACATGTTTTTTTTGAGAGTCGAGTGCTTGGTTCAATAAATCATTTCGCCTGAGCAGTTCCCTTGGTTGTTCTCCAATTTGCTTTCCCAGTTTTTGAGCTCCATGGTCAAAGAACTCCTCGATACTCCGCAGAAAGGTTCAGGTTCAATCAACAGTCCCTGAGATCCTTCACTAGCTAGTGTGTTAGCTCTGTTCCTTATGTCCAGGTTTCTTAGTGCAACAGTACAATCTCATACTAGTTTGGAGTAACATGTGAACATACTTAGTGCTTGAAGAGTGGCAGGGAACCATTAACGCATTAACCAGCATTGGAATAAGAAAATTTCCTTCATCGAGGCTGTTTTGATAGCAAGCCAAAACATGCTCTCAAATTACACTTTTCTAGAATGTAAAACGGATGCTGTGTAAAAGAGGTACATTTTGTCGGAAAAATTGTTGCCCAGAAGGTAAATCCCGGTTTACGGATTGTATTCCAAAGCACGACGAGCCACCACGTCCTTCCAGTTTGCTACTCTGGTCCATGAGTACAGACTCATGATATACTCCGTGCATACCTCCTACTCCTTAAACTCCCTCTGGAGCCACAAACCTGATTTCCACCTCGAATTGTTTAACACACTATGCTTCAATAGGGGGAGGTCTATTCACGCAAGTGCGCTCCAATGCAATACCTATTAACGAGACCACTTTCAAAACAATTCATCCTTACGACTCGACGCATGAACCTTCGTCTAACGACTTGAAAACCGAAATCTCCTCGCAGTGACAGTGACGAGATTCCCATAAACCTCTCTTCTTCGCGACTCGAGACCTGATCTCTCCTCTAACGATTCGAGATCCTACCCCTCCTCACATCGACTCGAGGTTGACCTCTTCTCCGCTCGATTCAAGGTCCGATCTCTCCTCTAGCGATTCGAGATCTGACCTCTCCTCGTAATGACTCGAGGTGACCACTTATATCCCTCCTCTTGTTGATTAACGACCTGATCAAGACCCGAGACCCGTGTTCATGTCGTAAAAACTCGGGGTTGACCACACAAACCTCTCCTCCTGAAGATTGGAATCCTGATATCTCCTCTAACGACTCGAAGGCCGACCTCTTATCTCCAGGATTCGAGGTTTGCCACTTTTATGCGCGTCCTGTGCCAATCGAGAGCAACTTATCCTAGACTCGCACATGAATCAGCACACGCGCGGGACTTAATGCAGCTACTCGGATGATTCCCGACGAAGACGTCATCCTACTCCTACTCGAATGGCTCACCCGACGTTGAGAGCAACTTTACCCGTGGGTATTTCCCGATCGTGGAATAACCCTTTCACAAAGATTTCCACTGCAAAGAAGGTCAAGTCTTATCTCAGTACCTTCGGTGGTTGGAAACCACACTACTCATCTCACCCACCTCGAAGGTGGAGCATCCTTTGCACGAACGCGGCGCACCGAATGCATCCGCTACGCAGAAATTATTGCCTTATCTTTGTAGCTTCAAACCGTGGCGTCGGACGCACAATACTCTACAGCCTCCCATCGATGGGGTCAGTCTACTCCGATCGTTGTCAGGTCGTCTATCCCTTTGGCTGGCGACGTATCTTTTTCTGCCCTTCGTGTGCCAGATCGAGAGCAGCTTGTCCTGAACTTGCGCCTGTCACGGCACACGATCGGGAGTTTGAACGCTACGACTCGGATGTTTCCCGACAGTGACAACATTCTACTCCGACTCGAGAGGCTCGCCCGGCATCGAGAACCTATCTACCCGTGGGTATCCCCCGACAGTGGTTAACCCTTCTTCCTTAGGAAGCGCCCTACTCGGATACCCCCCGACATTGGGGTATCCTACTCACGTTCACGGCGCACCCCTGACCTCCGCTACGCAGAAGATGATGCTTTATCTTTGTAGCTTCGATCAAGGGATCGGACGCACACTACTCAGACGCTCCCCGTCGATGGAGTCATCCTACAACGTTTGCGGACTGCCGTTGGTTCCAACTCCTATGCAGGGTAGTCATGATCCGGGTTAACCCATCGCTGACCGCATGCCAAGTGTTGGAATCCGCACACATCCTCTGTACCACGTTGTCTGCTGTCGTGTCGGACACCGCAGGAAACCTCGGACAGACAAACACCACATGATCGGGTGTTTCCTCTGCGTCCCCACAATCTGGGCAATATGGCGAAGCCACATGTCCAAACCGGTAGTGGTACTTCATGAAGCATCCATGACCAGTCAGGAATTGCGTCATATAGAAGTCCACTTCACCGTGCCTTCTCCCGATCCAGTTCCCGATGTGCAGAATTTGACGATGGGTCCACCTTCCTCTCGTTGAGCTGCCCCACAGCTGCTGCCAGTTGGACATTGAGTCCTCATTGGCAAGATCTCGTGCATTGGGCGTGTCTTTGTTGTCGTAGCAATAGACATCCTCCTCAAGCAAAACCGAGATGGGCATAACACCCGCCACTACACAGGCGGCTTCGGACGACAAGGTCCGGTATCCGCTGATAACCCTCAGGTTCATCAGCCGCTGAACGCTGCTAAGTCGCTGCATTTTACAGTTTCTTCCCAAGGCCTGCCTCCAGGCTGCTGCTCCGTACCGCAAGATTGATGTGGTCACACTTGCCAGGATCCTCCTTTTACTACTTCGGATTGCCGCGGAGTTCGGCATCATCCGTGCGAGTGCGGCCGTGGCCATTGCAACTCTCTTGCACACGTAGTCGACATGGCTCGCAAAGCTGAGCCTGTCATGTATCATCACTCCTAGGTACTTGGTTGCTCGTTTGGACACGATATTGCACGGTCCAACTGCAATGGTACTTGTTTGGGGTGAGCACCAGCCTTGCCAGATCTACGGATTTCTCCGTAGTTCTACGGATTTTCAGCATTTCTACGGATCTACGGATCGATGCTCGAAATCTACGGATACTTTTTTCCATTTTCCTAAAATCTACGGACTTGAGCGGTTTTCAATCTGGCAACGCTGGTGAGCACATGTCCGGTTGCTGGGAGATGGATATCGATCTTGAAGTTCCGGGGAGCTCAGTAGATCTTCCAGCGCTTCCTGTACTACATCGTACGGGTCCGCTCGAACCTCGCTCGGTGTTTCTATCGATTTCGCCATCGGGTCCATCGGGTTGGCAGATTGCCTAACCGGTGAACGTCTAAGGCCACTCCCGTCGAACGGATTCTGGCTTTCGCCTTTATCCGTTCCATCGTTTTTCTTGGTTTTGATGATTTTATTCATTCTTTATCCCACGAGTCGCACGGTAAATAAAGGTCGACTGCGCCAGTGACTTGCTTAGCGCAGCAAGGACTGGGATACTGTGGGGTGTGTCCTGGTGTCCCACAGGCAACCGTTAGAGACTTGAACATTCGGGACTTTACACATTCGGGACTTTGAACACTACGACTCGGATACTCAATACCAATGGGCAAACCCCGACAGTGGTTAACCCTCTCTCTGCGAAGTCTGCTACCAGGAAGGTATAGTTTTATCCCCGCATTCTACATCCAACATTTCTTTATTTTGCTTTAAAACTTGTTTTTTTTCAATAGATTTTCGTAAAGAAAAAAAATAAATGAAATGTTTTTCAACCTTGAATTTTAACACCCGGTGATTTACGTTAACATCCTTTTTCTACGAAAATGAGAGATAGTCTTCTTCACATCCTTACATTTTTCAGTGGAGTTTTGCTTACAGCTAGTTTTTTTAATTTTTTTTTCGCGAAATCATAATATGTTCGTATTCATATTGAATAACAACATCAACACAACTTTGAAAGCAAACATTTTGACAATATCTTATATTTTCAGTTGCATTTTTTTAAAGTTTTATTAGTGATATCAATTGCAAATGCATTCCATTCGTTGCATACTAAATAACGGGTTTCCACCCAACTTCATTACATCCATTAGATATCGATTAATTTCAGCCGAAGTAGTTTGATGAATAACGTCAACACTTAATTAAGCCGGTGTCAACAGAATATGAAATGAAATGACTTTATCAAGCGGAGGAAAAAGTGATTAGATTATTTAGCTACTGCATGAAACTTGGATGAAAAATGGACGTGTTGCATAGTGTTGAATAGTTTTTATTGTTAAGTTGGAGCATGGAGTTGTACAGTAATTCTTAAACCGAATCTCAGAATGAGGCGAATTTTTTTTTCAATTATTTCACCGACCATTTTCTTCCAAACCTCTCATACCTTTGTCAGAATGGTCAGAATCTAACTTTGAATGAATAATTCATCGCACGGGGGGTGATATTCTAATGAGTCTGTCGCCGACATCCCTGCGGATCAATCTGCCGGCGGCATCTGGCCGCGCCGGTTTCCCATTTCTAAAGCAGCGCTTAAAGTTATTGATTAGATCGTTTCCTGAGAGGTTTTTTCTTCCAAACACTTAAGCTACTTGCCTGAACTTATCTTAGTCAGGTGCCTAGCATAGCCGCTCTGAGATCCAGATTTAGAAAGGATTTTCGAGAGAGATTTATGACAGCATCGCCCTACTAAATAGTCACGCCCAGGCTCAAGGTCGATCCTTCGGATAAGGGAAGGGAGTCGATACATTAGGTTGTCAGTTATTGCGCAACTGGGCGACTTACGGAGCTAAATTTTTTTATCAAATTGTGCTGCAAATAGCTGAGAAAATTTGAAAAAAAACTTTGTAAGATTTTCATTGATGCAACAACTTAAATCAGAGATGTACCGAATATTCGACCGGCAGAATATTAACTTAAAACCTTTTAGCTGAAAGTTCGGTTATTCGATTAGTTGAGCTAAGTATTCGGCCGAAAAGGCCGAATATTTATTTTCGAAAATTCATTTAATAAAAGACTTTTAAAATTTCCAAAATTTTGTTGGAAAATTAAAAAAAATATCCAAAAGAAAAGTGGAAAAAGCTACACAATCATCAAAAACTAAAGTTTTCAGTAAAACATCTTGAGTGAATTCGTGTAGCTTTCACTGTAGAACGTGTTGGAGAATGCTGACCAGTATCGCTTTAAACTTTAAGATTATTTCAGTTTTTCATGGATATATCCAGGCTTGCTCATAAATTCAATAAAGAATCCGAGATAAGTAAAATCTGAATAGAATGTTCAGATAGGGGAGAATAGGGATACTTGATCCGCTTTCTAATTTTCTTCGTATCTTTTTGGGAAAATTTAGCAACTTCAAATGTATATGCTTTAAAAGTTAGAACGATACATGAACTCAGAGATGAACTAGAAGCATTTTCGTGAGACTAAAAAAATTGTGATATTTTTTATGTTACAGGAGACTTGACCCTTAATTAAGGGTGCCCAGACCATAGGTAAAAATCTAGTAAGATCCGAAGATAGAAGGACCGTTGACTATTGTTGGCCATATTAGGTAGTTTTCATTTCACAGTTTGTAAGTATCAGACAAAGAGAATTCTAGAAGTTTGTCTTCTACCCTGAAGTCATAGCATACTTTAAGGCGCAATTTTCTTTTTAGATTTTTTAGTTTTTAGATAAAAACAGTGTTTTTAGTTCTTTTTAACATATAATTACTGGATTAACATAAGATATTGGACAAATATTAGTAATTTTTTGATAACTAATGATCACGATACAATCAGAAGAAAAATATTTCTTTACGGACTCTAGGAATCAATTATACATTTTAGAAAACTTCTATTTGAAAGAAAGTTGGAAGTTTACTATTGCTTTGAAAATAAGGTATAAAGAAGCTATATATACTTTAACCAGTGCTCTAACGATTGACATATTGGAATAATATTATTTATGGGAGAAACATTTTGAAGTGATAAAAAAGATCTTAAAATCACATTTTGTTAAATTTTTAAAATTTGTTGAGATAACAGCATTGTTGTTTTGTTCTATTTCCACATTTTTCTAAAAAAATGATATTTGTAAGACATTCCTGTTTCGAGATATAGCGACGGCATCAAATATCCTCATTCTTTCCTATTGTAAGAAACTTCCGTAATTTTGCAAAGGGTTATTATTTTTCTCAAATTTAATATTTTCTTAATCAGATTAAAACTCAAATTTCTTTCTGGACAATTTTGTTTTCTGTTTCCAAATTCGATTTCAGAGGTAATTACAAAAGTGAACATGAGGTTTCATAATTCTCAGAAACGATTTGAGCGCTACTGCTATGGGGCGATTAAAAATTTTAATTTCAAGTAAACTTTAATCACTTTGTTCCTGTATTTCTTGGAATAATTTTTTTTTTCATATTTGCCTTTTATCAAACTTTTTCGAAATTGCTCAGAGGCATGCTTAAAATTAAGGATCATCTTATTTTTAAATACCTTTTTTGAAAAAAAATGCTCAAATTCGATTTTCATTTTATTCAATATCAAACAGAGAGTTTTTGCACCTTTGGTAGTGGAAACAAGTACGTTCTAACGGTCTACTTTCGAATCTTTTATTTCGGGTGAAGTTCACTTCCGCGAATAGTGGTTTGGTTGCGAGCTCAATCGGCGGAGCAAAGAGTTTTGTGAAGAAGTGGAGAAATTCCTCAAAGTGCTTGATAAAGACGATATACAAACAATTTAGTTGGTCCCGGCTAGTGGCATCATTTGTCCATTGTTTTGACATAGCGACAGAACCAAGCCAACTAGAAAGCAGCTTCATGCAATATTGCTTGCAAGTAGAGCTTGCACGGCTAAAGCGCTAGCCATCTAGTTGCGAGCGAAAAGCTTCACCAGCAGCAGCATCTCAATGTCACCTGTGAGACATCTGCTGTAAAACGTCTGAAGCTCTAACTACACACCGCACATGTAAGAAACCATACGCCTCCATCGAAAAATCTGTTGAGGAAACGTGGTTAAACGCATCAATCGCAGTGCGCGCGAGCTGGTCGTTCCAGCACCGAGCTTGTTTGTACCTTTTGGACGTCTTGGGCAAGTCTCGTAGAAAAAGGGTAAAACGTCCCTACTTTAGGTTGTACCTTTAACGCTTGGCCAAAGTAGTATCAAAGGGAAAAGCGTAGACGTTACCCGCTTCGGCGGAAACGCATTACCGGTCACTTGTACCTTTAACCCTTGGGTGAACCGAAGCAATTTGAGGTAAAAGGGTAGTCGTTCCTCACTACGGTGAAAACGCATTAGTCTGATTCGTTATTTATTCCTGAGAAAAGTTCTCATCTGAAGAAACCTTGAAAGCTACACCTAGTTGGCAGCCGTCATGGCTGCAGTAAGCCCCCCCACGGGGGCAACGACAACAAGAGATCCTCCCGATAGAAATGATAGGACACTGCCTGAATATATGGATCGATTGGGAACCTTCGGAAAGCTAATTATTTTGTCGTTAGTCCCAGCTGATGAGCAGCACCCATTACCCAAAAATCCGTTCATCATCAGCAAATCTCTTGACCAATCCATCGGAAAAATTGAAGCTGCGTACACGGAAAACAACGGAACGAAGTACGTTATTAAGACTCGTAGCTCAAAGCTAGCTGCAAAGCTCACGCAAATGACAGAACTGATTGATGGCACGAAAATTCAAATAATTCCCCACCCCGTCCTAAATGTAAGTCGTTGTGTGATTAGCTGCAAAGAAGCCAGCGAACTTTCGGAGGATGAATTACAAACAGAACTCTCTTCTCAAGGAGTGATTAAAGTCCGCAGAATAACTCGTACGGAAAACAAAAATAAAATCAATACACCGACAGTTGTCCTGACAATTTCTGGAACAGTTATTCCCAAGGAAATCAGAGTGGGAATTATAAATTGCAGAACTCGCCTGTTCTACCCATCTCCATTAGTCTGTTACAAATGTTGTACTTATGGACATACAAAAGATAAATGTAACAACGATGAAGTATGCAAACACTGTTCGAATATCCACGAAACTGCTGAAGACAATCAATGCCAAGAAAACGCCTTCTGCAAAAACTGCAGAGGGAGTCACTCCCCGATCTCCAGAAATTGTCTATTGTATCGGAAAGAAGAAGAGATTGTAAAAATCAAAATCGACAGCGGAATAACATTTGGAGAAGCTAGAAAAGTCTACGCTCAGAAACACGCTGAAAACTCTTACGCCAACGTCTGTGGAGCACAACAGCGTCTCGATCAAACCCGCAGAGATCAAGCAAAAGACCTGCAAATAGCTAAATTGACCCAAGAGAACGCAGAGCTCAAACAAAAAGTGCCACAAATAAACGAATCGGAAGAAATTGGAAAACTTCGAAGGGAAATAGAAAACCTCAGAAAAGTCGCAAAGGAATTTTACTTACTAAAAGCGAAATTGAAATCTGCAGAGGAGCAGTTGGAAATTTCCGAGAGCACATCTGAACATGAAATGGAATTGGATGATGAACAATTATCCCTTTCTTCCGCAAAATCGACAACGTTTGAAGAAACGCCAAAGTTCAAAAAACAGAAGCTGAGCTCTAAAAACTCACTACCACTAAGTTCACCCACGAAATCAGAAGAAATCGCTGAGAGTCAATACCAGCCCGTAGTCAAGAGAAGAGGTCGCCCCCCGAAGAATAAAAATGGCCAGCAAAACAAACAGTAACTGCATTATGAATGACACTGCACTCGAACATGGACACGACTACGGACTACAGATTATCGAAACTGAAACGGACGGCATTGAACCACGCAACTCAACAGGAAACTCTAACGGAACGACTGGAAACACACGACAACGGCAAAACATCCACCACTCGTTGGGGACCGGTGAAGAAGGAGTAGCCCCCCCTCTTCTGAATACAGGAGAAGACGATCGAGGAAGCGGGAGCGGGAGCGGGGAAGCTATCCCTCAACCTGTGTTCTGTCAGCCTACTCATCGCTCTACCAGCTCAGGAATACCTACGAGACTAAACATACCACCAACTGTAATTTCCTGGAACATTCAAGGACTAAGGCCCAAGAAGGCTGAACTGGATATTCTCATCCAAGAATTTCAGCCACGAGTATTATGCCTGCAGGAAACAATGTGCCAACCCCAACATCGCCCACGGATTTCGGGATACAATGTATATCACCGCCCCCGCTCGACAGGAAGCCGAGCATCAGGCGGAGTTGCAATTGCAGTAAAGGAGAATATCGACAGCACAGAAATTGAGCTCGAAACTACTTTCGAAGCGGTAGCCATCCAAATTGGAGTTCCATTCAACGTGAACGTTTTAAACATTTATTTACCACCACGAGAGCATATTGAAAAGTCGCAATTAACAGCCCTCATTAATCAAATCCCAAAGCCGACTCTATTAATCGGAGATTTGAACGCCCACCACCCGTTGTGGGGTTCGGACCATGTCAGTGTACGTGGGAGCACCATAGCCGAACTAATAGAGGAATACAACTTGATCATGCTTAATAACGGAGAGCCGACATATGTCGACCAACGACACGGAACCTTCTCCTGCCTAGATGTAGCCGTCTGTTCAAACGAGCTAGCAGGATTACTTGAGTGGGACGTGGTATCTGATGCCTTCAGTAGCGACCATCTACCGATAAGAGTTATTTTTCCTGGGAATATTACTCCTCAAACTCGCCGAAAGAGCTGGAAAATTGAGGAAGCCAACTGGGAACTGTACCAAGGTGCTCTTAGTTTCATTCGAGATTACAACGTAGAAGTACAAGTCGAAAAAATTACACAAACTATACTCAATGCAGCTGAATTGTCCATCCCTCAATCTAAAGGCTTCTCAGGAAAAAAGTGCGTCCCATGGTGGAATCCAACAATTGCAGAACTCGTGAAAAAAAGGAGGAGTGCACTGAGACGGCTTAAAGCCAACAGAGTACACCAAGAACAACAAGAAGAAAACTTTCGGAGCGCAAACGCTGCTGCAAAAGAAGCTATCATCGAAGCAAAGAGAAAAAGCTGGCAAGAACTTGCGGAAAATTTCTCCTCACAGACCCCGCTGAAGGAAATGTGGAGTAATTACCGGAAAATTCAAGGGAAGAATCAGAACAGCCAAATAAGTTCGATATGCTACGATGGCAAAACAGCGACAGACTCTGATGCAATTTGTGAGCTCCTCGGAATCGCTTTTCAAAATGTGTCCAGCGAGAGTGCATACAGGCAAAATTTTGTTACGCACAAACGGCGGGTTGAATCAAATCCGTTGTTCATACCTGCTGATACAGGCCATCACAACCGGAGCTTCAGCATGTACGAACTCGAAGAAGCGTTGGAAGGACTTAAAGGACTCCATTACGGGATGATAACCCATCTCCCCTTAGATGGTAAACAATTGCTTCTGGATACATACAATCGGCTGTGGGAAGAATCTGTGTACCCGACGGAATGGACGAAATCCCTTGTCGTGCCAATATTTAAAGGCAAAGGGCAGCGCTCAGACCCTCTGAACTATCGCCCAATTTATCTCAACAGCTGTTTGGGAAAGGTCTTTGAACGCATGATCAACAATCGACTGATGCACCTGCTGGAAACCAGAGGATTGCTCTATAAACATCAATATGCGTTTCGAAAGGGAAGAAGCACCACAGATCACCTCTGCACGTTGGAAGAGATAATCCGTGAAGTGTTCAGCAAAAACCTTGTAGCACAGGTAGCCTTCCTGGACATAAGCAAGGCATACGACACAACGTGGCGTCGGCTTTGTTTGGAACAGTTGGCGAACAACAACATCGGTGGAAAAATGCTAAGTTTTCTACAAGAAACACTACGCAAAAGAGTTTTCCAAGTAACAACGAACGGAACAATGTCAAGCAGCAAAACGATGGAGACCGGCCTGTGCCAAGGTTCGGTTCTTAGTGGTACCATGTTTTTACTGGCAATAAATACCCTGGACAACTACCTGCCAGCAAATATACAATGCTTGATATACGCTGATGATGTCATCTTAATCGCAACCGGTCCTGACGCCGAGAGCACAGAAAATAAGCTGCAAATTGCCTTTAACCAGCTTGAATCATGGGAATCAAAATCAGGATTCAAAATATCAGCAGAAAAGAGCGTCACTGTCGTATATCGTACACCTCGAAAGAAGAAACCACCGAGCCGAAGCAACTTAAAGCTGAATGGAGCCATAGTGCCTCGTAAGACCAGCCATAAATGCCTTGGAGTAATACTCGACCAACACCTGAAGTTCCGAGCTCACGCCGAAGAGGTGAAAGCAGCATGCCAACAAAAAATTATCTTCATTCGGAGTATAGCCTCTAGAACTTGGGGAGGAGATCGGAACACCTTGCTAAAGTTGTACCGTTCAACAATATTGGAAAAACTCCTCTACGCAGCTCCTATCTTGTCCGCAATGGACGGAAAAGCTCTTCAATCCCTGGAAAAAGTACATAACGCAGGTCTCCGGGCGATAGTAGGTGCATTCATCACAAGCCCGATTGTGAGTCTTCAGGTCGAAACTGGAATCCCCAGTTTGAAAACATTAATCGATCAGCGAACTATGCTTTATACGGTTCGTCGCTCAGCCGTTGGCCATGCAGAGCAAAATTTTCGAACTGAAGTCACCGCAGTGGTCGAGAATAATGTCAGCAGTAGCAGCAGCTCTAGTGACGAGGGTTCTAGTTCTGATGAACGGTGGGGAGAAAGACCGAGAATTCAAGCAAACACCTTCCAAAATAGAGGACGAGATGGAATGAAAGAACTAGGTGTTCACCTTCCAAGAATAGCTAGTTTTGGTATCCCAGAATGCCCACCATGGCACAGAACGAAGCCTCGAGTAGATAAAAGTCTGCACATAAAACTTGCTCAAGGAGCTCCTCCAAATGATCTAAGAAACACTTTTTGTGTGCTACGGCGTACAAAATATCGCATCCATAGGACAATTTATACCGACGGATCCAAGCAGAATTCTAAGTGTGGATATGGCGTAGTAAGCGAGGAATTCGTGCTTCAAAAACGACTGAATGACATATGCAACATTTTCGCAGCGGAGAGCGAGGCCGTCAAGCATGCACTTTCATGGATTGTCGATCAACGAGTTGCCCGGGCCTATCTCCTTTGTACGGACTCCATGAGTGTGATAACGAGTCTGGAAAAGCACAAGGTAAATTCCAGGTGGAAAGATCATATACAAATCCTCCTTCATAAGATAACAGAAATAGGCGCAGAGGTAGTATTTTGTTGGGTTCCGAGTCATATTGGCATTCCCGGAAATGAGAAAGCTGACCAGGAGGCAAAAAAGGCGTTGGAACTAACAGAAGACGAACAACTTCTCGTCGACTTAAAAGAAGTTCGGAAAATCATCAAAAATCAAATAACAAATAGATGGCAGGCTGACTGGCACTCGAGTCCTAATAACAAACTGCGTGAGGTTAAAAACACCGTATTACCCTTCAAAGCTGTGTTCCAAAGTAATAGGCGAGAAGATGTCATCTTAGCACGACTGCGCATCGGGCACACTCAGCTCACACATGCATTTCTTCTGGACAAAGTTGATCGCCCACTGTGCCCCAGGTGTAATGAAGCATTAACAGTGAAGCATTTTATGGCAATGTGTCCACAACTGGAAGACGAACGGAGAAACCATGGAGTTCCAGGAAATCTGAGAGAAGCTTTAGCGGACGACAGCAGCATGGCGAAAAAAGTTTTGGAATATCTAAAATTTATTCAGTTGTATGATAGAATTTAAGCTTTATTGTATTATTGATAAATAGTTTGGACCGAATGTTAAAAAAGGTCCTAAATAAAAAAAAAAAAAAAAAAAAAAAATATCAAACAGGCAATTTCAAATTGCTTGGCACCTTTTTGGACATTTTTTGTCTCAGATTTCAGAAAGATAAACAACTTAGAAGTGACAATTGATATCCTTTCAGTAAGTAGTAACATTGTAGTAGTAAAATTTACTTGTGATTCAATTTAGAAATCCTCTTAAATATCAATTTTGAATTTTTTTCTTTAATATTTTGGGTGATGATGGAAAATGGAATAGAGTTAACTATTATTGATTGACTCTGATCTCCGTTCCTGTTTTTTTTTTAATTTTAGGTCTTTATTTTGAATCCATTTTCAAAAATCAATTAATTTTTGTTCCAACTCGAATAAGAAGTAGGCTTTAAACCACCCTAACCCGCTCTTGAGTGTCGATTTGACACTATTGGAAGTTTGGCGGCTTGTAACTTTCTTCGGGTGTATCCAAATAATACAATTTCTTGGGGAACCCTCAATTAATTCTCACAATCTTCAATTTTGCATCATTGTTTTTGACACTCCTTTTTAAAACTGCTATATCTCTCTTGTTTCTCAACCGATTTTTACAAAGTTTGTGGTTTTGTAAACCTTGTAATGTAACACAAATGTGTTTTTCAAACCATATTCACCTTCAGCAGTTCAGTTTTTCGTTACTCAATGTCTGAGAATAAAAAATCCGAAAAATCATGCTTCGGAAAAAATTCTATAAATTAGCTACAGAATGCTCAAACAATATTTCAATAAGTGTAAAAGAAATCTGAAGTGAAAAGATATACGATGGACATAAGTACATTTGTTTGGAAATTGTTTGAGAAAATGACCACAAAAATGAAAAAAGTGTTGTCAAAACCACAATTTTTCATCAAAGAATCGTCTAAATTGTTCTAGTCATATCATAGTTACGTTACAAGGGTTCCAAAAATATTGGTTTTAGTCAGAAGTGTCAAATATACACGATATTAATTTGGTGCTCCACTAAATCGTAGTCAGTTTTTGTGGTTATTACCAAATTGAAAGGAAATTTAAAATTATTAATTAACTTTAACTTCTTCGCAAACAATCGATATCCATAAAAAAAATCTGGTTTTCTTTTTTACCAAACACTGAAATTTTTCATGTTTTTTTTTACGTTTCATCAATTTTTTGAACCATTTTCTGTTAAAATGCTTTTTTGGTATTTCAATGTCAAGAGATTTTATGAAAAGAGATTATAAATTAAATTTAAACAGTTTCTCTTCTTCTTATAAGCAGAGATGTTAAAATCGCGAGTCTACATACTCGCACTTTGCCCTTCTTTGCAGAACGATTTTATTTCGTTAAACTCAATCTGCAATGATGCTATCTAAAGTTCAACTCGGAAAGCATCAGGAAGTAAGCTTCGGGTAAACTCGGCAGGAGTAAACAGCAATCGGGGGAGAAACATCAGCGAAGCAAACGAACAGTTCAGCGAATTAAAGAAAAAATCGTTTTCGTTCGGCAGCCGAACACATCAATCGGACAACGCATGGAGGCGTGGCTAAAAGTGATAGATACAAGGGAACGGGAAACGAGCGAGAGAAGGGTGCGAGGAATGTTAACTCGGTCCGTCGGGCAACGATCGCTCGTGAGCATTCGTGTACGGTAAGCTTCGTTCTGTTGTTTCATTGGTGTGATTTTATTCCTGCGAGGAGGGGAAAACATCAACTCGGAACTGTTCTCTTTGTTTTGTGTGCAATCACGTCATGATTGGAACGAAGATAAAATCAATCTGCACACAACAAGTTAAACTCGGAAAAAATCAGCCGAATGATTCTTTCCGAGGCGAGTTTAAACACCGCTGCTTATAAGCTTAATAATAAGCTTAATAAGGTTAATAAACTGTTTCTTGATTTGAAGTTCTGTAAATGAACATTTAATTGAGATTAATTGAGATTAATTGAGATTAATTGAGATTAATCGAATTCACATAAATAAATAATTTCAGAGATTTTTTTTACCAAATTTCGTTAAAGAGGTTAGAGCTTACGGTCTTGATGCTTGACAATATTGACAGAATTTAAGGACTTTTTAAATTGATTTTCAGGGATTGGATCACTAACGCTGTTTTAATTAAAATCGTATGATATTGGTAATGTGTATTTTCTAAATATAATTTCTCAATTTGTTAATATTTGACATTCTTTTCTAATGAATTAAAAAGCATTTGATATAAATTATTCACAGACATTAAAAGTCAAATCACAAAATTGCAGGTATTGTTTTGTTAGGCACTAAAAATTTTTGTCTCAAACTTTGATATTAAGCCATGTCGATGATCAATCTCAAATTGCTCACCCTGACAATGCTATTCAAATTAGGAAAGTCATATCCGTTAATAAATATTCAAGAACAAAAGTGTCACACTTAGTTTTTTTTTATTCTATTCACTTTATCAATGAACTTAAAAATTTCAGTGTTCATCTGTAGCCTACGAGTTGTTTTGTCGCTTTTCAAATCCTCTTTCATTTCTTTTGAATTTTTAAGTGGTATTTAAAAAACTATGATAAATGTAATCTGAATAGGTAAAATACAATATAACGCATTTGACAATAATATTGTAGCTATACTAAGGTTGCCATGCCAGATTTCCCGGTTTTATCCGAGTTTACCAGGATATTTAAAACAAAAATTTAGGAAAAAAATTAGCAAAAAAAATAAAATAAATTGTGTTCTTAATATTTTTGATTTATGCCTATAAAACTAATTTGTTGAGCTAGTTTGCGAAAATAATCATGACAGGTTTTTTGGAAGCCTTAAATACGATTAAGATTCGGTCAACGAATTTTGATGAAACATTTTTGATCATTTTTTTTTCTTGATTTTTGTAGAGTAATTTCTGGGTTTTGACAAAATTTGCCCGAATATTGCCCAGAGTTTAAGTCACAATTTTGAAAAGAAAAGCCCGGATATTGTCAGGTTTTTATATAAAATAAGGTATTTCCTTTGACAGACGTTGGTCCGCTTTGTTTTTTTTTGTTTTGAAAATCAAATTGTTGATTTTCATTTTGAACTGTGAAGATTAGAATTGTTCAATGATTTATCGAAATAGAAATCGTTTTCGTTCAAATTGAATATTCATCTTCATTTTCAAACTCAAGATTGTGGTTGAGATAATTTTGAAGGGTGACATCCAAATCCTTTTGGGCGACTTCATATATGTATGTATGTATGTTGGTTTTGCACCATGGGTGCACGGATTCGCTGCAGTTTCTGCCTAAGTATGTATTCACGTGCATTCTTTAGATTATTAAGTACGAAAAATCCATAATGCAACGCGTACACTATACCTGAACCCTATGGTTTCGTATGAACTGTTATGGAGTGAATGTATTGTGTAAATGTATTGTGATAATGTAAGGTATTTTTTGGAAGAACGAGTCAATCAGTGGGCTAGTTTACTTAAAGGTATTCCGGCATCCGTGTATATTTCTGGCCAGCTAGCAACTGATTCTTATTATATAGTCAGTTATAAGAGGAAACAAATCTTACCTGTCGTCCACTTATGGGATTCGAACCCAAAAGTTTGCTTGCCGATACCGGGAATCGAACCCAGTACGCCTAGCATACCAAAACCAGACTCGTGCCAGCCTATCCGCTAGACCACATCGACGCTTTCAAATCCACTTAGGCAACTTCAACGCAAAAATTGGCCCCAATAATTAGGACTTTGAGCGCATCATGGGGTGCCTGGGTGGTCTAGAACAGATGAGTGAAAACGGAGAGCTGTTTGTAGAGATTTGTGGTAAAAACAACATGGTGATTGGTGGATCGCTCTTCCTCCATCGACCAGCTCATAAGGTCACTTGGAAGTTTGATATTGATTTCGAACATTTATTTGTAGCCTGAACGGAAAATTCGCTGAGTCAGTTAACGAAAATGTAAGAAGTAAGCATTAGAGCGCTTTGAAATGCGATTCAGAAGTAGGGGTTTGTTTGTTTATTTGTCTATCGTGTTATTCATCCCTATACAAAAGTAGGGAGGAAATCAATTTCATGGACAAAACAATATGGACGGAAACCCGGTCCGGTGGACGAAACATTGGACCGAGAAGTCATGCTTGCGTACGCCAGTAGGAAGACTGCCTGAGTTCGGGATGTGGCCAAAAAAGTTGGATCCCCTCTCCGTGCCGTCCATCATGCAAAGATTGGATTGGGTTTTGAGACTTATAAGAAGCAAAAGACGTCGAAGCGAAGTGAAAAACAAGCTGCTTCGGTCTTTGTCGGGATTGCCAAAGTGTTGGCGAGACGGTGGCATCAATTATTACAGGAAAAATTGGTAAAAAGAGTAATGATTTGTCAAGTCATATGTAACTGTGGCATACATTCCCCAGTACTGTTTTTCCTTCAGTCCACAACTCCAAGGACATGATAGCTTGGTAAGAATCCAACAAAATCCCGAGCTTACCGAAAAAGATGAATTCACCAAATTGTTCTCAAACGAGACCGATTGAAACTTGTTGCACCAGTACCAAATCGTATTTAAAAAATCATGTGAAGCCTGCTCTGCTGATACTATCGAAAACATTGCAAAAGACTGGAAACAATTGTCAAAATCATCACAAATCACTTTATGCTGAAGCTAATGAGCCGTCTTCGATCCAAAATTCGATGACTTGCGGGAATATAGTTTTAATTTACTGTTATTGATTCACTGTAGAAAAAAAACTAACTTAAAAGTGAAAAAATGGATTTGTTCCACAATTGTGTTCAAACTGTTCATTTTTAATCGTGCTTAGACCACTGATAAGCTGATATAATTCCCCCTGCGTAGAAGAAAAATTTTCATCGCCCAGAGCTCCTGGCGCCAACTAGCTCATCATTCCCTAAGCTTCGTTTCCCGATCATGTAATGATACCAATAGCTAAATTTCGATTTTTTCGTAAATCATGAAATTTTCATTTGACAATTCGAAAATATTTTTTATGAAGAGTGATTTAACTCAGTTAGTTTAAATTTTAGTTTCAATGTATCGGATCAACTCCATCAACTGAACTCAACTGAAGAAAAGTGTATGATCTTTTGAAAATTTTATCCAAAGGGGAAATTTGAAGGAATTCCATATGATCTAGAAAGTATTTTTTTCTAATAAAATGCCAAGACTAAATCGTTGACCATAAGATCCTTTTTTAAAGAACTGCTACTTTTTTCCTCAATAAGATAAAGATCATTTTAACTTTGAAAGTCTTTAATTCTATAACTTTAATTCATTTGCTTAAGTTAATTCTTAAAAACTGTTAAACTTTAATTCAATTATATTGTGAAATTATTTTTTTAATTTTAATATCCTATTAATTGGAATAGTTTTTTCTTTAATATGAAAAATTGCTTTTCATATCTAGGCACGTTTCAAATTTTGTTCCTCAAATTCAAAGCTCAATGAATCTAGTACATTTCATCCATCGGGACCTTTTTTCACTGGGAAGAAAACAAAACAAAAAATTGAACACTATAGCAACTTATAATTTTGCACGCAGAAAAATTGAAGCAGGCTAAAAATGCTTGGTAGATAATAAAATTTCTATATATTTTTCTACGTGTCATTAGAACACGTGGAGTAATTTTTGAATGCTAGCGCCCCATCACAACCAGTGTATTAATCACTTACTAAGCAGTTAAGACACGAACCTTTGGTTGATGGGAATGTGGTTCAGAGTTATATAAGTTTATCAGTGCTTAGACATAATGGGACCCCCTAGTACTTTCGTTTAAAGTATTTTGACTAACAGTATGTTTTAGTGAACAAAACGTGTGTTGGTTTTCCTATTAATCAATAAAAAGAATTCAATTGAGCAACCCAACCGAGATAAGTGGGAAGGAAATGGGACCAAGGGTGATTCGGTTCCGTTTTTCCAGGTCACCTTGACCAGACCAGACCAGCTCTCCGGCAAGATCAGCAATATCAGAATCGGTAGCCAGCGCAAAACAAGTGAAACAATTCAGAAACAACGACAGCAACAACAACAACAACAACAACTGGTCTGTCAAAGCTAGTAGGTACCAGTAATAGAAATAGAATAACTAAACTATTTTATATCGATTTGTGATTCAAAGGATCAAGTAGAAGTAGTTAAACCAGAGCTTGAGGCAGTGGGGGAGGTTGCAAAACGCGCGTAAGATCGAATCGGGTGTTGAGGTCGCGAAGGTCGTTCAGTTCGTTCCTTCGGCTTATGTCAGCCGGTCTCAGCCGGAATGGGAGGTATAGTTTAGTTTGTCGTCCTGTCCGAACATGTCAGATCGAATCCGCTGGGGAAAACTCACCCCTACACCTTCCCTTCCCATTCAATAAATCATTCATTCCATATCGGTTAGCCAACAAAAGTAGCGGACACGCGAACTTACTGCTATCGAAGAAGTGAGGAGGCTGTGTATCGATCTCGATTGGCGTATCTAGATCACCACGATCAAGTGCGTCAACCAGGCCATATTCATTCGTTTCTGGAGAATAGTAGGTATCACCTGTGTGGTGTGTAAAGGCTTTTAACATTCCATTCATGTGTAACACCGCAAGTTACGAGCTTTTTTATTCTATATCTCAGGGCAGGGGGCGGACAACAAAACGGGGGCCACCCTGGGGGCGTTTGATCAGCAGAATGACAAGTGTATGCGCGCGTGTGTGTGTGAAAATGTTCTACAAAACTTGGATCGGTTCGGCTTCGACTACAAAGAGAGCATTTAGCACCCGTTGACTCGTGTTTTCCCGCTCGGAAACAGCCGTATAATCGTCGTTTTCGTTGTCGTCGTCATCCAAATGTCCGACCCGCGAGCAGCGACGAGACTTGCATAGATGATAAATGGCTAGCGATTATTATTTGGTGGAACAGAACTTTATTGGGCGACGATTTTGGCACCCGAGACCTTGAACTGGCACAAATACCTGTACCTGGTATTTTGTGATTTTTTTTGCTAATGGATTCTATGGAGTCCCTTAAAAATGGAGCTGGATCATTTGGTGAGAAGACTATGATTTTCACTCGGTGTCTTCCTCGTTTCGATGATTGATGATTATGATCTCAACCCGCTTGAAGAAAAATTGCCGACATCACTTAATCTTTCCATTTGTACTAAGAAGATGATTGAGTATTGTATAGAATTGAATAGTATAGTATAGTATAGTATAGTATAGTATAGTATAGTATAGTATAGTATAGTATAGTATAGTATAGTATAGTATAGTATAGTATAGTATAGTATAGTATAGTATAGTATAGTATAGTATAGTATAGTATAGTATAGTATAGTATAGTATAGTATAGTATAGTATAGTATAGTATAGTATAGTATAGTATAGTATAGTATAGTATAGTATAGTATAGTATAGTATAGTATAGTATAGTATAGTATAGTATAGTATAGTATAGTATAGTATAGTATAGTATAGTATAGTATAGTATAGTATAGTATAGTATAGTATAGTATAGTATAGTATAGTATAGTATAGTATAGTATAGTATAGTATAGTATAGTATAATATAGTATAGTTATTTGACACATGTTAGCATCTTTACATTCTCAAAATACGGAACAATGAATTTCTCACGAATTTGAACTTTTTGTCAATTTGCAATTGAAATTTTATTTGAGCATTTCGTAGCTACAGTCACTTTTTACAAGAAAGTTTTTTCGAATTGTTTTCTTAGACTTTGGATAACGGAAAACTGAAGTGTTGTAGCTGAATATAGTCTGAGAATCATATCTAAGTTACATTACGAGGTTTCTAAAACCATGATTTTTTTACAAATCTGTTAAGAAACAAGAGTAAACATCGAACACAGTTGTTCCGAATAAGGTCTGCCAACTGCAACGTTGATATAAAGTCGTGAATTCCATAAAGAAGGTAAAAGGACTATAATCGAATAAAAAATATGAAACAACTGCAACATTAATACGTCGAATACGAGCATTTATACAAGAGATAAGAAAAAGCACAATTCATTTATGATAATTTAAAATCATATATTTTTGAAACAACCTGAACTTAAGAAAATAAGATTTGCCACTTTCCAGGATAGATATAAATTGTCTTAAGTACATTTTAATTTGTAGAATCATGTAATAAAATGGTTTTTTTTTGTTTACTTTCAGGTGAGCAAAAATGAATACAGCCAACAGTTCGTGAGTACAGGAAAGCACAAATTGAGAAGACATACACGTCACGTCTGAGTTCAAAATGTTTCATGTCATAATCATAACTGTTTTATATGAACTGTTTTAGATTAACCTGTAGTTTTCCTTAAACGGCTCTAAATTCATATGTAAATAACTCAATTATAATTTTTCAAATTAAATTTAACAAAATTCAGCATGTTCAACAATGAGAATAATTTAAGATTATTTTTCCTTCATAATCTACAAAAAAAATCTGAATCATAATTCCTCTCGAAACTTTCTGGTACAACCTAATCCATTTTTCAAACATTGCGAAAGATAGTTGATTGATATCGAAGTAGAAGAATATTTGGTCCAGGAATTCAACACATCGTTGCATTGTTCCTCACTGGCAAATTATTTCTATAATTTGAAAATTCATCTATGTCAATGTACCGTCAACTGGGGCATCATGCAACACTGTTCAACTTCAATTGCTTCTTTAAACTCAATGCTCACAGATAATCATACCGCATGTTCATCAAAAGTTTTAAGGTTGATCTGAAATCGAATTGACATAGACAGAAAAATAATTAGTTTCAAACATGCGATTTTCATCCTACTAAGAAAAAGGGGTAAGTAAGTTGCAACAAACTTTGTTTTTAATGAAAAATCAAACGTAAACGTTTGAAAATTTAAATTTTTTGATATATTTGTGATGTCATTTCGCGTAATTTTACATTTTTGTTGTCAAAAATATTTAAAAAAAAAACATATGAATGCTGCATACATTTGGGGGTTAAAAATACTACAAAAAATTCTACTAAATAAAATCATAAAAATAAATATTTGGATGGATGAAATTTTTAAATTAACAAACGTGTGATGCAAAACAATCATTTTCCTGCATATGGAAAAGTGATTTAAAAGGTGAATTTTTGATTTGCATTTTGATGCATTTATGACCAGCCTGTTAATTGAATTATAAAAAAAAATATATAAAAATTGTGTGATTGTCCGAAAAATATTACAACACAAACAGTCTTAGTGGAGGATAATAAAAGCAACATACAGTTTGAAGGCCAATCTGTCATACTGGATAAAGTTTTTCACGGCATCGAAAAAACTAAAAATTTGTGAATCTTTTGCTCGATTTTTTAATTTCAAAGGAGAATAAAAAAATTATCTCACGACGTAAGAAAATATGTCATCATCATTTTGACATCATTAAATGATAACTTTATTACATTATATTTAAATTAAAATTGAATAAGTCTAATGGTTTTTAAATTTTGCATCTAACCCTGCTGTTGCATGATGCCCCGTTCGATAGTATGTTTTATAACTCTCATAACTAATTATATTGATGAAAATATTATGATGTCAATTTGGTAGGCCTTCAGATTACCATTTATTTTGATTTTAATTGAAGAAAAACTTGCTCTTAAAATTGTTTCAGGCAAATGTTAAAAATTATTATTATAATAATATTACATAGTTGTTTGTTATATATTTCCAAAATTATCCGTCCAACAAAATCAAGCCAAACCTTCCCTTTCCATTTTAGCGTTCCGAGAATCGGGAAATCTGACGATCATTTTTCCGTCCCGGGAAAATTTTTAAACGGAGGTTTTGACACTTTACTGCACACGAAAACTTATCAATATGGTATTTTTAAATTTTAAGGAAGTAAGTTTTGCAAAACATTTCAAACTTTTTTAATGCCTCCTAAATTCAATCAGCAATTATAAAACCCAAGACCCAAAACTAAGCCCCCCGACTAAGGGGGACCTCCTGGTAAAAAAGCATTACTTTAATCATACCAAGTACCGTAATCCGGGGTGATATTGATCACTTTTTTCAATACTTTTCGATAATTTTTTCTGTTAAGGGGAATGTTGCATGTTTCATATTTTTAAAACCAGTACTGGACTCCTATGATATATATCACTAAATGACTATAAAAATAGCACTATGATTGAACACATAGAAAGAAAAAAGTAGTTTTTTCACTTTCAACAACCCGATTGCTTCTAAATACTTTTTGGTATCATTAGGAGAGCTGTTTGTTTGCGAGCCTGGGAAAAAATAAATATTTAAGGATTTTCAAATTTCATTTTTACTAACAGAAAAAAAAATCAAAAACAAACCAAATTTTGCCTATTCAATACTCAAGAAAAAGGCTTTCAAATGTGAAAAACAGTTTTCAAAAATTCAAACTATAGACTGAGTTTTTGATGATAATGTGCAAAAATTTATTCTTGATCAAAGTTTCCCCGGTGATCAAAGTTACCCCGTTTTACGGTACTTGAAATTTTGAAAAGGAAATAGAAACTAGAAAATTAAAACCTAAAATATAAATGCTCAGAGGGTCCCCTTGAAATAATATCTAGAATAGTTTGACTCGAATATAAGCTAAGAGCCTCCTCTCCTAGAGTGAATATTGCATCATTTTTGCAGTTATGAAGGCTCAGCAAATTAGGACCATTTTTTCCATTACTTGGTAAAATCTGTGCATATGATTTGAATTTGTTTTAAACAAAATCCTATAAAACTTACAGAATTTAGTGGTTATTTGAATAAAATAATTAAAAACACTTCGAAAAAAAAAAGAATAATACTGCAAATTACAGCAAAATTATAATCGTTTTCCAAACTTCCAAATTAAAATAAATTTAGCTAAAGCTAGCTCAAAAAAATTTAACCCTACTTGAATATTCTGTTTTTTTTCTGTGTATAAATCCAGCAAAATGTTTCTACAATATTGTGGAAACTAGCCAGACCGTAGTTTGCTTTACTTGTACATTTATTTTGAAATCCGTGTATGTCCGAAAAAATCTGGAAAATCATGAATGTCTACCCACAAAGATTATTACATCAGGTTCTACAATTTATTTAATAAAGAATATATTTTAGTAGTTCCCAGTGAATGAAGCATTATGCTTTAAAAAGGAAATATTTTCTCAAGAGTAAAAAATTGTTTAGGCTTTGATGACGATCAGAGTTACTTTGTTGAGATTTGAAGAAATTGCAGTATCTTATCATCAGTTTTTGATTGAAGACTTGCGGCACAGAATAGGTAGAACGAAGAAAAACACCGACCATTTCAAATAAGTTCGAATGTCTTGCAAAATTGCAAGGTACATTGCTTTTAACTCAAACTTTACCGTTATTTAAGAGGAATTTATATTTCATGTTTATCAAAATTAACTTGATTTTATAAAAAAAAATATTCCTGAATGTTATCCGGACAATATCAGAGCAAATTTCGGGAATTATTGAAATTAAAAAATTAAAAACTTAGGGAAAAACATTTAAGTCAAATGGAATTGAATTTATTAAATCGGGAAATCTAGAATGCCCACTTAATAAGCTAAGTATGAGTCTGTTTAACCCTTTCCTTCCCATGGTAGCACAGGGGATCCACAACTTTGCACTGCTCGCATTTGAACTGGGCGCTTTGGATCAAAACCATTTTCTCGCCGAATGTGTAGATATGAGTCAAGAAACATTTCACGAAATTTGAAGAAAATCGATTCGCTAGGTTTTTCTTGGTAGATCAAAAGCTGCAAAATAGTCAGATTTTTTTAGAATTTAAATCATGTCGTCATTTTTTGTTCGATAACTTGACAAGTTTTTATAATTTCACTCAAATAAAAATACTGACGTGCAGAAGGTTACACTGGGAACAAAACGTACTTTTCTTCTTGTGAAGCTTTTTTATCAAAACTCATGAATATCGTCAAAAAAATTTTCGCTTCAGTATAGTTTATTCACCTGCTTAAATGACCTCATCTATCGAAATATTTGTAAAAGTTCGTGATTTTTTCGAAAAACGACATGTTTTGTTTTCCTGGCGCAAGTGCCATGGCGACCATTGTTCAAGGCAAAAATGAGAATATCAAATATTTCAATAAATAGACTATCGAAGGATAGGCATACCAATGAAGTTTTTTTTTACCAAATAGGATCGTTTGAGTTTGTGATCAATGAGGTGATAAAATTCCATGTTTATCTGCAATTATTTCTTGTTTTTTATTTATACCCTATGTGTTGTTATCTTCCCAATGGAGCATATATGATCCAGCTCAAAACCCAAATTAATCGAATGGATCATTAAAGTAGCCTTAAATTATGCATCTTTTGTGCTAGAACTCTAGTTTTAAATCAAAAATTTATACTTTTAAAACGGAAAAAACCTCGTGGGAAGGAAAGAGTTAATGTCAAATTATTGTTAGTATTTTGAACATTATTAGATTTGCAAATATAAATTAAGGAAATTTTTTAGTTGTCTCAATAGGTCCAATCGGCCATACTGAGATTTTTATTGAATTTTCATTCCAGTTTCAATCTTAGATTGGATTCTCAAATTGAAACTTTTCCAACTGAAGTTTTCTACTTTTGCTTCTGATTGGCCTTTATAAAAAAATTTACTGAAGTGACTATACTGCATTCAGCTTATCATTTTCCAATTGATAATCCTGAAATTGTTTTAATTACAAACAGAGATACTATTTATTGTCATTGTCAAGTCTTGTGTTGTTTTTATCCAGTTACATGTTTTTTTTTAAATTTCGGGAACTCGAGATTTTAGTTGAAATTTCTGAACTAAGGTTGCCAGATTGCCAGACTTTTAGATAAAATGTCCGGCCAGGGTACGTGCTGAAAAAAAGAATTGGCAACCATATTTTAAAGTCATCTAATTTTTTTAAGGATTCAGGATTATGTCTAATCTACATTCGCATTTAATGTGTTCAAATTTATTTTTTATCACATTTAGAATGAATTTTTGACAAATTTTTCTGTTTCCAATACTTGATGTAAAATTCTGAATCCACATCAATTTTTTTTTTTCAACACGTTAAATAAAAACGATATCTTTGTGTTTATGAATGTGAAATTGAAATAAATATTTTGTTTTGAATTGAAAATTTAGTAATTTCTTCTTTGGCTTTGATTTTAACCTTGTATTTCAAGCTAGTTTATGAATTGCATTTATAATTTGTTTTCAAATATTGATGTTGCTGTACTGTGTGTATACTTTTGAACTCTCATACCCGTATCTCAACAGAATTTGAATATAACTCGTAGGGGCCCCTTAGAAAAATAGCCCCGGCATCACCCGGTCCTGAATGAATCTTTTAATAATTCCATCAGGAAATTTATGTTTTTCTTTAAAAAAAACTTAAATGGTAACAATCTATCAACTGGTTGGGAAATGAATAAATTGGTTTATTTGTGATTTCATTTCACTTAAGCAGATTCAGAAAAACTTTTTGGACAATTAAAACGAGAAATTTCAGCAAGTACACCAATTATTGTTACACCTTTTTAAACACATTATTAATTATGTCATATTAATAGACTTTACTTTTTCTTGTTTCGATTATAGTCGTTTTACCATCTTTATGGCATTCGCGACTTTATCAACGTTGCAGTTGGCGGATCGTTATTGAAAAACTATCCGGTACAACTGTGTTCGATGTTTACTCTTGGGCTCGAACTCGCGGACATCGGCTCAGGAGACAACAGACTTGCCAACTGAGCTATATCACAAGCCCAATAGACTTTACTTGAAAAAGGCATAATAAATGCCGAAACGTCGAATGAAGAAATAAAAATCGTTTTAAGAGTTTTTCTTAACTGAAATCGCCGAAAATCAATTTATTCAGATTCTTAAATGTTCTGTTTTCTTTTTTGTAGAGAAATGAATCTAACTGTAAGTTGAAATTTCAGGGACTAGACAAGATGAAAATTAATGTTGAAAAACATGCGAAAAAAATTCGCCTTGTCTCCCGGTAGGACTTGAACCCACATCTTGCGCCTCTCCGGGGTCCATGTATTAACATTTTACTACAGTAGACAACCTGGCGTATGAAAGTTATACTGGTCGAGTGTCGAAGTCTATCGGAATGAAGGGAATTGTTTTCCCATGTGATCATCATTTTCGTAGTCTATTTCTATTCCCATCATTTCGACTTTCGTTAGTTGGATTCAAATTTGGATATTTTTTTTAGGCACGGCGTTCTGTTTTCTTTTCAAAAGATTTGTGGATCAAAATCTGATATCATGGTGCAGGATAAGGCAGTATAAAGTAATAAAGACTCAGTGTTCATCAATCAGGATCAAGTTCCCTGAAACTTGAATCAGGATCAAGATCAGAGTCCGGAGAGTTCAAGATCATCGTTAGAATTCAAGATTTACATATGATCCAAAATTAAAGATTATGGATGCAAGTTTATCAGTATCATCATTAGTAGTTGGCCCGTGCTGAATAAAAATTTGGTATATGATGATAATGCTTCTAAATAAAATTCTACCCACTCATTTTCACCATTTTATATTTTTTCGAACTTTCTATCCTAAAGTTGCCAGAGTTTTTTCAGCACGTATCCGGGCAATTTTATATAAAAACCTGGTAAAATCCGGGCATATGATTCTAAAATTGATAACCATCAAACCGGGCAACATCCGGGCAAATTTGGTCAAAACTCAGAAATTACTCAACAAATACAAAGGAAAAAAAATTAAAAATATTTTTCATCAAAACTCTTTGACAGATTTTATATGTATTTTGGGCTTCCAAAAAACCTTTCATGATCATTTTTATGAAATTTGCTCAAAATATTTCGTTTTGGAGGCATACATCAAAAAAATAACATAACAATTTTTTTTGTTTGATTTGTCAAAAAAAAGGGATTTGTCCAATAATCTGGGGAAAATACGAGCATTTAAAATGAAATACCGGCAACTGGGCCGGGCCGGAATGTTCCCAAATTTTGTTTTAAATATCCTGGCAAACCTGGATAAAACCGGGAAATCTGACAGCCTTATATTATCCGTCTAAAGAACTTTCAAAATGCAAATCAATTAACAACCATAAATTTCGTTGATAAATCTCTTCTTTAGGATTGAGTATCTAGATCCAAGATACGGACTCGTGTTGAATGATCAAAATCCTAAGTTTATAATCAAGTATCCAGAAGCCAGAATCAAGATCAAAACAGAAAGCCTGGAGCGGAATGCAGCCTTAGGGTTAAGAATCTAAATAATTAACATAATATTCACAAAGAGATTAACCAGCTGAAAGCTGGAAATCTCTATAGAAAGATATTCAAAAGGAAATTAGAAACATAATATTCACAGATAAGGCCGTTAATGAATTTACAAAAAAAAACCATTATCACCATATAATATTTAGGATTCTGCATCAGGGTTCTGGACCAGAATCCAAAATCGGAGATAGGGGTTCATGATCCAAAATCAAGACAAGGAAATCACGAAAACCAGAATTTGGGATCAAGATTCGAATCCCCGATTAGAGTCTAGGATCAAGATCATGGTTCATAATCGAGTATCGGGATAAGGATTCAGGTTCCTTATTCCAGGATCCTGAATCTTGAATCAGGATCTGATCAGGTTCATTATAAAAATCGGATGAAGAGAAATCTTTGGAAGTTTTCGCAAAAATATTCGAAACAGCATGAAGCTGAAAAAAAAGTCGAAACTCATATTGCATCACATGATTTAACAGCTAGTCGAAATGATTCAAAGCATGAAGAATGTTGATGTTCTTGAAAGGGCTTTGTCAAACTTAATGATACTTTCAACTTTTGACGCATAATCCAGTTCATTTGATTGATAAATGTGTCCGCATCGACTAAATCATAAATGTTAATGTCTTTATTGAATTTATTGAGAGCAGTTTAAAACCGTCCAATCAACAAAACAGATCTTTTTATCCGTTGTTTGAAACCTTTAGAGAGTGGCAATAAAACTTTGACGATTTTTTCCACATACCTAAGAGGGCGAAAGGGTGAAACACCGGAGGTCGAAAATACACTGCAATAAAAAAAAAACCTTAAGCGCCCTTTAAGCCCGTCTTAATTTTGACTGACACTGTTGACACTGACTGTGATAAATAATAGACTCCTCAACCAATTGATTCATGATCAGCAAAAGCGACAGGTGCATGTTGGTTTCCAATTCAGAATGTGCATCGTAATTTTGGGCAATTTCGATTGGATCGATTGTGACCACCGGCCATAGATCAGATTCCGCCTTTAAAAGCCTAATAGATTGGTACCTACAATATATTTATTTCCTCAGATTGGGTCTAGCGTGTGTCACCTTCAAGGGCTCTTTTTTTTACAACTTTTAAGTCGAGTGTTGATTCCAAACCAATAGTTTTTTTGCTCTTGATTGCTCTATTCTGCAGCAGGTGGTTGACTAGACTGGTATTAACAAATCACTGGGTAGGAATTTGTTTTGACAACTGGTTAAAGGTGAAATAATGAGACTTGTCGAAAGAAACCATGAAATTATTTCAATACGAATTTCAAGTTAAACGATTATTCGATCTTATGTTTCGAAAGATTACATTGATCTATCTTAAAATTAAAATGAAGAATAATAAAAAAAATTCTTGACTCAATCAGACCTCATAGAAGTTTCTACTTAAAAAAAAACTTTTTGACAAGCCTTACCGGTGGCCTTTGCTTCCAGATTCCTCAAGACCGGAACCACCAATTGGAGGAATTCGACCGAAGTTATGTGTGACCGATCTTTACGATCTGTGAATAAACTCGAGCACGGCCCACATCATTCGTTGAGGTCTCTGAGGAGAGATATATGTATGAAGTTAGGCTAGACTAAGCCGTATGCTATGAATGGCTCAAGGCTGCTCGAAATACCTTCATGAGAACATACAGACGTAGAAGAGCGCAGAGACACTAGAGCCAAGCTGCTACAATTTATTGGCGCAGTTGTCAACTTTGGCCGAGGTTCGATGATGAATGTTCGTTTAATTGAGCATTTAGGCAAGGTTGTTGTTGTCTGGTGTGGACTTTCGGGAAATTTATTGGTCTTTTTGGTCGACGTTCGTCGATGACATGCGATGATTTGTGGAAGCTGCGCCAATTAGCTTAATTAATCAAAAAAAGGCTGAAGGACGTGGTTGAGATCCCGATGAGGGACGGCCCTCCCACGCGAAATTCGATTAATTTAGCTAAGTTTACGAAAACATTTCCTCAAAGTGGGACACACTTCGAAGTTTTTCCCATCATAAGAAGCCTCCAGCATCGATTGAAGTTAGATAAAATTAAAAGTTTTTCCTCCAAGACATGTTATGTAATTGAATCAATACCAGACACAAACAGTAATCAATTAATGTCTGAACATGGAATCTCTGGTGCTTTTTTCTTTTATTGTTCCTTCGGCGGATTGGCATCTCGGTCGGTACAGACATTTACGTCAGTAGATGATGCAAATTGAAGACCCAGACTCTGACTGCAATAACATTTAAATTGAATCAGACCACCTATCTAATCGCTGCTGATGGCCGCAAGTGGAAACAGAAACTGCCTTTCGGTTTTGCCTGCTTGCCGAAGCCGGAAGAGTTGAGCAGCGACCCCAAAAGATCAAACCAATCAAACCAGCTAAACTGTAGTGTTTTGTGACTTTTCAATGGATTTTGAGCTACCCTTTTTTTGGACAGTGGTACCATCTCAGCTCATTTGTAGATTTTAGGTTAGCTCAATAGAAGAACTTAGATGAATAGTTTTGAATTGACTTTCTTTTATGTTTGTTACTTATTCATGAAATCAAAACATGTTCTGAGATTGGAAATTGGTTATTTTTACCTCACAATACTTTGGAAGCTGAAAAATTAGTTTCAAACATAAACGTTCATTTTTTTCTTCTTTCTCTTGTCAATGACTCATCAAAATGCACTTCTTATCATCGTTTTTACATTGTGTCTTGCAAGACTTACAGATTTTTGTTTAAAGACTGCTTCTGAACTGCATTTGCTTTATGATATAATGGAATTATACAGATGGTCTTTTTTTTTAACTATTTCGAAAAAAAAGAGTTAGGCGTAATTCACCACTTTCTAGAGAAGACTTTCCCCTATCAAACAAATAAAATCGATTGCAGTTTTCCTGATATTTATGCATAAAACATAAAATTTTCCATTTTAAGCTAAAGATGTATTGAGTTTCCTCCGAAATCAATAATTTTGGCAAAAAGGTATAAATTTCGATGAAATTTTTAAAATTTTCAATGAAAAACCTTTAGAATTAGCTATTAAAATTACTGTCAACTATAAAAAAATATACAAAAACACTTTCATAAAGGGGTCTCTTCTATAGGTATCAATTACATTCGGGGATAAAATGCAATTTTGAGGTGAGAAAAAAAAATACAATTAAATTATGGAACATTGAATTAATCACTTGTACTTTGGGCATATTCGGGTGAAGATTTGAAGAAAAAAAATTGAAAACCAACTGTTTATATAACTTTTGAATGAATTTTGCATTATGCAGGGTGTGGTGAACTGACGATTAATCTGAATCATAATTTAGAATCTCACTTCAATACGTCCGTCTCTCACCTTATAAGGCCAATAACTGATTTATGTTTTTGTTTACATTTTGAAGCTTCTATATCAGTATTGCCAGATATTTGTTTTTTTACTTTTATTTTTATTCTGTATATTTTTTATCTCATCTCCACTTTTCTTCTCAGCTCTTTTCTCAAATTATTCTTAATTCTAAATTTGATAAGCAATTTTCTTAACCGATTCATTTTCAATTTGATTTTCTTTATTCTTGAATACTTCAGTTGATCTTCCTTTTAAATTCGTTCCTAATGAAACAAACAATGCAGCAGCCTTTCAATTCTGCGCTTCTTCAGTCTGTTTTATTTACCGGAACTGGCAACATTTCAAAACAATACTAAGCAGCAATCTATCAAAACTGCGCTTCTTCAGTCCGTCTTGTTTACCGGAACTGCTATTATTTTAAAAAAAATCAAAGCAGCAGCCTTTCAAATCTGCGCTCATGTCACCAACTACGACATTGCCGTGAACTGACGATTAATCTGAATCATAGTTCAGAATCTCGTTTTAAAACATCCATCTCTCACACGGTTAAACCAACAACACATTTGTGTTTTTGTTTACACTTTAAAGCTTTTATATCAGTGTTGCCACATATATGTTTTATCTTTTTTTTTAACTTTCATTTTTATTCTGTACGTTCTTCATCTCATCTTCACATCCCTTTTCACCATTAATCAAAAATTTTGATTTTCATTCCAATAAGCAATTTTCAAAATCGATTATTTTTGAATCTGTTTTACAAAATTTAAAGTTCTTATATGCTTAAAGTTATATCATAAGTGCAATAAATAATTAAATAAAAAAAAATGAAAAAAACGTATTTTCGAAAAATTGTTTATTTTTTCGATGCAAAAATTTTGAAATCTTATATACTTACAGCATAAACTCCTTAAGTTGAGTTTTTTTCAAATTTGAAGTAGTTATAATTTTGCTTTATTTTATGTACATATTCTATTTTCAAAATTTGTAAGGATGAAAATTAGGCCTGAGATGATTTAAACACGAGAAAGACCGCATTAGTAAAAATGACTGGTTGGACACTTTGTTTGTTGCATATCTTTTAAATGCTTTGTTATATAAATTCGCGAAAAATACGACTATTCATGAATTTCGAAAAACAACAAACCTTTGTACTCATGTATTAAAATTTGAACTCATAAGTTTGGAAACTGAATGAAATAATATTTCATCATAAAAGCACGGAATAACTGCAAATTCGCCGAAAAAAATTATATAGAGTGAAATAGTTCTCAACTTGCTTCATATACAAAATACTTAATTTAAATTTAAATCAGTTGAAATGTCATTTGATATACACGGATATTAACAGTACCAAATAAACAAAACTTTCGTTTGTTCAGTTGAGTTCATCATCATCAAGTAATTTAATAACTAGCTTATTTTAACACGTACTTTATCCTAGTAATGTTTTTCATGAACGGTAAACATTTAATTTTTTAAATTTGTCAAGATTTCTTCTCGCTTGATTTTGATAGGTAAAGTTTTAAACCATGAGTGGCCAAACCATGGCTCGCGATCAGCTTTTTGTGGCCCGCGAAGCTCTTTTTGGAAAAATCATGTTCTAGGAATTGAACGTTTTTCTTAGTTTGCATACATCATTTTTATAAATATACCTGACTCTACACTAACTAAATTCAAAATAAAGATCTGAAAATCTCTTTGAATTGATAAAAGTCAAAGAGGTAAAAGTGTATAAAAACTAATTTTGAGAAAAAAAGATTTAAAATTATTGTGTTCTGCCATTTTCCATACATTTTTCGAACATTTGCAGTTTTCTTTCAAACGATAAACTTTAAAAATTTGAAAAAATTACTAGACATAATGTGAAAAATGGAGAATCGCTTGGCATTTTTTACTAAAATTCAATCATGTTTTCACTTATGCTCCGTAGGTTCTGAGGGCCTCATATAATTTTCTGAGGTCGGCATTAAAACGCTATTCGCTAGTTAGTCCGCTACATTTTTGTTTATATATTTATTTTATAACTTTATTTTTAGAAAAATTACGGCTAAAAAACTCCATAACCTTGCAGAGAATAACATTTATCAGCATTCCGGCTTGAAAAATGGCACCTAGTGGAGTTTTTTTATTCGTTATTCCAACAGAAATCCCGTAATACCTTAAATCTGCCAGCAAAAAAGTAGCGGACTAATTAGCGATTAGCGATTCAACGCCAGACAGAAGAAGAAACCATATATCAGCATTCTTCCTTGACTGATTTCTTGTGGTGGAGTTTGTCTATCTGTTAGTACAATCGTTTGGTCAAAAAATTAATTAAAACGATAATTATTTAACAAAAACGGAATCGACAAATTAGCGATTAGCGCTTTAATGCCGAACACTGATAATTTTACAAAAAAGGCTACCGTCACTGAATAAAAAGCAATAACGATTACGTACAATTATACGGTTTGACACATTTGACACATTATTTGTAAATTCCATTACACATTTTTCAATGTTTTCCGATTAGGTTTTTATGATTACGTATCATTGGTATGAAGAGCCGTCAAGCGAACTCTAGTTGGGTGGCCTAAGAAAAAATGTAAGATCGTATTCAAATCGTAAAAAAAATCATATCAACATCATAATTAAAATTATACCTTTACAACAAATTCAACCTTTCGTAACTTGAATGCTACTTCAACTACTTCATTCATTCATTAAAATTTACTTACTTTGGCAAACTAAGTAAAATATCAAAAGTTTGCTCTGTAATTTTTTCCAATTTTTTTTTTTGCTTAGCTTCAACAGAAAAGGGTATATTCACGAAAATAAAACCAATTCCATATATATATTTTAATTGGCAACGTGCTTTGTATTTATGTACATCGATAATGGAAAACTTGACAGAATTTAGAGTTTGGTACAACTACAACGGTTTTGTGCTGACAAATCTATCATAAATACGACTTTTTTTAAGCAAAATTATTGCTTCAAAAAGAAAGGCTTTCCCAATACACTTATCAAATCGAGATACTCAAAAATTCGATTGAATTGAGGATGGGGTCCGTACCAAGATTGCCGAAATAAATTCTGTGTTTTTGTAAAAAATTCTGTCTTTCCGTGATTTTACCCAAAAATTCTGTGATGGTTTTGTGTGATGCTATTTCTTTTAATCTTATTGAAAATTCATGATAAGTTGGGGTTTTTTCACATGTACGTTGGGTACAATCATAAAAAGTTACCAATCTTATCATTTTTTTTTAATTCTATGTAAAAAAAAAAATTCCATATTGGGCAAAATAATTAAAATTTTGGAAATCCATTTTAAATTCAAACATTCTGTGAAATCTGTGAATTTTTCGAATTTTTGTGTTCTGAGTCACAGACTCTGTGATGCAAATTATCTCAAAATTCTGTGAAACTACAGATTTTTCTGTGATTTCGACAACCTTGGTCCAGACTTTGAAAAATCAATATTATTGATGATATAACGAAACTTCGTTGAAAAATTTATTCTTTTAAATTTCAAAAATTTGTCTGAGAAGAACGGTGAAAACTTTGGAAAATGGGCGGTTATTTTTATATTTGGAGACCAGAAACTTGACTAGACGTCCATTGTAGACACGTGATTTGTTATTGCTGGGATGAATAAACCGAGAAGGTTTAAAATAACATAAAAAGATTGACGTACATACGTATGTTTGGGGGGGATTGCAGCAAATCTTCGAACTGCGTAATATTTCTACTAAATATCAAATGGAGCAAAATTAGTAAAAATAAGAGGGGACCAAAATGACTTATTAAGATCAAAACCTTTTTCAAAAAATCTGTTATTATTTGTTTTAAAGCAGATGAAAGAAGGGCAGAAATCAAAATGCGGTGATATTATTGCCTTGTACAAGTAAATAAGACTCGAAATGGTTTTTGAAATTCAATTATTACACCAAGATACTTAATTTCGTGAACTATTTCAAGACGTACACCATCGATACTAACATTTATTATATCACAGTGTGCAGGCTTGTTGGATACAATCAAACATTTAATTTTCGAGACATTCAGTATCAACATTTTAAAATTCAACCATTTACTTTCCAAGCAACCGTAAGCACTATAACATAGCCCTTAAGCAACACCATATTCCCATATATAACTCTCAATTAATGCTTGTTTTGCACTTTATGCGTATATAATGCAAAATTAATGCTAAAAAGGCGAAATAGCGGGCTGAATAAATGCTATCACAACTTAGCCTTTGATAAGCATTACAAATGCTGAATTAGAGCACCATCAAAACGTAATTTTTCACCAGCCGTATAAAAGCATTAACAATGCATACTTGGATCACCTTTTAATTTTTTAATTGATTGATCATGATTGATGTGAAACGCAAATTCAAAATGGGAAATTATTCTTTGATTAATTAAAATGAACAAAAATTAAAAAATCAAATCAAATCAACCTGCTGAATGAAGGATTATGTCTGCTTAATGAAGGGTTCTTTGAAATAAGAAATGAAACCGAGGATCCCGCAGCAGCCTTTATCTTTTCTTGCGCCTTTACGATTTCGACCACTCTTGATAATAATAAGGTAGTTAAAAAAAACCCGTACTTCAAGTACTGTTTGAGTCACACATAAGATTTAAAGCTTTTTAAAAGCTTTGTATAAGCATTAACAGGAAGTTTAAGTGCTACAGTCTTAATGCTTGTTAACTTTATATTTATTTATTTATTTCGCTAAACATTGTAGGTTACATATATAATAACTTAAAGCTAGGGATTACCATTTTCAAATAGGCTTAATAATAATGATTTTAATTTACATATACAAAGTCAGGTTCTTCGGTGCCTGTTACCGTATAAATCTTTTTTCAGCTGCTGTTTTGACATGGTAAAGTCTATGTTCTCATAATATTTATTTTAACTATACATTAAACAATTCATTGGACTATATTTTCCATAATCAGTTCGAGTAGAGGTTATAATGAAAAGATTTCTTGTTCTTAAATGGACATAAAAGTTTAATTGATTTAGTAGATAAGCAGACTGAACGCGCTGATTAATTATGTCGTTTACGAAACAGATTGCAGCAAACTTTCTTCTTACACTTAATGTTTCTATGTTTATAAGCAGGCAACGTGATTCATAGCTAGGTAATTGGCTCTGAGACCATCCTAAATTTCGTAAAGCGAATAGAACAAATTTTTTCTGGACTGATTCCAAACGGCTTTTATGTGAAATTTTGAAAAAGCGACCATACAGCGCTACAATACTCAAGAATGGATCTAACATAAGCTGTGTACAATGTTTTTATTGTGTATGGGTCTTTTAAACTATAACTAAAGCGTTTTATAAATGCTAACATACTGTTTGATTTCTGGATTATTGAGTTATAGTGATCTACAAAGGTAAGTTTTGAGTCCAATATCACTCCAAGGTCTCTAATCTTGTTGATTCTCTTGACAGGATCATCTCCCAATTTGACAATTTCATATGACTGACATTTTCTTCTGGTAAATACAATATTTGAACATTTTGCCAAGTTAAGTTTGAGCAGACTTTTAATGCATCATTTGTTAAACACATTAACTTCGTTTTGAAAGATTCTGAAGTAGCTCTATATTTGCATATCGTGCTATCATTAGTGCTAATTTTTTTTATTGCTTCTATACATTAATAATGCTTATATAAATCTAAAAAGCATTATGAATATTGGTAAATAATGCTAACTTGCATTAGAAATGTTGATTTAATTCTGATTAAGGGTTAATGCTTAATGCTTATGTTTACTTGGGTTAAGTTTTTTAGATCACAGTTCAGTTGTACAACAGCAGCATTAGCATTGTCATTAGCAATAAATATTACAGTATCGTCAGCAAACAAATGTATATCACAGTGTTTCAGGATTCGTTTCATGTCATTAATGTATAAAATATAAAGCAAGGGTCCAAGCACACTACCTTGTGGTACACCGACATTCGTTTCTTTGGTATTGGATATCACAGTGGCATACTTCGTACGTTGATAACGGCATTCTAAATACGATTGGAACCAATTTAGAGTTGTCCCCTTTATACCGTGTTTCCATAGAGTTTTTATAATATTTCTACTGGAAATAGTCACTCTGTTCTGGAACAAGCAGTTTACTCGTGTCAATATAATTTATCAATTGTTCCTTAACTGCTAACTCAAATACTTTCTCGCACAGGGAAAGCATATTAATTGGACGAAATTCTTCTGCTTTCGATGTACCATTGATTTTTTCTATTGGGTCAACCAAAGATTCTTTCCAAGAGCGGGGAAAAATTTCAGTCCGTAGTAGAGATGTACCGAATAGTGGTATTCGGCGAACGGGCGAATACCGAATATTATCCTTTTCAACTATTCGGCCAAACGAATATTCGGCCGAATATTCGGTCGAATATTTGGTCGAATAGAATATTGAGTTTTTCATAGAAATTCAAAAGAGAAAATTTCATTTTAATACACCTTATGTTTTTGAATCGATTATTTTCAGCCAGCTGTATAATACATCAGATCTTTCTTTAATTAGAGAGAGGTCTCTTCGATTTTCAAAATGTCACTAATAGTTGGAAGGACATCAGATGAATGTCGCTTCTAGGACGTTTATCACCAAAGAGATTGGGTTCCAATGAAATCTGGGACAAAACATGCCAAAACAGATGCCAAGCTATTTGAAATTGCTTATTTTATATTGAATCAGATGAATGTCAATTTCTTTCCAGATGTCTTCAAAAGAGTTACCAAAAAAAAACGTTGATCTTTAACTTTAAAAATACCATATTTTTTACCAAACGAATCCACCCGGCCACTGGCCACTGCACTGGCCACCACGGGCACTGTAAGCAAAATGGTTTATATCAAGGTTCATTTTCCGCTCAATGTTGATGCTTTTTTTTTCAATTTATGCAGATTCTTCGGAAGTTCTGTGAGTTAAAGCACACCGTGAACCCTAATGTTTCTTAAACAAGAATGATTTTTTAATTCAGTTTTATCTTTATTATTATTAAGTTTTATTAGTGACACTTTACCATCTTCGTGGCATTCGTGTCATCAGTTTTATGTGATTTTCTTTTAAAATTACTGAAAGATGCAATCCATTGCAAAAAATATTTTTTAAACCTCAACCCAATGTTTCCACAAAGCCAGTTATTTATTGTTAAGCGCAGAATAGATAGTAGACAGATGTTAAACAAAACATTCCAACAAATACTCACACACCACACCTACATATCTACTTTAAAAGTAAATTTTTATCACGATTAATCTTCTTGGGATTTTTCCCACTAATATGAACAGGCGCACCCATAAGTGTACTTAAAAATAATCAAAAAAGTTCAATAATTATGAAATAAATAAATTCAAATTGCAACATCTAAGTCCTGGCAACGCTGCTCACCACCTGCTCAAGAGTAACTCCGCCAAAGCTTTCGTGAGCCGTAAATTCTATCTCGCTGCGTTTTTTTCCCCCGGAAGAAAATCGAAAGCATTGACTTTTCCTGGCAATGCAATGCATTGAAATTACTCCAGACCAAATCGAGCAAGAAGCCCAACAACCGTTTGGAAAGCCTCCGCCCACCCATTTTGGTCCACTTCAGTCAGTGGTCACAAACAGCCGACAAAGATATTTAGATGGCACGTCTTGTTCGAGTCTTCGCAGAAAAATTTTAAAGCCCCCAACAAGCATGTCAATATCTCGTTTCGATATGGGAAGTAACTTTAGCAAGCTGCAGATCCGCCGGCATTTTGCCTGTTACATCAATTTGTTTTACAGGTTTGCACAAACTGGTTACTGACTGGAACGTGTGCTTGCTTAGCCAGTGTCAGCAAAAGGTTTGTTCGTCAGTCAGTCAGTCAGTTGGTTGATGGTTGAGACTTGAGACGATTCGGTTCGACAAGGAGGTCTATTTAGTTACATTTTCCCTGGTAACCTAATGACGAGACATGGACACGACGTGAAATTAGTGACATTTCTGTTGAGCTTTTCTACAGCAGTTAATTTCAGCTGAACTTTGGAAGCAGGAAGTATTGAAACTTGCCGTTCATTAGCTTTGACAAGTGGTGTAATTGGTTGAGGGGCACAGAAAATGTTACTCGAACGTGCAATGAATCGTGTTTACAACCAATTTGAATCCCTTAAATCTTTAGTTTTTTTTTTAAATTCATGAGTTGAAGAAGGTTTAGTCAAAATTTGAATACAACATTAAATATTTTTCGGTCTTTAAAGTATATCAAAAAGTTAGTTTTGAAATATTATTTTTCTATCATCTAGGTAAAAAAATGTTTGAAATCCTTTAAAATTTTCGAGTTTGAAATTTTGCCTCAATGTAATGCCTACGTAATGATTGCGAAGACATTGGAAAAAATATTGGAGACGAACCCTGTACCCGACCCTTAAACAAAACCTGTAACCAATTACTGTTAAAAACTATACTGTTAAAACCTCATGTGCAGATTTTCATTACAGTCAGTTGCATAATCGATAAGCCCCAATTACCATTTAATCACAAGCTCCTCAGTTAAAAGCGAAATAAAATTCGTACGCCATAAGGTAGTGTTTTTTTTATCAACACTTTTTGACATGTTCAATAAACTGAGTCGAATTGGAGTCATTTTTGAATTTCTCAAACCCTGGGGTCTAAGAAGCTTCGTCTTGGTCCAAAACTCGTCCATGATTTTTTGCAGAATATTAGGTATCGTTTACATGAGTAAATTTAACCGTGAATAGGTTTGTATGGGAAAATTGAATATTTTGAACTGAGAAAATCAACATCATTTTTGTTCCTTCTGTGGACACAGAAAAAGTGTCAATAGAATTTATTGTTTATCAATGCCAAAAGATATACCCCTGCTAAACAGCTAAAAACTTGTTTGCCTAATGTATACGAAATTACTATCTTCGACAAAGTTGTTCAGCGAAAAATTTTTTTGAGAATTTATAAATTGGCACAAAAACCATCAGCTGGCTTGGTTCCACGGAAGAATAAAAAATGATGTTGATTTTTCAGTACAAAATACTCAATTTTCCCATACAAACCTTAAAAGTTTAAAATAACTCATGTAAACGTTACTTAAAAAATCTGCAAAAAATCACGGATGAGTTTTAGACCAACACGAAGCTTTTAAGATCCCAGGGTTTGAGAAATTCAATAATGACCAGAAATCAATTCAGTCTAATTTTCAATCAATCATGAAATCAGGTGAAATATTTTTCGTGCGTCGATTTTTAATGAAAATTTTTCTGAAATGTTTCGGGATTGGTAATATTTTTGGTTAAATTTGTACGGGAGCCCTCTTTACAGAAACGAAAAACTCTGTTAAATATTTTAAATCAACTCATTACTTTAAATCTTACACTTGTGCAAAATTTGATCAAAACATTTTGAAAATTATTCGTGTTCTAACACATTGATTTCAAGGATCGTTTCAATACAAAAACATCTGAATTGGAATATTGTTTATCGCCGCGCTTTAATGTAATTTGAATCATCGACGTTTTTCGGCAGATTCTAAAATCCGCCGAAAAACGTCGATGATTCAAATAACAAACATCTGAATATGTCAAAACTTGTCCATCAAGAGAATAAATCATCTCATTACGATAAAATTCGTTTGGGTCGCAGATTTGATGAAAATCCCTAATTATTGGTATGGATTGTGTCACATTCGTTATTAATTTTGTATAAGAACAACCCCCTTCCTTTCAACCATAGGGGTTTGTTACTATAATAGAAACCATCATTGGCCCAAAAACCCTCAGATGCCAAATTTCTCGATGATCGGTTATGTAGTTTCCGAGTATATAGGGAACAGAAAGACAGACAGATAAACGTTTATTTTTACATACTTTCATTAAAGTTATATAGCAAAAAAAGGTGGCAAAAAAACAACCCATTTGCTGCTTTTAGCTACCGGTAAAACCGGTAAAACCGTCCATTTTCTCAATACCGGAATACCGGCATTTGGGCCGGTAAAAAACCGGTATTTCCGGTAAATTTTTATCATTCATTGGCGTTGTAATAAAATTGACACAGCTACATGTTTTTTTTATTATCAAATATGTATGACTACAAATACTCAAATTTTGTTCAGTCAGCTTCAAAATCTAAGCTCAATGAACCTTACTGCAAGGTTTATTTGAGATTTGATTATTGCTAAAAGTTGTCGACGTAACTTTTTGAATTAAAACTATAGTAGCGTTCTTAAGACCATTGAAAAGCTGCAATATCTTTCTTAGATAATGTTTTTTCATGAAACTTTACTCTTTTTAGTTCAGCTATAGAACTCCAAAACATTGAAAGACTGCACAAGTGTACAATGACTGAAACAAAAAAAAAACAGCTATAAGAAATTTAAGATTGCTACACAATAATCACTGTATTTTTCATTGAAAAACTGGAATTTGATCAAAAGATGCAAAAATGTTTTATCTATAAACAGGCCAAATTTGTCAAAATCGTTGTAAGCAATGCACGGCCTTTCTAAGCAAGTTTGTCCCATGTGGAAAAACGTGCAAACGAGAAAAACGCGATTGAAATATCAGCTATATTTCCAATTTTTCTCTCAAACTAAAAAATCACCGACAGTTTTTTCGTAGTGAACAGTTCAAGTTTATAATTTTTCAATGTTTTCAGCCAAAAAAATTACATTTCCTACAAAAAAAAAAAAAACAGCAAATTAGAGCCAAAAATGCTCCGTGTGACACTTTTGCATAGAATCAGAACGCATGCCGATGCTAGTTCTACGAAAAACTTTCACACGGCTACAATTTTTCTATCATTTTAAAAGCTTGCGTAGTTTATTTTTTTCCAAAAACTTGTTTATGAATTAATAAAGTCATTTTTCAACGAAAATTTTTTTTGAATATTAAATTTCATATCATTTTTATGAAAGCTTATAAAAACTTTTACTAAATCTGTAAAATAACGACAAAAATTCGTTGAAAATTACATGAAACTTCTATAATTTCTGCACCGATACTTTTTCATGAATTCGATATACTTTGGAAAATACCGGTTTTACCGGTTTTATCGGTTTTATAAATTACAAATACCGAAATACCGGATTTGAAAAAAAAACAGGTAAATCCGACCACCTTAATTTTTTACAAGATAAGAAATAAATAGCATAAGTATAATCTATTTCCGAGGAAAAAATGTTAAAAAAGTTTACTAGATTTTTTTTAAAATTTATATAACTGATACTTCATCTATCCTCACGTAGTGAAAGAAAAAAACAAATCTTTTAAGGTTCTGTGCAAGATATGAAATTTTAACAAAGACATGAGAAGAACTGATAAAGTTATCTAGTAATCACAGTTGTAATAAAAAGATTGTCTGCAAGAAATAATCAGCATACGAATTCTTACTTGCTGCAAAAACGTTAGGATTACCTGTTTGAATTGGCGTCAAACTTTGGAAGTTTAGGGTGAGATCAATCCATTTCTTTTTCCTCATTTTAACTTCACAAATACATGGTCACTTTAAAACACATCCTTCTTTAAACATATAAAGCGTTTGGCAGGAATCTATATTTTTTACGTTTTTTCATCTCATGATTGGCCTGGTCGTAGAAGCAGATATACTTTAACCGATAAACACCACTCAACAGAAATTGGGAGACGCGAATAGCGCTATCTTGGGACTGAAATGGAAGTACTACACTGTGTTTTTTTTTTCGAAGCTTTGCAGAGGTTCCAAATGTCCTGATTTTAAAGGATTTGTTCTGATTTTTTTTTATTATCGCGGATTTAATAGTATCCTATTTTTTGAAAAAGGGTCGAATTGTTCTGATGTTTCAAAATTGCCCTAATTTTCATCAAATTTGGTTTCATTAGAATGATCATTATTAAAACTTTGTTCAAGTCTTTGAAAGAGTTTGGCATTGTACAGGTTTACAAGCATGCCATATTTTTAAAACAATGGTTTTTTTTATTTTGGGTCCGGCACGAGTTTACAAGTATTTTCAAAAAGTGCTTAGTTTTCTGACGAAAAGTAAAAAAAAATGCAGCAAAAATGCTGCAGCGAATTTCTTTGAGGTTTACAGCCTTCGCTTATGTAATCTAGTGGTGTTCTAAAAGATTCAGATTTTTTTTTATGTCTTGATTTTTGACAAAAACAGCCGGCAAAGAAATAGAGAAGATAAAAAAATTGTGAAGGAAAAACATAAGTTACTAGCTGACTCGGTGCGCTTTGCTTCACCTTCTAGAAATCTATTAATCGCGTGAAAATAATTTTATTATAAATTAATTTTCGATATTGTTGAATGGGATCTTTTACATCAAATTATTATTGGAGTAAAAGAAGATTAGATTCTCTGAAATTATTTTTTTTAAACTGGATCTTAAATAGTTTTTCAATCATGGTTCTAAATTTGATATTAAAACTCGTTTTTATTTTCCTTTTTCTCTCAATATGGGGAGAGTTCACGAACTGCTATAACAACGTTTCACATATGGCTCCATTGGCCCGATAAGTTTTCGAGCTCTATTTTTTTTCTTTTTTCCTTTTCTTCTCTTGAAGAAGGAAAGGTCTTGAATCTTAAAAAAAACCTCTCATGTAAAATATGGTTTCTTTAGCTTGAAAAGTTTAAAAAACTATACGATAAAACCTCCCCCATCCTCGGCTCCGCACTGTTTGGAACCTTTCCTTAAAAAAAACAGAATATTTTTTGTACTCGAATACTTTATCTTTCAAATTTGGTTCCATCTGTTGGATGAGTTCTCAAGTTATACAAAAAATTGTGCTGAACTCCTTTTCCACTCTCTTATCCCCGCTGGAGGGTGAAAAGGGGTTTTTTTTAATAACCATAAAACCATTTTTGATGAGTTCTTGAATTTATCAAAACAAACGTATGACAGCTCTCTTTTCTAGCCCATCCCGTGAGGGGATCCAAATCATCTTAGAAATATTTCTTGTATTGAAATAATTTTTCAAATTTGTTACCATCTTCTAGATTAGCACTCAAGTACCTAAAAATATTGTATGGGAGCTCCCCTTCCGTCTTCCTATCGAATCAGTGAAAGAAGGAAGAAAGTCTTAAACAATCATAGAAAAAAAAAATCTACTCGAAGAAATTCTGTAATATTATTTGAATAATACGTTCTCGAGTGATACAAAAGATAGTAGGATAGTATCTCTCCGCGAAACATAAAGAAAACATTTCTAGTACTTGAATATGAATCCATGATAAATTTGGATTTTTATTCGATTGAGGCTATGATCATTTAGTATTCGGACACTTTATTTTGGTGATAGTTTCTTTAGTTGAGCTCGGATTTGCAAAACTTTGGCAGCATTGTATTGGTTATAATAAGGACTATCTTGCTTATTAATTTCATATTTTTAAATCTACGAGTGTTTGAGATATTTACTATGCAAAAAGACATGATAAAAATAATTTTGCACAATCGCCTTAGAAATTCTTCATTGTCGATTTGAAAACTCATGAACTGTTGATTTTTTCTGAAACTTTTTTTGGCCCAAATGGTTAAGAAGTATAAGAAGCCACTCTAGGATGCTCACGAAGTTTAAACCAAGAATCGTAGTGGAACCTTTGATCTCAGCTATGGTAAAAAGTCTATGGTTATTGACGATAACTTAATGCAGACTCCTTAACTTAGCAGTAAATGCGTTTCCGGCTGGCAATTAGTGCTGCCTGTCTAGTAGATACTCAGCATATAACTAAAAATGAGCAGTTCCATGGATCGCAATGTGTTCAGATCAGATGTGTTCTGATGGTCTTAGAAATTTATGTTAAAACAAAATTTAAGAGGTCAAATACTTCGAGATGCCTACTAAAGAAAAGGTTCCAAACAGATTCCAATTGGTTTTTCCAGGTGAATTTGTGTAAAAGATCATAATTTTGCAAAGGTTTTGCTTCTGTGGTATAAATAATAGATCAATACATAACTGAAAAAAGTGTGTAAAATTAAAAAAGATGTTTTATGTTAAGGTTACAGTATTTCTTGAAATCAATAATTTTTTTTTTCATATTTTAACATTAAATCATATAAACACCTTCATTTCCTCCATAGAAAGTTTTTCGATCAAATGAATAGTTTTTAAAATTTACACGTTTGTAACTGCCCGGATTCTAAATGATCACAGCCTTAGTTCTTGAGTAATGCATTAAAGGGAGACTCTTTCCCCCTTCTTATCCACCCGATGGAAGGACAATTGGGTTTCAAACTTGACCCGTAGCTTTATACCTTCCTAAGTGAGATTTAGATTCATGTGCATGATTAGTTATCGAATAATGCATAAAATTGTACGGAAGATCCGCTCCCTCCTTTGTTTCTCCCCCATCGAAGAGGGTTTGGACCCAAATAATCATAGAAGCTTTCTCATACCCATATAACCGGCCATGTTAAATTTGTTCCAGGGAAAGGGAGGGGTCTCAAACCATTATAGGAACCTTTTCCGGCCTCCAATACCCCCAACTGCCAAGTTGATCTAAAATTGTTCAATAGTTTTCGAGTCTATAGGGAACAGACAGATAGACAGACAGACAAAAATTTATTTTTTCCTAGGTATATTTAAGCTATTTGTTAAAATTTAAAACTATTCCCATTTTTAAATATTTCGTTTCATAAATTAAAATCTTGAATATCAAAACTTAGAAACGTCCCCCAGGAATGCCGATCTTATTGTTAAAGTCTGCTTCATTTAATATTGGAACAAATTCTTTTGCTCATTGTGGCGCTCCTAGTGGACGGATTTGGAAACTTTTTTCACCCACGTGTCGGGAAATTCATTACCTTTCACCATGTATTTATGTCATAACACCAAACGATAGCATTTTGTAAACAACCGCCATGGAAGCCGAACGGAGAGATCGAATTGTGCACAGTTTTCTTGAAAATCCATTGTTGTCGGCATCGAAGCTAGCTAAACAGCTTAAAATGCCCAGAAATACCGTATGGCGTGTTATCAAGCAGTACAAGGAAACATTGACGACGGCTCGGAAGCCGCATTCGAAGCGTCGGAGTGGAACTGTCGACCGGAAACTGCGTGGGAAAGTCATCAAGGCCGTCAAGAGGAATCCCAATCTTTCAGACCGCGATTTGGCCAATAAGTTCCAGGCCGCTCACAGTACGGTGCGACGAATTCGTCTCCGGGAAGGAATAAGGTCATTCCGAGCCAGCAAACAGCCAAATCGGACGCTGAAGCAGAACAATGTGGCCAGAAACCGTGCTCGAAAGCTGTACGACCAAGTGCTGACCAAGTTCGACGGATGTATTCTGATGGACGATGAGACCTACGTGAAGGCGGACTTTGGGCAAATCCCAGGTCAAAAATTTTATTTGGCGACGGCTCGTGGGGATGTACCTGCAAAATTTAAGTTCGTGTTTGCGGATAAATTCGCCCGCAAGTACATGATTTGGCAGGGGATATGCAGTTGTGGACAGAAAACCAAAGTCTTTCTCACTGACAAGACAATGACATCAGAAGTCTACAAAAAAGAGTGCCTACAGAAACGGATTCTGCCGTTTATTCGTGCCCACGACCGTCCAGTAATGTTTTGGCCGGACCTCGCAAGCTGCCATTAAAGCAAAACGGTTATGGAATAGTACGCAACGAACGGGGTCAGCGTAATACCGAAGGACCTCAAACCCCCAAACTGCCCCCAGTTCCGGCCGATAGAGAAATACTGGGCAATCACGAAGCGGAGGCTTAAGGCAAAGGGAAAACTTGTTAGGAACATGTCTCAAATGAAGAACTGGTGGAATCAAATCGCCAAAACAGTGGACGAAAAGGGTGTGCGCCGCCTAATGTGCCGTATTACGGGAAAACGGAATTGAACAGGCATGTACCGGGTCAGCCAAAGCAGCCGCCCGCTTACGACATGCGGAGCTGGAAAAGGCAGTTAAACAAGCTTGTAGACGAGACAAGAGAGTCTGGACAAACTCCCTAGCCGAAGAGGGAGAAAAAGCCGCCGCCAATCGAGATATTCGATTACTTTATGACATATGTACTAATGCTAGAATGCCGCTAATAGATCGAGCAGGTCAGTTATTGACCGATCGAACAGATTAGCTCAAACGATGGACTCTCTTCCGAATCACGAACAGCGATGGCCAACAGAACCCGCAGCTCGCAGCGCCCACAGTAAGTCGCATTAATGGCGTCAACTGGGAAGCGCCCTCAATGGCTGAAATCGAAGCGGCTATCAAAAGCATGAAATCCAACTAAGTGCCTGGGATCGATTGCATCCCTGCTGAAATGCTGAAAGCCGACCCTGTCTTGTCAGCACAAATGCTGCACCGTCTTTTCGCTGACATCTGGGATACTGCAACATTCCCGGCCGACTGGATGCAGGGTATCCTCGTAAAGGTCCCGAAGAAAGGAGACCTGACAGAGTGTGGTAACTGGCGTTGATCTGTACAACCCTCAAAGTACTCTGTAAAGTGATCCTGAACAGGATCCAGGAGAAAATTGACTCTACCCTCCGAATTCAACAAGCTTGGATTCAAATGCGGACGATCATGTGTGAACCACATCACAACGCTACGAGTCATACTGGAACAAATCAACTAATACCAGGACTCTCTCCTACTGGTGTTCGTTGATTTCAAAAAAACATTTGACAGACACAAAACCATCTGGGCTGCCCTTGGACGACGAGGAGTTCCAGAGAAACCAGTCCATCTCATCGAAGCTCAGTACGAAGCATTTTCGAGCAAAGTCTTGCACGACGGTTTTTCGTCCGATCCAATCCCGGTAACTGCTGGAGTGAGATATGTGATGTATCTTATAACTGCTACTTTTTCTCATCGTAATGGATGAGATTCTGACTGGATTGATCGATTGTGCAGCGAACCGAGGATTGCCGTAGAATCCTTCAACAATGAAGCAACTAAATGTTTTGCTTGCCCAAAAAAAAAAAAGACATGTAGAACAAACTCGACGACCTCACCAAAAGCTCCAAGGCAGCGGGTCTCAAAGTCAATGTCGGAAAGTCCAAATCGTCGGAAATCAACACAGAGAATCCTTCCAATTTCGTGGTAGCTAGGCAGCAGGTTAACAAAGTCGAGTGCTTCCAGTATCTTGGCAGCCAGATAACGCCTGATGGTGGTACCGACAAAGACATCGAAACCCGGATCAGAAATTCTCAATTTGCGTTTGTACAGATTATCAGAATCTTCACTCAATTGTCAAATCCGTATTGTAGTCCGGACGTGAAACTTGGTGTACATCTGCGGTGACGACGCAAAAACTGCAAGTATTTGTGAATCGCTGCCTGCGGAGTATCATCCGCGCTTGGTGGCCTAGCAACTGGGTCTCAAATGAAGAACTACATCGCTGGTGTCATCAAAGGGCGCTAAAAATCGAGATTCGTGAACGTAAGTGAAGATGGATTGGGCACACGCTGCGAAGAGATGAGAACGAGATTTGCAGAGAGGCGCTTGAATGGAATTCAGAGGGACATCGAAGGGGAGGAAGACCCAAAAACTCGTGGCAGCGAAACTTAACCGCCGAAATCCGAACTGTCGACGAGAAACTTGACTGGGATCAAGTTAAGGCGCTGGCTTCGGATCGTCAACAGTGGACGTTTTTTAATACGGCCCTATGCGTCAGAGAATCGATGCGGGACCATTAAGTAAGTAAGTATTTAAGAGGTTTGTAACCTGTTCCGGCGGAAAAAAACAAATACGGTATTAAATTGTTTAAAGGATTACTGTTTACTACTTTTTCAACAACCGAAGAGGTTTTTATTTACAAGTTTCGTAAATGAATTTGTTAGTGAATTCATACCTCGAAAAATCGCAAGTTTTGGAACTGGTCCCCGTACTCGTTAGACGAGCTCTAGACTATTTGATTTGCAAAACAACAGTTTTCCAATGAAAAGTTTTTGAAATCTGCTACTGTAACACGCTTCCCAGCCATGATTACATCCGATTTCAAACTGTCAGCCGTGACTAGTCAAGCGGACAGCCAAATTAATCGAATGTCATTGCACGGAACATACGCCATTCATGCAAAAGGAGCCCAAGAGTACATTGTTTCCGAAAGAATCCTACCATTAGCAGTGATTCGATCTTTCTACTCGACATGACTCGCAACATGACATTACACCAAAAAAAAAACAGCAGCCCCCAAACTATCGTTCGATTCGACCCTCCTCGTCTCTTCAAAAGCCATTGCGGTGCGCGGAAAACTCACTGAATGGAATCGGACCTTCCGCGATCTGAACCGCGGCAGACAGACGACATGTCCTCAAATAAAAGAAACAAACCAACATTGGGAACATAGGCCAACTTGGTGGAACACGCTTAGGCCTGACCTGTCACGGTCATGTTCCTTCGATCGTCATAGTCGTTGATCCGCGGGCAGTTTCGTTTATCATATTTCTCCATTTCGTAGGCGGATGTGTTTATTAAAAGGCGGTCGGCGAAGATCGGATCTCTGATTGGTTGAGCTTGTAAGGCGCAAAGGGGTGATGGTCTTCGGGTGGCGTTTTACTGACAAGTGGAAAATGACGGTGTCATTTTCCTTCAGCCGAAGCGTCCGGACCAAGTCTCTCCTCGCCAAAGCGCGAATTCAAAGGCGCTTAAGCATGTTTGTTTGGTTTCTTTTCTTCCGTGGCGGGTTTTTGTTGTTTTTCCTCTAGATGCCGCCATCATCGTCGTCGAGGAAATAGCTTTGTGTGTGAAATGGAGTAGCAAAAGAAGCTGATTTGTTTGCTACGGATGACGTTTTCCTGAATAGAGAGGGTGACATCACAAAGAAACCGAGAAGACGCGGTCTCATTATTAGCATTACTATTTGCCGGCAGTCAGCGAGGATTGCGGCGGACAATTCGGAATGTGCCTACATTCATGGAGAGTTCAAAGCAGTTGTGTCATTTGAATGCTCAATGAATGAATGAGTTGCAAAGTTGTGGATGATGATGATGAAGTAATAGGCTTTCGGGAGCATAATGAACACATTCTGTACGTGGCTTGCATCCGGAATTGTTGTTTGTGAATTGAGATGGCAAATTTGTAGGCATAACTAATGAGTCTATTTCAGCGTTGCGTCATCGTGTCAAAACTTCTGTGTCAACCATCTTCCGAGGCAATCTTCTTCTGGGATAGTCTTTCTGAAGACTTAATTTCTTGGAACTAGAAAATCTTTCCTGGAAGCCAGTAGAGCAACAAAGTAGCAAAGATGTTTGATGCGTCCAGAATACATTATGATCGCTGTATCTGGAAGTTTTTTTAGTTATTAACACCTTTTAGCATCACAGAGCTATACGTTCTCAGCGGTCGTTGCCTTTTTAGTGATCTTCGATTTGTTAAAAGACGTTAAAAAATTTTTATAAAATCAATTAATATCATGTTTCTTTTTCTTTTCCAGAATGCTCCAGAGGAAGATCACTTTGGTAATGTTTACCAAGATCAGAAAAATATGGCCGCAGTTCTTATGCGGAGACACCTGGAAAGTGGCGATCTAATAATGGTAAGTTTATTTTTAACATTATTAAATTTTTAGAAATATTATAAATTGGATTCAAAGTAAAAAACTCAAAGATTCTTATCCCAACTTAAAAGATCACAGGATCAATAAGGAAGCCAAACTACTAGGGATCAAGACCCGAGTAAAATTATTAATCTTCCCATTAAAGTCAGCTGATCTTTCAGAACCCACTTATCATGCCAGCAGGTAACCCAGAAGTAGTTCAAGGTTCTCGACCTTTCCTCGTTCAAAAGGAACAGAACATAAACTCGCAAAAATTAGACCCATCAACACCCATCAACATGACGACTATTAAAACAACACAAAAAAGCCTTGCTCGGTTTTGAATGAAACGGTTCCTTCTAATCAGAATCACTCAGTCAGTCTTCGCTACTTAGCTTCCAACGATGATAATGATGATGATCACGACACGATGAAGACTTAATGGTAGGTGTTTGGTTCATTGTGTGTTAAGAAGCGTAAAGCACCTCGGCAAACTTCCAGTGACGAATGGGGGTTGTTCTTTCCTAATTCCAAACATCCTCTCTCAAAGAAGCCGGTGACTTTTGGGGGAGGACCATGATTTAGCACTTTAGCTTCCCATTCTTGGGAGCCAGCAACGAACTCCGGCGGTTCATATCTCTCCGGCCCCTAATGAATGGTCGAAAGCTTAAATCGTGTTGGAAAGAATGGAACAAGGAAAAATCTAACTATTTACGTTTGAGGTTGAAAAAAACATTCAGCTGCATTGTGTGTTGTTGTTACTGCTCGACGGGGAATCTGAAATTAATTGAATACTTTTGTTCAGCCCCAGAAGTGTCAGACCACGACACCCAGCTGGTTGGCTGGATCTCGATAATGATAACCCCTGTCAGTGTAGGCTGCACTCATTAGTTGGATTGCTTCTCAAATTGACCGGAAAATAATCGTGCTTTTGAGGCATGTTTGGCACTGTTCGTTCTTTCTTTCGAGACCTTGTGCTTCCGAAGCTCTGGAGTTCAGCACGAGTTAATTTGCTGAACGCTATGATTTAAGCATAAGCTGTAAAACAGATTCATTCCATCCTGATACAATGTACCCTCGCTCTTAAAGAGACATTTCTCGGCTCGAAAAGTTGGATATTTACGTCGAGTGCTAAATAATAGAATTTTACAACTTGTTGCATGAATAACAATCATCTCTTCAAGTTAACGATTTGAAGTGTGAATATGTTGTTCTCATGCAATGCCAATGAAATTCCAATCCATGAAAATTACTGGAAAGTTCTTTCAATACTACTTTAAAGAAGACGACAAAGCGGTTGAAATAGCGAGAAAATAGTTTCGACGCGTCAAATAGAAATTTTTTTTCATGACAGAAACTAGCAACACCAACAGGTTTTCCGTCCAATCTTAAGAAATATTATTTTAACGAGATAGTTATTGATTTCAGAGTCGTCAAATGTTCTGATGCAATCATCAACATCAACATTAGGACTGCTGGAATACCATAAAGACAGCCATCAACAGCGTTGCGTAGAACGTCATTCATTAGGCATGTCGATTCATTGTCGAAGGAACTCGACGGAACGACTGATTCGACGAGGAGTGTAGGAGAGTTGCGCTATTCCAGCTGAAACATCCATTTCCTAAAATCCTTCGCTCGTCATGTATTGTAGATTACGGTTCTGGAAATAGCTTTCCACTAATTTTCAGAGATATTTCATTATCCTCATTTTAATAAACGAAAATGCACTCGCTGCCCAGCTGACACTGTTTGTTTATTTTTTTTTTGTTATTTGTGTAAATGTTGATCCTAATGATAGCTATTAAAGGCGTTGCGCACGTCCAATGTTACTACCGCACAAAAACGATCCCCTATTCTCTCCTTGAGTCTAGCATTATCAGCCGTTTCGATGAATGTTGGAATGCCGCCAACTGTGCATCCCCCTTGTCGAAAGCCAAATTGATTGTTGGACAATCCGCCTTCGCCCTCGGTGTACCGCTGGATACGATTCAAGATTATCTATTCCAGAACCTTTCAACCGTATCCAGTAGGTATGCCGATGGGTTCCCCAATGGCTTTCCTGGTTTGGGCAGCAGAACCAGATTCCGCCGTTTCTACACCTCTAGAAGCGTCCTTTCCTCAATACAAATTTGCAGTAACGATCGGAACATAATCGCGGCCTTAAATGCAATGTTCGGGATACCATTTGGACCGGGAGCCTTTTTCAGCTGAAGGGATTTTGCGTGTGGCGCAGTTCTTCCAATGATGTTAGCTCCTCCTCGCTCGTATCCCAGTCGAACGGAACTTTCAGCCAGCTATTGATATTATGTTGAGGAAACAGCTCTCTCGTTATTTCATCACATTTCAGGTGGTGCGCTACCGCTTTCGTTTTTTGCCATGACTATCCTGTAGGCATCACAACATGGTCGGTCATTGGTATCAAGACAAAGTTTCCTCAAACATGCTATTTCACTCCCTATTATTGCCTTGCAGAGGTTTTTTTTCGCATTTTTGAAAAGCGACCTACGCTCGTCTCTTTCAGTTTCAGTTCATGCTCTCTGCATGTTTTGCCTAGCGCGAAGGTACACAAATTCGCGATTTCCTCTGTCCACCACTTCAACACCTCGACAAAGACTTTCCGGTCAAATTGTTTTGCCCTCCAGCGTCGTTCACCTACCATTATCTCTTATCTGACCGACTGTGTACTCTTACCCATAGGATAGTGGATCGCAAAGTGGTCGCTATGAATGTATTCCTCGCTCACTCTTCAATTACTTTTCCATCTGGGACTAGCAAATGTGATATCTATAATGGATTCACGTCCCTCTGTATGGTAGGTCCTACATTCGCCAGGTCCACATTCAGCCTTGCAAATGCTTCAAGTAGACTCTGTCCTCTGGCGTTCGTAAGGAAACTACCCCATTACTGGGCCCACGCATTAAACCCCCCCGCAAAATCCCCGAGTTTCAATCTGTTAGCACTCCGACTATCTTATCCATCGTAGGGCTAAATTTCTCCAAGGTCCACCTCGGTGGAGCGTAGCAGCTACAGAAGAAGTCTATCACGGAGCCTTCTTCATTCGATGTGACTACTTCGTGTATGGGAAGCTTTTCTGTCACTCTTATTGCGACCAGATTGGCACTATCGGTCACCCAATGTGTGCCATTCAGGGCTCTATAATAGGGGTCTGCTATTAACGCTATATCTAGCCTCTTCCACCGCCATCTGTCGCAGATGCTGTTGTGATTCGTGACAGTGATTAAGGTTTATTTGGATTACTCCAAGCCCTTGGTATCGCTGCTAGCGCGTTTTGTAGGCAGGGCACCTTGGCTTGCCAGTTACATGATCACCAGTGCAAATAATACACTTCGCTGGATTACTGCACCTAGCTGCTAATAAAATTTATTTATTGTACATCAACAGATCACATATTGATCCTAATGATAAAATTAAAAATTAAAATTAAAGACACTACAAATACAATGGTCTACACAAAACTTAAAGCTTTAAGGATTTTTCTTCGGAATGCATCCCTCGAAACGTCAAAATCAAAATGCTCGGAGTAGCGGTTGAATGTCTTGATTACACCTATAAGTGCTGTGTTAGCCCCATAATTATTCAAACGAAGAGGGACGTAGAGCTGGAAATCACGATTTCTCAAACCACGTGGTCGTATGTTGAGTTGAAGACCTTCCAACAGTGCTGGACAATCAGTTCTTGATGAAAGCAAATCAGCTACGACTTGGGCTCGTGCGGCGGTCCTGCGGGCTTGCAGCGTGTCGATGTCGATTAAACGACAGCGGCTCTCGTAGCTGGGAAGTCGGAACGGGTCTTGCCAGCTCAGGAGACGAAGGGCGAATCTCATAAAGCGCCGTTGGATAGCCTCAATACGCTCAGAGCCGTTTTGGTAATAAGGGCACCAGATAGCAGAGGCGTATTCGAGGATCGAACGAACCAAACTGCAATAGAGACTCTTCAAGCAGTAAATATCTTTGAAGTCTTTCGCCATGCGAAACAATAGACCTAGGCTTCTAGAAGCTTTATCGACGATGTAATTGGTATGAATCTTGAAATCCATCCGTCTGTCAAGAATGACACCAAGATCTTTCACGTGCTCAACTCGAGCAATAGCCTCGCCGCCGAGAAAATACGCTGCATTTGATGGAAGCCGCTTACGGGAAAAAGAAATTGCTGCGCATTTACTACGATTCAAAGGCAGACAATTGACATCGCACCAGGAGGCGAAGAGGTTGAACTGGTCCTGCAGGAACTTGGCATCGTCAGGGCCGGAGATGGGATGAAACAACTTCAAGTCGTCTGCGTAAGCTAATTTTGGTCCATCGAGGAGTAACAGCACGTCGTTGAAATAAATCAAGAACAGTATTGGTCCTAAATGGCTCCCTTGTGGCACTCCAGAGGTGGCGAAAAACTGGTTGGAGAAGGATTCTCCCGTTCGGACAGTAAGTTTCCGACCTACCAGGTAGCTGCGAAACCATTCCAGTAGAGACCCACAAAAACCAATGCGATCGAGTTTGGCGATAGCAATTTCATGGTTCACTTTGTCGAAAGCGGCTGACAGGTCGGTGTAGATGACGTCTGTTTGGAATCCTGAAGCAAAACTGTCTTGCACCTTAGACGTAAACGCCAGCAGGTTTGTGGTCGTAGAGCGCTTAGGCATAAAGCCATGTTGATCTTCGAAGATCCGATATCAGCGACTCGTAGCACGCCAGAGAGCGGCGAAAGAAAGCGTTCTTTAATAGTTTGCAACACTCATCGCAAACCCAAAGCAGGTTTTTGTTGTCAGACTTCGATTTTAGGTGGAATGCTAAACTGCAAAGGCCTTGGCAAACGATGATATCTGTATCGTTTGTTGGTTTAGCGCTCTTATCACAGGCCATTTCGTTCGAAGACATAAACGTAACAAAAATGAAAAAGATTTATTGCAACTATCAGTGCCTTATCTGTTCACTAGAATCTTTGATGGGTTCAATTTGATCGAAGGTCCACGTCTGATTGTCTATGTCACGAGCGGGAACAAAAACAAAACAAACAACAAGTTTGCAGCGCGTAGTTATCAAACTTTCGGAGGTGTTTTCACGGCTCGGAGAGGGCAAAACAGTTTAGTTTCCACAATCCGCGGCTGGACCGGTACGAGAATGGTGCACAGGACACAAACGGAACGAATAAATCCGAAGAGTTCACGGGAAAAACAATAAAAAAAAGCGAAGCACAGTAAGTACACACTATACACAAACGTTTGAACAAAGCATGTAGCATGCTATGTGAACGGATTCCCCGCACCCCCAGCATAATCCTCGTCTGTTAACTCCCTTGCAGTCAAACGACTTGTGGCCGTACTCCATGCATCTAAAGCATACCTCTGATTGCTGGGAGATGGTTATCTGAAAAACTGACCATCCCACCTTTAGCCGCCTGCACTCGAGTGCTGGCTGCTACCACTGTAAGCCTCACAATTGCAACCTGTGTTCCGTGTTTGAAAGGACCCTGTCTCAATCGGATCGAGATCTGATCTTCGCCGATCTTATACTGGTCGACTAGCGCTATTCGGCCTTCATCTTCTGTCGTAATTTCGTCGAGGTTTTTGATACGCCTTCTCGCCTAGAACTTCTTCCGCTAGTACCTTGAAGGATGCACTCTTTGTTGCTGGACTTCGTTTCAACTCCCATGAACAGCACACCTTGGGCAACTTGGGTTGTTTCTTTCCAATAAGTCCGGTAGAGTATTCCAGTTCCGTTTGCCATTGTCGTCATCGAGAGGGGGTTGCTGAATTAAGTCGCCTCTTAGGACATGAACCAGTGACCCAGGAGTAGTATTCTTGGGTCGCTACTCCACGGCGGTGTAGGAGGGTGATGCAGAACACCACACCCATCGAAACTTGGCAAATCACCGAAAGGGAAGAGGCCACGAGTCCAAATTTTCCAGGAGAAAGGCGCTTGGAGGAGCAGGAGCTCGAGAAGCTGAAACAGCTGCATCGTTCACAAGAAACACGTAAATTCTATCAGAAACTCAACGCATCCCGCAATGGGTTCTTGCCGCAAGCCGAAATATGCCGTGATAAGGATGAAGGCATCCTGACGCACAATCGTTAGGTGATCAAAAGGTGGAAGTAGCACTTCGATGAACACCTGAACGGCGCACATGAGAAAGACCAAGACAGTGGGGGAAGTTACATCGCCAGAATAGCCGACGATGCGAAGAGGAGCCACTCTCAACGATTAAGGAAATCAATCGCCTGGCATGGACAGCATCGCAACTGAACTCATCAAAATAGGCTCGGACAAGTTGGCCGATTGCCTGCACCGATTGATGGTCTAGATCTGGGACACAGAACAGCTATCGGAGTAGTGGAAGGAGGGGGTTATATGCCCATGTACAAGAAGGGCGACAAATTGAACTGTGAGAACTATCGAGCGATCACTGTCCCAAATGCCGCCCTAATCCCGAATCCTACTCCACCGCCTACACCACAAGCAAACAGATTCGTGGGATCGTCATCGGGCCGGCTTTATGTAGGGACGGTCCACGACGGACCAGATCGTCACGCTACGGCAACTGGTGAAGGCAACGATGGATGGAACTCAGTGTTGTGTGCGGGTTTCGGCTGAATTGTCAAGTTCTTTTGATTGGCGCAGGTTGCGCATGATGTGCAACGTGGCGCTAGAAGGTGTTATTCGATGAGCGGTTGGTGAAATATGGGGCACGATTTTCAACAGATCCAGTCAACTTATCTACTTTTCCTCGACATATTGATATAGTCAACAGATCATCTGCGGCGGTGGAGGATTCCTACCGCAAACTGAAACGCGAAGCAGGAAGGATTGAGTTAATGATTTAAACGTTCAATACGAAGTATAAGCTGGCCTGCGGAACCGAGACCGACCGATCTCGCTTGTCCAGTAATAACAAAATCACGATCAACGGCGACGAGCTGGAGATAGTCGAAGACTCTGTCCATCGCGGCTCAATGGTGGTCGCAAATAATAACACCAGCAGGGGATCCGACGGCAAATAATTAGCGGAAGTCGTGCCCACGATGGACTCCACAAGCAACTGCGGTTGAGAAGATCTAGCCATTTCTTGAAGTGTAACCTGTACACGACGCCCATTAGAACGGCTGTCCTCTACGGGTACGAGATGTGGAATGATGATCTGGCGAATGTGGGATGCCCGAGAAGTAGAAGAACGGTTGCCATGGACTGAGTGAATTGGAGGAATATTGTTCATCAGGTTATGTTGTGAGAAGAAAAACCATAAATAAATAAAGGACTGTAGTGACCGGGCGTCCTTTTCTGAGGGCACATTTATTTTTTTCGACACTTCATATTTTTAGGCGTCCGTCCGTGTGAAATCTCTTTTCTTAATTGGCTATATTTATTACTCACACCAAAGTGCTTCTAAGAGCTGCTCACGCACACCTTTTGAATGACGCAGAAACACACGCACACTCACAGACACTCACGTCGAATTTTCGCTCAACTGTCATGTTCTAGTGGCACTCGCGAGTTCATTTTTGCAAATTCTCTTAAAAGTATGCAGGCCTCCATTTTTGCGTACACTTTCAATGTATGTAAGTCCATAGCCCCAACATATTTACTATTCAATTCTGGGTAACCATACCAATTTCCTACAATCTTCTACTTTTCATTCGATAAATTGTAAAAGGCCGTTGTTGAACCTAGTTGTGTCGCTCGGGCGATGGGTGATCGATCTTCCGACTGTGGGGGTGACTGTGCAGTGGGTTTTTGGCTGTATCTTCGGATTGTGAGCTTTCCTTCCTACCTAAGAGGTTCGGCGCCGATTGTCCGACGCATAGGGCTATGATAAAAGATCTCCACTGCTGGCGATCCTAGCCCGCGTCTTCATTTGTGCCAGCCAAGGTTGTTGCCAACTATGCAGATTTCTGCTTCTAAACTACATCGCCACGAGCTTCTGGGCCTGCCTCTTCTTCGATGCCCATCTGAATTCCCGTCAAGCGCCTCTCTGCAAATCCAATTTTCATCTCTTCGCTTTCGCTTGGGCTTTCGGGAGAAGTGAAAATGATCTTAGGACACTAAAAAAGGAGATGAAGGCGTTAAAATTACCTAATCAAAACTCTTTATTTGAAAGTACCCGATTCAACTATATCTAATCGCCGCGACGTTAAACAATTAAATCGTTTTTCGCGAATTCTAGCCCTTGTTTGCCCCTTCGGAGTCCGAGATCAGAAACCTATCTCATTCTTTCTCAAATTGTAGGTTAACAACGCGTCCCGAAGAAGATCGTTCACCTGATGCAAAAAAAAGTCGGAGGTGAGTGGTCTGCAGAAGACAGCGGCTCAAGTTTCATGTTTTGAAGTAGAAATGTTTCGGTTGATCTAGCATCTTCATCTGCGTGGAGATGTTTCTAATGATTGAACAAATTGGGTGGCATTCGAAGTATTGCAAAGTGTGTGTTTTTTGCTCTTTTTTTTAAATTGGAATAAATTTCGGAATATTACAGGTTTGCTTATAATGAATCAATTGAATTTGATATGACCAAGTGAATGTATTATGGATATTGGGTTTTAATTTAGAATATTTATTTCTAAAAAACCGTCACATCTTTATGGTATAACAAGCTTATCAAATACTTAAAATTGTCATTAAGGGGGGAAAAGGGTCTAACGGGTAAAAAAACACCCCTTTCACGAATTTTTTTTAGAGCTATCGTTCAAACAAATGTATTCAAATTTTTTGCATTATACAAAGCATTGTTAAAAGAACATTTAGTATTTTTTTCGAAGAAAAATATTGAAAAATAAGCCGGTGACGGAGCACTTTCGAGGATGCCTTTTAGAAAACAGGATCTACGGTGGACACTGTATCTCAGCACGGAATCATCTGAAGTCAAAAAATCAGAGCAAAATATTTTTAATAGATGTTTTTCTGGACCCCAACGATTTTATTTAACTTGGAAATTAATTTTTACGGCCTTATCGGTGAAAGTTATGTTCTCATAGTGAGAACATTTCAAGAATTGAAAATTATAGATGGATAGAAGAACATAACAACCGGTACAAGTCTGACGTCGATAGAACCGTTGTACTGTTTACGGGAGCTTTTCAGAGCGACCACATACTTTCCTTTTGTTCGTTCGCACTGCAAGTTTCGCGGTGCGAACCACGCAAGATCAACTATTGTGTTGTGTTAGACTCAACCCTGTCCGATTCTAACATTTCAAAATAGTTGATCCGTGATTGAACAAAAGTTAAGTATGTGGTGAAAATGCTTCTTAAAAAATTCTACCCGCTCATTTCAACACCTATAATTTTCTTCTAATCTTCTTCTATCCATCTATAAATGTCTACGGACTTTAAAAATATGCTTTCGAGAAAAACGCGTTTGAAGTTTCTGCTTAGATAAAAGAATAAAGGCCTATAAGAGGAGATAAAGGCCTATAATTTCTACAGTTTTGCTTCGATTGACTTGAAAATTTAACACAACTTTTTTTTTTTTTTTTTTTTTTTTTTTGAGACAACCCGTGCAGGATATGAGAAGGCAATGCAAATCTAGCCGTGCTTAAAAATGTCCAAACTTGATTCCAACTACCGTAAGATGAAAATGATTATGATCACATGGGAGAACTAGGGTAAGTGAGCCCTATTTTGGTATGGTCCTTATCTTGGCATGCCAACATGTCTTTTCATGTTTTTTCAGGTCCAAATTGAGCTAAAACATTTTGAATATATTTTCATTGCGAAGATAATAATTTGTTTCAAATCTCTGCATACCGAATTTTTTGATTGTTTGTACTTTATTGAAGTAGTTAATTTTTTTCGATCTGCATCCGAGGCAATTATGTTGGAAATCACCATATGAAAATCAGATGAACTCACCTTTCTAGTGCAACTGTTAAATTCCCATGCGATTTCAAAAGCGGACATTCATTTGAAAAATTTGCAATAAACACTCATGCCTACAGTTAAACACGGCAAAAAATCTAAAAATACTAGAAAGACAAAAGAGTTAATATTTATTTAGGTATTGAATAAAAATTTAAAACTAATTTTGTTCCTTTTCTTGGCATGACACTTCAATCGAAATACACCACCAGTGTTGGAAGCTGGAAAAAATTCATGTTCATTAAAGAGGTATTTTTGGGCTGATGTTTTCTCTAAAAATTCGTTTAAAACTACGCACAAATGTTTTCATACTAATTGGGTTGTATGATAAAACCGTTTCTATCAACTTAAGCATCGAAATAAGTTGGAGAACAAAAAAGATTCGACTGACTAAAAGTCATATCCAAGCATTGAAAATGCAAAAATCGCTATTTGGAAACCATGATTCGAAGGCACATTGGTGTGCGTGAGAACAGCATTTGCATTGCAGTCTGCCGAGCAAAAGCCACGTGGTCTCCTACAGAACACAGTGGTTCGAAATAAAGAAAAATTAAGTGAAATTAAGCAACTCGCAAGACTTAAGATGTTTTGCTTACCTAAAGACTGTTAGATCAATGGCAATTTATGACTTTAGTATATAAAATACATAATTCATTGAGTTTTGGAATCGTTTTCTATTGCTTGGGAACCATATAAATACTCAGATTTAATTTTTTGGATTTTTGTTCGGATTTTTTCCTGGGAACAGAAGTTGGAAGTTCAGGAAAATATCGTTTTCTTTCCAATTATTCCTTATAACATTAGATGTGAGTCGAATTAAAAAAAAATGTTTTAGCAAGGTTTACATTCTAACATCTTTTTGGCGTGTCAAACCACTGCGCAACGCCCCGGGCATTCGAGATGGTTCTTGCTAGAAGCTCAGAATCTCAGCTAACAAATCCAAAAGGGCAAAATTTTAAAATACCATTCAAGGAATTTTTCAATTTTTTATTTTATGAAACCAAACTCCACAATATGAAGATAGTTGTTTCGTAGTGAAAATAACCCTATGTGTTGCAATCGCAAGTCTCTTAGAGTATTTTACTATCAACTTATGGTCTATAAAAACTCAAAAGGAAAAATTTAAGCAATGATTTATAAATGACAACACATCATGATGCACAGAACGATATAAATTTCGTAAAGAATCTGTCGTTAGGCTTAGCATTCCTGAATTTGTCCAGTTAGCATTCAAGTCAGGAAATTGAAAAAAAACTGAGCAAAAAAATCCAAGCAATTTTTCCAATATTTGGAAAAATCTAATCGATGAGAATAGTTCAAAATAAGATATTTCAATTCAACGTTACAATACCACTTTCACAACAACCACGTTCAAGTCATTTTTTTTTTGTTATAATTAGTTTATCTGACACGGCTCAAACCTTTCAGTATTACTTCCTTTCAAGTCGTAAAAAACTTCGCAAAAGTGATGAACTGTGAAATCTCTTTAAAAAATTTCGAGAAATGTGAATCAATTGGGGCCAGAAACGGATATTTTACCTCAATATTCTGGCAGCTGGCCCACACCAACTGTTTTTAAAACTCTACGTTGAAAAACTGGGCTAGTCTTGATAAGCCCATGCCATCTGAAATACTTTTTCTAGATTGATTGGCTTTGATTGATTTTATCATTCCTTCATAAGTAACTTACTATATACATATTGGAAAAATTTTGGAAGAGTTCAGTTTAAAAAGTTTTCTTACATAATATGTTAGTTTAGATTTCATCAAAGGGATTTAATGTTCATAAAAAACAGTAAGTTCAAACCACTCGCGGACATAATTCGTTTCTGAATCGGTCCCCCTGATGAAGGTTTGGTTGTCATTCATAAACCAATGTTTCTTGTTCATATACAAATATTCTGAAACAACTTGAGGTGTTTATAATCATCACTTTGATTATTTGAGTGAAAAGTTTAAAGTTTCAAAAATTAAAAAAAAATTGTGGAAATTCTGGACTTCCGACTTTTTGAAATGAAAGCTTTTTTTTGTGTTTCCTTTCCAACCGAATTTCATCAATGTTTTCAAAAGCCTTTTTGTTGTATGAGTGAAGCCCGGTGTTCCATCGTCGCATAGAACTTTACGCTCAGGTGACGTCATTCTGTCAGTGGCCTTATATTCAGAATAGCCAACGATTCTGTTAACTGACAATTGAGCATTGTTGGTAAAGATCTATTGCACATTGCTGGTGGCCAAGAATCGGATCATTGAAACGGCAAACAATTGGTACGGCGGCCAAGTAATTGGAGCACCGCAGTGAGTACTTTGCATGCATTTTGCTCACAATAATGAAAGTTCTATAGAGAAAACATATTTTTGTTGAATTCTAAGCATGTTAGCAAGTAAATTCTTCAAAGGATGTTCTATGGTGCACTCAACAGGAAGGTTGGAATATTGAAAAAAAGGGTAGACCATGCCTTAGGTGCCAAGGTCGGGTACATTTACCCTATTCCCTTTTTTTCGCATGTTTTTCAACATCGATTTTCTCTTATCTAGTCCCTGAAATTCCATCTAAGTTGGATTCATTTCTCTACAATTTAACACAACATTCTTGGAATGATTTACAATAAGAAAATAAAAAAAATAAAAAATCGATTTTGTCAAAGTGCTAGACCCTACTCCCCCCTTAAAATAGCGTTCACTAGCTTAGGAATTTCGAGATGCATTCATGAACTCGAAAAAAAACGAAACTGAAAACATAACATTGGCAACACAAATTTCTCCTTTTCCACAACACAACATAAAACTGTTGTAATCCCTACGACAAACTAATAGAAACCTGTTCCAGACCGTTTACGATAATCTACGATCGAAAGCCCTCCAACCGGCAACCCTTGCCGGTAGTGGTTCAATTCATCTCCCGGTGTGCGGTGCCTCATAGGTTTCCAAAAAACCTTAAAACACACACAAAACTTGTTTGCAAATCACCTGTTCCAACACCTTGGAACATGAAATGGCAACTCAACCGTCGTCGCCGTCGTGTGCCAAGTTTTGAGCCATAATCATAACCATCATAATGACACGTCACATTTACACTCCACGGCACCAAAAGGCTTCGGACGTTGGCGATGATGCCGAGGTGATATGAGAAACCCGGTTTGTTCCGGTCTTTGGTCGTCGATGTCTTCTTCCTCGTTCGGTGGGCCACCAGGCCCACGATAGATGTGAAAAATAAAAACTCGTAGAGGTCTTACGTAAACTTCAAGCTCGGCATCGCTCAGATCAGTCTCGTTTGGACAAATTTTCGGGGGAAGCCACGGTTTTACCGATTCGGAAGTGGAAGTGAAAAACGTAAACAAAAACATGGAAATCGGTTGCATTATTCACAGACCACGCGGGCGGTGGAAGCTGATACCGACTTTTTTCATCTCTCCCTCAGCGGGCTGCTTAGGAGTTATGCGGAGTAGCATCACCGACCTACGAAAGTTGCAGCCGGTTTTGATGAATGGATGACTGATCTCTGACCCGACCCAGAGCCCAGCCCAGCAGTCAAGATCAGTCAGCCGGTTGGCCGGTCGATCGATCGATGGCTGTGGTTGTGAAACACTTTCACTGTCAATATCAAGTTTATGTGGAGTCATCGGCATTCGGTTTCGGTATCTTCCTCATCTTCCCGGTTAAGCTTTGTGATTGCGATGGGCGGAATGGAAGTTTTAAAATTATGAAAAGTTCCATTCGGTTAGCGTAAATGTTTAAGTGTAGTTAGCTAAATTTGAAATGGAATTAAATATATAGTCCTTAAAAAATTTCAAACAAAAAGAAACACACATTTGAAAAACTCAAGAACTTATCAAGCAATTGGAGCCAAAACTGACATGCGTGGGTATTTGAGTAGTATAACCATCCTATTACTTTGTAATAGGATGGTTGGGGATTGCTCCCTCTTTATAAATAATAGGGAGATAGAAAGAGAGTAGGGGGACTTCCACACAATTTTTGCATAAATCTAGAACTCATCGAGCAAATGGAACCAAATTTTGCATGGGATGGTATTTGGATACGAAAAAAATGTCTGCCATTGTTTGACACTCAGATTTTTTTCATTGGATAGATAGGAAGAGGCGAAGGGTCCCTATTAATTTTTTCGCTAAACTTGAAAACTAATCAAGTGGAACTCAAGGAAGGATATGATAAGACCGGAACAAATTTAAATTCGTTTGATGGCTGGAAATAATTAAATAAATCCTTCGGGAACCTTCTCCTTTCAGCGCAAAATTGTGTCCAGAATCTTAATTCTACCATCAGTCTCGTGCTTGATGGTGATTTGAAGCATTTGAAGAAAACTGTTGAACGTGTTCAGAATGTCCATTTGTTGATCGTTTTCGGCAGCAACCAAGCAATCGTTGACGTACCTATCACTTGAAAAACATAGGCGTGATTCCCTTTCCTCGAAGCTCAGCAAGCGTAAATTTCACTTCAAACCACAACAGTTGGATGTGTTTGCTGCCGTGAGTGGGTTCGTCCCACTAAAACCACCTTGGGCTTCATGTGTCTGATGTGCCCCTTGGTTTTCACCCTATGATACTTCGTCAAGGGTTAAGTTGTGCTCATGCACTTTTACATTCATCTTTTTTTTCATCTCTTGTTCTTATTACTGTAGGAAAGATCGTAGCTGAGTACGTGAGACCTTTTAACGCGATCGTCGACATTGAATCCATATTCTGGTGACGGGTGTATTTCCTGGGAGGCCCCATCATATCAAACACGTGTGACGCTCTCTTTAAGGCAGAAACACAATACAGCGTCGGTCGTCGCGTCACGTCAGCGGTAAACGCTGTCGATAAGTACTAAAACGCGGACGCGACGCACCCGACGATTTTTGCATAACAATTCAGCGTCAAGAGACATCTAAGATATCTCTTGACGCTGAATTGTGATGCAAAAATCGTCGGGAGCGTCGCGTCCGCGTTTTAGTACTTATCGACAGCGTTGACCGCTGACGTGACGCGACGACCGACGCTGTATTGTGTTTCTGCCTTAAGCCTCTCAGTTTAGCCACATGTTGCACACGCTAACTTTTGGCTACCCCTTAAAGGCGTAAAAATGGCCCGTTATTGAGAACCTCCATGATCTGTCAAATAACGGGTCATTTTGTCGGGTCAATATTACCCCTTATTTAGAAAAGCTCGAGTCTGCTTCAAAGGGGTAGTTTTAGATGTTGTTACATTCATAACGTTGTCATTTGTCCGGTTAATTAGCAGCGATGAAAAAAATTGTAAGTAATTGATTGAATAAATATTCGTATTCTTTCCTTTTTGGAATTACAATGTATTCATCTTATTATTTCAGAGCTGCGCAGTTCCAGATGAGCGCGACGAAAACAAGCCGTTGATTGAAGGTCGATTCCCATAGAAGGGGAAAATTTAAATTTTCAAATAATATGAAATTATTTTCGTCATTTAAATAAACCAAATAAAACTTATGATATCTTGTTGTGATTTATTGCCCAGCATTCATTTCCGATAAGCAGCTCCTAAAATTTCCACCACAAGAAGCCTTTCAAATAAGGGGTAATCATCTGCTATAAGCATTTGTAATAAGGGGTATTTTCATCCGCTGAAGCGTTATCAGGCTGAGTACCCCTTAAAGAGTACAGAAGCTTTATCCGGAAAAAGGATTCTCCCAGTCTTATTGAATAACGGGTCAAAAGTATTCGTTAAGGGGTAGCCAAAAGTTAGCGTGCAAGTCTTGGAGTTCTTCCTCTTTACTTTCGCTCTCTCGGGAATTTTTTTGGGCCTGGCTAGTAGAACTACCAAAATGAGTGTTGCGACCAGGAGTATGAAATGTTACACGATTTCTCTATGTATAGTGTGACCAACATCTATTTGCTAAATGTTAGGGAAACTTGTTTTTTAGCTTTTTTCCTCAAATTTAAGCTTATTTTGCCACGATGGCATTGGAGATGAAAGCTCAAATCTGAGAAAAAAAAAGCTTAAATCTGAGAAGAAAAGCTTAAATCTGGGTGATGTGCTCCACACGATTGTATCCCATTTACCCGAAAACCATTGCCCAGAATGAATTTTTCCCAGAATGACAAATACCCGAAATCAAACCCCAGAATGAACCATTTCCCAGAAAAAAATTCCCCAGAATGCACCATTTACCAGAAATTTTTTTCCCAGAATGGACCATTTCCCAGAATTTTTTTCCCCAGAATGGAACATTTACCAGAATGGCACAAATCCTAGATTTTTTTTCCCCTAGTATTTTTATTTGTTTTTTTTTTCTAATGAATTCTTGTATATTTCATATGATTCGAAATTAATTTTTTCAAAATGACTTTTTAAATGAAACTACGACTTTGAAATTTTCCAACTAAATTTATTTTAAAACCAATATTGTGCTTTGTTTATGGTTTGGGTACTTTAATTGATTCAATGCTTACCATGGTCCTTTTAAAAACCGTTTTGGTATCCGACTCCTCACGCTGCGCGTTCGAACTTGAAAGACGTTTTGTCCTTCACGCTGTCGCGTGGCGGACGGGGCTAAGGGATCACACCTAGCTTTCACGCAGACCTAGGAAGCCCCGGCAGACCTAGACCAATGTCTTAGGGCCGCCGCTTCCGACGGCAGGTCGGCGGCCACCTCGGATTTGGGAGCTTCGGCGGCTTTGTGCCGCCTTACCCCCTTCATCCTCGTTGGTTGCGGCTTTGCCGCAAAAGATTAAAGTTATGAAACCCCATTTTTTTGTAACAATTCCTGTTTTATAAATCATTTCTAGTAAGGAAAAATGTTTTCAATTTTCTGGGAAATGATTCTTCTGGCGATAAAATTTCTGGTAGATGGTTCATTCTGGTGAAAAAAATTCTGGGAAATGGTACATTCTGGCGAAAATTTTTCTGGGGAATGGTTCGTCTAGGGAATGGTTCTTTCTGGCGATTGGAATTCTGGGGATTTTTTATTCTGGGCAATGGCTTTCGGGTAAATGGAGTACAACCCTCCACACGACTTCTATAACGTTGCATCCGGGTGGTGGCGACGAACGTGTTAAGCCTCACCACACGTATGAGTCCAGAATATCGCGCCCTTAGATTGCCTTGCTTTTGGTAAGTGGTGTCATACAAGGCCAAAGACTTTCCTGAACCTGACTTTTCTGAACACTTTGATTTCGATGCATCGAGGGATTTATTCGGAAGAAAAATTTTAATAACGTTTTGAACAGTGTAGTTTCTGTAGTGTTTTTATTTTTAATTTTAATAGACTTGTTTTGTATACTTTTAATCATTGGGATCAACATGTGATCCGTTAATTTGTTACCGAGTAATAATAATAATTAGGTTGACTTTCTCTTTTTCTCCGTTTATCCTCTCTCCTGATCCGTATCAGATCACATATGATCTGCTAGATTTCATCGTATAAAGATCGCCATGAAAGTTATTTGCGAAACATTTCATTTACAACATTCTCAGCGTTCAAGGTTCAAAGTTTCCTTCGCCTTTACATGAACGTAGGGCAGACAAATTTCGCATGTGCTGCTGATTCCTCTATATCTACGCATTCCGGGCAACATGGCGAGCTTATGAGCTTAAATCGATGAATGTATCGCCCAAAAAAACCGTGGTTCACAGTGATAAGAAACCAGAAAGGCTGGCAGAAAGTGGATTCTCGAAGCGCTGAAAATCAGCTATCCAAATATTCCATCGTATTCCGGCATTTTCAGGCTACAAGAAACCATAAAAATGATAGTCATAACCTTACCCACTTAGGAGTTCTGAAAGGAATGCTAAGAGAAGTTTGAATATTTTTGAAAATTTTACACCTTATTTAATAACATACATTTGAATTTGTGTTTTAAAATGAAGTTGAGATTTTTGACATGGAATCTAGTAGCAAAACACGATAAATATTTAAGGTTTTTAAACCCCAATGTTCACGTTCGTGTATCTCACTTCTCAAAAGTGTTATCCGAGTTGAATTAATTTTATTTATATTAAGCATCACTAAATCACAATAGTTTATAGTCAACTCTCTTCTTTTAAGATAGTAGACTAAACAAAAACAACAATAACGATCAAATAAACATCGGCAGTTAGTGCACTGTAGAACTTTGTGCAATAAACAAGTAGTACCTCTTTGAACTGAATAAAGTTGGTTTATCATTAAAGTGAATTCCCGCAAATATTCATTAGTTCCGGAAGTAACTGTCATTGAGGAAGAAAACTTAGAAAGCTTAGGCGTGTGGTTACTAACAGCTTCGCATGTTTGGTGTTGCACTTTCGGTTACCAGTTCTAAGTGCCAACAACATCACTTCGGAGTTACTCGAGGTGAACTTTTGGGAGATTTTCAAATCGTTCGCACTTCACTTTAGTTATCAGGCAGTATTGATATTATTTTCAAATTTTTCTCACTATTCACTACTCAACCTTTAATACAATGTTAATAATAGGCGATGGAAGTGAAAAGTTTTTTCCTCTCCTTAAGAAAACCCGTAAGATCTGGGCTTCGCTGCTTCGAAGATGTGGTGTGTCCTCCAACAGTTATCTCCATATGCGTCACAACTCTTTCGTTGGTCACGAGTAATACTTCGTTTTATGGTGGGCTATCTGAAGCTTAACTCCTTATATTCAGATGCCAACACTTTCTACGGAAACTGTTAAAAGGTCTTCCACAACCTCGATTGTTTCGCCGGTGATGATGAGCACAATATCGTCTACAAATCCGACTATCTGCGAGCCTGCTAGTAGTTCAGCTTTACCATGACATTATACATGGCATTCCCGAGTACAGGTTAGAGTATGGAACCCTGTAGAACGCCTGCTGTTAGGGCAGCAGATCGTAGTCCGATTTTGGTTTCGTAGGTCAAGACACGATTTCCAAAAATAGCACCTTATTATCCTACAGAGGGTATAAGGAACACGCATCCTGTGCTTTCCAGCTAGCATTGTTGATGGCATTTTTCACGTCGATCGTCACAATGGCGCAACGACGAACACCTTTCCTCTTCTTTTGATATGCGCGTTTCGTGTGCTCTGTCACCATAGGGATGGAGTCCACTGTGGATTTTTACTTCCAAAAACAGAACTATCTGTTCGACAGTCCCCTTTTTTCTTCTGTGCAAACAGTTAGTCTGTTGAATATAATCCTCTCTAGTAGTTTACCGGGGGGAATCCAATATACATATGGATCTTTACAATGATGGGGATTTTCCGGGTTTCGGTAGTAACACCTGCTTAACAGTTTTCCACAGGTTGGGGAAAGATCCCTCGTCGAGACACTTTTGTAACACCACTCTGAAAGTATCCGGAATTGTCTGTACCTTTACCACTGAATTTGGAATTCCATCCGGCCTTATTCACCGCGAGTTTCTTGGCGATGGCCACAAGTTCCTCATTCGTTACTGGCTCAATGCCGTGGACTCCCACGTCATACGGGGCTAGTGGCCATTATGTCGAGCCATACTGTGGGAAAAGATGCCCAACAATCTCCTTCAAATTTTCCGGACACCTTTTGGTCAACGACCTCGGGCTACCAAATCTGCAACTCTATAGGTTTGGCCAAATGGGTTGTCATCTACGCTCTGACGCAGTCGTAATAGCTCACTTGAGTGCAACCCTGACTACTCGATAAACGGCACCTCTCGTTTCTCTATCGGCATAGTTTCTCGCTCGTTGAGCTCGTCACCTGGCTTTTAGGCAAATTGCACGCAGCTCGGCAATTTCTGATGTCCACCAGTAAGCCGGTCGTCGCCACCACTTGGGTATACTTCTTCGTGCAGCATGTACGTGTTACGAAAAGGAAAGCTTAATTAAAAAAAATTAGATCCGTAATCAAACACTGGCTTAAGCACAAAAATTCTAAACTAATTGGCCAAATCCTAAAAAAACCAAACTAAGTGAGAGCTCTCACGGATCAGCTTCCGGTCCGACAGGAGCGGCATACTTCAGCTGAATCTGGATTCCTTTACGCAGTAAATAAACCGAAAAAGGCCGATGGTGTTCTGCCAAGTCACGGGTTTTCGTAAGTGATCATCAAAACAGGAATCCACAATGAAAAAACTTACTCGGCCTTTCTGCATTCGCGTACTTGGGCGCGTGAGAGCGATCTTCGTTGACCTCTTTCGAAACATTTTACTGGCAGTGAAAACTGCCGATTCCGCGTTAAGCGGTCTCTTGCCAGCGGAATAGGCATCCCGATCGCTCCCACGATCAATCTCAGGATCCGATGCCACAGCACCTTGGTCGTCCGGCAGCTTTCGACACGATGCTCAATGTCACACTGGCAATATGTCATCACGTGATCGAACTTGATCGCACTTTGTGGCACCCGAACACACACAGCACTAACCGGCGACTGGGTGAGATAACGCCCGAAAACAGAATGACCCGATCGCAGCAGCTGGCGGCCCTTTTATCACTTCGCAACTCGTACGATCCTGTGGTGACGGATAGGGAAAATGAAAGAATGTGCAAAGTTCTTGCCTAGCTATCTAACTTGGACTATTTATCAAGTGTTGATCGTTTGAATGCTACTTCTAGCAGTGGTTCCCAAGCTGAGTTATGAAACTGATCAAAAGCTTTTTCATCCATCTCCGCTCTTGAACCGGTGTGGTTGCCTCCAAACCACAAGATTTTGGCATCCTACGCTATAGCGTATCGCCTGGTGATACTAAAACAATGATCCGGGTCCCTAACCGGCTAATTGTCCTTTTTTGCTGAGTGACTCTGGTAACCCTATGAAAAAAAATCTAAAAAATGGGAAATTGTAGAATTCCTTATTTAAGGAAATATCAGAAAATTTACTGTCTAAGGCTTTAACCGTTCCTGAGATATCGCTTCGAGAAAATACATTTCGGGTCATATAGAACCCGACTGCACAAGAAGGTTGAATTTGTCAAGTTCAGTTATGACTGACAACTAAATTCATGGAAAACATCCAATAATTATCCTGTCGGCCCACTGTAAGTTGAAATCTTCATTCCCTTCAACGATCTTAATATTTCCACGGACTCATCGAACCCGGTGGAAGATTTCGGAACCAAATCCGAGCCCTCTAAGAGGAATATTATTCAAGGTAGCGGTTTCACCCGACCTCTAACCGAAGAAAAAAAACACAGAGAGAAGTCTGAAGAGCGCAGCAATCGTCAATCATAGATATTACCCGGCAGCCAACTCGTGACTTCCAGCAGTTCGAGTATTGATTTGATTGGAAGACCCTCTCGAGACACCCTCGATCAAATGGGCCCCCAAGGGCTATAATAAGAGTTTTTTTTTTTATCTTCGAACCTTTCTTCTTTCACTTGGCTTTTCACACTCTCGCTTTCGATGAGACTTAAGATGTGATGATTTCCGATGAAACCGAAACCAAGCTGAAGAAAAAACAACACTGAAGAGTTCATAATTCAACATGTGGTTTTACGACCTTACAATATCAATTTATGTAAAATTGATACAAATGGGCAAGTGATTGGGCAAATGAGATTCGAATGAACGATCGGCGTGTGGTTTTTCTAACGTGAGGTTTTTGTGCGTAGGGTTAGCCGATACTCATCTGGAATATTAAGTAGCTCATCATCAATGAAGACTTACGGCGTGGTTTATTGAATAGGTCCCGTTATTGAATAGGTGCATGATAGACTTTCGTTAGCTGTTGAATAGCATGAGTAGCTGAAGCAAAAGGTATGGTTACCTTGAAGTGGTCGAAGGTGAAATTTTGATGTTGATTTCGATTTCATTTGAGTGTGAAATCGGTGAAGTGGAATAACGAAATGAGATGTGGGAAATAAACTTAAAACAGCTTTTAGAAATAAACAATTCTCGATATTTTTTATTTTGAACGATAATTCTTATAACATGGCGTTTTTGTGGGGCTCAATCAACGAAAAAAATTTCGGCAGCTCTGACAATTTGCCACAAATAGAAGACCGATACGACCGATAAATGAAGTAGGGGAGAGTGGGGCAACGTGGACAACTCTGAATATCTCATCTGTGTTTTGAGATAAAAATCTCAATCCAACTGTCATCGTTGTCGCTTGGCATAAGCATTCTTGGAGTTTCCAATTTTCGCAAATTTGACTAAGAGCGATTAAAATGTGATAAATCGATTAATAAAGCATCGCAATGGACTCAGACGACTGAAAATTCGACTTTTTCACAAGAGATGGAGATGATTTCTTTCACAGGGTCTTAAAAAGTTTGTATTTGTATTGAAAAACGAACTTTGGAATTTTTTTTGCTTGAATTAAAAAAATTACTTATTTCTCATAATTTCACAATCCAATTATTCGTATTTGAACTGAATAATGCCGTCAAAAAATAATTAATTTTTCGTTTGCACCAATCCGAGATATGACAGTTTAAAAAGTACAAGTTTTTGCTACTTATAACTAACGAGAACCTCTAGTAACAATCATTTGTCAACGTATTAGTGGCCTATCTCATCTTCTAGATCACAATTTTCCGACATTGAGTTTTGATTTGTTGCTGCAGGAAATTACAATCTATTAATTCCTCATTGGCCGTTATTGATCGATGCGTTTAAGAATTCTTAGAAAATGCAAATCTTTCCCCATTAATCATCGGAAGCGACAAGATGTGGCTGCACTTGGTAGGGGCCAGTTGATCTTGACTGTTTCCAATAAGTGAGCAAAAGTGCGATGATCTACATGACCTAGAGAAAGGTAATCTCCGGAAACCTTCTCGAGAAATTGAAGTCCATCGTGGATGATGGATGAGGTATCAACCTGGGCAAGGATAATTCTTAAAATCCATACCGAGTTGAGTTACTGGATGGGCTTTTAATTGACCCACACACGCACTGTTTTTTTTTCTCGTTCCCAGATGCCCTAAGGTTGCGAATTTTCAGTCTTCAAGCGTGATGAAGGCGGAAGAAAGACAAACAGCACTTGGGGATGACCCACTCACTTGTTCGCCTTGGCCCCGGAGGGTGTTTTTTTACTCTTCCTCACTAGCTCAATATGTTCTTTTAAACGCTGTATAATTTATTAATCAAACCCCAGACATTGAGAGGTAAAACTGGGGAGAAAATTGCATAAAATATGATGACAAGCCTATTTGCGGAAGAGTCTTTCGTGGGTTCGTCGCCGGATGAGAGCAGCTAAAGCAAAAAAAAAACCTCCCGGGACACCAGACTGCCTTCAACTTTGTTGGTAACACTTTTCTTAATGGCATTGATTATGGTGTGCCGATGGGAATGATGATGAAGATGATGAGATGGTCATGATCAGATAGTACCTTCCCCTGGTTGATGTCCACCTCTTTCTTGACTTTCTGGGATATTGCGTAATCGATCCGTGATCGGACGTCGATCGGCATATCTATATTTTTTACTCCTTAAAAGTTCTCCTCCTTCGAATGGAGTGCAAAAATACATTATGGTTGCGATTAATGCACTGTTGAACATAAATTTTCTCACTGTTACAAACGTCTGTCGGCTAGTAGGTAATTGTAATGTGTGGTTGAAGTTAATCAATTTATGACCGAGACAGCGATATTGTCGGGTCGTTTATGCAGTTTACTTGAACCCAACGCACCTTCTTTGTCCTCAGGTTTGAATTGATAGTTTATGATACTTATGAAAATACGTAACATGCTGTTACATTTTTGAAATTTATAACGTTGTCAGTTGATGTAATGAGTGTAATGAAGTATCTTTAGACATTATTATCAATTCACCCTATGATAACATATGTCTTGCTCTGTATTTAAGATTTTTATGAACGTTAAATATTTATAAAAACCAGTTATCAGTTTCATTATTGATTTTTTTTTTGGATACCTACCACTGCGACTAGCTAATGAATGTTTTTCACTTATCTTATAATTGTCATCAGGATTTTGAAGACTCTTTTATGATTTACTTACTTAGATACTTACTTAATGATCCCGCGCCGATCCTCCGGTGCATAGGGCCGTGGTAAAAGACCTCCACTGTTGACGATCCGGAGCCAGCGTCTTCACCTGGTCCCAGTCAAGATTCTCGTCGACAGTTCGGATTTCAGCGGCTAGGCTTCGCCGCCACGAGTTTCTGGGCCTGCCTCTTCTTCGATGACCTTCTGGATTCCAGTCAAGCGCCTCTCTGCAAATCTCGTTTTCATCTTTTCGCAGCGTGTGCCCAATCCATCTCCACTTACGTTCCCGAATCTCGATTTCTAGCGCCCTTTGATGACACCGGCGATGTAGTTCCTCATTCGAGATCCAGTTGCCAGGCCACCAAGCGCGGATGATGTTCCGCAGGCAGCGGTTTACAAATACTTGCAGTTTTCGCGTCGTCACCGCATATGTGCACCAAGTTTCGCACCCGTACAGCAATACGGATTTGACGTTTGAGTTGAAGATTCGGATTTTTGTTCGTAGAGAGATCTGGCGTGACCGCCAGATGTTTCGGAGACTCGCAAACGCAAAACGGGCCTTTCTGATCCGGGTTTCGATGTCTTTCCTGGTACCACCATCAGGCGTTATCTGGCTACCAAGATACTGGAAGCACTCCACTTTCTCAACTTGTTGCCCAGCTACCATGAAACTGGAGGGATTTCCTGTGTTGATCTCCATCGACTTGGTCTTTCCGACATTGACTTTGAGACCTGCTGCCTTGGAACTTTCGGTGAGGTCGTCGAGTTTGCTCTGCATGTCCGGTTGTGTTTGGGCGAGCAAAACAATATCGTCAGCCAGGTCAAGGTCGTTCAGTTGCTCCATTGTTAAAGGATTCCACGGCAATCCTCGGTTCGGTGCACAGTCGATCGATCCAGTCAGAATCTCATCCATTACGATAAGGAAAAGTAGCGGTGATAAGATACATCCTTGTCTCACTCCAGCAGTTACCGGGATTGGTTCGGACAAGACACCATCGTCCAAAACCTTGCACGAAAATGCCTCGTATTGTGCTTCGATGAGATGGACTAGTTTCTCTGGGACCCCTCGTCGCCTTAGAGCCGCCCAGATGTTTTCATGATTAAGTCGGTCGAATGCTTTTTCGAAATCAACGAACACCAGCAGAAGAGAGTCCTGGAATTCGTTGATTTGTTCCAGTATGATTCGTAGCGTTGTGATGTGGTCCACACATGATCGTCCGGATCGGAATCCAGCTTGTTGCCGTCGGAGTGTAGCGTCGATTTTCTCCTGGATCCTGTTCAGGATCACTTTGCAGAGTACTTTGAGGGTTGTACAGATCAACGTTATGCCTCGCCAGTTACCGCACTCTGTCAGGTCTCCTTTCTTCGGGACCTTTACGAGGATACCCTGCATCCAGTCGGCCGGGAATGTTGCAGTATCCCAGATGTCAGCGAAAAGACGGTGCAACATTTGTGCTGACAGGGCAGGGTCGGCTTTCAGCATTTCAGCAGGGATGCAATCGATCCCAGGTGCTTTGTTGGATTTCATGTTTTTGATTGCCGCTTCTATTTCAGCCAGCGAGGGCGCTTCCGAGTTGACGCCATTTATGCGACTTACTGTTGGCGCTTCAAGCTGCGGGTTCTGTTGGCCATCGCTATTCGTGACTCGGAAGAGTTGTTCGAAGTGCTCAGTCCATCGTTTGAGCTGATCTGTTCGATCGGTCAATAACTGACCTGCTCGGTCTTTCAGCGGCATTCTTGCATTAGTCCTTGCACCACTGAGGCGGCGAGAAATGTCATAAAGTAATCGGATATCTCCATTGGCGGCGGCTCTTTCCCCCTCTTCGGCTAGGGAGTTTGTCCAGGCTCTCTTGTCTCGTCTACAAGCTCGTTTAACTGCCTTTTCCAGCTCCGCATATCGTAAGCGGGCGGCTGCTTTGGCTGACCCGGTACATGCCTGTTCAATTCCGACTTTCGCCTTTCTCCGATCATCGACCATCCTCCAAGTTTCATCGGACATCCATTCACTTCTTCTTCCACAAACTTTACCGAGAGTACCATGGCTCGTCGTGATAAAGGCATTCTTGATTCCACACCACTGTTCTTCGACTGTTCCGTCTGTCGGCAGCTCCGAGGCTCGAGATTCTAGCTGTTCAACGTATGCCCTTTTCACCTCTGGATTCTCCAACCGGCGGACGTCGTATCGACACCCGACTTTCTCCTCGCGCCGTTGGACACGCGCAACTCTCAGTCGTATCTCGCCAAGGACGAGGTGATGGTCAGATGCAATGTCTGCGCTTCGTTTGTTGCGGACATCAAGAAGGCTCCTTCTCCATTTTCGGCTGATGCAGATGTGGTCAATTTGATTTTCTGTTCGGCCATCTCGGGATACCCAAGTGACCTTATGTGCTGGTCGATGGGGGAAGAGCGATCCACCGATCACCATGTTGTTGTTGCCACAAAATTCTACAAACAGCTCTCCGTTTTCGCTCATCTGTTTATGATTTATAGCATACAAAAAAATAATAAAAAATAACAAGCTTAAGCTTTGTAAATGTGCCTTTGGATTTCATTTTTTCTACTCATCAATAGTTTAAAACTCGTATAATTTCCAGAATGGCGATCCAATTTTTTAAGGTGAAGTGATCATAAAGTTTATCATTAACAATTGACAATTGGATATTAGTAACAACGGGTTCATTAACGATCATTTTAAATAAAAAAATACAGATCATGCTCATAGTTTATTTTTATATTATCATGCTCATAGTATGCATATTAAAACAAAATTAAGCTCATCAGCTCGCAAATTTTAGAAAATGAATAATATCATGTGAGGTTTCTGACTACTAAGAGTTTATTATTGAAAGTTTCGACTGTAGTGTACTAGAGTGGCACGTCAAAATTTAAGTTCTTATTGATACTTTCATGTTCCAAAACAAGTCTCAATGATCTTCTATTCAGCTTACAGCGTCCTTTTTATTCAGCTTCCGAAAAATTGCAAAATAAGCAAAAAATCTCTCTCTATCTCAACTGAACCCTTGGCTTCGGTTCATACCACCTTTTCTAGATTATTTACTGTGTTCTGTACCGGTGCTACCATGATGCCACGTGCCGGATTCCAAACTCGACAAATTGCTCAACTGCTTCTTTCCTACATTTCCAACATATATCCCATCAAAATGGTCACTCAATTGCTAAATTACTTATTGAAAAAAAACTTGCCCGGCTTGGGGATCGAACCCCGACCATCGTGGAGAGAATCGGACACGCTACCACAAGACCACGCCTAGATGTTGTTCTTACTGAAAATAAAACTCGAAGTGGTGATTTGATTTTGAAAGCATATCAATGCACTTTTTGTGACTTACCAAATCCCGTATTGAGCACTTTTGTGCCCTTTATGTGACTTAAGTCCTCCATAACGTACGTATAGATCACTTTTGCAACTTTCAAGTTCGTTAATGAGTACATATAGTTTACTCATGGGAATTGGGCAAAACAAATTACATACAACGTACATATTAATCAATTTTGCAACTTTCAGTACAAAAAATTCACTAAAGGGAATTAGGCAATTGATTCTTTTTTTCAGCCAATATGTTACTGTCAATGCCTTCATTCAAGTAAATATGTGACTTTTGGTCGCTTGAGTTCAGCTCAATTGGACTTGATTTAGGGATGCCTCAAAGTGATTAAGTTTCACCTCAAAAATCACCACAGAAAGACCAAAGGAAAACGGTATCATCGAAATATCAATGTTGATACCAAATGACTTAAAAATGTAGAATGCTTCGAAATCTGGTATTATCATAAACAATTTGTTTGTCAGAAACCGACTTCAAAATTTCAAAAATCACGTAAGGAGGACCAACGGAAATTCAAATAATCTAAGCTTAAATTTTAATGCCAAATGACTTAAAAATATATGAAACGTCGAAAAAAAAAATTGTGCTAAGAAACAACTCTCTGGGACTTATGTACTATTTATAAACCAACAGACATTTGCCTCTCACGACGGACAACAAAATTTGCAGAAAAATCCTAAATCTAATATTCTCTACCTTATTACATAAAATTTTCATTTAAAAAAATCGTTTAAGTTTTTACACATGTTATGCTGATATGAAATATTCTTCAAGAAAACAATTTTAGTCTCAGTTTTATTATGCGTTTCTTGTTCTTCTAAATGGGAGAGGGTTTGATAATTTATTCAAGGTAACAAAATTTAAATTTTTCCGAGGTGCAATGCATTTAAAACGAATTATTGACTAATTTGAGAGCCCTGCATGTAAATATGCAAGTATTCTATCAGCTTTTGTTATTAAAATAACTTTTCAAAACATGTTAAAATTATTTAAGGAAGTTTTGCACTTTTTTATTTAATGAACTTGAAAACAAAAACATTGCATTCTAAAATTATTGTTTTTAATTTATTATCAACTTAATTTTCCTAATTTCGTCAAGACTTCAAGTAATTTTGAGTTCTGCGAAAAAAGTAATGGTAGTTTTTTATTTGTTTACTTGTACTTTTTTTCATTTATCGATTTTTAAAAGATTTAAATTTTCAATACTTTTCAAAGCAAAAATCGAATCGCTTTGGAGGTTCCAACAAATTTATGAATGAACACAATGAACAAATGATGAATAAAATTTAGTTTTTTTTTAAACTTTCTCCAATAATATTACAAAATACTTTCCAAATATTGAAAACTGTTGAATTCTATTTTTTTCATCATTATTAAAATATTATTAAATATTATTGAATAAAGTATAATACACAAAACTAGAATCAGATTTCTTCTAAAATGTTGGTTTAATAGTTAATCAGTCATCAATGATTGATTTCACTTGAATCTCACACATTTCAAATTTACATATAATCAAAACTAAACGTGATAGTCCAAGTTTGCAAAATATTCGAGTTCAGGACACTGAAATCTTCCAAACCAATCATTAAAACAGCATTAAAATGTTGTCCCCTTGAGTTTTTATAATGATAAGACGTTTTTAATGTAAATAAAATTCCTTACATGTTAAAAAAAATCATTTTCATCTTAATATTTTGTTTTAATTTTTCAAATGAATTTACCGAATTCTATAGAACAACTTTTTATTCAATTTTTAATTAAATTTAATAAATTTAAAGTAAAGCTTTTTAAATGTAAAGAAATATTCTCAATGTTTTTTTCATTCTGAATTTTTGTTTTCTTAAAGCATCGAAAAACCTTTACATTTTTCCAAATCAAAAATGCACATTTTAGATCGCGATTAATTTTATATTCAAATTCGAAACATTTCAACCAACTTTTCTGTTGAAAAATGTAAATAAAAATGAATAATAAATAACAATTACTATAATTTTCCAAACAATTGATCATGGTTGATTGATCTACTTTAGAAATCAGGTTTTTTTTTCTCAAATCTGCTTAGAAATAATTAAGATCATATTTTAATTTCATAGACTACGCGATTAATTGAAATTTGATGGAAAACTCGTTACAAAAACCCGAATGATGCTTTTTTTGAGTTTTACTAACATTTTAGTCATTTGGAAATCAGCTGGATGTTTACTCCTGTACGCAGCCAAAATTCGGTTGAGCACAAAATGATTTTTTAAAAAATGATTATTTTTAATGTAGGGGAAACTGGGGATACTCGATCCCTTTTCCTTGTTTCCATCATATCTTTTTGGAAAAAATTACAGCTCGTTGCCTTTTGTATTTTCTGACAGCGTGTAGTTTCAAGTTAATATGCTCCGGAAATAAAAAAGAAACCTGATCCCGTTGATGGATTAGAAGCATTCTGGTGGGACATAAAAAAATACTGATATTTTCAAAGATAAGGGAGACTTGATCCCATATTAAAGAAGACTTGATATTTTATTCGGGAGAGCCAAACCCTTGAAAAAAAATCAAACAAAATCGATAGCTGGAAGGTCTATAGACTGTTTTGATCTATATAAATTCGCATTTAACAATTAAGAGGTGCTAGAAAAAGAGTTTTCTAAAATTGTATATTCAACCCTATGCATACTTGAAGGCGCTTAATTCTAATTTTACATAAAATAATTTTTTTTTAGACATTTTTACGAAGCTATTTTCGAAAAATATATTAGTAAGTAAATAATTAATTCCGCACTTTGCAATGATCACGATCTATTCAGAAGTAAAAAATATTCTTTTAAAATCTAGGGATCGATTGAACCCACAATGAACATTTTAGAAAACTTTGTTTGCACAATAGTTGAGAGCCTACCATTGCTTCGAAAATATGGCATTATAAAGTCCATGTTATACCCAAACGGTTGATGTATTTTAATAAATATTTTTGTTACTATTTTTTTCATGTAAGAAATGGATGAAAAAAGATTTTCAAGTAACATTTTATGAAATTTTTCAAACAAAGTGCAATAACTCAAAAACTTAATTTGTTAAAAAAATTTGAGCTTATAGCATGTAAGTGAGGCTGTTTTTCTAGAAATCCAGGATACTCTTTTCATTCATTAATTTGAAATTGGTTTAACTTAAAATGTCTTTTGGGGTATATGTAATAGAAAAATATTCTAGTATGAGCAGGGCCGGATTAAGCCATCGGGGGGCCCGGGGCAATTTTCCTTGGGGGGCCCTTATGATTCGATTTTAATTTCAACTGCTATCCCAGAGAATACGGAACCTTTTGAACGTGTAAAAGAACTGGAGATGAGTTGAGTAAATTGTCTTCAAATAGCCATGTTGTCTGTGTAGAAGATGATTGGTGGTATCTTCAAAAAAAAATTATTGATGATTTACGTGCAAACATTGCGGTAGAGTTTTGAAATTTCTCAAAATAAAAGCCCTAATTTGAGCTACAAAATGCAAAATTAAATTCTCATTTTTTTAATACCCTTATTACCAACTTAAATTCCCTGATAGACCAGAAAATAGACCAGATCGATATTTTAATGATTTTCATTTCAGCATTAATCGTCTGGTTTGTGCCTCATCGAGAAATATTTACCTTATGACGATGGGAAAATGTCATGAAGATTTGAAACATAGAATACAAAATTCAATAGAAATAAACAAAATAATTAAATTCAAATGCCATAGCGATACGGGTATAAGAGTTTAAAAATTCAAAACTTAAAATCAGGTGAAATTTAGAACCACAATTCAGTGTCTGACACTGACAATTCAGTCTGAATAAAATTTAAAATAAAAGTGATTTAAAGTTACAATCAGAGCCAAAGAAGAAATTGCATCGAACGTGAGTTTCAATTTTATATCTTTGAAACAAAAAACCTTATCATTAAAGACATACACCGTCTTAGCCGATTTAGGCTTTACAGACTGAATAAATGACGTGGACAACTTAAGATTAACATTTAACACCCAGTACCAAGATGGGAATCGAACCCATGCCATCAGTGAGCCAGCGATTACCGTCTTACCACGCTAACCACTCGACCACCGAGACGTACATCATGAGCTGTTTATGGATATGATTCTTATCAGATAAAAAAAATTGTTATCAAATTGATATTTTAAAGGTGACAAAAGATCTAAATGAGTTTAGTACCCTAAACAAAAATCCTGAGTGCTCAAAATTCAAAAATACTATGAAACTGAACTTCAGTAACTGAAGAAACAACACATGTCCTAAAAATCTCAATGAATTGAATCTGGACAAAGATAACATTAAAAACAAAGAAATATTTATGTTAAGAGAATCACTCAATAATAGTAGCAACTCAACTATGAGATCGTATTTATGATAATTTGAAAACGATTATTTGTTAAATAATATACTGAATTCAGGATATTTACTTCAGTAAATGATAAAATTTTGGTTAAATCAGTTGAAAATGTTGCAAGTCTAAGACAGAAATTGGGATGGAAATTCAATAATGAAACTCTGTACCGTCGATTGGTCTAATTTATGCAACTACAATTTTTTAAGGTTTTTTTTTCCAAGAATAAAGAGGGAAATGGAATGTATATACCAATGGAAATTTCAATAATAATGATTTAAAAGTGAAAAGTTATAATAATACCCGGAATTAACACGTTTACTGTCAGGGTAAAATTCTGATATGTTTATCATAAAGCTTTTCTTTACTCTGTTTAAGAAACGAATGCCATACAGATGGTAAAGTGTCTCAAATAAAATTATAATAATAATTTTCTTTACTCTCTTAGAACTGTGAGACAGTTTCGGCGAAATAAGCTGCTATTTTTGTGCAGTAACCGTTACTTGAAATGTTAATGTAATAACAAACATTATTATTGTGCTCAAGACGTCTGTATGTAATGAAAATGAGGAGATGTTTTTTTCCTTTATTTTACCAAATATGTTTCGATAAAAAAAACGAAAATTTGAGATGGTTTGCCTCAAAATCCTCTAAAAAAATTTTCGAATTCAGTGTACAATATTTTTGTTCAGATTTTGGTTGAAAACTTTGAAATTCAATACCAAGATTTTGATATTCTCAGCTCTCAAAATGTGGCAGAACTCTTTCCCTTCTTACTCAAGGGCCCCCTCTTAACCTATGGAAGGGAAAAACTATTCTAGATTTTATTTCTCGGGGCCCCCTTTAGTAGTTATATTTCAAGTTCTCATTCCGATTTTCTAGTTTTGATTTCTTTTCATTGATTTGTAGCAGTATGATTAAAGTAATGTTAAAACTTTTTTTCCTCGGGGGGCCCCCTGAGCCGGGGGGCCCCGGGGCAATTGCCCCTTTTGCCCCCCCCCTTAATCCGGCCTTGAGTATGAGCTAATAATGCCATAGGTACGATACTTATACAATAAGACAACCGTTTGAACAACAGATTGAAAAACAGTTAGTTAAGTTTTAATATTTACATATATATTTTTTCGAATTTTGTTTTCACTAAGATTCTTCGGAATGGTTCTGGTTGTTATTTTTCTTTCTTAACATTGAAATTTAAATGTACTGAACTTATATTTGTATAACTATAAAGACGCTAATTTTTTTTATCTTTTCTTTCTATTTGCAGGTAAATATGACTATCCATAATAAAACAAGTAAGCAATTGAAAGCACAGATTTATATGTCATGACACATCAAACTTTAACTCAAATACAACCCTCAACAAGACACATGTTTCAACACGATCTCAAAGGTTAATGAAAACCGATGCTCATGGCATCCATTATCATACCTGATACTAATCGGTCATCATAAAGCTTAGTTCTTTTAGAAATGGGACACTTTCATTTGCCAATAGCTCGTTAACTAGTTATTGGATATTGAAAATTTTGACAGCATTTTGTTGCCTGTAAAAAGTACTATTCGACCTATTTTTTTCAAAATTTAATATTTACGCGTTTTTGAGATATGTACGATGCAAGAGAAAAAGAAAAAAATAATTTTGCACAGTTTCCTTGAAAATACGTCATTATCAAATTGATAGCTGACAAAACCGTTGATTATTCAAAGAATTACTGAGTTTCTGTGGTGGATAAGTATGCAAACACTGTCAATAATGTCCACAAAGTTCAAATCAAGCATTGGAGAGAAGCACATGATCGGCAACAACGGTTCAGGCTCATCAAGGAAGTCGAGTCTCATACCAGCATTTTTAATTTTCAATAAACGAAAAACTAAGGGTAGATCGCTGAAACGTCCAAAACAATTTTCTCCGATAAGCTGAAAGTGTTGCCTAGTGATGACTCATTGAAATCCAACCTCAAACAACCATTTTTTGATAGTTCCAAAGCTCTTAAGCTGAAAAACCGGTACCGAAAAAAAACGTTCAAAAATGTGGTCAAAAATATTCAAATTTGTTCATTTCGAAACAACTGTATCCACTAAAATGCTTCCAGTTTCCAGTGTCCAGAGAAGAATTGGACCAAAAAGTATCAGAAATTGAAGAAGGAGGGTGAAGCTACCTAAAATATAAATTTTACGAAGTATAAGTTGGAGAAACTGATCAATACCATGACTGAAAAAAGTGTGCGCCGGCCAATGGGAGATACCACGAATAAAGTAGAAATTTCTTTAACAAAAAACGGTAAATATTTTTTTTCAAATTTTTTCATAAAAGTTCATAACATTACCTTCTTTTTCTTCATAGAAAGTATTTCGTTCAAACGAATGGTTTTTTAGACACAGGCATTCGTAAATGTCCCATTTCTAAAAGAACTAAGCTTTAATTCACTGTAAGCGAAACGCGTCATGAGGTTTTGCCAACCCCCTAGCAAAATAATCAAACTTCCATCAAGTTTCGTTGAAGGCGTCGTCTAGAAGAAGAAAAAAATCATCACTTCTCATCGAAATTATACCCATTAATATCTGAAATGCGCTCTCCGTTGGTAAAGTTTATGATTTCCTTCCATTCAAGGCCACAACCATGCAATAATGATATGCAATCATAGACCGTCGTATTTGCTGTTAAAAGAAAGGAGCAAAAAAAAAAACAATTTGTAACGATGATCATCCGTTTTTGCGAGTTAGGTAAAGCTATAATTGAATTTTTGATTAGATAAATATTCATCTCTTAAAGCTTGAAAGTCTAATTTAAGGCTCAAAAAAGATTCAAAAAATGTTGAGCCCTGTTTTTGTAAGGCTCTGATCAATGATTGAGTAACATCGTTTCGATAGCTCAATTTTTTTTTAACAAACGACAAAAATAACAAAAATGACAAAAATGACAAAAATGACAAAAATGACAAAAATGACAAAAATGACAAAAATGACAAAAATGACAAAAATGACAAAAATTACTAAAATTACAGAAATTACAAAAATTACAAAAATTACAAAAAATACAAAAAATACAAAAATACAAAAATGAGAAAAATTAGAAAAATTCCAAAAATTACAAAAATGACAAAAATGACAAAAATGACAAAAGTGACAAAAATTACAAAAATGACAAAAATGACAAAAATGACAAAAATGACAAAAATGACAAAAATGACAAAAATGACAAAAATGACAAAAATGACAAAATGACAAAAATGACAAAAAATAAAAAAATTTCAAAAATATAAAAAAATACATCAATGACAAAAATAACAAAAATTACAAAAATTACAAAATAACAAAAAATAACAAAAATAACAAAAATTACAAAATTACTAAAATTACTAAAATTACAAAAATCAAAAAAAAATTACAAGAATTACAAAAATTACAAAAATTACAAAAATAGCTAAAATGATAAAAATTACAAAAATTACAAAAGTTACAAAAATTACAAAAATAACAAAATTACAAAAATTACAAAGATTACAAAAATTACAAAAATTACAAAAATTACAAAAATTACAAAAATTACAAAAATTACAAAAATTACAAAAATTACAAAAATTACAAAAATTACAAAAATAGCTAAAATGATAAAAATTACAAAAATTACAAAAGTTACAAAAATTACAAAAATTACAAAATTACAAAAACTACAAAAATTACAAAAATTACAAAAATTAAAAAATTACAAAAATTACAAAAAATTCAAAAATTACAAAAATTACAAAAATTACAAAAATTACAAAAATTACAAAAATTATAAAAATTACTAATATTATAAAAATTATAAAAATTACAAAAATGACAAATATGACAGAAATGACAAACGCGACAAAAATGAAAATGAAAAAAAAACGACCAAAAATATAGAAATGACAAAAAAAAACACAAAAAAATGTCACGAAAATGATTCAAATAACAAAGACGACGGAACAGTGACACAAAAACACAGAAAAATGATACAAAAACGACACAAAGATGGCATTCAAATGTCACAAGAATGCCACGATATTGACACAAAAATACTACAAAAAATGAAAATAAAAAATGGCAAAAGAATTATTCAAATATAACCCAAAAATAAAACCAAAATATTTAAAAAAATGATTCAAAAATGTCAAAATTCAAAAATACACATAAACACTAAAGTGGCACAACAAAAAATGACAAGAAAATGACTTAAAAATAACAGAAAAAGACACCAAAACGACACGAATGACACTATAAAGCCACAAAATAGACAAAAAACGACTCTTAAATGACATGAAAAAAGAAACAAAAATAGACAAATATGACACATAAATGTATGTATGTATGTATGTATGTATGTATCCACCTTGGGTTTGCGGCAGCGCCGCGGTTATGGCCAAAAAAATAACCCACACGTCCATCTTGGCTACCACGCAACAAATTATAACCCCTCAATGAGACTTTTAAGGGAATGGAATCGTAAGCAGAGTCACTTACGGTATCCAGGGTTGTAAAAGGAAAAGTCTCGAGAAACTATAACCATATTGTTGACTAACCAAGATGGCATGTAAATTATAATCCCGCCCCCAAGGCTTACGAAAAAAGAGTGCATCCTTATTTTACAAAAAGTAATCAAATACGCTATTTTTCACAACCATGCCAAATTCCCTTGACATAAATTGAGAAACGTCCAGTATTCGAAACGGGTAACAAGCACATACAGCTACCCGCTCCTTTTGCAAAACAAGGTTACCCTGATGCCCCTACCCTAGTTGTTTGAATTTATAATAATGATAATATGAATGTTGGTTAATCGCCGCGATATATTGTTGTTGAATTTAATCGACGTTTTTCGGCGAGTTTTACAAATTAAAAACTGTTTTTTACCAGTTGTCCAGACGTTTCGAGCTACTTTGGCGTTCGCTCCTCTTCAGTGGACACTAAAATATATTTTAAATTACAATTTAATACTACAATTACAATTTTTGATTTCAAACTTATAAATTACTGGCTTTCGTCCATACTAATTTGTTCTGGCTCAGTTTGTTTTGGTTTTCGTTTACATTTGTGTGTCAGTGTCTGTGTTAATTTGGAAATGACGGGGTCGTATGCTGTTTTAAAATTACATGAATCCCGTTGTCTGTTTACAACATTGTTGTCCCCTCTTAGTTTTATGTAAAAAGTTTCTGTAGTTATTCTTGCGTTGTATCCTGCTACTCTTTCTAAAATGTTGGTGTTTTCAAAATCAAAAACATGACCAGTTTCTAAGCTGTGTTGTGCTAAACCAGTGCTCATTTGTTTCGTTGATACATTTGTTTTATGTTGCTTGATTCGTTTTTCTAAAAACTGGCTAGTTTCACCAACGTATGATTTCTTACACTTTCCACATTTTATTTCGTAGACCACATTAATGTTTTTATTTTTTGGAATTTTATCTTTTGTTTTTGTGAAAATTACGTTTTTTATTTTGTCTAATGGCTGGAAAGCAACATTAATATCAAATTGCCTTAGATATCTGGCTAGTTTTTCTCCTAAGCCGGCACAGTAGGGGATGGTTACAAAATTATTCATAATCTTATTCGTAACACTTAGGCTATTATAAATTTGATGTGTTCTTTCTTTTATAATATTAGAAACTAAATTCCTTGGATAGTTATTAAGTTTTAGAATTTTGTTAACTGTACTCAATGTTTTTTCCCTGTAAACAGTGTGTGTGAGTCTTATTGCTCTGTCTACTAGTGCTACAACTGTGTTCTTTTTGTGTGAAAAAGGGCTTAATGAATTAAAATCAAGATAGCGTCCTTCTTCATACAGCTTCGAGTTTGTTGATGAAATGAGAAGAATTTTTCTTCCCCCGGAGACGGTTTTATTCTCGTTGGATGTTGTTTCCCTTTTTACAAATGTGCCTGTCGATTTTGCCATGGAAACTATTGAAAACCGTTGGGATGATATAAAACAACATACACTTATTGAAAAATGTAGTTTTTTATAACTATTGGACCTGGTGCTAAAATCTACATTTTTTCAATACAACGGAAAATTTTACGCCCAGAAGTTTGGAGTCCCAATGGGTTCACCACTGAGTCCTGTGGTTGCTTCAATAGCTCTCGAACGGATCGAGCAGTCTGCGCTTGCTGAGCTGCGAGGAAAGGGAATCGCGCCGGTGTTTTTCAAGCGATACGTCGACGATTGCTTGGTCGCTGCCAAAAACGAGCAACAAATGGAAATTTTGAACACGTTCAACAGTTTTCATCAGAGGCTTCAATTCACCATCGAGCACGAGACTGATGGTAGAATTAAGTTCCTAGACACAATTTTGCGCCGAGAGGAGGATGTTATCACGACAGATCGGTTCCCGAAGGATGAAGAAGGACGCTATCTTGATTTTAATTCATTAAGCCCTTTTTCACACAAAAAGAACACAGTTGTAGCACTAGTAGACAGAGCAATAAGACTCACACACACTGTTTACAGGGAAAAAACATTGAGTACAGTTAACAAAATTCTAAAACTTAATAACTATCCAAGGAATTTAGTTTCTAATATTATAAAAGAAAGAACACATCAAATTTATAATAGGCTAAGTGTTACGAATAAGATTATGAATAATTTTGTAACCATCCCCTACTGTGCCGGCTTAGGAGAAAAACTAGCCAGATATCTAAGGCAATTTGATATTAATGTTGCTTTCCAGCCATTAGACAAAATAAAAAACGTAATTTTCACAAAAACAAAAGATAAAATTCCAAAAAATAAAAACATTAATGTGGTCTACGAAATAAAATGTGGAAAGTGTAAGAAATCATACGTTGGTGAAACTAGCCAGTTTTTAGAAAAACGAATCAAGCAACATAAAACAAATGTATCAACGAAACAAATGAGCACTGGTTTAGCACAACACAGCTTAGAAACTGGTCATGTTTTTGATTTTGAAAACACCAACATTTTAGAAAGAGTAGCAGGATACAACGCAAGAATAACTACAGAAACTTTTTACATAAAACTAAGAGGGGACAACAATGTTGTAAACAGACAACGGGATTCATGTAATTTTAAAACAGCATACGACCCCGTCATTTCCAAATTAACACAGACACTGACACACAAATGTAAACGAAAACCAAAACAAACTGAGCCAGAACAAATTAGTATGGACGAAAGCCAGTAATTTATAAGTTTGAAATCAAAAATTGTAATTGTAGTATTAAATTGTAATTTAAAATATATTTTAGTGTCCACTGAAGAGGAGCGAACGCCAAAGTAGCTCGAAACGTCTGGACAACTGGTAAAAAACAGTTTTTAATTTGTAAAACTCGCCGAAAAACGTCGATTAAATTCAACAACAATAATGATAATATGAATAATAGAACAATATAATATAATTCAATACAATATATGTTATGATATTCGACTATATAATGTAATACGTTACACTACAATATAATAATGTAATACCTACTATAATATAATATAATAAAACTAGCAGACCCGGTAAACTTCGTCTTACTATGTTAAACTTGGCGTCTATTTCATTTTTTTCTTCGCTGTTTAACTTCAAAAAAACATAAAATCTTGAGTTGTTAATCGTCTCGCTTTCTTGAACATGTCCTAGTTTTTTCCCATATCCAACTTTTCCGTTTGCTAGAATTGTCCCGCTTAATTATATCGGAATCAAATCTAAGAATTTTAACTCAATTCTACGGCTCTTTCCATAAATTAACAAAAAATTTGCTCCAATCAATCTTACATGCATCTTACATGAATACTTTTCATTTACATTTCTTTGATTCGGATGCTTTGAATACTGCCGAATTGGTATCAGATATCAGCTTCCCGCTGCAATTTCGATTTTTTCAGCACTCAACGTAACCATCAAACTTGGCAAGCCTTATTCTAAAAGAAATCTACTCTTTGTAACTTGTTCCATAAATAACATATGTTGATTATATCTATGTTTCATTTATTGTATACCATTCAGTTGACTTACTCCGCTTTGCTCAAGATCACTTTAAGGTTGAAACTGAAATCAAAACTTTTTCATTTATTGAAATATATTGCATATGAAACTTTATGGATGAAGCATTTTGAATGTTGGGACAATTTTTGGAGTATTTACCCAATATTCTGCCTAGCGCAGCACTTTTAGCTCCCGACAGATTTGGATGGTACATTTTTTAAAACTGAAGAAATAAAAAACATTAGAGAAGATATTTTACAAACCATTTTCAAGCCGCTTGCTGTTCACTATCCTCACCCTTGGAAGCAGTGGTTATTAATATCCATATTTTCATCAAAACCACGTCAAAAAAAAGTTCGCCCTCTTTTTATTTGTCGGAGCAAAAATTGCAAAATTTATTCAATAAAATATAAACTCAATAAATCAAGTTTTATTGATTTATTGGTTTAATGTTCAAAGGAATTTAATTTGGTTTTGAAAGGAGAAAAACATATGTTTAATTTTTTTGTTATTAACAGTGTTGAAGGTGATTTACGATTTCATTTAAGATTATGTGATATTTTCAAGATTCAATAACATTTAATTGGAATGCAGGTTTTTAAAAATTAAATACATAAAAAGAACTAATCTGTTAAGGCTACGATGATTTCATGTGTTCATTCTATTTTCTAGAAATTTTCATGTAAATTTACCTCGAAACCTTTAACATTTAAGTGTCTTTCTTTATTATACATTGTTATTTTTATTAAAGAAACATCGGGGCAAGTGCAAATGGATATCATCACAGTTCAACTTTAATATTCTTTCAAAAAGAAAAAGAAAGACTTTAAAATGAATTTTATATTTGTTCCTGTTTGTCTTTTTCATCACCTTTCATTGATATATCTGCAGTTTTTCTCCAGAATAAAATAATTCTTGGTTCTTCAATTTTCTGAATACTGTTTAATCAAAAGACCTTCATTTACGAAGACATTTATTAATTTTTGATTATCCGCTTCAGATTTAACACTCAGGATACACTTTCTGACTATTTAAGAGAAAAATTGGTATGTATATGTTTCATGGCTAAATAGCGCGCTGCCACTTGTTTCACCGTGTGAAATGACAGGAGTTAATATTATGTATTTTCAACACTTTCAGGTCATCATAAAAACTTATCAAAAAAAAATTCTGCATCTGCTATCAAAAAATTATGCTTCTGGAATATCAATCACAAAAAAAAATTCAACAAAAACGCGAATCTAAAGTCTTTTCTATGTAGCCAAAATATGTTAAACAAAAACACACGTTTATGTTAAGTACGAACTTGAATTCTGTGTAAATAAACAGGGAACCTGTAAACAGTTTTTTGGTGGAAGATTTAAAAAAAGTTGAGTTTATTTAGTCAGATTGATTATTCGGGCCCAACCATTTATAAACTAAGAAATCGTGCATACATTTTTTGTAAATGTTGAAGGTTTGCACTTCTTTGCATTCGGCCTTTAAATAAACATTAATCCTATATAATCCATTTTATAGGACAGGCTCTTGTTCAGTTCATGTGTCTGTTCATTTTTGACGGATTTTGTAGTTGTTCTGTTAATTTAAAGGCGCTTGATACAACTTCAGTAAAGCACATTTGTATATGTTCGAAAAATGTTTCTAGGCGTATTGGATTATAAACCAAATCTTTCGACTTTTCTTTTTTTAAATGTCCGTAAAGAGTCATACCATTATTTCATACGCATCAGTACTAAATTCGTATTTTTCAGACAAAAATTCCTTCTTTAAATAACACGAATTAAAGTTTTTTTTTAATTATTTAAATGGTTTTAATTTGATCGGCAAAATATCAATTTGGGTCACATCTAGGCGTCATTCATTACTATGTGCTGTACAAATGATCTAGGAATCAAGAAGAAAAAACACATCTAGGCTTCATATGGCCACCACATGCATTGAAATTATGCTTGGCTGAAAAATGCGCGCCCAAATATTCCTACTAATAACAATCAGTATGCTATGCCATGGTTACTACCCTCTCTCGACGTTTGCTCGCGACGCCTCGACCTTGGAGACGAAAAACAAACCGCCCGGCTGGCGCTTAAAGGAAAAAAAAATCTCGAATGGAAGCCATGACTTTAATTTGATTGAAAAAACTACAAATTTTATTAAAACGGACAATTGATGCGACTTTTGGTTATTTTTATTAGATATAAAGCGATTCGCATGGCTACAGAATATTCTAAAAATAATTTCATTCGAATCGTTTGGGTCATTTTGGAGGAGTAGTACTACAAACACCGTTACAAGAGAATTTTATATAATAGATATATGAATTATAATGTTATCTAATATATAATGTTATTCCTGGTAATGTTGATTATGCTGCAATTGAATCCCGAAGAAGATGCTCCTGGAATGTTAATAAAATGAAGAAAAAATCAGAATCTTATGTTAAATGTAGAATTCCATGATGTCATAATATAATTAAATATATTTATGTTGATTGGCATCGAAGAAGCTGTAAAAATCAAATCATTATAAATTTTTATTTCAATTTTTGGCACTATTCTAAAATTCTTATTTGAATCTTAACTAGGATGGTCGTGTATTTAGTTTAACGGTTGAGTTTAATAATGTTAGTACATAATGCTATATGAGAATTAGCAATATAGGTAAAAATGAAAGTTCAAATAATTAATTAAAAAGGATAATACTGGTCGGCTGAGCTGAAAGATAAAAACCTTTGAACTAAATATAGTTTTTTGCTGGATTTAATAAATAATCATATGTGTATATGTATATTGTTCATAAACTATTTGAGAAAAACTTAATAAAGTGAATTTAATGAATTATGCATATTAATAAATTTCACGTGACGTGAGGATCGTTCTTTCTAATATCTGGCTGAACGTGTAGCTGTAATAAATGTTAAGGTAAATCAGTGAGAACGACGAAAATTGATTGCTTTCAACAGTAATCCATTCGATGAATTTGTGAACATTTTGGCGCAGACCTTAAGTAAAGATAGTTAATTAAGGGGGGGGTAGGGTCTAACACTTTAAAAAAATCGATTTTTTTATTTTTTTATTTTGTTATTGTAAAACATTTCAAGAATGTTGTGTCAAATTTTCAAGTCAATTGAAGCAAAACTGTAGAAGTTATAGGCCTTAATCTCCTCCTATCTAATACTGCAAGAAAGCAAGAGCAGAAACTTCAAACGCGTTTTTCTCGAAAGCACATTTTTAAAGCCCGTGGACATCGTCATTTGAAAACTACTTATCCGATTCTTTTCAAAATTGGAATATATTTTCTACATATAAAATACCAGACCCCAACGTTTTTCTTTTTTGATTTTTTTACTTTGGGGAGATTTTATAGGTGAAAAATGGCGGATTTTTAAGTGAAAAATCGTAGTTTTTACTTTCAACAGCCACAAAAATTTCATAAAAATATTTTTATGCTAAATAAAAACGTTGGGGTCCAGAAAAACATCTATTAAAAATATTTTGCTCTGATTTTTTGACTTCAGATGATTCTGTGCTGAGATACAGTGTCCACCGCAAATCCTGTTTTCTAAAAGGCATCCTCGAAAAGGCTCCGTCACCGGCTCATTTTTCAATATTTTTCTACGAAAAAAATACTAAATGTTCTTTTAACATTGCTTTGTATAATGCAAAAAAAATAAATACATTTGTTTGAACGATAGCTCTAAAAAAAAATTGGGAAAATGGTGTTTTTTTATACCCGTTCGACCCTACCCCCCCTCCCCCTTAAGTAGTAAATGGTTGATCAACTATTGTCAAATATCCTTCAAGTTCAAAAAAGTTTGCTGAGAAAAAAAAAACATTTATTTCGTTATTTGTAGATTAATTTTTGAAAGTGAAAAATAATATTTTTTTCATGTGCAAGCGTTCAACTAGGTGGGGGGACAGACCCGCCCACGATCCTGTGCTGGTGAGTTAGCAGAATGCTTTTCTCAAGAATCCCTTTAATCGGCTGCCCGGGTGGATCCCCTGATACCCCGAATCACAATTAGTTAAACAATGATAAGGAAATAAGACTACTACTACTACTTAAATGTATGTATGTATGTATGTATGTATGTATGTATTATCCATCCAACGACCCCCTGAGCTGGCAGGTATGTTATGCAAAAGAGCCAATGTTAATCTATTTGATTAACATTGTCCAATCGCGGGTGCTGGTGGTGTTAGCTCTATTGAAATTCCAGTAACCCATTTCAGAATGGCAACTGCACATCCCGAGGTTACTTTCATTGCCGATAAGCCCCGCCCAAGCATAGCCACATAACCAAACGGGTCATGTAATTATGATTAAACTTTCCTTTTTTCATTGTTGACATATCCAGGTACTTCATATATATAATTACCTAATTATATAAACTTAGCACCCTAATATGTCCAATGAAAGATGGACGTGTATATAGTATAAAATTTGAATTATAAGTATTTTTATGGTATTTATGAAGATATATGTAATTGGCAAAAATCAATATATTTATTATTAAATGGTTATTTGAAATATTGAAAATAATAATTTTGATAATTAAATATTTAAAAGTTGATAAGAGGGACCGGAAGCAGAAAAATATCTTATTATAATATTGATACTGAAAATAAAATATAAAATATTAGTAATAGACAAGCATGGTTTTCCAATAAAAATAAAGTTTGCTGCAAGTTACCCCATTTTCAGGATAAGGTGAAAATTGCATGTTTTAAGAAATTGAAAATAATTTGCAAAACCAATTATTTTTAAGACTATATTAATTTGGTGTCCTATCAACTTTGAAACTTTTGATGCATAAACTTTGTGATTATCTGTCGATATAACTTCTAAGAAGTGATTGAAGTGGGAAATTTTTGCATGTTAAAATAAAGTATAAACAAAATTTTCAATATTTTTTTTTAAATCATAGTAAATCATTTCGAGTGATGAGGTTGCTGTAAGTTATTTAGTTGATTGCCTGAAAATCGTAATGCATGTTATTTCGTAATGAATATTATTTAAATGCATTTTTTTTAGAAAAGAATAATTTTACGTTCATTTCTTTTATTTAATAACATGTCCGTGATCATCTCATGTAAAATAAAACAGATTAAAATAAGGTTTTAACGCCGAAATGATAATGCTGAAATAAAAATTAGATTAACTTACAATTAAAAGTAAAATAAATATCGATTTTTCTGATGAACCTGGTAATAAACAAGTAAATAATGAAAACATTAAACACTTATAAAATAAACAAATTTGAATTTTCAAATAAGAAATTATAGAAATGAATAGATATCCAACTTGAATTTAAACGATTTTCTTTAGTTGACTCCTGTTATTAATTTTTAAGTTTATAACTTTGATTTATAATTTTCTATACAATTCTTTCGAACAAAAAATTACCCTAGTATATTTTTCACCAATTTGTCGGAAATAAATTCAATTATCCTGCACGATCATAAATAAACATTAAATTTTATGATCGTTCAAAACTCTGTTATTTATACTCTACTCATGCTGATCTGAAAAAAAAAACATTCACAAGATCTTGAAAACATTTGAAGTTATGTCCGCAATAATTCGCAATTCCACAGTAAACCTGAAATAATAAAAGGTTTAAAATATTGATTTTTTCCTTAATTTCACAAGCTGTGACGGTGACCTTTAGTGGGAAAATGAAACTCCATCGTAATTTAGATCTTAAATCGCACCACCAACTTAGTATGTAGTCACAATATCGACCGCACCTAAAACTATTTTAAAATATTCAATAATATTTTAAACTATTGTTTCTAGAAAATAACAATTCCTCTTCATTCTATGCTTATCAGATAAAACAGAGGATGGGAAAACGAGATCCCTCGTGACTCAATTAATGATTAATGAAATTTGAAAATTACATAATCAATTAAATATAATGATAATAATTATAAGAAAATCATGTTACTATTAAAATATGATTTAAAATATTAAATATTATTTCCAAAATTTTTACAAAATAAGTGAAACCTGAAAGAATAAGATAATCGAAAATTTTATGCAATAGTTATTAATGTAATGCATAGTTTTAATTATTATTTCTAAAGCATAGTCTTTATATGGTGATAAACAAAATAATCACATTCTTCGAACTACTTATCACACGGTCTGCCACTTATCATTAGAGCAAAAGTTGGTCAACTTCTGTTCTCCTACAAAAAGAGAACGCATATGGGATGTAATGCAGCATCAAGTTTGTAACGAATGAACCTATAATTGTTGTCCAGTGAAAAAAAAACTTTTTTTAAATATTAAGTATCTCATACATATTAGCGTGATCGTAGAAGAAATAACAAATTACGAATATTAGATGAATTTCGTCAATCTATCGAGGAAACCTTAATAACTACCATTAAGAAAAGATCTAGTATTTTCAGGTAGAAGTTATAAAGTCCCTTTTCCGATTGCCAATTGAAATTGTAGAAGAAGTTTATCCCACTAAACTAAAATAGCTTTACACTAGATAAGTTGAATTCTAAACTGATCTACCAATCAGAAAGGCTTACACTAAAAGGATCCAGCACTAAAGAATGTAAATTAAAAAAAGCACAGATATCAGAAATAAATTAAGTAAAACTTATACTTAGCTTTGATCAAATTATGTGTGAAAAACTCTTCGGACACCTTCGAAATTTGTAGCGACTTCCCCGCATCGTTGTGAAGCGTAGAAAATATATTTTTCGTGGTTTGTTTTGTTCTGCTTCCATTTGGGTTGACGTTTGTCGACCAAAGGCGTTACGTTTCGTTTCTCGTTTGTTTTCCGTAACGTCTCATCGAGGGAGAATTTAATCAGATAATCCGAATGAAAGGCATGCAAAATGATAAGCAAATGGGAGCACTTATTTTCGATCAGGGGACAGTTCGAAAGTGGAACGGTGAAAATTTTGGCTCACATAATTTTAAACATCAAATATGGCACTATCGTAGAAGCGATTTGAAGAACTTTCACACACATTCACTGGCGCGCTTTCACAACTTTAATATTATAACCACACAGCCACTCAGTTCAGCTTTTTACAATACTAAATTAAGATTTTCAGCACCGCTAGTAATGAAACATTTATATCGAGCAGCGTTGGCAGCCTATCTCCCTAGACAAATATGACACATAAATGATACAAAAATGATACCATAATGACACGAAAAATTTAAAAAATGACAAAGAATTGACAAAACAATGGCCCTAATACAAAAATCACACAAAAATGGAACAAAATGACACAAAAATGGCACGATAAATAACACCAAAATGACAAAAACGACCACATGATGACTTAAAACTGACTCAAAAATTACAAAAAACTTACATAAAAATGACACGAAAATGCCAAAACAATTATACAAAAATTGGGAAAGGATTTATCAAAATGACACAAAAATGAGACTTAAATATGACTAAAATGATTCAAAAAATCCAAAATTCAAAAATAACACAAAAAAACTTAAATGGCCCGAATATAAAACAAAAATGACTTAAACATTAGGGAAAAAGTCACCAAAATGATACATCTAATATATAAAAATGAGTTGGACTATATATGTTTGTTTGTTTGTATGCACCTTACACAAATCCACACCGCTGAACCGATCAGCCTGAAATTTGGTACAGAGATGTAGTTGAACCAGTGTAAGGTTTTAGTAATAGTTATGAGCTCCTCCCACCTAAGAGAAGGGACCCTCCCATACAACTTTCGGTTTTGTTCACACAAACCAAAAGTCATGGCTCACATTTTGCTAACAGATTTTCGTTTCCTTTGGCGGGTTTTTTTTTCACCATCTCCATGGGCCAGGCATTAGAAACGACCATTCAGAGTTCACGTGTACTGGACAGCAAATCAAAGCTTGCTGAGCCTTAAGGATTTGAAAGGGGAAACTTTGGCGGTTTTTTTGTCCTTCAACTGTTCAAAGCACGTGGTACCGGTACGAGATATTGGGATGCAAAATATGCCTACATTTTGAATTGAAAAATACAACTAGCCTAAATAATTAATTGGAATATATTGACTAGAATTATAGTGGCTTTCGAAGTGCTTTTTACCGCCTCTGGAGGGCTTTGAGGGTCTACAAAAGCATACAGTGAACTGAACAGTGAACAATAAATTGACTTTTTCAGCGGAACAACTATTTTCACTGAGTGTTGAAAAATGTATGAACCGATTTTCATAAATTCCAGCTTTTAAGAGCCAATTATTTTCATATTTTTGGGATTTTTCATAGAGAAAGATAAATTAATTAGATTCAGAGTTATAAGTCCAAGGCTGCGATTTTAACGCTTCGATAGCTTTCGAGGAATTCAAACGGGGGTTTAGAAAATTGATTAGGAAATTAAATCCAAGGTTTTGAGTGTTATAAAATCCAATTTCATTGGCCAATTTCTAACTTTTGAGTCATTTTTGGTCATCAATGTGACTTGACAGCATTGAACACTTTTCGAAATAATCAATGGGATGATTGTGTCCACCAATGGAAACATTGAAATAGAACTCAAATTAAATCTATTTCTTAAAATTATAATGGTAACTTCGGTTCAGAGATAGTTTGTTTTCGATAATTTCAAAAAACTATAAGTAAAACTTTCAACATTTAAAAACAAGTACCGTAATCCGGGGTAATATTGATCACTTTTTTCAATATATTTCGATTATTTTTCCTGTTAAGGGGAATATGGCATGTTTTATATTTTTAAAACCAGTACTGGACTCCTATGAACGTAAAACATGGATGCAGAAATTTATTAGACCTCTTTAAATTTTACAAAAAAAATCGTTTTTGCCTCTGTTCAGAATTTGATACAGTGGGGTAATATTGATCAGTCTCTATTCTGTCGGTTTTAACGAGTTTCCTTGATCATAAAGGATACAAAACACCTTTATAATTATAATAAATGCTAGTTCATCAATTTAACTTTGATTTTCAACGTTTTATTTTAAAAATATTTATAATCGAAAAAGAACTAAGATACTGCCTACATTTAGGGGCAAAAATAATAATAATTGCTAAATAGTTTGAGCTTCAAATTACAAATGAAATTTTACCTTCATACATTCCCCTTGGCCCTTCCACTATTTTCATTTTCATTTTTTCATCAAAGTTAACGATTTGATAAGGTTCCTATCCATTTGTCCAATACGGGCTTACTCTTTGAAAATGTTCTTATTTTTGTAATATAAAAAAATTATCATTAAATTACAATTAAAAAAGCACTATAACTGTTCATATACAAAGAAAAAAAAGTTGTTCTTTCACATTAAACAACCCGTTTGCTTCTAAATGCTTTTTGGTATCATCAGGAGGGCTGTTTGTTTGCGAGCCTTGGAAAAACAGATATTTTAAGATTTTGAAATTAGATTTTTTACTAACAGAAAAAATTTCAAATACAAACCAAATTTTGCCTATTTCATACTCAATTGATAAGCTTTCAAACGTAGAAAACAGTTTTCAAAAATTCAAACTATAGACTGAGTTATTGATGATAATGTGGAAAAGTTTATTGTTGGTCAAATTTACCCCGGTGATCAAAGTCACCCCGTTTTACGGTACTCATAAAGCAGTGTGATTATAAAAAGCACACATACTATTGAAAACATGCAAAGTGAGTTTTAAACATGGTTCAACAATATTCTTAAGTCTTTTTTGAAAATTTCTTAGTAAATAAAACTTGAATATACTATTGTACAGGGAGATCAGCCAGCTTGAAAAGTGGGATGATCTCCAAAAAAAAGATTTTTATCAAATGGGGGATGTGAAAGTTTAACAAACAGTTTCATCAGCTGAAGATAAAAAAATCAGGTAAAAGCTATTCAAGCTTCCTTAGAAATGGTGGGTGGGAAAAAATGATTGTTATGATAGGATGAACAAGCATTCAAGGGATATAATTTTGAGTTACTTTGAACACAAACCTCATATTCAAAATTATAAATACGAGAAAAACAATAATCTCAATCTAAACTTAAAAAAGACTAACAAAACTTACAAAGCTAACATGGCCTAAAATTTACAAAATTTCTTATATCTAATGATGAATACAAAGCTTCCCAAATTTTGAGAAGTCAAACGACTCATTTGGAATTTTTGCTTAAGCGAACCCGAGCAAGGCCGGGTAAAATCAGCTAGTATTACATAATAATGACACAAAAATGACGGAAAAACGACTTTTTTATGTTATAAAAAATGAAACAAAAGTTACACAGAAATAGACTAATCTGACACATAAATAATACGAAAAAGACAACATAATAACACAAAAAGAAAAAATGACACATAATTGACACAACAAAGGAAATGATACAAAAATGATTCAAAAAATGGAACAAAATGACATAAAAATGTAGCGATAAATAAAACCTAAATGATACAAATGACAGCAAAAAGACACAAAAATGACTTAAAAATGACCCAAAAATGACCCAAAACTCATACAAAAATGACACAAAAATGACACAAAAATGCCACCAAAAATTGAACATAAATGACACAAAAAAGATACAAAAATTACACAAAAACGACTCAAAACAAACAACGAAACAAAAATGACAAAAAGCGAACAAAATTCACACAAAAATGAAGGATTCAAAAATATCACAAAATGACTCATGAATTAATCATATTAAACTGACACAAAAATGACACACACAAAACAAAAATGGCACGAAAAGGATGTAAAAATGTTACAAAAAAGGAACCAACGTGACATAATAATAAACCGAAAATGACACAAAAACATTAAAAACAACGACACAAAAATGACACAAAAATACACAAAAATTTCACATAAATTCACAATTTTTTTGTGTATTTATGTGTCATTTTTGTGTCGTTGGTTTTATTAGTTTTGTGTCATTTTCGATTAATGACACCATAATGAAACTCTAAAGTGACACAAAAATAATATAAAAGTTATACAACAATGACACAGAATTGATCAAAAATGATACACAATTGACACAAGAATGACACCAAAATTGAACAATAAACAAAAGTGACATCATAATGACACAAAAATAACACAGAAAAGACACAAAAATGACACAAAAATGACACAAAAATGACACAAAAATGACACAAAAATGACACAAAAATGACACAAAAATGACACAAAAAAGACACAAAAATGACACAAAATGACACAAAAATAGCACAAAAATGACACCAAAATGACACAGAAATGACACAAAAATGGCACAAAAATGACACGAAAGTGACACAAAACTGTTTCAAATAAAAGAAAAAATGACACCAAAATGAAACAAAAATGAGGCAAAAACGACTCAAAATGACACAAAAATTACACTAAAATGTCTCAAAAATGCTACAAAAATGACATAAAAAACAAATATCGTAAAAAAGACACACAAATTATACAAAAATGAAACAAAAATTACTTACAATAACATAAAAATGACATAAAAATTACACAAAAATAGCCCATAAATGACAAAAAAGTGACACAAAAATTAAACTAAATTGATACAAGATTGACAAAACTAACGCAAAAATGACAAAAAAAAATGAAAGACCAATGAAACGAAAATGTCACTAAAATGACATAAATAACACCCAATAATGGCATAATAATGACTAAAAATTAAAAAAAATAATACAAAAAAAACAAAAAATGATACAAAAGTAACTCAAAATGACACATTATGTCCCAAAAATGTCTTAAAAATGACAAAAAAATCGCAAAAAAAAAAATTAACAAAAATGATACAAAACTGACGCAAAGATAAAACGAAAATGACTCAAAAGTGGCACAAAAATGACAAAATGATGACTAAACAATAACACAGGAAAAATTACACAAAAATGACCCATGAATGACACAAAAGTGACTAAAATAACACAAAAATTAAACTACGATAATACATAACTTCACAAAGTGGCACAAAAATAACACAAGAATGATATTAAAATGCTATCATAATGACCCAAAAATTACTTGAAAATGACACAAATCTGACACAATAGTGCTTCAAAAATGACAAAAAAAACAAAAATTACACAGAAATGAAACCAAAATAACACAAAAATGATTCAAAAATGACTCAAAACGACACAAAAGTTACACTAAAATGTTTAAAAAATGCTACAAAAATGTCAACAAAAATCGCACAAAAAAGACACAAAAATTATACAAAAATAACTCAAAAATGGTACAAAAATGCTACAAAAATGATACATAAACTACTTAAAAATGACAAAAATATTACACAATAATGCATTAAAAAATGGCATAAAAAAATGACACAAAAATGATAGAAAAATGGAACAAAAATAAAATTTTCGAAACTCTGATGGGCCATTGCATTATTAGAATAAAATATGATTTACAACTCTGCTCACGATGTCGTTAGAACATGAAGGACAGGCATCAAACTTACAGTACAAGAAGTCGTGTGTAGCATAAGAAAACAACCTTTTCCAACCATTCTTTAGTTAGATCAATCGAAAAGGCTTTAAGAACAAGAAGATTGGCTAACCTTCTTGTAACATTTTACCTCCTTCTTTAAACCGGAGCAAAAATCGTGTCAGAATAGAACCAGCCACGATGACTCGTCAGCATCCAATCATGGATCGAACAAATCAACCATATTGAAACCTTAATAAGAACGGAAAGATAGAAAAAAAAACCCCGACCAGTAAAGAATCAGTTCTCAGTGTTTATTTGCAGAAACATAACCTTGCATAATCCCTCGTTGTGGCCGCGTGCCATCGGATGACATAAGAAAATGTGCTCGCATAATGGTGGATGGCGGCGGCGTGTGACTGAAGAATCGGATTAGCCGCGTTAGGAAAACAAAGCTTATTGCGGCCAATCCATCTTTGACTCTGACTTTGCGGTTCATCTACTTGGGCTGCTGATTCATGATGAGTTGCTCCGAGCTCATTAACACTTCACTTAGAGGGTAGGTACTCTCTTTGGCCGGAGGCTCACTTGGCTTTCAACGAAAAATTTTGCGAATTTTTTTTCGGACTTTACTTTTTTTAATTTTTCTGTAAAATTTCAAACGTTAATTTCTTGAGTCCAAACAATAATTTATTTAAAAAATATATTCTTACCAATTTAAACTCATCAACGGCCCATTGTGCCTGATTCAGAAGTGTCGAATGACAACTGTTCTTCAGCACTCGCAACATCACTTCTAAAGAGGGCCACCAAGGTTGGTTACATTGAAGATTTCTTTTGATGGACAAGACCTTGGAATCAATCGGTTAAGAATTTCATAATGAGATCGATTTCTGCCGCTAGAATCATTCATACATGTCGTTGCCCAGAGGATCCGCAAAGAATTCACCGGAGACCTTACCTTACCTATAGCGTGCCAAACGCAATGCAATGTCTCCAAGAACTTGGCCGTTTGACGAATTGGCTGTTCGTCAGTCAGTCAGTCATTCAGTTATTTAGCTGTCGCTCGGTGAATTAATCCGATAATTGTCGGCAATTAATTGGTCGGCCTGGGCCAAAGGACTCGCGGCTGATGGAGTTGAGTAACATGAGAATGAGAATCCGTTTGATTGGAATCCCAAGAAGGTTGTTTATTTGAAATTCGAAACATCGGGGGATTATTCCATTTAATGTTAAAGGGCGCCATTTGGTAGTCAACTCATGGAACTTGGAGGGAACAAAGAAAAGTGTTCAGTTGACTTGATTTATTTTACACAGACCGAAAAATGGGAAATAACAGGTAATAAAAGCCATCAAAATGCACAAAAAAAATTAGTAGAGATCGCTTCACCGGTGAGAATAATAAAAATAAAAAAACCAAAATTGGATATCATACTTTCCTGTATGAGGGCCAAAAGAAGCAGCTCGCCTTTGCTTTATTGTGTCAATATAAAACTATTGGAAGTTTGGCGGCTTATAACCGTTTTCGGGCGCAAGATTTTCAAACTGAAATGGCTCGAAATATAAAATTCAAAACTAAGGATTCAAAATAGACACTTTAATTTGTGCACCATCGTTTGAACTGTAATAAAGAACTTCTGTACCTTAACAGAAAATGAAAGTATTCAAAGTTTTGATACCAAAATCATGGACCACAACAAACTTATAATATGATTTGGAAATGTTTCAATTATGTCTTTGAATTAAATTGATGGCACTTCAGAAAAGGTTCAAGGAACGCGCATAAACATTAGTATTTGTTAAAAAAAAATCGTACAAGCTCACATTTTTCCTTATTTCTTTGATTCAATTTTATTAAGGTTTACTAAGTTCACCATCAAAATAGAATCGATGGCTGAAAGAATTTTGTGACAATATTTTTTCTATCTCATTTTGGCTTGAACAATGCTTATAAAACTAAAAATAAAAATGTATAGGTTCTTTATAGTTATTCAGGTTGAAAGTTGGTTATTTATTTTGAATCTTTATTTTCGAGAATAAGTCCAAGAAGTTGCCATTTTTTTAAGTTTAAGAAAAAAAAAAAGGAGGTTATGAAGGTTTAATTTATAAGAGAACTTTTCTGCTTACTTTAATCAGCAAGTAATAACCTTATTCTCTCTAACCACAAAATAACTTTTTTCCGGTTCAATCAGATTTATTGTCGACTCTTGAAAACTGGATTCAAAATCAAGATTTTAGTATGACACTTTAATGTGTTCACGAAATTAAAAAAAAAATATTAAAGTTGAATTTTAATTTGATGATAAAGTACTTTCACCAATACAAATTAATAATGAATAATTAGAATCTTGTGTTTATTTTATTTTAATCGATATCTAGATTTTTCAATAAACTAAATCTTGGAATTGAATCCAAACTTTATGTTTTATTAGGTATTTCTTTTGGTTTGTGGTTCAAATTTGACTCTGATTGCATAATTTTAAATTTCAATCATGAAACTACAAACTCCTGCTATTTCAATTAAGAATATTCTAAAAGTGGTGTTTTAATCTTGGTTACAAAACTAAACTTCAAGCTTAACCTCAAATCTCTTATTAAAAGTTGGAATTTCTAGATTTCAATCAGAATTTTCTCTTCAGTTATTTATTCGAAATTCAACTAGTGTATTTTAATGAAAATTGCTTATAAAAACGCTCTTTCAATTCTGGATCACCATCATGAAATTTTCTAAAATTCCGACTTTGTATAACAGCTCAAAACTTTAAATCCAAATTCATTCGTATTCGGAATGATGAGTTTCGAATAAGGAAAGTGCAACTAGTTTAAATTTGAAATGCTAAACCGAGACTCGAATCAAGATTTTTTGTCATTGATGGAAAACTGAAATTCAAGTTTGATGAACTGGATATAGAATCCAAAATCTGCCAAATGCATAACTCGAATGACATAATTTAAATTTTTGTTTGCTTTTGCAATTAAAGTGAACCCATTTGGGTTAGACCTGGGCAATCTCGCAATCTGGGAAATATTGAAATTCAATATTTGGACTAATTTGCTAATAACAAGTGAGGAAATTTTCGATAAACTATAGTAGAATTGTTGTCCTGCCTGGGATATGATTTCGAGGTTCCTACTTCTGAGTCGCGATTGTTACTCTTGAATTATATTGGTTATTTATGAAAAATTGCATACAAATTTGAAATTTTAAGTTAAGAAAATAAAATTTCGCTTGGCATTTTTGGAGCCTCATCGAGGTATTAAAACATCATTTTAAAATTATATTATCATAGTTTTTTCACATTTCTACCTAATCTATAAGGCCAATTATCAATTTCTTCCTAAGAACCCGAAGGAGGAAATAAATAAAGTTTGAAGTAATTTATGTTAATTTTGAAAAAAATTCCAATATCTGAAAGATTCCAAGACCAAAAAACAAATTTTAGAAGATGGGAGTTATTGCACCTTTTGTTTTCTTGATTTGATTGAAATTTTCGATAAAAAATTACTTGATTTATAGGATTTGTTCAACGATATAGTATGCAATTTCGTTGCATACAAGCTTCCGCTCAATGTATTCCAATTTATTTGTTTTTCGCATTGTTTTTTATTGTCATCCCCCCCTCCCTCGCGATGTTCCAACTCCGAGTGATAAAAGAAAGATTTGAAATTTGTTCCGGCCTAATTGATTTTTTTTTCTTTTATTCTTTATTGGAGGATAAAAGGCAATTCTCACAGGAATTGAAAAAAAACAAGCAATAAATGTACAAATTTTGATATTTTTCGATGCTATGAAAACTTTACTAAGCATGATGGATTGGTTTAATCCTTTCATTTATAAACTAAGGATTTTTTTAAATCTTTACCGACACTGTTGGTGTAAAAATATTTTTCAGCTCAGCCAGAATTTTTTTTTTCATTATGAATTTTTTTTTATAATTAAGTTACCTGTCTGGAGTTAAATGCAACAAAATTCAATTCAAATTGACCTTGTAAATATCGTTTCTATAGGCTAGAACACGATTTGTTAACATCTAAATTTCATCTATCTAAACATTCATTTTCATGATTTCAGCTTGTATTTTTTTCATAGTATTTTACCCCTAAATGTAGGCAACAAAATGAAACAGGTTTATTGATAGAAATAATGTCAAATTGTATTCGAACGAAAGTAATATTTATTTTTTTTCTATTAAATTGGTGTTTTTATGCGTTATTACCTTTATAGCAACTTAATTATATCAAAATTCTCACATTTTTTTACGTTTCAAGTATTTTTATTTTCAATAAAAAAAAAATTGGGCAAGTTACTTCATTTTATGAGTAGGGTGAAAATTACATCACAGTGTCTTTGGGAAAACTTTATCGCTAATGCATCGCTATTTCTTGCACCATATGAAAGTTGGGACATGCCTCTTTCATTTGAGCCCAATTTTGAAATAGCCCTTCGGGGGGTCTAGAACATTTTATTTCTTGAAGTTTTTTTTTCAAATCTTTACCTAATCACTGTTAAAATGTTTGTATTAGCTTTAGCGTTATTCCAACTCCATATGTCAAAAATATGAACTTATTGGAAAATTTCCTATTTAAAATTTTGTCGAAAACATTAAAGTGATACAAATTGAGAGAAAGAGCTGTAATGTCGCAAATAAAATGATGATTAATTTATTTGAAAAATGTAATAAATCTTCTCATCACTGCATGTACCAACCAAGGTTGCCGAAAAAAAAATACTGTGTTTAAAAAAAAAATTCAGACTTTCTGTGATTTGACCCAAAAATGCTGTGATAGATTTCTGTAATGCTATTTCTTTGAATTTCATAAAAAATTCTTGATAAATTGGGTATTTTTACAGTTTAGTTCTGCAAAATCAATTACCATTACCAAACTTATCATACTTATCTATTTCAGAGTAAGAAATCTTAATTTGAAATTGACCAAAAAAATAATTTTATTTATTTATTTATTTTAAAGGGATTTTATCTCCACAGGAGGCATTCGTCCCTTAATCCAAAAAAATATATGAATATATATAAATTTTGAAGTCCATTCAAAAATTCTGTGAAATCTGTGAAAATTTTAAAATTCTGTGTTCTGTGACACAGATTCTATGATGTAAATTTGCTCAAAATTCTGTGGAAATACACATTTTTCTGTCATCTGGACAACTTAGGTACCAACACCAGAAATAGTATTATGACGACTTAGTTTTTGATTGTAGAGTATCAAAATATTTGGTTCATTTACATTCAAAAATCAATCTCTGTATATATTTGATCAGAATAATCTTAATTAAAGAGCATTCATGGGTTTTTTATATGAAAAAAATGTCTTCTACTTTTGATGAAAACTATGTAAGTATTTTAAGCTTAGTTAGTTTGAGGACTTTCATGAACATATATTTTTGACTAGGAAACAAATTTGACTTTTTTTTTAAGTTTAAACTCTAATTTTAAATAATTCACTTGGATATCAAAACAAAATATCTTATGGAAAATCATTCAACCGTTTTAGAGAATTTTTGAGATTTACATACTTTAAACTGTAAATCGATTGTTAAACCTTAGATTATAAGCATGAAAAAAATCAACATGTTTGATTACATAAGCTTGTGTTTCAAGCGGCATTCGTGTATGTAAGGATTGTGGTTGAATTCGAGTTTACACACTTTCTTAAGCGAAAATTCAAGATTGATGATTTTTTTTTCATAGAAAAAAGGGTTTCATTTTACTTTCAGTTGGTTGACTAGGTTTTTTTCAACAGTTTTTTTGATTTGATTTTAATTTTGATTTCTAAAAGTTAAGCTTTTGTTCAAATTAAGCTGCAAACATTTTTCTGTAAAGTTTTGCATTTTTGGCTTTCCGCTGAAATGTCATTTTCTTTATTTTCATGGAAAAAAACCCTTCAGAGCTGATAGTGTCAGGACAAATGAAATTGCAGTGACCTCAAATGTTTAAAATAGTTTTTCTTTATTTATTTAGCTTGATTTTGAACGTGCTCAAAAAAATCTTCAAAAAACAAGAAAAAAGTTCAAGACCCCCGGTGGATTATTTCAAATTTTGGTTAAAAGAGAGGAGGAAAATCTCTGATTTCGAATGGTGCTTTTATTAGCGATGCTTATTTCTCAAGAATAAAATTGTTTTGTCAGAGACACCGTGTGTATGTTCTTAGAAATTGAAAAATAACTGATGGAACTCAATTTGTGTTCCATCAACCTTAAATTTTTTATGCATGAGCTTTATGATAATCTGTGGATACTTTTAGTAAAATCTATCATTAATAACTCATGAACCAACAAATCTACATCAAAATCAAAAACTGATTTTGAATCTCTTTGTTATCATCCATTCAATCATCTTTTGAGATTTTGCCTAGATATTATCTATTCTGAGATGAACACATAGCTTTTATAAAATTAAATTCTACAATGTTTAGAAATTTTTACAGATAACATTACAGCTATTTCTGACACCGCTGAAGAAAGTGTTCGAGTATTTGATGTGAAAGATTTCAATTCATTTGAATTCTTTGAACAAATTACAAAACGAATGGACTTATGGTTTTATAAATATTTGAGATTCAATTTAGATTGAAAATTTTTCAAACTTGCTGTATTTTGCAAAATTTCAAATTATAGACAATAAGAAAACTTCTATAACTTATTTTCCGGAAGTCAAAATAACTCGTGACCTTCAAAAAAGTTGACCCTTTAACTTCCGAATTTTTGTTATATTCTCAGTTATTCAGTTCTTTGCACCTCGAATTTTTTTTTGCTTCTGTAATCAGTTCTCTTCTCGTTTTGTCAAACTTCACACTCCTTTTTACAGGGTCCGGCAATTGAAGTGCTACATTGGAACTAACGAATAATTTGATCAAATCAAAAACTTTTTCTTTCAAATTTAATACAATTTACATCAAAACAGATCATCTTTTTAAAATCCATTGGTGCCTTTCGATTTTTTGTCCTTGAGCTTAACCACTCGCTGCAGAAGCTCAAGGCACATATTCTTAAAAGCCCGCTGGTGGTTTTTGTGGTATCCCAGAATTCAACTAGATGGTGCTTCAGAACTTCCAACCCGTCATGTTTTGTAGAGTAGACTTCGTGCTTCTGAATACCCTAGACAGCCAAGTCTATAAGGTTCAGGTCCGGCGAACTCCCCGACCACTTCGTACTCGGAATTAACCCTCGAAAAAAAATCGCACACAAAAATGGGAATCTCTTTCCTTCGTAAGCCAATGCGAAGTTCTGCTGAAAAACCACCAACCAAAACCAAAATTAGGACGTGTCCACAGTTTTAGGACATGCCGTAGAACTATTTTCGATACGTAAATTGATTGATCTACACCTCTTCAGGGTGGTGTTCGGTTGATCTTCATCAGGAAATTACGGTCGATTCCGACTCAGACCTTTAATAAGACAGATTTCTGCCGTTTTGTGGCCTTTAATACGTTTGCATACGTTCGTGATCTTTCTGGCAACCAAAATCTCTAGTTCTGTTTTTTCGCAGAAAACACGATATTCTCCGATTTTTTCATGCGCGGATCGCGTAAGCTGCGCCTTCGCACTTTCTACCCGCTCTTGCTTCTGTTCAAACGAAAGGTCTTGAAATCTTAGGATCTTGTAGGGCTGGGCCTAAAGATCATCTTCCAAGATCCGACGGCAATTTTGATCCGGTGTATTAAAATCTATCGCCAATTTAGTGTTACTACGCCAAGAAATTCTCTCAGGGTGCATCTTGATGATCTTCACCATGATAGGTGTCGCCACTGTAGCTTGACGATCCCCGCTATACTATACTTGGGTTCTTCTGATCTCCAGGTATCTTCCAAGTGCGAGCCAAAATTTTAAAAAATACATACATTCATTGGACAACTCACGAAATATATCTTTCTACCGTTTCACAGCCTGGAACTAGGCAATCAAAGCACTACGTTAAGGTTCGCGGACTATTTTTACAAAAAACACTTGATTACAAAATTAACAAATATATCCTCTGACATCTTAGACATAATGTTAACATGGCAACAAATTGTCATCTAACTCAGTTTTGTATTCTTCGAAATAATCACTCCTAAAGTTTTGTAGTAGTTCAATTGCCGGGCCTTGTATTCTAATTCGATGTGAAATTTTGGAGCAACATCATTCAAAATTCGAAACTTGTTCGTTGCCAAGCGCCATCCAGGCCGGTACAAAAATTTAAGCACTTTGAAAAGCCATTATCAATTCGAATATTTCATTTTGTTTAAATATGATATCCGGATTATTAGAAAATACTAGACTGTTCTTAAGTCGGAATTCAAGCCGAACTTATATCTTTCAGTTCATACACAGCCGTTGGTTCCCTACAAATTCCTAGCTTCAACATGGTTGCCCAAATTATTTCGTCACTGTTTATTAACCAATAGGCAAACGACCGTACAAATATTCCCAGCTCAACCAAAACATTATCGTGCAACATTTTTACTACTTTACGACCTCACAAATCAGTTTTATGACTTTATTGCTGCGACAACATAGTCGGGGGCTGACTTCGGTTGAAACTTTTTGGAGAAAAAAGGAAACCACAAAACCTACACACATTTCGATTCAGCAGCAGTCTGAAGGCTCCTAGCCAGCGCTCAAATAACTTGGTTTAGAAAGAGACGAACCCGGCTTTTCCTAATGTTGTTTTGTTCTTTCGCTAAAACAAAGCCAAACGTCAACCGAAATGGGCAAAACTGAATGGATGAATGGAGTTTTGAGTCAAGAAAAATTCTCAATGGCAATGTGACAATATATTTGGTTGACAATCTCTTGGCCGGTATCAGGAAATTGATGTGGCTTTGCCTAAACTAAATTTAGAACTAATGTTCTGCAAAGCTGTTCAAATTTAAATCTGTTGTCGTAGAGTCATGGAAAATGTTAAAACAAAATTTTAACTAGGTCATCAACCAGACCCGAATGATCTACCATGGTTAAAAGGCCTTTAAAAAATATTATTTTTATTTAACTAGGTTATGAAGTGATCATTGTATTTTAATCAAAAGTTCATTCTTTTAAAATTGACTATTGACAAAATATAGTTCATTTTAAAAATGGCGGTTAATGAATTAAAGTTGATAATGGTTTCAAACAAATTAAAAATGAGACTCGAAGTAACCAATTATAGATCAACAGGCTACATTAAGTTGTTTTTTATAATCATAACAATTTAAACGACAATTATTTCAATACCTACATCTGACTTCACCGGATTCAAGGAAATATAAATTACACACATGTGATTCTCACGTGCTTCAAATTGGCGAAACGAACAAAACAAGGAGGAAGGAATAATCCAAACCAGAAAACCTAGAAGAAACAAAAAACTGTGAGCCCGATTTGTTCGAATCTTAATAATCGGTTCCGGCCAAACGAGCGAAACACAATTACAAAACGATTCGAACGGATTGATCGAAACCTGACGAATCGACCTTCCCCAACAATGAATGAATAAATGAACGGAGACAACAGACATATGGGCGAAAAAAAAACAACGCTTGTAGAAACTTTCAAATTACGACTTGGGGAGGTTCTGGGATTAAAACGAAAACTAAATTCAGGTTTTTAAATTAAAAATCTTATACATAAAGAAAAGGTTTTTTTTTGTCACCATCACGTATAAACGGACGGTCGGAATGAAGTGAAATTTGGTATCCGAGGGTTTTTCGGGTCAGATATGGTTTGTATAATAGTTTCAAAAATCCCACTTTTTATGGAAGGGGGGCCCCAATACAAAATCAAATTAAAATAAGATACAACTCTAACAATTTTAAGGCGATTTTCAAACAAATTGTATTACGAGCACGAAGAAGTTAGCGAATAAACTAAGGACGTGTAGATGAAGTTAAACATTTTTTAGTGATTTTTCAGTTAAAGATTACATGTAAAATAACCAGCTGTTTGTTTTTAACAAGAAATGTACCGAATATTTACTTTTTGAACTATTAGGCAAAATGAATATTGGGTCGAAAATTCAATCATTATCCCATTCTTCATTTAATTTTATTGGGTGAAACATGATCTGTAAATTGGGTTTCCAAGAAAGTTTTAATTTTTTTTTCACGTGTTTCCAGTGCGGTTTTTAAATTTTATCCCGAAAAGGATTAGCCGAGTTCGTGTTATGTTTCCGTGAAATGTCCTGTTTCGAGGAAGTTATAAATAGATGCTATTTTCTAGGTTTTATTTCTTCTTCGAGGCAGCTGAGTAGAGAGGGGCTTGTAATACGCCCTCCCAGACCGGCTGCGATGGAACATGAGCTATATCATATGGTTTGAGCGAAACGGTTCCACTTTCCAAGTTTAAGATTAGTTAATTTTGTTTGTTTATCCATTTTACTAACTTTTCAAGAAATTTTGCCTGTAACACTAGTTTACAGCATTTTTGAACTTCGTAGACTGAAGGTCTTTTTTAATGTAAAATCAGGCGCTTACAAGTTGACACTCAGACTTCACAGTGAGAGGACGCTTTCGACGATCACTGAGCCTATTGTGAAGACTTTGCCGTAGTATCGGCCATTTGTATTTTTTTCCGCATAGTATTGCGGCTGGAAACAAAATGGAAGACATAGTGAAGAACACGTTGGTTTTTCAATTTCCGGAGAAATCAGCAGCCCCGTCGCTGACTGAGATGGCGCGATTTGTAAAAGCGCTGAATGCAGACACAGCATCGATGGAAAGCACCTATCGCATCACGGACGAAAGGTGCGTGTGCATTAAGTTTTCCTCCGAGAACGCAATGAAGGACGCATTGCTTCAAAACGCGGAGGTACAGCAGTTCCACTATTCGAACAGAACCACGGTAGATATCAAGATGTCGGTTGCTGGAGGTTGCCTACGATATGTCAGGGTGTTCGACCTTCCACCAGAGGTATCGGATTTGGACGTTTCACTTGTCCTAGGAAAGTATGGTGTGGTGAAACGGTCGGTTCGAGAGAAGTTCCCTGCTGAGTTCGAACTGAATATGTACACGGGTGTACGTGGCTTGTACATGATAATAAAGAAAGACATTCCGGCCACCTTGTACTTTCAGAATCGCAGGGGACGGATCTATTATGAGAACTTGAAGCACAAATGCTTCTTGTGCAAGCAGGAAGGCCACTTGAAGGCAGATTGTCCGCGCAAATCAGCAGCTGATAGTATTCAACTGGATACTAGCGTGCCATCTGCTAGTAACTCATACGCCAGCGCTCTCAAGAGCAAACCCGCCGCAGTTGCTGGAGAGCTGAACTTGGTTTCTCTTACTCCAAGAAACCGAGCTAATGTTGATCTGAACGGAAAAACAACGGAGAAGGGAAATGAGCTACTCGTGAGTGCCAAGGAGAAAGAGGAAAATGTGGAGGAAGCCGAAGCCGCTGAGAAGCACGACGATGTCATGGTTGTAGAGGACAACGAGGTGGGCAAAGTTACGAAAAGGAAGCACGTCTCTGAAGGAAGGTCTACGACTGACAGCGAGGAGGAGATTGCAAACGGCTCATCGGTAGAAACGAACAGGACGTCAAGAATGTGCTGAAAAGCATTGCTGATCACTCCAACGCCATGGAGAAGGGAAGGTATCGGAAAAGCAGTAAGTAGTTATACAGTTTTCCCTGCTGCTTTGTTCTTTTAAGGGGGGGGGTAGGGTCTAACACTTTAAAAAAATCGATTTTTTTATTTTTTTATTTTCTTATTGTAAAACATTTCAAGAATGTTGTGTCAAATTTTCAAGTCAATTGAAGCAAAACTGTTGAAGTTATAGGCCTTTATCTCCTCCTATCTAATACTGCAAGAAAGCAAGAGCAGAAACTTCAAACGCGTTTTTCTCGAAAGCACATTTTTAAAGTCCGTGGACATCGTCATTTGAAAACTACTTATCCGATTCTTTTCAAATTTGGAACATATTTTCTACATATAAAATACCAGACCCCAACGTATTTCTTTTTTGATTTTTTTACTTTGGGGAGATTTTAGAGGTGAAAAATGGGAGATTTTTAAGTGAAAAATCGTAGTTTTTACTTCAAACAGCCACAAAAATTTCATAAAAATAAGTTAAATAAAAACGTTGGGGTCCAGAAAAACATCTATAAAAAATATTTTGCTCTGATTTTTTGACTTCAGATGATTCTGTGCTGAGATACAGTGTCCACCGCAAATCCTGTTTTCTAAAAGGCATCCTCGAAAGTGCTCCGTCACCGGCTCATTTTTCCATATTTTTCTACGAAAAAATTACTAAATGTTCTTTTAACAATGCTTTGTATAATGCAAAAAATTTGAATACATTTGTTTGAACGATAGCTCTAGAAAAAAATCGTGAAAATGGTGTTTTTTTTATACCCGTTAGACCCTACCCCCCCCTTAAGGCTCTTTGTCATATGATGGCCTCCTGAATTGTTTCCACTTTGTTACATGCAAAGTGGATAACAGATCACACTCTTGCAGTAAGTTGTTGCTTTCACAATCCTATATTGAGCCATGAATTATGTCAGGAGAATTTGTACGTTAAACATAAATTCTATAACAATTCAGGCTAAAAAAAATCTGCTCAGGGATTTTATCCATCAATATGATTTGGACATCATACTTCTTCAGGAAGTATCATTTTGTAACTTTTCCTTCATTCCAACCCATCATGCTATAGTTAATAGAAGTAACTCCAATCTGGGCACAGCAATTCTGATCAGAAAAACTTTAAACTTTGAAAATCTTATGTTGGATCCTTCGGGTCGCATAACATCAATTTTGCATGAAGACATAAATATCATTAATGTGTATGGCCACTCTGGCTCGCAACATAGGGATGACAGGGAAGAGTTGTTTGGAGAAAAAATAGTTCCTTTTATTGGGCGAGCAACTCCCACGCACATTGTGATTGGTGGCGATTTTAATTGCATATTGGATGAGAGAGACTTCAAGAATAGTAAAGGGCCGCTGTGTAAAGGACTAAAGGTTCTCGTGAATTCTCTTAAGCTTGTAGATCTTGGTGCGCCCAACAGGCGTTTTACTTTTCTAAGGAATAACTCAGCCTCAAGGTTAGATAGATTCTATTCAAATAGTGATTTTGCTAAGAGAGTTGCCAAATATGAAGTAGTAGGAGTACCTTTCTCAGATCACCATGCCGTTATTATGAACTACTCTATACAACAATCTGTAGTGGCACCAGTTATGGGTCGAGGCTACTGGAAGATCAATCACACAATGCTTAAAATGGAAGAAACCTCTGTCGACTTTGGTAAAACTTATGAAGAGTTGAAAAAAAGAAGGAAATACCAAAATAGTTTTGCAGAGTGGTGGTCTTATGACTTCAAAGCTAAAGTGCGTCAATTTTACAAACAAAAATCCTTTGAGTTCAATCAGCAAACTGCAAAAAATAAAGAGAAATGGTACCAAAAATTAAATGAACTGTTAGAGAAACAAGCTATTGGAGATGTCGTGGATGATGAAATAAGTGTTGTTAAATCAAAAATTTTTGAAGTTGAACATCGGCGGTTGGCTTCATATCAGACTCGATTTCAGCCATCAACAATGATGGACTCGGAAAAGATGAGCATCTATCAAGTGTCCGCGATAGTTAAAAGAGGTTACAACTCTCCGTTAATGAATTTTTCTAATGATTATCAGACTTCTAAACAATATGTTCACCAACATTATCAGGAACTATTTAAGAAAAACGATCAATCAATCGGTAGGCAATATCCATCACTAAATTTCATTAACAAATCTTTATCCGATGATGCAAACGTTGAACTTACGAAACTGATAGAAGAAGATGAATTACGAACAATCATTAAGCAAACAAGCAAGAAGAAATCTCCAGGCCCAGATGGGATCACATATGAATTCTATGAACATCATTTTGAAATTTTAAAAAGTGATATGCTACATCTGTTCAACGGAATATTAAACGATGAATTACCAGTTCAAGACAATTTTTCCAATGGTATAATAACTCTAATTCCCAAAACTGGAAGTAAATCTGATATCAACAATTACCGACCTATAAGTCTTTTAAATACTGATTATAAAATTCTGGCCAAAATAATGTCGGGTCGTCTTGCTAAATGTATGAATGAGATTATTTGCGAAGGGCAAACAGCTGGAGTTCCAAATAAATCTTGTATTTCCAATCTCGATCAAATAAGAACATTAGTCACAAGAGCTCAACAATCCAAAAGAGTTAAATTTGCTTTGCTAACTGTAGATTTGGAAAAAGCCTTTGATTCCGTAAATCACAATAGATTGTGGGAAGTTATGCAAAAGCTAAATATTTCACCTACTATTATTCAATTAATGATGAACTTGTATTCTAAAGCTTCCTCGCAAGTTTTAGTAAATGGTTCTCTAACATCTTCTTTCCCGATAGAAAAATCTGTCAGACAAGGATGTCCCATGTCCATGCAACTTTTTCCATTATATTTGGAACCTCTTATACGACAATTATATGATTGTTTATTGGGACTTAACGTAGACAAAAAGATAATTAAAGTGTCTGCCTACGCAGATGATTTGACCTTGCTGATCAGGAACGACAATGAATTTGATTCAATTATTTCGTGTTTTGATGAATTCACTAGAATCGCTGGAATTAAAATCAATGTTAAAAAATCTGGATTCATAAGATTTAACAACTGCATCTTAGGTCCTCAAAAGGTCGAAGAAAGAGAAAAATTGAAGATACTTGGATTGATAGTATATGGGACATGGAAAGAGATGGTGGACAACAACTATGATTTACTGATCAACAGATTTAAAGTAACCTGTGAACTTCACTCCATGCGTCACTTGTCTTTACTAGGCAGAACAATAATGCTTAATACATACTTACATACTGTCTAAGCTATGGTACATTTCTCAAATTATTCCACCATCGAATGCACACATTGCAGAAATAAAAAAAATTACAGGATTTTTTGTATGGCGCTCACACTTTTCTAAGATTAAAAAAAAAACAGCTTTATTTAGAATATGAGAAAGGTGGACTTAGATTGCTGGATCCAGAAAGTCAATGCAAATCACTATTTGTAAAAAATCTTTTAGTTCAATGTGGAGAAAAAGTAGAACATTTTTTAACCAAAATCGAAAATGTTAAAGGTCTTACTATAAACGCCAAAAAGTGGATAACTGAGGCCAAGCAATTAGGCGAAAAAGATATTATCCTATCCAATAGTAACATCTATTCTTTGTTTATAAAAGAACTTAACATAACTCCTGATGTAAAGGAAAAGTTTCCTACTTTAGAATGGGATTTTATTTGGGAAAACATAAACCAAAATTTTCTTTCGATTAATACAAGATCTATGCTTTATATGATATTCAATGATGTAATTGCCAACAAAACAAAAATGTTCAAGTACACGAATCTTGTAGACAACAATATTTGTGAAATATGTAACCAACCAGACACGAACTATCATAGAATTAAGTTTTGTACAAAATCAGGCATTGTTTGGAACTGGATAGGAAAAATAATGGAGCAAAGATTTAAAATCAAGTTAAATAGTCCTGAAGAAATTTTATACAGTAGAATATCTCATAGAAATTGTAAAAATAAGGCAGCCTTATGGCTGGTCTCAGAAGCTATTGTTTACAACGTTGTTCATTATCAGAATCCTAGTCTTTATGAATTTAAAAAAGTAATAAGGGAGCAAAGATGGAATAATTGGAAAGTTTTTAAGAAACATTTTGCTGATAACCTTAACATTTGCTAAAATGACAAATTTTCAAAGAATTATTAATTATGTAATCAGTAGTTTATAATTAGAAATAATATGTCTGTATCTAGGATTTTAAGTGAATAAAAGTATTTTTTAAATAAAAAAAAAAAATCTGAAAATGAAATACAAAAAAATCTCAGTAGAAAAGTTTTTGAGTTATGCTCTAAATATAAAATTTTGGAAAAATATAAAAAGTACTTGTACTTAGATTGAAATATCTCGGACTGCATTACAGAAATTTGAAATCTCTTTTTTGCATATTTAAGGTGAACAAATTTTCTATCGATCATCTGAACTTCATTTCTGCGCATCATCAACAGTATTGATGTAATAAGTGGCTTTATGAAAGAAAAAATTATAAAAAACGCATTTTTTAGAGAAAATTTTGTTTGAGCTAAAATTTAAGAGTCGATAGTAACATTTAAAAAATCTGATTTTCTATTGACCTTAAAAGTGAGTTCAAAACAAAGATTTAAAACGGTTGTTTATCAAAATCGGTTGAAAACTGAAGAAGTTACGGTTACTTTACCATAACAGTGATTTTTGCATTTTTTTTATTTATTTAACTAACCGCAGTATACTAATCATAGTATAGGAAGAATTAAACTTGGTAAATCTCACTCGCTCCAAGTCAAAACTATTTTTTAGCTAACCAAAAGATCACATACCAAATTTCAGAAAGATCTGATCATGGGGAGGGGTTGCTTGAGTTTCAAACGTGAATTGGATTTTATGGCAATATCCCCGGGAGAAGCAAAAAATACTGGTTTTTCATTAATAACTTTTTTCTTCACTAGCCGATTGTTTTTTCTGGTTAATTTTATTTAAGCTAAAGTTCAGACAAACATTTCACTCGAAGATTGTAACACGATTGGCCTTGAAAATAAAAAGTTATTGCGGTTCAAAGATTGTATTTTGGCTTAAAATTCTCGTATAAATCTTAATGCGTAAAAAGTACTCATTTCGTGTTAGACATTTTTTTTTTAAATAAGAGCAACTGGGTTTCTAGAACTTGTTTGACGATTTAAATCTATGAAAACGCTTTTTATGAATCATTTTTTCTACATTTTTTGATAATTATGATGAAAATACCATATTCTGAAATATACCAGACATTTTTTACAACATTTCAAACAAAATTAGATATCATATAATATTATTAAAACTGTAATAAGTCGGTTGAATTGTCGCTTATCGGTTTTGAAAGTTTACCCTAAGAAACATATAGCCTATCCGTCAATTCCGGACGATTGCGTTTTGTTTGAAAAATAACCATTTTTCAACATCTCTGATGTGGTTGAAAAATAACCACATTCTCATTTTACAAGAATATAGTTCCAGAACACGGTACTTGTGTGAATGAATATACCAACCCTTGGTCATCCTCCATGAGCGTGTACGCTGGACGGTCAGTCAGTCAGACTGCGATTAAGCGAGCGAGTCAAATAGTGTGTGCATTCTCTAGTAGTTTGTGATCCGGTGGTTCAACGGCGTTGTTTCCGAGCTTTCGGAGCTCCGGACAGGTCTGCACATTTGACGACCGTAGCAGGTGTTTCTCCTTGACTTACTAAAGCGGATTGGAGAAACGAAATGTGAACCGAAAAGAAAAACACGTATTCTAAGATTCACGTAGAAATAATTATAGTCAAACTCGCTTTAAAATCAAATGGATTACAAGCTACCCATTGTTAAACAAACTGAGTAATATAAATGCCAATTGGGTAAAAGCATTTGTAACAAAAAAAAGCTACGCTGTTTCTATTTCAGTCAAATGGAAAAAAGGGAAACCGTAGTTTCAAATGTGGGAAATAAGTGATTTTACGAATTAGCAGATTTTGAAATATCGCCAAAATTGGCATTGATGAACATGAGATATAAAACGAATTGAGAACACAGCTTGATCATGTGATTCACAATTTCAAACGAGTTGAGAGACCAGCTTGAAATTGAAAGGTAGTTGAGAAGGCAGCCTTAACATATCGATAAGAATTCAAGCGAGTTGAGAGGACAGTTTGGAATTCAAAGGTGAGTTGTGAAAACTGCCTGAAAGTATTGATCGGAATTCAAGCGAGTTGAGAGGACAGCTTAGAATACAAAGACGAGTTGAGAGGACAGCCTGATCATATCGATAAGAGATCAAGCGAGTTCAGAGGACAGCCTAAAAATATCGATAAGAATTTAAACGAGTTCAGAGGACAGCATGGAATTGAAGGCGAGTTGAGAGGACAACCTTAACATATCGATAAGTATTCAAGCGCGTTGAGAGAACAGTTTGAAATTGAAAGACGAGTTGGGAGGACAGCCTGAACATATCAATAAGTATTCCTGCGAGTTCAGAGGACAGCTTGGAATTCAATGGTGAGTTGAGAGGACAGCCTGAACATATCGATAAGTATTCAAGCGAATTGAGAGGACCGCTTGGAATTGAAAGGCGAATTGAAGAGACAGCCTGAACGATATCGATCAAAATTCAAACGAGTTGAAAGTACAGCTTGGAATTGAAAGGCGAGTTTAGAGGATAGCCTGAAAATATGGATAAAAAATCAAGTGAGTTGAGAGAACAGCTTGAAATACAAAGGCGAGTTGAGAGGACAGCCTTAACATATCGATAAGTATTCAAGGAAAGAGGACAGCTTAAAATTCTAAAATTTTTACTTGGGCACTGGAACCTGCGTTGATTACTTATTTCAACAAAAATTTGTATTGTTGATATTGAAAAGCATTGCATTCGTTAAATAAATAAAGTTTCTGCGAAATAATTTTCGCTTATTTCTATTTTATTTTCTGGACAGCGAAGACTATCAAGGAAATGTGTTAGATGATATGAGCTTCACGCAGAAACAAGTAAGAACTGATTTAGATTCAAAGAATTTCGGGTACAAACAAAATCCTTTTTTCATTTGAACCAATTTCTTGAGCTTTATATCGAAAATTATACTTTTATGAAGAAATGATTATTTTTTTTTTGGATTTTAGTAGATGTGAATGTCATGGAAAAAATGTCACAAGTGTCTCTTTTCCGACTGTTATAAAGTTCATAGATCGCAAAAAAAATAAAATAAGATCGCTATCCAAAATGCGTTTATTTATTAGTTGCCGTGAGATTAATCGCAAAAACAAAACAAATAAATGATGATTATCAGCACAAGTATCGCGAGAAATTGACTTTCAACTTGCGACACCTCTAGTGAAAGGATTTGACTTGTAGGTGACGAAAACTAGTATTGCGAGCTCGCTAGTAAAATTTGCTGGTATTTGTACCGTTAAAAATAAGTTTAGCTCCGATTTCAACTTGCAACCGGTCGACTGAAAGGGTTTGACTTGTAGATGACAAAATTAGTTGCGCAAGTTCGCCAGTACAAGCTACTAGTGTTAGTACTGCGAAAAATAAGTTTTGCTCCGCATCAACTTTCGACCCCTGTAGTGGAAGATTTTGACTAGTAGGTGATGAAAATTAGTGTCGCGAGCTCACTAGTATAAGCTTTCTTCACCTACAAATCAAGCATTTTCAGTATAGGGAGTCGCAAGTTGAAATCGGAGCTGAAATTATTTCTACCGGTACTAACACTAGCAGCTTGTAGTAGCGAACTCGCGACACCTGTTTTCGTTACCTTCAAGTCAAGCCCTTTCACTAGAGGGGTCGCAAGTTGAAATCGGAGCTTAGCTTATTGCTCGCAGTATTTGTGCCGTTAATCATCATTAATTTGTTTAATTTCACGTTTAATCTCCCCAAAGCTCATGGAAACTAATTAATATTCGAATCATCTACTACATCTATGGCTTCTTATCTTCGTACCTTATTAGGCAAAAAAAAAATTAGCTATTTATTTGTCGAATGAGATACGAAGTTACGGTCTTCGACCAAGTTGTTGAGTAGAAAATTGCCTTTGGAAAATTTATAAATTTTCACCAAAACCTTTAGCAGGCTCCATTCCACATATCTACTGATGTTAATTTTTCAGTAAAAAATATTCAAATTTCTCATATGTTCAAATTTACTCATGTAAACGTTACTTAAAAATTCTGTCAAAAACCATGGATGAGTATTGAACCAAAACGATGCCTTTTAGACTCCTGGGTTTGAGAAATTCAAAAATGACCCCAAATCGACTTAGTCTAATTAAAACTTAGTCTTCTCCCATATATAGACCTTCTAAGATTTTCACTTTACCAATGCTTAGCCAGGAAGTTATAATATAAGTGGGATAATTAAATTTTAGCTCCACCCCATATAGTCTCAGAAACAGTTTTTACACATTCTTCTATCAACGCGTAGAGGAAGTCTGCTGTCAATTCTGGGCGTCAATCTTTGGAGGTTTCAATTGATACGGATCGGTAATGACGGGCGTTTTTTTTTCTCGGCAGTGATGAAGATCAGAAAAAAAACAGATCAATGAATGGTCTCTCTGGGCGCAAAGGAGAATCGAAACTGATTGAAGAGAACAATTCAGTGGTACGATTTAATGACTATCATTGGTCGGTGATGGGCTACTAAATAGTGCGGTCCAATTGCTCATCCTTCTTTAACGTTTTAACGTGGTCCTTAGAACTTTTTCAAAATACTGTTCTATTGACTGTTTGAGTTCATTTTTTTTTGTATAAAATTAACTAAAAAGTCAATTAAACCACTCTAGGGGTGGTAAGCTCCCCATTTAATGCCGTCATGTTGCGGCATTTCACGACCGGTTGGTTACGGTTACTTTTTACGCCAGCCGCCCGTGTCGTCTGGCCAGGAACTGGTTTCCGAATGAAAGTGAAATCCAAACCAACCAACCAAAAACCCAAACAGAAAAATCGTGGACTCTTGGTTGAGATCAATGGAGGTCAATGTCGTGGGCCCAGACAGACAGTCAGACGGCTGATGATGGGTTTTTGTGGTTGAGTAGCTAAATCACGAGACCGGGCGTTGTTGTACCTACTTCGGTGCTTCCTCTTTCTCGTTAGCTTCCTCCTTCATTGAGAGGCGCGTTTATCTAAATCAACTCCTGGTACTGGAACTGGATGGGGGAAAGGAAATCAAACGATCAATCAAACTGCCGGGCTGAGAGGCGTGTAGCAGCATTTTAGTCAGTGGTAGCCCCAAGAATTTTGAATGGTGTTTGAACGGTTTTTTCAACAATGAGAAGTTTTTTTTTAATGACTGACAAGGTGCTGAAGCGTGGAAGTTGGGAGTTGATTGAATTTTTTTTGATAATGCATTTGATCTCGATGAAAGGGAAATCAGGAACTAAACTTGTTGGAGCATAAGCATCATGAAATGTGTCTGTCAGATGTTGGATGTTTTTTTTTACTATTTTACTTAATTTGATGTGTAAGAATAAGAATAATATTGTCTTTATTGATATAAGGTTACGAGGGAAACATTTATCGAAGATCTATACCTATGAAATTTTACAGCTATTCTAGATCATAACAAGAGTATTCATATATGAATAAACTAATCCCATTTTTAACATGTGCTAGTTTTCCTGTGTTATTTCTGTTTATAATTTTCTGTATCGTACTAAATTAAACATTCCAATAACGTTTATTCTTTTTTTTTGCTTTCAGGTGAGTGACGCTACCGATCAATTGGAAATCTACGGTATTTATAGTCTCCGTAAAACATCCTTTCGATTATTTAGTCATAAGTAAATAAGTAAAAGAAAGAAACAAACTACATTTCGATTCATACAAATATTGACATGAATTTGAAATCATAACTATTGAGCAAAGTTGTTTAACATTTCACTGAGTCCAGTCTTAATGACATTTATTGAGCATTGAACTTTTAAGCTATATTAAAGTTTAACCGCCCTACTGGCCCTACTATCGACAGCTTTTTTTACGTTTTTAAGCTCAGGTCGGTACAAAGAGTGTAAGCTTATTCTTATGTTATATGAAAATATTAAAAATATTGCATTTTTAAGTTCATTTCAGGTGAATTGAGGTTTTTTTTAAATTAAAATTAAATATCTTTGAAATTTTCAAATTTTAAAAGTGACTTGAACATTATTTTGAAGAATTAAACAATGAAATGAGCTATTTTGATCTTTTCGTCTAACTCTAGATCTTGTTCTGAAACTCAGATTTTTAGTTGTTTATTCATATTTCGGATTCTTAATAATTATTTTAAGTTCTCAGTCCAGATCTCCAGTCTGAACTAAAATATTAACTTCAAATGACATACAAGAAACTCATGGCCGTAAAAATAGAAGCTGTTTGAGGATTAAACCCCTCATTAAACCAATAATTTAAAACGAACAAAGTAAAGAGCGACATTCAGCATCAAATTCATTTGAAACAATAAAGAAAAAATTTCAAAAGTGTTTAAAAACAATAAAAATTTCAAAATATAAAAAAAAAGTAATAAATAATAATAAAAAAAAATAAAATAAAAAACTCTAAAACAAATATAAAAAATATAGAAAAAGTGAAAATTATAAAAAAAATTCAAAAAATTTAAAAAAATATTTAAAAAATGCATAAAATTCTTCAATTTTAGAAAAAAACATCTTGATAAACTGGTCATTGAAAAACTTATCCGGAACAACTGTGATCGATGTTTATTCTTGGGCTCGAATTCACGGACATCGGCTCATGTAGCAACTGACTTGCCAATTGAGCTAAATCACAAGCCCCTAAGATCAGAAATACAAATTTTAAATTCTCCATAATTCTTATTAATGTCTCTATGAATGCTTCAATGGGATTTATATTTTCAACTCAAATTACACAACCTCGTATAAAACGTAAAAAAAATAAGAAAAAAAACCTGGAAAAGCAGATGATGGGACGCGTTAATAATGTTCATGTTCCCTCAATTGCGAAATGTAAAATAAATATTAGTTTAGTAAATTTCATGATTTTCGCCACTTCAATTTAACATATTTATTGACCAACACTCAATCAATAAAACCTATAAGGTAGGAGAAAGTTTTTAAAATTATGTACAATATTTTAGCAAACTATTGAAAATATTGAAAAAAATGTCAAAATTGAAGTAATTTAAAAATATTATGAACGTTTTGAAATCTACAAAATTGTCATTAATGACACAAATGGCAATTTCATAAAACCGACAAAATAGAAATAAAACTACTTTAAAAAACTGACAAAATTTATCATTTTAACAAAAAATACAAAATTGACAAAACAAATAAAATTATAATTTATTGTAACTAACTTAAGGTTGCCAGATTGCCCGGTTTTATCCGGGTTTGCCTGGCTATTTCAAACAAAATTTGGGAATAGTCCAGTCCGGTTGTCTGGATTTCATTGAAAAATGCCCGTATGTTGCTCGGATTATTCTCTTTATTTGGCGAATCAAACAAAAAAAAAACAACTAACGCCTCCAAAACGAAATTTTTTGAGCAAGTTTTATAAAAATAATAATAAACGTTTTTTGGAAGCCTTAAATACGATGCAAACTGATCTGTCGATGAGTTTTGGTCAAAAATTTTTTTTTCAATTTTTTATCTTGATTTTTGTTGAGTAATTCCTAGGTTAAGAGAAAATGTGCCCGGCTATTGCCCGAATTTAGTGTCGTAACTTTTAAAAACAAATGCCCGGATTAACATTTGACAAAATTTACACTTTCGAAAAAAATTAACAAAATTGCCAGACTTACAAATTTGACAGTAATGCAAAAAATATCGAAATTGACATAATGAAAAAAAAAAAACAATCAAAGGTTATAAAAATGTCAAAAATGACGACTATGTGAAAAGTTAAAAATGAAAAATGTCAAAAATGAAAAATATAACCATAAATAACAAAATCAAATTATTGACAAAAATTAAATAAATTACAATATTGAAATTATTGAACAAAATGATAAACGATTCTCAAAGATGAAAAATTACATAAAGACAAAAACGTTAAATTAGTTAAAATAGAAAAACAAATAAAAAAAATTATTTTTCAGTTTTGTCAGTTTTGTCAGTTTTGTCATTTTTGTGCACTTAGTCAGTTCTGATAATTATGCCTGTTTTTAAGGTTTTTTATTTGAAAATTATCTTCAATTTTATGAAGAGATTAACCACCGTAATTTATGTTTGTTACTTTGATTGAGGAACAAAAATTTGGTATTTGATGATAATTCTTCTAAATAAATTCTATCTGCTCATTTTCACTATCCTTCAGTTCATCGAACCTTCTATCCATCTATATAAAAAAAATCATAAAGGACATCACTTTTCACCGCTAAGGCCGATCAATTAAAGTAACAAATAATTTTCAATTATGTCAGTTTTGTTATGTTTATCAATTTTTTTAAATTTCGGCATTTTTGTACCTTTTGTCAATTTTGTCAATTTTGTCAGTTTTGTCAATTTTGTCAATTTTGTCAATTTTGTCAATTTTGTCAATTTTGTCAATTTTGTCAATTTTGTCAATTTTGTCAGTTTTGTCAATTTTGTCAATTTTGTCAATTTTGTAAATTTTGTCAATTTTGTCCATTTTGTCAATGTTGTCAATTTTGTCAATTTTGTCAATTTTGTCAATTTTGTCAATTTTATCAATTTTGTCAATTTTGTCAATTTTGTCAATTTTGTCAATTCTGTCAATTTTGTCAATTTTGTCAATTTTGTCAATTTTGTCAATTTTGTCAATTTTGTCAATTTTGTCAATTTTGTCAATTTTGTCAATTTTGTAAATTTTGTAAATTTTGTCAATTTTGTCAATTTTGTCAATTTTGTCAATTTTGTCAATTTTGTCAATTTTGTCAATTTTGTCAATTTTGTCAATTTTGTCAATTTTGTCAATTTTGTCAATTTTGTCAATTTTGTCAATTTTGTCAATTTTGTCAATTTTGTCAATTTTGTCAATTTTGTCAATTTTGTCAATTTTGTCAATTTTGTCAATTTTGTCAATTTTGTCAATTTTGTCAATTTTGTCAATTTTGTCAATTTTGTCAATTTTGTCAATTTTGTCAATTTTGTCAATTTTGTCAATTTTGTCAATTTTGTCAATTTTGTCAATTTTGTCAATTTTGTCAATTTTGTCAATTTTGTCAATTTTGTCAATTTTGTCAATTTTGTCAATTTTGTCAATTTTGTCAATTTTGTCAATTTTGTCAATTTTGTCAATTTTGTCAATTTTGTCAATTTTGTCAATTTTGTCAATTTTGTCAATTTTGTCAATTTTGTCAATTTTGTCAATTTTGCAATTTTGTCAATTTTGTCAATTTTGCAATTTCGTCAATTTTTTCAATATTGTCAATATTATCAATATTGTCAATATTGTCAATTTTGTCAATTGCGAATTTCAATAATTAAACTGAAATTTTTTTTTGAAATTTTGAGCGTTTTGGAACGAATTCTTGAGTTTTAATTTTGTGATAATTTTTTAAAATCGAATAACATTCAAGTGTGATTTAAAGCAATTTCAACATTATCTTCAAGGGGAGCAAAACAGATCGCTTTTTAAGTTTCTCATCTGAAAATGGTGCCTTTTGCTTATTTTTGAGTATTTGAAAATCTTTGAGCTCGTTTTATGAACTTGTTATGACTTAAAATAAAATAATAGGGGAGAATGAGGATACTTGATCCGTGGAGATACTTGATTCCTTAGCTATATCTTCGAAACTGGAATGTCTTACAAAGATCAAATGTTCTAGAAAAATGTGCCAAAAATCAGCTAAATAACAATGCTTGTAGTTTAAAAAACTTAAACAAAATAATTGTTTGAGTAATTGAACTTTGTTTGAAAAATTTCACAAAATGTAACTTGAAGATCTTTTTCCATCACTTTCAAATGTGCCTTACATGAGAAAATTATGAAAAAAATATTTGTTCCAATGTATCAATCGTTCGAGCGTGAAATGAACTTCATAATGCCATATTTTCAAAGCAATGGAAAACTCTCAACTTTTTTCAGAAAAAGTTTTCTAAAATGTTGATTATGGGTACAATTGATCCCCTAGCGTTGGGCACAAATGATCCCCCTTCCAAACGGCATATTCTTCTTCTGAATTGATCGTTATGATTGCTGATTACGAAATTACTAATATTTATCCAAATACTAATATTTATCAAACAATTGTCTGAAGAAAAGAGCAAAAATAATTAATTTTCTCTTCATTATAAAAAATAGCGCCTTTAAGTATGCAATATCACTAGCGTTGAGACCAAGTTATAGAATTTTCTTCTTATGTCTGCTATGAATTGTGAAATGAGAACAAACATGACCAAAATAGTCAATTAACATTCTATCTTGGGGTTTTGTTTGATTTTTATATTATATTTTTAAAATTTTTATAAAAGATCAAGTCTCCCCTAACTTCAGAAAAATCGCAATTTTTTTACTCCCACGAAAATGCTTCTAGTTCATCAACGGGTTCAAGTATCGTAGAAACTTAAAGTTACAAGCTGTCAGAAAATGTCAAAGACGGCGAGTTGCTAAATTTTACATGTGGTGAACACGTATACTCCGTCCGGAGTATACGTGTTCACCACATGTAGACTTCGGACCAACCAGATTTCATTGTATAGGTTAAGGTAGTGCCACCTCTATCCCGGTACTACTTCTCCTAAATAATGAAATGTTGCAGGGTAAAGTATGGTGTACGTTAATAAGTTTCCTCGCAAAAATGCTCTTTCGCTCTTTTCAACATCTGTAAATTTTCTTCTCACTTCTCTATCCATCTTTATCAATTTCATAACTACTTTTCACCGATATGCCGAAAAATAAATTTACAAAATTAATTAACGGTGGTTAACTTATCTTAAAAATCAAAAAGAAAATAAGAAAAGGGGATCAAGTATCCCCACTCTCCCCTACTGAGTTTAAAGCTTCCCAAGCTACCATAAGTTCCATAAATTAGGTATGAAAAACCTCACTTCCGATGCAGCTCAAAATTAAAGTTCTTATTGATACTTTCATGTTCCAATACAAGTCTAAATGAAGGTGAAATAACAGTGTTGTAGACGCCTGAATTTATGCAACAGATTTGTATGAAATTCGTTTATTTGGAAGGGTGCCAGAATTTTTTCAGCACGTACCCGGGCTGGAAAATCCGGGCTATTTTCACCTAAAAACCTGGTAAAATCTGGTCCTTTGATCCCAAAATGTCGACCGAAAATCCGGGCAACATCTGGTCAAATTTGGTCCAAATCCTGGAAATACTCAACACAATTTGATTTTATTCAATGTTTTGGCAAACAAAGTGAATAAAGCCAGGAAAAATCCGGGCATTTCTAACGATAAGGCTCTAATCATGCAACAGCAGAACTCAACTTCTTGGCTGGCTTGAAGTTTACATAGAAAAAAAGCGTTTTATTCATCTGAACCAAAGATTACTATTGGATTTAGAGTTTTAAATATTGTTTACAGAATTGTTTGATGTTCTCATTGATTAATTAAATATTCAATCATAATTTAAATTTATTTTTCTTCCTTTTTTCTCAATAGGTTTTTCACGTTTTCAAAATAGGAATATTGACTTACAACTAAAGTTCTAGATCAAAAAATGCATAATTTTAGTCTACTTTAAAGATCCAGTAGATAAATTTGAGTCTTATATATGCTCCATTGGAAAGATAAAAACACATAGGATGCAAATAAAAATAAGAATAACGGCAAAAATACACATACTCATACATCACAATCTTATACGGTTCATTTTATATTTCTTGAGTAGATATATCCTAAGGTCGACAGATTGCCCAGTTTTATCCGGGTTTGCTCGGATATTTAGTGCAAAATTTGGGAACAGTCCGGCCCGCCCGGTTGCCCGGATTTCGTTGAAAAATGCCCGGGTTTTGCTTGGATTTATTCACTTTTTTGGCAAATTTAACAAGAAACAGCAAACACCTCCAATACGGAATTTTTCGAGCATGTTTAATGAAAATAATCATCAATGGTTTTTTTGAAGACTAAAATACGATTTAGAATCTGTTGATGAATTTTGATGAACTTTTTTATTTATTTGTTTTTCTTGATTTTTGTTGAGTAATTTCTGGGTTTTGAAAAAGTTTGCCCGGTTATTGCCCGAATTTATGATCTTCAATTTGAAATCAAATGGCCGGATTTTGCAAGGTTTTAATATAAAACTGCCCGTGTTTCCAACCCGGATACGTGCTGAAAAAATCTGGCAATCTTAGCGTATCCTTCCAAATTCAAACTATTAAATTTTTTTAAATTTTTGTTTTTGGCTTAACCAATGGCCGCCATGACACTTGGCGCCAAAAAAACTGAAGAAACGTTTTTTGAAAACTCATTTAACTTTCAATATTTTTTCACACCAGTGGTTTTTTAGTACGTGAAATACCGTTTCTGAAGAGAAATCCCAACAAGAAGAAAAAACCCAGCTAACATGAAATCGTAATAGAAATGATAATCCAAATCGACTATTAAGACATTTTCAATAACTATCGTTAACACGTTGGTATAGAGTAATTTTCTATCATTCCTTTACGACAAGCTTTGTCCAAAAAAGTGGAATAGAATAGCAGTCTACACATGCAACATTCTACACGTCACGTCAGTATTTTTATATGTGAATCATTATTGAAACTTGTTAAATTATTGAATATCGAATGACGACTTGATTAAAATTTGAAAAAAAAATCCACGAATGGCTCATTTCAATGAGCGGCTCAGAGCCCATCTCTCAAATCATTGAGATGGTTCATTTGGACGGCTCAAAATTCAATCGTGACTCGCAACTCAACATAAACTTAAGAGCAAAGAACAGCTGAAAGCCGTTCATTCGCTTCTCGAAACAAAGAACCTTGATGGTTAAAAAAAGAGCCACGGCACGGCTCGTAAATGAAGCACGGTTCGAAAAAAAATCGCAACTCGCCGCTCAAATCTGGTTTAAAAACTTAACGGAAAAAGCGGAGTATGGAGAGCCGTTCGATTCGCTCGAATAAGCTGCTCGCTCACCATCCTCTGCTCGGTTCTTTTTCGAACCATGGCTTTTTTCGTGCTGCGTCGTTTTGAATCATCACGGCTCTTTTGGTTCAAGAGCACGAACGAACTGCTATTCTCCGCTCGTCAGTTAATGTTGCTTGTTTAATGATGGGAGGATAACTAAGAGCTTTTTTGGAAAGAACGAGCGAATCGTGGCCCGTTCGAACCACGGTTTTTTATTCGAAAGAACGGACGGCTCTCCATTCTCCTCTCTTGCATTTTTCATCGATTATGTCTTTCAACCAGTGTTCTGTTGAGCAATATGTCACGGCTCATTTTCGAACCACGGTTCTTTTTTTTATGAGCCACGATTCGTTCGCTCTATTTCCCAGCAAACATGAGATCGTATCAGAATGGAAAACTTAAGTCGTTTAACATGATGTTTTTTTGTTAGTTCTTTAGTTGAAACGGCTAATTCCTTTAGGCTTTAAGAAGCCAAACTCGTTTTGTATTCTTACAATTTGTAGTCTTAGTTTAATACTTGTTTAGACGAAAAAGGAGGATAGAAAGGGATATATAAGAATGAAAAGAATTACAGACGAAGATCAGTAGCTTTTATGAAAAGATATATTTCGAACATGTAGTCCAAGTCTAGAACAGCTAATACATCCCTAACTGGAACATTGTTTGGTTTTCTTCGGGCCCGAAGGGAATCTATGAAGTTCGTTCTGGCAACAAGGTGGTCCTCACACGACCAACCAATATGATCAATGTCATGTAACCTAGGCCGCAACCGCATAAATTGCTATGAGCAATATTTATATGATAGAGTGCCGCATTCAAGGAATAATGATCGGACATGAGACGGGAAAACATACGAATAAAATCTCGACTTAGATCCAACTTATTGAACCAGGGTTTAAGGCAAACCTTTGGGATAATCGAGTGAAGCCATCGACCCCACTCACCCTCGTCCCATTCGCGCTGTCAGTTGACAAGGGAGTTTCTCCGAGCCAAGAAGTAGAATTCGTTGAATACGATTTCACGCTGGTAAATGTTGCTTTCCATCGCACCTACATTTGCAAGCCCTCTCATTGCCTACTATCGAGAAATGTGAGGGGACCCAGACAAAGGTGATGGAAAAGCAACGTCTAGATAATGTAGTCAATATATCTCGTATCTTTTCCAGGAAGTACGGCATGAACTTTCCTGGTCATAAAGAGCGGATTTCTTCAACAGAGATAACCATGATGTTGCGAATCGCAATTCTAAATGCATAGTGAAAAGATCGTATAAAATGTCGTCCGAAGTCAGTTTAAATCGAATAACGTAAAATAATGTCTATGAGAACAAAATCTAGCGCTCTCTTGCATGCTTTCGGTATGGTATGATTAAGATGTCGGATAACATGGTGTCAACATGGTGTAGTTTTCGTCGCATTAGAAAGAAATGAAATTTATGTACATATGTATATTGCCTCCACTTAGGTTGGTAAATGCTGTTATTCAACTTTCATTCGATCATTCTATAATGTATATGGAACGTATATCAAAACAGCATAAGAATATAGCTACAAAAATGTTTGCTGGGTTGAAGAACCGGTTCAAATGAGCGGCTTTTGAACGTTTGAAAATCTCTATCCTCAGCACAATGCGCAATAGATTTTTCCAGAGAAGGGAGTTCTCTTCATTAGCAAATGTGAATGATGTCGCTCACGCTTATGTGTTGACAATCTCACTCTTGATTGCATTTTGCATAGCTTGGAAGGGATCTAAAGAAAAACAAAATTACACTCTCTTTCACTTGACATGCTGACCTGGGGAGTTTTGTCATGCATGATGGTATTTAGATACCTTTTTCTTTTCGTTACAAAAGTTGGAACTGAAAATTTTTCTTATTTCACCCACACAGTTATATACATATAGTTGTACAATCGTGTCAATCTTATTGACCCTGAACGCTAAACTTATTGAAACAGAGTTGTAACTATATTTTTTCAAAAAAGCCTTGCTAAATTTCGCTGAACAAAAAAACACTAAATCCAGATTACCTTATATGGTTAAAAAATAGACTGTTAATTTTCTTGCTTATGAGTAGGTACTGAAGTTCAACATATAAGCTTATTTTTTCAAAATCAAATCGGTTGAAATCAATTATTTCGATTCTGTTCTTTCTCGTGTCATAAAAAAGTTATTTCGACTTCCATTGAAAATTTACTCTCCTAGTCAATTATGCTTTTACATGTACGCCGTATTCTAAAAAAAGGCAGTCGAGAACTCAAAATACTGTACACCCATCACATAGTGATTCTTTATTTTGTTAGAGAATATTTTTAATAGAAAGTTTTCTATAACAATTTATTCATCAAGTCTCATGACTTAATTTAATAAAAGCCTTAACCATGTCCTTCACGCGCCGATCGATCGGTCCATCCAAGCATGTTTCAATGCATCGATGCATACATAAATAAATTCTTCTTTCCTTTACCACGAACTTGAATTTGGACCGTGCAAAATTGTCTAGACTACAGCTCATCAAGCTGCGCAGCGTCGAGGTTACCCATTTAGGCTCAACTTTCGGGTGAAACTGCCAATGAAGTTGCATTAAAGCACTGGGTGCCCTTTTGATGCCTTCCACCCCATTGCCATTGTTGGTTAGTTAGGCTTCAATCTTATTAAGACCGTAAGGACACACACGCACGACGCATCACACGGAATTTTCATTCAGCCTGGCAGTGGCATTGAACTTATTCTTCGCGCGTGATCGAAAGATGAGGGAGATGATTGAAACGTTTCTACAAACTTGACTTTCAGATCGATTGAAGCAATGTGCAGACATCTCTGTTGAGGTGCAATGTTTTTCTAAGATCTACTCTACATTTTTAGGCAAAGCACTAGTTAGACAATTCTAAAAATATTCACTTGAATAAATTGTCTGGTTCCACTTGAACGGATTCTCGTACACAAATAGTTCCCCGATTGACAGGACGGAAGGGTTATGAATAATTCGTCGAGATCAAGATTGTTATGGTTTCCTGTCAAACAGATTTTCATTAAATGTCACCCGCAAGAGAGATCCTTTCAATTACGAGTAGCACTCGAAGAGTCTTTGGAGGTCTTGTGGTGGCACATACATTACAAAAATTGGTATTGGCATTTCGAGTGCCTTGCATACTGGATGAAGAATTACCGTTCTCTGTCAGTAAATTGAGAGATCAAATCGGCTCAAACGCGTTAGGCTTGAAGGTGACGTTAATAAATCTTAACTATCCAGAAATCCAGTAGCGGTCTCGAGAGGAAGCTAGCCGGAGGCTGTTTGTGATGATGATGAATCAGTTTCCATTTTAAATGTCATTTATTGATCTACTTTCGATGACTTATGAGTGGGTAGGCACTTACAATTAATCTTATGGTAAATATGTATGGAGGTCAATGTCGTGAGAAAAGACCATTAAGATTTTTCTGATTGTAAAACTTAGAGGACTGTATATCGAATATTTTTTTAATTTTGTTTCTGCTGATAATGGGTTAATGTGTCTATTGCTGTGAAAAAAATGTTTTTTTTTTTAGTTTCAGCGTTTTAGGTAAAAACTACTTTTTCACATGAACCAGCTTATTTTTTATTCAACCCTGATATGTTGACAAATTCAACCGTTTCAGCTCAAGCACCCAGCCATTCTTTCTAGTGCCTTAAGTTCTTAACAGAGAAGTAATGCAATCATTAGATTCCATTCAGCTCCCATGAGAAGCACTTCAGCGCGAAGGGAAAAACAATAAATAATTAGATAATCTACACTACCTAGTGTCTTATGAATGGTTACGCAGCGAGATTGTGCTGCGGCTTCAAAGTGCTCCAGCGAAATAAGATTCGCGCGGTAGGCAAATTTTTGTACGCATTGAAATGCAGCCGCGAAACCTAAGAATAATTAATTCATTTTCGCAATTGGAAGCAATTTTTATGAGTACAAATTGAATGTTGGCTGTTTAATTGTTTCAGAAGTTGAATGGGTAGCTAATAATAATAAATGCTGTGCTGGACTGGAACAATAATCTAAAACGTTCTCAGTCATTTGTTAGCCTTTTATGGTTGAATCATGCATCTCATTTGCGTTTTAATGATCCTTAATCAACACCTTTTCGGTGTAAATGTCACTGAATGATAACGAGAGCAATCATAGAATGTGACAGAATGTTAGAGACATCACGAGAATTGCACGATGACACGCATATCAAATGTCATTTGAAAGAATAATTGATCACATTAGGCATTCCTAACAATTAGAAAGTTATTAATTAATGAAGATTGCTAAGCTTTAATTTGTTCACTTATATGCTAACATTATGGACAACTAACATTTGTGATTAAATTCAGTAGCCCAGTTTAGTTGAATTCTGAAATAATTGTCTTTAAAATGATCGAACCAAAAAGCATTTTTTAAATAGTTTTCAGAAACTCCGAGACAATAAGCACTCAAAACAGAATACTATAAATTTAAAATAAGAAGTTAAAACTCAATAATTTTACCATGGTATTTGCAAGAAGAAGGGTTCCTTACTTTAGGTGTTGCGGTGTTTAAAATGATCAAAGGCATATTAATTATAGTTCTTCTTTGATAAACTTTGACAATAGAGGAAAGACTATAGAAATTTAAAATTTGCAAACGGAATTTGGAATAAACGGTTTACGGGCAAGAAATCGGAATCAGATTTAAACGCGTTACTTTCAACATTTATTATTAAGTTTATTGAAAAGTTCCCATTTGGCAAGAGGACCGATCCTTTGCTCTTCCTCTTGAGTACCGTAAAACGAAGTAACATTGATCCTCGGGGTAGCTTTGATCAACATGGAATTTTTCCACATAATCATCAATAACTAAGTTGAAAAATCTGAAAACTTTTTTTTTACGTTTGAAAACCTACATGATGAGTTTCAAATTGTGAAAAATTATGTTTGGTTTTGAAAAACTCAAATGTAAGTAAAAATGTTATTTCAAAATCTTGAAATAACTATTTTTTCTAACGCTCGCAAACAAACACTCTTCCTGATGAAATCAAAGCGTTTAGAAGCACCAGTTTCATTTATGAGACAGTTCATCTTTTTTTTCTAAGTAAATTTTTAGTTTTGGTGTAGTTTTTTTTTGTTTTTTGAGGTAGATTTTTGATATTTAAAAAATAGGGACGTTTTCCAACAATAAGCCAGTCTAGGACAAAAGGCTATCAAATGGTAGAGTTTAAGAAAAAAATTAAAAGGGTATAATGCGAAGGCCTAGAGAATTAAGTGAAGGCGAAGTTTCATTTTTCTAAAGATAAAATTTTATAAGTAATGTTAAAAAATTTAGCCCCAGAATTGATGCAGCATCATTGTCCATATTTCAATTTTAATTGTTTTTTGGCCTTAACACACGAATTGCCTTAGTTACTCAATAACTAGCATTTTTAAATATTAGGAAGGTGATTTGTATCCTTTAAGATCAAGATAACTCGTTACAACCGTCAAAATAGGACTGATCAATGTTACCCCAAAGCATTAAATCCTAAACATAGATGAAAATGATTTTTAAATCAAATTTAAAGTAGTCTAATAAATTTCTGCCACCATGTTTAACGTTCATAGGAGTCCAGTACAGGTTTAAAAAATATGAAACATGCCACATTCCCCTTAACAGAAAAAATAATCGAGAAATATTGAAAAAAGTGATCAATCTTACCCCGTTTTACAGTTATGAATGCTTCCAGATTTTTTACGATTTCAACGGACTAAGATAAGATGTAAGATAGATCAGCTATCAAACTATTCTATCATTTGAGCTTTCAAAAGTTTGTGTGGCCTGATACATTAATTCTACCAAAATCGGATTTTTTAGATTTCTACCATTCAAATCGCAATATCTCAGAAACTAAGCTACGCCTATAAGTGAAATTTTGCAGAGGGTTTGTTGAAATATAAAGTTAGCATGCCTGAAGTTTTCAAAAGTTCTATCGATGGGATCAAAAGCTACACGAGGTACAATATTTCAGGCATGAATTTTGGACAAATGTTTCCATAGGAAAATCATATCCTAACAAACAAAACAATATTGTGAGATTCTCATTTCAAAAAACAGATGGATAATTTATTCCATTTTTTTATTGCTTTTAATAGGAATTTTTTGACAGATTTTTGGGTAGAAAAGTTATTGATCTCATGAATCGTCCAAAATTCTATAGAAATCGCATTTTTCTATTCATTCCTGAAATATTGAGCCTCGCGTAGTTTTTGATCCCTTCGATTGAACTTTTCATAAGCTTCAGACATGCTATCTTCATATTTTAACAAACAGTCTGCAAATTTTCAATAAAAAGTGGTGGGAAGTTTCTGAGATATTGAAGTTGGAATGCTAAAAGTCCGAAAAGTCCTATTTTCGTAGAATTACTTAATCTCATGCCACACAAACTTTTGAATGCTGAAATTTTGTGATATATAAGTTTGATAGTTGATCTATCGTACGCAGAAAATTTTAATAAAATACATATATCATAAAGGTTAAAAATTATTGAAGTTAAAATTCGAAGTGACAGTGCGCGTGCTTCCAATTTCTATAGAATTTTATATAAACAATACAGTAAATATCGAGGGAAACTTTTTTGTGAATTTAAAAGGGTTACTTTCTAATTCAGTTTGATCTATGAGATCATTTCATTGTTTGTATTGTCAAAAAACTTGTATACGGGTTTGAGAATAATTATCAGATACATTAAATTCAAAACATAAAATTCGCATGAGGAGTTTATTCGAAAAAAGGGCAACACTTTGTTTTGTGATTGACTTTTGAATGCGTGGATCGAAATTGATGAAATTTTCATTGAAACTACCAATGTATACATGTGCAAAATTTGGAACCAATCTGTCAATTGGGTTTTGATATAGCGTCGGATACAGAAGCTCATTGACCAACATTTTAGGGGCAGGTTCCTAAAGAATGCAGCATGGTTACCGAAATCACAGGAAAATCTGTAATTTTACAGAATTTTGAGCAAATTTTCATAACAGAATCTGTCTCACAGAACACAGATTTTTTAAGTACCTATTCACAGATTTCATGATTTCACAAAATTTTAGAATTTTGAATGGGTTTCCAGAATTACAAAAAATGATAATATGGGAAATTTTAATTGATTTTCCCCAACTCAAAAGTAAAAAAAGCCAATCCGTAATGAGGTTTCAATGAAATTAAAGGAAATAGCTTCTTAGAAAACCATCACACAATTTTGAGGTAAAATCACAAAAAGTCAAAATTTTTTTCTCAAAAACTCAGAATTTATTTTAGGCAACCTTGGAATGTAGGAAAGTCCCGATTGTAGACCTTAAAACAGCTGAAAATCAGCTATATATTCGACCAAAATTCTTATAGTACTCTTTCAGAAGGCCTAAAGAATCTAACAGTGAGCGAAAAAAGATGGTTATGATGATTGATTTCATGAAAATAAAGAATGTAAAAGGTTCATTCAAACGCTATTGGAAAAATTTCGATTGGAAAAGTGGTAAAGAAGGTCAATTATTTTTTGTCTTTTTTGTTCAGCTGACAAAAAGACAGCCCTGATTTCATGTCTGCACTGTAAAGAAGATGCTCACCGGTAAAATTAACAAAATACGTTTGTCAAATAGTGCGCAAAATATTTGTTCCGCTAGCGAGTAGATATTTCCGAAAAATTACGTGAAGAACTGCAAAATTATACCTTTAGCGACACCTAGCAGGTTTAAAGCCAAAAACTTTTCGTTCACAAGTCTCGCTTAGATGTACCAGAAAAAAAAACGAAGGAAAAATTTGAATATTGATGCCTAGTACTTGAGGTGGCTTACGATCTGTGGAAGTTTCACATAAAAAATGACATAATTAGTGTCTAAATATACGAAAAAGGCTACCGCTTAGTCGCTTGATAGATCGTGACAAAAATAAGCACATGAAAACATTACATTACTAGGCAGCTTCACTGATACATTCATAATTTTCCATCCGTACATTCAAAAGTTAAACACAACACAAAGCGTTGCACTTTTTCGTATAAGGCTATGATCATTTAGAATCCGGACAGTTACAAACGTGTGTATTTAAAAAATTATTTATTTCAACGCTACTAAAATTTTGCTTATCCGAGCTCTAGTAACGTTGCTATCATCGAAAAAAGTGTCCGGGTACTAAATGATCATAGCTTTATACTTACCATATACTTAACATCGATACTTTTTACACCATTCTAGAACCTTCCTTTCATTTTCATCTCAGTATTGTATTTAAGTTTGTTATTTTTGTAATTTTGCATACCTGAGACTAAAGACTTTCTACCAAAGATGAACCGAATTGAAAATCTGGATCTGGATTCACAATTCGATCACAGGCATCAAATTTTGATTAAAACAAATTGAATCCAAACCATCGGAAATTATTTAAACCTAAGCCGAGCTGATATTTTTAAGACTTATCAGGGTAGGGGAAATCCGGACTATTTAATCCAAAATCACTGCAAATTCGAGCATTCGATTTCAAAGTTTACAACCCAAAATCTGGGCATTATCCAGGCTAATTTGGAAACTTTTCAATTAAAATATGTAGAAATAAAAAAAAACTTGAAACATTTTTTTTTGTCGAAGTACATCAGCCAGTTTTTTTAAATAAAAATTGCTCAAAAATTGTCTTACGCATCACGTGATCACGCAATTTGAAATTTTCTTTTTATATTGCAAAACAAAGTGAAAACTTGCGGGAAAAATCCGTGCAATCTGGCAACCTTAGTAAGTGTTTATTCTTACTGAAAATTCGATATTCGGGACTAAGGACTGTACTTAAAGTTCATACATCAACTTCTTTTGTGAAAAACTTTGGATAGCGTTTTTCGAGTACAGTCTTTAAATTTCTTTCAACAAGTGAGAAAACTTTCGAAAATTGTAGTAGAACTGTGCTGCCATGTTACGCCGAATTGACGCATAAACCAGTTTTGTTTTTAGCGAATAAAAGCGATTTTATCTTTTTCCTCTTTATTCGTTCAAATGGGACTTTTCATAAAATGTGATCTATAGAATTTATGAAAAGATAGATGACAAATGCAGCCTTTTGAAACACAATTCTTTATTTACCGAAAAACTCGTATAATTGCTTCAAATGGATATGCGGCAATTCGGCGTATAAACGTTTGTTTTGATTTGGCGATTCTCTGGGGGAGTGATGTTTATCCTTAGTCTTGTCGTGCAATTGGAACAAATTTCGTTCTTCAGTTGAAATGGCTAGTACGTTGGATCTTCTTAAATTGTATTATAGTGTGGAAGAAAATTTGAGTGATGCCACTTCTCAAGGTATGTATTTTTTTTGTACATTAAAAACAATTTCCAGTCGTTAATAAAATTTGAGTTAGAGCTTTAAAAATAAATACCTAATACTGTTGATTTCACAACACAAACAAATTTATTTGAAATACAACACAACTTAAAATTTATGAAAAATAAGTTGTATTCTTCAAATGTTAAATAATTTCTCTAGTTTTTAAATTAATTAAGATGTTGACATTTGCATACAAATTTTATTAAACAGCCTAAACACCTTCTGTTTTAGAGACCCCTTTTTTCTGAAGAATGGAGGGTGGGGGGGGGGGGGGAGGGGCTTCTCTATTTATTTTTGAACAGGTAGTCATGTTAGAATATGATTTTATTCCAAATCTGAAGAATGTCGCTTGTAAATTATACTAGTTATTGAAATGGTTCTGTAACACTTTCAAAAACGCATAGATATGCGTCACTTCGGCGTATAAATCGCACTTTTGGCGATTCGTTTTCCTCAATTTTCTCAAAAACTGTTTGATGTTTTTTTAAATTTTATGAAACCATTTGAAAGCTCGTAAGAAAACGCACAAAATAGCGTAGAAAAGTCAAAATCGAAAAAATTGATATGCGTCACTTCGGCAGTGTGGACCTGGGATAAGATTTAGAGGTTTAGCCCTAATTACGAGTCGAGACTGTTACTCTTGATTCACTTTAGTCGTTCATCAAAATTTGATTTAGTATTTGAAATTTCGAGTTTAGAGAATAAAATTTTGCTCAACATTTTTGGAACCCCCCTACTCCGTTCCTCCGGCCATGTTAGAAGGTGTATCAAAGAAGTTATTTCATAAATTTAATATGTTACAGGAGACACTACAGGTTTTCGTAGCGTACATTCCCAATTTTCTTTTGTGAAATATTTTAATATTTTGAATCATGTACAAGTATTCAACGAATTTCAACAGCTTCCCTCAATTGCTTGATAGCATAAGACGTAATCAAATGAGAAAAAAAAACAAGTATGACGTTGAAAAGATTTCAATAGATTTCAATAGATACAAAAGTCGGAAGTACGCGTAAAGTAGTCAACTTTGAAAAATTGTAGTAAATTTATTTTTCATTTTATCGAAAATTTAAATAAACAAAATGTTAGAATAAAAATAAATTTTGTAATCATATTTTTTTTTAAACTTTACCGCCCCTCAAATAGTCTTTACAAGCAATAGAATGAAAAGTTGGTTTTTCAGACCACTTTTTTGGACTTTTTGTTACCACTTCTATAAAAAAAAAATTTTAAAAATATTTCTTGGCTTCATCATGTAGACATTAACTTCAGCTTTCATGTGCATAAAGCTAAAAATTTTAGACTTGTAATATATGAACTACAGCACTTTTCCTGAGGCATGTTTTTTCGGATTTTTTTTGTTTCATGCTGAATAACGAAAAAACTATAAGCTTTAGCTAAATATAAAGTTCTAAACATATTTTACTGACATTACAAAGTTTTTAGTGATATAAATTTCATTTTAATAAGTTAAGATATGATATGAAAAGAGTTATAACGATTTTTGCTTGGAGTGTGAAATTGACACTCTAAGGTCTGATAAGGGTAACGAAATCTTGTGCTGATGAGGGTTAAATCGTTTTTAAGGCTGTAAAAAAACATTCATGATTATTTTTTAAAATTTGCTCAAAAAAATTCGTTTTGAACGCATAAATAAAAAAACATTACACCACAAATAATGTGATTAAAACCGGGCTTAATCCACCTTTTCCAATGAAATCCGGGCAGCCGAACCGAACCAAACTTTTCCCAAATTTTGTATCATATATCCGGGCAAATCCGAAAAAAACTAGGCAATCTGGCAACCTTACTATATACTCTTGAGGAAAACCTCAACTGTTAGCGAATGTTCAAGTAATCGAAAGTTCCATAAAACGATCACTTGAAAGTTTAATCAGTCTTCAAATAGAATCTTAGCTATAGATTTTAAGTTCTTATCGGAACTTTAAAAACTCATAATCGATAGGTTATAGATCCTTATTTATCTACATTTGAATTATTACATCCCTCATATTAATAATTTAATATTGCCTCTAATCTTGATCAAAATTATAGGAACTTGAAAAATTTGGATACTTGAAGAATTTTATTTGAGGCTTCCAGATGATAGCTGAACATGTGTCCTTCGACCAATATCTGTGGCTGGATTGATGGTATTAAAACACCAGCATGAATAAGAAAAATCTGGAGCCTTTTTTTATTTGGCATTTTACCAAGTGAGCTAACACAAAATGGTTGAATTGATTTAATAAATCAAGATACAAGTTTTAGACTTATTCCTATTTATATAATGCGCTTTTTATTTGAACTTCATAGTATTTCGTACGGAGAAATGCTTTTATTAATTCTTTTTTTGATAAGTCTTAAACATTCAACCAAAGTCATGAAAAGTTTAACATTCTGATGTTGAATTTGAAAATATATATTTTATATGCTCATACACTTCATACAGACTTTTGGAATGTATTAGCTTTCCTGCCGTTTTTCACTTTTTACTTCAGTATAAAGCAGCCCTCAGGCAACACCGCTCTTTATTTAAAATTTAGAAGATCGATCAGCTTGTTTAGGTGGATTAAACCTGGAACCATACAGCTGAATCGATCTTTTCCAGAAGATCGAACAATCCTAGTCTAGAAGTACCGCCTGCATCACCAAATATCATTCAATATATAATTGTTATGATAGAAATAATAACAATTAATCTAGTATATTCACCAAAAAGGCAATTCATATGAAATTTTAAATCTGCAATATCAAAACAAAATGTAATTCCAGAAAATTAACGAAAATGCTTATGTTTTAGTTGTTTTCGCTACCTTTGAAAATTTGTCAAATACGCTGTGTTCCGTATTTTGAAAATCAAAAGATGCAAAAATGTTCCAAAGCACGTCAACATTCCAATCCTCTTTTCGAAATTAATCTGGTTTGTCTTAAACAATTTTTAAAGCTCATTGATTAAAAAGCACGATTTTCACACCACGTTTTTTTCATTTTTTTGTGGTCATGATTTTAGTAAATTTAAAAAAAAAAATATACCCAAAGATTTTTTTCGATTATAGTCGTTTTAAAATTTTTATGTCATTCATTCATTTATATCAACGATGCAGTTGACGGACAGTCATTGTCAGTACAACTGTGATCGATGTTTACTCTTGGGCTCGAACTCACGGACACCGGCTTAGGAAGCAATTGACTTGCTAACTGAGCTATATCACAAGGCCATAGTCCCTGAATAAGATTTTTTTTTATTTGGATTTGACCTTAACAAAGGTATAAGCCGCCAAACTACCAATAGTTTCAAATTGACACTCAAGAGCGGAAAAGGGTTAAGATACAAAACACATCGATTGATCCGATGCACAGCATAATCGCACGACTGTCCATCCAGTAAAGGTGATTAAATTTAGCCACGCGTTCTACCGCAAATTATTTGAATGATCTCGTAAATTAACACCATGAATTGTTCGGAACGATCGTGAGTTAAATTACGCTTGACACTATACAAGCATTGAATCGATTTCGCACAATCCCGCCCGATTATGCCGAGTGGTACGGCTTATGATTAGCAAATTTATGACCGGTAAACATTCATTCATTTTGAGGAATAGCTATTGCCGAGTAAGGGAGCAAATCTTTAGGCAAGTGCCTCGTTCGATACCGCACTGACCAGCGACCATCTAACCTTCTCACCCACTTTGATCACTTCCAAATCGCTTCTCTCGTCATAATCTGACAATTTCTCTGGTTGACGGAGTGTCGGAAGCAGGTTGGAATGTTGAAAATCATTATAAGGTACCTTAAGTAAAACAATGTTTTTGAAGAGAACATTTTAGATTTTGGAATTTCGATTTAGAAAGTCAAGAATAATTTTTTCAAAAAAAAATCTGCATTGAGGTTCCGACGGGGTAATCTTAAAGTCTGTGAGAAGAAACTTAACTGAAGCATTTAAAGCAGGATACTTCCCAGAACCTGCCGCCTATTCACTAGGTCAAGTTCAAGTTGCAATTTGAAACAAGTTCACAACTTCGTTCCTATGAGTTGGACTAAGCCACAACTTAATACAGAACATGGACTACCGGACAAGTTCTGCTACCAAAGAACTTGCCTTTGGCTAAACTCAGTTTGGCGCCGCCTTTTCAACAAGAACTCACCGTGACCGAAAACGATATGATAGCTAAGCAGTTTCCCGATTGCTGGAAGATTAATGGATATCAATCAAAAGTGGTGCACGTATGCATGTGTACCACCGCCTAAATGAATGAATGCTTCTGAGGATTTGCCATTTGACTACTCTTAGCACCTACCAGGCTCTGTTCAGCATGAGAATTGAGACTTGTTGTCGTTGAAATAATAGTTGCTGTCATGAATAAAATCGTACGTAGGTGATTTCGATGAATGGAGCCGACAGTAAATTGAATTTCGTCGTCCAGCTCGGTCCATTTAGTGAAGGTGTTGAATGCGAAAAAAAAACAGATCAAGAGGAAAACCTTCGGGAGGGTCAAGTTTAAACACTCCATTCAAAAGCCAATCACCAGCAACTTTGAATGGTTAAATGCTTTATACCACACCCGTGAAAAGATTTACGTTTGCCTAGTTCTTCTTTCTGAGAACTATTAAATCGATTGAATGAGGAACTCATTGAATTTTTAATAATGTTATTTTTCTTTCTTTTATTTTCAGGTAATTTCAACTTTCAAACCCACCATGAAATTTTGTGAGTACGATACATAAAATACGTGAAATGTAAACAGAAACAAAATGTATAAAAATACTAGCAGACCCGGTAAACTCCGTCTTACCATTTAAAACTTGGCGTCCATTTTCCATTTTTTCTTCGCTTTAGAAAAGAATCAAATGTCGAGTTGTTAATTGTCTCGCTTTCGTGAACATGTCCTAGTTTTTTTACAGTTCCCTCCTTTCCGTTTACTCGAATTGTTCTGCTTAATTCTATCGAAATCAAATCTAAGAATTTTAACTCAATTCTATGGGTCTTTACTTAAATTATCAAAAAATTACCTTATATAAATCTAAGATGCATCTTACATGAATACTTTTTTATTTACTTTTCTTTAAATCGGATGTTTTGCATATTGCCGAATGGTATCATCATAGCTGCAGTCATCAGCTTCCCGTTGCAAATTCGCTTTTTCCAGCACTCAACGTAATTATCAAACTTGGCAAGCCTAGTGCTAAAAAAATCCACGTTTTGTAATTTGTTTCATTGTTAATATCTATGTCAAAACATTTATTGAATACCATTTACCATTAATTGGAATTTTTTGCATATGAAACTTTATGGAATTCGAATTTTGAATATCGAGACAATTTTTGGAGTATTTGCCCAATATTCTGCTTAACGCAGCACGTTCAGCTTCCAATTAGCTTTTATTTTTTAGAACTGAAGAAATAAAAAACATTAGAGAAGATTATTCACTAACCATTTTTTGTTCACCAACCTCACCCTTCGAAGCAGTTTTAATAAATATCCAATTAAACCAATTGTTTTTTAAGATTCTAAAATTGGGGTGTTCTGATTTCAAAGTTACCTGAACAGTGTTGGAGGTGATCTGCAATTTCATTTAAGATTATGTTATATTTTCAAGATTCAATAACATTTAATTGAAAAGCAAATTTCAAAAAAAATAATTTTTTTGTAGTTCAAAAAAGTGATCTGTTAAGACTACGATGAATTCATGAGTTCATTTTCTGGAAATTTTTCATTTCATCTCGAAACCTTATAAAAAATGTTTGTTTCTTTTTATTGTAAATTGTTATTTAAAAAAAATAATACCGGGGGAAGTGCAAACGGATGTCATTACAGTTAAACTTTCATATTCTTTCAAAAAGAAATATCAGAGAATACATTTGTACCATTTATTGGTGTAAGTGAAAACACATAGCTCATTTCCAGATGCGTCAGTATAAAGACTATAAAATGAATTTAATACTTGTTCCTGTTTGTCTTTTTCATCTACTTTCATATCCTGCAATTTTTCTGCAGAATAAAATAATGCTTGGGACTTTAATTCTACTGATTACTGTTTAACCAAAAGACCTTCGTTAACAAAGACATTGAATAATTTTGAATATCCGCTTCAGATTTAACACTCGGGATACCCTTTTGACAATTTTGGAGATAAAATTCTTAAAAGGTAGATGTTTCATCAATAAAAGGCGCATTGGTACTTGTTCCACCCTGCGAAATAACAGAAGTTAATATTATTTTTAACACTTTCAGATCATAATAAAATCAAATACAAAAAAAATCTGCTTCTGAGTTGGGCCCAAAAATTTCTAAATGAAGAAATAATTTATACATTTTTTGTAAATGCTGAACGTTTGCACTTGCTCTGTTGTACCTTCTCAACTGAAATTTCTTCCGAAAAATGCATATGCTCACTTTTAGTTATGAAAAAGTGGTTTATTTTATGATAACTTTCATTTATGCTTGCAAAAAATCAAAAAGTTCTTTGCATTCGGCCTTAAAATAAACATCAATCCTGTATAATCCATTTTAAAGGACTGGCTCTTGTTCAGTTCATGTGTATATTCATTTTCATGGGATTTTGTTGTTGTTCTGAAAATCTAAAGGCGCTTGATACATTTTCAGTTAAGAACCTTTGAACATTTTCGAAAAATGATTCCTAGGCGTATTGGATTATAAAATTGTATGTAAATCTGCCCAATTTTTTTTCCCAAACGTCCGCAAAGGGTCATACCATTACATCATATGCATCAGTTTAAATTCATATTTTTAGACAATAATTGCTGCTCTAATTAAAACAAAATCGAAATCGTTTTGATTTTTAAAACTGTTTATATGGTTTTGATTCGTTCGGCAAAATATCAATCTGGGTCACATCTAGGCGTCATTCATTAATATGTGCTGTACAAATGAGCTAGGAATCAAGAAAAAAATCACATCTAGGCTTCATAGCTCCACCACGTGCATTGAGAGTATGCCTGGTCGAGAAATACGCCCCAAAATGTTCCCACTTATCAGTATGCTATGCCATGGTTACTATTCTCTCGCGACGTTTGCTCACGACGCCTTGACCATGGAGACGAAAAACAAACCGCCCGGCGCCCAAAAGAAAGAAAACTTCTAAAAAATGTAAGCCATGACTTTTATTTGATTCAAATTTTTACAAATTTAATTATTTCGGACAATTGATGCAAATTTTTGTTATTTTTATTCGATAAAAACCGATTCGCATGCCTACAGAGTATTCTAAAAATAATTTCATTTGCATCTTTTGCTCCATTTCAGAGGAGTAGTACTACAAACACCGTTACAAGAGAATTTTATATAATAGATAATTTAAAGAGGATTATTGTTAGGATTTAAAAAATAATCTGGTTAAGATCATTCTTGTATTTGAAATTGTTTTGATAGTGAATCGAAGTATGTTGGTTTGATAATGTTTGATATATTGTGTGACACAAACCACCAGAATCAGGTTGCGGGTCCTTACGCTAATTCTGACCCGCAACATGATACTGAACCTGTCCCAAAACATTATCCCGTTTCTGATTCCATTCCAGACAGGGTGTCCAGATTGCAAACCGTTCAAATCCGTAGATTATCCGAAAATTATATGAATTCAGGTTAAATGAGATTTAAAGCCTGGTTTTGGTTCGAATCATCGTTTATCCGCAAAATCCATATAATTTATTCAATTACCCCTAGAAAATCCATATAAAATGCTGCAAATCCGAGAATTACAAGCATCGATTCGTAGATCCGAAGAAGTGCTCAACATCCGTAGATCTACGAAGAAATATGTAGATCTGACGCTGTTCCTGGATCGTGGTCTCGGATTCTGATTCTCGATCCTTATCCTTGACTCTTACTCTGCTCCTGTAATTGATTCGAGATCACAATCACGTTTCATACCTTGAATCCTGAAACTAGATTCTGAGTCTCGGATCCTACTACTGGAGATTCCATTACTGCATAAGCATTAAGGTTCTAAATCAATAGTTTTTTAACTTTATAGGGGAACATGCCCTATTATGCGCCACCTAAGCGAATCGCTGATTTTCTATGTATTCCACGTACAAATTATGTTAAAAATGGGTGCAATCGTTGAAGAAAATTGTTTTCTACAAATGCCTATGATTTTTTATTACTCAAATTGCTATAGTTGCTTCAAAAACTTAATTTTTATAAACCTTATTCAAAGCCACAGAACAAAACTGTGTTGCAAATACGCGCCGCCGTGTATTCAATACGCGCCTAGCAGCCGAACACACCCGAAAGCAGCCGAAGACCGAAAACACACCAATACTTACAGACACTTTGAATGAAAATAAAATCATAATGGACTAATCAAAATTTAAAAAAAAAATAAAAGTAGTTTTTTTGGGCTGAATTAACGCTCAAAATAAGGTTTTAGACTTTTTGTTCATCTTCAATGAAAATTGGCCTTTTTGAAAAATTAATGCTATTTTCAGCCTACTACGATTGGCGCGTTATAACGAGCGCATGGGCCGTGATAAAACATACCCATGAAAAGCATACCATAGCGAGTTAGGTATAATTTTTTAACATTAAATCGTAGTTTAGATTCTCCTCTATCGATGTGTCAGAAAATATTGTCTTATTCGTTTTTCTCTGCTTGGTGACACCTTATTGAATGTGTTTTAAAATTTAGATCGAAATGAAGAAAAACCTAAATTGTGAAATTATCACACGCCACAGGAGCATTTTAAGGAAAAATTCATACTTGCCATGACCAATCACAGCATTTAGAACAAATTGGTAATATTTTGCAGGTTTGAAATGCTTCAAATTCTTGAAAACAAGGGAGGCGCGTATTAGCCACATGGGGCGTTATATGAACTTTTCCCCTACCTTTTGAGCGAGTTTCAAAAACAATCAAACTGGTTTCCAATATTACTGAACTAATAAATTGAGGATCAAAATCAGGAGTTGAATTAAAAAAAAAATTAAAAAATGCAAACATTCATTAAGTTACACTAAATAAATGATAATTTGCTGGAAGAAAATAACACAGGAACATAAATCCAATTATCTCGAGCTGCAAAACATTTCATGGTTTCTCTGATAGAACATTTTTATTTATCGAAAACTAGCATCGCTAATTTTTTCACAATTTAAGATCTTGCTTGCTTCTTTCATTCAATGTCAAATTTGAAAAAAAAATCATCGGGGTTCTCGAACAATTTATTTTTTAACCTTTTTATTGTTTATTCATATGCCAAATCATATTTATCTCTGTTAAAACACTTGTCTTATCTTAAGCGCTACTTCAAACTCCATATGTCAATAACATGACCTAATAGAACAATTTCTTGCTACAACTTTGTTGAAGACATCAAAGTCATACAAATTGAGAGAAAAGAGTTCTTATGTCTCAAACAGAGTGATTATTATTTCATTTGGAAAATCTTTTTGAAATTCTCATTGCTAATTGTACTAAGACCAGAAATTGTATTCTGAAGACTGGATTATTGATTGGAGAGTGTCAAAATGCTCAGGATGGTTCCATTATATTAAAAAAGTGAATGTTTTACATAAATTTTATCAAGATTTTCTGAGGAAAAGAGAATATACATGGTTTTAACAAAATTGTTGGCTCCTGCTTTACTAGAAAATTTTTTTGCTCATTTCTTACTTTGAGCAGTGTTACCTCTTGAAAATGTGTAAAATCTTGGCAATATAATGTAATAAAAACTATTTTTAGCATTTTAAGCCTCTTCTTAAATATAATTTCCCTCCTCCAAGGGGTTTTTATTCATTAAAACAATTGAAAAATGACATTCCATCAGAAATCCAAATATACAGAAATCCAAAGATAAATGTTTGCAGTGTTCCATATATGTAGAGTACCTACTACAAGAAAAAAACGCATTTTAAAATATTTTTTAAGAAATTTGCAAAAAATGTCGTTAGTTTGAAAAAATGCGGATCTTTTAGAGGCAAAATTAAAAAGATTCAGATTCAATTGAATTTTTCGTCGTTTTCTTCCGAAAACAAAAATATTCAAAAGATGGAGAATGTTGCTGCAAACTTTCAGGGGCAAATGTTATAAACATTTCTCAATGTGCTTTGGCCACAAGAACAAATGAAATTTTACCTTTATGCAGTTTCCCAGGTCCAATACTGTTCCCTTGTTATTTTTTTCTTCAATATTAACCATTTGATAGGGGTTTCATTGAATTTTTCTATAAGGTACACCGGGGTAAGTGGGGACGGTGGCTATTAAAACAATACTGTGTACAATTTTTTCAACTTTTTAATGCAGAATGTTAAATTTACTTGTAATCTATCCAATAACTGTAAAAGAGTTACGGTTCCGACAATTGCGGATGTTTACGGTGACTTTTTGTAAATTTTCTATTTTCAACTACGATGTGGAGTTGATGTACATCTTTTTCAATCGCAAATTTCTCGTAAACTAGCTGGCTCTTGACGAAAAACTCTACATTGAAACAATCCTTACATTCGAAACAACCAGTTAGGAAAAGAAACGACGGTTAAAAATTGAGAAAAAAGGGTTTATTTGCAAAAATCTAAAATTTTGTCTCCAAACCCTACCTGGGGTAAGTGGGGACGGCTTTATAAAACTTGATGTTTACACATTTTTTAAATTTTCTCTCCTTCATTCAATACAATTTAGCTTTATTTAGCATTTAGATAAAGAAAAATTGGAAAAAGTACTTTTTTTTTCTAAAATAAGTATATATTTTCGATAATATCGGATTACACACAATAATTATTGAAAGATGCCTTATTAATAGTACCATGAACTTTTTTCAAAATTTCGGACGGTTCGAGCAATAATGTAACGCATTCAACCAAAAAAACACAAATTTGTTGAAAATTTCCTGAGAAATCAAAGGGAAAATCTACCGTCCCCACTTACCCCATAAAGCGGGGCAAGTGAAGACACTAGCAGTCCATAACAATTTACGTGAGAACTTTTTTCGCTTTGCTTCTATCAAGCTCATCTCTTCAGCATTTGTGGAAAACATGTTCAGCATCATATTGAATGCAATTTTATCAAAATTGACCCACTGCTGATTTTTTAAAGATTTTTTAAAGTTGAACTATGTGAAAACCCGTCCCCACTTACCCCGGTGTACCTTACAGGCTTTCTCAAAGAAAATATCCGTTTTTAAATACCCAAAAACTATCGCAGAATGACCATAAAAAAACACTAAAACTATACTTATACAAAGGAAAATAAAAAAAACTTTCACAAAGAACAACCCATTACTTTCTAAATGCTATTATTTTATCAGGAGAACATATCTTCGAAACAAAAACATATATTTCAAAAAATTTCAATTACATTTTGAAAAATATAAAAAAAAATCCTATTACAAACCAAATTAAGCCTATTTGTAACTCAGTTTATAGATTTTCAAACGTAGAAAACAGTTTTTAGATATTTCAACTTCAGACTAAGTAAATGATGATTATCTGTCAAAATTTCATTTGATCAAAAATACCCAGATGATCAAAGTTCCTCCAGTTTACGGAACTAAAAAAAATTTATTAATTTTGAATTTTCGCTTACTTAATATGTGCAGGCTCACATTCGACAGTGATCACATGTCACATCACATGTCCTAACATTTTTCTACCCTACAAGAAATAACTAAATCCTCAGGATACAATTTGTGGTCCTGGTACAATCAGCGATTTGAAGTTTAAATAAATAGCTTTCCAAAGGAAATATAATCACTCTGTTCGCGACATTACAACTCTTTTCCCTCAGTTTGTATCAATTTGATGTCTTGAACAAACTTGTAGCCAGGGAATTTTTCTATTCGATCATGCGATTGACATATAGCGTTGAAATAACGCAAAAGATAAGATAAGTGTTTAAACAGAGATTAGTATGATTTTGCATTTGAATAAACCATTAAAAAGTTCCAAAAACTTCAAATATTTCAATTGTTCTAGACTAGGGTTAACATAAAAACTCTTTTAAGAGTACATTTACTCTTTTTCGATCGAGAAATGAGCGTACTCTTCTTTTTTTGTGAAATCTTGCGGTTTGTACCCTTTTTTGTAGAAAGACATTTTATCAGAGAAACGAACTTATTTGTTTCAGTTCTTAAATTGGTGTCCCTATATGTACAAGAAATCCGAAAGAAATACAAAACTTTATGAATTCATGGCACGGTACTCCAGGTTTCTCTACTTTGTTGAGTTTTCCAAACGATGAATTCAAATGGAAAGCATCACTAAGCGATAAAAATCTAAACTTTTCGTTAAATACAATTTTTCTGTTTCATTAGCAGTACTTTTCTATAAGTAAAATACAACAACTTCAAAAGTTTTAGACCGCTTTTGAGAGAAACTTCTCCCAGGCCTCGAAAAAAAACTGTGCAGGCAATCAGCGCCTTCAAATATGCAATTAGCGCTCAAACATTTGGCAAAGAGCACAACAGCAATTTGAACTCTTTTTGAAATGCAACTTTTTCTGATCTTTTATGACTTTAACGTACTATTTTTGTCTTTGAAGGATATGTTCACCCTATTATAGACCCCCGATGGATTATTTCAAATTTCGGTTCAAATAAAAGGGGAAAGTCCCATCTTTTGAATGGTAAAATAATTTGAAGTTTTGTCTCAGAAACACCGTGATTTATTAAGAATACCCTTTGCCTCATATTTATATTGAAAAAAATGCTATCGATCTTTAACACTTCACGATCAACGTTATTGTTGATTTTTGTAAATTTAGTATCGGAAAAACGACGAATAAAACATTTTAAAAATTCCACCATGACCTAGCCTAATCGATATGTTTGGATACTTAACTTTTTTCTTGAATTTCCACTCTATTGAAACCAAATATTTCCCTGGTGAGGCGATCTAGGGACTATCTGGTAGGTGGATTTAGCAACTTTGAAATTTACTGGAGTTGGTTATTTTTGTGCCATTTTTGGAAACTGCCATACGTTTCCACGGGGATGTCAGTTAAGCTGACGAAATCTGACCGAAACATTCCAGGATTATCATAAAGTTCAAACAAACTTAACCGTAACCGTTTTAGTGTAGACAGTAAATTAAGATGTGAATAAACGAGAATAATCTTTTTATGCTTTAGAAATCGACGAACACAAAAGTTTTTGCCACGAAAACTCCGACTATATCATCACAAAGTCAAATACCAACCATGTTACTTTTCACAAAACTATCGTAAATAATTTTAAACGACATTCTTGGCAGTATTTTAATTATTTTTCACCACTCTAACCATAGATTTTTTTCTAAAACAACAGTTTTGTCTCATTTTTTTCTAGGTCAGGCAAATAGAAATTTTGCTGCAGCATTTTTTTTTACTTTTCGACAAAAAAAAATCAACAAAGCGGTTGCTTCATAGATGAGGCATGCTCAGTTTGGTGAAACTTGTAAACTTATCCAATGAAAAACTCTGTCAACCACTTAATAAAAGTTTTAAGAATGGTCATTCTAATGAATCAAAATTTGATGTCTGCTCACTGGTCGGTGATTTAATCAGATCAATTTGACATTTGAGCGCCTTTTTTGTTTTTTCTTCTGTTTTCCACCCCTGGATTCTTTTGATTGATGAATGATTTTGAAGGAAAGTGTGCACAGTAGACCGCTGCAGGCTTTGTATGGGAAATCTGAAATTTATAAGTTATTACAACTCCCATACCATTTTTTGATGGTATTTTCACACACAAAAATCTCCGTAAAGTTTGGAAGCGATAATACATTGAGTCCTGATTTAGCGCAACGAGTTTTAATTTTTGATGGAGAATTACATGGGGAATCATTTTTCTATTCAAACATCGTTACAGATTTACAGAAACTTTAAAAAAAAAACAAAAAAAGGCGAATTACTATTCCTCGAATTAATCTGTACAAATGATGTGAAGGTACTATGATGCATAGTTGTAACACAACAAAGATATTTGGAATTCTGAAAAGATTTATCAAAAACTCAGAAGAGTTTGCTTTACTCATGGCATCGCTGCCTGAAAACTTGCATGCAAGTTATTCTTTCCCAGATCGAAGGAACGGTCCCGAATCGGTTCGAAATCGATCAAAAATCAGTCCAAAGCCAGTCCGTTCAACAGGTGAAGATTTTAATGTTTAATTCTCCATAAACTAAAATTAGTTACTTTAAACTATGGTGGTATTATTTAGAATAAAAGCCCCATTATTACAGTATAACAATCATAACTTGTGTACTTTTCAATCGATTTCGAGACTATTCTAGCACCTAGATTTGGTTTTGCACTGGATCGCAGCGTTCTCAGGCACTAAGTGAAATTCTTTTCGAGTACTTATCAACTGATTTATAGCCTTTTCCAGAAGCCTGTTTTTCGATTTTTTTTCTTCGAGTTTGAATAACTTTGAGAAAAATAATTGTATCTCAATTTTGTCTGAAAATCGTATTTGAGTCACATTACGAACTTTCTAAAACTATAAACTTTGTAGAAATCGGTCGAGAAACAAGAAAGTTTTAGGCGAAAGTGTTTGCCGCAATTTGACCGCTCGCGGTATGCAAAGGTATACCACATGCCTAACTTAATCTTATTTTTTAACTTGGTTGTGAATTTCGGGAACGTTTCACCACATATATCACCGTGTATCTCCTATAATCTTAAAAAAATTGTATCCTACTTTTACTTTAAAACTTTCCCCGTACAAATTTCCATAAAAATTTAAAAACCGTTGTGCTAATTTAGGGATGATCCAAATCATCTTATATTTAACACAGATGATTGGAGAGCAAAAAGGAATCGGAAAAACACATGTGAACAAAAAGTCAGTTTTTGCAGCGATCTAGTGCACAGTTTTTTGGCTTCTGCTTGTGTATCGTCAATATTTCTAAAACAACTGTTTGTACAAAAATCCGGTAGTCGCAATCCCTGTTCAAACACGCCTTCATTCATAAATATTTTAAATGTCTCTCGCTCTCCAAAAATAGAACGCCTAGAATCTGGCGCTAATAGCCCTGTGCCTGTATTGCACAGGCTATAGATTTATAACCCAATAAACTGTTGATCAGTACACACTCGTTCCGTTTGATCCTTTTGTTCTGTGTCTGATCGTTCGCTAAAAATAAATTTCTGTCCATCCGAACCGTCGCGTTTTTATTCGTCCAATAAAAGTTTCTCCAGTTAATTGAGTGTAAATCAATTGTCCCCGAAAATCTCCGATCATCCAATTCCGGTAAAAACAACAACTATATTAAAAATTCTGACAAAAATAGGCAGGATAGTATATTTTATAATCAACAGAACACTGTCCAAAATTTTTAAGTCTAATCATAAGGAACGTAGCTATAATCTAAAGAAAGTATCCAATTTTTGTACTGAACAAAGTGTGTCAAAATTTAAAAAAAAATCTGGTGGGGCTTAAATTTTTCATGGGAATTAGTGCTAGCCCTAAAATCAATTAAAGCGTGCAACATGTAAGGTTTCAAAGTCGGCTGATTTGTGCCACCATAGTTCTGCATCATTATTCTGGGTTAAATAACCGGATCTTGGTTTTGGATAATAATTCTGAAAAATAATCCTCATTCTAGACTCTGATTGTGGAATCCGGTTCTGATCATGATTCCTGATGTTGGTTCATTATTTTAAACCTTGAACTCTGACCTTGATCCCGATTTCTTATCCTGATTATGAATTAAATTCGTGGATAATGATCTTAGAGCTTGTTTCCGGTTATTCATTCTTAAAGCCTGACCCAACATTATAAAACCATATCCGCATCGTGGGCCCTGATCCCAAATCTTGAACTCTGACCTCAGATCGTGGATCCCGATTTCGGATTTTGACCAACAATCTCAAATCCTGGCCGTTCTTATATTCTGATCCCAGATTCTGATTCCACACTCTGATCCCAGATTCTGATCCTGATACTGATCCTAATTCTGATCCTGATTCTGATCCCGAAAATTGAATACATTATTCTGATTTTGAATCCTGGTTCCTGATCCTGATGGTGAATCTTGAATCATGATCTCACAACCTATCTTAAATTTTGACCCCAAATACTAATTCTGAACCCTGATTCTAGATCCAGATTTTGATTTCTGGTTCTGATCCTGTTTCCAGATTCAGGATTATTGATCCTACGAGGCATCATTAAGGTTTCAGTGAGACCTACACTTAGGATTATCGAGGTATCCATACATGAAAAGCGAGACCCAAATGTTGGGATTGTACCACCTTTTTCGGGAAAAATGATACAAAAAATTTACTTCAAGGCATGATACCAAAATTAGTTACCATTTTGCCGTAAAAGTCTGCTCGGGATCCTGATCCTGGATTCTGAGTTATTGATTCTAATCCTTGGGCATTCCGGACCTCGATATATGATGTTCGATGATACTAAACTCAAAACTGAGACCCTGGCCCTGAACTCTTCTTTCCGAACTTGATCCCTATAGTGGATGTTGAATTCTGAACACGAATTCTTATTCCGGGTTTCTAATTCTGATTTTTATCACTGATGCTCATTCAAATACTTGATCCTGATCCAGACCCCACAAACTGATCCAGAACCCTAAGCCCAGATTCTGATACTGATCCTGATTCAAGATTCTCCGGATAGAGATTCTGATTTCCGAATTGATACTGATAGTTGATTCTGGATGATGCTAATCCTGGATCCCGATCCCGGATTAGGATTCTGACCTGAGCTTGCCTTCTGGTTTTGTATGAAAATGGTGACTTGGTTTACGCGGAAGCTCAGATAAACAGAACTCGAATAAGCCAGGTTCTACTGTATTTTAGTTTTGCCAGTTTGTTAAGAAATTCTGCTTGTCTGATATCGTTATACTCATGCCATTCAACCTAAAGCCTATGTACGAAACCAAAGACTAACGTAAAATACATTGTATTTAGGTAACTCGAAAGTGTTCCAGCATCCCAGCATCAATTTATGGGAATAAATTGTTCATAATTTAAATTTGACAGGTGCTCACTACTGATCAGTTACGTACGTAAGGCTCGAGTCACTGCTGCGCCGCCGCAAAAGTAAAAACATCCACCCAAACAAGCATTTCATGACTGGTCTTTGAAAACAGAAAACAATCCGTAGCGCAGCCGAAACGCAGAAAGGCAGAAAACTGGTTCAGTAGAGTAGGAGGATAACCAGCATAATTTATAGACAGTCGAGTCTTGGTGATGTTGCTCTAGATCCCAAGCCGCTGAACATGGATACCCAATCGCAGAAAACTTCCGTCTCCATGTTGTGCTGGTAGATTACCAACGTGTAGCTTAATGATGGTTGTCTTAAATAAAAGTTAACCGACAGGATTGGCAGTTGTTTTTGCCTTTCTTGGTCGATCGTGTAACCGCAAAGAATCGATCGAAGCCCGAATAAAGCGAAGAAAAGAACCCTCGGTCCGGGTTCGGTAACAGCTAGGAGTTGATGGAAATTGCGACAGGCCATGGTTATTTCTGGTTTTCCAGGATTGAATGGGCGACGATGTTTTCATTTAAAAAAAATATGACAGGACATGTTGAAGACTAAAATAAATTTAATCAAAACTTCTAAGAAGCCAAAACAATTCCTGTTAAATGAGGGGAATCGACAGATCTTACGACTTGGTTTAGACGAAGGTTGCCAGATTGCCCTATGCACCGGAGGATCGGCGCGGGAACATTAACTTCAACGCACTTTTTTTAAGACCGCCAGATAGTACGAGTTACGACAAAAAAGTTATAAGGGGTAGAAGAAATGTATTTACCGCTCAACCTTGAGATTAGAATTCCTTCCTTCTTCTCTTCATAACTGTTTTGACGTAATGCGTACCATCTGACGGCCTTGAAAGGAAATGTGTGAAATTACGTCAAGATTTAGCAATCCAAACTTGCCAATCAATCGATCCAATTTTAAATTTATCAAATGTTTGTCTCGGAGGAGCTTCATCTACCGTAACGAATCTTCTACACTTAAAAAACTCTTCACATGAATGCTACGTAAAATTCTACATGGATCTTTTTAAAATGAAAATAACTTAAATCTACGTGAATTTATAAAAAATTAAACATCCTTTACAATTATAAAAAGTCATTACACCATATGTCGCTATGAAACTCTCGTTCTCGTACTAAATTATCGGGAAAGACTGGTTCATGGAAGTGTGAGAGAATTTGAAATTAAGGATTTTTTTTTTCTCCTAATCAATTTTAAAATCTATTTGATTTATTCCATAGCAAATAAACATATTTATGCCCATTTGAATGTAGCTGGAGCTCAGTAATGTTACTGGTTTTTGTGGTTATGTATGATAGTTTAGTTCAAGATGTTTTTTTTTGGTTAGTTAGGTTAGTTTTTGATTTTTTTAGTATTTTTGCGTTAAATAGAAGCTTAGATAATAAGGAGAAAATTTTACGGAAAGAATTAAAAAATTTCTGAAAGAAATAGATTTACTTATCTCACATAAACTTTCTATGCAGTAAGGGTTTATACGGTCCTGATATACGAAATTATCGGACTTTTCCTTAAATGAGAAAGTCTAGAAATTCTCATTTTAAGTTTTTTGAATAGGGTTCGAATGTAATTGTCTTGGGTGAATTGAACTTTTATCTGAATGTAGGATATGAATCTATTGAAGTTGAGTTCTTATCAATAAACAACCAATAAACATAAAAATAGGGTTACCAGGCTCACCCAGCAAAAAGGACAATAAGCCGGTTAGAGTCATATAGACCAGGATAACTGTTTTTGATATAAAATCAAAACTTCAGAACCGATTATTAAAAAGTTTTGATTAAGTTTTTTGTGGTCTTCAGAAACCGATCTGAAATTGCTTTTCTTTTCAATACATTGATTTTTTTAATCGAAATGGATAAATTTGTTATGAAAAAAACTGATAGGTTGCCCAATTTGAGTACTTAACCTTCCAAAGCCGTTCGCTAAATATCCGTTTTGGGGAAATATGCGTTGTAATTTGATTTCGTTCTCCTGGCTGTAAATGTTAACCGATTTTGATGATATTATATTCATTGTGTAGGTAATTTATTCTAATTACTCAACATTTCAAAATAAAGTCGATATGTATTACCAGGTTTTCAGAAACTGGTTCAGAAAGTTAAAAGTCCGAAAAATCAATTTTATTTTTAAAATACTCATAACTTCTGACAGCTTTTCTGTATTTAATTATTTCATTGATGTTTGAAATTGTCAAGAATCCATCTGTCCGACAATGTATAGATAGGTTGGGGTCCAATGAAAGTTTTTACCGCTATGACAGATCTTCCGGTAGAAAAAAGTCTTACTTTAAAAAAACGACATCCAGTTTTGGCTTTGCTTAGCTGTATTTCATTTCTCAATGAACCGATCTTAAAAACTCAAATTTTAGTTTTTTTTGCGTTAATTTGATCATTATTTTCATAGAACATACTTGGTATGTCAAAACTACCAGTTCATCAGTATATTGGAATGATGATAAAGATGTTTGAAATGTGCGCGTCGGGTCATATTGACCCGAACGGCTTTGGAGGGTTAATCAGATATATTGATTATTGTTTAACGCTTTCCGTTTCACTGCGCTCAACTTCCAAAAAATTTTAAATTTGTATAGCAAATAATATTATTAGAAATGAAAAACGATCCTTTGATTAAATCAGGAATATTAAATCTACATATTGGGTCCATTTAATGCCGATTGCCGGATAAGCTGTAATAAGCTAAGCGTACTGCGGAATTTTTTCATTGTGAGGTTTTTTCGGCTATAGTTGGAATAAAAATAATTAAAAATGTAGTTATTATTCATTAATTTTGATCATTTGAATCAACAAATCATTTATCGACCTAGTTTAATGAATATTTGCTGATTATTTAGTAAAATACAATGATTTTCAAGAAGAAAGTCAATGATTTTTCTGTTTTTCATAGATTTTCATTTATGGCACATTATTTAAAAAACCAAAAATTTTTATTACCTCAAATCAAATTTTTAAACCAGCCAAAATTAAACTGACACAGAGAAATTTCATTTTTTGAACCGGGATAGTTACGATCTTCGTTCAAAAACGACAATTTTTTTAACCATTTTGTCTTTCATCTCAATTTTCAGACGCCTGAAAATAATTAACAAATTAATTCAAAAGAAATCATATCAAGGATCATAATATCAACTGATAAGTTGGCATCGTGGCATTCCACCGCGAATGAGGAGGACTGGAGTTCAAATCTCGGTCGAGAAAGTTTTTTTAATTCAAATTGCTTATGTGGAATCGTTTATTTTGCTTTTTAAGGGGAAATTGAAACGTTAGAATCTTGTCATGGCAGATATATTTATGCTATTTTAATAAGTATAATACAATCATTTCATCTGGTATATTTGTTTGAATAATTCAGTTGTTCCTGCGATGTATCTTCTTAAATGTTTACTGGGTAACCTTCAAATTGTTCCTTTTTTAATCAAATGGGGTTAATAACTAATTTTCAAATTCTTAAGTATATTCAATGTAATTTTAAACTCTTGAATTTCAAGGTATATATTTCATTCTGAACCCAAGCTTATTTTTGTTAAGAAATGAAAAAAAAAATCAATTAAACTTTAACATTACTATAGGAAATGCTCTTTGCCCTTATTTATATTTCTTATGTTCGTTTCAAATTTAACTACCATAGCTGATTTTAAGAATAAATTAATTTCAAATAAGTTGAAAGCATTTTACAAAGGACTTTATGAATTTGTTTTTTTTTTTTTTCAAACAACACTGTCATATTTGAAGAAACCAAATACAATACTAAGAACAAAAACTTAAATATCTAAAATATGGTAATATTGTACCGAAAGAAAGAAAAAACGAATTTCAAAAACGTCTCATTGCATTTATTGACCTTTTAAACGTGTTCAAAAATATTGTTAAGAATTTTTTTTTCCATTTCAATTGAGTTCAATATTTTCATGAAATAATACATTTATCAGGCGAATTTTGTTAATATTGTGTAATGCATTGATTTAAAAAATAAATATTTATATTCAAAAACTTTTCAAGCTTTCTTATAAAACCAATAACTTCGTATGGTGAAAAACTAAAAACTTTTAATACTTCAATTGCACTTTCTCAATCACAAAAAAAGTTTAAAAATGAAATTATTCAGGTTTTTAACAACATTACAATGCTTATTTTGAAATTTAATAAAAACATGATTACTTGGGCAAAAAATATCAATTCATTTAGGTAAAGAACCCAGCGATACTTAAATAAAGCCGACCGTGGCTTAGAGGATAGCATTCAAGTCTTCCAAGCCAGAGGTCATGAGATCGAGTCTCGGTCACGGCATACATAGTACTCTTTCTGTGGGTTAGTGGTGTTAGCATTAATAAGATGCTAGCCATTATATCCTTGAAAGATGTACGCTTTAGTCTTAAGTAGAACTTAGATCTCTTCAAAGAAACATCAAGTTTCACTGAGATCCTATATGTGTGTGTTCGTTTTATAAAAAAAGTTAATAAAACTTAGAAACACACGAATATATATGGTTCAACATTTTATAACAGAGTTATGTAAAGAACTAAAACAGAGATTTCCAATATTTACCAAGAATATAGGTAAAATAAACAACTCGTAAAATTAAAAATAAAAAAAGTTTTGCAAGCAACATTTTCAAATTATTTTAAAAATTCACATTTTGTGGAAATATTTTGAAAATAGTTGTTTAGTTTGATTTGACATGATTCTGACCTGTTGGAGAAACGTTTGAAAAGAGCCTATCTCAAAACAGATAGGTCATTTTAAAAAAAAACTTTGCAAAAATTTTATTATGTCTTTTTCCAAGTCACATACGAACTTATGTTTGTAATAAAATGTTATTGTAAACAACAGACAATTTTAAAAATCAATAATTGCTATATTTGAGAAAATCTTTCATGAACTTGCTAGATCATCTACCAAACGTGACATTTGAACAAATTCATTCGAATGCATTTACACTCAAGGTTCAAGGCTTAATTAAAGGCATTTATTTGAAGATTTTAAAATTTTCAATCAAACTTATATTTAATACAGTAGAACCCCGCCAAGCCAAGCTTCCGTTTACGAGCTTCAGCGTTATCAGAGCCACAATTTTCAAACAAAATTCTTTTAAAGTTGCTTTTTACCACCGCGATGATTTGCATGCTAGTGCCTACTTTGGTCCTAAATTGTCGAAAGTTTTAATTTATTCATTTCAGGGGCATGGATTTAAGATGATCTTACGCAAACAATTAAATGTCAATCTTCCTAAATGATATCAAACCGCTTTTTGACATAAAAAGTAACTTCAATGAAATCCTCAACGTTTTTAAAAATGTACTGTCTCTTCAGTGTGATAAAACAGAAAGCTAATTCATGAGAGACATTTTGAGAAATAAGAGTGAATAAGAAAAAGAATACTTTATCCATTTATCTTAACCAAAACTAGGGAAACCACTACCGCTGTGATAAATATGAACTTTTCTACATATTTTTTACAAAAGTTGAGGAAAATCTTTAGAAAATTCAGAACGATTGCATAGAATCCAATAAGAGGAAACTTTTGATCGTCACGTTCCACTTTAAGGCCAAAAGTTATAAAAATATTTGTTTCAATATCAACCAATAAATATAGGTGCGAATTTTCATAAGAGCATAATTTAGATCTAAAGCATGCACATAATTTAGAACCTGAGCATTTTGAACATTTTTGATCAACTTTATGTAAATATGGTACAAGTGAAGACGAAAAAGTTCTCATTAATGTGATGCTTATAATACTGACTGGGGGTGAAAATGTTAGGAATATTCTTAACGAGTACTTTAGAGTTTATTTCAATCGTGATAGAAAAAAAATTGTACAGTATAACGTTTTTTTATATTTTACTAGGACCTGAATATTTAAACAGTATGTTCAAAGTTGAAAATTTTGGTCGTCCGCATCATTGTAAATATTTAAAACCGGCGATACAAAACTTCAAAATAATCATTCCAACTTGCAGCTGAAATCTTTGACTTCAAATAGATTTGCTGAAAAAATGCCGTCCCACGGTGTCTCTGATTTAGATAGAACAATTTTATGCACCATTTGAAAGCTGGGATTACCCCTTTCATTTCAACAAGCAATGCTAGTTTTCGAAAAATAAAGCTTTTTCCCAGAGACACTGTGATCCATTTGGATGAAAAACATGGATTTATAAAAACCACCGCTTAAAGGTTCCAAAAAGGGCAATTAAACCTATTTTATCAACGTTTTGCATATATTAAAGTCTATCTAAACTTGCCGAAAAAGCGGGGTTCTACTGTTTTCAGTAAATCATGAATTATTGTTATTACATTTCGTGATTTTATTTGAGTGCTAGCTGATCCCGCTTGAATTTCGTTACGCTTTCCATCATGAGTACGTCAAGATGAGTTTGGAATATTGAATTTGATGCATTTTTTCGTCAACATCGGGTAAAACATTCAACAGAGTTTAAAGTTACCACTTTTTCTTGTCCTACAACTTGAAGTTCAAATTATGAGGTTGATTGGCTTTTTAATAAAATTTATGTGAGAGTGTTCACTTCTCGATCGTTGCAAAATCATGAAATTATAACAGAAACATGTACTATTTGTTTATTTGCATGTCTCCTCTACTTGACCGTCACACTAAAATTGGATGACTGTCTTACACAAAATTATTGTACAAAACACTGAAATTCTAATAAGGACGACCTCTTTTACCGTCCCATGGCCCCAAATTTGAGAATTGAAATCAACTTAACGTTCCTCCAAGCTCCCTTGTGCTATGTTCAAAAAATTTGTATGTTAATATCTTGGAAAAAATGAACAATTAATATAGACGACCCCTTTGACTGACCCGTGACCCTGAACTTGCTTCCAGGAATCAATTGCTCATATCTCATAACCCCCATCTGCAGATTTTCAGTACATTTCTATGCATAATTAAGACCATATCGCAAAAACAATGTACAAACATTATGGACGACCCCTTTGCCGACCCCCTTAGCCAAAATTTGAAACCTGAGAGCAAAAGAACGTCCCTCAATGTTCCTATGTGAAAATTGTCATCTCAATCCAATGCAATGCAATGTACAATAATCGCAAAAAAAATTGAACGGTTGATATGGACGACTTCTTTGGCTGACCTCTGACCCTTAACTTAAAGCCTGGAATGGATTGGTTGTTTGTCAAACACTCATAAGCTTATTTTCATTACAATTCTATGTACAATAACGCCAATATAGTAAAAACAGTGAACAGTTGATATGAACGACCCCTTTGACTGACCCAAATATGAAACTTGAAATCAATTTCTCGAAACTTAAAACTCCTTAAAACTTAAAAATTTTAACGCCAATATCACAAAAACATTGAACAGTTAATACGGATCGATATAGAGAATTTAGTCAATGTTTTTGTTATTTATGCAGATATCCTTTTAAGGGATTCGCTGGATTTGGAATGCTATCATTTAAAACTAGGATTTTAAGCATTTCAATAGCCTGTTTTTTACCTTTTTTATACTTCAAAACTGTATTTTGAGTATGATAAAAAAAAAAACATAAGTTGCCAAAGTTGCACGAAAGAACTCCAATAATGACCTTCCTTGGAGGTGGAATTATCGGCATAACATTATATCCCGAACCGGCACAAACAAGCTTTCTCATCGCTGGCATTTTTCCTCCCAGCGCAACCGCATTGCATATGTCTGAAAGAAACCAAATAAAACATTACCCATACGGTATGTAAATCGGCTGGCAATTGAAAACAGTTTCAATTTTCCCATTTTCATCCCTTCCCCTCCCATTCTCATCTCTTTTCCTTGAGAGACAATGGAGGATTAAAAAACCGGCCAAACGGCAAATGGCCAAAGCAGTGGCCATGGCCATGGACAATAAACCTTTGAACTTTTAACTAGCTTATTAGAATTAGATAAAATCAAATTTTTGCTTAAGTTTGTTAAAATATTTTTGAATTGAATTTTACTCAAAATTCTCTCTTTAATTTCAAAGCCATTAAAACAAAATTTACCTGATGACTTAAAATCTCATAAAACAATTCAACAAATTTGATTTACGTAAAAACATCGATAATGTTCATTAAACTCCTTACAAAATTATCAACGATTTGCATTCTTTTCCTAACTTTTGGAAGTTAAAACTAAGCCTCTAGTAGTTTTTTCCTTGAATTAACCAAAGGAAGCGTTAACCGCCTTTGAAGGATATTTTTTCAAAAAAAGTTGAAAAAATTTCATATTTTAAAATTTAAACAGTCGAAACAATTTTATTATGTTTAAGTTGAGCATACAATCGCTCTCATTTTACATAATTTTTTTGGCCTATTCTAACAGTTTTGAATCGATGAAGGTACACTGTTGACACGCCCTTATATTGGATTTCAATTAAATAAAATGACGCAATTACCATCCAGAAACTGAGGGCCAATGTTGTGGTTTATTTTCTGATGATTTCGATTGAAGAACTGGACACAAGATAGCCGTGAAAGATAATAATGTCCACCTAGGAGAATCTGGATCCGTTTTCTGGAGCCCTTAACATGTGAATGCAAATTCAAATATATTTTCTTTCGTAATAAAATATCACTTAAATAATGTCAAACGATGTTTTTTTATTTACCAACTTTCAAATACAAACCAAATAAGCAACGATGAAAATAGCTGATTTACCACGGCTTCCCCTAGTGATTAATATATATGGTGAATGTTAAGAGAAAGGATTCGCCCCATTCGATGTAATTGTTTCCTTGTTCCTTAAATTGGCCGCTGGGAAATAACCGGATCAAACCTTTCTGGGAAACTTGCTTAACAACATCGATGATATAATCTGATTCCACATAAACCACATGATGAAAGGTTGAAAATTATATCCAATAAAGTGGATGTTGGGTGATCGGGTAAATTCAATTGGGCTTATTAAACAGGTGTTTTGTATTTTTTTTATTTTCTGAACTCTTCACGTTATCATTTCTTGACATAAACAACTTTCTAAGTTGATTTAATAAATATTCTGAAATTACTTAACTCGACGAAGCAACGGTAGACAAAATGTCAAGTAGACACAATGTTCAACAAATTTATCACAAAGTGCGATCTAGATCAAACTTAAATTTGCAATTCTCATTAAACGCGTTTCGAACGCTGTCACTCCGATCCTAAATAGTCGAACCAATCCCAGTGCAAGTGAAATGGTCAACGAAAGTAAACAAACCGCGAACCGATTTTCAAGCCTCAAGTGGCTAGCTCGGCTAGTGTTAATTACTTATTTCTACACCTTCTAAGCGATTGGGGATTGCCCCCATGTCGGTTTTTTTTCGTCATTTGCTTCAGTTTTCGTTGTTACGACGACATCCATTTTTGCTGAAATTGAAACCCACTTCAGGGAGATCACTATCGTTAATTACGATATGTGGGCCCGGTTCGTGAATGTTTGTGCTGTAACACCTTCTCTATTTTTCCCCTGCCAAAGAGAGAGAAGATCACACTTAAATGGAGCAAACCGTTTCTTACGCGTCAGTGGCACCTTCAATAAGAAAGCTCACGTTTTGCGCGAGTTAAGTCGAACACACTCCTATAATTCACTCACTTTGCTCCGGAATGCTAGCCGTTACGTATTGGTTGTTACAGTTTTTTTTGTTAATGTTGTTGTCTTCTGTCAAAGAGAATTTCTTTTGGTTTAATTTCTCGATGGGTCCTAGAGTGCCTAGAGCGTGACTTCAAAGCGCGGTGTTTTTTTTATTAGAAATGTCGATCGAAAAATGCACTCTTAAGCAGAGCAGCATAACCGCTTTTTGCGCATAACGGACCAGTCCGACTAGTTCCACTTCACTTAGAGATGAACTTAATTAACGAGGTTTACGTAAAACTCATGTAAATCGTGAAATTGTCAGGTCTGGTTGATCCTTGTCTCAAATAAAAGTGCTCTCTTGATTTATTATGGGAAGTTTGAAAATAAATCCGAAATTTAAATTTAATTTCATAACATAAAGATTACTTGAATCGTTCAACATCGGAATATGCAGAATTAGATTTGAGATTGAACCTTGTGCTACTCTCATTATGATGTACTTCATGATTTGTGTTGTCAGGAAGATTTTGCTTATCAAGAACAAACTGTGTTAGTTACTTCAAACTTCTGTAATCTGGATCATGACTTTGGTCACTGAGTCAAGATACAAGTTATGGGGTTAGATCCTGATCTTGATCCCAGAATATCTATACTTGATCCTGTTCCTAACCATAGATCATGGAGCCTGATTTGATTCCTGATCCTGGATCTAAATCCTGATTTAGGACTTTGGACAAAATAAACAAGATTTATAAAACAAAATTGACAAAATTGTCAAAATTGATAAAATTGACAAAATTGGCAAAATTGACAAAATTGACAAAATTGACAAAATTGACAAAATTGACAAAATTGACAAAATTGACAAAATTGACAAAATTGACAAAATTGACAAAATTGACAAAATTGACAAAATTGACAAAATTGACAAAATTGACAAAATTGACAAAATTGACAAAATTGACAAAATTGACAAAATTGACAAAATTGACAAAATTGACAAAATTGACAAAATTGACAAAATTGACAAAATTGACAAAATTGACAAAATTGACAAAATTGACAAAATTGACAAAATTGACAAAATTGACAAAATTGACAAAATTGACAAAATTGACAAAATTGACAAAATTGACAAAATTGACAAAATTGACAAAATTGACAAAATTGACAAAATTGACAAAATTGACCAAATTGACAAAATTGACAGAATTGACAAAATTGACAAAATTGACAAAATTGACAAAATTGACAAAACTGACAAAATTGACAAAATTGACAAAATTGACAAAATTGACAAAATTGACAAAATTGACAAAATTGACAAAATTGACAAAATTGACAAAATTGACAAAATTGACAAAATTGACAAAATTGACAAAATTGACAAAATTGACAAAATTGACAAAATTGACAAAATTGACAAAATTGACAAAATTGACAATATTGACAAAATTGATAAAATTAAGCAAATTGCCAAAATTTTCAAAATTAACAAAATTGACTAAATTGATAGAAATTAACAAAATTGACAAAATTGACAAACTTGACAAAAATTGTACAGAATTTAGAAAATTTACAAAATTGATAAAATTGACAAACAATTACAAAAATTATTCAATGGGTAACAAATGACAATAAATGACAGAAAAGACAAAACTGACGAAAATGACTAGTAAAAATGACAAAATTGACAAGAATGATAGAAAAGGCAAACATTACAAAATTCAAAAAAAAAAAAACAAAACGAAAAGAATTTGTTGACTATTTGACTATTTTGAAAAAAAAAAAAAAAAGGCTGAACTCAACTTACAGTTTGTCGAAACTGACGAAATTTACAAAAAGAACAAAATTTACTCAATCGACCAAATCAACAAAATCGACTTATTTGGAAAAAATAACTAGATTAACACCATTAACAAAACTATCATCACTGACAGGATAGACCAAAGATTATAAATTAATCAAATTGAAAAAGTAAGTCAAACTAACACACTTCACAAAAATTGAAAACCAACATTTTATGAATTGTCTCAGTTTTGTAAAATTAATCAATTTTTATTCAATTTTGTAAATTTTTCAACTTTTAGCAATATTGTTTTATTTTGCAAAATTTCTCAATCCTTTCAATTAAGTCAGCAAAATGGTAGCAAAATAAAGCATCAGTAACGTTTCAATAATTTTTATTTGAGAACAAGCTTGGACAAAATAAGGTATCAGCAGCATACTGATAGCATAATTTAGTGTTGTTTTCTTCGTGAAAGCAAAACTTAGCAACACTAAGCTATAAGTAATTTATTTCAACAAAAAAATTTAAAAAAAAATCTAAATGATGAATCATTTATCAACAAAACTAAGCATCATTACATTTTTTTTTATTTTTATGTTAAAAAAGCAATTGACATAAAAACGTTAGAGCAATTTTCTGTTCTAACGATTATAACAAACATTTCATCAGAAACCTAATTTTTAAACAAAATTTAATATTTCAAATTCTACGGATTTGAAAGATATGCAATTTATGGCATTTTTTGTGAAAAACAAATTTAATTTTCTTCCTCCTAAAATGATTTACTAAATATTTATTCAGATATAAATAAACAAACGTACAATCACTGTACCATGCAATTTCTATCTAGGAGTTTGCAGGCCGTATGACGCTGGTTTATGTATACGGATTCGAAAGGAAATAAATGCCATCCTAAACTTTACTCATTTTAAAAATTACACAACTTTTTTTATGAACTTTCACGATATACCTTTAAAATAAAAAAAAATCTGCGTTCAGTGGAAATGAGTGAAATAGGTCAAAACAAACAGTGAAATGCGAATAGTAAAGCCGGGATGAAAAAAAGGATACCGGGATGAAAAATTTATTTGCCAATTAAAATCCCGTGAAAAAAAATCAACAACTGCCAGTAAAATGTAAAATCAAAAGTTTCATGTTGTGCACAGCAAAAATAACACAAGGAAACAGCGTGTTTGGTTCCTACTTTATTTGTCATATAATTATTCAACATCCTTAATTGAAATCATTCTTCAGATTCTGTCTATAAACCGTTTTTTGGTGATGTGGCGTATGAGAATTTGAAAATTGATCGGATTTGAGATAAATATATCTTTGATGATTTATTAACCAATTTACCTACAAGCAAAACAATAAGAGATTTCAAATCTATTCATGATTTTTCTTTCAATGTAGGGTTCAGATATTTTTATTTGGGACACACAACGCTAAGAAATAAATTAAATTTTATAGTTTTCAGAAATTTGAATGGATAAAACTATTTCTGACATCAATTAAAAAAGTCGTTGAGATTTTTATATTCAAGATTTTAACTGCAACTTTGTTGTGCTAATTGATTTGACTTATTAAGAAATGCCAAAGCCTCCGTTTGCTGAAAATCGTTTTAAAAATATCGTCTAAAACGGCGTCTTTCGGAAAATTTGTAAAAAATTTCAATAAGAAAACTTCTATTGCTTTTTTCACATAATTAAATTATTCGCGGTCCTGGGGAAACTTCTGCATTGAGTTAATATTTAATTTATGTTTTAAATTATTAGCAATTTTCAAAACTTATTTCCAAAATCAAAGCTAATGTAAATTTGGAATCAACCCTCAAATGATCAAAAATTATCTCTTAAATTCTTTTTTCCTCAGAAAAATGTGATGACATTTAATTACATACAAATGTGAGGCGCGAATAAGAAAACAAGAAAAAAACATTTACGTGTTTCAAATCACCAGCCAAGCTGCCTGACTTTTAGCAGCTGTGGGTGTGTATGTGTGTGTGCGTATGTAAGCACGCTGTAGGAAAGCAAAACAGTTCTCGTTTTCAACTCCGTCTCCCATCATGAGATAACCTCCGGCCACTTCCCGGCAATGTTATACAAACCGTATGGAGCACATCTCTCAAATTTTCCCTTATATTTCCCCTTTTTTGACAGATTTTAGCTTTTTTCTTCAGATTTGAGCTTTCATCTCCTATGCTCTCAAGGCAAAAAAAAGCTTAAATCTGAGGAAAAAAAGCTTAAAAACGAGATTCACCAACACTTAGTTAACACTAGAAAGACCGCACCAGTCAAAATGACTGGTGGGACACTTTGTTTGTTGAATATCTTTTAAACACTACGCTCTAAAAATTCGCAAAAAATACGACTTTTCATGAATTTTGAATCTCTAGCTCATTTAATAAGCGAGTGAAATTTCGCCATGGACACTCGGACCGTGACCAGTCAAAATGACTGGTAAAATTCACAAACCTATAACTCAAACAAGATAAATTTTTTTCGCTTGCTTTTGGTTTTATTTGCAATCTACATTCAAGACAAAGAGCCTTAGTTGATTTATGGTGGGCAGGAGTGTGTCATAAGCTATGAAATTATTGATTTTCGATGCGAAGTCATGGAAATTTGTAGAAAAAGTTCTCGGATCGACCGCTGTGTGGCGCTGCAAGCACTTGACTCCCAATTTTTTTGGTCTGTTTTGTTGCTCAACTATAATCGAACTTTCTGTCAAAATTTGGCGAAATTTCATCAAGATTTGTAAAAGTTATGTTAGTTTTAATACATGTCCATTCGAGTAATCGAGTAATTTTAGGTGATAAATTTGTTTTATACTGAACTAGTATGAGTAAAATAATTATGAATTGTATACTTATTTATTCAAATTTGAAGACCTTATGTCAATGAAACTGAACAATTTAAATGATTTTTTTTTATATTTGATTATTCTTCATACGTTGGTTATCCACCATGGGTGCACGGATTCACCGCAGTTTCTGCCCAAGTATGTATTCACATGCATTCTTAGATTATTAGGTTCGACAAATTTCCAATTCAAGTTCTCTTACAGGTATTCCGGCACCCGTGAATAAAGCTAGCAACTGATTGAACATTCTTATTATAAGATGAAACACATCTTACCTGTCGGCAACTTACGGGGTTTGAACCCTAGAGTTTTCTTGCCGATACCGGGAATCGAACCCAGTACACCTGGCATACCTAGACTAGACTCACGCCAGTCTATCTGATAGATGATATTTTTGAGTTAGATATGATAGGCATTTGAAATGCAACATTAGTCAAACGAAAAACTTTTAAGGAAAAACAAATCAATGTGTACATTTGACCATGTTGATTAATTATTTTTATTTCCACTGTTTTCTGTCGCACGACATAACTTGATGCATATAATTCCTAAAATTCACTCGATCCATGATAACCGTTTTCCAATTTCTTGGATTTTGATCAGATCTTATCAGATAAATATACGATGGCAAAAACCTGTTTTTTAATAATAAATAAATAAATTTATTATTTCAAGATATAATTGAAACATTTTTTTTCCAGGAATGAAAAAACGGAGCTTAAAATAAAAATCGTTTTTTAAATAATTATGTCTCAACATGAAAGACATGATTTCGACTCTGGTTTAGTTAAGATTTGTAATAATGCTTTTTAAAAAATTGCAAAAAGTCCAATATTTGATTAAAACGCGGTGAATCCGTGCACCCATAGTGAAAAACCATGTATATAACACAAATTTTCATTTGAATCTTTAAAAGTCTTTATTCTTTACCTTTAACATGCAAAAAAATTGATTTTCTATGAATGGCGGTGAATCCGTGCACTCATGGTAAATTGCTCTACTTATATAAAAAATATGCTTCAAAACCTACAATATCAGGTATAATTTATAGGCATCGGGTTGAAAAACTTCAGAGCGATGGATGCTAGAAAACATCTACTAAAATAAAACTGAAGTGAAACCGTGCACCCATGGTCAATAACCATAGCCATCTAACATGTTTTTATTATTAGATTGATAATGTGTTTCAATTTTTTGATAATTATTTGACATAGATATTCATTTTATAAAATACACGCATTCGTCAACTATGCCAAACTGAGGTGATTCCGGGCACCCATGGTGAAAAAATATTTCAATTTTATAACAAAAATGTTATCGAATTAATAACAAAAGAATTTCAAAAGAAAAAATTTAAAAATATTTTGATAGAAAAAATTTCCCCTTTACCAGTCATTTTGACTGGTCACGGTCCGAATAGGTATATTCAATTTGCCGGTCCTTCTAGTGTTAAAAGATGTTGGTCACACGATACATAGACAAATCCTGAATCGTAGCCGGGATCTGCCTCCGGCCAAACGCTCGACACTGTGCATTGTTTTGGTGATGGGCCGTTGCACAACGACTATGATAATTAACTCTCGTTCACAATCTGGCTCAAGTGGTACCCTGATTAAGGCGTCAGATGGGCAAAATAAAGGCAGAAAATTTTGTGAGTTCAATTCCCACCGACGGCATTTTGTTTTTTTTTAACTTTATTGTTTATGAGACGAGTTAAATGATCCAATAGGAGTAAAATTCCATAAAATATTTTTCTTGTTTCGCTTTAGTGGTATGTATTTAGTGGTCGTACATCTATTTGCCTGAGGGCTCGAGTCTTTATGACAGTGAGAGGAAAAGTGAACATATCATCTTTGGTGAAATGCACATTTCAGCGCATCTTCTGCACATAGTTAGCTCCGATCGGCATTGAAATTTTTCAACCTCTTCTTTGGGTGTAGAGGAAAACAAAATTTCAACTTCAAAAATTACCTGAGATATACTGAAAGTTACGAAAATATAACTTGACTAGATGACCCGGTAAACTTCGTTTTACCTTTTACTGAACAAATCGTTGGAAAATGTTTAACTTTATCTGCATGACTTTAACTTCGTGCTCGTGAGTCAATTTTCATGGGAATCGTCATAAAATTAATCAACTTGTGTCAGTGTCATATTTCAAGTTGAATTTGTATGAAAGCCACCCTTTCATAATAAGTGAAATTCTCGAGGCTATTATACAAACCATCTTTGACCCAAAAAACCCTCGGATGTCAAAGTTCACTTCATTCCGAACGTCGGTTTATACGTGATGGTGTAACAAAGAAAACGCCTTCATTTTTACATATGGGAGCCTTCTTTCCCTAAAAAGTGAGATTCTCGAAACTATGATACAAACCATCTCTGCCTCGAAAACCCTCCGATAAAAAATTTCACTTCATTCCGACTGTCCGTTTATACTTGATGGTGTTACACTGCATAACTCGAATACCTATCAATCTAATGAAAATAAATTTGCATATGGAGAGTATAAGAATTTGGGTACAAGAGATATTTCTATGGTCACCCCTCCGTCCTTCCAGTGGAATGTGAATAAATCTAGCCAGATCTTCACAAGATTTTCACAGATTTTCAATAAATATTCAGTGTATATGAAGAAAAAAAATGTGTTAAAAATACAAAACTCTGCACGATTTTCTGAAATCCTGATGTTATGAATTCCATTGAAAAGATATTTCTACAGATGAATCGAATGACATTGTTGTACATTGAATGTACATTTTTTTAACAATTCAAATTATAATCAATGTAAAAACATTTTCAAAATTAAGAATCAGAAATCCAAAGTCCACAGTATAATATAAAATTTATAACTTTGAAAATATGTTGAATATCTGATAATTTTGTGAAAAAATTCAAAATTCTGTTATACGACACAGACTTTGAGATGAAAATTTGCTCATAATTCTGTGAAATCACAAATCTTTCTGTGATTTAGGCAACCTTGCGTACGAGTTCGGAAAAATCCAAATTATTGAAATCTGACATAAGCATTCTAGACTTTATTATTCTTAAGTTTTCAATATTAAATAGTGTTAATCGACTGATTGACGCTCACTTAACTTTAAACTAATAGCTTAGTAGGAACTTCCGGCTGTACGGTAAATATAATCTGATAGATATTCTGATAGATATATTGAATTCATTACGGGGCGTCCCTTAATGGATGAAGAAAGCTATCTTTTGCTAATGAATTTTCAAGGTGAATTTAAAACATCGGAAATATCTGCTTGGTAGATTAAAAAAGAGTTGTTTCTAACTTCTAAACGAATGCATAATCATTCACTATCACAAAAAAGTAGTTTCATGAAAGCCCCGTCTATGTTGACTTTGAAAATAATTGCCTACATGCTCTGAATATTTTAAACATATCCACATAATTCGCTACATCGTTTAAGTGTGCGATACAGGCAGTTGATATTGTAGAATTTTCCGGTAGAGTCCATCTTCGTTCAGATAAATGATGTATTTGATTTCACATTCAAATACAAATCTACAGGAAAGTTGCAAATTATCAGTACTCATGAAAAAGTATTTCAATACCAATGCAATTAAAAAAATATAATCATTTTCCAAATATCAAGGCATTTGGCATCCCTGAACACCCAAAAAAATCCAAACACGAACATCTGTGTATCGCTCTCCACAGGGCGAATTTGTCGATATTAGTACCGGATTATCACGTTTATCGTGCGCCCTTCTAATAATTCGGTTCTGCTCTCCAATGGTTTAAGGTTAGGGCTGAGGCCTCCTGCTAAAGTAGTGGTCGTGTAGAACTGTCAATATATCCTAATAGCGGTATTTCGGTAATACTCAACCGAACACCAATATTTCTGTAATATAATTTTTGAAGATTCAACCGTCCTGAATTGAAACCATTCGTCAGATAATGTCTGTAACCTTTATTTTTATTGATATGGCGTGTGATAATTTTAAAATTGATCAGTTTGAAAAAAATCGATAAACCAATCAACTTACAAGAAACTAAAAACAGATTCAAAAGCAATTCATTATCTTTCTTTCAATCGAGGATTTAGATTTTACCTACATATTTTAGTTTCTGAAACACAACGCTAAGAAATAAATTAAATTTTTAAATTTTAAAACATTCGAGTGGTTATAACTATTTCTGATATCAATTAAAAATTTTGTTGAGTTTTTCATATTCAAGTTTTTAACTGATTTAACAACTTTGCTGTAGACTTAAAAATGATTTCACTTATTAAGAAATATCAATGATTTTATTAAGATATATTTTTTTAAATATCGTCAAAATCTGCGTCTTTTCCAGAGTTCGTATAAACTTTCAAAAAGGAAACTCCAATAGCTTTTTTCTATAAAATCTAATTATACTCACGGACTTAAGGGAAACTTGTCCATTAATTTAATATTTTATTTTAATAACATTGTAATGTTCAACATTTTTGCCAAAAAGAGCACAAATCTATATTTCCACCAATTTTACCAACTTTCAAAACTTACTTCGAAAATCGAAGCAAATGGATGAAAGATTACTGCAAATTTGGAATCAACCCTCAATAGATCAAAAAGAAACTCCTTAATTCTTTGCTCCCCTCAGACAAATGTGTTGAAGGTTACGTATTTTTTAAATTAAACTTGTTGAAAAATAAGATCACTGTTGTTTTAAATTCCGTACCCAAACTTTAAGAAATTTTCTGCTGTGCATAGACAACTGCCACTATACAAAATAACAGTCATTCTATTCGAACATAAAATACAAAACCGAACTGAATAACGTAGGGGAGTGTGAGGTTATTGATGTTTCATCAAAAATTCCTTTTCGACGTGAAGGAACTTGACAAAACTAAGATCATAAGCGTATGAGCATATGAACTTTAGGTTCCCCATCGATGCAATTAGCGGTGCTTGTTTAATTATGTAATTTTTTTTAATTTTTGTGAGCTTGATAAAGAGAAGAAGCATATGAAGCGTATTGAAGTCAACAACATATAGAAAAATATGCGACGGCGATGACAAATGGATTGAGATTTTTATCTCAACACACATCTGAGATATTTAGAGCGGCCCATGTTACCCCACTCTCCCCAACTTCAAGTTCTGAAATCTACGATAAGCTTAAATCAAGCTTTCAAAAATTCCAAACCAATACTCTTCCTATTGATACGTCCCATGCCAAAAATCGAAGCATCAGTCAATCTCGCCAATTCTGTTCATGTTCATTCTAAAGCTGATAAAATATCTCATCCATTCACGAAGTGTTGAGTAACTCCGATCATGTCATATTATTTAATAAATTTTTATCATTTCTCTTTCCAGGTGCGTAAAACCAAAAAAAAAACTTCACATTTCCCATTAGCCCGGGTGCCTGGTTATGAGTAAGTAAACCACACTGCCTGATGTCTGGTTCCATTTTCGGTGCAGTCAATTTGGGGGATTATCCTTAATTACCGAAACCCCCAAGTTGGCAGCAGCGACGACGACGACGATGAACGACTGGCTTTTTGGCCAGACAGACAGCTTCAACTGATTATTGCATCACCCGCAAATTGCTGCTACTTTACGATCGAAAACAGTAATTTCTGGCAGCAGCTACTTTTTCCACTCATCATGCCTCTTACCGAATCGGAAAGTTGATCTGCTTTCAGTTGGGTACCGATTTTCTTTCACTTTTCCGCAAGGCAACTGGCGCTAGGAGCTGCCTCAATGAGTTCTGAGATGCTCGGTCGATGAAAAGGTATCCATTTTTGTTGAAAGCCTATCCTTTCAATGTTTCTAAAAAGTGTTCACGCCTAGTCTTAGTTTTGATCAAAAATGTACATTAATCACCTGATCTCGCCGTAAATTAAGCTTCTACTCAGCTCGCCTTTCAGTTGTAAACCGGCGATTATGTTCGGTGCAGAGGCTTAAAATTGACACCTCCAACAGGAGTAAAACGCAAGTAAAAACACCTATTCGACAACCATTTTTCCAAGTAGTAGGTAATCTTGAATCTGACCATCAAGAAAGAGACCTACTTTAAGGCTCCTCTCGAAAAAAAAAATCCGTTCCCATTTCCTTTCTCGGAACTACTCAGCAGCCAGACTTTCAACATCTCTTGAGCATTGCATTACTTTTTCATGAATGTGGGGGCTGAGTCGAAACAGCTGACAGTTTATGTTAGTTCTTTTTTTCCTCTTCTAAACGCGTCACTTTCTCACTGAAGACGCATGAGAGTAGCCATTCAATGGCGTTGGCGTAATCCAAAACCAACTACCGTAAGTCCTGAGTAAGTTTGTACGAAAGAAGGTTTGTACTTTCCCTTTCACGGATGACGAGGCGTCGTTCGTGTGATTCGGTAACAACGAGTGCTGCTTGTGACCCGGAATCTCCGAGATGACGGAAATTAGATAAACAGAGGTCAGTCGGACAAATTTAAAAAGTGCTACTGTAAAGAAAGATTACAGCAGAAATCATCTCAAATCTTCAAAGACTCTTCAGAATCTTTTAAAAATGTCCTTCTTATATTTACACGCAATTTATGAAAATTTTAAATGAGTGGAAAAATATTGATTCTGATAAATAACGAATTTCAATAACATCCTTAAAAGTCCGGATAGTAATGAAAATAATCAAAAATAAACAAAACCCGTTAATCCATTTTGCTACAAAGCCAATGCCTGTGAAGCAAACTGAGTGAATCTTCAAAACCGATTATAACTGCCTTCACAAATTTGCAAGTGCCCATCGAAGGTGGGGTAAACATGACATGGCATGGATGGTTGTTGTTTTAAATTTACCTTCTCCGGCCGGGTGGTCCCACCATATGATGGGAATTGACACTGGAAATGCGAAATGACCCACTGCTGGCTGGTGGATTACCCTTTTTTGGGTATATGTACGACGTACGTATAGGCCAATAAATAGTTCCTCGACATATCATCGATTCAGGGGACGACGCTACGAAGTAATCGAAATTGTCAATAATAAACGCGCCCCTCCACAGAAGTATGTAATACCAACTCCAGGGCAGGAAACAATGTACTATCTTGACGTAATCTGACGCCACACTTCACTTTTGGATGATTGGGGAGGCGCGTTGCGTAACCTTCTACAAACAATCCTCCATATGAATGGTTGAGGACCAATGAACGAATCCATCCAAACGAGGCCAACCGATAAGGCCGAGAGTTTTGTACGATTACTCAAATTTAGCAGCAGCAGCGACACATTTGCTTCCTTCTGGGTTGGGTGCAGGAAAAAAAAAGAAAAGCTATTCAGCGTGTTCTTTTTTTGGATTATCACCTTAAATGGGGAAGCCACCCCAGGCTCCCAAAAGGGTTTTGGCCAACAGACGACGCGACTTGCCGGCTTGAGGCAAGGTTGAAAGAATTTTAACGATGACCATTAAAATTGACTTACATTATCCATGGTTGTCCGATCGTTGGAAAACGGTTGGCTGAAGCCAAACTTAAAAAAATGAAAGCATTTTCATGTGAGTTCAATTTTCCAACGCTGACGACATTTTATGCCTGAGATTTTTCAAAATTTTCCAGCTCAAATCTTGAAGAAATTAATAAAAATTTGTAAGATACATTAATAACGAATTGACGCGACGTTAGGTTTCCAGTTCATGGATTTCAATTTAAATTTTGAAGCAGCTGCCTATTTCTAAATATCACTTGGAATTAAATAAAGGATAAATAAAGTTATCATCAGTAAAAAGATTTTCATTACAAAATAATAAAAAAAAAGTTAATTTCAATAGAAAAAATTATTCAAACGGCCGTCAAGATAATTGTGTCTTTTTCAGATCTTGAAAAAATAAGCAACTTTGGAAATTTGGTCGGATAAGCCAAAGTAAGTTCTGAATAAAAAAAATTAAACAATTGTCACATTAAAGAAAAGACTTTTTACTATCTAAGGCACTATTCACAATAAATTTTTTTGAGCAAATGGTTTTCTACGCAAATTTCTAACATCAATGGTTTTACAAAGATCTGTCATTAATGTTTATTTATTCTGAAGACAGAATGCAGTTTAGATGCTAAAAAGAAAGAGACAGCATAAATAATATTGTTTTTTGCAGAAATGAATCTGAGAGTTTTTTTTCAAACTTGTTCTCTATTGACTTCAGACTACGTGGTTCCGCATTCTGTCTTTGATAGACCTAAATCAACAAAGAGAACAAACCTTTTAAAAGTATTCAAAAAAAACTACAGTATTTCTGAATACCTTGATCGTTTTTCATTGATTATTTAGCAATATTATTTATTGTGCATTAAATTTGTACATTTAATGCAATAAATTGTGTTCAAAATCATCTTCAAAATTTTCTAACTTATGTTAACTTTTGAAAAATGTTAACGTGTTTAAGATTCAAAATGTGAAATTTTAGATTAAAAAAACTATTAGTGGAAAAAGGAGTGACTATTTTTCTGTACGTGGATATACTATAATTTGGTCGAATCTTGAAAATATAAAAATATTTATAAGTATTAGTATATCAGTTTTTAAGCTATGGCGTTTCCAAAATAAAAAAATCCAGCAGTTTAGCAGTTTGAAAGAATAGGTCAGTAATATTAATTAAGCTTTCCCGATATTTTCTAAACCTGGCATATGCCGGGCATCAAAATTTTAACTCAAAAATTGGCCAAATTCGGCAAACATCCAGTAATTTCTGAAAAATTCAGGAAAAAAGGTGAAAGATAAACACATGCAAATTTGTTTTTTTAAGTGCGGAACATCAGGGAAGATCAAATTAAAAGTCAAAATCAATCAAATGTTTGGAAGTTACTTAATTTTAATGAAACAATAAATGCTGCTATTTGACGAAAAAAATTATGCAAACTGATTTGAGCTTATGGTTTCGATTTTGCTCATAAACTGTAGTTTGGGTTTGTCAGATTGACCGGGTTTATCCAGGTTTTAACGGATATTTAATATATAATTTGGGAAAAGTCCAGTCCAGCCTAATTGCCCAGATTTCGCCCGATTTTAATTCCTTTATTGAACAAAAAAACAAATTTTGTTGTTTTTTTACTTATGCGTCCAGATCGAAATTTTTTAAGGTAATTTTATAAAAATAATCATGAAAGGGCCTTCGGAAACCTAAAACACAATTTAAAATTTGCTGACAAATTTTGATGAAAATTTTTTTAAGTGTTTTTTATTTTGGATGAATATTTCCTGGAATAAAAACCATATTTATAAAATTAAAAGCTTAGAAGCTTCAATTTTACCAGAAATTGAAACGAATTTTTATATCTTATTTTCCCCAATAATATATAATTTTCGTTTTTTATTATTTGAGAAAAACCCACATAAAAGCTATGAAACAATGTCAAAAGACTTATTTAAAATCAATTTTTGTTTTAGATAAAGTTTTGCCCAGATTTTGACCTGGATTTTTGTCGACAATTTTGTAAATAACCGAGTTTTGCTAGGTTTTAAGATAAAATAAGGATACGTGCTGAAAAAATTGTGGCAACCTTACTGTAGATACATTCAGGCAGAATCGGAGCTTTTTTCTTCGAAATTCGGTAGCCCGGTAGGATCGAGCTTTTCCCATTTTTTGCTTTTAAAACCCGAGCAAACTGTAATATCTAAGTTGTACAGAAGAAAACTTAAAAAATATTCTATATAATTTTGATGTTTTGAGGTCAAATCAGATTAAAGTTTTTGCCTAGATTTGATAGTTTGATAAACATGAATATTCAATTAACAACTCCCAACTGTTTGGGAGTCCCAATCATTTTTGAAGAAAATTAAATAGGACACTAATAGGTGCAGGTCTACAAATCTTGAAAATCCCAAGTATTTTTGACCTCTGAAAGAAAAGATACAACTCATCTATTGTCTAGTTTTGTTCTACTTATGGTATTTTAATATGGGAGCCCTCCCCCTGCCAGGTCGAAGGGCTCTGAAACTGTTATAAAAATCCATTTCCGGCTTCAAAAATCCTCAGGGATCAAATTTTACGTTGATCGGCTCAGTAGTTTCTGAGTCTATAAGGATCTTACTTAAAACAGTTCTTATTCTTGAAATTTTGTTTGTTTATTTTTTTATCATTGTGTGGTGATTACCAAAATCTAAAAAAAGATTCAAATTCAGAGAGCCGAAAAATCATTTCAAATGAAATTTCGAACTGCGCTTTTTTCGAATTAAAAACGTTTTCTTAAATCGTTCGACTTAAAAAAAAACATCTAGATCCTCCAATAAATTATTTAATTGTGATTTTTTCAAAGCTTGGATTAAAGAGTGTAACCGATAAGAAGCAACACTTTATTTTTGGAATTTTTGATTGCAAAGATGAAATTGATGAAATTTTTAGTGAATTTACCCAGTAATGTAAAGGGTACGTGTGTAAAATGCAGATGCTTATAGGCAAAACCTTTTAGGAGAGGATCGAAAAAAAAATCTTGTAAATTCCTAGTGATAGACCCAAGAACAGCTGGAAACTAACTATTTGACCAAAGTTCAAAGGTGAATTGTTTAAGAAGTCCAAGGGGATCTATCAATGAGATAAAAAATGAATTAAAGTGAAGATGATTGATTCCATGAAGTTGAAGAATTTGAGAGGATGTATCAATCGGAATCTGAAAATTTTATTAGAAGAAGCGTTAAAAAATGTAATTTTTTGACTGATTAATCTAGCTGACCTATAAACAGGCTTGATTTAATGTCTACCAGATTCTACCAGCTGCCCACTGGTAAAATAAACCAAATACGGTAGTGAAATCGTGCGAAAAATATTTGGACCATTGCTTAAAGATATTTTGAAAAATTTCGTAATGAACAACAAAATGAACTCTTGATGATTGGCTTAATATACAAAGAAAACTGTCTCCAAATGCTACCGTTTCCCTGCATAGCATCTTAATAGGTCCCACAAAGTTTTTACTTTCTTTTGGTTGGAGCTTGAATCGTGACATTACGTGAAAACTGTGGTGGAGTGATAAAAAGTCCAATATGTTGTTCTTGTGCCGAAGGAATAAAATTTGCTGAATTCGTCATAACATCAAACATGTTTAAAATTTTGAGTAATTTTGAATGTAAAGCTTAAGAAAATAAACAATAATATCCAAAACAGCCTTGAATTTGATTTATAGTACCTATACCTACATCAAAGGTGGCGCACGTGGTGCCCAAAAATAAAAATCGAAAAACTGCTTCATTGAACGCTTACTCTAAAACCACTAGACAGAACGTCACAATAATTTGCACATGTAAGAATTTCATTACCGGCTAGTTACGCTAAAAATTCCATAAATTTCTATTTATTCTTTCAAAAATTATTCACAAAATAAAGTGTTGCTTTTTTTCGAATACATTCCATTATTTTATATCGCATTTCTTCCTAATAGAGCTTGTTTTGACAATCATTAGAAAACTTTGAATTGTTTTCTTGCACCAAAAAGATTGCTTCGATGCTCGAAAACTACAAGGTCGTTGATGTTGTGTGACCCTTCAAATTAAATTAAAGAAAATTCTTCCCCTGGGGGGCCGAAACAAATTCATCGACGATACCTCAAAGCAGAAGCATTTAATGGCCACAATAATTCCCCAAAACCAAATAAAGATGTGATAATTGCAACTTCGTCTAGTCTGTTGTTGTCTAGACGATCTTTCTAGGTTAGGTCTACGATTATGCCGTAGCAGATCTTTGGAATCTGAATGCATCCGAATTGCCGGCACTGACATTGAACTTCAATGTTCAAATTAAAACCCGATTTACACCCGGTGTGTGTCTGTTTATTTAGAGGTCTGTTTGGTTTGTGGAAAGTGGAGAGGGCCTAATTTAGTTTGTCGCGATTTGGATCGCTCGAAGTTTTTTTCACTATTTACTTTCAAAGATTTAATTTGTTTAGTGTAGAGATTTTTTCCTTTTATTTATTTATTCAATGGTCCGAACTGAACAACAGGGCGTCTTTGTGTGCCAATTATGGGTGGAAATTGATTTTTAGGTTTTTGGCAATGACTTTGAAACCAACTGAAGCCATCATGGTGTTGATGATGAGACTCCAAATGTGTTCGGAAGGTCTTGGACGAAGCGCTTGGAATTTGTTTGGTCACGGTGAATCTGTTTCCTTAAATGGTAGAGATTTGATTGATGCAACTAAATGGTGTTGGATATAGGAAAATTTCTTTCCACCTTTATTGGTTTGTCTTCGAATTTATTGAATCAACTTTTAGCAAGATGATTTGTTGACTTATTGAAAACCTTGGAGTAAGGTTTCAGCTGCAAATTTTGGAACAGATGTTTACCAGAATTTCGAAAATTAGAATAATGATAACGCAATAAGACCCAATTTTTTTTTTAAATAATGTATCTTAAAATTTTGTGTTTTAGTAGGTCTGAGAATAAGCAGTAAACTTAAGCAAATGCATGCTATTTATATGTTTCCTGGAAAAATCCTGATTGTTACACAAATTTACAAGACCTTCAAAAAACCGCAAATTTATTGACTCTTCCATGTTTCTAATGTAAAATTGGGCGCTGTATTCGTACACAAAAGTGACTCAAATGAGAGATTTCAGGTTTATTCACATTCAATATGAGGGAAACAGATTTTTAATTAATGACATGTGGCCCGAGATTTTTTAACATATGTACAGGTATTTTTTTTTTTCAAAAAATAGCATATTTTGAACATAACTCATACCTTTTTTGATTTTTTTTATTTCATTTTTGAATTCAGCACCCGATTTGACAATAGAAATAAGGATCAGTCAATTAATTAGCATTTTTCTTCTAATTGTGTAAACAAGTGTAACACAATACACGAACAATCAATGAATTCGCGAGAAAATCACACATTTAACTGCGAATATCTCACCACAGTAAACTCGTATCACGTTACAATCAAACTTGTTCTACACTGTTCGAACAAGAAAATTTTGCAATTCCGAGCCATATAGGCATATTTTAGAGCATAAAGAGTGAAAGTATGTTGATTTTCCATACATTTTGTCGAGAATATCCATAAAAATTTGAAGTCGATTGCGTCAGCTTGTGTTTCAATCAATTGAGCTGAAGCTTTTAAAAAGCTATTTCTTCACCTAATGGCACCAATCTGGTAGAAGCCGCGTTGAAAATCGCTCGAAAAATTATCCCATACAAGTATAGACCAGTCACATATATATTGACAAATTTAAACTTTAGACGCGGCCAACCGAAAATTGAATTACAAAAGTTTAAATTAAGCTTGTAATTTAGCAGTAAAATAAAAATGTAAATAAAAAAATTTAAAAAGTCAATCAATAGTTTTATAATCATTTCGCTTTTCAAAATAATTTGCATAGTGTTCATCAGTCTGTGTATGATTCCTTTTTCATTAAATTATGTGAATATTTCAATTAAAGTTTCTTACATTAATTTGCACTACAAGATAACTTAAAGGTTAAATTTTTCTGGACGAATGAGAAATTTCTAGATGTAAAAATATAACTGAAAAACAATAAATTGACATTGAATAAACTGAATAAAAAAACAACTAAAACTATAGAGTGATGATTATGAATCCAACATTTTGAGTCGATTGCAACAAACGTCTACACACTCACTTTTTTCAAGGTGTCATCAATTCAAAAACTGATTTCATCTTAGTTGGGAGTGCTAAATCCGAATAAAAAAAACTATTTATTCTTTAACTTTATTTTATAGATTCAAGAGTTAGTCCAAAAAATGGCATATGTTCATAAAAAACTTGAACACTTTTTTTTGGATCGAATAAAAAATCCTTTTTTTTTCAAAAGTAAATATTTTTTATCTTTGAAAGTATTGTTAAAAACCAAAAATCTCTTTAGTCTGAAACAATGTTCAGTTAAACAATCAATTGTTAAGCCTTTTTTTAGTTGTGATAAAATATCCTTAAAAAGATGACAATTGGAACTGAAAATGAAGATTATTAAAAATGGATCAGTTTTAAGTGGATTCCGAAGAATTCAGAGTTTGAGGATTTTTTTGTGAAAAAGCTTTTGATCTCCTTTTTTGAAAAATTAATTTATACTCAATTTGAGTTTGATTTTGTATTTAAGATGTTAAAATGCTTTCAGAAAAAATACCCTTGTCATCAGCAAACACTACAAAACGGTAGTTAGCATATTTTTGAAAAATCAACAACAATAATTTAATATTCGATTTTTAAATAAAAGCGTGAAAAACAATACTAAATCAGTAATTAAACATGTTTTTGATATTTCTGAACTGAAACAAGCCAATTCTAGAAATTGAAAGATACTAAATTCTCATCTGATTTGATCCAGTTATTTTTGGGATATAGAATGTCAAAATTTGAGGTTACTCAGCATAGCTTTCTTCGCGGTCCTTAATGTGTTAAGCTAAGGTTGCCAGATCTTTTTCTGCACTATTCCGGGCTAATTTATCTAAAAACCTGTCAAAATCGAGCATATGATTAAAAAAATTTAAACTCAAAATCCGGGAAATAGTATGGTAAATTAGAGAAAACCGAAGAATTTTTCAACAATAATTAAGAAATAAAATGCTTGAAACAATTTTTTTATTTTAATTTTTTTTTCTGGGGATTTTCAACCAATAGGCTGATTCATCCCTACGTCGTTTTTTTATGAAAACACATCAGCAAATTTGAATTGTCTTTAAGCCTATCAAAACACCGTCCATTATTATTTTAATGAAAAAAATTATAACAAAAAATCCTTTTTGAACCAAAAAAACCATATTGAAATGACTCGATTTGAGTATTTGTTTGATTTGGCAAATAGAGTGAATAAATTAGGGCAAAATCCACGATATTTTCAACGAAGTCTAGACATCTGGATCGGACCGGGCTTTCCTCAAATTTTGTTTCAATTATGTAAAGCATTTCATAATCCCAGATTTTATCTGGGCCTGTCCAGATATTCAGTGCAAAATTAGGAACAAGTTCCGTACGACCCGGATTACCGGTTTTTGTGAAAAACTGCCTGGATGTTTCCCGGATTTTTGGGTGAATCATCTCCGAATCAACAACAACAAAATATTGAAGCTTTTAATATGATTAGATCGCTGTTGATGTGCTTTGATGAAATATTGTAATTTGAAGTAATTTTCTTTCCTGTTCTTTTTTCATTCCTTCGAGTAATGTACGGATATTGCTCAGATGTAACCGGATATTGATCGGTTTTAAATTGGGAAACGCTAAGGTTAGTAAGATAGAGTCCTGCAACGTGACGCATTAAACAAAATAAGGAAAATTTTGAATCATAAAAAACTTCTAAACGTTATTAGTTTAAACCTTTTGACCGAAATTTGAGGATTTTCCTCCAGATAGTTACAAAGAAGCCTAATAAACACTCCACCTTTAAAAATGGTTGAAATTTTCTAAAACGTTGTGAGATATGAACTGTTTTATGAGGAGAAAAATGACATCAAAAAATGGATCCTCAAAGTTTTTGTTTGTTTTGTTTACTATTATGAGACCTTGCTTGCTATAAATAAACAGAGGGTCTCGAAAGTGTTGATATACTAAGGGGAAAATGTTGAAATTTTCGAAATATTAAAAATGTCCGTTTTACCCGCTGTGTCCGTCTTACCCGACTTTCCCCTACCTGAAATTAGTAAAAATCATTTAGCTTTTTTGTAAGTATGATTTTAAATCAATTCAAATAAAATTCAGCATAAATCAGAAAATTTTACATAAGTCAGAAACAACCCTTTTTTTAAATGAGAACTGCAGCTGGAGATTTTAACAGCAATACAAAGATTCTTATCCCATGATAAATTCTTAAGCGATACAATAAAATCATATGAAACCCCTTGCTTCCTTCCTATCTCCACCCTGCAAGGCGGAAAAGTTTATAACAATCTTGGAAACTTATCTCGTACCCAAATACCTCAAAATATGCCAAAAAAAAATTGAATTAGGGCCCTTTCCTCTATGTACTTATTGGAAGAAGGGTGGTGTCTCAAATAATAATAAAGGGTGATGCGGTCAAAATTTGGTCAAGGGAAAACGCGTGTAAATCGGTGAAATCGTTTATTAAAAAAATCAAATTAAATTTCTTTTTCAACTTTAATTAGTATAAAATTCAGGAAAAATATTCAATCAGGCTCCCACTTTTCCAAATCCGAGTTGCCGGGCCTTACGCTTAACCCCTGTTATCAGATTTTGTACAGCCACCTTGTCCACCTTCTTTGCCGCAGAAAGCCAGTTTGCCTTGAACTGCTGCTCGTCCTTAGCAGTTTTTTTGGTCTTCTTTAGGTTCCGCTTGACAATAGCCGAGTATTTCTCGATTGGGCGGAGCTCTGGCGTGTTGGGAGGGATCTTGTCCTTGGGAACTACCTGCACGTTGTTGGCTGAGTACAACTCCATGGCCTTTTTACCGTAATGGCAAGATGCCAAATCCGGCCAAAACAGTACGGAACAACCGTTTTTCTTCAGGAAATGCAGCAGACGTTTATTCATACACTCTTTCACGTAAATTTCTTGGTTGGCAGTCCCGGAAGCTATGAAAATGCTGCTTTTCAAGCCACAGGTACAGATGGCTTGCCAAACCAGATATTTCTTCGCGAACTTTGACAGTTTCATGTGCTTGAAAATATCTACTACCTTTCCCCTTCTTTTTGCGGTATAAAACTTCTGTCCAGGAAGCTGCTTGTAGTCGGCTTTGACGTAGGTTTAGTCGTCCATTACCACGCAGTCAAACTTCGTCAGCATCGTCGTGTACAGCCTCCGGGATCGCGCTTTGGCCATCGTATTTTGTTTATCATCGCGATTTGGAGTCACTACCTTCTTGTAAGTTGATAGTCCGGCTCGTTTTTTGGCTCGATGTAAGGTTGTAGACGATACACCCAGCTTATTTGCGGCATCTCGGAGAGAGAGGTTAGGGTTTCGCTTGAAACTACCGGCAACTCTCTTTGTCGTCTTAGCGGCTTCCGGTTTTCGATTTCCCCAACGATCCAGACTTCCTGGCTGTCGACTAACGTTCCCCAAACACTTTAATTACATTTGTAACGGTTGAATTTCGCGCTGCGCGAGCAAAATTTTGATACGCTGCTCTTCTTCCTTGGACGGCATTTTGACAACTGGAGAGTGAATTCCAAAATCCAAATAGGAGCAACATTCTACACACACACACACACACACACACACACACACACCTTCAAAATGAGGGGTGTTTAGGTTTTTTAAATGTGAAATTGAAAGAAATACGTTAAGTTGATATTGAAAAATTTTGACCGTATCACCCTTTAGAGTCATTTTTCGTGGCCCTAGTTATTTTCCATGTGAAATTTGGTTTCAAATTCTCTAGTTGTCCACAAAAATGTACCTATGGGAACGTCTCTACTTTTATCCCTTATGAAAAAATGGAGGGGTTCCAAATTATCATACAAACTATTTCTCGTATCATATGCTCTTCCATGCCAAATATGTTTCCATTGGTTGATTAGTTCTCAAGTTATTCAAAAACTTGTACACGAGTTTCTTTCCTATCTCCTCAGTGTGAAGAGAAAGTGGTACCAAATTTCGATCCAAACCTTTTGTGTTCTCAACTACCCTTCCATACCAAATCTGTTTCGAATTGTTCAAGAGATATACAATAAATATTGTATGGGAGCCTCACTCCTCCCTCCCAACCTCTCAACCAAATATATTTCTCGTAATTCATCTGCTTGAATAGTTTTCGAATAATGTAAAGTTGTTAGAAGACTGTTAGAAGAAACACGAATTGACCCCCTTCAGTTCAAAACTTCGAATCGACCAGAGCAACCACCGAACGACGGCCCATTTTGGTGATCTTCAAACCGATCGTTTTAGTTTAGTGACACCATTGCATATCTTTAATCGACAAAAGACCAAAATTCAGACCTGTCTCCCGATGTCGATCAACGTAAATGTTCAGTTCACTGACGCAAAAGTAGCGGCACCAGTGAAGTGATGATGGTGGGGCATCGACGCCCCATCGTATACCCACTAACTTTCAGGTGGAATAGAAATGCAACCAAGGTCGCGCTGGAAGGTGGCCACCGGTTTTTGCTTCTACTTCTTCATTTTCTTCGTTGAGCGTTATTCACAAGACGGGGCAGCGCCTCAAGATTCAACTTGTTTTGCTCTCTGTCTTCGGCTCGTTTTCCGATCATCAATCGGTTGCAAACGATTGTAAACCAGGCACCCCCCGAAAAAAGTCTGGTCAGCAGCCATTCGTTTTCTGGGTTAACAATCAGCTGCACGGCGAAAGGTTCAAGGTCGTTGGTGCAGCATCTTCATCGAGAGATTTATACCGAAAGATGTATCCTCTCAGGTGAATGAAATATACATACCCACCTAGACAGCGTCAGAGATTACATCTCTCTTCATCTTTGTTTATTTTGAAAAAATAACTTTGCCGCGTTAAACGAATGGACCCGTTTAGCGACTTAAGGTCGCCGTTTGCATGGAAATGACACATAAGTTTTGGTTGTTGTTTGTTTTGAGACACAACACTGACCCGGGCATTTACTGCAAGCGATGATGATCTTTATCGAGTTTTGAAGACCCCCTTTTTCGGCAGCCATCTTCGTTGGGTACCTAGCAATTTTTTTTCATAAACCTGAATGCATCGGTTGTATGAGATACATAAAAAAAATAATGGACTGAGATGCAGTTATCGAGGACTGTGATCAGACGATGAAACTTGCAATTATGATTCGAGAAAAAACTACAGTTAAAAAGGCAATCTTTAGGAAGCCATCTCCAGTTGTTCAGCAAACGACCAAACGTATTAGTTTGCAGTGTTCAAGGGGGTCACCTTAATTAAACATATCATCAATAAGATTGCGAATACGTTTGAAACAGTTATTATGAATAAAATATCGGAACACAGGAGTATTTTTTACGCCAATACATACAGTATCGTTCATAATTGTATAGAAATTGGAAGCACGTACACTGTCACTTCAACTTAGAACTCCGATAACTTTTTACTCTTATGCTATTTTTTGATCAAATTTTCTGCGTAAGATAGATCAACTATCGCATTATTATATCATTATCGATTTTGGTTGATATTTTTCGGTGAAAATTAAGTCAAATCCAAACAACTTCTTTACGTTTCGGCTTACTGTTTTGTTTCGGCCATCTTCAGAAAAACTGTATTTCATAAAATTTTAAAAAATAGAATATAATAATAAAATAGAATATAATACATGTATTATATTCTATTTTTTAAAATTTTATGAAATACAGTTTTTCTGAAGATGGCCGAAACAAAACAGTAAGCCGAAACGTAAAGAAGTTGTTTGGATTTGACTTAATTTTCACCGAAAAATATCAACCAAAATCGATAATAACAATTAGCGGTGATCGAAAATCGTCCCCATTATTATATCACGAAATATGAGCTTTCTAAAGTTTTTGTGGCCTGAAATACAGTAATTCTACGAAAATAGGACTTTTTGGAATTTTACCATTCAAACTTCAAGAAACTATGCTACGGTTTTTATTAAAATTTTGCAGAGTGATTAATGTAATATAAAGTTAGCATGCCGAAAATTTTTTTTAAATGTTCTATCGATAGGATCAACAGTTACGCGAGGTACAATATTTTAGGCATGAACCTAAGAATGCGATTTCTATTAGACTTTTGGACGAATGCTTCCATAGGAAAATCATTAAAAAGGTTTTTCTCAAGAAAAATTTTAAAATTTTTCGTTTCTAATAAATAAAAGGGAAGCAAATGATGTTCCGTTTTTGTAAAAAAGAATATTCGCTAAACATTTCAAATCATTTAAAATATTTCGATTTTTAATGATCAAGATTAAGTGATGAATCTGTTCAATTTTGGCAGGTTTAATTACCTTAAATTAAAAACAAAAAATGTTTATGAAAGTACATGAATTCGTTTTTATCCTTTTTCAGTTTTGTTTTTGTCAAAAATTTGTCCTCATAAAAAATACGCAAAGCTCTGCAAATTATTATTATTACTAAAATTTTATTTGAATGCGGCCCGCCAAAAGAATTTCAAAATAAAAGGGGCCCATTGCTTTAAAAGGTTACTCACCACTGCAGTAGAGGGTTAAGAGATTCTATGATCTGAAATCTGAAACAACGTCGAACGATCTGAATGAATTAGGTTCTTTTGTATTACAAATAAGAAAGTGTAACATAGTCTAGAAAAAAGGAGTTGCAATTCACAAACGAGAGTTGACAAATCACACCAAACCAAATAACATCCACCAAATAAAAAAATGAACACGCACATAAAGGATCTCAGTGAAACTTAATGTTTCTTAGAAGAGACCTATTTTAAATAACTCTTAGGCGTAGGGTAATAACCGACGAACACTTTCAATATTTCGAACACTACTCTGTTTGACACAAATCTAATGATGATAATATGTTCACCTTGGAGCATCAACACCTTCGAGACACTTTGTTTTTTTTTTACATCAAGCAAGGTCTCATAATAGTAAACAATACAAACAAAAACTTTGAGGATCTATTATATGGTGTAATATTTATCCTCAGAAAAAACTTCATAACTCGCAACATTTTCGATAATTTCAACCGTTTTCGAAGGTGGAAGGGCTTGTACAAAAAACGTTTTGAATAAAATGCTGCTAAGGCGGGTAAAACAGGCACATAAATTTCTCCGGATATTTCAAATTTTTCATCTTTCATTTTTCACTATTTAGCAAGAACAATTGTCGGTCGAAAAGCACTCAGCATCTCAAACAGGCCATTAAAACTGAGAAAACTGGATCTCCGGTGAAGACAGCGCCTATAAAATATGGAATTCCGAAAAATAAACCCTATACCGCTTCTAGACTAGGACGTTCTCAAATACTTAACTCACAAAAGTACTGATTCAAAGCGATCGAAAGATTCGTTTTAATTCAATCACGGTATACCGTGGTCTTTTACAGTAATGTTTCCGGCATGATGTACCTTTCTACTAGAGATGTACCGAATAGTGGTATTCGGCGAACGGCCGAATACCGAATATTGACTTTTTCAACTATTCGGCCAAACGAATATTCGGCCGAATATTCAGCCGAATATTCGGTCGAATATTCTATTGAGTTATTAATAAAAAAAAACTTAAGCGATTATTTAAATGCTTTCTATTTCTTCCATGTTAATACCCCTCATGTTTTAGTCGATAATGTTAAACCAGATGACATTCTCGGATGATGTATTATAAGATATTTTTGAAGTAGGGGTCTTTCAGATTTTTAAAATGTCACCAATTACTGAAAAGACATCAGATGATTCGTGGCTTATAGAGCATTTATCACCAAAGAGATTGCGTTCCTGTGAAACCTGGGATAAAACGTGTCGAAACAGATGCCAGGCATTTTGAAATTGCTTCTCTGATATTGAATTAGATGAAGGTCGAATTTGAGCAAGATATCTTCAAAATAGTTGTTGAAAAAATTGATGATCTTTAACTTTAAGCATACCATACTTTCAACAACACGTATCCACACGGGTTTTGAAAAAAAAATAGGGCAAAATTTATGTATATTTTGAAATTTTTGAAAAATCGTTATTGAACAGAAAATTCAAAAAATTTTAAAGAGGAATTTGACTTTTTTTTCATTTAGCAAATAATCTGAATAAACCCGAGCAAAACTCGGGAAGTTTTTTTTAAATATCCGGACATCCTGGCCAGATTCGACTTATCTAGATTTTTAAGTGGATTTATGGGCAAGCTGGAATATATCCAGAAAATCTGGAATAAATTATAATTAAAGTATAAAACGATACCGTTCAGCATTCTCCTGCACGATCTTCAGTGAAAGATACGCGGATACACCTTAGATGTTTTACTTAAACCATGTTTTTCCTTTTTTTTAACCCATTAAGGTCATTCTTCCTCGTCAATAACTGCTGAAACCATAAGTTTTCAATGATTGTGTGGTTTTTACTACATTACTTTATAAATAATCCAAAATTTTTTGAAAAATTTACAAGTCTGTAGTAGATATTCGGCCTATTCGGCCTATTCGGCCGAATACTTAGCTCAACTATTCGGTGAGCCGAATATTCGGCTTAACGGTTTTTCGGCGGTATTCGGCCGACCGAATATTCGGTACATCTCTACTTTCTACCCATTGCAGTGTCCGCTTTACCCGAAGTATTTGAAAAGTATTATTTGCAAGCATGGAAGGAAATTTACTAATTCCCATACGTAATGCGATAGCAAACAACTTAAACTGTCCATATGCACAAAAATTGCGATGAAAAAAGCAATATCTGATTTTTTTTATTCTACCTTAGGGTGTCCGTCTTACCCGACTATCCCCTTCATCTTTCAATGACATGATGGCGAGCATCTTACTAATGCTAAAACTCCTAGCCCACAGAAAGAGTACTATTTATTTATTTACACAGTGTTCCGTCTCACGACATAACTTGACGAACATAATTCCTAAAATTCACTCGGTTCATAGCAACCGTTCTCCAATTTCTTGGGCATCCCACGTTCCCCAGATCACGCTCCACTTGGTCTAACCACCTCGCTCGTTGCGCCTCCGCTCGTTTTGTTCCTACCGGATTCGTAGCGAACACCTGTTATGCAGGACAGTCGTCCGGCATTCTCGCAACATGTTCCGCCCAGCGTATCTAGCCAGCCTTCACCACCTCGCGCGAGCTCGTGGTTCATCCTTCGCCTCCACACTCCGTTCTCCTGTATGCCGCCAAAGATGGTTCTTAACACTCGTCGCTCGAATACTCCGAGTGTACGCAGGTCCTCCTCGAGCAATATCCATGTCTCGTGCCCGTAGAGAACAACCGGTCTAATGAGCGTCATATACAGGTTACATTTCGTGCGAGGGCTAAAGGCAGAAACACAATACAGCGTCGGTCGTCGCGTCACGTCAGCGGTCAACGCTATCGATAAGTACTAAAACGCGGACGCGACGCACCCGACGATTTTTGCATCACAATTCAGCCTTAAGAGACATCTTAGATGTCTCTTGACGCTGAATTGTGATGCAAAAATCGTCGGGTGCGTCGCGTCCGCGTTTTAGTACTTATCGACAGCGTTGACCGCTGACGTGACGCGACGACCGACGCTGTATTGTGTTTCTGCCTTAAGTCTTCTGGACCGCAGTTGCTTGTGGAGTCCATAGTAGGCACGACTTCCGCTGATAATTCGCCTCCGGATCTCACGGCTGGTGTCATTGTCTGCGGTCACCAGTGAGCCGAGATAGACAAAGTCTTCGACTATCTCCAGCTCGTCGCCGTCGATCGTGACCTTGTTATTACTGGACAAGCGGGTTCGGTCGGCCTCGGATCCGCACGCCAGCATGAACTTCGTCTTGGACGTATTAATTACAACCCAATCCTTCCTGCTTCGCGTTTCAGTTTGCGGTAGATCTCCTCCACCGCCGCAGATGATCTGCCGACTATGTCAATGTCATCGGCAAAGCAGATAAGTTGACTGGATCTGTTGAAAATCGTGCCCCGCATTTCGCCCACCGCTCGTCGAATAACACCTTCTAGCGCCACGTTGAACATCATGCAGGATAAACCATCACCTTGTCGAAGCCCCCTGCGCGATTCGAATTAACTCGACAATTCATCCGAGATCCGCACACAGCACTGCGTTCCATCCATCCGCCTTGGTCAGTCTGATCAGCTTCCCGGAAAAGCCGTTCTCGTCCATGATTTTCCATAGCTCGTTACGGTTGATCGTGTCGTATGCGGCTTTGAAGTCGATGAATAGATGGTGCGTAGGGACTTGGTGTTCCCGGCATTTTTGGAGGATTTGCCGTGAAGTGAATATCTGGTCCGTCGTAGACCATCCCTCCATGAAGCCGGCCTGATGACTTCCCACGAATCTGTTTGCTTGTGGCGTTAGGCGGCGGAGTAGGATTCGGGACAACACTTTGTAGGCGGCATTGAGGAGAGTGATCGCTCGGTAGTTCTCACAGTCCAATTTGTAGCCCTTCTTGTATATAGGGCATATTATCCCCTCCTTCCTTTCCTCCGGTAGCTATTCTATGTCCCAGATCCGGACTATCAACCGGTGTAGGCAGATTGGCAGATTGCCAACTTGTCCGGGCCCATTTTAATGAGTTCAGCTGCGATGCCATCCTTCCCAGCCGACTTGTTTCTATTCAGCTGGCGAATGGCTTCCTTAACTTCACTCATCGTTGGGAGTGGCTCCTCTACGTCGTTGCCTACGCCGGCGATGTACCTTCCCCCACCGTCTTGATCTCCTGCATTTGCGCCGTTCAGGTGTTCATCGAAGTGCTGCTTCCACCTTTTGATCACCTCACGATTGTCCGTTAGGATGCCTCCGTCCTTATCCCGGCACATTTCGGCTTGCGGCACGAAGCGTTTGCGGGATGCGTTGAGTTTCTTATAGCACTTTCGTGTTTCTTGGGAACGATGCAGCTGCTCCAGCTCCTCGAGCTCCTCCTCCTACAGGCGGCGCTTTTTCTCCTGGAAAAGTCGGACTCGCTGCCTCTTCCGCTGTCGGTGACGCCTCTTTGCACTTCTGCCGCCCGCGCGGCATTCTCTTCGTCCATCACCCTCCTACACTCTTCGTCGAACCAGTCGTTCCGCCGAGTTCCCTCCACATAACCGATGACGTTCTCCGCAGCACTGTTGATGACTGCCTTGATGGTATCCCAACAGTCCTCGAGAGGGGCTTCGTCAAGCTCGCCCTCTGCCGGCAGCGCTGCTTCGACCGATTGTGCGTAGTCTGGCTCGACCTCAGGTTGCTTCAGTCGTGCGCACTTCCCGGCAATGTTATACAAACCGTATGAAGCACATCTCTCAGATTTCCCCTCAGATTTCCGCTTTTTTGACAGATTTAAGCTTTTTTCTTCAGATTTGAGCTTTCATCTCCTATGCTCTCAAGGCAAAAAAAGCTTAAATCTGAGGAGAAAAAGCTTAAAAACAAGATTCACCAACACTTAGTTAATAGATGTTGGTCACACGATACATAGACAAATCCTGTATCGTTGCCGGGACCTGGTCGTGCGATATTTAACCGAGGCAGGCGCCGGTTTCGTGTGTTGTTCACTACGGAGAGTTTTGGGCGCATCTTCACCATCACCAGATAATGGTCCGACTCGATGTTGGCGCCCCGACAGGATCTGACGTCGATGATGTCCGAGAAGTGAAAGCTGTCAATCAAAACGTGGTCGATCTGTGATTGCGTTTGGTACGGTGATCTCCAGGTGTACTTGTGTGTGTTTATGAATAAAAAATAAAGGTACTATACTAAAAAGCAAAAAGCTTTGCGATCAGTTTTGTAAATATGCTTGTTGTGAAATTGTAAAATTTTTATTCGACCAAAAATCTGTAGGAATCTTTTATTATTTTTATTTCACAAAATTCTATTTGGAATGTTTTTTTTTTAATTTTTGTTCTAGGCTATGAAATTTATTTAAATTTTTTCCCCTCTGCGCTTTTAAACCATTTTTCCATTAAGTAGGAAACAAATTTGCCACAGTTTTTGTACTAAATTTAAAATCTAACTTTTTCATTCTCGATGCATATCTAACTGTTTATAAATATTTTTAAGGAAAAAAATCATGAAAAACAATAACACAATTTTATATAGAATCTTCCTTCCACAGTTAATGTTCCCCATTCATCTGGGAGCAAAATGGGTCATAAAATCTGTAAGCTTCAAATCTGGAAACGTGAGCTTTGTTTTCGTTTATTAGCGTTATCTTGCCGCCCATTGTTAAAACCAAATTAAGTTGTTGTGTAGTTTTGCATCGATAGCCTTTGGACACAATGGATCGTAACCGAAGATAAACCAGAGAACTCATTAAAAAGTATTCTCCTCGGCTAATGATATGAAATTAACACCTCTTCCATAAATAGCTTTGATCGCGATAGATGGAGAGGGATGAAAATCTCTTGTTTTAAGCAAACAGGAAAAAACAAACTAGCGGAAATAATAACTTATTTAATTTTATTGCACCCCATCTAATCGGGAGTAGCACGATTGATCATAATTGTTAGAATGAGTTTCTTCTCGACGATAATTGTGGTAAGAAATCGAATGAAACAACTGGTGGGTACCGATTTTTTTTAGATATGAATGTTTAATGTGGTCAAAATAAATCTATTTGACAAATTAAAAAATAAAAATTCTGCTATGCTAATGTTTGATTTGTTTCAGAATATTAACAATAATGTTTATTGTTATGCCTTTTACGACGAATAGGAATAGCATTAACATTTCACTGCATTGTTACCCTTTAATTTATTAAAATGCCCCTACGGTTCCAGTTTGTTCACCTTTAAACATCATTAGGCATCCACACATTTGGGACCCACATTAGTTTTTTTTTTCTTTGTAGAGCACCCTTATTTTCCCTCCGGTTGATCCGGTCCACTGACACTGACCGCATTTCATTGATTAGCACCCATGAGAATCGACAAACGAACTACACACGCACAGCACAATGGGATTATCTAATCCCAAAGCCCAACTCTAAACCTTTCTCAAGCAAGACCCTCTTTGGGCACCCTGCTCGTAAACAAAGGGTTTCTGTTGCGAAGTCTTGCTTGAAACAAGAAAAAGTGACTCACTGCCTTTTGTGGAGGTGTGTAATCAGTTTTATCTCTAGGCCCAACCAATGGACTGAACTGACTGAATGATTATCACACAGTGGTGTCAATTGACAGATGATAATTGGGCCGGCTTACGAAATGTGTGCGGTTTCCAAAATGGTAACGGAATATCAACAAACATTGACATAACATGTGATTTGTTTTTTTTTTCTTAGAGCAGGACTTTTAAAAGTAACACAGATGCACAAATTCTCAATATCTAATATGAATATCGTGACGAAGATCATACCTGTTTAAGAAAACTGTGTTTAAACCAAAATCTGAAATCTGTCTTTAAAATTTAACAAGAATAACTCTTGGTGTTAAACAATTTCAACTGCACCTACTTTTTTTTCGAGTATTGTCGTTTACCATCCAAAACTTTTCCGGTTCATCTGAGTTTGGTGTTTACTCTTAGGCTCCAACTCGCGGACATCGGCTCAGGAGACATCAGACTTGACAACTAAGCTATATCATAAGCCCACTGCACCTTCTGAGATTCGAGTTCAAAACTCATCCTTGGTTTTTTTAATGGACTCAGGCTTGTGTATGTACAGTACAGTAGGGTGGCCATAGATGAATGGGAAAAATTCTATCATCGAATAATAAAAATCGCCAATACACATTTCGTAGATTGGTACAAAAACTTAGCTGTGCAAAATTTCAGCTAAATCGGACTTCATTAAGGGCTGTCTCAAGGCGCCCAAAGTTTCAGTTTTTTAACACTCAAAAATCACCTAAGGCAGGACCAAAGGAAATCGGAAAAATTGAAATAATAATGTTGATGCCAAATGACATATAAATGCATTAAACGTCGAAATCTCGAAAAAGAATTGAGCGAAAATCGATCTCTGGGACTACCACTAAAACAGCAAAAACAGAGTTTTTTTTCTTCGAATTTTTAGTGTTTCTAAACGAAAAAGCTCATGATTGACTGCTATCCAAAACTAATGTTAAATTTATATATCAATGGAAAGCCAATAACTTGGCCAACAAGACCCACTCAAAAAATTATACGAACTCGACCGAACTCTTAAGATTATAACTTTCTGAAAATGGCATTATTTTGGATATTTTAGTATATATCCTTTCTTAGTACATACAAACACATATTTTTGAGATATTCCACAAAATTGTGTGTTTTAACAATTTAAACAACTTTCTCAAATATACTTAGGTTGTAAATCGTACACTGAAAAAGAAATCAAACGAAAACTCAAAATTATTTGAATTATTTATAAAATGCTCGAAACTTGTAAGATTTTCATGCGATCTTGATGGTGTCTTTAGAAAAGTTTCTTGTCATAATAAGAATGCAACTTTTGGGAAAACATCAAGGTTCTAAACTAATTATTTTAAAAAATATTTTTTTTATTTCCCTTCCAAGTGAAAAAAAATCACTTTTTCTTTCATGAATTTGATAGATCATCGAAAAATATGAAAATGTTTTAAAGACATTAAATGTCTACCATTTACCGTTTGTCCGCAAATAATTTTGATCGCGTTTTAGGTGCATTAACCCCTGTGTGCATCTTTAATTTCTTCTTACTTTCTATCCGTCTAGAAAATTTCATAATCTTAAGATGTTCCTTCTAAAACAGGCATAACTTCTCACCGATAAGGACGAATAATTAGGTAGTTAAAATGAATACGTCAGACACTAGATACATAGTAGTATTCTTTTCGGGTCCTATGATATTAGGAATTTTTTCACGGAAATCGGACACATGTATAAGAAATTTTTTGTACACATGTTTATCTAAAAGCATTTTGAAATCAATTTCGAATCAACAATCAATCACAAAAGGCACTAGCAGAAATCTTTGAACTCGTACAAATAAAAGTTTGTGAATATTTTGTGATATATTTCTCACAGTCCCCCAGGATTTAAAATCTCACAAAATTTTAATTCCAATCAAAATTGCAACTTTCTATCGATATTAAACTTCTTGAAATGCACTTTGAGGCCAATTAAATTTAGTGGTTCCAAAGCCATTTCGAGAAAGGGAAAAAAAGTGATATAGTTTTACAATATACATATGTATGTCACTGCAATTGAGAAATATTACGATACCTAAGGTCGTTAATAAGAAACATTACTAAACGATTAACTTAGATGGATAAACCCGACAAAAATGAAATCAAAGTTTTCCATTTCCATTACGACGCTATTTAACAATGATGAATAAACATTGATAACAAACTGGAAAGCCGTTAAATGTGAATAATTTGAAAAAAAATATATCGACCATACCATCCCTCAAAAAAGTTCTTCAGCTCAAATTTTGTTTTTAAAACATCGATCTCCAGCATCTTATATTGCCAATTGAAATCAATTTTAGGAAAAGAAGTAGTGGAGTAATAATCACAGCTATTTTTAAGGTTTAGAAAACCACTTAATCATACATTCTCAAAACCCTAAATTTTGATCGCTTTTGCGCATTATTCAAAATTTGTTGTTATTGTTCCGGATAAAAAATCTTCAAAATCAAATCTTTGCATAATACAAGGGGCTATCTCTAAGGTCTCCGAAATATTGCCAAAAATAATTACATAGTACAAAACTTGTAAAAATTTGCTGAATAGTCCAAATTTTGCATAATCATTTAAATTCATAAAAAAAATTAGAATGGTCAAGATAATCATTATTGAAATTGTCAAAATTTAAAGAGTGTTGTAATTGGAAAAAGGGTGTTGTAATTGGAAAAAGGGTCAAAATTTTCAAAGTTTAAAAATTTTTAAGATAAATAAAATTGTTGCAAAAAAACTACAAAATTAACAAATATATTAGAAAGTGAAAATGTTTAAATGATAACCCTTGAATCAAAACTAAATGTATAACAAATCATATTTGCATTCAGTGACGCCATATCAATTACAATAAGATCTTAAATTTGAGGCACCTCAAAAAAGATGAATATTGTATTGAATTTTCTAAATGCTTTATCTGCTCTCAGTATAACTAATTTTTCTAATTTTTTTGTTTATTACAGGTAAGATGTTGTCTTCAAATCTGGAGTACATGTGAGTTAAAGTTTCCAAAAAGAGGTAATCGTTTAACAATAACAATAATATTATCTACTCATCTGAATTATTGTAAGATTGTATGAGGACGGTAAAATAATTTTGGTTGAGGCTACAGAATCTGGCGATCACAATTGAAGTAACAATTTAAGTCTGCATAACCTAGAGTTGTCATCCGTCCCACAAAAGCGGGACATGTCCCGCTTTTTTTTTAATGTCCCGCTTTTTTTCTCAGAAAACTTTTACAAAGTTTCCTGACTTACACAGGATAAAAATTTAAGCCTCGATTTCTATTCATTGGTTCCACAAAGAATACCTCTCAATTTCGTCCTCTTTCTCAATATAAGCAATATTTTCCATAGTTTATATAAGACAATATTGAATAACTCTAAAGTGACAGTAAGAATATGAATCAGCTAAGCGTTCTTCGAACATGTTCAACCAAAAGCAATGTAAATAACTTTAGTATGAAGAAAATATTGTTAAAGTAACTTCCAAATGATTATTGATCATAATTTTTCGACGGAATCTTAGTTAAATTACCTTTAACCATACAACACCTTTTTCGACTCAACTGTCCAAAGGATTGAATGATGGAAGTTTTCTTGAGATTTTAAATTTTCAAAATAACTTTGAAATATATTTGATATCATATAAAGATTTTTTACGGAGTATTCAATCCGCCGTTGACATGACTTGAAATGTTTTCCCTTAAATAACGTGTTAATTTGCGAGAACCGTCGTGAGAATAACCGTGATTTTATTAATAATACAGTAATAAAAGTCATGCAAAAAAAAATCCAAGTGTACTTTCTACGAATAACTTTAGATGATAGTAGGTACACATATAAGTTTGGCTGTAAATTTAAGCTTTTTTTTAAGAGTTTCCTGAATGTCCCGCTTTTTTCAGCTATGTCCCGTTTGTTTTTTGTAAAATGTCCCGCAATTTTCTGAAAAAAGCTGGTAAGCCTAGCATAACCAAATATCTATTCTGCACTTTTTTCGTACATTGTTAAGAGTTTGCAGCAAAACTGATTTAAAGTTTGAACCAAACAATTCGAATTTTGTTAAAAAATTTCACATAAATTTGCTTACATTGAATAACGAACAATTAATAAAACCATGAACCGCTTTGCAATAATTTTTGCTAGGAACACTTCACACCTAATTGAAGGAAAATTATTATTTTTTTTATGATGTTGGAAGTTGATGTATGGAATTTATTCAAAATAAACGATATTTTTTTTATTTGTGAACTTTAACTAGAGATTAAAAAAACTCCACATAACTTTATTCTAATTATATAAAGGATAGATTCTCACATTTCTGAACTTTTTCATATTGCAAATTGGGCTGCCTTTTTTGCCATTTTTGAAGATCGGTTTCGAACAGTAGAAGCACTTTTTCTTCAAATTTGACTGAGCAAATAATTTTTCGGATCAAGAACTAGATTGATCTCTAATTGGATCTTAAATTTTCTCTCGAAAATTCAGTTTTCTAAAGTTTCCTTTAAAAACATCCCTCTTATATTTTAAAGCAATGGCAATATAAATTGCTGTGTATTATGAGTTACTTGTTTTCAGAACTCCCAAAAACACGGTTAAATGGCGGTATTTGAAATACTCCTCTGATTTTAACCGTATCATGTAATTTATTTGCTGATCGAAATTCATGAAAACCAATTGGAACATCAAAAATAAATAGAAACATTTGTAGTTATTTATTGATAAAATAAATCAGTTAAATATAATAAAAACAATTTATTGCGTATTTTTTATTTAAAACTGCCGTGTGTTTGGTGATAAAAACAACCATTTGAATAAAAGCTGATATTCAAAAAAAAGCTCCTTTATACCCTTATTTTAAAATTTTGGTAAATATTTTCGAATGTATTAAAAAACTCTTATCTTACTAAAAATTAATGTCGACTGGTAAAAAAGAAAAAAGTAAACGAAAAATTGAAAATGTGTTAAGTACCGCATCTAAAATTTGTGTAACTGGTTTGATTTAACTTTTTTGAGTAAAATTTGAGTTGAAATTAGCTTAAATGAAGCTTTCTAGAACATGAGACATTTTGCAAAAAACTGATAGAAAATTTGAACACTGGAAACCACTTACCAAGCTATTAAAATTTTAAATTTTATTCGGTGAAATTTATTTAATGGTTTTTTTAGTAAATATGGATATAATAAGGTATTATTAGTGAAATTATGATAATTGAAGAGTTTTAGTTAGTTTTAGAGGCAAAAATTTTGAAAACATAGTTTCGCCAGGTTTTATGGGAATTGGACCACAGAATCTTTTTAAACCTGGAAAAATGTAGGCATTCGAATTTGATTTTTTTTAAACCACATTCGAAGAAACATAAGCAGAATTGAGCGATTTTTCAAAAAAAAAAAATCCAAGAAAAATTAAAATAAAAATATCTCGATTTTTTTGTTTATCAAAACACGTCAGCTGCGTTCAATTTTTTTAAAAATAAAAGAATCTATTTAGAATAAGGGGCCATTCAAATATTACGTAACGAGTTTAGGAGGGGAGGGGGCATAATAGCCTGTTACGCTTTGTAGATTTTAGATAGAAAATCTGATCCGAATGTGTTATGTAGGGGGCTGGAAGGGGGGAGTTGTTGGAGTTGAAAATTATGGAAAAATGTGTTATGTAATATTTGAACGGGCCTTAAGCTTGCTCAGAAAATTGAGTCCAATTTCAGTATTCTATTATTAAATAATGGGAATAAATCCAGAAAAATACGGACTTTTTTTTACAATACACTGGTAATCGAATCAGCCTATAATTTGCTTTACTTTGATGTCCCAGGCATGTCCAAAAAATTCGGGAAGTATGGAAAACTTATCCTACAATAAATATCACAAGCCAACAAAACTTATATTTTTCCAATGTGCAAAGAAAAAAAGAGCTTATTTCAAATCAAAATCTGCAATAAAATTTCATATTCTTGAAGCTTTGGTTTTCGTGAGAACTTTAGAAATTAGTTAAAAATTCAAAAGAGAAATTTTTGCACTTTTACCAAATCTCCTAAAATCGGATATTGAAACAAAAAACCTAAAATTTCGTGGAAAATCTCAAGTTTCTTATTTTGTTTTTGAATTTCATTTGTAAGTTGTTTCTCTTACCTTGATTTGAAAGTATAGTTATGATAAAATAAGAGACACTGAATTGTGGTTCTGAATAAAATCTGGTTTAAGGTTTTGAATCATACTCTTTTACTGTTATATCTTCATGAAATTTATATTTATCTCTTTGGTTATATTTTATTTTATTTTATTTTGAACTTTTTAACTGAGATCTTTATGTTACTTTCCAATTGTCATTAGAGAAATATGTATTTTGCTTTCGACAATGGACATACCAAGGCATCATTATAATATTCATACATATATTCTGGATTTTTTTAATTTTGGGGGTTTAAATTAATGATAGAGCTATTAAATAATTTGCGAAATGAATTTTTCTTTTAACAGTTCTACACGAAGCAAAAAAATAGATACATCAGTTATATAACGCGTCTACTATTACATAAATATGATTGTTTGGTTCTGACCCGAAAATACGATCAAGCCAACCATCAGAATATTCGATGCCACAAAAATGGCTATGGCTAAACTAGCGATATTTAAATCCAATAGAATGACTGTTTTAACCGTAACTGCTATTCCCCATAAAAGTAGAAAATTATTGATGTATTGATGTATTATTGATGTAATAATTGATGTATGATATATTGATATTGAGGCAGGCAAAATTGATTGTTATTACCGTTCAAAATAAAACACATTTTTTTCTCAATAAAACTCATATTTTGCAACCGATTTTTTTGGTCTCATGGCCAAGATATGCTGGGGGAAGTAAAACACCATGGCCCCGAAAGAAAAAAAATGGTTCCGTTAAAAGTCCGACCGATAGAATTATGTAAATATTTGAAAACTAACACGATATTATTGGTCCGGGAATCTGGTCGGAAATCCGAAGTACGCCTGCTGCTACTCTTTGCCCATTGATATCTAAAACGAACATTATCTAACATTATCTTATTACAATAAAAAAAACAACTTCAAAAGAAACTAGCATTACCTTTTCACTACTTGGTGGCGATAAACTTTTCCAGAAAAAAACTCCAACACCTCTTTTGGCTTTTACTTTATTTTTAATTCCCAAACCAAATAAACATATTACTTGTTATTCTGGGAAATCAATGTTGGTTGAACAAAATTCGAGATCGAATAAAGCTTGAATGATATTTGAAAAGTAACTATCAGATTGTATAATGAAGGCTAGGAAAAATAGCTAAATCTACCAGCTGTTGATATATTTTAGCAATAAGCATTTGAGAAATCTTCTACGGACAAATCAACTTCACATGAACGCTAGTTTATTCGTAGTAATGGACGTTGATTAAATAAACTTATGAGTTCAACCAAAAATCTGTGATATGGAAGCTAACAATACGAATTTTGATAACAACTAGTAGAGTTTTTTATCCGTGTAATCGGGGTTTTCATTTTCAATATGTTCATAAACTCGTCTACAATGTTTGCTCGAGATGTTTTCAATATTTTTGTTTGGAGAAGAAGATACATACCAGAAACTACCTTCTAAGCAGCCATAATGGAAGTTTTTTTTTTTTTGTGTGTTTAAAATATTTTGTATTCTCTGGGATGAAATATATGAAACAAAAAATCACACCGAAAAAAAAACAGCAAAAACAAAAACTAATTCGAGTTTGACAGATCTATTGCTGGTTTTTCAGCAATGCAGATCAAGTGCTAGAGCAACAGCAAGAGGGAGAATGTTCGCAGGTTTCCAGCAATAATTTGGATTATTGGACGTTTCCAGTATTTTTTTTGCTGGGAAATCTAGTCAAAAATATGCTGTGTAGGGTCAAGTGGGGTAATTAAGAACACGGGGTAATTCCGAACAAGTGCCATACGTGCTGGTGTGGGGGCTGAATGAACACAAAAAGTTCCAAAAGTGGTAGTTTAACATCCGATTAATAGCTATAAGCTGTTTCCGATCTGTTTTCAAATCCTAATGATATAATTTCAGATGTTTTGAAAAATCATTACCCCGTGGAACGGAAATCGTTTTGGACAGTGTTCAATGTTTTGAATATCTGATCACAGGAAATCCAGCTAGAATGTTGTTATCAACTGATTTACATCCGGTTAATGATGTTTTGTCTGGATTTTGAAGGAATTTTAAAAAATATTATTAGCACAGATTCACAGATGACTGTTCATATTTACCCCATAGTTTTCGTCCTATGGGGTAATTTCCTGACATTTCTTTGGCTTTTTGATGGTCAAATGTTTTATTCATCAACTTCGGGGGCCATTCATTTATTACCCTAGCATTTCCAGACCCCCTTCCCCCTCCTCCCCTTGTAAGAAATTTCTCAAAAAAATAACCCCCCCCCCCTTCTGTATGATCTTAACACAGGACCGTAAAGAAATCTTAGCCAGGAAACATCAACACTCGGCATTCTATATCCCAGGAACTTACTGGACCAAATTTTACAAATTTCATAATAAAATTAAGTCCGCAATGTGTTAAGTTTTGAATTTTTGAGAAATTGATTTTTTTTCTTCCAAAAATGAGATTCGGATTTAGAAAAAAAAAAAAAGCTATGCTAGTTCTTTTCAGTCTTTGAAAAAATGTTTTGCACACAATTTTATCAAAACTTAATAAAACTTCAAGAGCGAAAAAAGTTTATAAAACAGAAATTTTGAAAAAAAACTAAATCAGCATTTAAACGAGTCTTAATTTTGTTTTAAAAAAAAGTGATAAGAACTTGCTTTTTGTTGATAGAAAAAAATTCAGTCAAATGTTTTCTCAGGTTTAGTAAGTGGTGCGGGAGGATAGTTTTACTGGTAATACCGAAACCGAATCCCAGGAATAGTTTTCTAACACCGAATATAGGTTTTAAGTCCTTCCAAAACCAGTTCTTTTTGTATTGATAAATAACAAAGTTATAAACTAGACTTGGAGAAATAATTTTACTATACTAAAAAAAATCCAACATTTTTTAACAAAAGGTTTGCTGCTCGAGTTTTTATTCATTACCGCGTGAAATTTAACATTATTATAAACCTTAAATCTCTTTGGTCAACAGTGAAATATGTGAAAAGCCACGATAAATTTAAAAGATGAATAAGTCCACAAAACAAAGATCAAAAAGATAAATTTTCTTGTATGTTTGGACAACGTGCTGCTATTGAGAGCATTAGAATTACTGCAAAGAATAATTGTTTATGATTACATTCGGATATCAAAGATCCAAAATCTATTTTCTTGCAGTGTTATTTTTATACATAGTTACCTTTTTCAATCTTTATTTATTCGAATACATTTTCTGAAATTTAGTACAAAATGAAAATCTGTTGGTTGAAAATTTTCTCTTCCAGTTTGGTGATGAAAACTTCTGCAGTAATAATTTTGTTTTGAGAAAATAGAGTTACTAATGTGAAATTTCGTACAGGTGATAAAAATTAATTAGTGTAAATATTTTTCAAAACAGTCGATCATATAGAATTGACAAGCCTTGCAAAAAATGACTGTTCACTGATCCAAGAAGATTTTAATGGGTGTTTTTGTGAAACAACCATCTTTTAAAAAAATTAGAACTTTCTGTATACAGTGAGGGGCAAAATAAAGTGTCCAAATTATTTTTTTTATCATTTCTTTTATTTTTCTGGTTAAAATTCACCGAAAACGCATCGTAATCATTTTTAAAATATTGTTTATTATGTGCTTTTTAATTTTTGTTAATGTAGCGCTGGAAAAAAAGAAAGTTTTTCTGACCGAAAATAAACAATTAATATTCCAATAAAAAATGGGCAAAATAAAGTGTCCAACTCAAAAATCAATATAATTTCGACAAGTTTCCATCGCGAGGCCCCTCGAATTTGTCTGTTTTGTGTATTTTGACGTTTCATAAACAACTGGCTTGGCTCTGGAGTATTCAAACAGGTGTCTACACTCGAATAAGTTGTAAAACATGGAGAACGCATAAATTTCTGTTCCATTCCGTTGTCCATCCGGAAACTGGTTGTTCGTGATGTGAATAACGGTCAAACGCAACGGGAAGTGGCCAAGCTCTACGAAATCAGCAAAACAGCGGTATCAAAAATCATGAAGAAGATGAAAACGTTCGGATCGGAGATGGAGCGCCCAGGACGAGGACTAAAGCCCAAGACAGATGCCAGAACGGACAAGAAAATCATTCTTGAAGTGAAGAAAAACGCAATAACAACAATCCGGCAGATACAGAAAGAGTTCCAATTTTCGGTATTGCGTTGTACTGTCCGTCGCCGCATCCATGCAAAGGAGTACCATAGAAAGATCGCAGTGAGAAGGCCTTTCATCAGCCAGGTGAACAAGGCTAAGCGGCTCAAGTTCGTCAAGGAACACGCCGATAAACGGCTCGAGTACTGGAAAACATTGTTGTGGGCCGACGAATCCAAATTCGAGCTATTCAACCGGAAGAAGCGGGATCATATGTGGCGCAAGTCGGGTGAGGAGCTCCAAGATCGCCATATCCAAGGAACAGTCAAGCACGGAGGAGGTAACGTGATGGTGTGGGGGTGCTTTTCTTGTGGTGGGGTGGGCAATTTGGTAAAAATTGACGGAATCATTACAGCTGAGTCATATTCCAATATCCTGCGGGAAAACCTCGAGGTGTCCCTCATCAAGACGGGCCTCGAAGAGCGCTTCGTTTTACAGCAGAATAACGATCCGAAGCATACAGCCAATCTGATGAAGTCATTTTTCCGTTCCTGCCGCATCAGACCCCTTGAATGGCCCCCACAAGGTCCTGATCTGAACCCCATCGAAAATCTGTGGGCCATCCTCGATGCTCTGATTGATAAGATTGGTGTGATAAATTAAAAATACTTATTTTGATACCATGGAGCATGCGTGGGAGTAACTCGACCCACAACACTTGCACAACCTTGTTGAAAGTATACCGAAGCACTTGTAGGCGGTGTTGAAGGCCGAAGGAGGCCATACCCATTATTAAATCGTTCTTGTTTGCCTTCAGTTTGAATCAATTTGAAGCTGTACCGATCTGGACACTTTATTTTGCCCCTGTTTTTTTGGAATATTAATTGTTTTTTTTTTTCTATCAGAAAAACTTTTATTTTTAACAGCGCAACATTAACAAAAATTTTAAAGAACATAATAAACAATATTTAAAAAACGATTACGATGCATTTTGGTTGAATTTTAACCAGAAAAATAAAAGAAATTGAAAAAAAGTTATTTGGACACTTTATTTTGCCCCTCACTGTATGTATAGGCTTCAATTTTATGATATCTCGCACGTACGTGAAAAGCATAACCTACGACATTTAGGTGAAAACTTGATGTTTGCTGCGCAGGACATTTAAAACGGATGTAAAAACTATCAAGTAGCCTAACTCGCCTAAAATTTCACACGTATGGAGAGCTCCTATAACATAAAAATGATCTGCAACGACATAAAGGATACGAAAGAAAAAGAAACCAACAAAAACGTAAAAGATGCAACAATTTAAGATGCAAAAATTTAACTACCGAAACAAAAGATATAAAAAATCAATACAAAAGAACACTAAATAGCTATTTTTTGCGTTGTTTTACGTACCTCTAAATTTTGATTACATTTCTTTATCTTATAATTTTCTACATGAATTGAATTGAGTTTTTATTAAACAACCCATTTTTTTATTACTGCTAATTATTTTCATTATTTGGTGTTGAATTGAGATTTTCTGACACCATATAAATCATATTGGACAAGTCTCGGGGTAAATATGAACAGCGTTCGGGGTAATTATGAACATAATTTTTTAAGTAAAAATCACCATACACTCCTTACTATGGGTAAATGTAACGTATAAATACTGTTACTTTTTAAAAATTTTATACCAAGTCCGTAATCCTTGTTCATAATTACCCCCTAGACAGGGGGGTTAATATGAACAGACGGGATAATTATGAACAGACGTCTCAAGGACATAGGTTGCGACCAAGAAAAAAAAGTTGTTCTACAGAATGATGAAGAGCACGGAAACATACAATATTGGCAGGTTTTCAGAATTTATGATAAGAAATAAACATATGGTGGCTGTGAATGTGCCAAATGGAGAAATTTTGTCCATAATTACCCCACCTAGCCCTACTTCATCAAACAGCAGAATTTTCATCTAAATTTTGATGCTTTAACACGGGTAGTATTAGCATCATCTTACCGGAGTATTGTATTACCTCAAAAGAACCTTCAGATCAACTTCAACCTTCCCAAGGTGTGCCATTCACTCTCCAGTCGAGTCAAGTCGAGACTCACCTGCAGCCAGCCTCTGAGGATTGTTGCAAAAGTGGGTAGATTTCCATCCGACCGTTTGCGGTACCCCGAAGCAAGACCGGAACCTAAAAGACTTGAAAGATCGCTGTCGACTCTCCGATGAAGCGTTGATGATCCTCCTCAAGCGACTCACACCCGGGCACGCAAGTGTGAAATATTTAACCTTTTGCCGATCGGTTCGAGCCACTTAAATATTGACCAATCGATTAAAGAGGTTCTTTTCCGAGAGCGTTGTACATTCATAAATCCACACTTGGTGTAGGTACCCAACAGTAGATTTGTATACAAAGTTTTGCGGCAACTTGTTGGCAAAATAAATCAACTCGCAGATTTCAAAACATTGCCGGCACAAACACTGCCTCCAGGTGCCAAGCTATGTACCTTTGCGTATCGGTTAGGAAATATGTCTAAAATTAATCTACGCGAGCAAGACGCGAGACGAATCGATTGGAGATGCGTTTGTTCCTTTCTAAAAGTGAATCGAACGTCCGCTTCGAGGGTTCTTTCTTAAAAACAAAATACATCAATTTCGATTCGGGTCATTACATTTGGATGATAGTTTTTCCTTCTTAATTTGGCAGCCAATCGCACTGGTTGAAACATCCAAATGATTAATAGGTTCTTGCTGGTGGTGGTAGAACACATTTAACATCGTGAGCTGGGTCTCAAGAATCGACCGAGGGACCCGCTTAAGGTCCGTTTTGTTCAAATGAATTGTGGGTAACCAATTCGTACGGTAGGACCAAAAGTGCATCCGCGATGCCCCGAAAGGTTAATTGAATGTTGAGCGCGGGTCGTGAGATGGAAGAACTACCAACAACTGCAGGCTGTTGAGGTTGAGTTGATTGACTTCTAAGGTATTTTGACAGGATGGATTCGGGGTTTCGTCATAGCTGTTGCCGTCTGCCTGTCAAATTGTTGGCGCTTCAGCTGTTTTGGTAACGCTTCCAAAAGTACTGATTGGTTAAGGTCAAATGGAAGCGTGATGAGGCTTATTAGTCAAATTCATTCAGCTTTTTAAGGTTAGGACGAAGTTCACCGCTACATTTTGATTCATGTGGCTAAGAGACCTTATTTATGTTTTTACTTACCTTTCTAGAATAGAATAAGCATGTAAATTTACAATTTACAATACTTCAAATGGGTCAACTGATATTACACAGCAAACAATTTTGGAAAATAAAATATTTCATGGTTACATCCTACTATATTTTAATGTCAACGAATAAAACTGTCATTCAATTAGTTCATCGTGAGTGATCTCCAATTTGAGAAAAAATGCTATAGTGCGAACTACTTCCGGTCGCTATTTTGGTTCGAAAGTTTGTCATTTCGCCAGCGTGAATTTCAAGAGCAAATAGGAACAAAGTTGCGAAATGGTTCGTGACATACCACTTGTGAATCGGATAGTGTTGTTATGAAATTTTGAATGATTGAATGCACAGTCAGACTCATTTGTTTATGGGTAGCATATTTCAAGGGAATCGATGGTTTTCATCTCGATTAATGGAACTATTCAATACATGTATATGAAAAATTATGTTGTTTTTCGACTTAAAAAAATAGAAACGGAGAGTATGAAATGTTGATTAAAATTAAACTTAAATATTTTCGACTCAAGAAGACAGATTGAAGAAGTAAAGTATATACAAAAAAAACTGCCTGACTTATTTTCTGGTTTGATTATAAACATATTGACGATCCTTTTGGTTGATAAGAATTCATGTCTGGTCAATCAGTGAATGATGTATGGCTAAGGTTGCCTGGCTTTACTCGGGTTTGCCCAAATATTTAATTCAAAATTTTACAAAAGTCTCGTCTCGTTTCATTGAAAAAAGCCCGTATTTTGCCCGAATTTATTCACATATATTGCCAAAACAGACAAAAAAAGCTAACTGTGTTGTAATTTTTTTTAATGCTTCCAAAACGAAATTTTTTGAGCAAGTTTTATAAAAGTAGTAATCATGAAAAATTTCTTGAAAGCCGAACACACGATTTAGAAACTGCTGATGAAAACAATTTTTTTTTCCTTAGTTCGTGTTGAATAGTTCCTGGGTTTTGACCGAATTTTTCCGGATATTCCCGGAATTTTAATCAAAATTTTGGAATTAATGCTCGGATTTTGACAGGATAAATAGCCGTGATTTGCCCAGCCCGTCTACGTACTGCAAAATCTGGCAACCTTCAGTATGCCCCAGCTACAACAGAGCCCCAGCTTCAATTCGGTAGTTTGGAATTAGGTAGTTCACCTTGCAGAAACAGATTTAAAAAATACAGGAAGAATTTTTGGAATAATTTTAGAATGCCATTTTTGATTCCCTCTACCCACCAAGTTGGGAACATTAAAACATTGGTAAAAATGTTAACAAAATTGTTGAATTGACAAATTCTTTGGAAACACAAACGTTCAAACTGTCTCATTTTTAAACATGGATTAACTGCATGTTTTTTTGCCCAGGAATTTACATAGGTTAGGTGACCTACTTTGGCACTTAAACAGTGGTTTTAGTTTTTTACAAACCGCTTATTTTTTCCCCGAAAAACGTTTATGAATTCAATTGAATATTGTATACTTAAGAATCCACCACGAATCAAATTATTATTAATTTTAAGGATATAGTAACGCTGTTATGAAGTTTCACAAAATAAGTATCAGCACAGTGAGCAGCACACCTTTTTTGTTTTTCATTGAAGTTTATTTGCATAATGCTGAGGGAAGAATCAGGATACTCAATCCCTGGGGTCCCTTAGCGATATCTCGGAACCGGAATGTCGGACAAAGGTAAAATGTTCTAGAATAAGGTTGCTTATTTTTTTCGGCCCGTGTCACTCGGACAAATCCGAGCTATTTTATTTAAAAATCTGAAAAAAATTCGAGCATTTTTTTTTCAAAATTGTCGAGCAAAAAACCGGACAAAATCCTGACAAAATTTATTCCAAACATAGAAATTACTAAAAAAAAGAATATAAGAAAAGTTAAAAAAAATCTTCATCACAAAAATTCATCAGCAGATTTCAAATCGTGTGTGAGGCTTCCAAAAAACCATTAATGATAGTTTTTACGAAATTTTGTTAATTTTGTGTATGGGGATCGACTGAATATATTGTTTTTCCTATGGGAATTCCGGCTTGCAGTCTTTTTTTAAGCAAAAACGATTTTTGTTTTTATAAATCCAACGATTCAATCCGTTTTGGATCTTCTTCAGGGACTGAAAATGTATTTTTATAAAGTATTTTACCGATTACAAATATGTGAAATTTACCTAAAAAGTTTCGTTTTCTTGTTGAGGTCGACTCGGCTGGTCGTTTTGAAGCTGTCTTTTAATCTGTTTTTAAATGTTTCCGAATTAAATCGTGTTTTGTTATAACAAAGGTGTTGTGTTTAACTTACTGTGAATAGTTTTTCATGGATAAAATCCGTTTGTCTGGTGTTTTTGGGATAGTTTTTCCTCAGCATCAGAATATGCACAGTCTTCACTTTTCACTTTTTGTTTTGTTGTTGTTAAATGTCAGCTTGTTGTGTGTTTTGTTTTGGGTGGTGTTTTTTTATTTTGTTTTCTGTGTTTTGGATCTTCGTTTATTGATTGTATAGTTTTGAAAATGTTAGAATATGTAGGGTGGATGTTTTCAGTGTCTTTTTTAATGTTTATGGCATTTTTTGTTGTTTTAATGTGGTAGCTTTCCAGCATTCGTAATTTTCCTTGGTTGTCTCCTCTGTCGATGATCCGAACTCCATCGATGTCGAACAGGTGGTTCATAGCTATCTCATGGTCCAAGAGTGCAGTTTGTTGTCGAAGTTTTGCTATTGGGCAAGCGTTTTAGTTCGTTAGTTTGGCAGCGGTGTTGTGACATTCGTTGTTTTAGTTTCACGCTTGTGAGACCTATATAGCATGCCTTGCATTTTTCACCATTTTCTTCTTGAGTGTCTTCCTCTTGATTCTCATCATTATTTTTCCATGTTCCTTTACATTTTATTTTGTATATGACGTTGGTGTTTTCGTCATATGGTGTTTTGTCTTTTACAATTGGAAATAGTGATCCGATTGTTTTTGTTTGTTTGCATGCTATTCTTGTATTTTTATAATCTGAGTGCAATGTTTTAATAATTTGTGTTGTAAGGTTTTCGATATTTGTTAGAGAACGGTAAATGTATTTTTCTGTATTTTCGTTCTCGTTCATAGCTTCTTCTGGTATCGTTTTTTCATATGATTTGTTAATGATTCGGTTTATGAGAGACATAGGGTAGTCATTCAAGCTAAGTTGTTTCCGAATGATATTATTAGCTTGGATGGTTCCTGAATGTGATGAGAACTTCATGACTCTCTTGGCGAAATTAACAGCTACATTTATCTTCTGATGAAGCGGATGGAACGAGTGAAAATTAAGAAATCGCCCCGATGCTATTGGTTTCATATACCAATCGGTGGTGATTTTTCCCTCTTCGCTTCTATACAGTATCGTGTCCAAAAATGGCATTCGACCGGTTGTTTCTGTTTCTACTGTAAATTGTATATTTTTGTGTTGTGAGTTAAAAGTTTCATTGATGGATTCAACTTTGTTTTTTGGTAGAAGCAGAAACAGGTCGTCTACATACTTTCTAACATGCAGTGGTGTGCAAGAACATGCGTGTATGGCATCGTCCAGTAGGTCCTCCAATACTAATGTGCTGATTGGATTACTCATCGGGTTCCCCATGGCACAGCCAGATTTTTGTTTGAAGTAGGTTCTGTCGAAGCTAAAGTAGCTGCTATCAAAACAAAACTCTACTATTTCCCAAAATATATCAACGCATATAGGTGTGTGTTCCGAGATCTGGTCCCAGTGTTTTAGTACACTCTTTCGTACGAGTTCGATGGGTATCGAAGTAAAAAGTGAAACCACATCGAAGGATACCATGATATGGTCATCGGGTACAGTGAGTGTGTGTACAAATTCACAAAATTCGAAAGAGTTTTTTATATCGTATTTTGATTTGATCGATTTTTGTATAATCGTTCCTATGAACGTCCTGATAGACGTGAAAACAGCAAAAAAGCTGCGCACATATAAAGCGGTCTGCCCAGCGATTTACGGTCAACCAAAATCCCATAAGGTAGGTCTCCCCCTCCGTCCCGTAGTCTCCTGTATGACTGCCCCTTCCTATGAACTATCAAAGTTCATAGGAACGATTATACAAAAATCGCAAATCAAAATACGATATATAAAACTCTTTCGAATTTTGTGAATTTGTACACACACTCACTGTACCCGATGACCATATCATGGTATCCTTCGATGTGGTTTCACTTTTTACTTCGATACCCATCGAACTCGTACGAAAGAGTGTACTAAAACACTGGGACCAGATCTCGGAACACACACCTATATGCGTTGATATATTTTGGGAAATAGTAGAGTTTTGTTTTGATAGCAGCTACTTTAGCTTCGACAGAACCTACTTCAAACAAAAATCTGGCTGTGCCATGGGGAACCCGATGAGTAATCCAATCAGCACATTAGTATTGGAGGACCTACTGGACGATGCCATACACGCATGTTCTTGCACACCACTGCATGTTAGAAAGTATGTAGACGACCTGTTTCTGCTTCTACCAAAAAACAAAGTTGAATCCATCAATGAAACTTTTAACTCACAACACAAAAATATACAATTTACAGTAGAAACAGAAACAACCGGTCGAATGCCATTTTTGGACACGATACTGTATAGAAGCGAAGAGGGAAAAATCACCACCGATTGGTATATGAAACCAATAGCATCGGGGCGATTTCTTAATTTTCACTCGTTCCATCCGCTTCATCAGAAGATAAATGTAGCTGTTAATTTCGCCAAGAGAGTCATGAAGTTCTCATCACATTCAGGAACCATCCAAGCTAATAATATCATTCGGAAACAACTTAGCTTGAATGACTACCCTATGTCTCTCATAAACCGAATCATTAACAAATCATATGAAAAAACGATACCAGAAGAAGCTATGAACGAGAACGAAAATACAGAAAAATACATTTACCGTTCTCTAACAAATATCGAAAACCTTACAACACAAATTATTAAAACATTGCACTCAGATTATAAAAATACAAGAATAGCATGCAAACAAACAAAAACAATCGGATCACTATTTCCAATTGTAAAAGACAAAACACCATATGACGAAAACACCAACGTCATATACAAAATAAAATGTAAAGGAACATGGAAAAATAATGATGAGAATCAAGAGGAAGACACTCAAGAAGAAAATGGTGAAAAATGCAAGGCATGCTATATAGGTCTCACAAGCGTGAAACTAAAACAACGAATGTCACAACACCGCTGCCAAACTAACGAACTAAAACGCTTGCCCAATAGCAAAACTTCGACAACAAACTGCACTCTTGGACCATGAGATAGCTATGAACCACCTGTTCGACATCGATGGAGTTCGGATCATCGACAGAGGAGACAACCAAGGAAAATTACGAATGCTGGAAAGCTGCCACATTAAAACAACAAAAAATGCCATAAACATTAAAAAAGACACTGAAAACATCCACCCTACATATTCTAACATTTTCAAAACTATACAATCAATAAACGAAGATCCAAAACACAGAAAACAAAATAAAAAAACACCACCCAAAACAAAACACACAACAAGCTGACATTTAACAACAACAAAACAAAAAGTGAAAAGTGAAGACTGTGCATATTCTGATGCTGAGGAAAAACTATCCCAAAAACACCAGACAAACGGATTTTATCCATGAAAAACTATTCACAGTAAGTTAAACACAACACCTTTGTTATAACAAAACACGATTTAATTCGGAAACATTTAAAAACAGATTAAAAGACAGCTTCAAAACGACCAGCCGAGTCGACCTCAACAAGAAAACGAAACTTTTTAGGTAAATTTCACATATTTGTAATCGGTAAAATACTTTATAAAAATACATTTTCAGTCCCTGAAGAAGATCCAAAACGGATTGAAACGTTGGATTTATAAAAACAAAAATCGTTTTTGCTTAAAAAAAGACTGCAAGCCGGAATTCCCATAGGAAAAAGAAATTTTGTTAAAAAAATTCGTTTTGGACGCTTAAAACAAATTTTTAAAACAATTTTTTTAGTTAGTTTGAGAATGAGAATGAGAATAAACCCGGGCAAAATCGGGATTTTTTCAAAGAAAATGGCAACCGTGCTAGGCCGGACTTTTCCCAAATTTCATATTAAATGACAAGCCTAGATAAAATCAGGTAATCTGGCAACCTTATTCTAGAAAAATGTGCCAAATAAAATAAAAAAATAAACAATACAAAGCTGTCGTCTCTAAAAAATTAAAAAAAAATCTTTTTTTAAATTTATTATACTTTGTTAGAAAAATTTAACAAAATGTGACTTCAAATTTCAGATTATATCATAAAAAACCATTTCAATAGGAGAACTGTAGATGGAAACGATTTCATCTTTTTAAGGAAACTTGATCTTAAAATTTGTTTTTTAAGATCTAAAATTTTTACTACCTTTGTTTTTGTATGTTTTATGAGTTCTTCAATTATGCTAAAATATATGTTTTGTTTGGATTCTTCACTCTTTCCCTTTCTCTGAAAAAAACTTATCTCCTTTCCATCTCCGCTCTGAAAATGGAAGGGTCCAAAATTATTCGTACATAGACAACCTCTCTTATACAAGGTAGTCTCTTTTGATTGACAACTTCTCGATTTATGCTAAAAAAACTGTATGGGTGCCCCCTCCCCTCTTTCCCTTTCCAATCCTCCACCAGTTTAAGGAGGTAAGCGTTTCTAATAATCATACTACTCTGTTCGTACTTCTCTCTTTTTATGAGATAAGTTCTCGATTTGTGCTAATTTTTTTAAAGAAATTGGGGAGGTCTCAAACAATCAGAAATATTCCTCGTAATCCATTCGCTTGAAAAGTTTTCCAGTTATGTAAAAAAATTTAAAGGAGGAATCATCTATCATACCTTAATACCATCTCAGGCAAAATTTAGTTTCATTCGATCGATTTGTTCTTCAGTTATAGAAAAAGTTGCATGGAAGCCCCCCCTCCCTCTTCTATTTTCCCATCGGAAGAAGAGAGGAGTTCAAACTAATCATACAATCATTTATCGATCCAATTCATCCACCCATGTCAAATTTGGTTTTTTCCATTTGTTCGATTCGTTCTTCAATTATGCAAAAAATTGTAGGGCAGCCCCTCTCTTTCTTTAATCACCCCGTTGGAAGAAGATTTGAGTGCCAAATATTTATTGAACAATTTCTCGTACCCTATTTTTTTTCAAACTTGGTTCCATTTGCTTGATTTGTTTTTGAGCTATTCAAAAAATTGTAAGACCCTTACCTATCTCCCTACTGGAAAAACGGAGGTAATAATCGAAGAAATATTTCTTGTACCCAAATATCCTCCCACGCCAAATTTGATACCATTTGCATGATCGGTTCTTGAGATATGCAAACATTTGTCTTTTGTTTGGGAGGCCCCCTTTCCCTTTCCTGTGAGAGAGAGGGGTCTCTAATCATAATAAGAACCTTCCCCGGCTTCCAATGCCCCACGTGCCAAATTTTAAGCAAATCGGTTCAGTAGTTTCCGAGTCTTTTGGGAACAGACAGACAAGAATTCATCTTCTGTTCAATGTTTCCATTATTTATCCAAAAAGGCCTGAACAAATATCAAATTCTTCTTTTGTAACCCCTTCCCTTTCGATTTTCCCGAACATCCTGAAGGGGAGAATAGCAAAAGTTTAAGGTTTTTTACTGAATAATTTGATTATTTAAACAAAAAATTCAAACATTTGAAGAGGGAAAGTCAATCTGTAGAAGATGGGAATTGTATTACCTTTAATATTCGAGATTTTTCTTTATTTTCGATCTACAATAACTAGATTCTTCAGTGTTTTTCGTTGTACATAGTATGCAAGTTTTTTGCATGCAAGCTTTTGTCCAATTTGTTACAGTTTATTGAAAATTTGGATTATTTTTCATAATCTTCCCCTCGTGATATTTCAACTCAAAGTAACAGATAAAGAATTTCATTTTTCTTTCGAATTGCCAAATTGCTTAGTAAAATGGACTCTTAAAAGAGTTTTTTTAATCTTAAAATAAAATAAAATGGTTTCTTTAAATATGCACTGACTAAAGAACAGTAGACAAACATTTAGAAATCTATTTCAGTGAAATGTAAAATTAGAACTAATATATCCAAATATAACCAAATATGAGCCTTTCAAATTTTGGTCACCAAAGCTTTTATAAAACATGTGATTTTCATGAGCATCTTTTCTACTGCCAGTCAAGATTTCAGGTAAAATATGTATGATATAGTATCTTAAAATAAATGCGCCTCGTCAAATCTGATGGTCAATCATGATGGAATTGATGGAAAATAGGCCTGAAAAAAAATTTATAAATACTTGACATTGCGAATCCATCAATATGGGGTCATTTTGTACCTTTCGATCAGTAAATGAGGATAGAATTGGAATAAACCATGAATAGAAGTCGAATTTCGTTATCTGACGCCATCTTGAAATCCAAGATGGCGGCTTCCGCTCAACTTTAATGCTGTAAATGACTAACGTCTTAATAATATATTTTTGTATATATTGGTTACTCCTCTTATTTGAAGAATATCAATATTATTATTACATGAGAAAGGTTAGCATAAAATTAATTTTGATCATGTTTACGTGGAAACATACATCATTTCAAGTTAGCTTTCACTCAACTCCAAAAGTGTTCTCATTGCCAGACACAAAGAATTATTTGACCAAAGTTTACACTGCCGCTATTCGCAAGACTGTCCCATATGCATTTTCGTCATTTTTCAGTTTATCTCAAAAATCGTTCAAATACAGTTAGTTCTTCAGTTTAGACTAAAAACTTTCATAACTTTGTTCTCAACATATATGAAAAAAATACCAAGTCATGTCTGTCCCATATGAAATATACCCGCAAAGCTGTCCCATATGTCTATTTTTACCGAATGCTTTAAAATTGCTCCTCTAATTTACGTTAATTTTACAAATATTCATACAATGTGTGCGACAAAATAAGCATTCATTAAAATTACGAAAGTTAGACTAGATAAAACAGTACAGTAAAGTCAAATATAACAATTTCCATAATTTTTACAATCTATGATTAGCCTGCCTAAAGGGTAAATTTCACAAAACTGTTTTTTTTATCTCGCATGAGGCTTATTGAATTGTTCGTTGTAAAACATGGAAAATAGTCAGCTACAAAGCCATATTTTTTTAGATTTTTGTCATGCTGTTACTTGCTGCTTGGACTTCCATAAAATCTATGAACCAAAATACGCGTACCTGGTAGCACACGCGTAAGTCATGTTGTATTGATTTTTCTCATTAAATATTTGCAGCCAAGATGCTTTGCTGTTTCTGATTCAGCATTAGTTTAATTTGTTGGTATCTATAGTCTTTCTAAAAAGATAATCGACCGAAAAACTTTCCAAAAGATGAAGGTACACGTACAGGTTGTTTTATTCATGGAACGTTGTTATTGATTTTATTTTAGACCTACTCAATTCTTACGATAAACTTACGTTATCTTTATCTAAATATGTTATAAACATCATTTTAAACATATTTTCATCAGTAAACAACCAGTAAAGTGAATAATACAACACAGATAGAGAGAATCAAATGATCAACTCTCAAAAGAAAAGCCAAATATGGGACAGCTTTGCGGGTACATTTAATACGCATGCGAAATATACTCGCAAGGCTGTCCCATCATTATTTTCTCCTCTGCATCAACAAATTTCAAAGCAAAACAACATTGGGCGAAATTCTTCAACGATTATCTTAATATCTGTGAAGAAAGAAATAGAAAAGGTAAAGTTTTGACCGAGAAATCCACGAAAGTTTATAAAAATCTTCAAAGCCGTTTTTCTCGGTTCGTTGTTTTTGCATATGGGACAGACTTGCCGGCAGCGGCAGTACACCAATAGCACAAAAACGTAGGAAAATGACTCAAATCACTTTCAAAGATCTTGAGAAATTGAATTGTTTAATACTGACGATCCGAAGAAGCCTTTCATTAAAATTTTTTTTTTAAACCAGAAAACCATTTAGATCGATGAAATAACTAGACGATTTACATGTTAATCGCAGGAAAGTTTAAATTTCTGCGAGAACCCCAATATTTTTGAGTTTAATTCCTTATCTCCTGCTTACCATTTGAGGGTGTTTGTTTCAAGTGTTTTAAGTCTTCATTTTCTTTGAATTCAGTGTTTTGACCAAATTTGCCCGGGTATTGCCAGAATTTTGAAATGGAAATTTGGAAACAATTGCTCGGATTTTGCCATACCATAAATTTATATAAAACAGGATTGGAGTATATATCAGTTAGTTAGAGCATTTTAATTAAAAACGTTAATGGGTTTCAGAAATTTCATCTTAATTTTGTGCATTTTCGATGTTGATTGCATGTAAATTTGAAACTTGAAATGGACTTCGAATATTCAAATCTTTTTTAGAAAAATTAACATTAAAGTTACAATTTTAAAATCTAGATCCTAGTGATGTGTAAAGAATTTTTTTCAAAGTTTAAAATTTCATCCTGGCCATTAAACAATATTCTGAGTCAGTTTAGTGCTCAGTTCTCAAAGAAATGTTCAGGTGCATAAATTTTGAAATATTTTAAAAGAAGTTGTAATATATTTTTTTTAATCAACATGATTTTTCTTTCAACTGGAATTGAGCCATCTTACCTTTACGTGCCAATTTATATTAAGAAAAAAAAAGAAGTCTTTTACTAAACGACTTTGCGAAAGGCGTAAATCCATATCTCTTAAAGCAACCTGATAAAAGCTGTTAATAGCAGGTTTATCTGTTGGCATCGTTTTATGAGAGTTTTTTCTTGAAGTCTTTTTTTCAATGCATTGTAATTTAATATCTATTTGTCGTTTTTTCAGCGCTTCATGATATTTTTTTTAATTTGGTTTTCTTTTTTTTACAATAAGGGAACATAAAAGATTTCTATTAATAAAATAACTTTGGTACAGCAATTGGCCAAAATTTTTAAATTATAAACTAAAACTTCTTTTAATTTTAATACGCATTTAAATTCAAAAAAATTACCAGCAATAACTAAGAAAAAAAAAATCAAACATATTTATGAAAATTTTGCAAAAAAATCTTCAAAACAGCATAGATTTCATAGAGAAAAAAAATTGCGATAAATCAGTAAATCGAACTCTAGACAGAACTTTGCATTTGTTTATACAAAATTTCAAGTTTAATCTGCGTATCTTAATATAAAATGAAAATACCAGTAAAAGTTATACTGTTTAATTCAAAAATAAATTTGGTACAAGAGCTAAGGTAAAAAATTAAATTTTTTCAATATTTTTATACAGTTATCAAAAAATCCTATAAAAATATATTAAAAGTCGTTTAAAATGAGGGTTTCATCACAATCATATAAATGTTCATTCTGAGAGATTTTTCTTGATTCATTAACAATATTTCATACCCAAAACCTTTTGAATCGAGCAAACGATAACTCTGTTCGTAATTATTAAGTCAAACACTGTTGAAAATGTTGATTGCGATATACATACATGCATATCTATTTAGTTTAACATTTGCTTAGTAAATTCTTCGATATTAAAAAAGCACTTATAATAAAACTTGCCACCACGCATACAAAATTTTTTGCAAACATATTGAAATGATATTATTAAAATCAAGAATGAATTCCATTACCTTACACATATCTACCTTAATTTCTCCTGTGAGCTCGCTCTCTCAGATTGAGTAACCCTTTTTTCGAAGAAAGGACGTGACGCAATTTTCCCACCGGGGCACCAGACACAACATCACATATCGTTACGAAGCCACGATCAGAATATCAATTTCAATCGAAGCGGAGGGATCGCGTGTCAAAATATGGACATCACGAGAGGGCTCGCTTCACGTCCATTCGATGCATAATCGATTGATTTCGATCGCTTGCCACTAACCTAAACGGGTGAACTTATTGTAGTCATTCTTGGCCCCAGCACGCCAAAAAGGTGCTTCTGGTACATTTTAATTAGAGGCACAAATGATGACAGCTAACGGATTCCGGTAAGGATTTATTACGTGACATTAATCGTTTGTTCTGGACGAGAATAAATCTATTGGATAGAAATTGATGAATGAAGAAAGGGTTTAAATTACTATGAATCAGTATGAGAAAAGCGTGACTAACATCGAAGCGATCAATTGAAGATGATACTTCGATAGCAGGATCATGAAAGAATTTTGCATTTTCAAGCTTGGATTGAAATGTGAAGAAAGAAGCAGATGAGAGTGAAAGATTAATGTGACATTTGTCTGATTTTTATCGTTTGCAAATGTCATGACTTCTAAGAATCAACGATCCGCCAATTGATGGATTTTTTTTTGTTCTCTTTCTCATTCCAGGAGGGTAGTATAGGACATCAACTAGTGATAAAACCAGTGCCAACCGAAATCTCCCAGGCGGAGGACGGAAGTGTTCATCACGTTATCTATAAGCGGACGGTGGACGAACAAAATCACGATGATACCAGCGATTATGGTGAGTTGGATTCCTAGAATTCGTATTTACAGTGACCGGCACAAATAAAAATCCACCCATCTGTTATGTCGATATTTTCAGTTTCTCAAAATCATTAAAAATTTCAGTGAATTCGTTGGAAAGCTGGTAATTTCAAGATAATTTTAAAATTTTGGCCTTGATGATTCACTGACCACATCGTGTTTATAAATAAAATTCATGTTGGAGCTAGGGATGGGCCCAAGATTGGTTTTGGACATGTAGATCCATGGATGGAAAAAAACTCCTCAGATCGGCTTGTCCAGTGAAAGAGAGTGCAATTTTTTTCGTCTGCTCTCCCCAGGCTGGGCGGAGAGAAATGAATCGCACTGCAATCAAGAGTGAGATCAACACATTAGGGTGAGCGAGAGCATTCACATCCGCTGATGAAAAAAATTCCCTACTCCGCGAAAAATCTATAGCGCATTGTGTTGAGGAGAAATCTGAGAGCTAACACAGTTTATTCTTGGTATGTTCACGAGAAAAGATACTGCTCTCCAAACCAAAGGTACCAGAGGTGTCCTGATTTTCAGGATTTGTCCTGTTTTTCGAGAGGTTGTCCTGATTTTTCAAAAACCCTCGAATTGTTCTGATTTTTGAAAATTGGTCTTTAAAGTGTCCTGAATTGTTCAGATTTATAAAAATGAGTAAATAAGTAACAAATTATAATTGAATTTGTTGTTAAATGATGAGATCTAATAACATCAAACAAATCTATAATAAAACAGTTAAACCTATTACACTGATGGATTTCTAAGGTTCAGATGATATTTAAATGGTGTTTTTCGATGTAAACTGCAAGCCAGCCGACAAGTAAATCTCTTCTGTTGCATAAATGAAAGCGTCTACACTCTACAGCACCGTTATGTAAGCATTATTTATGCAATCAAAGATGAGTTGCATTTTATTTCCACCAATCTACTGGTGTCCTAAAAACCCTGCTTTTTTAACGCGAATCTTGATTTTTGATGAAACCACCTGGCACCCCTGCTCCAAACGCCACCTTTGGCAGTATTTTTAAAAGAAAAATTTTTTAACATAGCAGTGAGCTTGGTAGCCAAAAACACTAATTATCTTAAGAATTACAAATTATTTCAAAATATATTGGTCCAGATTCTGTTAGCACAGAAGACAGATTTTGAGGATATCGATGGATCATTTTATAAGGAAAAAGACAAAATTCAGATCAAGTCATCGAAATAATAACACAGTTGAAAGTAGCTTCCGGATTTAAAAAACAACTTTTAGAAAATTTATTGATTTTAATTATTGAAAAATTGAGCGAACAGAAATGGCATCAACAGTCAAACAAAATTTAAAAAAAAACAGATTTGAATAATATTCTACACTCATGACCTTTTTGTAGAAAGTGTACATTTGCGTGCAGATTTTTGTCGGAGTATTAGTTTTTCAATAAGAATAGAGAAGAATGAAGATACTTGAATATACTGTACAAATTGCAGTACGGTTTCAGACCTGGATCGAGTACGCTAATTGCTATCACAGAGTTAGTTGATTCTATTATTTCAAAAATTGATTCAAAGAATATCGTTGGTGCTTTGTTCTTGGATCTTAAAAAAGCCTTCGACACACTAAACCACGACATATTATTGTCCAAATTGAATGAATACGGAATAAGAGGTGCTGCTAACAACATCCTTCGCAGTTATTTATCGGAAAGGAAACAATTCGTAGCGATCGAAAATACTAGAAGCGATTTGAGAAACATTGATATTGGTGTACCCCAAGGAAGCAACATTGGTCCGTTACTTTTTCTTTTGTATGTAAACGATCTTTGTAATTTACCACTGAAAGGCACAGCTCGATTATTTGCTGATGATACAGCTATTTTTTATTCAGCTGCATCAACGAATGTTATAACTCAACAAATTGAAAATGATTTGAAGTTACTATCAAAATATTTTAAATGCAACTTGCTTTCTCTAAACTATACAAAAACCAAATATATGTTGTTTCGTTCTTCACATAAAAAAATACTGTCAAATAATGACCCAATTATGGATGGAATTGTTATTGAGAGAGTTCACTACTTCAAGTACCTAGGAATTTTCTTGGATGAAACACTTTCTTGGAGTTGTCACACAGAGAACCTAGTAAAAAAAATTTCTCCTCTTTGCGGTGTTTTGTGGAAATTAAGAAACTTAGTACCCCAACATGTTCTTTTAAAGTTTTACTATGCATTTATTCAGTCTCATCTAAACTATCTTATTTTGATATGGGGAAGAGCCTCCTTGTCACATCTTCAAAAACTTCAGACCCTACAGAATAGATGTTTGAAAAACATCTTCAGACTACCCCTGCTTTTTCCTACCCAACAGCTATACTCTCTGGGAACGCACAACATTCTTCCAATAACCGAACTCTGTAATTTGCAAACCGTTATATATGTTCATGATAATATACACTCGAGTAGCAATAACCAAAACCTTAATTTTACTACGGGATTAAGAACCCACAATACCCGTCAAAATAATTACTTGCAACGATGCCGATCCATGACATCTTTAGGGCAAAAAAGAATTTCTTTTATAGGACCTACAATATACAACGCTTCACCTACTGAAATAAAGACCATCAACAACCGTTCCATGTTTAAAGTCAAAGTAGTACAGTTATTAAAAGAAAAATTGAATCGTTAAAAAAGTCGATCAACAACCAGTTTTTTTAAATCAAATTTTGTTTGTTTTTGTAGCATCGTAGTTTTCTTTTGTCGTATTTTTAACTATTAATAAGTAAACTTAAGTAAATGTAGCATAATATTTGATTAGTTAACATTATTAAAAAAAAGAAATGGATCTCTTTAAAGGAAATTTTCTTCCATTGAGATCCTTATCGTAATATTGTTTAATTATAGCATACATTTCCTCGCAGTAAATAATAAACTTTTGTGTTCTCAGCATGATTAAAATTTTGTTCGCGTTGAAATTTCTTTGTTTTGCTGCCAGACGTGCTGAGAACAGTAGCGTCCATTACCAGGGGGCTCAATTGAGCCTCTTGGTGTGGGGGAGTGTGGTGGGCCGCTACAAAAAAAAAAAAAAAAAAAAAAAAAAAAAAAAAAAAAAAAAAAAAAAAAAAAAAAAAAAAAAAAAAAACTTGATCCCTGGAGATACTTGATTACTCCGCTATATCTCGAAACTGGAATGTCTTACATATATCGAATGTTCTAGAAAATTTCCAAAATAGAGCAAAACAACAAACCTGAAAAAATATAACCCACTCGAAAAAATATAATCAAAATAATAATTTCAATATGTCAATCGTTAGAGTATAAAATGTGTTTTTTAATACCACATTTTCAAAGCAATAGTAAACTCTCAATTTTTTAAAGAAAAAGTTTTCCAAAATGTATGTTTTGGGTTTTTTCGATCCCTCGAGTCCAAAAATATATATCTTTCTTCTGAATGAATGTTGATCATCGCTAAACACGAAATTATTAATATTTATTCAATGGCTTATATTTATTATGTAAATTCCTATTAAAAAGGACTCAAAAAGTGCATTTTTCTACAAATTAGGAAATTGCGCCTATAATTGCAATGATTATAGAGTTTTAGACAAACTGTTAGAATTCTTTTTGTCTGACACCTATAAACTGTGGAATGAATTCAAATATGGCCAAAACAGTCAATGGGACTTCAAGTCTCCTTTAACTTTCTAACTATCACATTTCTTCTTTAATTCACAAGGAAACGCTTCATGTATCGATCTAAATTCTGCAGCATATAAACTTGAAATTACACGCTGTCAAAAATGCAAAAGACGGCGATCTTCTAAATGTTTCCCAAAGATATGATGAAAATAAGAAAAATGAATCAAGTATCTCCATTCCCCCCAAATGATTTGAAGTGGCATCGCTGATTGCGGGGAGGAAATTGTCGTTATTTTTTGTACGTTGTGTAGTGGGAGTCTAAATAATTGACTGCAACACTAGAGCGCTCTTGGTTAGAATTCTCTTTCTCCCATTAAAATGCGCAAGCTCTCACACATTTTCCGTCCGAGTCGCTCAAAGCTCGGATAACGAGTGAAACCCGATCAGCGAAAGAGGATAGGTAACACTCGGAAGCCGAATTGAAAACAGTGTTGTTATCTTTAGGGTCTTTTTTTTTTGGGAGAAGATGACCAACCATGCGTAGATCAAAAGAATACTGCTGTTGTCTACGCTTTTTGGCTTGGGTCATTATTTTTACTAAAGAATAGTTTACTAAAGAATGTATTTAAAAATGTATTTTCTATTTTTCTTGAATATGTCCCGTTTTTAGCATGGATTATTCCAAGTTCTCGTCAAAAATGTCGCTTTTATCATCTGCAAACAAATTTGCATTGATTCGCATAAAAATTTTCACCGACGACCTCTTTAGACACATTATTACCATATTCTCCATTTTTACCGTTGGTTATTTGTGCCGGTCACTGTTTTTCATTAGGGGAGGAGCGGGCTATATGCGCCTATTAAGCAGAACACTGATTTAATCAAATACCACATCGAATATGTGTACACAAACTATATACACGTGTGCAGGCATCTGTTTTCTATACGTTGGAGTAATTTTTATGTTAAAATTTTCTTCTGTTTCCTAGGAAATGATTTTATTATAAGTGCTGTCTAAAATGCCGAATCTCAAACCGTGCGAGCTAAATGCGCCTTTTTATGTTTTGAACAAAATTTCTGTTTTTTGGGCAATATTTCCGTATAATTTCATTGAAACTGCTAGAAAGTAATAATTTCCGTAGTACAAATCTGAAGTTTTATAAAAATCTATGTATATTATAGTTTTATGGAATAAAACAAAAGTTAGGGTTGCCATACTATGGAGGCAGTTCATCCATGAGAAAAACTTAATCAAATCTGTTTTAAGATCTTCAATTCTCTCTTAAGATGTTATTCAGAGCTTAGATTTGAAGGTTCAATGATGAATATCATTTATTTATTCTATTTAACTTGTTATTTTAGGACGGAGGCATTTTACAAACATGATGGGGGCATACAAAAACACTCTACTATTCCACTATATAATCATTATTAAACCACCACAAAAGCTGAAATATGTTTAATTTCTAAAGTTCATTTGAGTAAGAAACAAAAACCATCCTAGTTTTTGTTTTAAGCTTCTTTACGTATAATTTTTAAATGTCGAAATATTACATCAAAATGTATCAAAACCTTGTATGATTTTTTAATTTTTTTTTGAGTTTGTAAATTCATAAAATTTTTTCTTGCCCTATGTTCTAAGCGTATCACCCTTAAAATGTATTGGTCTGATAAGCTGTCTAATTAGCCATTTCATCAAACAGCCGTAGGGTCATTTAACCCGATAGGCCCATTTAGGAAACCTTTCCCCTACTGCCATCAGCAGTCACACTTTACACTAATTAGCAGACCCTTCCACAGTGGGGAATGTAAACCCCAAATCTCAAAAATATCAAAGCGGCAGGTTGGTAGATCTGAAATAATACCTACTATTCTTATATGAAATATTCTCAAGAATTCAATTTTTGCCAGTGTTTTCCAGAACGATTTGCGCATGAATTGATTTAGCTCTAATTACCCAGAGAAAAGTTATCATATCTTCGAAAATAGCATTCTAGCAAAATATTTTTTCAAGGGAAATGTGTTTGGAAACAATTCTATTGTGTAGTGGAAGTTTCATAACAGTTGATAGAACGCAATAGAAGAAGGAGTAGGGGAAAGGTTTCCTAAATGGGCCTATCGGGTTAAATGCGCCTACGGCCGTTAGACGAAATGGCTGACAAGACAACATATCTAATCAATGCATTTTGAGGGTGATACGCTTCGAACATAAGGCAAGAAAAAAATTTATGAAGGAACCAACTCAAAAAATTAAAAAATTCATACAAGGTTTTGATTCCTTTTGATGTAATATTTTGACTTTTAAAAATTATACGTAAATAAGCTCAAAACAAAAAGTTGGGTGGTTTTTGTTTTTAATTCAAATGAACATTAAGAGTAAAACATATTTATGCTTTTAAGATGGTTTCATAATGATGGGAAAGTGGAATAAGAGAGTGTTTTTGTAAGAACCCAACATGTTTGTAAAATGCCGTTATCCTTAAATAACAGGTTAAATAGAATAAATATATGATTTTTATCATTAAAACATCAAATCTAAGCTCTGATTAAAATTTTAAGAGCAAATCGAATATATCAAAAAAGATTTGATAAAATTTATCTCAGGAATGAAATTCCTCCATATGATGGCAACCCTAAATTTTGATTATTCCATAAAGTTATGAAAGACAAAGATTTTTATAAAACTTCAGCTTTGTCGTATGAAAGTTATCAGTTTCTAGCATTTCCAATGAAAGTATACGAAAGTATTGTCAAAAAAACAGAAATTTAATCTAAAACATAAATAGGCGCGTTTAGCCCGCACGTTTTGAGGTTCGACAATTTTGACAACAGTTATAGTAAAATCAATTTCTCAAAAACGGAAGAAGATTTCAACAAAAAATTTACTCCAATGTATAGAAAACAGATGTCAGCTCATGTGTATATAGTTTTTGTACACATATCCGATGTAATATTTGATTAAATCAGTATTCTGCTTAATAGGCGCATATTGCTTGATCCTTCCCTAGGCTTTGCCTTGATGGCAGCGCACGTGTTTTTATCCCTCCGCCCGTGGAAATTTTGTGTATTTATTGGTATACATACCTACGTAAGAAGTGAAAATTATCAAAAAGTCGTGATAAAAGACTATATTCAAACAGTTTGAAGATATGTTTGGCCCAGAAAAAGGTTGATACCATGCTTTAAAATGATAACATGTGATTCTGCAATAAATATCTATTGCAAAATCGTTAAATATTTCACTTTTTAGACAGTCGTCGTTTGGTCGAGTTTTCTATTCGATGTAATAAAGTTGCAACAGAAAAAGGGATAAAAATTGCCAGCGGCCTTGGCGTAAATAGTGGTTAGAGTTCAAGTCATCTACGCCAAAGTTTATGAGATCGAATCCTGGTCATGGCATACATAGTACACTTTCTGTGGTCTGGTAGTTTTAGCATTTGTAAGATGCTAGCCATCATTACTTCGAAAGATGTGCGCTTAGAGTTAAGGAAAAAAGATCTCTTAAAAGAAACATGAAGTTTCACTGAGATCCTATGTGTGTGTGTGTGTTCGTTAAAAAAAATAGGGATTAGAAAATTAGAAGTGAAAGTGCGTCTTGAGGTTATTTTTGTTCAAATGATGGTGTAATCGCATAATATTGAAAGTGTTTTGATATTGAATTGAAACAAAATGTTTGCCTCAGTGAAAAAATCAAAATTGTGACGTTCGGAAGAAAAATATTTGAGCAGCATCATAGTCAAATTTTGACCAAAAAATTGTATTTCGAGATAACACCAGATTTCGATGTTTTTGCATTTTTAAGGCATTGGCATCAAAATTCAAATTTCATTTTTTCCGACTTCCTTTGGGAAATTTTTGAGGGACAATAATCTGCACCTCTGTACACTTTGAAAAACCCTCAATCAAGTCCAATTAAGCTTAAATTTGGCACAGGTAATTTTTTTTGTGCCAATATACAAAAGGTTTATATTTTGTTAAATTAATTCCTGATGTCTGTATAAAGCCACGTTCAGTGGTTAGTCGTACTAATTGAAGATTTCTTTTCATGAAAGTATATAACCGATTGTATTTATTGTATAGCGGGTTGGCGATTCTGTTGACTAATTATCTAAAGCGTACGGTTCAAAGAAAAGATTGAGTTGAGTTTGACGTCGGTAGCTTCGCTCGAAATGTCGAAATAACTATTTATATATCGACAATATTCTATCATTCTCAACATGTTGATTTTTTTCTATAACTAGAGGAAATACCCAATCCCTAAACAGTCAATAGTTCCATATGTTTCACTAAAAAAATGTTTGGAAGGGTTTTGTAACATTTTTTTCAAGATGAATTTATTTATCTTATCTATTTGAGACCAAAAACCAATTTTGAATTAAATAAAAAAAATTAAACATGTTGGAAAACTACCAATGCTCTCAAAAGATGATAAAAGCCATCGTTAAAGATAACCGATACACATATATCTCTATTAACTAAGAGCCTTTAATTGAAATCTGATGAAGAAGCGCTCGGTTTGATGAATATTACAGACTAATTAACACCTGTGCGGTCGTGTTGTAGAAAACTTAATAAATCATTCACTCGACTCAAGTCGCTTCCCTACTAGTAAGATCAACCAGCAAACATTTGTTGATGTCGTTATCTTTGCTCTATCTTCCTCCGCGGAACAGCCTTCATGGAACCGGACCGGTTACAGAAGCGATTTCGCAGCAAACGGCAGGCTTACTACAAGCAATCGCGGGTGCTGGACACCACCATCTATCCGGAGATCCTGGTCATCGTGGATTACGACGGGTATCGGTTACACGGAGGCGATAATGTCCAGGTGAAGCGGTACTTCGTTTCCTTCTGGAATGGCGTGGATCTGCGATATCGGCTGCTCAAAGGACCCAAAGTGCGCATCAGCATCGCCGGTATCATCATCTCACGGGTAAGTCGGGAGTTCTTTGATGAGGTAGTAAAACAATGAACCAGTTTTTTTAATGTCTACGAATCTATGATTCGTGGAATTTCTCACATCGGAGTCAATTGTTCCTCATTTTTTATGAATTTGAAATCTTAAATTGCATATTATTTTTTTTTAACTTTTTATTGAGCTTGAAAAAATTAATCGGTTTCACGACAGATTTAAATATTCTTAAATATAAAGTGTATAGGAACTCTCAATCAATCACAATTTTCCAACGTGTTTTGATAACGTCCCAGCAAACATGAAATCGTAATAGAAATGATGATCGAAATCGAATATTGAGACATTTTCAATAACGATCGTAAACACGTTGGTATTGAGTGTTTTTCTATCATTCATTTACGACAAGCTTTGCCCAAAAAAGTTGAATCGGATTGTAATCACATTTACTCTGGGGGAGAATGTAAACCGTATAGAGTAAGTTGTTACCCGAAATGTCCCGCAAACCTGCAATGCTAATGACCACCTCACTTGTGCGCCAACGACGGAGATCATCCGCCGATGTGAGACGGCGTGTTGGATGCCCAGCTAGTTAAACTTTCTCTCAGGGCGGGTCAAGCGGACGGAAAAGGATAAATACTCTTAAGCGAAACCCAAAACGCAAAGTATAGAATTTGCAATACGAGACGAACCAACCCAAAACTTACTTTGTCCAAATGAGCTTCGCTCACAAAATACCATTTTAGCTTTATATTCGGTAGCTCTCAATCAAAACATAACATGAATACAATATTATATCCGTAATTGTAACCTGAGGCTATTTACCCTGGGTTTGCAAACCATATTATAAATATTTGGTCGAACTAAACTGTTAATGTTTCATATAATAATGTTTATATATCTTATAGTCTAGAGAAGATCTGACCTTATTTGTTGCCGACGCAGTCGGATAGTTGTCCACGGTTCCGTTTCGGTGGTGACAATTATTGTGGTCGAACCACAGACGAACGGCTTCAGCGACTACCGAGGCTTGGTCTGGTTGACTCAGAGCTCGGATGGGAGCTCCTACTGACCTGGCCTAACCCGTGAGCTAGATTCGGATCGCCGATCGGAGAACCCGATGGGGAATCCACGGTAGCCGTGTCCACTGGCTCAGGGCAGAGACTGGTGCCCCTACGGACGGATGACAGCATGCAATGCCGACCCGGAAGTGTCGGAAACCCTTAGCTCGGAACCCTAACGGGAGTTCCTACGGCTTGATTCGGCTGGTGAGCACAGCTTTTACGCTAGCCAGATGGCTTGCGTCTTCGACCACTAACCGACCGGGGTACTTTGGCTCGGAGGTGGTTGCTGGTACCTCCTACGGACGTGCAAGCTGCCTGGATGACCTTGACCACGCTATTGCCGTTCACTCGGCCCAAACGTTGTTTTCTCCCACTGGCCAGACTCGGTTCAAGAGGCTGGATTCGGAAGCGACTGGCCGAGACGACGGAACTGTAGAATCTACAGAAAAAAACCTTCGTGTGAAGGTTTAATCTACACACACGTGTACGATTAGGTTATGTATCACACGAAAAACGGACAAAACGGACAATGGTCATACCTGATGATCTTCTTTAATCTAACGGATAGATCTCTTTGCTGTAGCTTTAATGTGGTATTATTAGAGCAGTTCTAGTACAGAATGGATATCATTTAGTATTTCGTTTTTGTTTAACAAAATTCTTATCACTCACTTTCAAACACGCTATTCATCGTATGTACCGATGATACATTTAGCGACAGTAAATAAAGGCTGGAAATATTATAATAAATCTTTACAAACTATTCCACCATGTGGTATTTCACCGCAGCCTACCATTTGTATCGAACGGAAACGGAAACACTTAAAATCTGCTGCGTGTACAAAACTTCAACTGCTCTCGATGAAGCCCAACGAACAAAGAGGCTTGAGTCAGCTCCTCGTGGCTTTACCAATCCCTTGGATAAGTCGCCAAACTCACACAATGGGTTTCGGTCGAACCTAAGAGTTAGTGGGAAAGGTAGAAAGAATGCCACAGTTGATCAAGTTGTACTAAAAGATTTATCCAAGACACCGCTCATATACACTGAGGTGATTCTAATAAACGGTGTACAAAATACTGTTACAGGATAGCAGTTGAGTGAACTCCTAAATATGCCTCCAAAAAGTTGAGAATATGCTAATTCGACAAAAACGATTTGAGTGAACTGATTTACGATAAATGGGCGGTCCTTCAATTGACGCTCTATTCCTCTCCCTTTCTTCATTTGAGCGGTTCGTAGAAAGCAAATCCCACATATATAGATATAGCGTGGATGATATCAATTAATGTGTTGGCATCGTGGTAAGATACCGGACGGTGGACTCGGAGGACTGGATTTCAAATCTCGGTCGGGGAACTTTTTTTTCATGTTAATCCAATTACTTAGAATCGTATATTTTGCTTTTTGTGGGGATATCAAATCGTTTTAATCTTGTCATTGAAGATATATCACCTCCACTTTTGTGGCTATATGCTATTTTGGTAAGTTTAATACAATCTTTTTATCTGGTATATTACTTTGAATAATTTTGTTGTTCCTGCGATATACCTTATTAAATGTTAGCTGGGGTGCCACTAAGTATCATGCCTATACCTTCTCTTTCTGAACTTCTTCCTTAACCCTAGTTTACTCTTGAGTATCAATATGACATCATTGGAAGTTTGACGACTTGTAGCTTTATTCGGATGCATCCAAGTAAAAAGATTGCTTCCCGGGAACCCTTAATGAATTCATGAAATCTTTAATTTGACATCATTACATGGACGCTCCCTGAAAGCCCAGAAAAAAACTCTCTTATCAGACCTTGAGTGTCAATATGACACTCCTGACTTAAACCACTTTTATCAGAGTGGCCACTCAATTTAAACTTTTCATTTTCTGCATTTTCCCGACATTTCCACGCTTGGTTTCACGAAATTCCCGATTCTCAAAAACAAAAAATGAGTCAAAGGTTTTCTATCAAAAACTGAAAATGGGCAAAGTAAGAATTCAATTCAGAAATGGTTTTGATTATACTCGGTGAATTCAGGTCAGGTCATTAAGTGATGTGCTTTTTTTCCATACAACCGCCATTTCATTCTGTTTGATATTTCATCTAAAAATATTTCTTAGTATTTAATTACATATATAATAGAGGAAAAATGGTCGGAATTTGAGCAGACAGAACAAAACGTCATCAGCATTTTTTCGAAAAACTTCAGTTTATTGTACATATATTCATACAAGAGACAAATTTTATTAATTGAAAGGACGAGAATCACTTGTTTTTATCCATGAAATTATCCATGATATTTAAATTCAAATGTTGTTTGAAAATTATCTCATGACGATGGCTTTTAGTTCGGCCTGATCAAAGCTAATCAAATTTTCGTGAATTTGTTTAATTAACCTTTAAATTAATTTAATTAAATTAAATTAAGTTAAATTAAAGAATGCTAGGCATTTATTAGAAAATTATTCATTTAAAGTTTATGTCCAAACCGTTTCACTATTTAAAGATTCAACGATTCAAAAATTCTCCTTAAAGCTAAAGTAAACGACAAATCTCTTAATTTTTTATGCAGATATCGACCATTATTGAAGTTCTTATTAAAATGCTATTTTAATTACATTTAATTTTTCAATTGAAAAGTTTATGTTCGGAATTTTGCTAAAACATTCCGTTGATTAAGGGGGGGTACGGTCGAACGGGTAAAAAAAACACCATTTTCACGATTTTTTTTTTAGAGTTATCGTTCAAACAAATGTATTCAAATTTTTTGCATTATACAAAACATTGTTAAAAGAACATTTAGTAATTTTTTCGTAGAAAAATATTGAAAAATGAGCCGGTGACGGAGCACTTTCTAGGATGCCTTTTAGAAAACAGGATTTGCGGTGGACACTGTATCTCAGCACAGAATCATCTGAAGTCAAAAAATCAGAGCAAAATATTTTTAATAGTTGTTTTTCTGGACCCCAACGTTTTTATTTAACTTAAAAAAAATTTCATAAAATTTTTGTGGCTGTTTGAAGTAAAAACTTCGATTTTTCACGAAAAAATCCGCAATTTTTTATCTATAAAATCTCCCCAAAGTAAAAAAAAAAATAGAAAAGAAAAACGTTGGGGTCTGGTGTTTTATATGTAGAAAATATGTTCCAAATTTGAAAAGAATAGGATAAGTAGTTTTCAAATGACGATGTCCACGGACTTTAAAAATGTGCTTTCGAGAAAAACGCGTTTGAAGTTTCTGCTCTTGCTTTCTTGCAGTATTAGATAGGAGGAGATAAAGGCCTATAATTTCTACAGTTTTGCTTCAATTGACTTGAAAATTTGACACAACATTCTTGAAATGTTTTACAATAAGAAAATTAAAAAAATAAAAAATCGATTTTTTGAAAGTGTTAGAATTTTAAAATAAATAGATCCTTGTGTGTCATGAATAGCTTCTAACTTCAGCATTCTTGGAACAAAAGTGATTTTTTTTAGAAAGATTTCGTAGTTTATCTTCAGTCTATTTTCCGAAGCATGTTTTATTGGATTTTTTCTTACCCTTTGAATAACGGAATATTGAAGCGCTGTACATATTGAAGTTACATCACGAGGTTTCCAAAACTAAAATTTTTGTAAATTTTGGTTAAAATACAAGAGAGATATAGGGATTTTAGTAAGGAGTGTAAATTTGACAATCTCGGTAGGAAATCTAACGGGAAAACAATTCTTGAGGGAAAAGAAAAAATAAAAAAAAAAGCAATAAGCAATAAGCAAATGAGCAATTGTGTTTCCTTCAATTAGAAATTTCTTAATCTTTTGCAAAAATCTTATAAATTGAAAATAAATGTTATAAAGCAATGATAAACTTTCCTCAAGACCACAAAAGTTTTTAGAGATTTCAATTTATTTCCTTTACCCGCATTCTGTACAATACAAAAACATATTTAATTTTTTTTTATTTTAAACTTAATTGCAGGATTTGACAAATTAAATTAAATAAAGCCTTTTTTCCCAACTTTTATAAGTACTGTCAGTAGTATTTGTGATGATATGTTTCAAAATTTTTGAATACTGTAGAATTTAACTCTTTTAGATTATTTATTAATATCTTTTTCAAAATATTATTCCTTGATTGAAGGAAGTATGAAAGACAAATTCAGACCCTTTTTTCATGTAGATTTATTAGTTCATCTTTTTTTTAGTTTATTAGTTATCATTAATTGATTTCACTCAATACTCGACATCATTCAAATTAGAGTTTGGGACGCCAAAATCTACCAGTTTTTAAACATAGGCTCCAAAATACTGTTCCCTTGAGTAATCAATTCAATTTTTCCAAATCCAAATTTAAATATAAAGGAGAATAAACCCTAACATCACTGAGAAAAGTTTTCAAGCTATTGGTATTAAAGATTTTCAACCATTTAACTACTTTGTTGAAATCAGCAAAACATTATGAATTATGCTGTTAAATAACAAAGAATTGGTTAAACTTTAAAATGCCTTCAAAATTTCTTTGAATTTCAAATGTTTTATAGAATCAAAAAATGAAAACAATCTTCTGTGATTTTTTCCCAGATTTCAAAATTACTAACTGTCCTGATGGCAGTCTATAATTGATCAAAATTTTTGAATAATAGCAACAACAATTTTTGTAAGTAGAGTCAGAAATAAGAGAACATCACACACAAATTTTATAATTACACGTAAATAATTGTAGAATCCCTGAAGATGATGTCATACGACATCGAAACGTCGGTTTAAAAATAAATTTCGTTTGTTAAAAGATAATTGGACTGATTTGCTGGAAATAAATACACATAACTTTTGAATCAATTTTTAATTATCAAACATTCTAGAAATTTTCTCAAAACTATATGAGAAAAATATGCCCATAAATCATTCAAATCAGTTCTAAAAACCAAATGTCTCAGGAAAAAAAATTGTAGATCTGTTTTATATAAGTACTCTTCTAAAATTTTGATTTTCTTTAGACATCCAATTCTTATGTTTATATTGACTATTCTCGTTTATTTTTAGTGGAAAAATCATCTAAATACTGATACAATATTTTGAAATAAAAATTCGAATTTCTAATCAGTGCAGAAATTCGTATCTTTTTAAGGATTTCAATAGCCAAACTTAGCCATTTATTTTTTGAAAATTTCCGTTTCCTTTTCGTATACTTTTCATATGATTTTTACTTCTGATTCAATCATCTTTTCTAAAGTTTTTATTTTTATGCTTAAATATGACACTGCATTTTTTTTTTTTGCATGTTTCTTTGTTCTAAGTTGTTACTGTTCTAAGCTTTGATAAAAAAAAAAATGCCAAAATTGCGTGAATTCGTTGAAAATACTGTTTAATATCCCCTCTTAGCTCAAAAGTAAGCAAATCAGCACTCTCCCACGATAAATAAAAATAGAGGAGTAAATAAACTTCCAGCTAGAGCCGCCCATATCGCTAGAAGTGAGTATACGACATAAATCATTCGCCAACTCAAACTTTGACCGCGGTGGATGCTGCTCCTCGATGCCTCTTGTCAATATTTACGAGTTTTAACTAAATAAACTCGATAAGCAACTTCCGCGTTGCCATGCGGTGTGGCGGCTCAAAAAAAAGTGTGAGCGATATGCTCTTGGCATGTGTGAGATAAAAGATTGAAGCATCTTCAATCGAATTGACTGAACTGAGGAGACTATCGGTCGTCATCTTGATAGACTTTGAAGAAGCATCTTGCTTGCAGCCATCTATCCGATTCAATCATTCATCTCTGACGGATTGGCTAAGCTGTTGTAGGTAGATGATTGATGGTCGAGGAGGTGTTTCAGAAGTTTTAGTGATGAAACGATGAATGAAACATGGCGAGGCAGATGTTTTTTCGAAGCAATCTGATATCAGCAATTAGATGGAACAAGTTAATTGATGAGATATAATTTGGAGATGTTTCATAAATGGTTATCTTGATGGTTTTAGCCATATTGCTCTAGAGTGGGTTCTAGCAATGTGAGAATTTTTACTATAAATGAAGTAGATGTTCTTTATATGTAGTATGTATATGATAAACGAAGTAAAACTTTGTTCAACAAAAAAAAAACGTTAAACAAACTATTGCACTTTAGAAAAAAAAATCTGCCAAAAAATTGATACATAGTGTGGATATGCCGAAAATCTCTACAATGTTCACAGTTTTACTTGGACACACACGATTTTTTTTATATAACACAAACACAAGTTAGATTTAATATCTATTCAAGAAATTTTTTATCGCTATTGTTCAGTGAAGTTTTGATGAAAATATTTGTTTTGAAGCTTAGTGCATTTAGAAACGGGACACTTTCATTTGGTTATAGCTAAATAAGTCTCTAGTTTTCGGACATGCGAAATTTTGACAGCATAATGTTGCCTGTAAAAAGTTCTATCCTGCTTATTTTTTTCAAAATTTTTAAACTAACGCATTTTCGAGACATTCAAGATGCGAGAGAAGAAGGCAAAATTAACTAGGCACGGTTTTCTTAAAAATACATCAATATGATATGGAGTGCTGACAAAACAAGAGACGACCAATTTAAGGAACTCAGAAAGGGCCAGGATTTGGAGCGGGGGCTGCGTTAAGGAGCACTCAATCAATAGTTAGATAGGATTTATCTCAAATTATCCACAACATCAATGCTAGGACAAATTTTTACTGCATTTCAGGCTAGTAAGCAATCATATTTGTCGAAGTACATTCTAAGGTGCCCAATACAGGACGGCAACAATCATGGGAAATTTAATCAATCATGCCTTAGGATCCAAGGTCGTAAACATTTACCCTGTACCGAAAATCACTATGCTTAGGTGGTGAAATAGTATGAAAAAACTGCTAACAATGTCCAGAAAGTTCAAACCAAATATTAGAGTTAAGCACATATTCGGAAACAACGGTTAAAGATCATCACGAAAATAAAGGATTATACCAGCATTTTAAATTATGAATAAGCGCAAAACTCTGTGTAGATTGCTGAAATTTTCAAAAAAATATCTCTAAGAGATCAGAAGAGCTGCTCATGACACATGACAAATTTTCTGTTAGTTCCAGAGCTCAAAACTGTTAAGCCGATGCCGAGCCAATGCGACAGATAACTTTTGATGGACGACAAAAAATTTTTTTTGTTTCGATTATAGTCGTTTTACCATCTTTATGGCATCCGCGACTTTGCAAAACTTATGAAAAAACAATATTTCACAAGTTAAGGCATTTGAATTCTTTAACATCGCTGCTTCATATTTGCAGATTGTTTTAGGAAAAATATCATGATATGGCAAGACTCTGCTTCTGTAAAAAAAAAATTCGTGGAAACTTTGGATTTCGGTGTTTTCAAAAGCTTAAAAAGAGTAGCTTGTTTGATAACTTCGTGACTTACTATCTCAACTAATCGATTTTACTTTTAATTGGGTGTTATTATTATTTTGTTACTTTGATTTATCGGCCTAGCGGTGAAAAGTGATGTCCTTTTTAGTAGGGACATCTAAAGATTATGAAATTTTTTTTTATATAGATGGATAGAAGGTAAGAAGAAATGAAAGATGGTGAAAATGAGCGGGTAGAATTTGTCTAGAAGCATTACCATCACATACCAAATTTTTGTTCCTCACGTATGTGATGGTAATGCTTCTAGACAAATTCTACCCGCTCATTTTCACCATCTTTCATTTCTTCTTACCTTCTATCCATCTATATAAAAAAAAAAAAAAATTTCATAATCTTTAGATGTCCCTACTAAAAAGGACATCACTTTTCACCGCTAGGCCGATAAATCAAAGTAACAAACAAAAATTACGGTGGTTAATCTCTTCATAAAAGTTATTATTATTCTACACTGTTTTTGTCCGATTTTTTCAGCTGACATTCCAGTAAAAACGTGTTGAAGTGGTACAAAATAAGCAAGTTTTGTAAATTCGGAATGGTTTTATCCATCAAATTGTCCCCAGTTTTTGCCAAATAAGCAGTATTCAAAACAGTAGCAGAAATTGAAAAAGAAGGATGCAGTCCCCTAAATCACCGATGTGATTTAATATTACTGGAAAAACCTCATCAATATCATAATTGAAAAAAGTATGCGAGATATACCAAGAATAAAGTATAGATTTTTCTTACAAAAACGATAAGAATGTTTTTCATATTTTTTCATAAATATTCATAAGATACCCTTCATTTCTTCTCAGGAAGTTTTTCGATTAAACGATTTGTTTTCAAGATACGCGCATTCATAACTGACCCATTACTAAATGAACTAAGCTATATTTTTTAATAACAAGTTAAGAAACGTAACAACGGATGTTGTTACATGTTTACGAATGATTACAAATTTAACACCGTCAACAAAGATTTAAGACTCTGAAAGGAAGGCTTGAAATGAAAATTAGAGCTAAACAAAAGAAAAGAGTTAAGATATAGCTAATACACGATTAATAATAAAAACATAATCTCGGCATCAAGCATTGAACTACAGAATATATATAAAAAAAAATAAAAAAGCCAATTAAAAAATCCAAATATAGCTCAAAATTAATAAAAACGATTCCAAATGAGAATTATACATAAGTCAGTTTGATTGCTGAACTTGGGAATCAGAATGCCCGGTCAATATTTTGCAAATCATGGTATTTCATGCAAAGTAAATAGTCAGGCAATAGCTAACTCTTTAGGCAAAAGCTGTGACAATATTTAAAATTAGAAATTAAAGAAAGAAAAAAGATTTTAATTTAAGAGAAAAAGAAAAACGCTAGTTTTTTTCAATATTCAAATCTAAAGGTTCAGACTATCACAGCATTCCAGTTTTTTCTTGAGATTATTCGGGCATTTCTGGGATTTTTCTAAATCCAGCAAAAATCTGGTGTATGACTTCATAAAAAAGAAGGTGAAAATGTAAAAAAAAAATCACTTTTTTATCGCAGCAGTGTTCAAATTGTTTTGAAAACTTTAAAAAAAATCTTTATTTTATTGACCCTTAGAAGTTATTTTGAACCCAAAACTAAACCACAAAACCCGGATCCTGGCTGGACCAGATTGTCTCGGATTTTTTATGTCATTATTTCTATCATAATTCTTAAAGGAATTGCTGACCCACTTTGGTGTCTTTAGATGAAAGTTGCATCAAAAATTGGACTATACAATGGTTTTTTTTTGCAGAATATTTGGTGATGCAGTCGGTACTTTTGAACACCATCTAAAGTTTATTCAAAATTTTTCATGTCCTAGATCATTATGTAATTTATGTTAAATATTTTATTTGAAAAACTGATAAAACATCACTGCGTTTTGATGTGCTAATTTATGATTTCCGTCGAGATATGTTTCATTGAAATATGGTTTAATTTTATTTACAAAAAAAATCTAACCGAATCGAAATCGAAAAATAAAAATTTTAGAAATCTGAAAAAAATGTTTTACATTCATAAAAATGATAAAAAAAATTTCAATTTTAAGGAACATCTGAAGACCCTCGGTGCAAACCCGTCAGAAAATATAAAAAAATCCCCATCAACTCAATACATATCAAAATTCATGAGAATTTTATATCCATTTTTGTGTTGCATGTAGCTTAAGTTTACATCAGAATCGATGTTTATTTTAGATATATATTACTAGCTCACCCAGTGTGCTTTGCTACACCTTCCAAAAATCAATCAAATGTGTGGAAAAAAATTATGTTAAATATTTGTTCATCATTTCAAATTAAATTTCAATATCTTTACAATGAAATCTGCAATTTGAACTAAGAATAGCAAAAAAAAATTATTATTTTTTAAATTATGATCAAAACTTGTTTTTTAATAATTTTTTAATTTTCAATTAAGAATTGATTTTCAATTGGCTCTCCCTTCCGAAATGGGGAGGAAAATAAATTTTACATTTATTCCTTTCGTTTAATAAGCTTTCGTTTTTTAGAAAAAAAAATTATAAGAGTCTCCATCTGCTTGTTCCTATTGCTCTTCTGAAAAAGGATGGGTCTTTAATCGTCATAAAAAAAAACTTTGTGTACACAAAACCCTTACGCGTTAAATTCGTTTTCTTTTGCTTGACTTTTTTTAAACTATGCGAAAAGCGTGCATGGGAGTCCTATCCCCCATTATCATCTCTACACAGTATGGAATCTCTTCTTCTAAATAACAAAAAAATAGGGACTTTTCTTGTACTTAAATGCTTTTTTCTGTCAAAATTTTCTCCACTTGCGGAACTCCTCTCTTCCTTTAATATCCCCTGAAAGAAGGAAGGGGGTTTCAAATAACCATAGAATCATTTATCATACTAGTATAATACTCAGTCTGTTAAATTTAAATCCATTTATCTGATAAGCTCTTGAATGATGCAAAAAAAAGACATACTTCATATGTTAAATTTCTTGTATTCAAAAAAATTCCTCGAGTTCTCGAGTATCGCAAACAAAAATGTATGGGAGCTCCCCTTTGCATTTGTACTCAAAAACCCTCTGTTTAATTTGAATAATAAGTTCCCGAGTGACCCCCAAACATTATTTGAAAGCCTCTCATCCTCTTCCTCTTTTCTTATTGGAGAGAGGGAGGGGTCCCAAAACATAAAAAAATAAAATTCTTGTGCCCTAATCCTTTTCCATGAGAAATTTGAATCCATTTCTTGAATAAGTTCTCGAGATGTGCTAAAATTGTATTGGAGTCTCCCTCATTTCTTCTTATATCCCCAAAGGAAAAATGGAGGGATTTTAAATATTTTTTTACCCCACATACTCTCCCATGCCAAATTTGATTCCATTTTCTTGATTGGTTCTCAAGTTTTGCATAAACTTGTAAAGAAGTCGCTCCCTCTTCCTTATCTCCCAACTGAAATCAAAGAGTGGTACAAAATATCAATAGAAACTTTTTTTGTTCTCTCCTTACATTGTTTTCTAGAAATGCAATATAAATTGTATGGAAGTAAACTCCTTCCTTTCTTTCTTGCCAATTGAAGAAGGGAGGAGCAGGAGTCTCATATAATCATTAAAAATATTTCTCGTTTTCAAATACCCTCACATGCTAAATTTGGTACCAATAACTTGAATAGTTTTCGAGTAATGGTTAAAAATTATACGTGAGCCAAACTCTGTCTTTCAATATCCTCGCTGAAAGAAAAAATGGATAACAAAAATTGACGGAAACATTTATCGTACCTCTATCAAAACTGCCATACCAAATTTTATTCCATTAGCTCAATTTTTTCTTCAGTTTCAATAAAAAAGTTTGGAAACTTAGAAGTCTCCCTCCCCCTTTTCAATTTCCCCATTAGAATGAGGGTCAAATAATCAGAAAACATTTCTCGTACCCAAATACCCTCCCATGCCAAATTTGGTTCCATTTGTTTGATCGGTTCTCGAGTTATGCAAACATGTGTTTTTTTATTTGACCACCAAACCAAACCAAACAAATATCAATTTCTTCTTCTGTCAGTCCCCCCCCCCCTCCTTCAAAATTTCCAAAAACCCGAAGGGGAGAGTAAATAAAGTTTGAAGTATTTTATGTAAATTTCGAAAAATTTATCAAATATCCGAAAGATTACAAGAGTGGAAAGAACAGAGTTTTATCTCCTTCTGTATTCTTGATATTATTGATTTTTTCGATGAAAAATTATGGATTTTTAGGTTTTATGCAATGATATAATCTGCAATTTAGTTGCATATAAGCTTTCATACAATTTACTCTATTTTATTATTTTGGACAATACTCTTGAGGAAGACCACCAAAAATGGTCGAAACGTCGGGCATTTCAAAAAGAAAGTTTTTTGCTAGAAGTCCAAAATCGAAAAAAAGCCAAAAATAAATCATTAAACATAAAAAACGGTCGATAACATAAACCTAATTTTTTCGCATTATTTTTTATCATAACTCCACTCGCGATGTTCAAACTCTGAGTGACAAAAGAAGGATTTGAAATTTGTTCTGGTCTGGCCTAACTTGAACCTTCCCCTGCCTTCAGAACCCCAACCTGCCAGGTTTCATAAAAATCGGATCAGTAGTTTCTAAGTCAGAATGACAGACCAACAGACAGAAATCCATTTATATATACATCGATTCCGCTTCGAAGAAATTGACGCTTGAATGTATTATGAAATGAATTACATGTAGTTTTAAAATTTTTTCAGTGCTTTGATGTATGAGATTTGTATGTATGTAGTTTAAAAAGAGCTTAAAAAACCTTTCAGTACCGTTATGTGCATTTCACTTGTTGATACAATTTGAAGGATGAGTAAAAATAATAGGAAAAAAATGTTATTTACAAAACAAAAACCTGCACTATGAGTTACTGAAAAATAACAAAAGAAACATTTTCATATGTGATGAAAGAAATTAGAGAAACATGAACTATCAAAGAACGAAAGAACATAAGCCGTAAATATCATGAAAATTTCGAAAAAGATACAACGGCTCACCGACAGGAGCCAGGTACAAAGATGTACCAAGCGATTTCATAACATCAGTATTGAACAAAAGAAAGGAATTTCGACATTTTTTGGATGTCATGACTTTTGATCTCAAAGAATCAAACGAACACAGTATGGAAAGCCTTTTCTACAATTTACGTAAACCTATCTCAAGCCAAATAACATTACAATGCCAAATATCAAGCTGATTGGTTTACAGTAACGTTGCCAGAACCTCTATAGCACGTATCCGGGCCTGACATTTGATTTCAAAATTGTCGACAAATAATCCGGGCAAAATGCCGGCCGGACCGGACTTTTCAAATTTTGTTTTAAATATCGGGGCAAACCCGGATAAAACCGGGCAATCTGGCAACCTTAGTTTACAGTGTGCATTTGTATAAAAGACATATGTGCTTATGTGAAAACATCCAAACAAACATATGTAGTCCAACTCATCCTTATACATAAGAAGGAAACCCAGAAAAATCGTCACAAAACAAGACCTGTTTTGAATTGGTAAAACAACTGAAATCTAAAACAATATAAATTTGGTTTTTACTGATATTTATCTGGGATTTATCCTAAGGTTGCCAGAATGTCCGGGTTTGCCCGGGCGTTCAATATAAAATTTGGGAAATGTTCGATCCGGGCCGTTCGAATTTTGCTGAAAAAGCCTCCTCCAATAAAATTAAAAAAAAAATGTGATTTAATTTTTTTTTATTTATGCCTAAATATGAAATTTGAAAACAAATTTCCTAAAAATAATCAGGAAAAGTTATTTTGAAGCCTTAAACACGATTAAAGATTTTTTGATGATATTTATAAAAAAAAAATTGACCAAATTTTCGATTTCGCCAGGTTTTTAGATAAAAACGGGTCGGATTCGTCCGACCAGGATACGTACTTTAAAAATTCTGGAAATCTTAATTTAACCCCAGTTTTCCTGCAAATAAGTTATTTTCTTATTCTAGAGGATTTATGAAGTGAAGTTCAAAATATGCATTATATTTTGGAGGGAATCCACCGGATATGTTTCTTTGAACTTCATACATGATTTTTTCAATTGTTTTCAATTGATCCCCTGTAATTTGTGGCATTTAAATTTAAAATTAAAATCGAAAGATGAACAATGATGTTGCATAAATTAAGGGGCTAAATTTTATAACATTACTTATAATATATTAAATGCAAAAACAAATGAAATTTTGCCTTCATTCTATTCCCTAGGCCCTCGCACTATTCCTCATTTATTTTATCCTTCAAACTTCACCATTTGATGGGTTTCTAGCCTTTTGTCCTAGACTGGCTGACTCTTGGAAAATGTCTCTATTTTTTAAATATCAAAAACTTACCTCAATCTGCAACAAAAACTACACCAAATTTACTCACATAGATCAACCTGTTTGCTTCTGAGCGCATTGATTTCAACAGGGAGGGTGTTTGTTTGCGAGCCTTCGAAAAAATGGATATTTCAAAACTTTGAAATTTCATTTTTGTAACATTTAAAATTTTCAAGAGCAAACCAAGTTTTTTTTCCAATTTGAAACTCAACTTATAGGTTTTGAAACGCAGAAAACAGCTTTGATTTCAATTTTAGATTTAGTTATCGATGATTATGTGGAAAAAAAATCGTGTGGATCTAAGTTACCCCGGTTTGCGGTACAACCTAACATTTTAAATTTAAAACATTTCAGTTTAAATTCGTAAATTTTTAATGTTTGTGTTTACCAAATAGATAAACTTTTAAGTTTATTTTTCGCCATTTCTTTGCCCTCGTCTTAATTGAACTATGACCAACTGAATTGGGGGACAATGGTTTTATAGAAGAATAAAGGATACTTCTCTTTCATTTATTTCCTGAGGTTCGTACTTAGTTATTGTTATATCGTTCACTTGATATGTGCTGTTTTTCAAGTAATTCTCTTTATAACCTCTCCATTTAGTTTAAAACAAACCTTAAATTTCATCACGTTGTTCATAGAGCCCCACTCACTCGTTCAACAAAGATGCACATATTGATAAAATCGAATAAAAAATCTCAATGTCAACAACTTTTTTAGCGGGGCTGACCGTTCCCATCGCTGGGTGCGGAGTTAAATAAATTCGCACCTACCTACCTACTAAATACATGAACTGAGCTGAACAGCATCACCCAGCGCATCTCATCTGCTGCTACCCGATTCACGAATCACCGGCATCGGGCAGATGAGACTTTTACTTTCAAAACCAACTTATTTAGTGGGTTTCTCACTGACCGCAGCAACTTAAGCCGGTTTGTCGCTTCAGCTGAGCAGACCCTGATCGTGTAATGTCACTGCTTTTGGATTAATATGTTTTTTTTTCATCAACCAACCCTTTCTGCACCAAACACAGTCTGGAGAGAAAAAAAAACCTGTTTGTCACAAAAGTGGGCATTTCATGTTTTTATTATTACATTATGGCCTACTGCCCGTTAAATCGCGAAAACTGTTGCTGTTGGGTGACATCTTTACCAGCAATGCCATGTTCGTGAGGATTAAATTGTCGTTTTTGGGGTCGTTTAATTAAGACAGGATTTTTCCCCTGTCGACATACTGAGTTGTCGAACAAATCTTCAGTTATAGAACAAAGCTACCAAGTTACATGTAGGAAAATCAATCAACCAATGCCGTTTTGAGAATGCCCACAACTAAGCTTATCACTCTTCACAAAATAAAAGTTTTATAAAACCTGATAAATTAAGGCTTGGTGAGTTGAACAGTGTTCGAATAGTTATTATTATTTTTAAAAGTTCAAGATAGATATTTATTTGATCGAGATAACATTTCAGAGAAAACCTTAACAAGCTTGCGTTCCTCTAAAAGTTTCCTATATAAATTGAGTATAATTTTACTTTTACATAAGACGCTCTAGATTGTTTCTAAGAAATTTTTATACAGTTAAATATAGGTACCTACACTATTTCTAATCCTAATGTCTCTACTCAGACGGTTGTATAAATTTGGGCCTGTTGAGGTCAATCTTCTTTCTCCAACTCTTGTTGAAGCATTTCAAACAAATAATCTATCGATAAACTTGGTGTTGTAGTTATGTGTTACATGTTGTACATTAAAATTGTGGGGGATGTTTTTAGTTTTACCAATCCATTGCATAATTATTAACGTTTGCAAGTACTTTAAACAGCTTATTGGAAGTATATTATGACCTGACAGATTATATAATTCTAAGCTAGGATAGATGAAAGAAAATTAAAACATTGATTTTAGGCATCTGTTCTGCTGAATGAATCTTCAATGTCAATTTGAAATGCAATCAAGGTCCTGTTCGAAGTTGATAAAGTGTGATTTACACTAAATAGTGTGAAATGAAGTTTAAACTACAGTAAAAATAAACTGAAAAAAGTCACTTCAACAGAGCTTAATAAGGGGCTCATAAAAATTTATAAAATAAGACTAACATGACAAAAAAGCAAGTAATAAAATGCCTTACTAAAGCATAGTTCTTGAAGAAATGGGAGAGTTACGAATTCGTGTGTCTATTTTTGGTACCTGCCATCGGTCAGCGTACACTTTTTTCAGTCATGATAATGATCAGTTCCTTTTTCAAACTGATACTTCGTATTATCTGTATTTTAGGTGGCTACATCATCCTCCTGCAATTTCTTCTACTTTTCGGACCAATACTTCTCTTTTCAAAGAAACTGAGGGCAATTTAGTGGATACAACTGTTTGGAAATTTACTGATTTGATTATTTTTGAGCCACTTTTTAAGCGTTTTCAATGGAATTTCTGCTGGCAAAATCTGGCAATACCGAAGTAAAACCATCAGGAGATTGAACTTAAAGTATAATCGGTTAGTATTGATCGTAGGTTGTGAAGGGTACATAAAAGATCGCTCTTTTCGGGCTTTTGAAAACAGCGAAAACCATAGTTTTCGTTTTGAAAATTGTTGTTTTTTTTTCACAGGAGCAAAATTTTGGCAAATCATTATATTTTCTACAAAATAACCAGCAAATTTATACTTTAATATACTCGGGACCTTGCCACGAGCAGACGTAGTATAGGGTTCAAAAGCTGGAATTTGTTTAAAATAGGATATTTCATAATTTTTGTCGTTCACAGAAATCATCTGTCCCATAGCCTCGGAACCGACGGCTTACGAGCTGTGGAACTAGAAAAAATTTGTTGTTTGAGGTAAAGTTTGAATGCCTCATTACCGGGCAACACTTTCAGCTTTTGGGAGAAAAAAAATTGGAAACTTCAGCGATCTACCCTTAGCATATTGTAAATTAAAAATGCTGGTAGGAGACTTGATTTCCCTGATGACAATAAACCGTAGTTGCCGATCATATGCTTCACTCCAATGCTTGATTTGAACTAAGTGGACATTTTTGACAGTATTTGCATACTTTTCCATCATTCACACACAGTAATTTTTCGAATAATCAACGGATTTGTCAACTATAAATTTGATAATGATGGATTTTAAATGAAACTGTGCAAAATTATTTTTTCCTTTTTCTCTTGCATCGTAAATATAAATTTTGCATTTTTATTGTTATACATTTTCAATCTAACAGCGGCTATTTTTGTGATCGTAATAATGAATTGATAAAGAAAAAACAAATTTTTGCAGTGTTTCGATGAGCTAAATTTTTCTAATAATTCTTTTTGTAATTTGAGAAAGGTTTTAAACTAAGGTTGCCAGAGATTTTCAGCACCTATCCGGGCCGGACAAATCCGAGCTATTTAATATAAAAAACTGGCAAAATCCAGGCAATTGATTTTAAAACTGTTGATCACCAATCCCGGCAATATCCGGGAAAATTTGGTTATCAGCAGATTTTTAATCGTGTTTTAGGTTTTCCAAAAACCTTTTACTTACCAGTTGCAGTTTGCGGAAAATGAGCTAGATTTATTGAGGTTAAATTATCTCTCAGTTCAGATTTTTGTTGTCAATATGTAGGGGAGATAAGGGCATATTAGTCACCTTAAGGAACACGATTAATTACCCATACGAAACACTTGCAGTAAGTGAGTTGCACCATGGATCGTGTTCAGGCAATAAAGAAGTTCAATTCGCATTCTGTTGAAAATTTGAAAAGTTGATAGTAACGCTGAAAAATGCATTTTAAAAACGTTCGCCAAAAACTCACTGGGACACTAGACAGAGTTTTGAATTTCTCAAAACCTGAGGTTTAAAAAGCTTCGTCTTTGTTCAAAACTCATCTATGATTGTTTTGCAGAGTTTTCAAGTAGCGTTTACATGAGTAAATTTAAGATTTTAAGTTTGTAAGAGGAAATCGAATATTTTATACTGAAAAATCAACATTAATTTTGTTTCTTATTTGGAACCAAGCCTGCTCATGGTTTTTGTGCCAATTTATAAATTTCTGTAAGGAAATTTTCCGCTAAACAACTTGGTCGAAAATCATAACTTCGAATATTATTAGACAACAAAGTGATAAGCTGTTCAAGTTTTATAGCATTGGTAAACGAATAATTCAATTGACATCACTGCTGCGTGCCTAGCGAAGTATTGCATGACTACTTTTCATGCAATACTTCACGAGGCACCAGCAGTGATGTCAATTGAATTTATAGTTTTCCAAGCCAATAGACATACCCCTGTAATTCAACTAATTACTATTTGCCTAGTAAGATAAAAGGTCAATCTTCGACAAAGTTTTTCGTCGGAAAATTTATTTAAATGAATTTATAAATTGGCACAAAATTCATGAGCTGGCTAGGTCCACAAACAAGTACAAAATGATGTTAATTTTTTAGAACAAAATATTCAATTTTCTCATACAAACTTCAAAGTTCAAATTTACTCACGTAAACGTTACTTAATAATTATGCCAAAAAAATATGGATAAGTTTTGAATCAAGACAAAGCGTTTTAGACTCCAAGATTCGAGAAATTCAAAAATGACTCCAAATCGGCTCAGTCTACTGGGGCAGTATAAGCACCATTAATCGGGGAACAAAGGGCATTTTCTGCCGTAGAATCTTGCAGTTTTGCGCTTACTGATTTAATCCTGATCTTTATGCTTTCAGAAGTCTACCAGTTTTGCATAAGTTTCGAACTAAATGTAAGCGATGGCGACTCGTAGAAGTTGTCAAAGTTATGGATGAGCAATTTAACATTTTATTTGAAGTAAAAGTTTGCTACTATGTAGGGCCGGATTAAGCCTAAAAACCTTTTTGTGAGATGTTTATGAATATGATTCTCATCAAAAAAAAATCAAATTGTTATTCTAAATGTAACAAAAGTTTCATTCGATTCCCTCAAAGCCAAAGGGCTATAGGTGCAAAAATGATCGATTGAAAAAAAAAACAAAACAGAGATTAAATGTTTAAAACACAGAATGAGTTTAGTACCTTAAACAAAGATACCGAGTTCAAAAAATTCAGAAAAACCATGAAACTGAACTTCAGTAACTGAAGAAATAAAACTTAAAAATCTCAATGGATTGATTCTGTAAAAAGAAAGGATTAAAAACATAGAAATATTCATGTTTAGAGCATCACTTAATGGTAGAAGCAACTAAACTATAAGATCGCTTTGATGATCATTTGGAAAATGATATGCTGAATTCAGGATATCCCGAGCAGACTTTTATGGCAAAATTATACCTAATTTTGCTATCATGCCATGAAAGTAAAATGAGGTATCATTTTGCCCGAATAAAGGTGGTACAATGCCAAAATTTGGGTCTCACTTTTCATATACGGATACCTCAATCATGTCAAGTGTAGGTTTCAATGAGACCTTAATGATACCTTATTTAGCCAACGTTTCAAAACGATTTTCGAGGGCATAACGATGCCACTTTTAGGTATAATTCACAGCCAAAATTTGGCATCGTTGTGATATTAAATCCGCTGCCAAACGAGGCATCATTGAGCTTCTTTAAAAATAAAATTTGGCATCATTGTGCCATATTTCTTTTTAAAACGATACTCAAATTTTGGTAATTTAACACCATTTTTCGGGCGAAATAACACCAAATTCGTCATTCAGGCAAAATTATGATTATTTTGCCAGTAAAGTCTGCTCGGGAATAACTTGTGACATAAATCACAAATAATTATTGCAATCGCTAGTGTTGGAATGAATCATTAAATCCTTGCAAAAAATCGCCTGTTCTTATGCAATTACCCTGCATTACACTAGCAATATGCGATGAATATTCATACTTTAAAAATCGCCTTCAGTTATGCAGCGTATATAACACTTTTCACGTGAACGTGTCGTAATTTTTTTTTAGTGTTTTAATCATTTTTTAATGTGATTTTAGTTGAGCGATGTGTGAAATATGAGAAAATCTCGTGAACAAAGTCATTGGAAAATTGTTTTTTTTTGTAAACGAAAGTTCTTCACATGTAATCTTATATTGTGATTACTACAATCGTATTACATTAGCGCCTGAGTACAGAAAACGATTATGGGTGATTTTGAATAAAAATAAAAACAGTAATAATTTGTTTTCCTTAAAATCGTTTCCCAGCTAGGGCTACGCTCAAAACCGCTTAACTGCCGAAGTATATGATAACATCATAACCAAGTTAACCACAATAGTAGGTCATCATTTAGCTACTGGTTCTTTTTATCGATTAGTTAAGTCAATTAATATGATACGAGCGCGCATGAAGCACGTTATCATATTAATTACATAATTCAAGGCACAACTGAACTATCGACATTAAGGCATTTAGAATTTGTTGGTCAGTAACTCGAACGAATAAAAATTTTTAGGCTCATCAATAAGAGCATAACATTTAATTAGTTTTTTGTAGCAGTGCTATAAATTTTGTATACATTCAGGTGTTATGCTGTGACACATTTTTATGCCTTTTTAAGACTTATTTACACTTTTGGTGGCTAACAGTAATCACTGATTTTTCATTTCATTCGGAAGACTTTATACATGTAATTTTCTTAATTTCTTTTCGATAAATAACTTTTTCCTAACTACACAATTTTCCTATGACACCTTTTTCTTTGTTTTTCTATATAAAATATTGTTCCCAAGTAGTTTCGGAGGCCTTGCAGTCTGTAATTAAATAAAAACATACATTAGCAAAGTGAGGTTTTTGAAAACAGTTGAATTATTATTATTATTATATATTAAATGCAATTTTAACACTTATGGAAAAATAAATCATTTGGAGAAAAAAAATTATATATAAGTTGCAGTGTTTGCCTTTAATAATTTAAAAAAAAAGTTTAATTTCAGTATGCATGTGAAAAAAAACAAAACAAATGCTGACTCAAAAACAAAGACAAACAAAAAAAACTTCGGTTAAGTACATTACACACTAACATTGCAATTTTTTACTAAAACTTATTCCATACATTTAGAAGATGTTTTGCTTGAACCACTGCAGAGAAAATTATTTAATAATCTACACAGTAAGATTAGCACCACAACAGTAATACAGAGGACTTTCTTACCAGATAATGTGTTCCTTTTGTTTGAACTTGTTACAACAATATGGGCATTACTAGAGCGACTGTATTACCGAACATGGTCCGTTAGGTGCCACTTCTGGTTAAAGATTCTTTTGGTAACAGCTTTGCTGATGGGTTTGCTGTTGACGGATGTAGTTTACTGGAAGTAAAAAAGTGAAATGCTTGAGTTGTGTTTAATGGTTTAGTGAAGATTTCAGTTCTGTGCCTAGCGTTTTAGTTAGATATATTTTTAGTTATATCGTTTTTAGGATACATTTGTGAATTAAAAAGCAATTTCAAAATTACAAATTACATTCAATTGTCTAAAATTATTGCTACAACCAAACAATAGTTACTTTAAAGATAGACAACTAAATGATGAAGTAGATCATACGAATTGAACATTTCAACCCTATAAGTTGATTATAAAAGCCATACATGAAATTCAAAAACACTCTTCGAGTTGGTAAGCAATATTCTAGAAAATAATATCCCAAGTGGTGGCCTAAAGTAATGTGTTTGACGTGGTATGGTCTGTATCAGAAACCGATTCCAATACTATAAATTCAGGCGTATTCAGAATGAAGTCTTCCACACTGATACTGGTCCCGTCAGTATATTTTTTTAATAAACATTGGGAAATATATCATCTATAGATAGTCTTTGTGAATCGGAAAAATAACTAAGTTGAATCTATCAAAAAGAACTATTGTTTCGAATTAAAAAAAATTGAAATCTTAAATGATGAAAATTGCTCTGATGGCTCAAGAACGTTCGCAAAAGCACCTATGCTTTTTAGAAACAAATCAAAATAGCAACTTACATTCATAATAACTATGGCCAACCCTGGCCGTAGTATTCTGGTCGCAAACGGTTGAATTAAGCCCATTAACGGTCTAGTTGACTGGCCCATTAGCAACATCACGGAACGCTAAAAATTAAATGGGTGAAACATCGAACTTCGTTTGCTGGGATCGAACACTTCCGGAACGTGAATTTAGGCAGTCGATCCGTTTCGGTGTTGCACATGGGTCGGTAACAACATCTTGAACTTTGGCTTCACTTCCGGAAGATGTTACAGCGGTGACGTGTGTGGGAGGGATGGGAAGTTCCTTGAGCGGACACGTGTGATGCACACTACCGCTGCGGCCGGATGAGTTAGCGCAAATTCTGTAACTCGGGATGATCGCTCAGCTTTTTTGATAAAAAAATTATTACTGCTGAAAAGACACTGAACATCACTGTTACCTATAGGCGATTCTAAATAACAACTGCCGGTACTGCTCGCAGCAGATTCAAAGAGATCCGTAAAAAATATTGATCCTGAAATAAGTATTAGGTACAAATAAAAAGGTTAGTCAGTTTGTAAAGATAATGAAATGGTTCACTCACCAGAAACGGAATCAAATTATCGCTCGCCTTCGAGAACACTTTCGATCCACTAGTAAACAAAAACTTTTGTTTACATTTTTTGCGATGCATGTTTGGATCAGTGACACTCTATGTATGTCCAATACGATTGTTATGTTTGAAATGAGCTCAGCTTAAGCAATTAATGTCTCGATTAATTTCCATAATTTTTTGTACAGAATTGAATCAAATTTTAAGTTACGGTAAAAGCGTTCCTTGAAAGGACAATAATTTGCTCAATAGAATGCTCTTACGTTCTGTGAAAACAACATTGTAAACGAACTGTTTAGAAGTTTGTGCCTTCTTAAAACAGGCTTTTAAGAAGCTTAATTTCAGCGGGCTTTCCCCGTCCAAAGAAAAACAAAAAGGAACGTGACAAATTTGAAGCTTGGATTATAAGTTTTAATAATGTGATTCATTTTTTCCATTTTTTTCCGTTTTGCTCGTGTTGATTCGATCCTGCAGCTTGAATATTCAACTAAATACAAGGTTATTGGTTTGAGAAGCGAAGATATTCACTTAATTATTTTACAGTGATTTTGAATTTTAACACTTATTCATCGTAAGCTATTTACTGGAGTTAATAATAGATTCACTAAAATCCGTTTCAATCCAAGATGTACATCAGTTTGATGGAATTTTCAGCGCTAAACAAAGTTATTGCCGTTTTTTGAAGAAACATTACATGATATGTTTCGCTTTTGCAGAATACCTAATATGATTTAGACAAACGCTGTTAATATGTTTTAATATTCTTTAGTGTTGATTAAATATAACAACTATAACAACAACTATAAAGATAGTAGAAAAAACTGACGAAGGATAAAAAAATTTAAAAATTTAATTACAAATAGAAACAAAAGATTGAAAATGACAAAGCTAACTAAGAACTTATGTAAAATCATAAATGGAATCAAAATAGCGAATATTTACAACAATTGACAAAAGGTACTAAGTGCTCCTAAAACATGATAAAAAATAGCAATGGTTGAAAATTTGTAATATATAACGTCAATTACAATAACAATGGTTTTATTATGCAAATATTTAAAAGAAAGTTGAGAAAAAACCGTTTGATTTTGACAACACATTTTTTCAAGTCTTCATCTACAAGCATAGGTGTAACTTCAGATTTCGAAATAATGATACCTTACTGATGCCTATTTTTGCAATCACTGAAAAATCAATACTAGAAATGCGCGCTCTATGCCGGCAACAAACAAATAAATCTGCTTTTTGTGTTCAGTTAGATTAAATTTTGAACATTTAAATAAAATTGATTTTTCATCACAGAAAATCGAATACCAAATCATGCTTTCATTTTGATCTCACTTTTCCGCCTTATCGTGATAAATGAAACCTTAATGATACCTTGTTTTGATATCTTGGAAAAAAACGAAACCAAATAATGCTTTCATTTTGGTCTCAATGCCTTATTTAAGTATTGATTTGGCATCAAATTTCAATATATTGATGCTTTAATGAAACCTAGTTTTGCCATTGGGAGAAATGCGATACTAAATATTGCTATCAATTTGGCATTGATAGCTCATTTTGGTTACTGCTTGCTATCGATTCAGGCATCAAAGTCTACTCGGGATTTACTTCAGAGATAAAATTTTGGTTAAATCAGCTGGAAATGTTTAAATACAAATTTCAAGTCTAAACAGAAATTGGGATCAAAATTATATAAGAAAAAACTCTGTACTGCGATCGGTCCAATTTAAGCAACTACAGTAATTTTTAAAGATTTTTTTTTTTCAAAAATAGGTCAGGAAAAGGGTATAGAGTTTTGAAACCAACGGTAATTTCAATAGTGATGATTGAAAAGTGAAAAGTTATAATAATACCCGGTATCAACCCGGATACTGCCCGGGTAAAATTCTTAAATGTTTATCATAAAGCTTATCTATAACAAAAATGTTTGGATGTTTTTCTTTATTTTACCTGTTCTGTATAGAATATCCTAACTGACATTTTTCGATAAAAACAATGAAAATTTGAGATGTTTTGCTTCATACTGTAGAATTTTTTTTCTCATTCAATTTACAATATTTTTGTACAGATTCTGAGTTGAAAATTTTGAAATTTAATCCAAAGATTTTGATATTCTCAACTTGCAAAATGCGGGAGAACTCCTTCACTGCTTACTTTAGGGGGCCTCCTTAACTTATGTAAGAGAAATACAATTCAAAATATAATTTCACGGAGGCCCCTTTGGTTGTTATATATCAAGTTTTCGTTCCGATTTTCTAGTTTTGATTTCTTTTCATAGATTTAAAGAAATTGAAGTAGTATCTTATCAGTGGTAGTATGATTAAAGTAATGTTAAAACTTTTGACGTAGAATTACGTCTTACGGGAACATTATAGGGGTACAAATTGAAATTCGCGAACGAATCTCGCGTCACGAAAACGTTCCAATTAAAGGACATCTTTTCCGAAGAATAATTCGAATCGGTTGTGTGTTGGTACACCAATACTAATAAAGCGCAAATACAAATTGGTGCGCAAAACACCCGAGCGAAAAAACCTCGATCGTCGACCCAAACTGCACTAGATCCGAAGTTATAAAAGGGCAAAGATTGCGCCTCCACGGTTTCATTTGGTTTTGGGCATTCTCCCGTGTGGTCGGAGAGGCATTATTTCCTAGAGTAGTTGATGTACTTACACTGCCGGCCAAAAGTTTGGAAACAATTTTTGGATGCCATATCTCAGCAAATTTATGGCACATTGCATATCTTTTCTTTGTATGTATTCGGCAATAATTTTATACTAAGCCTTACAGATTCGCATAAACTCGTAAGATGACAGAGCTTTAGGTGATAAAAACTCCAGGCTTTTTTAGAGTTGGTAAAAATTATCAAGAATTAATCAATCTTTTCTTGAAGTTTTCATGAAGCACAAATTTATTTTAACAAATTTCCAACAAGTAAGCTTAATATATTAGCGATACGTTGTTTGATATCAGGGATAAAGATGATATAAAGTTGCATATTTTTGAAGACCGATAACAAACTTTTGACCGATTCACCATACTTCGGGGTGATCCCAAACTTTTGATCGATAACTTACACTGATGGACAAAAGTTTTCGACACATGCTAACTCATCGCATCTTACTACATTAATTCAGAAAAGTTGGTGATGTGAATAGATTCTGGGGAATGTTCTCTATTTAAGGGCATAAAATTTTCTATACTCAACTTTTCCTCCATAAGAAGGATAGACTATGCTAAAAGGACGAACATTTCAACAAAACACTAAAAGTGTCGAATGTTTATGTGCATCAGTCTAAGTAGCTATTTTGATAATTGAAGTACAAGGCTATCTATTGCTCAAAGTTTAACGATGTACTTTGATAAGTATGTATGTTTTCATGGTTTTTGGCCGGCAGTCTACTTTAAATTGATCCGGAAGAAAACCCAATGGATCAAAGCAAGCTTTTGTGCGTCGATACTCGCATGTGTTTTCAACCCTTTTTCGTTATTATGCTTTGAACTTTACTCTCGTTTTGCGTGCGCTAAGATATTTTCGGAATATAAAATAAAAATTTGAGCGAATTAGATTAGTTGCTCGGCAACTTTTGAACTAAACACTTGCAAGTTCAACAAGGGCTTGGCTCTATCGCTTTTGCGATAGTGTTGCAATGCTTAGGAAGTCGGCGGTGGAGCTGGTGCTTATTTGGTTTACATGTTGCTGTGTAAAGGGGTGAGGGCTGACTTGAAACGGCACCATTGATAACAAGAAAAAATATAAAAGTCAAAATTTATCGAATGCTACATATTCGTTATAAATAATTAAATAAATTTTTGTGAAATGGAAAAAAATATTTCGTAATTATACGCAAACTTTGTGGTTGTGATATACAATCTCTTAAACTTTTTTACCCTCAGGGGTAAAGGGCAATTGCCCCTTTAACCCCTCCCCCTTCCTTAATCCGGCCTTGCTACTACGCCAGTGTAAATAAACGAAAACGCTATTAGTGTTAAATCTATAATCCTCTTGTAATTTTACCCAATAGTCTCAAAAGGTTATAGAATTTTAGTCCTGCATGATAAACTAAGACTAGTTCTGACAAATGTTAAGGTTGTGAAAATTATGTTATGGTGATCGGGTATTTGAAATCGGGAAATATAAATGTGATTAAAATTGCCCCTCGCCGTTTCAATGTTGATAGGAAGCGAATTTCTTCTACCTAAAGCGCTATAGCTTTGATCTTTCCACCTAGAATACTTTCATTTCTGTCTAAAAGGTAGAACCTTGAACTTCATAACTCGCCGAAATGCCAAAAATTAAATAGGAATATATCCCAGCGGCGATCAAAATAAGATAACTTTTTATCTTCTATAACAAAGAAGTAAGGAAGCAAAACAAGTGGCCCATGATACCCCACACCTCCCTAATAGAAATTGCTGATGATAAGAAACACAGTCTCAGTTTCTCAATTTCAATTGTTTTAAACATTTTTTTTCCAAAAATCATCAAACCTAACTTTAATAGGTACTATGATTGTATGATGAAAATCTTTAAAAAAAAAATGTCTACTCGTTCATTTTAAACATTTTTCTTCTTTCTTCTAATCTTTTTCTGTCCATTTTTGATTTTTTCAAACTATGAAATTTTGTTACTAAAAGATCATAATTTTTACCGATAAGGCCGCAAAATTCATTCCCATATAATTGCTTAGCTTGATTGACTACTCATATCCACCTTAAATCATTGAACTCGAAATGCTTCATTAACAGGTTTTTGTTTATTAAAATCGATTCTAGAAGAACTAGATATGTTTTCCATTTCATTTCAAACTATACATTTCGAATTCCATGATTGCTGGCAAAGCGGATCAAGTTCCACATCGCCAATGGTTGCTACTCCGTGATTAATCGAGGCCATCAATTTTGCACAAAGTCCAAAAGAATGGTGCTTGGGATTAGGAGCAATTCTTGTTGTACAAATCTGATGCTCTCCCTTGTTTATATGACTTATATGATTAATAACGGCGCCGGCCACGTCCTAGTAGTCTATGGGGAAAAGGGAAGGATTGTTAGTAAGAAACCATTGAAGTTCAACTAGCAACCTCTCGCTCCTGCATACTCTAAAAATATTTTTTGAAATAGTCAGAACCAAAGACGAGCTAGTATCACCAACTATGGAAACCGTCTATACGTCTGCGAATCCATATTCAAGTATCCAAGGAAGGACTTGTGTTAGTTTGTGAAAGGTAGAGATCAGGGTCCATTTTGGTAAATGGTGCGATCATGATTTTCCTACACATCCTATGCTCCTAGGCATTTCCTAAGGAAACTCCTATAACTATGAGGCATATGATAAAATGTCAAATAAAAATGGATCGAGTAAAATATTGAAGGCGATCATTCAAATTTCTTCTTTGATAAACTTAAAATTCATTCAAATATAATTGTTATTTTAACATATGTATGTATTCTAGGCATTCAGCTCGCTTAGAAGCAACTAAAGCTCAGTGAAGAAAACATAAAAGCATGTCATGAAAAATTATATTTATATTTTTATGAAAATATACAACCAAATATGAAAAAAAGACTACACCAAAAGACACGACCACATGCATCTGTTACAATTGATAAAACTATAGATTAATCTTGATTTTATACACTTTTGGAGTCTATAGCATTATTCTGATCATTTAAAAAAAAAAGAAATAACTTGAAATGTTTTTCCAGAATTTATAGAAAATGGAGTGTTTTTATTCGATCATGTTTATTTATAGAGGATTTTAACCAGCTTGGTCATTCTTCCTCTTTAGAAAGTGTGTATATATATTTCGTCTCAATTCTACAGTTTATCCAACAGTTTTGCACTTTTCAGGAACATCAATAGTTTGTCCTCTTTTGTTATGTTTAAAGTTGCCGATAAGTCGTAACCGATTCTACTGTTTTGCCGTTCCGTTGCTTACAGCCTGCACTCTCCGATTTCTTTTTTAATTCGTATCAATTCATCATTACATTTATATTACATTATTACATTAAACTAGCTGGACAGTTCAATAATGAACTGTGCAGAGCCCTATAGTTTACTAATCACTAAAATTTGTATATTCGACTTAAATTTGCTGAGCGCAATCAAGTTTTTTTTATGTAGAAGAACATCATGTAATGTCAAAAATATTTAAAACTTACAACTAAAAACTAAAAATATCCTTAAATTGAACTAATCTGCATTCTCCGATAATATGCGAAACTGTGAGTGGTTCATTGCATGAGTTGCATGTGATTATTCCTTTTGTAAAGAACTTCAGGTGCGTTAACTTCGTGTGCCCTATCCTAAGCCTTGTCAAGGCAAGTTGGTCGAGAGAAGAACTACTTACTAAAAGCATATATCGGACAGCACTGAAACCCACAATCTCCTGCTTCATTTGGCTAATAGATTACGGAACATTTTTCTGATTTTTTGATATTCTTTTTTTATCTGAGAGAAGTAAATTTTTTTTTTACTAATGAACTCATAAATAAGTAAAAATATCACATAATTTTTCAGAGTATCCGCCATTTGAAAGCATATTCCACAATATCACATAAGAAGTTCATTGAATTTTAACTGTCAAAGGTGCTTCATAGCCAACGGCTGTTTGTAACTTTAACTGTTGATTTTTCTAGGTACTCGGCTGTGATAAACTGTTAGGTGGCTGCAACTTCCATGTGCGTTTAATGACTCTCAAAGGCTAGTCAACCCAAACGTATATAAATCCGTTAGTGAACACCGGACAATCCTTTGCACAATAATATGACGCTTCTGGCCATTAACAGAAATAAGGAACACTGGAATCGTTTATGTTTTTTACTAACGGCGGGTTCGGACATGAAAAAAAGGTGAACTCAACACCTTTGCCACTCATTTGACCTCCTTAGGATCAACGAACTTTTTCGATGGCTTCAGTTGCATCACTTAGGCATGATCTCTCTAGTATGAACTCAACAAAATAATCTTCAGATTTTACGTTATTTCCCACTTTCCCTATTTTATATGATTTCTATTTTCCACATTTTTGAAAATGTGTCGGTTAAAACACACTTCACGTAATTTTCATAAACGCATCAATCTAACTGAAAATTCACATAAGTGACATTCGTTCTTATTATTCACCTATTTTATCCGAAGTCGATTGGAAAAAAAATGTATAGATTTTAATCTTATTATCTTATTTATTCACATTCTATCCTAAATATCGTGATCGTGTGTCTTCTTCAAGATACTCAATCCTGTGACCTTTTCCGAAACATTCACTCGGATTAGCTCATCTTAATATTATGCCATGATACTCCATATTATGACCATAACTAGTAGAGTAGCTGGAAGGTACCAAAGTGGCTTAACCGAGTGATCAAGTACCCACTCATCAACAACGCAATCGTCAAGTTAACATCATCTCGTAAGTCGTAAGTAAGTACAGGGGTTCATCTTTCGATGGCAACTCCGACGATCATCGGTCAAGCGCAGGAGAACCCTAATGGCAAAGGCAAGAATTGCCGTTGGCATTTAGGAGAGCATCATCCCTGTCATGTCTGTTGCGGAGCGCAATTTTTAATATAATGTAATAATAAGTGCACCTTCTGGTTACCGTTTTGTGATTGCTCCCGGTTCGGGCAAGTGAGTTGTCTGCCTAAAGGAAGGCCCCCGATGAGTTCAACCATTAAAGTAAAGTGACTTTTAGTGTGGGATCACAAATCACTGTAAGCTGCTCCTGCCAGAGCGATGTCGATTGGCAAAATCTTAATTGAAAACCACCTTTGCAACACTGCCGCCAAATAAATTAACACGGTCTGAGCCTGGCAGCTGGGAGCGAAATCTATGGGAAAATGCAATCCTGCAGTGATCTACTTTGTACCGGTTAGTCTTATGAAGAGTTCAACTTTGGAGCTCTGAGAGCTTAGGCAAAGACTATTGCTTTATAGATTCAAAATAGGTTGTTGACACTTGTAATTCATCGTATTAAAGCTTCAAAATTTCGGTTATTTTTGCTGAAATATCGATCTGAGAAATAATTTTTCGATTTAATTCTCTGGTACCTACTCATCTTATTATAGTCAATCCAGACAACTGCAAAGAAGGCTGAGTGACCCTACTTTGGAGCTTGAGCCTTCTTTGGTTCTAAAATGCCGAAAAAAGGTGACCAACAAGATGTTCTTAACTACAGAGGTATGCCTTCGCTAGCTGCCTGTTCGAAGGTATTTCAGAGGATCGTCAACGATGTCATGTTTTCAGCAGGCCGGAACTGGATCTTTGAGAATGAGAATGGATTTATTCCTAAACGCTCGGTAACTTCAAACCTGCGATGGTTTTAGCATCCTTCTGCATATCAAATATGGATGGCGGCAAACAAATCGATGCGATATATGCCGATATTTTGGCGGCATGATTCTGTAAACCATGATATTCTCCTGAAAAAATTGCAACGATTGGGGTTCTCTGAACGAATGTGTGCGTGGATCAGAAGCTACCTAACGGATCGTCGATCGTTGTTAAAATTGGTTCTGCTGAATCCTCTGACTTTATTCCTAAGTCCGGGGTACCCCAAGGAAGCGATTGGGGTCCTTTATTGTTTAGACTGTTCTGTAATTACATCAATTTGTTGCCCACTGGGTGAGGAGTTCTGCTGTATGCGGATGACTTAAAAATATTCTTAGTCTTAAACAGTCAATCTGACTGCTTCAAGTTGCAACGCTTCTTAGACACACTTGTGAACTGGTGCGCTATCACTTACCTTGCTTTGAGTGTTGCAAAGTGCTGTATTATCACATTTGGGCGCAGGGAAAATCATTTAGTCTATAATTACAATATTATGGGCGAGCTGATGCATCGTGTTGAGGAGATTAGGGATCTTGGCATTTTTTTGGACAGTCAAATGACTTTTAAGCGGCATTACTCTGTGGTACTCGAGAAGGCTACCCGAATGCTGGGATTTATCAAACATTTGAGCAAAGAATTCACAGATCCGGTCTGCTTGCGAGCTCTGTATTGCTGTTTGGTGCGATCAATATTGGAATCCGCGAATCTTGTATGGTGGACTTTTGAAGCTGCATGGACAGCGGATTTCAAATTATATAAAATTTAATGGAAACTGCCCGTGTTATACTGTCGGATACTAAAATCGACCTTTAGATAGATCAAATCTATAATCTAGCAGGGTTCAAAATAAATGGATATAAAATTTATCAATATGATAGCAAGAATAACTACCATCAGTTTGGATAGACCAAGGAGTAAAATGTTTGAGGCTATTTATTAAAATAAAACATGCTCAAGACTGCACAACAGAGAACTGTCTTTAATAAAAACAAATTAATTGAAAATAAAAAATGGATAAAATTATGAACATTTTATTACATACAGAATAACCAACTACGCCTACAAAATTTAACTAAAAATCAGAAAATTTTGTCACAGTATTATGACAAAAAATCACTTACTTCGAGAATTTGGTTCGTCAAAAACACATTTTTTTTCGGTAACCTTGATCTTATCGCAATTTGACATAAAAAGTCATTCTAATAAAATTGTCAACGTTTTTAAAAACGAACTCCCTTTTCAGTGGTAAAGCAAATATCTTTATCCCTTAGTGGGAATCATTTTATCAAATCAGAGTGAAAAAGAGAAATAATTTTTTTTTTAACTTTCCAAGCCAAAGTTTGAATGGAAACTTTGAGACCGCTGCAAAAATGACTTTTTGCTGCCATATGTTTTTTAGATTCCTATTGAGTCGTCATGCATCAGTGTAAAATTTGAGATGATTTAATTGATTCCTGAGTAAGCGCAATGCGTTTCAATTTTGTATGGAAATTTGTATGGAAGAAGAAATTTTTGCACATGATCCATAAAACTCATATAAGCTTGAAATGAATAGGATCTTTGATTTTTGGTTTTGACTTTTCTTAAGGTTTATTTTTGTTGCAAACATGACAAGCAGCAGAGCTTTTTATTGAAAAAGTTATAACCATTTCGAAATAGCAAAATCTGAATCCATTGAACAGTATTTAAAAATGGCAGACTTTGCTTGCTAGAGCTTTCATAAATTTATAAAAACTTTCAGCGGTACAATGAACCATTCTACCTGATTTAAAAAAAAAACATTGAGGAACACGCTTTATTGTTGGACCTGACATCATCAAAACATTGCTTCAATCCAACCAATCCATTAAGCTGCGAATTTTTACAAATTATCCATAAATCATTGATTTTATGTGAAATGCCCTAGTGTAGGCAAGTTATGCTCCAAAATATTAGATCAAAACGACACGAAAACAACCCAATGTTCACGTTGAAAATAAATTAATTCTGTTAATAAATTCGAAAAAAGTGATAAAAATATGTTTTTCAATACTGATGTTATGAAATCGCTTGGTACATCTTTGTACCTGAAAATAATCACATTTTCGTAGGTGATGGAAAGATTTAGAGAAACATGAGGTATCAAAGAACGAAACAACATAAGCCGTAAATATCATGAATTTTTCGAAAAAGAGCTCGATTGCTCGTGTTGGCCAATTTCATCATGTTCATTGTGGTGAAATTGGCTAACGCGCCGTTGTACTGAAGCGTCCTGCCGGTGAGCCGTTGTATCTTTTTCGAAATTTTCATGATATTTACGGCTTATGTTCTTTCGTTCTTTGATAGTTCATGTTTCTCTAATTTCTTTCATCACATATGAAAATGTGATCATTTTCAGCTACAAAGATGTACCAAGCGATTTCATAACATTAGTATTGATTCCGAAAAATCAATTTTATTTTTAAAATGCTCATAACTTTTGACAGCTTTTCTGTATTTAAGTGTTTCATTGATGTTTGAAATCGTCAAGAATCCATCTATTCGACAGTGTATAGATATGTTGGGGTCCAATGAATGTTTTGACCGCTATCTCCGATCTTCCGGTAGAAAAAAATCTAATTTTAAAAAAACGATATCCAATTTTTGCTTTGCTTACCTGTATTTCATTTCACAATGAACCGATTTTCAAAACTCAAATTTCAATTTTTTGACGTTAATTTCATCATTATTTTCATAGAACATACTTGGTCTGTCAAAATTCCAAGTTCTTCAGTATATTGGAATGATGATGAAGAGATTTTAAATGTGCGCTTTGGGTCATATTGACCCGAACGGCATGGGAAGGTTAAGTAAACATACGACAACAACAAAAGGTTTTTAATAAAATTTTTATGTTTTAACAAACTTTCTGGGAAATTACCCAAAAATTCGGTGTGTTCTGTGCGTCTATTTTTACGTTTTACTTAAGAAAAATAAATTAACATTACCATTTTTATTATATTTATCTAATTGAAATATAATTATCCAAAATTTATATCAATAAAAGAAATTTATTTTGAAAAAACGTCCAAGATTTTAAAATTTTGTGAAATCTGTAAATATTTCTAAAAATCAGTGTTCTATGACACAGATTCTGTGTTGAAAATTGGTTCAAAATTCTAGGAAATTATAGATTTTTCTGTGATTTCGGCAACCTTGATTCATACCCCCGCTGAAAATCCCTTACTGCATTCACAGTAGCGGCACATAGACAGAAAATGATACCCCGTCCTGGAGGTCTGGAGGGTTTCTTCCGCGACACTAAAAGTCATTTTCTTTGGTAAAATAACTCGCACTGCACTCAATTTTGATCTGATTACTTTTTCACCGCTTCTCACCATTACCAAATGGAAAATTTCAGAACAGGACCTTCTTGGTTTGTAAGAACGTTAAGTGTCGTTTCCTGTAATATGCCATGTTTTAATTGAACAACTGAATTGAACAGGTTTTAAGTGATTTTTATGAAGCAAGTACACAAGTAATTTTCTTCATAACCAAGAATTGAAAGTCACCCTCTTTAAAAGCATCAGCGTACAGTTCAATCTCGTTCTTTTTCCGTTCTTGGAAATCGAAAAATCTTGCAGACAATTTCCAAAAAGTTCCCTCGTTTCCAAAACAAAAATGTTAATTTTAAGGGGGGGGGGGGGGGGGTAGGGTCTAACGGGTATAAAAAAACACCATTTTCACGATTTTTTTCTAGAGCTATCGTTCAAACAAATGTATTCAAATTTCTTGCATTATACAAAGCATTGTTAAAAGAACATTTAGTAATTTTTTCGTAGAAAAATATTGAAAAATGAGCCGGTGACGGAGCATTTTCGAGGATGCCTTCTAGAAAACAGGATTTGCGGTGGACACTGTATCTCAGCACAGAATCATCTGAAGTCAAAAAATCAGAGCAAAATATTTTTAATAGATGTTTTTCTGGACCCCACCGTTTTTATTTAACTTAAAAATATTTTTATGAAATTTTTGTGGCTGTTTGAAGTAAAAACTACGATTTTTCACTTAAAAATCCGCCATTTTTCACCTGTAAAATCTCCCCAAAGTAAAAAAAAAGAAAAACGTTGGGGTCTGGTATTTTATATGTAGAAAATATGTTCCAAATTTGAAAAGAATCGGATAAGTAGTTTTCAAATGACGGTGTCCACGGACTTTAAAAATGTGCTTTCGAGAAAAACGCGTTTAAAGTTTCTGCTCTTGCTTTCTTGCAGTATTAGATAGGAGGAGATAAAGGCCTATAACTTCAACAGTTTTGCTTCAATTGACTTGAAAATTTGACACAACATTCTTGAAATGTTTTACAATAAGAAAATAAAAAAATAAAAAAATCGATTTTTTGAAAGTGTTAGACCCCCCCCCCTTAATTCCGAAGCATTTCAGGATTATGATTTTGATGCTATTTCATTCGGTTGATCGTAAGAAACATCCCAAGGAACAAAAGTTTTACAAAAAAGTGAAAAGTTTTGTATCTGATGATAGAAAATACTGTTTTAAGTAAAATAGTTTTAAGAAATTTTACTTAAAAACATGTCTTATAATTTCATATTTTGGTGAATAACCTTCGTGATAAAAAAAGCCTGCGGATCAAATTACTTTGTAGAATATTTTGAAAATTCAATAATGACTAGAAAAAAGCTATGATTTAAAAAACTGGCGTGAAATGAACGTTCAAGAAAATTTACGTTTCACAATAAGATTCATGAATTGTCTATTTTAAACAAATTTGTCGAAGACTGCGAAGAGATTGAACCAACGGTTTACAAAATGGATTATTTATCTCACTTAAAAGGGGAATAAATAACAAAAAAATCATTAAGTTTTCTGACAGAGCACATTTTACTGTTAAACTTCTTCGGAATTCCCCAATTCCGTGAATTACTGAACCCCGGGAAACGCTAAGAAATCTCGTGTTTTCCCGAAGCCAATCAAAAGTGCTAAATGGCTAAAAATGTACACGATATAAAAAGAAAAAATGGATCAGACTGAGCAAGGGAAATGATAGTTCTACCTTTACATATATATGGCTTGGACTTCAATTTTTTTTTCTAAAAATTGGTAAATGAATTGAATTTGATAGAAAATGTAAGTTCGGTTCGATAAATTGGTGTGAAAGTGAAAAACGACAAAGAATCTATTCACCCAAACAATTCCAATTTAAAAACTCTACAAGAAGAATCTGAATGTTCTAACACTCATCATTTTGAACTTTCATTTCGCAAATTGTTGACAGTAAAAAAAATCATCGGCAAAGAAATGACATATTTTTAATTTAACTGAAAGTTATATGAAAATTTATGAGATTTGATGAATAACCTATCGATTGTGAAAAATCTTACTCAATTCTTTCTCATTTTTTCAGCAAGAATCAGTCTAGTTTGTAGTTAAAAGTACTTAATATTTGGACCATGGGTGTTATAATTTCCAATTGAAATTTCGAGGCAATAAAAAAGTTTGAAATGTTTTGAAATACTACTACAATAAAATATAAAAATATTTAAAGATAAGGTTACGTATGCAGTAAAGTGCTGAAATCTTAAATTTCAATCTTTCAAGGGATTCCGTGAATAAAAATAAAAATATAAAAATCATCAGATTTCCCGATTCTCGGGAACACTAAAAAGGCCGTGAAACGGACACTTTTGTGGGGTAAATGTAACAAACGATGCTGTCTGAAGAATATTCAAAAGATTTTCATCAGATTTTTTCCACACATTAGTTGAACATAAAGATTTTATGAACTAAAAACCTTCAAAAGAACTCAAGATTTTCTAATTTATCGAAGTTATGGCAAATTTAGAATTGTCTACCTTCGGCAAAAAAAACAACATTATTGACTTTCTATCATTCTACTACAGTTTTTGTAGAACGAAACGATTTCAGATCCAACCAAAATAGGGTTATTTTGTATTTACATAGTATTCCGTCTCACGACATAACTTGACGAACATAATTCCTATAATTCACTCGGTCCATGGCAACCGTTCTCCAATTCCTCGGGCACCCCACGTTCGCCAGATCACGCTCCACTTGGTCTAACCACCTCGCTCGTTGCGCCCCCGCTCGTCTTGTTCCTACCGGATTCGTAGCGAACACCTGTTTTGCAGGACAGTCGTCCGGCATTCTCGCAACATGTCCCGCCCAGCGTATCCGGCCAGCTTTTACCACCGTCTGGATACTGGATTCGCCGTAGAGTCGCGCGAGCTCGTGGTTCATCCTTCGCCTCCACATTCCGTTCTCCTGTACGCCGCCAAAGATGGTTCTTAACACTCGTCGCTCGAATACTCCGAGTGTACGCAGGTCCTCCTCGAGCAATATCCATGTCTCGTGCCCGTAGAGAACAACCGGTCTAATAAGCGTCATATACAGGTTACACTTCGTGCGAGGGCTAAGTCTTCTCGACCGCAGTTGCTTGTGTAGGCACGACTTCCGCTGATAATTCGCCTCCGGATCTCACGGCTGGTGTCATTGTCTGCGGTCACCAGTGAGCCGAGATAGACAAAGTCTTCGACTATCTCCAGCTCGTCGCCGTCGATCGTGACCTTGTTATTACTGGACAAGCGGGTTCGGTCGGTCTCGGATCCGCAGGCCAGCATATACTTCGTCTTGTACGTATTAATCATCAATCCAATCCTTCCTGCTTCGCGTTTCAGTTTGCGGTAGATCTCCTCCACCGCCGCAGTTGATCTGCCGGCTATATCAATGTCATCGGCAAAGCAGATAAGTTGACTGGATCTGTTGAAAATCGTGCCCCGCATTTCGCCGACCGCTCGTCGAATAACACCTTCTAGCGCCACGTTGAACATCATGCAGGATAGACCATCACCTTGTCGAAGCCCCCTGCGCGATTCGAATGAACTCGACAATTCACCCGAAATCCGCACACAGCACTGCGTTCCATCCATCGTCGCCTTGATCAGTCTGATCAGCTTCCCGGAAAAGCCGTTCTCGTCCATGATTTTCCATAGCTCGTTACGGTCGATCGTGTCGTATGCGGCTTTGAAGTCGATGAATAGATGGTGCTTAGGGACTTGGTGTTCACGGCATTTTTGGAGGATTTGCCGTAATGTGAATATCTGGTCCGTCGTAGACCGTCCCTCCATAAAGCCGGCCTGATGACTTCCCACGAATCTGTTTGCTTGTGGCGTTAGGCGGCGGAGTAGGATTCGGGACAACACTTTGTAGGCGGCATTGAGGACAGTGATCGCTCGGTAGTTCTCACAGTCCAATTTGTCGCCCTTCTTGTAGATGGGGCATATTACCCCCTCCTTCCAATCCTCCGGTAGCTGTTCTATGTCCCAGATCCGGATTATCAACCGGTGTAGGCAATCGGCCAACCTGTCCGGGCCCATTTTGATGAGTACAGCTGCGATGCCATCCTTCCCAGCCGACTTGTTTCTATTCAGCTGGCGAATGGCTTCCTCACGTCGTTGGCTACGCCGGCGATGTACCTTCCCCACCGTCTTGATCTCCTGCATGTGCGCCGTTCAGGTGTTCATCGAAGTGCTGCTTCCACCTTTTGATCACCTCACGATTGTCCGTCAGGATACCCCCGTCCTTATCCCGGCACATTTCGGCTTGCGGCACGAAGCCTTTGCGGGATGCGTTGAGTTTCTGATAGAACTTTCGTGTTTCTTGGGAACGATGCAGCTGCTCCAGCTCCTCGAGCTGCCAACCAAACCAAAATAGGGTATCAACTTTAAAAAAATCCTTGAAAGGGCTATGAAAGGAAAACGGTCGGTTTTGTAGGCATTTTTTCTGTACTTTGGCCGTTAATTTTGCCAATCATAATGTACCACCTGACAATATGTAGCTTTCACAGATCGCCATTCAAATTCAGTGCAAAATATTTTTTTAAATTTTTCTTCTCTTTCTTCTCCGGAACATTCAGATGAGCCTTGTAGTTAACGAAAAATTTCTAACAGTAGGTCCACCAGGTGCCCGCTAGAAAGTTTGTTTTGGTTTCCTTCACAAATTTTTTAAAAATTTGAACTCGCTAACGGGTTTACCATTTTGCGCACGGTTTGACCATCGTGGGCAACGTTTTTATCATATCATATTAGTATATCTGTTTTTTTTTTAATTGTGCGAATAAGACGGAAAAATTGACCTGCTTCACCACTTCCCCAGTTAAAGGGTTCGTTTCATTTTATTAAACCTCTCACTTCCCATACCTTCATACCCATACCATACTAACCATTCTTAATTTTATTCGGATTTTAGCTCATTGTTAGGTTGTCTAGAACTTCTTGAATGATTTACGACTTGAATTTTGGTCGCATAGTTGATTTTCAGCGGTTGCGGGGTCTCTTTATGGGACTTTCCTAGATTTTTCAATATCCTGCCCAAAATTTTTTGTCGATCAATTTATGCATTAGACGCTATCTCAAAAACCACTTGACGGATCATCACCAAGTTTTGCACATGTAAACATAACATTACTAGGTAGTATCTTTGGAAATTAAATCCATTTCCATCCATCCGCTAAAAAATCATCAACAAATGAAAGTGTTGCATTTTTTCGAATGCAGTCCTTAAGACAACTTTATGCATCTATTTTATTTTTTTTTTTACGAAAAATGTACTTGCAAAAAAAATCTAAATTAAGTCCTGCACATCTGACAAAAAACCGTTTAAAGACATGCTTCACGTGATGAGAATTGTCTACTGTCCGTCTTATCTTTAAGATCTCAAGCATATAAAAAACTATTTTAATTTGATTACCGTAGATGGCGACTTCCTGATGCACATTCCGGCTCGCCTTTATCGGCGCACACGATCAAGAGATACGAAAATCTGAAAAATTCCACAATCAACATGTGTGGTCCCACGTTTCGAACTCATCCTAATGGCACCTAATAAACCATTCACCTTACACTCAACAATAAGGTTCGCGCGCGGATGATGATTAAAGATGTTCACTCCCAGCTGGCAAGGTTAATGAGTTAACCATTTGGATCAGTCGCCAATAAAAAAAAAAGTCTGCGAATCGAATTAGTAGCAGGTATACGATCTTCCCAGCCCAGCCTCGGAAATGGCCAATAAACTCGGTAGTCATTCTTTTCGTTTTTTGCGTCTTCTACTACATATCGATTTTCTAAAACTTGTTGAAACCATTTAGCATTGTGAAGATCGTTATCGCCCGGAGCTTAGTCGGGATGTGCGCTGTTGGAAAAATACAATTCATTGATTAATTGCACGTTTGATGCGATCAAGATCGATAATCCGTCTTCGAGCCGATAAGATCTGATGCCTGGCGGACTAATTTGAATGTTTATTGAAAATTATACGGTTTTAGCTGATTTTGGAAAATAACAAAGCGTGACCACATTTCGCGAAACGAGCTAAAATGCGGAAATAAACACCTATACTTGTAGTTTTATGGGAAAATGATTACGTCGAAACTGGATAAGCGAGAACTGATTCGGCAAGAAACCTCTTCAAGTGAGGGAACTCTTCATGTCAAGCCTTTTTATAGCACTAATTTTCTGTAAGTGATAATGATAACCCTCACTTAAGAATTATTTTTTAAGTTTACTCAGGAGAAAGAAAAACTATCAATACATTCCCACACAGGGGTTTCAAAATATTCTTCTGACAACTATTTTTTTCCCGTCACAGTCCCTGAAGTGTAAATTTGACACTCCTGACTAAAACCGCTATATCTCCCTTGTTTTCAACCGATATAAAAATGTACAGTATTTAAAAGCTTATAACGAACTCAAATATGTTTCTCAGACAATATTCAGCTACAACACTTTATTTTTCCGTTTTTAAATTGTACAAAAAAAAATCCGAATAAGCATGCTTCGGAAAAAAAAAATCGTAATTCAGCTACGAAATGCTCAGAAAAATATTCACTTAGTTCCAAAGAAAGCTGAAGTTTGAAGCTACATGTTGCGCACAAGAATATTAGTTGGAAATTTTTGTGACCATGGCCACAAAAAAATGTGAAAAAAATGGTGAAAACAGTACATTTCAATCAAAGAACCATAAAAATTGTTTTACTCACAGTAGAAAAAAATTGAAAAGTGGATTGGAAAGCTGAAGAAATTTGACACATTTTTGCACCTCAAGATTCTCGAAATACGAAACACAGAATTTTTGACGAATTTTCAAGATTTTTTTGTCAATTTTCCATAAATGAAACAGATTACAAGGTTTCTAAAACTGTAAATTGAATGCAAATCGGTTAAAAACCAAGAGAGTTATGGCAATTTTAAGCGAGGAGTGTGAAATAGACACTCAAGGTCTGATTAGGGAGTTTTTTTTTGTCTGGGCTTCCAGGGTGCGTCTATGAAAAAATAACGATGCAAAATCAAAGAATTTATTCATTTATTGAGGGTCCCAGAAGAATTTTTTTTATTTGCATGCGCCTTAAAAAAAGATACAAGCCGCAAAATTTCCAAAAGTTGAATAGACCATTACATGTCTTGTGGCTTAAGCTATAAAGTTACATTGCATAAGTTTCCTTTGTGGTCAAAATGAACGCTTGAATTTTTGAAGATTTTTTAAATGAGATAGAAGTACCCGGGCTTCAATTTTAAAATTTGTATGGAAAAACGTGAATATTTGATCGGAGACTGTACCTTTTTTTAATATTTTGTTTTCACGCGATGCAAATAATTTTCCAATACATAGAGCTTACTGGAAAATTCACTGGCTAAATCCGCATGATCCACACCGCTCGATAACTTTTCCACTGCGCCAGTGCCGGATTTTAAAGATGACAGCAACATTTCTACCAACTTTTCCGGATGAAAAATTATTTGCTGCGGTTCGCTGTGTCTTGTGAATGTCTGAAATTTAATTCAACAGATGCACAAAGTTAGCGAACGTCGACCAGAGGTGCATTCCAAAGTTTGCATTATTTTTGCGTTTATTTTTCACTCGATACGCTTATTATATTTCATGAGAGTATAGGTTAATTGCTCAAAACCGTTTAAAAAATAATTACCTAATATTCAAATGTAACAATTTTTTTCCTTTAATTTAACAAACTTTAATTTAATCCGACTAGAAAAATTCAAATGGGGTAACACATTTGTTAATTATTTTTTCCTAAAATTAACCACATGGCAGTCTTGAGAAACTTACATAGTGTTCAGTCCACCAAGCGGACTGAAGAATGGGAGAAACCGAGAGAGCGGAGAAAACCCGTTGCGCGACGCCCAAGTAGCGAGAGCTATAAATACAAGCGGTCGCGCTCCTGTCGGGTGAGTTTTGATCCAACCGTCGCGCGAGCAACATCGTCCCGAGAGAGCCGAGAGCGGCTCAGAAAGAGAACCAGCCAGCAGTGGGCTGCATCAAGGCCACCAGAAGGAAGCAGTAATCAGCGTTGCTCGTCGATTAAGAAGTGGAAGAAGTGATAGTAAATTAGTGTGAATAGCTACTTAGAGAAAATAAACAATGAAGCATTATTAAGCAACGAGTTCTCTTTTGCTTCACTCCTGCTCTTGCTCCGATTCCACAACCAATCGGCTCTTTTCAGAGCCATCTATAGAAAGAGTTTGCGATCACTGTGGAAGACAGTGATCGACCCGGCCTTGGCCCGCCCAGGTACAGTCCGAGGACTTGCCTCCACCGGTGAGACAACAACTGAGGTTGTCTGGGAGAGACTCACTTCCACGAGGGGAATGAGTCCCATCGGTGGTTGTTTTCCAAGCGCCGCCCCACGTCCACTAAAGGTTGTTCATGGCCCAACATGAAATGGTCCTTCGAACCGGATGAGGAATTCGGTACCTTCCGACGGAATACCTCCGTCTTTGAGAGAGCGGATCGGGAAGCAAAGTGATGTGAGTGAGGCATAGAGGAAGCAAAGTGAACAAGAGGAAATGAATCCAGATCCAGCGAGAAGAAACGAGAAGCTTCAGGCGCTTATCTACATCCGTGGATTGGCGCAACGCAACATCCAGCGAGTAAAATTGGTTCTCAAACGAGCCTACCAGGAGAAAATTGGGCTAACTGCAGCTCAATTGAGAGTGTATCAACGAAGTATCGAGTGCTCTAAGGCTGAGTACTCCAAGCACCACCAAGATATCATCGCACTGACGTCATCAACAGACCGAGAGCAACAAGATGACATTTATTTTGAGTTCGTGGCGCTATATGAAGAGGTGTCCATAGCAATCGAGAGTCGCCTTGAATGGGTTCGAGCGATGCCAATTCATCAGCCACGATCTGAGAGTTGCCAGCGACAATTGGTCCCCCCAGAAGAGGCGAGTCTTCTACCGCAGGATTGCAACAAGGTCGAGCGATCCAAGCAAGCGGATCCAGCAGAAGCAAAATTCATGCCAGGTTCAGCAGCTCGGGTTCGCATTCCAGCGAGCGAGCCACTGACAAGCGGTGTGTCGCCGTACAATGCTGCTTCGAAGGTTCCAGAAAGTTCGACGACAACCACCAACCGGGACAACTTCTCACTTTCCGGTGGGGAGTATGTTCAGTCCGACAAGCGGACTGAGAAGAGAGCGGGAGGAGGAGAACGCGAGATGAACGCCAGCCAATCAGCGAGCAGCAGCCGACCCGACGAAGGTATAAAAACGCGCGTTCCCGCGCGTTGCATCATCAGTCTATTTTCAACCACCATCGCGGCAACATCGGTCCGGAGAGATCGAAAGAGAAGGAAGAGAAGAGCCAGCCAGCAGTGGCCTTCTCTGAGACCACCCGAGGAGAGAAAGCCAACGATACTCGGCGTACAGTGACAAAGTAAATTAGTGTAGAAAGCAGAGGTGCAAAGCATCGCATCATTTTGTAAGCAACGTTTGACTTTTTCCCGACCACATCAAACTAACTTCATCTTCGGAAGCGTCGGCTTGCGAACATAGCACGCCGACTTTTGATTGTAAATGAACGCATCGCAACGACGCTGTGGCACGATTGGTTCAAATGACTGCATCTCTTAAGTTCATTCCGATGCTTTGCGAACAGTTCGCCTACTGATTTTAAGGCGACGTCAACCGAAGGATCCGTTCGTTTGAATTTATCGGGGATAAGTACAAACGACCTTATCGAGATAGGGTCGTTTGAACATTCAATTGAATGTTCACTTTTGAACGTTCAATTGTATGTTCGTCTGATGCGTTCGGCAGCCTAAGGCAAGACGCCGAGCCGTGTTAGGATGGGATGGATTATCGATATGGTGCATTGCTTGCGTGTGGTGTTCGGACGTCGCTCGACGATTGAGGGTGTCGGGTGTCTTGTAGCGCGCGGATGACTAGGTAAAGAGAATGAGGCGCAGTTACAGTTTACTTTAAAAGTCCATTTTTACTGAATAAAATGCAAACCGCCCAACTACGGTTGGGCTTGTAAGAGATTGTTTAATCTTTTTCAATCCAATTTGCGGATATTGGCTGTTTGCTTTAGTTCTGAACCTTAAACTAAAGCAAACCATCATTATCCGCGAAATTTAATTTCAGGTTCAGTATGCATGAAAATCTGTTTTTAGATTTCAGATTCCCATTTCAGATTCCCATTTCAGATTCCCATTTCAGATTCAGATTTCAGATTCAAATTTCAGATTCAGATTTCAGATTCAGATTTCAGATTCAGATTTCAGATTCAGATTTCAGATTTGAGATTCAGATTTCAGATTCAGATTTCAGATTCAGATTTCCGATTTCAGATTCCAGATTCAGATTTCAGATTCAGATTTCAGATTCAGATTTCAGATTCAGATTTCAGATTCAGATTTTAGATTCAGATTCAGATTTCAGATTCAGGTTTCAGATTCAGATTTCAGATTCAGATTTCAGATTCAGATTTCAGATTCAGATTTCAGATTTCAGATTCAGATTTCAGATTCAGATTTCAGATTCAGATTTCAGATTCAGATTTCAGATTCAGATTTCAGATTCAGATTTCAGATTCAGATTTCAGGTTCAGATTCCAGATTCAGATTTCAGATTCAGATTTCAGATTCAGATTTCAGATTCAGATTTCAGATTCAGATTTCAGGTTCAGATTTCAGATTCAGATTTCAGATTCAGATTTCAGATTCAGATTTCAGATTCAGATTTCAGATTCAGATTTCAGATTCAGATTTCAGATTCAGATTTCAGATTCAGATTTCAGATTCAGATTTCAGATTCAGATTTCAGATTCAGATTTCAGATTCAGATTCAGATTTCAGAATCAGATTTCAGATTTAGATTTCAGATTCAGATTTCAGATTCAGATTTCAGATTCAGATTTCAGGTTCAGATTTCAGATTCAGATTTCAGATTCAGATTTCAGATTGAGATTTTACATTCATATTTCAGAATCATATTTTGATTTAGATTTCAAATTTCAGATCCTGATTCAGATATCGGATTCAGGTTTCATATTAAGTATTCAGTTTTAGAATTAAGGTTAAGATTTTGGGTTTAGATTTCAGATTCATATTTGAGGTCCTGCTTACTGAAAATTACTTTTTGTTTGGAGCCGAAGGGGTATAAGTGCAGACCCCTTTGCCACCAACCCAAACGTCATTTCCTGTACGAAGTGTTCATTCCATCGGGACGGAATAAAAAGGAATTTAATTGGCATTTGAAAAGTAAATCATGTTTGAAATATACTACCAACAGTTAATCATTTCATTGCATTTACTGATAGTTCTTGTGAACAAAATATTATCATATTTTTCATTAATATTAATATTGTATTAATATTATTCTTAATCATATTGTGTACGCCACGAATTTGGGACTCAATATATTTAAGCTCAATGTGTATAAGTATGAGATGATTGGGTTAACGTTGAAGCGCTAGTCGTAAATGTACTGTTAAACATCAACTCATAATGAGCGGAAGGCCATTTCCAATCTGAAATCTGAATCTGAAATCTGAATCTGAAATCTGAATCTGAAATCTGAATCTGAAATCTGAATCTGAAATCTGAATCTGAAATCTGAATCTGAAATCTGAATCTGAAATCTGAATCTGAAATCTGAATCTGAAATCTGAATCTGAAATCTGAATCTGAAATCTGAATCTGAAATCTGAATCTGAAATCTGAATCTGAAATCTGAATCTGAAATCTGAATCTGAAATCTGAATCTGAAATCTGAATCTGAAATCTGAATCTGAAATCTGAATCTGAAATCTGAATCTGAAATCTGAATCTGAAATCTGAATCTGAAATCTGAATCTGAAATCTGAATCTGAAATCTGAATCTGAAATCTGAATCTGACATCTGAATCTGACATCTGAATCTGAAATCTGAATCTGAAATCTGAATCTGAAATCTGAATCTGAAATCTGAATCTGAAATCTGAATCTGAAATCAGAATCTGAAATCTGAATCTGAAATCTGAATCTGAAATCTGAATCTGAATCTGAAATCTGAATCTGAAATCTGAATCTGAAATCTGAATCTGAAATCTGAATCTGAAATCTGAATCTGAAATCTGAATCTGAAATCTGAATCTGAAATGGGAATCTGAAATCTGAAAACAGATTTTCATGCATACTGAACCTGAAATTAAATTTCGCGGATAATGATGGTTTGCTTTAGTTTAAGGTTCAGAACTAAAGCAAACAGCCAATATCCGCAAATTGGATTGAAAAAGAATAAACAATCCCTTACAAGCCCAACCGTAGTTGGGCGGTTTGCATTTTATTCAGTAAAATTGGACTTTTAAAGTAAACTGTAACTGCGCCTCATTCTCTTTACCTAGTCATCCGCGCGCTACAAGACACCCGACACCCTCAATCGTCGAGCGACGTCCGAACACCACACGCAAGCAATGCACCATATCGATAATCCATCCCATCCTAACACGGCTCGGCGTCTTGCCTTAGGCTGCCGAACGCATCAGACGAACATACAATTGAACGTTCAAAAGTGAACATTCAATTGAATGTTCAAACGACCCTATCTCGATAAGGTCGTTTGTACTTATCCCCGATAAATTCAAACGAACGGATCCTTCGGTTGACGTCGCCTTAAAATCAGTAGGCGAACTGTTCGCAAAGCATCGGAATGAACTTAAGAGATGCAGTCATTTGAACCAATCGTGCCACAGCGTCGTTGCGATGCGTTCATTTTTTTCAACCACAAGTTAGGCGTCGTAGCTGATCTTAACCTTTTCAAGAAATAATCAGCTTGCGACTTTTTCTCGACGACGTTTGCGCTGAACGTTCATTTGCACCTCTGCCAATGCTTTCTACTAGAAAGAGAAAATAAATCTAGAATGTTCCAGCAGTAAATAAGTCTTGTTCCTCCGTGCTTCCTCCTCGTTGCTTCCGATCCAATCGGCTCTTATCAGAGCCCCCTTAGAAGAGTTTAGTTGCGATCACTGCGAGACAGTGATCGACCCGGCCTTGGCCCCAGGTACAGTCTGAGGACTTGCCTCCACCGGTGAGACAGCAACGGAGGTTGTCTAGGAGAGGCTCACTCCCACGAGGGGAATGAGTCCCATCGGTGGTTAGTTTTCCAAGCGCCGCCCCTACAGTCCAATGGCTTTTCATGGCCACAACACATAGTATCAGTCAGTACAGTTCATTTCATTAAACATCCATTTTATAAGGCACATGCGCAAATTGAGGGAAGAAAATGTTCTTGGCACAGAAGAAAAATCAGAAAAGTGGTAGGTTTAACCTAAGGTTGCCAGGTTGTCGGTTTTATTCGGGTTTGCTCAGATATTTATTACTTAATTCGAGAACAGCCCGGCCCGACCTGATTGCCTGGATTTTATTGAAAAATGCCCGGATTTTACCCGGATTTTGCCCGGATTTATTCACTTTATTTGGCAAATTAAATAAAAAAAACAACGAACACCTCCAAAACGAAATTTTTTGAGCAAGTTTTACAAAAACAATCATGAAAGGTTTTTTGATGCCTAAAATACGGTTCAAAATCAATCGATGAGTATTGATGAAAAAAAAAATAATTTTTTTTCTCAATTTTTGTTGAGGAATGTCTGAGTTATGACAAAATTTGCCCGGATATTGCCCAGATTTTTGGTCGTCATTTTGAAATCGAATGCTCAGATTTTGCAAGGTTTTTATGTTAAAATTACCCAGTTTTTTCGGCCCGGAAACGTGCTGACCTTAGTTAAACCATCTGTTCGGATCAATATAAAACGAAACGCAGATTCAAAGATCTGAGATTTTTAGACACCAAGTATGTTCTATTTAAATTATTATCAAATTAACGAGAAAAGACTAAAATTTGAGTTCAGAAAATAAATTTGTTGAGAAACAAGATATAGCAAAGAAAAGCCAAAATTGGATGTAATTTTTTTTTAAGTAAGATATGTATCTACAGGAAAATCCGGGAAGGATTATTCATCATCGGATTGAAATATTTTTGAAAATTCTAAAAATCAAAGAAACTGACAATACTGCAAAGTTGCCAGAAATTATAAGCTATTTAAAAATAAATTTGATTTGTGGGACTTTTCTCATTCGGAACCAACTACAAATGTTCTAGTAAAACCAATCCACTTATTTTGAAATATGTGTTAACTAGAATCAATTAACTACTCAATGAATTTTTTAAAATCAAAATCAGTCAACATTTGTGAACACGGGATTAACAGCATACTTTAAGTCAAATTTATAAACAACCCTCAGACGAATAAGACCTAAATTAATTTAAACAAAACCAGTGTGTCGATCGCTACCATTGATCTTAGACATTGAACAAATTAAAAAAAAACTCAAATTAAACCAAAAGTATAATTACTTAACACAACTTATGATGAACATCTTTTGCATTCCTACTGGAAGAAAAAATATCATTTTATACCCAATAGGATCTTTCAAAATAACGTTTTTTAAAATCACTTCAGCTTTCAATTTAACTTGCAAAGTTCATTTTGAAGAAAAAAAAATCTCTAAAATTTAATGATTGCACCCAAATATCAAAATTTAACATAATTAAATGCTTAATTTTGCAAACAAACTCAATGCAAAATTTGGTGACTTTCCATAAAATTGGGTTTTCCAGGCCCGACTGGGAATGTCACGATTTTTTCTCGGATATCCGGAAAAAAACGGAACAATCTGAAATGCTTAAAGTTACAGATAAGCATGGGCATCTGTAATTCAAGTGGGAAAGTGATTATTTTTAGCACTGAAATATTGACAAAACTGTGAAACCATTAAGAAGTGAAATATTTTTGTTTCGAAAAGTCATGCCAAACTAAGATAGATTGAATCATTTTAGGAAAGGATAATGACAATTCACATCAATGTCATAATATTTTCATAAATTCGCTCCAGAAATCCTATCCCAGCAGTGGTATTTTGACTAAGTAAATTAGCAAAACCTTCGAAACATTAGAAAATTTCAAGAATTTAGAATCAAAACTGTAAATAAGATTCTTCGGGAAAATTGCTTAAAAATCCTTAAAATTATGTAAATTTTATCCTAAACAGAACAAAAAAACAGCTTATGTACCGTTTGTAGGAAGAAACAAGAGCTTCGAGAACAAATTTAAACTGTAAAAAACTTTAAAAAATATGCGCAGAAAAGAGAAATTAAAGTCAATAATTTTTGATAAAGGATCAGTGACAAAGAACGATTTCCATAAAAAATAATACAACAATTAGTTTGAAAGTCTCTATACTTTCAAATGTAAGTACAAAGTCTTTAATAAGTCGTAAAGAAAAGCCTTCGTAAATTTGCACTTTTCATAAAAAAAAACAAAGCAAATGATTCCTCTTTTTAGAAGAACGAGTGACGGCAAAGAAGTAAAAATCAATCGAAAAAAATCAAATAATTCAAAAATTATTATGAAACTTACTGAGATCGGAAGTCACGACTGGTATTATCGACTTGATTTGAAAACGGGGTTCAATTTCTCTTAAAAGATTTCAAGCCAACAACACATGAGTTTATTTTATATTTCCTTTTTTAGTGATTTTTAAACTTCTACAAATTATATCAATCAAAAACCCTCTTGGCAGAGAAAAGGTTAACAGCGATTAGGTAGCATTAGGAAATAAAGTTTTTGATAAATTTGAATCAGTATCATTTTGAGTGCGGTCCGTCGAAAATATTTGAAATTAAAATTGGCCCGTGTTGGTTCAAAAGGTTGCTCACCCCTGTTTTAGATCAAATGCGAAATTTTTTAACGAAACCAAATTGCTCTATCCCCTTGTTAAAAACATCATGACTTTTCATATAGAAAGTGGAAAAGTGTCATTAAGAAAACATTGCAAAAATCGTTTTTAATGCTGCTTGCAAACGTTTTGGGGTGCCAAATATGGGATAATAAAATTATCATTAAATACTGTGCAAACCCCGATTGATTTAGACAACAATCATTTTTGGAAACATTGTGCCAAAATTGAACGGTTTTTTTTAACCAACTCTCCTTAATGTTTCCGCTTTTTAAGGACCTATATAAGGTCAGAAAAATGTTGAAATCCTTCTTTTGTAGCTTGGCGTTGAGCCAAGTTGGAGACAAAAATTTTCCTATAACATTGCTGCTTGAACTATACATGTCGGAATGCTAAAAACATGCATAGGTTCTATCTAATTATTCATGTTTAAGTTATTTCACATGAAAAGTTATTTACTTTAAATCTCTACTTTTGGTTAATAAGTCCAAGAAGTTACAAATTTTCTTTTCAGTTTTAAAAAATAAATAAGGAATTTTGAGGGTTTCATTTAAAAAAAATTTTTTGTTTTTATTCAATTAAATAAGCAAATCATAAGCTAACTATTTTTAACCACACGCATTATCATTTTAAGCATTGGTGAAAATGTGTCAAATATGTTTTAAGAAATAGAAGTGAGAAATTGAGTTTGCCCTTCAAAACAGATTAACTATCTTGTCTTGTAAGGTCGATTGAAATTTGTGATTTTACTTTGAAACTTTGTTTTTGAAGAGCCAGCAATATAAATAGTGTTTAAGATCAAACTAATGAAATATATGGATTTTCACTCGTAAATAGATGGATTGACCAACAAAAATGTTCATTATTGATTCAGTTCATAATTAGGATTCGATCAATAGCTTTTCAAAGTTAAAATCTAGATTTTCTTTGGAACAAAATCCTCAAAATTTGTGATTTCTTCTGATTTGTGTTGCCAAATGGAGTTTGAGGCAAAATAAAATTTTAAATTCTTTAACGAAATACTCACATTGATTTTTTAATCTTTTATTCGAGCCGAAAAAAAAAATATTTATTTATTTTATTTTATTTTCAATTTTTAATCTGAATCTTGTATTTTCAACGTGATTTCAAAGGCCTGAATTCCGAATCTGAAAACGATTTTTGAATCAGAATTCCAGATAAAAATTCATATTTATTTTGTATGAACGAAAAAGCAAAATTTGTATCCGAACCTTCAACCAGAAATCTTTTATTTGCATTCTGAATTATTTTAAATTTGGAACATACCTAAACTTAAGTGATTCCAATTATAAATAAAAATTTAAAATAAAAATTTCAAATTCAAATCTTTAAAATGGTTTGTAATTTTGATTTATTTTTTCATACTCCGAAATTATGAGTTTGGAATATGAAATTTGCATCTATTTTCAGTTTGAAATACAAAACTAAAACCCGAGTCAGAATTTTGTACCAACTGAGCAAAGCCCGAGACTGTTATATCGCAATTTTCCCCGAAATCCGGTCAATAATGACAACATTGGCAAATTTGCAAATTATTCAATAAAAATCGTGCGGGAAACACTTAAAAATGTTTTCAAAATTCATAATTATAAAGACTAACTTGAAATTTTGTTTGATTATGCAAAGAATGAGAAATAATTCGGTTATAATCTAGGCAATGTGGCAAGCTAAGTCTAAACGTATTGAAATTTGATATTCGGGACTTAATTTTTATCAACCAGTGAGAAGTTTTTTTCAAAATTGTATTCAAATTGTGTACCTGGGGAAAGATTTCGAGGATTTTGCTTTAGTTCTGAGTCGAGATTGTTACTCTTGAATCATTTGAGACGTTTCTAGAAATTTCATCAGGAAATTGAAAGTATGAGTTAAGAGAAGAACATTTCGTTTTGTAGTTTGAGACTCTCACGGGGGGCTTTAACCCTCAAAAACCCTCCATTCCTACGGCCATGATCAGGATAATATTCATCAAATAAATTTTAAATCTACATGGAATTTCTGCTTTTTTTCAATTTAATTTTTTTTTATCGCAAAATGGGATATTAGACCGCTGCAGAAAATGTTTGTTTTCTCCAATATACTTTTTTGATGCCTTTTGGGTCATCAAGCGTCAGTGTTAAATTCAAATTGATTTGGCTGATTCCTGAATTAGTGCAATGCTATTCAATTTTGTATAAACATTTGTATGCAAGAAGAAATTTTTGCGTTTTGTGTATAATCACGAAAAATCAAATAAGGTTGAAATGTAGTTTGGCGTTATTTATTGGTTTTGCCTATTCTTAAGCTTCATGTTTTGGTAACATGGAAAGAATCGAAGTCTTTCACCAAAACAGTTCTAATATGACTGGTCCTCTCTCGAAATTTCGAAAAAAAACCCAAAGGGGGGAGTAAATAAAGTTTGAAGTATTTTACGTGAATTTCGAAAAAAAATTACGATATTCGAAAGATTACAAGACCAAACCCTTCTTCTTTGCGATGTTCCAACTCCAAGTGACAAAAAAAAATTTAAATTTGTTCCGGTATTATTTAAAAATCAAAAATCTGAATTCAATTAGAATTATTTAAAAAAAAATGGCAGGTTTTGATGGCTAGAGCTTTCAAAAATAATAAGTATTTTTGTCTAGGTTAAATAAATCAACAAATTCATTGGCTATGCAAAGCAGTTTTTTGCGATTTTATTATTTTCATTCTATGTTAAAACAACTTTGAAATGATCAGTCAAAAACGCTAAAATTTAAAAAAAAATTAAATTTTTATTGAGCATAACATCGAATATCTTTTATAGAGTTTTCTGGGGTTATATTTGAGGTTCATTTACATGAAATGTACTGCAAGAATCAAGAATATCTTAAATCCAAAGATGTATTTTTAAAAACTTTTAGCATATCTCTGGCAATTTTTTAAAAGAATATTTTTGTTATTCCATACAAATTTCCATACAAATTTAAAATCGTTGCGCTAATTCAGGACTGAATGAATCGCATCCAAAGTTTTTATTGCCACTTGTGGCAATAAAAATAACCTCAAAAAATGATGGGAGATCTTATTCATAAGATCGTGAACAAAGCCTATCTTGTATGTAATTGACAAAAAGAATTTGTTTACTTTAATCAACATTATTTAGCTTAATGTTGAAAAATTTTCTAAAACCTGCACTTAAAAGTTAAATCTGGTTGTCTCAGAGTAGGGTGGACCAAATTTAGAAATTATAATTACACTTCGAATCTTATCATAACCCATTTGTTGAATTTTTAAATTTAAATTGTACTTAAGTAAATAAAATAGCTACTTAAGTTAAGGACCAAAAGATTGGGATCACCCCTTAGTATGGTGTATCGGTCAAAGTTTGGGATTAACAATCTTATTTCGTTCGTATCTCTGTCATCAAACAAGTTGTACCTACTTTGTGAGCATTTAGTGAACACATTTTTTTCAGATGAACTTCGTGAAAACTTTTGCTAAAGTTTTATCATTCAACAATCGCAAACGCAAATATCATATTCAAACAACAACTTGTAGTTATCGTTAATTTCATTCGATAAGTATTTATTCGTGTATCTCAGCCTTCATCCTCACTAGAATGTTGGTTTCAAGTTTTCAAACAAGCTAAATTTGGTACACAAGAATCATTTGAATCTTTTAGATGTGTACATTGTGTTGCTCTGATGTTTACATGTCAGTTCCCTTGCAATTGTAGATCCCTGATACTATTTTAACAACATTGTTAATGCTCGTACATCACATCACATCGTTTTTCAAAAACAGAAATATTAAATATTTTAAGTTTCTATACTTCTTCTGACTCGAAAATAAACCTATTCTCAAAAAATGAGTTTTCAAAAAATTTGCAAATTGATTTAATCTAAAGCATTTTAGTCCAATATGTACCTCTCTATTATTTTACACATGTAGATAATTTTTCACTAGATGTATAATGATGATTTTTATTTTTCTCTCTTTCCAGGTGAGTTGTCAAAACATTCTGTCTTCTCATAACTTGAAGGTGACCTCAGCGCATTCAATGAATTATTTCAAAGGTATTTTGGAGAGCAAACTTAAAATTTGTTCAATAATCTTTCTTTATGACCAAGCAGTAAACAACTTAATTGTAACCGACATAAAACGATTTTTCAACGAATTTCTTCTTAGACTTTATAACTATGTATAACAACATCCAATCAAATAATTGAGCAAGAACAGTTGTTTTCTAATCGCAATGAGTTTGAATAATTCTCAGCGTTCAAGGATGCTCCATTCAAAACACGATGACTAAAACTCGAATAAAAAACCCTCAATGAAGTTCCGAAATAGCAAAATTGAAAAAAATCACGACTAACGTTGACAGGCAGGTGTCAAACAAGCGATAAAATTCGTCAAAATTGTTTACCTTCGCTCGGCGATATGTTGTTTATTTGGCATGTAAACTAAGAGTTCAAAACCAACCGTAAATAACCCTTCCAAAATCGTTCGAGTCAGAGTTTTGGGGTGTTTTGCATTTTAATGGGTCCAGCATGCGGAAACCTGTTGTTGTTCCATTCAGTTCGTTCTTTTTCTAAGGGCTAGTCCATTCAACGAAAGATTCCGTTGTGGTTTTTTTAGTGGAAGACCTAGAATAGCTCCAAAAGATTTGTTTATGATTGTTTCATTTAAATACCTACTAAATTCGGGGTGCTGAGGAACGTACTATTGAAAAGGATTTTTTTCGGAATTCAACGACAGACCTTCTGGTTGTCAGGAAGATTCCTTTTTGGAATTCGATTTGATCGAACATAAAATGGTACAGCTTCACTCTATTCCACAATTTGGACACCACCAAGACAGACAGTGAGTTGTTTGAATAATGAGCTAGTTATTAATAATAAGAATGGCATCAGGAAGTATGCGACGTTCTCATTGACGTTTCATGACGTTCTCTAAAACACAAAACTTCAATGTCGATTTTAGTCATTTTTCCTCGAAACCAACCCTTCAATGAAGTAGTGCTGCTTCTGTTCACTCGAAAATAAAATTTATTAGCTCATCATGAAATCCAATGTTTATTTTCTAGGTCAGCTACTCAGTGGTTCTTTTCATCTCCTGCTATCAATTTCAAGTCAGCAATTTCGTAATTTCTTCCAAACCTTCATCTTTTTGCCTTCTCACTTCTGGGTAGGTATCTCTCATCGCGAACCAATGATCGCGCGTTTAACCTTTAACCAAACAATGCAAAACCGAACCAAGTTGAGGGGACAACACCGTCGCTAATCTCCAGAAGATGAAAGATGGTGACAAATTGATGTCATAAACGTGGGAACCATTCCTCGGTTGAACTTGAGCAAATTGCAACAGAAAGTTTTCTATGTTTGTCTTCTATTGTTGTCAACTGAGAAACGATTGAATGTTGAATGGTAGAATTTCATAAAATTATACACAGCTCCTGCGATACCATAACCCTTTGTTTCATAAAGTAACAGATCTGCAACAACCAATGTATGAAAAAGGTGAAAAATCGTATTTTATTATAATTCTTTTTCTCAATGAACACATAATTTCCAACTGTTCAAAATGATATTTAAAGGAAAATAAAATATCATGTAATGAGGTTTCTTGCATCTGAATACATAATCAATAGTTTGTTTTGAGACAATCGATATATTGATAATCTATGAGTAGAAATTAGATCCAAATAGCTAAAAAAAATATTTGAATCAAGTGAAATTCTGATCCTATAAAAAATTGAAAAATGTAGTTTTGAACGTTGTTCACTCAAAAAAATTCCTATAAAGAAAAGAATGTTATGACGGACATTTTCAATATTTTGAAAATTATAAAGTTTAGCACAAATCTTATTATTGAAATGTATTTGCCTAAATTTTAAATCACTTTTGAGACCATTGATTGATCTATTCACAGCAAGCAAGGTCTCATAATAGTAAACAAATAAACAATAATTTTGAGGATGTACCATTTGACGTTATTTAAATTTAACCAGAAAATTACCCCTAACTCACAACATTTTCAGACACTTTGACCGTTTTAACGGTGAAATGTTTATTAGGCTTCTTATTGACTAGCTGGATGAAAATCAGCAAATTTCGGTCGACGTGCTTGAGTGGTGAACGTTTCAAAAAAAGTTGCTAGGTCGGGTAAGACGGACACTTTAAGGTAGGGTAAAAAGGACACTAAATTTTTTCCAGGTAGGTATCTTAAACATTGATCACTTTTTTAATTCATTTTCGAATATTTAGGAAGAGGTTGCTTTTTTGTAACACTTTAGTTTTAAAATACTAACTGAGGTAAGGAGTACAAAGCCCGATCATTGATTGCAGAAAATTCAAACGACATTAGTGGCTAAATGTTTGTAACAAAACCTGATTTTAGGTTTCGGGGTAACTTTGATCACTACGGTTTAAACAACATCTTCAAAGGTATTGTTTTGACAGGGGTATGTCTTTTCGCATAGATAAACATTGAATTCAATTGAGATCATTGCTCAAGCCTCGCGAAGTATTGCATGAAAAGTAGTCATGAAATACCTCGCCAGGCACCCAGCAGTGATGTCAACTGAATTTATTGTTAATTAATGCGAAAAGACATACCCCTGTAAAAAAGCTAATAAGTTTTTTGTCTAATAAGATACAAAGGTAGTGTCTTCGACAAAGTTGTTCAGCGGAAAATTTCCTTAAGGAATTTTATAAAAAGGCACAAAAACCATCAGGTGGCTCGGATCCACAAGAAAAACAAAAATGATGTTGATTTTTCAGTGCAAAATATTCAATTTTTCCATACAAACCTTAAAATTCTACAAAAAATCAAGGATGAGTTTTGGACCAAGACGAAGCTTTTTAGACCCCAGGGTTTGAGAAATTTAAAAACGACTCCAAATCGACTCAGTCTAATGTTATAATTTTATCAGGAGAGGTGTTTGTTTGTGAGCCTTCGAAAAAACAGATTTTTTATAACTTTAAAATACAAGGTAATATACATAATCTCCAACTGCAAACCAAAATTAGCCTATCAAAAAATCAATTTATAGGCTTTCAAACGCAGAAAACAGTTTTCAGATATTTTAAAAAGACATACACCGTCTTAGCCAATTTAGGCTTTACAGACTGAATGAATGGCGTGGATAACTTAAGATTAACATTTAAACACCCAGTACCGAGATGGGAATAGAACCCATGCCATCATCGCATCAGCGATTACCGTCTTACCACGCTAACCACTCGACCACCGAGGACGTAACTTCAGATTTGCAAAAATTGCATGTTTACCGTATTTAAAATTGCTCATTGCTTTGATCCTCCATATGCCATCTACCTTTTTTACGCAGTGTTTTTATCCGAACATTTTTGGTGCCGATGTTTCAATCACTGAATCTGGAAGATTTTAGAGTCCTGAATTCGAATCATTTATCAGATTTTGTCAATTACTTCTATTGTCGAGGATATGGCGTGTGAAAATTTTAAAATTCGATCAGTTTTGAGTAAAATCTGTATTTGATAAGTGATAAACTAACAATCCCTCATGAAAACAAAAAACAGATTTCGAATCTGTTTACGATCCTTAATCCAATGAAGGATTCAGATCTTGCAAGATATTCTACTCCCGCGATTCAGCCCTTACTCCAATCATGAGTTCTCGGTATCACTAAACACAATTAAATGATTCCTTATACTGGTTGACAGGTTTTGTAATATTTTGGGGGGGGGGGGGGGGGGGGTGGGGGTCTGGGGTTACCTCACAAATTCATGATACAGAACTTGATCGATTTTCAAACGATTATGATCAAATTTGGCAGAAAATGATGTTTTTGATGTCATGAAATTATTGAAAGTAATATCTTATTGTTTTTGTAAAGAGGGCTCTTTTAAAAAATTGAAATATGATAAATTCAAACAATTTTCGAAACATCTTTAAATGTAGAATTAATTTATGTCTGTCTGTCTGTTCCCTAAAAACTCGGAAACTATTGAACCAATTTTCTTGAAAATTGGCAGTTAGTGGCTTCTGAGAACGAGGAAAGTTCTTATAATAGTTTGGGACCCATCCCTTTCACTTTAAGGATGGGGGGGTCTCTCAAACAGAAATAACAATTCTTCATAACTCGTGAACTGATCATGCAAATGGAACCGAATTTGGCGTGGGAGTGAATTTTGGAACGAAATATGTTTCTATCAACATCTCTCTTATAGTTGTTTACATACTTTAAATTTTTCTAAGGTTATTTTAGTCACCTCCTTTCTTCCAGCGAGGAGAAAGGGAAGGGAGGGAAGTTTCATTGCATAATTCGAGAACTATTCCTGCAAGTGGAATCGAATTTGGCATGGGGGAGTATTCGAGAGATGTTTCTGTGAATATTCGGTACCCTCATTCAATTGGGTCGATGGAAGAGGGAAGGGACTCTTTTAAATTTTCAGAATAACTGGAGAGCTGATCGAGCAAATGGAACCAAATTTCTCAAGTGAGGGTATTTGAATAAGAAATATTTCTATGATAAATTTAAGACCCTCCCGAATTTTAGCGGATGATATAAAGGGAGCACCTCTTTCACCTTCATACATTTTTTTGTATACCTCATGAACTAACCAAGCAAAGGGAACCGGATTTGTTATAGGCTGGTATTTTAATACAAGAAACATTTCTATGATTTTTTGAAACCATTCCTCCCTTGCAGTAGCAGGACAGGATTGGGAATATAAAAAGCGTGGAGGAGGGCTTCCATACAATATTTTTTGCACAACTCTATAGTTTATCTAACAAATGTACATAATTTGACATGGAAAATAATGGTATGATTCTATGATTATTTGAGACATCACCCTAGGTGCATAGGATAGCCTTATACAATTTTGTTAGCATATGTTCTTATTACTAGCAAACTTCTACGAGGAAAGTGTTCTATATAAATTTTGTTGTAAAGCTTGAAAACTTATTAGCCAATGGAACTGATTTTGATCTGAAATCGTTTTTGGATACGGAAAAATGGGTATAATTGTCAGTGACTCCGTCTCTTCTTTCAACAAGGAGGATGCGAACGAAAAGAGGGCTCCCGTGCAAGTTTTTTGTCATAACTCGACAAACAGAAGGGACCATATTTTTTAATATCGGTTGTTTATGTACCATCAATTTGAGACCTTTCCTTTTCAGGGAGGGTTCGAGAAGAAAACGAGCATTAATATTTATATTTATACTGGATTTGACATTACTCGAAAACTCTTTTCAATCAATTGGGGTAAAATATGGCATATGATAATTTTCAGATACTTTAAATCTTTCTTTGGTATAAATGGTAGGGATCGTTTGAAGAAAGGGAGGAAGTGATGAATTCATATCAATTAAAGAATTACCAGAATAAAAATTTCCAATCTCGAAAACAAGACCAAGTTTCAAAAAATTAGTATGCAAGGTGTAGCATAACACACCGAGTCAGCTAGTGTGTCATAATTTTGGCTTAAAGAAACACCATATTCAAAAGAAATCGGCCGAAAGGAACTGAAGTTATTTATGAAAAAACTAGTTTTCCATGTTTCTTCCGAAAAAAATGTCTCAAAATCCCATAGGCACTTTAAGCTCGTTGAGCGACCCCTTCCCGTGATCCGATCTGGCCCAAATTTGACATGTAATCTTGTAGCAGGCTTAGGATTATTTTTAGCTAGCAGCACATAACTTTTTAAAAATTGGGACATTTGGGCACTCCTATCAAGATCTATTTTGGTAAATGGTACAATCGTGTTTTCCTGCACCTTCTATGGTTCAAGATATTTCTTAAGGAAATTCCAATTTATATTTTTCAGGCAAAGATAAGAAGTTTAATAGTACAGTAAAAATGTGTTAATTTTTTTATTAAATTAACTTGTTTTCCGAATTTTCGTTCCTGATACACTTAATGTGTTTTCAAAATCGACCTTTCAGAGTAAAGCTACTTCTATCAACTTTGATAAATATTGAAAAAGAGATATTTCAAATATTGAAATTTGTTGATAGATAAAGAGAATCTCCATTTTGTTCTTTTCAATTTTTTACTTGTAATGTAGATTATGATTACTGAATAAGATCGTTCTTGGAAACTCATCAGTGCAATTCAACTCTTTGCCTCATATTGATTTCACGATTGCAAGGAGAAAACAGTATAAAAATAATATCCGTGGTTAAAACACGAAAACTTTTTTTTATTTTCTTAGCAATCATTTCTATAAATTTTTCAGATTTTCAAAATAAACTGAGTCCAAAGATGATTGTATAATTTATTTACTAAGATCATCTTTTTTTTTTTAGTTATCTCACACATATTTATTCTATGAATCGTCAACTAATTGTATTGAATGCTTTTTAAAACAAAGAGAGAGTGGAACTATCTAATATCCTCTTTTGATCCTATTGCGCTAAAAAAGCGAATTTTAAAAAGACGAGAGTTCAAAGAGTCGAGAGAGACCTACCTACTAAAATGCTTTAGAAAAACTAGGATTCTAAAAAGAATCTCTAAAGCCGAATATTAAATTTTTTTTTTTTTGAATTACCAAACTCAAAAGAAAATAAAACAAAATGAGCTTCTGAAACTTGTGAAAAATAACTTTTTTGAGGGTGAAAAAATCACCAGAGATGAGAAATGGGCATATAAAACATTTCATAAAATTTCACAAAAATCTAACTATTTTATTTAAGCTTCATTAATGTTTATCTCAACCAATGAATGAAAAATGAAAGTCAATCATCGAAAGACGATAATTTATGAAGCCTTCACTGCCGGCAAAAAGTTTGGGATCACCCACTAAAAAACATGCAAATTTTGATCGTTCATATTTTAGCCGTCTTAGGACATATTGCAAATCTAATAATCTCATTTGAAAGATAACAAGCAATAGCTATTACGAAGATATTTTGCCCAGAAGTGATGTTTAATTTTTGTACCTCCAACTTAACCTAAAGTTAGATCATTTTCAAAAAATCGCTCTCAATATTCAAAGCCGATCATCTCGAGATAGGGTGGACCAAATTTCAAAATTTGAATTGCATTAGAATCCTTATTCTTTACTTTAAAAACACAATAAAAAAATTGTGCAAAAATTTAAGAATATTCTTTTAATAAATAAAATAAACACTTAAGTTAACGTTCAAAAGTTTGGGATCACCCCTTAGTATGGTGTGTCGGCTAAAAGTTTGGGATCATTCTTTTAAAACCTGCAAATTTGTCTCATTCATATCTTTCTCATCTAACATCGTATTGCATTTCTGAAGGATTAATTTAAAAGATTAGGAATTGATGTTTTTTCATAAATTCATTCAAAAATTATATTTCAAAGTGATTAACATAAAAAAACTACCTGAAATTAATTGTTTTTTTTTTTAAAGTTCACACTTATGATTCTGAAACCCTTCAGATCTGCAATACGATGTTAGATGAGAAAGATATGAATGAGACAAATTTGCATGTTTTTAAAAGAATGATCCCAAATTTTTGGCCGATAATCCAAGTGTCTATTTTATTATTTAAAAGAATATTCTCAAATTTTTGCACAAAATTTTCATATTGTGTTTTGAGAAGTAAAGAATAAGGATCCCTATGCAACTCAAATTAAGAAATTTGGTCCACCCTATCCCGAGATGATCGCCTTTAGATATTGAGAGCGATTTTTTGAAAATGTTCTATCTTTAGTTTAAGTTTGAGGTACAAAACTAAAAAAGCATTTCTGGGCAAAATATCTTCGAAATAGCTATTGCTCATTATCATTCAGATGAGATCAGAAGATTTGAAATGTCCTAAGACGAATGAGATATGAACGATCAGAATTTGGATGTTTTTTAGCGGGTGATCCCAAACTTTTGGCCGGCAGTGTATATTTTATTTTAAAAATCGATATTGCTAGAAATCAAACTTAGCTGTCCAACAATACGTTTAAATTCATTAACAGAATCAATGCTTCTGCTTCGATAATACCTCAAAGCTCTGAATGTTTCATCTGTGAACTGTAAATCCCATAAAAATTTACATTGTAACTTTTCATAAGTCAAAATTTCAAATCAAATATTTAGATGTTGACCGTCTGTTTAGTTGCCGAAGATTTTTATCACTCCAAATATGTTTTAATCGCGCCTCTAGGTATACTATATTTGAAATAGATAAACAAATGGCTGCAGGTAACGTTTACGCCTGTCATGATACTATCTTTTCGAATCCAAAACACTTTCATGGATTTTTTTTTTCTTTTTTTTTTTTTTGAGAAAAACGAACACAAACACATACAGGATCTCAATGAAACTTGATGTTTCCTCGAAGAGATTCCTTTTTCTTAACTCTAAGCGTACATCTTTCGAGGATATTATGGCTAGTATCTTGCAACTGCTAAAACCACCAACCCACAGAAAGTGTACTATGTATGCCGTGACCGGGATTCGATCTCACATCCGCTGGCTTAGAAGACATGAAGGCTATCCTCTACGCTACGAGCAGTGCTTTCACGTTCTTGGTTAGTTTTGCAACAAAATTTGTATGGTTAGCTCTTAAGCTACACAACATATATTTTTATGTAATCTCCCTATTGTAAGACGGGTAAAGCTTTGAATAATACAAAAATTGATTTCATTTGCTTATTAAGTTCTCGAGATATGGTAAAAATCATGACTCAGGAAAAAAGAAAAAAAGTCTTGAGTAAACATAAAACATTTCCATGCAAAATTTATGTCTGTTTGCATGATAAGCTCTCGAGTTATGCAAAAATTGTATGGAAGGTCAAGCATAAAAAGACAAAAGAAAATAAAAGGCGTTACAATTCACGAGAGCTTTTCAACAACATGTTCTCTAGCCTAAAATTTCAACACCTATCAAGCTTTCTCCTATTGGCGCACTCATGCATGTCTATCCACTTTCCTTTCATATTTTAAAAAATTAATAGAAAATAAATTTTCTCGGGTTTTTTATTCCGCCGAGCACGCCAAATTAGAATCAAAACAAAACATAGGGACGCTCGTCTCACTTCTTATCATCTCACTGAAAAACGCGAGGGGTCTGAAATCTAATCATTTCTCAAATTCAAATACATTTCCATGCCAAATTCGTTTTAATTGGCTGTATCAGTTCATAAAAATTATATGAGAGACCCTTCCTCCCTTCCTATTTCTCCCCTGGAATCATCGAAACATTTTAGTACCTACCCAAATATCATCACCAGCCAAACTCAGTTCCATTTTCTTGATAAGTTCTCGGGTTTTGCAAAAAAAAAATACGGGAGTACCCTTGACATTTTGTTTCTCCTCATAGGAAGGAGGGAGGGGTGCTTATCTATCTTACTAAAATTAAAAGTACCCAAATATCTCTTCAAGCCAAATTTGGTTCAATTTACTTAATAAGTTTTTGAATAACGCAAAGAATATGTATAGAGGATCTCCTCCCCCCATCATATTCTCCCAATATAAGGAGGGGTCTCAAATAGCCATCGAACAATTTCTCGTATCCAACTACCCTCTCATACAAAATTATATGATTGGAATCACAAACATTATGGTCAAATTATATGATTGGAATCACAAACATTATGGTCACCATCAGCAGAACGACACCTGATCCTATAGAAGTCTGCCGCATACTATCCTTTGACCTTTTGCATTATTCGGTCATAGTGTTTAAAAGTAAACAAAAAATATTTTCAATGTCAAAAAAAACATCACTTCAAACTTACCAATCAGAAGGTCAGAATTAATTACGCCACAATTTCCTATGACGAATAAAATATGGCTGATGGAATGAATTTGTTCATTATTTTTTCTCAATGAGGTTCTTGGTTCTAACACTCTAAAAAGCGGTTCGTAAGACGTATCTTATGAACATAACAATAACAATTTTGCTGAGTGTGAAGATCTTGAATCACGAACTTGTTTTCAATGTAAAAAAATCAATGATTAGACCAACATCATTTGAAAATTGGAATTCAAGCCAAAAATATTTAAACTCTCAGTTTTTCACTTTAAAATACAAACATGTAATTTTGCAAAAACCAAGTCTTAAACGAGTTTGTCTCCTTAAAGCTCAAAGGTATGAGTCGTTTAAAATAAAAAACATATACAAAAAAACAAGTTGCGTATTTGAATGTTACTTGATGAGGAAAGATTAAAAAGTATGAAACTTTTTTAAAAATATTTAATTTTTCAATTTTTAATCTTTCCAGAAAAGGGAAAAACTACACACAGTGCAAATATCGCCATAAGTAGATACATTTTATTGACAACATTGTATGTGGTTTGACTATATCTCCTTCAGAAAAAGATGACACACGGCATTGCATCTCCAGGTGTTGTAAATCTTACAGCATCTGCGCCATCAACGAGTTTACAGAACATTTCTTGTTCTACCTTCCCATTGTAGTGGTTTTTTTTCTCTGCAGATATTGACTAAAGGTTAAGAGATTTACGATGAAATGCATCCACCGTACCATCTTTGACAGAGGAAACTCCCATGAATTGATCAAACAAAACCGTACTCGATGATGCGATATGGCTGATCAGAGTCCTTCACCCGCTTACCCTGAGAAGACAGAACTAGTTGGTTCCATAAATCAACCATCATGGGTGTCAACTGCGACGGAGACGCTGCGCAAACTTGGTTCCTTCCTTCCTTTTTCCTGAAATTTGTTAACGGAGAAAACCTCCAACTTGTATGACAAGTAGACGACATGGCGGTAGGTCATTGAAGAACAAAAGATTTGCTGATTGCAGCCGGTTTGTGGAAAAAATGAATGAACCCATCTTCATCGAGGTTCGTCGCTTGGTCGCCTCTCCAGAACGTTGAAGTCGTTTGTCTTTCAAAATGAGCTATAAAATTGTTGTTAATTTTTATATACCTTCTCGCCTTTTGCTCCTTGCACTGCACGTGCTGCAGCTCCTCTTTCCAGGTACCTACCCAATGAAGAATTTTTATGGCGCGACAAAGTAGCGCGAATGAAGTTGCAAGTATTTATGAAAGCACCAGATCGCGGGACCTCTATGTTGCGGTGATAAAGCAAGAGGCGCGCGCACGCGTTCAAAGTTATGAGTATGTTTTGTTTCAAAATTTGCGCTCGTAAAACCTAAAACTAATGGGCAAGCATGCGAACCACCACCTATGGTTTGGGTCATGGAAAGAGCAACGAACTGTGCTGATTGCGTTTAGCGATGGGTTTGGAAGATAAATTCGGTACATTAGCGCCATGAATGGGCGATTTGGCAAGTTTATTAACCTTATTAGATGGACCTACGAATGAAAGTTATCTTAAAGAGCTTATCAAGGATTTTTTTAAATATAAAGTCCGTGAAAATTGTCAGAAGCAAACAATTGTCGAACATTCATGGCACACAAGAGTGTTTTATTTACCCCAAAACCTGGGCAAAACCTCAAAATCAAAATTTAAAAAAAACTGAAAATTTTAAGTTTTTCTGTTGTCAGGTTTTTTTTTGTATACATATTAGAGTTGTCGAATTTTAACCATTGGTTCTGTGTATTCGTGATGGCATAGCTCGAAACATCGTTGAATTTAAATTGTATTGAATTAAGGCTAAAATTGCGATTTTTTATTGTAGTAGAGAAGCTCAACAAAATAGTAGAACATTTTCGAAAAAAAATGCAATATTAAATTTTATAAATTATAACTTTTTCGGGCTCCTCTGGGCAAAATTTCTCATATCACACTAATGCTTTTAACTTCCTTAAACATGTCCAAAGAAAAATCTTCTGCATACTTTCCCGCTCGGGCTACTTTCAATTTCTAAAAATTTTAAAGTTTGAGCTTTTTTTGTCCCCAATTTTTCCTATAATAGCTGATATTTTGTTCAAACTTTTGTTAATGGATTTCATTTGCTCAACAATGGACGAATACAAAAAAATAGAACAAATTATGTTTTTAAATATATGATCATTCATTTTGAAGTACTTTTACATCAATAGGCAATAAACAATACACCGAGAAAATATAGAGTTTTGTGCAGATTTTAAAGGTGAATGCAGGTAAATTTTTCTTAACTGCAATTATTTTGCATAAAAATTCCATTCCATAATAAAATAATCCGTAATTAGAGTTTTTTTTTTTTGCATGAAACAAAACTTAGGAGCTAAAGTATGTATAATTTACCAACAAACAAACAAACAAAATTTAGAAAACTAACTCAAATTCCACGTGATATTTTTGATTTTCAGCTGAATTCTGAGAACAATCTAATGTTGATTAAAAATTAGATATCTGGAAATTGAATTGACAAGCAAATTTCGAAGTTCATAATCTCTTGAGTTTCTTAACAATACCTCCGAATAGCAATGTCGCCACCAGGCACAGTAGTTCAAATCCCCAAAAAGTTGGAAAAACATCCATTTTTAAAGGCAGCGACAATCAATTTTTTTATGTTGGAATCCAATAAAAAAATAATAAATAGCTAATAAATATAAAAATAATAAAAATAAAAAAATAGCTTTTTATTAATTTTTTCCAACTTTTTTAGATTTTCAACCAATGTGCCAGGGTGCACTAGACAAAATCAAGGTTATTAGATCACAAGGTTCTCTGACTTTGTCAGTAAGTAGGCGAGGAGAGAGCGGTGAGGTTCAGTGAGTTTGTTTGTAAACATCGGTAAATTTGTTTGAGCTGAAGGCTTTCTTGGTAAACAAACTCCACGAACTCCGAAGCAGCCAAATCAAAATGGCTGATTCGGAAGTTTTGCATATCGTTACACCTCCTATATATACACACCTTGGTCTGAATATTAAAACTTTACCATCATAGTAGCTGTTTGTTTTTAATATGAAGCCTTGAACAAATCAAACTTGAAAGTAAACAAAGTACGTATTATCCAAAAAATAAAGTCTGTCAAGTGTTTTAGTTCCAAATTTCCAAAAAAAAAACCCGAAGAAACTCTACCTCTAGTGTCCAAACGGATCGTGATTTTATTCGAAATAGTTTGTACCAGATAGTTTCTTCTACAACTGTTCCAAAATCGGGAAAATCGTCAACCTCTGCTGAGTGTATGAGCCAGTTCTGTGATTTCTTTTAAGTCCAATTGGCATGAGTTGAAAAAAAATGTGACAGCATTATCAAATATTTCAACTCAAAAAATAAGAATTAGGTATAATAACGGAAAAAACAATTCGGTTTTTTCATATTCCATATGTTTTTTGTTTGTTTGCTTTAAAGCACATGAACCAGACTTTTAAATACCAGATCTTGTTAATTAAGCAACTGCTCACAAATCGAAAGTTGAACCAACAATAATAGCACAATCATTTCAATTCATTTCTTTTTAATTAAAAAAAACCTCTGGAGGTGATTCAGCGTGTAATAGTTTTGTAGAAAAAAATCAGATAAATAGGTGCCCAAATTGCTTTGCGGGAAAGGTCTGCATTGGGGAAGGTTTTTTTTATCAATTGGCTGTCACTCTCTGTAAAGTTCTAACTGGAGTATCATTTGATCAAATCAAACATACAATAGATGACGAGTTTGACACAAATGTGTTAGCTAAAGAAACGCACTTATTTCTCAATCACTTATAAATGGCTTCCAACAGTTTAAAGAACATTTTTATCCAAGCTTCATAAGGATTTTATGCATCAAAAAATAGGTAGAAAGTGCTTTCCAAATTAGACATTAGACATAAATATTATGCAAGATTTCAACAACAATTCAGAATAGTCTGTTTTTTTTTGTAATATTTTATGAAAAGTTAGATTTCATGAGTATCTTGATGGTTCTTCATTTTGCTAACGGTTCATGACTGCATTTTGTCTTAATGTCTTAATGTTGACACCAGATGGCAATGCAGGCATTTTTGCGAAAAGTTTGTACATTTTTCTTCGAAGTGTCATGTCTGTTTGTTTGCGCTCACTCCATTACCATAATTTGATTTTGAATTTTTATTTGTAAGTGTAGTGTAGAAAATCTCGCTTGTTTTTTTTGGACGCTTATGGGGGGGGGGGGGGGGGTTAGACCCAAAACACCCCTTCCCCTCTTTTCTTCTTCTGAACACTGAAACAAATTTGATGCGTTAATAATTCGTAAGGCCGAATTTTCAATTAATTCTAAACTTTCAATTTAAAAATTCAATATTTAAAGGGTAATAATTTTTTTAAAAAATCAATAAATTGTGTTACATCAATATGCTTCCACATATAACTGAAAATTTCTACAATTTTATTGAGGGCTTAATAAATTGTCACCACCTACTTTCAAGAAAGTTCTTCAATCTTGTCGACACCATCAATTTGTGTCCATGATACTCTATCCATCTGTAATTTTCAAAACTCTATACAAGTACAACCGATCGATCCACAATAAAATCTTCAGAATTAAAAATCTATTTTTAGACAAATACACTACATCCTGATTAAGTATGTGCCGCATTTTTTTTTTTTGTCATTGTAAATTGTACATTCATTCAATTTTAATTATGTTTCATCAATATGCATTCATTTTCTGAAAGAACCTACTAGTTCCCATCAACTGTTGACCACACAACGTTTCGTATTCAAAAATTTTATTGATTAATTAACAAAAAAAAACACTGAAACTTCTTTCCATGGCAATCAAACTTTTTGCTTAGAAATTATTTCGAAAATCACCGAGAGATCACATTAGAACTTGAATTTTTTTTGACGGTCGCCAGAAAGATAACCAACGTTAAGTTTTCATTAGTATGTTTTAAAGCAGTGGTTTTCAAAGTGGTCCCTACCGCACCCCCCCCCCCCCCCCCCCCCCCCGGGAAGCGTTGAGATGCCATTTTGAAATTTGAAGGGCATTGGAAGGGCTCAGAGCAGAGCAGAATTCTTGAATATTTAATGGGTTCTCAGATATATAATGTTTATCAATATAAAATTTAGATTTCTTTTTAAATTTTTTTAAGCTTTGCACAATGTGGAAAAATGTGTATAAACAGCAAAGAAATTCAATACCTTCCGTCTTACATAAGCCAAATCTACTTTCCTTTAGTGAAAATGTCCAGAGAATCGATTGGGCATAGTTTCAGACGCCACACAAGCTTACAAAAGAAAATAAAGTGCCTCATGAACCCTTTAATTTCCCTCTATTTTGTATACAATCAAGAAAAACACTGAATTAAACTAGATAATTTTGAACAAAAATAGATCTATCTTTTGTGATTTTTACGAGGAATCAAACGAAGGCTGTTTGAGCCACCTCACGTATCGTTAAATGGAGTTATGGCCGTTTTACCCTCATTTTTTTTCAACATTTTAAGTATAGTTCAGAAAAAGCATGTTCGGACATGAAAATTGTTGTAAAGAGGTATCCAACGCAATAGAGATGTACCGAATATTCGGTCGGCCGAATATTTGGCGCCGAATATCGCTGAAAAACCGTTAAGCCGAATATTCGGCTTACCGAATAGTTGAGCTAAGTATTCGGCCGAATAGGCCGAATATCTACTACCGACTTGTAAATTTTTCAAATAATTTTTAATAATTTATAAAATTTATAAAATATCCAAAAGTAATGTTGTAAAAGCTACATAATCATTAAAAATTTATGGTTTCAGCAAAACATCTAATGTGTATCCGCGTATCTTTCTTTCACTGTACAGGAGAATGCTGAACGGTATCGCTTTATACTTTGATTATAGTTTATTCCAGATTTTCTGGATATATTCTGGCTTGCCCATAAATCCAGTAAAGAATCCAGATAAGTCAAATCTGGACAGGATGTCCAGATATGGTTTAATACTCACCTAGGTTTGCTCGCGTTTATTCAGAATATTTGCTTAATCAAATAAAAAACTCAAATTCCTCTTTAAAATTATTTAGATTTTGTGTTAAATTTTTCAAAAATTTCAAAATTTCAACATAAATTTTGCCCTTTTTAATTTTAATTTTTACGAAAATCATTCTGATTGCTTGACCGTCTGGATACGTGTGGTTGAAAGTACGGTATGCTTAAGGTTAATGATAATCTTTCATTTCAGCAACTATTTAAAAGATATTTTGCTAAAAAACGACCTTCATCTAATTCAGTATCAGAGTAGCAATTTTAAAAAGCTTGACACCTGTTTCGACATTTTATATCCCAGATTTAACAGGAACGCAATCGCTTTGGTGATAAACGCCCTCGAAGCGACTTATCATCTGATGTCTTTTCAGTTATTGGTGACATTTAAAAATCAGAAAGACCCTTACTTAAAAAATATTTTGTAATACATCATCCAATAGTATCATCTGGTTGAAAAAATCGACTTAAATCGTGAGGGGCATTAATATGGAAGAAATAGAAAGCATTGAAATAATCGCTTAATGTTTTTTCATTGAAAACTCAATAGATTATTAAACCGAATATTCGGCCGAATAGTTGAAATGGTCAATATTCGGTATTCGGCCGTTCGCCGAATACCACTTTTCGGTACATCTCTACAACGCAGGTTTCAGTGATGGAATAGAGTTATCTTAATTCAGTTTTGTCTTAGTGTGAGTATGTTACAATACAAATATATTAATTAGCGATAGCTTATTGTCACTTTCCACTTCTCATATTCCCTAACCGGCAATATACTCATTTCTGCATAAGTTATTTGGTTCTTCTATTCAGAATTTCTGGCAACACTGTTGTGTGCCCACAAACCCAACTTCGGTAGTGTCACTTAACCGTGTACCGCGTTTATCATCATCACCTGTGATCAGGGGCGCCAGGGGGTTTTGACAAAAATCAGGACACCACGATGAAAAAAGTCAGGATTTTTCAGGACACCACTAAATTGATGAAAATAACATACAGCTCTGCTTAGATTGCATAACTAAAGGCGAAATACAAGTCCTGAAGACGCCTCGAATTATGCAACTAAAGCGAGAAGAACCTTGGATGGCCTGAAGTTTATATCGAAAAACACTATTTAAATATCATTTAAACCAAAGATTATCATCGGTTAAACTGTTTAAACTATTTTGTTAAAGATTTGTTTGATTTTCTCACCGTTGAACAATAAATTTAGTTATAATTAAGTTAGTTTTAAAAAAATCAGGACAAATCAGGACATTGCAAGGGTCATTTTTCAAGAATCAGGACAATTCAAGCGTTTTCGAAAAAACAGGACGGCCTCTCGAAAATCAGGACAAATCCTGAAAAATCAGGACACCTGACACCCCTGCCTGTGATTAGCATTCAACGGTTCTATTGTTCGAAATTTGCAATTGCATGGAAAAACAAACCAACCAAAACAATGTGTTGTTTCGGTTTCTTTGAAGAATAGCAAATGTCCTCTGCTGAAGTGTTCGGGATCTTCCGGAACCTATCCGAAACCGTAAGTATTAACAAATATTTTGAACCAAATGAGTCTTATCTCATATGGTTTCGAACCGCACGCAGCGTCAAAAGGTATTATGCCTTTTTTTTACCTCAAATCCCCTACATTTTTCAAATATTTCAGAAAAAGCACGTTCTTACCTGAAAATTTTGACGAAAGAGACTTATCTTGTGTTTGTTTTTCGAGAAATCCAGTGATGGCTATTTAAGCAACCGCTCGTTTCGTAAAATCCTGTTAAAGCTGATTTTACCCTTGATTCCCCTAATTTTTCAATAAATTATGAAAATAGAAAGTTCTGACTTGAAAATTTGGAATCAAATGAAACCTATCTTATGTGATTTTTTTCGAGGAATCAAATGAAGGCTGTTTGAGCCACCGCACGCATTGTAAAATGGAATTATGGTCATTTTCCCCTCCATTCCCCCACATTTTCCAAATATTTCAGAAAGAAAAGTTCCGACCTGAAAGTTTTGAACTAAATGGGACTAATCTTATGTGATTTTTAAGAAATCGAAAAAGGCTATTTGAACCACCGCACGCATCGTTGATTGGAGCTATGGCTGCATTTACTCTCAATTCCCCTACATTTTTAAAATATGAAGTTCATTCGATTTCTCGGGAAAAATCACACAAGGTAAGTCTCATTTGGTTTTATATTTCCAAGTCCGAACATGCATTTCTCATAAATATATGAAAACTGTGGAGGAATTGAGGGTAAAGCAGCCATAACTCCATTTTCCAATGGCTGCGGTGGCTCAAACAGCCTTCATTCAAATCCTTGAACAAAAATCACTCAAAAAAAGATCTCGTTTTTTTCAAAATTTTCCAGTCCGAACCTGGGGGAGGAAGACTGAATAAAAAAAGAAAAAAATCTGTCAAACGTCAAATTTCTCTCATCAATCTACCGACCAGTGCGAAGGTTCAAAATTTTACTTTCTTATTTAGTGATTTTCAATAAAACTTTGTTGATGCTGAAAAGCACTTGTTTTGCTTGAAACAATGATTTAATTAAGATTTGTTTTGCTCTGGCAAATTCTAGCATGATCAGGGGTATTAAGTCGCTCAAATTTCGTTAAAGTTTTGAAGCTGATACATAAAAATGGTTTGATTAATGGTTGTTCTAAAAATAGCTAAATCTAAATTTATCACCTAAACAACTGAGTTACACGACTCGCTACACGAAACTGATCATCTAAATTTGAAATTTGAACGATTACAAATCTTTTCAACAATTGCTGGCTTTTTGCCGAACAGTAAAAAAAACGATACAGAAAACGATACAGCGAATTTCAGTCTTCCTCCCCCAGGTCCGAACCAGTTCATTCTGGACTTTATTAAACATGTTGGGTATTTGAGGGTGAAACGGCCATAACTCCATTGAATGATGCGTGCGGAAGCTCAAACAGCCTTCATTCGATTTCCAGAAAAAAAAAACCACACAAGATAGGTATCATGTGCTCCAAAATCTTCCAGTTCAAATAAGCTTATTCTGACCTATACTAAAAAATGTTGGGACATTGAGGGAAAAACAGCCATAACTCAATTTTGCGAAGCGTGCGATGGCTCAAGCAGCCTTCATTCGACTACTCGGAAGAAAAAAATCACACAAGATAGGTCTCATTCGATTCAAAATTTTCAAGTCCGCATGTGCTTTTTTTCTCAATTATGTGAAGAAATGGAGGGGAATTGAGTATAAAACGACCATAACTCCATTTCACGATGCGTGCGGTGGCTCAAACAGTCTTCATTTGATTCCTCGAAAAAAATAACACAAGATAGATCTATTTATGTTCAAAAATTTCTAGTTCAAATCAGTGTTATTCTTGATGGTTTATAAAATATAGGGGTATAAGGAATATTAGGGATTTAAAAGGTGCTATGTTTCTGTCCGTAAGCTTGTGTGGCGTCTGAAACTATGTCCAATCAATTTTCCGGACATTTTTACTAAAGTAAAGTATGTTTCAAACCATTTGGTGTAGGGAAGATTGTGCGTTGATTTTATCCATTAATTAATTCATCTTCCAAACGTGCGTCACACGTGATTAAAACGTGATTTTTATTGCAAAACCAACGTAACATTTTATCTTGCGAAAACAAACGCGCATTTTTCACAAATTATTACCGTTGATATCAGATTTCCTCTTGCACATCCCCACGCCGACGACGACATCAGAAGCCTACCAAAGTTAGTCAATAGCAGTAATTCATATTAATTATCCGTTAATCCGCTCGCAGGGGCTGACCAGCTTGCGACAAATATCATCCCCTACTCAGCCCTTCTAACCCTCGTGACGAGAATCCAAGGCATCCATCATCAATCCGAATCGACAAACTAGCCAAAGGACTGCCGTTGTGCAATAAAGCATTAGCAAAACAATAAAGTAGGTAGCAAGCAGTTAACGACTGCACTTTTGCAAACGGCCGGGCGCGCGTTAAATTTAGAAGCAAAACAACGAACGTCGAGATGAACGAAACCGGTCAATGAGTCAGTCAGCTGAGTCCAAGATTACCGATGCAAATAGCGCCCTATAGCGGAACCTCGACCGATGCAATGTTAGGTATTAACATTCGCATCTCACTAACTATTAAGTATAGCTTTAGGGGTTGAGCTTCAAAGAGGGTGGAGGGTCTGCCGATAATTTTTCCCCGCTCATCAACTATTGCCAAGTCAGGCGACCGACCGGAAGGTGGTTATTTGGCACCGCAAGATACATTTTCACAGATTGTATATTAGGGGTAGTTTGTTGCGGCAACCCCTTTGGGCAATTGAGGGTTGAAAAGCGCCTCTAAATTGAAGAGCTTGGAAAATTGATACAGAAGCATAAAAGCGGTTGCGTTTGAAAGATTTTTGTAGAAATTGAGAAAAACAGCTTGGAAAAATGTTAAAATCAATTTTTGAATCTTCTTTAAAATTTTTGAGAAAGTTGAACGTCGCTAATCCAACAAAAAACTAAAAAAAATTATTTCATTACAAATCCATTTGCATTTTTTTGGAATTTATTTTCTGTTACTCACTGTGTTTTAAATTTGTTTACTAGTTAGTTTCTACACGTGATATGAAGAAAGTTATCGAAAATTAAAACTCTCAACCATCTGGTCGCCTGTTGTCATCTTTTGTCGTTAAAAATTAACTTTTATCTTCCTTTCGACTTTCGAATGAATGGGAATTTTATTGATTGTGAATGCTTTTGCCATATCATACAGAGTACAGGTCCCGGCAGTCAGCCATTCATTGATGAGTGATGTGATAATACATCCGCGTCGTTTATTTTGCACCGTAGGGTCGCTGGTTTTATGAACGTAAACAAACACTTTTGACGGGTTACACTCGGGGGGAGGGCGCGTTTGAATTTTAAAAGTTACAACTTAACAGTTGTCCCAGTCATAATCAATTTTTCATCAATACCAAACATGATCTCATTTGAATATTTTGCATTTTCCAAACTGGTTTTCCCATTTCGCACGTGTGACAGTCAGGTTTGATTACAACTTTCAATGTTTGATTGAACTTTATCGATTGTTTATCGCTGTTTGTCGTATAACTGTTGTAAAATTTGTAAGAGATCATTAGAAAAGAATCGTGATAGTCGATTGATGTTTTCCTGTTTTCATTCATGAGTTTTACATTATACATTAAAACTGGTTATAGTTTTAAAAATTTATAAGGCACCTAGGATTTCAGATTATATTGAATGAAATCAATTGTGACAAATCCCAATTAGTTTCAGAAACACTTCTCCTCTTTTATTTAGCAGGGTCAATTGAACTTCAACATCCAATTACCAGTAATCACAAATCTTATTCACAACAACAAACGAAGTCTGCCCCCACATGTATTGCATAACTGTTAGAGTAGACTGAGTCGATTTGGGGTCATTTTTTAATTTCTCAAACCCTGTGGTCTTAAAAGCTTCGTTTTGGTCCAAAACTCATCCATGATTTTTTCCAGAATTTTTATGTAACGTTTACATGAGTAAATTTGAACTTTTAGGTTTGTATGGGAAAATTGAATATTTTGTACTGAAAAACCAACATCATTTTTGTTTCTTCTGTAGAACCAAACCTGCTAATGGTTTTTTAACCAATTTATAAATTTCCTGAAGTAAATTTTCTGTTGAACAACTTTGTCGAATATCATGACGTCGTATCTTTTTAGACAAAAAACTTATCAGCTGTTTAATAGTTGTATGTCATTTTGCATTGATAAACAATAAATTCAATTGACCCCACTGCCGGGTGCTTAGCGGGGTATTGCAAGATAACTTATCATGCAATCTTTCGTGGGGCACAAGCAGTGGTGTTAATTGAATTTATTGTTTATCAACGCAAAAAGACATACGCCTGTTAAATAGCTAATAACTTTTTTTGTCTAAAAAGATACGAAGTTATGATATTCAACAAAGTTGTTTAACGGAAAATTTCCTTTAAGAAATTTATAAATTGGCACAAGAACCTTTAGCAGGTTCGGTTCCACAGAAGAAACAAAAATGATGTTGATTTTTCAGTACAAAATATTCAATTTTCCCATACAAACCTAAAAGTTCAAATTTACTCATGTAAACGTTACTTAAAAATTCTGCAAAAATCATGGATGAGTTTTGGGCCAAACCGAAGCTTTTAAGACCCCAGGGTTTGAGAAATTCAAAAATAACCCCAAATCGACTCAGTCTACTGTTAGAGCCCTTCTGTAGCCGTATGACAACCCGCCATACTGTAAATGAACCCTTTATTCCGAGACAAGAAACAAAATAAATTGCTTCATCTTCATATTTGGAATGTTAGTATGGGCCAAAGTGCTCACAAGATGAGTCCATTAGCGGGTGTTTTTCTTCTATGTTTCTTTCACATGTTATTTCGACCTTTGCCAGGCGGGCTTTTCCATCAATCAAACTCATTCACCTCTGACACACACGAGACGAAAGACGTCTGCCGATGACAGCTCGCCTGCAGACTTTTTTTTTGTTTTAGGACCACGGTGCACTGTGACAACGTTCTGTTGTTGGGCTCATTTGCTAAGAATTAACTGCAGATTTATTCGACTAAGACTGAAGATTGCTGACGATTTTCGATGAATTCGAAATTCCTAATTTTAAAAAGTTGATTCTGAGTAGTTTGAAAAGAGTTAAAAAACGATTGAATTGGAATTTACACAAACGGAAAATGTCAATTATGAAAAATAATAAGTTGTAAGTAGCTTCTGGATTTTAAACACCTAAAACACAGATAATTAATACATTTTGATTATTGAATAATTGAGAGAATAGATAAAGTATCAACTAACAAACAACATTTTTGTAAAAAAATACAAATTTTTCTTATAGTTCCCAATGATGATCTTTTTCGTTGTTGATGCACATTTCGATGCAAATTTTATCGGTGAAATTTTTTTTTTAATCAGAGTGAAGATTTGAATGATTTGAATGTGGCAGTGCTGACAACGGGGAAGACATTTTTGTTATTTTTTGTACGTTGTGTGGTGGGAGTCATAAATAATTTTTATCTTAATTTACATTGAGACGCAGCGTTGCCAGATTGCTAACCGCTGAAATCCGTAGATTAGACCAAAAACGAAAAAAGGCACTGATTTTGGCAAAATAAAATTTGATGACAATTTTTTTTGTCGTCAGGTACAATTTTCGTTTATCCGTTAATTCTGTGATGTGCTCGATGTCTACTGATCGACGGTTCTCTCCAGACTGACCCTCTGTTCTCGTCGCTGCTCGTTATTTATATTCTTTCGTACTCTTAGCGCACTCATATGACAACGTGGGTTTTCTAGTCAATTCAGGATGCCACATCCTCCCTTTGATCAAAAATGGATTCTTTGAAATAATTTACAATCTCATAATCTGATAAAAATAATAAATATCATAATCCCAAATAATGCTGTTATTTTCGTTTGTTTTTATTCAAATCTTTCTCTTTCTATTTCTTTCTCTTGATCACCCACGTTCCCATTTTCACTACCACTTCCAGTTTCAGATGTCAATACAAATATTTTCTAACGTTCATTCTATTCTTGAAGTTTTATCTCTATTTTTCTCTATTATCCTCCTATGGATCACATTTTTTGAACTCATTTTTTCAATCTGATTTCTATATTTCATCGATTTTCATCTTGACCAACAGCTTTTTTGTAATACAGGATTTGGGCATTTCATCGCCTTCCATTTTCAATTTTTTTCGACACCTGAACATTTTTACTCGGCTCAAAACGTTTGCAATCCTTTTTTTTCCTGCGCCTTGGGCTTAACCCGACTGCAGTTATCATTAAATAATAACACTGTCCTGGGCTTAACTCGACTAGTGTTTTGTTTTCTTTTTGCGTCATGGGCCTTACCCGACTGCGTCAGTTCGGAAATAATAACACTGTCTTGAGCTTGACTCGACTAGTGTTTTTTTTTTTGCGCCTTGGGCCGAACCCGGCTGCAATAATTTCGAACTATATCAAAATACACTGCCTTGAGCTAAACTCGACTAGTGTTTCTCATCATTGCTAAATATTTGTGGTCCCTTTAAATATACTCGCACTCCATAAAGAAACAGTGGGCTCCGTTGAGTCCTTTTCTTTACAACTCCATGTCAACTTAGTACAGAAAGTCCAATAGCTTTAACGCAGCTCACATTCGAAAATCGACACAACTTTGATCCCGCAACACGCATCGCACGCTTGGGGAATCGAAATACGCCTCCTGGCTTACGCACCATTCTGGGAACTGCAACACGATATCGCCATCGGTCCTGGCACTACCCCTCTCTCTGACCAACACCATACTAAACTCTTTCAAGGGGAGAGGCAGCACTCGACTCCTGGCACGGATCGCCAATGTGATGTGCTCGATGTCTACTGATCGACGGTTCTCTCCAGACTGACCCTCTGTTCTCGTCGCTGCTCGTTATTTATATTCTTTCGTACTCTTAGCGCACTCATATGGCTACGTGGGTTTTCTAGTCTATTCAGGATGCCACAAATTCCTTAACAATTTTCGATAATCCGTAGTAGGGAAACATGCTCTATTTAAAGCGGGCCATAGACTACACAAATTCGATGATTCCACGACGATTGTTTGATCTATGCTCGCCCACACACTATACAAACATATTTCACGCGAACACAAATGATTGCGGCGAAAACAGCAACAGCAACAAAAAAAACCATCTCCACCCCGGCTGGGAAAATGTTTTGTACAAAATATTTCGAACCCGACCGATTTTACTCCAACCGTTTGGGCGCTCATTCAAGCAGTGCCATACACTATGCAAATCGTGCTCACAGCGACAAAATCTCATCGAATTTCATCGCATTTGTACAAATGTTGTGTAGTCTGTGGCCCGCTTAACACTAGGGCGCTCTTGGCTAGAATTCTCTTTCTCACACTCAGATGCGAGAGCTCTCACATTTGCTGTCAAAGCAGTGATGCCACATTTAAATCGATATTTTCAACACCGAAACATCTGAATAATTCGGTATGAAAATTCCAAAAAATTGCATAAATACCGTTTTTTTTTTGAAGCCATCGAAACCAAGTTTATTGAAAGAATATTAAAAAAAATGCCTATTTTCAAACATCATATATTGCTAAAGCCTAATGCAGCTTTATTGTGTTATTCACTTTAAACACTATTATCAAAACTACACAGGGGATCCTTTGTTTTGGTTCCTATTGTTTGAAAACTGATTTTGGAAGATTTTGGCGTCCTGGATTCAAAACATTTGCCAGATTTTGTCTATCACCTGTATTGTTGGTTATACGATGTGTGTGAAATTTCGACATTGCTCAGTTTTGGATAATATCGATCTTTGACAAATAATAAACTAATAGTCATATGTACATGAAAACTAAAAGCTGATTTTGATTCAATTTATTATTCCTCATTCAGTCATGTCTTCATCGCGGACTTCGTAAATGTTGATTATTGAGTGAGAAAATGTATTTTGAATTGTTATGTTTTACTGCTTTGCCAAAAAAGTGCCCAGATTTATACAATCAATTTAAACCTATTTTCAAAAGTTATCTCAAAACCAAGAGCAGACAAAAAAAACTGCAATGCAGTTATCTTGGGTCCTCAGTATTACACATACAACTTAAAGATATAATCTATTAACGTCATAAACTACTATTATTTCTTGTCTACAATGTTATTCGATTATCAAGATTCGTTGACATAGAATGTCGATTGCACTGAGAGTTGCTGGCTTATAAGGCAATTAAAAAAAAACGATTGTTTTGTTTTTTTTTAATCATAGGTTTGTTTATTAAGGCATTTCATTTTGCCGAGTGTATCACTTAACTTATCTATGTTAGTAGAAGAGGGGCCGTAATAGTAGCGGCGAGTCAACTGTCAGATTTTATTTTAATTAAGGTAAGGGAAAGGAAATCCGGAATCGGAATGCAAACGATATGCTCTGCCAAAAAATTGGTATTCGGTATATACCGATTTTTGGTAAAAAAAAATTTCATCAAAATCGGTATACCGGAAAATCGGTATGTGTGGCATCTCTGCGTCATAGTCGCTTACAATCAGGGTTGCCAATGTGTCTGGTTTTTCAGGATTTGTCTTATTTTTCGAGGCTCAACCTGATGATTGTTTTCCCAGATTTTTGGAAATAAGCCTGATTTTCTCTGATTTTTGTGAATATGATTGAAAATGGGAAGCAAGAACTGCATTAAAGCCATTGGTGGAGGTCAAAATGTGGATTGACAATCAAAAAAGTCCTTACTTCGACCAAAATTTACCATAAAACCATAAGTATATCCTGATTTTTATTTCTGATGCCCCAGAATTTTGAAAAAAAAATTGGCAACCCTGCTTACAGCTCGTGTAAACTCGGGTAACACTCGGAAGCCGAAATGAAAAGAGTGTTGTTTTTTCCTGGCTCGTTGTCGTTTATGAAGGGCCGACAACGTACCACTCGTGTTTTGAAGTATCTGTAACATTTTATGCCTGAAAAATATTACCACTTTGTTTTAAATGCCATGTTATTGGCCATGACAAGTATGCATTTTATCTTAAATACCCCTGTGTCGTAAAAATTCCACAATTTAGCTTTTTGTTGATTTCGATGTTAATTTAAAACACTTTCAACAAGGTGTTACCAAGCTGGGAAAAATGAATAAGACAATATGATCTGAAACATCGATGGAGGAGAACCTAAACATTGATTTTGTGCTTAAAAATCATACTTAACTCACTAAGATACGCTTTTTATGGGTAGGTTCTATCAAGGCCCATGTGCTCGTTATAACGCGCCAATCATAAAATCCTGAAAAAAAACATTAATTATCCAAAACAACCAAATTTCATTGAGAATGAACAAAAAGTTTACTTTTTTTTTACAAATCTTTGCTTCGAAAATCAATAATTTTATAATAACTGACACACTTTTTTAAACCAAAATCCAACTAGGGGAACCGTTTTGAATTAGAAAAAAATTAATTTACTAAAGATGGCAAAAATAGACAAAAAAAAAATTTTTAACTAAAGTAAGCAGGACGCTCCTTTTGAAAGCTGTAATACAATTTTTTTTCTCAAGTGATGTAACGTTATATCAAATTTCATGGTGAAAAATTACATTAGGTCGCAAAAACTGTCATTCAAAAGAATCGTAAAATCCCTGAAAAATAAGCAGAGAACAGACGTACAAGCTAGCCCACAAAATTTGTGTAAAAATTCCAACGCTCTTTTTGAACCAATTTATGTTTTTTGGCTGGGCCACCAGATGTCTCCCAATACACCAAAGAGAACTGTCAAAACAAAACTGAGAAAAAATATCAAAATTTAAGTCAGTTTTAAACAGGTCGTATGAGCTATTTGACATGTTTGAAGAAAATCACTGTTGGAGTTTCGTAACAAACTCGTCATGTTGCATGAAAAATTTATTCTTAAATTTATTCTGTATTTTCTTCAAACTTGCGAGAAGAACCGTAAAATGGGGTAGGATAACTTTTTTTCAATATTTCTCGATTATTTTTTCTGTTAAAGGAAATGTGGCATGTTTCATATTTTCAAAATCAATACTGGACACCTATGAACGTAAAACATGGTTAAAAAAATTTATAAGACTGCTATAAATATGATTTAAAATTCGATTTAGTCTTAGTTTAGAATTTGATCTCAATACTGATGTTATGAAATCGCTTGGTACATCTTTGTACCTGAAAATGATCACATTTTCATATGTGATGAAAGAAATTAGAGAAACATGAACTATCAAAGAACGAAAGAACATAAGCCGTAAATATCATGAAAATTTCGAAAAAGATACAACGGCTCCAGAAGGTCCAGCAGTTGATCGGCAGAGCTCGATTGCTCGTGTTCGCCGGTTCCATCACGTTCACCGTGGTGGAATTGGCTAACGCGCCGTTGTACCGAAGCGGAGATTGCAGGTTCAAGTCCTGTCGGTGAGCCGTTGTATCTTTTTCGAAATTTTCATGATATTTACGGCTTATGTTCTTTCGTTCTTTGATAGTTCATGTTTCTCTAATTTCTTTCATCACATATGAAAATGTAGAATTTGATGCTTTGGGGTTACATAGATCAGTCTCTATGTTGACGGTTTTAACTAGTTTTTTTATCATAAAGGATACAAAACACCTTCATAATACTTACAAATGCTAGTAATTGATAAACTAAATAAATTGATTGTTCAATGATGAGAACAACAAACAAATCTTAAATTAAATAGTTAAACCATTTAACCAATGATATTCTTTAATTCCAATGATATTTAAATGATGTTTTTGGATATTAATTCCAAGGTTATTCTCGCTTCAGTTGCATAATTCGAGGCGTCTTCAGCACCTATTTTTCGCCTTTCGTTATGCAATCTAAGCCGAACTGCATGTAATTTTCACCAATTCATTGGTGTCCTGAAAAATCCTGATTTTTTCTTCGCGGTGTACTGATTTTTGACAAAACGATTTGGCACCTCTGATCCTAGGTGTAGTGCCAGCTAGCTATGACTATGGATAAACGGCAAAGCAATCTCCTAAAACATATCAACTTGTAAACTTGTCCATACATGGCTGCTCTAGTGATGAAAACTTTTAACTTTTTTTGACAGCCAAATTAACAATTGTGAATTATTTAACTTGCCAAATCATCAACTTGTGAACAAATTTATTCTCGAAAATTCATTCTAACCTATCTGGAACATTCCTCTTAAGGTTAGCAAGATGAAATTGCTGCCTCGAGTTTAGTCAATCTCGAGAGTTTGAAAGTTTTGGCGATCATTCCTCATGACCATATAGGGTTTGCCACTTGGTTGTGCAAAATTAATTTCCTCCTCGTTAGCAGATAAACAAATCTTACAGATGAAAACGCTGTCATTAGTTTCTCGGTTCGAAAACTAGAGGCGCTGCCTTCAATAAAATAAAACCATACAATTCTGAGTGGTACAAGCTTTACAATTATTGAAAGAATATCGAAATATGTAAAATAAGAATGTAGATTTTCCAAAAACTTCATTTAAGCAATTTTTTTGCACATGTTTCTAAATTTCTTTTACACAATTGCAACCGCTAACTTTCCGTACTGATCGCAGGCCCCACAAGTCAGTTATCACATCAATCTTTCTAGTTCTTTCTGCGCCGGGGATCTTCAGATCTTCTCCAAAATTGACAAAATCTTCAGAGTTCCACCGTCTATTTCGGAACAAATTATCGCAAATTATCTGAAAATTTGAGCCGGGGGTCTTCAGATCGACACCAAAATTTATAGAATCTTCAGAGCTGCACCGTATATTTTCAGAAAACAACCTGGAGCACTACCGATGCTAAACTGAATGCATAAACAAAACAAACATGACAGCAAAAAGTTCAAAACTGGCAGTGACTTGGTGCAAAACTGGGAATAAACGAATATGCTATTAGATTATTGGTTAGAACTTGAAGTATTTTTTGAAATAGTATTTGATATTTACCTGCTTTGATCGGTATTTTTATTCCCACATTTTAAATGCGCGCGCTACCCGCATATGTGAGTGAAGTTGTTCGACCATTGTTTGTTTTCAATGCAAAAAATAGATTTATTGCCATTATGTATTTCATAACTCTTAAAGGGGTTGTTGGCCCACTTTAGTGTCTTCAGATGAAAGTTGCCTCATGAATTGGGTTACAAAATGCTATTTTTGCAGAATATTCGGTGATGCAGACGGTACTTTTAGACACCATTTAAAGCTTATTTACAATTTTTCATGTAAAAGTATAGTTGCCAGATTGCCGGGTTTTATCCGGGTTTTCTCGGATACTTAATACACAATTTGGGAACAGTCCAACCCGGCCCGGTTGCCCAGATTTTATCGAAAAATGCCCGGATTTATTCAAATCGAACAATAATAACGATTTTTTTTTTGTAATATTTTGAACAAGTTCTAAAAAAAACAATCACGGCAGGTTAAAACGGAAGCCTAAAATTTGATTTAAAATCTGTCGATGAAGATTTTTCGTGAATTTTTTTTTTTGATTTTTGTTAAGTAAATTCTGGGTTTTTATCAAATTTTCCAAGATTTTGGATCGTCAATTTTGCCGGATTTTTCCAGTTTTATAATTAAAATGTTTTTGTATTTTGTTTTTAAAAATTCTATTTGAAAAGCTGATGAAATGTCAATGCGTTTTGATGTGGTACTTTATGATTTTCGTTGAAAAATAACAGAGATATGTAGGTTTGAAATATAGCTGTATTTTATTTACAGAAAAATCTAGGTGAATCAAACTCAAATCATAATTTTTTTAAGAACTCTTTTAAAATACAAGTATTTTCATGTCATAAAAATGAATCAAATTTTCAATTTTGAGAAAATAAAAATTGAAATAATATAAACAAACCCACATTTGAATTAGCCATTACGCATTTATAACACTTACATAGATAAATGGAGAATAAACCTAAAAAAAAGTTTTCCAAGCCTTTGAAAGTTCGAAAATTTTATTTCGAACGGTTGCCATTTTTCACAATAAGCGTGATTGACAATTTAGAGAACATTGGGCTCAAGTTATGAATGTTGAATTAGAATCTTCATCATAAACACAAAAAAAAGGTTTTCCAGATGGTTAAATGATTTCTCTTTAAAAATATTTTCAAGCAAATACAAATTTCCATCACAATTTTTTGTATGTCAACTTTTGGTTGCCTATAGTCTGGAGCAATAAAAACAGAGCATCCTAGAGTAAATATTTGAAATTAAGATTCAGCAAGCAGTCACAAAACTCCCACCCGGGGGTCAAGGTTCGTTTGAAAGCGGTCGATTGCTGATTGGAGAGGCCCACGGCGCGTAGCATCTGTGAATTTCTAAATATTTTCAACCAGACGCTTCCGCCATTTTTACGACATCAACAAAAGCAACAACAACTTTATTATTATGAACTAATTAGTGTTCGATATTTTAACGGCAGAAGCATCAGAGCGCCACCAAGTTGGAGCTGTGAATAAAAATAATACTAGGTATAACAATAATAACCCATTAACACTGACTGACTGAATGAGTGGGTGATGTGTTGGGGTAAAGTTCGGCAGGAAGGGAGCCAAGTTTGTGAATAGCTTTACATCGTTCGACTCAAATCCATCAACATTCAAACAACCTCAGGGAAGCTCTCTATACACAGAGTGTTGCTCACTTGGCGCGTTTTATGAATTATTACTCCTCAAATGGTAAAACATTTCCATGTTGACAGCTTAACAGTTTGTCGGGTGAGGATTTTCGATAAGCACACTCTAATGGTGTTATTTTGGTTTATGGCATGAAATAGGACAGCCGGGTCGTGGGAAAATCGGTTGAACCTTCCAAGGCTGTTGTTACTTTAGGCTTCTGAATTGACCCTAACAGATTTGTCAAAACGTTACCCAATTTGACAGTCTTGTCACTTCTTATTGCTGTTTGACGTTAATCTAAAGTATTATCTAAGTTGTAAAACATAAGACGGAGAATGACGGGAAATCGCAAAGTTTTTCCTTGTCAAACACCAACAAGTGTAGGAAGGAAATCATCCGCATGTCAGTTGGATATAAAAGTAGACATATCAGTCAGTCGGTCAACCTGTGCCCAGATCGTGAAACACATTCAAAATTAAGGAAATACTCACTCTTCATATGATGGCACAGTTGGATTCAATCCACTCAACATTAGCTCATACATTGCATCGCAGAATAATGTGATACCTTCTCCTGGCTCTGTTCGGAAAGGCCGGAATGGTCGTTGCTTTTTGGTCAATTGAATCTCATGTGATGCTATAGTGTAATGTTTGCAGACAAGGATCGTCCATTTAAAACGAAACATTTTAAGTGCCACGCCGGTTCGTCTCTTGCGTCGTTGAAGTCTTTTGTTTTCAAAAGCTTTTAACGGAATTCTCTTCTAATTCGTAAATAACATTTAACTACGCAATTTAAAGAGCTACCCTTTCTCAGCTCAGAGTCTCACTACCATACTAATTGCAGTCAATGGAATGCATCATGTCCGCAAAGAGGGAAGCCCACATTCATATGCTACTGAGTGTGGTAAAATTGTGATTTTATGTCAGTAGAGTCATCTTCAGCGACCGGCTCACTATTCCTTTCACTTCCTCGTGGCACATAATCGAAAGATGGCTCTAATGTCTGCTGAAAGCTTGGCTACCCTTTTGCTTACTTCTTTGCGAACGCCCATAGACAATTTTTAAGGACCATTAATGATTTTACTTGATGCTTTTTTAGTAAAATTAAAAAAAAAACATTCTCTTTTGAGAAAAAAAAAAACAACTTACTAATGTTTTATTAGTTACGAAAAAAGTAAAGAAATCAATGAGACACGTCTAAAATCATTTATGTTTTATTTGAAATGTCTGCTCTGCTAGTTTTCAATAGCAAGGCTCAGAACCGCAGTATACAGACCGATAAATTTGGTCAAAACTTGAATAAATGTAATTGTGATCATGTCCTGAATTGAATTTAGCCCCCTCAAAGTATCAGCTGTGCTTCTTACTAAAGGCAAAAAAATGTCCCGCGAACCGGTTGCTAAATTAAGTCGAATTTGTTAAATTATCGATACGCGCAGTATTCGTAGCTGCTGAGCCGCTTTTGACAGCAATCAATTTGTCAACCACTTTTTGTGAGGTTATCATATAGGTGAAATTTGCATGCGGCTGATTCCAAAACTTCAAAGCTGGTCTATCTATTTACATTTTAAGTTGTCCGATAAATGAAAACAACATTTCAAATGTACATACAACTATTCTCGATTTATTGACACCACCCTCGATAAAGCTTGAGAGTTGAAATTAAATGAATTTTGAACCAACTTTTATTTACAGTGAATTGGAACAAGTTCAACTATCAATGAAACTACTTCATTCGTAATGATACTTGTCATATAATGAGTACAAATGTTTCAAAACAGGTTGTTCAACTTATTTCAATTTTAGAAAAAACAATTACCTCAGACACTTTCCACACTGCTTCGATCCAACGGCTTCAACTCTATTCGAGAGACGCTCAATATCAACCAGTGTTGTTTATTGGTTTGTATTCTCACTGGTAGACTAAGATTATATTATATTACTAGCTGATCCCGTTCGAACGCTTGGCTTCAAACTTTTAATATGTATTAAGGAGTTTGTGCTTAGATGGTAATAGAGATGCATTTTAACGACATTGATATCGATTTAAATTCCGTCTAATATTTTAAAAGAAGGAATTTCAGGCTACTAACTTTGGTTCTCCTTACGGTTTTGACTCAGCGAAAAAAAATAAATGCTGCTTTCATGCAAATTTTTGACCTCATCTGTGAAGAACTGAGTGCATCAAATCACATCGAACACAAAAATTTACCTGTCCCGTTTGAGTCCATTTTAAATTTTGATGAAGATTCCGGAAAATGTAATCTTTGTAATTACCATGAGTTAGCTTGCCAGATTGCCTGGTTTACCCGGGTTTGTCCGAATATTTGACTCAAATATTTGGAAATCCCCGGTCCGGCTCGGTTGCTTGGATTTCGTTAATAAAGCCCATAATTGGATCTGATTTATTTACATACAAAATCAAACAAAAAATCCAAAATGAGATTTTTTTTTCAAGGAATTTAACAGCAAACTGTCATTCTTCCCAACCCGAAAAAAAAATGAGATATGAGAAGTTTTGTATTTATATGTACCCGATTTCTTGACGAGCTAAATTTCTGGGGTTGAAATTCACGTTATTTCGTAAAAAGCTCTTGCTCAGTGAATGATCTACTGATTAAGTAAATTTATGATTTTTTGGTTTCTTATATATAAGTTAATATTGATTGCATCTTGAAAACCAAGAATTCAAATCAAGTTAAAACAATAAATACCATAAATTAATTACTTGTAGAATGTTTGTTTCCAAATAAGTCAGCAGAACTCTACAATGATTACATTGGTGAAAGTTGCGTTGTCGTACTGCGAATTATTTTAATGATTGTAAGTGAGAGTAAGTGGAATACGACCCTAATGTTTTCTGTGAATAAATTCGTATGACAGAATACGAACAAAAATGGATTATTGCCAAAATGCGAATAAATTTTGTGTGGCAGAACACAAATTTAAGAAAAAAATCCATTTAGAGTGGCAGGAGTGTTAAATTTTATCGACGTTTTTCGTCGAGTTTTACAAATTAAAAACGGGTTTTTACTAGTTGTCCTGACGTTTCGAGCTACTTTGGCGTTCGCTCCTCTTCAGTGGACACTAAAATATATTTTAAGTTACAAATTATTGCTATAATTACAATTGTAGTTTTATTTTTTGGAATTTCATCTTTTGTTATCGTGAAAATTACGTTTTTTTATTTAAAAACATTAATGTGGTCTACGAAATAAAATGTGGAGTGTGTGAAAAATCATACGATGGTGAAACTAGCCAGTTTTTAGAAAAACGAATCCAACAACATCAAACAAATGTATCAACGAAACAAATGAGCACTGGTTTAGCACAACACAGCTTAGAAACTGGTCATATTATATTTTGAAAACACCCAAATTTAAGAAAAAGTAGCAACGCAAGAATGATTACAGAAACTTTTTACATAAAACTAAGAAGGGACAACAATGTTGCAAACAGACAACAAGATATATGTAATTTTAAAACAGCATACGACCCCGCCATTTCCAAATTAAAACAGACACTGACACACAAATGTAAACGAAAAACAAAACAAACTGAGCCAGGACAAATTAGTATGGACGAAAGCCAGTAATTTGTAAGTTTGAAATAAAAAATTGTAATTGTTGTATTAATTTCTAATTTAAAATATATTTTATTGTCCACTGAAGAGGAGCGAACGCCAAAGTAGCTCGAAACGTCAGGACAACTAGTAAAAAAACCGTTTTAAGTTTGTAAAACTCGCCGAAAAACGTCGATAAAATTCTACAGGAATATAAAAATCATATTTTTTTGGAAAACATGGTTGAAATTTTTTTTATGTAACGCAAAAATCATAGATTGAAGCTGATTGTAATTTGCGTAATGGCGTACTACGGAAAATTTTAAATAAGTGTGTCAGTACACGAATAGTAAGGAAATTTATCAGAGAAAGATATTTTAAAAAGTATAAAATTGAAGTTATCGACCAGATAAGTATAAAATTTGACGAAAAAGTGAATGAGATAGGGAAGAAAAAAATCGAAAAAAGAGAGAGTTAAAAATCATAATCAAATTGAAATGAAATTTGAGATACATTAGAGCGAATTGAGAAAATAATAGAAAAGTCGAAAAAAGGAAAATGTGAACTGGAAAAAGAATCAATGATATTTAAGAAGGAAAATTTTTAAATAAATTTATGAAAATTGCGATAAGCAAAAAAAAAAAGAACTGAAAAGAAGGAAGTGAGAATTGACCAGGAAGCTAAAAACTAAACACGATTATAGTAATCAAGAAATGAATTAAGACTGTAAAAAAAAGTCTGAAAATGTAATAAACGAGAACTAAAGTAAAAAATTGTTATTTTAATTAGAGACGGATGAGATTTACTCCATAAGTAAAAGGTAAGTAAGGATTGAAGAATGCAAAATTAGACGAAAAAGTTTGAATGAGAATAAAGAACGAAAAAAGATATTCATTTGATTAAAAATGCGATAAGGATCAGGAAAGGAAAGTGAAGACTATATTAAGCGAAACTAAGAGGAGAGACAGTAAACAAACCGACAAGCAGCCGAATAGAATAAAATTGTGCTGCTTTATTTTTTGTAAGTGATGTGAAGTATTGTAATTTTGATAAATGTAATTAATTTTAAAAGTTTAAAGTTTTTAATAAAAGTTAATATTTTTAGACGTCTGATGATGGGTGAAGAAAAGTAACCCGAAACTTTACGTAATTTAAAAAATTTGTTTCACTCACCGAAAAAAGTCAATAAAAAAATCGTATATTAAACTTTAAAATGAAAATGAGAAAAAAAAAGTAGGAGTGTTTTGTAAGAAGTGGAAGCTTTCGAGTTCGAGTTCGAGTATTTGAGTATGTAACTCATATATTAGAACAAAGAGAAGGTTGAGCTCGTTTTAATTTCTAATTTATGTGCTATTCAGGATAAACGTCACAGAACCACATTCCAGGAATATGCTTGTTTTTTAGTTAGTTATTTGGGTAAAATTTAAAGAGACTTCAAATTTTTTTTTAAGAATCGTACAATGTTCCAAAATACACAAGATTACATAAAATCAGGGAAAGCAATACTGTGTTCCAAATACTTAAGAAAAAATCTTCACATAGTAAACTAGATGGTGTGCGAAAACATCGTTAGATAAAGTTCTTATGAAAGTATATTATTACATTCACGAAGAGTAGAAAATTTAAAATAAGAGTAGAGAAGTTGACGAGTGTAGGGAATAGAGCCTGAAACAACAAAATAATTTAAATAAACAAAAATATTGTGCTTATTTCTGTTTGTGAATCTCGTTTTTATGCATTTTTTTTTCCTCAGATTCAAGCTTTTTTTTCCGCAGATTTAAGTTTTTTTTACCTTGATGGCATTGGAGATGAAAGCTCAAATCTGTGAAAAAAAATCTAAAATTTGATGAAAAAAAAGCTTAAATCTGAGAGATGTTCTCCACATGGCTTCTATTACGCTGCATCTGAGAGCTTTTATGAAACTTTATAACAGATTAGCTGATCCTATACAAACTTCGTTTCGCTTTCAATTCAGAATATGTCATGAACAGTTTGAATGAATGGCAGTTACCAGGCATTTTCAAGATGCATTTCCGGATGCATTGTTAAGCAATAATTGCAAAAATGTTGAACCCGTAATATGGACGATTACGTTTTCTGTCGTTTGCTACTAAATTCTAAATACTATATGAATTTTCGTCCCGATGCGATACACACTCACGTAATTACTTCAAAAACAAATTTGACAGTTAATAATGAAGACCCTCTTTTCTGTCGTTTGTTCTAATTTTAAAATCAAAAATCAATTGACCGTCCCAACCCCCGTGTATAAATTTTGGCTGGCCCCTTGAACAAAATTTGATACAGACTGTCCGTCCCTAAAAATATCCGAGTGCAAATTATCTCCTCAATCCGATGTATGATAACGTCAATATCACAAAAATATTGAAAACTTAATATGAACGACCCCTTTTGCCGACCCCTGACCCGAAACGCAATAACTAAAATCAATTTTCCATCTCTCAAAACGCCCATGTGCAAATTTTCATAACAATCCGACCAAAAATAACGTCAATAACACGAAAGCAATATTTGTGTTGTATGGACGACCCCCTTCAAAAGGGCTCACTTTGCTCTGAGAAAAATTGGAAGCATTAGAACACTTTAAACAAAAGTCAGAGTACAATTTGTTTTTCAATATTTTTGTAAACTCATAGTGATATATTTATCAAGCATGTGTACAGGTATAATAGAATCGTAGATCTATATAGAAAACTTTTTTCTAATATACTCAATGCAGATAATTTTGTTTTATTCTTGAAAAATAACATCTGTAAAGAACTTAACTGACTGTTTGAACATGTGAAATCTTTTTAACTATTTCTACCCAAACTACGTATTCGAACAGGAAGGAGTGTGAAGTTTCACCAAATTTGACTATTATTTTATTCTAATTATACCAAAGTAACTATATAACCATACAGTTTCTGATTTTTCTAAGCATTATAATTCGTATCTTGTTGCAACATAATTTGATATATTGAGGTCGCTGAAACCTTCTTAACTTAATGTTCAAAAACATAGTCATAAATACTCACTTTCACAATCTTTGCGTATCTTTTTCTTATTTTGAGAAAACTATGTTGAAAGTCTTCAAAATACGGTGACTTTCAGTCCAAGCCCATCAAAGAATGTTTCCGCATTTTCAACATACATATATAAGAATCGCATAAATTTACTAACCATTCATCGATTGCTATTTCCAAACGCGAGTTGTCTGAAATCGATAAAAGTAAAGCGAGTGTTATGGAAAATCTGCCATGCTATCTAATTTTAACTCGATTTTATCTCTTTAATCTCTTTATTTTCTTCAGTCAGTGCAACCAAACTAGTGAAAAAAAATTTATACGTTTTGAAAATCCTAAATCAAAATTAAAGATTAAATTATAAATGAACGTAAGCCGTCGAATTAATCAAACATCAATTAATTAATATTTCTCTTTCACCCGACATAAGTCCGGAAATTAATGATGATTGCCGCTTAGGTCACTCCACCAAGTGATTGATATGTAATGTAACGTAATCAATCGAAGATAATAAATAAATGAAAGTGAAAGTTGCCCTGTCGTTTAACCCGGTTGCTGATGAATTCTCTCTCTTTTTCCCCTGCCAGGGTCGCGATGCCACCCCGTACCTAGAACGGAATCGCGTGGGCCGAGACGCCATCGATTCAGCGGCCGCCCTCACCGACATGGGCAAGTATCTGTTCCGGGAGCGACGATTGCCTGTGTACGACATTGCCGTAGCCATCACCAAGTAAGTATAGCGTGGTTGTCCAATTCGAATCGCGCGGAGGCCGGAAAGCAGACGACCGAAAAGAAGAAATAAACAGGACTAAATATTTTCTCCAAAGAGAAAGCGATCAATTAGGAGAGGATCCCGTATTCCTCGAAAGAGCACAAACAGACTCGTTAAATCTGCACCCTCCACATCGGAGTATCCCGGGAGAAAACGAACAATCCTACAAGGACTCTACGAACTTGCACCATGGACTGAGAAACGAAAAGTGCTGCACCAACCATGAAGGACTAAGTGAACGGTTTGATTGTAAAAAGAAAGACTAATCAACAGACCAGTTGAAATCGACCGGACAAATGTTCAAAGTCAGAATGTTAACTTATAACTTTCTTCTCTACCGTAGCTGATCTATTCTACTTCAATTACTACAAACACACCCTATTGCATGTAACTAAACGTTCCTTTCCCTTTTGATTCCTTTATTGTGGTGTAAATTTGTTTTCTTTGAATATAAATATTATTTTTTTTTTTGTAAAAATCAAATGATTGATAAATAAGCGGTTCAAACTATGAAACTTTCAACATTCAGTATGAATCAAAATGTTATCACCTCTATGTTTTAGTTAAATGTGAATATCGATGACTTTGTTTTTCTTAAGATTGCCGCACGATGATACGATGATTTTGCATTGACGGATTGCAGGATTCAATTCGGCTCTCCACATTTTTTCGTTGGTTTCTGGTTCTGATTCCTGATCCACAGTACGTAGATTCTTATCAATGGGAACTTACCTGATTCAACCTTGCTTTTCATCGGCCCTCCTCCAAATGTTTTCAATTCAACTGGAATCTAATCCGTTGTACTCCCTAACTTTGAAAAACTCACTTCATCCAAGTTTCGACTGATAACACAGTGTGGGGAAGTTGAAGTTGATCGTTGTTTCGTTGATCTTACAGTAAATAACATTGTTGAGCTTTTTTGAGCTGTTTATCCATCGAATTTACTAAAGAGGATGTACTCATGGAATACCCAGGTACCCAACCCTGTTCCCTTAAATCTGCTTTGAATCTCTCACTTTGATCTATCTAGAACTGCGTTTGAGCTTTCCTTTGAGTGTGGGATGTCATATCCGCGTTGGTACGCTTTACGCCAAACCGCATGAATGAAACTATCTACAACCTATAATGAATTATGACCACTCCTCTTTGTGACTCAAGGTCTGACTTGACCTTTAACGACTGATTCGATTTGAGGTCCGACTTTCTGCTCGCGCTCGTCGAATGCAAATCGAGGGTCGCATCCAAAACTTTACGCTACGACTCGAATGATTCCCTACAAAGACTTTGTCTATCACCGATTCAAAAGGCTTGGACGGCGTCGAATTGTCTCTTCTTCGAGAGTATTTTCCACCGAAAAGTAACTTGATCCCTTATGATTCGATTGAGTAGAAGGTTAAGTTTTGTGCCCACAAAATCACTCGTAGGATAAAGCACTACTCGAATACGCTCTCCAATTTTAGCCACTACCTCCACTACGCAGTTAAATGGTAACATGGTTCCCGGGGAACTGAAATGAAGGGATCCCATAAACTCTGCCTGGAGCCTTTAAGCTTGGTACCTACCTCGAAATGTCATTAAACTATCCTTTGGTGCGAGAGAGCACACTTGCGTTAGTGCGCTTCACGAATTACAAACAGACGAAACCACTCACAGAAATACGTCTTCTCATTACTCGAAGCCGGGGCTCTGATTTAAGGACTCAAACTCCATAATGCTTCTTCATGATTCGAGGTAAGCGCAAAAAACTCTCCGCTTGGCAACTCGAGGGCTGGTCTCTGAAGACTCGAGATCTGATCCCTCCTCGCACATGTCTCATGTGCATGACATGTCCATGACTAAAAGAAAAGCAGCGGCTAGACCAGCCATGGCAAGGTACTCTCGATTACGGAACCTCACGGCCGGTTGGCCTTTGGGTAAACAAGGACTTCACGGATAATGTACAGAAAACCTGAAATTCAATGATTTTTTGTTTTTTTAATAATGTTTTTATGCGGCGTGTTACCTGTGTGTACGAAACAATGTTCTGCCTGTAATGTGCCAATGTAAAAAAGCTCACTAACCGTGATATACTGCTCATGGTGTTGCGTCCCGACGTCGTGGTTCCGGAAATCCAGTTCTGGAAGCAGGAGGACCGTCGATGTATTGATATATGTGTCGAAGGGATGCCAAAACTTTCGGCACCAGCGCGCGTTGCTAGTCCAGTTGTCGTTGGCGTCGAGTTTGCCTCGTATCCGGACAGGCCAAGAAGGGAAGTTCTCCTTGGAAGTTAGGATTCCGCAGATCCCGAGGAAGATGATGATGGTCTTTTACGGTTAGGCGCAAGACCACAAAGAATCTGCGGGCCGAGCCGTGAAGATGCCATCTGGTGTTTCCAGGCGAATTCCTTGGAATAACAGGATCACTTAACACAACACGGACTTTGCTCACGGACGCCTGATTCAGAAGAGCGATTTTTTTTGGAAGATAGATTCCTTTTCGCTTTCCATTTTTCTCTTTTTCTTTCCTCCTTTTTCTCCTCTGTTAATTGACAGCAGGCAGCAGTAAAAATGTAGCCTACTGTGGTGCTATCTTTTTGTGAGACTTTACAACACGGGTTGTTCTGATGGGAGCATTTAACGGCAGCAATGATAGCAATTCTGAGCAATCCACGTGGTTCTGCAGGAGTTCGAAGATGAAAAGCCGTTGTAGGTAAACGCGCCTTGATTCCAGTGTCAGCAAATTCAATAACAAACAGCGTTGTTCATAAGGCGGAAGGTTATGAGCATCGATCCATGGTAGTTGACGCAGGGCATATCTGATGAAGCATCGTTTTACTCTCTCGACGCTGTTTACATGCACAGTCTGATATGGTCCCCAAATTTGTACCCCGTACTCCATAATACTGCTCACAAGAGCACAGTACAAAGATTTTAAACTGTAGACGTCATTAAAGAATTATGTGTTTCGTCGTATAAAGCCAAGAACTGCAAAGCCTTTGCTACTGTTGCGGAGATATGCTGGGAAAAGTTTAGCTTACTGTCCAAAATAATTCCAAGGTCCTTGACAGTAGATGTCCGGTTCAAAACGGTCGTTAGTACTGTATATTTGAAATTCAGTGGACGACACGTAGCAAGAGAATGAGATGACACTGTACTTAGTAACATTGGGTGCCATACCGTTTTGATAGCACCAACTTGAAAATGTTTCCACGTCCCTTTTGAAGTGCACAACAATCAACCAGATAGGAATCCGTTCGGAAAATTTTGAGATCATCGGAGTACAGTAACTTTTCTGATTCGATCATGGAGCTTAGGTCGTTTATGAAGAGAAGAAAGATCAAAGGTCCTAAATGGCTTCAATGAGGAACTCCATAAGTGATTTCAAAAGGTTCCGAGTTAATGTTTTTCAGTCATACAAAGTCAGTTCGGCCTACAAGATATGAGTTGAGCCACGTACAAAGCCAATTTGGGAGTCCAATACGACGCTTTTTTCAATAGCCAGCTCGTGTGATACCTTATCGAAAGCCTTGCTGAAGTCTACATACACAGCATCGACTTGTTGACGTTTTTCTAGTCTAGAAACCAACTTGACTTGGCTTGATATCTAGTCTACCGACTCGAGACCTGACTTCTCCTTGACTACTCGAGGTTAACACGCATGCGACTCGAGATCCCACCTCTCATCATAGAGATTTGGGGTTGAATAAACAAACCTCTCTTAATGGATATCTTATATTTGTAGCTACAACCTTGGGACCGGATATACATTACTCGATAGCCCCCGTCGATGGGGTCTGTCTTCTCCGACCGTTGTCCGGTCTTCTTCTCTCCTTTCGGCTGGCAACTCTTAGATTTTCAGCCTCGTGGCTCCTTCTGCCATCGTGTGCCGATCAAGTGTCGCTTGTCTTAGATTTATACCTGTCACAGCACAAGTTTGGAACTTTTTTACGATACGACTCGGTTGTTTCCCGACAATAACGACATCCTACATAGGCACGAAAAGCTTGCCCGATGTCTTAAGCCTCTCTAATCGAGAGTATCCGCTGACAGTGGTTCACCCTTTGAAACAGGTTGAGTACCACTAACTTTCAGTGCGTGCTACACGGCTAACTCTTACCCTAAAAACAAACAATCAAAACCCAAAACTTCGTAGATACAATCACAATTTAGTCTTACGACATATTAAAAACCTAAGGTAGCTAAATATAATGTGTTGCGATGTTTCGGAGTTAAATAATTAATATCAGCGATTACTATAACTACTTATAATTCGAGTTTATTGCGATCTCGTTTACTAGCCGCTAACCGATAAGCGCGCGCTTTTTAGTAGTCTCTCCACAACTGACTACTTCCTGTGTTTCTCGGTCCATCTGTCATAAAAAGGCTCCTGTCACTCAGCTGCAGATAAAAGCCTTTCGTGGTATCCCAACATCTCCCTCTCAATAAAGATGATAGTCTCTGTATCGAATGGGAATGGTTCGTGTTCTAGCAGATCTCCTCAATGGAACCACAGCTTCACTCGCTTCTGCTGTAGGCATCTCTGGTGTGGCAATTTTCCTCGTTGGCTGCATGTCAAAACTGTCGATCAATATGTCCAAAGGAAGTTGCTGATGATCACTCGGTCCTTCACTGTAGCGACGTATCATTTGGTTAATGTGTGCTGATACAATTCGCCCGTTGTTCAACTTCACCATATACATCACGCTCCCGCGACATTTAACCACTTCCCCCGAGCGCCACTTCGATGATCCTCGCACATGCTGCTGAACATACACTGCATCGCCAATCTCAAAACGTCGTATTCCTTCTACATCCGGAACCTCATATTTCGTGGTGTTCTTTGGTGGAAACAAAAGATCTAAATGTGAACGTATACGACGTCCAAATAAAAGTTCAGATGGTGATTTTCCTTCACTAGCATTACGGTTCGGAGTTATTCTGTAGTTTAACAAAAATGTGTCTAAAGCTGATTGCAAGTCTCCTTCTGGATGATAAATTTTGGCCAGCGATCGTTTAAACGTGTCCACAAATCTCTCAGCCTGCCCGTTAGACTGCGGGTGGTAAGGTGGACTTCGTATGTGCTCAATGCCATTCTGGGTACAAAATTTGAGGAAAATATCCGCAGTGAATTGCCGACCATTATCACTGACTAGCGTTTCCGGCATTCCAAAACGACAGAAAACATCTCGAAGCATTTTAATTGTAGTGGCTGAAGTACAAGTTTTGGATGGAATTATTTCGGGCCATTTGGTAAAAGCGTCTACAATTATCAAAAAATACCAACCGTAATGCGGCCCTGCATAGTCAATATGCACTCTTTGGAAGGGCCTAATTGTTTCAGGCCATGCCTGCGGATTTGCTCGAGCTGGAGCTTTCAAAGATATGGCGCACTGTCCACATCCGCGTACCCACTCTTGAATATCAGAATCTAGCCGTGGCCAATAGATGTAGCTTCTTGCCAAGGCTTTCATCCGCTCTATGCCTGGATGAGCAGTATGCAATTGTTTCAAGACCTTCGTGCGATAACAGCGCGGTATGACCAGACGATCTCCGAACATAAGGCAACCCTCAGTGATGGATAAAGAGTCCCTTATTTCGTAGAATTTCTTCGTTTCTCCTTGAAGCTTGTTAGTTGTTACCGGCCAACCATTCTGAAGAAAGTTGACAACCTTCGAAAGCTCATCGTCTTTGTTGAAAGCAGAGCGAATCATTCTAAAACTGAGAGGTATATTTAACGAATTTATAGCAACATGAAGTACCTCTTTTAAATCTGCGTCAACTGATACGGCTGCTATGACAATATCATCGTCTGGTTTTGCACATCGATTGATCAGTCTAGACAATAGATCTGCATTTCCGAAGTCAGTGGTTCGCACATAAAGAATTTCAAAGTCGTACGCTAAGAGCGTTACTGCCCATCTCTGTAGTCGATTCGCAGCATAAACTGGCACTCCTTTCTTAGATCCGAAAATAGAAAGTAAAGGCTTGTGATCCGTTTCCAGCTTAAAATGGCGTCCATAGATAAAACGGTGAAAACGGGTAACAGCAAAAATCAAAGCAAGACCTTCTTTTTCTATTTGTCCGTAATTTTGTTCTGCTGATGATAGCGCACGAGATACATGATAAATCGCTTTCCTAGTACCATCCGGAAAAACGTGTTGGATGCAGGCACCGATACCAAAGTTAGATGCATCAGCGGAAACGATTATTGGCAAATGTGGATCGTAGTGTGTCAGTGCCAAATCTGATAACAAAATCGTTTTAAAAGAGTCGAAACTTTTCTGGCATTGTTCAGTCCATTCAAAATGCGTACTCGATGACTTCAATAAATTGTCCAAGGGATACCGCAAATTACGCATATGCGGGATAAATTTTCCATAATAATTTACAGCACCCAAAAATGACCGTAATGTTGCAACATCGGTTGGTGCTGGCATGTTAGAAATGGCCAGTGCTTTTTCCGGATCTGGACGTATTCCCGTACGATCAATGATGTGGCCTAAGTACTTTACTGACTCCGCAAAGAATTGGCATTTCTCTTCCTTCAACCGTAATCCGAACTCTCGAAATTTCTTCAGCACCTGTTCTAGACGGTCATCATGCTCTGCTTTCGTACAGCCAGTGATAATGACATCGTCTATGTACGGTTTCACGCCAGGAATTCCTGCAAGAATGGTGTCTATTACTTGCTGGAATGCTCCAGGTGCGGAACGTAGTCCCGGTGAAAGGCGATTGTATTGATAGAGGCCTTTGTGTGTATTTATAGTCAGGTACTTACGGGACTCTTCCGAAACGTTCATCAGCAAATAACCGTCACGAAGATCCAAAATGCTGAACATAATTCCACCGGTTAAAGTTGCGAATATCTCGTCTAGAGTTGGAAGTGGGTATTTGTGAGGCGTTAACACTGCATTCAAGCCAGTCGAATAGTCTCCACATATCCGCACCGTCTTATCCGACTTTTTAACGACCACGATAGGGGCTACCCAATCGGAAAACGAGACAGGGGTGATAACACCACGTCTTTCGAGCCTGTCCAACTCCTGCTCAACAAGGTTTAGAGAACCAAAAGAAACTGGTCGCTTTGGTCGAAAAACAGGAACGGCGCCGTCTTTCACTGTTAGGTTAACTTCAACTTTGGCACATACACTTGGTTCATTAGAAAACACATCCGAGTATCTGGATTTCAGTGCTCTTATTTGATTATCGTCGGATAGGTGCAGATTCCGACAAATGCTGCTAATAGGAACGTCCCAAATGCCAAACCGTTCGATCCAATCGATTCCCAGAATGTTAAGATTGGATTTGGTAACGTAAACAGTACCTTGTTTTGATTTTCCTGCTAACGTCAAAGTTGCTTGAAACTGCGATGATAGTTGTAAGTTGGACCCAGATGCTGTTAGCGCTCTTGCTGATGTAGTTGTGGTGACAGGTTTACCAATGATAGCCCAGCGCTTTTCAGAAATCACTGTGATGTCAGACGCAGTATCAAGCTGTAGATCTGTTTTGACACCGTTTACTAACACTACAACATATTTCCTCGACGCCACATTCAGTACTTGATTACACACCAACGATCGAGATTTGTATCGGTGCCAATTATTACCATCTCCGCGACCACCACCTGAACGATTATGTTTGTATGGCACATTTCTGGATGGACGAATACAGCCACAATAACCTTCTTTATGCCCGACTTGTTGACATTCCGCACAACGATGGTTTGCGTACTCACATTCACGAACGAAATGAACTCCGCCACACAACCAACAGGGAGCTTTCGGTAGATTCGTTGATGTTGCTCGAGTATCAGTGTGTGTAGCTGCCCTATGCACAGAATTCACTTCTTGCTGCTCAACCATAGATGTGTCTTTCCGCAAATTCACTAGCCTGTTACATTCATCCGCCAGTAGAGCCAGGGTCATGGTATCTGGTTCGGTTTCTAGTCGATTTATAAGACGCATTCTTATTTCCGCTTCATCTGGCGATTGCAAGCCGCATACGAACACTAGGCACTTAAATTGATCAACGGTTGTTCTGCCAACATTAAACTCTTCACAGCGCCGGTTAACTGCCGCAGAATAGCTTATATAATCTTCGTGGCTGGATTTTACCGTTTGGAGACAACGATAACGTTTTCGAAACATAGATGTGCCTTCGCCGAAAACAACTTGGAGTTTCGCAATCGTTTCATCAAAATTTAAATCCTTTGGAGTTTTTGGAAGTATGAAATCGACATAACGTTGATGTGACACAGGGGAAAACTTTCTTAGCAATAATCTAACTTTGCTCGCGTCGTCCAGTGCTGACGCATCCTTGCTGAACAAATCCTCATAACGGCTATACCAAGTTAGGAAAGTAACTTCATTTTCGGGATCGTACACAAATTCGGACATAGTGTTTGATAACGATTCCAAAACAAACTCATTAGCATTCGTTTTTTGTGCCACTGAATTTTTAACTAATTCTTCGAGAAGTTTCTGCTGACCTTGAAGAATACTCATAAGGAGTTGATCGCTTGGTGGATGATTGGTAGCCATCGTTGTTCTAGAAATTCCAAATGGCTTAAACGAACGTTTTAAGAAACACACGCAACCGGAATCCTCGTCGCCAAAATGTTGTGATGTTTCGGAGTTAAATAATTAATATCAGCGATTACTATAACTACTTATAATTCGAGTTTATTGCGATCTCGTTTACTAGCCGCTAACCGATAAGCGCGCGCTTTTTAGTAGTCTCTCCACAACTGACTACTTCCTGTGTTTCTCAGTTCATCTGTCATAAAAAGGCTCCTGTCACTCAGCTGCAGATAAAAGCCTTTCGTGGTATCCCAACATAATGTCTACTCACGGGTCCGTTTCTTACCTTAACTTCCAAACAATAACAATGTTCAAATCACTGCTTGGACGGCACAAGTGTATTACTCATAGCATTCAACTTCACAGTCGCATCCGGTAAACTGGCAACCCTGTCGGGCTGCACTGGTCGAAGGGCTCATGTCAACTTCCCGAAGCACCTCCGTCAACTGCTTCCAGCTGACTCTTGCCGCGTCAGCACTTTTTCCTCCGCAAAAGCGGGACTCGCAAAACCAAAATGGCGCAAAATCGAGTTCGGCTCAGTAACGGCTCAGTTCCCAAAACTACCCTATCAATAATAAATCCTAGCTTTAGAATTAGCTGATCCAACACATCAAACAACCAACTCACCTAAAGGGGCCGTTTTGTGCTAGGTCTAATAGCAACTGGTCAATGCGAGGTCGTCTAGGTACGACTCTACAATATTTATCAATCACTTGAATGGTTTTGTTTGGGAAGGGAATTCTTTATGTTTGAACTCTCCCTTTGCCTGGTCTAGAAGCGGCGGCTCCTTCTTTTTCCTTTTGTCCTGCGGCATCGAAGTCTTTCGCAATCTATGGCAAATAATTGTGTCTTAGCACTCTCATCTTTTTTCGTATCACAACGTTTTACTCGCCCACTAAGGGTCGTTGTCTGTTCCCGATTACAGCTTCCACCGTCGGTCGGATGAAACCAATTGTTATGGCTTGTGTGCCTGCAAAATCAACGTTATCCTGACACAGTTTCGCAATGAACGTTTGCACTTCACTCACTCACCCAGCTGGAATGGTTTCTTTTGCCTTCTTATTCAGTCGTTTTCTCAAACCCGGCGCTTTCTTCGATCTACAGTTAGAAGCAAGTTTTGGTAAGGAAAAGTGATAACTACATCTGCAGTATTACCTTAGTTTTCGCTAGACTCTATTTTGTTGCCGCTAAGGAACACTTAACGAGCACCTGTACTACACTCTGTGAGTTGAAGAAATGCCTGATTTCATGCGATTCGACAACGTTAGTTCGCTTTATCTCACCTTATGACCCACGCGGTTCCAAAATCTTCTCGATTGTCCTGAATGCGACTCTGAAATGCGAAAAAATGGCACGATTTTAGTCACAAACTATTTTCACAGCGATGGGGAGCCGAACGATGAATTTGTCTTCTTCGGTTGCTATTATTTTGATTTTTCGATTATTGTTTGTTTTGCTTTCCCATGTGTGCGTTTGACAGAGATACACTCTCATTTATAAACACGCATTTATGGTGGGTTTTTGACTCAGATGGTCGGACTACACGCACAAAACAAAATAGCTACACGAACTTAATTATTATGCTACAGCTCTTTCTACAAGATCCACTGCAGAAAAGTCGGTTCTTTTATCCCATTAGTTTCCTTCATAGGATGCGGCAGCACTCGGATAATAACCGACGCTATAGTATCATACACACGCATGTGGTGCATCCATGACTTCCACTACGGAGAAGGTCAATCTTTGTGGTTTCAATCATGGGATCTGACACACGCTACTCAGATTCTCTCCGAATAGAGAATAATCACACACCATCCACGGACTGCTGTAGATTCCAGCCCTCTTGATAGGCAGTCATGATCCGAGTGAACCCGTCACTGACCCGACTTTCGTGTCCGCAACCGGCCGCAACGTGCCACAACGAACATTGGACAAGTGAACGCCACATGTTCAGATGTTTTCTCTATCTCACCGAAAGTCTGGAAAAAAGGCGAAATCACTTTTCCGATACTTCATGATCATCGGGCAAAATGGCGAAACCACGTGTCCGGATTTCATGATCATGTAGAAGTCAACTTCACCGTCCCTTTGCACATACATATTGGCCAGTGTGCCAACGGGTAATGTGGCTTACCCATTTTTGCAGAGTGACCGATTTCTACCTCTTTTGCACAACCGGAAGATTTTAAGGAATTCCATGATCATCGTTTGAAACGCCGTATGTACCCCGAACAGTATAATATTTAAGCTGTTAAAAATAAATTTCCAAAGACCGCTTAGTATGAATTTGATTTGTCTACATGTTTATTAAATTTGTAACTCATTTTACACCACTAAATCCTCTATCCCACCTTCTCCTCAAAACCGTTCCTAAATATTTCATCCTTCCCACACACATGAAAAAAAACCTTCCCATCCCAAGAACCCAAAATTGTGTATCACTAACTTCAATTGAGATTTTCCACAGGTATGATATGTGCAGAAGAAGGAAAGGCGGTCGCTGTACGAAAGGCACAGCCGGTAATGATTCTCTGCTAGATCTTCAACTAGTTGTTACGATAATTTCACATACCTACTCTTAGTATTGTGTTTTTCTTTTCCTCGAGGGAAGAAAAATCATGCCCGTATTCAGAAGTTAATTGTCACCTTATCTTAACCGCATTTACCCGCTACTACCTACGTACCTGCCTGCCTGAATAATAAAATCCCAACGAAAGGGACCACCCAATGACCCTCCACACACCCACCCACAGACTGTTGCCAAATTTCACTAATACGCGTAGATATGCATCTTTGTTTTTAACTTTTGTTTCTGTCATGTTGCTTCCAAAAAGCATAAACCTATCGGTTTGGAGTAGCTTAGCAATCAAAAGCTACGTGATGCTAGCAAAAGATAATTAGTAACTTAATTGGTCCTCCAGATCAATCCATTTAGTAGAAGTAGTTCTAACAAAAACAAACAATTAAACCAATCTTATGAAACTGCATTGAGAACCTAACCTCAAAAAACGAATTTACGTACGTCATAATACAGCTACGAACAAATCAGAAGGACTTATCAGGACTTTTGACCAAACGTCAGAAACATAAACAAGATGGCGTCCAAAGAGACAATGTTTATTTATAAATGTATGTTCCTACCCCTTTTTCCTCGATTTCCTGTTCCCTATCTTAATAGTTCCTGAGCTTTCGCTCCCCCATTTACCTCCTTTTGTTTATATAGCTGTTCCACCGATTTTCCCATTGTTTTATACATGTTTTGATCAAATAAAAGCTGGAAATTATTACCTTCTGTTACAGACTAGATATGTGTAGAAGACAGTACGCAAATGACGCGTGTAATCGCGGTACTGCAGGTAATTATAGGCCAACAAATCGGCTCCTCACCACCAATCAATTTCCACCAATAATCGAATTGTTTATGTATCAATTTCAACCTGGGACACCAACATTTTGGTGTACTGTTGTTTTGATCTATTGTTTTCTCTGTCATCAATATTCTCTTGTGTAGAGCACCAACAACTACTGTTTGTTTGTTTTGTTTTCCTTCATTGTATCCTATTCTATTCGCGTTCTCAAACTGATTGACTCTTTCACTGCGTGGGAATTGTTTGCACTCATAAAACCTAAGTGCTTATTTTCTACTTTTGTTTCTGTTCTCTCCTCTCTCTCTCATTCTCTCACAATTGGCTCTAAGTTTCAGAAATGACTGCCCTATCTCTCTGTGTGGTCACAACTCCTGTAAAAACTTTCGGTAGAGAAATTCTTGTAAAAAAATCTTTTCATCACTGTGATTTTTCATCGATTCAGATGTAAATTGTCATCAAGCGTCTTTCTCTTTGAGGTTTTTAAATGTTTTTAATCATAATGGCACTTTTCAAATTAAATCACTTTCTCATATGATTTTATTTTTTTTATAAATGTGTAAATTCAAAATCATTGTACACAAACATTTTTTAAATAACACTTCTATCGGAATCTTATATATAAAAATGGAGGCGTTTTCTTTGTGATAACATCACGTATGAATGGTCGATCGGAATGAAGTGAAATTTGGTATCCGAGGGTTTTTTGGGTCAGAGATGGTTTGTATAATACTTTCAAGAATCTCACTTTTTATGAAAGGGGGGTCCCCATACAAAATTATCTCTTCACATCTTATATATAAAAATGGAGGCGTTTTCTTTGTGATAACATCACGTATGAATGGTCGGTCGGAATGAAGTGAAATTTGGTATCCGAGGGTTTTTTGGGTCAGAGATGGTTTGTATAATACTTTCAAGAATCTCACTTTTTATGAAAGGGGGGTCCCCATACAAAGTTATCTCTTCTTCACATCTTCTTATATATAAAAATGGAGGCGTTTTCTTTGTGATAACATCACGTATGAATGGTCGGTCGGAATGAAGTGAAATTTGGTATCCGAGGGTTTTTTGGGTCAGAGATGGTTTGTATAATGCTTTCAAGAATCTCACTTTTTATGAAAGGGGGGTCCCCATACAAAGTTATCTCTTCTTCACATCTTCTTATATATAAAAATGGAGGCGTTTTCTTTGTGATAACATCACGTATGAATGGTCGGTCGGAATGAAGTGAAATTTGGTATCCGAGGGTTTTTGGGTCAGAGATGGTTTGTATAATACTTTCAAGAATCTCACTTTTTATGAAAGGGGGGTCCCCATACAAAATTATCTCTTCACATCTTATATATAAAAATGGAGGCGTTTTCTTTGTGATAACATCACGTATGAATGGTCGATCGGAATGAAGTGAAATTTGGTATCCGAGGGTTTTTTGGGTCAGAGATGGTTTGTATAATACTTTCAAGAATCTCACTTTTTATGAAAGGGGGGTCCCCATACAAAATTATCTCTTCACATCTTATATATAAAAATGGAGGCGTTTTCTTTGTGATAACATCACGTATGAATGGTCGGTCGGAATGAAGTGAAATTTGGTATCCGAGGGTTTTTTGGGTCAGAGATGGTTTGTATAATACTTTCAAGAATCTCACTTTTTATGAAAGGGGGGTCCCCATACAAAGTTATCTCTTCTTCACATCTTCTTATATATAAAAATGGAGGCGTTTTCTTTGTGATAACATCACGTATGAATGGTCGGTCGGAATGAAGTGAAATTTGGTATCCGAGGGTTTTTTGGGTCAGAGATGGTTTGTATAATGCTTTCAAGAATCTCACTTTTTATGAAAGGGGGGTCCCCATACAAAGTTATCTCTTCTTCACATCTTCTTATATATAAAAATGGAGGCGTTTTCTTTGTGATAACATCACGTATGAATGGTCGGTCGGAATGAAGTGAAATTTGGTATCCGAGGGTTTTTGGGTCAGAGATGGTTTGTATAATACTTTCAAGAATCTCACTTTTTATGAAAGGGGGGTCCCCATACAAAATTATCTCTTCACATCTTCTTATATATAAAAACTAGCTGACCCGGTAAACTTCGTTTTACCTTCAAAAGTATAAATCGTAATAAATGTTTAATTTCATCTACACGTCCTTAACTGCATTGTGCTCGCCAATAGATTCTTATGGAAATCGTAACAAATAAAGTTTAATTTGTATTGGGACCCCCTATCATCGAAAGTGAGATCCTTGAAACTATTATGCAAACCATCTCTGACCCAAAAAACCCTCGGATACCAAATTTCACTTCATTCCGACCGACCATTCATACGTGATGTTATTACAAAGAAAACGCCTTCATTTTTATATATAAGATGTGAAGAGATAATTTTGTATGGGGACCCCCCTTTCATAAAAAGTGAGATTCTTGAAAGTATTATACAAACCATCTCTGACCCAAAAAACCCTCGGATACCAAATTTCACTTCATTCCGACCGACCATTCATACGTGATGTTATCACAAAGAAAACGCCTCCATTTTTATATATAAGAAGATGTGAAGAGATAATTTTGTATGGGGACCCCCCTTTCATAAAAAGTGAGATTCTTGAAAGTATTATACAAACCATCTCTGACCCAAAAAACCCTCGGATACCAAATTTCACTTCATTCCGACCGACCATTCATACGTGATGTTATCACAAAGAAAACGCCTCCATTTTTATATATAAGAAGATGTGAAGAGATAATTTTGTATGGGGACCCCCCTTTCATAAAAAGTTAGATTCTTGAAAGTATTATACAAACCATCTCTGACCCAAAAAACCCTCGGATACCAAATTTCACTTGATTCCGACCGACCATTCATACGTGATGTTATCACAAAGAAAACGCCTCCATTTTTATATATAAGAAGATGTGAAGAAGAGATAACTTTGTATGGGGACCCCCCTTTCATAAAAAGTGAGATTCTTGAAAGTATTATACAAACCATCTCTGACCCAAAAAACCCTCGGATACCAAATTTCACTTCATTCCGACCGACCATTCATACGTGATGTTATCACAAAGAAAACGCCTCCATTTTTATATATAAGATGTGAAGAGATAATTTTGTATGGGGACCCCCCTTTCATAAAAAGTGAGATTCTTGAAAGTATTATACAAACCATCTCTGACCCAAAAAACCCTCGGATACCAAATTTCACTTCATTCCGACCGACCATTCATACGTGATGTTATCACAAAGAAAACGCCTCCATTTTTATATATAAGAAGATGTGAAGAGATAATTTTGTATGGGGACCCCCCTTTCATAAAAAGTGAGATTCTTGAAAGTATTATACAAACCATCTCTGACCCAAAAACCCTCGGATACCAAATTTCACTTCATTCCGACCGACCATTCATACGTGATGTTATCACAAAGAAAACGCCTCCATTTTTATATATAAGAAGATGTGAAGAAGAGATAACTTTGTATGGGGACCCCCCTTTCATAAAAAGTGAGATTCTTGAAAGCATTATACAAACCATCTCTGACCCAAAAAACCCTCGGATACCAAATTTCACTTCATTCCGACCGACCATTCATACGTGATGTTATCACAAAGAAAACGCCTCCATTTTTATATATAAGAAGATGTGAAGAAGAGATAACTTTGTATGGGGACCCCCCTTTCATAAAAAGTGAGATTCTTGAAAGTATTATACAAACCATCTCTGACCCAAAAAACCCTCGGATACCAAATTTCACTTCATTCCGACCGACCATTCATACGTGATGTTATCACAAAGAAAACGCCTCCATTTTTATATATAAGATGTGAAGAGATAATTTTGTATGGGGACCCCCCTTTCATAAAAAGTGAGATTCTTGAAAGTATTATACAAACCATCTCTGACCCAAAAAACCCTCGGATACCAAATTTCACTTCATTCCGATCGACCATTCATACGTGATGTTATCACAAAGAAAACGCCTCCATTTTTATATATAAGATGGAGGCGTTTTCTTTGTGATAACATCACGTATGAATGGTCGGTCGGAATGAAGTGAAATTTGGTATCCGAGGGTTTTTTGGGTCAGAGATGGTTTGTATAATACTTTCAAGAATCTCACTTTTTATGAAAGGGGGGTCCCCATACAAAATTATCTCTTCACATCTTATATATAAAAATGGAGGCGTTTTCTTTGTGATAACATCACGTATGAATGGTCGGTCGGAATGAAGTGAAATTTGGTATCCGAGGGTTTTTTGGGTCAGAGATGGTTTGTATAATACTTTCAAGAATCTCACTTTTTATGAAAGGGGGGTCCCCATACAAAGTTATCTCTTCTTCACATCTTCTTATATATAAAAATGGAGGCGTTTTCTTTGTGATAACATCACGTATGAATGGTCGGTCGGAATCAAGTGAAATTTGGTATCCGAGGGTTTTTTGGGTCAGAGATGGTTTGTATAATACTTTCAAGAATCTAACTTTTTATGAAAGGGGGGTCCCCATACAAAATTATCTCTTCACATCTTCTTATATATAAAAATGGAGGCGTTTTCTTTGTGATAACATCACGTATGAATGGTCGGTCGGAATGAAGTGAAATTTGGTATCCGAGGGTTTTTTGGGTCAGAGATGGTTTGTATAATACTTTCAAGAATCTCACTTTTTATGAAAGGGGGGTCCCCATACAAAATTATCTCTTCACATCTTCTTATATATAAAAATGGAGGCGTTTTCTTTGTGATAACATCACGTATGAATGGTCGGTCGGAATGAAGTGAAATTTGGTATCCGAGGGTTTTTTGGGTCAGAGATGGTTTGTATAATACTTTCAAGAATCTCACTTTTTATGAAAGGGGGGTCCCCATACAAAATTATCTCTTCACATCTTATATATAAAAATGAAGGCGTTTTCTTTGTAATAACATCACGTATGAATGGTCGGTCGGAATGAAGTGAAATTTGGTATCCGAGGGTTTTTTGGGTCAGAGATGGTTTGCATAATAGTTTCAAGGATCTCACTTTCGATGATAGGGGGTCCCAATACAAATTAAACTTTATTTGTTACGATTTCCATAAGAATCTATTGGCGAGCACAATGCAGTTAAGGACGTGTAGATGAAATTAAACATTTATTACGATTTATACTTTTGAAGGTAAAACGAAGTTTACCGGGTCAGCTAGTCTTATATATAAAAATGGAGGCGTTTTCTTTGTGATAACATCACGTATGAATGGTCGGTCGGAATGAAGTGAAATTTGGTATCCGAGGGTTTTTTGGGTCAGAGATGGTTTGTATAATGCTTTCAAGAATCTCACTTTTTATGAAAGGGGGGTCCCCATACAAAGTTATCTCTTCTTCACATCTTCTTATATATAAAAATGGAGGCGTTTTCTTTGTGATAACATCACGTATGAATGGTCGGTCGGAATGAAGTGAAATTTGGTATCCGAGGGTTTTTGGGTCAGAGATGGTTTGTATAATGCTTTCAAGAATCTCACTTTTTATGAAAGGGGGGTCCCCATACAAAATTATCTCTTCACATCTTCTTATATATAAAAATGGAGGCGTTTTCTTTGTGATAACATCACGTATGAATGGTCGGTCGGAATGAAGTGAAATTTGGTATCCGAGGGTTTTTTGGGTCAGAGATGGTTTGTATAATACTTTCAAGAATCTCACTTTTTATGAAAGGGGGGTCCCCATACAAAATTATCTCTTCACATCTTATATATAAAAATGGAGGCGTTTTCTTTGTGATAACATCACGTATGAATGGTCGGTCGGAATGAAGTGAAATTTGGTATCCGAGGGTTTTTTGGGTCAGAGATGGTTTGTATAATACTTTCAAGAATCTCACTTTTTATGAAAGGGGGGTCCCCATACAAAGTTATCTCTTCTTCACATCTTCTTATATATAAAAATGGAGGCGTTTTCTTTGTGATAACATCACGTATGAATGGTCGGTCGGAATCAAGTGAAATTTGGTATCCGAGGGTTTTTTGGGTCAGAGATGGTTTGTATAATACTTTCAAGAATCTAACTTTTTATGAAAGGGGGGTCCCCATACAAAATTATCTCTTCACATCTTCTTATATATAAAAATGGAGGCGTTTTCTTTGTGATAACATCACGTATGAATGGTCGGTCGGAATGAAGTGAAATTTGGTATCCGAGGGTTTTTTGGGTCAGAGATGGTTTGTATAATACTTTCAAGAATCTCACTTTTTATGAAAGGGGGGTCCCCATACAAAATTATCTCTTCACATCTTCTTATATATAAAAATGGAGGCGTTTTCTTTGTGATAACATCACGTATGAATGGTCGGTCGGAATGAAGTGAAATTTGGTATCCGAGGGTTTTTTGGGTCAGAGATGGTTTGTATAATACTTTCAAGAATCTCACTTTTTATGAAAGGGGGGTCCCCATACAAAATTATCTCTTCACATCTTATATATAAAAATGAAGGCGTTTTCTTTGTAATAACATCACGTATGAATGGTCGGTCGGAATGAAGTGAAATTTGGTATCCGAGGGTTTTTTGGGTCAGAGATGGTTTGCATAATAGTTTCAAGGATCTCACTTTCGATGATAGGGGGTCCCAATACAAATTAAACTTTATTTGTTACGATTTCCATAAGAATCTATTGGCGAGCACAATGCAGTTAAGGACGTGTAGATGAAATTAAACATTTATTACGATTTATACTTTTGAAGGTAAAACGAAGTTTACCGGGTCAGCTAGTTTTTATATATAAGAAGATGTGAAGAGATAATTCTATAATTCTATATATAATTATAATCTATCGGAATATATGTATATATATAGAATTTTTCAAAAGTCAATAATATGGTAATTTTACTATTTTTATGTTAATGATAAGCACAAATCAGTTTTACATGCACTTATTAAGGGTTAGTTAACTTTTTTAAGAAGAAATCTTTTTAGTTTGTTAGAATGAAAAAGGGAACATAATTTTTCAAATATACTTCATTTCAAATGTTTTCAGATTGTTTTCGAACATAATTGATACTATTTATCACTTTGTTTTATTGTTTATTCTTTTTTTTCTTGTGAGAGTTAACATCCCAAAGAAAACAGATTAAACGAACCGGTTTAGCCACCGACCATGGCTTAGGGCTTAGAGAATAGCGTTCAAGTCTTTCAAGCCAGAGGTCAGGAGATCGAATCAGTACTATGCTTACATAGTACAAAGTTCTCTTTCTGAGAGCTGGTGGTTTAAGCATTTGTTAAATGCTAGCCATCATATCCTTGGAAGATGTTTGTTGAGTTTCATTTTGATTGCTGTATTATGCAGCTAGTTTTATTGTTTTTTTTATGACAGCGCTTAAAATGCTTAGATTTTTCCTTCCACCAATTAAAAATAGTTTTGGAAGTTCTGAGTTTTAACTAAACATCATGTTTAAGGTGTTTAAAACAGTTCAGAAACTCTGTAAAAACTTCAATCAAACACAACATTTTAACTTTGCTGTCTGAATGCTTTTTTGAAACACGTGGTGTTAGTGTTTATAATCCGTATCAAATTAAGTGTCAGTTCTTAATCAAATTAAATCGTTTTTTATTGTAATATTTTGATAAGATTTAACAGATCAGTTTTCTAAAATCTCATACACTTTAAACATATGTTTTCCTTTTCTGTAACTAGTAATCGCCATTTACGAAACATTAAAACCTTACATTAAAAGGCAGTTTCAATATGTTATGGTTATTCTAAATGTCTGAAGATAGTTCTTTATATTCGTTACAAAGATGTCCATAAATTTCCTTGAAAAAAAAGGATTTTATTTAATTCTTAAAAAAATGTAGAAATCATATTAAAACAAATTTTTAGAAGAACTTGCGATTTGGTTTTAAACAAAAAGCATTTTTTGAAATTAGAATTAAACAAATCTAAAAATAAATGGAAAAAAATGGCAATATAATATTTTACTAGCCCAAAAATTCTTTTGAGCTTATGGAGCCAGCTTTGAAAGTTTGAACATTTTTTATTCGTATTATTAAAAGTTTTACTGATTTTTTGTCTCTGACACCCATTTAAAGATTTTAAAAGTTCCACTAGAGCTCTTTCAGCGATTTTTTCTTGTAAATTTTGCAATCTTTTCTTTAAAAAAATAAATGTATTCTGAGAAGTTCACAGGAGCAAACAGAGGAAATTTTTAGAATATTGTGAGCAATTCATAAATGCTGAAATATTTTATCAAATAGAACAATGCAAGATGTTTCTTTTCTACTTATTACAAAAATGAATTTCTCTGCAGACATGATTTTGGTAATCAACACCTAAGTTTTTTTTTTCAACCGAAGATTCAATGTAAACAAATCCTCTTGCATAATTGAAGTAAAAAAGAAAATAACCAAAACCCATTGTAAGTAAAAAAAACTATTACAAAAAATGTATTCGATTTTCAGGGTAAATGAAGAGTTTTTCGATTCAAACTCAACATAAAAATTCAATATCAGTTCATTTCAATAAATTTTAGTTCTAATTATTTTTATTTTTATTTTTATTTGCAGCAATAAATTCCACATATTTTATTTTTATCAATTCTGTTATTAATATTGTTATAATTTAAAATTTATATTTTTTTAAAGCCAGAAGTGTATAGTTTTGAAATTTTAGACTTGAAAAAACTTATGAAATTTTTTTTGGGAGAAGAAAAATAAGTTATTAAAATAAATGAAAACAAGAACATGATTAAATAATTTTTCCAAAATTATTCAATTTAGAATATTTTAAATTTTAACCGTTTTTATCATATAAAATATCAAAAATAAGCAGAGCAACTATGATGTTCACTGTTATTTTTGTCAAAGTAGTAAAAATTTAATATCAGTGCATTCATCATAAAATTTACCATTTGAAAAATTGCGTTATTTGGTAAATGAAATTTAATTGTATGAGAACTGAAGATGAGAATTTTCGGTTTGGTTTGGAAAAACTTCTTTTCAACTATATTGTTTATTTCTTGTAAATAATTATTTACAATTTCGCAATGTTTTTGAAAATATTAGATGAAGTTATGTGATATTTTGTATTCAAATTACTATAAACAGTGTGTTGCAAGATCATGAGAAAAATATTCAATTTCATTGATAAAATTCAAAAGAGACTTTGGATTACTTTCTAAAGTTCTGGATCAAATTAGTTCTCAAGATGACAGGCGTGATAAAATCACAAAATAGATTTGTATTTACGTAATTTAAATGCACAAATTTCTAAATTGTTGAATATCTTGGCTGTAATCTCTCTAATGATCTGTTTGATATTTTAATCGATAGTTTTTATATCATTTTTAAATAGTTTTTTTCGAACCTATTTCATATTTCGAAAAATCAACTGGTACATAAAACCCTAAAACTGAAACTTTGAAATTTGGCTGCTAAAGTTAAGTTTATTTAGGAATGGGACAGTAGACTGAATCGATTTGAGATCATTTTTATATTTTTCCAACCCTGGGGTCTAAAAATTTCGTTTTGGGTCAAAACATATCCATGACTTTTATGTTTGTATGGAAAATTTTAATATTTTGTTCTGAAAAATCAACATCATGTTTATTTCTTCTGTGAAACCGAGCCTATAGATTTTGTGCTAATTAATAAATTCTCTACAGGAAATTCCCTACTGAACAACTTTGTCGAAGGCCGTAACTTCGTATCTTATTAGGCAATAAAAGCTAAAAGCTTTTTGTCAATGCTTTTTGGCATTGAAAAATAAAAAAAAATCAATCGACATCACTGCTGGTTCCTCACGAAGTATTGCATGAAATGTTGACATGCAATACCTCGCAAGGCACGCAGCAGTGATGTCGATTGGTTTTATTGAATTTAAAATGCCAAAAGACATGCCCCCATTAAAAACCTAATAACTTGTTTGTCTAATAAGAAACAACAAAGTTGTTTAGCGGAAACTTCTATGTAGAGAATTTATAAATTGTACGAAAAGTGTACCATAAGCGAGTTCGATTCCACAAAAAAAAAACAAAAATGATGTTGATATTCCAGAACATAATTTTCAATTTTTCCATACAAACCTAAAAGTCCAAATTTACTCATGTAAACGTTACTTAAAAATTCTGTCAAAAATCATGGATGAGTTTTAAATCAAAATGTAGCTTTAAAGACCCCATTGTATAAAAAAGTCAAAAATGACCCCAAATTGACTTATTCTAATGAGACAGTTATGAATGCGTGAATCTTCAAAAAACGACCGTTTGATCTAAATACTTTCTAAGAAGAAGGAAATGAAGGTAATCTTATGATAAATCATGAAAAATATGAAAAAAGGTTATCATTTTTAGTTGGAAATATTCCAACTTTATTCGTGTCATGATATTGATCAGATCATTCAGTCATGATATTGATCAGTTTTACACTTAAATTTAGTCAAATCGGTAGAAAAGTTGGCTGAATTTTCCTTCTTCAATTTTCGCTACTTTTTTGCCAAGTACTTCTTTTTAAATAGTAATTAGGATCAATTTCGAGGATTGAGCTTTCGGCAGATTTCAATTTTGAAATTGACAAGACCTGGTTTTTTGTGTTTCTCTAAAACACGTTTTTATTGAAATGTCTGGCTGACAAAATCTGACAAAAACATAGCAGAATCATCATCAGATTCAATTGAAAGTAATTTCGATTGGTTTAGATCGCAGGTTTTCAGCTATACAAACAACAGTACTCATTTTAGGTTTTTAAAAACAATGAAAAGCAGTTAATATACCTCTCTCAGATATCTTAAACTTCTCTTTTAAAAATTTCAAAACAGTTAAAATGAGCCAAACAGTAAAAATGAACATCTGCCTACCGTCAACTCTTATAAAGTAATAAGGTGTATTAGGGTGTCCCAAAATTGCATAGCTTCTGGGAATCTGGGGGCTCACCCTCCAAATGGTAGATTAGGATGTGCAGAACAAACTTTTGTATGGGGCCGACTAAAAAAAATCATGTTTAGAGGTTCCGCAAGCGCGATCTTTGAAAGAAGTCCACTTTCAAAAGGTTTGATTTTAAATAAATTCTGAGTCCAAAAAATTTATAATTTATAATTTATACATTTATTTATACTTATAATTTATACATTTATTATTTTTTAAATTTTTTTTTGAGTTAAATACTACTCGTAAAAAATGAGAAATAAACCAAATTTGTATCAAAATGTAAGACAAGCAGGCTATTTCCAAGAAAAAAAAAATTGTTGGTCCAAAATTTTTGGATTCATCTGAACAAAATGTGTACCAAGCGTAGAATATTATTGATACCAATGCCATCAAAAGATGCAAATTTTTATGCACTTAAACTTTGCTGAACAAAATATGTTGTTTGTATCATTGTGTGAAGAGCTATTCACGGTTTTATCCTTAACAAAAACTAAAAGTTAGGATATCTTTAATTCAATTTATCAAATTTGTCTCAATAAATAACTACTTTAAAATCAAAATACTTGTAAAAAAATACTTGGATGGTTTAAGGTAGTCATCAGAAGGCCATTTGCCAAATTTGAGCGGAATCGGACAACAGGAAGGGGTTGCACTGAATCTCAAGTGTAAAAGGGATTCTGAGACATAGTGTTCTAAAAAAGCATAAAAAACTGGTTTTTCATCATAATTTTTTTTCTTTACCAATCGATTGCTTGATAATGTAAATTTTATTAAAATTTCAATTGAGACTAACATTTTACCTGAAGACTGCAACTCGATTGGACTTAAAACAAAAAAGTTATGGCTGTTCAAAGATTGTATTTTTGTGGCAAATTGTCCTATAAAACGCAATGAGTAAAATGTACTCATTGTGTGTAACGACAATTTGCCACAAAAATACAATCTTTGAACAGCCATAACTTTTTTGTTTTAAGTCCAATCGAGAATCCCTTTTACACTTGAGATTCAGTGCAACCCTTTCCTGTTGTTCGATTCCGCTCAAATTTGGCAAATGGCCTTCTGATGACTCCCTTAAACCATCAAAGTCTTTTTTTACAAGTATTTTGATTTTAAAGTAGGTATTTATTAAGAAAAATTTGATAAATTGAATAAAAAATATCCTAAATTGTGATTTTTGCTAAGGATTAAACCTCGAATAGCTCTTCACACAATGATACAAACAACATATTTTGTTCAGCAAAGTTTAAGTGCACAAAAATCTGCATCTTTTGATGGCATTGGTATCAATAATATTCTACGCTTGGTACACATTTTGTTCAGTTGAATCCAAAAATTTTGGATCAAAAAAATTTTTTTTTCTTGGAAATAGCCTACTTGTTTTTCATTTTGATACAAATTTGGTTCATTTTTCATTTTTTACGTGTAGTATTTAACTCAAACAAAATTTAAAAAATATAAAATGTATAAATTTTTGGACCCAGAATTTATTTAAAATCAAATCTTTTGAAAGTGGACTTTTTTCAAAGATCGCGCTTGCGGAACCTCTAAACATGATTTTTTTTTAGTCGGCCCCATACAAAAGTTTGTTCTGCACATCCTAATCTACCATTTGGAGGGTGAGCCCCCAGATTTCCAGAAGTTAGGCAATTTTGGGACACCCTAGTGTATACTTCATTTCTAAACAGATTCTCGTTCAATTTCATCATTTTTTTCTGTTTCTTTGAATAAAATTTACATCGAAGAATTATCCATGCTCAGTGATGGTTTGAATCATTTGACTTATTTTTGAATCATTTGGTTATAACTTCTTTTGAAAACATTTTTCCATGAAATGATGTTCTAAACTTTAGTAGATACAGATCTAAGCTACAACTTTCTTGTATGTCATAAATATGTATCTTCAATGTGGTATGAATTGTAGGATTTAATCCAACCCGCTAATCCAAATGATTGTGATTACGATCATTGCTCAAAAATTTAAACTTTTCGATTTCTCATTCATAAGGCATAAGAGATACAGGTTTGTGTTGGTCACAAAAGTTGCAGCTAAGATCTAGTTCTACTAAAGTTTAGAACATCATTTCTGGGAAAAATGTTTTCAAAAGAAGTTATAAGCAAATGATTCAAAATTAAGTCAAATGATTCAAACCATCACTGTCCATGCTTATGAACTTTCATACATTTAATTTTAAATTTTCTATTTAATTTACAACCTTCTTACTGAAAATATTTTTCCAGCTTATCCTCGTTTATTTCAATCTTTCAAATCTCTGTAATGCTGTACAGTAAATAATTTTTTTCAACTGTCCAATTAATTGATTTCCACTTAACTTTTACTCGAAAAGTAATCCTCTGCAATTTTTCCAGATTACAAATGACTCAGTTACAAACTGTTTAACTCCGACACTGCTTCATGTACTTGTTCCACAAAAAACTAACAATCTGGTGAAGGTTATCCATAAAAAAAGGTTTATATAGATTTAAGCTTTCTACTAACCTTCTATGATTTAGCGTAAGTTGTTGGTGTAATGGCTCCTTTTGTAAATATGCATATTCAACTTCCAAATCAGTTCTTCTGTACAAAGTTTCGAACTACCACTAACCATAATTCTGTACTGTTTCATCGCGCAATGCAATGCATCCTGGTGGTCCGCTTTGCTGCTAACCGAAATCGAAACCAAAACAAAAACAATCCTCCCACCCCTCAAAAGGTTTTGCGTACGTTGGAGGCGCTTGCGTCGTGAACAAGCGGCTGGAGAAGGTCAACAGTGTTGCCATCATTGAGGATACCGGTGGTTTCAGCGGAATCATCGTTGCCGCCCACGAGGTTGGCCATCTGTGAGTATCAACCGCCTGTGATGACACTATTTTGTTCTGTAAGAAATGTTTTGCCTTAATTTTGAACCTCTTTTACAGCCTCGGAGCTGTCCACGATGGGTCTCCTCCACCGAGCTATCTGGGTGGACCTGGGGCCGAGAAGTGCCGCTGGGAGGACGGGTACATCATGTCCGATCTGCGACACACGGAACGGGGCTTCCGGTGGTCACCATGCAGTGTTCAAAGCTTCCATCACTTCCTCAAGTAAGTTTAATTTAGTTTTTTTCGTGTTTTAATCATTTGTTTCTAGTATCATTCTATTTATGTTACGATTTATAATTGAAAACTAGGAAAATCGTTTATTTCGAATGAATCAATCTATCCTAGAAACTCTTTATGAACTATGTATGTCGTATTTTTTCATAAGATTAGACTTTTGAGTTATAAGATAAATTAATTTACAAGTACAAGAACAAACCTGTCTTGTCTCTCGGTTCATCGAATCGACTCTTGGTATTACCCCTACTCTTTGGAGACCCTACTCTTGATCACACCTCGAATCGCGATGAAACTTTACTTTAAAGTAGAAAGTATGCAGGTGACTTCTTTCCGATACTCATAAACTTAAGGGTGATACGGTCAAAATTTGGTCAAGGGAAAACGTGTGTAAATCGGTGAAATCGTTTATTTAAAAAATCAAATTTAATTTCTTTTTCAAGTTTAATTAGTATAAAATTCAGGAAAAATATTCAGTTAGGCTTCCGCTTTTACAAATCCGAATTGCCGGGCCTTACGCTTAACCCCTGCCATCAGATTTTGTACAGCCACCTTGTCCACCTTCTTCGCCGCAGAAAGCCAGATTGCCTTGAACTCCTGCTCGTCCTTTGCAGTTTTTTGGTCTTATTTAGATTCCGCTTGACAATAGCCCAGTATTTCTCAATTGGGCGGAGCTCTGGCGTGTTGGGAGGGTTCTTGTCGTTGGGAACCACCTGCACGTTGTTGGCGGCGTAACACTCCATGGCCTTTTCACCGTAATGGCAAGATGCCAAATCCGGCCAAAACAGTACGGAACAATCGTGTTTCTTCAGGAAAGGCAGCAGACGTTTATTCAAACACTCTTTCACGTAAATTTCTTGGTTGACAGTCCCGGAAGCTATGAAAATGCTGCTTTTCAAGCCACAGGTACAGATAGCTTGCCAAACCAGATATTTCTTCGCGAGCTTAGACAGTTTCATGTTCTTGAAAATATCTGCTACCTTTCCCCTTCCTTTTGCCGTATAAAACTCCTATCCCGGAAGCTGCTTGTAGTCGGCTTTGACGTAGGTTTCGTCGTCCATTACCACGCAGTCAAACTTCGTCAGCATCGTCGTGTACAGCCTCCGGGATCGCGCTTTGGCCGTCGTATATTGTTTATCATCGCGATTTGGAGTCACTACCTTCTTGTAAGTCGATAGTCCGGATCGTTTTTTTGGCTCGATGCACGGTTGTAGACGATACACCCAGCTTATTTGCGGCATCTCGGAGAGAGAGGTTAGGGTTTCGCTTGAAACTACCTCCAACTCTCTTTGTCGTCTCAGCGGCTTCCGGTTTTCATTTTCCCCCCGATGCAGACTTCCTGGCTGTCGACAAACATTCCCCAAACACTTTCATTACATTTGTAACGGTTGATTTGGCAACTTTTAGCGATTTTTCCAGCTTTGCGTGCGAGTAGCTAGGATTTTCGCGATGCGCGAGCAAAATTTTGATACGGTGCTCTTCTTCCTTGGACGACATTTTGACAACTGAAGAGTGAATTCTAAAATCAAATAGGAGCAACATTCTACACACACACACCTTCAAAATGAGGGGTGTTCAGGTTTTTTAAATGCAAAATTGAATGAAATACGTCAAGTTGATATTGACCAAATTTTGACTGTATTTAATCCTCTCCGTCTAAAGGTACTCATTTGCGACTTCCTCTGAATCGTGAGATTCATGGTTTGCTTTCCACATCGAAACGCGTTACGATCGGGAACCCCTCATTCTGGACTAGCATCCTTTTACGTTACCAAGCTTCTTCGTTACTTATCAGATCAACACTCTGTGTGGTCAGCTGCGTCCAATCTCAACTTCTGCACCAGCTGAACCGTTCGACTTCTGCGCTGAGCAATCCTGGGACTCCACCTTCCGGCCGCCAGTAACACGTATTCTGCACTGGTGGTCCCCTGCGCTTTGCGCTTTGAGAGTACCCCGTTCGATCTAACTAATTTGGATGGAATAGAGTTTATTCTTTATTCCTATTCTAAGTATGATCTTCACGTAGCTACTCTTAACACTAGTGCCACCAGTGATCGTCAATACCCGAATTGCCCATATTTAAGTTTCAACAGATCTCATTCCACGAACACTGGCTCTTTTCAAAACGTTTTTGAAAACTAGGCATTTGGGTGAGTGAAAAGACTTCAAATATCTTGTAATACAGCTAGGTTGCGAGGTTTTCGTTTCGAACGTGATTATAAGTGAGAAGAAAAATTTAAACCCAAGTGAAAGTGGTCAAATCACTTGCTATACCCGCTGGAGATGGCACTCGGACACATCAACAAAACTTATTGGTCGGATTCTTTTCGTTGAAACTAATTCCATCACTGATCAAGTGAGAATGTAGTTGAATCAAAAGATTTTGAAATGGATTCAATTGAAGGAGATAATTTATACTTATTAGGTCTCAGTTCTCATTCAAGTCCTTAGAGAGGTATGTATGTTATGTATAAAACAGACTCTGTTTTATTACTATCGCTTGATTGACTATTATTCGATGAATATTGTACCCTTTACCCATCTGAGAAAAACAATTCAAGTAAATTTTGTGTGACACGATTACGTATAACTTATGGATCAGAAATGCCTCATCATCATGGTAGAAAACATTTTTATTTTCACAATAATCACATGCCTGCGATTTAATGCTTTGGTGCTTATTTCTACTTAAGCCTAGTGTCGTGACGGCACTTGCTCACAATCATAAGCAAGACGGATCACGTGCTTCTCCGATAAAATTCTCCAATAAACTGAGCTAAAGCGTTAGCCGATCTTATCGCGTTGCGAAAACGAAACTTACAATGTGCGAGCAAGACTTATCCGGTTTCGCTTTCTTCAATTTGACTTTTCTCTCACTCTCAGATTTTTCGACTCAATTTGAGCTTTATGTTTACGTTTAGGGTAGAAACATTTGTTTTACAAAGTTGCTAACCTTTTGTAGCATTGATAATGTGAGGTATCGATATTTATATTTGATAATGATTATTATTATTTATAACTGCCAATGCTACACACTACACCTAGTTATACCGCTGATCCGTTGTTGAGTGTACAAGGCCCCGGCGTACTTCCTTTAAACAGAATCCTTTCTTTCTACTTCGAATCACAGGAAAATCAGCTGACTCATAAGTCAAAACGCAAGGGTGGAAGAACCAAAATGAAGTCGAGATAACGATATTCCAGCATTATGTTGGTGAAGTGCTCTCTTATCCCGTTTTCTTCACCAACACCGTTGATTGTCGATTCGTTCAATGCTTCTTGCAACATTACGTCACACACAATCACTATTCTTTTACTTGACGATCACTAACACAAGTCTTCAGCAAAAAATGAAGTGATCTCTCCCAGCTTCGGGAATGAGAGACGTCCGCATGCTATCTGTGATTGGTCGGGTATGTACGCGCTCGATACAGGTTCTCCAATACTAGTATGCTATACGGTCACTGCCTCACTTCCGCTACTTCACCTTCGCTGCCTCACTTGCTAAGTCTTCCTTCACTGCCGTTCAATCTTTATAGAGGTGCTGCCTCGAGTCAATTATAGAAAAGTCGGATACTCGGGTGTGTTGACGATGGAATGCTTCGGTTGGATCATCCTTTATCTGTTGCGACGAGCCTCTATAAAAGCCCCGAGGGCAGTCCTTACTCATGCAAATTCCGCGGTGTGACGGAATTATGGAATACAATTCTGTTCCCAAATGGTTTGCTTCTATCCTGTCTCACTGTCGTTCACATGCATTAACGATCGAATGTCTGGTCACCCTACAACCGTGTATCGGTAGCGAAACGCGTTGATGATCCTATGTTCCAAAGATGCAACATTTTGGATATTTGTTCGATAGACTTCTATGCTATACCTTTATACTAAGCTACTATTTACTGGTCTTTTTTATTAGTTGAACACCTAGGTGATAAATCCTTTTTACGGATTGCATTCCACGGCACGGCGAGAGACCGAGTCCCTCCAGTATGCTGGAGGCCCCACAGGCTCCGTGGAGATAAGACATGACCTTAGCTACTACTGGTCTGGCCAAAGTTCCTGAGTAAACTACCTTGAGTATACGATCACTCACGTGTTCTCGGTAAATGCGTGTGGATGAGTTCATGTACCTGATATTGTTAGTTTCTTAGAAACCTTTTCGCTGCACTTTCATGCTTGTTGGGCATTACCTTTTGTCATGAATCGTTTCTTCCCTCGCTACCGTTCCTAACAGTTAAACAGTTCGGGTATTTGGCGACTCTCGACGCGTTATCCGGATGAGAGAATATTTTTGTCGTTTAATGTTCATCAGGAAAGCAATTATCTAAGTTATTTTGTCGATACTCCTCCTTATTTCATATAGCTTTTTATTATGCGTCAATTTTCTACGTTGGAGATGCAGTTTGAGGATTGGAATTGACTACCTTTCGCCTTTCTACCGTAGAAGACATCGTTTCACTGGGGACACTAGAATTGAATGACTCAGCGGAAGTTATCTTTCCAGCATTTGACAGTGTATTGACTGGTGTCGTTGGCATCTCGAGCAGATCGGTTGGTGGTGGATAACAGTTTACATGACTACTGTGAATATTTGGTTTTGTGGACATTTAGCTCGTTCATGGATTTTTAATTATTTGTTTGATACTTGAATATTAATAAATTATTAACGGTAATTTGTACTAGCCATTCACAGATTGAAAATCTTTTTAGCTTCGTCGACTGTCGACTTCTTTCTATATGAATACCAGCAAATTCTTTCACTCCCAGCAGTAAAGCATGCAAACCACAGCGTAACATAAAATCACGAGGTTGACACTGTCAGTAAGGATTTTCATCCAATCTTGATATCAGACATGACCCTAAAGTGAAACGCCTTTCAGCATCCAAAAACGAACTCATGCCGCTGAACGCAATACACACTACGAGCAGCTCCTTCATATCCCTCTGGTTAACTTGACTTCTGCGCTTATATTTGTGACATCTGGCTGACCTCTGCAATTAAAATCAAACACAAGTTACCTGAAAATATATAAGAGCAACCACTAACTAACTTTTATATCATCTGTCGATCAACACGAATGCTATTAGGATAGTGAAGTGTCCCTTATAAAACTTAAAAACAAATAAATGTGTTCATAGCCCGTTGAATTAATTCATTTGCTCGATACATCAAGAACCTAAATATAGACCTGGTTCTAAGGTCTAAGTAGTTTTCATGGTACATTGATGATATCAGTATCATAAAAAACTGACCTCTTACGTCGTCAAACCTGTTTTGAGATCCGAGAACGAGTTTTATCTCCGTCGGTTTTCTTTTTAAGTTGACATTTTCCGGTGATAATGGATTCTAATTATTACAACCCCTTTTGCTTCTCTAGCGTCAAGAAAGCATTCGGCGAAATAATTATTTTCTTAAAATGACTTACATTATTCAGTGAGCCGAAAAGTAGAAGAAGTTATTATTGTTTGATTCCACAATCATCAAATCATCATCAAAAAGATAAGAGAATGACGATCCAGATTGAGTGGCATCCCGAGCAGACTTTGATGCCTGAACCGATAGCAAACGGTAACCAAAATAAGCTATCAATACCAAAATGATAGCATAATTGGGTATCGTATTTTTCCCGATGGCAAAATTAGGTTTCATTGAAGCATCAATATGTCGAAAGATGATACCTAACCAATACCTAAATAAGGCATTGATACCAAAATGAAAGCACTTTTTGGTTTTGTTTTTTCCAAGATAACAAAACAAAGCATCATTCAAGAAAAGTGAGATCAAAATGATAGCATGATTTAGTATTCAATTTTGTGTGATGAAAAATTTAATTTAAATAGATGTTAAAAAACCATTCGAGCTGAAAACAAACAGCAAATTTGTTCGTTACCGTGCGTGTTTTAAGTATTGATTTTTCAGTCATGACAAAAATAGGCATCATTAAGGTATCACTATTTTGCAAACTGAAATTACACCAGTTTGTTAACAAACAAACATACGTTATCAGCATGTGCGGGCATTAATTGGTGGGTGTTGATTTTTCATTAATATCAAAACTAGGCATCATTAGGGTGTCATTAATTTTTACCTGTCATTTTAATTTCCGCATAAAAACAACAATAAAAAATAATCAAAACTGCTAATCTTTTTCTTAAAAAATCTTAATTTTCATACAATAGCAAACTGAGACCAAACCGAGGAGTAGTAGAGTTATAGTAAAATTAAATATAAAAGAAAACTTAAAATTCACACTGTGTGTTTTTTTATGAGGTCTTAGAGCGAAAGGTATATTATATGAGTGCAAAAAGGGTCGATTTTAAGTGAATGAGTTAAAAAGCGTTATTATTAATAATATTAAAAGTAAATTTAGATTTATTTTATTCAAAAGTATTTTTGTGATTTAGTTCAACAAAATTTTTTTTTTTTCGTTCTATTCACAACTTTGCCAGAAGAGGGTGAATTAACGTTAAAAATTGCAATTTCGAATCAATATACAAAAACCGATGACCTCTTTATAAAAATTCTCGCATTGTTTTTTCCAAATATTTAATTAGAAATCACACTGAAATAAGAAATTAAAATTAAACGTGTGATTAGAAAGGTTGACTTTAAATAACGCATCCTGTAGTTTAACTTAATACCGTGAAAACATAAAATGAAAAAAAAAAATGCCAAAAGTCTCTTAACTTTTGCATATAAATGACGTTTTACACTTTTTGGCTTTTTGATGAAGAAATTATTTGTAATTTCCCAAGCAACCAAAAGTCGCGTTTTTACTTAACTCCGAACTCCGAAGTTCACATTTGGCTGAAAAAATGTTTTACGGGAACTTCAGGTGACTCTTGTCGCGTAAAAGTCACTCAGGAACTTCCATCGCCCTTTGAAAGGTTAAACTATCGATAACGGAACTTCTAAGCGCTTTTAATGGAACTTCTTTCAAGAAGGTCGATAACGTTCGCGTAACATTCCAAAACGCACCATTAAGATACTTGAAGGTGTTTTAAAGAACCTATTTGGGAATTCTAAGCGACATGTCAAAAATGTTTTTCAAGAAGGTCGATAACGTTCGCGTAACATTCTAAAGCGCACCATTAAGATACTTGAAGGTGTTTTAAAGAACCTATTTGGGAATTCTAAGCGACATGTCAAAAATGTCTGTCAATTTCTTGTCATGGTATTTGTTTTGTTTATATCTGTACTGATATTTACAAATGGAATTCAAGATTTTTTCGAATTTTTCTTATAAATGTTAAATAAGATATTCGAATAAATTTTTGATGATGCGAATTTTTGTTATGATTCATGTTGTGTACTGAAAGTCATTTGAACGAAATAAGGTACCTTCTATTGACCAACCTCACTCAATCATCCCAAATGACGTTAAGTTTAAATACTAATCATTACAGTGGCAATTAGCTATTGCTGAATTGGTCAAGAGGCTGGTGAGTTTCATTGCAACCTAGAGAGCAGCGGTTCAATTCTCTAGGCGTGTTAGCAGCTTTTGTAATCAAAACATATAATTAAAATCAATGAGATAGACCATGATAGACCGGCAACCTAGCATCTGACATGTGGTTGTCAGTGCAATCTGTCAATCGGATTTTTTTTTTCGGCGCGTAGAAGTTTCTTGACATTCTCTTAGAAGCTGAATAGCGTTCTCTACAGCCACCTAAACGAACTTGAAAGTAGCTTTAAGAACTTAAATTTTGGGCTGATTAGCATTCTCTTCAGACACAAACGAGAGCTGATTAAGCTTCTATGGAACCTTTCTAAGGGAATTCTGGTTGCTTGGGTTCTTTTCAATTCACTAGAAAAATAAATTTTAAATTGAATTTGTAATATTTGAGGCCTTAAGATACAGGTTATGAGTACAAAAATGATCGATTTTGAACTAATAATGTCAAAAGATTTTTCATATTTCGAATTATAATTTTTCAAATTTTTCAAATTTTCATTACATACTTTTACGTTTGAAATAAAAATTTTCAAAAAAATGTATGGAAACGGGCTAAACACAACACAACTAATAAGCATGTTTCCTCGAAATTTGGTTTTATGCACTTTTTTGTTTTATTTGTCTTATTTTCATATGTTAAACTGACATTGTGATGGCATTATGAACAAATTCATTTCATTTTTTCCATTTCATTTCTTTATCGAAAAAAGTCGCTATCTGTCGCTAACAAGTAATTAATATTGTCTTTTGGGATGGAAGTTAATTTTCGAGCAATGTTTTACATTCGCTTTTATTCGTACAAAGCAGTGATTAACATGAAGAAATAATGATACACTATTCGGACAACTCGCACATACATAATAGATAAAGCAAACTTTGTGCCCTTCGCGCAATAACTTTACATGTACGAGAAATTTTAACTTAAATTAAGACTGCGTCCGCGAATTCCAAATCGAATTGCAAACAGTGCTTTATATTATTTTCAGTTTAAGTTCGAATGAATAATCGTGTAACAAAGTAAACAAATACCCTTGTGTTCAGTTTTTGTTTTTGTTCCTCCGCGAGCGCTCCAGAAATGTATCCCGCGCAAGTTGGGCCAACACTGGCCCTAGCGGTCTCGTCAACAGGGACAACTTTAAAGAAAAAAAATGTATCCCGCGTTCATTTTAAACACCTGCATATCGATCCGATGCCGATTTCCCGACTCGTAGGGCCGAAATATAAAATCTCCAATCGCTGGCGACCCGGAACCAGTGTCTTCATTTGCTGCCAGCCAAGGTTCTCATCAACTTACTGTGAGTATTTCAGCCGCTGGAGTACGCCGCCACCAGCTTCAGGGCTAGCCTCTTCAATTTCAATTATAAATATTCAAAAAATAAAAACCACTTCCAGTCAGATCATCATTGATAACAACCGTCGTAACTGGAACAACAACGACGATGCAAAGCAAATCGAAGACCCGGAAGAAGGTAATTTGCCCCATCAGATCGGATTTGGAGCTAAACATTTCCGAGGAATCTCTTCGCCTTCCAGAGCAGGCAGTCAGCATGTTTGGATTAATCTGGTTCGTCTAATGTGGTCCTTTGATGACTTGATTGGTGCAAGAAGGAAGATGGGAAAAATGTTGAAGAAGACATTAGACTGGTAAGGTCATCTATTTTATTATTACTCTACTGGCGCACACCCGTAAATATATTGTAGTTCGTAGAAGAGTCCAACACTGTTCCTATTATTAAGTTCATTGTAACATGACATTTTCCTGATTAGGTAATCTACAATAATTATTGTTGATAACTACTTATTGCCAACTCAAGTCCATCCTCTGCCATTAGAGCCAAAGAAGAGCACGGTCCATATTAATGTGTCCGAAAAAAAGTAACAAAATTTAGTGAAGTTTTGTTGTCTTGCAAAACTATTATTCTTTGATCTACATCTCTTTCTGGTTAATATTTCGATGAGTTTAAACAGTTCTACATTTGCCAAAAGTCTTCCTGTTAGTTTAAAATTTACATAAACTGTTCGACCCATGCTCGTTACTTTTCTAGCTATCTGATAGTTCTTATTTTCTTTATATGAAAAAAAACACTGCAACTTACGTTTTCCCCATTGGAAGGCCAAAGAAAATTCTGCTATCGATCCTCCTGCGGAAGATTCCCAGGTGAAGTTTTATCGCAGGTCCTATTATCCAAACTTCTTCAAAGACATAATCGTTGGAACTCAGGTATTTCGTTTAGCAGAAAAATTTCCCACCTAAAAGTTTCAATAGTTCAAATTTCATTACGCCAAAAAAAACAATGAGATTTATTAAAAGGGCGATTGCCATTTATGTTAATAAATATTTATTTAAAAAAAACCTTTAGGTTAATTTAATTGAAATTAAATAATATAAATTTTTCAATATACCACAAAGGTAAACAAATGAAGAAAAACAAACAAATTTTCCCGTTGATTGATAATCGATTCCATGTAGGTTTTGTAAGTTTTTCGAAAATCGAGAATACGACGCGACGATTTGAAAGGGTATGATATTTCATCGAATGCATTCAAGACGCGTACATATAAACGGGTGACATATTGTCGTTATCAAACCAAGGTACTTATAGGGACACTGCATGCAACTGCAGGCAGTGATGCCAGGTAGTTTTATAGAAAATCAGGACACCACGAAGAAAAAAAAAGGATTTACAAGACATAACTAATGAAGCATAGATTACATTAATGAAAGCGAAATATAGGTACTGCAGACGCCTTAATTTAAGAAACTGAGGCGAGCAGAATCTAGGGTGGTCTGCAATTTATATGGAAAACATCATTTTAATATCATCTGAACCGAAGAGTATTGTCAGTAAAACTACTTTTTTTTACAGATTTGTTAGATATCCTGATGATTTCAATTACAGTTAATATATTTTGTTTTGAAAATCAGGACAATTCAGTACATTTCTCAAAAACTAGGATAATTTAGAAAATCACGACGGTCTCTCGAAAACCAGTACAAATCCTGAAAAATCAGGACACTTTGCACCTCTGCCTGCTGGTCACAGTCAGGTCGAGTACAACTTCGGGTGTGTTCTTATACCAATACACGGAATTGTCCATCTTGTGACAGGCAATCGTAATCGTAGGCATGGTAGGCGAACAATTGGCTGTCAAAAAGCGCTCCGTCTCCTCCCCCAACCAATGAGAAACTTTTGGTACCCCTTGCCTACTTTTCCTCAATATGCATCCACCCGTAGCTGTAGGCACTCTGGTCACAGTGACACCTATAATAACCTTGCACGGAAAAAAATTGAGTGGTTATCCCAAAGACGCTGTCATGATAATTTTACCATTACAGCGCTATAGTATTTTCAACCACGAAAATTTTAACATCGATTTTGTAAAAGTGCGCATGAAACAATATTGAAATTACTATGTACCTGGTAATTTTCGATAACTCTCAATGTTTGTTGTCGAAAATACTATGGTCATGATAATTTCATCATAATTTCTATTACAACTAGCATCCGCATAGTAATTTAGACATTGTGGCACCAATTCATATCAATAAAATACTACGCACATGGTACTTTTGAGAACAAAACATTATTGACTCAAAAACATCAGTGCGTATGATAATTTTACCATGCAAAACATTCTTGTTGTTTACACTAATTCAGGATCATTAATCATCAAACTCGTGAGTAAAAAAACTTATTTTGAGCTGCTTTAAAGTTTCATAACTTTGAAAATCATTCCAGAGCATCGGGAGAACACACTAACATTGACCGACGTGTGTCGGAAGTGTGAATTTTAATGTTTCAAATAATGTCATAATGCATGCATGCCAATAAACAAACAAACATACATAGTAATTTTACTATTTAAATCAAGCTCCTCGCTCCTCCTAATCTTTATCATAACACATAATAGTTTCATCATGAAACATATCAATTATACTAGGCACGAAGTAAAACAATGCATCATTTCATTGACAGTTTTACTAAAACGCAGTCGAATTTACTATGCGCAGCCAAATTGAGCACATGGTAAAAAAGCTATGCGTAAGGTATTATAAACAACAAAACATATTTGACTCAAAAATATGGTTGCCTGTTGTTCATTTAAACCACGGATTTAGTAATTTTACTATGCTTTTTTTTGTGTGTGGTTACACAACAACGATAGCTCACCTGTTTATGTACGCGTGTTGAATGCATTCACGGAAATATCATACATTTTCAAATTGTCGTATTTTCGGTTGTCGAATATCTTACAAGAATTGCATGAATTCGGTTTTCGTTTGTTTTTTGTTTCGTTTATTTATTCATGATGGTTGATTTGAAAATATAGTATATAATAATGGAATTTGCCAAAAAAATTCAGATATTCAACAACATAAATATCAATCACCCTTTCAATGTATATGATTGTTTTTTTCCATGGCAACAAAAATTTAATAGGACCAAATTTGTTTGGAGAAAGATTTTGCAGAAAAAATTTCGCTTATCACATTGTCTGAAAAAAATTAAAGAAAAATGTATCACATCCGAAATTCGCAGATTATTATCAAACTAACTGAAATTATGTTGGATTAGTCAGGGTAAAAACTGTGTGGAATAGAACGCAAATATTATAATATTTTCGATATCTGTGAATCGCCCTTTGAGATATCTTGTTGTTTGCTTTTTTTCTAGCTGTTATTTTATCTTGCGGGTTTTGTGAACGTCGAAATTATTGAGAATTATTTTAGAAATTTGGATAGGTAGTTCCAGCGATTATGTACCCTGGAGAATCTTGGCTAAGATGCAGCCCAGATTGAAAACATTTTGCTTAGCACATCGAATTGCAGGATTTCTCAACAATGGACAGAGGAAATTTCATCAATCTTCGGCATTCTGTAAGTAATTTTTTTTCCTTTGAAGTTGTCCTTGTTGTGGGACCGCTAGGGCCAGCGTTGGCCCAACTTTCGCTGTAAGTAAAGTTTAACGTCGGAAAAATGGAAAGCTTTGAAAAAAGTTTAATAAAAGTAACTGCTAAAGCTTATCCCGAGCAGACGTTTAAGGCAAAACAACACCTTATTTTGCTATCATGGCTTGAATGTAAAATTTGGTACTATTTTGCCCGAATAAAGGTGATACAATACCAAAATTCGGGTATAGTTTTAGATTGAAAGATAACACAGTGATGCGAGATTTTTCTTTTAGTGAAAGCTTAATGATGTCTTGTTTCGAACCATTTTTAAAAAAATATTTGATATCACAACGATGCCATATTTTGGTTGTTAATAATCAGCGGAAGTCGTGCCTACTATGGACTCCACAAGCAACTGCGGTCGAGAAGACTTAGCCCTCGCACGAAGTGTAACCTGTATACGACGCTTATTAGACCGGTTGTTCTCTACGGGCACGAGACATGGATATTGCTCGAGGAGGACCTGCGTACACTCGGAGTATTCGAGCGACGAGTGTTAAGAACCATCTTTGGCGGCGTACAGGAGAACGGAGTGTGGAGGCGAAGGATGAACCACGAGCTCGCGCGACTCTACGGCGAACCCAGTATCCAGAAGGTGGTGAAGGCTGGCCGGATACGCTGGGCGGGACATGTTGCGAGAATGCCGGATGACTGTCCTGCAAAACAGGTGTTCGCCACGAATCCGGTAGGAACAAGACGAGCAGGGGCGCAACGAGCGAGGTGGTTAGACCAAGTGGAGCGTGATCTGGCGAACGTGGGGTGCCCGAGAAATTTGAGAACGGTTGCCATGGACCGAGTGAATTTTAGGAATTATGTTCGTCAAGTTATGTCGTAAGACGGAATACTATGTAAATAAAAAATGGTTGTTAATTATACCTAAAGTTGGTATCAATATGCCCTCAAAACTCGTTTTGAAACGTTGGCTAAAAGAGGTATCATTAAGGTTTCAGTGAAACCTAAAGTTGATATGATTGAGGTATCCATATATGAAAAGTGAGACCCAAATTTTGGCATTGTACCACCTTTATTCGGGCAAAATGATACCTCATGATACTTTCAAGGCATGATAGCAAAATTAGGTATAATTTTGCCATAAAAGTCTGCTCGGGATAGTCTCATATATTCCGTCGATAGTCCAGATAAAAGACATAATTTTAATCATAACTAGAACAGGTCGAATGTGATACCTTGATTTGATAAAAGACAGATTAGCAGTGTCCGGCACAAAAACGCTAATCCGCTAATCGCTAATTAGTCCGCTAACTTTCGGTTAGCGAATTAATTTTCTCGCTATATTTTTCTTCAGCTAGCGGATAAGAAAGTTTCGCTAATTTTTAGTTCCGCTAACTAAAGAACGCTAATTCTTTGAATTGTTAATTTGCCCAAAGACTTATAGATGATAAATTCGGCATCATTCAGGTTTAAAATTTTGAATCCAATCAGGTATTTAAATTTTCGTTAAAAATTGATTTCAGAAGCTATTCGATCTCGATTTTGATTGGAATCATAGGAATAAGAGTCTATTTGAATTGTCTTCATTTGAATTTATGTCTTAAGCATAAGCCTTCTTCGAATATAAAAGAGATGAAAAAAGTTGTGAAAAATGAGATTCCCAGAATAAAATAAGTCAATAAATCAATCAACCTTTTGAGCATTATTGTCAAAAGAGATGAAAAACTTTTTCGGACAAAACAAAACATCTAACTAAAGGTTGCATTAACTGATGTAAAAAAATTAAAGAACGGGTGAATATTTTGAAAAATTTGATTCATTTTTTTTCCTTTTACTTTCTACCAAATACTCTTAACTAAAACTAAAAGTGGACTGACGCAACTGATATGGACAGAAATATTACAAAATTAGTTCGAAAACTGCCCCTATTGATATCATTTAGTAACTTTTCTAGTCAATATATAATTAAATAATTAATATAATTATGATAATTAAAGATGGCTGCAAAATTTGTGTTTTGCTTGCTTTTCAAAACTTTCTACTATCGATTAGCGATTAGCGCTTTATAATAAATCGATAACTTCAACGCAACATATAGCGGTTTTAATTAGCGATCGCTAACTTTGACCGAGATAGCGATCTAATTAGCGCCGCTAACATTTTAGTTAGCGATGCCGAACACTGCAGATTAGACGTCATGATGTGAGCTACAGAGTATGGCCTCCGGCGCCATGCTTTTGAACAGTCCGAGCTAGAATTAAATTCAGAGGCCTTGTAGAATTTAAGGCATGACCAGGTGTATTAGTCCTGTTAAAATGAATAAATGTACGCAGGTTTCAGTGGTGGATAAGAGTTATCTTATTTCATGTTTCGTCAGTCTAGTCACAAACTACACAATTCTTTAGCGATTGCTATTGTCGCACTCTCCACTTATCATATTCTCTATCCGAGAAAGTACTCATATTTGAATGACTAAATGAGAAACTATTCATTTTTGTGTGAATATTCTGAGTTATCCACTCAGAATATCTGGTGACACTGCTGAGTTACCAGTTTGAGTCACGTGTTTGTAACAGAAACTTTCATTTTGAATTTTGAAAAATCGATAACGTGATGGTAAATAAAGTTTTTGCAGGTATTTGTAGTGAAACAATCATCAAAATATTCGAAAGTTTCTCAATATATTCTTTCGGAGGATTATTTTTAATTGGGTGTGAGTCGGGAAACTAATAAATTTTCTAGTAGTTCAATGTTTCTAAAAATCTTGTTCTGTTGAACCCCTAACAGAAGGAAACAAAACTCTAAGCATGCAAAAATTTCTGTATTTACAGTGGCGACACCGCCAGCTGCCTGCAAAACCCACCTCACGAGGACGAAGCCCTGGGCCGGTCACTTCCGGGAACGCTGCTCTCGCTCGATGCCCAATGCCGCCGGGATCGGGGAACCTCGGCCTGCTTCAAGGATGAACGCGTCTGCGCCCAGCTGTTCTGCTTCGACTCGGCCAGTGGCTACTGCGTGGCGTATCGGCCCGCTGCCGAGGGCTCCACCTGTGGCGATGGACAAGTATTAAGGAATTTTAGAAAGAAGAAGTTTTGGATTGATTTGTGGTTTTCGTTCTCCTTTTTAGCACTGTCTGGATGGGCGCTGCGTGGCAGAGCACGAAAACATAATCCCAGACTACTCGCAGCACACGCCATCGTACACGCGCTTCAACCAGCCGCAGCAACCAAGTGTCAAGTATGTATGATCCTCTAGAGCTCTAGAAATCGTCCTGCACATCTCATGTCAACCCGATTAGGTCACACGCACACACCCACAGTTAGGAACATATGAGATCACGCACTCTGATTATTTTTGATAGGAGAGTTTCACGAACGTTTTGAAGCCCCATACAAGAGAGAAAGGATCAGTCAGCTCTGATTTATCACTATGTGTATATACTATTTGTTTAGAGAGGTCATTCACCACCAGTATATCTACCCAAAATCAAACAAACAAACAATCAAACCTGTTGAAAGATGCAATTTTAACGGATCAACTTCTCTAGATTTAACTACGACGACAAGTCAGGTCAGCAGGGAGAATATTATGAACCGTCTAGTAGCACTGCGTCGTCCACCACCTCAACCACCACAAGTACAACATCAACAACAACGACAACCACCACCACCACCACTACACCACCTCCGCCGCCACCGACGTCGACGAGGAACTATTACCAATATTTCAACCACAAATCCACGAGTACATATCACAGTAATTTCCAATCTCCTCCTAGTTCTAGTTATAATGGTAACAGCGGTAATAACTATAACCATTACAACCATAACGATAATCAAAACAACCATCATCAACAACAACAACAACAACCGACAACTGAATCAGACTACTACCGCACAAAAGCGACCAAGACCCCGTACGTGTTCAGTAAATACACATTCAGCTCGACCAAGAGCCCATACACTTACCAAAGCCTGTTTACGGTGAGTAGTACTAGTCCAGCGACCACAACTACTACTACCACAACAACACCACAGTCCCCGGCACACTACTGGGACCACTACAATCAACACCACCAATACAATCAACAACAACCACACCATTACGAAGATTCGGCGAGCACTTCCTCACCCACAACCACCACCACGACGACTACGCACAAACCGAAATCCACGTACCATCCGGTGTTCGATGTGTACTTCAACCGGATCGCACAGACGACCACACGCAATCCGTACAACTTCAGTTTCTACGTTAAGCGCACGACCAAGGCCCCGAACTACGCGTTGAACTACGTGGGGGCCAACAGTCAGCAGAGTCCGCAGGCCCGGACTCTGAACGGTGCCACGGTGGGAAGTAGTTTCGGTAGTAGTGGATAAACAAATGGCTAGGTCCTGGAAGGAGGCCTTAGAGAGCGAAAAAAAATCCAGGATAGAAGAAAATATTAGAACAAAAAAAAACACCAAAAACGAAAAACTTGAACGCACACGGTGGGATTTGATCCCCATTTGGTTGAATCTTGACAGAGGAACACAAACACGCACCACGCAACAGACGATGCCAGCACGTCATGTCACGCGCATTCGTCAGTCAGTCCGTCTGTTCGACCGGGGGGTGATTCACTGTTGTGTTGTTGCTCGATTCTTCCCAAACCCCGCATTTACCGTCGAAGGGGGGTGGCGAAATGTTTGAGTTGTTTCAAACGGGTTTTTCAACTTTGTGTTTGTGTGTTCACTGCTTCTCCCCCCCCTGCTTTTACGATTTCCGAATATCTGTAAACAAACAATAACGCACCTCACTTTCTGTCTGTTTCTCACTCTCCGTTTCTCTGTCACTTTTTACTCTTGCCGTTAGTATTCCGGTCTCTTTATTATACATACTAGTTAAGGTAGTAAATATAAAGATATCTCAGAGAGCCATCACCAGAAACTATGGCAGAAGTGCAATTTTTGCACTGTAAACACGCTTAGAAGCAAATAATTTTTTTTTAATAGATTTAAAAGTTTTTGCATAGTTTATATGAACTCCACAGGAGCATAATACAACAGGGTTTCAATAAGTTATCTTTCAGAATTTAGAAAAAAAAATGGTTGAGATTCTTTAAAAAAAACCCTCTGACCTCTACATTTTAAATTAATTTATATTGTCTTGATCATTAAATTTGATGCAATGAGAAAGATTGACCTAAAAGATGTGTTTTATTTGAACTTTTTTTTTAAACAGTGAGTGAAACAAGAATAGTACCACTATTAGGTTTTATTGTAAAAATATGAATGACTGAAAATCATCAAAATGTTCTACTACTGATTGTTATAAATTCTTCAACGGATAAATCAAACATGAGTTTACTATTTTTGGAAGAAGCAATTGGCGTTGAAGACCAAAAATATTTAAAAAAAAAAGTTTTTAAAATTCTGATTGGAACCTCTATTGGAATTTCTACAAAATTCAATATAACTTCTTAAAATTTTCCGTGTAAAAGCAAACAATAATACTTCCACAAACTACTTGAATGGATAACTGCATTTCTATGCGTTTTCTAGTATATCAAAGGTTTTAATGGAGTTTTTAAGAGATCTTCCTCTAGCACTGAAGAATTTGACATTTGAGAAATAATTGTTTACCAAACTCAAGCAACCAGAATTCCCTTAAAAGGGTTTCATAGAAGCTAAATCAACTCTCATTTCTGTCAGAAGGGAATTCTAATCAGCCCAAAATTTAAGTTCTTAAAGCTGCTTTGAAGTTCGATAAGGTGTCTGAAGAGAATGCTATTCAACTTCTAAGAGTATGTCAAAAAACTTCTAGGTGCCGAAAAAATCTGATTGACAGATTGCTCTCACAACCAGGTGACAGATTGCTAGGTTGACAGTCTATCATAGTCTATCTTATTGAGTTTGATTATATTGGTTATTTTTTGCTATTTACGCCTAGAGAATTGAGCCGCTGTTCTCTAGGTTGCAATGAACCACACCAGCCTCTCGACCAATCCAGCAATAGTTCATTGCCACTGTAGTGATTAGTATTTAAACTCAATGTCATTTAAGATGATTGAATGGGTTGTTCAATATATCGTACCTCATTTCGTTAAAAGCACTTTCAGTACACTAAATAATAACAAAAATTCTCATCATCAAAAATTTATTCAAATATCTTAACATTGATGAGAAAAATTCGAAAAATTCTTGAATTGCATTTGTAAATATCAATACTGATACAATCAAAACAAATACCATGACAAAAAATTAACAGAAATTTTTGACATGTCACTTAGAATTCCCTTATAGGTTCTTTAAAGCAGCTAGAAGTATCTTAACGGTACGTTAGAAAGTGTTAAGCGAACGTTATCGACCTTCTTGAAAGAAGTTGCATTAAAAGCGCTTAGAAGTTTCGTTATCGATAATTGAAACTTTCAAAGGGCTATGGAAGTTCCTGAGTAACTTTTACGTGACAAGAGTAACCTGAAGCTCCCGTAAAACATTTATTCAGTCTAACATGAACTTTGGATTTCCATCTTATAGTAAAACGCAATTTTTGGTTGCTTGAAAAATAGTATCTTGGCTGAATTTGAATCCAAAACCAGTTTACTTATTCGAGAATATTTTTTTAAGCAGTAATACACTATTTTTCTCAGTTTTAAGTCGTAGATGACAGCACTATCTTGCTGTCCATTTTCGACTATCCGAGTTTAATTAAGATGTTCTGGGTGGTTTTGGTCTAGAAATGAGTTCTTGGTACACAAACAAATGAATTTGTTTATTAATGAATAAGAATTGCATCAAGGCCACTAAATAGTGGATTTCTTAGACCGATAATTAGCTTAGATTTTTTTTTATCAGTAAATCTCACTTTTTCCAGCTCAAGTCGTAGATGGCAGCACTGTGTTGCAGTTAATCCAAATTAATTCTTAATATCGATTTTCCGGATTTATTTGGGCCCATCTTGATCTTTTGGAAGTAGTTTTCCAAAACAGTTCTGTTGAATTTCACGCTGATTTTTTTCAGCGGTTTCAGCAGGTTTTCTGAATTTGCTTATCTCACTAGCACAAGAATATACCTACCTGCCGAAGTTTCTGCCCATTTCTACTTCGAAATTCAATTGCAAATTAAACCACCAATACTGCTTGCCACCTGGTCCATCAAACTTCATCGAAAAATACAACGTTTGATAGACCAGATAGCTAGAAATGTTATTGGTATGATTTGAAAAAGATTCGGAAATTGAAATGAGCAAAAACTTTGGCGGTGCTAAATTCTTGTGCTGCACAGTGGTCCAATTCTCAAAAAAGCTGGCAAAAAGTCTGTTTTCAACAATTTTGTAAAAATTCAAAAAAAAGATTTATTTTAATAATCAGTAAATATATTCTTGTATTAAAATTTTCCAACAGATTGCTGCAAAATCTATCACATCCTAGAAAGGTTAAATGAATCTAAAATTATCTCAAAATTGAAATACATATGAAATTAAATCAATACAGATTGACCTGACAACGCTCTAGTACCGATCACTTTTTTTAATTTTTCATTAATTGACAAGTCAATATAGAAATTTTATGATAGATGAGAATTGTTCAACCATTTCGCCACTAGTGATCAAAATTTTGAAAAAAAAGGTTTGTAGGCTTTTTTTCTTAAATGATCATTTATTATATCAATGGTTGTTTTTACACAAAACACCTAATTTACATTTTAAACGAGAAATACAAACTTTTTGCTACATTTAACTTTTAATATTTATTTTTAATTTATTTCATATTTCATATTTTCAAATAATACCATAAAAGTTTCTAACAATTTTTGAAGTTTCAATTGGTTTTCATGAATATTGAACAGCAAAAAAGGTTCTATGATTTGAACAATAATCAGAGGAATATTTGAGAAACCGTAATTTAATTATGTGTTGGGAGTTTTCCTAATAGTAAAAATAACACAGAAATTCATATTGATATTGCTTCAAAACATGAAAAGGATGTTTGATGAATGGATTTTGAGAAAAATCAACCTAGAGATTCAGTAAAATATCAATTTAGTTCGTGATCCGGGAGGTTATTGGCTAAGAAGTCAAATTTGATGAAAAAAGTTGTACAAATCTTTGACGTCGTTCTCCAAAAATGGCAAAAAATTGAAGCCCAATTTGCCATATTTTGTTGCCCAAAAATGTGGGAATTTATCCAACCTAAAATTAGAGTGGAGTGATGTGGAGTTTTTTTTAAATTTCTAGTTGAAGTTATAAAATTCAAAATATTTATCGTTTTTTGCAACAAAACTACATATAAAAAATTTCTACTTTATTCCAAATCACAAACTTTTATTAGATAAAGTGTAAAATATGCCGAACAAAAATATAAAAATAATTGAAAGCAATATATATTCGCGATTTGAATATCTATTCGTTTTTCAATGTAAGCAAACCTTTGCGAATTTTTCAAGTAATATTAAATCTTTTCTTGGCATTTCTTTGAGAACTCCGAAACGGGTAAACTTAAGACTATCATTTTCATGGTTTCATTTAGCTTGAAAATGCTGGAACACGATGAAATATTTGGATAGATAATTTTGAGCGCTTCAAAAATCGACTTTCTGCCAGCTTTTCTGGGTTTTGGACCACTGTGTGCTGGTGAGATTTTGCAAATTCAGAAAATCTTTTTTCAGCGTGAAATTCAACAAAACTGATGTGGAAAACTATCATCTTCCAAATGATCATGATGAGTCTTAATAATCCCGGTAAATCGATATTGAAAATTAATTTGGATTGACTGCAAGACAGTGCTGCCATCTACGACTGGAACTGAAAAAAGTGTGATTTACTGGAAAAAAAATCAATGATTTCAAATTAACCCAGTATGTTTGTTTTATCATTTCATGTCATATTTACTTAGAGAGCAGACGTACAAGTTGAACAAAAAATCTTCAAAAAAATTGTAAAATTTCAAACGCTGTAATCCAAAAAAATATGTTGAAAATTGACTTGAAACAGTGCCATTTATTGCGCCGTTCAAAAGTTACTTATTAAATGTTCAAATACCCAGTTTTCGAAAAGGCGTAGACGTATATGAGCTCATTAATAACTCTAATTGACAGCATTTTTGAAATAAGTAAACTGATGATCACTTTTAATGTGAAATCGGACGCTGATTCCAAAAATGAAATTCAAAAAATCTCAGTAGGAAAGTTTTTGAGTTATGCTCCAAATATGAAATTTTCTAAAAATTAAAAAAGTACTTTTCCTCGGATTCCATTATTTCGGATCAAAATCGGTTGATAGTTGAAGAAGTTATGGTTACTTTACCGTACAGTAATTTTTGCATATTTGAACAATTTAACGAACCGCGGTGTATTTTTACCTATCATAGTATAGGAAGAATTAAACATGGTAAATTTCACTCGCTCTCAGTCAAATTTTTTTATAAGATTACCAGAAGGTTACATGCCATCGAATTCCATTTTCGGATTCAGCGCCCAATTTCACATTAAAAAAAGGATAGAAAACAAAGCTCACGATTTTTTTTAAAATTTTGTAAACTATAGTGTAATCAATGTATTGCTAGATAAATGCAATAAGAGTTGATTTGACTGGAAATTCTGTCCTTTTTATTTTATAAATTTTCCTTATTGACTTTTTTTGGTGAGTGAATCAACTATTTTTTTTATTTACGCAACGTTTCGTTACTTTTCTTCACCCATCTGATGATGGGTGCTCCAGAGAATCCAGAAATGTTGCAAACGTTTAAAAAAAAAAGTTGTTTTACTCACCAAAAAAGTCAATAAGTAAAAACCGTATAAAAAGTATCGGTGATAAACCTTCATTAATTCCTTCATTTTTGCACTACTGAGGAAGTCAAAATAACAGTTTTACAACAAGTTTTTGCATTTCTTGAACGATTATTGAGGACGAATCGGCTACATGACTGGATGTTAAAAACATTCTTGACAATCAGTCTAGACATCTCAAAGTGGGTTACTTTCAAGTATCTCTTGAAGGAAGCTTGAAGGAAATAGCGTTTAACTTTTAAGATATTTTCCATTATGCAACCGGACGAAAGTGTTACGAAACTTTAACAGCAGCTTTCTTGAAACATGCCAAACAGTTCATACGACCTGTTCAAAACTGACCAAAATTTTGTATTTTTTTTCTCAGTTCTGTTCTGACAGTTCTCTTTTGTGTGTTTGGTGACATCTGGTGGCCCAGCCAAAAACAAAAATTGGTTCAAAACGATCATTGGAAATTTTACACAAGTTTCGTGGTCTAGCATGAACGTCTGTTCTCTGTGATATTAATGAAGAAATTAAGCAGTTTGATAAAGAATCATAGCTCAAATGTCAAATTCCTTGATACTAGAGGAAAATCTCTTAAAAACAATTCAAAAACCTTCGAAATACTAGAAAAGGCTTAAAAGTACAGTTATCTCTTCAAATAGTTTGTAGAAGCATGATTGTTCACTTTTAAACAGTAAATTTTAAAAAATGATCTTAATTTTTTGTAATTCGACGGTTTTTCATACTCAACGCCAATTGTTTCATCTAAAAAAGTAAACTCATGGTTGATTTATCAGTTGATCAATTCAAAACAAATTTCAGAAGAAAGTTTTTAATGATTCTCAATCATTCATATTTTAACAAGTGAAACACAAAGTTGTACTATTTTTTTTAACTCACTGTATTAAATTGCCTGGGATCTGAAAAGCTTCTGATTTGCTCAAAGTGAAAGTGTTATTTTTCATATTTTCAAATTGAAGTAATTGATTCAATGTATAAAATGGAAACATACGAAATTTAGGACTTGCATTGCAAAAATTTTGAGAATAAAGAAAATAGAAGGAACAAGCAACAGGAACAAATTTAAATTTTTTCCATCAATAGGTGGCGTAAAAGTCAGTTCAATGTGAAAACTAGCGAGGTGGGGTATCTTTATATTTACTTTCTTTGAAACAAGTATTATTTTTGTTCGGTTATGATTATAAATGTTGATCAGAGTTATTTGTTTTTGAACAATTGTTTACGTTGTTTTTTTTGTTTGTAACACGGTCTTGCACTTTTGCTCTTTACATATAATCCTCGGAACTAAATCTGTAACTAACAGTTCGATATTATTTTTAAATTAATTCTAACCACAAAAAAAGAGAGCACACGCCCTTTTCGTCTAAACGAAGTTAAAACAAAATTATTTATATTAAAAAAAAACAATCAAACGCAACTCGAAAAGTCTGCCATTTATTTATGAAACAAAAAAAAAATCAAAAATGAAACCTAGCAAAGTAAGTGCACCCTGCCACATGGAATGAAATTACATTCCACCAAACATATTTTTCGCGGGATTACGAAAAATCAAATAAAAAGCCACGCTACGACTAGTACCACTACTTCTACTACTACCAAATGCACACCTCCAAGACACATCACGGGTAAGAAATTGCACTTTGTCAAAGCAAATGATTTGAAAAGAAAACAACTTGATTCTCCCTAAAAAGCTCAACTTGTCTCATCAACTCTATTCTGGAATTTCTTTTTAAAATAAATTCTCAAGTGGCACAAACTGTTAACTTTTCCCACCTGAAATCTGAAAATCTGTTAACGACAATCTTGTAAATTTGCCTTTTCACTGCCAAACGGTCACCGTAACATTGTAATTTAGATCTCACGGATTCTCGAAACATTTATAAAAAAAAACTCTATACAAATTCTCGCTCTCTGAAACTGACTTTCGACTACCTACCTAATAGTGTCTTGCTCTATTATATAATTAAATAAAAAACTACTCGACTCTCCACTCTGTACATAAACTGTCTAGAAACCTAGCACTGTCACTGGTACTGTTTACTATTATTGCGCATAACAACAACAACTACAAAACCATTCACCACTACTACCTACACCTATTTACCTACTGATGAACTGTGATCCACCCCAACTCTATTCAGAACAACAAACTTTTCCTTCGACTTTCAATCATTTTAATTCAATCGAAAGCTAACCTCTTTCGTTCTTAAGGATTGTAGTCTAACCAAAAAATGATAACACAATAGTTTGATAAGATGGCTTTACCCCATGCGACCTAACCTCCTATCGTTATTTTGCCCTAACGTACGCTAACGTTGCCTCTCAAAAATTGATATAATAAACCATAACAAGCATGCATGAATGTTTTCGTTCCATCAGTTTGACATTCGGCGCTAACAATTGATGAACATATTGTTGAATGTTTGATTGTATGTATGCGTATTTGCGGAACTTATGTAAAAAGGCAGGCTACATATCGATGTAAAAAAACAAAACATTTGGGAAAATTTCCGGTCGGTTGGCATCACGGAAATCTAGCTCGGAGCTGCGGAGGATTTTCTCAGGAAGGACACCGAGGGCTGATCCCAGGAGAAGTGACTGAACATCGGCAATTGCATCAGAAGAAGAAGAAATGAATTTTGTCTTTAGGAATCAAATTTTAGATTACAGATAAAATTTAAGGGGCTCAATCCATTTGATCTTTTTTTTTTATCAATATTTCTAAGAATTTCATATACCATTCAATCCTACTGCTACAAGCAAAGTCACAATTTGGAATCTCTATATACTGTGTCGTAAATCGGCTGCCAGAATAGCTCACTACTGGGCACCCTGGCCTGGCTCAGTTTATCATCGCCATGGTGTATCAACGACTGGTATGTGTGCCGGATCGGCATGATCCGGCTCGAAGGACCGTGTTCAGGATCGCTCAAATCAATTCAGGCAGATATCAGCCCTATCGTCCAAGGTCGATCATAGTCAGAGGCTTAAGTGGCAAGCGTTAGAAGTCTCAAAGGATCACAGAGTGATGAAAGATATCTAGCACTGCAAATTAGTTAAAACCATTCCGTATAGCACACTCCAATTCATAATTATTATTATTGCCGAGAGAAATTTTTTACAGTTATGAAAAAAGGAATAGACAGGCATTAGTGCGCCAATAGAAGAAAGCTTGATAGGTGCTGAAATTTTAGGCTAGAGGGCATGTTGATGAAAATTTCAGCACCTATCAAGCTTTCTTCTATTGGCGCACTAATGCCTGTCTCTAAGAGTGCCCCAAATGACCCGACATTTGAAAAAGTTATGCGCTGCAGGCTTAAATTAATCCTATGCCTAGTATAAGATCTCATGCCAAATTTGGGCCACATCGATTCGCGGGAAGGGGTCGCTCAACGAGCTTGAAGTTTGTATGGGATTTTGAGACATTTTGTTCGGGAGAAACATGAAAAACCAGATTTTCATCAATAACTTTGGTTCCCTCCGGTCGATTTCTTTTGAGTACGGCTTTTCTTAAATCCCAAATGACAAATATTTCATCCGCGGACTGCATTTCGAGAAGAGTTTCTCCCAAACAAAATGTCTCAAAATTTCATACAAACTTAAGTCTTGTTGAGTGACCCCTTCCCGTGATCCGATTTGGCCCAAATTTGGCATGAGATCTTGTACTAGGCCTAGGATCAATTTTAGCCTGCAGCGTAAAACATTTCACAGGTTTTTATTTCCCATACAAATTTGGGGCAGTCTACTGTCTATCCAATTTTCTTTCATGTCTGTAAAATATTTCTCTCTAAAAGTTTCTTCTCGCCGAGCATGCCATGAAAATTTGAATCATTATTATTGTTTTGGAAATGAGTGAGCTTTTTATCCTACCAGTGATATCTATCGCCAAATACCCTCTGTTGACGATCCTGAACATGGTCCTTCGAGCCGGATCTCGTCGACAGTATTGACGCTCAGAGCAATGGTTAATGGTTGCACCATGAGCTAAGCCCGTGCTACAGTACAGGGAACTGTAGTCGACTACCTTCCCTGCCTCTGGCCCGACGATTTTCTGGTAGCTCTCGGTTCAACGACCTTCTATTGACCCTGGCCTAACTCCACCTCGGTAATGGTAATGGTCCTGGCTCACAGTGCGTGGTCCAAAACGGCCAAAAGGGGCCTGTCAAATGTCTTCAGAACATGAAAAAATCAAACATGAAATTACAATTGTATTACGAAGAAACGTTTTAAAATGTTGGCTTGTGATATAGCTTAGATGGAAAGTTAGTTACTTCCTGAGCCGATGTCCATGAGTTCGAGCCCAAGAGACAACATCGTTGTACTGGATAAGTTTTTCAATAACTGTCCCCACCAACTGCAGCGTTGATATAAAATGAGCAATGCCAGTAAGATTGTAAAAACGACTATAACCGAGAAATAACGATTTTAGAATTTTGAAATCTTCTGTGAACAGCGTGATTTGAGTGGCTAAACATATGTTTAGAATAAGATTGTCAAACTTTTAAATATCAGCGCGTAGCCGGGCTGGCAAAATCCGGGCATTTGATTTAAAAATTGTCGACCAAAATACGGACAATATCCGGGTTAGTTTGGTCAAAACCGAGGAATTACCCATCAAAAATCAAGAAAAAACTTTTTTTTTCAACAACGCAACAACGTTTTGGACGCATACATTAAAAAAATTAAAACACATATTATGAGAATGAGAATGAGAATAAACACGGACGAAATCCGGGCTTTTCCAATGAAATCCAGGCAATCGGGCCGGACCGGACTTTTCCCAAATTTCAAATGAAATATCCGGGCAAATCCGGATAAAACAGGACAATCTGGCAACCTTAGTTATGAACATCACATTCAAATTCATCGTAATCAAACAATAGTTTAGAAAAAAAACAACTTTTAAGAAACTTTTGAAAACTATCAATTTAAAAAAAAAACTTTAAATGATGAGATACTATAAGGTTGCCAGAATTTTTTTTACTACCATCCAGGCCTAGCAGTTCCGGGCATTTTTTCAAAAAAAAACCTGGCAAAATCCGGGCATGGATTTCAATATTTCAAATCCAAAAACCGGGCAAAAACCGGGCAAAATTTAGGTGTTATTATTTATAAAAGCAAAGAAAAAATGTAAAAAAATCGAAATTAATATTTTTTTAATGTAATTGCAGACTTCCAACAACTTTTTGGAACACTTAAATATTTAAAGTTTTATAAAAGTGAATCAGCGAAATTATTTGAAACAACCATTGAAAATTACCATACCGATAATCGATTTTGCTGAAATTTACTCAAAAACTTTGTTTTTTTTTTTTGGTTTCTTTGTGAAAATTGTGAAAAATCCGGGCAATATCCGGACTTTTTTCACGATATCCGGGCAACCGGGCCGGGCCGGACTTTCTCGAAATTTTGCATCAAACATCCGGGTAAACCCGGATAAAACCGGGCAATCTGGCAAGCTTATGATACTATCTATATCTCTATCCATCTCTTTTTATATATTATTTTCATATAAGGTAACAGCCTGCTATGAGTTTATGATAAATTCAGGTTATCGGCGATGGAATCGAAAAGTTATTCTTTCTTTCCTTAAGAAACCCCCTTAAGATCTGTCAAAAGTTGGGTGAAATTTTAGCTGCATCCCACTTGCACTAATGCAAATCCATCACCCAAATTCGGCAGCGCTTCCATCGCCTATAAAGGATGTTTCAAGGAGCAAATGTTCTGTCAAAGATACTAAAAAAACAACACCTGTCCAAGGAATATTTAAATAGGCGATGGAGGCGCTGCCGAATTTGGGTGATGGTTTTGCATTAGTGCAAGTGGGATGCAACTAAAATTTCACCCAACTTTTGACAGATCTTACAGGGTTTTCTTAAGGAGAGAAAGAATAACTTTTCGATTCAATCGCCTATAAGGTGGTGCTGAGCCTAATATGGTATAGGGTTTTTTGTAACGTCACAAAGACGATTTTATCGAAAATTTATACGAAAGTGACAGAAATTACAAAAAAAACATCTTTTAGAACAAAATTGAATTCCGATTTCATTTGATTGTGTTGTTGTACGCATGCGGGAAAACCCCGTTACAAAATACACAAAAATGCTCGAACTTCTATAAAAATTTAGAACTTTGCCAGTCGGTAAACCTTTGAATTATACAAAATTTTCCTCTCCGTAGGAATAGTTATAAAATACAATTATTTAAATTGCCGTTATGGTAAAAAAAATTAAATTGCAGTAAAATTTTCCAATCAGGTCCAATAAATTTACCAATAGGCGCTTCAGAAGCATAGGACTTCTACTGGCAGTCAAACCGTCTTACCCTCCGTTCAAAATTGTAACAATTGTTTAATGTTAACCCTAACAACGCATTTTTTTCGCTGTGAGTTCAATAAAATTTTGTTTTATGATTTCATGCAACTTAAATGAATTTTTACCTTTTTTCAAATGTTAGCTTGAAGAACAGTATAAGAGTTGATAGAATGTAATTTAATGCATATTTGGATTCAGCAGGCCCAAACCAGTAGGAACCAAGGAAGCCGAAATGACAGAAAAATCTGTAATTTCACAGAATTTTTAGAAAATTTTCATCACATAATCTGTGTCACCGAACACACAATTTTGAAATATTCACAGATTTTACAGAATTTATGAATTTTGAATGGATTTCCAAAATTATATTTTTTTTTAACCAATATGAAATTTAAATTTCTTTCTTTGAATTAATAATGAAAGTATAATAGGATTGGTAATGTTATTTGATTTTTTTCAAACTAAAATGTTTAACAGACCCATTTTAACATAATTTTCAATTAAATTGAAGAAAATAGCATCACAGAAAACTATCATAGATTTATTGGGTAAAATCACAGATAGACAGAATTATTTTTCTCAAAAACGAAGAATTTTTTTCAGCAACCTTGGTAAGAACCAGCTCTTAAATTTTTTAAGTTAAGGAAAAATGTGAATTTGGTTGCCTTATGCTTTCAGAAATTGATCCTTTATTTCATGATTTCTCGGAAATTCTTACTTTTCGAAACGAAGGCTTCAAATTACATGTCATCCGTACCATATTGAATAAAATTAATAATTTTGCGTGGTACCTTGAAATTCAAGAGGAAATCGATGAAAGTAGAGTTCCCAAAATTCCAGACATCAAAATCACAAATAATAATTTTATTTCAGAATTTACCTAAGATTTAGAAATTAAATTCTCCGACCGAAATTCGCAATAAAAAATGAGCTTCAAAGAATATTTAAAAAAAAACACAATATTCCAAAATCTCTATTCAGAAAATACGTCAAAATAATGCGATAATATCAAAGTTTTAAAATTAAGTTTCAACTTATGGCAATGATAATAAAACTTATCTCGAATATTCGCTTTTTTGAACGTATGAGAATTATTAACATTTCGTTATGTTTGGAGAAGCTCAAAAAAAAAGATAGTTGAAAGATTTCTCAAAATTTTCCTTTTTTTCATCAACATATACAGACCCCGTTCGTTGTTGGCAACACGTCCGTAAATTTTATGCTGCCGTAATCGAATGTTGCCAAAATCGAATGGTATTTTTGTCAATATTTATTTTTTTATTTTATTTCAAATTAATCAAAATTAATGCGAAACATAATATTAGTTAAAAAAAAATAATTTAGCTCAATTTTATTAGTTTAAGCAATTGAAAATGGAAAAAAATATATTTTTTACTGTTCGAAACTATTGTTATAAGGTTTTTTTTTAAATCAGGCTTATATGATGTTTTAAATAAATTTGCAATACACTTGAAATAAAAATTAAAAATTGAAAAAGTGACAAAATACTATCTTGTTTAGGATGTGGCTATACACAAATGGTTTTGCACGGTTGTTGCCAAAATCGAACGGAGTTTGAATATTTCTTTTCTGTCGACCGTGGCTTAGAGGATAGCATTCAAGTCTTCTAAGCCAGAGGTCATGAGATCGAGTCTCGGTCACAGCATACTTAGTACTCTTTCTGTGGGTAGGTGATGTTAGCATTAGTAAGATGCTAGCCATTATACCCTTGAAAGATGTACGCTTTAGTATTAAGTAGAATTTAGATCTCTTCAAAGAAACATGAAGTTTCACTAAGATCCTATATGTGTGTGTTCGATCATTTCTCTTCAATATTTATAACGAGAGATTCCTTAATGAACTCATGAGCCGATATTTTTAGACTCCATGAGTCCTCGGTATACAAAATACGAAAACTTTCTTTCAAACAAATTTTTTTCCGCAGATTTGCAGATTGAAATTTTATCAAAGGATACATAAATAAGTTTATTTAGAAAACGGTTTAAACAACTTTTAATTTCTTTTCTTATTTTTCAAAATAGACATCTGACTTAGTTCAATAAGATCAAATTGGAAGAAGGGGCAGTGTGCAGGATCTTCCTCCCCCTTCACTATATGAACCTTTTTTCACTAGATATCAAAATTGTGTAAATTATGTTATGAAGTTTGTTTATCCTGTAAAGATTCCATTATATATTTTTTATTATTTTTTTATTAAATGCTTTGTCCCCTTGAAGTTAAAGCGTCCAAAAATAAAGAAAAAAAATCAGCTTTAAAAAGATCTAGCTGGCAGTTATTGAGTGTTCAACTGACAAAAATAAATGATTGTTACCTTAGTTTACTAAAGTAGCAAAAACTGAAATGACTTCAACATTTATTTCCAGCAGATTCTTCGAGTTATCAATGAATCATGCAAGATTCCTTGTAAATTAAAAGATTTTCCGCTGAGCTGTCTTGGCACCTTCTTCAAATATTTCTTGACGTTTTTTGTAATTTTGCACGACTATGTAACCTCCTGATGGCTCCAAATCACTGACATTCCAGTGGCTTGAGTTTCTATTTAAGTTGATATTTCGTGGATTTGAACTTGTTAAATCAGTAAATCCCAAGGACAAATTTGTACTTCAGACTTTCTGTAAGTTTGTTTCGTCCTGTTTATGTTCATTTGAGTCATCATTCTCATCCATCTAGGGAGTTTGACTTTACTTTTCATGATTTGCAAACATCATACATCGGTTTTTCCCTTTAGGTGGTCTCCTTAAGAATTCTGGATTGTTAAATTTCTTACTATGGCTGAACAAGGATGAGCATCTACAGTAGACTGGCCCAAATTTGTATGGGATGATTTTTACAACAAGAAGCACGAGCTGGCGCAAAGGACTTGAAATTTGTATGGAGATTTTCGGCAAAATGAATGAAAAATCGACATACTATCACTCTTTGTGTTCTAAAATATGTTGCCAATATGATAGAAAGCTCAAAATTTCAAGAATAGTAGTTCAAACAATGGCAAACAAGTTTTTAGAAGATTGTGACGCGATACGAATTGGCTGTGATGAGTTATTTGCAATTGAATGTGTGATTTTTTTTTTTGCATTTCATCGATATATCGTGAACGATGTCGCTTTGTCACACTATGAAAATAACAGATAGGAAGTTTGTATACTTGGCAAAGTTGTATCTTATCTTATAACAAATATCTTTGCAAAAAGTTGAAAGAAAGGTTTGCTTTCTAGCATACATTTTGCCGAAAATCTCCATACAAATTCCAAGTCCTTTGCGCCGGCTCGTGCTTCTGCCAAATGACCAGAAATCTTCAGAAAGTCATTATTTTACCTAAAGGCACCAACCTAGAGGGTGCCGCGTGGAATGTAAGGATTTTTTTTGGTTATGGGTCAGTCTAATCTACAAAATTGGCAAATGAACTATTCAATAATTTTTTTAAAGTAAATTTCTGCATTAAAATTGTAGAAAATACTTCAAATGTGGTTAAAAATACCGTCTGCATAAACCATAACGTTATAATAGCAATTTGTCAGAGTATAGTAATCATGTTTCGGTAAAGCGTTGGATTAAAATTTAAATTCTGAAGATAAATTGATAACACTAGTTTACAGCATTTTTGAACTAAGTAAGCTGCCGATCACTTTTGATGTAAAATCAGGCACTGAGTCCGGAAATGATATTCAAAAAAGAACTCAGTGGAACAGTTTTTAAGTAATGTTTCAAATATGAAATTTTGAAAAAATAAGAACAGTACTTGCACTTGGATTCAAATTTTTTGGACTGCTTAAAGTTCATTTGAAATCTCTTTTTTGCATATTAAAGGTGAATTACTTTGCTAACAATCATCTGAACTTCTCTTTTGCGTATGATCAAAAGTATGGCTGGTAATAGTGAATTTCTGATAGAAAAAAAATGATGAAAAAGGCATTTTTTAGAGAAAATTTTGATTTATTGACAGCTTTAGACTCGATAGTAACATTTTAAAAATCTGATTTTCTATGGACCAATCGTGTTGCCGTCATGGGGAGAAGTATTTTTACGAATGCCAAAATGCCAAAAATTAAATAAGAATTTAGGCTTTAGAAAAATTATTCATTAAATTCAATCAGCCAATGAAGAAGAAAGTTTTTAATGAAAAACCAGTATTTGAAGATTCAAGTAATCCCTCCCCATGGTCAGATCTTATTGATATTTGGCATGTGAACTTCTGGTAAGCTAATGATCAATTTTAGGTTGGAGCAAGTGAGATTTATCATGTTTAATTTTTCCTATACAGTGTACCGTAGTGTACTAATCTTAGTATAGGCTATACTAAGATTAGTTCACTGCTGTTCGTTAAATTATTCAAAAATGCAAACATTTCTGTTTTATTAAAGAACTTCTTCAATATTCAACTGATTTTGAAAATAATCACTTAAAATCTTTGTTTTGAATTGACATTTATAGTCCATAGATCCAAACTCAGATTTTCCAAATGTTATTCTCGAGTCTGAAACTGTCTATAATACCAAATATTCTCTGAAAAAAACATTTTTCATCATATTTTCTATCAGAAATTCACTATTTTCAGCAATAATTTTGATCAAACGCACAAGTAAAGTTCAGATGATCAATAGTAAGGTTATTCACCTTCAATATGCAAAAAAAAAATCAAATTAGCTTTATGCAGGCCACGAGATTTGAATCCAGTACAAGTATTTTTTATTTTTTCAAAATTCCATATATAAAGCATAACACAAAAACTGTTCTACTGAGATTTTTTATAATCATTTTCGGATTCAGCGCCCGATTTAACATTAGAAATTAGGGTCGATTAATAAATTTCACGATGTCGTTCACTAGTGTAATCAATTTTTTGAATAATAAATCAACAGAGAAGGTTAGATTAGCAGAGAAGTTGAGAAAAATACCGACGGCACACTGTGTAGGATTTGAACTCTCCATCTATGGCTTTCTAGGCTTACGCATTACCGACTAAGTCCGATTTAAAATACATGCAGGGACTTTAAAACTTTGAAATTTCGTTGAAGTCCAAATGCATTATTGATTTTGAAGAGTATTTGAAAATTCAATTTGAATAAACTTTTTTTATACTGGTTTTCTTTCCAATTTTCTAATTAGGAACTAGGATCCTAAATTCTGTATCAATAGTCTCGAAACAAAATTTATCAACAAAATGCTGCCATATTGATAAATGTTTTTTAAATGCAAAAGAATAATAGACATACCTATAGGTAGTTGTGTGATTCAATAATTGTAAAAAAAAATATTGTCAGTTAAATTTAAGAGAAAAAAAACGATGTAATTACTGTACAAATAGGTTCTGCGATTTATGCTTGTTAATCTTTATCCACTAAATGCATGAACGAAAAACAAAAACATTCTGTAGAAATTTCGCCTCCAACTCTGTAGATCCTGTGTGAAATATCGTTTATTTTCCACCAATACCTATTTTGTAGATTTGCTCCTGAAAAAAAATCATAACTTCTCATCAATTCTCCAGTAGCAATCGGCACAAACTAGCTATCGACGCTTCCATTTTGAATAAGCCGATTCCCCACCCATGAATTGAGTAGATTTTAACCATTTTACCTTCTATAGAATTAATTTTGCATTCTCATTTTAGCATTTCCAGTAGTAGTTTTTTTTACTTCCTCTCATCTTAGCACTCAAATTTTCCCCTCAAACTTCCAGCTGTATAATGCTCGTGTATTTTTTCTCGCTGCCTTCTAAAACCCACATTTATTCGCATCTTTAGAGAATAAGTTAGAATTTTACTCTTTAAACGCTACTAATATTTTTTCTGTTTTTTCATTAATTTTTTTCCTCTTCCATAAAACCGTTGATCAACAGTGGATGATGAAACCGATCGACGATACAAAAATTTCATGAATGCCATCAAACGGAAACGGTTACAACATCTGAAGGAGCAGCTTCGGCAGCAGGAAATCGTCAGCAATCAGCAGTGAACTTCTTTCGAAAACCGAAAAACATCTGACAAATGAGAATTCAAATTTATCATTACAAAAAAAACACAAAGGCCACAACAACAACAAAATAAAATGTTAAGTTTTGTTAAAGTTTCCATAGAAACCAACTCCTAGGCTTTAATATTTTTTAAGAGCAGAGACTGACCTGAACCTGATCCTGCAAGGGAGCGAACCTCCTTGCCGAACTCGGTTTTATTTTGAGCACGAAAAGAAGGAATTTCGATCGACTCGTGAATGTGAACAGTTTTTTATTCCCTTGTGAATTGAAAAAAAAACAAATTTTTCTAATTTGAGCTTTCCCAATTATTATTATTATTAATATTTATTTAAAGGGTCCTTTAGCAATTGTCATTCGGGTCAAAAAGAGCTTTCCCAATGATCAGAAAAAAAATCAGACTCAAAATCAAAATAAGAATTACAATTGAATATTCAGATTCAGAATTCAGGTTTTAAATTAATAACTCTTCTATTTTTAAATTTTCAAGGGAATAATAATGTGTTCGTCCACTAAATTATAAAACTAGTAAACAAATCCGATCTTCCTGAAAATTTTTGAGCACTAAAGCTCAAGAAGTCAAAATGAAAACCAGTCTGCTTCATTGGCGTTGATCATTCATGATATTCAATCAGACATCTAACGAACAAAACAAATACTAGAAAGACGAAAATAGACAACCTATCTTTAGCTAAAGTTTAGCGACTGCAACGTTAAGCGGTGGCAATAAGCACTAGAAAAACTTTTTCAAAAAAAAAGTTAGTAGGAATTCAACAACGTCGTAGCTAAGTAGTATGTCGTGGGATTTATGCGCATGAACAAACTTAAATTATACAGAAAAAAAACGAGAGAAGGCAGAAAAAAAAATTCAACAATCATTGTGATATAAATTTGTGCAAATAGGTGAAAACAAAAGAAACAGCTGCAAGTTAGTTTGTTTCTTTTATGTAAGGTAATATTATTATTGATACTTTCCATTTACCAAGTAGGTTATAAAAAGACGTAATTTATTAAAAATTATGGTCCATTTCAGAACTAGCTTAAGATAAAAACGAACAAACGTCAAAGAAATGAGTTGAACAAGTGACTTTTCCAGTTACATGTTAACAGCGACATTTTCATGCTGAAAATGTTAGCCAATTCATTCTATGAAATCAACCCGACAAAGCTTTAAAAATGTCTAGATTGGCAATTCTAAATGTTGAAATTACCCAAACGTTACAATATTTCAAAATGGAATGTAAACATCCGTCCGCCATTTGTTTCAGTGCAGATTTGCGAAACAAACCTTGCCATAAACGAAATCAAGAAAAGCTTCTTAACATAATTTGTTAGTAAGTCAATCAATCCCAAACGTAACTACAATCACAAAACCATCCTTCAATCCGAAGTGATTCCTACCGATCAAATAAGAGATCTCTCGAAACTGATCTGCCAAGCCAAGCCAATAGGTGGTATGAATAAGAAAAAAGCAATTACTTCGATAGCTTTTACTTAGCTCGAACTTTAGAATGGCTAAATTTGAAAGCATTTTCTTGACTAGATATGAAAAAGAAGAGAAAAACATTTACTTTCAACCTGCTCCGGATTAAAAATATGCATGCCATTCGAAGTATTTGACTCACAAAACTGCTCGAAAATAGCAAAAGCAATTACTAGAGCTTTATTCATATCAGCCAATGTTCGCCGACTTTAAACGCCCCGATGTAGGCAAAGCCGGCGTTACCCTCCGATCAAAGCACACGAAAAAAGAGGAAAACCAGTTTTTGAGTTTTCTTCTCCGATACCTACCGGCACAATTTGAGTAAACCCAGCTTAGCGGACTGCAGCTTGCATTCCCTGTGAAGCTGGGCGAAAAACATTTACCACCGAACGACAAATCAATCTTCAATTTGTTAACCATAACAACAAAATCAGAACAAGAAACTGCCTTACTAAGCAAATAGAAAAGTGTTTTTTGCCGATATCAATCGTAATACTGCCCTACAGAAGGAGAAAACATTACAAAACATAACATCGAAAAACAACGAGCATACCCACAAAAGAAGAACAAAAACTGTTAAATGTTAACTCTCCATGCGAAATTCTCAAAAAAAATAACACACACAAACAACGAAAGTCAAACAAACATTGTAAATATGAACCCATTCTAGGAGATACGACAGAAAAAATTCAACGCAAATTCGATGCAACCATTATATTGGAAGTGTCCCAATCCTTGATGGAAATTTGAAATTTCGACACGCTAGTCAAACTAGCAAACGTTTCGGTGAAAGTATGCAAAGGCTTTTTACAACTTTGCACCCAAGTTTGTGCAAACGAATCTTTATCAATCATCCTAGTTATGCTGCTAGCTGCTAGGTGTATAGCCTCTTAATTTATCCCGTTTTAAGTAACTTAGGACCGTAGGGCAACTTTGAGAAAAGAAAACGAAACTCAAATAGCTGTCCCCATTATTGCGCTAAATCAACCCTTAAACCATTCTCCCATTCTCTCAATGAACTCAATTGAGCTATTTTTAATTACCACTCTGAGAAATTGGAACATTAAAGCGTCTGATTCCTAACTGAAGAAGAAAAAGCAATAGGAAACTATTTTATCTATTATTTAAGAGATACTTAAGAACACATCCACCCACACACAAACTTTTGAATGGAAACGTTAACGGTAACGTGGGGTATTTCCTCGTGCTTCAATGGAGTACATAAACACACTCTGTATAGAACACAACATAAAAAAACCAATTTGAAAAAAATACAAACTCCATTCGAAGCCGATTTGAAAAAAAAACTGTTGTAGGGAAATGTTTAGTAGGTAACCTATTGTTTAGTTTGTTTATTTTTATTCTGCTCTTCTTCGCTGTATCGTTTCGTGTAAAATATATTATGTAGTAAAGTAAAGAAACGAGAAAGATGATGATGATAATAAATGAAAAACAATCCAAGAGAGTATTTTGGAATGAATAATTGTTGAGTTTTTTTTTTATTTAACAACCGAAAATCCAATACGTATGTATTTTGAAACAGAAGATAGATGAGAACCACTGTCCAATTCCCTATGAAGTTGTTCAAGATTTTATCACATGAAAAACAATATTGCTGACACCTATTAATTATTTTCTTTACTAGTTAACAATAAAAAGAATAACTTGGCGTAGGAGAATTTGATTTGATTCACAAAACAACATGATCCCTCCACCATCTTCGAATGTCAGTAAGGATTTTTATTTTTTTTTTTTTTAAATAATAGGAGGTGTACCAAAAAATGTTAACAAAAAATGTTCCAAAAACAAGGACCGAATATATCATCGTCCATGAATAAGAAACATTTTCGTGGAGCGAAAAGTAAATTGATTTATGAAAGTTAACTTTTTATTTAATTCAGCTTAACTTTTCATTTAATTAACCTTTGTCTAAAATTAAAAATATATTAAATAGATGAAAGGTCATTGACTACTTTTTACCCACATTGCTTCTCATGTCACAGGTTTTAAGATTTAAAATTTATTTTTAAATTTGCCTTCAACCCTAAGATAGCATTAGAATAAAAAGTAGGCAAAAGTAGTATTTTAGAAAATTTATTCGAAAAGAAACTAGAGCTACGGCAGCTACCCTTGATATTATAAATATATGGCATTGTAAAGTTCATATTATCAAAATTATTTCATAATGCTTGTTTACCAATCATTGCGCTTGTGCGCCTTATCGTACAACAGTGCTGCTTAAAAATTATAATAAATTCATGTTAATATTCTTAAATTCTGACCACCTCACAATTAAATTTTGAAAAACTTACATGCTTAAAAGTTGATGAACTATAAAGGTAGAATATATTTTGATTAGAAATTTAAATGTAAAAAGTTATTGAAAAGCTTGTTTTTCTTAAGTCAAAATATGAATTTATTTATTCACATAATGTTCAGACATTAATGAAATATATGTGATATTTTTTCATGTCATGTCACTCAAATGTGCGAAATAACTTCAAAAATTATTTTTTTGTAAATATACGTTCCTTTACTGATTTGAAGAGTATCAATATTCTGATCACTAAACTAAATTGAAAAAATATGAATTTGCAACAAATTCATGTGGTGAGAGAAATAATTTTATGTTTTCACTCATCTCCAAAAGTGTTGTCTATGGCCGGACACAAAAACGTAGCAAAATGGCTCAAATCACTTGCACAGGGGAATATGGAACATTCTTTAAAGCCTTTCATAAACAAGTTTTTTACAAACTAAAATGGAACATAAGTTTAAAAAAAAAACATGAGAAAATTTGTCTATGACTGGACAGTAAAATTTAAAGTTTGTAAAGGACCAAAATTTTTTCGTTTTTAAATCCTTATCTTATGTTAACCATTTAAGAGTGCTATAGAGATGGAAAAAATCAAAGTTTCAAGTTGAAATAACGTTGGATATTTTCTTGGTAATAGACAACAATATAATGTCCTGTCATAGACTAATTGCATTTTTTTTTAAATTACCTAATATTTTGTTTTAACTTCTGTTTTGTTATCTTATACCTGCGGTAGTAGAATGATAACTAACCAATGACGACGTTTATGTGCAATTCACATTTTACAAACCGATAAAACTGACCACAACATCAGTACGGTAAGTGAGCCTAATCTCGCTATATTTTGTCAGAGGTTTTCTGATTTGACATCAGTAGGCGAAATCTTTAATTCTTTAATATACAATTTTTTGGTAACTAAGTTTCGAATTTTTTTCTGAACTCTGTTATAGTTTGAAATAATCATTTCAAGCTTTAGTTCACGAAATATATCATGTTTTTTAAAGTGTGTCGATGTTCCTTATTTGGCACTAATTGTTCCTAATGTTAACATATAGGTGTTCCTTATGTAAACATATGAGGAATAATGTATCCACGTACCCAATATTACACAATTTATTCCTGATTTTGCATATGGGTCTGTTTTTTTTTATTACTTTAATGAGAAAAATCTCGAAACTCACATTTTTCTAAATTTTATTACGTTTTTGGAATATGAATAAGGAAATAAGGACTATTGAAATCCTACACAATATTCCTTAACGCTAGTTTTGAAGAAAGTAGTGGATGTTGAGCTTATTAAAATTTAAACTTTACCTATTCCTTAGAAAATTGTTATTGTAATGGATACAAATAAGTACAGTCATACAGAGCATCATGCAACATCATGGTTAGATGCAACATTTGAGTACCACAAAACTTATTCAATTTATTTTTATATAATGTAATAAAATTAACATTTAATGATGATCCCATAGTATCTCGCATCGTGAGATAGTTTTTTGAAGTTTTTAATCCTCATAGAAAATTTAAAAAAATGAAATTTTTACATTACACAGTATGACGGATTGGCTTAATGATATTCCCTACAAACTTAATATCTAATAATTTTGTTATCCTATATCAACACTGTTGGTGTATAAATTTTTTACGGACAAACATTTAATTTTTTTTTAAATGAATATTTTTTCGTTACCAGTCTGAGCTAAAATGCATAAACATGCAAATCAATGCTTCACAGTTAAAATCTTGTTTCCATGTGTTTGAATATGATTTAAAAATTTTTTTTGTAGTATTTTTTATCCTTAAATGCAAACAGCATCTTTATGCTTTCTCTTAAAGAAATCATTGATAAAAAAAAAATTAAAATTTAATTCGAAAAAGATAAAAAATAACTGCAGATCGTGCTTAATGCGTAACGAAATTACGAATATATCAGAAACTATAACTTTTCAAACTTTTTCGATTGATTTTGCATTAAAAACAAAGGTTGTTGCAATCGCATGGTTTTGTAAATTTAAAAACAACTGGTGAAACCAATTATTTTCCTGATTACGTCAATTTGATGTCCCATTAACCTTAAAACTTTTGATGAACAAGCTGTATGATTATCTGTAGACATTTGGTTTTTAGAAGCCATTGAAGTTGAAAAGTGTTGCATTATGCCCCAGGTGACGGTATACAACGTATTTTTTTATTTAGATTTTATCCATTTTTTTCTTTCGATTCTGTTCTTGTCGAGAAGCTCTCTGTAACTTGATGGTTTCCTTTTCTGTCGCGTAGGGCTCGATCTTTACAACCTGCAAAAATATGTTTTCAACATTTTCAGCATTGAAATACTAAATTTTCAAGAAAAAAAATCGGTTGACAAATGCAACTTTTATCTTCCATTTCTAAAAAGGTATTTTTTAAGAAATATGCTAACAATTCTATTCAATTAGACATGCTTTGAAACAATCCGAATTTTACGAAAAATCCTGTGTGTTAGAAAACTAATTTGATTGTTAAATTGCCAAATTAGGAAACCTACCTTAAGTCAATATCACCAACTATAGAAACCGTCTATACGTCTGCGAATCTATATTCGAATATCCATGGAAAGTCGTTCAATTAGTTGTACCTGCCGTCAGCAGCCGATCGAAGTGTGAAGAGATTTGCCAGTCACTCTCAGGAGAAATTTTGACCATGTGTAGGAGCTTCGCCAGTCGATGATGGAGAAATGTTGATTGTTGTCGTGCTTTATCCGCCATGCGAGTAGTGAGACTCCGTCAATTGAGAACAGTGCCAGTCGGTTGATGAAACAAAACAAGTCGGGTCAAGCGTGACGGGCGAAATTTACCATCACTGATACTTCTATCAAAATACGAAGAATACTCATAAGGAGATATACAAAATATTGAAGCTTTGTCAATGGATGAAGTGAATTTCCTTTCTGTTCCTTTTAATTTTTAATTTGATTTGTAGGTTGTGATAACTGACTAAGATCGTTTTTGGAAACTCATCAGTGCAATTCGACTCTTGACCTCAGTTTGATTCCGTGATTGCACGGAGAAAACAAATCAAAATGTGTAAAAATTAAAATAATAGATTTAAAATTCATAAAATTCAATAAAATTCAATTACATAGTTCTTAAGATTTTTTGCTTTCAAAATATTACGCCTATGAAATTCTACTTGTTTTAATATTGTCGGGATCCTACTTGTTCGGATAATATTCAAGCCAGATTTTTAACTATTCCTTGTATCAGCCAGTAACAGATCAAATGTAAAATATTTATTTATAATGCATGTTAGATAGGTTTTTCAGAAAATATGCGAATAAAGGAACTTACAAGTTTAGTTTCGCACATGAGGTTTTCCTCAAGCAGACTGCCTAACCTTAGTGAAATTTGTGAGATAGATGGTTTGATACTTCCAACTATCCGAAAACTAATTTTTGTTCACACGTGGCAAACGATAAATGTTGTTCGCGAGCTTCAATAGAAATTTTCCTAATTAAATGAGATGGCTTTACTTCGTCCACGACCAAACACTTAACTTTCTATTGTACTCTTCTGAACTATAATTTTCAATTTAACTTTTCCTCCACTTTAACTTTTCTCTGCTTAACTCCCCTCTACTACTACTACTCTCTCTTTTTCTTCCGATTTACTGCTTTTCCTCTCTCATGACATTCGTGACATTCAATTGACATTTTGTCTTTCCGACAGGGCCGTCCATCGAGCCCAGCGGTGTTGATCGTAACACTACTGAAAATATTCTTATACGAAAATGTGAAATTTAATAGATGTTCATGATAGATATGCTCTGGTAGTAGACTTTAAATATTTAAATATGTGTGATAAATTTTAAACTTTCGAAAAAGATTTAAAAAAAGAGATGATTTCCAGGCAACAGAGAAATGGCAATGAAAGTGATGGAATATTTGAAATCCATTCAATTATATAACAAAACTTAGTATAACTTTGTAGCATGGAAACAGCAAGGGACCGAATGTAAAAAAAGGTTCTTAATAAAAATAAATAAATAAATAAATAAATAAATAAATAAATAAATAAATAAATAAATAAATAAATAAATAAATAAATAAATAAATAAATAAATAAATAAATAAATAAATAAATAAATAAATAAATAAATAAATAAATAAATAAATAAATAAATAAATAAATAAATAAATAATTCAGCTACTAATAATTCTATACCACAAACTTCATTTTCATTTTTGAACTCGATGCAGCATCATCTGAAAACTATGTTTGAAATGGTAATTTTGATAAAGAAATATTCCAAATAAATGACACCTGTCTATTTAAACATGTTTTGAAAAATTTATGAAGCACTGAAGATTTAATTACAATCCTGAAAAAAATAAGTTAAGAATTTATCATTTTTGAGATAGTGAGAGAGAATCATTTACTTCGTACTAGTAGGTTTATTGATAAAGTACTACCTACCTACCTAAGGGTCCAGCGCCGATTGACCGGCGCATAGGGCTGAGATAAAAGACCTCCACTGCTGGCGATCCGGAGCCAGCGTCTTCACTTGCTGCCAGCCAAGGTTCTCGTCAACTGTGCGGATTTCAGCGGCTAGACTTCGCCGCCACGAGCTTTTGGGCCTGCCTCTTCTTCGATGCCCATCTGGATTCCAGTCAAGCGCCTCTCTGCAAATCTCGTTTTCACCTCTTCGCAGCGTGTGCCCAATCCATCTCCACTTACGTTCTCGAATCTCGATTTCTAGCGCCCTTTGATGACACCGGCGATGAAGTTCAACGTTTGAGATCCAGTTGCCAGGCCACCAAGCGCGGATGATGTTCCGCAGGCAGCGATTCACAAAAACTTGCAGTTTTCGCGTCGTCACCGCATATGTGCACCAAGTCTCACACCCGTACAGCAATACGGATTTGACGTTTGAGTTGAAGATTCGGATCTTAGTTCGTAGAGAGATCTGGCGTGACCGCCAGATGTTTCGGAGACTCGCAAACGCAAATCGGGCTTTTCTGATCCGGGTTTCGATGTCCTTCTTGGTACCACCATCAGGCGTAATCTGGCTACCAAGATACTGGAAGCACTCCACTGTCTCAACCTGTTGTCCAGCTACCACGAAATTGGAACGATTTCCTGTATTGATTTCCATCGACTTGGTCTTTCCGACATTGATTTTGAGACCTGCTGCCTTGGAGCTTTCGGTGAGGTCATCGAGTTTGCTCTGCATGTCTTGTTGTGTTTGGGCGAGCAAAACAATATCGTCTGCCAGGTCAAGGTCGTTCAGTTGCTCCATTGTTAAAGGATTCCACGGCAATCCTCGGTTCGGTGCACAGTCGATCGATCCAGTCAGAATCTCATCCATTACGATGAGGAAAAGTAGCGGTGATAAGATACATCCTTGTCTCACTCCAGCAGTTACCGGGATTGGTTCGGACAAGACACCGTCGTGTAAGACCTTGCACGAAAATGCCTCGTACTGTGCTTCGATGAGATGGACTAGTTTCTCTGGGACCCCTCGTCGTCTAAGAGCAGCCCAGATGTTTTCGTGGTTCAGTCGGTCAAATGCTTTTTCGAAATCAACGAACACCAGCAGAAGAGAGTCCTGGAATTCGTTGATTTGTTCCAGTATTATTCGTAGCGTTGTGATGTGGTCCACACATGATCGTCCGGATCGGAATCCAGCTTGTTGCCGTCGGAGTGTAGCGTCGATTTTCTCCTGGATCCTGTTCAGGATCACTTTGCAGAGTACTTTAAGGGTTGTACAGATCAAAGTTATGCCACGCCAGTTACCGCACTCTGTTAGGTCTCCTTTCTTTGGGACCTTTACGAGGATACCCTGCATCCAGTCGGCCGGGAATGTTGCAGTATCCCAAATGTCAGCGAAAAGACGGTGCAACATTTGTGCTGACAAGGCAGGGTCGGCTTTGAGCATTTCAGCAGGAATGCAATCGATTCCAGGCGCTTTGTTGGATTTCATGTCCTTGATTGCCAATTGGGTTATTTCTTCTCTCAGTTTCTGTAACAATATAAGGTATCAGGAGCAGTAGGTTGTTAGCCTAAAGTCCCTATCCCGCGATGGGGCTGCCATCTTGGACTTAGCTGGCGGGAGCTGCATTTCATAAATTCAGCCGCTTGCTGCAAGACAGACGCTGTTTGAGCCGCCCCTGACCTGGAGAACAGACGCTCGGTTGTTGTTGCACGCCGCCCCTGACCTGGGGAACAGACGCGTGCGGCCACCTTCTCAGTCTGCATGCGACCAAAGCATCCACCGGGGTTGGGTACCCGATCTCCGCTTAGGTTACTCGCACCCCAGCCGGCACCGCGGGGAGGTAGAGATAGGAGTTGTGAATAAGAGGTGATATGACCACTATGGGGTCTCGTGTTGCACATTATCCACCGTTTACCAGCCGGGTTGTACTCCATTTTTTTTTTTCATTCTGGGCAATGGTTTTCGGGTAAATGGTTGTACTCCATTTACCCGAAAACCATTGCCCAGAATGAAAAATCCCCAGAATTTCAATCGCCAGAAAGAACCATTCCCCAGAATTTTTTCCCCCAGACGAACCATTCCCCAGAAAAATTTTCGCCAGAATGTACCATTTCCCAGAAATTTTTTCACCAGAATGAACCATGTACCAGAAATTTTTTCGCCTGAAGAACCATTTCCCAGAAAATTGAAAACATTTATCCTTACTAGAAATTATTTTAAAATAAAAAGAATTGTTACTAACAAAAAAGGGGTTTCATAACGGCAAAGCCGCAACCAACGAGGATGAAGGTCCCAAATCCGAGGAGGCCGCCGACCCGCCGTCGGAAGCGGCGGCCCTAAGACATTGGTCAAGGTCTGCCGGGGCTTCCTAGGTCTGCGTGAAAGCTAGGGGTGATCCCTTAGCCCCGTCCGCCACGCGACAGCGTGAAGGACAAAACGTCTTTCAAGTTCGAACGCGCAGCGTGAGGAGTCGGATACCAAAACGGTTTTTTAAAGGACCATGGTAAGCATTGAATCAATTAAAGTACCCAAACCATAAACAAAGTACGGTATTGATTATAAAATAAATTTCGTTGGAAAATTTCAAAGTCGTAGTTTCTTTTACAAAATCATTTTGAAAAAATTAATTTCGAATCATATGAAATATTGAAGAATTCATTAGAAAAAAAAACAAATAAAAATACTAGGGGAAAAAATCTGGGATTTGTGCCATTCTGGTAAATGTTTCATTCTGGGGAAAAAACTCTGGGAAATGGTCCATTCAGGGAAAAAAATTCTGGTAAATGGTGCATTCTGGGGAATTTTTTTCTGGGAAATGGTTCATTCTGGGGTTTGATTTCGGGTATTTGTCATTCTGGGAAAAATTCATTCTGGGCAATGGTTTTCGGGTAAATGGGATACAATCATGCCTCGGTTGTATGGTGCCCCTACTACCAAAATGGCTCGGAGCGTATCGAGGCCATCCAGAGGCGTTTTTTGCGCTTCGCTCTCCGGAACCTGAACTGACAAGACCCGTTCCGACTTCCCAGCTACGAAAGCCGCTGCCGCCTTATCGACATCGACACGCTGCAGGCCCGCCGGACCGCAACACGGGCATCTATTGTTGCCTGCTTTCGTCGAGAACCGACTGCCCTGCACTGCTAGAAGCACTCCAACTCAGCGTACGATCCCGAGGCTTGAGGAATCCGACAGAATAACTACGGAGCTAATACAGCGCTAATTGGTGCAATAAGGACGTTTAACCGCTTCTCCGATCATTTTGATTTTGACGTTTCGAGGGAATTATTCCGAAGAAGAATCCTTAGTGCTTTAAGTATAGTATAGGGTAAATTCCGTGTAATTGTAGTTTGTCTTTAATTTTTAATCTCTCATTTGGATCAATATGTGATCTGTTGATGAAAATAAACAAATAACACAATTAAATATTGAAAAAAAACCTTTTTATTCTAGCTATTCTAAGATTGAGAACTGCTGGAAACTGGAGAAAAAGAAAAAAAAATACAAAGAGAACAACATCGTTGCACAGAGTTATTCAACGTCATATATTAAAAATAAACAAAGAATATGTGCTTGTGTAACTTTTCTATTAAGTTTTCATTGGTCATTCATTGTGCTATTGAGAACTTTTGCATGTTGTGTCCATCTTATAGGTCATTTCACACAAAAATAATGGTTTTCGCACATTTCGGGGGAAGGGTAAAAAAAGTTCGTTCAATCCATGAACGTAATTTATTTACGCCGTCTAAGACAAAAGTTCCCTCTCCAATTTTTATGGATAAGTACTTTGCATTTATGGTCGGTTCCTGAACATAAGGAAAAAAATCACGAAAAAAATTGTGACAGTATGTGATAGAAAACATCCAGACATGTAAAGGCATAAATTATGAAAATTTGGGTTGTAGTTTTGATTTTTTAACCAAAACACTAATCTACTAAAAAGTTTTGTTTTTGTTGAGATGGTACGGTGCCTGTTTAAAAAATAAATGCACTGATAAGGCATCTTATTTTTGTTTAATGTAGATACGATTGCTGCTGCTGTGATTCAATGAAAACCTGAAATTTCACTTTCCTTTCTTTCTTGTATGTTTTTAGCCAAGATTTTGTTCAGGTTTGCCTTTTTTAAATTTTTTTCTAAAAATCCCCTTGAACTGCCGACCGTGTTATAGAAAGTATGGTATGCTTAAGGTTAACCTTCCTAGGCCGTTCGCAAAATTTTGAACAAATTATTTTTCGCTTGTTTTGACTAGTAAATTGATTTCGTTCCACTGGTCACATATCTTGACCGATATTTATGAATTTAGATTCATTGTTTAGGTAATTTATTCAAGATTTTAAATATATAAAATTTAAATCGATTTGACTTAGCAGATGTCCTATAGAACGCTTTGAACAGAAAAAAGACATCATTTTAAAATTCTTATATCTGCAGTATAGGTTAGTGTAATAATTTTTTTTATATGTTTTGAAATTGTGAAAAATAAATCTTTTTAAACATATATAAAAAATTTAGGGTCCCATGGGAATTTTGGTCGCGATCTTGGAATTACCGGAAAAAAAAATTCTCACTTTTCAAAAGAGGTAACATTTTTTCTTAGCAGCGCAGTATCTCATTCATAATTGGACCGATTTTCAAAATTTAAAATTTTAGTTTTATTTTGATAACATGATAATCATTTTCACTGAATACACTTAGCATCTCAAATATTACTGTTATTCGTAGTACGAGAATGAAAACAAGAAAAAAACCGTGATTTTCGAACCCGTCTGTTATGATGCGCACATTTCTCATTTTGTTATCGTGATTTCTTAAAACTTTTCATCAAACCTGCCCATTTTTTATATACCCAATGATAGATTTTAATCTCTACAATCGATTGATATGCTGTTTATGTAGTTTTTCAAAAATTTGTAGCGTAAATCGAACAAAATCCATGGCTCTCCCAGTCGTGCTCTCGAAATCTGCCGTCCTATGGCAGACTGAAGGAATCGCCCGCATGGTTACGTAGGGTGGTTTGTGCTGATACGTATGAATATTTTTACGTACCTAATTCATAGCTAAGTCATTGTCTTCATCATTTTGATTGTTTTTCAGCTTTTCAAAGTTACAGAGACCTAGTTCAGAAATGTTTTTAGAATTCTCATTTGGCAAAATAATTTCGGTGGCATCTTCTTTGATTTTTATTTGTAACATAAAATTTACATACATACATAAGACTTTTACACAAGTGTGAATGATTTCGGTGTTAATTTTTGAATTATTTCAAAACAATACGTATTAAAATAAGATTTGCTGTTTATATTTCAGATTACAAATCTGAACTTCAAATCCGAATGAAGAATAAAATTTTAGAATAAATAATTCAATATTCATGATTCATTTTTCTATGTTCACAATTTATTTTTTCTGAATTCAAAACTCTTAAATCGAAATAATAAAATTGTTCACAATACTAAGCTTCCAATGGTGAATTTTGAATTAAAAGTCCACAATTTTCAATTCTTTTTTAAACCCTTATTTAAAGAATAAAACAAACTCACGATTGAAAACTCGTACTCAAAAATTGTAAGTTTCATATTTATGATACTAAAATCGAAACTATCAAATTTAAATTTGAATTCTGATTTTTGTTGGGTTATAAATTTGAAATTAAGAATAAGCAATTCTTTTGTCTTAGTTTTCAATTACTAATTTATTCATTATAAATTCCAATTCTGAACTCTTAGAAAAATGTTAATTTGAATTGCAAAATTCATATTTGGAAATTTAAAAATTGAAATAAAAAATCCGAAAAACTAGTTTAGATCTCACAATTCGAAGCACAGCATTATGAATCCATAAAACTATTTCTGAAGTTTTAATCATAAATTATTTATAATTTATTTAGAGTTTTTTTAAATTTTTTTTTAATCCTGATAATAAGTTAAAATTATGAATCTTTTTGAAGAAAACATGAGTAAAATCATAAAAATCACACTTGTGTAAATGAAGAATGTCTTTTTCAAATAATATCACTGAAACAAAAGATGTCGATGACAATTTTCTGGAACATAATGTCTTAACCTTTTTAAACACGAGTTTTTTTGAAATTGATATGGCAATCACTAATTCATTCAAAGCTTCTTTTAATTCTCATAACACCACGAAGAGTTCAAATTATGATTTAAATTACTTTTATGCATATTTTGTCTTATATTTTACATGTAAATTAAAACTCGATATTTAAAGTATTATAAACTTAAAGATTTAAATCGTTGTAATATTGGTTGTGATTGTTTTTCATATAACAATATCCACGCGCTTCCGAAATAATTCAAACTAAGTGTCGTTTTGAAACCACACTATGCATTAAAGATAAAATAAATTCTGAACTAGGTCTCTGTAACTTTGAAAAGCTGAAAAACAATCAAAATGATGAAGACAATGACTTAGCTATGAATTAGGTACGTAAAAATATTCATACGTATCAGCACAAACCACCCTACGTAACCATGCGGGCGATTCCTTCAGTCTGCCATAGGACGGCAGATTTCGAGAGCACGACTGGGAGAGCCATGGATTTTGTTCGATTTACGCTACAAATTTTTGAAAAACTACATAAACAGCATATCAATCGATTGTAGAGATTAAAATCTATCATTGGGTATATAAAAAATGGGCAGGTTTGATGAAAAGTTTTAAGAAATCACGATAACAAAATGAGAAATGTGCGCATCAAAACAGACGGGTTCGAAAATCACGATTTTTTTCTTGTTTTCATTCTCGTATTACGAATAACAGTAATATTTGAGATACTAAGTGTATTCAGTAAAAATGATTATCATGTTATCAAAATAAAACTAAAATTTGAACTTTGGAAATCGGTTTAGTTAAGAATGAGATACAACACTGCAAAGCAAAAGTTCATAAAAAGAAGCTTTTTTCAGAAATTCCACGCTAGCGACCAAAAATTCCATATGACCATCAATTTTTATATATGTTTAAAAAGATTTATTTTTCACAATTTCAAAACTTATTAAATAATTTCAATACGTCAAAGCAATTAGAAGATATGGGAATTCTGAGAAGACATTATTTTCTGGGGTTTTTTCCTTTCGGAGCAGAATCCAGACGTTCGGATAAGTTACATCAACTGAAATTTTATACATTCAGAAATTAGAATAAATTTCCTAACTAATGAATGTAAAATCATGAAAATCGGTTAACATATATCATCAGGGGAACGCGCGCAAACTCTCGGGTCATATTGACCCGAACGGCTTTCGTGTAACTTTTTTTTTCGGCTTGCCAGTTGTGGCATATCCGGTGGTCACAGGAAGTTGCTTTTTTTACAGGTTATGTATCTCGTGGTTTTAGTAATATGTTCCAAGTTTCATATTTTTTCGATTTTTTTCAAAAGAGTTATGACGATTTTAAAGTTCGCTTCGGGTCATATTGACCCGAACGGCCTAGGAAGGTTAAAGATCATCGCTCATTTACACAACTATTTCATGGAAATTTTTCCCTAATTCAAATTTCATCTAATTCAAATAAGCAATGTCGAATTGCTTTGCACATGTTTTGACGTGTTTTGTCACAGATTTTACAGGAATCTATTCTTTTTGGTGATAAAAGCCCTAGAAGCGACAAGTCATCAGATGAGCTTGCTTTCAGTTATTGGTGATATTTTCAATATCAGAGAGACTAAGAAAAAGAGGGAAATTGAAATAATAGCTTTTTAATTGGTATTTAAAACTTGACAGAATATTCGACCGAATATTCGGCCGAATATTCGTTTGACCGAATAGTAGAAAAGGTCAACATTCGGTATTCGGCCGTTCGCCGAATAGCACTATTCGGTACATCTCTAGTTCAAATAGACTGGAGTGCCCCAAATGACCCGACTTTTGAAAAAGCTATGCGCTGCAGGCTAAAATTGATCTTCGGCCTAGTACAAGATCTCATGCCAAATTTGGGCCAGATCGGATCATGGGAAGGGGTCGCTCAACGAACCTGAAGTTGTATGGGATTTTGAGATATTTTGTTCGGGAGAAACATGAAAAATCAGTATTTCATTAATAACTTTGGTTCCCGTCTGCGATTTCTTTCAGGTTTTATTAAAGCCTGAGATATCAGAAATATTTCATCCTAAGGCTGCATTTCAATAACAGTTAAGATAAAAAAGTTATTAGGCTTCAAAAATGGGATAACTTTTTTAACGGTGGTATTCAGCACTGTTAATGAGGCGTCAATATGTTCGACCGCCTCGACTCATTAACAGTGATGAATACCATCCTTAAGAAAGTTAGCCAATTTTTGAAGCCAAATTACACTCTTATCTTAACTCTTATTGAAATGCAGCCTTCGGATGAAATATTCTTCATAATTTAGGCTTTAATAAAACCCGTTAATGAATAAAAATCGGCAGACAGAAACCAAAGTTATTATTGAAAAAAAAAACCGTTTTTGAAAGAAATCGGCCGACGGGAACCAAAGTTATTGATGATATACTGGTTTTTCATGTTTCTCCCGAACAAAATGTCTCAAAATCCCATAAAACTTCAGGCTCGTTGAGCGACCCCTTCCCGTGATCCGATCTGGCCCAAATTCGGCATGAGATCTTGTACTAGGACTAGGATTAATTTCAGCCTGCAGCACATAACATTTTACAGGTTTTGAATTTCTCATACAAATTTGGGGCAGTCTAATATAGCCCCTAACCCAAAAAATAAGTTTTAGAGTTTTCTTTCTTCGGTTGCTCAATTTAAAAACCACCCTTTCAATACAGTTCTTTATCTAAACGTATAGGCTATCTTAATTTTTTCAATGATCAAAATATTTATTTATTTATTCATTTATTTATTTATTTATTCATTGAAAAAAGTAAAACAACTCATACTTCCACGAAATAAAACTTCTTCAATCACTACATTCCCAAGTCGGTTACACTACGTGAAGCAGTATAACAAACAAACATGAAGCTTTTATTTTCGAACAGTTTTCAGTAGATCTTTCTCCTCGCCGATGTTGCCGAGCTTTTACAAAAGACTTCAACGCACCGATTCGCCGTAGCAAGCGACGAACTTTTTTTCCAATCCAAATCTTTAGGCGAAAACTGCCTTCTGCCGGTGAAAGAACATGTTCGGCGTATGAGATGAATTAATTTCACGCCAAAAGAAGAGACCTCCTCTCGAGTGTGTGTGTGTTTATGCATTTTTCGTGCCGCGTTGTGCGGTGGCGAAATTTGGATTTGCCAAAATCGAATCAATCGAGATCAAGGTTAGGTTAGGTGTTTGGCTTTTTCAAACGTTCGTGAAGCGTAATCTTGTTGGATGCTTTGTTTTGGCTAGGGCTTGCTGATTGATTCTGTGATGGATTTTGGAGAGAACGTTGAAGTTGATAACAGATTGTTTGGTGATATTTTCCAAGAAAGTCATGTGGAAGGTCCGGTAGATTTTCAACCGAATCGTTCGCACAAATTCAAAAACTAAACGATAGATAGAGAATCTGAAATCACTGGAAGAAGCTGTCATAATTGTAAATAAACGTGTTAATGTTTCTTTTCAGTTGTATGTATTGCTGAGAAGACTCGTACAAACTTCATCGTATATCATGGGACAGCCATTCGAGTGAGTGGGTGGTTATTTGGCGTTGATTCGGTTGATGGTTCCAAATGTTTACTCAGCTCATTTGTCCATCCTCTACACATCATCATTTCGTGAACGAACTGTCGTAATGGATTACAAACACCGGCTCGTCCAAACGTTAGCTTAGATACTATAAATATAGCCCAGAAAGATCGGTGGTGCGTGAAAGAAGCGGAATCGTCAATTAGATTCGTCACAGATTAAATAACCGTTCGTCTTAAATAATTTTTTAAGAACTTTCGGCACTTAGCTGTAAGCAAATATTCTGTTAAAAAAAACCGAAATAGAGTTTAGTTTGGTAAATTTGAAGCTACCATCACTAACTGTTGTCCATTTATCGAGACTACTAATCAGCGGTCATGAAATTTGCGCGCCAAAAATTTCCCAACGCACATCATAAATTAAAGCATAGAGAAGGAAAAAAAAGCCTACGCTTGTAGGTCAACGCGTCTTTTTGCACGATCCACATACTTCGCAGAATCACAGATCAGCTTATATCTATATACTCTTTGGATAACCATCAGAAGGTGCCAATTGTGCACGAATGTATGTAGTATGGTCGGATAGTTAAACCATATGTAGTGAGCAACGCGATTATGCAACTCCAACTGCTGCCAGATCACAGCTTTCGGTGTGTCTTATTAGAGTGAGTGCTTTGCTTCGCCATTGCTGCGCACTATTGGTTTAACCTTTCTTGGGGTGTCCGAATTCTGGCGAGATGGTTGTTTTATGAGAGCCTAAACCAAAAAAAAAACATAAAATTAGTATCATTTTATGGCCATATGAAACCTCTCTTTTGGAAAATTAATTGCAGCAGCACGGACGGCTGCAGAATTGTGAGGCAATTTACGGTATTTACGAAACCATTACATGATGTTGGTGTGAACGAACAGCAATGTTTACGAAAGGGCTGATTCCTAAATTTTGGCAAGTGATTCGCAGTTTTCAAGGGTAGGTTGATACCTCCTTTAAAATCTCTGGGCCTTGTGAAGTTTCAAAACCACGAAATAATTTTTTTCAATCAATCTCAAATACCTCGCGATAGTGTAACTAATAGTGTATCACCAAGAAAAAGAATGTCAACAAGTGCATCGTACAAATGGATTTGTGCGTTAGAAAAAAAAACGCTGTTGCCAGGCTACTAAGTAACTAAAGAACACATTGATACAAAATATAGCGGAATAGCGGCCAAAGGACGTGTCTTGAAGCTGTACAATGAGATGCTTTCAAAGTATGAAGGATAAACATCCAAGAAAAGAGGTTTAAAAACCCAAGTAACCAAAAGTCGCATAGTTACTAGAACGTGTGCATTTAAAGTTTCGTAAGTGACGACTTACACATGAATCTGAATACTGTCTTTTTCTTAAAGAAATTTTCATACAATATGGTTTCTTTTTCCTATCTAAAAACGCTTTTTGTGGTCTATTTTTTTTAATTGGTGAAATCTGGGGCTACTGCTGTTTTGGATTTTTTTTCTTGCACCAAAAATTAAAACATCGCGAAGAAAAACAATCCGGAATTTTCAAGAAATTAGTAGATTGGTAGAATTAAAATGCAGACCTTAATGAAGGCGAAATAAAGATGTTGTAAACGCCTAATACATGCAATACATGATATCATCTTGTTTGCTGGCATGCAGTTTGCGTCGAAAAACACCGTTTGATTATCATCTGAACCGAAGATTATCATCGGTTTAAGAGGTTAAATTATTTTATTACAAATTCATTTGATGATCTCATCATTTAACTAAAAATTCAATTACAATTTCGATGTTTACTTTTTTTTGGAAATCTAGGACAATTTAAAGACCAATTTTAAAAAATCAGGACAATTCGAGAGTTTTTGAAAATCAGGAAGGCCACGTAACGAAAATCAGGACAAATCCAGAAAAATCAATACACCATGTGTTCATAGAGCAGCGTCTTTTCTCTTAAACGTACCGAAAAAAACTGTGTTAGATCCCAGATTTCGCCTCAACCGCAGTGCTGTCAATTGTTTTTCAGAAATGTCTGGAAGCTTTTGAAAAATGTCTGGAAAAGTGTGGAAAAGTCTGGATGGCAAAAATTTATAAATTGCCGTCTCTAGGAAATAACACTTATTACTTCATCATAATCATACATTCTATACACTATCAATGCCTGAGACTATTGTGGTGATGTCGGCGGTACTATATTTATGTTTTACTTCCTGTTTTACTACCATCTTCGTGGCATTCCTCACTCTTCAATTTCTAACTCGAATCATTTCCTGCCATTTTGCAACGAAAATTTTGAATTTTTACTGTTTTGTCAGAACATTAGTGTCGAAACTCAATAGTATGAAAATGTCTGGAAGAAATGACAAAAGTCTGGAAGTCTGGAAACCTTAAAAAAAATGTCTGGACAAAGTACAAAAAGTGTGGAAGATCTAGAAAAAATCTGGAAGGTTGACATCACTGCTCAACAGTAGATTTTCCCGGAGAAGGGAGTTCTCTTCATCTGCGGATGTGATTACTCTCGCTCTCTCTTATGTGTATACAGTTTTACACTCTCGATTGCAGTGCGGTTTATCTCTCCCCACACAGCTTGGCGGAAGAAGACAAAAAAAATTGCATTCTCACTGAACAAGCTGAACTGAGGAGTTTTGCCATCTGTGTTGGTAACAGTTCAATCTACCATGCTCATTTAGATGTTTAACCAAAAACATTGCTCTTTTGCCTACGCTGATGGTGAATTGGACAAAAATGAATGGCGGGAGAAACATAAAAAAAGTAAAAATTATTTGGGAAATGTATATTAGACTGCCCCATATTTGTATGGGAAATTCAAAACCTGTGAAATGTTATGCGCTGCAGGCTAAAATTGATCCTAGGCCTTGTACAAGATCTCATGCCAAATTTGGGCCAGATCGGATCACGGGAAGGGTCGCTCAACGAATCTTCACTCTTATCGAAATGCAGTCTTCGGATGACATATTTGTCATAGTTTAGGCTTTAAGATAAACCGTTTTTGAAAGAAATCGGCCGACGGGAATCAAAGTTTTTGATGAAAAACTGGTTTTTCATGCTTCTCCCGAACAGAATGGCTCAAAATCCCATACAAACTTCAGGCTCGTTGAGCGACCCCTTCCCGTGATCCGATCTGGCCCAAATTCGGCATGAGATCTTGTACTAGGCCTAGTAGGGGAACATGCTCTATTATGCGCCACCTAAGCGAATCGCTGATTTTCTATGTATTCCACGTACAAATTGAGATAAAAATGAGTGCAATCGTTGAAGAAAATTGTTATCTACAAATGCCTATGATTTTTTAATACTCAAATTGCTATAGTTGCTTCAAAAACTTGATTTTTAAAAACCATATTCAAAGCCACAGAACAAAACTGTGTTGCAAATACGCGCCGCCGTGTATTCAATACGCGCCTAGCAGCCGAGCACACCCGAAAGCAGCCGAAGACCGAAAACACACCAATACTTACAGACACTTTGAATGAAAATTATATCAAAATGGACTAATCAAAATTGAAAAAAAATAAAAGTAGATTTTTTGGGCTGAATTAACGCTCAAAATAAGGTTTTAGACTTTTTGTTCATTTTCAATGAAAATTGGCCTTTTTGAAAAATTAATGCTATTTTCAGCCTACTAAGATTGGCGCGTTATAACGAGCGCATGGGCCGTGATAAAACATACCCATAAAAAGCATACCATAGCGAGTTCGGTATAATTTTTTAGCATAAAATCGTAGTTTAGATTCTCCTCTATCGATGTGTCAGAAAATATTGTCTTAATCGTTTTTCTCTGCTTGGTGACACCTTATTGAAAGTGTTTTAAAATTTAGATCGAAATGAAGAAAAACCTAAATTGTGAAATTATCACGCCACAGGGGCATTTTAAGGAAAAATTCATACTTGCCATGATCAATAACAGCATTTAGAACAAATTGGTAATATTTTGCAGGCTTAAAATGCTTCAGATTCTTCAAAACAAGGGTGGCGCGTATTAGCCACATGGGGCGTTATATGAACTTTTCCCCTATCAATTTTAGCCTGCAGCGCATAACATTTCACAGGTTTTGAATTTCCCATACAAATTTGAGGCAGTCTAATATACATTTCCCAAATAATTTTTACTTTTTTTTTATGTTTCTCCCGCCATCCATTTTTGTCCAATTCACCATCAGTGTAGGCAAAAGAGCAATGTTTTTGGTTAAACATCTAAATGAGCATGAGTCTGTGGTTAAACTACCAAAATGAGCGTGGCGACGAACGTATTATCTTTCCTTTAACTTTGTTTCCCACTGTCATGCGTATAATTCAGTTGCGCTGGGAGGTTAATGCCGGTTGTCTCATATGGAATCACCGCTGCCGGCGTTCACATCGTATGCCAATGACGTTGACATAATGAGAACTCATGATTTTAGTAAAGGCTATATCTTGGGTTAGATCTATACGAGAACCCGTCAATTTGACGGGTGGAAGAAAGCAAGACTATTGAAAATTACTACAGTACTGAGTTCTATCAAACTAACAATTTGAAATAAATAATTCACTTTCTTCATAACATAGAGTAATTTTAGCTTTTGCGAAAATAGCTTAGGTTTCATTTTGTTTTTTTTTGCTGTCCTGGAATTTCGCAGCCAAATATGGCATATTTAAGACACATTCCACCGTAACGTGAAATCGCTTTTATGGACTTTTCTGAACTGTTACCATTCTAGTAGTTAACCAATTTACTTGAAAATGAAAAAAATAGTAGCAAACGGTCTTAAATTGAATTTTCTTGAATATAATTTGGTTATTTAAAAAATTTTGTCGTTTGTGTTGTGGTCAATTACTTTTGTGACGTGAATTCACGCTAGAACTGACCATTTTTGACTTCAGTACATAAAACTTTGATTTCTTGTTCTTTCTGCGGAAACAGAATATCGGTGTTTACAAATTGTTGTTGTTTATAATTTGATGTGAGTTGCTTTTCGATTGCACATCAACGAACAAAGTCATGTCTCTTTCAAGTTGTGTCGTGAATTCACTATGTTTAAACAGAGCAGGGTAGTGAACTTCGTGTAACGAAATTTCTACTTATTCTGAGCCATTCTTAACAACCCTTAAAATTTATGAACACATTCAAAAGTGATATTTTGATATTCCGGACAGACAGAAAGACAAACAGACAGATCAGGCAGATCTATTGCTTTTTAGTAAAACTTTGACCACCAACCCAAAACACGTTTCAATTGTACAAAGATTATTTTTCTTGTTAAAACTCAAAGTTGTATTCTATTTCAAACAGAAAGTTTATAAAACAAATGAAGGTAATTAGAAGGCAATTAATTAATGTCGATGACGTATCTTTTCAACTACTAGAAAGAATGAACTCCTACAACTCCTACAGCATTTAATTTTTGAATTGACACTTAAATTGCAGGTTTATTTATACATTCACGATTCGCACGAAAAAGTCGCCTCTTTGCATCACTCGTTCAGTGTAATTATTTTTACGTTATGGCTCTAGAGGGGTCTGTGCTTTCGAGCACCAGAAGCGAAGTGCCACTAGTTCTCATTTTATTAGTCTCGCTTAAATTCAACGAACTCCCGGCACAAGAACTAGGCCTAAGTGAGTACATACATATATTTGCAATATCCAGTATAGGTGAAGCCCTTTCCATTTTTTATCTGTACTGTATACGTTACCTACCACTAAACCTAATTTGGATTGCATTTTTTTTGCTTTTAAGCTTCTTGGTTCACAAAACTATGCAACGCGTCGTCATCGTTGGAGTCTTTCTTTTAAAATATTTTGGACTTGGCGACACGCGATGGGTGCAGCTGCAACCGGTTGACACTTCATTATATCGCATTTTTATCGTATCGACTTCGTTGGAGGCGATTCTTGTCAACATTTTATTGTGTTTATATTGCGATGCCAATTCTGTGATTTTGTCAAGGAAATTATTTCATATTATGTTTGATGGCAATTGTCAATTTTTCGGCTGTTTACCGACAAAACTAGCCTTGAAAATTAACTTGTAATTCAGCTTTTAGAACAATATTTTACAACGCACGAGTGCTTTCATAACTGATTTTGCGAAACAAATACGTCGTTGTAAAAATGTGTTTCTGCACGTTGTTGGCGCGTTTTCGAAGCAGCATCAGTGTATGATGCTGTGGTATATATTTTGACTGTAGGTATTTTCAGTATTCTCGTTTTATTTAATAATCACAAGCTCAAATAGATATTCTGTGGTATTTAATGATTTTCAAAGATATTTTCTACTTAACAATAAGGGCAACTGCAATTCGGATTTGTTAGCACCAAAATAAGATCTCGTCCTGTGAGAAAATACCACTGGTCATTTATGTGCTGTTCAACTGTTTATCACTTCAAAAAATTTGTGTCCAAATCACAAAATTTTGTATCTAGCTTAAACCAGTTTAATAAAAAATTGTCTACCGGTGCCCTCAGTGAGTTTGGAGTTTGGAAAGTTCACTGGTGTTAGGGGAAAGTGGTAGAAATTTTGACACTTGTAGCACATATTGAAAATTGTAACATGCAAAAATGTTTTCAAGATCATTGGGCGTTGTATTGTTTTACAACACTGCTTCTATTCCAGCCATATGTGATAGAAATATTGCAATTTTTTCATCACAGCATGCGAGAATACAACTTACTTACTTAATGATCCCGCGCCGATCCTCCGGTGCATAGGGCCGTGGTAAAAGACCTCCACTGTTGACGATCGGGAGCCAGCGTCTTCACCTGGTCCCAGTCAAGATTCTCGTCGACAGTTCGGATTTCAGCGGCTATACTTCACCGCCACGAGTTTCTGGGTCTGCCTCTTCTTCGATGACCTTCTGGATTCCAATCTAGCGCCTGTCTGCAATCCATCTCCACTTACGTTCCCGAATCTCGATTTCTAGCGGCCTTTGATGACACCGGCGATGTAGTTGCTCATTCGAGATCCAGTTGCCAGGCCTACAAGCGCGGATGATATTCCGCAGGCAGCGGTTTACAAATACTTGCAGTTTTCGCGTCGTCACCGCATATGTGCACCAAGTTTCGCACCCGTACAGCAATACGGATTTGACGTTTGAGTTGAAGATTCGGATTTTCGTTCGTAGAGAGATCTGGCGTGACCGCCAGATGTTTCGGAGACTCGCAAACGCAAATCGGGCCTTTCTGATCCGGGTTTCGATGTCTTTCCTGGTACCACCATCAGGCGTTATCTGGCTACCAAGATACAGGAAGCATTCCACTTTCTCAATTTGTTGCCCAGCTACCATGAAACTGGAGGGATTTCCTGTGTTGATCTCCATTGACTTGGTCTTTCCGACATTGACTTTGAGACCTGCTGCCTTGGAACTTTCGGTGAGGTCGTCGAGTTTGCTCTGCATATCCGGTTGCGTTTGGGCAAGCAAAACAATATCGTCAGCCAAGTCAAGGTCGTTCAGATGCTCCATTGTTGAAGGATTCCACGGCAATCCTCGGTTCGGTGCACAGTCGATCGATCCAGTCAGAATCTCATCCATTACGATTAGAAAAAGAAGCAGTGATAAAATACATCCTTGTCTCACTCCAGCAGTTACCGGGATTGGTTCGGACAAGACACCGTCGTGCAAGACCTTGCACGAAAATGCCTCGTATTGTGCTTCGATGAGATGGACTAGTTTCTCTGGGACCCCTCATCGCCTTAGAGCCGCCCAGATGTTTTCATGGTTAAGTCGGTCGAATGCTTTTTCGAAATCAATGTGGTCCACACATGATCGTCCGGATCGGAATCCAGCTTGTTGCCGTCGGAGTGTAGCGTCGATTTTCTCCTGGATCCTGTTCAGGATCACTTTGCAGAGTACTTTGAGGGTTGTACAGATCAACGTTATGCCTCGCCAGTTACCGCACTCTGTCAGGTCTCCTTTCTTCGGGACCTTAACGAGGATACCCTGCATCCAGTCGGCCGGGAATGTTGCAGTATCCCAGATGTCTGCGAAAAGACGGTGCAACATTTGTGCTGACAGGGCAGGGTCGGCTTTCAGCATTTCAGCAGGGATGCAATCGATCCCAGGTGCTTTGTTGGATTTCATGTTTTTGATTGCCGCTTCTATTTCAGCCAGCAAGGGCGCTTCCGAGTTGACGCCATTTATGCGACTTACTGTTGGCGCTTCGAGCTGCGGGTTTTGTTGGCCATCGCTATTCGTGACTCGGAAGAGTTGTTCGAAGTGCTCAGTCCATCGTTTGAGCTGATCTGTTCGATCGGTCAATAACTGACCTGCTCGGTCTTTCAGCGGCGTTCTTGCATTAGTCCTTGCACCACTGAGGCGGCGAGAAATGTCATAAAGTAATCGGATATCTCCATTGGCGGCGGCTCTCTCTCCCTCTTCGGCTAGGGAGTTTGTCCAGGCTCTCTTGTCTCGTCTACAAGCTCGTTTAACTGCCTTTTCCAGCTCCGCATATCGTAAGCGGGCGGCTGCTTTGGCTGACCCGGTACATGCCTGCTCAATTCCGACTTTCGCCTTTCTCCGATCATCGATCATCCTCCAAGTTTCATCCGACCTCCATTCATTCCTTCTTCCACAAACTTTACCGAGAGTACCATGGTTCGTCGTGATAAAGGCATTGTTGATTCCATACCACTGTTCTTCGACTGTTCCGTCTGTCGGCAGCTCCGAGGCTCGGGATTCTAGCTGTTCAACGTATGCCCTTTTCACCTCTGGATTCTCCAACCGGCGGACGTCGTATCGACACCCGACTTTCTCCTCGCGCCGTTGGACACGCGCAACTCTCAGTCGTATCTCGCCAAGGACGAGGTGATGGTCAGATGCAATGTCTGCGCGCTTCGTTTGTTGCGGACATCAAGAAGGCTCCTTCTCCATTTTCGGCTGATGCAGATGTGGTCAATTTGATTTTCTGTTCGGCCATCTCGAGATACCCAAGTGACCGTATGTGCTGGTCGATGGGGGAAGAGCGATCCGCCGATCACCATGTTGTTGTTGCCACAAAATTCTACAAACAGCTCTCCGTTTTCGCTCATCTGTCCTAGGCCATGGCGCCCCATGATGCGCTCAAGGTCTTGATTGTCGGAGCCAATCTTTGCGTTGAAGTCGCCCAAATGGATTTGAATGTCACCCTTCGGAATTCTCTCTACCACGCTGTTCAGTTGACTGTAAAACTGCTCTTTCTCCTGCAAATCGGCAACGTCAGTTGGCGCATAACACTGGACCATTGTAAGGTTTCTAACCCGTGTTCTGAATCTGGCTACGATTATTCTTTCGTTTATCGGTTCCCATCTAATGAGGGCCGCGTAGGCCTGCGGGCTTAACAGGAAACCAACTCCTCGTTCCCGAGTAGCATGTTCTTCTCGTATGCCAGAGTAAAGCAGGACTTGCTCGGACTGTGTCTTGTGTTCTCCAGTGTTAGGCCAACGGACTTCGCTCAGTCCTAGAATTTCAAACTTGAGGCGGCTAGCTTCTCTAGCTAGTTGAGCCAGCTTGCCTTGTTGAGCAAGGGTTAAAACATTCCAAGTTCAAATTCGTGTCCATGTTTTCATGTTAAAAGTCGTCGCCAAAGTTCCCGATCGGTCATTTCTTTCGGATTCCGTAACAAGTTTACAACACGTGTTGTAAACACTCTTAAAGGCCACAGATTTTGAAATATTTTCGCATAGTAAAGTTTTTAAAATGTGCTAACAGTGTCAAAATTTCTACCACTTTCTTTTAACACCAGTGAACTTGGTCTAACATCTAAAAGAAAAACCGAAGCAGCATAAAGTGTTCCAATACCGTCAATCAAAATTTAAGATCAAGCCACTACCTTTTGGCCGCTGGGGAAAGCTTGGAGTAAACTAAGCCTAAAAATTAAAATAAATCAGAGTTCTAGGGAACTATTGAAAGTTCATTAAAGGTACGTCAAAACTTGTTGGCGATTCAAATTTTAAGGGAGTCATTTTAAAGTAAACTAGCTGACCAGGTAAACTTCGTTTTACCTTTGAATAAATAAATCATTATTAATGTTTAACTACACTTACATACATATCCTTAACTTCTTTGTGCTTGTGAATCAATTTTTGTGAAAATCGTATTAAACTATTCGACTTGCGTCCCATTTAAAGTTGATTTTGTATGGGGGCAAACTTCCACAAAAAGTGAGATTCTTGAAACTACTATACCAACCATCTCTGACCCCGAAAACCCTTGGATACCAAATTTCACTTCGTTCCGACGGTCCGTTTATACGTGATGGTGTTACAAAGAGAACGCCTAAAATAATAACTCATGTATTTCACTTAAGTTTAGATGTGATTCCTCATTCCTGGAATGGGAAGGTAGGAGGAGGAAGAAAGAAAACTATAATGTTATTACAAAACTTATTAGTATCTCCTTTTGATTTAATGAAAAAAGCTCAGCCATTATGAGGAAAAGAGGGAGCATTGAGATCAATAAATCATCTTTTTTTTTGTCAAAACATTCTTGTTTTCGTTGTATCGCAAGTAAACTTTTCATCTGAAAAAATTCTCGAGTTGTGTCGAATACATGTCTCACATTAATAACACAGAGCAGCTTACAGTATTGTATAATTTTCAAAAACTAATTTAAGAAGTTTTGACGAATTTTCTGATAAATATAAATCTCTATTTTCTCGTCAAAAACTAAGAATTCATCAAATTTATGCAAATCGTACTAAAAAACGGGTGCGTGAAGACAAGTGATTTATGACGTAGTTTGTAGTACTTGAATCAGGATTTAAGATGTGGTATTATGTTTATGAATCCACTTGTCCCATTTTACCATAGAAGTTTTAAAAATTAAGGGAAATTTAAACTTGAAATTGCAATAAAAGAAAGAAAGCTTTATACATCCGCACTGAATAGAGATAAAACTGTGATTATTTCGGCAAAGTTTCATATGTAGATGATATCTACAATTTTACGGATAAAATTTTGTCTCTATCTTTTCAAACACTATAGTTAGTGTTCTTATTTTTATCGTAGTAGGCTAATTTTCAATACTTTCACGTTATGAGGAACAATCCAACAAGTAAATGTTGGGAAGACACCTAGCAGCTAAAGTGAAAAACAAAAGTGCTAGGAAAAAAGATCCATTTTAGGCAAACAAGAAGAATAATAACACTCTTTTACTTTTCTTTGGGACTCAGACATAAGTTCTGAACGTGGACTTACGAATCAAATGAACAAAATATTGAGACTTGGAATCACGTTGAAAAACAGGTAGGTTTAGCAATGCATAAACAATATTCTTTGGGCTTGAAAATAAAAATGAAAGTGAGAATAAAAACAAAAACAAGTCTCTAGATAACATCCGCTTACACAGATCCTTGCCCTCGCCGTCTCGTAGACTACAGCTTTCAACAGAATACTGGACTTTTAGTAGGAACGAGCCACGAGCAGTTTGGATTTAGTAACCTACTAAGCTAGTTTGTCCAGCCCGCGCTCGCGGTAGAACACTCAGCGGGGTTTTTCTCAATTTTCGGTGGAGTTTTGCGGTTTGCTGAATGCAACTGGCCGAATAAATATGTTGACTGGAGCAATACCGCGACCGACCGGTTCGACCCCATCGAGATCGTCGAGAGGTCTCTTGGACCATATTTGCGCTTGAGTGGCATGTGGCGGCGCGGCTGCATCTACTTACCGAAATTTTGTATGGGGTTGATAGTAGGTACAACAGCACACTACTCGCCGCATACATCTAGATACGTAGGTACAAGAAAGAAGTCAGCGCGCGCCTCGAAAGACAAACTCGCAGAGTCGCACTTTTGGCAGGACCAGGTCAACTCAGTCGAAAGTCTCCTTCGGCGCGGTACGGTTGCGAGTGTGCTCCTCAATCAGTCGGCGTAATCGATTCAATTCGATTCGATCTGTGCGTGTGGTTTATCCCCCTCATTCTTTTGGCTCTATTCTCAAGTGGCTTATCTTAGGTCTTTGGATCAGCGCATTGTTTGATTAACAGTCTGTGATTGCCGTTGATGCAGAAACTTGTGCGTGAAGTTTGATCACGTGTGTGACGTCATTTGCTTCCTGATTTCTGATTGCATAACCCAGAATTTGCGGATCTTGTGGTGCAAGCCTGAAGAAAGTCTCTTTATGGCTTTGTGAAATTCGAAAGGTGTGTATTGAGTGATATCGTGTGGTGTACGTATTGACAAATATTATTCGAGGCTGCAAGTTTCGAATCAAACAACCAAAATGGCTGTGATACTAATTTTAAATGTCAATCAACGGCAAAACTCCAATATAAAAAAGTGCAGCAACATTTCTTCATGAAGAACCATTCCGTCGTTCGTCTGGGTGACCCCGACAAAACTCGTAAAATAATGGTGCAAAACGTGGTGAATGAATGAGCTCGAGGGGCTCTAGGGGGCCCCAGATGAAGATAGCAAGAGCCCCCAAAAACAGGATTACAACTCCGAAGGTCGTCTTACGTGAAGAAAATAAAAGTCAGTCAGCCAGTCAGTCACTCAGTCAATACTGGGTAGTGGCCTGGCGTCTTATGACTCTGACTGACCGACTGACTATCTCTACATAGTGAAAGCCACGGCTAAATGCTTTTTGGGCAGGGTTTTTCTTCTGAATTATTGGCGCACACTGGTTCGTTCGGGGAGTTCAATGGTTTTGTGCCAATGTCATACCGTACAACAAATCATATTCGAAAATTCAATGGAATATCATTGTCAGGTGGTCGCTCGACTATCGATTGGTTTGTGTGAAAGTAAAATCTCTTCGATGGTGGGGACAACGTGTTTGATGAGTTTTACTCAATGTGCTAAGGTCTTCAAAAAAACAAGGTTTATATAGCTTAAAATAACATCTGCGAATATTGTAATCATGTTGAATACTCTTTGGAGTTGAGTATTAGCTTAGGACACATTTTTTTTCCAATACATTATGAATTATGATCAATGTTTATTACCGTACCCAAATTTATCGTATTTCTGTATAATAACAATCTTTCCTGTAAAGTACCAACGTGCATTTGTTACTAAATTTCGGTTATATGTTTGAAGAAGCACATATTTTTTAACAATTTGGGTGACTATTTTCTACAGCCGCACAACTCTGCTTCGGTTAATTGTGAATTTCGTGATTTACTCAATAATACAACGTGGAAATACCAAATAACGATGCCCTAGTAAACAAAAAAGAAGGGATTGATTGAAACATAGAAACATTCTAGAAGAATACTAGACTATTCATTACGATTTTTTTTGTTTATGATGATTTTCGAATTTTGGGATCCATTCTGTAGCCTTGGAAAAATCGATAAGATGGGTTTATTTTAGATGGGATCTTTTCGATCTTTTTATTTTTATTTCTTCTGTATTTCCTATCTTTTAAGATATTGTGCCAAATAATTTCTTCTGTATCATCAGAATCCCTGATAGAAAAAAGTAAACCATTTCAGTGAAATATTAAGTTAAAGATGCCTTTTAGTCATTTAAATTGCTAGCTTGTGGATTTAAATCAACTGTTTAAGTCCTTTTACAGGCCAGTTCTTGAATATTCGAAAATACGGAATGTTCTGAGAACCTGATATAAGTTTAAATTTTACAGAATCATGGCATCTGGTAGCTCTTAATTTCTGATTTCAATGCTCTAAAACATGGGTGGCCAAACCATGGCCCGCGGGCCACATGTGGACGCGACAAACTTTTTGTGGCCCGCGAAGCTCTTTTTGTAAAAACCTAACCATATTCTGTGAATTGAACGTTTTTCTTGGTCTGCATATATCATTTGGATAAATATGTCTGAATCACTGAATCTACACTAACTAAATTCAAAATAAAGATCTAACAATTTCTTTGAATTGATATAAGTCAAAGGGGTAAAAGTTTATAAACACTAATTTCAAGAAAACACGCTTTTGAATTGTAGTGATTGGCCATTTTCCATACATTTTCGAACATTATCAATTCTCTTGCGAACTTAAAAGTATGCGAATATAATTTTGAAAATCTGAAAAAATCAACATTTAGAAATTGAAACATGGAGAATCGTTCGGCAATATTAACTCAAAATCGATCAATTTTACACTTATAGCCATTATAGGCTATGAGGGCCTCATACAATTTTACAAAAAAGGATATCGTCACAGAATTAAAAAAAACAATTACAATTAAAAATTCTGAATGATCAAAATTGTACGGTATTTGACACATTCTCTGTAAATTCCATCACACCTTTTTCGATATTTTCCGATTGGGTTTTGGTGACTACATAACATTGGTATAAAGAGAATTCAAACGGACTCTAGTTTTTATATTGATGAGTTTGGATAGCCTCAGAAAGATAATAAGACCGTTTAAAATCGAAAAATAAATTAAAATTAAAATGAAAATAATATTTACAACAACTTCAACCATTATTAACATAAATTCGACTTCATCAACTTCATCCATCAGAATTGAATAACTTTTGTAAATTATTTTTAAATATCGAAAGTTTGCTTTGTAAATATTTCCCATTTGTTAATTTTTGCAAAGCTTTAACAGAAAACGGTATATTATGAAAATTACACCAAATCCGAATATATTTTAATTGACAACGTGCTCTGTAATAATGAACATCAGTTATGAAAAATTAGACAGGATTTGCAGTTGGGTAGTAGAATTCAACTAGCACCAGTTTGGTACTGATAAATCTATCAGAAAAAAGAAAAATTTACATTACTTATGATATAACAAAAGTTTGTTAAAAATTATTCTTTAAATGTCAAAAGCTTGTGAACGTTACTTTTTCATCCATTCTATTCTGTGTTTTTTTAAATCCTCGACCATTTTTTTCTAATGAGAATGGTAAACTTGAAAACTTTGGATAAAAACGATCACTTTTTATATTTGGAGAACATAAAACTGACTAAATGTCCATTGTAGTCACGCGATTTTTCCTTTTTTGGGATAGATAAACCGAGGAGGTTTTAAATCCCTTGAAAAGATTGACGTACATACATAAGTTGGGAGGGGTTATTCATTTCGTCTGGCGTAATATTTCCACTATTTTTCAAATGGAGCAAAACTTGTGAAAATATACAAGTTACAAAACTGATTTATTAAGATACTGTATGCTCGATGTGACAAAGGTAAATGTTTTTTATAGCGTTTTAAAAAATCTCTTATTATTTTTTTTTTAACACTCTAGAAAAAAAATTTTTTGGGCCGCCAGCCGATCTCAGTTCTGAAATTTGGCCCGTCTGTTGAGAATGTTGGCCACCCATGCTCTAAAATCAATCACTTTATTGTTAAAGTAAAATTTCTGTAAACTTTATGTAAAATTTGTCGGTAATGCTAGTTTCTTGAAATGAAAAAAGAATGCTCTGTTTGTGACGTTGTAGCTAGTTTCTCTATTTTGTATGTAGAGAATTTTCCAGTTCCCATTTACTGGGATTTCATTTGCATTGCGTGAGTACAAACTTTAAAAAAATAAAATTCTCCGAACAAATTTTCGCATTTTTTTCATACAAAACTTCATTTACATTCATCTAAATCCCATTTTAAAAATCTGCACACGTTCTGTCGTTCGATTTGTCGAAAAAGGAAATTTTTTAGACTACAGGGTTTTAGAAATTTTATAAAAATTGCAGTTCCATACCCCTTAATCAAGTCCGATTGAGCTGAAATATTGCAAAGTTAAGATTTTGAGTCAATCAACAAAATGCATTTTGTCAGTATTGAAATTGGACATCATCATTTAGCCGGCCACCCTGGTGTAGGTACATTTAAAATATGTTTTATTAACCTTGCAAGAAAAAAGAAATTAAAATTAAAGATTTAAGCAAAGAAACAAATAACGTTTCAGAGCTGGATATGACTGATTTGGATGCGCTGAATACAATTATCCATTATTAGGACTTCAACCAAATCGTAACGAATATAAAAAATGACGCTAAACTCAAGATGCACTGTGATTTTTTAATCAATTTAAATATAAAATCATGCGAAATAATTTGATTTAACTTTTAAGTCATGTATGCAACTGTCTTGTTAAATTGAGTAACTCGCAATCAGATTTCTCAGTTGTGAAAAGAAAATTAATAAGTAAAATGATAGAAAAATTTACGATCACAAAGTTTTAAAGTTGATAATTAATCTCACCAAAGATAAAAATCTTGTACCAAGCATAGCATAGCATAGCAAAGCAAAGCATAGCAAAGCATAGCATAGCATAGCAAAGCATAGCATAGGGTGACTACACACATCTTGAATTGGCTGATACACCAAGTACAACTAATAATCAAAAACAACACAAGATGCCAAAATGAGTACCTGGACTGAATACTCATTTCAAGCGTTGGTATTGAATATGAATGTACACCGCGAAAAGTCAATATAATCATTTTAGGGACGATCTGAAACAGCTTAATAAAACTTTTCAGGTTCAGAGAACTCATACGACCCAGAATGCTGTGTTCAGAATGGTGGAGAAGAATTATTTATTGGGAATCCTACTTGGCAATTAGGATTGATGAAGAAAAAAATTAAAAAATACCGACTAAATAAAATGTTAGATTACTCAAAAAAGAGCAATTGTATAGTAAAAAAAAGGAACGAGCTCACAAATCTTTGGATATCTGTGATCATGATGTACATATTGATTTGGATATGAGGTGCTACGATGCTTTAATCATCTCCAGTGGGGCCGATAGTCTAGTTCTCTAGGATTGCCGCGTCATATTTTTCACGGCTTCATCCCGGTATGAATTTCTTGTCCATCCTCAAATATATGTACATTGTTTCGAATAACTTCGAAATCAACATAATCCATCAACTTCTTGAATAACTCCTTCAATTTGCATTACTTTAATATTAACACGCGCACGAGGGAACTAAAGAATTTTTTTTTCTTTTTGGTCACAGCAATCAGTGTTTTTTTTTATTTTCATCGTTTGCTGTTCCCAGCATTAATTTTTCAATGTTAATACCTAGTTTCTTATTATCTTTCCTTAATACGATTTTTTATTTCAATATCATCAAACAATATCATCACTGTTACATCACTACCGAACTTCGATAGAATTTAGACATGTCTCTTTTAAAAGAATAGAACATTTTCTCGGGGCCGAAATAAACACGACCAACCACGATAACTTTTCATGGCCAACTCACAAAGATAAAAAAAAAGTTGTACCTACATGGAAAATCATAATTTAAGAAAAACTATTTAAGAAATTACCAATCATAGTTACTTCGTGGAAAAGCTTTTTGTCATAAGCCCTATTAAAGGGTGATACGGTCAAAATTTGGTCAATATCAACTTGACGTATTTCTTTCAATTTTGCATTTAAAAAACCTGAACACCCCTCATTTTGAAGGTGTTGCTTCTATTTTGATTTTGGAATTCGCTCTTCAGTTGTCAAAATGCCGTCCATCGAAGAAGAGCAGCGTATGAAAATTTTGCTCGCGCATCGCAAAAATCCGAGCTACTCGCACGCAAAGCTGGCAAAGTCGCTAAAAATTGCCAAATCAACCGTAACAAATGTAATTAAAGTGTTTGGGGAATGTTTGTCGACAGCCAGGAAGTCTGTATCGGGGGGAAATTGAAAACCGGAAGCCGCTCAGACGACAAAGAGAGTTGCCGGTAGTTTCAAGCGAAACCCTAACCTCTCTCTCCGAGATGCCGCAAATAAGCTGGGTGTATCGTCTTCAACCGTGCATCGAGCCAAAAAACGAGCCGGACTATCGACTAACAAGAAGGTAGTGACTCCAAATTGCGATAATAAACCAAATACGACGGCCAAAGTGCGATCCCGGAGGCTGTACACGACGATGCTGACGAAGTTTGACTGCGTGGTAATGGACGACGAAACCTACATCAAAGCCGACTACAAGCAGCTTCCGGGACAGGAGTCTTATACGGTAAAAGGAAGGGGAAAGGTAGCAGATATTTTCAAGCACATGAAACTGTCAAAGTTTGCGAAGAAATATCTGGTTTGGCAAGCCATCTGTACCTGTGGCTTGAAAAGCTGCATTTTCATAGCTTCCGGGACTGTCAACCAAGAAATTTACGTGAAAGAGTGTTTGAAGAAACGTCTGCTGCCTTTCCTGAAGAAACACGGTTGTTCCGTACTGTTTTGGCCGGATTTGGCATCTAGCCATTACGGTAAAAAGGCCATGGAGTGGTACGCCGCCAACAACGTGCAGGTTCCCAAGGACAAGAACCCTCCTAACACGCCAGATCTCCGCAAAATTGAGAAATACTGGGCTATTGTCAAGCGGAACCTAAAGAAGACCAAAAAAATTGCTAAGGACGAGCAGCAGTTCAAAGCAAACTGGCTTTCTGCGGCGAAGAAGGTGGACAAGGTGGCTGTACAAAATCTGATGGCAGGGGTTAAGCGTAAGGCCCAGCAATTCGGATTTGGAAAAAAAAATCGGAAGCCTAACTGAATATTTTTCCTTAATTTTATACTAATAAAACTTGAAAAAGAAATTTAGTTTGATTTTTTAAATAAACGATTTCACCGATTTACACGCGTTTTCTCTCGACCAAATTTTGACCGTATCACCCTTTAATCGCTAATTTGTCTGTTCCGTTTTTGTTAGATAATTATTGCTTTCATTTATTTTTTTCACCAAACTTTTGTACTGGCAGATAGACTAACGTCATCACAAGTAATCAGTCAAGGAAGAATGCTGATATATGCTTTTTTCTAGTGTCTGGAGTTAAATCGCTAATTAGTTCGCTACTTTTTTGTCGACAAGTTTATTCGCTTACGGGATTTCTGTTGAAAAAAGAATAAACAAACTATACTATGTGCAATTATTCTAGCAATAATGCTGATAAATGTTATTTTCTATAAAGTGATGGATTTTTTCAGCCGTAAGTTCTCCAGAAATAAAGTTAAAAAATAAATATTAAAACAAAAATGTAGCGGACTAACTAGCGAATAGCGTTTTAATGCCGACCTCTGCTGAAACGGAATGAATGATTGATGTGTGTTTGTGTTTCAAAGTCAAAAAACTTCAGCAAACTTACTTTTTATCAAAATTGATTGACTAGAGGAAAATATAATTGTCGTATGAAAGCATTCGTCCACATTTCTAAAGAAATCGGAGTTTTTGTTCTTGCGTTTCTTTTGCTGTGAAAACTTTTGAAATCTGCCACATTGAAACGTAGCTTCGCGAGAACTACTATCACAGAGAACAGACGTCACAAGCTAGCCCACGAAACTTGTGTAAAAATCCCAACACCCTTTTTGAACTAATTTTTGTTTTTTGGCTACGATTACGCCTTTTCGAAAACTGGGCACTTAAAAGTTGATTTGTAACTCTTGAACGGCGCAATAGATGACACTGTTTGCAGTCAGTTTCTAACGTATTTTTTTGGTGATAGCATTTGAAATTTTACACACTTTTTTGACGGTTTTTTGTTCGAGCTTGTACGTCTGTTTTCTGTGCTACTATGAAGAATTTTCGCAAAAGGCTTTGATTAGTATCTCAAATATAAGAGATTGAATAAACAAGTCCAAAAAGCTAAATTTTCAAACAACTACTGAATCACATAATTGAAAAAAAAAACGCATTATTTTGTCAGTTAAACGTGTGATTACCGGTCTATCTTTGATAGGGAATATGAATAAAAGACATGAGAAGAAACAAAAAAATCACGTTTAAAGGTTAAAATGACTGCGAAAACATTATGCACTGTGTATTAGTATCACAACTCGATCATTTTATGTTAGCGTGATTTTCCCTGATTTTTATTTTCAAGCTCCCTGAATTTTGGAAAAAAAATGTTGGCAACCCTGCGCGTGGTGCGAAACAATAGAATTCCAGCATATAGAAACGAGATTTAGAAGGTGAATCTTTGATTTGCATTTTGATGCCTTTTAGCCTAGACTGGTAACTGAATTATAAAAATATTTATTTTAAAAAATTGGTGATTGTCCGAAGAAGATTTTTAAACCAAAACAGTATAAAGTTTGTATGTGATATCATTGAGCCAATCCGTCATTCCCCCTAAGGGTCCGGCGCCGATTGACCGACGCATAGGGCTGAGATAAAAGATCTCCACTGCTGGCGATCCGGAGCCAGCGTCTTCACTTGCTGCCAGCCAAGGCTCTCGTCAACTTTGGAATTTCAGCGGTAATTCTGGGATAAATTTTTTACGACATCGGAAAATGTCAAAACTTGTACATCTAATGCTCGACTTTTTAATTTTCTAAGAGAATCAAAAACAATAAAAAACTATCTCACGGTTTGAGAAACTATGTCAACATCATTTTGTTATGTTTAATAACCCATTGAATTCTCAAATTTCACTAAAAATGTTCCAATCAATTTTGAAAATTTGTTATGTCTTATGTTATGTCTTATTTGAAACATCTAACACTTTAGAAACATATCAATTCAATTTAGTATTGCGGGTATTTCAAAATTGACAAATCGATTCAATTTATATTTTGCACCAATATTTGCTTCCTTCGAAACGACTGCTCCAGCCCAGTGTGCAAGGACAGAATGTGCGCTGGGTGTGGAAGCTGCACGCCGATCGAAACCGACGACGAAGAGTTCGTTGTGCTCCCCTGGACATTATGTAATCCTTCCAACAGCGGACGAATGGCTCTCGATCAATGGTGGTAGGCTGCAATCTATACGCAGACTTCTTGGCCAAAGAAGAGATCAAGAGACCAAGACGACGACGGCAATCGTCCGTCAATAAGAGCGTCATTGGCCTGGCCTGGTCTGGTCTGGTCCGATGACGATGCGACGTCACACCTGAACTCTCTAGCCAGCCACCTAGGCTCTTGGTCAGTCACTCGGTCAGTGTGCCAGTCAGTGGTCAGAAGTGGCTGGACTCCGACCGAGACTGACTGGACAGACGAGACAATCTTGGCAGTGAAAGAAGCAAAAAACGAGAGGGAGTCTCAGCAAAAGCAAAAGCTGCCCAACACAAATATGCGCATATTTTGCGCCAATGTTGACCCAAATATTACGGCGAGCGCGCGCATCGATTTCGTATTTGGCTGACTGTGCTGCACCAATCTTCTTTCTTGCTCTCTTATCCCCCGGTCATCTCATCCGCCTACCCCGCACCCGCCTACACAAACAAATGTGAATGAATCGATTGCGCAGAACATCATCGAGGCGAGATCCATTCAAGTGGTCGGCTCGATGGTGGAATGTGATTGTTTTCCTTCTGCACTTTTCAATGATGGCGATGATGACAATCAATGATGCTGGTGTGGTACCAACCAAGTGATCTTTTGTCGGCTGTTGTTTTGATGATTGGGCTCCACACCATCATGCATGGGGTGATTCTACTAAATACGTCTCAACCTCCACCCCAATCGACGATGTCCGACAAATTGGTGATAATGGATTGGCAATTGTGAAACAGTGAATTCCTGCAGCAACACCAAAGTCGCAGCCCGATTGGGACAGACAGAGCCGTGAGTGAGCCAAGTCAGTCAGTCAATCAGTCAGTGGATGGATGGATGTGGAAATTCTATTGCGGATCTTCGCATGCATGAAGGATCCGGCTGAAGTGTCTCCATTTGTACGACCTTAAAAATGTTTGATACAATAGTTAACAATCTAAGATCACAGTCTTGTATTGAATTCAAAATATCCTCGGTATTGATATTTACTTGACAGTACAGCAGGAATATAGAACAAAAAATGGACAATTGAAGATCGTCACTGTACGGAGTTGTGATTCCTTTATAGAGGATAAAAATGTACCGTAGACTTATTATGTATCAAAATATACTTTTCACGCCCTGAGGTGATCATTGACGGTTTTTAATGGACTCTTTAATCAGTTAAAACTAAAACAAAACGAAGAGATTATAATTATTATTTATTGTACATCATCAGATCACATATTGATTCTAATGAAAAAAAAAAATTAAAAATTAAAACTAAAGACACTACAAATACAATTGTCTACACAAAACTTAAAGCTTTAAGGATTTTTCTTTGGAATGCATCCCTTGAAACGTCAAAATCAGAATGTTCGGAGTAGCGGTTGAATGTCTTGATTACACCAATAAGTGCTGTGTTAGCCCCATAATTATTCAAACGAAGAGGGACGCAGAGCTGGACATCACGATTTCTCAAACCACGTGGTCGTATGTTGAGTTGAAGACCTTCCAACTGTGCGGGACAATCAGTTCTGGATGAAAGCAAATCAGCTACGATAGAGGCTCGTGCGGCGGTCCTGCGGGCTTGCAGCCTGTCGATGTCGATTAAGCGACAGCGGCTCTCGTAGCTGGGAAGTAGGAACGGGTCTTGCCAGCTCATGTGTCGAAGGGCGAATCTCATAAAGCGCCGTTGGATAGCCTCAATACCAGGGCACCAGATAGCAGAGACGTATTCAAGGATCGAACGAAAGAAACTGCAATAAAGACTCTTCAAACAGTAAATATCTTTGAAGTCTTTCGCCATGCGGAACAGTAGACCTAGGCTTCTAGAAGCTTTATCAACGATGTAATTGGTGTGAATCTTGAAATCCATCCGTTTGTCAAGAATGACACCACCCAGACAACCAGAAGTCGTATTTTCTTTTACAGATTACATCGTATAGAATGTTATTTATACTCATTTTCGTATATCTGCACCTGCAATGTGCGGTCCATGCATATTCTTTATCGTATTTAAAACCATTGCATGATTTTATTACGACAAGAAGAGACACTCGTATTTATGTACATATGAACTCGATCTTTGTGTACGACAATTCGCAAAAAATCCGTGAAACGACCGATATACGGTGATCAGCAGTGACTGAGAGATTTTGTCGTGCTATGCATAAAATAATTCGTAATAATGTACATGCAATCGTATACCTTTGCAAACTAATTCGCATGTCTGATTTTCGTAAAATGTATTTGCTGGCAATCGTAAAAGAATACAAAAAAGTTCAATAAAATCGTTTATAATAATGGAACATCGATGATTGGAATCGAATTAAAGGAGGCTTCAAAATGTTGGTCTATTTTTAGATCATCGATGACGTGTTTTACGATTTAAAAGATTTAAGTTAGAGAAATATACGATTTGCTTTTGGTTTAATGCCTTTGAAGCAAATCCCCTTGAATTTATATATTCCAGATAGCGTCGAGGAACCATCATGAGCTGCAGATCGTATGGTCAGGGGATCAAGTCCAGGAACTAACAATAAAATCAGCAATCAGGCAAATAATAAATTTGTACGATATAAACTTGAATTTGACAGCAAAAAACGCATTTCTTTGAAATAATCTTATTCTTATTATTTTTATGGATGAATAAACTGATTGGTTTAAAGTATAAAAAAAAATAATAAACTTATTTTTATTCAACTGACGGAAAATGGGAGCTCTGCACTCAAGTCGCAAAAGACGACCAAATAAGTCATCAAACTTTCCATATTGTTACGAAAAATGTCGTATATTACAACCTCAATCATCTATATGATGATGTAAATTGTCATAGTATATTCCAAAAAGAATCAGGGTAGTCGTAAATGATGCGTATGACAAGTCGTGCAAATCGTAATTTAATACAATCCAAATCAGAATATGTTTGCTAATGTACCTATATGGCCTCCAAAATGATACGTATATACTGGTTTTGCTACATTATATACGATATGTTTACACGTATATTTGCATGTATATTTGCGTTGCAAATTCGAAATACCCACCAAATGGTTGTCTGGGCAGGATCTTTCACGTGCTCAACTCGAGCAATAGCCTCGTCGCCGAGAAAATACACTGCATTTGATGGAAGTCGCTTACGGGAAAAAGAAATTGCTGCGCATTTACTACGATTCAAGGGCAGACAATTGACATCGCACCAGGAGGCGAAGAGGTTGAACTGGTCCTGCAGGAACTTGGCATCGTCAGGGCCGGAGATGGGATAAAACAACTTCAGGCCGTCTGCGTAAGCTAATTTTGATCCATCAAGGAGCAGCATCGAGTCGTTGAAATAAATCAAGAATAGTATTGGTCCTAAATGGCTCCCTTGAGGCACTCCAGAGGTGGCGAAAAACTGGTTAGAGAAGGATTCTGCCGTTCGGACAATAAGTTTCCGACCTACCAGGTAGCTGCGAAACCATTCCAGTAGAGACCCAAAAAAACCAATGCGATCGAGCTTGGCGATAGCAATTTCATGATTCACATTGTCGAAAGCGGCTGACAGGTCGGTGAAGATGGCGTCTGTTTGGAATCCTGAAGCAAAACTGTCTTGCACCTTAGACGTAAACACCAGCAGGTTTGTAATCGTAGAGCGCTTAGGCATGAAGCCATGTTGATCATAAGAAAAATATGGTTTGCAGTACGAGAAGATAGGGTCTAAAACAACCAGCTCAAATAACTTGGCAATAGCGCATAAGGCAGAAATACCGCGATAGTTGTTGACATTCCTCCTGTCGCCTTTCTTGTAGACCGGAAACATGTAGGTTTCTTTCCATATAGGGGAGAACGTAGACGTGTTGAGCGATGCTTGGAAGATTCGTTTTATAGGTGTTAGCATATGTGATATGCAGCGCTTCAAACAAGTGACTGGTATACCGTCCGGTCCTGCAGAATAACTGTGTTTCAGCTTCATTGCGAAATTATCAAATGAAGTGCTCAAATGAGGGACGTTGCTTGTTGCACTATTTAACTGCTGGCTGGTTGCCTTGGCTATTACATGCTCTATTTCCATGATAGTCTTTGGGCAGAAACACAATGCACGCGAGCGAGCGAGCGAGCGATTTTTGAATGAACCTGAAATGAATTTCGCGCGAACATTTTTCAGGATCGTTCACAGTGCACGCGACGAACGGGATGCGATTTACACTGAGAAAAAACTTTATGGATAATAAAGAAAATAATATTTATGTAAATCAATTTATAGGGAATTGAAAGAATAATTTTTAAGAGGTTATTTTTGTTTAAATAATTATAAAATAATTCGTATGTGACATTCAATTAAAATTTTTAACAGCGTCATAAAACCATTCAATTATTTTAATTGCCGAATCCACAAACCGAAGTTTTCATCGCTATCAGCGCCGGCGACTTTCACTGACGTCAAATCATGTTGACCCGAAAAATCCACGTCACGTGACTCGCGGAATAAGCACCAAAGATTTTATTTCAGAAGCACTTTAATCAAAGATAAATTTGTTCTAGAGTCATATTTATTATTTAATTTTATCGTTATCCTTGCTCATGTTACAGATTGAACAAGTAAAATTTACCTTTTTCTGGATATAAATGTTCTGTGCTCAGCAGTTGAGTGTTTTCTTTGGTTACAGATGTTATGATGCTATAAATTTTTTCTAGGAGTTTTCATTATGAGTCCAAGCAACTGATTTTGATCTGGCAGCTGCGTTTCTTTTCCAGTCGACATATTTTGAACTGTATAATCATGTTTATAGTAATTTAAGATGAAGGGAAATGATAAATAACCATTTTTGCAGCTAGTACTCCAAATACTTTTCAGCTAATCTACTCTTGTTTTAGATATTTAAAACAATATCCATATATCAATTTCTCTACACTCAGAAATGAAAAAAATATAAAAATATTATTGTCAATTGCATGAATTTTTAGACTATTGAGAGAATCTGATTTGACAGGTAACAACTCCGCACTCACTAACACCATCACATTCTTTATATAAACTATCATGTGCTAAAAGTTGAAAAGGGACTATATGAAAAAAGGACCAACATCATGCAGAGTTCAGTTACTTTAAATTATTTCTACAAAAAATCAACTTTCATACGCACCGTTGCCGTCTTCAACAAACTGCGCAGATTGCACCTATTTAGACCCCCGTGCAAATAATTTGCGCACAGTAAAATCTGCTCACAGACCTTTACATAGACAATGACACATATCGATATTCTTTACATCTTTGGATAAAATTGAATTAAAAACAATTGCGACTGGTGTGTCAGTAAAAACTGTCAGTGAATCCATAATTTTTTGGCTAATTTTTCAGTAATTCGAAAAACGCCCGAATTGTTGAGGGAGAATTGTGATACGTCTTTTGAGCGTAGAACACCGTCAACTTGTATAGTGTATCTTTAGCTAAAAGCTATTAATATTTCATTAGCAACATAGAAATTCAGTTATTTTATCCGACTTACAAATTTCGTAACCTCAATTTTCCTAATTCTCCTTCCAACAACTATATCCAACACACTCGCACGTGCTACAATCAGGTAAGTACAATTTAGGTAAATATCATTGTTTTAATTTAATTTTACTTACAATAATATTATTTCTTTTCTATTTCAGATTCCAATGAACTCTATCGCGTGGACAATTCAATGCTATCGTACTTCCTGTTGACTTTGTGAATTCTACTCAACTGATTTTAATATTGTTTACTGTCATCATCATTCGTTCTCAATCATCATCATAAACTAAACACTCTGAGAAAAGCTCCTATCAATTATCCGACAGTTGAGATACAATTTCAAACTACCTACTTATTCTTAACTACTTTTGTTTAATTATTGATCGGCTAACACGAATAATGCATGATTTATTTGTTCCACTGACATTCTTGTACCCGAATGTACAGGATGCATTCTGTTTTCTGTTCGTTTCTTTTCATATGTTGATCGGTCAATTTTCGTTATTAAACTCCTTGGTTCGCATTTAATAATAATTTTCGCCAAAACAATAACGATTATGCCGTTTGGAAATGTGATTCGAAAATCAGAAGCAAGCAACGGCTGATTTGAAAAACTGACACGGGTTGTCTATGTGTGCGTCAGTGCGAAAATATTTCTGCGTGGAAATTATTTGCACAGGAGTCTAAATAGGTGCAATTTCCGCAATATTTTTCAAGCTTTTTCAAGCTTCACCGTGCCCACTCACTGAGTTATTTTTCAGCGTGTAATAACTGAAATATTTCTCGTCGAGAAATATCTCGGTTATTAAAATTTTTAGAAATATCTACGGCAGTGACATCTGGTGGTGGAGATCGGAATGAAATTCAAAGCGACAGTTGCACAAAAGAATTATTGCTAATTTTCTTTGGTTATTAAAAATAAAATTATTTCACTTTTAACGTTTTATTTGGAATCATTTAAAATAAAATAAAAATCAAAATGAACCACAAATGTCAACCTAGTCAAAATTACACATTGACGAACTTAGGACCTTGGACCACAGTCGCCTGTCTCGGGACTTTAAAAGATTTCGGAGCTACTCAAGCGTTATCCAGTACAGTGAAATTGCCTCAGGTTGCTCTGAAAATTAAAAAAAAAAACAAAATGATTTAATAAAATGCATACACCTAATGGCAATGACACTTACCTGATATACAACAACTTCGACACCAAGCGAAACGATCGAATCGTCAAGAATTTTATTCTCGAGTTCCGGTGTCATGTGAGCAAGCTTAGATTCATTGAAATCGATTAACAGATGAATCTGCGGATCATCGGAAACCGACAAGAATTCTGTATCTGAATCGGGACCGGGAGAGGAAAGACAAAATCTTCCATGGCTTGAACAACTTCCCAGCTTTGCTGTGACTCCCGGGAGGTTGGCAGACATTCTCGATTATCGTCGTGTATCAGAACTACCGGAGTTCTATGCTGGCTATCGAACCTTATCGAACGAGTTCCTTCCAATAATAGCAACAACAAACAGCAACTGCCAAAAAAAATGAAAAAAGTGACAGCTTGAAATGTTTCGAATATAAATTTTAAGCGCAAGGTGATTTATCACTGAGAAATGTTTCCAAAGTATTAAAAATAATAACGCTATACTTATTTTTTATTGACTGTAATAATTTATCGCCTGAAAATTACAGGATAAATACATAAAAGGTATTTTGATATTTTTTCTATTTCTGAGTGTACACTCAGAAATGAATAAAATATAAAAATTATTTCTTTTTATGTATTCTGTAATTACCAGGCCAATATTTTTTTCAGTCCTTTAAAAATAGGTATCGGGTTATTATTTTTTAATACTTTGGAAATATTTCTGCTTGAGAAATCATTCTGTGCATAAAATTTAGAGTGCGAAACATTTCAACCTGTCATTTTGGTTTTCTTTTTCTTTCTTTTGTTGATGGATCGATGGCATTTTGTTTTGATCGTCGCGAATGTTTTGATTTTGAAACATGTACGACGCATCCACAATGGACTCGGAAAATTGGTGACCGCTTAAACAATATGACCGTCAACTGGAACGGAAAACCAGTGTCGATGCACGGCCGACCTCACATGGTCAGTTTTTCAGTGCATAGAACAAAAGTAAATCCGGTGGAAACTTGGATACCTCGTGCACATGCAATTCGATCAAACGGATCTCTGAAGTGAAGGAATTATAACCTGTTGAGAATCATAAGAGTGCCGCAAGTCCCAACCGGGTGCTGCATGTTAAGGTGGGTGAGCGTATTTTCAAACGTAAAATTATATTCATGTATTCATGGGAACGAAAAATCCGTATTTAAATAATATATTTTCACAAAACTTCAACCATAAAAAATTAAGAAAAAATAACTTAAGAACTATTTACTTATTTCCAGATACATCAACAACAAATTTGGACGTCTTTCGAGGACATGTGGAGAACCTGATGGTTCAATTCTTCCACAATAAATTAATACTAATGCGGATGTCGTGGACCTCCCTATGGTCAGTTTTATGGTAATCATCACTAACAAGTGTACTCAATGCGCAAATTAAACAATTCTTTCAGGAACGCTATTACCGCATGCATGATTCGTTTTCAACGAAAAAATTAAATAGTGATTATGTCGACAATTTCGAAATATCTGAAAGAAAAATTTTATATTCATATTGTATGTGATTTAAAAATGTTTAAAATAAACTTGAAAATTCTCAAATATTTGAAAAATGCATAACAATTCTCTTATCAATGAAATAATCCTGAAAAATAACCACCGATTTAAATTCCATTTAATTCACCACCACCAGATGTCACTGTCGTAGATATTTCTCAATGCATAAATTTTAATAACCGAGATATTTCTCGATGAGAAATATTTCAGTTATTACACGGCGAGAAATAATTCTGGAAGTGGGCACGGTAAAGCTTGAAAATACATGAAAAATAATAAATTTATATTTTTTTCATTTCTGAGTGTAGGAAAAGTTGTTTTATTTGTTCTTTAAAAAAAAGGAGTTTTTGTTTTTCGGAGAAAATTATTTTTTACAAACCATCTTATTTATTTTGGCATCAAAACTTCACGTTCTTAAATTATTCAAGCAATTAAAAATGGAATGAAAAATTTTTGGATCGTGCGAGACCTGATGACCACGCAATTTGTCATCGGAATCTCCAAAGGTTTCAAATAATTAGAGAAAAAACGCGCGCCGGTATATGGAACATGCATCTTATGCAGCTTGGCGAAAAAATAAATTCACAATGTTTAATTTTTTCCCCGAAGTAATGTGTTTTTTACAGCACAAAGAACATTCATCATTTCAAATTCACCGTGCTGCAAAATAATACGAATTTCTCTTCAGAATTTGCTGGTCACCATTTCGTCCATATACTGGACAAACGACAGGTACATGCTGGAAAAACTTTGTCATCATTGAAATTGACCTCTGCTTCGAATTTATTTAAAAAGTTAGTCGAGGAAAATCGTTTTTTTTTATTATTTAAAAATAACGCGATATATTTTCAAATAAAACTGCCGAGAAATAATCTCAGTGCAGGTTCATATGAAGTTTGGGTGAACCAAAACAAAGTATTCACGCGACTGCTGCGACGGATAATTTTCCGAATGGTATTTCGCGCGAGTAGTACGAATCGCGTCGCTTGCACTGTGAACGGTCTCACAGTTTTCAACGTGTTCAAATGAGGTGCGATTCTTCGCGCGAATCGCTCGCTCGCTCGCTCGCGTGCACTGTGTTTCTACCCTTTGAGTCTAGTATGATTCCTAGATATTTCACCTGTGATTCGAAGTTTAGCACTTCCCCATCTACTGTTAGAGTTTTTAGTGCAGTTTTTCGTCTCGTAGTGAATGCCAGGGCCGTAGGAAGAACCGACCCATGGAAGGGAGGAGGGGGGGGGGGGGGGGGTTGGTGACTGATTTTTACCTAAGATTTTTTGCACAACAACGTACGAATAAAAAAAAAAACAAATTATGTTTGTTACTATATGATTATTCATTTTTAAGTTCTCATTCAAAGTTTTTGTATTAAATCGTTTCTTTAGAAAAGTGGTCCTTAGCCTAAAAGGTGAACTAATTATTTTTTATTTAACCTTTAGAAACAAAACTTGGAATTTTCTTTCATCGAAGGTTGAAATTTATGAATTTGTTTAAGAGTTTGGTAGATCAAAATTATTTGATTTGAGCATAAATTAATTTCTTTTTAGGCTTGCCTTCTAAAAAAAAGTTATTCTATGCTCAAATCAAACAAGCCCAATCTTCAAAACTCTTTTGCTAATTCCTAGATTGTAACCTTTGAAGAAAATAGATAAAAATTTCCAAAAAAAAAACAGTAAAGGATAAAAAATTTTCAGATCAAATTTGCTTGATGCAAACTTGAACTAAATTTATGATTCTAACTTGAAATTTAGCTTTAAAAACTGCAATATGATATTGCCACTATCAATAATGTTAAACAATACACCGGGAAAATATAGAATTTGGTGCAGATTTTTTTGGTGAAGATCAGGATATTTAACACGAAATATTTTTTATGAAGAATCAATTCCATAATAAAAATCCTGTGGATTAGTTTTTTAAAATATTATTTGGGTTATTTTGCATAAAACAAAACATATAAAAATAACCCAAATACTTTTTTATATCTGTGATTTTCAGCTAGATTGTGTGTACAAACTAATTCTGAATAAAAAATTTTAAATTCCGTAATTTTTAAGTTCATGTTCTCTTGAATTCCTCTACAATAATATGTTGATTAAAAACCCCATTAACAACTTAAATCTTTTCCTGAATTTTAAATCTTAATTCTGAACCTGGATTCAAAAATTGAACTTTGAATCTGTTTTTGAATTTCGATACGATTTCTGAAATGTACAATAAGTACGATTTACGAATCTTAATTCCAGATCAGAATTTTTTGAGCCAAGTTTTTGAGCCATCTTTCATGAATCTATTATTTAAATTCTGTATCGCTAGTTTAATCTTAATTCATTTTTCAATTATTTATTTTTTATCTGCGTTGTGAATTTTAATCGAAATTTGAATTTTAAATGATGAATCTGAATCTGAGTTTTTAATTCTGAATCATCACTTAGAAGCTTAAAGTGTTTAAAGTTGGTGTTAGATTCAAAGATTAATATTCAGTCCTGAATTTCTATGATAAGGTGTCAGATTGCTCGATAAATAGTATAAATATTCCCGGATATTTAATATTAAATTTAGAAGAAATTCGGTCACACATGTGCCCGGTTTTCGTAGGAAAAGCCCGTATTTTACCGGGTCTGTTCTTATTCTCAGTTTTGAATCAAACTTTTAAAAACAAATTGTGTTGTAAATTATTTTTTACTTATGTGTCCGAAATTTCTGTTTCTGTTCAAGTTTTTCTTGATTTTTGATTAGCAATTCCTTGGTTCCGATCAAAATTGGCCGGTATTGCCTGGATTTTGGTCGATAATTTTGAAATCAAATACCCGGTTTTCCCAGGTTTTCATATAAAACAGCTCGAATTTTTTAGACCCGGATACGTTTTGAAAAAATTCTGACAACCTTATTCTATGAACAAGTGAAAAAATTTAGAAAAACTGTAGCAGAATTTTGAAATTGGGATAGGTTTTTAAAGTTTTTGCATTAGTTTTTAGTCTAGATTGTTACTCTTGAATATCTTCGCTCTTTGATCATAATTTGATTATGGATTTAAAATTTTGAGTGTAGAGTAGAAAACCTCGTTTGCTTTTTTGGATCCTCATGGGGGGGTTTAACCCCCAAAAACTCCCCGTTCCGAACATGCTTTTTAAAAGTCCGAACATGCTTTTTCTGAACTATTTGAAAAATGTAAGGGAATTGAGGGTACAACAGCCATTACTCCATTTTCCAAAGCGTGGGGAGGCTTGAACAACCTCCATTAGATTCTTCAAGTAAAATCGCACAAGATAGATCTATTTTTGTCCAAAATTTTCAAGTCTAAGTTAGTTATTTTCTGGATTGTTTACTACATACAGGGAAATTAGAAGTTGAAAAGGCACTATAACTCCGTTCGTAAGCTCGTGCGGCGTCTGAAAATACGTTCAATCGATTTTCCGGACATTTTCACTAATGGAAAGTACATTTTCATAGATTTGTTTCATGTAGGAGGGAAGAGATCGAATTTCTTCGCGGTTTATACACTTTTTTCCTCATTGTGCAGCGGTCATGACGACGTGCATTGTACTCTTTCTGTGAGTTGGTGGTTTTAGTATTTGTAAAATGCTGGCCATAATATCCTTGAGGAATGTAGGGGGAAACTGTATAAAACTGTTGCCGTAATCGCTATTTACAGCGATACCAATCAAATAAACCCAAATTGAACGAAATAGATTTACGTCTCACTAAAAAGAAAAAAAAAAGAAATGTTAAAAACAAGGTTTTGAGGATATTTTTGTAAAAAAAAACCATAACATCTAAAAACACACCACGAGATAGAACGCCAAAATCTAGACTAGCCCAAAACCTAATCTACTAGAACGCACCATACCAAAAGCACTGACCATACTGACTGGACACTCGCTTTCGTTTGTTGGATAATTTTCCAACAGTACGCAATATCGATTCCCAAGTGCGCATCGATCGATTTGAACAAATTCTATGCCAATTAGAAAGTGCCACCCAACTTTAAAAAAAGCTAATTCCTTCAATAAAATTGGGCTTAACAGGGACATTATTCGTACAGGGAATTTGTATCGGGAAAATGAGAGGTTCGCCACCTACCGTCGGTATTGTGAACCTGCAAAATTTGACAAAAAAAATTAGCCAGAAAATGCTTGAATTTTCGGTTCTAAGTGTTCTGTCAGTGTGATCAGTGCAGAAAGGGTGGTCAGAAATGGAACAATGATTATACGGAATGTAATAATTGAAATATCTAATGTTTTATAACACGTTCATCGTATTTTTGTGAACTAACCATACTTTGGAAAAAAAATGTTGTTATTGCAAAAATGATCGAATATTCGGCGTTTTAAAATACACTTTTTGGTATCCTTATAGGTAAAACGCCTTCAAATAGGCAACGAAGTTCCATTTCTTGTCTATTATCGCGGCAAACATGGTGGAGGATGACTTTTAAGAAAACACGTGGTCTTGCGGGCATTCAGCCCCAATTTTGATATGATTGTTTTTAGTTAAAATTTGTTGGAAGTAAGTGAAACTCAACTAAATATTTATAGTTTTCTGAAAGTGCATACGAGTAAAAAAACGAAAAGCTGTGGTTTTAACAGATTGCACAGCCTTGTTGACCATAAAACCTTATATGTTAAACATGAAGAATTACAAGTTTCACGCAGATTCGATTAATTCTTCTATTTCTAAGAAATAAAATCGTTTTGAGTGAACTTTTTACCTGAGCAAGGATATAAAACGTGTTTGTCGTAATGAAATAAAAAATTTGAAATTTGGATACGAAAAATTTATTTTTTTAATCGAACAATTTAATATTTTTCTTTTATTTGACCAATAAAAAAATCGTCCATGCTTTTTTGTAACAAAATATTATTCATTTGAGTCCAATTTTCAAAAAATAGAGATTGAAATAAGTAATTTGTTTCAATACCTTGCACTCTGATCATCAGCGCCTCAATTTTAATGAAGGCAAAGCTCTTCTTGAAAATTCAGGTTCGAAAATTATAATTCTCACATTCGATTGATTTAAATTTTACTACATTTGTTGAGGGAGAATTCTAGATCTAGATTCTAGATCCGTTTTAGTTGATTCAGTCAAAACTAAAACAACAATTTGCATTTGTTTATGTTTTCATTTCGCCACTTCAATGACTCACTTCTTCTCACGATCACCAACAATGCCAATTTTCCTCGTTTTGGCATCAACCCGCTGATCCACAAAAAATAAATCCTCCAGCTTCCTACATATGTATAACTCCGGCATAAATCAACCGATTTTGCTTAGGAAGCAAAACAAATCAGACCGCGTGGTGGGCTTCCACGGGGCGGCGCTGCATCGACGCCGATCAGCTGTTGAGCAGATCGAATTGAGTGCGTCGCATCGCATTGCATCAGACCCCATCCGGCATGGGTCAGGTTTTTGTTTTTGCCTTTCAGAAATGGAACTCACTCTCCAAAACAACTGATAAGAACCGGACCACCTTTTAGAGAAACACCCAGAGAGCGATCTACGGAAGCGTCGCTCCCAGCGCCGATGACGACGCCCGGATCCACGCATCGCAACGCGATGAGGCGTAAGCGCGCAATTTCGAGGCATATCGCGCGTTGCGCAGAGTCAAGGCGTCGCGACGCTCCGCAAATGGTAGAACACATTGTTGGTTGATGCTTAAAGATTGGTTTGGATTGAATTCGGAAGTGTCCCCGTCCGGTGTCGCCGATCAGTATGTGATCGCCGTTCGACTTGATTGGTTGGTGTTATTTGTTGTTGTAAGAGAACACAGTCTCACTCTTCGAGTCTTCGAGTCCGGACCCTCGAGAACATCCGCTAGATTTTTTTCGCGAAAAGTTCTTGCGCCGTATAAGACACGTTTGGTTCGGCGTCACCGCAGACAGTCGATATCTGGCTCTGAATCGCGGCACACGTGGACGTTTGGACGTTGAGAATTTTTCGTGTGAATGGTGTAACCAATCTCAAACAACCATTTGATGATTCCATTTCCTATGCGTGGTGCCATTGTGTAGTGACATTTTGGTGTTGTAATTTTGTAACGAGAGGACCCCTACTTAAGTACAGTGTTAGCGTTTGGTTGATTCGGTTTAAACGGCTATTCGACTGTATTGTGTAAAGTGTTTGAGAATTGGTGAACGGCTTCGTTTGAAGGTATGAATGAAATTAGTGAAGTGAAAAAGATGTTAATACTGACTGAGAAATGTCGTTGCATTGTATCGAACAAGTACATTGTGTCACTTCGAGATCAGATTGTTTATGATTTAGAGAACAATCTACTGCTAAAAGGAAGTCACAGTAAGGTGAAAATTGAAGGAGTAATGCTGCAGTGAGCACTATTCATTAATTTTACATTTTTTTTTAAATAATTACCAGTAAACCAAATACATTCGTATTCGAGCCCTGAATTTTTGGTGATTAAGTCTGATACCAAGATCTGATTAGTAAACATCAGATTATGTATTTAAGATTCATATTTTGAATTTCAAATTTGAAAATATTGACTTTGACTTTGAAGTATTCAAATTATAAACTTGTTTCAGTTTTGAATTTTGAATTTCAATTTGAAGTCCCATTCAAAATTTTGGTTCATTAAATCTTACTTTTTTTCTACTTTCTACTATTCTACTAATTGATATCCAGAATTCAACATAAGATTTTGACATTGAAATTCTGATTTCCCAATCCAGGTCACTGAGATCTAACTCTTTTTTTTACCTGAATACCTGGAATTTACCTGTTGAGGGTATTCAGGTGATCTCAATTCAATATTCTAAAAACTGTTCGTGATCTCAAATTTTCACCTTTGGAATTCGATTTTCGATCACAGACTTTGGAAGACGCAGTTTCGAAAGTGTACACCAACATGAAACAGAAATTCATAATTCGCCAAAAAGATTTAAAAATAATTTAAACTTTGCAATAACCAATTTGTCTTTACGAAACTTAAATTCCAACCTGGCATCAAAAACTTAGATTTTGTTTTAACGTTCAAAATTATTGAAATTTTTCTCTTGGTCTAGATAGTAGATACTTCACCACAAACTTTTCTAGGAGATAATCAATAAAATATTGCAGCAAAAAACACCTTAATTCCATCAGTTGAAACAATTCGTTAAATCAGTTGCCAAGTTTGTTAGGAAAGCGACAAAGTTTCGCTGCCAGAATGTCTGTCGTGATCGACCGGCTAAATTCATCCACTTGGATAGTGCTAATTTAGCTCTCGTCACCTGTGCTAATCGAAATCATTTTTCCGATGTTAATTGATCGGCTTGCGCGATCGGCGGTTTACATCTGAAAAAGTGATAAAATATATTAGAAATCATTGATACGAAACTTTTCAAGCTGATGATTGTACAGATTATGGTGCCTTTTTTTTAATAAAATGGCATTTTGAAAATTTTGCGAGCAATTTTAGATGAGAATATTTTCTATACAAAACTGTGTTCCCAATAAAAAAAAAAACAGTAAGGAAAACAAGTCATAAATAAATTCAAGTTGTGTGATAAAACTTTCCTTTTTTTAGTTCAATCTTCAAATCTTTGATTTTTAAGCTTGAACTGACCACCATTGAAAACCATTTTGATTTTTTAAAACTAATTACTTATTTAATTTTGGACCCCAGGCACGGTTGCCGAAATCACAGAAAAATGTAAAATTTCACAGAATTTTGAGCTAATTTTCAGGGTGGCCAAGATTATTAACAAGCGGGCCAAATTTGAGAAATGAAATTTGCTTGCGGGTCAAACAACATTTTTTTCTTTGATTTTGAATTGAACAGAAACATTTCTAAATATGCCTATGTTTCCTCAGGTGAAGATTTGCATATTATATACTTATTTGTATCCAGATTCTATACGTACGACAGATATTTTGAAAATATGGCTAATATTTTACAAATTCCGCGTCCCTTAGGGATAATTTTAAAACTCTGACAGAAAACAATAAAAAAATTTTTTGTGAATAATGTTATATTATATCAAATTAAAAAAATAAACAATCTGAAAGTAGAAATGTTTGAATAAATAGTAACGTTCAAAAGTATTTGGCATTTCAAAAGATTTTTATAAACGTCCTTAAAATGAGTCATATCGAATTTATTTCAGAAGTAAGGACCTCCTCATCTCTTTCGTGTCAAACCTCAAAATTTAAATCTTTTTAACCCGTAGTATCCAAAGCGGTTAAAATTTCAGTTGAAATTTTTTATAATATCACATTGATTTGATTTATGTGTAGGGAAAACCTTCACCAAACAAGATGGGACCTTCTACCAACTAAAATTTGTTTAAAAAAAAGCAAGTACTTTTAAAGAAAATGTATAATCAAATAACTTGAAGTTTTCTGAGAATTGTAATTTTCTGGTTTTAGTTGAAATCTAGATAAATCTTACACAACTATCAGTTCTTTATAGTTTTTATTACTGATTAACACAAATACAAAACATGCTGTTAATACTAAACTATTCTATTGAAGTTTTGCATAATTTAACAAATTTGAAACATTAACAAAGCCGAATTAAGTATTTGTAAATAATTTGCAAAAGTTGAAAAATTTTGATTGATTAACAATATTTTTAAAACAAAGTTTTGTTTCAGTAATTTTTTTCTATTCAATTTGTTTAAAAAATAATAGAAAGTTTTTTGATTTGTGTTGCGTTCTACATTGATAATGTATAGAGTCCATTAATTTTGCATGGAAGCTTCTTACACATAAAGAAAAATTGAAGTTGCTATAATAATATAATTTTGATTCTGATGTAAATGTGATTCTGTTAATTTTTTTATTCAACGATCACTGTCTTACTGTCTCCCTTCCAAAGGAAAACAAGAGTGTGCTTGAAAGCTCTCATCACTGCCATAAAATGATGGAAACTACTTTTTTTTCGATGGTACGAAGTTTACAAAAAACCAATTGTTATTATTCCTTTATTCAATGGAAACCTTTTTGTAAAATGACATCAAATAAGATTTCTTAGACTTTTTTTGTTTGTTTGCATTTGGTGTGTAGTTTGGGAACACCATTTCCGAAGAAAAATATTCAATTCTCAGAACATATTTATCTTGCAAAGAACTTCGTGGCCACAAAAAGACAGGGTTGGCCACCCAAAATGATCATTCTCAAATTATAATTAAAAAAAACGCTCTCATATTTAGTTGAGCAACGAATTTCATTGAGCGATTCTCTTAACATGAATATTTGAATATTTTCAATTTCATTTTTTTCCAGATTTATGATTTTTTTTCTTGAAAATATAATTTTAATTCTAAATTTATTTTTGTTTGACAAAAGCTTCTTATTTTTTTTGAATATTTAAAGAAAAATAAATTAAAATAATGTTCAATTTCACGTTCAAAATCAACACATCACATGATCACATTTTTTTGTGTTTGAAAAATATGAAAGTTAAAAAACATTTGGGTTTGAGTTATAAATTTTGCAGTTCCTGCGTTCCTCTGATTGTAACTTTGATTTGATTTGTATTTGAATTTCATTTGTTATTTTATAGTATAATTTTAATTTGAGACCTTGAATTGTGGGTCTGAATAAAATCCTATTTTAAGTTTTGAATTTTACTGTTAAACTGTCTGCCTCTCCATGGAATTTAAATTTATTTCCGTTGATTTTTTTTATTTTAGATTCATTGTCTGAAGTCTGAATGTTACTTCACAATATTCATGAGGAAAATATTTATCCTGTTTTCGATGAAGCTCATACCAACTGATTGATTATTAATTAAAAAGAGTTAAATAAACTATTTTTTTAAATTCATCCAGAGATTTCTGGGTGGTGATCTATAAATGTTATTAAATAAACTGCGAATTGAATTTTGTATTGAACAGCTCTAATCGGCATTTTCATTTTAGTTCAGTTGATTAGTTCTTCCGCAATGTTTGCACGTGATGAATTAGCAATTATTGTTTCAAGATATCAGACATAATGGTGAATTGACGGCAATATAACGAACTCTTCACAGTTCCTTTGTATGTTTGAAATATTATGTGATCTCTGGGACAGCGTATAAAAAAAAGGTTTGAAAGGCCCCCTGTAAAAAGTTGCCCCGGGCCTCGATGGTTTAATCCGGCCCTGACTGGTGTTTAAGTGAAGTGATAAGTGATAGAAACATAATTTACGTAATTTTCAAATGGATTGTAGGTAAATTTCCCATGTAAATTAAATGTGAAAAGGGATTCTGCTTCAGACACATTCCACGCGCTTGTACCGCTCAAAAGTGATTTTTATCCGTTCTTGTATAAAAAAACTCAAACCTGTCTATAATTTTGATAATTTAAATCACACAAAACCAACGAAAAAAAGAAAAAAAAACTTTACACATGTTTTATATGATTTAGAAAATAATTTTTTTGGTTGGAAAAAGTGGTCATTTTGACAACATTTACAACATTATTTCTTAAAATATATGGATGAATTTATTTTGGATTTTTTTAATAGGTTTTGAAGCCAAAAAACACTGCTTTATAGGATTTGTAGAAAAAAGAATCTGTTTATATTCAATGTGGTTGCTCCGAAAAGCGAACAAAAACAGTCGCAAATGAGTGAATTCACGTCACAAAAAAAGGAACTTTTAAATTTTACGGGAAAATTTTGACATTTTCTTACATAAAAAAATGATATCTTCTTTGAAAATGCTAAGACGGTTCTAAAACACTAAATTTTATAGAAATCGGTTGTAATCTAGCTGAGTTATAACAGCGCGAGTGTGTGAATTCACGTCACGAAATTTGATTCTTGTAAAATTTTATATGGAAAATATGCTCTGAAAGCTATTTCGACCCTCCATATGGTCGGATTTTTACAAATCGAACATAATTTAGTTGATTTTTTAAAAGTACGTGATTTTCAAATAAAAATACAAAAAGATTGAAAAAAAATAAAAAAAAGTTCAAGTGAATCTTTGAGCGAAGACTGCGAAAAACAGTAGTAATTTTAACGTATGATCCCTCAATATGTTGCTATTCAAGTGCCAATCAAAAGAAGGAAAAAGTTATGCAGGTGAAGATACTGAAAATTTATGTTTGTAGAAGTCGGAACAAAAAAATATCGTTTTTGGAAGTGAACATAAAATTTGAAGGCTCTAAAGAATGGTTCAGTATAACTTTATAATTCGTGACGTGAATTCAGTCAATTGCCCTGTTCTGTTTGAAGTGAGTGAATTCACGCCACAAATTCAAATAAGCATAACTTCGTTCGTTGTTGTTCAATCGAAAAGCTACGCACATCAAATCGTGGATAATTGTTTATTCTACAACTCATTCGAAGACATTGATATTCTATTCCCACAGATAGAACAGGAAATCAAGGTTGTATGTACTGAAGTCATAAGTGGTCAATTCAAGCGTGAATTCACGTCACAAAAGTAATCGATTACAACAAAAACATCTTACATTTTTTAATGACCAATTTATATTCATTTTGAAGGAAATTCAATTTGCGACCGTTTGCAACAGTTTTTTTTTTAAATTTTAAAGTAAATTGGTTGACTTCTAGAATGATAACAGTGCAGAAAAGTCCGGAAAAGCGATTTCACGTCACGGTGGAATGTGTCTACAGCGTTTCACGTATATGTCATTGAACGAGTGACTTATTTTCGTATCCTTTAACTAAAAATTGTTCTGATTTTAAAGGTAAACTTAATTAAGTCGAATAGATTTTAGGTTAATGAGCAAAAATAACGTGAACATCACATAGAATGCACCAAATCCTTGTAAACTTTGCGGATCAATTTGCGGTTCTTCACGTAACTCGAGTGTGTCTTTGTTTTAACAACATTTAACTGTAGGGATTAGGATTGAGTAGAAGATGAAATAAGTTGTAGATTTACCAAATACTCAAAGAAGTGAGGACGATGTAGGCGAAAAAAGATTTACGATGCACGACTGTGAGAACGTGATCCAGTTGCGTTAGTAAACGTTATCACATTTTATCGAGAGAAGAGAAAAGGAGGGGCGCAATTAGTGTGTTGGTAAAATCAGCAGAGAAAATAGTGGTGTATGTTTGATATTATGTGTGTATGAAAAAAGTTCGTTAAGCTTGGTTGAAGAAATCTAACTGATGAGAAAAGATATTTGAAGCGTAAGCACGCGTTTTAGAATGGCGCCGGTCACTACATTATTTGTGTGAATTTTACGTTAGAATCAAGGATTTTTTTTTATTTTGCTTCTAAATTAAGCTTGCCAATTGGGACTGGGCCTGCTAAATAGAATAAAGGCTCTTTACTATTACACAGATTTCCATAAGAATGAAAGCTAATCGGAGTGAAATTGGAGTGAATGCTATTGCTTTCTCTGTTTAACACACGAGAAATCGTATAGGGGGAAGTGTTCCTAAATGCGCATGTTAGGTAATATGCGCATACAGCCGATTGACGATATGGCTGGAGATTCATCATATCTAATCAGTGCAGTTTGAGGGTAGTACGCTTTTAACACATGGCATGAAAAAATAAAATTGTTATATAAAGTCGAAAAAATTTAAAAATTCAAACAAGATTTTTGTCAGTTTTGATATAATATATTGAATTTTAATTATCGTGCGTACAGATTCTGTAAACAAAAATTTTAATGGTTTTTCTTTCTTATTCATCTGGAAATCGGAAATTCAACAAATTGAAGCTGAGGCAAAGTTGTAGATGATAAGATATTGGAATACGAGACACGTTCTGAATGCCCATATCAAGGCAGGTTAAATGCCTATATCAAGAAAAATAGATTATTCTTATAAATTTTTTACTTCCTATCATTTAAACATTAAATCTTCGCTCAAATCACGATCTTTCAGCAAAAAAAGAAAAACTTCATACTGATCCGATAAAAATACAATATAAACAAAATATTACCATGAAATATGGCCATATGGCATACTTAACTATGTTTCATGCAAAGAATGAGTGATGTAAAAAATTTCACCAAAATTTCAGCCTTGACGTATGCCTAACATCCGTTTCTACCATTTTCAATTAAATAATTTCAAAATATTGCGAGTGTAAATGAAATATAGCTTAAAACATAAATATGCGCATTTAGCCCGCCGGTTTCGGAAATCGGCTATTTTGACTTCTTTTATTATAAAATTATTTTCACAAAAACTGTAAGAGATTTTAACAGAAAAATTGCTCTTACGTATAGAAAACAGATGTCCGCTCATGTGCATATAGTTTTCAGGCTCCTATCTATCGGAATATGGGAGAATATGAGTGTTTTCCTTAATATGCGCATATTACCCGCCTCTCCCCTACCGGGTTTGCGAGCGCGCCCATCGCCCATTTTCCCTGTTTTACCCGGACTTGCCCAGATATTTAATACAAAGAAAAGTGCGGTTCTACCCGGTTGCCTGGATTTTGTTGAAAACAACGCGAGTTTTGCCCGAATTTATTCACTTTATTCTTGAAACCTTACAAAAATCTGAAATAAATTTATATACTTTTTTATTGTTGCGTCCCAAAACGAATTGTTTAATTGGGGAAAAACATATTCAAGGTGTTTTTCTCTAGATTTTTTATCGAATAATTCCGTGGTTTTGATCAGTTTTGCCCGGAAAAATTCTTTCATACTTATTCTCAGTGCTTCACGTAAACCAGGCAAAAATTATCGTAACGAGTGGATACGTGAAAATCCACATGATTTTAATGTTCCTTCTTCAGCAAACTGGGCCGTAAAAATCTGGACGATTTTAATTTACACCATACAAAATCCGTGCATTCAATTTATGTTTTTTTCAATCCAAATTCCTGATAATATTCAATCCAGGCATATCTGGAATATATCAGCGCTATCAATTCAGGCTTTTATTTTTTTTTAATGTTTATTGTGATAAAATGATCACAATTCTATGTACAACATTGAAGCTCGAGCAAGTGCTTATAAACCCCTCCTAGCAATCTAAAGTTATTATCAAAAGCATGAAGCAAAATTTGAGTTCTATCTAATCTGAAACTTTTGTTGTGATGATTTACACAGATAGTCAAGCTCTAATTTTGTGGTTTTTTTTTTTTTCAACGTTTGAATTCAAGACAGAATCAAATAATTCTTTACCCCTATCCTATCCCTAAATTTTTTTCTCTCAAATTTGCTGCAATTGTAATTTTCATCATTCAGATTGAAATGTAGAATTTTCAAATATTATTTGAGAATGTGAAGTAGAATCTTATCTTAAATTCTGATAAAAGATTTAAATTATTTCATGGAATGCTTTTGCCAAGTGTCTATGATAAAGTTGCCGGGTTTGCCCGGATATTTAATACAAAACTTGACAAAAGTCCGGTCCGGCCCGGATTTCATTTCAAAAAGCCCGGATTTCATTTCAAAAAGCCCGGATTTTCCCGTATTTATTCACTTTATTTGCCGAAACATATTGTGTTGTAAAAATTTATCTATATGCATCCAAAACGAAAATTTTTGAGCAATTAAAAAAAATATGAAAGATTTTTTGAAGGCCTAAAATACGATTTTAAAACTGCTGATGAGAAAAAAATTTTTTTTGGTGTTGTAATCCCTGGGATTTGACCAAATTTACCCGGATATTGCCCGGATTTTGGTCGACATTTTGGAATCAAATTTTTCAATTCAAATTCAAATGCCAGGTCTTTAGATAAAATAGCCCGGATTTGTCTGACCCGGGTACGTGCTGAAAAATTCTGGCAACTTTAGTCTAAGAACATATACTAGTTTGACGTGATTTTTTTTGTAAAGGTTAATCACCGACTGCGTTAATCAAAAATAACTTTTTTCTCGCTTATGGTTTTTTGATGCCTTTTGGGTCACCAGTTTTAGAGTGAAGTTTTAGAAGATTTGGTTGATTCCTAAAATAGCGCAACACGTTTCAATTTTGTATGGAAGAAGAAATTTTTGCACATCATCCCAAAAATTCAAATAAGCTTGAAATGAAGTCGGTCTTTGATGTTTGGTTTTGACTATTCTTAAGCTTCAGTTTTTGCTTATATGACAAGCAGCTAAGCATTTCATGAAAAAAGTTATAACCATTTCATAATAAAACATCTGAATCCATCGAAAAGTATTTAAAAATGACAGACTTTACTTCCTGGAGCTTTTAATAAATTCATGAAATGTTTTTGCAAAGGTTATATAAATCAATAGATTTCCTATGCAAAGCTATGCAAAGCAGTTTCTGGGATTTTTTAACCTCATTCTATTTTTACACACCTTTCAAATAAGCAGTAAAAAACGCTAAAATTTAAAAAAAAAATTTTGAAAACAAAATTTTAGTATAACGTCGAATATCTTCAGTACAAGTTAGCTTTGTGCTTTGTTCACATGAATTGTACCGTAAGAATCAAGGAAAATGTTCATCAAGAGTTATATTTTTTAGAACTTTCAGTATATCTCTGGCGATTTAAGAATGAAAAATTTTGTTTTCTCATACACATTTCTATACAAAACAATACTCGTTGCTCTAATTCAGGACTGCATGGATCGCTTCCAATTTTTGTTATGCTATTTCTGGCAGCAAAACAACCCAAAAAAGTTATGGGAGGTGTAAAAATTTAAGAATTTGAAATTTTCATACAAAGCTTGCAGCGTTCTATTATTCAACTTTTGAAGAGAGGCAAAAAAAATTGCATCAAATCGTTTTTTACGAAAAAAAATCGAATCGAAAAGGCTCACTGAAGAAAGTAGTAAGTTGCTATCGAAATACCGGTATATGAACTTTTCATTTACCGTGGTTGAATTAAAAGGAATCTTTCGATTCCCTATCAAATTGAAACTTGTTTTGCTAAATCAGGATTGATTGAAGCGCTATCAAAATTTTAAGAAATTTATTCTACTGTAAATTCAATAAAAAAAACCAGAAAATGTGTAAAAGTTTACACTTTTATACTTTTCCCTATAAAGCTGCTGCAGTCTATTGACCACTCAGTTGAGAATTTCATTTAAAAAAATTATATCACCAAAGCACAAAATTTGAAATATTAAAAACAGAATTCCCGAAAATTGGAATTTAAGTGCAATTTTTCTCTCTTCTTTTTGGGAGTTTAGACGGTGATTCTAATGATGAAGAAAGGGAAAATTGGTCTTTTTATTGATATACATATCAAAATTTGATTATGAATATTAAAAATGAAAGTCGAATAATTGCGTTTATATTTTTAAATTAAACATATAATAGAAGTTTATTTTAACATTGCAATGTACCATTTTAATCACTTTCATAACATTCACTGTTCTAAATTTTGATTAAAAATGATTTTCAGATCAGACCAAAAAGATATAAAAACTTTATGGGAGACTGTTGGCATCTGGTGCTAATTGGCATTTTTTCAAAACAACTACAGTTCATTGGCCACATGGTATGACGAAATATTATTGGCAAGAGAGTATCCGTTAAAACTATTTCTTATTTCTTCGCGAATTTTTGATACATGCAAATAATATTGCTGAAAGCCAAGTATAGTGCAAGGAACTATTGGGCTAGTCGAATTTCGCGTTCGGATATAGGTATCGTTTTCATATTACAGTGGAAAAAATGTGTACTTGCGACTTGCGTAGTCATCGTTTTCGTTTCTGGATCAACGAAAAAATGTTCTCATATATGCTAATGCCAAATCCAAACAAAACTTAACCAAATTGTGTAAAAAAAAGAATCTCATCCAAACATCCGGTTAATGCAGTTCATACACCCAATTTGCACCTTCAACTGATTCACAAAAGCACGAGGTTCAAAATTCACACAGAATTTTCTAGATGATCAATGAGATGAGAAGATAACTAAATAAACACAGTTATTTAGCCAACATTTCATCAGAAGTTTGTCTTGTTGTCAATTTTAAATTTCATGCGTCATATCTTATTTTGCGAAAAAAAAACTCGAAAAATTTTTATATACATAATGACTAATTTTTAAAATTTTGTTTTTTCCACAGCGTGTCCGTTTTGACTGACCAGAAAAGGTGTCGATTGATGATTTGCAACAATTTTCGTTAGAAAAGTATAACAAACTTCATCGCTTGGATGGTTCAAATTCGAAGAAAGATTTCAACACAATCAACTCAAGTGCAGTGCAAACGAATTTCTATCTCCTACTTACATGTGTAGTTGTTCAAAATATCGATCTTAAAGTTTTTTTCTAAGGTAGTGTCTAGGACCTAATCCTAATTGCATTCGTATGCTAAATTTTTCGTCGTTGATAGGCTGTGGTAACAAGTCTCACCCGGCTACAAAACTGCATTTTACAGTTGCGGAACGTAAAAATTTTTGAACCGTGAAGAGTCGACTAATGAGTGCAATCGCGTAACTTGACCCGAAAAGAGGTGATCGACCAATTTTTACAAGACGCGAAACAAAACATCTTCAGCTGGGCAGGTGGACGACGTGAAGCCGAAAATTACAAAATTCGAAGTGCCATTGTGAAAGTGAGAGTTGTTATCGTAAGCAGCTCTAGTTGAAGCAATACAGAGAAAAATATAAAATCATTAAAAAAAAACACCAAAAAACGCAGAAGCAACATGACCGTGGCGCAATCATTTGAAGATGTTCTGCATGAATCGGCAGCCGCCCACGATTTGCCGCATCTGTCTGGGGGTGGCGGAGGAGGAGGCTTAATCATGTCTGACGCTTCTATCATCAACAACAACAACAACAATAATAACAACAATCACAACAACAACAACAACAACAATATCAACACAATCAACGTCAACATCAATGAAGCCGATGTCGGGCAGATCGAGCGGAAGCTGACCGAAATTCAACAGTTTTATGACCGTGCCAGCGTCTTCATCACCGGTGGAACCGGATTTTTGGGCAAAAGTAAGTTCGGTGATCTTTTAAGAAAAATAGTTTAGAAAAATTGATAAAATGCAATTCAACAGAACTTTAATTTGAGTAATTTTTCGTCAAAAGTTTTAGTGTTATCATTTTTTTTATAGATTTTTCATTATAAATAGTACAATTTCCACCGGAGGGTCTAACATTGTTTTTCAAACGCAGTTTTTTATTTGCAGTTTTTAAGTTTATTCAAAAAATATGTAAACATGACGTTTTTGTGCTACAATAACATTTTAACAGTTATTTGAATAGGGAAAGTGAGCCTTAACTTGGCATGCTCCTTCACTTGGCATGCCAAAATGCATCTTGGTGAAATACATGTTAAGATATAGGCCTAAAAATAAGACAAAATCAAACATCGAAGAAAATCGTATTTGATAACATTCTGCATTAAAGTAATTTACAATTGAATCCTTATAACTGCGTTAATTTTTTTTTCACTTGCCAAAACTGCAAATTAAATTATGATCGGCGGAAAAGCCAAAACGAACCGACCTTGCTAGTGCATCTGTCACCTTTCGTATTGGTTTTAAGCTCATACTTCCTTATGGAAAAAATCACTAAAAATATCGTTGGTTATAGGAAAACATGACAAAAAATATAAAATTATAACTTACGTCAAACATCGAACATGCTTGGCAACTTGCATCCGATAAATAAGGCCAGAGCTGGATAAAAGCGCTCAAACCTCAAGTTGGTCCGATTAAATCATCGACCAGTGGGCAGGTAACAAATTTTGTTTTATTAAAATAACTATTATAAAAACTTTTTTAAGTCTTTAAGAGAGTTTTGCATTGATCGGGTACACAAATTATACCAAACTGAGCATGCCTTATCTATAAAACAATACCCAAGTAACCATTAAGCCGTATAAATGGCCCAGATTTGGCATTATAGTGGGATATAGAAAATGCTCAACAAAGCCTGAAAGCTCCATCTTCTACTTTAGTGTTGATTAAAAGCCACTTTTGGCCTGCAAATCGGCTAATATAGTGCCTAAGCGGAAACGTCAAAATATTTTTCCAGTGGGTACAACCCACTGATGAAAAAATAAAAAAAAGTAAAATAGATGTTTATGTTTTGTCTTATTTTCCTATGTATTTATTTGTTTTTCCTTCTTCCTCACTCCTCCGTTCCTTAGCTGTGGATTTTTTTAGTCGTATGTATATTGCTGCAGAAGCAGGAATTGAACTTTCAATCTACCGGTGCTTTGCGTTTATCAACGCCTCTGCTCCTTGAACTATTTCGTACATCTATCAATCAAGGAAAATTTGTCGTATTTGAATTGAAATGATCTACCGTTGCCTAAACATGAAATTTTACCTGACCACTATAGAAAAGAAAAGAATTATAATTTAAGGGATTAAAGAAAGATAAAAACAATCAGCATGATTTTCTTCAAAATTTTAGATTTATTCAATTTTTCGTCACAGAAATATCTTCGCCGTTCTTCCTTCTGACAACACATTTCAACAAAATTTTATGTCAATCACCGATTCACAAAATACAAACATTTCACATCTATCACATTATTGAAAGGAAACTCGGCTCGTTTTTCTGCTTCTTCAGAGCCAATCGGACAGTATTTTTCGGATGATCTAGTAGTTCCCCACCTCCTTTAGCGCAGATCCTTTCACCTTCATGGCACTCGAGACTCCAGAGCTTCAAGGTCCAACGGGATCTTCACCAGCTCGGTGGTTAGTTTTAGCTATAGACCGTCTTCTGCTCCAGGAACCACTGGAACAGCTCAAATCTTGTCTTCCGTTCACAATTTTGATCGCTGGCAAAATCCTCTGACTCGATAGGCATCTTGATCGAAGATTGTTATTCTTTTTGTTAAGAATTTGCCATCTGTTTTTTTCTTTTTCTCAAAACGTCAAGCACAAAGCCGATTAATGGCACTAAAATTTATTGTCTTAGCTCAGACAGGGCCTATTTGACAATTAAATGTCACAAAGTCTATTGGCATTTGTGAATATTCTTAACAGCTAATAGGCACTGAAATGCTGTAATGCTGCCTAAATGCGACTTACAACAGTGCTTAATGGTTTGTTGGGTAGTTTTATCTTATACAATTACAACTCTTTTCAAAATGTGCTCAGTTTTTCGCCAAAAAGTAAAAAAATGCGTTCAGAAAATGGCAAATCTGTCCAATTTTGTATTTATAAAACGACATCTAATTTATTCCGACGTTTCGGTGCTTATTGACACCATCATCAGGATCATCAAAGATGTCGTTTATTACTTGTTTTTGTACAACCGTACTGTCAGGATTATTTTATGCAGAATTAATTTCAAATTCAAAATTTTTTTTCTAAAAACTTTCTATGAGAAGCACAGTGGTGTATTTTCAGGCGGTACTATTGTTTTGCAATGATTCTTTTTGCATTGTTTCTGATATCGAACCAAAAACAACAATTTTGAATTGGAAATTGATTCTGCATACAACAAAGGGTGTCCGCGATGAAATTGTCACACACAAAATTGATACGCAAAATTCGGGGTTTCATCCGATTGCCATCACATTTTCAGGAATTGATAAATAACTATTAAACTTAATTTTACCATTTTACTCGTATTTTATTTACAGTCCATACGCAAATGCCCCCACCTTGGCCTTAACCGCGACCATAAGATTCTGCACAACCTGTGAATCAACCGTTTTTTTATGTAAACCCATACTTTCTTCAGTTCCTCGACTATCTTCACTACCTTAGGTCGTTTAAAAAGGTACCCAAGCAATAAAAAGTCACATATTTACTTGGATGAAGGCATTGAAAGTTTCATATTGGCTGACAAAGAGAATCAACTGCACAATTCCCTTCAGTGAACTTTATATACTCATTATTGAACTTAAATGTTGCAAAAGCGATTCATATCTACGTTGTATCCCAAGTAACAATTTTAGCTTTATTATGGTCAGCAAAATATCGTTTGGACTATCGCATTAATCTTCATAAAAAGCTAAAGCGCATTCTATAACATCACCTGGACTCTAATAAAGCCAAAATCAGGCTATTTGGCCCTACCCTAGAAACGTCATCAAGACATATAATTGTTGGTCATAAATGTTGGTCACCAAAGCTTTTAAAAAGCTATTATAAAACATGTTAGAATTTTTTGTTTTTTTCGGTTCTGTCAGTTCTCGGAGTTTTTTTTTTATTTTTTCCAGCAACCATAATGGTTGATGAATGATGATTGCATTATTCAGATATGATTTGGTAAAATTAATAGCTAAAAATCCAATGTTTTAACCATATATTGAGCTTCTTTTCTACTGCCAGTCAAGATTTTAGGTAAAATGTATATGAAATAGTATCTTAAAATAAATGCGCCTCGTCAAATCTGATGGTCAATCATGATGGAATTCATGGAAAAAGGCCTGACAAAATATTTTTCAATGCTTGCATTGTGAATCCATCAACATGGCGTCATTTTGTGCCCTTCGATTTTGCAACCAACATGGCGTGAGTCAATTCATAGTTTTATTATGGTTTAATGATGACCCCAAAAAAAGCTACGATTTGACGTTTCTCTCGCAAGCCAGCCAATTACACGCTTAGGATGAGTTCCTCATTTCTGAGTTGTTAATCATTAGTACAGTAAATGAGGACAGACTTTTTTAATAAATAGGGATTGGTTGTGAATGACCCGTGGAATAAATCATGAGTTGAAGTCAAATTTCGTTGTCTGACGCCATCTTGAAATCCAAGATGGCGGCTTCTGCTGAACTTTAAAATGTTGTAAATGACTTTAAATCGCATGAAACCCCAACAATATGGGTATTGAGTGAAAGGGCTCAACGAGTAGAAGTCGAATTTTGCTTTGAGACGCCATTTTGAAATTCAAGATGGCGGCATCCGCTCATCTTTTAATGCTGTAAATGACAAAAAGTCGCATTAAACCATCTCTATACGGGTATTAGGTGAACGGGCTAAACTAGAAGAAGTCGATTTTTTTTTCTTTCCGACGCCATCTTGAAATCCAAGATGGTGGGTTCCGATAAACTTTGAAATGCTGGTAATCACTGGAAATCGCATGAAAGACCCACAATATTGGTATTTGGAGAAAGGGCTAAACTAGAAGTCGTATTTTGCTATCGGACGTCATATTAAAATGCTGTTAATCACTGAAAATCACATGAAACTCCCACAATATGGATATAAATTGAAAAGGATCAACGAGTAGAATACAAATTTCGATATCAGGCGTCATCTTGAAATCCAAGATGGCAGCTTCCACTGAACATTAAAATGATTGAAATCACTGAAAGTCACTTGAAATTCCCACAATATGGTCATTGGCTAAAATGGATTAACCAGTTTAAGAGGAATTTCTCTATCAGACGCCATCTTGAAATCCAAGATGGTGACTTTCGCTGAACCTTAAAATGCAGGATTAACTAAAAATTGCATGAAACCCCCACAATATGGGTATTGGCTAAAGGGCTTAACTAGAAAAGTAAAATTTCGCAATCAAGTGCATCTCGAAATCCAAGATGGCGGCTTCCACTGAATTTGAAAATGTTGTTAATTACTAAAAATAGCATGAAGCTCCTACAATATGGGTATTGGGTTAAAGGGCCAAACGAGTAGAAGTCGAAGTTTGCTATCAAACGCCATCTTGAATTGGGGTATTGGGTGAAAGGGCAACACTTAAAGCATTTCAGAGAAACGCGAAATAAGATATTCGACTTCTATCGTTTAGCCTTATTATCGAATACAATATATTTTGGGGGTTTCATACCTTTTTCATTCATTTACAGTATTTTTGAGTTCTGCTGAAGCCACCATCTTGGATTTCAATATAGCGCCAAAAAGCAAAAATTAACTTCTTATAGCTTATCCCAATTCAAAAATATCCATATTTTGAAGGTTTCATGCGATATTCAATGATTTATAGCATTTTAAAAGTTTATCGTAAGCCGCCATCTTGGATTTCAAGATGGCGTCAGATAGCGAAATTCGACTTCTACTCGTATAGCCCTTTTACCCAATACCAATATTGTTTGGGTTTCATATCATTTTTAGTCATTTTCTACATTTCAAAGTGCAGCGGAAGCCGCCATCTTGGATTTTAAGATGGCGTCAGACAACGAAATTTTACTTCTACCGGTTGATCTCTTTCAACTTATACCCATATTGTAAGGGTTTTATGCAATTTCCAGTCATATACAGTATTTTCAAGTTGAGTGGTAGCCGCCATCTTGGAATTTAAGATGGCGACGGACAACGAAATTCGACTTCTACTCGTTTATTACTTTCTTCGAATAACAATATTAAAAAGGTTTCATGATATTTTCAGTTATTTACAACTTTGAAAATAAAAGCGGAAGCCGCCATCTTGTATTAATGATGGCGTCAAGCAACAAATTTTGTTCCTCCTATTTGAACCCTTTCACTCAATACTCATATTGTAGAGTTTCATTCCACTTGCGGTAATTCGAAGTTTTCATAGATTTTTATAATTTTTATTATTTCAACTCAAAATCAACACACAGAACTTATCAAAAATGTGTAAAAATGGGAATTCCTATTCAAATATGTGCTATCTAATCTGAGCGTGTCCTGTTTTGACGTCTTGATCAAGAACTGTCACTAAGTTTTATGGCGGTTTAATAATCAGGCACTGAGTGCTATTATAGAACATGCAAAAAAAAAGCTTGGAGCAAACTTCTAAGTTTGTGTTTTATTATAGTTTAAACGTAGCATTCCTAACTCTTTCTAAATAACTAAAACAGTATGTTTAATGGAAGATTTATGAGAGTTTTCAAAACTATCTGAAAACAGATGATCGATTCAAGAATATAAGCATTTTGCATGACCATAATAAAACCGTCATAAAACGAGCTGCACAAAAAAAGCCATAATAAAACCATAATAAAACATCGAAATGCTAGTTGGCTGAATCTGTGTTACTTGGGATGTGACTTGTTTTGCCCAATTTCCATGAGTGAACTATATGTACTCATTAATGAACTTGAAAGTTGCAAAAGTGATTTATACATACGTTGTACGGAAGTTGAGTCACATAAAGGGCACAAAAGTGCTTAAAGCGGGATTTGTCAAGTCACAAAAAGTACATTGAGGTGCTTTCAAAATAAAATCACCACTTCGAGTTTTAATTTCAGTTCGGGGTTCGATTCCCAAGACAGGCAAGTTTTTTTTCAATAAGTGATTTGGTAATTGAGGGCCCATTTTGATACGATATATGTAAGAAATATAGGAAAGAAACAATTGAGCAATTTGTCGAGTTTGGAATCCGCAGCGTGGCATTATGGCGACACCATGTACAGAACATAGTAAATAATCAAGAGAAGGTGATATTAACCGATGCCAAGGGTGCAGTTGAGATAGAGAGAGATGTGTTGCTCATTTTACGATTTTTTGGAAGCTGAATAAAAAGGCCGCTGGAAGCTGAATAGAAGATCATTAAGACTTGTTTTGGAACTAGAACTGGAGTATCAATAAGAACTTAAATTTTGAGCTGCGTTGAGTTGAGGAGTTGAGGAACTGAAGAAAGTATGGGGTTACATGCGAAAAAACGGTTGATTCACGGGTTGTGCAGAATCTTATGGCCGCGGTTAAGGCCAACGAGCGGGCATTTGTGTATGGACTGTAAATAAAATTCGAGTGAAATGGTAAACTTTAATAGTTATTTATCAATTCCTGATAATTGGATGGCAATCGGATAAAAACTCGAATTTTGCGAATCAATTTTGTGTGAAGCAATTTCACCGTGGACACCCTTTAATTCGGACAGTACGTTTTTACAAAAAAAAAATTAATAAACGACAACTTTGATCCCTGATGATGGTGTCAATAAACACCGAAACGTCGGAATAAATTAAACGTCGTTTATAAATACAAAATTGGACTGATTGGCCGTTTTTTTAAACACTAAAATATACAGTCGAAATTTTCATAATCAACGTAAAAAAATGCTGCAGTAAATTTCTATTTTCCTGACCTAGCTCAATACAGATCTAGAAAAAGGTGAGAAAAAAGCTAAAATAAGTCGTTCTTGCAAAACTTGTTATTCTGAGATGGTCAATATTTTTCGTCTCGAACAATTTTATTCTCCATCTATCTTAGATTAGGGTGTCCATATCCTTCAACGCCAAAAACAGTACGTTGAAACCATATTTCAAAATATTTAGGAAAAACGGAAGAAACCAGGAAATTTCAATTCAAATAGTGACAATTAGTTGCTAGTTATGTGACTTACCTGGCAATTATGACCTTCCAAAAAATACTTTTACAAATTGAAAGTTTTTAGTCGTTTTTAGTTTTTGTTCATTTTCTTGCAGATTTTTAATGAAGGGTCAAAGGATTGTTGAATTATTCGAAGCGATAGGTTAAAAACATCGCAAACATGAAAAAATGTTGCATTTCAAAAAGAGCTCAAATTGCTGTTGTGCTCTTTGCCAACTGTTTGGGCGCTAATTGCATATTCAAAGGAGGAAAAATCGTTACGTAACGATGTGCATACCTCCCCCCTCCCCCATGTCACAAATCGTAACGCTTGAGCTTACTCCCCCTCCCCTAGGAGCGTTACGTAATTTATGGATGCCCCCAAACTTGTTTTTAACGAAAAACTCAAATTTTAATAGACTTTTGATGCTTTTCATTTTAATTCATCGTTTGGAAAATTCAACAAAGTAGAGAAACCTGAAAACCATGCCATGAATGCATAAAGTGTTGTATTTCTTTCGGACTTCTTCTGCATATAACTTAAGAACTGGAAGAAATAAGTTCGTTTCTCTGACAAAAAAGACAAAAAAGTACGTATGGTAACCCTATCCTAGATCAATATTTGAAAGGTTTTGGATATTTCGCTGAACGCTCGAAACACTTTTTTAACTTATTGTTCGAATTCATTCACGTTTTAACGATTCAAGCTTGTTTACTTGAGTAGGAAGCTAAATTTTGTATGCTTGTTCGCATTCGATGAATACGAAACTAGTAAACTAAATATTAAAACATTTTTATAGATACAAAAAGGTTATTTGCTAAACAAAAATATGCTATTTATGAAAATTGATCGGTGTTTTTGCCGAAGTTCGAAAACCTGAACAAAAGCCGCTCTATCATTCACACATTCATTCCACGCCATCCGGTATTGGTTAGATTCAAGTTTTCTAGGTGAAGGTGAAGGAGAAGCAGCATCATCGGAGCATATTGTGTAACACGTATAAGTCACCTTTCATTGATTTATATGCAGACCGGTCGAAGAAACTTATTCAGGGTCAAATTTTTAAGAGCACCGCTCAAATAAAATATTCGCACCAAACTGGTTCGGGCGGAAAGTGACGAAAAATCTGCATTCAGCGCCACTAAACAGATGCGGATTTTCGGGGGTCAATCCATTTTGTGCCTTCCTTTTACTCAAATGTAAACCTATTGACGCAGAGTATTTTTATTTTGGGTTTCTTCGACAAAATCGTCACCCAAGAATGGGAGACAAAAATAACCCAGCTAGAAAACAGAGATTGATATGCGCGTTAAATGTGCGTACAGGCGACGTTTTCGGCCCATTGCGATAAATTGATTTTTTGCTAACCACGTGCGGTTAAATTTTTTAAGTATGGGTGAGGAAAATCATCCTCGACAACCAGTTGTAGTTACTACAGTCTAAGTCGAAATTATAAATCGTTTGTAACGTTGTAATCGTTGTATCAATCGAATGTTTTTGTAACGTTAACTCAATAAAAAAATGACCCTGTTGAACGTCTTGCCAATTTAGTTCAACAAAACATGAATGAAATTATGGATCTTCTCCAGCAACTTCAATTTATTAAAATAAACTTGTGAATTTAAAAACTGAAGTTTATGATTTTCTATTTGTCTAATCAATTTAAAAAAAACAACACACATAAAGACACAATTGTGAATGAAATGTACTAGTAAAAAATTTAAATCGTGGGAGACGAAAGTTTCTTTTTTCCAAAATAAGATTTCCATAATTTAACATATTTCTGATGTTGTTTACACTTGAAGTTTCAAATAAAAATTTCCAACATGTGCTTGGCACAATTCCAAAGGAAACAAAAATATTTCATAATTTTTTAAAACGGTTTCAATTAGCTGTGGTTAAATCCAGGGGCTCGAATAGAGTGCAAACAAAAATTTGAAATATGTAAGCATCACTCTAGTCTAAGGTTGCCAGATTGCCCGAATATTTCATACAAAATTTGGAAACAGTCCGACCTGGCCCAGTTGCCCGGATTTCATTGAAAAAAGCCCGGGTTTTGCCTGAATTTATTCACTATTTTATGACAGATGAAACAAAAAAAACAAATTGTGTTGTAGAATTTTTTTAATGTATGCCTCCAAAATGATTTTTTTAGCAAGTTTTATAAAAATAATCATGAAAGGTTTTTTGAAAACCTTGAAAACTTTTTAAAATCTGCCTGTATATTTTAATGAAAATATTTTTTTTTTCAATTTATTTCTTGATTTTGGTTGAGTAATTTCTGGGTTTTGATAAAATTTGCCCTGATATTGCCCGGATTTCGGTAGTCAGTTTCGAAACCAAATACCCGGATCCTTAGACATTTCATTTTACGACACGCATAGAACGAATTCTGACTATAACGTGTCCCTGAAAACTGCAACCTTTAAAATAAATCAGCTGTAATTAACAAAACCTGTAATTTTAAATTGTTTTCCTTGAAATTTAACGAAGAAACATTTATTATTACCGCAAATGTCCTGTAAAACAGTTATACACTAAAAATTAAATGTCACGTACCTAATCATGTTTTCGACCTGTAAAATTACGGTAAATGTCCTGCTCCTTTTTGTTACAGGACATTTGCGTAATTTTACAGGAAAAAATTTTTGCTGTGTGTTCACAAATTGAAACTTATTTTTGATTGTAAATTTAAAATTGAAATTCTACAAACCATTGGTTTTGAAACACAAATCTTGTCAACTAAAAAACCATAACTCTTAGGTTTTATCCTAAAAAAGTGAAATCAAACACGTTCAGAATTTGAAATAAACCATTTCAACTTTAAAATTTAATCATTAAATACCAATTTAACATACCAACAAACGGATAGCCATGCGGGAGGTGTTTACTACTCACGATACGATACATAATTAAAAAAAATACATATAAAACCTAGTACCTATCTGTGTATTACTTTATTTATGATTAATACCTTTGATTCAAAAAGCGAGACATTTCACAAAAAAAATGCGAGGCACAGCCGATAAAAAGTGAGCCATTTGAGAAACTCTTAGAAACAGCATAATTGGCAAAGTAATAGACAAAATCTGACCAAAGTTTCGAGTTCAGGAGGCCAAAATTTCCAAATCAATCATTGAAAAATAGGCGTTAAAAATTAAGGAATATTACCCTGCTTTATTATTGGTACAGACTGTGTCGTCACAATCACGAAAACTCTGTTGATTTACTAGGAAATTTGCCTTTTTCGTTGATAATTAGAAGAATTTGTTGGAAATTTTCAACTTTCAAAACATGTTATTATAGAAAGATTTTTGCTCTTCAAGATTGGTACAAAACAAGTTGGATTTTCGTGTAATTTTTATATAAAATAGACCATCGAAGTTCGAAAAAATGGTGAATTTTTCTCACTCAAATTTGCAAAACTTTGATGTTTGAGAGTCTTCCATGAAAATTTTCAAGTCAGTACAATTTAAGATCCTTATTACGATAAACTTTGTAAAGCTATATTTTTCTTCATTTTTGCAGGTTTTAGCTTCAAGATAACATTGCATTCAAGAATTAAATAAGAAAAAAAACATAATGCAATCTTCAAAAGAACCAAAAAATTTCACAACATAGTAAAATAGCGGCCTTACAACACTATCAAAATGAAATTGGAAATCATTTTTGTTGTAAAACCTGTTTTTCTTTGAAATTTCTACCATTCGCATATAAATTATCGATGAATGCGTTTTTGTGACGTCACAAAAAATCGAATATGGCTCTCGACACTACCTAATTTAAATATTCCTTGGTTTTTTTTTTAAATATGTCTTTATTTGTATCAATTCATCATTACATTTATATTACATTATTTCATTAAATTAGGTGTTCAGCTCAATAATGAACTGTTCAGAGCCCTATAGTTAACTAGATATTAAAAATTTATTTGTAAAAATTAAATTTGCTTAGCGCAATTAAGTATTTAATGTAGGAGAACATCCTGTAATGGCAAAAGTATTTTAAACTTAAAACTAAACACTATCCTAAAATTAAACTAGTTATAAAGAGAACGAATCTCTGCGATGGAAGACTGCATCGATTTGCCTCTGAAGTTGTAGATGATTTTGTTGGCCATCTCTTCGATCGATTCAATGCCCGCAATCCGATGAAGATCTTCGGTGGTGGTGGAAGCCGCAAAATCATTTTCAGAACCTTGTTCTGAATCCTCTGGATGGCTTTCTTCCTCGTCGCGCAGCAGCTAGACCAAATCGGAACTGCATACATTATCGCTGGTCGGAAAACTTGCTTATAAATAAGCATCTTATTCTTCAGGCACAGCCGGGATTTCCTGTTGATGAGAGAATAAAGAGATTTAGTATTTTTTTTTCATATGTGATGAAAGAAATTAGAGAAACATGAACTATCAAAGAACGAAAGAACATAAGCCGTAAATATCATGAAAATTTCGAAAAAGATACAACGGCTCACCGACAGGACTTGAACCTGCAATCTCCGCTTCGGTACAACGGCGCGTTAGCCAATTCCACCACGGTGAACGTGATGGAACCGGCGAACACGAGCAATCGAGCTCTGCCGATCAACTGCTGGACCTTCTATCGAAACACCATGTATATCCCGCATGTGATCTTTCCCTCTATTGATCTCTCTTGTTTCTCTAACCCCACCCATCGACTCGGGATTTTAGCCGAGCGAGCACATGGTCGATTGCTTCGGGTTTGCCGCAACTTACGGTCAGATGGTGTTTCGAGAAGGTCCAGCAGTTGATCGGCAGAGCTCGATTGCTCGTGTTCGCCGGTTCCATCACGTTCACCGTGGTGGAATTGGCTAACGCGCCGTTGTACCGAAGCGGAGATTGCAGGTTCAAGTCCTGTCGGTGAGCCGTTGTATCTTTTTCGAAATTTTCATGATATTTACGGCTTATGTTCTTTCGTTCTTTGATAGTTCATGTTTCTCTAATTTCTTTCATCACATATGAAAATGGGATCATTTTCAGGTACAAAGATGTACCAAGCGATTTCATAACGTCAGTATTGAGATTTAGTATATTTATTACACTTAGATTGAATATCTTCAATGTGATTTTTAAAAGTAAGATTCCGATCAAGTGTAAGTCCCAAGTACTTCACGTGATCAGACCATTCTAATGAAACCCCATTAAAAGTTATGGAATGATTTTCATTAGGTTTTAAAAATTGAGCTCTTTGCTTATGGGGAAATAAAATAAGTTGAGTTTTGGAAGCGTTAGGAGAAATTTTCCACATTTTCAAGTAATTCAAAAAGGAATTTAAATTTTGTTGCAATCTACTGCGTACCACCCGTAAATTTCGACCTTGGGCTAGAAGCAAAGTATCATCAGCAAATAATCTTCTACCTTTTCCTTCTGGTACATCAGGAAGATCAGAAGTAAAAATATTGTATAAGATTGGCCCAAGTATACTACCCTGAGGGATCCCAGCTCTAATGGGTGTCCTTTCAGAGCATGAATTTTGATAGCTTACTTGTAAGGTTCGGCTAGTCAAATAATTTTGTATAATTTTGGTGAGATATACAGGAAAATCAAATCGAGCTAATTTAGCTACTAAACCTTTGTGCCAAACACTGTCAAAAGCTTTTTCAATATCAAGAAGAGCAACACCAGTTGAATAACCCTCAGACTTGCTAGCGTTAATCATATTAGTTACACTCAAAAGTTGATGTGTAGTAGAATGTCCATGACGTAAACCAAATTGTTCATCAGGGAAAATAGAATTCTGATTAATGTGAATCATCATTCTATCCAAAATAACTCTCTCAAATAGTTTACTTAAAGATGGAAGCAAACTAATTGGTCGATAACTTGAAGGCTCTGAAGAACTTTTTCCAGGTTTTAAAATTGGAGTTACTTTGGCATTTTTCCATTTATTGGGAAAATAAGCCAAGTGTAAACATTTATTGAAGATTTTAACTAAAAAATTTAAAGTGCTTTCAGGCAACTTTTTAATAAGAATATAGAAAATCCCATCTTCCCCTGGGGCTTTCATATTTTTAAATTTTTTGCAAATCAATTTAAGTTCATCAATATTTGTCTCACAAGAACTTTCAAATACATTTTGTTTAGAAAGAATATCATCAAATTCAAGGGAAATTTGAGCATCAATTGGACTTACAACGTTTAAATTAAAATCATGAGCAGACTCAAATTGTTGGGCCAATTTTTGAGCTTTTTCTGCATTCGTTAAAAGAAGTTTATCCCCATCTTTCAAAGTAGGAATTGGCTTCTGGGGCTTTTTCAGAATTTTAGTTAATTTCCAAAATGGCTTTGAGTAGGGTTTTATGTCCTCTACTGCTTTGGCAAAATTTTCATTACGAATGAAATTTAAACGACGTTTGATCTCTTTTTGAAGGTCGCAATAAATAAATTTCAAATAAGGATCCCTAGTACGTTGATATTGGCGTCGACGAATGTTTTTCAGTCGTATCAAAAACTGAAGATCATCATCAATTTAAGGTTGATTAAATTTATGTTTAACTTTGGGTATTGAAGCGGCTTTAGCATTGACTATTGAAGTTGTCAAATTTTCTACAGCCAAATAGATATCTTCAATTAAATTCAGTGGAACGTTTACATTCAAATTACGTTCAATAAAATTCCTATATCGCTCCCAGTCAGCTTTTTGAAAGTTAAAAGTTGATTTTAAAGGGTTTTCAATGGGACTTTGGGATAAAGAAAAAGTTACTGGAAGGTGGTCTGAATCGAGGTCCGCATGAGTAACTAATTGACTACAATACTCGCCTAAATCCGTTAGAACCAAATCAATTGTGGAAGGATTTCTAATCGAAGAGAAACAAGTATGCCCATTAGGATATTCAACAGTGTAATAACCTTCAGAGCAGTCATTAAATAAAATGTTCCCATTTGAATTTGATGAAATATTATTCCAAGACCGGTGTTTTGCATTAAAGTCAGCAATAATAAAAAATTTAGATTTGTTTCTGGTGAGTTTTTGTAAATCTCCCTTTAAAAAATTTTTCTGTTCACCGCTACATTGAAAAGGCAAATATGCGGCAATAATTATAATTTTCCCTATAGACGTTTCTAATTCAATTCCAATTGTTTCTAAGACTTTTGTATTGAAAGAAGGAAGAAGTCTAAATTTGAGACGACTATTGATGACAATAGCTACACCCCTACCCTTGTCGATCAAGTCGATCATTTCGCAAAATTTTAAAGAAAGCATTGCTTTTCAAGTTATTTTCTGGCTTTAAAAATGTTTCAGTGATGGCAGCAATATGTATGTTTTGAGTTTTCAAAAATAAAAAGAATTCATCTTGGTTAGCCAGCAAAGATCTAGCATTCCAATTCATAATATTTAAACATCTATTTGGATCCATGAGGGAATCGTAAAGTCATAATAATTTTGTTAGCATAATTAAAAGAAGTTTAGAAAGCTTCAAACATTGAATTTGCTTTCAACATAAGTTGCATCATTTCCATTAAATTTTGATGCAAAAATTTTAATTTTTCCTCAGTAATCTCACCCAAATCAACAAAATTGTTAGGATCAGAAAATGAAGGAGAAGAACAAGTATTTGAATTTCGGGGATTTTCCCAAGCCTTCGCATGAACGTTGAGACTTGGTTTTTTTCCCATTTTTATTAGTTATGCCTGGAGAGGGCAACCCATTTTCAACCACCTCTGAGAACGATAAACAACGAGTCTGCGGCGCAGATTCAGCACAGGTAACATTAAAATCACTTCGGGTATTACCCAGCCGTGATTCCAATGTAGACCGAGGCTGACCGCGAACAGGCAGGTTGTTTGCCGGCCCGACGTGTGAAGACGAAAAAGAGGAAGGAGGAGAAGAAACATTTCTGGAAACTTTGGGATTTTTCCTAGAAGCAATAATTTTTGCCCTGATGGGACAGTCTAGCGAATTCGAGGAATGATTACCTGCGCAATTCGCACACTTAAAAAAATCTGTTTTTGGCTTATCACCACCATAAAGGCATTTAGATTTTTCATGATCGAATAAGCCGCAAAGCATGCATCTGGCATTCATTCTACAATTTTTAGTGCCGTGACAAAAAGCTTGACAACGACGACATTGCGTAATATTTTGAAGGAAATTGGTTGAAGATTTTCGAAAAGGTTCGAATTTGACTCGACAATGAAACATAAGACGAGCCTTTTCAAGAATTTGCAAATTATTAACTTGATCCTTTTTAAAATGGATCAAATAAAGCTCAGGAGCAAAACCAACACTACTGATATTATTCGTGTTGGTTCTTTTCCTCATTTGAATTACTTGAATCGGAGAAAAACCTAACAAAGAATTTAATTCAGTTGTGATCTCATCCGGTGTCTGATCACCGGTGAGACCACGAAGTACAACTTTAAAAGGACGATCACTTCTAGTATCGTACGTAAAAAATTGGTGTTTTTTATTATTCAAATAATTTAAAATTTTTTGAAAATCATTAAAAGATTCCGCCAAAATACGAGCAGTTCTCCTTCGACCGATCTGAAAAGAAATCTTCACATCCCTGACGGAAGTGACGATTTCTTTTCGAAAGGCATTGAAGTCGGAAATCGTAACCGTAATTGGTGGAACCTTTTCATTTTTAAGAGTATAAGAAGAAGAAGGTTTCTTAGTACTCTTATCAGAATTAAATATGAATATTTCCTCATCACCGATGTTATGAAGGACATCGAATGAATTGGAAATTTCAACTTTTTTGGGCGATGGGCCTGAATTAGGTTCGGCAATCCGTTTTCTTCCGGCCCTTGAACCGGCCGATGACTTCCCCATGCTGGAAAGAAAAGAGAAAAATATGAATAAAAGAAAATAGAAATAATTTTAGCACTGAAAAGTGCTGATTGAAAAGCAGGTAAGGAAAAAATAGATAATGTAAAAATGTTCCTGCAGGTACACAGCAACGATACGATGCTCCGGCGTACGTGTTGACGGCTCAACGGTACAGATGGAAGTGGGTATTCCTTGGTTAAAAATGCTGTTTTCATGAGTTAATATTAAAATTTTATAAATAATTTTTTTGAACGGTAAACGTTTTTTTTTATTTTTTTTCTCAAATGTTTAAAAACTAATCTTTTATATAGTCATATTTTACAATAAGCATTCGAGATTTTTTTTTTTGAACGTGCCTTGCCTTGCCAGACAAATCCGGGCTTTTTACTCAAAAATTTGTCAAGATACAGACATTGCACACTGGTGCAGAACATCAATCTAGCTGTACGAAATTAATAGCGCCCAGGGATGAAGAGATAGACATTTGATGTCTTCAGCAACATTGTTCAGTTTAACATGAAGAATATTCTAGAATAAAAATTTATGCCAAAGGGTCCACCGATAGCGAGATAAAAATGTGGCTTGTTACAACTTTGTTTCAAAGACAGTGAACCATTTTATCCAATCTACATCATGTCAGGTTCAAAAAGCTGTTTTTTCAAGAGATTTTTTTCTCTTTGACTGTTACTCCTGAGGGTGATGTGATAGGACTTTGACATATTCAATAAACTTAAGTATTTTGATCAGATAAACAACTTTGTCCAAGACATCAAAGCCCTAATTTAAAAAACAAAAAAGTTAGCTTTTTTATCTCGCTATCGGTGGACCCCTCGGCATAAATTTTTATACTAGAATATGCTCCATGTAAAACTGAACAATGTTGCTGAAGACATCAAATGTATATCTCTTCAGCTCTGGGCGATATTAATTTCTTACAGCTAGATCAATCGATTGATGTTTTGCACCACTGTGCATTGGTTTCTACATTTAAAACACGAAAACTAGGCTCTGTCAGAGCAAATTAAGATATTTTCTATAAAAAGCGAAAGAAAATGTGAAAAATAAACACATCAAAAATGATTTTTCTCCAAGGCATATCAGTGGCGTTAAAATCTTATCTAAGGATTCAAAATGAAAAATGTGAAACTATTTTGCTAAAACAAGTTAACAACACATTTGGTATCTGACGGAAAAATATTAAATTTCGTTATCTGAATTGATTTTTAAGTTGGGGTTTCAAGAATTGTGAAAAATTCGGGCTTTTCCTTGATAAAATTCAGAGATTGATAATTAAAGCAATAATATCTGCGCATGGAATTTCTTATTTTTATTTTTCTATTACTTATCGATTATTCACGAGACTAAATTTCTCAACCTATACTTTGTCAGTATAAGCTTTCAATGATGAATCGAATTTTTTATGTTATAAATATGTAAGTGAGCTTCAAAAATAAACTTTTTAGCCTTTTATTTTGATAAGTGGAAGAATTTTAACCCTTACTTTGATTACATTTGGCATTCGTTTTCTAATGTTTCGAAAATACTGATTTCAAAGTTTTCAACTAGACTGCTTCAAAATTTACTTTCAAGCACATTTTTAATTTAGAACGAGGAACATCAAGTTGAGTATTTTTTTAATAACTGAACAATGATTTGAAATTTTGATTTTTAATTGTTTTGAATCGAAACGGTAATTTTTTCCATGTTTGTGTTATGATCATAAGTAGGAAAATTAGTAAGTTAGTTAGTAGTTAGTAGTAAAAATAATTTCCTGTATTATTCTGCATTTTTGGTATTGTTCATATTTCTAGCTGAATTAAAGTTTCGAAATCCTCCCCCATGGACGCGTCCTGTGCACGGGCATGGCCAATAGGCCAATAGCTCTCAGTAAGCCCGTTTAAAATTGTACGACTAATAAAAAAATCTTGATTCGAAATTTGTGTTTTCCAAAGTCTTTTAAGTCAAATAAAGAGTTCAAAGCTTTATTTTTATTCAAGAAAAAAATCTTGTGCTTTGAAAACATACTTTATAAATAAGTGTCATAATAGAGATAAATAAAGCACACAATGTTGTGAGAATGCCGGACGACTGTCCTGCAAAATAGGTGTTCGCTACGAATACTTCATACCGGACGAGACGGGGGCGCAACGAACAAGGTGGTTAGACCAAGTGGAGCGTGATCTGGCGAACGTGAGGTGTCCGAGGAGAAATTGGAGAACGGTTGCCATGGACCGAGTGAATTTTAGTAATTATTATCGTCAAGCTATGTCGTGAGACGGAATATACCCTCCTCTCCATTCTGTGGATAATTAGAAGGGGGGGGGGGGCTCCTTTACATTTTCTAGCATAATTGAAAATTTTTTAAAGCATATGAATCTAAATTTGGCATGGGAAGGTATTTTAATACGAGAAATGTCTCTATGATATTTTGAGAACCCTCTGTTCTTCCTGTGGGGAAAGTTTAAGGTGGAAGGGTGCACTCTTACAATTTTTTTAACATAACTCGAGAACTTATCCAGCAAATGTAGCGAAATTTCGCTTGGTAGGGTATTTGAGTAGTTACGAGGAATCCTCCTTCCAGCTTTTGCGGATGGGAAGGGGAAAGGGGGAGTTCATACAAGTTTTTTGGCATAAACTGAGCATTTATGATACCTACAAAAAAAAACAAAATTTAAATAATTTCTTAAAATTTCATATTTTTTTGGAAAGTGTTGCAACGCACACCGGGTCAGCTAGTTGTATAAATGACTACATGCATTAAATATTTCCGAGAGAATGCATTTGGGGCTAATCTGAGAGACTATTGCAAGTGGAGTGGATTGCCAACCATTATAGGTCTCTGAAGGTTGTATGCCTTCCCTCGAAGAACCATCGGCCGCGGAAGTCCTAGAAGCAATTCGAAGGCCAAGCCACACAATCATAGGCTGGACCTTGCTTCCAATGGGGAAACAATATCTATACATACATTCATACATACATACAAATATCTATACAAAAAGTAAATTCGGTTATTGGTGAGAAAAACAAATTGAACAAGCAAAAATTATAACCAAAAAGTTCTTCGATAGATTCAATTCAACCCGCATTGAAAATTATGTTTCCCTAAGCGAAGATGAATATAAATCAGATCCGGTATTGATTTTGTTTTAGTAATCTTCTCACGAATTGCCTGCCAGAGAATAAAGCCAATTTGAATCTACTTTCTCGAAGAAGAACAGGTTAGTTATCGAAAACTATTTGAGTACTGCCAATTTGAAGAAACCCCTCCTTCATTCATGGCAGTAGCTATGTTCTACCAAACAAAATCCGCACGATGTGTTTCATTCATCCGATGGCGATTCGGTCTATCCAGCTCTAGTCAGTCGCAATATCGTAAATCAATCACTTTCGCTCCTATCTCACCGACTTGAATGAAATTAGCATATACCTACACCACTCATCATAAGATCGATGATACCGCTTAGATTAAGCTTAAAGCTCCGAAACTTTTCACAACCGTTAAATGTGTGTGATTGAATTTTGAATTTTATGACTTACAGCGAGACACACCTCCCTGAGATAAGATGGGTTTTATTCTCCTTTTCTGTTGAACTATCATCGAAAGGGATCTCGATAACAAGCTGAAAACCTGTCATTGAACGTTAAAAAAATTAAGCTTGAAACATTATCTCGCGAAACAAAGGCTAAAAATTTTTACATTGATTTCCGCGAACGTGCCAACTCACTTAAAAAATTTTGCGATTCAGATTTCTAAAAATTACATTTGACAAAAAAGGAGTAAATGTTTGACAAAGAATAAAAAAAACCGCTATCCAACTGAAAACTTCCTGATTGTATGTGACACACCTGCCGTCAAATTATGCTATCTCCGAAAATGGCAAATCGTGTGAAAACGGACCACCTCTGCTGTGCCGCCATACTATTTTGTTTTGTTTTGTGTGGTATAGCAGGTAGTACGACTCCACAAAACGGCTTCAAAAGAGTTACAATTTTTCATGTCATATCGCCAAGGGCATTCTTCAGCCCCGTTCATCTTCTTCTTCCTCAAACGACGGCGACAGCTTAGTGACAATACAAATTTTCAATGATCTGCAACCGGTGATGATCGTCAGATTTCCAGCAACCCGTCCCAAAGCTCTGTCACTACTCGTGGAGCTCGACTATTGGCCAAGGGTGTGTCACATAAATCGGATGGCCGCCGAAAGAACGAGACACGATGGATGGTTGACAATAAATGTCACTTTCTGACTGGGCCTCGATGCGGATGTGCTCAAAATATTGAATCCACTGTTGACTTGCAGAATTATCGACAACATTCGAGCTTGGGGCTTTAAACTTAAGAATCTTTTTTCTCTTTTTCTCTGTCTATTCATCATCCTCCGCAGCACTCATCTACAAATTGCTGACCAGCTGCCCGGGACTGGAAAACATCTTCCTGCTCATCCGAAGTAAACGAGGGAAAGATATATTCTCGCGGGTGGAGGAGATTTTCGAAGATGCTGTGAGTATTGTTATTAAATATAATGCTAATATTATGTTATTGCTTCCTAATCTAATTGTACCGATCATTTTGAAGGATAGGTCTATCGCTTCCTATATTTTTTTTTTAAATATTCTGTTTCAGTCCAACAGATCTCAACCTCTCCTGTTTAATGCTGCTACTTTTTGACTCCCTTTCTCTCTTACCTTAAATCGTTCTTACTCTCGTAATCTCTTACTCTCTTATTTTATTACTCTCTTACTCTCTTACTCTATTATTCTCATAATCCCTTACTCTCCTACTCTCTTACTCTGTTACTCTCTTACTCTTACTCTCTTACTCTCTTACTCTCTTACTCTCTTACTCTCTTACTCTCTTACTCTCTTACTCTCTTACTCTCTTACTCTCTTACTCTCTTACTCTCTTACTCTCTTACTCTCTTACTCTCTTACTCTCTTACTCTCTTACTCTCTTACTCTCTTACTCTCTTACTCTCTTACTCTCTTACTCTCTCACTTTCTTAACTCCCTTACTCTCTTACTCTCTTAATCTTTTACTCTCTTACTCTCTTACTCTCTCACTACTACTCTCTCACTCTTACTCTTTCACTCTCTTACTCTCTTATTCTCTTACTCTCTTACTATCTTACTCTCTTACTCTCTTGCTCTCTTACTTTCTTACTCTCTTACTCTCTTACTCTCTTACTCTCTTACTCTCTTACTCTCTCACTCTCTTACTCTCTTACTCTCTTACTCTCTTACTCTCTTACTCTCTTACTCTCTTACTCTCTTACTCTCTTACTCTCTTACTCTCTTACTATCTTACTCTCTTACTCTCTCACTCTCATACTCTCTTACTATCCTACTCTCCTACTCTCCTTCTCTCTTACTCTCTTACTCTCTTACTCTCTTACTCTCTTACTCTCTTACTCTCATACTCTCTTACTCTCTTACTCTCTTACTCTCTTACTCTCTTAATCTCTTACTCTCTTACTCTCTTACTCTCTCACTTTCTTACTCTCATACGCCATTACTCTCTTACTCCCTTACTCTCTCACTCTCTGAGTCTTAATACAGAATACTCCCTTAGTTTTACTTAAACTTTAAACATATTTTCCCTAATCTTTCTTTCTCAGATGTTTAACAAAATGAAACAGGCCTGCCCCAAGTATGATCACAAAATCAGAGCCATCTCCGGAGACTGTATGCTACCCAGCCTTGGTATCAGCTCCTCGGATCGGGAAATGCTTGTCGAAAACGTAAGTTCCCTTCCTCCAGCTTACTCTCGGTTCCAGAAACATGTTTGATTTTTCCCCTCAGCAAAATAAACCCCGTAAAATCGTTCTCCACGTAGTTCCTCCTTCTTTGTCGTCTGCTTTGTCTGTGCCTGTGTGTTGTTGTTCTCTTATCTCGCAAACAATTCTACACAGGTGAACATCGTATTCCACCTGGCCGCCACGGTCCGATTCGACGAGAAGATGAAGACGGCCATGCAGATCAACGTGAAAGCCTGCCGGGACATACTGGACCTGTGCTACGAAATGAAGCAGCTCAAATCGATCATCTACGTATCGACGGCCTACACCCAGTGCCCCCAGAAGGTCGTCGAGGAGCGCTTCTACGAGGCGCCGATCGATTCGAACAAGATGATCTCACTGACCGACTGCGTCAGCGACACCATGATGGAGGAGATTACGCCAATGTAAGTGAGTTTCGACTTTTAGCGATGTCCAGCTTTTACTAGGATTGTGTAGGAAATAGAAATTCAGTTAAAAACTAAAATGGAGGTTCCTTCCTGTTGGATTAATCTTCATAGATTCTTTAATCATCAAGATTTTGAAATGCTATGAATGCTGAAATCGTTCCTGCCCTGCTTGAAGGCATCATGTCAAATTTCAGAAAGTTTGGTTAACTCTAAGGGGTCATTCATCGATATGCTCAAATTTTTATGAAAATTTGACACCATACAGTGAACGAAATAAGAAGAGCAGCACTATGTGTTTTGCTTATTAAAATATGAATAATTGAAAATTACAAAAATTTTCTTCCACAGTTTGTTCTAAATTACTTAACGGATAAATCAAGCATATATTTACTTTTTTTTGGACGTAGCAATTGGCGTTGAGTACCAAAAATAGGAAAAAAGGGGTGTGAAATAAAAATAGCACCACTTGAGTTTTTCAACAAAAACAAGATTATTTTTCAAAATTGACTGTGTAAAAGTGAATAATAATGCTTCTACGAATTATTTGAATAGATAACTGCATTTTAAGGAGTTTTCCAGAATTCCAAAGGCTTTCAAAGGTTTTAAAAGGAGGTTTTAATAGATGCTCCTCTAGCGTTAAGAAATTTTATATTTGAGCTGTAATTCTTTACCAAACTACTTACTTTCTTCATTAAAATGACGTGAAATGATGAAACAAACATTCGGGATTAATTTTGAATCAGAAAAAAATTGGTTGGAAATTAAAAACTTTGATTTTGTATAGTAAACCACACTTTTTCCAGTTTTAAGTCGTAGATGGCAGCACTGTCTTGCAGTTAAAACCAAATTTAGTCTCAATATTGATTTTCCAGGTTTATTTAGGCCCATATTCATCATTTTGAGGTATTTTCTCATCACAGTTCTGTGGAAGTTCACGCTGCAGAAAGCTTTCTGGATTTGCAAAAGAATCACCAACACAGAATGTCCAACCGCCAAAATTCCTGCTCATCTCAACTTTCAATTCAATTGCAAATCCAATAATACTGCTAGCCGCCTGGTCCATCAAGCTCCATCGCAAAGTATAACTTTATTCTGATAATCGGTCCAACAAATCAACTTTTAGTGACCTTGATGCAATTATTTTTTTTTTTTTTGGATTTAGTGAATTTCCAAAGCGTTCACACGGTACATGTATTTATTTTTTGACCAAAATCATCCAGCACTCCCTAATTAATCCCGAATATTCGAAAATGGGCGTGAGTTTGGATAAATGGCAAGAGAGTGCTGCCATCTTAGACTTAAAACTAGAGAAATAGTGTTTGACTATTAAAAAACAATAGTATTTTTGAATTGCTATTTGGATTCAAACTCAGCCTCAAATCTATGTTTCATCATTTTGCATCATGCTTATGAATGTTAATGAATAAATCAAGCAGTTTGATAAAGTTTTATAGCTCAAATATCAAATTCCTTAACGCTAGAGGAGCATCTATTAAAACCCCATTTTAAAAACTTTGAAAACTATTGAAATTCAAGCAATTTCCTTAAAATGCAGTTATCTATTCAATTAATTCGTACAAGCATTTTTATTCACTTATACACAGTAAATTTTAAAAAAATAATCATGTTTTTATTGAAAAACTCAAGTGGTGCTATTCTTATTTCGCACCCCTTTTTCACATTTTTGGTCCTCAACGCCAATTGCTACGTCCAAAAAAAGTAAACTTATGCTTGATATATTTGTTAAGCAATTCAGAACAAACTGTGGAAGAAAGTTTTCGTAATTTTCAATCATTCATATTTTAACAAGCAAAACACATAGTGGTGCTATTTTCATTTCGCTCACTGTGCACCCATAGAAGAAGTTGCAAAAATCTGATGCCTATTTAGCAAAACTTTATGTGCTAAAAAGTGTACTGTACCAAATATGATATGATTGGAGAAGCACTACTGGCATAAAAAATTAAACTCCCAAGCAAAATGGTGCATGACCATACATACATACCATACTATTCATGACATACAAGCGAAACACGAAAAACATGTTATGGGATTTTCATCCTGTTGGATAATTCATCTAAAAAAATAGTGAGAATCAAACTCACTGCAACAATCTCATCTCGGCTTGCCTGTCCGATATCTTACCCAGCGCTCCATCTGAGTTGGTTAGCAAACGAAGGTTTATTGCCATAATCTTTCTGCGACAACACCCAGGTAACCACCAAGCATTTAAAACAGCAAGTAAGTAGCACTATATACGCATATACGGCAGATGGATTCAAGCTACTAAGCATTAGATAAGCATTTATGTAGCCCTAAATGCTACTCAAATGCAGGTTTTGGCAAAATATACGGCTACTTTAGTGCTAAACCCTACAAATGTTCCCAACTTGGGATTTAACCCTCATCCGCATTAGATTTCATTACCCTAATCAGCACTAGGAGTGTCAATTTGACACTCCAAGCTAAAATCGTCATAACTCTTTTTATATCTAACCGATTACAACGCAACGTATATCAATAGAAACCTTGTAATGTTAGTAAAATATGTTTTGAACATTATATATAGCTAAAGCTTATAGTTTCCTCGTTATTCAGCACGAAAGAAAAAAAAATCCGAAAAAACATGCCTCAGGAAAATTGCTGTAGTTCATATGATACATGTCCAAAAAAATATTTGTCTTATGCATATGAAAACTGATGTTAATGTCTACATCATGAAGCTAAGAAATATTTTTTTTAGTTTTTTTTAATGAAATGGTCGCAAAAAGTTCAAAAAAGTGGTCTGAAAAACCTACTTTTCATTCGATTGCTCGTAAATACTGTTTGAGCGATGGTAGAGTTTTTGAAAAAAATATGACTTCAAATCTATTAAAATTCTAACATTTTGCTGTCTTTAGATTTTCCATGCAACAAAAATTGAATTTACTGGAATTTTTCAAAGTTCACTACTTTGCGCGATTTTTTTACAAATTGAAATTTCATCTGTTTTTGTGGTCCACCGTCAGGTTGTACCCGGATTTTCATTGCTTTTACTTTGTTTGGACCAATCAAGAGTATATTCATTGGAAAGCAAAATTAATCTACATTCTAGTAGAGTGCAACAATTCACACTGTGAGATTTCACAAATATATGAAAATTATAAACGTAAAATCATTCCTGAATTTCTAGAACCACAAGCAGCACGACCAGCAAAACGTGTTTGTTTGCTCTCCGAGTAGGTACGGTGGGTGGTGATTTGGGCAGAGAGTGAAGCCGAGAGCCGAAATATTGATGCGTGTCGTCGTCTGTCGGCTTCGCTCTCTGACCAAATCACCACCCACCGTACCTACTCGGAGAGCAAACAAACACGTTTTCCTGGACGTGCTGCTTGAGGTTCTAGAAATTCAGGAATGATTTTACGTTTATAACTTTCATATTTTTGTGAAATCTCACAGCGTGAATTGTAGCACCTCACTAGAATGTAGATTAAGTGTGCTTTCCATTGAATATACTTTTGATTGGTCCAAACAAAGTAAAAGCACTGATAATCCGGGTACAACCTGACGGTGGACCACAAAAACAGATGAAATTTCAATTTGTAAAAAAATCGCGCAAAGTAGTGAACTTTGAAAAATTCCAGTAAATTCAATTTTTGTTGCATGGAAAATCTAAAGACAGCAAAATGTTAGAATTTTAATAGATTTTGAAATCATATTTTTTCAAAAACTCTACCATCGCTCAAACAGTATTTACAAGCAATCGAATGAAAAGTAGGTTTTTCAGACCACTTTTTTGAACTTTTTGTGACCATTTCATTAAAAAAAATTTAAAAAAAATATTTCTTAGCTTCATGATGTAGACATTAACTTCAGCTTTCATAAGCATAAGACAAATATTTTTTTGGACATGTATTATATGAACTACAGCACTTTTCCTGAGGCATGTTTTTTCAGATTTTTTTTTCTTTCATGCTGAATAACAAGAAAACTATAAGCTTTAGCTATATATAATGGTCTAAACATATTTTACTGACATTACAAGGTTTCTATTGATATAAGTTTTGTATGAAGTTCAAATCAATTCAAACGAATTAAATAGATTTTACTTTTGGAGTGTCAAAATGACACTCAAAGTCGGAAAAGGGAGTTTTTTTGTCCAGGCTTCGCCCATAAATAAAGTAAAGATACAATATTAAAGAACTTTTGAATTCATTTAGGGTCTCCAAAGAAATTTTTCTTTTTTGAAGCTTCTGAAAAAAAGTTACAAGCATTCAAACTTGTAATAGTGTCAAAATGACACTCTAATGCGGATGAGGGTTAAAAAGCATTTGAAATGCTGATTTAATTTAATGCTTCGCCGTTTCTTTTAAACAAAAAAAAATATCCTGTGATAACCACTCACAGATATTTTTATCTCGTGTTCTTCTTTACCGACCCACTCCTCTCTTTCTTTGCTGCATATCACCCTCTCTTTGTTCACTCGACCTTTTACCATTGCATACCACACCCTTGTGTGGTGAAAACTTTTGGAGTTGATGTTCCTCCTCCTGGAACGGGATTCGAACCTGGATCCTAGCGACATCCTTTATCCGTTGAGCTATAAGAGAAGACCTGATGGAACATGATGTTTTTGTTCCATTTAAACACAACGTCACCTGCATTTGAATAGCATTCAGGGCTACATAATTTCTTATCTAATGCATTGTAGCTTTAATCCGTCTGCCGTATATTCGTATATAGATCTACTTACGTGCTGTTTTAAATGCTTGGTGGTTACCTGGGTTGTGTCCATCTTTAAACAGTGTGAGCATTTTTTAGTGACACCAAGATAAGGAGTAAATGCAAAGAATCACAAGAAGGCAATCTTAAACGGGGTGTGTCCACATACACCTTTTTCATTTTTCCTTTCTCGCGAGTCTTATAGGTCTGATAATGTCCATCGTAGATTTTACTACGGAATCCGGCATCTGTTCGCTTATGTGCACTCTTTATTGGATAAGTGTTTACATTTAAATAAATCCTTTTGACGTTCTCCAACGGTGGTGTATTTTAAACATCCATGAATAGCATTGAAGTTCACGGTTCCTTAAAAATTATGGACAGTTACTTTCACATATAACAGAAAATAATTATAGTATATTACCTTTTATAAACGCTCTAGCTGGAGAATCACAGATGAAAGCTTTTATTTTGACACTAAGTTTGAGGCCATTGCTAATAATACCTGTATTTAAAATTGGTAGGGCTTCATCAACGAATGGTTCCAAATATTCTTCAACACGTTTCGGTTTGATTTTACCGTGGAATACCCCAATAATCATTGGTTTAATATTCGGTTCTTCATGCACGTTAAATAAAATAGGCCAAACTTGATCTGTACCATTTTTAAATAGCGGCAGACCATCAATATTGAAATTGACAGAAATTTCACGAGAATTTCTAAGCTGTTAAAAGCTTCGCGAAGACATTGTTCTGTAAAAATATGTTATCGTTATCTCAAGTTTCTTTACAATAATATTCAGCACTTAGCAAATCCATTATGCCAATATTGACCTCTTTGTATTTCAATAATTTTGGCAGTTTCTCGAGGGGTTTCTAGTAAACGCCGTGGATCCGTAAGTAGCATGCGATCATATTGCGATAAACGTGATAGAAGAGGTTTCAGCGCGGAATGGGATATTTTGAACTCTAAACTCCATTGACGAAGAAACGTTGAAAGGTCTGACTCAACTTCAATTATTCTATCGATGCCATCTGATTCACCGTCAGGGCTATAATAATCTTCTTCTGAAGGTTCTGCATCCTCACCAGTATCTAAGGCATCGTCATCGTAATTCAATAGAGGTATTGAGGACGTATCCAAAGGTGTTACATCTGGAGCATCTTGCGTTGAAAATGGTGTTGGAAGTGGATGAGTACTTGTTGACGGTGTATTCAACAAAGTGTTTGGTGTGCCCGAAGGATTGGCAAGATCACTGTTCGATGAATCATCTATTTCACTATACCGCTTCACATTCCGATTGTATGAGCCACTTATGATGATATTTTCCTACTTTTTTGAACGATCAATTTTTCTTATATGCACAATATTAATCACTCTTCAAGTATTCAAAACAAACATCTGTACACAAAGAAAAACATGCCATCTATAAATATGAAGGAATGGGTATAAATCAGGTACGTTGGTATATAAGTTGTTTTGTTTGATTATACCTAGACATTATGATACGATTATGAATGAACAACCAACTGAACACCTAGGTAGAATTCAGCAAACTGTTTAAGTTTAACATCATAATGAAAACTTTTGGGTAAAATAAAGTCACATATTAAAATTCGCCCAACAACTCGTTTTACAAAGCCCTCTACGGTTTACGGTACCTACAAACCAGAAATAAGCATCTTCAATAAATCAGCATTATATCTGCATTTCCACTGCTTCTTGCAGTCAATTAGCATTAAATATGCGTAGCTGTTTTTAATCAGCATCCAAAATGCGATTTTAAATATTTTTTTCATTGCATTATTCAAGCATTGAAATCGCTATTTTATGGCTATTGTGCATTCAAAAAACTGTTTACTGACTAAAAGCCTTTAAATAGAATATCACATGCTAATATGAAACAACTATGCATTTCAAATGCTTATATACTTCAACAAGCAGCGGAAATACAGATATAATGCTGATTTACTGTTTATGCTAATGTTTAATAAAAAAACGCACTGCACTGGCCGTCTGCCGTTTGGCCGGTGTTTTTCATCATCCTTCATCTTTGATGGGAAAGGGATTAGAATAGGAAAGGAATGAGAAACTAGAAACTGACTAGAATCATGGCTGTTGGTTGGAAGCAAAATTTGTTTTCTAATGCCGGTTTACGTTCATACTGTAATCATACACAGCGTCCGGTACATCATTCGATAATATCTTTTCTGGCTGATTGTTTCCATCCCACTTTGTTTTACGATAGGATATTAGATATGTTTTATATATATTATCTTTCAGACATATGCAATGCGATTGCGCTGGGAGGACAATGTCAGTTATAAGAAAGCTTGTTATTATCGGTCCGGCATAGAATCTTATACCGATAATACCACCGCCAAAAAAGTTGATTATTGGAGTAGAGTCTGATTTGTGGGTGCATAAATTCAATTTCGATGCACACAAGAAAAATATTCGAGATTGAAAGTGCTTCCAAAGAAAAATCCTGGTTCTGAGAAGTGTAAAGTTTAAAATATTAAATATCTTTTTAATTTTTTTTAATCCATTGCATAGAGGTGATAATTTTGGAAGCATTTTTATCCTTATTTATTTCGAAAGAATGGTGACCCAAAACTTTCACATTCATTTTTTTTTTCAGCCAATAAAGATTGTGGAATGAAATTTTGAATGGAAATTTTGAAAAAAAAAATGACTCTAAGTAGAAATTTCTAGCAGTTGAAGTCAAGTAACAAAAAAAGCAAAACATTCACTTACCTCTGACATGACAAACTAGCTAAAACTGATGTATGTTTATAAGGGTGGCAGCCGAATGGGTCATGTCGAGTTTCGAAAAACGACCATGTACATTTTATAGATTTACACAAAAAACTGCAAAATTTCAGCTTAATCAGACATGATTCAGGTTGCCTCATAGCTCAAAGGTCAAAGTTTCGGTTTATTCGGGGAACTGAAATGAAGGGAGAAAATTCGTCAATGATCACACAAACTGTGCAGCCAATGATTGAATTTGTGGTAATTTATCGGAGAGAATTAGAAGGTTTGAGTTCGAATGAGAGAAACCAGTGCTCAGAGAGAGCGAAAATGTGCTTATTGTTTCAAATTGTGGCAATTTGTGAAGCAGTTGTGGAATTTTTATCATTACCTTTCCAAATGCAAAGAATTCTCTCTTGATTTTAATCCCTTGGTTTTTTTATCCTCAAAAACCGAAATTTTGATTTTGATGCCACATGACTTAAAACGCGTAAAACGTCAAAATCTGATGTTCTCCCGAATTTGTTTTTTGGCAAATCAACTTTAAAATTTCAAAAATCGTCGAAAGGGGAATCAAAGGAAATTCGGAAAATCAAAATTTTGATCTTGTTGCTACATGACTTAGAAATGCACGAAACGTCGAGATCTGGTGTTATCTCGAGAAAAAAATTTTGGGCAAAATTCGACTTTCTAGGACTTCTCGATCTTCAAAAAACCTGTCGTTTTTCCGCATCTTTATGGCATTCGGGACTTAAAATCAACTCTGCAGTTGGCGAACGGTTATTGAAAAACTTATCCGGTAGAACTTAATAATTTTTTTTTATTTACATAGTATTCCGTCTCACGACATAACTTGACGAACATAATTCCTAAAATTCACTCGATCCATGGCAACCGTTCTCCAATTTCTCGGGCACCCCACGTTCGCCAGATCACGCTCCACTTGGTCTAACCACCTCGCTCGTTGCGCCCCCGCTCGTCTTGTTCCTACCGGATTCGTAGCGAACACCTGTTTTGCAGGACAGTCGTCCGGCATTCTCGCAACATGTCCCGCCCAGCGTATCCGGCCAGCTTTCACCACCTTCTGGATACTGGGTTCGCCGAAGAGTCGCGCGAGCTCGTGGTTCATCCTTCGCCTCCACACTCCGTTCTCCTGTACGCCGCCAAAGATGGTTCTTAACACTCGTCGCTGGAATACTCCGAGTGTACGCAGGTCCTCCTCGAGCAATATCCATGTCTCGTGCCCGTAGAGAACAACCGGTCTAATGAGCGTCATATACAGGTTACACTTTGTGCGAGGGCTAAGTTTTCTCGACCGCAGTTGCTTGTGGAGTGCATAGTAAGCACGACTTCCGCTGATAATTCGCCTCCGGATCTCACGGCTGGTGTCATTGTCTGCGGTCACCAGTGAGCCGAGATAGACAAAGTCTTCGACTATCTCCAGCTCGTCGCCGTCGATCGTGACCTTGTTATTACTGGACAAGCGGGTTCGGTCGGTCTCGGATCCGCAGGCCAGCATGTACTTCGGCTTGGACGTATTAATCATCAACCCAATCCTTCCTGCTTCGCCTTTCAGTTTGCGGTAGATCTCCTCCACCGCCGCAGATGATCTGCCGACTATATCAATGTCATCGGCAAAGCAGATAAGTTGACTGGATCTGTTGAAAATCGTGCCCCGCATTTCGCCCACCGCTCGTCGAATAACACCTTCTAGCGCCACGTTGAACATCATGCAGGATAGACCATCACCTTGTCGAAGTCCCCTGCGCGATTCGAATGAACTCGACAATTCGACGGTAGAACTGAAATTGAAATTGATTTCAAATAGAAATAACAATTTGTTGAGATTTATGCAAAAAAAATCAAATGTAACGACTAGGAGTGAATAAATATGTCTTATTTCTTTGGTTGTATTTAAGTGATATTTTTTAATTAAGCACATTAAATTTTAAAGTTACATATCTTATCAATGCCAAGCTTATACCCTTTTCTGGCAAAGCTTATCGTAGAAAATTTTTATTCCCCATGGTCTAATTGATATTTTTATTGTCCTCCTAAAAACTAGCTTGCTGGATAAGTGGCCAAATACCTACACCTTCACCAAGGCAATTGCTGAGGACGTCGTACGACAAAACAGCCGAGGCATGCCGATTGGCATGTTCCGACCGGGTATCGGTAAGTAGAACAAATAGATTAAACTTTTAAGTATTGTATTAAGTATGGATAAAATTGCGATTCAAGTGCGTTCTTTCTCAAATAAGCAGGAAGGAACCTTCTAGAAGGTTCTTCAATGTAACTTGAACCAGTTCTTTCTGAGTTGAAAAAACTAGAAGTGCATTGCCTTGATATGCATGTGCAGCACCAGCCGGGGTCTTAAAGGTGACTAAATTAAGCGGAATCTAGCATGGAAATGGAAAAATTCGCTGCACTTAGGTTCTCGAAGCTTCTAATGACGTCGTCTTAAGCTGTTTGTCCTACAAATGGCAACTACTAGCAAGCCCCCTCACCGGCCCAAAGCCTTTTCGGAGAACGGTCAGTCTTATAGTATCTACATATATCTTCGATGGCGTAGGGCAAATCGATAGATTGAGAACGTTAACCCCTGCTTCTACTAAATAACTACTAGCATCTGGCCTGGGCGGCGTAAAAAACCCGTTCGTATTACATCAATTTTGTCAAGTCCACCCAGTTCGGTCCATGACATGCAGAAAATTAACGATCGAAAGTTGGGAAATGGTCGATTGCTAGTAACAGAACAACTAGTCTGCCTTATGACAGCTGGTCGTTAAAAATCGCGAAAAGGCATTAAAGGCTTCTAGTACAAAGGAGTCCTTTACGACTAGTAATCCCATTAAGTTTTTCATTTGAGAATTTTTCACGGTGCAACAGTGGGAAAACTGTATTATCAAGTTTCAACAGTTGAACATTTATTACAATCGAATCAATTCAGTTGAGTAAATTTATTAATCCATAAAATTAAAAAAAAAATAAAAAAAACACTAATTCTAATTTGAACAATTAGATAGATAAAGCTCTTAGGTCCGCAATTTTCAATTTTACTCTTCTGTGGACATTTACATTAGAATCAGAAAGTTAGCTGTCTACATCTAAATTACACACCAACTCGCTCAATGGAGCCGAGCTCATGCATCAAAAGTCAAACCAGTTTCACAATAAAGCGGTTCTAGTTTACGTCTTGTATGTTTTTAGAATTTCAAAATTATGCAACCGCATGGGGGCTGGAAAAGTTGCAATGTTGCTTGACCGTATAAGCATTTCTGTTCTGTAGCATAGAAAAAAAGGAGACCATTAATTTGTTGTTGCTCTTAAGCTTTGGAATACAAAATTTTATTTTGAAGTAATTCAACCAATAGATTATCTGATCTGATCTGTTTACTATGCTATGCACTAAGGAGTGTATTCGAAAAAATGTAACACTTTGTTTTGTGAATGCAGGAAGGATTGGGTTGATGATTAATACGTCCAAGACGAAGTACATGCTGGCCTGCGGATCCGAGACCGACCGAACCCGCTTGTCCAGTAATAACAAGGTCACGATCGACGGCGACGAGCTGGAGATAGTCGAAGACTTTGTCTATCTCGGCTCACTGGTGACCGCAGACAATGACACCAGCCGTGAGATCCGGAGGCGAATTATCAGCGGAAGTCGTGCCTACTATGGACTCCACAAGCAACTGCGGTCGAGAAGACTTAGCCCTCGCACGAAGTGTAACCTGTATATGACGCTTATTAGACCGGTTGTTCTCTACGGGCACGAGACATGGATATTGCTCGAGGAGGACCTGCGTACACTCGGAGTATTCGAGCGACGAGTGTTAAGAACCATCTTTGGCGGCGTACAGGAGAACGGAATGTGGAGGCGAAGGATGAACCACGAGCTCGCGCGACTCTACGGCGAACCCAGTATCCAGAAGGTGGTGAAGGCTGGCCGGATACGCTGGGCGGGACATGTTGCGAGAATGCCGGATGACTGTCCTGCAAAACAGGTGTTCGCCACGAATCCGGTAGGAACAAGCCGAGCGGGGGCGCAACGAGCGAGGTGGTTAGACCAAGTGGAGCGTGATCTGGCGAACGTGGGGTGCCCGAGAAATTGGAGAACGGTTGCCATGGACCGAGTGAATTTTAGGAATTATGTTCGTCAAGTTATTTACATAGACGGAATACTATGTAAATAAATAAATAAATGTTTTGTGAATAACTTGTTAATGCATGGATGGAAATTGATAAAATTTTCGGCCAAGCAGCTTAGTAAAGTAATGTGCACATGTGCAAAATTTTGTGACGTGGTTTTTCAGACAGAAGTTTATTTTTGGCACCACGCGCGCTATTTATAATGTATGCTATGTGCCACCCATTTTCCAAATCAAAGCTATTTTTGTTACGTTTTCTATGTCCTGAACCTTTAAAAAACTCAAAATTTCTAATTTGGTCTCAGTTAAGACAAATTTAGCCGATTGTCCTTTCGGCACAAAAACAATATATTTGACTATCTATCACTCCACCACAATTTTTGCTTAGAGGTACGATTCTAGAACCAAAAAACAATTTTGTGAGATCTATTGAAGTACTATGCAGGCATTTGGAAGCAGTCTTCTTTGTATGTTTAGCCATTCATCGTGTCAATCGAAACATTGGCTGAGTTGCAGCTTCCATAGATTGTCAGCCTCCTCAAGTACTATTTTTATCAAATTTTTCTACATTTTTAACTACGGAAAAACAGACGATTCTTGTCAACGAAAAGTTTTTGGCTGGAAACCAGCAAATTATCCGACATAGAGTTCCTTTTCCTATCCATTAAATTTTTTTAAATATCTTCTCACTTGCGGTACAAAAATTCTGCGCATGATTTGATCACCGTATTTTGTTTATTTTACCGGCGAGCATTCTAGAAATGAAGTCAGGCCAGTTTATGAGTTCGCTAGATAAACCAATCAAAAAAATGTAGGTACCTTTAAAATCACTTTTCCCATTGAACCTTTGGATTGCGCTTGATGAAATATTTCACTTTCCTTAACTTGATGGAATCAATCATCTTCACTTTTATTCAAATTTAAGCTAATTTTTAGATCCTCTAGGACTCCTAAAACGATTTGCTTTATGAATTTTGGTCGAATATTTGATTTCCAGCTATTTTTGGATCTCCCACTGGGACTTTCCTGTATTTTTTCTCGATCGTGCCCAAAAAACGCTGTCTCGAAACCCCCTTGAGAGATAGTCACTGAACTTTGCACACGTACACATTATATTAGTAGGAAGCTTCACTGAAAATTTCATCAATTTCCAGCCTACATTTAAAAGCTAACAAAGTGTTGCATTTTCTTCTGAATACGCTCATTACTTACCACAGACAAGATTCTTTAATGGAGAAGTAAGATCAACAATCTGAGTTTAATACTGAATATAATCTCCTCACATTTTAATTCTTGGCATATTATGAACACATAACGAACGCATTATATTCAACTAGCTGATTCCGTGCGAACTCCGTTTCGCTTTAAACTTTGAATATGTAATAAAGAGTTTTTGCTTGAGCAATTCATACATACAGAATATTTTAAAGTTGTTTTACAATAGAAGTTTTTACAAAAGAAGTTAGGTATTTATTTTAAATCCTTACTTTCGAAATGAAGTCCAAATAGAATGTAGTTTTATACAAATTTTAAACATAAATAATGGATTTTCAAGGTTCCATGTAAGAGCTTTTTTCGTAAATATGTACTTAAATCAGCAACGAATAAGCTAATTCTTTTCAACCACATAATATTCAGAAAATAAAGTAAGATATTATGTTTGCAGTTCAAATCAGATTCATTTTCTACGCTTGCAACCTCGGTTAGAATTTAAAATTTTAGTTTGGAACTTTATTTCTAAATAATTTGTAATATAAATAATGTTGAACAACAAATCAATAAAATTAATTAACAGCTTAATTTTTGCTTTAAAATCAAGTACAAATTCATTGACCAATTGAAATTCATCTATATATATATAAAAATGAATGTTTGTCTGTCTGTCTGTTACCTATAGACTCGGAAACTACTGAACCGATCATCGTGAAACTTGGCATCTGAGGGTTTTTGGGGCCGGGGATGGTTTCTGTAATAGTCAAAACTCCGTCCGATTTAAGGGAGTGGGGGCTTCCATACAAAGTTTGTAGTTTTTCGGAACAAATTAAAGTCATGACATCCATTTTCTCGAGATTTTTTCTTCCTTTGGGCGGTTTGTTTTTCGTCTCCAAGGTCGAGGCGTCGCGAGCCAACGTCGTGAGAGGATAGTAACAATGGCATAGCATACTGTTCAGAGGGAATATTTTGGCGCGTATTTCTCAACCAAGCCTATTTTCAGTGCAAGGGGTGGCGATATGAAGCCTTGATGTGATTTTTTTTTCTACTTGATTCCTAGCTCATTTGTACAGCACATTTATGGTTATGAATGACGCCTAGATGTGACCCAGATAGACATTTTGCCGATCAAATAAAACATATAAATTTTTTTTGACAAAATCTGAAATTGAACAGTCATGGCATTCAATTTTAGAGATTTTCTTTTCTTTGAGGGGTGTGTTTTTCGTCTCTATGGTCAAGCAAATGTCGTCGTAAGTGGATAGTAACCTAAGCTGTTCGTTGATCGCTAGAAAAATTGAACAATTAGGCGCCTGTTTCTCAACCAAGTACCTATATTTCTTATGCACGTGGGGGCGATATGCAACCTAGATGTGCATTTCTTGCTTAATTGTACACAGCACGTGGAAATAAATGACCCCTAGATGTGACATGGATTGGTATTTTATCAATCGAATCAAAAGCAATTGAAAGATTTGCAAAAATACTTCCATATTTGTTGTCCATATAGCATTTGTTGGCTAAAAAATGTAAATTTAGTTCTGATGCTAATGAAATAATGGTATGATACTTTGTGAACAATAAATAAAAAAATACTGAAAGTAAAGAATTTACATACATTTTTTAACCCATTTTGCCTACAAGGTTATTTTTGAATCATGTTGATATCAGAAATATGAATAAGACGTTTTCTACAGAGGAAGATCGGAAACATTTAGTTGAACATGTAAAAATGTACTTAACTGGAAAAGATGGAAAAAAATCGATCTGACACATGAACTGATCAAGAACCCTTTCTTTAAATTAGATAAGATATGACTGACGTGTTCATAAGTGAAAGGTATCAGTGAAATAAACTGATTTTTATAGACCAAAAGTGAGGGAATTCATTTCCCGAAATAATTTTCATTCAAGGAACATAAGAGCATGTTCAAACTTTCAACTTTTCTCTGTTACAAAAAAAAATAAAAAATTATGTTTCATTCTAAAAATTGTTACTTCGGCCCAAATCTACATCTGAAACGAATTTAGAAATGAAAATGGGAGAAATTTTAAATAATTATGGAATAAAATATATTTTTGCTAACATGCCAATTTAAGTACGTAGTAAACATGAAAAGTATTTTTGTGTTACATGGCTGCATAAAAGAGACTTTTGATCCGCTTCTTTTTCGAAATGTGAGACTTTACCACCGATATTCAACTGGAAGCAAAATTTTCTTACACGGTGGGGCAAGGGCAAACGTCGAACTTCTAAGAAACTCATCTTCAAAATGATTCAATAAGTTGGAAAGACCAGAAGGGGTATTTTGAATGTTGAAACTGAAGCGGATATTTAAAATTCTTAAATGTCTTTGTAAATGAATATTTATACTGCTGGAATACTGCAGAAATATCAATGAATCTTGATAAACAAAGAAACAGATATACGTATTAAATCCATTTTGAAGCCATTACTCTGACGCATCTGAAAATAAGCTTTGCATTTACCCTTGCCCCAATATAGATATGGGACAAATGTTAACTTAGAAATTTGTTTTTGCCAACATTTTACAATATTTGACTTTCAAAAAGAAAATAAAAAACGCGGAGAAATTATTTAGTGATGCAACTGATATTTTTTGCTTTAATAAATTTATTTAAAAAAAAAAGAAATTTGCACTGTATAAAATCGATAATTTTCATACCATGATAAGTGTTGTTTGGGAAAACTTCAAGCTATAATGTCTCATGTCCACGAGTTTGGCATATGGCGAAACATTTTTTTAACATAATTTTGGCGCAAAAAGGATATATATTCAAACTGCTTCGAAGGGCGGGGATGGTGAAAAAAGCTGTATGAAAATGTTTATTAAAAATCCTTTTTATTGTTTTTTTTTTTAAATTTCGATAGCTTATTTTTTAACTTCAAAAATTACATCATCTAAAGCTAATCAGGGGCTGGAAGTGCTCATAATACAGAATTTTAGGAATATACTCAAAAAACTGTCCCGATTCACGCTATTGATCGGTTTTCAAAATTCTATTTCCATAAAGTACAGTGTGCAATAACTTCCAATATGCGAATCTTTTTCTTTCAATTAGAAATTTATGTAAACTTGAGCCTGGTAAATCAGCCAACCTTCTTCAAGCAGTGGGGGAAAAAATTGGAAAAGACGGCTCCCCGTAGCTCCCATGTAAGTTTAAGATAAAGAGCTTTTCAAAGAAGGGACCATATTTCAAAAGAGGGTTTTTTGCGTACAGATATTTGGCATAACTCAAAAATAGATGTGACAAATGTTTTTATGGAAGTTCGTAACTTCTCACTTTGGAAAAAATGTGGAAAATCCATAAATATTGACATTATGTGAGTCATTATGAAGCTTTAAAAACAAAGTATAAATTTCAGATCTTGAAAAACAAATTTAGAGAAGCTTCAGTAAATAATATATACCATCTTTGAATTGCTATTTGGAACTTCAGCTGCAGCTTTCATTTCAAAGTTGTTGGTTCTAAACCATGATGAGGTTTGATTTAAAAAAAATGCTTACAAAAATCTAAATATGAATAAATTTTTACAAATAACATTTATTTTTGCAAGGTGTAGCAATGCACACCGGGTCAGCTAGTTATCAATATAAATATTGTATAGGGTGATTTGCCAATCGTTGTCCCCTAACCCATTGTTGCACAGCATGACTTAAATTGTCAATATTTCAGCTGTTTTTCAACTTTTCCTCAAAAATAATACTGAATCATGTGATTCGGAATGTTTTCTGATGAAATGAGGCTTTTGTTATATTTTCTGCTGGTAAGTGTGTATCTTATGACAGTTTTAATTTTTCTTGTTTTTTTCGTGCGGTTTATGTGCTTATTGTTAACAAAAACCTTAACATTCCTTCTACGGCAAATAAGGTTTAACGTTAGAACAAAACATTTTTCGTATCAGTTTTCTATACGAAACGTTTGTTGGACAATTTTAACACCATGATTTTGAAAAAAAAATATAATCCATACTTAACCAGAAAATATGTTGAATCGTGCAACAATTGGTCCGCTCAATCTCCTCCTGCCCCATTGTTGTACATAATTCCGCTGCAAAATTTGTTTAGAAATTTCAAATTTATAAATTCATATACCTCCAATAACTTTGTTTGGTTGTTTTTACAGCTAAAAATAGCAATTAAAATTTTGGAAGTGATTGATTAAGTCCTGAATTATAACAACGTGTTTTGAATTAGTAAGGAGGCTTGTACGGGAAAATCCTAATTTTCATTCAAAAACCATCAGCGTTGTACTGAAAGTTCAAAAAGTATAATTTTGTATTTTTAAAAAATATTTCTTGTTTCTTGCAATACATTGCATGTGAACAAAAACTAAACCTAACTTGTACCCCAGAAATGATATTCATAGTCATACAAAAAATTCAAAATAGGTAAATATTTTTTAATTTTAGAGTTTTTACAGCTAATTTGAAAGCTGGTTAACCGGATTAAAATAAGAATCGCATTATACTGCTTTGCATAGCCCATAAGTGTGATAATTTAAAACTTTTGCAAAAACATGAAATTATTGAAAGCTTTAGAAAGCAAATCCTGGAATTTTACGATACTTTTCAATGGATTACGATTTTTTATTTCGAAATGATTATAACTTTTTTCATGAAATACTTTGCTTCTTCTCATGCTAGCAAACAATTAATCTTAAGAATGGGCAAAATCAATAATTTGAAACAAAATTAATTTCAAACATATTTGAATTTCTAGTACATGCGAAAAGTTCTTCTTGCGTACAAATTGTCATAAAAAATTGAACACGTTCATTGACTACATGCAACTAAAACAACTCGAATTTTCTATTGATATGACATGTTTTTTTATGAATAAGTGGATATTTACGTTTAACTAGTAATTTTAGTAAATTCCGTGCTTTAATTAATTTTTTTCTACTCAGAATTTTCACATCTTTTGCACTCAATGTTGATTTTTAATAATTAATCCAATAATTCAAAGTCACTTCATAAATCCATAAGTTTATTTTTTCTACCGTCAAATCTTAAAAATGAAGTTTTGAAATTATTAAACTCGTTGAAAAAGCTTATGTATGTATGAAAATCGGGCAATTTGCATTATCTGAAAAGTATCAAAGTCAACTAAACTGCATTGGCTTAGAGAGACTACTTTTTTATTAGATTTATTTTGAAATCCTTTATCCCGATCATTTACTCAACATTTTATGCAAAGAATCTAAAAGCTGTTCTGAAAAAAACTGTTTCTCTAATTTCGTGACGACAAATCTAAAAGAATTTTATTCCATGTCAACAACGATCCCCTTGATATTGTTAGTAATATTGTCAGAATATTGTACAGGAGGAAAACTACGACCCTTAATCCCAAGACTAGAAGTCGAAGGTTGGAAGACCCGAAATATTACTTATCGGACGTGCAATTTTCTCAGGAATTCGAATCTGCCGTCGAGTTGCCGTCACTGGAGACATCTATGTGAAGCTTTATTTGGCCCTTATCATCCAGACAATTAAACAGTCATAGCTTTGTGAAACTTAATTTGATCCAAAACCGTTTTTCTGGCGGAAAACTCTTGGGAAGAATTACTATGTGATGTGATTGTTTCCTGAAATTGATGAAATGCTACAGAGGTTACATTAATTACAAATAAACCCACTTATATGAAAAAAATATTTAAATCAATTAACTTTTCGAAAAAAAAAATTCTTATACAAAATTGTATATCGTGAGCATAAATCAGTCAAACGATCTGAAACTTTGGGCGTGCTTGTGTCCATTTTCAAGTTTTAAATTGAGATTCATTATGTAAAAATCGATCGACATTCAAGTAAGTTCTAAAACATTTGTTTAATAAAATCGCATCTTCTTCATAGGGGTGAAAAGGGGCAAAACAGATCACGTTCTCTTATCTTTACACCTGTTAAAAGCCACTTAAAAATTAAGCATTAAATACCTTTCAGTTCATTCTGTGGGATTTTAAAGACACAAAATTTTATGTTGGTATGACATATAAAGAAAAAGGCTCAACACTGAACAAATTAAGTTAAATAACACTCCACTCAAATGGCATCGGGTAAATTAAGAGGTGGATTTGAGTTTCTGAGAAAACTTCACGTGTGATAAATGCTATTCCAGACACTCAAACCGTTGGCTTTGTGTTTTTTCTTTTTGGCCGAATTGGAATTGGAAACTTCATTGGACGGTTTATATGGAAGAAGCCCCGCCCCCCTCCCCCCCTTCATAATGGGCCGTCTAAAAATTAGATTGCATTTGAACTAAAAGTTCTCATAATAAGCTTCCTCAACAAATATCAGCCTATTCGACCTCTTGGTGACTGATTTTTGAAATGTGCAACTATTGGAAAAAATCGGACAACATTATGCACGACACAAAATTTGCGTGTGCAACTATTGGGCGCAGACAAGCTGTTTTAAATGATTTTTTAAATTTTTATGTCACTTTTTTCAAACACTTGAACTTTTGGATCTTGTTGACCAATCCTGTATGTGTGCATCGACAAAAAAAATCGAGTGAATTATGTTGAAATGACTCATATACAGCATAAACACCAAAATCATGTGCTTAGCTGTGCAACGATTGGCAAATCACCCTAATAAGAATCCTGTGAATATTCAAAAAAAAAACAACTCTAGATCTAGGGGAGATGGGGGCATAATGGCCAACTTAAGGAAAACGTTTATTTAACCATAGAGAACAGCTGTAATATGTGAATTATATCATTGTTTCATGTTCAGACACTCAAATAGTCTATTGCCTAATTGGATGAAACTTGAAAAAGTAGATAAAAACGTTTAAAAATGCATTTTAAAAAATTTTGCCGAAAGCTGAAAACCAGTCACTGTAGAGGCATGATGAGAAACCCCCTGAGGCAGTATGAGCACCATTAATGAAGGCATAATGAGCGTTTTCTGCCGAGGATTCTAGCAGCAAATTCGACTCGATGAAGTCAACTGAGTAATTGAGCTACAGCTTGACTAGAATCGTCTGACGATTTGGCCTATTGGTAAGATGTCGGAGAGGTAATCAGTAGGCTCGAGTTTGATTCCTGGTCGAGGTGATTTTTTTTTTCATTTATCATTCATGATAATAATTGCACTAAACGGTAAGGCGTAGATTCATCAAACAAAGCGATAACAAAATAATCTAGGTCTGTTTGTAGAATTCAAAGAATTAACACATGCTTATACATTATGTTTCTGGTGTTTTGTTTGACGGATGATGCTTTGATGCTATTAGCCGTAAAATGTAATAATAAAAAAAACAATCATGAATGGTATGTGCAAAAAAAAATCCCCTCGAACAGGAATCGAACTCGAGTTTACTGATTACCTCTCCGACACCTTACCAATAGGCCAAATCTACAGACGAAACAAGCCAAGATGTAGCTCTATTATTCAGTTGATTTCATCGAGTTGAATGCGCTTCTAAATTCCCCGGCAGAAAATGCTCATTATGCCTTCATTCATAGTGCTCTGTTCGCCTCTAGTGAACAAATTAAAGTAAAAAAGCGTTTTAAAATTGATTAAAGTGAAAAATCAAAAATTTTATGATGTTGAAAATTGCGAAACAATGTGTAGATCATGTTGTAGTGCGTACATTTCAGATCAAGATGATTTAAAGGTCATAAAAGCTTATTTGGTGGTGCTCAAAAATTATAATATTTTCGTCACTTGAGAACCTAGCTGGTTAGTATTTAATATTTCTGTAAATATGAAAAGGATATTTCTTTTTTGGTGAAAAATTAATACTATAGGTAGTACGAAACAAGTTCTTATGAAAATATGTTTAAGAAAATACGTACTTATGTAGAAAAAAGGAGTGCTCATGATGCCCTGGGTGCTCATTATGCCCTTATCTCCCCTATACTAATCAAAGAAAGAAATCTTTAAAATGAATCACAATTTTGTTTTATATTTGTGGTTCCTACTGATTTTTTTCCAATATGACTTTGTTTTGATATAAAATTTAAATTTTTAATCCAGAATTAAAACTATAAAACTGCGATCTCCTACAATTTTAATCCTTAAATAATATAATTCTTAAATTGATATTTTTATCTTGATTATTAAACTCAATTTCTAGCTGAATCTGAATCTGAGTTTTTAATTTCAATTCTGGATCTGAATCCTGCCTTTTGAATCTCGGTTCAAAATCTGAATTCCAAATCTGATAACGATTTTTTAACCTAAGTTCCAGATGATAATTTCTTTTAATTATGAACTAAAATGTGAAATTTGTACCAGAATCTTCAACAAGATTTATCTCATTTGACTTCTGAACCTTCGATTTGCATATGAATTTTATCTTCAGTAATACGAAATTCAATTTGTAAATCTACACGGACAGAAAAAACAACCTACTCTAGGTACTTTTGACGTAAATCGCCACTTCAGTGCAGGAACTTACTAGTAGGTTAAAGCACAACAACCTAAAAGTAGGTAGTTGTGCTTTAAGGTACCAGTGGGTGAAAATGACTTACTTCGTTATTTTACGGAAAAAAGCAGAAAAATGGGAAAATCGCTGGAAAATTAATATTTAAATGTGATCTTCAACCTTTTTTCATGCTTCTCAACATGTAATGAAAAATGTTTACAAAGTTTTATCAGTCCAAAGGTAAATTTATTTAATATAGATATATTTTTTTACTTTTATACAATAAAATTTCTTTCTCCTAAACGATTTCAAATCAATATAACATTACTGTTGCCTTTCAAACAATTCATATGAAACGATATGCGATTAATTGAGTTCACAAATTTCAAAACATGATATTATTTTACACTTTACATTATTCACCAAATTTTTGGTATTGTCATAATAATTTTTAATTTTGTAAACTTTCGATCAATTTATACGATTTTGGTCTTATCATTATTTTAAGTATATCGAAAATATATTAAAAAAAAAGCAATATCAGCAATTTTATCTTTGAGAAGATTTTTTCAATTATTCATCGGTTTTGCGTGTTACGTTAATAGATAACTTTACGATCCGCGGCTTTCCAAAGATCCATGTTAGAAAGAGTTCATCATATCAATAATACATAACAGCTTTTTTATCCTTAAACTACCGATTAAACTCTACAACCGATTCCTCTACAACCAGATACAGACGTACGCGAATTACCAGCGGTGGCCCGTGTAGGTGGTACAACGGGAGGAATAAACATTTTTATCGCACCAACCTTGGCAACGGTTTTCGTTACAAACAACTGGTTTAGCACCAGCTGCTCGTTTCACTTTTGCCTTCAACTCTGGTGGTTCCACTGTTTGGAATTCCTTAGTGTGAATGTTTCGGTCCTGTAAATAAATGATTTTTTTAACTATATTTTTGTCATTTTCTTCACATATTTAAATATTTTACCTTAATAGGTCTTTCCGGGGGCACAACGACAATAAATTTTAATCCGGGGATTTCAGGCCCTTTGCTTGGTTATACAATGTTGTAGAATTAAATGGGTCCATCGGGACCGTGTGTTCCGTTTATTCGCTTACCACCGATTTAAACAACATTAGCAATGCTGTGAACTGGGATACTTTCAATTGATTCAGCAGCGCCTGGCGGACCAAATCCGGGGAGAACTTGTATCAGATAAGGATTTCTTTTCCATCATATTTCATGAAACCATTGCTAGAAAAAAATATTTAAAAAGGTATCAAATGGAATTGTAAAATACTTTTCAAACCTTTACTTTTTGCGGCAGCATCCAATAGCTCCACGATTGTCTGGTTCCCGTTCCGCAAAATCACCATTTGATTTTTCTATTTCTTCCCGTTCGTACTGGAATTGGTAGATTTCGGTATTGGAGGAAGTGGCTTCAGTTGACTGTTTGAGTACTTGTTCGCCGGGGCATAAGGCTTTTGGTTCCGGGACATACCTGTAGGTGGTATTAGACGAGTAGGTAACCGAAGCACCAGAATTTTGTCCCTGCCAAAAACAAATGGAGTGAAAAATAAAAAAAAATCAATTTTTCGCAGTTGTACATTAGGTATTATATGTAATAGTTCAACAAGTAATTTAACAACTTACCGGAAACTACTTCGCAAGAATTAACCGGGATGCAGTGCAATGGATACATTTAAATTTAGCTATGGTCTACATTTTATTAATTTTCTTTTTCGCTTGTAGAAAACATTAACACCGAAACCTAAAATACAAAATGTCGGGCGAAAAATGGTTACCCATCCAGTGGGTACTTTGATGAAAAGCCCTAAGTAGATCAAAACTACCCCACGGTGTCTCTGAGAGAAAACTTTATTTTTCTAAAATTAGCATCGCTAATTTTTGCATCATTCGAAAGCTGGGACTTTCCCCTTTCAGTTGAGCCCAAATTTGAAATAATCCACCGGGGGGTCTAGAACATTTTATTTTTTTGAAGATTTTTTAACCTTTTTAATGGTTTTTCAAAGACAAAATCATACTAATCACTGTAAAAACGCTCATTTTTCCTTTAGCACAAATCCAACGTCATATGTCAATAATATGATTTAATAGGAAATTTCCCTGGCTACAATTTTGTGGAAGGCATCAAAGTGATACAAATTGAGAGAAAGGAGTTGGAATGTCACGAACAGAGTTATTATTATTTCATTTGTAAAATCTAATAAAACTTCTCACCACTGATTGTACTAAGACCAGAAAAAGTATTCTACGAGCTTTGTTATTAATTGTAGAGTGTATAAATGCTCAAATCGGTTTATTTACATTAAAAAATAAATCTTTTACATGAAGTTGAGCCGGATTACCTGAAGTTATGAGCATTTGAAGGGTTTTATTCTAGAAAAATTGTCTCCCGCCTTTCTTGAAATTTAGTTATTTATATTTTGAGCTAATTTAGTTTGAATACTTTATGAACAAACATCTAGGGCTAGGGAAAAATAAGATTTGCTTCTTACATTTAAGCCAAAATTCTAAATAATTCACCTGGATTTCATAATCCAACATCTTTGTTGAAAATCTTTCATCCTGTTTGATGATTTCTGAAGGTTTTCATACTTTTCACTTTAGATTGATTGTAAAACCTTAGACAAGCATAATAAAGTGTCATATATAAAATTTAAAAAAAAAATTAATCTTTTGTTTATGTTTGATTGCATAAATTAGTGTTTTTGAAGGCACTCGTGTATGTAAAAATTTGATTTGTAAAGAAAAATTCTAGATTGTTCATTTTTCTCAAAAGTACACGAACCGAACCTAATTTCTTTCATTGATTTATTTATAAAAAGAAAAAAAAAGGAGATTAAAATATCTCAACATCAAATTTGTTTTCAACAATTTTAAGAGGTTGATTTGATGTAATACTATTATCCGAAAATATTTTCTCAATTCACTTTTAGTTGTCAGATCTAAAATAATCTTTTTTTATTTCGTTTTCTGAAAATTTTTCATTTGTTCATATTGATGATTTTTTTTTTCAAATTTCCTAAACAGAAAAAAACATGGGTTTTAAAATAAAAATTAATTCAAATCTCAATACATTGGAAAAAAAAATTGAACCAAAGCTGGCTTGCAACAAACTTGTATACAATCTACATTGCACGAAATCAAACAATCGAGAAAATTAAGATCAAACATTTGAAAAAAAATTCTAAATGACAGGTAATATTACTCCCATCTTCTACAGTTTGGCTTTCGCTCTTTCAACTGTTTGAATTTTCGAAAAATGTATCAAATCATTATTTAAAATATCTTAAACTTTATTTATTCCCCACTTAGGGATTTTTAGAAAAATCGGAGTGATAAAAAAAAAGAATTTGATATTTGTTCCGGAATAATAAAACCCCAAAAATGCTCATAACTTCAGATAATCTTGATCAATTTTATGTAAAAGATTGATTTTTTAATTTAAATAAATCGTTTGAACATTTATACACTCTACAATCAATAACAAAGCTCGTAGAATACTTTTTTTGGTCTTAGTACAATCAGTGGTGAGAAGTTTTATTAGATTTTTCAAATGAAATAATAATAATAACTCTGTTTCTGACATTCCAACTCCTTTCTCTCAATTCGTATCACTTTGATGTCTTCTACAAAATTGTAGCCAGGGAAATTTCCTATTAAATCATATCATTGACATGTGATGTTGGATTTATGCTTAAGGGAAGACGAGCGTTTTCACAGTTAAAAGCATGATATTGTCTTTAAAAAGTACCATTGAAAAGGTTAAAAAATCTTCAAAAAAATAAAATGTTCTAGACCCCCCGGTGGATTATTTCAAATTTGGGCTCAAATGAAAGGGGAAAGTCCCAGCTTTCGCATGGTGCAAAAATTAGCGATGCTAATTTTCGATAAATAAAATCGTTCCATCAGAGACACCGTGACCCACCAGAAACTACGTACTTTGGGCTTAATATGTGTCTACCCAGTAGTGGGTAGTCAAGTGAGTAGTTTGATTTTGTCCGTGTAATGGAATATTGCGAATGATTAAACTATTATGAAACTTTCTTAAGTTTCAATTTTCCAAAAAAAATTCAAAGTTGTAATGTTGTAATAGTAGTAATTTTCTTTTATTCTTTTCACATTCCGAAATGATGAGTTTTGAATATGGGAAATGCATCTAGATAAGGTTATGAAATGCAAAACCAAGATTCGAATCAGGTTTTTTTTTTTCTCAATGATTATCCAAACTGGATTTCAAGAACCAAACAATAAAAAAATGCGAAATCTGATCACAGACATCGAACTTTGATGTTTATAAACAAGTTTGAAACCAAAAAAACAGAAATTATTCTAACCTTAGCTTACCAGATATTTTTCCTCCAATATCCGGGGCGTGCAAATTCGGGTCATTTCCCCCACTATCCACCAACATTTAAAACCAAAACCGCGCAAAAACAGAGAACAATCAATGGAGGAACCCTTTTGCTGACCGTTGCCCCGAGATTTGACACCTGAAATCAATTGAGTGTCCCTCAAAACTCCTATGTGTAAAAGATGGAATCTCATTCCAATGTGTATTAGCGTCAATATCGCAAAAACATTGAATAGGTCATATAAAAGACCCCTTTGGCCAACCCCTGGCCCAATATTGGATAATTGAAATCAATTGCTCGGTTTTTTAAAAACACTCATGTGCAAACTATCACCAAATTCCGAATTTTAATAACGCCAATATCGCAAAAAGAATATTTATCTTATACAGTGAGCGAAATAAGAATAGTAACACTATGTGTTTTGCTATGTGATTCAAAATAAACCCAGAATGTTTGTTTCGTCATTTCACGTCATTTTGATGAAGAAAGTAAACAGATCGGTAAAAAAATTCGATTAAAATACCAAATTCCTTAGTTCTAGAAGAGCATCTCTTAAAGCCCTCTTTTAAAACCTTTGAAAACCTTTGGAATTCTAGAAAACTCCTTTAAATGCAGTTTTCTATTAAAATAATTCGGAGAAGCATTAATTTTCGCTTTTACACCAGTAATTTTTCAGAAATAATCTTGTTTTTGTTGAAAAACACAAGTGGTCCTATCCTTATTTCGCACCCCTTTATTCATATTTTTGGTCCTCAACGCCAATTGCTACGTCCACAATAAAAAGAAAACTTATGCTTGATTTATCCGTTAAACAATTCAAAACCAATTGTAGAAAACGGGCTTGTGATATAGCTCAGTTAGCAAGTCTGTTGTCTCCTGAGCAGATGTCCGCGAGTTCGAGCCCAAGAGTAAACATCCGCCAACTGCAACGTTGATTAAGTCGCGAATGCCATAAAGATGGTAAAACGACTATAATCGAAACAAAAACAAAATTGTAGAAAAAATTATTGGTGATTTTCAATCATTCATATTTTAACAGAGCAAAACGCATACAGGTACTATTCTTATTTCGCTCACTGTATGAACGACCCCCTTCAAAAGGGGTCTTCCGAAAATCTGAAAACATTTTTCATCATTCCTGGCTCTTATGAGCATCCATGCCAATTTTTAGCTATCAAGGTCTTAAGAACCATTAGAGGACAAACAAACACACAGAAATTGCTTTATAAGTATCTTATCTTTAAAAAATGGAGGCAATTTTTTGTGGCCCCATAACATCGAAAAGAGTTATCAGAATCATTTGAAATTTCTGTATCCGAAAGTTTTATGGGCCAAAGATGGTTTGTATAATAGTTTCAAAACCCTCTCATTTTATGGAAGAGGTCCTAACATACAAAATCAACATCAACAATTCGAACGACTTTCAGGCGATTTTCATAAAAATATGCTCAAAAATATGATTTGAGAAAAGAAGTAATTTTTTCTATTTTCAGAATGACCCCTATCAATTTTAAAATGGGAGGGAGGGGGCTCCCATACATGATATTCATGAATTCGGTACACACTCAGGCTTTGTTATGACAAAAACGGAGAACTACCGTTCAAAATCAACATGTAATTCTATGCAACACAAACAATTTTTAAGTGATTTTCATAGAAACTGATCTACAAACAAGTGTTGACAAAATGCGATTTATTGAACTAAATTAAGAAAACAAACAAGTTTTGATACATGGCCACTTTTTATGTAACTAGAGATCCATTAGAATCTGCTCTTTCGATTAATATCATTTTACTTTTTTGTAGAAGTTCGAAAACGTTTTCAAAGTTTACTGAAAGCAGTCAGATTTCAACCAATTTGGCCCTCATTTTCAGCAAGTTGGTGTACAAGTCTCGCGCCCCGCTGTAGCCGCAGAAGAAACAAAATCCTTTAGATCTCTTGTTGATCACCAAATCTACTACCAATCGTAATATATGTTTAAATTTAAAAATTGGAAGGATTATTTCTCATAATTGAAATATACTGCTTGAATCATTATAAATATTTTATCATTTGAGCTCATCAGTAATACATTTTTTTAAAGATATTATCATGCTTCTATTCGTTTATCTCATGAAGCATTTCTACTATATTGCATCTTTTCGCATATGAGTCCCTAGTGTAAAAACTGTAAACCGAGAAAAACGCTTGTAAAGTTTGAAACTTTTTTTCATGAAAACAATCGTATGCTTCATTTTTTGTTAAAACCTATCGATAGTTCGGATAGCAAACACCTCATAAAGGGTGTCCACGATTAGACTGCCACACACAAAATTGATTCGAAAAATTCGAGTTTTCATCCGATTGCCATCAAATTTTCAGGGATTGAAAAATAACTAAAAAAATTCATTTTATCATTTTACCCGTATTTTATTTACAGTCCATATGCAAATGCCCGCACCTTGGCCTTAACCCCGGCCATGAGATTCTGCACAACCTGTTATTATTTATTTCTTTTTATTATTTATTATCTGAAATCTGAATCTGAAATCTGAATCTGAAATCTGAATCTGAAATCTGAATCTGAAATCTGAATCTGAAATCTGAATCTGAAATCTGAATCTGAAATCTGAATCTGAAATCTGAATCTGAAATCTGAATCTGAAATCTGAATCTGAAATCTGAATCTGAAATCTGAATCTGAAATCTGAATCTGAAATCTGAATCTGAAATCTGAATCTGAAATCTGAATCTGAAATCTGAATCTGAAATCTGAATCTGAAATCTGAATCTGAAATCTGAATCTGAAATCTGAATCTGAAATCTGAATCTGAAATCTGAATCTGAAATCTGAATCTGAAATCTGAATCTGAAATCTGAGTCTGATATCTGAATCTGAAATCTGAAATCTGAAATCTGAAATCTGAAATCTGAAATCTGAATCTGAAATCTGATTCTGAAATCTGAATCTGAAATCTGAATCTGAAATCTGAATCTGAAATCTGAAATCTGAATCTGAAATCTGAATTTGAAATCTGAATCTGAAATCTGAATCTGAAATCTGAATCTGAAATCTGAATCTGAAATCTGAATCTGAAATCTGAATCTGAAATCTGAATCTGAAATCTGAATCTGAAATCTGAATCTGAAATCTGAATCTGAAATCTGAATCTGAAATCTGAATCTGAAATCTGAATCTGAAATCTGAATCTGAAATCTGAATCTGAAATCTGAATCTGAAATCTGAATCTGAAATCTGAATCTGAAATCTGAATCTGAAATCTGAATATGAAATCTGAATCTGAAATCTGAATCTGAAATCTGAATCTGAAATCTGAATCTGAAATCTGAATCTGAAATCTGAATCTGAAATCTGAATCTGAAATCTGAATCTGAAATCTGAATCTGAAATCTGAGTCTGATATCTGAATCTGAAATCTGAAATCTGAAATCTGAAATCTGAAATCTGAAATCTGAAATCTGAAATCTGAAATCTGAAATCTGAAATCTGAATCTGAAATCTGATTCTGAAATCTGAATCTGAAATCTGAATCTGAAATCTGAATCTGAAATCTGAAATCTGAATCTGAAATCTGAATTTGAAATCTGAATCTGAAATCTGAATCTGAAATCTGAATCTGAAATCTGAATCTGAAATCTGAATCTGAAATCTGAATCTGAAATCTGAATCTGAAATCTGAATCTGAAATCTGAATCTGAAATCTGAATCTGAAGTCTGAATCTGAAATCTGAATCTGAAAACTGAATATCAAATCTGAATCAAATTTGGTATTTATCAGGATGAAAAACCGAACTAAAGCCTCATCTAATAAATTATAGTTCGAATTTAGAGTTGAATTTAAGAAAGATTATATAAAAAATATTTAGAAAAATAAACAACAAATTCATCTTCACTTAAACATGTGATTCGCATGATGCGAATAGTCTCAAATTCAGTTTTCAGATTATGTCATACTAAATTAATTTTATATTGACTTTTCATCATTTTGTCAAGGTTTTAAGTTTAAAATTTTCATAAATTTTCTTAAATGTGTTTCACAATCACAACTCTTGATATTCTTAATATGAAACTAACATTTTCATCATATTAAAAAATTCCATATACATTCATGTTGCTGAACTTTCAAGTCTCTGAACGTAATTCTGGAACAAAAAATCTACAGCCCTAAACCAAAACAAAACCTGACCAACATCACGAGATCGCTTAGTGAAGCACAGATGAAGTGAAGTTAAAACCAAATAAATAGTAAAATTGAAGTTCATCTGCGTCGATCGCCTCTCGGTAACTTGACATTGACATTGAATTGTTGTAAAGAGCTTTTGACCGGTTTCTGCTTCCTTTAGCTTCCTCCGCGAGCAAATCTTGGAATGTTCGAGACGTTTCGAACGCTTAAGTAATTTGCAACCGATTCTTACTTATGAATGGGTTTGGGGAGACCTACCCCACACGTCAACTCAGCGTGAGCTAGCGTTGTTTGTTGAAAGAAAAATATCGGGCCGCCTTTGCTGCTTTCGGCAGTCAGCTTTCAATCTTCAATTGCTCTAGCTAGGGGCCCAATCATTGTTGCCCCCCAAAGTCACGGGCATCATAATTACGACCGCACATTCGTAAGCATAATGTTAGGCTGTCGCGATAATTTAGCCCTCAAGGTAAGGCTGGTCAATTTAGGAGATTGTGATTTGGTTAAACTGCGTTAAAAATGATTCGATAAACGGTTGAGTTTGCACCGTTTTCGATTTGTGTTTAGGTTCTACGATCTCTTAAACTTTCTGTTAATTAATAGTTTATGGTTGGTATTTGTAGAACTAGCTCATCCGGATGTTAAACTAAAATTAAAATAATAACTAATTTGCTAGCTTATATTGTTTGAACATTCAAATCAGCCGTAATCGCAAGCTATTTTCCTAATCAGTAATTAGAAAGCCTTCAATGAGAAAGAGCCAAACAAGAATTGTTGTTAGGAAGGTTAACTAGCACTCCTTGCATAGTGAACAATAATTTTGTTGTTTCTATTTTGTTCACGAATATTATTTTTTGATGGAATATTCATTTTATTGATAAGCCCGAATTTATCACTAAAAACTACACAGCAAAAATTATTTCCTGTAAAATTACGCAGTTGTCCTGTAACAATAAGGAGCAGGACATTTTTCAGGTCGAAAAACAAATTACGTGACTACTTTTAAACAAATTACGTGATTACTTTTAGTGTACAACTTTTTTACAGGACATTTGCTGTAATAATAAATGAATCTTTGTTAACTTTGAAGGAAAACAATTTAAAATTACAGGTTTTGTTAATTACAGGATGATTTATTTTAAAGGTTTCAGTGTCAGTGACACGTAATAGTCAAAAAAAATTTCTGTGTAGTTTTATACTCGTCAAAAATAAATTATAAATTAAATTAAAAGCTCGACTGAATACCTTAGATGAATAGACTACATTCTACATCGAAAACGCAATTCTGAAATTCAGATCTCAACTTAAGTTCCGAGAAACACTAGAATCTAAGAGTATAGAACTAATTTGTTAGCTTTAAATAAAAATCTTCAGTATTGAATCTAATCCAATTTGAGAAGTTGATAAAAAAAAAGTTTCCGTAGAATTGGGAAATTTAAAAAACTTGATTTAAAATCGGAAATCTACAGTTAGGAATGTAATTTTTATTCTGTCTGTCTGAATTTCAATAAGCCGTTTGACATCTGATTTATGAACAAGAATATAAATTTGAATCTGTACCGAAAATCTTAATTTAGTAACTTAATTTGAAATGTGGAGTTCAAATATGAATTATGAAATGAAAATCTGAAATCTGATTAGGAGATCTCAATCAGAAAACTGAATCACAAACTTAAATTAAAAGTTAAATTCTGAAACTGAAATCTGGATTGGATATACAGAGAGTTCAAAAGTTTTTCATTTTGAAATTCCCGGTTTTTTCGGTTATAATACAAGGTTATTAAAAGTTACTCATCGCTTTTTGGTTAAAATATCGATTACGGAACTTAGAAGCGCTGTTAATGCAACTTCTTTCACGACTTCATTTACTCTTTAAAAAATTGACATTAAAAAATATTTTTCATAACGAACACTACCTAATGTTCATGATGCTTACATATAGTTTTATGAAATACAATTCTGTACCAAATTTTGAAAATCTATCATCTGTACGTACAGATTCTGTACCAAAAATGAGCTCAAAAATCTGTACCTGTCTAGATAAATCTGTACATGTGGCAACCATGTTCTCTAGGCGTAAGTAGCTTTTGTTATCAATACCAATAATTAAAATCAATGAGATACAGGCGCGGTCCTATGGGGGGGGGGTGATCGGGGGGATCACCCCCTCCAAGCGGCAAAAAACCGTTACAAAATACTCGCAAACGCAGGATTTTATATGAAAACTAAGAACTTTTCCTAGTAGGTGTACTTTCGAATTCTCAAATTTTTCCACTCCGTGGGGGGTTTGTTCAATAAAAGAATTTATTAATCACTTAATAGCTTAAAATTGAAAAAAGTGAGTCCACCGAACTTAAACAGCAGTAACTTGCAATTCGCTGGACCAAATTTCACCAAATAACTTTTGTTGAAGTACTTACAGCGTTGATTTCGAATTTGCTGACCATACACGGAAAATAATTAAAAGGTAAAATTTACCGAGACAGCAAAGGTGAATGCTCGCAAAAGCCAAAAAGGTAACTTCTACCTATTCGAGGTGAAACTCACCTCACAGCGAGGTAAAATATACCTGAAACGAAGAATGAAAAAAGGTACAATTCACCGAGAAAAAATGTGAATCCAAAAAAGGTAAATTTCACCTCGCAAAAAGGTAAATTTTACCTTTTTTTTATTTTCCGTGTATATTATATTATACGCTGCCGGCCATAAGTTTGGGATCACCCCCTATCCTGGCCATATCTCAGTCATCTTATGACATACTATTGCATTTCTTTTGATCTCATTCTTAAGTCGATGAGCAAAACCTTCTTCGAATGTTATTGACAAAATGTATATGTTAACTTATTATGACTTAAAGTTGGGTTAAAGTTGGAACATTTTCGAAAAATCGCACTTTATATTTAAACCCGATCAGTTCAGGGTTGGGTGGACCGAATTTAAAAATTTGAGTTGCGTTTGAATCTTTTTTCATAAATATAAAAACACATTTTTTTAAATTTTGTGCTGAAAATTGCATAGTGTCTTAAATCGATAAAAATGATAAAATAGCAATTTATGTTAACGATCAAAAGTTTGAGCTAGCCCCTCGGTATGGAGTATTGGCAAAAAGTTTGGGATCATGCGAAACATGCAATTTAAATCCGTGCAATCAAACTACGTTTGCCAATCTGATAAGTTATCTTTAATGCTGATGAGTTTTTTTTAAGTTTTTTGGATATTTAGTGAAAATGTTTTTTCAGACTAACTTCGTTAAAACTTTAGCTATAGTTTGATCATTTTTTGATAATAATCCTTTTTAGAAGTAAAAAAAACATTTAAGAGTTAAACTACCTTTGGGACCGTTCAGATACCACGTGGACAAAAAAAAGAGATTTTACCCCCTCCCCCCTACTCGTGCACAAGTGTGGATATATGGCAACCTCACCCCCCTTCCCCAGATGTCCACCTAAACTGATTCGATTTTTGTTGCCTACATCTAATACTACATTTCCATTTCTTGGTTTATTTTTCATTGCAAGCTACGATTTCTACAGAATGCATCTCCAAAGCCCATATTTTTTTCTGAGTTAAAGATACCGAAACTGACTAGACAATTTAAAAAAAAATACATTTAAATTTCTGATTTTTTTTAAATAAAATCTTATTTTAGAACGTATTTTTTAACACTAGAAGGACCGGCAAATTGAATATACCTATTCGGACCGCGACCAGTCAAAATGACTGGTGAAGGGGAAATTTTTTAAATCATAATATTTTTAACTTTTTTCTTTTGAAATTATTTTGTTATTTATTCGATATCATTTTTGTTATAAAATGGAAATATTTTTTCACCATGGGTGCACGGATTCACCTCATTCTGGCATAGTTGACGAATGCGTGTATGTCATAAAATGAATATTTCAAATAATTATCAAAAAATTAAAACACATTATAAACCCAATTATAAAATCATGTTAGATAGCTATGGGTATTGACCATGGGTGCACTGTTTCACTTCAATTTTGTTTTAATAGATATTTTCTAGCATCCACCGCTCTAAAATTTTTCAACACGTTGCCTATAAATTATACCTGATATTGTAGGTTTTGAAGCATACTTTTTCTATAAGTAGAGCAATTCACCATGGGTGCACGGATTCACCGCCATTCATCCAAAATAATTTTTTTGCATACTAAAGGTAAAAAATAAAGACTTTTATAGATTCAAATGAAAATTTGAGTTAAATACATGGTTTTTCACTATGGGTGCACTGATTCACTGCGTTTCAGTCAATTATTGGACTTTTTGCAAATTTTTAAAAACATTTTTAAAAATCTTAACTAATCCAAAATCGAAACCACGTCTTTCATGTTGAGACATAATGACTTAAATGACGATTTTTATTTAAAGTTCCGTTTTTTCATTCCTGGAAAAAAAATTATTTTGATTTTATCTTGAAATAATAAATTTATTTATTTAATATTTAAAAAAACAGGTTTTTGCAATCGTATATTTATCTGATAAGATCTGATCAACATCCAAGAAATTGGAAACCGGTTACCATGGACCGAGTGAATTTTAGGAATTATATGCATCAAGTTATGTCGTGCGACGGAAAACAGTGAAAATAAAAATAATAAATCAACATTGTCAAATGTACACGTTGATTTGTTTTTCCTTAAAAGTTTTTTGATTGATCAATATTGCATTTCAAATACTTATCATATCTAACTCAAAAATATTTTGTGTTCTGAAGCAAGTTGAAAACGATTTATTTCTATATCATTTTCAACGGCGAATTTACAGCCAATCCGTGCACCCATGTTGAAATATCTTAGCGCCGAGTCTGTTCGAGGTATGTCAGGCGTACTAGGTTCGACTCCCGGTATCGGCAAGAAAACTCTTGGGTTCAAACCCCATAAGTTTGCCAACAGGTAAGATGTGTTTACTCTTATAATAAGAATGTTTAATAAGAATGTTCAACCAGTTGCCTGCTGGCCAGGTATAAACACGGGTGCCAGAATACCTGTATGTGAACTGGCATTGGAAATTTGTCGAACCTAATAATCTAAGAATGCATGTGAATACATACTTGGGCAGAAACTGCGGTGAATCCGTGCACCCATGCTGGATATCCAACATATAAAAAATATTCCGAGCACCCATGTTGAAATATCATTTTAATTATTCAGTTTCATAGCTGATGTCTTCAAATTTGAATAAATACGTACACAATTCATAATTACTTTACTCATTGTAGTTTAATATAAAACATATTTATCACCTAAAACTACTCGATTTCGCGAATGGACATGTACTAAATCTAATATAACTTATACAAATCTTGATGAAATTTTGCCAAATTTTGACAGAAAGTTTGATTACAGTTGAGCAACAAAACGGACTGAAAAAATTGGGAGTCAAGTGCTTGAAGCGCCACACAGCGGTCAATCCGAGAACTTTTTCTACAAATTTTCATTACTTCGCATCGAAAATCAATAATTTTATAGCTAATAACACACTCTTGCCCACCATAAATCAACTAAGGCTCATTGTCTTGAATGTAGATTGCAAATAAAACCAAAAGCAAGCGAAATTTTTTTATCTTGTTTGAGTTATAGGGTTGTGAATTTTACCAGTCATTTTGACTGGTCACGGTCCGAGTGTCCATGGCGAAATTTTTCTTGCTTATTGAAAGAGCTAGTGAAATAAAAAATACACAGTTTTGTAGAGATTCAAAATTCACGAAAAGTCGTATTTTTTGCGATTTTTTAGAGCATAGTATTTAAAAGATATTCAACAAACAAAGTGTCCAACCAGTCATTTTGACTGGTGCGGTCTTTCTAGTGTTAAAAAAAGCTTTTATTTTATTTGCCTCGACGTATCGATTTTGATTTATTCATATAAAACGATTCTTCATAATTTGGTAACTTTCCATATTTGTAGAATTTTTATTTAAATACTTTTACGATTGAAAAAAAATACAAATTTAAGATAAATATATGGAAAATGGCCAAACACATTAAATTAAAAATATGTTTTCTCAAAATAACTTTTTTTTAAAATTAATCATTTATTTTTCTTTCGAAGGCTCGTTTACTATGATATTTTCGTCTTCCATTAGCTTTTATGCACTTATACTCCTTTGGCTCGAAAGGCGTCATACATTTTGAGCCGTTATCACAACTGAACAATTTTAATAATATCAATAGTTAAATAATATAAAAAAAAATCCATTCATTAATTTGAAACTTTTAAAATTAAGTTAATTAAGGAAGAAATGGTTACGATAAAGTTGTTCTGAGATCAAATTATGATTATAGTTATAAAAATAAATTTCAATTATGGTGATTTTATGGTAATAAAAAATTACATTAAAAATTTTAAACTTAGATTATTGGTTGAAACTTGATATCAGTTATGCTTCAATTTCTGTAAAAAGCTCAAAAAATAGTGTTTTTCACCTGCTTTGATTAGTACTTTTGCTCCAAAGCTGTAAGAGGCTCGCCTTATCTGCGTATGTATGTGAGTGCAGTTGTTCACGCGTTGTTTGTTTTCTATGCAAAAAATGAAATTTATTCTCATCAATTCTATCATCAGTTTTGAATTAATTACTCACAATGGTATTTTTCTCAGAATATTCGGTAATTCAGACTTTTGAACACATTTTAAGCTTATTTACGATTTTTCATGTTCATGCTATCTATTTTAAGAATATTCGTTTCACCGAATACTTTAAAAAAGCTAATAGTCGGTATTCGGCCGTTTGCAATATTCTATACATCTCTAATGATATATGTTCAATTTTCTAAAAATACTGAAAATACTACTACTGGAACTAGAGATGAATCTGATAAAAATCGAGTTCAGAAATTTATATCCAAAATCAGTTTTTAAAGCATAGGCTCCAAAAACTTGCCTATGTTTTAATTTTTTCCAGGTGAGATAAAACTATTCCGTCATCCCCGACTGTTTTTACGGAAACAAAGCAATCGCTCAAGTTAAACATTCGTAAGACATTTTTCTCATTTTTGACCAACACGGATGGATTTCAGGATTCACACCAATTATATCTCCGATATTGTTTTTAGCTCATCTACACAACAATATTTAAAATTATGAGTAGAAATCCAGCTTAAATTTTAGGCTAAAAAATCTACTATGAATCTGAATGTTTGGTTATTTCAATTGCAATTGATTATGACTTTTCACTGAAATATTGAAATAGAATTAACTTTCAGAAATTATTTCTACAGTGAGCGAAATAAGAATAGCACCACTATGTGTTTTGCTTGTAAAAATATGAATGTTTGAAAATCACCAAAATTTTCTTCTATAAATTGTTTTGAATTGTTCAACGGATAAATCAAGCATAAGTTTACTTTTTTTGGACGTTGCAATTGGCGTTGGGGACCAAAACTATGGAAAAAGGGTGCGTAATAAGAATAGGACCACTTGTGTTTTTCAACGAAAACAAGATTATTTCTAAAAATTTACCGTGTAAAAGAGAATAATAATGCTTCTACGAATTATTTGAATAGATAACTGTATTTTAAGGAGTTTTCTAGGATTGCAAAAATTTTCAAAGGTATTAAAAGGGGGTTTTAAGAAATGCTCCTCTAGCGTTTAGGAATTTGATACTTGAGCTATAATACTTTATCAAACTGCTTTATTTCTTCATTATCATTCATAAGTATGATGCAAATTGACGAAACATCGATTTGAGGCTGAATTTGAATAAAAAAAACAGGCTTCAAATTCAAAAATACTAATGTTTTTAAATAGTCAAACGCTATTTCTCTAGTTTCAAGTCATAGATGGCAGCACTATCTTGCAATTAAACCGAATTGATACCCATTTTTGTATATCTGGGATTAATTCAGGTGTGCTGGATGATTTTGGTCAAGAAATAAGTACTTGGTACCGTGTGACCGCCTTGGAAATTATAAGTTCACAATATCAAAAAATTAAAATTTCATCAAGTCCCGATAAAAGTGAATTTCTTGGACCGATAATCAGAATAATTTTGTAATTTTGTACTTTTGATGAATCAGATAACTAGCAGTATTATTGATATGATTTGAAATTGAATCGGAAGTTAAGATGAGCAGGAATTTTGGCGATAGTATATTCTTGTGCTGGTGATTTTTTTTGCAAATCCGGAAAAGATGTCTGCAGCGTGAACTCCAACAAAAGTGTGTTGGAAAACTACCTCGAAATGATGAATATGGGCCTCAATAAGCCTGAAAAATAAATAATGAGACTTAATTTGGTTTTAACGGCAAGATAGTGCTGCCATCTATGACTTGAAACTGGAAAAAGTGATGTTTACTGAAAAAAAAAAATCTAAGTTTATGAATTCCAACCTGTTTTTTCCCGATTTAAAATAAACCAAAAATGTTTGATTCATCATTTCACGTCATTTTAATGAAAAAAATAAGTAGTTTGGTGAAGAATTACAGCTCAAATATCAAATTCCTTAGTTCTAGAAGAGCATCTCTAAAAACACCATTTCAAAACTATTGAAAATCTTTGGAATTCTAGAAAACTCCTTAAAATGCAGTTATCTATTCAAATAATTCGTAGAAGCAATATTATTCACTTTTACACGGTAATTTTTTAGAAATAATCTTGTTTTTGTTGAAAAACACAAGTGGTCCTATTCTTATTTCGCACCCTTTTTCCATAGTTTTGGTCCTCAACGCCAATTGCAACGTCCAAAAAAAGTAAACTTATGCTTGATTTATCCGTTGAACAATTCAAAACAATTTATAGAAGAAAATTTTGGTGACAAGCAAAACACATAGTGGTGCTATTTTTATTTCGCTCACTGTATATTCGATATTCTTTTATTTTATTCAAACATGATACAAAAAGTTTGGAAATATTGAGAACATGAAAAAAAACTACTTTTCACTTTTTTAAATTATTCGTTGCAAATGAGTTACTATTTATTTGGATTCAGTTACAATAAAAAAAATCTAGTATGAGAGTGAGAGCTCGAAATTCAAGAAAAAACAAATAAAAATGAAGTGTCAAAAACTTCATACTTAAGAATATGATTTTGATGATCTTATTTAGAATTAAATTTATATTTAAAATTGAAGAATTGGAACAAGAATTAATAATAATTCCATACTTTCGAACAACGATTCAGCAAAATACTTTAGAAAAATAATTGTATATTCAGTTTTTAATTCACAGCAATTATTAAAGAACACTTTTCTTAAATAATTGTTTTGAAATTGTTGCAAAATGAGAATCATGAAAATTTTGGTGAGGGTCTTACGCTGATATGAAGATGCCCAGTAAAAATATAGTGGATAACTTGAAGATTTTTTTTAAATATTTTCTTCTACGAAAATGTGTGTTTAATTTTCATTTGTGAAATGATATTTATATCGGAAAATTCTTTAAAGAATTCTTAAAGTTATAATTTTTAAAACTACCAATTGTAAAAATTACAAAAATAATCTTTTTATCAACACTTTTTCGCAGTGAACATCTAAGATTCGCAGATTGTTTTATAAAAGGATATAAAAATAAGTGCATTGAGAAAATTTGTTAAAAGTTTTCACTAATTTTTAAACTGTGACCCAAAGATGGGTCTTGACTCAAACATTCAGTCAGCGAAACTTTTTTTGTAGAGAAATGAATCCAACTTAGATGAAATTTCAGGGACTAGATAAGGGAAAATTGATGTTGAAAAAAATGCGAAAAAAAAAATTATCGCCTTGCCTCCCGGTGAGACTTGAACCCACATCTTGCGCCTCTCCGGGGCCCATGTATTAACATTCTACTACAGGAGACCAACCTGGCGTAAGAATATTATACTGGTTGAGTGTCGATGTCTATCGGAATGAAGGGAATAGTTCTCCCATGTGATCATAATCATTTTTCTTGGTCTCATCAACATCAATTTTCCCTTATCTAGTCCCTGAAATTTCATCTAAGTTGAATTCATTTCTCTACAAAAAAAGTTTTCACTAATTTTTGAAATTACAAACCTACAAAATACAAGTCTTATTTGCAACTGTAAACCCCCCTCCCCCTCCATTCTGTTTCTCAAAATAAACGTTTTTTCGCTAGCTATTTAGGATATTGACTGATTTTTGAAAATTTGGAAAATCACCCAGAAAGCCCCCCCCCCCCCCCCCATTAGGACCGCCCCTGATGCGATAGACTATGATAGACCGGCAATCTAACATTCTGTCATCTTGTTGTCAAAGCAATCTGTCAACCGGATTTTTTTTCCGGCACCTAAAAGTTTTTTGACATTCTCTTAGAAGCTGAATATCATTCTCTTCAGCCACTTAAACGAACTTCGAACGAAAGTTGACTCTACCGTTTTCCGACATGCTTTTCTTCTGTTTTAAACCCGAATTTTAAAGCGAAAAATATTTTCTTTACAATTTAATACAGATTCTATCCTGTTTTTAAAGAGCCCATAAATTGAAAAAAAAATCTTATTAATTTTTAATTTCTTGTTAAAGTATTTATTTTTAAACAATTAACCAAACATTGATTTTGCTTCATAAATCCAAAAAGCTCTTAATGCAGAAATCACAATCTCAAATAAGAATTATTTATTAAAATAAAAAAAAATTGAAAAAAATATGTGTAACAAATTACACAGTCTTGAATTTGCAGTTTTAGGGATCATTAAACAGCATATCAAAGTTTGGGCTATAAAAAAACAAAAATGATACATTTGGTTCAATTCAGATTCACCCCCTGTATTTTTTAGCCAGAGATTTTCAATTTCGAATTGAATATTTAAAAACAACAGGGAAAAGGTATTTTAAATTATGGTTTATATGATAATGAAATCAAAGTTCTTAGTCCAATTACCATTAGAAAACATTCAGATATTGATTAATTTCATAATGTAGTAAAATAGTAGTTGACAGTTTGCAGTTTAAATTGAATTTAAATTAAATTTACTCGAATTTGACTGTAGGACTATTTAAAAATCTGAACACTGAACTCAGAACCCACGAAGCTCAAGATAAAATTTCCATATATAATTTTAGAAATCCGAGATCAGTTTTTTCAATTAGTGATTAAAAATTAAACTGTACCGGATATTTGAGCCAAATATTACCCGAACTTTAAATTTGTCTAATATTCAGCGCACCAAATAGTTGCGCCTAGTATTTGGCCGAATATATGCATATTTTAAAGAAATTTCACAATAAAAAATGACATAGAATTTTTAAACAAAACATTCCTACCATTTCTAAATCCCGTACTGCATACGGCCTCATAAATGGTCTCGATTTTTTTTAAGTTTTAAGCTTGATTCAGAACTGCATAATTTTATAATCCAAAAAAAAAATCTTATACCTACCATTTTTTAAAGAATTAAACTTTTGTTGCATAAATTTTTAAGTTAGAGGTGAATCAAGGTATTTCCATCGACACATTTTTTTCATGCAGTAGAAGGTTAGCTTTGTTAAGCAGAAACATGTGGATTTTTGTTCAGTGAAAATAGTTACAGTTAATTGTTCACCATATGATTTTATTTTGAGTCACTTTCTGGAGGTAAAATAATTTAAAATAACTGTTCCGGTTAATGATAAAATTGTAAAATATTGTATAATGTTTTCTTGAAAGCAACCTCTGTATCAGGATTACAAATTTTATAAATTTTCTGCAAAATCCAGCTGAGCTAAGCTGGTAAAGCCAAAACTAAGTTGAATAGTGTACATGTAAGGTATCAAAATCAAAGAGACTTAAAAAGTTATATAGATTTTTTTTATGAAACTACGCTCAGTTATAAAATGCAGATTACAATAAAAACATGATATGTTCTTGTTTTCAAATCTGTAAAACGACTGAACTATTAAAATTATCCGCAAGGAATAGCGGTGCCTTAGTTTATAGAACTGATTTTGAAAGATGTGGCCGTTTTGAAACCGAATCATTTTTCAGATCCCTCTGAAACCTTTAGTTCTGATGATGTTGCGTTTTTCAATTACTAAGTTTTGAGTAAAATCATTCATAGACAACGAAGAACCGACAACCCTCTGTAAAAACAAAAACTGATATAAAATCTTTTTATTATCCACCATTTGATCGAAGATCAAGATATGAACTAACTATTCTATTTTGAGCAAGAAATCCCCGGTTTTATCAAAAGTCAAAAATACTCGCAACATTTGAAAAAATTGATTATTGATTTAAAACTTTCAATTTCTTTCTTCTTGCGTGTATCTTAGAAACGTCTCATTTTTTTTTTTTAATAAATATTCAACAGATTTTTACCTTTTTTTAAAGTTAACCTTTTAATCTTGAAAATTGGAGCTGGTAGAAAAAATCAAATAGCATTTTTGAATTCAGCACCCTCTAATTATACGAAATTATCAAGTGGCTTTTTGAATTTTTTACCTCATTCTGTGAGACAGTTTTGAACTCTATATTTCGGTGAAAATTTAGTCTTTTTTTCAGATTTCAGATTTCAGATTTCAAAATTTATTGTTTTCTTTCTTACCACACATTTTTTAAACTTTTGAATTCTGACATACAATTTTAATTATAATTCTGATTTTTTGAATTTTGAGTTAAATAGTTAAATCCTTTATCTTGGAACCAAAACTGAATTTTGGTTCCCCTTTCTTATTTTTTTCCGGTTTTGGGTCTGAATTCCCCGTTTTTCCGGAGCGATTTTAAATTCCCGGATTTACCGGTTCTGTGGCTACCCCTGAATCATGAAACTTACTCTTAACTGTGAAACCCAGCAGACGAGCTGAGGCGCAACGAGCGAGGTGGTTAGACCAAAGTGGAATGTGATCTCGCGCATGCGAAAAATCCAATAAGCTGAAGAACGGTTGCCGTTGAACGAGTTATTTGGAGGAATAATGTTCATCAATTTATGCCGTGGGACTGAATATCGTATAAATGTATTAATCCAACTTACTCTAAACTTACCTTCCTTTGATCTCCTCTGTTTGCAAAATTATTGTGATAACACACTGTAACACACTGGGATATCATCCTCTGGGATGATTCTTCCCTGAAATAATTTCGGATATTGCAATGTGAGAAGGCACTTTTTTTTTATTTGAAAAGATATTCATCTTTATTGTACGTTTTATTCCGCTGGTTTCATTCACAGTTACATTCAGCTTATTAATCCTGTAAGCTTATACAGATTAAGTTTTGTTGGTTCTTTCTCACGCAAGTATTTGAAATAAAGACGTTGATTATATTAATTCTTGTTTGTCGAAATTTAAACTTTCTGCTGTTGTTTGGCTGACGGTTTGTGTTTTTTCTTCTTCCTTTGTTATATTAAAGTGTTGAGTTTATATTATGATTGGATACTGATGCATTTCAATGTTGGAAATTGAATTTTAAAAACAAAACTGAGCGACTGTGATAATCCAATGAAAAGCAGTTCGTTCACGAAATCCGACACCGGTTACTAAGTAATGTGTAAAATTAAGATATTTTCAATTTGAGTGCACAGCGACTGTAACGGATCCTTTTGTGTTGAATCATGCACATATCGCTCTCGAAAGTAAGTGTTCGCTAGGGGCTAGCTGGCGTCAATTGATGGGGAGTTTAGTAGTCCCGGTTGACAGGGCTGCGGGATCGGGAACGGGATGCCTTCCGGAGGCTAGCAGAGCGGGATCGGTCACGGGAGCGAGAGCGGGAACGGGAGTAAGAGCGTCGGCCACCGGCACGGGGACGTTCGAAGGATCGTGAGCGCCGTCGGAAGCGATCCGGAGAACGATCTCGACCATTGAAGCGTCCACGACCGCCACCTCCTCCACGCTGTGGCGAAGAGGGACGTCCGTAGCGGGCCATTTGAATGCGAAGCTCCCTGCCGTCTAACATGCGTCCGTCCAATCCATCCAGGGCGTCCTGGGCGTCGCGCTTGTCGTAGAATCGAACGAAGGCAAAACCACGGCTTTCCCGGGAACGGCGATCACGTGGAATGTAGATATCGCCCACCTGGCCGTAGCGTTCGAAGGTTCTGCGCAGATCATCCGGAGTTGTCCGGTAGGTCAGATTGTCGACCTTCAGCGATACCATCCCGTCGATCTTCGGTGGAGGCCTTCCGTAGCTCATGATGATTGGCTAGCTGGCTGCTGTTTCTGGGATAGTTGTTGACTAAACCGTTAAAATGCACTCTGGAACAAGAGAATACGGATACTTGTTGTAAACTGATGATTATATAATTCGGAAGCAAGGGTATTTGGATGGCATGTAGGTATACCTAACATATTACAGGTAATATCAATCACAGGTATGTTTAGTTGGTGTTTGCAGGCTTTGGTGAGGTAAAATTATTTTGGCGGTAAGAAATCAAAGGTTGGATACGATTTTTTGTACTGTCGAACGTCAGGTCAAAATTTAAGTATCATTTCTAAAATTAAAATCTGTATACCATTTTACAGAAAACTATCAATTAGAAGCCTGTTCACCTTAAAAATTGGTACTTCTCCAAACTATTCAGGTTACCTTAAACTAAACCAATGTAAGCTTCGGCTAAATAAGACTTCAATGGAGTTGTGGTACCTTATTTGCCGATCAACAAATACGCGGCTCAAGTTCACCGATGTTGCGATTGTCAATTGTTGCTGACAATCCTTTTTTCCAAAGACGAACTTGAACTCTGGACATAATGTTGTTTGAAGTTTTCGTTTTTTTCCTCTGCTATTGACAACCATTTATGCCGACGAGCTAACTTACACCCCATTTCAGAGTTTTTTTTCTTTTTCATTTTCACACTTACCTCACCTAGAGCATGCTCTCGTAAGTATTGCTTTTTTGTCAGTTTAACCTTCATCAGGCATCATCATCATCGTCGCACATTTAAGAGCTCGACGCATATCTTGCTAAGTTCAGATCAGCTGCTTTGGGGTTCGAGTCTAGCTAGTTAGACCTAGGCCTGTTTGGCGTCACATTCTTGCATAACAATATGTGATTTCTTGTGCTGCTTGGTCGACTATTTGAGAAAAAAATAACCCCAAACACACAACAAGTGCGGTTGCCTAAAAGTTCGAATATAATTTTTGTAGAATTCCTACCTTCACTTAACATTTCAATTTTCGGAAAACATTGTTCCCTTCAACCTACTCAAAAGGCAATCAATAGTATTGAGATATCTTTGACACCTGTTTGTCAACGGAACACAAAGACCGGTTGATCACGGGCAGTGGTCTCAGACCATTGTCAATATGTAGTCAAAAAACGACAAAATCAAGATGGTCCATCCTGCATGGAGTCAATGAACTCTAAAATGATGAGATGTCAATCTTTTCCATGAAGATCAAATTGTCTGGGATGAATAAATCCAAGAGGTTTATCGAATTTCAACCACTAAACAGAGAAAAAAGCTGCAGTTCAAAATATTTTTCATACGCCTCAAAATTTATTTTAGCATACTACTGTAACGCAGAGGCGATTGAAATCGCTGTATTTCAAAACAATAAATTTACAAATGAATCGGCAATTGCATTTCTTTTTGTGATATTTTTTTTATCGAATCTTAAAATATTTTCGGGTAAATTCATAACGCTACTGCTGCTGCAAGAGTGGCGCCAACCGAAAAGAAAGTTTGGGATCGGACTCGAATGAGGGCCTAGGATTTGGTGTATAAATTGAGAAAAAAGAAAATTAAATGTATTACTCATTGAAAATTTTTACTGTGAACAAATAATAGATCATAACCCAGAAATGATTCTTTTTATTTTGAACTAATAAGTTATTTTTAAATTTTACCTATAGTGATTGTATAATGACAAAATGAAGTAATGCGAATTAAATTGCCTCTTTCAAAATTATTTGACCATTTTAGCTGCTTCAACTTCAACCCCGGTAATTTTTCAGAGTAACATTTTGGTTCATATCTGTGACCAGCTTAGAATATCTTGACATAACTGAAGAAAAAAAAATTGTTTTATATTCTCATAGAACTTCCAATTCAGTTCCGCTTGGAACCAAATAGTTAGTAAGCAGTTCATTAGAAAGATCGATACTTCAAATTGACCTTATATATTTAAAGATGCTTCAAACGCACATAAATGTTTTGTGAGATTTTTGAAGATTTCTCATGTTCGTGTAAAAGTGGGAATTATGTACTGTACTTTAAATGTCCAACATTAAATAAATATGCGACTTTTGGTTTCTTGGGATTCTTTTTCTATATGTTAAAGAGCTCTTATCTTCTTTTTTTTAATCTACGTATTATATACACAATTGTCCAGAATTGACTTGACATTTATGCTTAACATCCGTTGAAATTCATTACTAGTTGTACGTCTATGTTATTCCATGATTTTTTTCATCTTGGTGTTGAGAAAATTGAGCTTGAGTGTGGCAGTAGACTGAGTCGATTTGTAATCATTTTTGAATTTCTCAAACTCTGGGGTCTAAAAAACTTTATTTTTGTTCAAAGCTCATCCATGGTTTTTTGCAGTTTATCAGCATCATTTTTGTTTCTTCTTTGGAACCGAGCCTGCTCATGGTTTTTGTGCTAATTTATAACTTCTCTATAGGAATTTTTCGTATCTTTTTAAACAAAAAAGTTTGACTATTTTTCGTGCAATACTTCGCGAACTACCAGCAGTGATGTCAATTAAATTTATTGTTTTCAATTCCAAAAGACATACCCATGAAAAACAGCAACTTAGTTGTCTTATAAGTTACGAAGTTACGGTCTTCGACAAATTCAGCAAAAAATTTCCTTTAAAAAATGTATAAATTGACACAAAAACGGTTCCACAGAAGCAATAAGAATGAGTTCAAAATATTCAATTTTCCATAAAAACCTTTAAGTTAAAATTTACTCATGTAAACGTTATTTGAAAATTCTGAAAAAAAAATTATGGATGAATTTTGAATCAAGATGAAGCTTTTAAGACCCCAGGGTTTGAGAAATTCAAAAATAACTTCCAATCGACTCAGTCTAATATGGCAGTCTAGTGAACAAACAATGTCGAAATTTATAGGTTTAAAGACTGTTGTGTTACACTTGTTTTTTTCTATTTCTTTTTTTTTTTTTTTGTAGTAGTAAGTTCGACAGAGGAAATATGTTTTTTTCGGGTTTTTTTACTTGCAATCTCGTATTTAGCTAAATCGACGTATTGATTTACGTAGCCAACGTTTCGATTCTCATTGGATCTTCTTCAGGGACTAAAATATTGTTTATTTAGTCGGTTCTGCTGATCATAATTGATGCTTTCATACCGAAAAGATGCCGTTTTCTTGTGAGTGTCGACTCGGCTGGTTGTGTAAAGCTGTTTTTTATCTGTTTTCCGGATAATTTAAATTAATTTGTGTTTTTTTTATATAAGGTTTCTGCGTACAGATGTTTTCAGGTGAAAATCCGTAGTGTTTTTGGATTAATTTCAACAGCATCGAACTTTAAGCACAGTCTTCGTTTTGAACTTATATTGTTTTGATCAATATTCAGCTGTTTATACACTGCCGGCAAAAGGTTGGGTTTGGATAACGTGCTGCTATTAAGCCCACTCCCGTTATGATATGTTAAGTTTTTATCACCTAAACTTAACTTAAAGTTGGGGCACTTTTCAAAAACTGCAAAAACATCAAACCCGATCATCTCAAGGTGGGTTGGACCAATTTTCAAAATTCGAGTTGCATTCAAATCCCTTTTTTCATATTTATCAAAACACATTTGTTAAATTTTGTGAAAACAATTTGTAATGTACTTGAAATAAATAAAATAGCTTGCTAAAGTTATCGTTAATAAGTTTGGGATCACCCCGCAACATATTGTAAAGGCCATAATTTAGGGACCTGTCTTCTAAAACAAGCATTTTTATTTCACGCATATCTCGGTTATCAAACATCGATTTGTTTATCTGGTAAGATGATTTAGAAGCTTATGAGTTGAACATACTTTACGGATATTTAGTTAAAGTATTTTTGAAGACTAACTCCATTAAACATTTAGCTAAAGTTCGATCATTTTCTGATAATTTTCACCAAATAGTCCGCCCGTTAAAAAAAACACGCAATTTTGATTTGACCATAACATAGTTGTCTTACATTTACAAGTTTTTGCAGAACGATTGGGCTTAAGCTCATGCTCTGCACTTACTTATGAAATAGTTATTGAAAGTATAAGTATTGAAATCATATGGTTCATGATATCACAACTTTACACTCATTTAAAAACTGATGTTCCAATCTTAGTATACGTTTTTCTGATAATCATCTACGATATATGTTTTAGCCTCCTATATAAAATGCAGATCCCAAACTAATGGCCGTTACACCATACCTGCGGGGTGATCCCAAACTTTTGAACGAAAACTTACGTACTATTTTATTCATTTTAAGTACCATACATAAACTGGGGGAACTTTGATCAAAATGAAATTTTCGCAGATAATCATCATTAACTGAGTCTGAAGTTAAAATATCTGTAAACTGTTTTCTACGTTTGAAAGCTTATAAATTGAGTTTCAAATAGACTAAGTTTGGTTTGTAGTTGGAGATTTTTTTTATATTACTTAAAATGTAGTTTTAAAGTTTTGAAACATCTGTTTTTTTCGAAGACTCACAAACAAACACCTTTTCTTATAAAATGATAGCATTTAGAAGCATTTGGTTTTGTATGAAAGTTTCAATTTTTCCTTTATATAGGTATAGTTTTAGAGTTATTTTTATGGTCATTCTATGATAAATTTTGTATATTTAAAAAACGAACATTTTCTATTAGAAAGCCTGTATAGAACAAATGCCAACAAAAGTGGTTGAGTTTCAATAGAAAAAGAACATAGGAACAGTAGTAGGACCTAGGGAATTGCATGAAGGTAAGATTTAATTTTTTTTTGGAACCAAAAATATTGAGAAATGTTTATAATGTTTGCCCCAAAATGTATGCAGCAACATTGTCCATCTGTTGAGTATATTTGTTTTTGAAAGAAAACGTTAAAAAATTAAATTGAGTCCAAACAAAAATCTACTGTTCATGATGTTTTAAGCCTTCTGTGCTTATTGGCATCAAAACAATAATTTTGAAGATGTTGAGATACGTTACAACCAACCCAGCTAACATGAAATCGTAATAGAAATGATAATCCAAATCGACTATTAACTCATTTTCAATAACCATCGTAAACACTTTGGGTATTAAGTGAAAAAAGTTGAATCGGATATAGCAGTTTAGTCAATTCGTAAATATGTCTCCAAAAAGTTGAAAATATGCTAATTCGACATTTACGATTTGAGTGAACTGATTTACGATAAATGGGCGGTCCTTCAATTGACACTCTATGAGGGCTCTTCCTTTGACCGGTTCGTAAAAAGAAAATCTCATCTATAGAGCTATAGCGTGGATCATATCAACTGATGAGTTGGCATCGTGGTAAGCTATCGGACAGCGAACTCGGAGGAATGGAGTTCAAATCTCGGTCGAAGAAATTTTTTTTTTCGTTTATTTTGCTTTTTGTGGGAAAATCGAAACGTTGGAATCTTGTCATTGTAGATATATCGCCCCCACTTTTGTAGCTATATGTCATTTTAGTAACTTTAATACAATCTATTAATCTGGTATATTTGTTTGAATAATTCTGTTGTTCCTGCATTATACCTTCATAAATGTTTGCTGGGATAGTGATCAGATGAACCCCGAAACATGAAATCTTGGTATTGTAACTAAACATTTAGTTATAGCCACTAAAGTCATTTGAATATTCTACTATCAATGATCATGCTTCACAGTCCATACCTCAGTAAGTATTTTGAAAATTTTTAGTGCTACAAAAAAGCAACCCCTTCAAAAATATTCTAAAATGAATTAAAAAATGGATCAATGTTCCCCCAGTTTACGGTACATTACTAATTTTTTGCACAAAGTTTAACAAATGTGTTTTGATAAATATGAAAAAAGGATTTTAATGCAACTCGAATTTAAAAGTTTGGTCCACCCCACCTTGAGATGATCGGGTTTGAATTTTAAGTGCAGTTTTTGAAAAGTGTCCCAACTTTAAGCTAAGTTTAGGCAATATAAGCTTAACTTTTTGTCAAAAACATTCTAAGAAGCTTTTGCTCACGATCTATCGAATGAATTGCAACATGTCATAAAATGGCTGAGATATGGTCGATCATGTTTTTGAAGTGGCACTTTTGGTCGGCAGTGTATGTGTGTTGATGATGTAGTTTTTTGTGTGCATTTTTTTATCTGCCAGTTCGCATATTTTTCCGAGTAATTGGAAAATGTTTGCGTATGAAGAGTGGATGTTTTCTATGTCTTTCTTAATGTGTTAGTGTTTTCTCCATATTTTTAATTTTCGTTCAACTGTTTCTCAACATTCAGATAGTAGATTGGCATTGAGAAAAGAATATCCGGCGTACTTGAAAATTTACAGCCTATCAAAAGATAATGTCTTGAAAACAACACTAGCACTAGCCCAGTGAGTGATTCACCACCAAACTTTTTCCACTAATGCCATGAACTGTGTTCGTTCCTCAATCACCTCGAAAGTCCCCAAATCGATTAAAATGTCGCTCACGTTCCTCATCAGGCATCAATTTAACTTTTTTTTTCCCTTTCGTACGTGTCAATTCGCATTGGTGGTGTCAGTGGTGAATTTTCTATTAACTACGACGATGAAAGCCTTCAATGACTACTTAAATACAAACCAGACTTTGGACGAGTACCCTCACGTCCGTCCGTTGTCGAAATTTGGCGGGACATGGCCCGGAGGACACCGGACAGAGTAAAGACCTCCGTCGAGTCATCAGTTGGTTAGTTAGCAAGCTTTTGTCGCGCAACCTTTAAACGGAGAGACAGACAAACAAACAAACATGTCGTCGTCCCGTTGATCTGTTGACGGTGTTCGATTTGTGCGGAGGTCAAACGCTATCAGATGCCGAAGAAATAGTTGGGCTGATGCGCCACCTGGTCCAACGGCCTTGATCTTGTGCGATCGATCGAGAAAAGAAACCCGCCGTTTGGTTGGACATTAGGTAGTTCGTTTGGTAAAAAGAAATCTTGATCGAGCCCATCGTCCGATCATAGATAAATAGGTAGCAAATCAATCCGAGGTAAACCTCCCCGAAAATTTTACGCCTTTCGGATATTCCGTCGGGCGAGCCCCAAAGTGGAAGACGAAACGGACTTGATTAATGCTCTCGGTATGGATGGAGGATCCCAACAAATTCGGAGCACGTCTGACCTCCAGAATTCTCTAATGCCATAAACAATCAGCAGCCTGCCGCCGCCGCCGGGTTGTTTGACGCGGTGATATTCGTGCCACGGTTTTTCTAGTAGATCAACCGGCGCGTTGATTTGGCACGTGCTGCACTGATTAGGCGATCTAAACTGCAGATATTATTTCTCTTAACTACTGTATAGTGCTGCTATTTACCATGCCGTTTGTTTGCTGGAGACATGTCGTCGTTAAGTGTAGGCGTCTTTCGCTTCCTAATGGGGGTGGATGCACTTTGAAAGAACCCGGCTGAACTTTGAGGCTTTTTCGGTTGGTACCAGGGTTGACGTTTTGAAGGACACTCAACTTTTTTAGTTGAGAAGTTTAAGTATCCACACCCATAGAAGAAGTTGCAAAAATCCAATGCCTATTTAGCAAATCTCTGTGCCGAAGATGCGCTGAAAAGTGTACTGTACCAAAGATGATATGATTGGAAAAGTATACTGGCATAAAGACTCGAGCTCCCAAGAAAAATGATGTGCCACTACATTCAAGCGAAACAAGAAAAACATTTCATGGGTTTTTCAACCTATTGGATAACTCATCCAAAAAATATATATAGTGAGAATCGAACTCACTGCAACATCCCACCCAAGCTTGCCAGTCTGATATCTTATCCAGTGCACCATCTGAGTCGGTTAGCGACCAAAAATGTATTGTCATAATTGTTCTGATACCGCCGATTACAAAAAAAACGCACTGCACTGGCCGTCTGTCGTTTGGCCGGTGTCTTTTTTCATCCTCCTTTGTCTTTGATGGGAAACGGATGAAAATGGGAGAGGAATGGGGTGGAAATGGGAAACTAGAAACTGACTAGAGAACAAATAATGTTTTTTCTTCAAATGCCGGAACATCATTCAACAATATCCTTGCTGCCTGATTGGTTCCATTCCGCTTTGACTTGTGATAGGATATGGGATATGTTATATTTTGTTTCTTTCAGACATATGCTATGCGGTTGCGCTGGAAGGATAATCCCAGTTATTAGAAAGGTTGTTAATGCCGATCCGGCATATAATCTTATACCAATAATTCCACTTCTAAGGATGTTCATTATTGGAGTAGAATTTGATTTGTGGGTGCACCATTCAGAATATGGTTAGGGATCTTTAAATAACGGAAATGTCCCAAATTGTTTTTTTTTTTCAATATACATGTTGGGCCTTATAGGAAAAGTATAACTTTTTTTACAGCCGATAGCATTGGACACGTGAGGTCCATATCAAGCTTGCTTTATTTAGAATATGAACAAACTTTTGCTCATATTGTGGCGCTCCTGATGAACGGATTCGAAAGTTCTTGGCGCCCACGTATCGGGAATTTTGTCGGCTTCACGTATGCATTGCTAACATTCCGCAAATTGACTGTATTTTGTGAACAATCAACATGAAAGCCGAAAGAAGGGAAAAAATTGTACACAATTATTTGGAAAATCCATTGTGCTCTGCATCTAGGCTAGCTAAACAGTAGAAATTGCCTAGAAATACAGTATGTAAAAGACATACACCGTCTTAGCCGTTTTAGGCTTTACAGACTGAATTAATGGACATGGACAACTCAAGATTAACATTTAACACCCAGTACCGAGATGGGAATCGAACCCATGCCATCAGTGGACCAGCGATTACCGTCTTATCACGCTAACCACTCGACCATCGAGATGTATGGCGCGTTATTAAACGGTATAAGGACCCAGACAACCAGAAGTCGTATATTATTTTACAGATTATATCGTATGAATGTTATTTAAACTCATTTTCGTATATCTGCACCTACAATGTGCGGCCCTTGAATATCCTTTATCGTATTTAAATGCATTGCATGTTTTTATTACGACAATTCGTATATCTGCATCTACAATGTGCGTCACATTCGTCACATGCATATTCTTTATCGTATTTGAATACATTGCATGATTTCATTACGAAAAACAATCCAAATCAAGAATATGTGTGCTAATGTACCTATATGACCTCCAAAGTGATACGTATATACTGGTTTTGCTGCATTATATACGATACGTTTACACGTATATTTGCACGTATATTTGTGTTGCAAATTTGATATACCCACCAAATGGTTGTCTGGGGAAACATCCCAAGCAACCAAAAGACGCGTTTTTACTTAAAGATGGAACTCTGAAGCTAACATTTGGCTGAAAAAATGTTTTACGGGGACTTCAGGTGACTCTTGTCGCGTAAAAGTTACTCAGGAACTTCCATCGGCCTTTGAAAGGTTAAATTATCGATTACGGAACTTCTAAGCACTTTTGATGGAACTTTCGCTTAACACTTTCTAACGCACCATTAAGATACTTCAAGGTGTTTTAGAGAACCTATATGGGAATTCTAAGCGACATGTCAAAAGGTCTGTCAATTTCTTGTCATGGTATTTGTTTTGTTTGTATCTGTACTGATATTTACAAATGGAATTCAAGATTTTTTCGAATTTTTCTTATACCTAAATGTTGAGATATTCGAATAAATTTTTGATGATGCGAATTTTTGTTATTATTCATATTGTGTCCTGTAAGTCCTTTAAACGAAATAAGGTACAATCTATTGATCAACCCATTCAATCATCTCAAATGACATTTTAAATACTTATTATCACAGTGGCAATGAACTATTGCTGGATTGGTCGAGAGGCTGGTGAGTTTCATTGTAACCTAGAGAGCAGCGGTTCAATTCTCTAGGCGTATAAGCAGCTTTTGTAATCAAAACAATGTAATTAAAATCAATGAAATAGACCATGATAGACCGACAACCTAGCAATCTGACATCTGGTTGTCAGAGCAATCTGTTAATCGGATTTTTTTCGGCACGTAGAAGTTTCTTGACATTCTTTTAGAAGCTGAATAGCGTTCTCTACAGCCACCCAAACGAACTTGAAAGTAGCTTTAAGAACTTAAATTTTGGGCTGATTAGCATTCTCTTCAGACCCAAACGAGAGCTGATTAAGCTTCTGTGAAACCTTTTTAAGGAAATTCTGGTTGCTTGGGATTGACGACGATTCGGAGGCCTCAAGCCAATCGTCGGAGTGGAACTTTCGACCGGGAACTGCATGGTAAGATTTTGAAGATGATTAAGATGAATTCAAATCTGTCAGACCGTGATTTGGCCAGAAAATTCGATGTTGCCCAAAGTACCGTGAGGAGAAATCGACTCCGGGAAGGAATCAAGTCGCATCGAGCTAGCAAACAGCCAAATCGGAATAGTGTGGCCAAAGTCCGTGCTCGGAAGCTATACGACCAGGTTCTGGCCAAGTTCAAAGGGTAACTTCTGATGGACGATGAAACCTATGTCAAGGCTAACTTCGGGCAAATCCAATATCAAAAATTTTACATGGCAACGACTCGGGGAGATGTTCCAGTCAAATTTAATTTGGTTTTGCCGACAAATTTGCACGGAAATTTATGATTTGGCAGGGCATTTGCAGCTGCGAAAACGAAAGTTTTCGTTACAAATAAGACAATGACGTAGGAACTACGCCCAAAAACGAATTTCGCCGTCCATTTGATACCACGACCATCCCGTAATGTTTTGGCCAGATTTAGCAAGCGCTGGACGAAAAAGGTGTGTGCCGCCTTATGATCCGTGTTACAGGAAAAATTAGAGGATTCCTTCGAAACCGTGACGAATAATTTTACTCGTATTTTTTCTCAAACGTATGAAGAAAACGCTACATTTGTATGAAAAAAGATCTTGAATTCAATAATAAATAACTGAAATACAGGCAATTGTTTTTGTTCCAATTCTATCCTTCCGGTTCTTCTGAAATTAAGCATAAACATCGAGCACAATTGCTAAACATTCAAACAACTAGGAAAACTTGTTGAACCAAGTTTCACAAATGTGGTCTGGTTGAATTACTTGAAGTTTCTAGTTTAAGTTTATGTACTTTATTTAATTCTAACCCCAAAGAATTTTGAAATATGTTTTCAACTTTAGAGGCTATTTTTTTTAACAAAAAGTTTCCTCTTTTTACCATCGTTTTTTAATGATTTAACTTGTCGTAAAAACTTTGTTGAACATTATGGATATGCTCCGAGTTTTCAACCTTTCAACAATGTTACAACTTTTGAATTTTCAAAACCTTATCAATTTGAAAAAAAAAATCATGCCAGCGAAATAGTTTTGGAGTCAATTATTGATAAATTTACCACCGCAAACTTTTCCGGAAGCGAACTGCGATACTTTTTACATTGGCACAGAAATCAATGTAAAAACCCGTGAATTAATTGGTAGTTAAACTGCAGCACTGCATCCAACAAACAAAAATCGCCCTCAAGGCGAACAGGAAGTCTTCCACCATGTGATGATGGCCAAAATGTAAAAGTAGTTTTTGAATGACCAGCTCCTAATCGAGATGATTTCATTGAGCAAGTACTGCACTGCACATAACGAAACACAATTAATGAATGAAGAACCTGATCCCAGGAGGAGGAATTGATGAGGTGAGGGTTATTTAAGCCACCGATCATCGGCTTCCGAGAATTTCCTCAATGACGGCGATCCAATTTTACACTGGAACGCTGAAATTAAACAGGTTTTTAATAAACAAAAAATAGAAAAAAGCCGAGATAATGGGTCGGCGATCTTATTGAAGCTTTTAAAAACTGGAGTGAAATGCAACTATGAAAATCGCAGAAACTACAGGAAACATACTTAGGAGAAGATGTCAACTATATAGCCGTGGCAATATCGAAAATCCGCGAGCGTCACTTTCGGAACCAATAAAAAAAAGTGTAGGCATTCCAAGGTGGCTCGTAACTCTTTTTGGACAAACACCCTGAAAGTTCAGTTCGGGTGAGCGCATTGTCCGCTTTACGGGGAGCTTGAATATTATAACAATAATAAAAATAATTTTAAAGCCAGCATTACAACCCGCGTAGACCAATGAAGCAAAATAAAACGTACGCGTGAGTGTCGTCCTCCGATGGAACGTGATTGCGTCCCCATCGCGATCGCCCCCTCGTCAGTCAGTCAGCCATTCAATCATGCCGGGAAGATCCGCAGACAGCTGATTAAGGTGCGCGTGCTTTTATGTACGCGCATTGAAAACGAATTTCCATCGAAAGTTGTTCAATTAGGTCATACTTCTTTTTGAAAACAAAGCTCAATAGCTCTCTAGACTCAAAACGATTGACTAATGATGTTTTTTTCTTTTTTTTTACAGTGATCGCCACCTACCAGGAGCCGGTGCCGGGATGGATCGACAATTTCTACGGTCCCACGGGTGTGATTGCTGGAGCCGGAACTGGAGTGCTTCGGACGCTTCGAGCAGATCCTAAAAAGGTGGCCAACATGGTTCCGGTCGATCTGTGCGTCAATGGTATCATTTCCGCTGCCTGGGACATCGCCGAGCGTTTCCGAACGTGAGAGTCGCAATTTTGACGAGCGTCATCCACAAAATAATTCTTTATTAAATTTGCAGAGAAATCATGCCGGATCCGGAGATTCCGGTGTACAATTTCTGTACCGAGAAGAGCAACTGCATAACGTGGGGGGATTTCTGCTACACGACCATCAAGTTTGGATCGATGTACCCGACGCTCAAATCGATCTGGTACCTGTGCTACCAGAGCCATCCGAACAAGATCATGCACTACCTGGCGATTCTGTTCCTGCACTACGCACCGGCGATATTTTTCGATGTCATTGCCCTGTTCATAGGACGGAAGCCCAGGTAAGTTTGACTTTTTTCAAGAACAGATAGTGCTTCTACTTACTTCACTCAGGAATTCAAATTCAACAATAAACTTTAGAAAAATTAAAATTGAAAAAAAAAAACAAAATATTCTCGAAATCGATTGTACATTTAAAATTGGAAGGTGTTGTTCGTTGTCCTTACATTACTTGAAAACTGTAGAAAGTTGTCCTTCCATCACTGGAAAGTTGTAGATCCAATTGAGATGCAATTTGTTATTTCAGGGTTCTCGGGACTGAGGGTGGTTTCTGCAGGTGTTACATATATTTATCTTCCATATAAATCTTCTTTGTTTATTTGTATAAAAATCAACGGATTACATGTTGATCGGTCGAATATCTGGACAATTTAATGGATTGATGTTTTTCTCGACGAATTGCATGTTATTGTCTGAAAGCCACTGCAGTACGGGCTTGGTGTAATGTGCAGATGCCAAATCCGGCCAGAAGAGAAGTGATGCTTTTTTATAGAGAGGCAGCTATCTTTATTCTTTGTAAACCTTTTGTGTAGAAAACACTTGACCGCATACCACAGGTTTTGTGTGGTGTACTTTGAACCGTTTTGCGAGTTGCATTGCATATCCTTAACCTGAACTATAGTTCATAACTGACAGGCTTACGTACTCCTAACAATGAATATTTGGTTGTAGGTAACACCATTTTCAGTGCACCAAGTGTGTCGAATTGAATTTTCTTAGTTTCAAGATCAATATGAACACGAAGATAAAAAAAAACTAATCCAAACAAATTGATTACACAACACTTTTAAGCATGTAAACAAACTTTTGCTTGGAAGCATACAGAAAAAAAGTTCACCAAGTTTTGAGTAAACTAGTTTTAAAAGTTGCTAATGACCTTCCTATACAGTTTTTAAATCGATGAGATTTTCTAAAGGGCGAACACGAAATTATTGCGACAAATCAACCAAATTTTGCACACTTTCTCATTGATGTGTATTGTTTACATGCTGTCAAACTCGAAGTCGTGTTTTTGGATTCAACGAAAATGGAGGTGACCTAACGCAAGTCGAGAAAACAAATTCTTTCCAAACACCTGGAATTTTCTGACCTGTCGCCCCGGCAGTTGGGAAAAATATTGAACCATTCAACCGTTTCCAGAGTGTTGAAGTGGTTCCAGAAGCAGTTGACGTTGAACCACGGCAAAGGAGCTGAAAGAAAACCGGGACGAGAACAAAAAGACGGAGGGAAAGGTGAAGCGGATGATTGGAGCAAATCCCAACGTCTTAAGCCGTGATTTGCCTAAAAAGATCAGCATGTCGCAGAGCTACGTCCAGAATCCAGAAAAGAGAGCTGGACTACAGTATTGTTCCGATTTTGTCAGCCTCATCTTGAATTTAGGGCTGACAAAACATGGTACCTGACAAAATCGGGAAAAAAATTTCTTGAAAAAAATAATATCAATTTTGATTTGATAATTGTCCGTTTACTTGTTATTTCGATATTTTATGTCAATATCGTGATAAGGGACATTGACCCCTTTTCTTTATTTTTTACCCTTCTTACAAAGAAGGGTATACATGTCGCTTGAAAAACCAACTTTCGATCCGAGGCCCGGAGGGCCAAGTGTCATATACCATTCGACTCAGTTCGTCGAGATCGGACCATGAGTGTATTATTTTTTTTCAAGATGGAAATTTGACTTCAAACCATAACAGCCGGGTGTTTGCTGCCGTGAGTGGGTTCGTCCCACTAAAACCACCTTGAGCTTCGTGTGCCAGATGTGCCCCTGGTACACGATGTGTTTTTTTTTTTTAGTTGATCACCCAGGTGGTAAATCCTTTTTACGGATTGCATTCCAAGGCACGGCGAGCGACCGAGTCCCCCCAGTATGCTACTCTGGGTCCATGGGTGCAATTGGACGACTCATGATACTATGTACCCCTACGCCATAAAGTCCACCTGGGGCCTCTGGCCATAATTCCCATCCGGACCTGCAACGAAGGCTGTACCCAAGATGGGAGACCAAGTCCGCGCTTAAGCGCTCTTCGGCAAACTCCAGTTCGAGTCAAACTCCAGCATATATACCCTGCCTCTTGTTACGATTCAAGAATAAGGACCCCGCCTCTAACGACTTGAGATCCGGCCTTTACTCGCAAATCGAGACTAGCTTGGTTGCCACGAAAAAACGTGCGCTCCGCCTCTGTTCGAGACCACTGCAAGAGACCAATGACCTCTCCTCTAACGACTTGAGGTCTTGGCTCCGCCTGGCTTGGCTCGAGGCCCTCCCCTCTTTGCCCGTCCGTGTGCCGATCGAGAGCAGCTTATCCTGGACACGCGCCTGTCACAGCACACGTCCGGGGCTTTACGAAAAACTACTCGGATGGTTCCCGGCGAAGAATTCATCCTACACCGACTCAGGTGACTCACCCGCCGACAACGTGAAGTCACCCTACCCGAGAGTATTTCGCGGCGTAAATACTCTTCCCCCTACGAGTTCGACTACGAAGAAGGTCTAGTCTTATCCCCGCAGCCTCCCTCGTAGGGAGCGCGTTCTACTCAGATACTCCGCGGCGGTAGAGGTATCCTACACAACGATCGCGACGTACCTAAACAGCTCGGCATACGCAGAAGGTAAAGTCTTATCTTTGTATGCTTTACTGCTAGGATCGGACGCACACTACTCGAATGCCCCCCGCCGAAAGGACATCCTACTCCGACCGTGGTCCGGTCTTCCTCCTCCCTTTTTGGCTGGCAACCCTAGGGTTTTTGCCCGCCGTGTGCCGAATCGAGAGCAGCTTATCTTAGACTCGCGCCTGTCACAGCACATGTACGGGTCTTAGACGCTTGCGACTCAGATGAATCCCGACGGTGATGTCATCCTACCCGACTCGAGTGGCTCATTCGACGGCGACGTGAGACCACTCTACCCGAGAGTACTCCGCGACGTGAATACTCTTCCCCCTACGAGTTCGACTGCGGAGAAGGTCTTGTCTTATCCCCACAGCCTCCGTCGCAGGTGGCGCGTTCGACTCGGATACTCCGCGACGATAACGTTGGAGGTATCCTACACACAGACGCGCGACGTACCTAGCAGCTCGGCATACGCAGAAGGTAAAGTCTTATCTTTGTATGCTTTACTGCCAAGGTCGGACGCACACTACTCAGGTGTTCCCCGACGAAGGAGTCACCCTACACCGATCGCGGACTGGTGCTGGTTCCAACTCCTCTGCAGGGCAGTCATGATCCGGGTGAACCCATCGCTGACCACGCGCCAAATGTTGGCGTCCTCGCACATCCTCTGCACGATGTTGTCGGCTGTCGTGTTTGGTCCGCAGGCGGCAAGCATGTTAGCACGTACCTCCTCGAACCTTGGACAGCTGAACACTTCGTGTTCTGGCGTCTCTACTATGTCTCCGCAGGTTAGACAGGATGGCGAAGCCACGTGTCCAAACCGATGGTGGTACTGCATGAAACATCCGCGACCAGTCAGGAACTGTGTCATGCAAAAGTCCACCTCACCATGTCTTCGATCCATCCAGGATCCGATATTAGGGATCAAGCGATGGGCGACCGGCCACGTTCCGAGCTGTCCCACTGGTGCTGCCAGTTGGACAGCGAGGTTTCTCTGGCATGTTTCCGCACGTCGGGCATGTGCCTGTGCTCGTAGCAGAAGGCATCTTCCTCTAGCAAGACCGAGATGGGCATGACCCCCGCCACAACATCAGCGGCTACCGAGGACACCGTTCGGTATGCGCTGATTACACGCAGGTTCATCAGCCGCTGCACACTGCAGAGCTTTTGCAGATTACACTGCCTGCTCAAGGCTGCCTTCCAGGCTGCCACTCCGTAACGCAGAATGGACGAGGACACTCGCCAGGACCCTCCTTCTGCTGCAGCGGATCGCCGAGTTGTTCGACATGGCCCGTGAGAGGGCTGCTGTCGCCATTGCCGCTCTTTTGCAGGCGTAGTCGACGTGGGCCGTGAAGCTCAGCCGGTCGTCAATCATCACCCCCAGGTATTTTACCGCACGCTTGGACTCAATTTCGCACGGTTCAACTGCGATCGTCCCTGATTGTGCTGAAATCAGGTTGGTGATCAGCACCATCTCGGTCTTGTGGTGAGCCAGGCGTAGGCTCTTGGAGCGCATCCAGTTTTCCACCTTCTCAATAGCTACTGTGGCGAGTAGCTCGACTTCCTCCGTTGACGGGCCCGATGCCAGGAGAACTACATCGTCGACGAATCCCACAAGTCTCACTCCTGTGGGGAGACGCAGTCTCAGCAGTTCGTCGTAGACGATGTTCTACAATACCGGGCCAAGTATCGCCGGGCCAAGTAGTTGGCGGTCACGGAAGTAACACTCCACCATCCTACAGATATATGCCGGAATACTCATGTTGATGAGCGACGACGCAATCGCTGCCCAACTGACGCTGTTAAACGCGCTCACAGAATCACAGCTGAATCTGGAACGGCTCAGGTGTATCACAGCTGAATATCACAGAATCCGGACGGAATGTCTCCAATCTGGCAACTCATCCTGGCTGCACTGCTTCGACGGGCGTACCGCAGCTGCCCGGTGCATCTCCGACGACTTCCGGCTCGATCAGGCTGGCTCTCACCATGTCCGCACCTTACTTCCGCAAAAACCGGACTCGCAAAGCCAAAATGGCGAAAAATTGAGTCCCGAAAAGCGATCGGCTCTTGAGCAACGGCTCAGCTTCCAAGAACGACAAAATTGAAATTTATTGCGACTTTAGGTTTGGCTCATGCAGTGCAATAATAAGGCTCTTACTCAATGGGGCCGTTGTCTCCTGCTAGATTTATAGGCTACCGTCTGTTACTGGGCACCCGACAGTACTTTATCGAACAGTTACTTTAATGGGTCTAGGAGGGGAGTTTTAAGGTTAGACTAACCCTTTGCTTTGTCTCGGAGTTGTGAAGCATTCTTTCTCCTTCTTTTTTTTTGCTCTTGGACACCAAATCCCTCAGCAAATGCTGTTTGTTTGAGAGGGTCATCATCGAAGGAAAAGTGTTGTTTTACCTGAGCTTTGGTTGTTTATTCTTCCGGCTAATCTAGACTCGGATTCCGTCTGTAAACTATATAATACTTCGTTAGGCCGTTACTTGCAGGGCAACTTTCATCTCACCTTAGCAGCAGCAATTCCGAATCCCCGTTTGACCACAGCTGGGCACTTATTTGTCCACAGGGGAGCACTTATTTGTCCGCTGCCTGCGAGTCGAAGAAATGTGAAGCTGATCCACTTTATCTCACCTTATTGAAGAACGATACGGATATCTCCTCCTTCAATTCTGGCTGCGACTCTGGGGCCAAATGGGGGAATTTCAGCAATAAATGCTTTTACTGCGATGAAGAATCGAAATCCAAATTTTCTTCTTTGGTTGCGTTGTTTTGACTTGTTGATTGTTGTTTACGTTATTTTCCCAAGTGTGCGTTTGATGTTTACACTCTAAGTTCTAAACACTCATTCTTTGGTCTTCTATTAACTCTGATGGTAGAACACGCTCAGAAAGAAATAACTACACTGACTTAATTATAATGCTACATACTTTAGCATCCAAATGGGGCTGACTAGAACCAGGTACCGACCCGTAGCCGTATTGGTCGATGATATTTTTCATGCTTGTGTGGTGTACTTAAGCATGTAAACAAATTTTTGCTTGCTTACACACAGAAAAATGTTCACCCATTTATTAAATAAACTAGTTTTAAAAATTGCTAATGACTTTTTTATACAGTTCTTAAATTGAGGAGATTTTCTGCTGTATCGAAAAGAACACAAATAAGTTTTGTGTATATGAGTTCATTTTTGCCTTCAAAAACCTTCCTCACGTGTAGATAAGGGGGCTTCCATACAAAATTAATAAATAATTTAAAGCATGTCAAACACCTTTCAAGAAATTTTCATTAAATTTTGTACGAAAGAAGTTTTGATACAACTACATAATTTGTGAAATCTGTAAGACTTCAAAAAGGTATACAGCATGTCCAAGTACGTGATCAAAGGTTGTGACATCTTTATGTTCATTCATCGTAAAAGAATTTCATTTCTTTATTGGTCACTGGACAGTCTCTTTAGGAACTAAACAACAAGAGGAGTTTAAAAAACGGTCATTCGCTTTAATCGCTTGTTAATCCACAAACTCTCGATCAACCTTCTACAACAAACAGAAATGCTTATCTTTCCGGAGGTTCAAAATCTGCCTTATTTTTCAACTCGTTTCCTTAGAAGCTGATAGCCTGAGTTTGCCAAACCTGACGTGAGCCGGAATTTGCTTGTTAATTCCCGAAAACCACGTAAAAAAACCCTTTAATTTCTGCAGCTCTAAAACTTGAAATAATAAGACATGTAACTTGACATTTAAGACCTGAGGCCTGAGACCTGAGACTTTAGACTTGAGAAATGAGATCTGAGACCTGCGAACTTGTACCTGAGACTTGAGACCTGACAATTGAGACATGAGACTTTCGACATGACACCTGAGACTTAAGACATGACACCTGAGACCTGAGACTTGCGACATGAAACACGGGACATTTGACATAAGACCTGAGACATGAGACATGTAACATGAGACATTAGACCTGAGACATAAGTTATGTCTCAGGTCTATCGTCTCAAGTCTCATGTCTCAGGTCCCAGGTATCAGGTGTCATGTCTTAAGTCTCAAGTCGCAGGTCTCAGATGTCATGTCGAAAGTCTCAAGTCTCAGGTATCAGTTCTAATGATCTCATGTCTTTGGTCTCGAGTCTCATGTCTCAGGTCTAAAGTCTCAGGTCTCATGTTTCATGGCTCTTGTCTCATGCCTCAGGTCTAAAGTCTCAGGTCTCATGTTTCATGGCTCTTGTCTCATGCCTCAGGTCGCATGTCTTATGTCTCATGCTCAGGTCTTAAGTCTCATTTCTCTTGTCTCAGGTCCCAGGTCTCGGGTCTCATTTCTCGTGTCTCAGATCTTAGGTCTCATATTTCAGGTCTCAAGCCTTAGGTCTTATGTCTCAGGTCTCAAGTCTCAGATCTCAGGTCTCTGGTCTAAGGTCTCATGTATCACGTTCTTAGTATCACAGCTAAGATTTTCCCAACTTCAAAAAGATGCTAAGTGTTTTCCTTTGAAAAGTACCTAGAATATTTTCTCTCAAAAACCGTGTTAATTCGCGAAATCCGTGTTAAAAAAAACCGTGTTAATTCCAAATACCGTGTAAAAAAAACCGTGTAAAAAACAACATTTCATCAATCTTATTGTAACGAAGTTTACCGAGTCAGCAGCCAGTTTAAGCTTAATCTCATTTAAAATTAATTCTGTCTAGATTCCCGTTGCAATGACAACATTATGTGTATTCGAAATATGTTTTTACGATTTTTTTTTTTTTGCGTTGGCTGTATTTATTTAACTAGTACTCGTTTATTTAGATTATTTCATTCAAAGGCAGATAGAAAAATCCACTAAACCAGATAATAGAGTAGCAGTTTGTATAATTCAGTATCAAAATTTCGGAATAAGGACATTCAAATAAGAAATCAAGATACCAAGTACTTAGCTAAATGCAATTTTCTGTTTGTTCCATTGATTTCATAGATCCGAAAACTCTGACTAAAATTTGAGACTTGATTTTGGGTTCCCTTTTAATTCGATTTTCCGAATCTCTCATTTCAGACTCATGCGCACCTACAAGAAGATCCACCGCTTCATGGACGTGATCGAGTACTTCTCCATGCGCCAGTGGGACTTCCGGATGGGCAACATCAACGGGCTGTGGCGGCGGCTGTCCCGGGCCGATCAGAAGGAGTTCTTCTTCGATATGCGCCAAATCAACTGGGACTTCTTCCTGGAGCACTATTTCCGCGGCATCCGGCAGTACCTGCTCAAGGACCCGCTCGAAACCGTCCCGGAGGCCCTGATCCGATGGAATCGGTAATGTCCCGATCTAGCTTCGGTCGAGTGTCTTTGTTGAATTAATTTTTTCTCTTCCCAAACAGTCTCTACTGGCTACACCAAGCTACCAAGGTGATTGTGCTGCTACTGGTGTACAAGTTGGTCTGTTCAATCTGGGGCTTCCTGAGCTAAGCGCCGTGAAGCGTTTACAAAGTACCTTCCCATCATTAAGAGCATCCTTCTTTCGAAGGATCTCGGCATTGCAACATCCGCACAACATTCACCGAACAAAATCATGAAGCCATTATTACAAAAAAAAAATCAACCATCATACACAATTGTGCGTAAAAATCGTTTGCGCGTGACAACGAATTCAAAGATTCTTTCGTCTAGCTTTAGAAATAATCCGTTTTGTGTTAGATTTTACTTTTAGAGATAGGAAAGAAAAGATAACGGTAGAACCAAGTTTTGGTTCAAGAACAAAAAAAGTACAGCTTAATCGCTAGGAAGGTAGCTCTAATTTCAGATAAAGCATGATTTTCAACCTGTCGTAAAGCTTTTATAGTTCAAGGTAGGCGATATCCTTCGTCTTTAGAGAAACAAAAATGTTTTCGATTTACTGTTATGACTCTGTTTTTTTTTTATTATTTGTGTCTATAGGTTGTCTCTTGACATTCCACTAAGTTAGGTTTTGGCTAAACGAACGAAAAAAAACCCTGACAAACTTTAAGGAAAAGACATTTCAAGACATTTTTGTAAATTTAGATCCCCATGCGCGCATCCACCCTAGTACATACCATTGATGTATTGTTAAACAGAAATATTTCTTAGGTCTGTTAGAAGAATATGCCTTGGTTAAGTCTGTCAACGATCATGAACACGGAGCGTTATCGGTAAATATTTAACCAATCTAACCTAGACCCATGGGTACAACAGCGAGAAGACGAAAAAAAACGCGATGCAACGGTCGTTCGGGTTTTTGAACGATCGGAGTTATATTTTTTTTTGTAAATTTATTTTGTAGAAAAACCGATTAATAAAATAATGTTAGCTAAAAGTTGTTTGCTAATTATTTGTTCTTGCCTTCGAATCAAATCAACTCCCAAAACATGTCTGAAAATTCTTAGTCATAATAATACAATTTCTTATCACTCACTTCGAAAAATCAAAATTACAAACATTATCTAAAGACAGTGATTCCAGTGGCCCAGCGTATTCCCTTGTTGTAAACCACTTTTGTCGAGAATGCGCCAGATCTCAAATGCACTAGCTTAACCCTCATCCGCATCAGATTTCATTACCCTAATCAGCAGTGTCAATTTGACACTACAAGCTAAAATCGTTATAACTTTTAGCGTGTTAAACCGATCTAAACAAAACTTATATCATCATTATTTCGGCTCTCGGCTTGGCTCTCTGTCCAAATCACCACGCATCGTACCTACTCGGAGAGCAAACAAACACGTTTTGCTGGACGTGCTGCTTGTGGTTCTAGAAATTCAGGAATGATTTAACGTTTATAATTTTCATATTTTTGTGAAATCTCACAGCGTGAATTGTTGCACCTCACTAGAATGTAGATTAAATTAGCTTTCCAATGAATATACTTTTGATTGGTCCAAACAAAGTAAAAGCACTGAAAATCCGGGTACAACCTGACGGTGGACCATAAAAACAGAAGAAATTTCAATTTGCAAAAAATCACGCAAAGTAGTGAACTTTGAAAAATTCCAGTAACTTCAATTTTTGTTGCATGGAAAATCTAAAAACAGTAAAATGTTAGAATTTTAATAGATTTTGTAGTCATATTTTTTCAAAAACTCTACCATCGCTCAAACAGTATTTACAAGCAATCGAATGAAAATTAGGTTTTTCAGACAACTTTTTTGAACTTTTTGCGACCATTTCATTAAAAAAAAATTTAAAAAAAATATTTCTTGGCTTCATGCTGTAGACATTAACTGCAGCTTCCATATGCATAAGAAAAATAAATATTTTTTTGGACGTGAACTACAACAGTTTTCCTGAGGCATGTTTTTTTCATTTTTTTTTTCTTTCATGCTGAATAACGAGAAGACTAGAAGCTTTAGCTATATATTATGTTCTAAACATATTTTACTGACATTACAAGGTTTTTATTGATATAAGTTTTATATGAAATTCATAATAATTCAAACGACTTAGATAGATTTTACTTCTGGAGTGTCTAATTGACAGTCTAAGTCGGAAAAGGGAGTTTTTTGTCCAGACTTCCAGGGTTCGTCCATAAAAAAAGTAAAGGTACAATATTAAAGAACTTTTGAATTAATTTAGGGTCCCCGAAGAAATTTTTGTATTTTGAAAAAAGTTACAAGCCTTCAAACTTGCAATAGTGTCAAAATGACACTCTAATGCGGATGAGGGTTAAGGAGTGTATTGAAAATAAATTATTAACACATTTTTTTCATTGTATAGAGTTGTTTTTGACATTTCTTACGCACACTTGCTGAGCGTGTACAGATGAGACGGGACAATCAACCGCAAAAAACTCTCAGTACAAAAAACGGGCAGCCGGTCGACACACTTGGTCGTTTTTGAGGTTGATTGTCCCAAAACTGAAAATTGTTGGTGAAACAATCAGCACAATATCACCATCACTACCAGTGGCAAATAGGACTATTGATTTTATTGATGATTCAAACAAAGAAACAGTTCGGAAGTGTCTTTAAAAGCTTATTCTTACAGTTTATATGGAAATACAAGTAAAAAAGTAAATATTGGTAATATTCTCGGACTTTCGACTTGAAGCGTTTGATTAGGTTTTGTACAGCTTATTGATCCTGCTTCTTGGCCGCAGCATTCCATTTTTTCTTGAAAACCGCCATGGTCCTGTTGGCCTTACCATCCTTCTTGAAAAGTCTCTTGACGATAGCCCAATATCGTTCTATGGGGCGAAGCTGGGGGCAGTTTGATGGGTTAATATTTTTCTCAACGAAATCTACATCGTTATCCTCAAACCATCTAAGAGTGGATTTAGCGTAGTGGGCTGACGCCAAATCCGGCCAGAACAATGGAGGGGTCGTATGTTTCTTATATAGTGGCAGCAACCTTTTCTGCAAACACTCCTTTTGGTAGATATCGGCATTTATTGTTCCTTTTGTAAAGAAACTCGCCGACTTCAATCCGCAGGAGCAGATTGCCTGCCACACAAGCACTTTCTGGACAAATTTTTCCACCTCAATCGACTTTTCGTGGTCACTCCCCCAATAGCTGCAGTGTAGAATTGTTGTCCCGGAAGTGTACTGGAATTCTCTTTTACATAAGTTTCATCGTCCATGAAAATGCACGCATCTGGCTTCTGCAAAATCCGATGGTATAGCTTCCGGGCTCTGGTTTTGGCTCGTGATTTTTGTTCAGCCGTTTGTTTGGACACTTTCTGCTTCTTGTATGCCTTCGTGTTGTTCCGCTGTAACATTCCGATCGATGTCCCAGCTTTTTTCGCCAAATTCCGTATGGACATCGATCGATTCCAGTTGATGAGGTTAATTACCTTACGGTCCAGATTTGGGTCAGATGGTCCTGGTTTTCTGCTATCTTCCTGGCGAATCATCGAACGTATAGTGTTCCCCGAACTTGTGGATGATGGATTTTACGCTCGCCGGATGAATGCCGAAACGTTTCGCCACTTCATTAATCGTGATGCCCTTCTCTCGCATCCAAGTGACCAACACACGAATTTTAACTTCGTTTTTATTCGCGACATTTTGGGAGAAACGAATGTTTCAAACGTAAACAAAGCGCTGGTTCACTCTTGACAGATCAAGATGCTACATTAGACTGAGTCGATTTGGGGTCATTTTTGAATTTCTCAAACTCTGGGGTCTTAAAAGCTTCGTTTTGGTCCAAAACTCAACCACGATTTTTTGCAGAATTTTTAAGTAACGTTTACATGAGTAAATTTGAACTTTTAGGTTTGTATGGGAAAATTGAATATTTTGTACTGAAAAATCAACATCATTTTTGTTTCTTTTGTGGAACCGAGCCTGCTAATGGTTTTTGTGCCAATTTATAAATTCCTTCAAGGAATTTTCCGCTGAACAGAATATCATAACTTAGTATCTTTTTAGACAAAAAAGTTATTAGCTCTTTAATAGGTGTATGGGTACAAACACAGTGAGCGCGAAGCGAACTGCGAAGCGAAATATTCATTCACCGGATGAATTTCGCAAGTTCGTTTTTGAAGGCCGGCCACAGTGCACGCGAATTGCGATGCGGTTCAACACTGAAAAAAACCTTCGGTGTTTTGAAAAAATTAATCACGCGAGAAAAATTTTTTGCACATTTATTTGCAGAAACAAAACTGTGATCGAGATGTACCGCACAAAAAAACTAATCCGCGTAAGTTCTGAAAAACCACGTTAATTCCGGAAAACCTCGGAAAAAAACCTTGCGCGTTCTAGGACCGCAGGGATTATGAAAAGGAATCTTAAGGACAAGAATACTAGGTGCCTGGACTTTATGAGGACGTCGGAGAACAGATTTATGACGCCCAAATCCAAGATGGCGGCTTCAGCCTAACATCAAAATGCTTTAAATTACTGAAAATCGCATAAAACTCCCATAACTTGGGTATTACGTGAAAGGAACCAATTAGTAAAAGTCGAATTTTGCAGTCTGACGCTATGAAACGCGATCTTAAAATTCAATACGACGGCTTCCGCTCAACTTTAAAACATTTTAAATTACTGAAAATCGCAAAAAAAAATCTACCAAAACTATGACAGAAACATAACAAAATTATGGAAAAAATATTACAATATTATAATAACAAAAATTACAAAACGCTGAAAAAACTTTGATAAAAATATGGCAAAGGTGATAAAAATTACAATATTATAACAACAAAAATTACGAAACACTGACAAAAATTTGATAAAAATATGGCAAAGGTGACAAAAATCGTTCAAATAAGATAAAAATATATTTAACGAAGCTATGAAAAAAATATGATAAAAATGTAACAAAACTATGATAAAAAAAAATTGGCAAAGATAGTTATAGTACTGTAAGATTTTTGTCATTTTCTTTAATTTTTATCATAATTTTTCCATGTTTTCATTTGTCGTATTTTTGTCATAGTTCTGTCATTTGATTTTATTTTTTTTATAGTTAATATAGATAGTTGATTACTCTTGTATTTGAACTCACGGACATTGGCTTAGGAGGGAACTAACTTGCCAACTGAGTTACACATATCACAAGCCCATAGATTTGTCTTGATTTTGTCATTTGTTCGTCATATTTGCCAAATATTTGTAACATATTCATCATTATATGTTCGGATTTGTCATTTTTTTTGTTAAAATTTTGTAATTTTAAGGTCGTATTTGTCATCATTGTATCATTTTTCTTACATATATTTGAAAGTATATTGTTATATTTTTATCTCATTCTTCATAATTTTGTCAGATTTTTGTCATTATTTTGTCAATTTTTTGTCATATTTTTTTCAGAACTTTGTCATATTCTAGCCTATATTTTTTCATTTTTATGTCAAATTTTTGACATATTTTTACCACTTATGTAATAATTTTTTTATAGTTTTATATATGTTTATCAGATTTTTGTGATTTTATTGTAAATTTTTTATTATTATTTTGTCAGTTTTGTAAATTTGTTTTCAAATATTTATCCTTATATTAGTTCTGTCAGAACATTTTATTGTCAAATTTTGATTATAATTTTGTCATAATTTTTTCTCATTTGTCATAGTTTTGCCATTTTTGTGATTTTTTCCTCATATTTTTGTCTAATTTTTGTAATGTTTGTCATATTTTTTTACCACATTTGTCTCGTTTTATTCAAAGTGTTGTCATTTGTCACTATTTTGTTTGTCATATTTTTGTCATATTTTAAATTTTAGTAATATAGTTATTCATATTTTTCCACAGTTTGGTTATATTTTTGTCAATATTACTTCATTTATATAACACTTGTCATATTTTTGTTTATTTCTTTCAGTGATTTTTGCAGTCTTCTCTAAATTTTTGTTAAACTTCAGTCATTTTTCATCTACTTTTTGATCACTTTTACTCATTTCTTATATTGTGAATGGATCACGCGATTTTCAGTTATTTACTGCATTTTGAATTAAGCGGAAATCGCCATCTTTGATTTCAAGATGGCGTCGGACAGCCAAATTCGACTTCTACTTATTGAGCACTTTCATCTTAAACCCATATTGTGGGAGTTTCATGTGCTTTTCAGTCACTTCCAGCATTTTAAAGTTGAGTCGAAGGAGCCATATTGGATTTCAAGATGGCGTCGGACAACGAATTCCAACTTCTATCCGTTCAGCCCCTTCACCCTATACAAATATTGTGGGGCTTTCATGCCACCGGTCGTTTATTGCCAGTTAGAAATTGTTTTAAATGAAAAAGACTGAAACCGCGTTTTTTTTTCGAACATCCGTGCTAAAAAACCGTGCATTTTTCATAACCAACACAGAAACGGCAATGATAATTAAATAAATATACTTTTGAAAAAGATTTTTTGATAAATAATCATTTGCGATACAAAATATCCGAGAGAATATTTTCAGTGTATGTCCAGATGAACAGGATGAATTCGCGCGATCCAGCCGGGTCTTCGCACAAGAATTCGCTTGCACTGTGGCCGGTCGATGTTTTTTTCAACGTGTTTCAATGAGAAGCAGTTTTTCGCGCGAATTGGAAATTCGCTTCGCACTTCGCTTCGCGCTCACTGTGAATTCGACCTATGTCTTTTGGCATTGATAATCAAGAAATTCAATTGACACCACTGCTGGGTGCCAAGCGAAGTATTGCAAGACCACTTTTCATGTCATACTTCGTGGGGCACAAGCAGTGGTGTCAATTGAATTCATGGTTTATCAATCCAAAAAGACATACACCTGTTAAAGAGCTAATAACTTTTTTGTCTAAAAAGATACTAAATTATGATATTCGACAAAGTTGTTCAGCGGAAAATTTCCTTGAAGGAATTTATAAATTGGCACAAAAACCATTAGCAAGCTCGGTTCCACAGAAGAAACAAAAATGATGTTGATTTTTCAGTACAAAATATTCAATTTTCCCATACAAACCTAAAAGTTCAAATTTACTCATGTAAACGTTACTTAAAAATTCTGCAAAAAATCATGGATGAGTTTTGGACCAAAACGAAGCTTTTAGGACCCCAGGGTTTGAGAAATTCAAAAATGACCCCAAATCGACTCAGTCTAATGCTACATACAGATGAGCACAGTTGTGGTCGTTCACGCGTTAGTAAATAGAAGGCCCAAATATGTTTAAAGTTAATTTTCGATACACTCTCTAGTTCGATTCTTTAGATCATGTTCCAATCATTGACTAATGACGGCCGAATACGACATTATGAAAATAACATCTTCTATCCAACCACTAGTAACCACTAGTGAATTGTTTCTGAAAAGGGTTTGTATTAATAATAAAGGGTAGATAAAGTACCTTTTTTTGGGTTAATTATAGACACTTTAAAACCTTCATGCCATTCGTGTCTTTTAAAAGGTGGTGGTTTTCAATAAATGTTTGGATACTTAGAAACAAGTCGCATTCCCATAGAAATTTGAGTACGACTAGTTCACTGTGTCCATCATATTGAAGTTTTTCCATTAAACTATTCTGTATTCCGTGTTTGATCCGGAAAGATTCATATCCTCTGCAGTCCACAAGAATATGTTGAACCGTGATCTGTACACCGCAGAAAGTGCATATAGGTGGTGGTTTCCGTTCAAAAACATAGGCGTGGGTGAGTCTAGTGGTTCCAATCCGAAGACGAGTTAAAATGCGTTGTTCCGAGCTGCAGTTTCTATCGGAAGTTTTGGAAGGGGAGTTTTTAATTTGCCTTAAAAACGAACTGTTTGTGTGCCATTTACTGTGCCAAACATTCCGAACTGTGGTTACAACGAAACTGATAGCATCTTGAGATGGGATTGCAATATTACTCGGAGAATCCATTCGTCCGATGTTTGCTTGTCGGTCGGCCTCTTCATTTCTTTCTATGCCGGCAGTGTTCAGTGAAGACGCATCCAATCAGCTGGCAGAGTCCGTGAGTATAATCGCTGAATCATTGTCGCATTTGTTGATGGCCATTTTCAAGGCTATAGCTTCTGCAGAGAACACACTGCAACATCCAGGAAGGACATAACTGAACTTATTACCTTTTATCACAATTCCAGCTCCAGTCTGATTTCCTAATTTGGATCCATCTGTATAAATCTATCCGTGTGCTGCATAATGTTGTTCGATAAAGTTACTAAAGATTGGTTATAGCCATACTCTTGGTAGTTTCAACTTTGATCGAATTCGATGGTCTACTCTTATTTAAAAAGACATGAATAAATGACAGACTGAATAAATGACTTGGACAACTTAAGATTAACAATTGGAGAGTACCATTTCCGGTTGGATAGTCGTGAAAGGGGTGCTAGGCTTGGAAGTGTTTTACCAGTCAAATGAAAGAAATTTTCGAGACTTCTAGTGTTCAGAGAAGAAATGTTGAATCCTTTTTCGTTCGAATTGATAGTTGACACTGTGCAATAATTGATCGAAAAGGCAGCCAACCTGCTTCAGCCAAGAATGATTCCGTGGGGATGTAACTAAAGGCTCCAGAAACTATTTCGTTGTATGTTGGAGCGAATTCTTTATCGAGTGATTCAATTGTAATGCTTGTTATGGGCAATCCGAATAGAAACTTTGAAATTATCCATAAAGTGCCTACTTTGAGTAAGATAAAGTACCTATGTTTAATGTTTTCTATCAGTTGATGTTTAGATATACTGGTTAAAAATACAGTTTATGTTTGTCTGTGCAAGGAAGGTTCTGAATCTTCCGATGGTTATTTCCGAGCCTTGAAGTGTTGATTCTGTAGTAACAAAAATATGGTTATTTTTCACAACAGAGTGTCAAACATTTGTACTCCTTTTGCCATTCTTGCAATGATTCGTATTTCGCGAAGTCTAAAGTATCGTTTAAGGGGAATGTATCATAACTTTATCCTTATCGGTGGAAGTGTTCACACAAAGTACAAAAATTAAACAATTCGGAATGTAATCTCGATTTATTCCGACTAAACATTACCTTATCGTACTCCATCACCAAGCCATCGAATATGTCACGTAAAACTACTAGTCTAATCTTGTCGCCGCTTAATTGTTCAATCGCTCTTGCCGATAAGCGGCAGATAGCGATTGTGCATCATTAATCCTCTGGCTAGCATTGCACAGGACAGCACACAGATGACACCCGGCGGCATGAACTTTCCGGAACGGGACCATCTGGCACCCATCATGCCGGCCAACACCAGCGAGGTGCCGAGCTGCAAAAGTGGCCTGGGAGGCTCCTGTGAGGTCAGGAATGCGCCATACCCCAGGATGGCACCGAACGTCAACCCAGCGGCCAACGACGGAACGGAACCTTGATAAGAGAGTTGGAAATTGGGGAGAATGGGGGGACACACCGGGTGAAAGTTTATTCCAAGTAGGTTACAACATTTTATATCTTACCAGCTTTGGCGTAGCCCAAAACTCCACCAGCTGCTACGGTAGCGGCGTAAGCAAAACCCCAGATATCAGCCGGCATGTTTCAAGAAAGAAGTTAATTACACAATCCAAAATGAAATGCTGCTTTCAAGTAGGAATGCAAAACAACCAAAGTGGTATCTTTAAAATGCCTGCCTATATTGCTCTTTAGGCAGTAAAATTCCAATTTGCGGCTGTTGGCGGCCTAACCAAATTTAAGCTGCGGCTGTCGCAGGAAAAGCTACTTTTCACCGCAAACACCAATAACACCCCAGCCACGTTCCGGTTTCCGCAAACAGGGACCAGCTGCCGCGGCGAACTGTCACACAGGAAAAAGCAAGCCGAAACTGCCGGAAACGCTTGGGAAAGCGGAACAGCCAAAGTTAAAAACATGTTTTTGATGCTACTTAGCGTAAAAAATTGATGATTTTTACATACCTTTCTGTGGAAGCTTGAGGGCGCAGCTAAGCGTTGATAGCACTACACTGATTCCGATGATTTTGGAGCAGAATTCCACTTTAATAACGGTAAGCAATTTCACTAACCAGCAGTAACAGCGCGCCGGCAACTCGCGAAGTGAGGAACGAAAAGAAACGGAGCGGACTGAACTGCACTGGAACAAATTGCTCGGTGGGAATTGAGGGTAAATTCGTGGTAGAGTTACACTGAAAATATACTTGAAAATTAAAAAAAAGTTAACCATTTTGAAAAAATCGTCTTTGACCTTCATGGTTTTTAGACTTGGTAAAATTTAATTGTGTTCTGTCTGAACTTTTAAAATTTTCAATTTTATAGTCTATGTAAAATACATTAAAAATCAAATTATTTTCATTTATTTTGAAAATTAAAATTGTTTTCATTTAATATTCGAGGATATTTGCCCGTAGGTGAATAAGGACGGTCACATTGCTGCAGCCACATGTGTTGTTGAGGTTTAGTAAACTCTAAATTCTATCAAAAGAGGGACACATAAAAAAAATACTTATATCTAAAGTTCAGGATGTGTAGCGTGTAAAACAACGCTAAAAACCCTGGTAATTACCGAAACCCGTACGAAACCATGCTTACACGGAAAATAATAAAAAGGTAAAATTTACCGAGACAGCAAAGGTGAATGCTCGCAAAAGCCAAAAAGGTAACTTCTACCTATTCGAGGTGAAACTCACCTCACAGCGAGGTAAAATATACCTGAAACGAAGAATGAAAAAAGGTACAATTCACGAGAAAAAATGTGAATCCAAAAAAGGTAAATTTCACCTCGTAGCGAGGTGAAGTTCACCTGAATTGAGCTGAATCAAAAAAGTATAATTCACCTAGAAAGAAAGGTAAATCCAAATAAGGTAAAATTTACCTCGTAGCCAGGTGAAGTTGACCTGGATTGAGCTCAACAAAACGGTACAAATCATCTCGAAAAAAAGTAACTATTTGACGAATCCGTTTATTGAGGTTAAGCTGTTTTGCCGTTGAGGAACAAGTTCTGCTTCGTGCACAATATGTGAAAATCGGAACAAAATGGTAAGTGTTTTCTTAGATTTCATTTAGTTGTGCTGGTTCTCTTCATAATACTTTGCTTTTGTTTCAGATCGGCCCACAGAGCTTCGTGTTGTATTCCCGTCAGCCTTCAGATATTATTCCGGACAAGCCGGACCTGACAAGCTTGGCGAACAAAGGACCTGCCTCAACAATTTTTAAAGAACACGGTGATATATTTCAAAAATAAATATTAGGTAACTCCCTATTTATTTCAAATAAATACCAATTTTTTCATGAATTGTGTTTTTTTTAAATTAATTATTATTGAAGAAACCAATCAAACAAACAAGCATTTACCTTTTAAATCAGTGAATGGGAAAACGGTATTATTTACTATTTTGCTAGGTGAATGAGAAAATGGTAAAATCTACCTTTTTGCTAGGTGAATTGAAAAAAGGTAAAATTTACCTTTTTGCTAGGTGAATGAAAAAAAGGTAAAATTTACCTCGAAAGAGGGGTGGAAAAAATTCACCTCGCAAAAAGGTAAATTTTACCTTTTTTTTATTTTCCGTGTATTGCAATAAACCGCAAAAAAAAATATCAAGCTTATTTCAAGATGCGTTCGACTTTTGTACACTCAGCCGAAAAGGAAACATTAAATTCACCTGGATTTTCACGTAGGCACTCATTACGTGAATTTTCGCTTGGTTTACGTGAAGCACCTAGAAGCTAATACGAAATCACTTAATCCTTACGTGAAATTCCCATAGCTGTCATGCTTCCAAAACAAAGACACGTTCGATTTACGTGAGGATCCAATAAACCGTCAATCACAAACGGGTTTATTGAATTCTATGTGATGTTCACGTAGCTCTGAATGGCTCAATTACGTGAAATCTATGTGAAAGAAAAATTATACCCAATATGGCGCGCGTGAATCGAAGTTCTATCGGCTGCCAAAAAGAGAAGTTTTTTTTTGTGACGGAGAAGCTGTAATTTCGTAAGTAGTAAAAATATCATTGTTTGATTGTTATTTATATATTTGGCACTAGCTGACCCGGTGTGCTTTGCTACACCTTTCAAAATCAAATTATATTTTCAAAAATTATTCAAATTTTTATTGGTTTGTTGGCATTATTTTAAATCAAGTTATAAACTAAATTCATAAGCAACCGCTATAAAATGAGAGCTGCAGCTGAAGTTTCGAATTGCAACACAAAGATAACTTCAACTAATATTCTGAATCTTGCTCTATAAATTTGTGTTAAAGATCTGATAATTTTAATCTGTCTGGAGGGTCTCAAATTAATCATACGCAAACAATCTAACTTATTAAATTTGGTTGTTTTTGCTTAATATGTTCTGGATTTATGCCAAAAAAACTGATAAGAGAGACCTCTCCCCTGTCCTTCCCTTCACCTCCTGCTGAATGGAGGTCGTGATCTTTAAAAATCATACCAATTTTTTTTCGTTCCCAAAAACCCTCTTATATCAAATATAATTCCATTGGTTGATAAGTTTTTAAGCTTAACAACAAAATGTATATGAAGCCTCCTCCTTTCTTCCCCTCTCTACACTGTAAAGCGTAAGGGTCTATAACAATCGTAGAAACATATCTCGTAACCAAGTACTTTTCCATGTCATATTTGTTTCCATTTGTTGGCTTCGTTAGCATAAATTGAGAACTTATGCTAACAAAATTGAGAACTTATGCTAACAAAATTGTATTGAGCTCACCTCCCTCCTCCATTGTACCTACTCACTGAAAGTGTGTCAGATAATCATAGAATCATACCAAAATGATTTTCCATGTTAAGTTTTGTCCATTTCTCGGATTTTGTAAAAAAAAGAAGTTATATGTAAGCTTCCATCCATCCAGCTTCCGTTCCTTTTTTCCCAATTATATTATTCCACTGCAAGAAAGGAATTGTTTGACATAGAAAAATTTCTCGCATTGATATACCATCCCATGCCAAATTTGGTTTTATTTGCTTTGTAAAGTCTTGAGTTATGAATAAACTTGAGAGGAAGTACCATTCCCCCTTCCATTCTCCCCATTGAATGGAGGGTTTTTTTTGTACTCAAATACTTTTTGAAACCAAATTTTTATCATTTGCCCGATTATTTCTCGAGTTATGCAAAAAAATGTATGGAAGCCCCTTTTCCCTCTTTCTATCTTTCCGCTGAAAAAAAGGTGGGACTTCAATTTAACATAAAAACATTTCTCGTATCCAAATACCTTCACATACCAAATATGGTTCAATTTGCTCGATCAGCTCTCTAATAATACTGAAAATTGTAAGGGAGACCTCTTCTCCCCCTTATCATCCAACTCTTTGAAGAAGTGAGCCAAATATTCATAGAAGAATTTCTCGTACCCAAATATCGATCCATGCCAAATTTGGTTCCATTTGCTGTTGTAGTTCTTGAGTTATGCAATAAAAATTGTATGATACTTCCCTCCCTCTTTCCTTTCTCCCCGCTGGAAGAAGGAAGTGGTCTCAAACAATCATTAGAACATGTCACGTTCCCAAATACCCGCCCATGCCAAATTTGGTTTCATTTGCTTTATTGGTGTTTAAGTTACGTAAATAATTATAAAAGAGGCCCCTCCCCCTTTATATCTCCCTACAGGAAAGAGGGAGGGTCTCAAATAACCATAGAAATATTTTTCGTATCCAAATACATTCCTATGCCAAATTTGATTCCATTTGCTTTATTAGTTTTTGAGTTATGTAAAAAAAAAAATATGAAAGAGGCCCCTCCCCCTTTCAACTGGAAAGAGGGAGGGGTCTCAAATAATCATTGAAATATTTTTCGTATCAAAATACCTTCCCATGCCAAATTTGATTCCAATATCTTGATTAGTTTTCGAGTTATATGAAAAATTGTAATGTAGCCCCCCTCCCCCCTTCCTATCACCCCACTGGGAGGAGAGAGGGGTACCTTATATTCATAGAAATATTCCCTATCCCCAAATAACACCCCATGTCAAATTTGATACCATTTGCTTGATTGGATCTCGAGTTATGCAAAAAATTGTCTTTTGTTTGGGAGGCCCCTCCCCCCCTTACTGTTAGGGGAAGGGGTCTCAAACCATAATAGAAACCTTCCCCGGCCTCCAATACCTCTGCCTGCCAAGTTTCACGTAAATCGGTTCAGTAGTTTCTGAGTCTATAGGGAACAGACAGACAGACAGACAGACAGACAGACAGACAGACAGACAGACAGACAGACAGAAATTCATTTTTATATATATAGATTTCAACAGGATGCGGAATTGGAGCAGCTGGAACGATCAGCCAATCGTTATATGAAGCCAAATTGAATACAAATTTGTGAAGTGAAGTGAGTGAAATGTTAAGTGAAGTAAAATTTTATATAGTTAAGTGTAACTAAAAAAATATTGTGATGTGTTATTCAGCTAAATAAAATATTTTCTCCGAAATAACTATTTTTAATTTCATTGATGTGAATACAGCACAATACGTTCATATTTTAATTAAATCTACGTGAAAAGTATGCAGTAGATCGAATCTTTATTCACATCCGATCTATATTATTATCACGTACGCTTCACCTACAACTCATATGAAAATTACGTGAATTCTGCTAGCTGCGAAGGCTCTGTTTGCTACCTGAAATTCACGTAGGTTTCACATGATTTTCATGGTGGCAAAAATCCATGTACATTTTCACGTAGCGTTCATGTGAAAAGTTTTTTCGGTGTAAGTTGGTACTGGCATTGGCATTGGCAAATTGGTACTGAAATCAGCTCTGAAATTCAAAATAATGAGACAAGAAACCTGAGACCTGAGACATATAAAACCTGAGATAGAAGACCTAGGTGTCAGCTGACACCTTGTGTTACCGCTGCTTTGAACGGTCCCTCTGATCATTCTCGTACCCCTCGATTGACAGAACAGAATGACAGAAATTGATAGAAAGAGAATAGGGAGAGAGATAGGAAGTGGATAGCTGTCATGCAGATTTTTGAAAGTCATTGAAAATTGGGAAACGTGAGATTTCGGACCTGCAATACAAATCTATGAAGATTGTTCTTTTATACTTTGCGCTTAGTTCAATCTTTATTAGATAAAATTAAGAATCTACAAATAGTTGGGAGTAGTTAGAGTGAGAGGTTACTAAATCTTTTAGCACTATCACCACAAATCTGCGTGATTCGCTAGGGAGACCTCCGAAATTTCCCAACATTCTAAAAGATTTACCAGCGATGTCACAAGAAGGTGGACACAGTTGCGCTGCGAAATGCAATCTTCCGGACACTAGTCGCATGGTCGCCTGCGATCGTTGCGGCCTATGGTGGCACTTCGAGTGCGTGAACGTCGGAGACAGCATCAACGAGAAAGACTTCCTGTGCCCTAAATGTAAATCGGAAGCCGAGCCTCCTCGAAACACTTCGGTTGCCGGATCCATTTCTTCCGCCAGTTCCTCGCAGCGACGTGCACTTCTCGAATTGAAGAAGTTAGAGGAAATTAAAGCGCTGCAGCTGCAACAACTGGACATCGATAGGCGCGAGCAGGAACAACGTTTCGAGCTCGAGAAACTCCAGCATACTACGGCCATGGAGCGGAAGAAGCTGGAACTAGAAAAGAAATTTCTGGACGATAAATATCGGGTGATGACGAAGGAAGACGGCGACGATGATGACGGGAGAAGCCAAAAATCTGCCCGAAGTTCCGACAGCAATGTTCTGCGATGGAAAGTGGATCGACTTCTGGCGAGCACAACAGTAACGACGATTGCCTCGACGCTCCCAGAGACAGCTTCCGCACCAGCGACGACTGCGACAGCGAACATCAGTGTTGGTCAGGTGCGAATCTCCGATGATCCGGTGCAATCAGCTTCAGGAATTTCAAAGCAACCTGCAACAACCACTTCCGGACCACTGTCAGGTACCAACATCAACAACCCAGGTACCTTAGATATAAGTTATCACACCGATTTTATCCGATTTCCGCAAAATTTATATACTACCGCGACAAATGTTGTAGCAAATAAGGTCTATACCGCTGTATCAAATGTGATGCCTAATTATATACCGATAAACACTTACGTTAGCTCGTCTATTCGCGAACCGATACTGTCGACGGGTACGATTCCTAAGCGTAACACTTTTCCGACGACGTCGAATTTGCCTACGATGCAGCTACCGTCCGCTGCTCTACCGCAGGTTCCAGGGCAACAATATTCGCTTAATCCCGGTAAATCGAATCCTAGTTTTGTGTACCCTAATATTTCACGCTGTGCTCCGAGTGCTGGTGCAGAACTTTATCCACCGAGTCAGCCGATTTCGACGGCCGCGGATTGCGGTCCGATATTTTTCCCGCAGCCTGGAGCTGCACCCTTCGCTACCCATGCTGAGAGAGCCTATCGTATGCCGGGTTCTTTCGTTCCGGAGCAGTTTGTTGCTGTACCTACGCTGAACGATTCATCGTATCCAGGGCCGAACGATTATCTGACGTTTTTTCCTACGCATCCAGGGGCGACTATCATCCAAGGGGACGTTCCCGCTCGGGCGAACTTCGACGCTGCAAATGATTCCGGAGGTTTCGAGCAACACATGAACAGCCGGGCATTTCAAGGACCCACCCCCCAACAGTTGGCGGCCCGCCAATTCATGGCACGTGATTTGCCGACATTCTCTGGCGATCCAGAGGACTGGCCCTTATTCTCGAGCATGTACTACAATTCCAGCCAATCATGTGGGTTGTCTGATACCGAAAACTTGATGCGTTTGCAACGTAGCTTACGAGGCCAGGCGTTCGAGGCGGTTCGTAGCAAACTTTTGCTTCCGAATTGTGTTCCGGAGGTGATGGAAACTTTGAAAGCCCTCTTTGGCAGACCAGAGATGCTGATTCAAAACCTGTTGAAGAAGGTTAAGGAAACGCCTGCACCAAAATCGGATAAGCTCGAATCTCTCATAGCTTTTGGGACAGTGGTACGAAATTTAACGGATCATCTGATAGCTGGTGGTCAAGTCGCGCATCTAAATAATCCTAATCTTCTTTTCGACTTGGTCCAAAAATTGCCTGCGGATAGACAAATTCAATGGGTCATGTACAAGGGACAATTCAGTGATCCGAATCTCCGGACTTTTGCACATTTTTTATCTATCCTGGTGAATGCTGCTTCCGAGGTGACGCCCTTTTTGAATAGTAAACCGGATTCACGACAACCTAAATCCGGTGGCTCAGGAGCTCGGGGTTTTATCCACACACACATCGCGCAAAATACTAAGGTCGAGGTGCCAAATTCGTCGGTTGAAAGCTCCGGTAATAACGACAAAATGTGTAAGGTCTGTCGTAAGTCCGATCATCGGGTCAAGGACTGTGTCGAGTTCAGGAACAAGAGTGTCGAGGATCGTTGGAATTTGGTTAATCAGCTGTTCTTGTGTCGGACTTGCTTATTCCAACACGGCCGAAGACGGTGTCAACTAAAAAAGGCATGCGGGGAACAAGGTTGCAACTACAAACACCATCCGCTACTTCACACTCCGAAAGCGAACCCCATTCCAGCGAGTGTAAATAGCCATCGTCACGAAAACCGCTCGTCGCTTTTCCGAATCCTGCCGGTGACGTTGCACTTTGGAGGAAGATCCGTGAATGTTTTTGCTTTCTTCGATGACGGGTCGTCGATTACTCTCGTGGAGAACAGCATAGCAGAGGACCTAGGGATTGAAGGAAAAGGTGGAATTTTGTGCCTAACGTGGACAGCCGACGTAACACGGGATGAACCCAACTCGAAGTGGGTCTCGTTTGATATTTCCGGGGAAAATTCCGCTCACCGATACCATTTGAACAATGTGAGAACAGTAGATAATCTGGCTCTTCCGGGACAAACTTTGGAGTACAAACGATTATCCGAGCAGTACCCACATCTTTCTGGAATTCCGATGATAGATTACCAAAACGCTGTGCCGAAAATACTCATTGGCAACGATAATGCGCATCTAGCAGTTCCTCTCCGTCGACGAGAAGGTAGCAGCGACGCACCCATTGCGACTAAGTCTCGTCTGGGATGGACCATCCACGGGCCGATATTCGAACATACAAAATCGGGTCCGCAGTGTAATTTTCATCTTTGCCAGTGCTCCACGAAACTTGAAACGTTGCATGATCTCGTAAAACAATCGTTTACCGTTGAGAACCTGGGAATCAGTTTCCGCGGAACTTCCGAATCGGATGAGGATCGGCGTGCTCGAAACATACTCGAGGCTACAACAAGACGAGTCGGTCAAAGGTTCGAAACCGGCTTATTATTCAAATATGATTATCTAGAATTTCCCGACAGTCGTCCCATGGCGCTGAGGCGCATGCAGTGTCTTGAACGGCGAATGGCCGCCGATCCTGTAATAGGAAACAGTGTCCGAAAACAGATATCGGAGTACCTACAAAAGGGATATCTACGAAAAGCAACAGAAACCGATCTGAATGAAACAGATCCTCGCCGGGTGTGGTATTTACCACTTGGGATCGTCATTAATCCTAAAAAACCCGGGAAAATCAGAATATTCTGCGATGCAGCGGCGAAAGTAGATGGAGTGAGCTTAAATAGTGTTCTGATTAAAGGTCCTGATTTATTGCTATCCCTCCCGAGAGTACTGTGCGGGTTCCGTGAAAAAAAAGTAGCCGTATGCGCGGACATAAGGGAGATGTTTCATCAGGTCCTGATACGTGACGCCGATGTTCAGGTCCAACGAATACTGTGGAGAGACGACCCGAAACTGGAGCCTACCGTTTTTCTCATGAAAGTTGCCACCTTTGGAGCCACCTGTTCACCCTGTTCGGCGCAATATGTGAAGAACAAAAACGCAAAGGAGTTTTAACTACAGTATCCGGCCGCCGTAAATTCGATTATCCACCACCACTATATGGACGACTATCTAGAGAGCTTCGATACCGAAGAGGAAGCTGCGCAGAGGGCTCGAGAAATAAAGTATGTCCACGCACAGGCTGGCTTCGAAATCCATTCGTGGTCGTCGAATTCTGAACGGGTTTTGAACGTCGTTGGAGAAGCTGATCCGTCTGCGGTCAAAAGGTTCGATACGAGTGTGGAGTGTGAAACAGAACGTATCCTGGGAATGTTGTGGCTGCGACAAGAAGATTCATTCACGTTTTCTTCCAATTTCGCGAGTATTCCTGACTGGCCGACGAAGCGGGAGGTGTTACGCACCGTCATGAGTCTTTACGATCCTTTGGGCCTCCTTTCACACTTCACGATTCACGGGAAAATCTTGATACAGGATATCTGGCGAAGCGGCATTTCGTGGGATCATCCGATTCCGGAATCTCTTCAAGTAAGCTGGAAGCGATGTGTGTCGTTGTTTTCGGAGCTGGATAAAATACGAATCCCTCGTTGCTATTTTCCGGAATGCGTCTCAACAGAACTCGATGATCTCCAACTCCATATGTTTGTAGACGCTAGCGAAGCTGCCTACGGATGTGCCGCATATCTGAGAGCTACTGTCGGAGGAGCTGTCCGTTGCGTCCTAGTTGCAGCGAAAACCAAAGTGGCACCATTGAAAACCCTGTCGATACCACGTCTCGAACTACAAGCTGCGCTCATAGGAAGTCGTCTTCTCTTCTTCTTCTTCATCTTCATTCTTGCTGCATCTCTCGATGCAGACTTGTTTCAATGGGACCGGTGACTAGACCATATGCCCAGCAATAGTATGTAGCATATTAGATAGCATTATAGACTTTCGTATTTAAACCTTATCATGCGACTTCCTTGGCGTTTCCTTTTTTATTCTTCTTAGTAATACAATAATATTGTATAATTTTCAGGTGGCTTCTCTTGTTTTTATGTGTCACTTTGTATTTAAATATGTATCAAATCGTGGAGGATAATATAATGCAGAAATTATTGGGTGTTTGTTATAGGATTTTCTAAAATTTCAGGATTATGGATCATATCAAAAGGTAAGAATTGTTTCGCAATTTCTTTTATGTTCTCCCGGACCTTGCCTTTGGCCTGAGCATCGTTCATGATTGCAGTATAGAGCCTCATGATGTGCTCCTGAATGTCAATAAGGTGGTAGCTTTTGGGTTGTTGATCAGACTGCTGCGACTGCTGTCTTACTTTTTTCTGAACTATTTCCAACTGTTCTCCTGTCGTATTATTTTCTTTGCGCTTACCTTTATTTAATGCTGTCACCCAATGTTCTGCTTCTCCTACCTTCTCCGGGTTGTTCAATCCTGTGCCCGTTTGATCTATCTCCCTGTCGATTCGAACTCGCTTACGGTTGTGATCTTCATTTGGTTTTGTGGTTACTGTTGCTGGAGGGAGTCGTTTTTTATCCACTTTCTTTGGTGGAACTGCCTTTTTTAGAGTCTGAGAAAAACTCTCCTGTGGAGTTGGGGCATCCGAAAATTCCAGCAGTGCATTGAATCTATTGGAAGTCGGTAAGGTGAACCTTTCCTTCGCTTCTATGAAGGTTAGTCCATGTTTGGCCATAAGTGCTTTAATGGTATTTTGGCGAACTTGTTCCGGACACTTGACATCAGTGGTACAATGCTCAGTTTTACAGTATAAGCAGCTCGGTTGTTTTTGGCATCGGTCAAATTCATCGTCTTGATGTTGCTCTCCACACCTGTGGCAACGCTTGGCGCTGCGACAGTCCTCAGTCTTGTGATTATATCTAAGACAATTTAAACACAAAATTGCCTTTCGATAGTAAGGTGTAACTTTTAAGACGCAGCAATACAATTTCACCGTCTCCGGAAGCCGGTTTGAACGGAAAGTAATTTTGACCCGAGTTGTCGGTGTGGGTTTTTTATTTTCGAAGCGGTTCAGTCGGTAAATATCCATTATCTGGGCTGAACTTTGAATATCCCGCTGTATTTCCTCAGGACTAATGTCAGTTGGTACATCTGAGATTACCCCTGTCACGGTTATGAGGTGTTGAGGGACAAAGGCTTTATAACCGTAAGATTTGACAACATCACTGTATATGAGTCTATTTGCGGAATTGTAATCGTTCAGGTAAACAATCACTTTATATTTTCCTGAGTTTTTTATTTCCGAAATAGCATTTTCGACTCCAAAGATCCGACGCAACATACGCCCCACTGAAATTTTGTTGATTCCCGCTAGATTGGGGTTGGTGCTAGCTGCCCCCTCGTTAGTGTGGGTCTTTTCAACATAAACCCTGAACGGCTGACTATCGTTTGCGTTGTATGAATAATTTACTTTCTCCTTAGTTCTGGAACTTCCTGGTTCTGATTCCCGTAGGTTGAGGGGCGATGGTGGATTTTGAGTAGGATCCGGTGGTTTCGGGGGAGGCAGTGGGCTCTGGACAAACCTCATGGGTACATCCATTCCTTCACCATTCATGTCGCTTTATTGGACGCTACACCATTCCAAAATGGCGGTGGCGAAAATATTTTATAGGATTTCTTTTCTGGACCAGCACTTAATTTTGGTGGATACGCTGTAATTGGCGTAAATAATAACACGCGCGTGACGATTTGACGTCGTTTCCGATAAAAACTATCGCTGCGCGATGCAAAAGACCACTAAAACTTATTGCGCAAAAAAAAAAAACGTAACCGTTTTCATACACAGGTCTTTCAAAGATTGAAATGGTCTAGTATGGAAGTCGTCTTCTCGAAAATGTCAACACTATGCATTCCTACAAAGTTCGCCAACGTTTCATTTGGAGCGATTCTAAAACTGTTATGTCCTGGATAAACTCAGATCAACGCAAGTTCAACCACCCAGCCAACATGAAATCGTAAAAGAAATCATCGTCGAATTCGTATTTGGGTGCATCTCAAATCGGATTCGTAAATGTGTTCACTTAACATTCGACCATATCGTATATTCATCGTAGAAGATGTTAAAACCGAATGAAATACGATTTTATTACGATATGTTGGATAAAGTCGTATTTAGTTTGACCGATGTCAAATGAAATCTTATATCAATCGCAAAAGATTTCTTAAGGCGCATTTTATTCGTACATAAAGTACTCTCGTATCGAAATCGTAATTGACTACTGACAGAATCGTAAAGAATCACACATAAGCATCATTCATTATCGCTTTTGTGCATTCACGCAGAGAAAACTTGGATTTTGATACAAAACAAAACTGACTTTGATTCAAAACATTCAGTTTTTTGAATCAAACTCCTGTTTTCTTTGAATCAATGAATTATCGTTCTGATTCAAATGAATAATTTTTGAAAGAAAGAATTAATTTTTTGAACTGAATAATTTTGGACTTCCCGAATACGAAAATATTGTAACTTAACAGTTCCTGTAATAGTTATAAAACGATAAGAAACAGAGTAAAAAAACGTTTAAAGAATGATATCTGAAACCATAAAAAACATTGCACTTATCTTGAATTCCAAAACGACGGTCTGTTGAATATGGCGTTAAGTTATGTTACTGTTTAAAACTGTTAAAACACTTATATGGAAGAATTGTTCTGCAAATAGTTGAGATAACGTACGAAAACCGCTTATAGAAAACGTATTCCGTACATCAAACTGTTTTAGTTACAGTTATTCTTAAAGTTCTCTTGTAAATGAACAATTACAGTAAAAGTTGTATAATGATCCAATATGACGTTCTTCCAACGTCGTATTCTGAATCGTACGGGAATAGGGCCCGCACACACACAAAAGAAAATTTTCTTATTCGTGAAAAAAATAAAAACTATTTTCAGATTTTGTACAATTTATATTTATTATACATTTTATTCATAACACACTTATAATAAACACTATTACCACAACTGTCTTGCAACCAGCCCCAGATTTGTGAGTTAAAACTGTGGTCCGATGGAAAGGGGTTCCTCCTGAAACGGCGAGTTCTAGTTTAGGACCACTCCATACCCTCCCGACTGAAGGAATGTATTTTTTTCATCAGCTCCTCCACCAGGTCCCATCTCCGACACACGGGCGGAACGTAGGAGCATGCGCATGTAGCTGCAGCTGCTTAATCCTGAATCCTCATCTCTTTCTGCGTGCCGCATTGCTCCTCCAGCGAAAATGTTGCTGAAAAAAATAATACCCTTTTCATGTTTGTTATTGTAAATGCGTATAATTAGATTTACCTGTTGCGGCCTTCGCTGTATAAAGTTCTTGTATGTCCTTGAAAATCGATTTGCGGCTGCCGATTGCCGTCCAGCAAACCACAATCGGAGAGAACTTTGGTGCTGGAATTTATCGGTACGGGCTGGTACGGGACTTTGAAACGCGAAAAACGAAAACTTATTGTGTTGTCGGCAGTGATGTCAACTAGACTGTTTTTCAAAATTGTACCCATATCGAATAAAATTGTGAAAATAAAAAGAGGTTATTGAAGATTAATTTTTATTCTATCTTTTATCGTCTCATAGGGGGGTTGAAAATATTTACTATATTTGTAAATGTAGCATAATAAATGAGTAACAAAAAAAGTATTTCAATGGATGCGACATGTTAAACTCACCTCAAGTCTCAACAGCATAAGTAACATTAAGTATAAAATATCAAAAGATTTTGTTGGTATATTCAAAAAACTTGAAATTACATTTTAAAACTTACACTGCACCGCCATCAACTATAATTTTTGTCCTTAGTAAATAATGATATATAAAAAATCTATAGATTTTTCCTATAATGAACTTGTCATAATAATTATTACCCTTTGATACTTGATTAGATTGTAGTATTGAAGGTAAATAACAACTCCTTATACGGCGGAGCCATTGTAGTAGTGACAAAAACGTGTTAATTTTATGTATCTGTTTGGAGTAATCTAAAAAAAAATCAATAAATGAATGTATTTAAAATACATACATTTTCACAAATCAGGGCTAAGTTTTTTTTATCAAACCATCTGGCATCTCTGATCCGCATTTCGGTCATTTTGACGTGAGTTTGACATATGACATAAACGCTATGCGTTAAGGTTCGAGAACAGTTTTGCGATTATTTATAACATTGAAGTAAATCGTTTAAACCTTCATTCACTTTTTCAGATACCATCACTTATTCAGATGAACGTTCATATTTCGTTCTTATCGTTGTCGAAGTAAAGTTTAAAATAATAGCTACGTTTACCGAAACAATCACTATTTCTAAAGCCGTAGATGTATCGTTTTGATTATTTAAGATATAGTTTTTTGGTATGCGGGTTTGCTTTTAAACAAATTCTTTGATTCAAAAGAAATTTGTTCAATTGCACATTTCGTTAAAAACAAAGTAAATTTTCTTTTAACCAAAGAAAATTGCTTTCAACAGAAAGGAATAATTTCTTTAAATTAAAATTTTAAACTTAGAAGATATTTTAGATTGAGCAAAAACCGAATTTCGAATAAAGTTTGTCCAGTTGTGTTGAAAATCAAAACTAGTGAATAGAGATATAGCTTTAGGAGGATTCAGGATGAAGAATGGTAAGTGTGTGTTAATCCATTAATCAAAAAGTGAATGTTTAAGATTTTACATAAACTTTTGCATTACAGGACCACGGCAGATTCCGCCCCAAATCCAGCGGTCTGATTATCTTCGGCCCGATCTTCAGCGGTTATCACCAGTTGGATGACCACTAAAGCTAGCAACCGGAGCTGCTTCCAGAAGTCTATTGAGCGGCCCAAGAAGAATGCCCTCAGGCCAAAATTAGGACCAAAATTATAGTGAACCAGTGTTAGTGTAAATTTTGTGAATAAAAATGAATTTTAAAAGTAAATTCTTTCTTTTTATTATTCAAAATTCCTTATAGGAACTTCGGGACAACAGAAAATATTTCTTCCAATTGGAATAAAAGGAAAATGGTTCAATGAACTAATCCTTTTAAATCTAAATCTAAATTACATTGTAGCAAACGAGAACAACTTTGCATCAAATGGAACTGTTTTTTGTTTCAAAGCATTAATATTTTGATTCAAAGATTTTTCAAAAGAAAAATTCTTTGAAACAAAGAAAAATGTCTTTGAATCAAAGGAATTTTTATTTATCCCAAAATCAAAGGAAAAAATCCTTTGTTTTTGCGGCACTTTCCTTTGAAATAAAAAATCTTTTCGCTGCGTGTTGCTAACCAGCATCGCATAAAGGGTCAATTCGACTCAATTATGTGTCGTATTTATTAGAATGGTTAGTGCACATTAAAAAGTAAGTAACATAATTTTTACGTGCATTCGTCATCGCTTCGCGCGCGCGCAAGTTTATTTTGGTCATTTTGGTACCGTTTTGCGTATGCACAATCGCAGAAAAAAAAACTGTGCGGTGACTTTGCACAGCAACGGGTTAAAACTTCCAAGGATAAGACACCTGGAACCCGAACTCCTGAACGAAGAGAACCTCTGGGGGAGAAACAAACTGGCTGTACCGGCTGTACCTTTCCTGAGGATCACCAGAAAGAAGAACTCGGCCACACAGTAGGCTCGTGTCCATTGGCCAGCGGGTAAGGTAAGTGGCACATTGTGACTTTCCTGTCAGGGCAAGACCAAAAATCTAATGGGCTGAGCAAATGACCCACAAAAATGCAAAAAAAACAATAACACTCATTTTTTCCCCCACGCATCTAGGTTTAAACATCAAGAATCAACGTCCAGCGACGAAGATTCGGTTAACAAACCGGGGTTGGCTATTATTGTCAGCAGCAGAAACAAGTGTGGGTCCATGTCGGTCAACGAGATCCGTTTACCAACGGAAACGTAACGAATTCTTGCAAATCTTAAAAGCGTAAGTGTATGGAAATCCTTAAGTTCAAAGGATCAAAAAACATTTCTTTTTTTATTTTCATTTTAGATTGTAATAGTTACAACAACAACAACAGTTACAAAATTCCATTTGAGACACACGGCAGCCTTTAAAAAGTTTCTCGACGGTTGGATCTGTCCCCCTTCGACGATTACCATGCACCACCTCTTTGCAACCCACTACTATATCAACCATGCTACTGGAACAGCTAGTTATTTCACGATTTTGTTTCGGAATCCAGCACAAAACCGGAAGACAAATCCGTCACGGGCGCTGTGGGAACAAGGCTGAAGCTGGTCTTCAGACTTATTGCCGAAATCGTGCGAAAATTCGTAAGAAAACGCATTACGATAACTTAAACTAATAAATTTATGTAAGTATATTTGTTTTAAATTTAGTACTCCTGGATTTTACAAGAATTTTCTTTTTCAGCAATAAGACGATTAATAATAATGTTCTGGTCAGTCTCGTTTGAACTACGGTACGTTGCACATCGTGTGTGTGAGCTGAATCGAAATCTAATTTATTTTTCTTCTCTCCTTCCACACGCTATTGTCGAGCGGTGCAATGACCCACAACGATACACCAAGGTCATCGAAAAATGAAGTTCGAGTGCGGAAATATCACGAAAATTATGCTGGGCCATATCTCGTTATGGCTGAAACAAATGTCGGAAATATATCTGCTGCGAAGATTGCTAAAAGTCTGGTGAAGAAATTTGGTGACGATTTTGTACGTGCTATGCCGGTTTCTAAAACCAAAATGAAAATTTTGATGCGATCGAGGGATGCTGCTAATGAAATAGCAGGCATCGGTACCTCAAATGAAGTGCGTTTTTTTATCCCCCAACGGCTGGTGGAGTGCCTTGGGGTAGCCTATATTGAGCCGGATATTTGTGATGAAGAATTGAAGTTTGCTAATGCGTACGATAAACGCAAGTCGAATCAAGTTGATAACCCGGAGATAGTTCATGCTCGTCGTGTGCTTAGAAAATTAGCTGATGATAAAGAGGAAGCCCTGTTTACGGTGATTTTTACTTTCGCTGGGCAGAGTTTACCTACTCACATCGAGTTGAATAGAGTGCTTTATTCTGTTAAGCAGTACATTTATCCTGTCCGCCAGTGTGGTAACTGCTGGCGCTTGGGACATGATAAAAAAGGATGCAAGAGTGCTAAACGCTGTAACCAATGCTTGGAGCAAGTGGGCGGCGAAGATCATGCATGTGAAAATAGTGAGCCCCAGTGCGTTAACTGTTTGGGCTCCCATCGGGCCAATGATCACAAGCTTTGTCCGAAAATAATTCAAAAAAAGAAAACCGATAAAGAGCGGCGCGACACTTTTTCACAAGGACGTGTCGATTGGTTTTGTGGAACAACTTCAAATGAATCATCAAACTCACTAATTATCATCTCCCAACCAACAACAAAATCCACCGTGGCAGTTGCTTGCCAAACAAGTAATGTTGACAAGAATGGGTCTAATCCTTCCAGCAAACGTCGTTATAATGTCGATTCGGACGATGAGCTTCCCCAACTTGAAGTTAACATTTCTGACGGGGTTTGCGATTCGATCCGATCGACGATTGAATCTACTGAGGTCATCGATATCGTTGCAGAGGCTCTGGAAGTTCCTGAGGAAGATGTTGAAACTCGACAAAAAATTCAACAAATGGTTTTGGAGAGAATTTCGGATGTTGTAAGTGATAAAATGAAAGGATATTTTGCTAATCTCAGATTATGAAAAACACCACACCAAGCACTTTAACAGCCACCGTTCCTCTGCAATGTCTACAATGGAATTGTAGAGGGATAAATAGTAAACGCTCATCGTTAATCCAGCTCATAAATACACACAATATCAATATTTCGCTTTTGAGTGAAACACATCTCGACAATCACACAAACTTTAGTCTACCGCAGCACACCATTTTTCGTAAAGATCACAGACGAAACTCGATGGGCGTAGCCATCGCGATTCGTTCAGAACTGAATCCCGTAGCATTTCCTATTGCACTGTCAGCGGATATTCAAGCCGTTGCCTGCCAGATCAAATACATCTCCGGGTTGATCACTATTGTATCTGTGTACATACACCCGCAAGCCAACATATCGCAGACTCAGTTTGATAATTTTTTATCAACCGTTCCGAAACCGTGCATCATTGGAGGAGACTTTAACGCAAAACATCACCTATGGGGAAGCGATCATGGAAACACACGTGGAGACCGTCTTCATCAAGCCATCGAAACATCTCATCTCGTCATTCTCAACAATGGTCAGCCAACTAGGTTTGATGTAAACCGGTCGTGGGGCGCAATTGATATCACGCTGGTTTCTTCGAGCCTTAGTTTGTGCTTCGACTGGGAGGTTTTGGATTCACCAAATGGAAGCGATCATTTTCCGATAGTTTTTCATTCGAGTACTACATGCGCGATGAAATTCTACTCTGGAATCAATGTTCGGAAAATCGACTGGGAACGTTTTACCGGAAGCCTCGAGGAATCATTCGTCGAAAATGGAGAACCGGATAGCTTTGATGTCTTCTTTGAGCTGATTTGGCAAGCACTGCGCAGATCCTGTCCATCAGTAAACTCGAACCACACTCGCCGAATACCGCAACCCTATTGGGACGAAGAGCTAACAGAAGCGAAGAAAGCCACCAGAGTTGCTTTCCGCGCTTGGAAACGAGAGCTGTCAACCGAAGCTTACGAAGGGTACGCTAATACAGAACGAAGGTTCAGAAATTTGGTACGCGAGAAGAAGAGGAAAAGTTGGCAACATTTTTGTGATAGTTGTGATAGTTCTACGTCCCTCACAACCTTATGGAGGATGGCTAGAAGATTCAAAGGGCGCGGAGAGCCATCAAAAAACCTTAGAATTTCGGACAATTTGGCCAACGATGTTTTGGACAAGTTGGCTCCCTCATCTGCCAAAAATCCACCCCCGGCTTTTCTACAATGTTCGTGTTGCCCTCAAACTGGTTTACCATTCTCAGTATCGGATATTCAAGCAGTTTTAAAAATCGGTAAAGATTCGGCTCCTGGTTTGGATGGTGTTCCATATTCCGTCATAAATCATCTCCCATGGGCGGCGCTTAGTCAGTTGCGAAAAATCTATTGCCAAATTTTTGCTTCAGGAAGAATTCCGGAAAGCTGGAAAACCTTTAAAATTGTACCGATTCCTAAAAGTGGTCATGATCCGATTTCTCCTTCTGCTGTTCGCCCAATCGCGTTAGCTTCATGTTTTCGCAAAGTGTATGAACTCATAATCAAAGATCGACTAGAACATTTCATCGAAAACAACAACTTGTTCCCTTCAGCTATCAACGGTTTTAGGAAAGGACGAGGAACAATGGATGCGTTGTTTCCCCTGATTAATGAAGCTTCTTTAGCTTTGAAAAGAAGAGAGCATGTGGTGATATGTAGCCTCGATATCAAAGCCGCCTACGACAACGTGGAAATTAATGTTCTGGTCCGCGAATTACGCTCATTAACAGTCCCTGAATGCCTAGTAAGAAGTATCTTCCATCTTTTTCAAGAAAGGAATTTGTGCATTTCAAATGGATTAGATTCAATATCTAGGACAACGTGGAAAGGCCTTCCTCAGGGATCTCCACTAAGTCCGTTATGCTTTAATGTTGTGATCAGTGGATTGATCAACAGTGTCCCTCCTGATGTGATAACCGTAAATTACGCCGATGACACAACAATTGCTGTAAGAGGAACCTCGCTGGAGCATAGTTGCAAATCTCTCCAAAGGGCAGTGGATATAGTTGTGGAAAATATTTTCGACCTTGGGTTAGAACTTTCGCCCACGAAATGTAAGTGCCTTCTGATCTCGACACAACAATGCGATAATCCCCCAGAAATAAATATCGGCGGTTGCACTTTGGAATACGTCAGATCCCTGAGGTTACTCGGCATGTACCTCACACGAAATCTGTCGTGGTCGTGTCATATTAGAGAGGTACAAAAACGTACGGCTCCGTATCTTAACTTTCTACGAAGCATATCGGGCCAGTCATGGGGAGCACATCCAGCAGCAATGTTAGCTATTTTCAAGTCATGTGTGAGATCAATATTGGAATACGGTTCCATATTTATGACGGAGTTAACACAAAAAGAAGCCATCGTTTTGGATAGACTACAATGGGCAGGAATTCGAATCTGTTTGGGCTCCACAAAAACCACCCACACAGGTTCACTCGAAGTGATGGCTGGTATTATTCCGCTGCAACAAAGAAGAGAACTTGCTGTCATGCGTTTTGTAAATAAAAGAGCGTCACTTTCTTCTTGGCATGGTCAATACTCCAGACCGATCTTGGAAGGTGGCTTAGTGGCTACCGGAATACACCGCGCCATAAGAATGCTTAACGAATTTATTCCACTTGAACAGCCTCTAAATAATCTCCCATGCTACATGGTCAACCGTGAAGTTGTAAGAACAATAATATCCATTGATCTCACTGTTAAACGGTTATGTTCAGAACACCAGAACTCATCGGCAGCTGATTTGGTTTCAAACTATCTCTTGGAAGTGTATGCCAACGCGAAAATCTTGGCAACTGACGGGTCGAAAGATATACACGGCACAGGTTATGCTGTGGTAAATAGTTTTGGAGCGCCTGCAGAAGGGATCAAACTCGACAGTAAAGCATCAGTTTATATGGCAGAGCTTCTAGCAATCAGGCATGCTGCGAAAATGATCGTAAGCCTTCCTGTTGCTCAGTATATTATTCTAACCGATAGTTTGAGTTGTCTCACGAGCCTTCAAAAAATCAACATCAATCAAAAATATCCCGTTGCTTGGTACGATATAAAAGCTTCCATTCTTGAAGGACAAAGAATGGGGCACGAGATCCATCTGATATGGGTTCCGTCTCACAGAGGTATTCCAATGAACGAGTTGGCAGATCAAGAGGCGAAAAGTGCGTGCATCAATGGTGGTACAGCAGATTATATTTTAACATCATTCGACATCCAGTTTCCGATTCGGCGTACAACAGTGCACAAATGGCAAGCAAAGTGGAATGCAGGAACTAAAGGACGTTTCTGTCACAGCATCATCTCTAACGTTTCGCTCCAACCATGGTTTAGTAGCTTGGATCTCAACCGCAGACAAATTGTAATCCTTTCCAAATTAATATCAAATCATTCACGGCTCCCTGCTCATCTGACTAGAAATGGTATCCTATTGGACGCGACGTGCAGTTGTGGCGAATCCACCGCAGATCCTGATCACATTATCTTCGCATGCAGCAGATTTGAAAATCTTCGTAGACTGTAGGGACGTACCTTGCGTTATGAAAACATTGAACAGAGCTAACAGAAAAACGTAACGTATACGAGCGAAGAGGAACTGTCAAGAGTAACGGCGAGAGTGAAAGGGGGGAGATGAAAAAGGGGACTTGGGTGTAGACGGTGAAATGGTTTGGACGTGCGAAAATACGGTGATAGATTTGTATAATTTACGGAATAAAGATAGGAATGGAAATTCAAAGAAACCGAGTTTTGGAGACTCTACAATGGCGACGAGGAAACAACGGATCGAATGGTATGTATTAAAAGATATCTTGATGAGAAAATGAGATTTTTATGGTGAACAAAGGTGTGCTCAGTCTCTACAACATGGCGTTTCAAATTTTCGCGCAGTGGAATAAGCACGAAGCAAATTGGAAAAATTGGTTTGTGCCGAGTGCTATAATGAACGTTTAACGGCAGAAGAGTTTTTTTCGGCACATTCCAGTTAGTGTTTTATTTTGTTTTTTTTCCTACATGCTGCAGATGTTTAATGGCAGTGAGACGGAAAAGGAAAAAGGTCTTGATGTTCATTCTAGTGGACAGTTGTTCCGAGGAGCAATTCGGGTTTGTGTTGGGAATGGAAAAAAAACGAAAAGATGGTGGAGTACTGTAAGATCCTGAGGGACAGTGCGAAATCCGAGAAAACCTAAAGTTCTGAGGAACAAGATATTGGAAATTCGATTTAAGTTTGGAATTGAAGAGCTTGGTAGAGAATAACCCTGAGGGATAGAGAGATGTGTTCTGAAGAATGGTTTTCTTGTTCTGAGGAACAATGAGTGTTTTGTTCTGAGGAACATTAATGATTTGTTCTGAGGAACAATTTTTGACTTGTTCTGAGGAACAGTTTTTGACTTGTTCTGAGGAACAATTTTTGACTTGTTCTGAGGAACAGTTTTTGACTTGTTCTGAGGAACAATTAGTGACTTGTTCTGAGGAACAATTAGTGACTTGTTCTGAGGAACAATTAGTGACTTGTTCTGAGGAACAATTAGTAACTTGTTCTGAGGAACAAATGGTGATATGTTCTGAGGAACAATTAATGATTTGTTTCGAGGAACAAATAGTGATTTTTCTGAAAAACAATAAAGGGATTTGATTTTAGGAACATTTTATGATATCCCGAATAGCAAAGACCATGGTATTAAAATAACTGAACAATGGTTTTTAGTTTAACAATAAAATCCATCGTATATTAATCGTTTTTGAAAATATCAGAAACACGGTAAAACAATAATTTTATTGTAATTATTATTGTTACAGTGTACTTCATGGTAAAATCAAAATCCAAACCAAAAAGAACATTAGTAAAATTTTGCTAGCTTTGCATATATCAATTTTTTCGTGTAGATATTTGTTTTTGCGACCGCGTGCCATTATGGCCAAAATATTTTTTTTTTTGTGGCTGACAATTTTCTTGTGAAATCGCCGTGGTAAGTCCTTTTGTAACAATAACTAACTTCATTTACCTTATTCCCTACAATTTTAACTCATTTGTTTGGTAGTTTTTAGCAGTTTCGCGGCTCCTGCTACAGCGAGAATGACAACATCAGAACGATCATGGATTTGCAACACGAATCAATCAACCACCCCAAACCAGTTGCTTCAACTAGTAGCAACAGCAACCCATTGCAGTATGAGGACAACGATTCTGAAAATTATCCGAAGGAGGAAGCTGGGGATGCTGGAACTTCCAGTGGTTCTTCCACCGAGCTTTCTCTACCAATTCGTTTACCACCAGTTCCGGAACGCCAACCAAGTAGAGTTAGCTGCCTGTCCAGAATCCATCTTTGAACCATGGTCCGGTGCCGAATATCAAAAAGGACTGAAGACGAACATCATGCTTATCGAAGTGTTCGATAATATTATCCTAGGTTATTTGCATCTGAATGATTCCTTGCTCAATTCAGAAAGAATCCTGCAACTATGGGTACGGCTTCCGGGTAGCAACGCTCCAGGCCTCAATACTTGCATTTTGAAGCTGGCTATATGGACACCATTTCGACTTCAAGCGGTAATCACTTCCGAAAGTTAGGAAATCTTTTTGTGAACGACGACAAAAATGCTGTAACGCTTCTGTTCAGGAGTAAATCAACCGATTTCTTCTTTGGAAGTAACATATATGTAAGTGCATAGATCTGTTTCTTAGATGTTCTTAAGCAATGTTTTAATACAATAAACCTTTTTTCCACAGGTTAGACTAACTGTATGTAAACAAGTTTTGGAGTTGTTCGTTTGGCTTGAGCTGAAATGTAATGTTCAAGGCAAGCTGAAGCAAATTCTTTTGAAGGTCCTGCACCATTTAGTGCAGCTTAAATGAGCCTTCTCTAATCAACAGAGACCTATCGACGCTTGTCAGCTGATTAAAGTGTTACTTAGTATTTTTCATATGACAAACGCGACCTCGGTGTTTCAATAAGCGTCATAGAATGTGTCTGTAAGTAGCTGTACTTAAAACCTTCTAATTTGTGCTTATCGATATAAAATATTTTTTTTCTAGCACCTCTTGTGTACAACAACATCGTTAATTTGAACAAATGATTCTGTAAATGATCGTCGGGAACCTGTTATTCGAACTACATGTTTGGCAACAGATTTGATAGCCCCTTTGCGCCAGTTTTTGTTGCAAAAATCTCCCGTCAAAGCAAAACAGCGACGGACATCACGCTACTGATTGATCTGCTGAAATTAGCTCCATATTTGTTAATACAAAGGACCATCGGACAGGCAGCGAAGATAACGCTACTGCCTATGACAATTTAGCATTTTTCAACGATCTGAACACGATTTTGGAATCATCTGCTTCGATAGCCAATTTCTCTTATGTGAGGATACAGGAGGTCCAAGTTGGCAGCAATGTTGCTGGTCCGAGGAGTGTTAATGCTTCTGCTCATGGAATCGCTCATGGATTTAATTTCAAATCAGGGTTGAACTTAAGCAACAATAACCTCTATAATAAAAGGAATTCAAACAATTAAGTATAAATAAATATAAAATTCTTAATTTCTTTTTTCAATAAACCAGTTTGCTACAGTTTTTTCGTGTTTTAAGGAATTATATTCCTGATTGGCCGTGCTTTTAAATAAACGTTTATAAAGTTTATTGAAAAGCACAACTAATCACGAATAAAATTCTTTGAAACAAGAAAGAACTTTAGCAAACTATTCCAATCCATAAAAATTAAATTATTCATAGTAAACCATGAAATTTCACGGTTAAAACTATAATCATATACCATAGAAAAACCTTGATTTCCATCTTCGTTTCAACAATGGAAATAAATGGATTTTCATGGTTTTATTGTGAAAAATTGGAAGCTGATATTACCATGAACTTCATATTTTTGAGCTTCCGAATGTATGGAAAATCGCCATTTTTTTCATGGTCACGCTGCATAACAATACCCCTTTTTCATGGTTATTTTTGCCAAAACGATGAAATGTATGGTCGAAAACTATGAATTCCAATGTACATTTACGGTATCGAGGACGATAATAATCATTGTGTAAACCATGCAATTAATGGTCGGTGAAAATGGAATTCATGGTTTTTTCACGGTACATTTCTATTCGGGATGTTTTGAGAAACATATTGTGATTTGTTATGTAGAACAATTAATTATGTGTTCTGAGAAAAAAAAAACGATTTGTTCTAAGGAACAATTAGACATTTGTTTTGAGGAACAAATTGTGATATATTCTGGGATTATTGTTTTGAGGGACAAGTTGTGATTTTTCTGTGGAACGTAGGTTGAAAGCATTTTGTTGTATTTTTTTTAAGCAAAGGGGGGAATCATCAATGATGCATTAGATGACGATAATGATGCAGATGGAACTGAGAAAAAAAGTGTTTTTATTCCTTTGAGGATTCAGGCACGTAAGAATTTTCCAATTACTCTGAAGAGTGATGATCGATAGTTCTGAGGAAACAGGAACAATATCCCAATTGAGTAAGGAAAATAGTTCTGAGGAACTATTCTGAGAAACTGAACTCATATCAGATCAGGAGACGTTTTTGCTTAAAAGGTTGGGACTCCGAGGAGTCCGGATGGTTCTGAGCAACTGGGTTAGCGTTAAAGCGCTATGCCCTTTTACACTTACCAGAATTTCTAGGACTCTAACTCTGAAGAGTGTAAGTAATTTACACAGGTTACAGTACTTGCTTTAAGGAGTTATAAACTTAAATCGAATGTTGGATTTAAATTAATTTTGAAGAGCAATGCACAGTGCGGTGTTGGATAGTGGTATTGGTACATCAATTTTTAGATGTGTTGATGAAGAACAGAACAAGAACATTATACTTGTTCTGAATTTAAATCACTGCTGGTCAGTTGTGATTTCTTGTTCGATGAACCTCGTAGTGGGCGTCTGTCAACTCCAAATTTTCATTAAGCATCTGGATATTGTTTTATAATAAAGAAATTGGTTGGCACGAATGCATTGGTAATTTTAGTCTAAATTCTAACATACGTAACGATGATCTGGATTCAAGGTTTGCTAAGAGTTGAGTATGCAGTTAATATATCAACAGATTATTCTAGATTTTCTAGCGGGCAGACAAAGAAAATAGAGGAAATAATTAATGTCACATGATAATACAAAGTACAGGACATTATATAGCCAGCAGATTGTGGCCTAGAGGATATCATCCTTGTCTTCTAAGCCAACGCTCATGAGATCGAATCCCGGTCGTAGATTGCACATCGAGATCCTACCTAGAGATGTGTGTGTGCTTATGGTGCTACAACTTCAACCAATAGTGCAGGGGTGTCAGGTCAGGTAGCATGGCAAAGAAATGGTAACGCGAGGTAGCACCACGAGGTAGCTGTCAGTATAGTCAGTGGTAAAAGGTTTTCTCTGATTACTAGCTCCGGTGCCTCATTGCTGCCAAAGGCAAAGAATATAAACAAAATAACAATGATTATGTATTTCAAATGTTTTCTATTTAAGAGTCACTCAACTGAAGAAACTAGCTTTCTTTTTAACGTAAAGCTTCGACTCATGTAACGGATAAACTGCTATTGGTAGAAATATTAGAAATATTACAAAATTAACAAACAAGTGAGGGTTGGAGATAAATTAAAAAAAAATAAGGGAGGACTATATTGACGATAATTGTTGTTGAAATAAAAACGAACTATTTCATTAAAAAGATCATGTTCTAGTAAAACGCATTAAAAAAAGGCAACCAGATAAAATATGGTTCGGATATCATTGGTAAACCTTTAGCCAACATCGGAAAAACGTTACTTCATTCATTTTATGATAAGCAAAAAAAACGTGCCCGACTCGCAGTCTAGAAAAGATTCAGATATAGTTAGTAGTTAGATTGTACCCTAAAGTATGTATTCGAACGTTTTTGAAATATCGGAACCAAGGTGTGTATATAAAGTAGGTGTTACCGAATATCGAATTCCCGATTCAGCCATTTTGGCTATTTAGACTATGCAACTATGCGGAACTCATTGAGAGCCCCGCTCACTCCTGGCCTACTTACTGTGAAAGTCGGAGAACCTCGTGTATCAAAAAAAACCTTGATCAGAACTAAGGAAACGTTACCAGCAAGAACCTACTTGGCTTTTACCAAATAGCGAAGATAAAAATAAATACACGTCTCTATCGGCAGCCATTGCTGTTGTAATAACGAAACTTGAAATATATTTGATAGATGTTTTGTCCCTCTGATATACAGCCAGTGATAGTCGCTGATTGTTGTATAGACGAATATCTCGATTTAGGGTTTCATCGACGATACCTCCTTAGACTAAGAAGTGTTAGGAGGGATGTAGGGACGTACCTTGCGTTATGAAAACATTGAACAGAGCTAACAGAAAAACGTAACGTATACGAGCGAAGAGGAACTGTCAAGAGTAACGGCGAGAGTGAAAGGGGGGAGATGAAAAAGGGGACTTGGGTGTAGACGGTGAAATGGTTTGGACGTGCGAAAATACGGTGATAGATTTGTATAATTTACGGAATAAAGATAGGAATGGAAATTCAAAGAAACCGAGTTTTGGAGACTCTACATAGACCTATTTGGCGAATTTTAATGAAAAAAGGAATTCCACCCGATATTCATTTGATACTAAAAAAGAAAGACATTGAATTATATAAAACGATAGCTAATTTTGTAATTGAATGTAAAATAGACATGTAAGTAGAAGAGTAATTAACACTTGGCCGGTTATGTTATAGAGGTAAAGCCAATAAAAAAATTAAAAAAAAAAAAAAAATAATAATGTTCTGGTACCAGCTGATTGAAAAAATATCTACAATATTACAGATCTACTGCATTACTGATCATGCATTAATTGATTTAGAACAAATTGTAGATAACTCATGGGAGGTGATTTGGGAACGATGACAACTGATGCCGAGGGAAGTGATTGGAATAGATCCGCTTTCTAAATTTAAGCTATCCATGTCCAACCAAATTGAAAAACATCCCTACTACATAACAGAAATCAAGGGTTACTTGGAAGTGTGTACCGGTATGAAACATCTTAAAGCTAGCAATAATATTAATACTGTTAACTCCATTTTTATATTTCAGCTTCGTCATAATGAGAAGACCAATATTGCATTATGAGTGAGAGCTGTAAGCTACTAGAAAATTCCTTGAGTTACAAGAAAACTTAAAATTTGATGTTGGATATTTTGTGCACCGCTTTTTAATAGTGTTGATCCAACAACTTGGAAAGAAGTTTTATGAAATGTAAGTTCTATCGGACGCTTTAAAAATTAGGTTCATACTAATTTATATATCTTTCTTTTTTAGATTGCATGACGACGCATAGCTACTACTTTTAGATTATGATGTTGGCCGAAAACTGTCGTAAAAGCAATTGTTATTATAATTTAAATCACATTTGTATTTAATTTTAACTGATATTTGTTTTAATTAGGAAAAACAAACAGCAGTTGTGATAGGAATATTTTTGAGAATGATTCATTGTAAATTTGGAAAAACAAAACATATGAGTAAACGTATTGAATTGCAATAGAAATCCATTTTTGACTTTTTCTTGTAGAATCGTATTTCAATCCCAATAATACACATTACATGCTACATACTGTGGTACGCAAAATCGCTTTACTGTTCAAATCGTATAACATTAAAACAAACCTCGTATAAAGTGTGGTCTAAATCACCAAACGATCGTTAAATTTCCTCACATCGTAAAAAAGTGCAATACATCTCCTATAGAATGAGAATTAAGTTGTCACTCGATGTTAAAATCTATGTACATCTTACAAGACTTCAAAACACATCGTTCAAAATGTGACTTAAATCGCCAATCGGCGGTCGGATTTCTTCAAATCGTACAGGAGGTGTACACACATCGTTGAAAGTGTCCTTTAAACAGTCATCCAATGTCATATTACTTCATATCGTAAAACTGTTCAACACACCTCCTATAAAGTGCGACTTAAGTTGTGAATCGATGTTCAATTTTCTGAACATCGTATTAACCTGCAACACACCTCGCATAATTGGTGACTTAAATCGTCATTTCATCGTCAGTTCGCTTCAAGTCGTACAAGGGTGAAACACACATCGCGTAAAGTGTGGATGGAACTGTCAATCATCTCTTCATCGTAAATGTGCAACAATCAAATCGTTTAACGTAACGTACAACATACCACCAATGCAACATATGGTACCAAAGTAAATCAATCATCGCAATAACATCGTATACGATGTTGTCGAAGTCGTAAATCTGAAAATAATCAAAACATGTACGTATATCGCCTCCACTTTTGGTAGGTATATGCTTTTTTCTAACGTTTTATACGATGATTATTGTCGACATAGATGTACGTATATCTTTTGATATACCTACCAAATTGTTGGCTGGGCAGTTTGTGGCGTGCCGAGTCGGAGAGATTTTGGAGAGAACCGATGTGAGCGAATGGAGGTGGATTCCAACTAAATTGAACGTGGCCGACGATATGACTAAGTGGGCATCCCCTCCGGATTTTTCCTCGTCTGGTAGATGGTTTTTGGGTCCGGATTTTTTGTACGAAGATGTGGAAACGTGGCCTCGGCAGAACTCCATTGTGGAAGAGACGAACGAAGAGTGCCGTAATCGCAATGTGGAGAGGGTAACAGTACACGCTGCTTTTGAGCCGGAGCCGATGATCAATTGGAGAAACTTCTCTCAGTGGAACCGACTTGTCCGAGCGGCGAGCTATGTGTATCGTTATTTGTGGAATTTCGACGGACGGCGAAGGAGGAACCGCTTAAGCTGGGGTTACTCGACCAAGAAGAAATTGAGGCAGGGGAGATGTTTGTCTACCGTTGTATCCAGAAAGAGTCGTTTGCCGAAGAACTCGCCCTCTTAAAACGAGCCCGATCCCGATCGCCTGACGGAAAGAGTCGGACCCTCAAACCCACCAGCAAACTTTCGCAGCTATCTCCGTTCATTGATGATCGCGGCGTTCTCCGGATGGAGTCCAGAATAAGTGTGGCCGCCTTCGTATCCTATGATACCCGAAATCCAATAATATTACCACCTGAAAGCCGAGCAACGCATCTCTTAGTGCATGAGATGCACAAGAAATATCTGCACCAAAATCACGAGACGGTCGTCAACGAGATCCGGCAGAAGTTTCACGTGTCACGCCTGAAGTCGCTGGTTCGTCGATTATCAAAAGATTGCCTTCACTGCCGGGTGTATAAAGCTGTCCCGAGTGTTCCCCGTATGGCGCCTCTACCTGCCGCACGTCTTGGTGCGTTCTTTCGGCCTTTCTCCTTTGTAGGGCTTGATTTTTTTGGTCCGATGCTAGTTCGAGTAGGGCGCTCTACCGTCAAGCGCTGGGTGGCCCTCTTCACCTGTTTAACCATCAGGGCGGTGCATTTGGAGGTGGTTCATTCTCTAACGACGATGTCCTGTAAGATGGCGGTGCGGCGTTTCGTTGGCCGGAGGGGGTCTCCGGTCGAGATCTACTCCGACAACGGGACCAACTTCTGTGGAGCCAGGAACGAGCTGATGAAGGATTGGGACGAGATCAACCATCACTTAGCCAACTCATTCACGAACTCGAAGACCAAATGGCGATTAAACCCCCCATCGGCACCCCACATGGGAGGAGCATGGGAGCGGCTCGTCAGGTCCGTCAAAGTTGCCTTTTATGCGATGAGCACTACGAAGACCCCCAATGAAGAGACATTTGCTACGTTGATTGTTGAAGCTGAAGCCATCGTCAATTCGAGACCACTGACTTTCGTTTCCCTCGAAAATGATTCCCAAGAAGCGCTCACACCCAACCACTTTATGCTGCTGAGTTCGAGTGGAACGGTTCAACCTCCCAAAGAAACTCTGGAACCTAAATTAGCAACAAGAGACGACTGGAATTTGAATCGCCATCTTGCGGATATGTTTTGGCATCGTTGGGTGAAGGAATACTTGCCGGTGATAGCCCGACGCACTAAATGGTTTTCCGAGACGAAGGTGTTGGAATGCGGAGATCTGGTAGTTGTGGTGGATGAAACTCTTCGAAATGGTTGGCTGAGAGGACGAGTGACAGAAGTACGAACAGGTGCAGACGGACGAGTGCGCCAAGCTGTGGTGCAAACATCTTCAGGGATTGTTACGAGACCGGTAGCAAAGATAGCGGTTTTAGATCTCTGTACTCGTAAGCCGTCGATGGATACCTTGCCTTACGGGAGGGGGGATGTTACCGCTGCTTTGAACGGTCCCTCTGATCATTCTCGTACCCCTCGATTGACAGAACAGAATGACAGAAATTGATAGAAAGAGAATAGGGAGAGAGATAGGAAGTGGATAGCTGTCATGCAGATTTTTGAAAGTCATTGAAAATTGGGAAACGTGAGATTTCGCAATCTTCAAATCTATGAAGATTGTTCTTTTATACTTTGCGCTTAGTTCAATCTTTATTAGATAAAATTAAGAATCTACAAATAGTTGGGAGTAGTTAGAGTGAGAGGTTACTAAATCTTTTAGCACTATCACCACAAATCTGCGTGATTCGCTAGGGAGACCTCCGAAATTTCCCAACACCTTGAGACCCGGAACATGGGACCTGAGTCCTGAGACATCAGACCACAGAAGTCCGAAATAGACGTAAGACATGAATAGTGAGACTATAGAGACGTGAGAATGAGACGTGAAACGTAAGATGATATGAGATATGAGAAGTGGTACGTGAGATGTGAGAAGTGAAACCGGTCTCATGCCTCGTTTATCACATGATCTCAGTGCCCATGTCTCAGGTCTCACCTTTCAAGCCTCAGTGCCAATCCCACTTCAGCTCCCAACTTCAAACATTTCAAACCGTTTTCCGTTGAATCTTTAGTCATTTTCCCTCAGTCCATTTAACCCAGATATCGTGTTAACACATTAAGGACCGCAAAGAAATGTAAGCTGGGAATCAACTAAATTCGGAATTCTCTATCTCAGAAACCATTTATTGAACATTTATTTTATATAATTTAGTTTTTTTGAGTTACCGGGTGTTGTGTATATTTTTGTCGAATTTATTTATAATGTTTGAGTTATGCATCTAAGCGTAGCCAAATCAATGTGTTATTTCGCGAAAACAATGTCAAAAACGTACTTATTGCGAAAAAAAGTCATGAAAAAAAACTTCGGTGTATTTTAAGAATGGATACTGCCATTGGGGATTTTCAGCCGAAAAAATCGCTGTTAGGTGCTTCATATACCCAGTCAATACTTAATTGGTACCTATCTAATTGTCCAAAAAAAATGGCACCAAGTCTGTTTTAATCCATTCTGCAATTACATTACCAAGTGCTCGGTAAATTTTGGCGAATTTGTTTTCCACTTTTTTAACTTCTCATAATTTTATTGGACTTTAAATAACTATAATCTGTGTAATTTAAAAAATGGATTTCTCTTGTTTCTATTTATCATACACTCGTATCACTTAATTTTGTTGAACTTTATTTAATTTATTACACTTAGGCATGTGCAAATTATGTGCGGATAGAAGAAATGTATATTCTATGTATATTGTTTTTTTTTCAATAATTTGATTAAAATTGTTCTCTGATAAATGTTTCAAGTTTTGTATGGATCTGCCCGGATATTTTCCTGTTTGCTTGTTCCAAACTGACCATCATTTTCTAACTGTTTTCTTTGTAACATTTACATGCAAGATGTTTCTACAAACGGGTTTTCTTCTTCAAGGGAGCGATGAATTGTGGGCAAGGGTATTTTCATATACCATTCACAGGGAATACCTTACACTTAAAATTATTATAATAGGTATTATATTCGTTTTACATTTTCTATTTCTGTTTGTTTTATTTTTAAATTTTGATCGAAGAAATTTACATCAGCGTCCGTAAAACAGCAATGTCCTACTACTTTTTTATACTATCGATAGATTTTGGGCCCCCAAAATCTTGCGACAAAGGATGGTGGGGATTTTATTGATTATTCTATTCCTAGCTTTTACCTTCAACGACGTTTATTTCTACATAGTTTGATAATACAGAAAAAACAGAAAGGAAATCGCTTCGAGTTATGATTTGCTATTTCATTTTCTCTCTCTCTCTATTTTGCCTGTAATATACTAAAGAAAACCTTACATATGACTAGACTAATCTTGGACAAAATCGAAATATAAATTAGTTCTCTCAATGCCTTTTCTGGAAAATTCAATTCTTTCAGAGTTTTGAGATCCTACCATCAAAATGCTTAATCCAGAGCAAATATTTCGTCAAATAAAATTCCAGTCTATTGATTGTCGAACACCTAAACTACTTTTGTGAAAAAGTTCTGGTTTCAACGTTCGATGGATCCAATTGGCCCATTAGGTGGTTTTTATTTTCAACAAGTAATTGATATTTGTTTTTTAAATAGTATTAAACCAAATCTGAAACTTCAATTTTCAATAACTATTACTGACCATCGGTTTTATTGCTTTAACGAAGTTTCTATTTAAAACCTGAAACAAATGAAAAAATGAAAAGGTGTACCATTCAAATGAAGTCACATTCGCAAAAATTAATGCATGGCATTCATTTCATCATTTGAACTTGTTTCTGTTGGAATTAATAAATGAATCTTTCTTGCAAAAGCTATCGTATAATTTTCGGGTTCGTATTTCGTTGTGCTTCGAAAAAAACTTTTAATTTCGTTTGCACAGATCGGATGATATGGAAGATTTTAATTTCATTCCATCCATGCTCTCGGTTTTGTGTTTTTGTAAAGTATTTGGTATAACACGGGCTTCTGTCTAGCTCCTAACAGTTTTCCTAAATAGATATTATATATACCTAAATAGTTTTGTTTTACACTTTTATTTTCAATAGAAAAGGTACAGCAATAGATTTTATTCTTGATGACTTATCAGTTATATATGTAGTAAATTACAGTTTGTATCGTTCTAGATATTTGTTTGAACGCACTTACAACTTAACGGTTAGTTAGCGCAATGCATGTGTGGTGTTTTTGTTCTGTTTCGGTAATTTATAGATTAATTTCTGTTAGGTAGTTATTGAAAAGGATTATCATACAGTGACATTGAAATGTATCAATTTGTAAGATGTAACAGTACACACAGCAGAAACGAAGCATTGAATGCGTAAGGCGAGTAATGAGACGTGGTGGATTTTTACACCTATGCCTAAGGGATACTAATCTAATGCCTAAGCAGTTTTTATTCCGGAAATTAATGTACCTAGTTTTACACTCAAAAAAGCGTTTCGATAAAAAAAAAATTGTAAACTGAAAAGGTCTACATCTATAAGCGAAAATCTAAACTTTCATTTACGTATGTGAAAAATTGTGTTGAATGCAATCCTAAATATTACAATAGAGCAGTGTTGGCATGAGTAATATGTCCTCCACAATCAATTTGAAAAGATGAAGAAATTGATTCGTGCTATGGCTTGTGCTGTAAATTAAATTGTTGAGTTTTTTTTAATAAAATACTTATAAAAAGGCTTTTCTGTATTTTATGCCTTAAAACAGTTGGATACTATTTTTTAACAAAGTGAAATGATTTCTCCTTTGTTGGGCCCAACTATTACCCAATTGGTAAAGTTTTTTAGACAATATGGCAATGCAATATTCAATTATGAACAGGCTCAAGGTTGACAAAGCTACCAGTAAAAATTCAGAGTCTGTCACATAAATTAACGGATTCACCTATGGTTGAAGCGGTTTCGATTTATTCCTTCTAATCCAAATAAGGAAAAATGAAACACTTGTTATTTCACAGTAGAATGAATTTAGTAATGCATTTATTACCGACAACGTCTCTACAATAATTTTGCAAGGTTTTTCAAGAAGTTCGAAAAGCGTTACCTATTTTGATTTTTTCGCTTGTTTTGTCTTATTTTTATTTTAATAATATGTATTGGCAGAATACTAAACTTTTATGATTGCGTTAAAACCAGACAGCTACGTAGAAACATTTACGGAAGTACAAAATTAAATCAAACTTAAAAATTGTGCCACTTAGATGTGTAAACTATCAGCGGAAGCAATTAGTAATAGGTGTCTTTTGAAAAAAAAAACTCCAAAATCACAAGCAATATTTCACACACGCAAACGCACTGCATAGTCTTAAGCCCAAACTTCTTTTTCCTATTTTACCTACACGATTTCTAACTACCAAGCCTAACCTTCCCACAATCGTACACTGGAATTATCTTTCATGTTAACAGAGAGGAACCAGAAAACCTAAACCATATCCTACTATCCCACAATTTTTCAAAGAAAAATTAACGTGGTATTGTAATTCCCAGCAGAAAAAAATCCAACATTATGTTAAGTATGAATTTTTAAACATAAACTTTACCATCACCATCGACTGCAACAATTTCGACATTCAACGGTTCCGCTGGCTTTAGGCCAGCCTGTTCCTCACCCCGTTCCCGAGCAATCGATTCGCCGCATTCAACCGGAACTGACGATCTAACTGTCGCACCAGTTTCTGTTCCAGTTTTATTGCCTCTGCTAGTGTTTTCCTCTCTGCTACGTTGCACTCAGACGTACTGAAAGTTGTCGGGCCGTAAAAGCGGCTCGTGTTCCACGTGTTTGTCCATGTCGAAATACTGCATCCAGTCGGTTCGCTGTGGCTTCACGATGCCGCAGCCACACTCGAGGAAGTCGAACAGATTCTTCAACGGGCCACGGGTGAACGGACTCTTGCCACCCTTGGCCTGGAAGTGTCGATAGCGACCTCGGTTCATTCGCTCGTTCGTAGTCATTCCCAGACAGACAACTTGATATGTCTGGCAGATAGTTAAAACCGTTACCCAGGACATGTGCAGCAAGGCGTTGGCCATTACCCAGCCAACCCAAGGATTACAAGAACCGATGGCAACGATGGCATTCCACAGACCTGAAAGAACTTGCGATGAGAACGCATCACAGAAATACAAAAACTAAAAAAAACCAAACAGAAACTAAAGCCTTCGACTACGTACCTTCCTCCATGTTGACGTTGCACGCTTTAACGTAGAAATTGGCTCCTCCGTACAGCATCCAACCGCACATGATCAGCAAACTCCACAGGAATCCCATAAAGTATTTGTGGTTCTTGGCACCTGTTAAAATTGTGTCAAATTAATCTACCAAGAACTATTTTATTCTAATCTACAAAAACCAACTCACCGATACAGTTGCCAACCCATGGGCAGTGATGATCGAACCGGGCGACGCATCGATCGCATACTGAGCAGTGCTTGGATCGGACCGGACGGCGAACTAGGCATGCCGAGCAGAAGGCCGAGGGTTCGAAACCTCCGCCACCGCGTTCCGACAGCTCGATGATGGTCTGGAAGGAAAGGGAATTTAAACATCCGTTTTGCATTAATTCTCGAATTTTCTCAACACCCCCTTCCTCGAATACGACAACGGCCCGATTTACTCGAATGAACCAAATGTAACAGAAAAAACTACGCATAAGGTGTGCGTTTCCCAAGATTTTCATCGCAGAGAATACTGCCACTGGGATATTGGTCCATGTCGTACAAGGCGGCTTATCCAGTACACCCCAGATAAAGGATGTCCATGATGAAATTGCATTAACTTTTTAAACGTTGGGTAGAATTGAATGAAAATTTGGGTCGATTTAGTTCATAGTGCATTGTTTACATCCTGCAAGTTTTAAAGTCCTGTGATAAAAACTCGCGGAAATGCAGTCGTAAGAACAGCTCGTGCGTGATTAAATCTTGTGCATTCATCACGAGAACAAGGATCTCTCGCATTGTTCTATCGCTAAAACGTTGGGAATCGCGAATTCCACGGTGTCGCGAGTGATTAAGCGGTTCGAGGAACGATTGACAAACGATCGGAAGCGCAGAAGTGAAGGAAAAAGTAATCCGTACAACAAAAATCACAACCGCGTAGTTGGGGCCTTTAACCGAACCCCGAACGCCTCCATTCGGGATGTGGCTAAGAAGCTGCACCTAAGCCGAAGTTTTGTCCAGAAGGCCAAAACTAAGGCTGGGATTCGAACGTTCGAGGTACAAAAGGCCCCTAATCGCGACTAGAAGCAGAACAAGTCCGCCAAACCCTGTGCCAGGAAGTTGTACCTCAACATGCTGACGAAAGTTGAATGCTGCGTCATGGACGACGAAACATATGTGAAGGCCGACTTCAAACAGATCCCCGGCAACCTGTTTTTCATTGTCCGCACTCAGAAGATGTCCAAATATGCGAATAAATACCTGGTTTGGCAAGCCATCTGCACGTGCGGAAAGCGGGTTGCACCTCAGGACACGATGAACGGACTGGTGTACATGAAAGAGTGCCTCCAGAAGCGGCTGCTTCCACTCCTGAAGGCCCACAACGTCCCAACAATCTTCTGGCCGGATTTCGCATCATGCCACTACTCCAAGGACGTGCTGAAGTGGTATGCGGACAATAAGGTCAATAAGGTCGAAAATGTTCAACCCTCCCAACACTCCGGAGCTCCGCCCCATCGAGAAATACTGGGCGATTATGAAGCAGCACCTTCTTTAACGACCTGAGGTAGTGAAGACAGTCGAGGAACTAGAGAAAGTATGGGTTTACATGCAAAAAAACGGTTGTATCTTGGTAGCCAGATAACGCCTGATGGTGGTACCAGGAAAGACATAGAAACCCGGATCAGAAAGGCCCGATTTGCGTTTGCGAGTCTCCGAAACATCTGGTGGTTACCCCAGATCTCTCTACGAACAAAAATTCGAATCTTCAACTCAAACGTCAAATCGTATTGCTGTACGGGTGCGAAACTTGGTGCACATATGCGGTAACGACGCGAAAACTGCAAGTATTTGTAAATCGCTGCCTGCGGAATATCATCCGCGCTTGGTGGTCTGGCAACTGGATCTCAAACGTTGAACGTTGACGCCGGTGTCATCAAAAGGCGCTAGAAATCGAGATTCCGGAACGTAAGTGGATATGGATTGGGCACACGCTGCGAAGAGATGAAAACGAGATTTGCAGAGAGGCGCTAGATTGGATTCCAGAAAGTCATCGAAGAAGAGGCAGACCCAGAAACTCGTGGCGGCGAACCCTAGCCGCTGAAATCCGAACTGTCGACGAAAATCTTGACTGGGACCAGGTGAAGACGCTGGCTCCGGATCGTCAACGGTGGAGGTCTTTTATCACGGCCCTATGCACCGGAGGATCGGCGCGGGATCATTAAGTAAGTAAGTAAGTAAGTTTGGCAATATGTTAATATTCGGTCATGTACTGCCAGAATTGCAAGCAGTTGGATCATACGGCCGCCAGTGGTCATAGTCCACCCGACGAGATCAATATTCCTTATATGACCTCACAAAGAATGTAGATTGGAAAAAGTATGCATCGGGTATTAGCGATGCCATCGACTTAACGGACGAACTACCTCTGGAGGCAGAGTAAGGTTTCATCTCCGGAACGATAATGGACTGTGCAATCGGGGTACAGGCACTGATGAACTGATGTACAAGCTAAGCCTTGAAAAGTGTGTAAAGTCCCAACGACTGTTTTGAATCAATTTATGTTTTTTGGTTGAGCCACCAGATGTCTCCAAGGACACCAGAGAGAACTGTCAAGAAGAAAATTAAATGTAAACAAAACAAAATAACAAATTTTTAGTCAATTATGAAAAGGTCGTATCTATTTAACGAGTTTCGAGCAAATTGATTTTGAAGATTTGTTACACATTTATGATTTGCGTTATCAAAGTTTTACGCTTAAAGCTGTTTTCCGATTTGCTCCAAACTAGCATGAAGCACTTAATATAAACAGGTATGATGCGTGAAAATGCCCGCTCAGAGTAGCTTAGAATCTGCATTTCATCGTTGGATTGTTAATTTTAAGCTCAACTTAATAAAATAACTGATTCGTCTGGCTTGTTCAAAGTTGTTAGTTAGTCCTTTTTAGTAAAAAGAATCAAGGTAAAATTTGTTTACGACGTTAGTTTATAAATTTTTGAGATCATATACAGTTGCGCGCTTCCAAGAATCAGGTACTTCAAAAGTTGGTTCGGCTTGTTTGAATGATAGCATTTGAAATTTGGAATACGTATCTGGAATTTAATAATTACAGCTTGTATATTTGTCATTCCGTCCAGTCTCTCTAGTGACAACATTATAATGATGCTATTTTTCTAAGCTGAAATTGATTCGTATAGTTCATCTAATTATGTAGAGCAATTCATGTATTCAAATTTATTTATTAATGAGTTCAAATACCATTGCGCCCTTTCGAAAAATTCTTACTTTCAAAAGAGCTATCTAGAAACAGTGCCATCTATTGCGCCGTTCAAAAGTTACAAATCAAGCAATAGATGGCACTGTTTTTCGTCACTTTTTAACGGCTTCTTTAAAAGAGAGCACTGGAAATTTTACACACGTTTCTGAAGATTTTTTGTTCGAGCTTGTACATCAGTTATCAGTGGTACAGGTAAGACGAAACGAAAACTCGACGATCCGGAAAAGACCTTCTACTCCGTGGTGGGACGGCGAGTGTTCTCGCGCGGGAAATGAAAAGCGTTCAAGAACTTAATCAAGGCCAAGAAACGTGGGAACATGCGTAATCACAGTCCCTCGAACGAAAGTGAGGAAAGTTCGGGTCGATGGCTATTAAAGTTCACGAAAAAGGTCTGCCCGGACGCAGCATCAGCTCGAAAAATATATCGGGATAAAGAGAATAGCTTCGTAACCGAGGAAAAGTTCTTGATGGCCGAACTTTCACTTGCGCTCTGGGTCCTGCAACAATTCAGCTCCCGGACTGGACAGAATCAAATTCAACTTGTTGAAGAATCTATTTGGATTCCGTAGAGGCAAGGGTACGAACGACTGTCTAGCATTACTTTCATCAGACATTCAATTGGCGTTTGCCCAAAAAGAGCAGATGGGGGCAGTATTTCTGGACATCAAAGGGGCATTCGATTCGGTGTCCATAGAAGTGCTATCTAGTAATCTTCACTCTTGCGAACTTTCACCAATTTTGAACAATTTTCTATATAACTTGTTGTCTGAAAAAATCATGCATTTTAGCCATGGAGAAACCAAAGTTGAACGAATTAGTTACCCCAAGGCTCATGTTTAAGTCCCCTGCTATACAACTTTTATGTCCGAGAAATCGATGATTGTATGGCACAAAATTGCACGCTACGACAGTTTGCGGATGACTGTGTTGTTCATATCACAGGTAAAACAGACACTCAAATAAAACCTCCGTTACAAGAAACTCTAAATAATTTATAACATTGGGGCAGGAATCTAGGTATCGAGTTTTCGCATAATAAAATCGAGTTAGTAGTTTTTTCAAGGAAGTATTCCCCTCCTCAAAAAGAGTTCATTATTATTATTTTTATTAATATTTATTAAAGACCCTTTAACAATTGTCATTCGGGTCAAAAAGAGCTCCTTATGATGGGTAGAATTCTAACTCAATCTCTTAGTTTTAAATATTTAGGTGTCTGGTTCGACTCTAAATGCCTCTGGGGAAAACATATTAGGTACATGACTCAAAAATGCCAAAGGAGAATCTATTTTCTTCGAACGATTACTGGAACCTGGTGGGGTGCTCATTCACAGGACCTCATCAGGTTATACCAAAACAACGATACTGTCGGTCATAGAATACGGAAGCTTTTGCTTTGAGTCCGCTGCGAAAACTCACTCGATCAAACTCGAACGAATACAGTATCGTTGTTTGTGTATTGCTATGGGTTGTCGACACATACGACGAGTCTCGAAGTACTGGCGGGAGTGATGGCGGAGGTGAGAAGGCGGACTCATTGGCTAAGGTGGCCGCGTTACAGGTGAAATCTTTGAGAGGATAATAAATTACAATGAATACTTTTCAATACCCCGCACTTTAGCGATTAACACTTGGCAGTCTAGCTGGGATAAAGGCACACTGGGACGATTATCCCTAAGGTTCCGACGAAGGAATGGTTTAAGCATTTCAACATGAGTCGCGATTTCATTCGCGTAGTTTTTCGGCTCATGTTAAATCACTACCGGCTTGACGCGCATTTGTTTCGTATACAACTAGTTACAAGCAATGTTTGTGTTTGTGGGGATGGCTACCACGACATTGATCATGATGTGTGGACATGTGAACGGTTTGATCGATCGAGGGCTTGGCTACTGGATACCCTTAGGGCCCCAAATAAACTACCTGGAGTTCCAATTCGAGACATCTTGGCAAACTTAGATCTTTAATATTTGTACCCTATTTACAAATATCTTAAAATGTATGACTTGGTCGTTTAGTCCTCTACCCCTACTCTATCTAATGCTTTTCTCGTCTATTCATTAGAACAACCTCTCGTCCGACCGGATCGAAAACACCGGAAAGAAGTCTGGCCAGGAAGACAATACCTACGGTAGCTAACGAAACCACGCTACAGGAAGTCACCACCGATCCAAGACGAAAAACTGTTCTCGAGAGCAACCCTAGCAATCCCTTTCTCTTCCTAAAGTCAAACAAAAACTAACAGTTGAGTAGCCGCGACGATTACGCCCCCCCCCCCCCCTTTCCCCCCTTACTAACACGACACAAAAGTGAAATGAATACTTGGTGCAAAAAACTTTATGAGTTAAATGTCTTAATAAAACTATTTGTAAATAAAAAAAACATGCTTTGATAAAACTACTTGTAAATAAAAAAAGGTTTTAAAATCAGAAAATTTTTTTGATGAAAATAATCCATATTGGTTTTCAAGAGTTCAATCGGTAGCACTCACCCTAAAACGTTGTTCCTGAGTCGGTTGAATTACTCCCGGGTCGCCACGCCATGATTTCAGGAAGCACAGCCACAATCCGGCACTGCAGGTCAGGAACGACACAGAAGCTAGGAACGAAACGGTCGGCGCAATGTAGGTCATCCAGGTAACGTAGAACCACGCCTTGGTGGCCATGTAAACGCTCAGCGGCAGCAGCGCCATCAGGGTTTCATCGAACAGCGTTTGTCCGATTGTGTGCGATAGAGCGTAAAGGCAGCCTAGCAGAAATACTTTGATGATGAGAAGAGTTTCGGCGCAGAATATAAGACCCGCTAGATAGAACACGAGGAAGGGCGTTGCTATCATGGACCACCAGCGGAATCGTTTGTCCAGCGTAAATCTGACCAGTGGATTTCTTCGTTGGGATTGCTGAGTGAGTTCCCGGACTTTTTCCGATACTTTGGAACCGATCCAGATGGATCCCAGGTGAGGTTGCAGCATTGTCAAGGGACTGTCGCCTCTCAGATTGGGAATGTCCAGAGAAGATTTACCCTTGAGGATCAGGGTACTGACGGCGGTAGCATTTCTGGCCAAAATTGCCCAATGAAGAGCCGTGTTGCCATGTGTGTGATCCGCTAAACTTGGATTGGCACCAAGTGTGAGCAAAAGTCGGACGGGATCAAGGGCAGAAATTTTCCATGCTGCCCACATGAGAGCGGTCATTCCACCACGGTCCTGAAGATCCGGATTGACTCCCCTTGCTATGAAGTAAGCCACCAAGGCTGTGTGACCAAATTGAGCAGCCAAATGAATGCAAGAGCAACCTTCCGCATCCCGCAGACTTGGATCGGCTCCAGCGGCCAGCAAAAGAACAACGGCACCCAAATGACCTTGTCGGGTAGCCCAATGAAGGGGAGTCGCATTAAGTTCCCCACCCACTGCATCCACGATTGCTCCCTTTTCAAGAAAATATTTGATAATGTCTTTTCTGTTGTTGATGGCGGCCCAATGGAGCAAAGTGACCGTTTCGCTGTCCGGCTGATTGACGTCCCATCCTGCCTCGATTAGTTCATTAACCCGGCCAATTGCACCATACTGGGTCGCTTTGACAATGTCAAAACCACTGTAATCATGTTCAACAGGAGCCACGGCAGATTCGTGACTTATCAGTCCATCCCGATCAGGTCTGTCCGGTTCAGCACAGCCACCGGCAGCAGCACTGCAGGCGCTCTGATACATCGTTGTTTTTCCGCCTCTAGCTTCTACGAAAGATTCACCACCATTAAACACTCACCGTAACCAGGAATCCGTACAAAACACCGTCAAAACAATGTTCCGGAAGTAACTTTTCACACGCAATTAGTCACTTTAATTGGCCCCCCACTAGAACTTGATCCAAGGTTCAACCTCAGCTAATATTTGCTCGGATTTGGTAGCGCTGATAACGCCCGCTATTTGGGGGACACGGTTCCACGGGTTTTGCGAGCTGCACCAGTTCACTTTTGCTATTATCGTTCGAAAATAATCGCGAAAAAAGCGACGAAGATTCGATTTTTCCTCCCCGCGGCAGAGGACTTTTTCTCCTCACCAGGGTTGTCAGATGGTTTTTAAAAAAATCTGTATCGGCCTCATGAAAAAATCTGTATTTATCTGTATTTGAACTTTAACGACCAAAATCTTATATTATTGTTTTCTATGTAAGCTTATCGCTTAATATGCTATTTGGAAATCAGTTTTGATGGTTTTAACGTATTCATTATTCACAAATTGACAATTTATTTCATTAATTGAACTTTACCTAGAGCAGGGGCGAAAAACCTATTGAACCAACGGGCCAGTTTTATTTCAAAATATTCTCGGAAGGCCGCGCTTCTAGGGATGAATCATCCCAGAGGATGAAAATCCCGTATAAAAAAAAAAAAAGGAAGGCCGCGCTAATATGAAATAAAACTCGTCAATCATTTATCGAACTCTATAGATAATAACAAAAAGATTTGCTAGATAATAAAAAGTTTAATCGTAATAATTACAAATTTTAAGCGATTTTTTTATTTCAAATAATTTATTTTAAGTCTTAGAAAAAATAGTTTTTCAATTAACTTTAACTTCTTCGCAAACATTCGTTCTTCCAAACATAGGCATCATTTGCTTCACATTTTTCCTTAAAAACGTACGATGCACAAACACGTTTAACGCCTTTCCATATAATAATCATTTTTATCTTAACTGGCGGTATCTACTCATTACTTTCTTTAAAAGTCTTCTGGAGCTATGTATCTATATCACAGCAATATCTAAAAAACTAGAGAGATATTTTTTTTTATTTTTGTGGTTCAAATTCACTGATCTAAACTTCGGTTTTCTGTACGTATTTCCAAAAAAAAATCCACAGTTTAAATTGGCCCTACGAAGCCTGTCGTGACTTTCGTTTACCGCTGACATTTTGGTTTCACAAAATAACCACGAATTTTTAAAAATATCGATTCACAAAATAACCGCAAACTTTTTTTTTAAATCACCGCAAACTTCTTAAAGAACCTTTAAGATAAATTCTGTAAACTATAGTTCAAGCGAAAGGTTCTTTAAGAAGTTTGCGGTGATTTAAAAAAAAAAGTTTGCGGTTAGTTTGGGAATCGATATTTTTAAAAATTCGTGGTTATTTTGTGAAACCAAAATGTCAGCGGTAAACGAAAGTCACGACAAAGCCCTGATTTTTTTTCCTGCAATTCGCGAAAAACATTTTTAATATAACGTGTCAATCAAATTTGCTGAAATCCTGGGAATAACACAAATTTCACAGATTCCCAAGCAAATTTCAGGAGAGTCTACATTCTTTATTGTTTTTAAGCATTTTTAATAGATTTTATTAATTAAACTTTAGTGCCACTGGGAAAAGATTTCGAAGGCCTAACAGATTTTAAACCTTTCTGTTGTCTTTCATTCAATCAATCTTGCTTAGATATTTTAGTTTCAGAAACACAACGCTTTAACAAATCTAATAATATCGAAATAATAAATCTGGCATCATTCAAAAAAGTTTTTGAGAATTTGATATTTAGGATTTTAACTTATTTCCCAACCTTGCCGAAGTCTACAAAACGTTTTGACTGGTGCCTTAAGGAACATGAAAGAATTATTTTGTTCATTAAATTTAGTTCAAAATTTCCATTTTTTGTTGAATTGGAACAAAAATGACACTCAGAAATGAATAAAATATAAAAAACATTTATATTTAATAACTCAGTAATTTCTTTGCGTGTAATCATAAAGTTATTTAAAAAAAAGTTTTGAGTTATTATTTTTTAATGCATCGGAAACATTTCTAGATGAGAAATCATTCGGTGCATAAAATTTAGAATCCATCGAAACATTTCAACCTGTCATTTTTTGCGGTTACATTGTTGTTGTTGTTGAAAACGCAAATCGTTTGTCGTTTGGTATCGAAATTCTACGTAGTCTTTACAAATTAAAATTAAACAAGTATGTAACACTGTGATCCGGCACTTACATAAAAATAAACTAATTCCTTTTTAAATTTACAGGCAAAATGTCCGGAAAGGATGTCTGGGTGTGGTTATCACAATCGAGAGGACATGAGATTTTCTTTTTGGACTGGAGGAGGAGTTCTTCGAATATTTTCCAAATTTGAAAAGATAGAGGGCATTATTGTGAACATGATAAAAGGATTGAGGAACGGAGGAGCCACAGACTGAACGGTGAAATTAGTGTTAGATTCAGCTGTTGTACTAAATTTAAAGAATTTTATTACATAAAGAGAATCATTAAGGAATTCCTACGAGTTGGCAGGAGTAGGATTTTCTAGTGAAATCTTATAGGATTTTTTTTCCAAATTGAGATTAATATTAAGTTCCGATAGGTACCCTCAGAAATAAGTGTTAATATTAAATCGATCCATATGTTTTGTTTCAAATGGGTGTGGGATTTATAATTTAAATTGTAAGTAGATATGTATCAAAAACACCAAATAAAATTTTCAAACATGAAAAATTGTTTTTTTTTTTCTGGCAATGTTGTCTTACAATATTAAGAAAACTCTGAAATACAACCACCGTTTTAAATTTCGTTTCATTGACCACCACCAGATGTCACTGTCGTAGATATTTCTCAAAATTTTAATAACCGAGATATTTCTCGACGAGAAATATTTCAGTTATTACACCCCGAGAAATAACTCTGGGAGTGGGCACGGTGAAGCGGGAAAATACATGAAAAATAATAAATTTATATTTTTTTCATTTCTGAGTGGACAAAACGGAAACTTTCATCACTTTTTCTTCCAAAATCAAAATTACTCGCGGTCCTCGAGAAAGTCGATAACTAAATTGAAACAATTTTTTTTTATATCTTTGTCATGTAGTTTTGCCAGCGCATAAATTTATTGAATGCATTTTTTAACCTATTTTCAGTATTTATATTTAAAATAAGAGCTTATATCACTCTTATATTGCTTGAAATTTTCTGCCATGTGTTATCGATGAAAATTGTAAATCTAATTTTTAAATCCTTAGCACATTTAGGACTAACTATGAAAAGTTTCGTCTAAGAAACATCACGCATGATTTTTTCCTGTATTTATGAACTAAAACTGGTTTCAATAAGTGGGCTGGGTTAAAAAAAAATACTGCATATCGTATAAGAAATGAATTTGTTTTAAAATTCTAAAGTGTTCTCCTAGTTTATTCAGTTAAAGAGTTTTGAATTTAAAAAACTGAGGATGCAAACCTAATTGAATCTGAAATAAGAATTTTCTATATTATTCTCAATCTTTTTCTTTTTATGTGATAATCTTAAATACCACACTACTTTATAGATATCAAACTTAAAGAGAAGAGGTTTTATACTGATTTTATTATCAAAATTTGTTTACTCTGTTTGGCGGGGGCTATCATTCGCCGTTAAAACAATAAAGGTATGCTGTTGAGAAAAAGAGACTATTAAAGCTCCTACTAACCTATAATAAATGATGGTTACAGTCTTCACAAAAGCTTACTTGTAGAAGTTAATGGTCTGGATAAATTATATGTGCTGTTGCAAGCATTTGCGGTATACTGCAGTTCGAAAGAAAAAGGTTTAAAAAGATTTAGCTCAGTTAGCCCGTGGAAACCATTTCATCAACAATTGGTTTAGATTTTCTAAAAAATCTGTATAAATCTGTATCAATGTTCAAAAATCTGTATAAAAATCTGTATCTGTATCTTATCTGTATTGACGTTGAAAAATCTGTATAATACAGAAAAATCTGTATATATGACACCGCTGCTCCTCACTCGCAACTGACAGCATGCAAGTTCGTCATTAGAACAATCATCAGCCAAATTGTGACGGTAGGGCAGCTGTCAAGTACGCTTGTTGGCCTATTGGGTAAATGGGGCTTATTTTAGACATCTTCGGAAATTCAATTTTCTTAGCTATTTATAAGGTGGATCTCATTTGTCGTATAGTCGAAAGTGTGGCAGACATGTGCCCAATACAAATAAAAAAAAGTTCAATTTCTTTGAATAATTCAAAATTTAATAAGTACCATTTCCTTTCTGTTACAAAAAATCTGTTTTCAAAATAAAAATCATAACAAACGCACTCACTTGCGATGTGTTGCGGCAAGAGTGGAGAAAACCGAGTGCTGCCTGTAGCTGTCATCAGATTGACATTTCGATCTGGCAACATTGACCGTTGGAGCGGGGGCAGAGTGAAAATTTATCTTTGTTGAGAAAGTACCGTTATGATAGTTTTGAGAAAAAGTACCACGCGACGCAACAGTAGAAAAGTTTGTTGATTTAGTGCGGCATTAAGAGGTTTTCGGTTGTTTTAAAGTTAGAAGATTTGTGAACCTTTATTGTACCAGCTGGAGGGACAAGTAAGTTGTCTAGATGTAGATTAGAACTATTTCCTTTATTCATTTTGATTGTTCGCACAGATTCGTAGCCAGGACAAATTTAGATTTGCCTTTGAGCGAGGTGTAAAGCCATTATTGTTGTTGTGAACATTTAGCGTTGCGGTGAGTACTAAATATTTGAATGAATCTGTAAAGCATTATAAATTAGTTCTAAACCATAAAACAGGTTAGGCCAACGGCGAAAATTAGAAAGTTGCTAGGTTTCGTTTGGCTTGGGGAGGTCGACTAAATGTAAGTCTAGCTTATCCATTTACATAACCTCATTCTGATGATTTTGTATTTTGTATTTTTAGTCTTGAAGTTTATTTCTATACACCAGTTTTGTATTGGTACAAATATACTGTCGGAACTCGACCCAATCCCCTGTTTTTACTGACCTACGGCAACAATTCTTCAAGAATTTACACGATGGCCACTGAGATGAGTTCCAGCGATTATTACAACACCATCGATCTGGAAAATGCATTCAGCTGTGTGGCATGTGATAAGCCGGATTCAGCCGACAATGTTGTCGCTTGCGATCGGTGCTCCAATTGGTGGCACTTTTCCTGTGCCGGAGTAGGAGCCGATATTAAGCATCAAGCTTGGGTGTGTGCAAAATGCCTTCCGACAAAAACCGCTTCCAACCGGTCCTCACCTTCCGTCCGCAGGGCAAAACTCGAGCTGGAGTTGAAGCGAGTGGAGGAGGAACAGGAGCTGGACAAACGGTATCTTGCAAAACGATACCAAGTGATGAAGGATTTGGTGGAGGAAGATGATTCACACAGCAGCCGGTCACAGGAAATAGAATTGCCGAAAGAAAAGTCGCAGCGAACTGCAAACTGGGTGGCTAGCCAAACACATTCTGACACGGAAGGTGCAGTCGGTGGACAGATTCCACGCGACATCCAGAATGTTCCTTATGGAGAAGTGGTCACCAGGAAAGAGGAGCAGTGTCAAAAACCGAAAACCGTGCCTACCCTGCAGCAGCAACTACGCGCCTGGCAGGGAAATGAACGACCGTCCGTAATGCAGCTTCAAGAGCTGCAAAATCAATTCAATCTGTGTCGATTGGCATTGACACCCCCTGCAATTGCACAGCAACAGTTGGAAACAGCTTCATTCCCTCCAGCTGAGAAACGAGATGAGCCGATATATCCACCCAAGCAGCAGTTGGTTCCAACAACAACAACAGTTTGTTCATCAGGTGCAATGGCTCAGTCAGCAAAAGCACCTTTGTTTCCGCAGCCAGTTTTACCGACTATTTCGGAGCGATCCGAGAACAGCGAGGAGCGAGTTAATCAACAACTACCTGAACCTGCTGTTCCGGTTACCCAAGTTGAGTTTCCTGTCGCAAATGTGGAGCGACGAACGAATACTCTTGCGCCAGGTCCATCCAAGTCACAAGCGGCAGCCCGTCAAGTTCTGCCACGAGATTTGCCGCCGTTTTCCGGAGATCCTGTGGACTGGCCGGTATTCATAATCCAATATAATTACACGACGGAGGCGTGTGGTTTCAGCGAAGGCGAAAATATGATCCGCCTGCAACGATGCCTTAAAGGAGCGGCATGGGAAGCAGTCCGAAGCCGATTGATCTTACCAGCATCGGTTCCTCGTGTCATTCAAGAATTGCGGATGCGCTTTGGTCGTCCGGATCTTTTGGTGCACTCACTAATCGAGCGTGTTAAGGCCACTCCATCTCCGAAAGCGGACCGACTCGAGACACTCATCGAATTCGGGACCGTAGTGCAAGCTCTCTGCGATCACATCATTGCAGCCGAACTAACGGATCATCTGGCCAACCCTAGCCTGCTTAAGGATCTGATCGGAAAACTTCCGACCGAGTACCAGATGCGATGGGCCAGCTATCGAAGGGTGCATGAAGTGGTTAACCTCCAGACGTTTGGAGCGTTTATGGAAGAGGTCGTGACTGATGCCTATAGTGTCACCACCTACAGTGCGGAATCAAAACGACATCCGACTAGACGAGAAAAGCACAAAGTAGAACGGAGTTTTGTGCACTCCGATACCGGGGGGAGCTCAGCTGTAAACCCCCGGGGTACGCTCGGAAATTCACAACGAACGATTGCGTGTGCGGTATGCCAAAAGTTGGGGCATCGTGCACGAGACTGTCGTACATTTCAACAGCTATCTGTCGATGAACGGTGGAAGCGGATTCAAGAGCTGGCCCTATGCAGAACGTGCCTGTATGCACATGGTCGACGACCGTGTAATAATAGGAATCGCTGTGGTGTCAACGGTTGCAGTAAACGGCACCATCCTCTCCTGCACCAGTCTGTACCGCCGAAGCCATCCAACAACACACCATCAAGCTCGCCCTCAGAAACTGTCAGCCATCATTCTACTGCTTCATCTTTGCTGTACCGCATAATCCCGATCGTTTTGTACAACGGTAACTCATCGGTTGATACCTTTGCATTCATTGATGAAGGCTCATCATTGACGATGATAGAAACGGAGTTGGCTGATAAACTAGGCTTGAATGGGCGAAAGCAGCCGTTATGCTTGAAGTGGACAAGCAATGTTACGAGAGTGGAAAACGAATCGAAGCGTGTTGGCTTCTCTATTTCGGGAGCAGGTCAAACCAAGCGATACCCACTCGTCAATGTCGGTACCATCCAATCGTTAGATCTTCCGAAACAAACTCTTCCGATCAGCACGATGAAGCAAAAGTTCCCTCATCTTAGAGGATAGCCTATTAAAGGTTTCGAAAACGTTTGTCCACAGCTTCTTATTGGACTCGATAACCTAAAACTTGTTGTCCCTCTCAAGGCGAGAGAAGGAGGTGCTGGAGATCCTACCGCCGTACGCACTCGCTTAGGGTGGTGCGTTTATGGTGGTACGCGAGATGACCAGACTCCAACGATTAGTTACCATGTGTGTGAGTGCCAGGACGAAACTCCTTTTGATGAAGCTGCTAAAAGGTTTTTTGCCGTCGAAGAAGAAGGAACCAAAGTATTTCAACCGATTGTCAGCGACGAAGATAAACGAGCGATAAAAATACTGAAGGATACAACAAAAAGGGTCGGAGACAGATTCGAATCGGGGTTACTCTGGAGGTACGACTACGTAGAGTTCCCTGATAGTTACGCCATGTGTTTTGGAAGGCTACAGTGTCTTGAGCGAAAGATGTTGAAGGATCCCCTGTTAAGAGAAAGCATCACACGTCAAATCCGCGAGTACCAACAAAAGGGATATTGTCATCGAGCAACACCTTCTGAGTTAGACACTGCAGATGTCCGTCGTACTTGGTACCTTCCCCTCGGAGCTGTGACCAATCCTAAAAAACCAGGCAAGGTACGGCTGATATGGGATGCGGCCGCCCGAGTCGATGGAATATCGCTAAATACACTGCTGCTGAAGGGCCCGGATCAGCTCACATCCCTACCAGCTGTTTTGTTCAGATTTCGCCAACATCCGGTCGCAGTTTCGGGGGACATAAAGGAGATGTATCATCAAATCCGCATCCGCGAAGAGGATCGGTCGGCGCAGCGATTTTTATGGCGCGACGATCCTGATGTTGATCCTGAAATTTTTGTTATGGACTTCGCCACCTTCGGGTCATCCTGTTCGCCTGCCACGGCACAATTTGTCAAAAATACCAATGCACAGCAGTTCATCGAGGAGTATCCTGACGCCGTCGAAAATATTATTTCCGGCCATTATGTTGACGATTATGTTGCGAGTTTTCGGAGCATTGAACAAGCCCAGCGAATTACCAGTCAAGTAAAGGAGATCCACCTGAAGGGTGGGTTTGAATTGCGTAACTTCTGCTCCAATTGTCCACAAGTTGTAGAGCACCTAGGAGAGATGTCATCGGAAACAATTAAAGATTTGAATCCCGGGAAAGGAGAAGCATCCGAACGAGTTCTCGGAATAATCTGGGACACAGCCAAGGACGAATTCAGATTTCCTATGGTTATGCGTGATGACATGGCGTTCCTGATTCAGAACAAATCTACTCCTACGAAACGACAGATTCTGCGATACGTCATGACCATGTTTGATCCACTAGGATTGTTGGCTCCGTATCTCATTTTTGGGAAAATTATAATCCAAGAGGCCTGGCGTAAGAAGCTCGGTTGGGACGAGCCAGTTGACGACGATACTTGCGAATTGTGGCATCGATGGGTTGAAATGCTGAAGCACATTAACAACATAGGAATACAGCGAAGTTACTTCTCGGAAGCTCCTCAGAACATCGAAATCCACACATTTGTGGACGCCAGCGAGGTTGCATATTCATGTGCAGTCTACTTCCGTTACATCAACTCCCGAGGTGGCAGTGAGGTCGCATTGGTGGCCGCTAAGACCAAGGTTGCCCCGCTCAAACCGTGGACTATACCCCGCTTGGAGATCCAAGGATGTGTTCTAGGCGCTCGTTTGACACAGTTTGTCGTTCAAAACCATTCACTGCGAGTTACGAGACGCTGTTTCTGGACCGATTCAAGCACGGCTCTGAGCTGGATCCTGGAAGACCCCCGGAAATATCACCGCTTCGTGGCATTCAGGGTCGCAGAAATCCTGGAGTTGACCAACCGGAACGAATGGAGATGGGTCCCGTCGAAGCAGAACCCTGCCGACGAAGCAACAAAGTGGGGATCAGGCCCTTTCTTTAAAGTGACGAGCATCTGGTATAGTGGACCGGAATTCCTGAGACTGTCCGAGGATCGATGGCCAGTCAGTAAAGTGGTATCGACGACTGAAGAGGAACTACGGGCGTGTTATTCACATCATGATGTGCCCTTTTTCCCACCTGTTATTGACTATCGTCGCTTCTCAAAATGGTGCCGAATTCTACGAACAACAGCATACGTCCACCGTTACATTGCCAACAGACAATTGCCTCCTGAACGTCGCAACTTAGGCTGTCTTACGAGAGCAGAACTGCAGAAGGCTGAACGTTCTTTGTTTATGTTGGCCCAACGCGAAGCATATCCCGATGAAGTTGTAACCCTTAAAAGAAATCTAAAATTGCCGAAGAAGGATCAAATATGTATTGAAAAATCCAGTCGAATCTATCAGCTGACCCCGAGTATCGACGAGTACGGGGTTCTTCGTCTCGACGGAAGAATCGCTGCAGTAAAAGGTGTTAAGAAGGACGCAAAGTTCCCGGTGATACTTCCCAAGGAACACTGGATTACCTTTTTGTACATCGATGAATTGCATCGTAGATTTCATCACGCCAACAACGAGACCGTGGTTAATGAAGCACGGCAACGTATTCACGTACCAGCACTACGATCTTTGGTGAGAACAGTAGCGAAGAAATGTCAACAGTGCGCTGTTTACAAGGCTCGACCAGCTATTCCCAGGATGGCACCGCTACCGGTGGCCCGATTGTCGTCGCAAGTCCGTCCCTTTTCGAATGTAGGGCTGGACTACTTTGGTCCGTTAATGGTGCGAGTCGGAAGGAGTAACGTGAAAAGGTGGGTAGCTCTCTTCACGTGCCTTACGGTGAGAGCCGTCCATCTAGAACCTGTTCACAGCTTGACTACCGAATCCTGCATTGCTGCTATACGCCGATTCATCGGCCGAAGAGGTGCCCCAGCCGAAGTGCACAGTGACAATGGGACGAACTTCCAGGGTGCCGAGAAAATACTTCGTCAACAAATCAACTCCGGTGTTGAAGCCACATTCACGAATACTACCACAACGTGGCATTTCATTCCCCCGGCTGCTCCCCATATGGGTGGAGCTTGGGAAAGGATGGTCCGGTCCGTCAAGCAGGCGTTGTTGGACGCATACCACGATAAACTGGACGACGAGAAACTGCAAACACTACTGGTTGAGGCCGAATCCATCGTCAATAGTAGACCGTTGACGTATTTGCCGTTAGACTCCGCGGAGAGTGAAGCGATTACCCCAAACCACTTCCTGCTGGGTAGTTCCGATGGAGTATGTCAGCCGATCGTTGAAACGGAATGCAGCAGCAAACTACTTAGCTACTCATGGAGTCAGCTTCAGAAGCAGTTGAATACGTTCTGGAAGAGGTGGACTCTTGAGTACCTGCCAACTCTGACGAAACGCACTAAGTGGTTCGGGGAGACAAAACCGATCGAAGCTGGAGCCCTAGTAGTACTGGTAGAGGGCAGTAGGAGAAATGGTTGGACCCGAGGTAGAGTCTTGCAGCTGATAACAAACCCGGATGGTAGATGTCGCCAAGCGTTAGTACAAACTCGAGATGGAGTATTTCGTCGACCGTTGTCTCGCCTAGCAGTCCTGGAGGTTGGAGATGGTTGCGGAACCGAGTCTACCGGATTCCACCGGGGGGAGGATGTTGCGGCAAGAGTGGAGAAAACCGAGTGCTGCCTGTAGCTGTCATCAGATTGACATTTCGATCTGGCAACATTGACCGTTGGAGCGGGGGCAGAGTGAAAATTTATCTTTGTTGAGAAAGTACCGTTATGATAGTTTTGAGAAAAAGTACCACGCGACGCAACAGTAGAAAAGTTTGTTGATTTAGTGCGGCATTAAGAGGTTTTCGGTTGTTTTAAAGTTAGAAGATTTGTGAACCTTTATTGTACCAGCTGGAGGGACAAGTAAGTTGTCTAGATGTAGATTAGAACTATTTCCTTTATTCATTTTGATTGTTCGCACAGATTCGTAGCCAGGACAAATTTAGATTTGCCTTTGAGCGAGGTGTAAAGCCATTATTGTTGTTGTGAACATTTAGCGTTGCGGTGAGTACTAAATATTTGAATGAATCTGTAAAGCATTATAAATTAGTTCTAAACCATAAAACAGGTTAGGCCAACGGCGAAAATTAGAAAGTTGCTAGGTTTCGTTTGGCTTGGGGAGGTCGACTAAATGTAAGTCTAGCTTATCCATTTACATAACCTCATTCTGATGATTTTGTATTTTGTATTTTTAGTCTTGAAGTTTATTTCTATACACCAGTTTTGTATTGGTACAAATATACTGTCGGAACTCGACCCAATCCCCTGTTTTTACTGACCTACGGCAACACGATGCTTACAACTCTCTTATATACAAATCAATTAATCATGGACCCTTTGTCGATATAACTTTTAAAATCAATTTAGGTCTTCAGCCAAAATGTTTTTTTTAAATTTACAAGTAGTTTTATTAAGGCATTTAACTCATAAAGTTTTTTTTTTTTGTGCCGAACATTAATTTCACTTTTGTGTGATGTTAGTAAGAGGGGGGCCGTAATCGTCGCGGCTACTCAACTGTTAATTAATTTAACTAGAGGAACGGAAAGAGGATTGTGTAGGGTCGCTCTCGAGTGCAGATTTTCGTCTTGGGTTGGTGGTGGCTTCCTGTAGCATGGTTTCGTTGGCTACCTCAGGTATTGTATTCCTGGCCAGCCTTCTTTCTGGTGTTATCGAACCGGTCGGACGAGAGGTTGTTCTAATGAATAGACGAAGAGAGCATTAGATATAGAGTATAGACAGAGGGAAAGAGGACTAAACGACCAAGTCAGACATTTTAAGATATTTGTATATGATAGATTCCGAGGTGGACAGGTTCGCAGCGGAATCGGCGATGGCCGTACGGAAAGTGACTTGATGGAAAACTGGTTTTATCCCGGAGAAATAAAACGCACGCGAATGGTGTAAATACGTTTAATCGGGAGAAAAGCTAACTTAGAACTAAACCATCCGTTGGCGTACGACAGTGTAGCCAAACGAGACGAACACGCTTATAATATTTCAGCGACAAGGGGTGCACAGTAGCACATATTCTAACACTCCTCCTCTACTTGTGCCCCTTGGCTACTCTCAAGACCGATCAGCTCCGTAACCTTCCTCGCACGTTCCTGCTACTGCCCCATACACTGCTTCTCTGGACGAGATGCTGACGAAAGATTTACGCCGGCTCGCCCACCAGCAGCAGCTCCTCCGACAAAGCAAACCACATCTGCTGTGGTTATCCTGTGAGAACCTGGGTCACTGGCCCATTCAGCATCGACGAACTCCTCGATATTCCGGTCCTTGACACCATCGAGTTTCGGCCTCAAACCACCGGTCCTATGGCAAATCAGCGGAGCTACCACTCCGTCGGAATTCATCCCGCAACGCTGCTTATCGCCTCGAGCCACGAGACGCGCCTTGTACCTTGCTGCCTCACCAGACTCGATCACCCGAGCGTTACGTTCCGGACAATTCTTTGCTTCGGCAAACGACACTGGTTCCACTACTATTTGAGCGACCAAACCAGAAACCTCCGTGCCGAACCCATCGGACTTCTCCTTTACGCACAAAGGATTTCCTGCCGACATTCCAGGAGTAAACTGCTCCTCCTCACTTTGCGCTCCTCCCAAATTTTCAAGCTGATAGCTTTGCTTCGGAACACTCACTTTTCCCGCTCTGTAAGCAAACTCTAGCTTACGGCGTCCATTCTTCCGGTGCCACTGGTGTTGAGAGGATTTTATTTGCTGCTTGATCTCACACTTCCCAACAGTCTCCACCATCTTCAGGTGGTATAAATCACCTGACCGTATGCCCTTCACCACCACTTTTCCTGATTGCTCACGAATGTCCCATTCGTCCTTTCTGAAAACCACTTCAAATTTCTTTGCTGTCAACTTTGGCACAGACAACAAACTGGTATTCAATGAAGGCACATATAAAACGTCCGTCAGCGTAATTGTCACTGTTTCACCGCAGCCATCAACACCAGTCACCACAACCGTACCACATCCGGCCGACTTCACTACTGAGCCATCCGCGAGAACAACATCCCGAGCACACTTTTCCTTGAGCGACGTAAACGCTCCTTTCTCGTTCCACATATGGCTGCTGGCCCCACTGTCAATCACACAGCACTTTGGCGTTTTCCTCCCAGCCATAAATAAAACAGCATTCCGCTCTGTTGCTCGCTCGGCTCTTTGCGGTTCACTTTTTCTTTTGTTTCCCTTCAAATCTGGGCAATCGCGCTTGTAGTGGCCCTTTTCCCGGCACTGGAAACATCGCACTTCCGATTTTCCCCCAAAAGCTCTTCGCGAACCCGCTTCGCTCTTCAGCACTCTCGCTTCCCTTGATGAATCGCCCGAACGTTCCTTTCGGCGCTCCCATTCATCCAAGAGTTTGGATTTCACCAACTGAATTGTCAAATCGTCGTCCGGTCGTCCCTCCAGCGCTGTCACTAAGCCACCATACGATTCGGGCAAACTTCGCAAAATCATCGCGATTTTCAGCGAATCTTCCATTTCCTGCCCCGCACTTTGCAACCGATCAAAAAGCTCGTCTATTTCACAAAGGTGCGATTCCAAATTGCCACCTTCCCGCAGATTCAAGTTGCACAACTTTTTCAGCACTGACGCTCTGGAAGTCACGGTGCACTTCTCGTGATACCTCCGCAAACACTCCCAAAAATCACGAGCCGACTGGGCTGCTTTCACCAAACCATACTGGTTCTCTTCTATGCAGAGCCCCATTGTCGCTCGAGCCTTTTTGTCATCCGCTGACCACTTTGCCGTCACCGGTTCCGGCTTCCGCTCCTCCACCACATAAAATAATCCTTCCCTGGTCAGGAGCATTTCCATCCGGAACTTCCAGGATGACCAGTTCTGATTATCCAGCTTTACAAATTTGCAAATTGCTTCCATTTTTGCTGCCACGGAAAAATCCAACCGCACACCGCAAGCAAAAAAACGCACTAGAGCAAATTTCTTCTCCCGCACCGAAATTTCAAATTTCGCAAAATGGCGGACCACTGCAACACACGCAATTCACTTTTCGCGACTGTTCCGATCAGCACAAATCACTTCCGGAAAACCTCCACTGGGCCCATAACCTGATAGATTCCGAGGTGGACAGGTTCGCAGCGGAATCGGCGATGGCCGTACGGAAAGTGACTTGATGGAAAACTGGTTTTATCCCGGAGAAATAAAACGCACGCGAATGGTGTAAATACGTTTAATCGGGAGAAAAGCTAACTTAGAACTAAACCATCCGTTGGCGTACACACAACGAAAAAAATCTGTAAAATCACATCACATATGATGTAAATAAAAAGAAGCATCATATATGACGGAATTTTCAGTGCTAGTTGGAAATCACACGTCAGTAAAATTTTGCAACGTGTAAAATAAAAAAATGATGTAAAATTGGCAACGTGTAAAATAAAAATGATGTAAATTATAAAATCACTGAATATTGGAAGAGAAACTTTCCAATTGGAATTTGTTTTGTTTTATTTTTTGATTATATGATTCAATAATGGAATTTTCTCATCTCTTCATAAAAATTAAACCTTTTTATACCTAAATTAATTTATTATATTTAGCGACAGAAATTTTTTTTCAGCTCACATTTTTTTATTAGAATTCACTTCAACCTTTCATTTTCTTCCCCGAATCCTAAGTTGAGTAACATCACAGAGAACAACATGGTGGTAAAATGGAGCCGCTTCCGGAACCGCATCCCTACATCATGAAGATCTCCGGGAACCTCACTCGCGGGAAAACTGCTTAAAACAAATACTTTGGTGCACGACTGGACTTGACACTTTGTTTACATTTGTCTATGGTTCTGTTCTTGACAGTCTGTATTTTTACATGACATCATCGCGTTCAGTGTATTGTAATATTAATTAAATTCAAATTCAATGTCCTGTAACTTCCATGTCGTGTAATTTTAAGAAATTTCTATTTCAGTGCTGTTAAGAATTTTGTGTGACCAGAAAAATGTTATAAAATTACATCACATATGATGTAACGAAAAAGAAGCATCACATATGATGGAATTTTCAGTGCGAGTTGAATATTCCACGTCTGTAAACTTCAAAAACCGTGTAAAATTTAAAGACATGTAAAATATTAAAGACGTGTAATATTTAATTCGCACTGAAAATTCCGTCGTATGTGATGCTTCTTTTTATTTACATCATATGTGATGTAAATTTACATCAAATTATCGCGTTCCGTGTCAAGTAATATTTGTGTCATACGAATTCAGTGCTGTTAAGGATTCAACTTTTTTTAATTTGTAAATTTACATCAATAAATCGCGTTCCACGTCATGTAATGATACAGGTTTTCAATTTCAGTGTTGTTAAGGATTCAGATTTTTTTTCTGTGTACGACAGTGTAGCCAAACGAGACGAACACGCTTATAATATTTCAGCGACAAGGGGTGCACAGTAGCACATATTCTAACAGTATTGCGGTTACTGGGAAAATTTCTAATCGCGCGACGGTAGCCTTCCGTGCGGTAGGCTAACCGGAGCAGTAAACACAGTTAAAAAATTCATTCTTACTCACTAATTTCATTGAAAAGTTAAGAAGTAAATTCTTGAATCAATCTTCAAATCATTATTTTGCAAGAGAGGACAAAACATGAAGTCATCGGAATGAAATATTATTATTTTTAGTATTCATTGAGATTGAATTAATTACGAGCGTTAAAATCCCAGACAAAACAAAAAAACAATCTACATTATTGAAAACACATTTTTCCATAGCCTAAGAATTAACTAATTTGGCATGACGAAGATTTTTGATGCGATAAATGCGTCTTTGATACTTTATATGCTGGTCGAATTCAATTATGTTGTCGTTAAAATGTAACAAATCGTATATGAGAAGTTAAAAAAAGGAGTTGTGTACGGTGAATAGTCTATTATAGGAAATAATACCATTCGCATCGCAAAAAATTGGACTGCGCACTCATAACTGCGAAATTTGTGCGATCTGTCAAATCAGTATAAAATCTGACGGTTTTCTACACGCTAACCGCTTTTCAGTTAAACTTTATACGGATAACTCCGACTGCAAAACATAGCACGAAATCCAACATTCAATGAATGATCGCTACCGTGTCGTCGAACTCTAAACTTATTTAAACAACTACAGGTTTTCATTTTTTTTTCGTGAATTTGTCAGCTGGTTGACCCCATCGCAAACAGGTTTTTTTTATTATTCATTTTTCCGTGATTTTGACTGCTGATTGACCAAGTTCAAGGCAAACACAATTTTTTGTTTTGTAAACAATAGATAATCCGATAATAATATTTGGTATACATGTTTGTTTGACAACTTTTTATTAAATCATCTTTCAATGTTTTCCGCTTGTTCATCCGATTTAATTTCAGTCGATAAATAATCCTTATGTAGAACAATGCTCATTTTTTTCTTGAATACTGTAATTTTTTTTTACAGTGGTACCCTACGGGAGCCCAAATCAGCTATCGCAGAAATAGAAAAAAAGAGTGGATCAGCAATATATAGGGTACAAATATTCAAAATCAAAGTTTGCCAAGATGTCTCGAATTGGAACACCAGGTAGTTTACTTCGAGCCCTAAGGGTATCCAGTAGCCAAGCCCTCGATCGATCAAACCATTCACACGTCCACACAACATGATCAATGTCGTGGTAGCCATCCCCACAAACACAAACATTGCTTGTAGCTAGTTGTATTCGAAACAAATGCGCGTCAAGCCGGCAGTGATTTGACATGAGCCGAGAAACCACGCGAATGAAGTCGCGACTCATGTTAAAATGCTTAAACCGCATGCCTTCGTCGGATCCTTAGGGATAATCGTATGGAGCCAACGTACCTTTGTGCCATTATCCCAGCTAGACTGCCAAGCGTTAATCGCTAAAGTGCGAGGTATTGAAAAATATTCATGGTGTCGTCCACATACCACGTGGACAACTTAGGGGGGGGGGGGGGTATGGAAATGTCCACGCTTGTCCACGGAGAGGGGGGTAGGGGTTTGGGTCATGTCCACGTGGACATACTTACTTTCAAAATATTTTCTATAGGTGAATAAATATTAAGATGTTTAAATCAAAATCTTAAAATTGCAAAGCTTTCCAGTTTAAGTTTGAACAATTAGTAGCTACACTACAAGTGGTAAATATAAGAAATTAGAAATTTAAAATTAAAAAAAAAATTAAATCAGGAAATAATTATTCGTTTTTTTTTTCAAAATCAGCCATGTCAAAATCAAAAAGGTAAAAAGTGGTGTTTTCTAACTATCAAATTATAGGTATTTTAAAAAAATCAAATCTGTCCACGACATCCGGGGAGGGGGGTAGGGGTTTGCCAAATGTCCACGCTTGTCCACGGAGGGGAAGGAGGGGGTCAAAAATCTCAATTTTCTGTCCACGTGGTATCTGAACGGCCCCATGGTAAGTTATTATCCTCTCAAAGATTTCACCTTGTAACGCGCCCACCTTAGCCAATGAGTCCGCATTCTCATTGCCTTGAATAAGACAATGAGACGGGATCCAAGCTAAGGTAATCCTATACGAATTTTCGATCAATGCGCCCAATATCCCTGAAATTTCCATCAAAAAATGGGAAGAGCGCTTCATCAGTTTCATCGATCGAATCGCCTCAACGGAGCTGAGACTATACGAATAGATGAAATAGTGGTCTACGGGAAGTGTGCGAATGTGTTCCAAGGTACAATAAATTGCGGCTAGTTCAGCAACGTAAACGAAGTTTCAAAGCGCTCATTGTACACTGCGAAACCAGTCGCGCTGTCGATTCTAGAACCATCAGTAAAGAACATTCTTGTAGGGTCAATTTCACGTACTTTTGATGCAAAGATTGAAGGAATGACGTTGGGTCGGACGTGATCTGGTATTCCACGGATGTCAGCGGTCATGGACAGATCGAATCTTATCAAGGAACTGCTAATCGGGTAAAAGTGACTCGTGTCCGAATTTAATAAAGAAGGATTTCCCGCATACTAAAAAACTATATCTCAAACAGTATTTACGATACATCAACGGCTTCACAAAAAGTGACTGTCTTAGTAAACGTAGCTATTATATTAAACCTTAGATCGACAACGATAAAAACGAAACATGAACGTTCATGTGGAAAAGTGATGGTATCTGGTACGGTAGATAAATAATATGAACGATTTACTTCAATTTCTCTATAATGTAAAATTGATCTCGAACCGTTACCCATAGCGTCCATGATTTACGTCAAAAATTGGCCGAAACGCGGATCAGAGCTGCCAGGTGATTTTGCCCCAAATCAGCATTAGCAACATTATCAGGACGGTCCAATGAATCCAAATTTCAAGTTTTAGCTTAGCTTACTCAACGTCCTATGAATTTAGTTTAACTAAAGAGACTGTAGTAAACAAAGAGGCGTCATCGTATAAGATTTATTAATAAATTATATAGAGATGTTAAGCGGTCTTTTAAACACCTACAAACTTAAGTAAAAAAACAAAATTTCTTTTAATGTAAAATATATTTTGATAACTACCTCTCATTAGAATAAGTTTTTGCGTGAAGGGACCAAGCTACTTTTGAAATGTATGAAAAAATTTCAGAAAAAAGGCAAAGTTCATGTTTGCTTGTTTGTTTTTATTTCATAAATTTATCATGAAATTATTTGATATCATAAAATGCAAGTTTGAGTATGATATTAATAAATTGTAAATATATTTTATTTTATATTCAAAAGAGATAGATCTAATTAAATATGTAAACATGAATCATATGTAAGAACATGATCCCAATATCTGGAGTAATTATTTTGGTTCTGAATAAGATATTACTGTCACGGAAATTAGCGAACATTTTAAAACACTTTGTTCTGAAAGAATCGATTTTCTTGGCACCACTGTTCACAGACGAAAAGTTTACACTTGGAAATTCGGAATCGCGATGCCTTCCAGCCGTCCGGTTTCGCGCGATTTCATAAAAACCCCAAAAGTATGGTGTAAAATCTGTAAACCGCGAAACATAAATCGCAAAACATCAGGTGAGTTGTATAAATTGTATAAGTTGTTCAGTTGTTTCACCGTATCTCGCGTATTTCATTTCCAGAAACCCATCGACTACACATCGAGGAAATGGCGGCTGAAAACTTGCCCCGCTGGAGGAAAATTTTTCATTCCAGCAACGAAATCAATCTAGTGCGTCCGGCCGGTTCAGCCCGACTGGTGGTGTTTAAAACTCCTTCGACCAGCCCCGTTGGCCTTTCACAGCTCGCATGCAGAATATTCCAAAAGAAAAGGAGCTTTGCAATGAAACCAGTCGGATCTCAACCAGCATCGCATTTCTCGCACCGGAAGTGTATCAAAATGGCCCTACATTGCCTATTGCCCTTCCAGGAGGATAAAGTATGCATATTTGATATGTGATGTGTGAAATTGTGAAATCACAACGAGAAAACCAATAAAAAGTATTATTTTTAAAACCTTAGATTCCGTGTTTTCATTTCGCAAAAACAAGACAAAAAAATTTATGCATGTGTGCGTGATTTCCCAACAAACCAATAAGCACTGATATAAGCCGCGTAAGGACAGCATAAAAGCATTTCAGTGCCAATTGGCTGTTTAGAATTATTACAAATGCCAATAAGCCTCGTGACGCTTAAAAGTCAAATGGGCCCTGTCAAAGCTCAGTTAGTTAAATATCTGGCCATTAACCGGCTTACGTATGACATTTTCGAAAAACGTAAACAACGTTGGGTAAAACTTCAAACAAAAAATTGAATGATCTCCAATTAAGTTTCCTTTTTGCGGTTCGGAAGCGAATTTCACCGGCGCGGCGACGAATGTTGTTCGAAATAGAAGTGAGGACGAGAAACCGCCAAATCAACGACTAGCTGGACCACAGGATTTCTCTCGTAGATATGGATAATGTCGCTATGCATACCAAGTGGAAGAATCAGCGGAAATCTTCGAAGATTGGAGCCAGGAGTACGAACCATTGGATCTGCACCAGAAGAAATCCTGCACCGTATTTCCGAACGAAACCACCTAATCGGTCGTGTCGGGGTGGAGCCAATGTACAAGTGCCCCAAGCGGGGGAAGTTTTTTGCTTCTAGTGAAAAATTTGCTTTTGAAAAGATGTGTGAAAAAAATTGACAAAGTAAAAAGAAATTCAAACAAAACCTTGTGAAAAACTATTAAAAATTGTTAAAATAAATCGGTATCGAATTTTGAATACGGCGAATGCGCCAACTGTAAACAAATCCAGATAATCACATAAATGCGTTAAACTATTCATTTTACATCCGAAAATATGATCTCCTTTCAATTTTTCTTATTTTAGTGAAGTTAAATTTAATTTTTTAAATAAGGCGAATAGCTTTTTTTTATGAGTGTGTAATCCCACAGTTCATTCGCCCATTTCCCCTCAAAATTTCCCCGCGAACAAAAGGGCCAATAGTTATTTCGAGATGGAAAAAGGGCATTGAAGTTTTCGAAAAAAAAATTTCCAGGACGAGGAGATGCACAAATCAGTATTTATAAGATCGTTGAATGTGCTAATGTGTTAACGTGATCATTTGGACCCGCTTTCAAGCCGAAATTTGCTTGAATTTGGCTTCTTTAATGAGTGATCCAAAAGGCGAATAGTCATTCTGCAATTCAAAAGGGCACTCCAATTTGGCGAATGAACAAAATGAGAGCACCAGTCTGTGGTAAAAGGGCCCACAGTTGTATTTATTAATTTTTTGTGGTAATTAGTACGGAAAAGCTATATTTATCGATCGGGTGTTGAAATTAAACCAATTTGAAAGCATTTTAGCGACTTCTTTAGGAAAATGATTGTACGCAGCTAAATAGGAAATTGATTTTATTTTCTGAAACTTGGAATGCGTTTTTCTCAAAACAAAGGTCTTGGCGCATTCGCCGTATTCAAAATTTGATACCGAAATATAAGATTTTCAAACTCAGCCGTTCTGTTTGTTTTAGTAAATATCACGAAATATCCTTTTTGTGCTATATCAGCGTCGTGATAGTTGGGGAATTCATCGAATGGAATCCATAGTTTAAATATGTGAAATTTAGCTCCACTGATGCGTGGATGAGATGGTGCATCAAGCAAAGGCGCTGATAATAGCTAGGCCAAGAGTAGTCGAGAGTTCGATTCTTCGGTCATATTCCATTCGGCAAAAAATCAACAGCTGGAAAAGTGGCTAATGGAGATGAGAGAGAAAAAAAGCCTTGGGTGGAAAAAGACAAAACATAAACAATATTTTTGATTTTTTTTTGTGCATTGGGTTGTATTGGTTGTACCCACTGGATTATTTTGACACTTTTTGACAAGCAGTATACCAGCCGAATTGCAGGCCAAAACCGGCTTTTAATCAGCCCTTAAGAGGAATGCAAAGCTAATCGGTTCTGTTGGGCATATTCTAGATTCAACTATAATGCCAAATAAAAGCCACTTCTTACGGCTTAATGGTTACTTGGGTTGTTAGACGTACGGTTTAGAGGAAAGTCTGAATAAAGTTTGAAGAACGCTGTGACAGATCGTTAAAAAACCATTTCTGTAAACATTTCGTTATAACAGAACGTTTAGAAAAACTATAACAGTTATAGTTCGATGAATGTGATACGTTTTCCATAAGCAGATTTTGGATCTTTACCTAACTGTAAGTAGAATAGTTTTTCCATACAACGGTTTTAACAGTTTTTAACAGTTACATTACCTAACAACATATTTAAAATAACATCAATTCAGAATTCACGATTTAAGATATGTATTTTACGATTTCGACTATCGTTTGTTAAACATTTTTTTACGCTTCATCAAATCGTCGTTTGACTTTCCAGAAAATCGTTTGGTAACAATCCTCATTTATGCGGGTTATTTCTAATTGACTAAAAGTAAAAGTATGATAATTATTTACATATTTTACTTGCGGATTAATATTCATAAGCCTTTCCAAATTTTCTATCACCAAAGGATTCATAGTTTCACTTCGAATAAGGAAACGTAGCGATAAATCGAAGAACCGGTTTGTCAACGGCATTACTCCCGCCAGTACTTCGAGACCCATCGTATGTGTCGATTGCATACAACCCATGGCAATACGCAAACAACGATACTGTATTCGTTCTAGTTTAATCAAGTGGGTTTGCGCGGCGGACCCAAAGCAAAAGCTTCAGCCAAAATGTATTTAATTTAGTTTTTACGATTTTTTTTTTTATCTTTTTTGTCATGCTTGAGTAAGCTCAGCGAAAACTAGATAAATGAAATAAAACAACAATAGTTTTGATTCAAGAAACGCTTTTATTGAAACAAACACCTGTTTAATTGTAACGAAACATGATGTTCAGTTCAAAATAATAACGGCGTGTTCGTAAATTGATTTTTTCTATCGAAGTGATTCTTTTTATCGATGCTGGCGTTATTCTTAAATTAAACAAAACTGTATGCAAATGCATTGGAACAAGGTTTTTAGATACACTAGGTTCTCCGACTTTCACAGTAAGTAGGCGAGGAGTGAGCGGGGCTCTCAATGAGTTTGTTTATTTTTTGTTCAGCTTTTCTGTGGTTTGTTGGTAAACAAACTTCATGAGTTCCGCATAGTTGCATAGCCTACATAGCCAAAATGGCTGAATCGGGAATTCGTTATTCGGGAACACCTCCTGAATATATACCCACCTTGCATTGGAAGGTGATTTGACATCTACCAAACAAATCGATGCATCACCAAAAAAAATCAGTTTACGAACGCTCCGTAATATTTGAAACAAAGGAGTTATGCTTTGAGATAAAAAAAACAACTTTGAGTTAATGAATTTATTTTTATTTGTGAAGTGAAAAGTTATTTGAAATAAAGGAAAACGGGATAGAAAAACAAAGGAATTATTATTTGTCCCAGAATCAAAGATAGTATTATTACCGGCGTGTTTTTAAATTGATTTTTTCTATCGAAGTGATTTTTTTTTATCGATGCTGGCGTTCGTAAATCATAAACAAAATGCAAAAGTATTGGAGAGTGATTTGACATCTACGAAAACAATCGATCGACTGATGCATCAACCAAAAAAATCAATTCACGAACATGCCGTAAGCTTCGTTCAGCGACTAAATAATGAAAGGAAAATTTCTTGTCCTAAATTTTATGTATGCCAATTTTAATATTCTGTTCTTAATGCCAATTTTAATATTTTGATTAAACTATAAGCGTTATATAGAACTTAAAAAAAATATTTTGGAACAAATTAGACTTTTTTTGTCACTCACTAGGAGTGGGCCGGGGGGAGGGGGTGTCGGTTTTATCAAAATAATTCAAATTTCAGTTAATTGGAACAAGTCGCACTAATGCTTGTTTGCAACATTTGGACGCTCTGATTTCACAAAATAAAAAAAATTGAGTTATTCAAGATCGAAAACATGAAGAAATATAATATAATAAAATTATGGAATTATACATTCTACCACCTTCTATACAGTTTTATTTTTGTTCTTTCAACTGTTGAAGTTTCGGAATATTTATTAAATTTTTAAATTGATAAAACTTTAAACTTTTTCCCTTCTGAATTTTCAACAAAATCTGAACGGCTTGTGTTTATTTTCAGTGTTTTCACCATCTCTCATCTCCCATCGGCGCTGATGATTGTTGACCTAAAGCTGTTGAGCCAATCAGTGTCCTTTTGTTTTGCTCCGAACTTTCTCATCAGGACGCGCAGTGTGATTTTGCGCGCTCAATTTTTTAGAACCGAATTGCGGATCGGACCGGACCGAACATTGTACGGTTTTAATCAACACAGTAAAACCACTGACCATAGTTGAACAGTTGTGATTCCTTTCAAGTTAGAATAATTACAATTTTTAAATTTTTACACCCCCAGGAAAAAAAAAAGATGAACACCAAACGTAAACCCTTCCAGAAGCCGGCGGAGACTTCCGGTTTCCCAAAAAAGATGCGGTAAGCTTAAATTTTTAAATCTAGAGGATTCTTTTAACGTAAAAAAATGTTGCATTTATAGCCCTGGTGGCGACGATGATGAGGAGGAGTTCGAGAGTTACTTCGAGGCCGAGTTGGCCGGGATGGACGCTGAGGAAGGCGCCGATCAGGCATTGATCGGTCAGGGTCCGGAAGCGGAGAATACCTGTGCCAAATGGAGTCGTCCGCAGCCTAGGGATTACGATCCGGAAGTGGATGCGTTGATATTTCAACAGGTTGATATCGACAACTATATTGGGCAACCTTTGCCGGGCATGCCGGGGGCCCAGATTGGACCAGTTCCGGTGATGCGAATGTTTGGGATTACACAGGAAGGAAACTCGGTGTGTGCCCATGTGCACGGGTTCACGCCGTATCTGTACATAGCTGCTCCGAAGAACTTTGAAAAGCGACATTTGGGAGAGTTTCGACAGGCGCTGGACAAGGCGGTGTTGAATGACATGAGATCGAATAAGGAGAACGTGCAGGAGGCGGTTTTAGACGTTGAGATGGTTGAGAGGCAGTCCATCATGGGGTACAACGGGGAGGATAAGTTTTGGTTCATAAAGATTACGATGGCTTTACCGCGATTGTTGGCGGCCGCCAAGCGCTTGATGGAAAGGGAAATCATCATGGAGTCGATGAATTTCCAGGACTGTCGAGTGTACGAAAGCAACATTGATTTTGATATCCGTTTTATGGTCGATACAGGGGTGGTTGGATGCAGTTGGATTGAATGTCCGACGGGGACATGGAGGATGAGGAAAAAAGGAGGAACTCCGGCCCCTGAAACGCGTTGCCAGATCGAGATAGATGTGGCCTACAACAGGTTTATTGCTCATGAACCGGAAGGCGAATGGAGCAAAGTGGCTCCTTTAAGGATTCTCAGTTTCGATATTGAATGTGCTGGCAGGAAGGGCATTTTTCCGGAACCGCAGCATGATCCAGTAATTCAGATCGCTAACATGGTAATCCGTCAGGGAGATCAGGAACCGTTTCTGAGGAATGTGTTCACTTTGAAGTCTTGTGCACCGATTGTTGGTTCGCAGGTTTTGAGCTATGACTCTGAACAGCAACTGTTGGACAAATGGGCATCGTTTGTGCGAGAACTGGATCCAGATATTCTAACGGGATACAACATCAACAATTTCGACATACCCTATCTGCTGAATCGGGCCAGCCATTTGAAGGTTAAAAATTTTGAATATCTTGGCAGAGTTACGAATATAAGATCAGTCATTAAAGAAACCGTCATTCAATCCAAACAAATGGGTCGTCGAGAGAATAAATCCGTAAATTTTGAAGGTCGTGTCCCGTTTGATTTGTTGTTTGTTCTGTTGCGAGATTACAAACTACGTTCTTATACGCTGAACGCTGTGAGTTACCACTTTTTGCAGGAACAAAAGGAAGATGTCCATCACAGTATTATTACGGATCTGCAGAATGAAAGTGAGCAAACACGAAGACGATTGGCCATGTATTGTTTGAAGGACGCCTATCTACCTCTTCGTCTGTTGAACAAGTTGATGTGTATCGTAAACTACATGGAAATGGCTCGTGTAACGGGCGTTCCACTGTCATGTCTTTTGACGCGAGGTCAGCAGATCAAAGTTATGAGTCAGCTGCTCAGAAAATCGAAAGCTTCCGGTTATCTGATCCCTTCCTATCAAAGCTCCGGTTCCGACGAACAATACGAGGGTGCCACGGTTATCGAACCGAAGCGTGGCTACTATGCGGATCCTATTTCTACCCTCGATTTTGCCTCCCTATATCCCAGTATCATGATGGCTCACAATCTTTGCTACACGACTCTCCTGCAGCCAGGAACTAAAGACAAATTAGGTCTCACAGACGATCAGATCACCCGTACACCAGCCAACAATACCTTCGTAAAGTCTTCGGTAAGAAAAGGACTCCTGCCGGAAATTCTTGAATCGCTTCTGGGCGCTCGTAAACGAGCCAAAGCTGATTTGAAAGTCGAATCCGATCCTTTCAAACGCTCGGTCTTGGATGGTCGTCAGCTAGCTCTGAAGATATCTGCCAATTCCGTGTACGGTTTCACGGGAGCCCAAGTTGGAAAGCTACCATGTCTGGAGATTTCCGGATCCGTAACGGCCTACGGCAGAACTATGATTGAACAAACCAAACAGGAGGTCGAGCAGAAATACACTGTAGAAAATGGATATGAAAACGATGCAGTTGTTATTTATGGTGATACCGATTCCGTGATGGTTAATTTCGGCGTAAAATCTCTGGAACGCAGCATGGAACTTGGTCGTGAGGCGGCTGAATACGTAAGCGCCAAATTCGTTAAACCCATTAAACTAGAATTCGAAAAAGTGTACTATCCCTACTTACTTATCAATAAGAAACGTTACGCGGGCTTATACTTCACCCGTGCCGATAAATACGACAAAATGGACTGCAAGGGTATCGAAACTGTCCGTCGAGATAACTCCCCGCTTGTGGCCAATCTCATGAACTCCTGTTTGCAGAAACTTCTCATCGATCGCAACCCAGACGGTGCAGTAGAACACGCCAAACAAGTTATCGCCGATCTGCTCTGTAATCGCATAGACATTTCCCAGCTGGTCATTACCAAAGAACTGGCAAAAGCCGATTACGCCGCCAAGCAAGCTCACGTGGAACTGGCCGCCAAAATGAAGAAGCGCGATCCTGGCAGCGCCCCAAAACTTGGAGATCGTGTCCCTTACGTCATCATTACTGCAGCCAAAAACACCCCCGCTTACATGAAAGCCGAAGACCCAATTTACGTTCTGGAAAACTGTGTCCCAATCGATGCCAACTACTATCTCGAGAATCAACTTTCAAAACCTCTACTTAGAATCTTCGAACCCATTCTCGGCGAAAAAGCTGAATCCATCCTCCTAAGAGGAGACCACACCCGTACCCGTTCCGTCGTTACGTCAAAAGTTGGAGCCCTAGCAGCCTTCACCAAGAAACGGGACGCCTGCCTCGGCTGTAAGGCCCTGCTACCGGCCAACTACGAAGGTCAAGCGCTCTGTCAGCACTGCAAACCGAAGGAGGCGAATCTGTACCAGCACGAGCTGGAAACCCAGCGGAGTCTGGAGGAGCGCTTCTGTCGCCTGTGGACCCAGTGTCAGCGCTGTCAGGGTTCGCTGCACGAGGAAGTCATCTGCACCAGCCGGGATTGTCCGATTTTCTATATGCGCACCAAAATTAAGATGGAACTGGACACCCAGGAGAAGCGGGTCGCCCGATTCGGGGTACCCTCGTGGTAGAGGACTGATTTGTTTTTGTCGGTGAATTTCGCGTTAATATAAAATAGTTTTTGTTCCATTTCAATTCTTGTTATCTGTTGAATCCGAAATTTATGTTCGAATGTGTTCAAATTTGAAGTAATGATGATCTTGTAGGCACAGCAAACTCTTATGGCTATCAGTCTTAATGCGTTTGTTGATCATTTTAATAAAATTATCTTAAAACAAATTACCTAATATACTAGGTTTCATCCAAGGTTTACTCTGCAATTTAATGATTCTGCAAAATAAAAACCTTGTATTTATGTAGTTTCTGTAAGGCCTCTCCTTGAATATTGCAGTAAAAGGACTGATCACAGTGGAGGTCTTTTACCACGGCCCTATGCACCGGAGGATCGGCGCGGCATCATGAAGTAAGCCACAGGGTGCCGCCAACTGGGGTGCAAGTCACCTCAGCAGAGATCGGGTACCGAACCCTGTTGGTTGCTTTGGTGGCATGCAGACTGAGAAGGTGGCCCACACGCGTCTGTTCTCCAGGTCAGGGGCGACCCCAACAGCGTCCGTCTCGCAGCGAGCGGCTGAATTCATGAAATGCGGTTCCCGCCAGCTAAGTCCAAGATAACAGCACCATCACGGAATAGGTATTCGAGAGCCCAACGTGGCAATGTATATTGCTTTCATTAGTACCTTCTCGAGAAAATGTGTACTTCGTTTTGAGAATCTCTAGAAACTTCTAAATGTCTTCAGTTGACCCTAATATGGACACCGTTAGTGAAGACGAACTACTCGCGAGTCCGTGTGATGAAACAGCCAAACGTCCCGCCAAGTGTCCCTGTTGGCGGGACAAGAAAGTGTGTTCGTGTGATTCAATAGAGTTGAAATTATTAATACAGCGCATGGACGGAGCTGTTATCGACCAACGGTACTTGGATCGGGTATCTACAGAACTCGTTAGATCAATTCAAATGATTGCCGAAGCGATTTCCAGCCGAGATTCTACGGATCTCGGTTTCTATCGGGAATCGGATGGTACCATGCAGCCGAAATGGAAAGTCTTACATGGAAGTCCTTATCAAGCAACTATTTTTATAGTGACTTTAATTTTAAATTGAATTCTTATTCTGCTAAAAACTACAAAGTCTGAAGATTCACACATGTATCAGGTCATCACTTTCAAGGAAAACTGATTCTAGCGTTAATGTATATTTATATATTACTTTTAAGATAATTTAAATTAATGCGACAAGAATCTTCTATCAACCGTATGCTGCAAGCTTTGCACCCGGGTGTTCTTTTCTCTCGCAAAGCATGGTCGAACTGAGCAAAAAAGGATGAAAAATGCAAACTTAGGTTTCCCACAAGGATGCTTCGAACAATTGAATCGTTTTGTTTTCCAGTTTTCTCATCGCAAAACCAATAATCGTCACATAAACTAGCCAAAAATAAAATTAAACGTACGCTTACTGGAGTGCCTCGAAAAGTGGGGGGAACGGACCTTAAACAACTCACATTCGGGATAGAAAGTTTATAATCTTATGCACTTTAAGGTTCTGTGTAAAGTTTTGTTGCTGTTCTAGATTTCAGTTTTGTTGTTTTTTGTCTCTGTTTAAAGCCAACCCCGCGCTACAGCATTCCACCGTATTGGCCTTTGTGGTTGATCGTCGGAAAGTTCGTCGGAGTGGCATCGTCATCATCATATCTCTCATTGCGAACCTAGCTTAGTTCTAGTGACAGGAAGGTTGGGGCATTCTGGTTTGGGTTTTTTGATGGGGAGCTAAACTATTTCCGCGCCTGTAACGCGCTAGCCAGCCAATCCATTGCCTGGTCTAGTCCTTCGCCCTTGGTGGCCGACGTTTTGAAGATTTGGAACGTTCGGTTTTTGAGTGCTTCCAGTCCCAGGGCCTGGTGGACTTCTGCTACGCTCATGCAACCCTCCATGTCTTGTTTGTTCGCCAGCACCATCAGAATAGCGCCGGTTAGCTCGTCTTCCTGTTGGTGGAAAAATAACAAACTTTTAGGAACTCGAGAACTCAATAATAAAGTAGTTATTTTCTTGACATTGAATAAACGACCTTCAGAGCAAACGACTCAGCCGTTCAGCGAGATTATCTTAGCATGCCGCAACAGATTTCCTTATCTAAAAGCTTCACTCACCCTTAACATGTACAGCAGTTCATCTTTCGAAATGCCTATCCTATCCTTATCGGCTGAATCTACCACATAGATGATGGCGTCTGTGTTGCTGTAATAACATCGCCAGTAGGGCCTGAAACATACAGAAGGGAAACCATAGAAACTTTCCAATAATTGTTCCCGAAGATTCAGTCCACTTACCTTATGCTGGTTTGGCCACCTAAATCCCACACCTGAAACTTGAGGTTTTTGTATGTGACCTGCTCGACGTTGAATCCGATGGTCGGAATCGTAGTGACCACTTCACCGACCTGTAACCGGTACAGGATGGTAGTCTTCCCTGCACCGTCCAGACCTAGGATCAGAATTCGCATCTCCCGGTTCCCCAAAAGGCCACGAAAGTAGCTGAACAAGCCTCCTACGGATAAAACAGATATGCAGACGATAATTAGCCGAGCCGCGCTCATTCAATCGATCCACCGATTAAGCCAACGGTATTCCGAGCTCGCAACATATTATTTATTGTTGGCCCCAACTAACTCCCCCCCGAATGTATGGAAACATTACTCACCCATATTTTCCCTGTTTTGTTGTCACCGAAAGAATCCTTCACCTTCCGCTAAAAGCAATGTTTCTTTTCCTTTTTCCCCGAGCCCAGGGAAGCTAACCAAACGTTGAATCGAAGTAAGCTCCAAAGATTACGGTGATAAACGATGAAAATCGGAAAATATGAGGAAAAATTCTGGCCACTTTCGATATCTGCAGCATAAATTAGACGATTCGGCAGTCTGGCAGTTTTCGTACCGATTTGACAGTTTCGTTGACGTGTAAGAATCCCTATAAGAAATAAGTGCAACTGATCGTTCGAAATGTACTACCTTTTAGAGCTAGCCAGTTTCTGATACTCAAAATGGTAGGGTAATTGTTGGTTTTGATAAACCTGTTTTTGTTTATGGTTCAGTTTTGTGCTTTTTTTATTTATTTTTTTCTATTTTTGTTTTCCATTTTCGCTTTCAGTTTTCCATTTTCTTATTTCCATTATCCGCCTTTGGCATTCTGTTTTCCATTTTCTGTTTTTTTTCTTTTGTTTTTCTGTTGTTCTAATTTTCCGTTTTTCTGTTATTTCTGTTTTTCTGCTTTTCTGTATTTCTTTTTCGTGTGTTTCTGTTTTTTTTTTCTGTTTTTCTGCTATTCTGTTCTTCTGCTTTTCTGTTTTTTTGTTTTCCAGTTTTTTCTGTTTTTCTATTTATCTGTTTTTTTTGCTTTTCTGTTTTACTATTTTCTGTTTTTCTGTTTTTCAGATTTTCTGTTTTTCTGTTTTTTCGTTTTCTATTTCGCTATTCTATTTTCCTGTTATTCTGTTATTCTGTTTTTCTGCTTTTCTGCTTCTCTGTTTTCCTGTTTTTCTGTTTTTCTGTTTTTCTGTTTTTCTGTTTTTCGGTTTTTCTGTTTTTCTGTTTTTCTGTTTTTCTGTTTTTCTGTTTTTCTGTTTTTCTGTTTTTCTGTTTTTCTGTTTTTCTGTTTTTTCTGTTTTTCTGTTTTTCTGTTTTTCTGTTTTTCTGTTTTTCTGTTTTTCTGTTTTTCTGTTTTTCTGTTTTTCTGTTTTTCTGTTTTTCTGTTTTTCTGTTTTTCTGTTTTTCTGTTTTTCTGTTTTTCTATTTTTCGGTTTTTCTGTTTTTCTGTTTTTCTGTTTTTCTGTTTTTCTGTTTTTCTATTTTTCTGTTTTTCTGTTTTTCTGTTTTTCTGTTTTTCTGTTTTTCTGTTTCTCTGTTTTTCTGTTTTTCTGTATTTTCTGTTTTTTGTTTTTCTGTTTTTTGTTTTTCTGTTTTTCTGTTTTTCTGTTTTCCCCTTTTGTCTGTTTTTTGTGTTTCTTCGGTTTTCGGTTTTCTGATTTTTTTTCTGTTTTTCTGTTTTTCTGTTTTTCTGTTTTTCTGTTTTTCTGTTTTTCTGTTTTTCTGTTTTTCTGTTTTTCTGTTTTTCTGTTTTTCTGTTTTTCTGTTTTTCTGTTTTTCTGTTTTTCTGTTTTTCTGTTTTTCTGTTTTTCTGTTTTTCTGTTTTTCTGTTTTTCTGTTTTTCTGTTTTTCTGTTTTTCTGTTTTTCTGTTTTTCTGTTTTTCTGTTTTTCTGTTTTTCTGTTTTTCTGTTTTTCTGTTTTTCTGTTTTTCTGTTTTTCTGTTTTTCTGTTTTTCTGTTTTTCTGTTTTTCTGTTTTTCTGTTTTTCTGTTTTTCTGTTTTTCTGTTTTTCTGTTTTTCTGTTTTTCTGTTTTTCTGTTTTTCTGTTTTTCTGTTTTTCTGTTTTTCTGTTTTTCTGTTTTTCTGTTTTTCTGTTTTTCTGTTTTTCTGTTTTTCTGTTTTTCTGTTTTTCTGTTTTTCTGTTTTTCTGTTTTTCTGTTTTTCTGTTTTTCTGTTTTTCTGTTTTTCTGTTTTTCTGTTTTTCTGTTTTTCTGTTTTTCTGTTTTTCTGTTTTTCTGTTTTTCTGTTTTTCTGTTTTTCTGTTTTTCTGTTTTTCTGTTTTTCTGTTTTTCTGTTTTTCTGTTTTTCTGTTTTTCTGTTTTTCTGTTTTTCTGTTTTTCTGTTTTTCTGTTTTTCTGTTTTTCTGTTTTTCTGTTTTTCTGTTTTTCTGTTTTTCTGTTTTTCTGTTTTTCTGTTTTTCTGTTTTTCTGTTTTTCTGTTTTTCTGTTTTTCTGTTTTTCTGTTTTTCTGTTTTTCTGTTTTTCTGTTTTTCTGTTTTTCTGTTTTTCTGTTTTTCTGTTTTTCTGTTTTTCTGTTTTTCTGTTTTTCTGTTTTTCTGTTTTTCTGTTTTTCTGTTTTTCTGTTTTTCTGTTTTTCTGTTTTTCTGTTTTTCTGTTTTTCTGTTTTTCTGTTTTTCTGTTTTTCTGTTTTTCTGTTTTTCTGTTTTTCTGTTTTTCTGTTTTTCTGTTTTTCTGTTTTTCTGTTTTTCTGTTTTTCTGTTTTTCTGTTTTTCTGTTTTTCTGTTTTTCTGTTTTTCTGTTTTTCTGTTTTTCTGTTTTTCTGTTTTTCTGTTTTTCTGTTTTTCTGTTTTTCTGTTTTTCTGTTTTTCTGTTTTTCTGTTTTTCTGTTTTTCTGTTTTTCTGTTTTTCTGTTTTTCTGTTTTTCTGTTTTTCTGTTATTCTGTTATTCTGTTTTTCTGTTCTGTTTTTCTGTTATTGTTTATTTGTTTTCTGTGCTTCTATTGTCCTGTTTTACTATTTTTTTTGATTTTAGGTTTGTTTTTTGCTTTTTGTTTTTTGTTTTTTGTTTTTTGTTTTTTGTTTTTTGTTTTTTGTTCTTTGTTTTTTGTTTTTTGTTTTTTGTTTTTTGTTTTTTGTTTTTTGTTTTTTGTTTTTTGTTTTTTGTTTTTTGTTTTTTGTTTTTTGTTTTTTGTTTTTTGTTTTTTGTTTTTTGTTTTTTGTTTTTTGTTTTTTGTTTTTTGTTTTTTGTTTTTTGTTTTTTGTTTTTTGTTTTTTGTTTTTTGTTTTTTGTTTTTTGTTTTTTGTTTTTTGTTTTTTGTTTTTTGTTTTTTGTTTTTTGTTTTTTGTTTTTTGTTTTTTGTTTTTTGTTTTTTGTTTTTTGTTTTTTGTTTTTTGTTTTTTGTTTTTTGTTTTTTGTTTTTTGTTTTTTGTTTTTTGTTTTTTGTTTTTTGTTTTTTGTTTTTTGTTTTTTGTTTTTTGTTTTTTGTTTTTTGTTTTTTGTTTTTTGTTTTTTGTTTTTTGTTTTTTGTTTTTTGTTTTTTGTTTTTTGTTTTTTGTTTTTTGTTTTTTGTTTTTTGTTTTTTGTTTTTTGTTTTTTGTTTTTTGTTTTTTGTTTTTTGTTTTTTGTTTTTTGTTTTTTGTTTTTTGTTTTTTGTTTTTTGTTTTTTGTTTTTTGTTTTTTGTTTTTTGTTTTTTGTTTTTTGTTTTTTGTTTTTTGTTTTTTGTTTTTTGTTTTTTGTTTTTTGTTTTTTGTTTTTTGTTTTTTGTTTTTTGTTTTTTGTTTTTTGTTTTTTGTTTTTTGTTTTTTGTTTTTTGTTTTTTGTTTTTTGTTTTTTGTTTTTTGTTTTTTGTTTTTTGTTTTTTGTTTTTTGTTTTTTGTTTTTTGTTTTTTGTTTTTTGTTTTTTGTTTTTTGTTTTTTGTTTTTTGTTTTTTGTTTTTTGTTTTTTGTTTTTTGTTTTTTGTTTTTTGTTTTTTGTTTTTTGTTTTTTGTTTTTTGTTTTTTGTTTTTTGTTTTTTGTTTTTTGTTTTTTGTTTTTTGTTTTTTGTTTTTTGTAGAACAACAACTTGTTATAGCTCAGTTGGCCAAGAGTAAACATCGATCACAGTTGTACCGGAAAAGTATTTCAATGACTTTCCGCCAACTGCATGGTTGATATAAGTCACGAATGACATAAACACATTAAAACGACTGTAATTGAAACAATAAAAACAATAATTGAAGACAAACACACTTCTGTTTTGAATATTATTTTGAACCATTAAAATCCGAGTCATGATTACGAGACCTATCATGCGTAGGAATGCGCCTGCCTCAGCATTCTTATGTGATGTGTTCATGATTGCAACTTGTGCCCTTCGCATCAGCTATCAAACTATAAGGCCACTTCTGGCCCGCGAAGAAAACGATGGCTATTGTGTGTGTCTCTCCATCACCAACAATCTACACATGAACACGTTTTCACGCAAAGGTATTTCTTCCGAGTTCCTCGTTCGCCACATCTCCTGGCCACTCTGATCAGTGTTCAGTCAGGCTAGCCGGGAACCCAAACAAAGACCCTTTGCCCTCTGCTGCCGAGATTCCAAGCTCGATCAGTTCAGATGGTTGCAGCAGGGAATTGATTGGGTGACTGAATGGCAAAATATGTGCAAAACGAAAATATGACCGACAACGGAGGCTGAGGCAGAGACAGAGAGAAGCAGAGAAAACCCCATCATAAACTTTCGGGAAGGACAGAAAAACTTACTTTATATTCATAAAAGTTAAATTATTAATTGATTTTACCATTCCTCCATCCAACGGTGCCTATACATGCATATCTGTCATTGATTTCTCAACGTTGGAGAAAGATGCTGAAAGAACATGACGGAACAAAAGTTGTTTCTTTCGAAAAAATCTGTGCAGTCAACTCGGGGATAAGTTTTGAACACGATATGGGACACAGAAATCAAAATTCAAGTATTCAGAAAGTTGTCTGCAATTGATTTTAAAATTTCAATTAATGAATTTTGTGAGTTAATGTAATCCAAAAATAAAATGATTCGAACTATTATAGGTTCTATTCAGTTTGGGATTACAGATTTTAGGATCAGAAGCATAACTTACGCTTAGCTTTAACATTTAACGCCTTTGTGTAGGCAATGAATGTTGTATGAGAAAAGCTTAAGAGCATCATGGCATGTAGACACGTAATCCTCTTTTATGGAAAAAATTTGCTTATGATTAAAACTTTACTAAAAGCGAGACACCACCAAAAAATGGGAAAGCGGGGGCGTTTTAAGAAATTATCAGAGAAATTATTTTAATACAATTTGCACCTTAAATTATAATAGTATTTGGATTACTTTTTTTTAAATATAACAAGCACTGTATCCTCAAACTCTGACAGTGCCGTTAAATGAAAGCTGAAACCTCTAAGAGGAATAAAAAAAATACTACAACAAACTCGTATACTCTAATTGATCACATAAATATGTAGGCTTATACATTTCGAACGTAATCAGCAGCACATTTCACGATTTCATTTTTTTTCCTCTCGCCATTATTAATTGTAAATTCTACTGGAGCCTTCATAATGACATCTTCACATACATACTTTCACTCCGACTGGATGCCAAAAAAATCCTTTTTCGGCGTTTCTGGCCATCCAAAAGAGGGGCCGGTCGTCGTCGTCGTCGTCGTTGTCTTCGAGCCAGGGCGCGTTGGAGATGATTTATCATTTCTGTTCCAATCCGGATCTTTTGCAACCGAAATGTAACTGTACACAAGCCCTCTGTGCCAGGCTTTCAATGTGACCTTGTTTTCTGGCGTGTATGTACAGATTTTTCGCTCCTCGGCCAGTCAAACATAAACTCACATTTTTAGTACACATGAAAATATGACCGTTTGGCCATTCAGGGCCAAAAGGGAGGAAGGGTGGGTAGTTTTGCCATAAACATGAATGTCCAATCAAAAATTGAACCGTATTTTACCGGAACGGAGCAAGAAAGACGGGTCCGATCTTGTCAACGCAAATGAGAATGCGTTTTTTTCCTGCTCACTTGTCTATATAGGCCTTCATTCGCGATACAAGTTTTCTTATTATGAACGATGCATTTTTGGGAATGTCTGTCTATGCTTTCCTCCAGCCAGCCAACGACTTTTGTCATGGATGGTGTTCTGTTTTCATTTTTTATTTATTGTTGAACTGTCCCCAAAGGATTTCTAAAAGGACATCAGACGTTGCTTTGCATGATGCGATTGCTCATACCAAGAATTGGTCACAGTTTTTAGACGGACCACTGCATAGAGGAACGACGCAGAAATGGCATGACTTTTGGCCATTGCATTGCTTTCAATAAATAACTTTCACTCTTTCAGTTTTGCGATCGAAATCGGGTCTGGTTTGTGTAGTTCCAGTAATCAACACGTATTTCGACTAATGAGGTTTGTTGTGAGTTGGTGGATTCTTGAGCAATTTGGAATGACTGCAGTTTCGGTAATATTAAGAAAATAATGCTTCTTTATCTAAGATTTAGAATGAGTTTTTTGGGATGGCTCAGATCTTTAGTTCAATGGGGCCAAATAAGGTTTTTGTGTTGACAATTGAGAACTATAATCTTTACCAGAATACCAAATCCTGCTCCGAAATCTGATTCTAAAATCTGAACTTTAAATTTGAACCAGGAATCTCAGTATGAAATCTGAATTTGAAATCTCAATCTTAAATATGAATCTGAAACATGCGCGGTCCTATGGGGATGGTGATCGGGGTGATCATTCAAAGCGGGAATACACGAAAATGCTAGAGCTTCTAAGAACTAAGAAATTTTCCTTGTTGGTACACTCTTGAATTTCCAAAATTTTCCACTCCGTGTTTTTGGGATAAAAAGCAATTTATATTGCCGTTATGGTAAGAAATATAAATTGCAGCAAAATTTTCCATTGGAGTGCACTCCAGAAGCGTAGGACTTCCGCAGGCAGTTTATCCACGTCTATTTTTCTTATCCGTCGCATAATGGGGAAAAAAGTGTACAAACCGCGAAGAAATTCAATACCTTTCGTCCTACATGACCCAAATCTATGAAATTATACTTTCCTTATGTGAAAATTTCCGGAAATCTATTGGACATAGTTTCAAATGCCGCACAAGCTTGCGAACGGAGATATACTGCCTTTTTAACCCCTAATTCCCTTATATTTTGTAAACATTCCAGAAAAATACTGTTTCGAACCAGAGAATTTTGAACGAAAACAGACCTATCGTGTGTATTTTTTTCTGAGGAATCGAATGAAGGCTGTTTTGGCCACCGCACGCTTCAGAAAATGGAGTTATGGCTGTTTTTACCCTCAATTCCCCTACATTTTTCAATAATTTCAGAAAAAAGCATGTTCGAACTTGAAAATTTTGAACCAAATGGGTAGTATCTTGGGTGGTTTTTTTCGAGCAATCGAATGAAGGCTGTTTGAGCTCCCGCACACTTCTAGAAATGAAGTTATGGCTGTTTTACCTTCAATTCCCCTACATTTTTTAAATTGTTAAGAAAATGCATGTTCGGACTTGAAAATTTTGAACCTTTTGGAACGTGTCTTGTGTGATTTTTTCCGAGGAATCCAATGAAGGCTGTTTGAGCCACCGCACGATTCGGAAAATGGAGTTATGGCTGTTTTTACCCTCAATTCCCCTACATTTTTCAATAATTTCAGAAAAAAGCATGTTCGGACTTGAAAATTTTGACCCAAATGGGTTGTATCCTATGTAATTTTTTTTCGAGGAATCCAACGAAGCCTATTTGAGTCACCGCACGGATTGGAAACAGGAGTTATGGCTGTTTTATCCTCAATTGCCCAACTTTTTTCAAATAGCTCAGAAAAAGGATATTGGGACTTGGTAATTTTGAACCAACTGGATTGTATTTGTGGAGTTTTTTTTTCGAGGATTCGAATGAAGGCTGTTTGAGCCACCGCACGCTTCGAAAAATGGAGTTATAGCTGTTTTACCTTCAATTCCCCTACATTTTTCAAATTGTTAAGAAAACGCATGATCGGACTTGAAAATTTTGAATTTATTGGGACGTATCTTGTGTGATTTTTTCCAAGGAATCTAATGAAGGCTGTTTGAGCCACCGCACGCTTTGGCAAATGGAGTTATGGCTGTTTTTACCCTCAATTCCCCTACATTTTCCAACGATTTCAGAAAAAAGCATGTTCGGACTTGAAAGTTTTGTACCAAATGGGTTGTATCCTATGTAATTTTTTCCAAGGAATCCAACGAAGCCTATTTGAGCCACCGCATGGATTGCAAACAGAAGTTATGGCTGTTTTACCCTCAATTTCCCTACATTTTTCAAATTGTTAAGAAAAAGCATGTTTGGACTTGAAAATTTTGAACCAAATGTAACGTATCATGTGTGATTTTTTTCGAGGAATGCAACGAAGCCTATTTGACACACCGCACACATCGGAAACAGGAGTTATGGCTGTTTTACTCTCAATTCTCTTTCATTTTTCAAAAAGTTCAGAAAAACCGAGATCCGACTTGAAAATTTTGAACCAAACGAGACTTATCTTATGCAATTTTTTCCGAGGAATCCAATGAAGGCTGTTTGAACCACCACACGCTTTGAAATATGGAGTAATAACTGGTTTTACCCTCAATTCTCCTACTTTTTTTCTGAAATCATAGAAGAATGTAGGGGAATTGAGGGTAAAAACAGCCATAACTCCATATTTCAAAGCGTGCGGTGGTTCAAACAACCTTCATTGGATTCCTCGGAAAAAATTGCATGAGATAAGTCTCTTTTGGTTAAAAATTTTCAAGTCCGATCATGGTTTTTCTGAACTTTTTGAAAAATGAAAGGGATATGAGGGTAAAACAGCCATAACTCCTGTTTCCGATGCGTGCGGTGTGTCAAACAGACTTCGTTCCATTCCTCGAAAAAAATCACACATGAAATGTTCCATTTGATTAAAAAATTTCAAGTCCGAACATGCTTTTCATTAACAATTTGAAAAATGTAGGGAAATTGAGGGTGAAACAGCCATAACTTCTGTTTCCAATCCGTGCGGTGGCTACAACCCATTTGGTTCAAAAATTTCAAGTCCGAACATGCTTTTTTCTGACATTATTGAAAAATGTAGGGGAATTAAGGGTAAAAACAGCCATAACTCCATTTTCCGGAGCGTGCGGTGGCTCAAACAGCTTTCATTGGATTCCTCGGAAAAAATCACACAAGATATGTTCCAAAAGGTTCAAAATTTTCAAGTCCGAACATGCATTTTCTTAACAATTTGAAAAATGTAGGGGAATTGAAGGTAAAACAGCCATAACTTCATTTCTAGAAGTGTGCGGGGGCTCAAACAGCCTTAATTCGATTGCTCGAAAAAAATCACACAAGATACAACCTATTTGGTTCAAAATGTTCAAGTCCAAACATGCTTTTTTCAGAAATAATTAAAAAATATAGGGGAATTGAAAGTAAAAGCAGCCATAGGGGAGATGGGGGCATAATGGCCACCTTAAGGAAAACGGTTATTTAACCATAGAAAATAGCTATAATATGGAGGTTACATTATTGTTTCGGGTTCAGACACTTGAAAAGCCTATTCCCTAACGGGCTGAAATGTGAAAAACTAGATGAAAACGTTAAAAATGCATTTTAAAAATTTTTGCCAAAAGCTGAAAACCAGCCACTGTGGAGGCATAATGAGAACCCCCCCCTGAGGCAGTATGAGCACCATTAATCAGAGCAAGATGTGCGTTTTTACCGGGGAATCTAGCAGCGAATTCAATTCGATGAAGTCAGGTGAGTAGTAGATTCATCAAACAAAGCAATAACAAAATAATCTAGGTCTGTTTGTAGAATACAAACAATTCACGCACGCTCATACATTAAGTGCTTTGTTCGGAGGATGATGCTACTAGCCGTATAATGTAACAATAAAAAAAATCGATCATGAATTGTGAATGGAAAAAAATCACCCGAACAGAAATCTAACTCTAGTCTTTTGATTACCTCTCCGACACCTTACACAGCAAAAATTATTCGTGTAATTTTAGATCGGAAACGATGCACGAAAACGGAACATCGTTTTTGATCTAAAATTCTATCACGGCGTGTAAATTTAGATCGAAAGCGATGCACTAAAATGGAACGGATTATTGTCGTGTAAAAATACACTGCGATGTAAAATTTTAGAATTTATTCTGGATATTTGCATTTTTTAGTAAATATTCATGTTTCAAATATTAAAAGCCTTTATAAAAAGTACAAAGATGCAATGATTATTTTTATTAAACAATTATTTTCAAACCAAGCACTTACAGTAAAAAAATTTCACACATAATGGGCAGCGCCGGAAGTTGCAGCAAACGTTGCAGAAGATTTGCACCCTGGTCGGTGTCACCAGTCGAATTTCTGTTGGGAGGATTTCTGTTCCGGCCAATCCGGATCCAGGTCACTGTAAAAAAAGAAAGAAAAACTGTTCATTTCAAAATATTTAGTTTTTATTCTGTATTCCACTTCATTTACCTTCATCCGTTCGGAATTCCATAGCTTTCTCGGGCTTTTTTTATTCATATAGGGGAGAGGCAGGTAATATGCGCATATTAAGGAAAACACTCATTTTCTCCCATATTCCGATAGATAGGAGCCTGAAAACTATACGCACATGAGCGGACATCTGTTTTCTATACGTAAGAGCAATTTTTCTGTTAAAATCACTTACAGTTTTTGTGAAAATTATTTTATAATAAAAGAAGTCAAAATAGCCGATTTCCGAAACCGGCGGGCTAAATGCGCATATTTATGTTTTAAGCTATATTTCATTTACACTCGCAATATTTTGAAATTATTTAATTGAAAATGGTAGAAACGGATGTTAGGCATACGTCAAGGTTGAAATTTTGGTGAAATTTTTTACATCACTAGTTCTTTTGCATGAAACATAGTTAAGTATACCATATGGCCATATTTCATGGTAATATTTTGTTCATATTATATTTTTATCGGATCAGTATGAAGTTCTTCTTTTTTCGCTGTAAGATCGTGATTTGAGCGTAGATTTAATGTTTAAATGATAGGAAGTAAAAAACTTATAAGAATAATCTATTTTTCTTGATATAGGCATTTAACCTGCCTTGATATGGGCATTCAGAACCTGTCTCGTATTCCAATATCTTATCATCTACAACTTTGCCAAAAGCTTCAATTTGTTGAATTTCCGATTTCCAGATGGATAAGAAAGAAAAACCATTAAAATTTTTGTTCACAGAATCTGTACGCACGATAATTAAAATTCAATATATTATATCAAAACTGACAAAAATCTTGTTTGAATTTTTAAATTTTTTCGACTTTATATAACAATTTAATTTTTTCATGCCATGTACTAAAAGCGTACTACCCTCAAACTGCACTGATTAGATATGATGAATCTCTAGCCATATCGTCAATCGGCTGTATGCGCATATTACCTAACATGCGCATTTAGGGACACTTCCCCCTACCGCTTTCAGCAAACAGCAAATCTTGCTCGTACGGTGCCTGTATGGAGCCTTGAAGTTAGAACCTCTGCGATCTTACGACATGGGCTTTCACTTTTTACTTTTGCTATCATCATCTCGAGTAGAAACACATAAACTCAAGCCGTGAAAGAAAGGTAAACAATGAGTCTGTCATAATTTACATCGTTTTTGATATAAAATTATCTCCCAAAGTTGCTTTCTAGATCATGCAGTGTAAATTTATAGCATCGAATTTAATTTTACACTTTTTATTTTAAAGCGATGAAAAATAGACCAAAAATAGTTTGAAATTACATCTTTTTTCAATTACACTAGGGAAAAAATAGATGCCACACGTTTTAGATTGCGTATACTTTTAGAATTTTTTTGCTGTGTACCAATAGGCTAAATCGTCGGATGAAAACTAGTCAAGGTGTGGCGCTATAAATCAATTTTAATTCACTGCTAGATTCTACGGCAGAAAATGCTCATTATGCCTCTATAATATGGTGCTCTATATGCCCCTAGTCAACAAATTTAAGTAAAAACGTGTTTTAAAATTGATAAAAGTGAAAAATCAAAAATTTTATGATGGTAAAAATTGAGAAACAATGTGTACATCATGTTGCAGTGCGTACATTATAGATCAAGGTTATTTTAACATCATAAGAGCTTATTTCGTGGTGCTCAAAAATTATAATATTTTCGTAACTTGAGAACCAAGCTAGTTTTTATTAAATATCTCTGTAAAGATGATAGGGAGATTCCTTTTTTGTGAAAAATTAATACTATAGGAAGTACGAAACAAATCCTCATGAAAATTTATTTAAGAAAATACGTACTTTCGTAGAAAAGCGTAGTGCTCATTATGCCCTGGGTGCTCGTTATGCCCTCATCTCCCCTAACTCCATTTTCTGAAGCTTGCGGTGGCCAAAACAGCCATCATTTGTTTCCTCAGAAAAAATTACACACGATAGGCCTGTTTTCGTTCAAAATTTTGCATGCAGATCTTTGCATTAAAACCTTTTTTTTTTAATATATTTGGAACATGGTACCGTAAAACGGGGTAATATTGATCACTGGGGTAAATTTGACCAACAATAAACTTTTCCACAATATCATTAATAACTCAGTCTATAGTTTGAATTTTCGAAAAATGTTTTCTACGTTTGAAAGCCTATGAATCGAGTATCAAATAAGCAAAATTTGGTTTGTACTTGAAATTTTTTTCTGCAAGTAAAAATCTAATTTGAAAATCTTTAAATATCTATTTTTCAAGGCTCGCAAACAAAGAGCTCTCCTGATGATACCAAAAAGCGTTTGGAAGCAAACGGTTTGTTTAATGTGAAAGAACAACTTTTTTTCTTTGTATATGAACAGTTACAGTGCTATTTTTTATAGTCATTTAATGTTAAATTTTTGATATTTAAAAAATGAGGACATTTTTCAAGAGTAGCCCGTATTGGATAAATGGATAGGAACCTTATAAATCGTTAACTTTGAAGAAAAAATGAAAATGGAATTAGTGGGAGGGCCTAGGGGAATGAGTGAAGGTAAAATTCCATTTGTATTTTGAAGCTCAAACAATTTAGCAATTATTTTAATTTTCGCCCCTAAATGTAGGCAGCATCATAGTCTTTTTTCGATCATACATATTTTTAAAATAAAACGTTAAAAATCAAGGTTAAATTGAGAAACTAGCATTTGTAAATATTATGAAGGTGTTTTGTATCCTTTATGATCAAGAAAACTCGTTAAAACAGTCAAAATAGAGACTGATCAATGTCACCCCAAAGCATCAAATTCTGAACAGAGACTAAAAGATTTTTAAATCAAATTTAAAGTAGTCTAATAAATTTCTGCATCCATGTTTTACGTTCATAGGACCCAGTACTGGTTTTAAAAATTTAAAACATGCCATATTCCCCTTAACAGAAAAAAATAATAGAAATTTATTGAAAAAACTGGTCAATCTTACCCCGGATTACGGTACAACAGTCTTCAAATGTAAGCTTGAATTCAACAAGGCCAGTCGGGACTAGTTTTTAAAAATTTTTTAATCTCGGAAAAATGTGAATTTTGTTGTCTTTTGCTATCAAATATTGATCCTTCATTTCATGATGATTAAATTTAAAAAAAATGAGAACAATATGTCCATCAAGCATAGCCGTAGGGAAGGGGGGGGGGGGGGGGGAGGTAGGTTAGGGGGTTGAGGATCCAATATTGCAAGCGAGGAATTTTACTCTACAATCAAAATTTTAAATTCAGAAGAGTAACAATCTAGACTTAAACCCAATGCCGAAACTTCTAAAACCCATCCTAAGTCTGAAATTCTGCTACACTTTTTCAAAATTATCTCACTTGTTCATGAAAACTCAGGTCTGAATACTAAATTTTGAAATAAATTAAACCTATTTCAGAGGTCCTGATTCTATAAATCCCATAACCAAAATTGTATTCCTATATTCGTATTCCGGATTCTGTATCCAATTAAGGATTCTTGATTTTCAGTTCGAATGATCATAAGAAATTAGAAATGGAAAGCGGCTTTGAAATCCTGGTTCAAATTTGGTTTTATATTTCATGTCAAATTTGATCCCTGTTTTTCTTGCATTTTCAATATTTTGATAAAAGTTTTCCCAATATGAAAAAAAGGAAATTTTGATTTATATTCAAATTTGAAGTTCTTAAACTTAATTCTTACACAAAATTCAAAAATTTAAAGCTATGAAATGGCAATCCAAAATTGAAAAGTCAAAATCAAATTTTTCTTTATTCATATTTAATTTTGGATTTACAATACAGATTAAAAATAATTAATATAAGTAGTGAATTTAGATTAAACCTGAACTACAGAGTTTAAATCATAGATTCATGATTGAGGGCTGTAGAACTGGGCTCATAAAATTCTGATCCGGAATAAGATTCGGAAATCGTATTTTTTGTAGGGCTTGTGATATAGCTCAGTTGGCAAGTCTGTTGTCTCCTGAGCCGATGTCCGCGAGTTCGAGCCCAAGAGTAATAATCGAACACAGTTGTACCGGATAAGTTTTTCAATAACGATCCGCCAATTTCAACGTTGAAAAAGTCGCGAATGCCATAAAGATGGTAAAACGACTATAATCGAAAAAAAAAAGTATTTTTTGTAATTTTCAGAAATCGTATGGAATTTCGTATAAAGATTCAAAGAGCATTTTGAGTTCAGAATTGAGATTCAGAATGCAGACTCATAAATCAGAAAAAAAGTTTAGGTTGTAAAGAAACTTGACGATCAACATCAATTATTGAGGTGTTCATTAAATCAAGAGATCATGAACTTAACACATTGCGGAACAAACACGAGAAATCTCGTTTTTTCGCTTGCCAACAGTGTGCTAAATACAATTCGAAGTATAACTCGAATGGACGGAATTTAAGTGTTAAACTTTATTCAACAAAATTGAACGCAACATTTGCCACAACTTAAAAATACTTAGTTTGTAAACTTTAGTCCAGGAGTTTCTGAGGTATAGAACGCCGAATTTCGGTGTTTCTCGTCATAGATTTCTTTGTGGCCCTTATCTGTTAAGATTGCTTGTCAATTCGATTTCCAGATTTCACTTTTTTAAATCAAAATAAGTTTGTTAACACAATTCAGCTGAAAATCACAAATTCACTGTTTATTGTGTAAAATTATTAACACATTAAGGACACCAAAAATGGCATTTTATGTTTTAGAAACCAATGAAGAAAATTCAACGTAATTTAATAAAGATATTTGAGTAATGGGGGGAAGTGTTATGATAAATTTTGTAGAACGAGGTTTCATTATTAGATTCATAAAGTTTGTATTATTTTTTTAATGGAGCACATTAGCGACAAGCAAAAAAAAAAGAGATAACTCGTATTTGGCCCGCAATGTATTAATATTGCAGTTTTATTAAAGCCAAATTTCATACTAAAATCATTAATTTGGTTCAAGTTTGCATTAAGAAAATTTGATCCAAAAATCTGATGATTTTATCCCTTACTTTTGTTTTGAAAATTGCAATTATTTTCATCAAAGCTTAAAATCTTTGGATTTGCAAAATAGTTCGGAAGATTGAACTTGTTTTTTAACGTTGTACGTTGTGTTCGAAAAAAAAAGTTAAAAAGTCTCAAACTATTCTGAACACATCCATGCTTTTTATTTTTTATTTCATAAAAGAATAAAATTTTAGTGGAGTATTGAAAATATTTTTTTTTTGTTTTTGCGATAAAATGCAACAGCATCAAACCTCAACTTCAAGCCTGTTCAACAGCCAATTGAAATCGGTTTCAATCGATTTCGATTGGTAAATTGTTGTTCACTCAGCCAATGTTGTGATCGAAACTTATCCAATTGACGTTCAATGAAGCCAATCGGAATCGATCGAAACCAATCGAAATCGATCAAGCTCGAGAGCAGGATTCGTTTCTATCGGTTTCTATCGCACTAAGCTTAAAAGCTTAAAAACTAATTCAGTTAAACTGCCCTGTCATTTAAATTTTAAGAAAATCTTATACTCTATTCTACAAGATCTTAAGATACCAAAATAGTACATAATGAATAAGCTAACGAATAAGTGAACATAGTAGATTTAACCATACTACACATAATTCAACGAAACAACACCTTGCTACTTTGTCACTAAATTGTTGTGAGCGCAAGCAAACCTAATGAAGATTATGTCTTGCGTTGTGACTTCAAGCAAACTGTATTCGAGCTCTAAACATAGAAATTTTGTCGAATCAGTGACAACACCATTAACGTTACGTCAGCGAATTGTATTCGTGGTCCAACAAATCGAAATGGAGAATTTTGTCGAATCAATTCAAACCGTAGTGATAAGCGAAATAGCGAAATTTTCGGGAATTTGTTAATATTCCCGAAAATTTCTTTTGGTGTTACAAAGGAGTTGTGTAACATTACTTGCCGCTGGAACTAAATTAGCTGCAGATTGCATAAACGAAATAATCGTGTATCATATAAAATCTACCGCTAAAACTAAACCACACTGATGAACCGCTAAAATCAACCACGACATGCACATTTGCCATGGAACGAACTGTCAAAATCACTTCCGCTACCAAATAAGATCATCTCAGCCTGTGAAAATAACCATCAAAGCCGATTCTTCGTTTGTGGCCTAAACGCTTAGATCAAGCCTGGTTTCAATATCGGGAAACACAAATCGACCTCAACAGAGACACCACTGAATGCCGGAACGCTAGACAGAAAGCGTGTCCTGACTGAATCTCATTTCATGACCACAAGCAAGTCGGGCGAACGCACAAATCACAAAAGAATCAGTCCAGGTTCCGTAATCCAAACCTTCATCGCCGTAACCATTCGGCTACATACGGTCTCGGATTGGCCAAAACATAGACAGGCTGGAGAAAGATTACCACATACCGTACACAGTTGAATACCATCATACAGTGAAACATTCCACTGAAATAACACTTTCGAGGCATCAGGAAAAGGCGATCGAAAAGGCATTCGTTTCCCAGCAAGGAACCTATCGACTCAAGCCAGTTTTGCTGAATCTAGAAGCAAGAAAAGAAAGGTCCTCATCAGAGGGCCTTTCAAAATATATGCTGGCCGCATCAGGAAACGCCTGGAAGTCGGCAACAAATTGTTGATCCCCGAACTGATGGAGAATATCAGTAAATACGCGGAAAGTGGAAAAGACGACAATAACATAGGAGCATGATCGTTGTATTATTGTGAATGGAGGCAAGTCCAAAACAGTTACACTTACGACAGCGTTTTCTAATAGGATTTAAAAACGCTCCAAGGAAGTATTGCATGTTTCGAGCGTTTCGAGAGGAGATTCAATTAGTGTGAGTGTAATCGCTTGGAGGCAGACAGTGACGACGCCGACGCTGAGATTGTTTTGAAAACAAGACCAGCCTCTTGGAAATTACTCAAGACAGTATTGGTGCTGATTCGAGGCAGAGAGTGCATGTGCCCTCAAGCGCAGCAGTATACTGAATTGCATGGAAGCAGAGTGCATGCATGTGTGAAACGAATGAAGGAGTCCGGGGCCCCGTCGAGCGTCAGCTGTTTTGGTGGATTTGTTTACAGCGGTGCTCAATAGATAGGTGCGACTATACATGTAAGTGAACGTTAGCTTATTGTAGCCATAGAGTATAAATCAGATTGATTCTTATCCAATATTTATTATAATGTTGAGCACATGATATAAAGGGCTGAATGGTGTCTTAAAATGATATTATTAGAGTTGAATTGAATCATTATTATTATTTTGATCAATAATCCTTGATCGAGGATCTTGGGGACTGACTGGTGGTCAATTGCTTGCGTTAATGACACAAAATAAAGGGGGGAAATAGAAGTGGTAACACACTAATACAGTTGTTTACTGTCAAAAAACAGCTGATTCGGTTTGTTTTTTAATTTTCAAGTTTGAAAGTGGTGTCATTCGGTGCGGTGTCCTCTGTCGTGTACTGAGTCGGTGGTGCTGTGCCGTGCTAAGTCGGTGTCGGTGGTGCTGTGTTGGTCGGTGCTGCTGTGTCGGTGGTGCTGTGCAAATCATGCTGGGTCGGTGTTGCTGTGAAAGTCGTACTCTGCCATTTATTCTGAGTCGATGGTGCTGTGCCAGTGAAAGTGATGTCGGCCGACGTGGTGTCGGCGGTGCTGTGTCGGAGATGCAGTATTTCGAATAAGCGGACTAGATTTTTACCGTCATACGGTGCTCCCGCCCGGGGAGTGAAAAAAAATCGTTGTTAGCAAATAAGTTTTTTTGAAAAGTTAACCGCAAAATAAATTGATTTAAGTTGATATAAATTGATATAAGAAATAAAATATTGAATAAAAATAAAACGCTAGCTTTATTAAAAAAAAACTTTATACGCATCGTTTTTTTTTATTTTCTTTCCGTCCCCAGAACATAAACTCAGTTTTTTTTTTTGTATTTTCAATTCTAGCGGAGACGCATCGGGAATTGAAAAATTAATTGAAAATAAAATTAAAGGTCATTCCGATTTTGCTTTTTTAAATAAGACAATCAATCCCGAAACCTCATAGTGTATATAGCTGAATAACAAAATGACAATAAACACAGCGCGTTAGTATTAGTGTCTGGCTGTTCATTCAGCAGCCTGATAGAAATCGATCGAAGTCAATTGGAAAAACAGCTGATCAACTGTCAATCCATTTCAATTGATTTCGATTGAGTTCACACCTTTCATCTACGTAGAAAATTGTATGGAATTTTTAAGATATGTTTGACAGATTTGTGATCGGTGTAATGTCCAGTTTTTGAAAAACATAAATTTATGATAAATTATCAAAATTTACAAAATGGGGTTTTGGCCAGCTTTCATACTGCTACTGTGCGACGGTGTCTTGTCCGATCAAATCCCGGTAACTGCTGGAGTGAGACAGGGGTGTATCTTGTCACCGAAACTTTTTCTAATCGTAATGGATGAGATTCTGACTGGATCGATCGACTGTGCACCGAACCGAGCATTGCCGTGGAATCCTTCAACAGTGGAGCAACTGAACGACCTTGACCTAGCTGACGATGTTGTTTTTCTCGCCCAAACACAACCAGATATGCAGAGCAAACTCGACGACCTCACCGAAAGTTCCAAGGCAGCAGGTCTCAAAGTCAATGTCGGAAAGACCAAGTCGATGGAGATCAACACAGGAAATCTCTCTAGTTTCATGGTGGCTGGGCAAAAGGTTGAGAAAGTGAAGTGCTTCCAGTATCTTGGTAGCCAGATAACGCCTGATGGTGGTACCAGGAAAGTCATCGAAACCCGGAGCAGGAAGGGTTTGCGTTTGCGAGTCTCCGAAACATCTGGCCGTCCCGCCAGATCTCTCTACGAACGAAAATCCAAATCTTCAACTCAAACGTCAAATCGCGAAAACTGCAAGTATTTGTAAACCGCTGCTTGTGGAATATCATTCGCTCTTGGTGGCCTGGCAACTGGATCTCAAATGAGGAACTACATCACTGGTGTCATCAAAGGGCGCTAGGAATCGAGATTCGTAAGTGGAGATGGATTGGGCACACGCTGCGAAAAGATGAGAACGAGAGTTGCAGAGAGGCGCTTGAATGGTATCCAGAAGGACATCGTAGCAGAGGCAGACCCAGAAACTCGTAGCGGCGAAGCCTAGCCGCCGAAATACGAACTGTTGACGAGAGTCTTGACAGGGACCAAGTGAAGACACTGGCTCCGGATCGTCAACAGTGAAGGTCTTTTACCACGACTCTATGCACCGGAGGATCGGCGTGGGGACATCAAGTAAGTAAATAAGTTTACATGGTTTTCCGTCTCACGACATACATTACCTGATGAACAATATTCCTCCAATTCACTCGGTCCATGGCAACCGTTCTCAAACTTCTCGGGCATTTCACATTCGCCAGATCACGCTCCACTTGGTCTAACCACCTACCTCACTCGTTTTGCCCCTGCTTGTCTCGTTCCTATCGAATAGGCAGCAAACAGGCCAGCCTTCACCACCTTCTGAATACTGGGTTCGCCAACTCTTAACACTCATCGCTCGAATACTCCGAATGTACACAGGTCCTCCTCGAGCAATACCCACGTCTCGTGCCCTTAGAGGGCAGCCGGTCTAATGAGCGTTGTGTACAGGTTACACTTTGTGAGGGGGCTAAGTCTTATAGACCGCAGTTGATTGTGAAGTCCATAGTAGGCACGACTTCCGCTGATCATTCGCCTTCGGATCTCACGGCTGGTGTCATTTGATGCGGTCACCAGTGAGCCGAGATAGACAAAGATTTCAAGTATCTCCAGCTTGTCGCCGTCGATCGTGACCTTATTATTACTGGTTATGCGGGTGCATATGAATTCGTGCCTTCATGTTAGCAGCCATATTCATTACGTAAATTTTATGAGTCGAATTGTCCAAGGATGCCATTCTTTGAAATCCTATGGGCTAGCCAAACTAATATTGCTAACCTGGTGCCTGCGGCGGGAAACGGAAGTACCTACATAATATCCATTTGTATTGCCAACATTTGTATGCAAATGTGTTATCGGGAATGATATACCCGTGAGCCATTAATGAACGCGTGGTCAATCCTCGTCTCGGGTAGAATTTCAGTTATAATATTTTGCACGATCCCTCTGGCCGGTTTTCCTTCTCTCTGTCCAACCCTGTTTCACAACGCTTCTCGCCGCTCGAATCATTTATAATCCGAAACGACTAGCATAAATATAGATGCCGAGGCTCACACTTCATTTATCTCCCCGGCAAGCTTTCTAAAGCATTCTTTCTGACATTCCAAACTTTTCTGTGTCAGTCGCTTAGATTTTTATTTCTTATATTCGTTCTTCGTTTCTTTTTTTGATCTGAGGTTTGGAATTGATAGTGGTTTAGATTAGGTGACTTTTCGTGCCGTTTTTTAAAACAAAATTTAGGCCAAGCAAAATAAACCTAATGTTTGAGGAACATTTTGAAAAAAAAAAACACTGATTTGAGAAACACGTTACTTTAAATGCTGAAATGAAAATATTTAATCAAACATGAATTTGCCCTTACGCAGATGCATGGTATTCCCTTTTGTCCTGTCCTACCTATGTTCAGCTCTCTTCAGAGTTCAACTGAGTGCGCGAAATATTCCCGAACATGGAAGAAAGCAGCGCGAGAGCCCGAAGAAAACTTGTCTTTCGATCAACTTGTGGTGGCTCTAAACAGTTTTTTTTTCATGGGTACGCGCCAAGGATTGGGAGCAGCATTAAAAGGTGATGAACGGCCCAGGCCGGGCATGCAGAGAAATGCCAACGGTGTGCTGGCAGTATGGTCCTTAGGGGTTCCATTTTATTTCTCACCAAATTTTAATATTTTATGTACCTACTTAAATAAAAAAATGACAAAAATGACAAAAATGACAAAAACGACAAAAATGACAAAAATGACAAAAATGACAAAAATTACAAAAATTACAACAATTACAACAATTACAAAAATTACAAAAATTACAAAAATTACAAAAATTACAAAAATTACAAAAATTACAAAAATTACAAAAATTACAAAAATTACAAAAATTACAAAAATTACAAAAATTACAAAAATTACAAAAATTACAAAAATTACAAAAATTACAAAAATTACAAAAATTACAAAAATGGCAAAAATTACAAAAATTACAAAAATTACAAAAATTACAAAAATTACAAAAATTACAAAAATTACAAAAATTACAAAAATTACAAAAATTACAAAAATTACAAAAATTACAAAAATTACAAAAATTACAAAAATTACAAAAATTACAAAAATTACAAAAATTACAAAAATTACAAAAATTACAAAAATTACAAAAATTACAAAAATTACAAAAATTACAAAAATTACAAAAATTACAAAAATTACAAAAATTACAAAAATTTCAAAAATTTCAAAAATTACAAAAATTACACAAATGACTAAAATGATAAAAATGACTAAAATGATAAAAATGACAAAAATGAAAAAAAACTGAAAAAAATGAAAAAAATTCTAAAAACAACAAAAATGACAAAAATTACAAAAATTACAAAATAATACAAAAAAATTACAAAAATTACAAAAATTACAAAAACTATAAGAAATACAAAAATTACAAAGAAATAACTAAAATGTCAATGATTTAAAAAAATATTTTTTAAAATTTTTTTCATTTATTTACTTTTTTTCATTCATTCATTCATTTTCAAACATGTTATAATTCCTCATTTCAGGTTCGCAAGAGTGTAAAAATCCGAAGTAGATAAGTTTCTTTATAACATTCGTTCAATTACAAATTTTTTCTTAAATTGTTGTCGAGTTCACATTTGATTTCATCTAGACTATGCCGCTGGTTTGCGCTTTTGTACACGCGATACATGTCGCTGTCGCCTTACTTCGGAGAGATTTGGAGAGAACTGACCTCTTCAAGAAAGAAGGAGTAAGACGGGGCAACATTCGTAATACATAAGATTTCGTTGAAAAGGCAAATAAAAACAAATTTGTTTAAATGGATATGATAAATTAAAAGTTAAAAGTTCAAGAGCAAAACCCATAAGTAATTGTTGGTGAGATTTATCCTTAATGCCATATGAGCCCATTGAATGGCTGCTAAATTAACTAAACAAATAAGTCAAGTATGAAGAACATATGGGAGAGTGGAGGGCCACTCTGAATATCTCAAATGTGTGTTGAGATAAAATTCTCACTCCAACTGTCATCGTCGTCGCTTTGCGTTAGAATATCTTTCTACATGTTGTTGACTTAAATACGCATCATATGTTTTTTTTATTTATCAAGCTTAAAAAAGTTTAAAAAAAATTACTTACGTAATTAAACAAGCACTCGCTTATTGCTTATGATTTTATTTTTGTCATGTTCTTTCACGTGTAAAAGGAATTTTTGATGAAACATCAATAAGTCACACAAACGCAAAAAAAATGCAAATCATAGCTTGTGGGGAATCGTGGGCCACATTTCTTTGGCCATCTATATTTTTATGTTTTTAGATACATTCAGAACTTAAAATACGTTTTCCCTATCTGTAAAGTTTTCATATGCCAAATGAAGAGTTATGATAAAATTTTTGTTTCCATCCCATATAAGGAATTTTGCCAAAACGTGCGCGAGCCAGATTTTCGGATCTAACTACTCGATCATACACAACTCTCTTTTTTATTTCTTCATCTGAAATTGCTTCAAAATCGACCCATAAAATTTGCATGTTATTTGGTCAATTTGGATATGAAGGCTCACGATTCCCCCCAATAACTTATTAAAAATTTTAAAAAAAATCCTAATGATACCTTAAAAATGTAGAAACCATACCATTTCTAATTTTCATTCTATCTTTTATAATAAAGAAGTTATGGAACAAAGAAAAAAAGTGACCCATGATTCCCCACTCTCCCATACGATATTTTAATGTGGCATGCAAGATTGCGTTAGCTTATTTCTTAACTATGAAGATGTACTTACGACCTATTGCATTTTCGTTTTGCACAAATGTCATCTTCGTTGATCGATTAGTTTGGTTGAAATAATTAGTTCCTTTGGCCCGAATCTTTATTACTTTCATTCGGAGTTGCTTATAGAAATGTCTCAACAATACTCCTCTCGTGGAAGCCACCGCTGAAACGCATCCGAATTAATTGGGACTTTACCAGGACGTTTCCGGTCATCAACTTCGATGGCACTGCACAGTAGACTAGTTCACTTTTCGGCGTTTTTGTAGATCAAAGACGGACTCATGTGGGTTGTTTCTCTTTTTTTCAATTATTTCTGCCAAATTTGAGATCTATTGAACTCTGTTTTGCGCAATGAGTTGTTGTGAAAAAAGTCAATATTTCTTGAAAATTTTCTTATGAAAGTTCTAGAAAGTCACTGTTAATATAAAACGATAATTTTATGATGCATAGTGGTTGATATTATCAGCATTTTTCTGGATCTGTTTTAGATAATCGTTCAAAACAAACCGAAAAAATTTAAAAAATAAGAAACTACCAACTTGTACAGAAATTTTACTTACAAGTTGAAAGTTTAAAATCTGGAGTAAATCTGAAAAAACTTTCTTTCAAAAAATCTTGTCTTGTTAAGATAGTCTTGTTTATAACTTTTCATTTGATGTTTAAAAAGTAGGGTAAAACTGTACAAAACGCACCAGCTAAGCATAATTGCTGTTTATAGTGATACCAATCATTTAAGAACCAAATTGAAAGTTGACGACGATTCAAGAATGAAATCTACGTATTATCGAAAACAAAAAATATGATAAAAACTCGATTCTGACTATATTTTTGTCAAAAAACTAAAACAGCCAGAAAACAAACCGCGGGGTAGAATGCCAAAACTAGTGGACAGAACGCACCAAACAGGAAGGGTGGTAAGAAATAGAACATTGATTATACGGAATGTAATTATTGAAACATCAAATGTTTAATTACATGTTCATCGTATTTTTGTAAACTACCATTCTTTGGCTAAAAATCATTTAGTATTGCTAAACTCATCGAAAATTTCGCTTTTCAAAATACACTTTTTAATATCCTTATATATAAAACGCCTTCAAGTAGGCAACGAAATTCAATTTTTTTTTGTCTGATATAGTGATATCGCGGCAAACATGGCGGCCGATAATTTTTTCGAATCGAATATTGGTGCACCGTTTTAACTCGAACAAGGACGAAAGTTGTTATAATTATGCATTGTTATCGTAATTTGGGAGTCAGCAAATAAAAAGAATGGCATTTTGTTTTGGTATTCGGGTTTTCTCAAAAATTAACAGCATTCAAAATTTGAGTGTAAAACACGTGGTCTTGTGGGCATTCTGCCCCAATTTTCATATGATTGATTTTTGATAAATTTTGTAGGAAGTTAATAAAATACAACAAAATATTTATAGTCTTCCGAAAGTGCACATGACTGGTAAAACGATAAGCTGTAGTTTCATCAGATTGCGCAGGCTGTTTTACCATAAAACCTTATATGTAGCTTATGAAAAATTACAAGTTTCACGCTGATTCCATTAATTTCTCTGTTTCTAAGAACTAAAGTAGATTTTGTGAACTTTTCATCTATTGAATAATGAAAAAGCTTGTTTGCTTCAATAAAAATCAAGAAAAACATCATTCGAAGCCGTAGGCAAAAATGATCCATTACAAGATTCGGAACTCTTGCGGGAATCGACAGACAAAATCCAAAAGCGCCACCATCAAATGCTGCGGCAGAAATGCAACTATTTAGTAAAACACGCTAAGGAAAAAAAACCAATTTATATTACACGGTCGGAAATAACTAGCAGTTTGAGAGTTCATTTGCACACAAACACAATGAGGTCTTTCTCTACGTGGTCTTGGCTCTCCAGAATTAGCACGGTTTTTCGGTATCAGAGTCGTCATTCGCTATTCAAAGCTCTTTTTTTCCTTACGCGGATAGAAAAATGAGATTTTAGAGCCCCTCCTCCCCCTGCGTTTACAAGCGTGGACATTTGGCAAACCCTTATCCTGTCAGGACATCCGATGACGTGGACAAGTTTGAATTTTTTTTTTCTAAATCTAATTTGACAGTTAGAAAACACTACTTTCTGTTTTATTGTTAAAGAAATTGCTGATTTTGATAAAAAAAACGAAATAGCATTTCCTGAAATGAAATCATTTTAAAAATTTTAAATTTCTAAACTATGATATTTATCACTTGCTTTCAAGTGGCTACTAGGGTAACGGACTTATATTGGACCAGGGGACCTATTATGGACCACTTTGATTAGCTCTCATATGGATCAAGTAATAATGAAAAAATTAGTGCATTACATTGAGGCTTCAACAATATTTGCTAAAAATTTCATGATTTATTGTTTTATAAGAGAGCTAGACAAGGTGGTCCAAAATTGGTCTTCTGGTTCAAAATAAGTCTGTTACCCTAGTTGTTTAAACTTAAACTAGAAAACTTTGCAATTTTAAGATATTGAATTAAACATCTTAATAAAACTAGATAAAATTTATCTTCATCTGAATGAATTAGATTAAATTACATTAAGACCTTGGTAAAATAATCTGTATTATAACATAAATCAGGATCCCAATCAAAATGAATACTTAGCAAAGTCATCAAAACCCTTATTCGCAATATTTTCAGCACTGTTCTGTGGAATTTGGAATCAATAATCAGGCTCAACGAGATATGCAATACAAATAAGTTATCTGTTTTAAATGAAGATTTTTTTTTTAATTGAGGAATCTGAATGCGCAAAAACGAGTCAGGTTCTCAATTAAATTGAGTCAATGGAATAGCTTTTCTCCAAAAATTGGTGAAAGTATGTCAGAGTGCATTTTGCAAATGTATTCCAAATTTGAATTGCAAATGCAAATTAGAGTGCATTTGAACCCCCTGGAACGAGGGATACAAGTGAAAAGTTTAATTATCGAGAAATGTTGACCTTTTCTGTCAGGAGATGGTGTTAAGGTTTGTTAAAGGATTGTCTGTTGGCATTTATATGAAAAATTTCAAGAGCTAGGTATCTTGGAATATAATATTTTTGCCGTAGGTTAGTGTATATTTCTCCTAATTATCTCAAGAAAAGAAGTAAAGTTATTAATCGCAGTGAATAAATTAGTGTAAAATCTGTCGGAGTCCTACACGCTTACCGCTTTTCAGTCAACCTTTGTAAGGATAACTGCGACTGCAAAACTTTGCACGAAATCCAATTTTCAATGGAAGAGATAACATTCAAATATTTATGCGTCAGATTATAAATCATAATTGTGTTACTATTCAAGTTTGAGCTTTTGAAATTTTTCCGGTTTGTTTTGAACGATTGTTTAAAACAGATCCATACAAATACTCAAAATATCAACCACCCGGCAGCATAAAATTATCGTTTTATATCAACAGGGGCTTGCTAGAACTCTCATAAGAAAAAAATCAAGAAAAATTGACATTTTTTTACAAAACCTCATTGTGCAGAACAGAGATTAGTTCAAAAGATCTCAAATTTGGTAGAAATACTTGAAAATGCATGAGGAACAACCCTTATGAGTCCAGCTTTGATCTGCGAAAAAACTAGTCTACTGCACAGTGCTGCACAACATCAACGAAATTAATATCGCCCAGGGATAAAGAGATAGACATTTGATGTCTTAGGCAACATTGTGCAGTTTTACAGGGGGTTTATTTTGATATAAAAAAAAATTGCCGAGGGGTCCACCGATAGAGAGATAAAAATGCGAACTTTTTTTGTTATTCAAATTAGGGCTTTAATGTCTTCGACAAAGTTGTTCATCTGATCAATGTTCATAAATTTGTCGAATGTGTCAAGGTCGTATTAAAGTCTGTTTCACATAGAATCTGGTCGGATAAAATAGATCGTTTCTCCACAAAGAAATAACGTACAACAAAAGTAAAAATGTCATTTTGTAGGGTTTTTATTGCACTTTTAATCTGTCAGCTTTTCGGATTAATTTTTGAACTTTTTTCGTGATACCACCCATCATTTTCTGCACAGTACTGCTGGTAACCTCATTCGCCATCTTGTTCCACCACTTTTCCATTTGAGCGGGTTTTTTCATGGTTCTGCCACATTTCTTCAGTTTGCCCTTAACTTTTGCCCAATATTTCTCGATAGGACGAAAATCCGGACAGTTTGGTGGATTGATACTTTTCCAAACAAAATCGATCTTGTTCTCCTTATACCACTTAACGACATCCCGGCTGTAGTGGCAGCTTGCCAGGTCCGGCCAGAACTTCACCGGACCTTTGTGGGACCGAATGTATGACAAAACACTCTTCTGGAGACAATCTTCTTTGTAAACATTTCCATTCATTGTGTCCCCCCCCCCCCAGTGATGAAAATTTTAGTCTTCTTCCCACAACTACAGATCCCTTGCCAAATCATCAACTTACGAGCAAATTTATCTGCGAAAACAAACTTGAATCTACCCGTAACATTCCCTTTACGCTTCGCAAGGTAATATTTGTGTTCCCGAAATTGGTAACAATACGGTACGAACGAATTCCGTGAATTTAAACAGATTTTATTGATCAGTTAAATTTCTCCTGTAACCGACACAAAATAGAAGAAAACCGCGTGAATACTCATTATTCCTGTATATCTAATTCTATTGCATGTTTAATTACTAAGGACTTACGTTTAGTGTTTTTATGGTATCTCGCTTGCTATCCGCAATGCAATGCAATACGGTTACAGTAAATCGTATTCAGTAATACCTAACATAAGTGCATGTGTAACGTTTCATTATTATGCTTATAGTTTTTGTTCGGATGACTTACGCTTGTAGTATGTGCGGATGTTTGCTTGCTGTCCGAAATTCGATCCAGTACGGTAATACGTAATCGTGCTGCGTGAGACCTAACATATATGATCAACGTTTCTTTATGTTGCAGTGCACAGTCTTAAATTCATGTTCATTACCTGTGGTACTAGTCAGTCCGTCTGTTTTGTACGTATGCCGAAGTCGCTAGTCTTATGAGTATCGCGTGAACTACTATAAACAACGGATTACGGTTAAGAACAAGCTCAGATTCCGAAACTTCGTATAATTTACCTTTTGTTGATAACAACTAGCAATGTCATCCATGCAAAGAGCCTATCAACTATCGCGTAAACTAAATTTAGCAAATTAGGCAACCGGAGAAATAACTTTACCTTTGACGATTACATGCAGTTTTTGGCTATGACATGCATCTGCTTATTATTCTTATCATCTACTTTCTATTTATCAGTGAGCCATGGAAGGCGAGTTTTGGTAGGGACTTGTTGGTAGCGGCGGCGCGTTCGTGTATGACGTAACAATTTGTTACCGGGTATTTGTCCAAAATCCATTTTGACGTAAGTTTCGTCGTCCATCAAAATGCATCCGATGTACTTGGTCAACACTTTCTCGTACAACTTCCTTGCTCTGGTTTTGGCAACCAGGATTTGTTTCAGCGTCCTGTTGGGGTGTTTGCTTGCATGATACGACCGCAAGCCTTCTCGCAAACAATTTCGTCGAGCTGTACTGTGGTTCGTCTTGAACTTTTTCGCCAAATCACGCAAGGAGATTCCAGGATTATTGTGAACTGATCGAATGACCTTTGCTCGCAGCTTCCGATCATATGTTCTACTTTTACGCCTGGTTTGTTTTGCTCGATTCACCGTAAGGGTCTCCCGGTAACGTAACGCAGCACCGAATTTACAGTCGATTTTGGATATTTCAGGAATTTACCCCTGACCACGTCGGTTTCTCTACGTGAGTGTGCAGAATTTTCTCTCGCTTTTCGCGTTCCATCGTCGATAACTTTTGACTGACTGCTTCAATCTTGATGAAATCTTCACCACTACGTAAACAAACCATCCGGATCAAAACACTGTCAATAGATTTGCGATGTGACAACTAGGGGCGCTGCAGTAAATAAAAAGATGCGACCAGATTCTATGTGAAACAGACTTTACCTTCAGGAGTTACAGTCAAAGTAAAAAAGTACCTTGAAAACAGATTTTTTAACCTTACACGTTTTAGGTTGGATAAAATGGTTCGCTGATTGGACCTGAGTCGGGATTTTATTCAAACATTTTCCCGTCTCATGTCCAATCATTGTTCCTTAGACGCGTTACTCTTTCGTGTAAATCTCGCTAGCAGCAATTTGTGTGGTTGTGGCCAGGGTTACCATGATATCGAGCATCTTGTTTGGTCTTGTGAGGATCACCTTATCGCCAGAGCAAACTTAAAAGACTCCCTTCGGGACCGAGGGAAACCACCTAACGTTCCAGTGAGGGATGTGTTGGCTGCGGTGGACCTAGATTACATGTTCGAATTATATCTTTACTTTAAATCTATAGATCTTCGTGTATAAATTCGTCTTCCCTTTTTCTTTATTCTTTTTTCTTCAACTATACAAGTTAATGAATTGTAAATACAAAAACAAGGGTTTGGCTCTTTAAAACCCTCGGTATGAGCCGTTTCAAATAAACAAATTATAAAAAAAATGGTTCGCTGTTTTCGAAACAAAGTTGTAGCTAGCCAAGATCTACATCTGTCTCATACACTATGATGGTTTCAGAAGTTGCTGATGCTCTATAGAAAGCATTTATTTTATCGGCAATTTTGGAAGGCTCGTCCATCAAATGGTGCACATTTTCGCAACACCCCTTCTTTTGTGTTTATTCTTAGAGATAAGCTGAACCATTTCCAATTGCATAAGCGGGGAAATCGGTAGAACTAAAGGAGTTTTAAATGATTGAAAATACTTTTTTCAATAAAAATTTCCTATTTTATTCAAAGACAAAACGTTGATTAAGTAGGTTGCAATTTTTTAAAAGTATATTTTGAACAAAGGTACTAAATATAAATTTTTCAAATCATCTAAACACATAAAATAATAATTTAACTAATGCAAAAAACTAAAAGTAACAAACTAAAAGTTGTGAACTTACTGTTACTAATATATTTGGTTTTGAAATGCAGCGTCCTGAAGAACACATTGCCCTCAGGTACTCATCAACGAGAGAGCATTCGATCAAGCATTTTCTCTCCCGGCTTAACTGCCGGCTGCTGCTTGTTGAACTGCCTTCGGTTTGAACTCCATTCCGCTTCTGCCGTTTGGTGTTATTAAGTTGAAGTTTAAGTTGGACCCTGGGACAAACCAGCCAGCAGCCAGCACTCCAGATCAACCAGAGTCTCGTTCAACCGGACCAAAGAAAAGCCAACGCGGTCCGCTGCTGACCGAGCGAGAAGTTTCTGAAACCTGAGCTGAGAGCTCCGTTTTTCTCGATCGAGTTGCGCAGTCGCTTTTGACAGGTCGCGCAGTGTACTCGCGCGTGGTGCTTTTTGGTGTCTGGTTCGTGTGCGCTCGGTCGCTCGGTACTGCCGATATTCTGTGGATGCTGTGGAGTGGAGTGTTTCTTGTGCTTGACTTGTTGTGTGAGATGATGGATCTTTTTCGGGGGGCAAGTGACGGTTGTGAAATGTGAGATCGTGTACTTTCCTTGGTTCTCGAGCAGTAAAGAAAAAAGATGCTCCGCAAAAGAAGGATAATTTTTGCGCAATTGGAGGTGTTTTTGTTCAATTTTTGAAGCCCTGGAATGTGGCGAGGTCGCCGAATGTCTTTGGTGTCCTTTGGTATGCTTCCTGAGGGCCTCGCGCGGTAATAATGGTTGTTCATTTGAAAAGTTTATCTTTTTCTCTTGCATTTTGTTGCCGATGGTAACGGTGCTGAGTGAAGCGGAGAATGTTTTGAATGCTTAAGAAATGAGATCATAAAACAGTGGAACGAGTGTTGTTTTGTGTTAACGGCCTTTCGGTGGGCAAGGAAAATTCTTCGGTGATGCTCAATGATGATAACGATAATGGTGACAAAAGAGAATAACAATAAAATTTATTTCTTCAAAGATAAGGCCAAGACGAGATAGTCAACCTCGAAGGTTTTTGTACTTGGGCGACGCTGATCGAGGAATTTGAATGTTTCGCAGGGGGTTAACAGGGGAGAAAAAAACCGGCTTCAGCTAAAGTGCAACAAAGTAGCTCATAATTAGCGAAGAAACATAACACGCTATCTTCACGAAAGGAAGTCAAGAAAATGATGAATGAACTAATTATTTGAATTTATCTTCGATTAAGTGGTGCTAATTTTTGTTTGAGAACTTGAATCGACGAGGTTCATTACTTGTTTGCTCGTTGAAGTCTCTATGCAGCTTTTAAGATTGAAACTTTTGCTGCATTTGAATCACGCTTTTGCAGTCAAAGGGTGAAGCTACAATAGAATTCCAACCGGGAAATAGACTTCAACGCTACACGATTAACGAACCCAGCGTGAAACCGACAAATACAATACAGTGCTTTTAAACTATACACCCCGTAGTGAAGAACTTGGGCAAAGGGTACATTTTTTAGTGGTCCCAAACTCACAAGCCAGAGCTAATCGAAGGAGCGCCCTCTTCAGAACCTGTAGCGATTATGTGCTAAATGTGTTTGTGAACGGTTTTAAACGGTCCAGTGTTTCTATTTTTTTACCACCCGGTATATCTACATGGAGACAATCTTCCAGCTCAATCTTTTCTAAAGTCAGCCTCAGTCAGATTGCAGAATATAGGTGTAAAGCTACACAGCCACGCAAAGAAGTCACTTCCCATGGCCTAAGCTGTAGAACTGCTCCATCGATCGTGGCAGCAATGCCAGTGGAAATTCCATAACCCAGCAGCAGCAGCACTGAACAATAAAGGTAAGAAAATAAAAACAAGGCGCATAATAGAGAACGATTACATAAATATAGAAGGTACATCCATAAGAAACAACGGAAGAAAAAAAACTAGTAAGAAAAGCGTGCACCTGAAGAAGATTAAAACCAATTTACAGCAACTCTGAGGTTTGGATTCAAGAACAGAAAAAAGACAGATCTGCCGACAAGAGTCGATAGGTCCTACCTACCAGTCAAAAGCGGTTCGGTATGTGCTTTATTATTTCTTATGTCGGTCTTTTTTTTTTATCACCATTTGATTTTATTATTCTTCAAGGTTTGTTTGGATATTGGATGAGATTTCAATGTCAATGCTTGGGAGCCCCAAAACATGTTGATAATGAATAATAAGCGGTAAGGAGAAATAATTTCTTGCAATTGTCTAATTGAAAGGGAAAAAAATCATCTACATGGTGTTCAATAAACTCGAATACAAACTAAAACCACTATTATTTTAAATGAACTAGTCAGAACTAATAAATTTTTGTTCAAACTTTAAGGCAATTTAATAATGATCGATTACACAATTTTTTTTTAGAAAAAATTCATCTTAAGCTATTACAATAAGCTCCAAACGTTTCTCAAGCCTATGGTATACATCACGTTCCTCTGTAATGAACATTTCATCTAATGAATTATAACGATTTAAAATGGAGTCAAAACAGAAATCCTCTATCGATTTTTTCAACATTCATGTAGGGTAATGAACTCATGATGGACCAGGGGACTTATTTTGCACCACCTTTTCTCAAGCCTATGGTATACATCACGTTCCTCTGTAATGAACATTTCATCTAATGAATTATAACGATTTAAAATGGAGTCAAAACAGAAATCCTCTATCGATTTTTTCAACATTCATGTAGGGTAATGAACTCATGATGGACCAGGGGACTTATTTTGCACCACCTTGTCTAGCTCTCTTATAAAGCAACTAATTACGATTAAAATGAGTGCAATATATTTATTGTCTAGGTTTTAAATAAACTTGATGAACTTAATATTCGTAACAAATAAATCCAAGAGAATCAGATTTAGAGGACTGGGAACCTGTTATTTTGAGCTATATCTCCAAAAAACTTTTTTGTGTGTTAAATGACTGATGCACTGCATTCAAAAGAACGCAAAAAGCACCAAGGATGGCAAACGCACACTTTATACAAAGTTACACATCACATATTTGTTGTTCATCCTCTATGTTTGATTTCGAATAATTCTACCTTAAAAACCATAAGTTCCTTGAAACATCATTTGAAACAGCAAGCAAGCTTTTTATTGTAATAACATACATTTTTTTTAGCATCGTGCAGCAAAATCAACGTTCACCCAGATTATTTATAATTTTTTTTCACAAATTTTCAATTTTAGCTTTATATAAAGCATCTTTAGATCATCAGTTATCGAATTTGCTCAAACCCCTAAACATTGTTCCCCCACGCTTTGACGGCCATGTCTAGTACAATTGTTTTATTTCAAAACTCGTATGTTAAGGAGGAAACCGTGGCCTGCAATTTGCAATAGAACGAATCGGAGAATCGGAGAATCTCGGAGAAAATATAATTTTGATTGATCATTCTATTCGAATAACAACCATCTAAACATTAATTTTTATGATTTTAGCTGGTTGAAATTTTCGTAGTATTTTACGCCTTTAAATGTATGCAGCACCCTTATGCTTTTTCTTCAAAAAGAAAAAAGTTAAATTGAATTCGAACAATACCAAAATGTACTAGAATAGGTGTTTTATGCATTATGCAATCACAAATATATTAAAAACTATAAATTTTCAAGCTTTTTCGTTTGATCCCAGTTTGTTGCAACTTACCCCCTTTTTTTAGTAGGGTGAAAATCGCCTGTTTTGTAGTTAAAAAATAACTGGTGAAACTAATTTGTAAATTAAAAAAAAACTGGTAAAACTATAATTTTTTTCTGACTATGTCAATTGGATGTCCCATCAACTTCAAAACTTTTTATGTACAAACGGTATGATTATTTGTGGACATTAAGTTTTGAGGCGCCATAGAAGTTAAAAAGTGTTGCATGATGCCCCAGTTGACGGAATGTAATCTCATTTTGTTGGTTTCATGTTTTTTTTAATAATTGTCCAGTTGATTTTTCAGCTTTTTATGTGTTAGTCAATAAAAGTTTATAACCATCTTCCAATGGTTCAGGAATCGGCTTCTGTGGTTATTTCCAAAAATAAGTTTCAACCATTTGATGCTTTAGCGAAATTTCCGTTACGCAAAATTTAAGGTTGCCAGAATTTTTTCAGCACGTATCCGGGCCGGAAGTTAATTTATGTATATGCAAAATCCAGGCATTTGATTTCAAAATTGTTGTCCAGAAATCAGGCCAATATCCGCCCAAATTCGGTCAAAACCCAGGAATTATATACTCATCTAAAATAAAAATTAATGATTTTTTTCTCGTCAGAACCTTTCAGCTGAATTTAAATTGAATTTTAGACTTTCAAAAACCATTCATGATCATTTTTATTAAAATTGCTCAAAATATTTCGTTTTGCATGCATAAATAAATATATATTACAACAAAATTTGTTTTTTTTGTTTGATTTTGCAAATAAAGTTAATAAATCCGGACAAAGTGCTGGCTTTCATCAACGAAATCTGGGTATCCGGGCCGGACCGGAGTTTCCCTAATTTTATATTAAATATCCGTGTAAACCCGGAAAAAACAGGGCAATTCTGACAAGCTTATCATAAATTCAGCAACGTTTAACCCTTTAATCGAATTCATGAAAAAAAAAACTCTGCCTATGGCCTAAAGGGTAGTGTTTAACCTTCCAAAGCTGTTCGGGTCAATATAACCCAAAACACACATTTAGATCATCCTAATCTTCATTTCAATATACTGAAGAACCGAGATTCGGTGATCAGGTTAACGTAGGCTTGCCAGATACTTTCAGAAGCTGGACATTTCACGACAAAAGCGGGACAAAGCCGAAAAAGAAACACTTAAATAAGCATAATTGAATGTCAAACTTATACGTATACTATCAGCCAAAGTGATTCATAGAAAGTACACTACTAAGGTTTTTTTGGGTTGATGTTGCTCATTTTTTCTTTCATGACTTCCAGTTATCCAGTTTTTCGCAATTATCAGGATTATTTCCCACCGTTCTCGGCAATCAACACGTTATATGAGAGAAATATTTCAAGCTCTACTTGTAAACGGCGGATTTGATTTCGCGTAAAAAACCTTTGTATATCAACAAATACATGTCAAATTTGTTTTAAAACATTTGAAAATTGAAGATAAAATTACATCATTTTATACTTTCAAGAATTGAGTCAAACAAGGTAGTGTATTGCAATTTAACTAAGGTTCTGTCGAAAAATTACATTCTAAAAATCATATGGAAGCAACTTAAAGACTGTTTTCTTCACACCAAAGTAATCTACATTGCATTGGTAGAACGTGCCCTGAGAACGCTGAACTAAACAGAATCTTACTTTAACTTCAGGGTTATTCAGTATTGTCTTATGTATACTCTGTAAAATGTATGCTTATTTTGAGAAAAAAGATGGATTCGATAAAAAAATTGTGTTGATTGTGTAAGATAGTGAATTTTGTAAAAGTTTTCCATAGAAAAGCGGGAATGCGGGGCATTCACGGACGGATGGCAACCCTAGGTTAACGAGAAAAAAAACTAAAATGATAGTCTAATAAATCGGATAATTGAGAAATGAGGTACAGCGAAGCAAAGCCAAAATAGGAAGTCATTCTTTTCAAAGTGAGATTTTTTCCTACCTGAAAATCAGGGATAGCGGTCAACATTTTCATCGAACCCCAACATACTTATACGTCATTGGATAGATTCATTCTTGAAAATTTCAAAAATCGAATAAACCCCTAAATATGTATTTCGGCACTTTTTGCATTCGGATCCAACTATAGATGAGCTAGTAAAATATGTCTATTGAATTAAGAAATATTAAGAAACTTGGATAAATTTCCTATACAATGAATCTAATATCAACCGATAAATGAGGTAAAGTAGCTTTTTGGGATAAATAATGTAATATTCGAAATAATGGCAAACATGTTTGAGCAAACAAAATTCTGGCATCCAATGAAAGTCTAAATAAGTCTGTTTAGTTGTTTTAAACCACTATCAAATGCCGAAGAAAGAATTGCATTAATTTCTCTGCTTTGCACAATAAACTGAGATCACAAGAAACTTTGAAGGGGCAAGAGTACGAACTTCAAATGGGACAAAAGTACGAATAATATAGGGTCCACTAAAGTAAATTTGAACGGAAATTTTTTGACTTTTTTTAGAATGCACTGGAAACATCAGCGCATATTTTTGTTTTTGCAAAAACCTGCTCATGCGAAAAATTGCTCAAATACATTGAGAACTGGATTTAGTAGACCTAATGAATATGGACAATTAGTGAAGAACTCCTAACTCGCACAGTTCGTTCTCCCATGTTTAGGATTTGTATCGGAAGCGAACACAGAAGCTGCTACTGTAAGCAAAGATTGATATAAAATAATTTTCCTCTTGACCTTATACAGAAATGTGGAATTTTGAATTGCCGTACTTTTACCCCACATCATTCGAACTTTTGCCCCAGAGGTGGGATAAGAGTACGTTTCGATAGCAGTTAGGCATTTTTAAATTTTTAGAAGAGAGATAAAAGTTTAGATAATCATATGCTGTTCTTGTTTTTTGGAAAAACAACTGCAAAATTTTCTAAAAATAAGATAGCACTAAGGTCGCACTTTTACCCCACCATACTCTACGGTCAGGGGAACGTCAGCAAACTACAGGTCAAATTTTCCCGAAACGAATATTTTGCGAACAACTTTGGTGGGTTAACAACTTTCAACTAACTCCTAGTATCTTTTTTATTGGAAATGAGTTCACAAGGAAAGGTTAGATTGACAGAAAATGAAAAATTTGGAGAGTGTCGATAAATTACTGACTGTGCTGTGCAGGATTGAACCCGCAATCTCCATTTTTTTCAATTCCAATAAAAAAAAGGTCTGATTTGCATCAACACATATATTTTTGGAGTTTTTATTTAATGAAATCTGCTTCGAAAAGATTCTTACATTCAGCCGCTTTGTTAGGCGTCTCAGAAACTTTTTTTTTATTATTTTTGAGCGTGCGTATATTCTGCTGCCCTGAGTTCATCTGTGCTGCATAGCCTTAAATATCAATATGCACGATTTCGTGGAGCTCCTGATTTTTTCTTCGCATATTTTATCGTCTATCTGGAGCACATCGTGAAATTTCAATGAGACTTTTCTCCAAATATATAAGATTTGCTTCTCTAGAGCTATCTCTATACTGCATGATTATTTTAAACAGTTGAGAGTTCATTTTGCAAACAAAAGTTTTAAAATTCATTTGAATTAATATTCGACTTAAAATCCGTAATTAAAAAAAATCATGGAGTTTCTTTGTTAACAATTAAAAAAAGAAAAGTGTATAGCTTTCAAAAGTATAAAGAATGCGTGTGAGCACATACTAAGGCAGAAACTGCGGTGAATCCGTGCACCCATGGTGGATAACCAACAACAACGTCCAAACATTACGGAAGAGTTAAGAAATTTCTTGAAAAATGAAAGCTTTGATTTGAGCTGTTTATAAATTTAATTCTCAATTTTTAACTAACTAAAATTATCTGATTTAGAAAATGACCTGCTAGATATTTTACATGATTTTTATTTCATGATTGATCGTCTGATTTGTGCTTCATCGAGTAATAGGGGAAGAGGGGGCAAAAGGCCAACGTTGAGAAGAAAGACTTGTTTTAGAGTACATTTGAAAAGATTAATTTTAATCTTCGATTGTGTTTGGAAGTTTGGTTTATTTTTTGCCTAAATCTGATAATTAGAATAATTGGAAGGTCAAAAAAGGCCTTAAATTTAATGAAGTTTGAAGAGTAGGCTGAAAATTGGATTTCAGAATCAGTAGGGGCACAATGCGCATCTGTGTGTACCCAATCGCGCCGTTTAACGTTTAATAAGTGTTTATTGATTCAAGTGCCTCCGAAAGTGTTTGCCAGGTAAAACACTTCTTTTCTACTTCACAGATGGAAAAAAGTATTGCTACGCGCAGTGCTGCCAGATATACTGAAATTCTTGTGGATAGTTAATTAAATCTATACTAAATTTAGGAATTTTAAATATATTCGTTTGAATTCAACTTATGTTTTCCAATACAACATATAAATATCTTTAAAATTGTTGTGATGAAACTGCAAATAAATTTAAACAAATATCAAACATGCTTAAAGATAAACGGACATGGCGCATTTTGCCCTACCTCGACATGTTTATTAAAAATCGTTCAAAATTATAGAAAAAAAAATTTGAATAAGGAAATTTTTCGTTTTGTAATGATTTTCAAGACCAATGTTCATCATTGTAACAGATGTCAGGTAATTTTTTTTTTGCTGATAGATGCCGTAATTCCTTACGAAAGTCGAGGCACAAATTGCAAGGAATATGGCTTGAAAAAGATTTTTGGTTTTTTTGCAGGAAATTATCGCGTATTTGATGCCAATTTTTTGTACAAAAGGTTTCTACTGTTAATTAGAACGGAATAACGTACAGAATTCTTAAAAGATGTGTATATCTAGCTAGATATCGCAATGGGGCGTTTTGCCCACACTGGGCATTATACCCCCAGTTCCCCTATTTACCAAATGGCAATTGGAAAGTATCATGAAGATTTGAAACATAGAATACAAAATAAACTAAATTATTATATTCAAACTCCTTAGAGATACAGATATAAGAGTTTAATAATTCAAATCTAAAAATCAGGTTATAATTAGAAACCCCTATTCAGTGTCTCAAATCTAAATCATAATTTCAATTCAAGTTTTGAGAAATAAAATATGAATAAAATAAAAAAAAAGAGATTCAAAGTTCAAATCAGAGCCAAAGCAGGAATTGCACCAAATATGAATTTTAATTTTATATCTTTGAAATACAAAAAAAAACTTTTTCATGAGATGTTTATGAATATGATTCTCATCAGATAAAAAAATGTTATCAAATTGTTATTCTAAACGTGACAAAAGTTTCATACGATGCCCTCAAAGCCAAAGGGGTATAAGCCCAAAAATGATCAATCCAACCAGCAATCACATGTTGAACTGTGACGCAATTTTTATACTGTTTGTTGTAAAATTCCAGTTGATTAAAATAGTGAAGCTCCGACAGCCGCTGCTGTTCGTGAAAAAAATTAAATATTGGAAAACTGACTGGTATATGGTGTCAAATGTATTCAAGAAGCAAACAAACATAAAAATCATAGTAATAGCTTATTTTTTAATTTTGACTTTTGGCCAGGTTTTTGGCTCTTGTTTTCAAGATAACTTAGGCGAAAAGTGCACATTTCGCCATTTGCACACATGTACAAAAGTATTAAATATTACAAAGATTTGAAAAATAATTTAATTTTAATTCAATAATCAACTTTCCCGTAGATCGCGAGTAATTTCGACTTTGCAGAAAAAAGTTAAAGCGGGGTTCTTTTTGTCAGTTTTTCCCAATTCTGCGAAACACGGAAGTTTCAACGACATTTTAATAACGATTTTAATCAAATGCAATGTATGGTGTATCTTAAAAGATAAGTCAAATCCTTTTGTAGCCTGCAGCTCAGTTTGTCAAGTGAGTTAAAATCTTCAATTTTAAATATTTGAAATTTTTTTTGAATGATGTCAGAAATAGTTGTAACGTTATCTATTCAAATTTCTTGAAATTGTAGAATTTAAGTTTTTAAGGCGTTGTATTTCCGCAATTAAAATATCCAGGCAAGATCTAAATTCTTGATTGAATAAAAGATAATAAATAGATTCAAATCAGTTTCTGTTTTGCATTTAGGTTTGTTGATTCCTCATTTATCAAAGATTGATTTCACTCAAAATAGATCAACTTTAAAAATTACAAAATCTGACGAATGATTCGAACGAATGACGCCTTCCAAATCTAGTTATAAAAAGATTTCCACCTAAAAAGGCTGTTCCCTTGTAGAATTTAATCAAAATACATCCTTAGAGTGCAAAGTCATGGAAGTTCAAAGTACAAGTGTCGTGAATCTGAACTTATTTTTTTCGAAAAGCTGTTAACTTGAATGGATACGATTCGAAACGAAATTATGTATTAGATGTTAAATAATTTAAATATGCAAATATACATGGGTTAAGATGTTTTTTCTCGATACATGAATTATTTTCTGAAAATATAAAAAATGTGTTCTGAACAAATTTTGATTCTCCACTTATGACGTAATTTTCCTTTCAAATATTCGGCTCAATGTAAAACTGCAAAAATAATGAAGCTTATCGGATGGGTTTGGATGCAAAAATAATAGAAAAGCATCGGCAATCATCCTAAGTGGTGCAATTAATAACCTCAGGCAAGTATCACAAGAAAAAAGACGATGCCACTTTTTGTCCTGAAGAGATTTTTATTCATGTGCTCTATAACCAACAGTAAGAGTTATCTCCGAGTAATGATTAATGGAATGTTTTTCCTTTCTATTTTTCAGACTTATTCGGACAGTAGTGAATGTGTAGGACCGTTTTTTTCTTCGTTTCTACATCAAATTCAACCACGTATGGTTGCATCATATGTTTGAGGTGCGGATTCTAAGCGAGAAGATAGAAAAAAAAACTTTTCCAATACGAATCACCAAACCTATTCGTGCGTAGTGTAAGGTGGAAAAGAAAAAAAAATCCCAAAGTTTTAGGAGTGTAATTTTCTGTGCGCTGGACACCTAAAGAAAAGTTCCACAAGTGCCAACCCAAGACCCAACATATCCCGAGCGAGAGTGCTGAAAGAACAACTCAGCAGCAACAAAAAAAACACCATAAACAAGAAGTCTCGATAGAGAAGACGTCGAAGAAGTAGAAGAAGAAAGGTGAACCGTTCCGTGGCTGCCGCGAGTTTATGTGCCTGTGTTTGGGTGTCTGTTTGTGTGTGGATCGAGAAGTGTCTGTCCAAACGGTGAAGTGATCTGTGAGTTGAGTTGAGTTGAGAAGCACAAGGAAGGGAAGAACCCCGATACTTCGCACGCAGGAAGAGTTGGTGGAAAGGAAGAATCGAAGAGGCGACGCAAAGCGCAAAAGGAATTCGGTTGTAACGCAGTGGGAAACCTGATTTTTTGCCGTTTGGCTGCTGCGCCTTTGGAGTTTAGGCTAGTGGCCAACTGGTCCCAAGTCGCGCCGTGCCGTGGCAAGTTGCCTAGAGTGAGCGAGAACGCACGCTCCTCCTTAGAGCGGGAGAGAAATCGAAGAAGCAGTGATATCGCAGAAGAAAAAACTCTTGGGATTTGTTTGGACCCTTAGTGGACTTTTCGGGGACCTCGGGGAGGCCGAGACGAAACGTGGAACCACGAGTGAGGTAAGTGTGCCCTTCTCCTGACGGTTTGCTGGAACCGTTTCAACTTTCCTCCGATGGGCCTGGGCTTGGTGTGGAATTGCTGGCTGTGGATAGCGTCGTCGTCAGCAGCTTTTCAAAGTTCCCTGGCTCATGGTTGCGGATTTCCCTCATGGGCAAATGTCGATTGGATTTTTATTTTGAAATGTGGGCTAGCTGTTCGGTGTACATTACTTGCGAATTCTTTGGTGCCTTGAAATTGGAAGGGTTCAATTCTCGTGCTCTTGAGTTAGCCGAGAGAGGAAACAAAAGTGTTCATAACTTCACATCAGTTTCTTCATGTAACATTGAAAAGAATTTATACCTAAGAACTAGCTGACCCGTTGTGCTTTGCTACACCTTCCGGAAATAAATGTAATTTGTAAAAATTTATTCAAATTTAGATTTTAGAGAGCATTTTTTTAAATCAAACCTCATCATACTTCAGAACCAACCACTTTGAAATGAGAGCTGCAGCTGCAGTTCTGAATTGAAATTCAAAGATGGTATATATTATTTACTGAAACTTGAACTCTAAACTCGTTTTTCAGGATCTAAAATTTGTACTCTGTACCCAAAAAAACCTTTTTAAATATGGTCCTTTCTTTGAAAAGCTCTTTATCTTAAATTTACATGGGAGCTCTCCCATCTTTTCCAATTTTGTCCCCCACTGCTTGAAGAAGGTAGGCAAATTTAACCGGCTCGAGACCCAAAGAGCACTTATCATGGTAATGAAAAATATATTAAATTACTTATGTATTACATACAGTGCAAATTTCTTTTTTTTTTTAAATAAATTTACTGCGGCAAAAATATAAATATTTAAAAAATATCAGTTGCATCACTAAATAAGATCTCAGCGTTTTTTTATTTTCTCTTTGAAAGTCAAATATTCAAAAATGTTGGCAAAAACTAATTTCTAAGTTTACATTTGTTCCATATATTTGAGCAAGTGTCAATGCAAAGCTTATTTACAGATGCGTCAGAGTAATGGCTTTAAAATGGATTTAATACGAATTCCTGTTTTTTGTTATATCAAGTTTCACTGATATATCTGCAGTATTCCTGCAGTATAAATTTATGTTTGTTACTCCACTTTTAACGAATGCTGTTTAAAGGGAATGACCTTCATTTACAAAGACATTTAAGAAATTTCAATATCCGCTTCAGTTTCAACATTCGGAATACCCCTTCTGGTCTTTCCAATATATTGAATCATTTTGAAGATGAATTTCTTCAAAGTTCGACGTTTTCCCTTACCCCACCGTGTAAGTTGACAAGAGGGAATATTGTTTTTAACACTTTAAGGGTATACTAAAAATTTCTCATAAAAAATTTACGTCCAGTTGAATATCAGTTCTAAAGTCTCGCTTTTCAAAAACGAAGCGGATCAAAAGTCTCTTTTATGCAGCCATGTAACACAAAAACACTTTACTGTTAAGTACGTACTTGAATTGGTATGTAAGCAAAAAGTACGATTTTTTTTTTTTTTTTTTTTTTTTGCCAGGAAAAAAGTACGATGGTTTTTCCAGAATTATTTAAAATAAAAAGCTCCCATTTTCATTTCCAAATTCGTTTTAGTTGTGTATTTGGGCCGAAGTAACAATTTCTAGAAGAAAACATAATTTTTAATTTTTTTAACAGAAAAAGTTGAACGTTTGAACATGTTCTAATGTTCCTTGAATGAAAAGTCGAATGCTACCTACATTAACACGAACTAAATATGGAAATATTTTTGCAAATCTTTCAATTGGTTTTGATTCGATTGATAAAATACCAATCCGTGTCACATCTAGGCGTCATTTATTACCATGTGCAATTAAGCAAGAAAAAAAACATATCTAGGTTGCATATCGCTCCCACGTGCATAAGAAACATAGGTTGAGAAACAGGCGCCTGATTGTTAAATTTTTCCAGCGATCAATGAACAGTATGCTTCGGTTACCATCCACTTGCGACGACGTTTGCTTGACCATAGAGACGGAAAACAAACTCTTCAAAGAAAAGAAAATCTCTAAAAATGGATGCCATAACCTTTCAATTTCAGATTTTGGCAAAAAAATGTATATGTTTTATTCGATCGGCAAAATGTCAATCTGGGTCGCATCTAGACGTCATTCATAACCATGTGCTGTACAAATGAGCTTGGAATCAAGTAGAAAAAAACTCACATCAAGGCTTCATATCGCCACCCCTTCCATTGAAAATATGCTTGGTTGAGAAATACGCGCCAAAATATTCCCGCTGATCAGTATGCTATGCCTGGGTTACTATCCTTTTGCGACGTTGGCTTGCGACGCCTCGACCATGGAGACGAAAAACAAACCGCCCAAAGGAAGAAAAAACCTCGAGAAAATGGATGTCATGACTTTAATTTGTTTCGAAAAACTACAAATTTTGTATGGAAGCCCTCCCTCCCTTAAGTCGGATGGAGTTTTGACTATTACAGAAACCATCCCCGGCCTCAAAAACCCTCAGATGCCAGTTTTGACGATGATCGGTTCAGTAGTTTCCGAGTCTATAGGGAACAGACAGACAGACAAACATTCATTTTTATATATATAGATTAAGTACAGTTCAATTCTTGGGAAAAAAAACATGGACTAAATAGAATGAAAACAACAAGGCTAAGTTCAATCATTTAATATGAAACTTATTTATTGAGTCTGATTTTGCCCATTAACTTAATTCGGGTTTTAAATTTATGTTTCCTGATTTATGAACTCTAATTTTGATTATCACCATAGTTTATCTTATAAGGGTATTGTGGTAAAACTTACATTTGAATTTCGAAATATTCGTAGGATCATTAACCTACATGAATATTCATGAAATTTTGAAAGTATTTAAAGCAGATTGTTCATTGTTTGTAGTCAGGGTTTACAAATGAAATCCTCATCATTTACTCAGGAATGTCTAATAAATGGTTTGTGAGCAGCGAAGCCATATCCTGAATGCGTTTTGGCTGAAAACTGAAAAAAGCTCAATTAATGACACTAGTTTAAAAAAATTTAAAAAAAGAATCCTGTGCCCCATCGACTGACCCGAATTTTAAATGTAAAATCAGGCGCTGAATTCGAAAATGAAATCAAAAAAATACTCAGTAGAACAGTTTTTCCATTATTTTTCAAATGTGAAATTTTGAAAAAATAAAAAAAAAGTACTTGTACTTATGTTCATATACCTCGGACTGCATAGCAACAATTTGTTATCTCTTTTTTTTTCTTGATACTGAATAAATTTGTTATCGGCCACCTGAACTTGATTTTTGCGTATGATCACCAGTATTGTTGATATTAATGAAGATGTGATAAAAAAATAATAAAGAAAATGCCTTTTTCGAGAGAAAATTTTGTTTTATCGACGGTTTTAGACTCGATGGTAACATTTTTAAATCTGGATCTGGATTTTTTTCTATGGACCGCAAATGTCAATTTGATAAAATGATTTCAAGTGATTATTTATCTAAATCGGTTGGAAATTTAAGAAGTTATGGTTATTTTTCTAAAACAGTAATATTTGCATTTTTGAATAATTTAACGAACTGCAGTGTACTAATCTTAATATAGGAAGAATAAAAAACGATAGATGTCACTTGCTTCGAGCTAAAATTGATCGTTAACTTACCAGAAGATCACACGCCAAACTTCAGTAAGATCTGACCATAGGGAGGGGTTTCTTGAGTCTCAAGCGTGAATGGTATTTTAAGGTATTTTGCTAGAGAGAAGCAAAACATACTGGTTTTTCATTGACAAATTTTCTCTTCATTGACTGTTTGCTTTTAATGAGTACTTTTCTTAAAGCCTAAATTGAGTCAAATATTTCACCCGAAGACTGCATTACGATTGAACTTAAAACAAAAAATTTATTGCGGTTCAAATATTGTATTTTGGCCGCAAATTGTCATCTAACACTTAATGAGTCCATTTAACGCGTTGCGTTTTAGATGACAATTTGCGGCCAAAATACAATATTTAGGTAAACTGCAATAATTTTTTTTTTATTAAAGTCCAATCGCAATGCAGTCTTCGGGTGAAATATTTGACTCTATTTAGGCTTTAAGAAAAATATTCATTAAAAGCAAACAGTCAATGAAGAAAAAAGTTATCAATGGAACAAAAAAATATTTTATTTTCGTTGCCCAGCAAACATTTATGAAGGTAGGGGAGATGAGGGCATAACGAGCACCCGAGGCATAATGAGAAGTCCATTTTTCTACATAAGTACGTATTTTCTTAAACAAATTTTCATGAGGACTTGTTTCGTACTACCTATAGTATTAATTTTTCAGCAAAAAAGAAATATCCTTTTCATATTTACAGAAATATTAAATAATAACCAGCAAGGTTCTCAAGTGACGAAAATATTATAATTTTTGAGCACCACCAAATAAGCTTTTATGACCTTTAAATCATCTTGATCTGAAATGTACGCACTGCAACATGATCTACACATTGTTTCTCAATTTACAACATCATAAAATTTTCGATTTTTCACTTTAATCTGTTTTAAAACGCTTTTTAACTTTAATTTGTTCACTAGAGGCGAACAGAGCACTTTCAATGAAGGCATATTGAGCATTTTCTGCCGGGGAATCTAGCAGCGAATTCGACTCGATGAAGTCAATTGAGTAATAGAGCTACAGCTTAACTTGTATCGTCTGACGATTTGGCCTATTGGTAAGATGTCGGAGAGGTAATCAGTAGACTCGAGTTCGATTCCTGTTCGAGGGGTTTTTTTTGCACATACCATTCATGATTGATTTTTTTATTGTTACATTATACGGCTAATAGCATCAAAGCATCATCCGTCAAACAAAACACCAGAAACATAATGTATGAACATGTGTTAATTCTTTGAATTCTACAAACAGACCTAGATTATTTTGTTTTTGCTTTGTTTGATGAATCTACGCCTCACCGTTTAGTGCAATCATGATCATAAATGATTAAAGAAGAAAAAAAAATCACCTCCACCAGGAATCGAACTCGAGCCTACTGATTATCTCTCCGACATCTAACCAATAGGCCAAATCGTCAGACGATACAAGTTGAGCTGTAGCTCTATTACTCAATTGACTTCATCGAGTCGAATTCGCTGCTAGATTCCCCGGCAGAAAATGCTCATTATGCCTTCATTAATGGTGCTCATACTGCCTCGGGGGGTTTCTCATTATGCCTCTACAGTGACTGGTTTTCAGCTTTCGGCAAATTTTTTTAAAATGCATCTTTAAACGTTTTTATCTACTTTTTCAAGTTTCATCCAATTAGACAATAGACTATTTGAGTGTCGGAACACGAATCAATGATGTAATTCACATATTACAGCTGTTCTCTATGGTTAAATAAGCATTTTCCTTAAGGTGCCCATTATGCCCTCATCTCCCCTATATCGCAGGAACAACAGAATTATTCAAACATTTATATCAGATGAAAATATTGTATTAAACTTACCAAAATAGCATATAGCTACAAAAGTGGAGGCGATATATCTACAATGACATGCCCAACAAAATTCAAAATGAACGATTTTAAGTAATTCGAGCAAAACGAAAAAAAAAATTCCTCGGCCGAGATATGAACTCCAGTCTTCCGAGTTCGCAATCTGGTATCTTACCACGATGCCAACTCATCAGTTGAAATGATCCACGCTATAGCTCTATAGGTGTGATTTTCTTTTTACGAACCGGTCAAAGGAAGAAAGGGAGAGATCGGATAGAGTTGATTGATGGACTGCCAATTTATCGAAAATCAGTTCACTCAAATCGTAAACGTCGAATAAGCATATTCCCAACTTTTTGGAGACATATTTACGAAATGGCTAAACTGCTATCCGACTCTACTATTTTTGGGCAAAGCTCGTAAATGAATGATAGAAAATCACTCAATACAAACTTGTTTACGATGGTTATTGAAAATGGTTTATAATCGATTTGGATTATCATTTCTATAACGATTTCATGTTAGCAGGTTGGTGTCTGAAAATTGACAAAATGACCGAAAAAGATGGCGTTTTTGCACGAAGATCGTGACCATCCCGGTTGAAAAAATGAAATTTTACTATGTCAGCTAAACTTTGGCTGATTGAAAGATTTATTCGAAGTAAAAAAAAAGTTTTTGGTTTCCGATGTCATATGTTGTGAATGGAAATATAATAAAAAATAAAAAATAAATGTTTTTCTTCGTGAAAACAAGCACTTTTTATTATTTCAATATCAGTTTAACAATAAACAATTCAATAAGACTTCAACAAAATGAGTAATCTTTGTTGCAAAATACCCATTTTAGAGGGCTTTTTTGTTATAAGGTCGTTTTCTGAAGAACATAAAAATCAAACTTAAATTTTAAAGAAGCATCTGATAGCAGACAGACATTTGGACAATTTCAAAATATCAAAGTTTATGAAAATCGGTTCAGTAGTTTTGATTTTATTTCCAAAATAATAATCTTGGTCTATATGACCCAAACCAGCTAATTGTCCTTTTTTTGCTGGGTAACTCTGGTAACCCTATTCAAAAATCTAAAAAGGAGAAAATGTAGAGCTTCACATTTTAGGAAAAGTCAGAAAATTTCATGTATCTAGCTAAATAAAATCGTTCCTGAGAAATCGCTTTGAGAAAGTATAGTTCGGGTCATATACACCCTAACCGTAAAGGAAGGTTGACAAGATACCCAAACAACCAAAAGTCCTATATTTGCTTAAAATCGTGCCTCCAAAGTTCGAATTTCACTCAACAAAGGTTCCAACGGGAATTGGTACCGAATTTTCTCGAATGTGAGCATGGAAGTTACAAAAAGTTTCCAAATAGCCTTTTTGTGCCAAGGCAATCCTATTACTCAGTATTGAAGTTACAAATAGGGCCTAGAATAGCCTTCTATGGACTTTAAGTTCCAAAAAGTTCGTCAAAAAGCCTTTTTTTGTGACACATCACACATCACATCCATTCAGTATAAAAGTTACAAATTGGGTCTCAAATAGTTTTTTATGGGCTTGAAGTTTCAACAACTTTCTCGAATAGCCTGTTTTGTGACATGTCAATCGCATCCATTCAGTATAAAAGTTACAAATTGGATCTCAAATAGCTTTCTATGGACTTGAAGTTCCAAAAAGTTCCTTAAATAGCCTTTTTGTGACATTTCAATCGCATCCATCCAGTATGAAAATTACAAATTAGGTCTCAAATAGCTTTCTATGGACTCGAAGTTCCAAAAAGGAGTACCACGAGTTTATCACACATTGAAAGTCAGTTGAAGCAATTCATGAATGAAATATCAAGATTAACTCAAGAATTTGTATTATTTATGCTCAACAGTTATAAACATGGAATTCAAATTTTTTTTAAACCAATGTTATTTTAACGGATGTTTAATTTATATGCAGTTTCGTAATGTTTCTGTGAACTTCAAAGTTTCAATAAAAACTTAAATTTTGGGCTGAATAAAACGAACGTCAGCACTTTGATTATGCTGATTAAGCTGTGTTTGACCTTTTTAACGAGACTTTTGGTTGCTTGGGCTCTAAAAAATCAATATACTCCCGATTTTCCGAAGATCAAATCCCAGATCATACCATCATAATATAAGTCACTGACATTGAAGTCCACGCCTCAGAGATGGGAGCCTTCAGAGAATCGACTCTCGGGTGAGATGATCCACAGGCCTTCTCTTGAACATACGCCCATATCAAATAGTCGAGGAATTTTAAATCCAGACTGATCACAGGTATAGATGCTGCTGCTTTTTCAACTTAGTCAGCAATCGTTTTGAGCGCGCCAATCGCAGTGGTTTAATTTGTTCTGTTATCAAAAGGCACTTTGGTCTTGCTCTTGACGATGCATTTAAGGCATCTTTGATCAATCATTAAAGAACTCGAAAAATTCGCTTCCTCAGCCAGCCTGCGGATTGATCATACTGGATACAGCTTCACTATCGTCTTGATCAATTTGAGTCGATTTGGGGTCATTTTTGAATTTCTCAAACCCTGGGGTCTAAAAAGCTTCGTCTTGGTCCAAAACTCATCCATGATTTTTTGCAGAATTTTTAAGTAAATTTTGACTTTTAGTTTTTTATGGGAAAATTGAATATTATGTACTGAAAAATCAACATCATTTTTGTTTCTTCTATGGAACCGAGCCAGCTGATGGTTTTTGTGCCAATTTATAAATTTCCTAAAGGCAATTTCCAGCTGAACAACTTTGTTGAAGAACGTAGTTTCGTTTTATTAGACAAAAAAAAATAGCTATTTAACAAGGGTATGTCTTTTTGCATTGATAAACAATAAATTCAATTGACACCACTGCTGGGTGCCTAGCAACAGGGTGAGTCAGTAGGGTGGGTGCATATTGTGCAAAAGTAGGCAAGGGGTACCAAAAGTTTCTCATTGGTGGGGGGTGGAGACGGAGCGTTTTTTGACAGCGAATTGTTCGTCTACCATGCCTACGATTACGATTGCCTGTCACAAGATGGACGATTCCGTGCATTCTTATAAGAACACACCTGAAGCTTTACCCGCCTTGCCTAGCAAGGTTTTGCATGACTACTTTTCATGCAGTAATTCGTGAGGCTCCAGCAGTGATGTAAATTTAATTTATTGTTTATCAATGCGAAAAGACATACCACTGTTAAACAGCTAATAACTTTTTTGTCTAATAAGATACGAAATTAAACACACACGCGCGAATGTGCGACCCCTGCCTGAACCAAAATTTTTTATTCTCTGCATAATCTAAAATTACCGTGTAGAGCTAATACACACACAAAAATAATTCTCAAAAACCGCCAAAAACAACCCAAAAAAGACTGCTAAAATTCTTTGCATTTTTTTATGGGTCATACTGTATACAGTTACCTATAGGTAAGTTCCACTTTGTTTTACAAACTTAAGCATTATGTATGCACTTTTTATGCTTAAGGCTATTATTACCAATGCGTTAAGGTTTGTGTACCAGCGCACGCTATACGCATTTCGCAAACCAATCTTTGTGTAAATAGTTTCGTTGAAATTTCGATCTCTGGGCAGCTGGGAAAGTCTGTTAGTTATCCTAAATATTTACTAAACCAAAAGCTTTTTACAGATAGCATAAACAAATGTTGATATTTGAAAAAATATACTAATTAGTGAAGTTTGTAAGTAGTAAAATCGAGCCAAAAAGTCCGCATCAAATCGATGAATGGGGAGAATCTAATTAATAGTTTGTGACTAGGAGTAACACATTTGCATAATTTATAACCACTGCCGAATGAGGAGCGGAAAAAAAATCACCAATTTCACCAACTCTCGATTCCATAAACAAGGTTAACGTTCTTATCCGAACGAATCCTATGGCTAGAGCATAAATCTTCCCGTCTGGTAGTCTCCGCCCTCGCGGAAGAACTTGCCTTATGCGGCTGGAGACACTAGTTATACGAGCGCTGTGCTGGCTGTATTTCCCATTAATACACAGCATCAGCACAGCACCCATAGAGACTGACACCGACTCTGGCTTGGTTGGTGCCCATCATTATCAGCAACAACACATCCCGGCTCGTAGATCTCTCGGAACGAGACTCTAGAAACGCACGGACGGACTGACCCCATACAATGGTGCCCCAATCCCCAACATATGGCCACGGACCACGGTCGACAGCCGGCAATAGACCAACAACATGAATCAGGCAGGAGGGCGTCTCTGAAATGCCGCAGCAAATGTTTGTTCGCTTCATGCTGCATTGAGAGTCGTTTTCATTCAGTCCTTCAGTTTATGGGGATACTACCATGGACATGGGACTTTCGGTCACCGAACGAAACTCCACGGGACGGAAAACCGAAGGGCGGGCGGCGGCGAGGGCACAACTCCTTGGGCGTAAATATTAAGAGTAAGTAAACAGGAACATCTTCCAGTGCATTTTGGTGTCACCCACCCATTGAACCTAGCTAGGGACGGTTGTTGTGAATAAACGAAAAGAGCCATTATCGATCAGATAGCTACCCAGATGCCTTCACGCTCGGTAAATAGAGCAAGCAGGGTAGTTCGGGCTAACCGAGTTACTGTGGACAATGCCCCAGGAGAGCTTCTAGCTTGAAAATTGTTTTTTTTCGAATCTGAATGGGGACGACCCCATTAATTTTTAGTAGTAGGTATAATTATTTAAAAAAAATTTCGATGTTACCTTTTTGAAACTTCCCAGCAAAACAAGAAAATACACAAAAAAAGTATGCTCGAAAGAATGTTTCGATTTTTTTTTATTCTGGATTCTTGACTACGGTCATACAGACATGATTTCAAAATTAACTAATGGGTAAGATAACATTACTATTTAAATTATTTTTCCCCTTGGGTTGCACTTTTAAACGTAGATTTAAATACAGTTGCGTTGCGTGGAACAATTTCTATTTCTAAACAAAGCACGAAAGAAGTTTCTATCAATTTACAACATTATTTGTGATAAATTTAGATTGTGTTAAAGAAAAAACCAAGAAAACATTGATTATGATGCCCTCCATACAAACATTCGACCAAAAAATAATGAAATCGTCTGCTGGGCGATAATGAACCTCATTTTCTACCTGGCACCATTTTTTATCACGTTCATCGATTTGGACGAAACTTGACCTGGTATTAGATTAAACATTTTTATGTCTTTGTACTAAATTTCAAGATTTTTCAATGAAAGTTGTCAAAGATATAGCAAAGGTAGTGAAGCAATTCCAAATTTCCCTTTTTTACGGGAATAGCTGTATCTTTGTATACTTCAAATTTTGTAGAGCGTTAGTTGGATAGTTGAAATAGATTGTGTGGAATTTTCATTAAAAAATATCAACCGATAGAGAAATGGCAGCATGTCAAATTTGGATGTGGGTGTGCAGCTTCACGTGATTTCATTCTTTTTTGAACGCAACTGTATACTTTTCGCGTGAGCTTTCTTTACATCGTATGAAACATCTTAAGATTTCACAGAAAACTGATGCAAATGTTATCAAAACAACTTTAAAATTTGTATTTCACAAATAGAATATGTTGTAGAGAGAATTTGTGAACAGTTTATGTCAGTTTTTGTATTTTTTTTGTAATAAAACTGTTTGTTTACATTTTGATTTAACACGACGTAATGAATGCTCACTAGACTGGCCCATAACGAAAAAAATCTTATATTCCACGCGGCACCCCCTAGTTTGGTGCTTTTAGGTGAAAAAATGACTTCCTGAAAGTTTCAGGTCATTTGGCAGAAGCACGAGCTGGCGCAAAGGACTTGAAATTTGTATGGAGATTATCGGCAAAACGTATGAAAAATCGACATAATTTCACTCTTTGTGTTCTAAAATATGTTTCCAGTATGCTAGAAAGCTCAGAACTTCAGGAATTGTAGTTCAAACAATGACAAACAAGTTTGTAGAAGATTGTGATGCGATACGAGTTGACTGTGATGAGTTATTGGCAATTGAATGTGTGATTTTTTCGCACTTCATCGATATATCGTGAACGGTGTATGGGCTAATAATCACACTAACTAAAAACTCCTTTCTTTCAACTTTTTGCAAAGATATTTGTTATAAAATAACTACAACTTTGCAGAGGACACAAACTTTCTAACTGTTATTCTGATTGTGTGACAATGCGATCAAGTTAGTACCTACTAATAATCCACCTATACACCGTTGACGATATATCGATGAAGTGCGAAAAAAATCAAATATTCAATTGCCAATAACTCATCACAGTCAACTCGTATCGCATCACAATTTTCCACAAACTTGTTTGTCATTGTTTGAACTACAATTCCTGAAATTCTGAGCTTTCTAGCATACTGGAAACATATTTTAGAACACAAATAGTGAAAGTATGTCAATTTTCCATACATTTTGCCGGAAATGTCCATACAAATTTCAAGTCCTTTGCGCCAGCTCGTGCTTCAGCCAAATGACCTGAAACTTTCAGAAAGTTATTTTTTCACCTCAATGCACCAATCTAAAGGGTGCCGCGTCGAAAAAAATGTTGTAAAAATCATCCAATTCAAATTTGGGCCAGTCTAATGCTCACGCGAGATATGATAGTCAAATATGTGCAAGAGACTGTTTAAAGTTCGACAATATAGGTGTGAAGGGTGATTTTGCTCAAATACTGTTCTACTTCTATTCAACAAAAACGAACAACTGATTACGCAGTTTCTTAGCTGGAGAGTAGAGGTTCAAACTCTGGAGCAGTTGTGGACATTCAACAGCGTTTGCCAAAATATCTTAGATCATGGGTGCTAACTTTTTGTGGCCCGCAAAGCACATTCCGGAATTATCAAATTCTAAGACCTGATTTTTATAAATTCTCAATTTTCGATTTGAAATAGTTAAAAATTATCTCAACCAAATCACATTCAGGTCATTATCCAAAATTGGATATTTACAGCTATTTCAACTGTTCGGAGCTCGATTTCTGTTTTTAAACATTGCTATGTTTGTTTTTTACTAACAGAATGAGGTATCATTATGACAGTTAAACCAAATTTATTAAGGTTAGTACAGTCAAACTTGGATAAGCGAGAGTCCAAGGGAATGATTTTTTCACTTCGAAAGGTTTCTCACTTATCCAGGTTCTTTTTTATGTAACACGAGGAACATATGAATTCATGAATGTGATCCAGAAAAGCAACCATTTAATGTGAATTTTGGTAAAAGTCCACTGATTTATGAGAAAGATACATAAATTTAATGTTCTCTGGGAATGGAAGAATATTTGACGAAGATCATTATGAATAACTATTTTATAAGTTTTCATTGGTAACACAATGGCATTTTCGTACTTAAAACATTATTACGAAAATTTGATTACCTATCTCTAATTTCCTTAGTCTATCCTAGAAAATTGCTCTCGCTTAAAAAGGTCATTGTGAGAAAAATCTTCAGAAGGATACGGTATTATTCAACAATTCCATTCTTCAGTGTTTTTAGAAATACCAAACTATTTTTTCCAGAAGAATGGTAAACTTGAAAACTTTAGAAAAGGGGTGTTGATTTTTTTTAAATTAGGGGATCATAAATTGACTGAGTAGATGTCCATTGCACAGTGGTGCAGAACATCAATCTAGCTGTACGAAATTAATAGCGCCCAGGGATGAAGAGATAGACATTCGGTGTCTTCAGCAACATTGTTCAATTTTACATGGATCATATTCTAGTATCAAATTTTTGCCGAGTGGTCCACCGATAGCGAGATCAAAAATGCTAACTTTTTTGTTTTTTTAATTAGGGTTTTGATGTCTTCGACAAAGTTGTTTATCTGATTAAAATACATAAATTTGTTGAATATGTCAAAGTCCTATCACACCATCCTCGGGAGTTACAGTCAAAGTAAAAAAAATCTCTTGAAAAAACAGTTTTTTGAACCTGGCACGTTGTAGATTGGATAAAATGGTTCGCTGTTTTTGAAACAAAGTTGTAACAAGCCACGATCTACAATTGTCTCAAACATTATGATGGGTTTAGAAGTTGCTGAAGCCCTATAGAAAGCATTCAGTGTATTTTATTGGCAATTTTGGAAGGCTCCTCCATCGAAAAGTGCACATTTTCGCATTATCCTCTTTTTTGTGATTATTTTTGATGATAAGCGGAACCATTTCCATTTGAAATAAGCGGGGAAATCGGTGGAACTAGTAGAAATTTGAATGATTTAAAATACACTTTTTATATGAAAACTACCTATTTTGTTTATAGAAAAAACGTTGAAAACATTTAATTTATTAATAAAGTGTTGCAGTTTTCTTTTATATACTTTGTTTTTTTTAAAAAGACATTTAAATTCGTTTTTTTTCGAATAATTTAAACTCCACAAAAACAAAAAAAGTTAGCATTTTTATGTCGCTATCGGTGGACCCCTCGGCAAAAATTTTGATACTAGAATATGATCCATGTAAAATTGAACAATGTTGCTGAAGACACCGAATGTCTATCTCTTTATCCCTGGACGCTATTAATTTCGTACAGCTAGATTGATGTTCTGCACCACTGTGCATTGTAATCACACGAATTGAAAAAAAAGAGTTGATCAAACTTAGGAGGTTTTGAACCCCCCTAAATAAAAATAGTAACTATTTGTTGTTTATAATTTGGAAGAATGAATTCAGTAGGGGAGAGTGGGGTATCGTGGGCCATGGGGAAACGTGGGCCACTTTTAATATCTCAGATGTGTGTTGAGATAAAAATCTCAAATCAACTGTCATCGTCGTCGCTTTGCGTGAGCATATATTCCTATATGTTGTTGACTGAAATACGTATCATATGCTTGTTTTATTTATCAAGCTATAAAAAGGTAGAAAAATTTACTTACATAATTAAAAAAACACCCGCTAGTTTCATCGATAGGGAGCCTAAAGTGCATAAGAAAAAATATGCTCATACTCTTATGATCTTAGTTTTGTCATGATCTTTCACGTGGAAAAAGAATTTTTGATGAAACATCAATAAGTCACACAAACGCAACCAATTTGCAAATCATAGCTTGTGGGGAATCGTGGGCCACACATCTTAAATCACCTAAATTTTAATGTTTTTATACACATTCAGAACTTAAAATACGTTTTACCTATCTGTAAAGTTTTCTTATGCCAAATGAAGAGTTATGAAAAATATTTTGTCCATCCTATATACGAAATTTTGCCAAAACGTTCGCGAGCCAGGTTTTGGAATTAATGCGGTCATACACAGCTCTGTTTTTTATTTCATCATCTGAAATTGCTTTTAAATAACGAAATGAATTAGAAAATCACAGATTTGGGTCAACTCATAAACTTTGCATGTTATTAGGTTAATTTGGATTTGGTGGCCCACAATTCGCCACCATTTTTCAAAATCCAAAAAATATTGCTTTTTTTCAAACAGTCAGAATTTGGGAAAAATGACTTATTAAAAATTTTCAAAAAATACCTCATGATACCTTGAAAATGTAGAAAACCATACCATTTTTTATTTTCATTTTATCTTTCATAATAAAGAAGTTATGGAACAAGGTTGTACTCCATTTACCCGAAAACCATTGCCCAGAATGAAAAATCCCCAGAATTCCAATCGCCAGAAAGAACCATTCCCCAGAATTTTTTTCCCCAGACGAACCATTCCCCAGAAAAATTTTCGCCAGAATGTACCATTTCCCAGAAATTTTTTCACCAGAATGAACCATGTACCAGAAATGTTTTCGCCAAAAGGACCATTTCCTAGAAAATTGAAAACATTTATCCTTACTAGAAATTATTTTAAAAAAAAGGAATTTTTACAAAAAAAATGGGGTTTCCTAACTTTATTCTTTTGCGGCAAGGCCGCAACCAACGAGGGTGAAGGGGCTGAGGCGGCACAAAGCCGCCGAAGCTCCCAAATCCGAGGAGGCCGCCGACCCGCCGTCGGAAGCGGCGGCCCTAAGACATTGGTCTAGGTCTGCCGGGGCTTCCTAGGTCTGCGTGAAAGCTAGGGGTGATTCCTTAGCCCCGTCCGCCACGCGACAGCGTGAAGGACAAAACGTCTTTCAAGTTCGAACGCGCAGCGTGAGGAGTCGGATACCAAAACGGTTTTTTAAAGGACCATGGTAAGCATTGAATCAATTAAACTACCCAAACCATAAACAAAGCACAATATTGGTTCTAAAATAAATTTAGTTGGAAAATTTCAAAGTCGTAGTTTCATTTAAAAAATCATTTTGAAAAAATTAATTTCGAATCTTATGAAATATTTAAGAATTCATTAGAAACAAAAAAAAACAAATAAAAATACTAGGGGAAAAAATCTGGGATTTGTACCATTCTGGTAAATGTTCCATTCTGGGGAAAAAAATTCTGGGAAATGGTCCATTCTGGGAAAAAAATTTCTGGTAAATGGTGCGTTCTGGGGAATTTTTTTCTGGGAAATGGTTCATTCTGGGGTTTGATTTCGGGTATTTGTCATTCTGGGAAAAATTCATTCTGGGCAATGGTTTTCGGGTAAATGGGATACAATCATGGAACAACGAAAAAAAGTGGCTCATGATTCCCCACTCTCCCATATGTTTTGCGTTTCAATGGGTTCAAAAAACAATACCAAAAATGCACAATAAATAAGAAAATTGATTTTTTAAAACAATATCCTACTTATGACAATAAAAAAAAAACTCGGATAAATGATAAGCTCGACTGTAACAATTCTTAATTAATCAGAATTCAAGTTTCAATTCAATGCTTTTGCCTGTAAGTCATTAACAAATAATTCAAAATGATATTTCTTATTTAGTATGGGAGAGTGGGGAATCATGGGCCACTTTTTTTCGTTGTTCCATAATTTCTTTATTATAAAAGATAAAATGAAAATAAAAAATGGTATGGCTTTCTACATTTACAAGGTATCATAAGGTATATTTTTTAAATTTTTAATAAGTTATTTTCCCCAAATTCTGACTGTTTGAAAAAAAGCAATAATTTTTGGATTTTGAAAAATGGTGAGGAATCGTGGGCCACCAAATCCAAATTGACCAAATAACATGCAAAGTTTATGAGTTGACCCAAATCTGTGATTTTCTAATTCATTTCGTTATTTTAAAGGAATTCCAGATAATGAATTAAAAAAGAGAGCTGTGTATGATCCTATAGATTCCAAAACCTGGCTCGCGAACGTTTTGGCAAAATTTCTTATATAGGATGGACAAAATATTTTTCATAACTCTTCATTTGGCATAAGAAAACTTTACAGATAGGAAAAACGTATTTTAAGTTCTGAATGTGTATAAAAACATTAAAATATAGGTTATTCAAGATGTGCGGCCCATGATTCCTCACAAGCTATGATTTGCAAATTGATAGCGTTTGTGAGACTTATTGATGTTTCATCAAAAATTCCTTTTCCACGTGAAAGACCATGACAAAGCTAAGATCATAAGCGTATGAGCGTTTTTTTATAATGTTAGTAAATTTTTCTAACTTTTATAAGCTTGATAAATAAAATAAGGATATGATGCGTATTTCAGTCAACAACATATAGGAATATATGCTCACGCAAAGCGACGACGATGACAGATGGATTGAGATTTTTATCACAACACACATCTGAGATATTAAAAGTGGCAGAAAATTACATAAAAACAAATTTTTAGCGATATAATTCACAAATTTGAAATCAATATTTTTTAAAGCCCCAAAAAACGAATTCGAATTAAAATTTTGAATGAAAACTTGTTAACTTAAACCATTTGTTCAAAACAACAATTTGATATTAAAAAAAGAAAATGTTTAATTTTGTTTCAAGAATACCAATGATCAAAGTCAGAGATGAAACCATATCCAAATTTCTCCAGTTATCAAAATAAAAGGCTAAATGTTGCAACTTCGAATCATTTTTCGAACTTTCCATACATTTATTAAAAAATTAGAAGGATTAAAAAAAGCAGATTTAAAATAATAAAAAAAGTGAAAAGTTATTGCTTAAAATTTCAGACTCGGAATATTTTGTCGCCATCAATATTGGATCCTGGAAAGGACAAAACAATGATTAAGAAGATTAAGTTTTCAAAACAAAAATTTAAAATTAAATGATTAAGAAGATTTAGTTTTTAACAAAAAATAAAAATTTATATACAAAAAGAAAGTTATTTGAAAAAAATTATTAAATAGTAGATTTAGAAAATTCACTAAACTTGATTGAAATTCATAGAAAAACACGAAGATGAAAAAGACTAGTACAGTAGTTTTTCGATTTTACTACGCTCAAAAAAAATTTCTCCGTGAAAATGGTGAAACCGTGAATTTGGCGAAACTTAAATTTAAAGTAGAAAAATGTATTATATCTTAAATGATTAATTTAAATGTCTAAATTAGTGGATACGCCTTGTATCACTCAATTTTGATCTTTAGCTGTATTTATCAAAGTTTACTAAGCACAAAGCATCGATTTCAATTTAAATTATTCTTCTCCGTGGCAATTTTACGATTAATTCTTGAAGAAAAAGCATGTGTTCAGCCAATTAAAGTGATTTTATTAAAATAAATAATCAAGTTTTTATGGAAATTGAGACAACCTCTTATGTCGATTTTAAAAATGGATTTATCTCTTTTCAAGAATGCTTGTATTTACCCACATTTTTCTATGACTAAAAAACCATCAAAATATACTATTTTAGATCAGCTTAGCACACATAACACCACTAGCAACAGCGTGACGTTGAAATACTTACATATTTCGATTAATACAAAGGTTTTAAAATCCAAAAGACGATTTTTCATACTATATAGCTATAGCAATCAGTTCAACGACATTTTCATATTATTGAATGCTTATATACCATAACAGAAACCATGAAAATACTATGAACAAAGACGCTCTACGCTTTTGAATAAATATTAAGGTCCTAGAAATGGTTTCTGAGTGATTTATAAAAAGTGTAATAAAATCGAGTGTGAATTTGGCAAATATTGAAAAAAAAGAACAGTGATAGAATCAAAAAACTACTGTATTTTTACATTAAAAAAAAACGGAATAATAGTTTCGGTACCTATGTTTTAATGATTGATATGAAAAACGTTAACGTCCTCAGGAATTCATTCTTTTGTCAGGTCTATCACCTCTAGTTTTGATGATATAGCGTTTAGAATTTTAAAAATGAGTTCGATCTTAGTGAAAACAATTATTGATAACTGATGAACCTACAAACCTACATAAAAAACCCTATTCTAATTTGTTTAACAAGACAATATTAAATCGAACAATAAAATTTGGTCTAGATATTCTATTTTCAGAGATCAATGAATTGATTCTACACTTTATAGAAATTTAAAAAGATATTTTTAAAAGTATTTATGGCATTACTGAAGCAAATTAAAAAAAGGGTTTTATTTCACTAAGAAAATTTGTTGAAAACTTCAAAACGATTTGACTCGATCTGCATAACATTTGTAATGACATAAACGATATATTTTGAAGAATGAAAGTGATAAGTAATAAAGTAAAGGATGCTAGGTTAGAGATGGATTAGCTTGTTCTGTTGAGTATCTTGAGTAGTAAACACCTGCCACGTGGCTACCAGCTTTTTGATAAATATTTGGAACCACAATTTGCGGAATGATCCTCACTTAAACTTTCCAGATACTTTCCCCCAAGTATCCGGGCCATGCAAATCCGAGATACTTTCTCCAATATTTATCCGTCGATATCAAATCTATTAAATAAAAATCATAAGAAAAACACTTGACTTTTGTTTATCGAAATACATCAGTCAATTTGAAAATAAAATTTTAAACTTTTAAAAAAATCGTTCACTCTAATTTTGACGAAATTCAGACGCACAAAATACATAATTCCAATGACTTAATTAAAATTTTCGTTTGATCTTGCAAATAAAGTTAAAAAAATCGGGCAAAATCTTGTCGATTTGGCAAGCTTAGGCAAGCCCTTATGGGAATTCGATTTATCGGGAGTAAATTTCTATCAAGAAGTTATTTCTAAGATAAGTTAACCTCCGTTTTAATTGAGTTTTGTAAATTTATTTCCGACTTATTGGTGAAAATGTATATTCTTGGAGAAAGAATATCAAAATTGGAAATAGATAAGATGGAGTAAAATGCTCTTTCGCTCTTTCGAACACCTGTAAAATTTTCTCTTAACTTTTCTATCCATCTTATCAATTTTCAATTCTGATATTCTTTCTCGTTAATTTACCATTTACCGTGTTCACCACATGTAGACTTCGGACCAACTAGATTTCATTGTATAGGTTAAGGTAGTGCCACCTCTATCCCGGTCCTACTTCTCCTAAATAACGAAATGTTGAGGGGTAAAGTATAGTGTACGTTAATAAGTTTTCCTCGCAAAAATGCTCTTTCGCACTTTCCAACATCTGTTAATTTTCTTCTCACTTCTTTATCCATCTTTATCAATTTTCATTTCTGATATTCTTTCTTCAAGAATATACATTTCACCGATATGTCGAAAAATAAATTAACAAAAATTAATTAACGGTGGTTAACTTATCTTAAAAAAAAAAGATATTCTTTCTTCAAGAATGTACATTTTCACCGATATGCCGAAAATAAGTTTACAAAAATCAATTAAAACGGTGGTTAGCTTATCTTAGAAATAACTTCTTGATAGAAATTTACTCCCGAAAATAAAATTGTTACTCTTGAATCATGTTAGTCGTTCATCAAAATTTGATTTGGAATTTGTAATTTTTAAGTTTAGAGAAGAACATTTTGTTTGGCATTTTTGGACCCTCAGAAGGGCAGTGGTTTAGCGAGACTAGTTAACAAAAAATGTCTAGCGATAGATCTACCAGGTGCCCGCTAAAAAGTTGGTTTTGCAGTCCATTACAATTTTTTTCAAAATTTCTCCCCGCAAGCGATCAACATATTTTGTGCACGATTTGGCCACCGCATTTTGTTCAAACAATCACAAAACTCTTGAGTGTGATATTATCCTCAATCTTGGCATAGCTGTGATTATTCTTTTATATCGAGCTTTTCTACGCCTATTTTTCTGTTTCTCTTTTTGTTTGAAAGTATCTTTGCTGTTTTATACCTTGAATATGAGTTTTTTCTCGTTTACAATTTTTTGTGGCTTACAGAAACTGAAATTAGTTCGGCCAGCATGATATTTTTTCTTTGCAGACATAACTCAAACTGATTGAACTTTAAAAACTTAAACGAAAAGATCAAACAATCTTGAATAAGATGATCAACCTTCAAGCATCGATCAGTAACATTTCTATGTTTCTTTTCCTTTTCGAACGAAAACCATTTCCTGCTCTCCTGTTTTTTTTTTATTCTCGAAAGTCTTTCGTAATATTTTCTCGAAAAAAGGATTCGAACCATCAAACCGTCATCAACTGCACCAGCAGCAACATCAATTTGAACGTGTATTCTCGGGCCGTCATTCCAGCAGGGGTCATTATTTCTCCTTCTAAGTGGTCAGAAAATGAAGGGTTTTATGTTCGTCTGTCGTTTTGTTTTTCGTTTTCGTTGGATGTTTTTTTTTTGGTCGTGAGTGTCTTTTATGACGATGTCGACGACGAAGAGGACGACGACGTCTAAGCGCGATGGATGCTGAATGCCCGGATGGATGATGGACCATCAGCGCCGTGGACGGGATATCGTCGGAAAGGATCTCGGAATTCGACAATTTTGTGTGTGCGATTTTGTGTTTTGTATGAGTTGATAATTTATGACCGCTGACATCGATCGGCCCCCGGGAGGACAGGTGGCTGATGGCGATGGGTTCAGTTACCTTTCTGGAGCCTTTCTGTCAATAAATTGTGGCAGTTTGCTTTTTTTTTTTTATTAGACAGTATATCAAGTTTGATACAGTGTTTGCTGGTTTGAGTTATAAAATCGTATGAATGGGAACTTCTCTTAATTTCTGTTGATGTATGAAATCAGAAATGTTGATACATTGTGTCTGATAAGATACAATATTATTGATGTGGTGTTTTTTTACTTTGAATGGCAGAAAACGAAGAAGTATTCAGTGTTTGAAAAATAAAAATTTGAATTTACTACTTGTTCGAAAAGTATCTGTGCTTCCTTTTTAACACACGTTGGCCTATATTTGGCCATCCAGTTTTACGACCAGTTAATCCGTCGACTAATTTTATACCGTGTGTCCCCGTCAAATTCTAGCTCCAAAACTGGCCTGCCGAAAAGAACGGATCGAAACGATACAGGCCTAAAGGGGTTTGTCTCGTGGCCATCGCCATGCTGCAGGTGTTTGTCGCCCCCTCTGCCTCTTCTTCTGAAACGAAACCTGAACCTCGTCGATCGTCGGTAACATCAGAACTAAAAAAAATCCCGGGAGACCAATTAAAATAGCTGGAATGAAGAAGAAATGCTTTCATTCTACAACTTCCAAGAGACAGCAGCCTCTGGGCTGAACAGCTCCCGGGTGCTCTTCTCATCTGACTTGACTAAGCTAAGAGAAATGGAAATGTTGTTATCGTTGTCGCTGGGCGCTGATCCATCGGGAGTTGTCTTTCTTTCAACTTGATTGAGCCAGGAATTTAAAGACCCCGGACGGAATATTCCAGCAGCCGTAGCTGAACCTAACTCTGGGATCAGCCTAGCTGGTCGAAACCCGTTTCAGTGTCAGATTTGGCACACTTTTGTCAAGCAATGCTCGGAGATATGTAGCATTCCAGTTGGAAGCATTTTTCTTACCTTCTACTTGCTTCAGGCCGCAGAGTTGTTCTTGCCGCCGCCGGTTTTGAATCTGTGGCAATTGATTTCCGAGCGTTGTAGACGACAATTAGGCATTTGCATAATTGTAAATGATGTAACAATTAACATAGCGTACCGTCACAGTTTCTTTCTGGAGGGATTCTTCTATCGAAGCGACCAAACGGACCAGACTGTTTATGTAGATATTAAAAAACGTAGAGTAGGTTTTTTTTTTCTTACTATTCTGACAATTTTTTTTTACACTTCTGTTATCATTTACATGGTGAAAAAAATTCTGAGTGAGGCAATGTTTTTAGCCGGGAAAATGATGCTACAGAGAACTAGGTCACTTGTTGCAAAAATGTTGGGTAATTAAATTCAAACTATACCTTTCTAGTTTTAGATGAGATGATTATCAGTCAGTCAGTCGATCAGTGAGTCAGTCAGTCAGTCAGTCAGTCAGTCAGTCAGTCAGTCAGTCAGTCAGTCAGTCAGTCAGTCAGTCAGTCAGTCAGTCAGTCAGTCAGTCAGTCAGTCAGTCAGTCAGTCAGTCAGTCAGTCAGTCAGTCAGTCAGTCAGTCAGTCAGTCAGTCAGTCAGTCAGTCAGTCAGTCAGTCAGTCAGTCAGTCAGTCAGTCAGTCAGTCAGTCAGTCAGTCAGTCAGTCAGTCAGTCAGTCAGTCAGTCAGTCAGTCAGTCAGTCAGTCAGTCAGTCAGTCAGTCAGTCAGTCAGTCAGTCAGTCAGTCAGTCAGTCAGTCAGTCAGTCAGTCAGTCAGTCAGTCAGTCAGTCAGTGTCAGTCAGTCAGTCAGTCAGTCAGTCAGTCAGTCAGTCAGTCAGTCAGTCAGTCAGTCAGTCAGTCAGTCAGTCAGTCAGTCAGTCAGTCAGTCAGTCAGTCAGTCAGTCAGTCAGTCAGTCAGTCAGTCAGTCAGTCAGTCAGTCAGTCAGTCAGTCAGTCAGTCAGTCAGTCAGTCAGTCAGTCAGTCAGTCAGTCAGTCAGTCAGTCAGTCAGTCAGTCAGTCAGTCAGTCAGTCAGTCAGTCAGTCAGTCAGTCAGTCAGTCAGTCAGTCAGTCAGTCAGTCAGTCAGTCAGTCAGTCAGTCAGTCAGTCAGTCAGTCAGTCAGTCAGTCAGTCAGTCAGTCAGTCAGTCAGTCAGTCAGTCAGTCAGTCAGTCAGTCAGTCAGTCAGTCAGTCAGTCAGTCAGTCAGTCAGTCAGTCAGTCAGTCAGTCAGTCAGTCAGTCAGTCAGTCAGTCAGTCAGTCAGTCAGTCAGTCAGACAGTCAGTCAGTCAGTCAGTCAGTCAGTCAGTCAGTCAGTCAGTCAGTCAGTCAGTCAGTCAGTCAGCTGTCAGTTAGCCGTTAAAAATGTGTTTTCTGATAACGTCTTACTCGATGCATAATCACACGAATCAGGTCAATTCTAACATAAGAGTTACAGATTCGGTTGCCATGAACCGAGAGATTTCTAGGAATTATGTTCATCATGATATGTCGTAAGAAAGAAAACGTTGTTGTTAAATTTAAAAAATAAATAACAATCCTTTGCTAGTTCACAAGTATTTAGTTATAAATTTTTGTTGTTGTCTCGCATTTCACATTCCGGAATCGGAACCAAACAACTTGACCCGCGCACGCGTTAATGATCGCCCCTTCGAAAGTGAAAACTTGTCCTAGGCGCTAAATTGCTATCGATTGGTCACAGCGAAGAAGCTTATAAATGGCCACTCGTCACAACCTTTTGCCTAACATGGAACCGCCCCCGGCTAACTGCCCAAGTCCACTGATGCTGGATGGACAACTACGAGGGCTACGTAAGAGTAGGAGGCCCATAATAGGGTTTGCTGAACCCGCGCCCTTCACGCGGAACTTAAACTAGGCATGAACTACGGCGAGATGCCACTAACTAGTTGGCCATGGTAATTCGATTTGTTATCTTCCTCGTCTCCTCGAAAAAAAGCCAGCGGGGGGTTTTCCATTTCTCCGATAAATAACCGTAGGGGTGACTCCACATAGTTAACTCCACAGAGTTCGAAATCGCTCGGCGATGGTGATAAAACTTTGACTTTCAGTTGGTACCAACGTATTTTCACCACATCGATCGAGCCCGGCAGTTGAGATCTCCTCTCTGGGCAGAAACTTTATCGCTCGTGAAAGTCAATTTCCAGAAAACTTGTTTTTCCAACACCACTCTACACAACCCACTGCCACTGGCTAGCTAGCTGGCTGGCCGTTGCTTATGGTGTCTTTCGCTATTCGAATTCCTTCGGAAAGTTTGGTGGAGAACAACACCAGGAGCATAATAAGGCATCCAAATTGATTATTACTAGAACATGTTTAACCAGGGATAAATAAAAAAACTGGATTTGTAAATCTGTACAAAATGTTGGAAGGATTGCACTTCTGGTGCTCAATGCAGCTATCGAATTTTATAAGAATTCCTGATTAATCTACATATCAAAAGCACCAATAGTTAGGGTAACGGACCTCTTTTGGACCAGGGGACTTACTTGGACCACTTTGTCTAGCTCTCTTATAAAGCAAATAATCATGAAATTTTTAAACAAATACCTATTTTTATCTTGCATTTTTTATACACCCATAGAAGGGGTAGCAAAAATCCAATGCCTATTGAGCAAATCTATGTGCCGAAAATGCGCTGAAAAGTGTATGTACTATACTTAAGATGATTGGAAAAGATTACTGGCATAAGGACTCGAGCTCCCAAGCAAAATGATGCATGACCACTACATTCAAGCGAAACAAGAAAAACATTTTATTGGATCTTCATCCTATAAAATAATTCATCAAAAAAAAAATATTTATAGTGAGGATCAAACTCACTATAACATCTCATATCGGCCTGCCAGTCAGATGTCTTACCCAGTGCACCATCTGAGTCGATTAGCAAACGAAAGCTTATTGTCATAGTCTTTCTGCCACCGCCGCACACAGGGGTTAATGCACCTAAAAAGCTATCAAAATTATTGGCTGACAAACGGTAAACGGTACCATATGATGTCTTGACAACATTTTCATATTTTTTGATGATCTATCAAATTTTTGGAAAAAAGTGATTTTCCGCCTGGAAGGGAAATAAAAAAAAAATCTTAAAAAAAGACGAACACCGTCTTACCCGATTTAGACTTTACAGACTGATTAAATGACATGGACAATTTAAGATTAACATTTAACACCCAGTACCGAGATGGGAATCGAACCCATGCCATTATTGGACCAGCGATTACCGTATAAGCATGCTAACCACTCGACCATCGAGACGTACTTTTTTCCTAAAATAATTGCTTAAAATAATTAGTTTAGAAACTTGATGTCTGCACAAAAGTTGTAGATATTATTATTTTAAAAAACTTTGTAAAAGACACCATCAAGATCGCATGAAAATCATCAATGAAAAGAGCATTTTAAAAATAATACTAGGAGTTTTTATTTAATATCTTTTTAAGTATACGATTTGATATATTTAAATAAGTTGTTTCAATTGTTACGTTCAGCAAGATGGAATAATAAATATTGATTCCAGATTTATTTTCAAAATTATGTTATGAAAATAGAATAGGGAGTTGATCACTATCGAATAAGTGAAATATTAATTAAGACAACGCATAAGTTAATCTAGATATGTAAGCTTTAAATGTATCTGTATATGAAATTCAATAGAAATAAATATATAAAAAAATTGTTTAAATACACAATTTTGTGCAACATGTCAAATACATTTCTACTAAAAAAGTGATATACCTTAAAATATTAAAAATAATGATTTTTTCAGTAAGTTATAACCTTAAGAGTTCGGACGATTTCATATAATTTGTTGAATGGGTTTTGTTGGTCAAATTATTGGCTTTCCATTGATATATAAATTTAACATTATTTTCGGAAAGATGTTTTGCAAACTAGCAATCAATAATGCGGTTTATCTTCTAGAAACACTTAAAATTCGAAGAAAAAAAATCCTTAGTTTTTGCTGTTTTGCAATGTGGTTGTTTTGGGAGGACAATGCCAGTTATAAGAAAGCTTGTTAATGCCGGTCCGGCATAGAATCTTATACCGATAATTCCACCTCCAAGGAAGTTCATTATTGGAGACGAGTTTGATTCGAGGGTGTACCAATCATTCGATTGATTTTCCTAAGAATGCTTGTCATACATATTTTAACAAATTTTCTACATTATTTTGCTTTTATATTAAAACACTATCAAAAACACAAATACAATGAAATAATCGAATAATAAAACAAATAATGCTAAACGTCACAATTAAGTCGTGTAAGACAGAATAAAAAAAAACGTAGTTGTCTATGAATTTTACAGGAATAATAAAAATGAATAAATAAATGAAAAGAACATGATGAAAATTGCACTATAGAAATTTGTCAAAGCTTGGGTTTTTTCACGAAGGTATTAAAATTTGAATGGCCATCTTGAACCACATTCAAAGATTGCAAAATTGCTAGGGTTGAAAACAGAAATTTATGGAATAATTCTGTTAAAAAGAGGTTTTTTATTATCTGACGGTTTTGCGTCGGAAGGTCTCCACATTTTCTCCAAAATGTCAAATTCTGTTCATTTTTCCCAACTAAAAACACATGAACTTTTGCAGATTTAATACAAAAAAGAATAGAAATATTTGTAAGTTTGATTTTGTTGTGAAACAAATTAAACCATATTTCAAATGCACATAACTATGTCATTTTTCAACGGAAGCCATAAAACATAGCATCAATGGGCATTGATTGATTGGAAATTTAAATTAATTCTGCTGCAAACTCTGTACAATCCACAAAAAAAGCTTACAAATATTTAAACATGTATTTTCGTGTCGAAAAATAAACCAAATTTGAAATATGGAGGAAAATTTGAAGATCTTCTACGCAAATTGCCAGATAATAAAAAACACAGTTGAAAATTTTTGATATTTAAACTGCAGTGCTTAGGTTGATTTGTTATTATCAGTGAAACAATTAAATCATAACTATAATTGTAACAAATATTTGTAAAAATTCAAGGTTTTCTCTGATAATTATTTCTTTTTCTTTTTGGGATTTGAAAACTTTAAACAAAATGAATTTATTTTTGTCCCTATTGATTTTTCAGACAAATGGACTTTTCAAAATGTTCCTTCTGACTTTCTACGTTTCTTACTGTCTGCATCCTGGCCAATGGAACGGGGAGGTTTTGGGGTTTTAAACCCCCCCCCCCCCCCATGAGGGAGCAGGAAAAGAAAGCGAGGTATTCTGCTCTACACTCAAAATTATCAATTTATAATTAAATTATGATGATGGAGTAAGGTTATTCGAGAGTAAGAATCTTGACTCAGAACTGTTCTAGTGAACCACGCCTGAAAACATGGAGTTTGAAATCCAGAAAAAGTAATGATAACATAAGCCTAGTAATGAAATCTTAATTTCCACATCCAGGTTCAGAATTCAGCTACAATTTTTCAAAATTTTCTCGCTTATTGATAGAAATTTATTTGTGAATATTAAATTTTGAATAAGACTTAACTGAGCTTGTGTTTTCATACTACGGAATTTTATCCAGTATATGATTCTTGATTTTAGGTTCGAATCATCATTAAAAATTTTATTGAAATCGTGAATTTAATAATAGACTGAGTCGATTTGGGGTCACTTTTGAATTTCCCAAACCCAGGGGTCTTAATCACCATTTTTGTTTCTCTTGTGGAACCGAACCTGCTAATGGGTTTTGTGCTAATTTATAAATTCTTTAAAGGAAATTTTTCGCAGAACAACTTTGTCGAATATCATAACTTCGTATATTTTTAGACAAATAAGTTATTACAGGTGTACATTCAATTTTCCCATACAAACTTAAAAGTTCAAATTAACTCATGTAAACGTTATTTAAAAATTCTGCAAAAAATCATGGATAAGTTTTGGACCAAAACGAAGCTTTTAAGACTCTAGGGTTTGAGAAATTTGAAAATGACCCCAAATCGATTCAGTCTAATATAATAAGGTTTACTCATAAACCACCAAAAGGTTTTGGTTCATATTCAGATTCGAAGTTTTTGAACTTTATTCTTAAGCAAAGTTTGAAATTATTGAAGCTTCAAGTTGGCGATACAGATTTATTAGTCTAATTTTTTTTAAATTCAGATTGCAAGTCATTAAAAAAAACCATAATTAAAATAAAAATTTAGTTGAAACCAAAAGCATATTAATTGAAATTATGGGTTCATGCATGATTGATTGATGATGCAGTTTTTAGAAAATGTATTGAAATTCAAAACAGATTAAAAATTTAATTCTGATTCTTTGTACGATTTCAAAATTTTAAATTTTAAACTAAAGTTAGTTTATTTGTATAATTAAGCTGAAAATGACGATCATAAAGTAGAGTTTTAGTTAATTTTGCAAGTTTTGTCTCATAAAAAACTCTGGTTTTTATTTGTTTGAATAAAAAACGTACACAGGAATCTTTTCTCAATGAAAAAATGTTTACATCTAGGATCTTCTCTTAAACAAATTACAGGGAATTCCATATGTTTTTTGCGTCATTAAGAATATTGCAGTTTTTTTGAATCCATACTTCAAACTTAAATCTTAAACTTGAAACGTTGAATTTTAAACTATTACTTTGACTTTTGAAAATTGTATTTTACTCTGATATCTTCGAATAATTTGTCTTATTTGATTTGAGCATAAAATAAGCATTTTTTTTTTGTTTTTTTTCAATTGAAGGCTTAAAAATTTGTAAAATTAAATGTTCAAATCAAATGAGCAAAATTTTGCTTGCCAGATAACCCGGTTTCATCTGGACTTGCCCGAATATTAAATAAAAACTTATTTGGGATGAATCTGGCCGGCACGGTTGCTCAAATTCTGTTGAAAAAAAATCCGGTTTTACTCGAATTCATTCACATTTTTTGGAAAATCAAATTCAAATTCAAATTGCATTAGGTAGTACCTATTATAACTCCGATTTTTTATTAGAAAAATTAATTTTTCTAGCTTAAACTATTAAAAAAACATTCAAACCCGGTTATGTTTTTCAATGAATTGAAAATTGGTTAAAAAGAGTTTTCTTCTTGGTTTTTGTTGAACAGTTCCTGGATTTAAGTCAAATTTTTCCGGACTGGATTTAAGTCAAATTTTTCCGGATATTGGCCGTTTTTTGGTTTGAAAATTTGGAAATCAAAAGCCCGGGTTTTGCTAGGTTTTAAATAAAATAGCCCGGATCTGCCTGGCCCGGCCCGGATACGTGCGGAAGAATTTCTGGTAATCGTAAACTTAATTCACCACATTTTGAAGCAAATTTCAAGATTCCACCCATCGATGAAAGTAAGTTTCCTATTTTGTGCCTGAAGAATTCCTCATACAAATCTTAATATCAATTTTAAAGATTTTGGATGTATTTTCAAATGTTTCTATTGAATACGAAAAACTATTTATGTTGAGGAGCTTCAAAAATAAAAATCAAATAGTATTAAAAAATAATATTTTAGATTCATTTTTTTCATGAAATCTTTGAGCTTAGAAAAATAGGTCACAAAACCACCAGTACGTTAATATAATGCACATTTTTGATTTTCTTGAACAAAAAGGGATCGATTTTTTAAATAGTATTTTATTATTTAGATGGTCCGAAATTTCAAACGCGATCTTCTCATTTCGAGCTAACTGCTAGTTTCGCCCTTATGAAATGTTACGCTAGATATGTTCTGTAGACGTTCGAAAAATTTACAAAGGGTGGTGATGAGCTTTAAAAAATTGACAAAAGGGACAGTGGATGGAAAAAGTTTGCTAGATGTCAAAATTCCGAACACCCTTAAGCGAAATTCCAAACACCCTTAAGAGGATTTTTTTTTATTATCTGACAATTTGCGCCGGGGGTCTTCAGATTTTCCCCAAAATTGAAAATTTGGTTCATTTTTGCGACTTAAAAACACATGTATTTTTTCAAATTTCTAACATTTTAATTTTTTGAGTTAGCTTCGGTTAAATTTTTTTGTCAATAAAAAATTACCATTTTTCAAAGCTACATAACTCTGTTATTTTTCAACGGAAATTATAAAATAGCACATCAAAATGCATTGAAATTTTATCAGCTTTCCAAATAAAATAGTTTAAAAAAATAACTAAAGACCTTCAACATGAAAAGTTGTAAATAAAATTTAAATGACGTCTAAAAGTACCGTTTGCACCACCGAATATTTTGCAAAAAATACCGTTGAATAGCTCAATTTATGATGCAACTTTCATCTGAAGACACCAAAGTGGGTCATCAACTCCTTGAAGAGTTATGAAAGCAATAATGACGAGAAATCTCTTTTTTTGCGACGGAAACAAGCAATGGTCGAACAACTGCACTCATATATGCAGGTAGCGCGCCCTTCTAACAACATGGAAACAAAAGAACTTACCAAAGCAGGTAAAAATCACTACTTTTTCGTGCTTTGTAGAGTGTTTGCAGCATAACTGACTTTAAATTTTAACCAAAATTCTTAGTATCGTATTGTTAATGTGATATAACAAATAATGGAAATGTTGCTTTTACAAGCACTGGACACCAAAATCCTTTCCCATTGAACAAAAACAAAGAGTGTGGCACAAATGTAGAAATAATCGAAGAGCTCAGTATGGCCAGCCCAGGCTGTAAAAAGCATCACTCCCATTGTAGGTAGTATGACATTGAAAATATGATACTTTTACCGTATTCGTTTTCTCCATTCGCCCAGTTTTGAGGTTTACCATACTAGAACGAACATTATTCGTCGTCAGTGTTTTGCTACCTCGATCGCTCACAAACCAATCTTCAGTGTTCCACCGTCCATTTTAAATTAAATCTGGAGAATTACGGATACAAAACTGAGCGCATAAACTTCTAAAAATGCCAGCAAAATTTGCAAAACTTGTTGTGACCTGGTGCAAAACTGGGTATAAACAAATACGTTATTAGATTATTGGATATAACAGGTTTGTTCAACAGAACTCAATCGAAATCAATTGAAATGGATTGACAGTTGATCAGCTGTTTTTCAAATTGACTTCGATCGATTTCTATCAGGCTGCTGAATGAACAGCCAGACACTAATACTAACGCGCTGCTTTTGCTGTCATTTTCTTATACAGCTGTGTACTTGGAGATTTCGGGCTTTATTTAATAATGAAAATTATAATAGCAATCGTCTGTTACTGTACTGTTGTTTTTACTTGATTAAATGAAAAAAAAAAACTTTTTTTTGATGATTTATCGATTCTTAATAAACATGACACCAGCCCGACGGCCCTGCCCCAAGTCATTAGCGGCACTGAACGACGCCCTTTGTACTGGCTTCTCCTAGAAGTTGCGGGATCTGGCCACAAAGGAGGTACTGCTCATGGTTAAAGCCAAACCGAGGTCTCTGAGTCCGCTCAAGGCGATAACACGCGGGAGGAAGCTTTTTGTGATTGAGGGTGAAGACTGCGTTAAAAGCGGAACGGAAGGAATAAACGACGCAGCATGGGAGGAGCATTTGGGCAACTTCTGAAATCACGTAATGATTTTGGTTCGAATCACTATCCGAAGAAAGTAGGGGCAGGAAAATCAGGGCAGATAGGATTTAGATATGATTTAGAATATGAAAAGAAAGGTTTATTAAGTTTCAATTGTACTATCTACATCATTTATTAAAAACTTATTTTAATTTTTTACACTAATTGTTCTCTCAACACTGCACCACCGACGCCACATTGACCGACAACACCTTCACTAGCACCTGCACGGTCCATAGCAACGAAACTTTTGAAACACCAAATCAGTTTTTTATTGTCTGCAGCAACTGCCAAACACTATTCCAACACTTCACCACCGAATCAGCATGAATGTCGCAGCACCACAGCCTCAGCATGACTGCCACAGCACCAACGAATCAGCGTGGCTAGCACAGCACTACCGACTCAGCACGACTGGCACTGCACCACCGACTCAGCTAACTCGCACAGCACCGACTCCAGCACCCCACAAGGAACACCGCTCCCAAAGAAACAATAAAAATTAGTCACAACAAACCAAACCAGCTGTTTTTGACAGTAAGACACTGCATGTGTGTGAGTGTAATTGAAACCGATAGAAACGAATCCTGCTCTCGAGCTTGATCGATTTCGATTGGTTTCGATCGACTTCGATTGGCTTTATTGAACGTCAATTGGATTAGTTTCGATCACAACATTGGCTGAGTGAACAACAATTTACCAATCGAAATCGATTGAAACCGATTTCAATTGGCTGTTGAACGCGCTTAACATGAAGTCAGTTTAGCTGCAACACTCTACCGCCCCTACTTTCATAACAGTCCCATATGCAAAAACAAGCAAGCGAGAAAATCAGCTTTTCCTGTTTTGGTATACATTCTTAAATTGTGATCACCACTTTCGGCATAAACGAAAATCGTTTCTAGGTTGTCATAATAAATCGTAAGACCTGAAATTTTCGAAATTGGGTTACTGGTAAGGTCGAGAGCACCATTTTTATTCATTATGGGACTGTTAATCGACCATATTTTTCTCACCAAGCTACTTTATAAGACTTAAATTTGATCATTTTCAAACTTCTAAATGCAATTTTCAGAAAAAGAAACATACAAAATATCGTAAATTCCACATTGTAAGTTGAATCTTTTTACGATTTTTGATTGCATCCGATAGTTTTTCGCTCAGGAAGTCATTCCTTAGGAAGTCAGACCTGCCTTCGAAAACTCGTGTGCGTCATTCCACATCAAGTGAGTTAAATTTTTTTAAATGATTCAAAGCAATAAATCAAAGACTATTTCGCCGAAAGAAGCATTGAAAAGTAACCAAATCCGTGGTATTTCACATATGGAACTGTTATTCGGGTATATTTCATATAGGACAGCCACAAATTGATATTTTTTTCGAAATTTGTAGAACAAAACCTCTATTTTTAGTGTTTTATTTTGAATCCCTATGTTGACCTAAAATGACGAAAATTCATATGGGACTGTTATGCGAGTAGGGGCAGTCTACGAAGCAAAAAAAAAGTGTTTTTTACCTGCTTTGATAAGTTCTTTTGTTTCCATGTTGTTAGAAGTGCGCGCTACCTGCATATATGAGTTCAGTTGTTCGACCATTGCTTGTTTCCGTCGCAAAAAAAAAGAGATTTATCGTCATTATTGCTTTCATAACTCTTCAAGGAGTTGATGACCCACTTTGGTGTCTTCAGATGAAAGTTGCATCATAAATTGAGCTATTCAACGGTATTTTTTGCAAAATATTCGGTGGTGCAGACGGTACTTTTAGACGCCATTTAAATTTTATTCACAACTTTTTATGTTGAAGGTCTTTAGTTATTTTTTTAAACTATTTTATTTGGAAAGCTGATAAAATTTCAATGCATTTTGATGTGCTATTTTATAATTTCCATTGAAAAATAACGGAGTTATGTAGCTTTGAAAAATGGTAATTTTTTATTGACAAAAAATCTAACCGAAGGGAATTTTCTCAAAAAAGAAAAGAAAAGATTACAATGCTGAAGTATGCTACGTTATAATTTATTTGATTTCAACGACACGCTCTGTGTTGGCAAGTGGCAAATGTGATCCATTAAAGGAATTTCTGTCTGCACCCCGAAAAAAAACTTTACCGAGAGGAACTACCCTGGTCAACTAAACTAGCATTGGGCCAATGGGCCAACATCATCGCTCCAAATCGTTCGCCAAGCAAGTGTGGAGCGTTCGTTGATTGGAATGGGAATTGGATAGGAGAATGAAGAGAAAAAAACAGAACTCTTGGGAGCTGGGGAATTCGACTGCAGGAATAACGTAGGAATAAATACCTGGAACGAGCTGGCCGTGCGTGAGTGTGTTTCACAAACATACTTTCTTTTTTATTTGCTTTGAGCTGCGCGAGGAGGTGAACTTTCGATTGACCGGCATCTGGCGGAGGGATCGAGAAATCTTGGCTTGGATTGCTATGAGCAGTTTTGCTGAGATGCCGTCGTTTATCTGTCGAATGTTTGTGGGCATTTCAAATGATACAGCATCCACACTGAGGATCAGGGCAAGAAATGTGCGATTCAATTACATGTACAAACAGTTTATCTAGTCTAAAAGTGCTAAGCAGCGGTTACATGTTACAGCTTATGTTTCATACCCCGCCAAAAATTGTAGGAAGAAGCTTAGCGAGAAAAGCTTAATCGATTTGTTAATTTCCTTGCTGAACCAGCTATCAGCTTAACTGATTGACACATTAATCGCTGGTCATTAAATTGCCATAAGGCAGATGAACTTTAAAGACCTTGCTTGCTCCGATGAAACGTTTCGAAGATCTACCAAACCCAATCCGCCCTTCCTCTCTTCGAAGACAACCTGTTAAAAGACGCAGATTGTCGATTGTAATGAGTGCACTTCCCACGACAGGGGTTTAGGGGATCATATTTCATCCTCGGAACGATCCCTTCTCTAGTCTACGATACGCAGCAACTTTGTAGTAACTTCCCAACAGCTCAGCTCCAGGGGGCTAAAAACCAATATTCGAGGGCGGCATCCAGTCGGTGAGTGAGTGAATGAGTTTGGTTAGGCGACCGTGACATTCCGCGCATGAAGCACGCACATACCATCCATATTAAAGAAGCTATTTGTAGGTCGATCAAGAATGCGTCAGATTGAAATGATGCCGCCAGCGACATCTTCAGCGGGATGCCCGATGCATGGCGCTGCTGATGGTATGCGCTCAATCTAGCTGAAGTCTGGAATGTTTTGGAACCGGAACGTTTATAAAGTGATTCATGTGATCGGGTAGTACGTCCCACGACAAGTTGAACTATGGTTAACAGACATGTGAAGTATGCCTTAGGCGTTTAGAGTGATTCGAATCTGAATACAAAAATTACAGTTTTTGTTTTTGCAATTAGTCTATACATATATTTATTAATGTAAATTTATATGATTTTTAAAATTTTTATTTTACTGACAAGTTATGTTATCGATCAAGCAACCTACCAAGTTTGTAAACGAGCAAATAACGCAACGAATTGGTGACGCTTATGAAGTTTTTCAATTTCTTTCGTCTGAAATTTAAAAATATTCACATTCATAAATTTACGTTATGTTTAAACACTTAAATTCAGGCTGAATTAAGCCTTCGGGGCAACTGGGACAATTTTTCTCGGAGCTTTTGAAAAAAATGTCAGCTGTTTTTCCGAAAACCAAGATCAGCATTTAATTCCTTAGATTTTTATCTCTCTTCTAAAAAATTACGAAGATAATCGATGGACGCCTTTGATAGAAGTAGTGAAAATGCCTAACTGCTATCGAAACGTACTCTTACCCCACCTCTGGGCCAAAAGTTCGAATGATGTGAGGTAAAAGTACGACCTTTCAAAATTCCACATTTTTACACGAAGCCAACTGGAAAATTATTTAATACCTATCTTTGCTTTCAACAGCAGCATCTGATACAAATATACATTGGCGAACAACCTGCGTGAATTTGGAGTTCACATATTGTCCATATTTGACAGGGTTAATTAATCCAGTTCATATCGTATTTCATCAATTTTTAGCGCAAGCTGATCTTTGAAGACACAAAAAAGCGCTGATGTGTCCAGTGCATCAAAAAAAAGTAAAAACTTTTCGTTCGGATTTACTTTGGTGGACCATGTATAACATTCATACTTTTGCCCCATTTTTAGTTCGTACTTTTGCTTCTTCAAGGTTTCTTGTGATTCACAATTTATTATGCAAAACAGAGACACATTAATGAAATTCTTTCTTCACCATAAGATAGTGATTCAAAACAACTAAATAGCCACATTACCTTTTTCATTGCAAACAAGAGTTTTGATCGCTAAAACATGTTTGCCGCTATTTTAAATATTACATCATTTAAGCAAAACAGCTACTTCAGCTCATTTTTTGGAGTATTTTTAACTTTTACGAAAAAAATTATGTCTGAATTTAGGGTTTCCAGATCATTATCAATCCACGCCAGAGTTTTAAATTTTGCTATTCTCAGTTTGTGATAATCTCGAAACGTACTTATTCCCGACTCGTACTTTTACCCCACCTTACTCTATCAGTTTTAAACATACAAAATATCGGTAAAAGAATTCATTATATTACCTTCATATAACTGCATTAAAACATAAAATCAATTTAATTTTTTTTTTATCATTTTGAAAGTAAATTAATTTTCAAACCAGTGTTCCGAAAATCACTCATTTTCAATGAATGTTTCTGATTGCACTTCGCACCTGAACGTACAGCGGTCTGGTTTCGTTATTAATTGCTACTGGACCTACCCGATTATCGATCGTTCAATTCATCGCTAAAATACAGATCACCTCGCACGATGCTTGCTGTCAAAACAGTGCAGCACCATCAACCAATGCGCAACGCATATGGCGAATCTTGTTGGTCTTCGATCAGGAGTGAATGGATCAGGCAGTGAGTGAGTGATACATGAAGCCGATCATTAGCGTATTTTGTTTGATTTGATATATAGCAAATTAATAAATTTATTTGTTGTTATAACGTTTTTTAACATCAGTATGATCAAAATCAAATTGTAGTTGTGTTTGTGAAGGAAAGATGTTCACTTTCGCCGTGTTTTTCAATTTTTACAAGTTTTCTTATTCAACTGTCGTCCGTCACGTTAAAACCACTGAGAATTTATGGTGTCCCGCACAACTGTTTGATTTTTCTCGTCCTGCAAAAAATAATTTTGAATTTCATATAATTCAGGCAGATACTGAGTGCTACATTCAGAATAGATCAGTTTGTATCTCTCTCATCTCCGATATGCGATGTATGCTAAACCGATGATTCTGAATGATGCGACTCGGTTTGCATAGCTGATAGGAGCGCTGATCGAGATTGCATACCAACCAGGCGAAGCAGTTGCGAGAGGCGCTATCCCATTATACAATCAGAATGTTTCCAACAGGAAACGCATCCTGAGTGTTTGTTTTGATTGATTTTCGGAACACTGTTTCAAACGATCATATGAACTTAAATTTTGTGAAAAATTAACAGTATTTCGGATGTTTGTGAGTTCATGAACGAAATCGATAAAAATACGCGTTTTTAAGGAAAAGTTCAATAACTTCAAGAGATTTGAACTACATTTTTTTAACTCATTTATCTGTGGATCTTTAATGTCAGTTGGAAACAAAGAACTCAAGATGATATTTATCGAAACTGGACGAAAATTTTAGAAGTTATGTTTTGTTACTGTAAAAATTGGTTATTTATCTCAATAATATTGAAGAACCAAAGTTGATCATTGGCATTCAAGAAGTTTACATGCCAATTTTACAATAAAATTGATCATTGGTGTATTTTGCTTAAAAATGCAAAGGCCGAGAAAAAGCATTTCGACCGCCGCTGTAATAGTCATTAGTCGTAAAGTTTTTTTTCTAAATGTGAAAAATAAATCTTTCATAATTATAGGGGAAAAACCTTAGATTTCGACAAGAGTTTTCGACAACCTTGTAACATGAAGCATATTTTTCTTCCCAGTTATTTGAATTTTAAGATTATTATATTTTTGTTCTCGAATCGCAGTACAGATAGAATCATAATTGTTATAAGGCTATTTATAGTAAAAAAACCTAAATTCAAGAAAGCAATTCAAGCTCACCTCTTAAATTCAATGCATTTAACCAAAAGAGCAAAATATGGAAAAACTGGCGTTTTTTGAAATTAACACGTTTCTATGTTAATGGTACTAATGTGAAGCTGAAGTTCTGAATTGAGAGTTTCTGATATTTTTTTTCAAATTTGTTTGCCTATTTAACGATTTACGACTGTTTAATTGAGCTGTTGAAAATAAGCGCGAAAAATTCGTTTATTTTTGACAATAGCCATCCACTTAATGTGATCATAGTTTCCATAGTATTTTGATGCCTAAAAAAAACAAACAACAATAAACAAACAAGCAAAAATTGAAACATATTTCAATTAAAACTCCGCAACTGTCAGCATTGAGATGATCAATTTTATTCCAATTTATGACAGCTGACCTTGTACCTACTCCCTTCAAAGAGATGATTCTCACTGGGAGTGTCACAATCCGCCCCATTTATCCTCTTCATTCTTTATATCCTTCACCAAAATCAACCCCCCATACAAATGCACCTTAATCAACCAACAAGCCCATACACGATTGTTGTGTTGCTATAACTCTAATACGCTGAAAGAAAACAACCTACGAATTCGAAATGTAAGGTTGCAACTTAACAGCATTAAAGGTAAGTTAAAATGCTCTTTATGGAATTTTATTACCAAAAAACTCGTCCGATGTTCCTGAAGATACGTATGTACCGTAAACTGGGGGAACTTTGATCACCGGGGTAATTTTGATCAACATGACATTTTTGCAGATAATTATCAATAGCTAAGTCTGATGTTAAAATATCAGAAAACTGTTTTCTACTTTTGAAAGCCTATAAATTGAGTTTCAAAAAGGCTAGATTTGGTTTGTAGTAGGAGATTTTTTTTATATTACTTATGTAGTTTTAAAGTTTTAAAATATCTGTTTTTTCAAAGACTCACAAACAAACACCTCTCCTGATAACAAGATAGCAAACGTTGTTTTATATGAAAGTTTAACTTTTTTCCAATAATAGCTAAAAACCCTATCAAGTGGTGAAGTTTTCATAACAAAAAGAACATAAAAACAGTGGGAGGACCTTGGGAATTGCATGAAGGTAAAAATTCATTTGTTTTTTGAGGACAAAAAACATTGAAAAATGTTTATAATTTTTGCCCCTAAATGTATGCAGTAACATTTTCCATCTTTTCAGTATTTTTGTTTTTGAAAGAAAACGTTAAAAAATTGAATTGAGCTCAAACAAAAAAATCATGTTATTAATGTTTTAAACCTTATGTGCTAATTGACATAAAAATAATAATTTTAAAGGTGTTGAGATACATTAAAAGTATAGTGATTAAAGTTACCCCGAAACATGAAATCTGGTGTTATAACAAACATGTAGTTAAAGCCTCAAAAGTCGTTTGGATATTCTGCTATTATGCTTTATACTCCTTACCTCAGTAATCATTTGAAAATTTTTTAAGTGTTAAAAATAGCAACCCCTTCCAAAACATTCGAATATGAATTAAAAAAGTTATCAATGTTCCCTCAGTTTACGGTACGTTATAATCTTGTGCTTTGGTGTACATAACATTTGACCCTGAAGCTTCTTATGATGAATGATCAAAACCTGTTTTTTTTCTAAGAAAAATTGCTTATTTAAATGCTGATTTACCTTATGGGATCATCAAAATGAAAACGATGAGATAAATTGAGATTCTTCATATTCCATACTTGAATATTCTGGGTTTTACTCTCAGTTTTTATTTTCAACAAACTTTAGTCCAAATTTTAAGAGGACTATCAGACCTAACTTCTTTTAAAACAGCTGTTCTGCTTCAAAATGTTTCGCTTTGCAAAATTACTTACTTTTATACATTAAAACAGAACTGAACTATACTGCCGTTCTAAGCAAGATTGTCCCATGTGGGAAAACGTGCAAACGAGAAAAACGCGATTAAAATATCAGCTTTGTTTCCAATTTTTCTCTCAAACAAAAAATTCACCGATAGTTTTTTCGTAGTGAACAGTTCAAGTTATTAATTTTACAATGTTTTCTGCCAAAAAAATTATATTTCCTACAAAAAACAGCAAATTACCGCCAAAAATGCTCCGTGTGACACTTTTGCGTAGAATCAGAACGTATGCCGATTCTAGTTCTACGAAAAACTGTCACACGGGCCACGGCTACAACTTTTCTATCATTTTAAAAGCACGTATAGTTTCTTTTTTTTCCCGAAAACTTATGTTAAACCGTAATTTGAGAAAAACGTTCCTCTTTGTTTATAAAAATGTATAGTTGAGTATGGATCCTGTAAGTAGTTCCTACCGAAAAGTGTTTAGTGGAAATTTCTCTGAATAAAACACTCAAGGCTTCTCGCTCCTCCTCTGCCCTCTATTTTTGTGTTCTTTCCAGTGAATAATATTAAATTCAACAGTTTAAACTCATCTTAAGAGAATTTTTTGATAAAATTTGCTTTTTTCATGAAATTTTCTCTAGGTAGTGTGACATTCTTGCGTAGAACTATCAACATAGAGACAACCACCTTGATGAAAATTTCTTATAAGTTCAGAACAAAGTATACTTGTTTGTGTTTTTATTCGAAAGTTAACACTAAAAGAGACCGTTTACAGCAAAAAAGTGAAAATTACCCAAAAGTCACATGGGACATTCTTGCGTAGAACGACAGTATACTTTACGAAAACTAAAAAAATTGATGTCGAAATCTGGAGCAGATTGTCGAAAACTAGAACACGGAAAGGGTTTTCTTGCAGCTATAAAAACCTTGCATTTTGACCGATAAGAGCATAAAAGAGCTGAAAATGAAGAAAATTTACAATTTCTTGAAAATAACTACCTTAGGATTTTAAAACTCAATTATTCAAATTTTTTATACACGTTTACCAGGCAAAACTACACTAAAAATAGGTATATTTTTCTAGTTAAATTAGATGGAAACTTCTAAAATGTAATTTATATTCAATGATTAAGATAAAGTTATAAGTTATTTCAGATTCCTGGTTTTTCAAAGTACAATCAGTACTCGCTCAAAAATAGGACGTTTTTGTGATTAGAGGGTTTGTCAGATTACCGAAAACGTCGGATTACCGGGAAAAGGTATTTATTTTGTTTAAATATCCCGTTTCTTATCATCAAGTTGTTATATCAATGATAATTTTACGTAGTATAAGAAATGCAAAATGAATATAGGAGAACTAAAATGGCTAAACATGTTGAAAAAAAGCACGACTATCTGCGACTTGATTGATTAAGCCTCGAATTTAAAAAAATAACAATTAAATTAGGAAAATTTTCATTTCTCGAGTAACCAATTAAGCTTGCTTTTGCCCTGAAAAAGTCAAATTGGGCTCAATTTTTGAAGCTAACTTTGTCTAAACTGTTTTATTTTTATTTATGAATTTTTAAAAACAATTTTAACGCTGCTGACGTGTTTCCATAAAAACTAAAATAAAATTTTGGGAGTTTTTTCTGGATTTTTTTTAGTAAATACTGGATTCCTGGAATAAACAACTGCAATTCCTACTCTAGGGGCTCCCTTTACTGATATGAGAGTGAACACTTCGAGTTATTATTCGATGGGGCTGCCTAAGCTGTTACATTTTACGTGATTCCCATTTCCCATTTAGATTTCTCTCCTACATTTCTAGAACTTTAAGCGTAATGATTGAAGCCATATCAATCTTTTTTTCACAAAGGAGGCCCTACCTCCCCCTAAACTGGCCTTGTTAAAATTTCTTAATGTAATTGTTAACAAATGCTTCAACAATTCAAATAACGCAATTTTTATTATAACCTACACGCAAGATTTCATTCATCAGATAATGATTAATGTATTGTTTATGTTGATTTTGAAGATGTTGACTGTTTGTTTCAGTGTTTCATTTACGGCAAATTAGTCCAATTGATTTTTCAGAAAAGGGGTAGGCTTAAAGCGTTTGTGTTGATTATCCTATTTACTATGCCTACTCACAAATTTGTCGTTTATTTCCTTTTTTTGTTTCGATTATAATCGTCTCAACATATTTTATGTTATTGTTGGCGGACAGTCATTGAAAAACTTATCCGGGGGACATCTGCTCAGGAAGCAACTGACTTGACAACTGAGATATATCACAAACAATATTTATTACTTTTTTCTGGAAAAACGTACTATCCGGATAATTAGGTGTAGACTGTAGAATCTCTGTAACGGTAGTTGATAATGTTATACAAGATCACTTAAAATTATACTGTTTTTTACATTTGAAATACAAAAATTCTAATTTAGTTCCAACCTTTCTATGAGAAGCACTGTTGTGTACTTTCAGGCGTTGTGTACAGTAGTGCCGTTTCGTAATGTTTGTTCTTGCGTTGTTTTTGTTTCCTTATGATTTTCGAAATTTTGAAATCTTTTCGATTTGTTTTTTTTGAAGTTATGTTGGTGTTTTATACATATGCAAAAATAGGGTTAAGATTGTTCATAAATGTTCTTTGTTTAATTGTGTTGGGTGTGTTAAAAATATGGCACATTTCGAGAAAATTTAAGGTGTATTTGTAGAAATTTGTATCAAATACTAATCGAGGTTGAATGTGTGATTTGTTTAAATTATGTGGTCTATGAGTGCTGTGTTGTCTTTCTCTCTAGTTTTCCCCGTTTCTATAGTGTTGTTTGCATTTCTATCCTGCTCCTTCTTTATCATTTTTGTGTTGCTCCTATTTGTGTTCGGAGAGTCGTTGATCGAGCGTATTTTTAGTAACACCAATGTATACGATCGAACACGGCTCTTCGCATGGAATTTGGTTCACAAATTTTCTTCGGATCTTTCACTCTGCTTTACACGTCTCATTAAAGTTTAATAATAAAAAAAAAACCTTGTAGGATCCCTGATGATGGTGTCGAAATGAAATATAGGTCTTTTATTAAAAAAAATTAGACCGTTTTACTGTAAATGAAACCCAGTATCGTTTATCTTTGAACCAGAACATATCAATCACACAATTGAATTGTTTCCTTCAATGAGAATTTGTTATCCTATATATTATTTTATCAAAGTTATTTGGCATACTTACAGTTTTGTAAGACAATTGTTATGATTTTCTGTTCTGCAGCTCTGTTTCAGCAAAGAAATCTCTCACGTAATTTAATTCATCTATCTGGAACTAGAGACTTCCTGCACTGTAACTGCAATGTCTAATTCCGTTCTAATAATAATGTTAAAAACTCTTTACCAACTACCGTGTGGCTATTTTCTAAGCTTAATAAGCTAAACCAAACCACAGGGTTAGTAGTACGTGTTCGCCATCCAGTAGTGGCGTTTACTTCCGTCCAATGTAATGATGCTGGTAAGTTTATTACAGGTGTAGAGCTTGATTCTTGATGGGCCCAACCTTCTCACGCGGCTTCACTTTGCTGTAGCTTCAGCTGAGGTGTTGTGAAAAATTGTAAACAGCAGAAGCGTATCGAAATGTTCTAGTAAGGCAGTAGCGTCTTCCTCTGAAGCGAATCGGTCGCGATGCTGCTGGTCAATGAAACGCTAGCAAAAGCCAGAGGATGTTTGCTCGAAACCGTCTTTGGAACCTACTCCTGGTACCTTCTGCTTCTGCCGGCATCTCAGGGCATAAGGGCGGAAAACACACAGTTATCTCTATATACCTAATAACATTGCATAAGTTAGCGTTGTTCTTCACAATTGCGCGACTATTTTCCGCGCTACTGGTGACCTCGCCTCTCCTTCGTCAGGGACCATCGTTGGAAAAAAAGGTGGAAGAACCGTGGTGTTTTTCCAGTTAACTAGTTTTTATTGTACACCCAACGAGCGATGGGCAATTGCTTTCACGGGGGATCGGTCGCTCGGAACGACCCAAGTTAGCATGCGACATTCATGCTTGAGTCATTGAGCAGAGCTAAACATATACTTGGTACGGCTATAGGGAGGATCGGAGGAACCATCCTAACTCTATTGAGCTTCAAAATAATGGTTCGATGTCCATTATTTAAGAGCTGGAGCTCATTAGTACGAGCCAATGAGGTTTGAGCTGGGACATAGTCAATGTTATAAGGGCTCTGTTGATATCGCTGAAAGTTACATGCATGATTATGCTGGGACAAAGTTTTCCGGGTAAAGCAAAAAATGAAAGAAATAATTGGGTTGAAGCATTTCGTTCGACTCACATGAATGCGAAACGGAAGTGATACCCAGAGATTTCTCGAGGAATTTGCACATTCTCTTCAGCTTGACAAGTTTACCTCACACGCTGCGTGAAAGTCCCAACAGTAGGGGAGGAGCGGGCTATATGCGCCTATTAAGCAGAACACTGATTTAATAAAATATCACATCGAATATGTGTACAAAAACTATATACACGTGTGCAGGCATCTGTTTTCTATACATTGGAGTAATTTTTATGTTAAAATTTTCTTCTGTTTCCAAGAAAATGATTTTATTATAAGTGTTGTCTAAAATGCCGAACCTCAAACTGTGCGGGCTAAATGCGCCTATTTGTGTTTTGAATAAAATTTCTAGTTTTTGGGCAATATTTGCGTATAATTTCATTGAAACTGCTAGAAAGTAATAATTTCTGTACGACAAAGCTGAAGTTTTATAAAAATCTATGTATATTATAATTTTATGGAATAAAACAAAAGTTAGGGTTGCCCTACTATGGAGGCAGTTCATCCATGAGAAAAAACTTTATGAAATCTGTTTTAAGATCTTCAATTCTCTTTAATGATGTTATTTAGAGCTTAGATTTGAAGGTTCAATGATAAAAATCATTTATTTATTCTAATTAACCTGTTATTTTAGGATGGAGGCATTTTACAAACATGATGGGGGCATACAAAACACTCTATTATTCCACTATATAATCATTATTAAACCTCCAAAAAAGCTGAAATTTGTTTAATTTCTAAAGTTCATTTGAGTAAGAAACAAAAACCGTCCTAGTTTTTGTTATAAGCTTCTTTACATATTAATTTTAAAAGTCGAAATATTACATCAAAATGTATCAACACCTTGTATGATTTTTTAAATTTTTTTTAGTTTATAAATTCACAAAATTCTTTCTTGCCTTATGTTCTAAGCGTATCACCCTCAAAATGCATTGGTCAGATAAACTGTCTAGTCAGCCATTTCATCAAACAGCCGTAGGGTCATTTAACCCGATAGGCCCATTTAGGAAACATTTCCCCTATCGATATCCATTTGCCTATCCGCGTGATCTTTCTCAGCCTGACACACACACTGGGTCGGTTTAGAAGCTCTCAGTTTTCACATAAACTCTCGAGACCTATATTTGCTGATCTATTAATATCTCCTAGGGGTGTTTTGATTTTCTCCTTCTCTTTCGCTTAAAGTCAAAAACGGTACACAGAAAGAAAAATGTAATTTTACATTGCACTTTTTCGCAGCCTCGTCACAGAAAATATGAAAAAGAGTATAGCATCTTGACATTTGCGATGAAATGAACGTGCAATTTCATGTAAATCTCAGTATCGCAACCTTCGTCCGTATTTTGTTTTACCTGTTCGTGTGCTGTTTGTTTTTGTTCGAGTTGGAGCCTCCTCCCGGAGGTAGTGGGCACAGAGTTATTCAGTATGGTAAGTCAAAATAAATCAAAATATCGTTTTAAGAAGAAGTTACAATGTTGATTAACTTGTACTTTTTGTTTTTTTTTGCAGACGTTCGATAGTTGCCTTCGATCTCCTCTGGCACCTGTCGTCGTTTCCGTCGTTGAGGGAATCGAACAACATCAACCGGCGTTTTGAGAAAGTGAATAGTGTGCAATGTGTAGTGATCAATTCGAGTTATATGTTTGTTTGTTCTATTAGATGTAGTTATTGTTTTGAAAAATAAAAGTATTATAAAAGAAAGCCCGATGTTTTTCTTATTGGATAAATTGCCATATATACCTAAGGCTGAAACGGGAAACGTAAACCTACATTAAACAACGCAGTAGATTGCGATGGGAAGTTTACATGAAACAAGCAGTACTGATGCATGTAAATACCCGATTCCTTTCTACCCATGCTATTGCATGTAATGTTACGTGGATTTTTCTAAGTGTGTAGGTGGCGTTCCAGGTTGATTGGATTAGGCTCACTTGCAGATTTTATTCCTAAGCTCAACTGACACACGCCACAAAGTCCGGCGTTCCCGACGACCGGAGCCAATCGAGTATGGCAAATAAAATGTATCAAGTGTCAAAATCTCATAAACTGTAATCTCTAACGAGTAGATTGGTGTTATTACGTTACATGAAACGAGGAAAAAATATCGTATATCACCGAGATGATTAGGGGAGAGGAAGGCTATATGCGCATATTAAGGAAAGCACTCATTTTCTCCTATACAAGAAAAGATAGGAGTCTGAAAACTATATGCACATGAGCGGACATCTGTTTTATATACGTTAGTGAAATTTTTCTGTTAAAATCTCTTACAGTTTTTGTGAAAATCTATTATATAAAATTCTCTTGTAACGGTGTTTGTAGTACTACTCCTCCGAAGTAACCCAAACGATTGAAATGAAATTATTTTTAGAATATTCTGTAGGCATGCGAATCGGTTTATATCGAATAAAAATAACAGAAAGTCGCATCAATTGTCTGTAATAATTAAATTTGTAGTTTTTTGAATGAAATTAAAGTCATGACATCCATTTTTGGAGATTTTTTTTACTTCGGGCGCCGGGCGATTTGTTTTTCGTCTCCATGGTCGTCCAAGGCGTCGCAAGCAAACGTCGAGAGAGGATGGTAACGATGGCATAGCATACTGATTAGTTGAAATATTTGGGCGCGCATTTCTAAACCAAGCATAATTTCAATGCATGTGGTAACGATATGAAGCATGAAGCCTAGATGTGTTTTTTTTTCTTCTTGATTCCTAGATCATTTGTACAGCACATAGTAATGAATGACGCCCAGTTTGATATTTTGCCAATCAAATCAATACCATTTCAACGATTTAAAAACAAAACTATTTTAAGTTCTGCAGAAATTGTTGTCTGAAAAATATGAACTTAGTACTGATGCATATAAAATTATGGTACGACTCTTTGCGGACATTTGAAAAAAAAAAAGAAAGTGGGAAGATTTACATACAATTTTATAATCCAATACCCCTAGAAACATTTTTCGAACATGTACAAATGTGTTTAACTGAAAATGTTTCGGGTGCCTTTAAATTTACAGAACAACAACAAAATCCATTGAAGATGAACAGACATATGAGCTGAACAAGACTTTTAAAAAGGATTATATAGAATTGATGTTTATTTTAAGGCCTAATGCAAAGAACTTTTTGATTTTCTGCAAGCATAAGTGAAAGTTATCAATAAAAATGAAAGAATTTTCAGTTAAAAAATACACTAGATCAAGTGCAAACGTTCAACATTTACAAAAAATTTATACGTTATTCATATATACATGTTCACATTATTTCTTCATCTATAAACCGTTGAGCCCAATTAAACAATCTGACTAAATAAACTCAACTTTTTTTTCAAATCATTCACCGAAAAACTGTTTACAGGTTCCTATTTTTTTACACAGTATTCAAGTACGTACTTATCATGAAAGAGTGTTTATGTTTAACATATTTTGGCTACATAGAAGAGACTTTAGATCCGCTTATTTGTTGAAAAGTTTTTCTGTGATTGATATTCCAGAAGCATTATTTTTTTGATAGCAGAAGCAGAATTTTTTTTTGATAAGTTTTTATTATGACCTGAAAGTGTCGATAATGATATTAACTCCTGTCATTTCACACGGTGAAACCAACGGTGGCAACGCGCCTTTTAGTCATGAAACATATACCTTTTAAGAATTATTTCTTCAAAATGATCAGAAAAGGTATGCTGAATGTTAAATCTGAAGCGGATATTCAAAATTATCAAATGTCTATGTAAATGAAGGTCTTACGGTAAAACAGTGTTCAGCGAAGTTGAAGTACCAAGCATTATTTTATTCTGGAAAAAACTGAAGATATATCAATGAAAGTTGATAAAATAGATAAACAGAAAAAAGTATTAAATTTATTTCAAAGTCTTTACGCTGACGCATCTGAAAAAGAGCAATGTGTTTTCACTTGCATCAGTAAATGAGACAAATGTACCTTTACTTAAATATTTCTTTTTGAGAGAATATGAAAGTTGAACTGTGATAATAGCCGAACGACACTTATATGTTTTTAAAGGTTTCGAGGTATATTTACATGAAAACTTCCAGAAAAAACGAATGAACTCATGGAATCATTGTAGCCTTAACAGATTAGCTCTTTTCGGTTTTTAAAAATTAAATAACCTTTTCAGTTAGAATCTTAAAAAAACAATGGTTTAAATTGGCAGATATGCCAATTAGGATAAAAATGCAAATAAAATTGCTGTAATTTGGTTGAATATAAAACAATAAAACATATTTTTTTCTCCTTTCAAAACCGATCGTTTTTTTTTATTAATTGGGTAAATGTTCAAAGGAATTTAATTAGCATTTTTTGCTGAAATTAATAATAAAACGGTGAACTTTTTTTTGACATGGTTTTGATGAAAATATGGATATTATTTAATTATCACTGCCAAGGGTGAAAAAAGTGAACAAAAAGCTGCTTGAAAATGGTTAGTAAAAAATCTCCTCTCCGAAGAAACTCGGGAGTTGAAAGTACTGCGTTAGACATAATATTGGGCACCCCCATTCTGAAATCAACTAAATGGTATTTAATAAATGAAACATAGATATTATCAACATAAAGTTTATGGAACAAGCTACAAAGAGTGGATTTTTTAAGCATGCTGCATGAGGCTTGCAAACTTTGATGGTCACGTTGAATGCTGAAAAACTCAAATTTTCAACGGGAAGCTGATACCTGACACCATTCGGCAATATTCAAAGCATTTGAATCAAAGAAAAGTAGATTAAAAGTTTTCCTGTAAGATGCATGTAGATCGATTGAGGGTAATGTTTTGATAACCTACATATGTTAAGACCCGTAGAATTGAGTTTAAATTTTTAGGTTTGATTCTGATAGAATTAAGCGTGACAAGAAGGATATCACTAATCACTAATCACTAATCACTAATCGTACTTCCACAGCCAGAACTTATGTCTGAGTCCCAAAGAATAATACAAGTTTGTTATTATTCTTCTTTTCTTTGTTCATGTGTTTGATTATTTAAACATAAAAACATTAAAATGATCAAAAACATGAAGTGGTTGGGCCTACCGTGGAGCAGAGAACGCAGAGGCATCTGGAACACAGGAACAGGAAGAAACGTGGACCACCAGTACCATACGTTTCAAATGGACAGTATTGTTGGAAGCATGCTAAGAAATTGCTTCTTGGTGAAGAAACTTAACTACACTAGGACCATCCTTTAGCGGCTGGAAATGATTTATTTTGTACACAGAAATCACAAAACCTGAACAAAAGCATTTTGTAGAATTTTATGAAATTAATGAACGTATCTTGAAAATATAAGTTTAAGCTTTCTTAGTTGAATTGTTTTGGATTTCAGTGTACAATCATTTCTGGTCATCGACCAAGGATAAAGCGCCTTTACTCGCTCTTGAAAATAAAGAAGAGAAACAAAAAATATTAGTAGAACATTAAACCTTCCGAGGCCTGTTTGAGCTCGAAAGGTTTTTTTTCTAAACGTACCCTTATAATAGAAATTAACTCAAATCGACAGTTTTCCATAAAACATATACAATCAGTTTTACGTAAATAGTAATTAAAAAAACTTTCGAATACTTAGTAATCCAATCTCAATATTCTTATAATTTTTATTATTTCAATATTTCTAAAAGACATTGAAAATGTGTGATTCAATGCAAAACATTAGATAAAATTTGGATTGGTAATTATTTTCGACAAAGAGTGCATATTTAAATTGTCCAATTGTAAAAGCACATCCTATTTGGTAAATAAGATTTATGGAAAATAAAATAAGCAATCAAAACTTTAATTCATTTATTTGCTACAACAATACTTATCGATCGTTTGACGGTTTTTTCTTCGGAGTGTTTCTTCGGTAATCTTCCAGAACGAACACTTCTCCTCCCTTTCCCCGCACAAAATACTATCTTTTTCTAGACGCCAAACTATTACCTTAGTTCTCAACCTTCCCATTAAACAAAACTTCGGATGTACCCATTTCAAAAGATATTTTTCTTCTGTCGAACCGTATGCAGGACAAAAGCGTCTTTATATGTTAAACGCGTAAAACCGACCTGCATCTCAGCAACCTGGAAAACCAATCCCCCCGTTTTCTCAACGTGGATTTTTTCTTCCTTTTCCTACGGCTACATGTGAAACCTTGAATACGCGAAGCCAATGATGGCTTTTGCTCGATTCCTGGATTTAACCAACACTTTACTGAACATTGTCTTAATCAATTTTAATTTTAATTTTAATTTTAATGAACTTTCCCCATGTCTATTTTTGCAATGCATTCTAAACTCTCTTGATTTTAGTTTTTCATTTTCCACATTTTTCACTTCTACGGCACCTTTTAGACTAAAAAACCGCCGTTTGCGAGCACACATTTTTCTAAAAGCTTTTTTAACCCCACTAAATCAGTTTTATTCGAGTGACTACTTTCCAGACACTCCTCACATTAAGCACTTTTCTTGAGAACCCAAACTTAACCAAGCACAAAGAACAATTTCATCACGTCGCTTACGCTGCCACCCGTTTTGCAAACTTTCTGATTGAATTAAACTTATTTCACGAGAAAATCGCGGAACATTCCGTTAACACCTTAAAACTTTATCCCACCCATCACATTTGAACCCTTTTTGGTAGTTTCATATCATTTTTACGATGAAAAAATTTAAATTTTATAAAATTTTCGCGAACGGACTGAAAAACGCGTGCGATTGGCAAGCAGCATCGCCTACTCCTCCGAATTAAGCGTGACAAGAAGGATATGTAAAAAAAACTAGGACATGTTCACGAAAGCGAGACGCCAAGTTAAACATGGTAAGACGAAGTTTACCGGGTCAGCTAGTAATTTTATAATAAAAGAAGTCAAAAAAGCCGATTTCCGAAACTGGCGGGCTAAATGCGCATATTTATGTTTTTAGCTATATTTCATTACCACTTGCAATATTTTGATATTATTTAATTGAAAATGGTAGAAACTGATGTTAAGCATACGTCAAGGCCGAAATTTTGGTGAAATTTTTTACATCACTAGTTCTATTGCATGAAACATAGTTAAGTATGCCATATGGCCATATTTTAGGGTAATATTTTGTTCATATTGTATTTTTATCGGATCAGTAGGAAGTTCTTCTTTTTTCGCTGTAAGATCGTGATTTGAGCGTAGATTTCATGTTTAAATGATAGAAAGTAAAAAATTTATAAGACTAATCTATTTTTCTTGATATAGGCATTTAACCTACCTTGATATGGGCATTCAGAACCTGTCTCTTATTCCAATATCTTATCATTTACAACTTTGCCAAAAGCTTCGATTTGTTGAATTTCCGATTTCCAGATGAATAAGAATGAAAAACCACTAAAATTTTTGTTCACAGAATCTGTATGCACAATAATTAAAGTTCAATATATTATAACAAAACTGACAAAAATCTTGTTTGAATTTTTAAATTTTTTCGACTTTATATAATAGTTTAATTTTATTATGCCATGTGTTAAAAGCGTATTACCCTCAAACTGCACTAATTAGATATGATGAATCTCCAGCCATATCGTCAATCGGCTGTATGCGCATATTACCCAATATGCGCATATAGGAACACTTCCCCCTATACATGTTTAGGTGTAGAAACTGTCCAAACCTATCAACCCGAATGATGAATGCGTTACACTAAAATTCCGCTCAATCGATAGTATTAAACTAAACGATAAGTAGTAGTTCCAAACATTTTTAATAAAGCTTCTCATCGACTGAATGGACCTCAGCCGCAAAAGTTGCACAATGATTAACGGCTTAGCTGCTTGTCAACCCGTAATCGATCGATCTACCTTCTGCGCTATCTACGTCAGTAGCCAATTCATACCGAACACACTCCCCCGTAATCCAATTAATGGCGCTCGTTTGGTGTCCTGCCTGATCCCAAGACGGCAATCGGCTTCCAGGCATCAGAGTAGATTGAAACCGATAAATTTGGACAGACCATGGCTGCGCTCCACTCTTTGATCTTTTTTTTTTTTCTTTCTGGTGGGTGACCCGATCTAGCAAATGTGGCGAATTTGTTTCACTAATAGGAGTTTTCATGTGTAACTTGAAATTTGACTGTTTTTATAGAGAACTTAAATCTATTGTTTACATTTGTCAAAATGGATTTAATCATTTTATGTATAGTGCTGCAATTGTGGACGTAATTAGTTAATTTTGAAGCTACTGATTCAGATATTCAAGTAAGATGTAGGATGTTCAGTTTACTGAAGAATGTCCTTCCAACTCACAGAATTGCAGCAGAATGGGTTCTTCTTACAGTTCGAATATTCATGATCAGGAAAGGGCCATGTAAAGTGAGAAATCGAGACACTTAATTATAAGTATGACATTCAAACTCTAAGAGGCCCTGAATACTAAAATACTGCTTATTAGCAACTCCGCACTTAATATTTGTTTTTCATTATGGTTCTGAATGGCAAGTCTCGCTGGTTAAACATACGACTCGTGCTGAAAAAAACAACTTTTCAACTTTTAGCATAAACCACTATTTTTAAGGTTGGTTTCTGATTAGAATTCTAAATCAAAGTAACACTTTTGGGAAGATTATAAAGACATTTATTTAGAAAGCTTTTCACGCCCTAGGACGTTGCTGGTTCTTTTATTGATTGTCACTAAGAGGGCTTCAGTTTTTGGAATTACTTTCTATGTTCAGGCTTGCGCTTGTATGATGCGATACATACGCAGACAGATATTTTCAGCATCACGTTAAGTAACAAAAGTACAGGCGGTAGGTAAAGTCTCGATCGCACATTCAAAAATTGTTCATTCTTAACTCAACAACAATAATTGCAGCACAACCAAGGGGTCCGTTACCACTGGCTTGGGACAGGTTTGACTCATCTCACTCCCTTCCAACTGTTCGAAACAAATAAAGAATCCTGAAAAGGTACCTAAGTAACCTACTCATGATTCCAAATTTGCCGAGATACTCCGGCTGGCTTGAACCCACAATCCATTGTATATCAGTCTTCCGATCGTTTAATGTCCTGTCCATTCCCCCCACTAAACCCCACAATAGAGTTAGGCTATTTCATTATATGGCCGGAACAAATTTAAAATCCTTCTTTTGTCACTCGGAGTTGGAACATCGCGAGGGGGTGGACAATAAAAAATAATGCGAAAAACAAATAAATTGGAATAAATTGCACGAAAGCTTGTATGCAACCAAATTGCATACTATATTATTGCATAAAACTTATAAATCATCTATATTTTTTATCGAAAAATTCAATAAAATCAGGAATACAAAATGTGAATTCAATTCCATCTTCCAAAATTTGGTCCTTAGTCTTGTAATCTTTCGGATATTTGAATTTTTATTTGAAATTTACCTCAAATATCTCACACTTCCTTATTTAACTTATTTATTCCTCCCTTCGGGTTTTTTTAAATTTGAAGGGGGGGGGGGGGGGGGGGGGGTGACAAAAGAAGAAATTGATATTTGTTCCAGCCTGAATTAATAATATTGTTTCATATCTTACTTTATAACCACCTGCAATTCCATTTCATAATAGTTATTTTCCCTGTTTTGAAAGAAACGTGAGAATCCCTTTATAAAAAAATAACAAATAAAATCAAACTTCTCAATAATTCTTTAGTCTTTTGAAATTAAATAACATTGTCAAAAAAAATAAAACATTCTTATTATTTCACCAAAGGTTTCAAAATCTATACTGAATAAATTTGAGAAGCAGCAAACTGTTATGGTCGCAGCAAGCTTAGCATTGATAAACTGCACTTTGGCAATATCATGAAAAAAAACTTCCCCAAACCGGCGATCGCTAGTTTTTTTTTATATTTGTTTTTAATTTTGAATCTTCATGAATTTTCATACACAATATGATACACTTCACAACAAAATTTGCGCTTTACACAGATTCATTTCGAGACAGAATTGCAGATGGTAATAAAAAAAATATTGCAAGGAACGAGCTCACCAATTTATAAGCTGCAAAATCCGCATCGGCTGGCACGCATTCTCATTAGGTTTCTTCCCACAATTTGACGTATCACAATTCATTTTATCAATAAAAAAACACGCAGATAATGCAACATATTTCGTAGTTTTAAAATAGAAAGTAAATTGGGGATTGATCTCACTGAAACTTCTTAGGGAGAAACTTTGCTAGTGTTCATTTTAAGCTTCCAAAATATCCCATCGCTCGATCCATCTAATTTCAATATCATCCTCCAGCTGATTTGCGACCACTTCTTCACTTTGTTCTAACACTGATAACCAACATTGTTTAAATAAGTGCAGATATATAAATAAGGTAGTGTCGAGAGCCATATCGGATTTTTTTTATGACGTCACAAAAACGAATGAATCGAAAATTTATATGCGAATGGCAGAAATTTCAAAGAAAAACATGTTTTAGAACGAAAATGAATTCCAATTTCATTTTGATTGTGTTGTAAGACCTCTATTTCACTGTTATGAAATTTTCTGGTCCTTTGAAGATTGCATTATGTTTTTTCCCATTTTAATAATGAACGCAATGTCATCTTAAAGCTAAAACGTTCAAAAACGAAGATAAAATCTACTTTTAAAAGGTCTAGCTGGTAGTTATTGAGTGTTCAACTGATTGTCATGATTTTTGTCCATCGATTTACCATATTCAATTCTTATGTAGAACAATTAACATCAATTGATTATTGTTAACTCGATTTACTAAAATGCGAATAAATAATTGTGGTTTTATATAAAAGTTTGTTTTTTAATAACTTTTTTGTAATAAGGATCTTAAACTGCACTGAATTGATCATTTTCATGGAAGACTTTGAACTAATTTTAAAGTTTTACAAATTTGAGTAGGGAAAATCCACCATTTTTTCGATCTTTGATGGTCTATTTCATAAATAAATTACTCGAAAATCCAACTTTTTTCGTACCAATGTTGAAGAGCAAGAATCCTTCTAGAATAACAGGTAATAAAAGTGGAACATTTCCAGCAAATTCTTCAAATTATCAACGAAAAAGGCAAATTTCTTAATGAATTAACAGATTTTTCGTGATTGTGACGTCACAATGTGTAGGGGAGAGTGGGGTATCGTGGGCCATGGGGAAACGTGGGCCACTTTTGATACCTCAGATGTGTGTTGAGATAAAAATCTCAAACCAACTGTCATCGTCGTCGCTTTGCGTGAGTATATATTTCTATATGTGGTTGACTGAAATACGCATCATATGCTTCTTTTATTTATCAAGCTAAAAAAAGTTAGAAAAATTTACGTACATAATTAAAAAAACACCCGCTAATTTCATCGATGGGGAACCTAAAGTGCATAACAAAAATATGCTCATACGCTTATAATCTTAGTTTTGTCAAGATCTTTCACGTGGAAAACGAATTTTTGATGAAACATCAATAAGTCGCTCAAACGCAATCAATTTGCAAATCATAGCTTGTGGGGAATCGTGGGCCACACATCTTGAACCACCTATATTTTTATTTTTTATACACATTCAGAACTTAAAATACGTTTTTCCTATCTGGAAAGTTTTCTTATGCCAAATGAAGAGTTATGAAAAATATTTTGTCCGTCCTATATAAGAAATTTTGCCAAAACGTTTGCGAGCCAGGTTTTGGAAACTATGCGATCATACACAACTCTCTTTTTATTTCATCATCTGAAATTGCTTTAAAATAACGAAATGAATTAGGAAATCTCAGTTTTGGGTCAACACATAAGCTTTGCATGTTTTTTGGTCAATTTGGATTTGGTGGCCCGCGATTCCCCATCATTTTTCAAAATCCAAAAAATATTGCTTTTTTTCAAACAGTCAGAATTTGGGGAAAATAACTTATTCAAAAATTTAAAAAAAAACCTTATGGTTCCTTGAAAATGTAGAAAACCATACCATTTTTTATTTTCATTTTATCTTTTATAATAAAGAAGTTATGGAACAACGAAAAAAAGTGGCCCATGATTCCCCACTCTCCTATACTAATACTAAAGCAGGGCTGCCTTGACACTACCTTCTTTAAATATTCCTTGAAATAAGTGTCCAAACGAATAAAAGAATTTAAATTTCCTCACAAAACAAAACTTTTGGAAAAAATTTTACCGGAACACAACCTTTTCCAAACTTCACCGTTCAAGCACACGCCTACTTGAGCTTGAGCTTGCTATCAACTACGGTCCACCTACGGCCCCTCCTGGCCAATGGCATAATGGTTGCACTCCGTGATTGGCTCGAGATAATCAACATTGGACAATGAACCAAATGAAAGGTGCTGGGAACAAGCAACACATTCTCACTGTCCAATTTTGAGAATCTCAATCTTTAATATGAACCAATAACGACGCCGGCCAAGTCCATGTAGTCGATAGGGGGAAAGGAAGTGCAGCACATGTGATGATTTGTTTTGCGGAGACCGGCTGTACGCCATCCCTCCACAAATCTCACGCTGAGTGTATGGGGAAAAGGGTAATGTGGCATGGAATATCACCTTGGTAAGCAATTGACCACTTTAAATCAGAACTCCTAAGCTCTTGAACTTTATAAGTATCCTCAAGAAACTTCCGATCAATCATGAAAGAAAACCATTATTGAATAGTGACGATGCGAATGTAAGCTAGGCAGAGTTCGAAAATAATCGAACTTAATAATGATATTTCCTTTTATTAGGCTTCATTTAAAGTTTTATTCGTTAAAAGCCTCAGCCCAACCAAAAATTTTGAAACAACAGAATCGATTACCGAAAAGGGAGAAATTGAAATGCGGTTTTTAGGGAATTATATCGACGAAATCTCTCTATCAGTCAGAAAAACACTATTTCTTCGTTTAAATCGGTTATCATTTTCTTAAAAATGCACTCTAATTAAACAAATATTTTGAGTTTTGGGGTAAATTTTGATTTTCATGAAGCTTTGCTAACGATTTGAAAATTTATAGTAAAATTTTTCAACTAGTCTCAATCATTAGTTTGAAAGAACCTAAAATGGTCGTATTTTTCTTTACTTTCGGCTGAGGACTATAAAAGATTTTCAAAATTCTTCATTGAAAAAGAAAATAAATGAAAAATGTCAACCAAAACTTGACAATCTGGCTTCGAAATTTTCAATGAAAATGAAAGTGACAATGTTACGATAGATTGAGTGCTTTGCACTAATTTGTTTTGATAGTAGACGATTTGAAAGTACAGTTTAAATGAGTTGATTTTTAACTTTTTTTTCCCTTTTCAAAGGGAACAAATTTCGTTGAACTTCATAAAGACCTAACTTAAACAAAAAAAAAATAGAACGAGCTCACCAAATGTCCACAATAACGTTTTCCAAGCTTTTTCAAGGAAGACTTCCGGTTATTTTAAAGTTGCTATAATTCCATCACCATCCGTCCTGGTCCTGACTCCCATAAATCGGCGCTTCCATATCCTCCGTAAATAACGTACAAACCCACAATTTCCTGTTTCCTGTTTAAAGGTTTCATATACTTTTCATTCTTGACTATTTAAACATTTTCGAGGAATTTTCCAGCAGCTTGACAAAAACACGTCATTTCACAACAACTGGTTGCTTCGATCCACCTTCACCGTTCAAGCACACGCCTACTTCCTAAAAACTATTTACCAATTTGTATTTAAATATTGTATTTACATTAACACTAAAAGCATCCATTTTTGAAGGTTTTGAAATTTCGATGCATTACTGGTCTTTGACCTGCCTTTACTCGCTTTTGAAAAGATATTTTAGAAGAACAAAAAAAAAAAACACATAATTAGTGCTTCTCTCCGACCTTCGTGAAATCTGTTTCTAATAGAATTCGCGAAGAACTTTGAATAACATAAGCAAAGAACAGAAACAAAAGATAAAAGTTGTAAATTATTACACATCATAGCTGGAGAATAACTTCATCTTTCACTTGAAAACTTACTTCTGAAAAATATTCGTTTTCAATTCTAGAATTCTTAACAGTGCTGTATATATCCAATCGGCATACAAACAATACTACATAATATTTTCATGTGGGAGCAAATATAAACACATTACAAAGTTTTTTTTTATCAAATACTTACATTACGACTAGCTTTACAAGGAACAGTATTGTTTTCCAAAACGGTTGAACATATCATAAGTTATTCCAATTTTCGGAACACTGTTAAAAATGTTTTAAATAGGAATTATCTAGCAATTAAGGAGTAATATTCAGATTGCTCGTGGGGAGATATTTTGAAAAATTTCGTAATGGACTGCGAAACGAACTCTTCTGTATTTCCCGGAGATAAACAAGGAAAAAAATTAAAAATTGAATGTCTAGCAACTAAGAACGTTAGCCTGCAACTGCAAATTACTCAAACTTTCATAAAGATTGCTACGATGGAAGAACCCTGCTTCAATAGGTCTTCACCTTCAATAGGACTTACAATGTTTATACCTAATCAATTAAAATTGAATCTGGAATCGTGCCGTTATGCAAAAACGGTGGCGGAGTGATAAAAAGTCAAATACATATGTTGTTTTGTGTCGGAGGAGGACAGTCGCCTAAATTTGTTATAACTTCGACCAAGTTCAAAAATTTTGAGTTATTTTGAAGGCCAAGCTTTAAGAAAAAGACTATGTTATCAAAAATAGCATTTATTTGAAAAAACTGTGGTACAAAGTATGCATCATAGATGGCGCACGTGTTGCCCAAAATTAATGTAGATTTTTTTTTTCATTAGACGCTATCTCATAAACCACAAGACAAAACATCACCCAAATTTGCACAAGTAAACATTATATTGCCACTTCGCTGAAAATTTCATCAACTTACATCCATACATTGTTGTATTTTTTTCGAATACACTCCTTATATGTCTGTTGGTGGATTTTCACTCCAAGCACTACCATTTCGGGCATTGTCAGTTCACGTTTACTCGTTTCAAATTCACATTTCATGTATGAGACGCATAAAGATAATGTTTCAAACGATGAACTGTCAAATGGTATATAGTACGAAAAAGAATTGCGTGAAAATTTACCCTCCGTCTTGTGATGTCATTCGGTGTAGCAATGCACGGAGTGGCACAGCACAATGCACAGTGGTGCAGAACATCAATCTAGCTGTACGAAATTAATAGCGCCCAGGGATGAGAAGATAGACATTTGATGTCTTCAGCAACATTGTTCTGTTTTACAAGGAGCATATTCTAATATCAAAATTTTTGCCGAGGGGTCCACCGATAGCGAGATAAAAATGCTAACTTTTTTGTTTTTCAAATTAGAGCTTTGATGTCTTCGACAAAGTTGTTTATCTGATCAAAATACATAAGTTTGTTGAATATGTCAAAGTCCTATCACATCACCCTCAGGAGTTACAGTCAAAGTAAAAAAAATGTATTGAAAAAACAGTTTTTTGAACCTGACACGTTGTAGATTGGATGAAATGGTTCGCTGTCTTTGAAACAAAGTTGTAACAAGCCACGATCTACATTTGTCTCATACATTATGATGGGTTTAGAAGTTGCTGAAGCTCTATAGAAAGCATATAGTGCATTTTATTGGCAATTTTGGAAGGCTCGTCCATCGAAAAGTGCACATTTTCGCAACACCCCCTTTTTTGTGATTATTTTTGATGATAAGCGGAACCATTTCCATTAGAAATTAGCGCGGAAATCGGTGGAAATAGTAGAGATTTGAATGATTGAAAATACACATTTTATGAAAAAATTACCTATTTTACTTATAGAAAAAACGTTAAAACATTTAATTGATTAATAAAATGTTAGAGTTTTCTTTAATATAGTTTGCTTGATTAAAATACATTGAAATTCGATTTTTCAAATCATTTAAACCTAAAAAAAACAAATGGAACTTATCTGTTAAATTTGGTAGAGCACTAAATTAGTATTTGATATTATTTAAATGAATAAAAGAATTTTGTCATTACAATATAACTGCTTCAACTGGTTCCAAGTAACCAATCTTACAAGCAATTCGCTTTTGTCTTTTCGTTGAGTCATAATTTTGAATAGAATTTAAATGCTTTTTAATAAAACAAAAATATAAAAGTAAACTGCAACATTTTATTAATCAATTAAATGTTTTAACGTTTTTTCTATAAGTAAAATAGGTAATTTTTTCATAAAATGTGTATTTTCAATCATTCAAATCTCTACTATTTCCACCGATTTCCGCGCTAATTTCTAATGGAAATGGTTCCGTTTATCATCAAAAATAATCACAAAAAAGGGGGTGTTGCGAAAATGTGCACTTTTCGATGGACGAGCCTTCCAAAATTGCCAATAAAATGCACTATATGCTTTCTATAGAGCTTCAGCAACTTCTAAACCCATCATAATGTATGAGACAAATGTAGATCGTGGCTTGTTACAACTTTGTTTCAAAGACAGCGAACCATTTTATCCAATCTACAACGTGTCAGGTTCAAAAAACTGTTTTTTCAATACATTTTTTTTACTTTGACTGTAACTCCTGAGGGTGATGTGATAGGACTTTGACATATTCAACAAACTTATGTATTTTGATCAGATAAACAACTTTGTCGAAGACATCAAAGCTCTAATTTGAAAAAAAAAAGTTAGCATTTTTATCTCGCTATCGCACTATGGGGCAGTTCCATACAACGAGGCGGCAAAAAGTATGATTAGGTGTTTTGAACTATTTTGTTATTTTTGAAAATTTTCTATGGAAATTACTATTTAAACTAACTTAAAATTAATTCAAACAAAAATTTTGTATAAATAACTTTGAAAGTACGATGCTTGGTGTTATTTTTGACCCAACTTTTTATTTCTTTTGAAAACCGGGTTTTGGACTAATTGATCATTAAATGATAAATAACATCAAGACATTTCATGAAACTCAAGAGAAAATTGTGTGAAATGATTGATCAATCATGAGAAACATTTTTTTGACAAACCAACATCAACTTAGTTGAATTTATACTCATTAATGGGTAAAAATTACCCATTTGCATGATATTTTGAGCTTTATTTGACTATAACTCAAAAAACGGTGCTTTAAGGTGCCTGGAATCTCTTTCATTGTATGTTTAGGACTTTAAACTAGATCTTAATAGTGAAAAGAGTATGGGGAAATGCGGGGATTTTTTTTGGCAGGGCTTAAAAGTTTTTGATTTTTGCAAAAAAATAACTATTTACTCATTTTTATCATAGATCAATTTAGTGTGTAAAAATTTTGAATGGTTCAAATTATAGCTTTTAATATAAGCTTTCATATGGTGTACTTTAAATTTAAGAAAAAAATGTTTTCCATACAAATATATGTGATTTAAATTTTTTTCTTCATCATATAATTTTTTCAATTTTTCAAAGTCTGATGTCTGTGGTGCGTTCAGTTTTCAAGATAGTGAGTTGAAAAACTGGGAATATCTTAGTTAAATATAAAGTTATTAACATGTAAAAATAAAAAAGCGGTCCGATAAAGTTCTGTTTTTGACTTTTTGCCTCCTCAAACCCCATAGTGTATCGGTGGACCCCTCGGCAAAAATTTTGATATTAGAATATGCTCCTTGTAAAACTGAACAATGTTGCTGAAGACATCAAATGTCTATCTCTTCATCCCTGGGCGCTATTAATTTCGTACAGCTAGATTGATGTTCTGCACCACTGTGCAATGGAGGCACAGCTGTGAACAGGATTCTTAGCATATTTCTTTAAAAAAAAAACAATATTTAGAAATGGAAGATTTAAGCTGAATTTTCAAACCGATTTTTTTTGTCGGATTGCTTATTACCATGAATTTTGTAATTAGAGTCACAGAGAACAGACGTACAAGTTCGAACAAAAAATCTTCAATAAAGTTTGTAAAATTTCAATGCTATCACCAAAAATAACGTTATAAATTGACTTCAAACAGTGCTATCTACTGGGCCGTTCAAAAGTTACAAATCAACTTTAAAGTGCCCAGTTTTCGGAAAGGCGTAATTGTGTATGATCTCGCAAATATTAATGTCTCAGTAAAATGGATGGCTTCAATTTATTGCTAGATAAATACAATCAGAATTTGTTTTAACTGGGCGAAATTTCAGTTTCTTTATTTTTGCATTACTACGACAGTTAAAATAACTAACAGATTTGGTATAAGTTTTCGCACTTCTTGAACAGTAAATGAAATAAGAAAACGCATCGTTTATGTCTAGTCAAATATAAGAACATTTTTGACGATCAGTCTCACCCAGCAGTACTGATTCGACGATTTTCTTGAACCATGCCAAGCAGCTCATAAGACCTATGGAAAACAGACTGAAACTTAGCTGTTTTACACAGTTTTGTTTTGGCTTTTCTGTTCAATCTGTTTGGAGACATCAGGCCCAGCCAAAAAACAAAAATTGGTTCAAAAAGAGTGTTGGGATTTTTATACAAGTTTTGTGGGCTAGCTTGTACGTCTTTTCTCTGTGTTAGAATGCTAAAATCGTGTTCTTTTTCAAACATAAAATGCTTTGTTCAAAATGAGATACACTTTTTTCAGTGTGTTCCTAATGTTGGACATAGTCAAAGTGTTGCAAATTGTTTCGAAGTTAAAGCACGGGTAATAGCATGTTCTTGAAAGAATATGATTGACGAAAAGTTCTTAAAAATAATTTTATCTTTATTTTATTTTCAACTTACTATGAAATTATTGGTTTTAAATTAAAACATGGTATTTTTTTTTAATTTAGTGTATTTCAAAGCAATATCTTAATGTCAAAAAAATGTTTTTAAAAGGTTTTATAGAACACCATATAAAAAAAAACCTGGAGCCCTGGAAAAAGACCTAAAGCGTGCTAAAGCTTCACAGCTTGTAGAAATCATGGCTACAATCGAATTTGAGGAAGCTTTTAATAAATTTTATGTGTCTATTTCGAAAGAAAATCGTTATGCACTAAATCGATATGAACGCATTCTCTGTTATGTGTATGAGGAACTTATTGGTCCATTTAATTGCGAGAACAACGGTTTGAATTTGGAATTACAAATCATGATGCTAAAACTACTACATTAGGGGAAAGTGATCCTGTATGTGCCAATCGAGTCAAATGCGCCTACAGCCGATTTACGAAATGGCTGGCAAAAAAAACAAATCTAATCAATGCATATCAAGGAATATAACGCTTTTAACACAAGACATGAAAGATTTTTATGAATAAACAAACTCAAAATAAAAAAAAAATACATATACGGTGTAATATTATGACCTTTTGAACATAATACCTATAGTTTTTAATTTCTTATTCAGTTGAACATTAAGGTCTTTATGAATGTTTAATAAAGATTAGAAAGAGGAAAATAGAATGTTTTTGAGACCCAATCATGTTTATAAAATGGCACTACTTTAAAAAACAGGTGTGACGAAATAAATTTGTGATTTTATGCATTTAAACTTTCAATCTAAGTTCTAATCAACATCCCAAAAGAGACTTGAAGATCTCAAAACAGATTTGATGAAGTTTTTCAAAAGGAGGAACTGATTTCATAATATGGCAATCCTAACTTTTGCTTTATTCTATGAAATTATAAAAAAACATAGAACATTCAAATACCTCAAACCGAATACTAAACAAAGCATTTCTATTTGTGTTCTACGTAGTTTTTGTCGATTTATATACCTTTATATACTAAGAGATTCATTTAAAAATAAAAGTTTTTCTTATTAGTTTTATTCGGATAGTGCAAGCAACGACATTAAAAAAATCAATATGTTCTTTGTCTTTTATTATTTCTTATCAAATTTAGGAAACATGGAAATAGTTTTAAGGAACCAACAGCACCGAAATGTAAAAAAAACTTATATGGGCTATTATGCAGTAGAGCTTGAACACAACAATGCTACAATAAATTTTAGTCAATATTAAGAACTATTTCTTTGAGAAAATAAGCATAAATCAAAAAGTGTTCTATTTTAAATAAAAAAATATAGCTATCCGAAAAGCAAAAAAAAACTGAAATATATCGTGTTTAATAAAAAAAAAAATCGGCATTAAAATAACTAAATTCAATCATCTATAAGCTTTACCTCATAAAATTTAATAAAGTCGATCTATTCTTAGATGGATTATGTCAGTGCAAATACTACTATGCTAATTGAGTATCATGTAACAGTAACATGTAACAAACTCGCAAAGCAGATGAATTTTCGCAGCTCTTGAAGTTACCTTCGACTCCACAAAGAAAAAAGAAACATTGTAACTACCGACTAAAATATTTTCCTGTTCTTTTAGCTGGACCAAGATTGCCGATATCCCAGAAAAATCTGTAATTTCACAGAATTTTGAGAAAACTTTTCATCATCAATTTTGATATATTCACAGTTTTCGCAAAATTTTTAAATTTTGAAAGGTTTTCCAAAATTATATTTTTTTTGGCCTATATAAAATATAGATTTCTTACTTTTAATAAGAAAAGTATGATAAAATTTGTTATGTTTATTGATTTTCACAACTAAAATGTAAAAAAGTCACAACTAAAATGTAAAAAAGTCACAACATAGAAAAAACCATAAAAGCAATGGATGAAAAAAAGTTATTTGAAGAGGAAAAAAATAGATTGAAAAAAGACTATTAAAAAAAATGAAAATTAACCTTAAAGCTCCAGAAAATAGAATCGAAATGAAAAATTTAAAAAAGTCTGAATAAAATATTTAACACTTATTTGTATCCATTTCTTAAAATTTTCTACTTCTTCAAATATAATAAATGTTAAATAAAATAATACATAGTTGAGAAGCAATATAAACAGTTTTCATTGAAAAATGAAAAGTTTGATTTTTAATAAGCTCAACATCAACTACTTTCTTCAAAACTGGCATAATCTAATTTCGTGTAGAAGTTTAATAGGCCTGTTTTCTCTGTTAATATTTTTAATAAAATATTGTAAAAGTTGTGAAAAGGTGAGTTTTAAGAATTTTCTCATTAAACTAATAAGAAACATAACCATATGCAGATTCAGGAAAACATAATGTAATATTGGGTACACCGAAACACTTTTCTTTTATATGCCAATAATTAGGAACACAAAAGTATGTTAATAATCAGGAACAATTAGTGTAAGGTTGCCAGATTGCCCGGTTTTATCTGGATTTGCCCTGATATTTAATACAAAATTTTACAAAAGTCTGGCCCGGCCCGGTTGCCCGCATTTCATTGAAAATAGCCTGGATTTTGCTCGGATTTATTCACTTTATTCGTCAAAACAAAAGACAAACAAAATAATTGACAATTTTCATGTATATTTTCTTGATTTGTGTTGAGTAATTTTTGAATTTTGATCAAATTTGTCCGGATATTGTTCGGTTTTAGGTCGACATTTTGGAATCAAATTTTTATAAAAAATAGCCCGTATTTTCCGGCCTGGGTACGTGCTGAAAAAATTCTGGCAACCATAAATTAGTGCCAAACTAGGAACATAGACATTAGGGCATTAGGTAAATGAAGGAATTTAGTTACAAAACAATGTTACTTCTTGCAATTGAAGATTTGGTCTACTCATGTCATACCTTAAACCCCTGTCAATTATAGCGAAATTAGGCACACTCACCCTTTTCTCACTGATCACACTGACAGGACACTAAGAACGAAAATTCGACCATTTTCTTGCTTATTTTTTTTGTCAAATTTTGCAGGTTCGCAATACCAACGGTAGGTGGCGAACCTACCATTTTTCCGATACAATTGCCCTGTAGGAAAAATGTACCAGTTTTGCCCGATTTTATCGTAGGAAATGCCGTTTTTTTTAAAGTTCGGTGGCATTTTCTAACTGGGATAGAATTTCTTCAAATCCGAAATTCTTCAAATCGATCGATGCGCACTCTGGAATCGATATTGCGTACTGTTGAAAAAATTATCCAAAAAACGAAATCGAGTGTTCAGTCAGTATGGTCAGTGGTACTCTACTGCAACAACGTTGACCCATAATCTTTTTTAATGTGACTTTCAAATCTCGCATTGAGAATCTTTGTTCATTTCACTGATTTTAATCAAGTATTGAAGACATTTACAACGCGAATAACAATCTCTGTGTTACTTTCATGTTCGTTATTGGATTCATACATATAATTCACTAAAGGGAATTGGGTAGTTGGTTTTATTTTTCAGATAATTTATAACTTCCAAAGCCGCGAAAACGCGACTTTTGATTGCTTGAGGTTTTTCTACTTAAATTTAAATTTCGCTGAATCATTTTTTTGGCCTATTTGGTACACTCTTCCGTTCAGAGACCCACTGGCCCCATCTGATGTCGGATGATGTGATGTAACATATAGAATATCTAAAGATCGCTGACAGAAAAAGATCCAAACGCTAACTTTTAACAGCTTCATCAACCGGAAAGCCAACCATTGGGGATTAATTAGCATTGAATGGAGTCAGCGAGCAATTAGATTTAGGTACATTTGAAACCGAAAGCCACATGCAGCGGGTTGCCAAGTGATGATGCTATTCGCAAGTTGATTCAGCATTGTGATTGTCGAACTTTGACGGAATGTTTTTATGCTTTTTGTAGGCTTCAAGGTAGGGAAGACATTCTTTGCGCTACTGGTTAAGATCGAGATAGGAAACTTGGTAGGTTTTAAAAGGTCACTAGAATTTTTTTTAAAGGTTTTTAACATCATGTTAGAGAGTTGTTTGAATTGTTCCTAAGAGAATTAATTTAATTCAACGTTTGTTAAAAAATATTATTCGATGAAATATATTGGTATTCGATGGGAATAGTTGTCGTTGCTAATATGAAACGTAACGATTAATTGATTATCATTTCAGTCTAGGAAACTTAAATTTCCCGAGGGACTAGGTGAAGACTAGACGAGAGATTTCTCGTGGCAAATGTCTAAAATTCCTCAACGTCACTCGAGAGCTGGCTGGCGCTGCTGCTTGATTGCCATCCTCGTTCAGGCAGGACCAGCCGGTAATGATATTTCAATCCCATCCAAGCTCCAAATGCTCCAACTGACTCCGGCCTCCGTCAGTAGTCGGCTATAAATGGACCTTCCATTGCGCTCGAAGTAATCAAAATTAACTCTAGTTGAATTATTTACACGCCACATCGCATTCATTCGATTGATTAGTGGGTATCCAGAGATTGGTACGTGGATGTGGCGATGTTGTCAAGTAAAGGCGGGGAAATGAATTCTCCAAGCAGCATAATTAGTAGTCTAGTCATGCGAACTGGAACTCACTCTATGCTACTGCCACACTTGGCATCCGCACAGTCCACATCTAGGTTCCCTATCTCCTCCACCAGATCTGGAACTTTGCTGGGGTCCCGATGCCCAGATGTCCAATTGACCGTTTGACGTTAATTTTTATAGATCGGCCATTAAAAAGCACGGACCGTGTGTGTAGCTGTTAAGGCCGACGAATGAAGGGTAGAGAAAAAAAACAAACCTGTCCACTACCGGGCTGCCGTCGAAGCATTCCAGCTTTCCTGTCGAAGATAGACCTTCTCCAGCCAGGGGTCTCAAGACGAGATGTGGCTTCAACGCGCGACTGAAACGCCAAAACGGGAGTGATGTACGGAATGGGAAAAGAAAACAAAGAACTTGAATAATGGAGCGAAAAAACAACAACCAACCTCGGGTAGATGACTAGAGAAAAATACCGCATAACATACATACATCTCCAGTCGTCAGCGTCATCTAGAGTTAGGAAAGAAAAAAAGATGGGCTGTCCCGTGGCCGGAATCTTTTCTAAATCGGATCGGATTGAGTTGAGGAACATGATGGAAGCAGTGTTCTGGTGGCAGCGAAAAAAAGTAGAAGCACCAGGATGAAAAAGCCAATCGGATTAGAACTAGTTTACATATAATGCGATCTGATTTGCGTGATTTCAACAGGGGCAATTTTAATTCCCTTAACGGAAAAGGTGCCGGTCTTATGACGCTTTTCTGCCCCTGGATGGTGGCTGAGTGAGGGGTTTTTTTCGTACTGCAGATTTTATAAGCGTTTTTTTTCTTGACAAATTACAATGTAGATAATTAATTTTGGTTTATGTTTTTTAAACATTTTTGGTCTATGAAATGTCTTGAAAGATCGACAAAAAAGTTTTATTTTAAATTATTAATACAAAAATTCAACGACTACGATTCTATCAATGCAATCGTTTCCGTTGAAAACTTCAAGGTTTGATACCTAACTACTTGTCAGCATTCAACAAAATTCACCAAAACACATTCTAAGTTGCCCAAATTAGGCCCCAAATGAAGTCACATCACGAGCAGCCATCATTGCGGTCCGTGACAATCAGTGCCAAAGATCGTGCCGTCATGTTCAAGAATTCGAATCATAACCATAAGTTTTGGCAGCCAGTCAGCGCAGAGGTTGATATGGAATTTGTCAGTAGAATGTGCCACGGGTTTGCGGCTTAGAAGGGTTCTTTAGTAGACTAGGTCGATTTAAAAAAAAACGGAAACTTTTTTTTTGTGGACAACTTATTCCAGGTTTTCGAAATTCAATTGAAAGCTTAAACTGACAATGTACAGGTTGGGTAATGGATGATTTCTTGAATGATCAATAAGGAACTGATAGAAATAAAAATAAGAAATTCCTACGAAAAAGTACGAAGCATATAATAATTTAGTTAACATGGCGCATTAAAATTTTGCTTTGCAGCTACTACATCGGATCATTTTTCTAACTTTCTATAGATTGATCAAAAACATTATGATCAATTCAAGAAAGATGAATTAAAATAATAAAAACAGGTCATACATTTTTTTTATTTTCGAGCGCAAGATTTTTTGTTTAAAATTTAAAGCTCTGAATACTTTGTAGCCGTCTATTGGAATATAGGGTCCTAGAAAGGACAAAATGTACATAGAAACTATGTTTTTTCTTCAAAAACTTCAATTTACAGGTTTCCGAGAAGATATTTTTTTTAAACACAAAAGTACAGGATTAAAAAAACAAAGACAAACTTATTAAAAACATTAATAAAAATTTTGAAAAATATGCTGAAACATGGAGTTAACAAAAAATTCTATTAAATTCGTAAATTTTATTTGAAAATAAAAACTGAAAATGTTAAGTATTTTAGCTATATAGAAGAAATTTTTTCAATAAAACTTATTAAAAAATCCTAAAGAGGGGAATCGGGAAATCTGACGAACTTTTTCTCGGGAATTTACGGGATCCCGGGAAAACGTATGTTTATGAGATTTTTGAATTTTTAGGAAGTAATATTGCAAAGCATTACAAACTTTTCCGATGGCTTAAAAATTCACTGCTGAAAAATTTGGAGTAATAAAGAAAGATTTTTCACTATCGACAGAAGTTGGTTTACTAGACTTCAGGTTATTCATCAATACGCGTAAATTTTTATGTAACTTTATTTTAGTTTCAAAATCTTTTTTCTTTCTTTTTTTTTTGCGTTTCAACTTCAGTTTGCGAAACGGAAGTTCTAAGAGAAGAGTGATTCTTTCCGTAGCGTTTCTTTATTGGAATTATTTGGTTTCATAGATTCTTTGTCGTTTTTCACTTTTACACTAGTTTTTCGACCCAAAAAGCATTTTTTATCAGATTCAATGTATGACCAGTTTTAAGAAAACAAAATTTTAAGTCCAAGCCATATATCAAGAAAGAACCAGCATTTGCCCCCTTCATCCATTTTTCCAATTTAAAGCGTGTAATTTTTTTTGTAATTTCGCATATTTTATTGACTTCGCGAATCCCGGGGCTATTTTAGCGTTTTCCGCAATTCGGGATTTCTCGATTTTTCATAATTCCCGTTCGGGAAATCCCGTGTAGGACACTATAATTTTGAAGTCAAAATGAATTGAACTAATTTTGAAGTCAGTTACACTACTTAATAACATCCCATTCTGGAGGTAGGATTTTGTGTGTCAATATTTGAGTTGCATTACAAAATTGCAATTCTAAGCTACCAATAAAAAATAAGTTTCAATTCGTGAAGGCCATATGGAGTCGTAAAATGAAATGTCTAAGAAATTTCATTCTAGGATTTGAGACTTAGAACTAAATTTCGTCGTAGGCGAGCCAATTTTCTGACAAGTTTTCTTTTTGAAATTAAAGCTCAGTTTCAGTTTTAATATTCGAGTTTCAATGTCGAATAAGTTTAGTTTACTTTCAACCCAATTTATGACTTTTTTACTTTTTTGACCCAATTTTTGATATGTGAGGTTTACTTTGGCTTGTCCAATTCTTCAATTTATGGTTGTTAGAATTCTCAGTACAGAGTTGTTTTTCATAGCTCCCTAACTTGAATACATTTTTCAAAACATTAAACACTTTAAATGACCTTAAAATTTAAAAAAAGAAGTTTTTAATGTCAACAGTATTCAAAGATTTATCTTCCTTTTTTAAAATTCAAATTCAAATATCGGTTATGGGGATTTTTTTTATTATTTGACGGGTTTGCACCGGGGGTCTTAAGAGTTTTCCCAAAATTGAAAATTTGGTTCATTTTCACGACTTAAAAACATATGTATTTTTAAAATTTTAATTTTTTGAGTTGTTTTTTTACATTTTTTTTTGTAAATTAAATTAAACCATATTTCAAAACTACATATCTACAGTTGCGTCCAAAAAAGATTGCAATCGCGTGAAGCAGTGCACTCGCTTCTAACTTTGGCCAGCGGGCATTTCTGTCTGGATTGATATTTTTTCATTATTTTTTTCGCAAAAATCTTGTTCATCTATCCAACGAACACTCCACAAAATTTGAAGACTGCAGTATGACGGGAAAAAATGATACAGCTATTCTTGTGAAAAAGGGAAATTTGAGATTGCTTCACAAAGTTTGATTAATTTTTTACCATTTAAATTGAATCCAATGTTTGGTGTAAATTTTTGGGAAAATCTCAAAAAACATTGATTAAGATTTCTTCGATACTAACATCCGTCCAAAAAGAATGAAATCCCTTGTTGGACAGTAATGAATCTCATCCTCAAATCGGTGCCATGTTCGATCGTGTGAATCGAATTTGATAAAACTCGATCAGGTCGGCAATTTTGGCCTAAAGGTACATTTTCACACCTTTTGGCCAAATTTCATGTATTTTCGTTGAAAATTGTCAAAATTACAGCGAACATTGTGAAGCCATAACAAATTTCCCTTTTTCACGAGAATAGCTGTATCTTTTCATCCAGTCATAGCAGGGAGAGGACGGCAACACTGTTGTGAATAGGTAAAGCGTTTTTTTGCGGATCTTTCTTCCTAAATTGTATTGGAAAGTGTGAACGATAGCGAAAATAAAATGTGTTTAGTGTACGCGAGAGAAATTTTGGATTGGTCTCATGGTTTTGTATTTTAATAAAACCGATTATTTGGTAAGTTATTACAATTTAAGTTGGCCTCGGCAGATAGAAAATAAGCGAAAAAAAATTATACTGCCTTTGAAGCAAAATATCTGGAGGTAAGATAAATACACAGGTAGGTACACAGAAAAAAAAGATCAAGTTTCGTTTTTCTTTTAAACTCCACGGCAGAAAAATAACATATATAAACCTACGAGAGTGAACATATTTAAACGAGAGAGTGAACTCATCATAAGTTATAATCGAGGATGGAAAAAGTAAAATTCACCTGAAATTCAGGTTTGAGATTTTTTTGTATGACATAAGAAACAAATTTCCTAAAATAGTTGTGCTTTAATTGAAACCTTGGAAGTATTTTTTTCTCAGTGTAAAACGATTGGTTTTTTTTTGTTTTGCTGCATGGAATCTTATTGCGGGCGGAAATATTTCAAACAGAGACAGTCTAGTTGCAATGACCGGCAAACATTTACTTTTAAATTAATAGATTTTCAAATCAAGCTTATGTAAAGCGCTATTTTCTGAATTATTATGCTAAACATCAACAACCAAAATTATATAACATTTAATACTAGAGATACTAGACTATTACCAATGGTAATTAACCATACTAACGAGAATAAGTTCAATTTTGCCTGTCTTTGAAAAAGATTGTCTTTGGTTTCGTCAAGTAATTTTTTTTATATAGAATCAAAACCAAAATAAATTGAGGTGAAATAATATGTAGAACAACTTTATTTGAAATAAATACTTTGATTCTTTTAGGAGTTTTAGATCGTAGGACTATGACTGTTGCGTCGAAGAATTTACCAGCCAAAGAAGGAAGTAAGACACTTTTTCGTGACTCGATGCATGTGAGCTTTTGGATCTTAGCTGGTAAGTGATATGAATTAGACTTAGTACTAAAACAATGCACTATTATAACGTTGTGAAACGCAGTTTTATTAAGCAATTTGCCTAAAGTTTGAAAATATTTTGCATCAAAAGCTGTTAAGAAAGTGCCAAATGATAAAAAGTCTGCAAGGCCCAAGTAAGTTAAGGGCTCACAAAGAATGATGATTTGTGGCAATGATATTTTAGTTTAGATTAGCAAATTTCAACCTACTCTACGGTATCTTAGCTGAATGTCGGTAATATACAAAAAGTTAAACGTAAAATTAAGTTGAACTACAATCTCTAATTCTAGCGCTGTTTGTTATTTATGAGTCTTTGCAACCCTTAGTTTGATCAAGGATTCTGATAGATTAAAATATAGATATGCGGGTAAAAAGAACTGATTGAACTTTTCGCATAAAATTTTAAGCGCTAATCCTGCTTTATTTTCTTTTCGAAATAATGATTTAAGGACTGAATTGGTGTGATGTACTTGTGATATTTATTTTATTTATAAATAATTATAGAGTTAATGTTGAAGGTTTTTTTTTTTAAGAACGAACTTGAAAGTAGTAGAAGAAGTGACTGATGGTTGTTGTTAACCTAAAGATTCGACGAAAAAGAAACATTACACTTATTACAGGCAGGCTTCGGACGCATCCTGAGGCGCGACTCATAAGAGGCAGAGCAGTACCACTCATTGAGGAGGAACTCCCAAACTCCCGGCAGTCGAAAGCCACTCTTTCTCGCTTCTCTTACTGCCAGAATCGCTAGGAGCGCCAGTCACTCTTTGCTCCCTCGGAGGCTCTACGCTCCTCCCAAAGAGGCCTCCTTGGGAGAAATAACTTTGCATGTGACGATTCAGAATTGCTTCGAGTTAGGTAGGTGCCTACATATTTGATTGCTTCAAGTAGCTCACAGCTGCTGGCTGGCTGCTGGGGGTGGCTGTGCGACGATGTAAGCAAAACGAATTTTAGACTATTTTTGTACCTAAACAACGTTAACATTATTACTCTAATTTACATTCAATGTTCATGTTAAACGATTGTACTCAAAATGTGGAGCAAGCGTAAGATTTTGAAAACCTAAAAAGTAAGAAGTACCAAGAAAGCAAATTTTCAAAAATTGCTTACATTTATATTGTTATTGATAATAAAACTTATTATTTTTATTATTTCGTTTTGATTCTTTTTCAGAACGTTTATAAGGTATGGTTGATCCGGAATGTAAATTAAAAAATTAATACAAAATTAAAATGAAAGTTTATTTAAATATAAGCTGCAACTCAATCAATATCCGAATAAACGCACAGACTAGACGATGAGACACGCAATTGTAGCTTTTAAGGTGTTTTGAATCCCACAAAAACTACATAGAACATTGCGGATTGAAATGAAAGCCACCCTTTACTCCTTCAGATATATTAACAATTTCTGTCAAAAATTGGCTGAAATTATACATGCATCTCTTTCGATCACATGCAAAAGTAAATCCAAATTTGTTAGCAGTTGGTCGATTTGAAAGGCATAAATTCATAAGGTATCATCAAAGTAGGAGTTTGCAATTTGATAACACATCCAAATTTAGTAAACAATAAAGTTCATATATCGTCCATTTAATTTTTGTAGTCGTTGAAAGAATCAATATAGTTTCAGATACATTCATATGTACATTGAAAACTGCTCGACGCCTGTGCAAGATTATTAAGTGCAGAAAATTTTGTCTTGGAATTTCTAGCTACGAGATTTGTTACAGACAATAATCAACTCTAACCGAAATGCTGCTGAGGGGAAAGAACAAAATGACTTCAATCAAATTGGAAATGCTTTCAGGGCCTAAGCTCTCATGTTCTTAAGCATGGTTTGAATAGAATTAAATAGTTAGTATTTTCATTAAACGCATTTGCTTTTTTTAGACAAATTTTGGAAACGCTTGAAGCTAAATGGTTTGTGTTCGAAGTTAGAATTCCTTTCGCTCAAACCAACACCCTACCTTAAAGTGAAGTTTGTAAACCAAAATTCAATACAAAACTAATCATGCTGTAAAGTGATGTTTGTGAATGACAATCAAATTCATAATGAATTCGAATATGAAACGTCGTTGATATGCAAGCATCGCGATGCATTTGAAATATAAGCATCGCGGTGCGTTTAAATATATGAATGGTGAAACGCATGGCCTGATGTGATCAACATCATTCAAATAATCTCTTCTCACCACGTGCTTTCAGCTAATGTGTTATTCTCATCATAGCAAGTAAGTTATGAAATCCCATGTTCTGTTGTATATAAGTTGTATGAATGAAATTAAAACAACATGTGGATATCGTAGTATGCAGGTTGATTTCATGCATTGCTAGAGGCAAATAGTTTGAGTCTTAAAAGCGTCGCGATGCTTTTGAATGCCTCTGCGAAGGCAATTATACATTATGATAAGAACCAAATCACATATTCTTGTTCTTTTTTAATGTAAGACGTTCCTATAGTAACGATGTTTGTATTCAAAATAATCATTTCTCGATCAACATGCAAAAGTTTATCTTTTCTATTTGCCATCTGGTGTAAGCTGAAGTTAAGTGTCAAACAAAAAATCTTTTAGACTATTTGTAATTATTTTATTCCAAACAAAAAAAAATCAATAAAAATATTTACATATGTACATAAGGAAAAAAAGTGCTTTAGGGGAAAAATGGTAAAAAAATACTTTGAAAAAAAAAACAGTGAGCCAGCTAAAAATCAATTTTAAAATCATATCTTTGTGTGATGTCGTGATTAGCTTTAACAAATAAAAGAGTTTCCAGCTTTATGGATCCCAGATTCTGGCGGTTTAGAGTTAAAATTTGGCCAAGACTATTAAAACACCTTTCCACGCTCACTTGTGTGCAAGGTAATTGAAGTACTGTGAGGCATAAATTAGCCAATTCAGGGTCCGTTCTTTTGTGCTTAATCCACCACTGAATTATATCCTCCTGAAGGTTCAGTGCGGGCTCCAACCAGATTCGCCGGATCCTATTCTCAATACTTTCATTGGCAGATTTCGTTCTTGAATTTGCTTTTAACAGCTGTTCGACTCGGGTTAGATGGATTGATGAGGAACCTGATGCTTCGACGGATTCAGCACGTACGGTAATTTACAGGCATATGAAAACATGGTTTAAATTATTTAAGAAAATTTCTTCGAAATGTGAAGGTGTCATAATCAATGCATAAATGAGATTGTAGTTGATGCAGCTCTTATGTGGTTTCCACATATTAAACAAATAATCGTAGAGTTCAAATCGTTTAGAAAAGAACAACATTTATTGAAATATCTTTCACACAAACATTAAACCAAAAGTAATTTAGTTTACGCGGTAAATTCGTCATAATAATATGAAAATAAATTTAAATCATGTTTTTCGCGAACATAGAAGATAATTTTAGGAGGTATATTTGTTTTAAATTTATAAAAATATCTATTCTGATTGCTTATTTATGAACAATTTTAGAAACAATAGAATGACAGATTTGTTTGATTAAATTATAGGTGAAATTTAAATTTTCTGATATGACGCATAATTTTGCTCTATGTTAGTACAAAAACTTTTAAGAAAAATTTGAAGTTAGACCTTATAAAATGGACATATTAAATAAAAGTTACATTTCATAGTTACATTTTATTAAAAATCGTGATGTCTCATCATGTTGCATTTGATCTGATTATGATTTTTGACATAATTTCTGCAATCATTCTTTGCTGAGTTGAATCTAGTGGAGATTTCTATCCATCTTATCGAAAATTTGAATGTACCAAAATAACTGTTGGTTTGCGCTGACGTCGCTATTCAGTCTGAGTTCAAACAGGTCGTCCAAAATTCTTTTGCATCAGAAATATTTTGAACATAAAATAATAGTTTTTACATTACAGCAAAGTTACCAAAGTTTGTTACTGCATCCTGAAATAAAATTCCATCAAAAATCAGAGGAATTAATTTTAAGCAATTAACACTAATTACTCAGGATTTCACCCAGAAGGATTTTGCCGGACGAGATTAATCTGAAAATTTATATTTCCAACTTCTTATACATATTTTATTCATGCTAGGCATTATCATCACACAATCCCACTTATCATTTGCCTATTTCGTATTCGTAGAATTAAACCGCTCCTCTATTAAAAAAAACTAACATAAACATAATAACATTAATATCCGAGGAGCCTAATTTCTTCATCATTTTTATGCATATCAATTGTAACTTCCTATTTTGTGTAACTGATTCTATTTCAGGGTATTGTAGAAACATCCGGACGCCAGTTTTCTTTTTTTATGCTAAGAAATTCGTTTTCATCAGGACTTTTTTCGAAGGAATCTCGAAACAGTGAAATTTTTCAAGATTTTCAGGAAGAATTTTTTATTTTTTGTTTTTTTTATTATTTTTTTCTTTCACAGTTTACACGTGGATTATACTTAACAGGGTAAATGATTTTAATTTGTTTATTTTCTATCCCAAAAAATAAATTGTTATTAGTATTTGACACAGCAACTGAACTTCAGAATATGATATTTTTGTATTACACTAAAACAACGTTTTATACATAACAATTAAGCATTACAAGAAGAAAACTTTCAAACATTTTTTTTGGATAAATAAGGTTTCAAATTCCAGAATAATCGATAAGAGGAAAATTTATGTTATATGGACATATTTTGTTAACAACATGTTAATTAAAATTTTTACTCAGTAAACATCGTGTTCGAATGCTTGATTTTAGATCCACGTGTTCAAAATTAAATGTAGCTTTGCGGCCTTTTTTTATATGTTTTTCATTTAAGCAACTAGCAAAGATACTTATTTGATTCAAGTATATTATAATATTATTATTTTTCAGATCATCGGTTCCCACACAGAGTTTTCTCTTTTGATTGAAATTTAACCCTTTTAGGTCATTCTTCCTCGCTCATTCATGAATGGATTATTTGGAATCACAGGATTTTTTTTAATTCTTGGAATAAGCCAATGTCTTTCGGTCATGTATCAAACACCAGTTAGCCTAAAAATTAATACCATATTTTAAATTCAAATTATGTATTAAAAATAACTGATTAATATGAATTTTTTGTAATTGGAAAAGTATACTCATGTTCACTTGTTACATTAAATTGTAGCAACCCAACTTACCTTTTTAATATCGTAGCCTGAGTAATAGGTTTAGTACTTGAGTAGAGACAGTATAAAATGTTAAAAAAGCTGAATGATGGAGTCAAATTATCTAATTAAAAAACGTAGACATCATAGAACATGGCAGAACATGAATATTTATCTTTAATTCCATACAGGTAGTGTCGGAGCATGGATGAACTTCGCAATCAATACTTTATTTTCAACTGTTTCAAAATAAATAACGATACTTTTTCTACAGGTCTGATCAGCACTCACGTTTTTTCTTCGTAAAATAACTTTTCAATATTTTTATACCTTTATATCAACCAATAACAGAATGAAAATTATAACTGAATAAAACCATAAACTAAATACGTGTCTATCTTTTATTGGACATATTAGGGTGCCAATTCTATATAGTTATAGTTAGACAATTATATTTAATTTGTATCTGGATATGTCAACAATAAAAGATGGAAAGTCAAATCATAATTACATGACCCAATTGGTCATGCAGCTATGATTGGACCGGGCTTATTGGCAATGAAAGTAGCCTCGGGATGTGCAGTTGCCATTCTGAAATGGGTTACTGGAATTTCAATAGAGCTAACACCACCAGCACCCGCGATTGAACAATGTTAATCAAATAGATTAACATTGGCTCTTTTGCATAACATACCTGCCAGCTCAGGGGGTCGTTGGATGGATCATACATACATACATACATCTTTTCATCCAGTCATAGCATAGTCAGTAGTATAGTCTTCAAATTTTGTGGAGTGTTGTTGGATAGTTGAACTAAATTTTGTGAAAATTTCATGAAAAAATATTAACCCAGACAAAACTGGCAGCTGGTCAAATCGAGTGCGCTGCTTCACGCGATTTCATTTTTTTTAAACGCATCTGTATGTTATTTTTCAACGATAATCATAAAATAGTACATCAAAAAGCATTGAAATTTTAACAGCCTTTCAAATAAAAAAATTAATAAAAAATTAAGCAATGATCGTTAACATGAAAGGTATTGAATCATAATTGAATGTATCGTCTGCTTTACCCAATGTTCTGAATTGAATGTATCGTCTGCTTTACCCAATATTCTGCAAAAAATAATATTGTATGGCGCAATTTTGAAATCAGTTTTGCTGCAAACATTCTTCAAAGCACGAACAAATAGTATACCAGGTAACGGTTTGATAAGTACTTTTGTCTCCATGCGCTACCTACATACATACATAGGGGAGATGGGGGCATAATGGCCACCTTAAAGAAAACGGTTATTTAACCATAGAAAATAGCTATAATATGGAGGTTACATTATTGTTTCGTGTTCAGACACTTGAAAAGCCTATTCCCTAACGGGCTGAAACGTGAAAAACTAGATGAAAACGTTAAAAAATGCATTTTAAAAAAATTTGCCAAAAGCTGAAAACCAGCCACTGTGGAGGCATAATGAGAACCCCCCCTGAGGCAGTATGAGCACCATTAATCAGAGCAAGATGTGCGTTTTTGCCGGGGAATCTAGCAGCGAATTCAATTCTATGAAGTCAGGTGAGTCGTAGATTCTTCAAACAAAGCAATAACAAAATAATCTAGGTCTGTTTGTAGAATACAAACAATTCACGCACGCTCATACATTAAGTGCTTCGTTCGGAGGATGATGCTACTAGCCGTATAATGTAACAATATAAAAATCGATCATGAATTGTGAATGGAAAAAAATCACCTCGAACAGAAATCTAACTCTAGTCTTTTGATTACCTCTCCGACACCTTACCAATAGGCTAAATTGTCGGATGAAAACTAGTCAAGGTGTGGCGCTATAAATCAATTTTAATTCGCTGCTAGATTCTACGGCAGAAAATGCTCATTATGCCTCGATAATATGGTGCTCTATATGCCCCTAGTCAAAAAATTTAAGTAAAAACGTGTTTTAAAATTGATAAAAGTTAAAAATCAAAAATTTTTTGATGGAAAAACTCGAGAAACAATGTGTACATCATGTTGCAGTGCGTACATTATAGATCAAGGTTATTTTAAGATCATAAGAGCTTATTTCGTGGTGCTCAAAAATTATAATATTTTCGTAACTTGAGAACCAAGCTAGTTTTTTTTAAATATCTCTATAAAGATGATAAGGAGATTCCTTTTTTTGTGAAAAATTAATACTATAGGAAGTACGAAACAAATCCTCATGAAAATTTATTTAAGAAAATACGCACTTTCGTAGAAAAGCGTAGTTCTCATTATGCCTCGGGTGCTCGTTATGCCCTCGTCTCCCCTATGTGAGTGCAATTGTTCCACCATTGTTTGTTTTCGATGCAAAAAAGACTTATTGTCATTATTTCTTCCTTAATATTGAAGGAGTTATTGACCCACTCTGAGGTTTTCGAATGAAATTGCATCATAAATTGGGCTATACAATGGTATTTTTTGCAGAATATTCGGTGATGTAGACGGTACTTTTAGACACAATTTAAAATATATTTACAGTTTTTCCTGTTGAAGGTCATTAGTAATTTTTTTATAATATTTCATTTTCAAAGCTTATTAAATTCAATGCGTTTTAATGTGCTATTTTATGATTTCCGTTGAACAAAAACAGAGTATGTAATGCAGTTTCGAAATACGGTTTTATTTTGTTTACTAAAAAATAGAACCAAATCTAACTCGAAAAATAATTTTAGAAATCTTAAAAAATACAAGTGGTTTTAAGTCGTAAAAATGAACCAAATTCTATATTTTGGAAAAGGTCAAGCAGATATCAATGCATGATAAGATGGGTAATGTTATTTGATTTTTGGGTAAAATGTAACGAAAAAATAAATGTGCCATGGTTTTTTTATGAAACGAATGGAAATAGCGTAACAGATAACCATCAATGAATTTTCGGGTAAAATCACAAAATTTCCAATTTTTTTCCACAAAAACACATAATCATTTTTCGACAAATTTGATTTAAATATGCTTTCTAAAATCATTAATTAGTTCAAAACTCGGATATACCAAGTTTTAAATTTACATCGGTTCAGAAGTTTTCGAGTCTATTGGGAACCGACAGACAGATAGACAAACATTCATTTTTTATATGATAAAAAAGGAAAAAGATTTAAACTAGCATCTTGTCCTAAAACGAATGCTGGTTTAACTTACAAGACAAGACATTTTTCACGCTGCGTACCTCAACAATAAATCATGAAACCGTTGTATGGTTTACGGGAGCTCGTTTTTCCGCGTGTTTTCACATACGACATTTGCAACGTTTGTTTGCGTAAAAAGAATTTATTTTACATTCAAAAATTGGAACTGAAAGGTCAATTGTTTCGATTGTAGGATTGACAGCTCTCAGTACCATTTACAGCTCTAAATTCGTCCCAAACAAATGAGCCCAGATAAAGTTACCTTCCCTGATTTCGGTCGGCCAGCAGCCGGCGCAATTCGTTATGTCCCGAGAAATCGGCTGGCGGCTGGCAAAGAGGATTAAACAAGCTTTAATAAAAACGTCGGTAAATTTCAGTCCACACACACACACAGAGGGGGACAGAGCACAATATTTATGCCTTTCTGATAGTGCACGAAAAACATAAAAGCGGCCTACAGAGGTCTTTAAGGGGAATTCAGTTCGCATGCGCCAGTCCAGGATCAGCGCGCGGTACTAAAAAGAGGCTCTTTAAGTCGGCGGTGCGTAGGTGTTAAATTCCTTGCTTTAAGAAATCTCCATTGCCCTGGAAAGCGTAAGGCTAATGAGATAATCGAGGTTCTTTCCTTCCTCTCAAAACAACTCGTGGGTGGATTTGATAGGTGAATACATGAGCTAAATTTTTGTTATTAATTCGAACCATTTGGTATAGCAATATTTGCAGACATTATGTATGAACTGAAATTAACAGCATATTAACTCCAAATAACAAAAACATATTTTGTCCTTTTCAGCCAAAAGAAACACTTTTGAAATGTATCAATCATGTAGTCCATTAACTCGCAAGAAATAATTAACTAGAACCATGTGACCTTGTTTCCTCTATTCATCTCAATTACGGGAAAACCGAAAAAACTTCTACAGAACGCGGTTCTATTCTATTCTATTCTATTCTATTCTAAGCACGCTGTTCTTTTCCTCAGATTTCAAAGCTCGAACTTACAAACTGACCTGTCAAATAAAAATCGAAACCCAGTTGAATGCCATGCCAGGGCTACATTAATCATTTTTTATATGTTGGGTAGGACTTCCATAAAATTATTTCTGACTCTTGATAGTTTGAGCCATGTAGAAGCTAGTGAACGTCTCGTGCATCGAAGGCTTTCAAGCGTCCATTAGCTGGATGCAGATCTGGTTTATGGCTCAACGGCTCGACCGCAAAGCTCATACCCGTAGTAGGTTCTATACGGCCACTCTGCAGGTTTCTCCACGACTTTCAGTACTGTTCCGATGAGTTTAGAGTTTAGACGGAGCGAGATTTTGGATATCGAAGTGCCAAAGTATGAGGCGATTATGAAAAAAATCCACACGAGAAACTCGAATGACATTTTTGTGGTGAAATTTATTTGAAAAATTTTAGTGTTGCAAATGTCGCATGTGCTCCCGTAATTGTTGAGGTACCGTCAACTGGGGCATCATGCGACACTTTTCTATTTCAATGGCTTCTAAAAACTTAATATCCACATATAATCATACAGCTTGAGCATCAAAAGTTTTAAGGTTGGTAGGACATCAATAATTTACTTTGAATTGTATGTACCATATCTCGAGTCATCGACCATGGTTATAGCGCCAATAAATACTCGCTCTTGAAAAGAGTTGAAAGAGAAAAATAGTTATGATTAATAGAGCACTGAAATCTTAAAAATATTTTCCTCGTTTAAAGATTTCAATTTTTATTCATTTTTCATAAAAAAAATTCAAAATATATTTTCTCAACTTGTTATTTTTCTATGAAGGAACGGGTAGTTGATGACTTTTGAATTTTCATATTCAATTAGGTCCATCAATGTCCAAGTTGTTGAAAACTTTCAATGGGCATAAATATTAAACATAGGACAAGAATGTAGGGGAAAGTCGAGTAAGACGTACACAGCGGGTAAAACGGGCACTTTCAATATTTCGAAAATAACAATGTTTGGCACAAATCTAATAATGGGAATATGTTCACCTAAGTGTATCAACACTTTCGAGACTCTTTGTTTATTTATAGCAAGCAAGGTCCCATAACAACAAACAAAACAAACAAAAACTCTGAGGATCCATTATTTGATGTAATTTTCTCTCCTCATAGAATAGTTCATAACTCGCAAAATTTTCAAAAATTTCAACCGTTTTCAGAGGTAGAGTGTTCAATAGGCTTCTTTTTAATCATCAGTAGGAAAATCAGCGAATTTCGACAAAAAAGACTTGAACAACAAACGTTTTGGAAAAAAAGTTGCTAAGGCAGGTAAGACGGACACCTCAAGGTCGGGTAAAACAAACACATCAGTTTCTCCAGGTGTTTTAATTTTTTCATCGGTTTGATCCTCCATATGCCTTCCAAAGATCTTGGCAAAAGCAATTGTCGGTCGAAAAGCACTAACCGTCTCAAATAGGCCATAAAAACTGTAAAAATAGGATCTCTGGTGAAGAAAGCGGCTATAGAATACGAAATTCCGAAACCACACTGTTTCGCTTTTGGACTCGGACCAGTTGGTTCCATTTTGGTTTTAAAACGTTTTCAAATAATTAACTCACAAAATATCTTCTTTTACAGAAATTTTTGAGGCAAAATGTACCATTTCTGAGCAGTGTCCGTTTTACCCGACCATTTTTGAAAAGTGTAATTTGCTAGCATGTTTTCGATAGCTATAAAAACAGTCTTGATGCAGGAAATTGGTTTATTCCAATGGTTAATGCGATGGCAAAAATTGAAAATTTGATCTGCACGAAAACTGCGATGTAAAGAGCAATATCTCATTTTCTATTGCGATTCTACCTTAGGGTGTCCGTCTTACCCGACTTTCCCCTACCAGTCAAATATAAGCACCAGATTTAGCCAAAGGCTTCGCCGTTCCTGCATTATTTAGGTACAAACAACAAATAGCGAATTACTCATACGATCGCAGCAAAGCAAGCTATGATAACCACGGGGGAAAAGAAATATAAAAACAGCTCTACACCACGGATCACGGATCAATTTTTTGAAACGTTGTTGTTTGAGGACATGGAAACGACATTGAAAATAAGAATGAAAAAAAAACGAACTCACCTATTTGAAAGGTTAAAACCAAGGTTCTTAGATACACTAGGTTCTCCGACTTTCACAGTAGTAGGCGAGGAGTGAGCGGGGCTCTCAATGAGTTTGTTTGTTTTTTGCTCAGCTTTTCTGTGGTTTGTTGGTTAACAAACTTCATGAGTTCCGCATAGTTGCATAGCCTACATAGCCAAAATGGCTGAATCGGGAATTCGTTATTCGGGAACACATGGCTCCCATGGCTCGAACGAAATCAAATAAAGAAATTTTTTCGGCGCTTCATTCAACGCCGAATAAAGTACCTACTTGTTTTATTTATCTGTATCTCACTGCGAAGTTATTCTATTCCAGAGTTAACAAAATTCGTTCCGGATAAACCGCCCTTGAAAATTTCTAGAAGTCTGCAGCCACCGGCTTCTCTTCAACAAAGACGGAGGAATGGAGCTTCATCACAAGCGAAAATGCTCATTGTAAGCTTTCATCAGCCTCAACAAGTTTCAGGTGATAAAGTCAGAATGAAGACCACTAGCATTGGTCAATCATCGAAAATTACGATTTAACGCAGTTCTGATTAACGTAAGCAAAACATCCGAAGCACGTTTTATAGAATCGTTTTATCGCTTCCAATTGCAACAATTACCATTATAGTTCGAAATGCTGCACACTATTGAAAAAGGCGTTTCCTAAACCGTTAGCATACTGTTTGCAGAAAAGTTTTCCCAAACAACTGTTTTAACAGTTTTAACAGTTACATAACCTAACAACGTATTCAAAATACAATAATTTCGGAATTCAATCGTAGTTTGACGATTTAAGAAATCGTTTGGTTATAACCCTCATTTATGTGGGTTACTATTTAGCTTTGAGGTCAGGCGTTTAATGACAGAAAATTATCTATTCCAAAACAGTCTGAGATTATTTGATAACAATACCTACTTGTTATTTAAAGATAATTGACCATCCTCATAGTCAACAGGAACAAAACAAAAAGTTGCATGAATGCCTTTTGCCAAGCAACAAATCGAAATGTTCTCATTTAATGCGGCAAACTTCTCTTACTCAAAAATGCATTAAGCCATTATGAGCGATTATTTCATTTAGAGAAACGTCAAACGAAACTGTCATTCTAGGTCTCTTAAAACTATTTTAAAACTGTTTATTGAAATTGTTTTATTACAACATTTTTCTAACTGGCACAGAACAATTTTAAAACTGTTACATCTGCTTTAAGATTTTCAATATTAGCTTACTGAACGCCATGTTGATTGTGAAATTAAATCGAAGCCAGTTTGCTGGAAATAATAATATAATACTTAAAACTAGACATTTTCAACAAATTTGACCATGTTTGCGGTAATATTTGTTGTATAGTTAAAAGAAAGTTGCATCATTTCAGCATGTTTATGTTTTGATGCTTTTTCGTATATATTTCACCAGAAATATGAGGTTGCAGGAAGTTTCATGCTAAGATATATTGAAAATGAAAATGAAAACATTTTTAAAACAATTTAAATGGAACCTTCACCAATCACCAAATGTTTGGGAGAGTAAGTGATAACACGTGAAATAAAACACGGAACAGAAAGCTCCCACCGTAAAATTCCAGTCAGATTCCATGACGTAGTTTTAAAAAAGCTGTGGATAGTCTTAAGAGAGCTCTAGAGGGTTTTTAAAGCTATGTCTATAAGGTCGAATAAAAGTATTCTGTTTTATGTTTTATTATAGCTTATAGTATAAGCTTTAAGGACGTTAACAAAACAGGGCCAACCATTCCATATGTTAGCTTTAAAGTAGTTGTACTAGAGCATTGAATGCGCTTTGGCTTATAAAGTAGCTTTAAGGGGGGGTAGGGTCTAACATTTTCAAAAAATCGATTTTTTTATTTTTTTATTTTCTTATTGTAAAACATTTCAAGAATGTTGTGTCAAATTTTCAAGTCAATTGAAGCAAAACTGTAGAAATTATAGGCCTTTATCTCCTCCTATCTAATACTGCAAGAAAGCAAAAGCAGAAACTTCAAACGCGTTTTTCTCGAAAGCACATTTTTAAAGTCCGTGGACATCGTCATTTGAAAACTACTTATCCAATTCTTTTCAAATTTGGAACATATTTTCGACATATAAAATACCAGACCCCAACGTTTTTCTTTTTTGTTTTTTTTTTAATTTGGGGAGATTTTACAGGTGAAAAATGGCGGATTTTTTCGTGAAAAATCGTAATTTTTACTTCAAACAGCCACAAAAATTTCATAAAAAAAAATTAAGTTAAATAAAAGCGTTGGGGTCCAGAAAAACATCTATTAAAAATATATTGCTCTGACTTTTTGACTTCTGATGATTCTGTGCAGAGATACAGTGTCCACCGCAAATCCTGTTTTCTAAAAGGCATCCCCGAAAGTGCTTCGTCACCGGCTCATTTTTCAATATTTTTCTACGAAAAAATTACTAAATGTTCTTTTAACAATGCTTTGTATAATGCAAAAAATTTGAATACATTTGTTTGAACGATAGCTCTAGAAAAAATCGTGAAAATGGTGTTTTTTTTTATACCCGTTAGACCCCCCCCCCCCCCCCCCCCCCTTAAGAAATAGTCTTCAGTGAGCTGTGAATGTTGGCATAAAATTTAAATTGTTACTTCTGTTCATCAAAAAAAAAACTAACACTAATCTCTTCCACGGCAAAAAAAAAAAAAAATGATAATCGCAACAAAAAAAAGTCATGTGATGCTCAAAGTCCCGATTCAAATTTTTAACGTTGTGCTAGGCGTCCTTGGAGTTAATTAAATCTACTCGCAGACTCTAGAATTTCATTTCCGAATGTTCCCGCTTAACCTTGCACCTGTTATCATATCACCCTCCAACTTCCGGTGCTGCAGCTGGAATTCCAACGACTGGCCAAAGTGCCGACACAGACAGATAAAACCGCCAAAACTGAAGTTGTTCTTGACATCGACCATTTACAGTTTTTTACCGACTTCGGAGTTTTTTACCGAAAAAAAAAATTGTTAACATTATTCTTAACGATCTTCGGTAAGTCAAGAATCGGTTAAAAAATTCGGTAGAACATACATGTCAAAGTCATCTATTACCGATTTTTACCAAATTACAGAACCGGTTCGGTAAAATAAATTATCGAACTCGGTAATTTCAGTTTTCTGTGTAATTCTTTACAAGTGGTTTGAATACCTTTGTAAAGCTTAAAGCAAAGTATGACAATTTTAAACAAATGTTTACATATCAAATCAAATCCAAAAGTTGATTGAAACTTATTATCAGACCAACGAAGAAACTGGTCTGAGAAATTCTCACTTTATCAGAAATGGATGAAAAATGGTTGAAGATATGGAAAACTTTTACGGATGTGAACTCGGTACATTTGTGCTTAAAGTTAAGCCATTTGACCAAAAAAATTATTTAAAATTTTTACATCTTCAATGTTTCCGACCATCCAGTGCCCCTGTGTACCTTTCCTTTGACCAAAACTGGATCCAAAGCATCCAGATGAGCGCACATTCACGACTTTACCGGGATTGATCACGAACAAGAACGAACCCTGCTGAAAGTCTGATCGAAAAGTAAGAGAGAGAGTTACTAGACATTTTTCACTGTCAAGATTGTCTTGTTCGTTTGTCCACCCAGAAAAAAAAGCCGGGCACATCTTGCCATTGTCATCAGCTGGCACGGTTATACGGTCGGCCTATCAACCCTCTTGGAATCCCACCGGTTTTCTGGAAACTTTTTTCTTCTCGGGTAAATCTCTCTCGCAAAGCAGCTCCACAATAAGCGTTCAGTCGGTTGCATGACGAAGACGACGTTTCAGACTCCATACGCAAATCTGCACCCTCCCTGGTGCTATGTATGACCAAGGGTTGGAAGGGAGCGGGGAAACTTTTGTCCGATTTGAGCAGAATTGTAGATTTAGCGATTCCTAACCATTCATCCGCAGATGGCATTCCCGTGACCGATCTCCTGGACCTTTCAAGTAAAGGGATTAAAATAGCGCACGTAACTGCGAGCTGCCAGCAGGATCCCATCAGTGTCATGCCGAGAATGCATTCGCATTAGTGATTTAGATTTGCGGGGTCAGTGAACAGATTGTCCGTTTGATATGATCAGGCAACTTTTGCCTAGGAAGGATGGAAATGTTTTTTTTTTTTTTAGTTCGAGCCTTCTACTATTTACTTTTCATTACAAACTTGAACTTTAAGTTTGATCAAACGATCGTTTCGGTAATTGATTGCTTCAAATTTAGGTTAAGTTGTTTTGTAGCAAAAATCTGAAACGCTTTTGGCATCTTCATGAAGCGTAAGGGAACGTACGCAAATGGATTGGTTTTTTTTCATTCTTAGACAGTGTTTTCTGTTTAAAAGTGAGTGGTAGCTGTACGAGGATGGCGAAAAAAAAAACACAAACACAAAAGGTCCCTCCAAAAACCCAAACTGAAAACCGCAGCAAATTCAACCATTTTCTCACTCACTTTTGCTTTAACGAGCATGGATGATGAGGTTGTCATTTAATTTTTTTTCGGCTTATTCTGTCCGCACGTGTTCGACCATAAGAAGCGAAATGGACATACAGTTTGTTTAAGGAACGCAGGAAAAAAAATGGATGACCATTCCGAAGAGCACAAGAAAGTTCACTTCAGAAAATTAATGATGTTCGTTTGCTACCGTTGATTGTTTGGTTGAAGGGTAACCGCACTTATTTTTAGTTTGGCTAGGTCTCCGAACATCTTTTTTCCCTTTTAAATAGAAATTTTAACGTTGAACATCTACCCTAACCTACCATTTGCGGTGCCTGACTCAACATAAGAGGGCAAATAATACATGACCCATGCTGAGTTGAATGTGCGCAAAGTGCGATTTTAACTGCTGCAATGTTGCGAGGTTTTTGGAGCCTTTGAGGTGATTTAGCAGCATGCAACGGTCATACACTTTCATGTGCTGTGCACTCTAAGAGAGAGCGAGAGACAGTAAAAAAAAATATCATCTTAAATCAGGTTTTGTAAATTTGCACGTGCCCTTCGAAGTTTGGTCATCGAAGTTTTTTCGCTCTCTCTCTCCCTTCAGTGTGTGCGTTCCAAATATTTTGATTTTGACCTAATTACCTTCAACGGAACTTTTCGATTCGGGGCCTGTCAATCAACGGAAATGTTGAGGCCCATTCTCGACGCTTCTTGGAATGGGGAACTAACATCCAAATGAAAAAACGCATCCCCTCTTTTGTATAATGCATATTTTCTTCAAACGACAGTTAATGATTTTCTTTCCTTTTTATCTCCTTTCAGATTTCCACTATCGCTGACAAGGATTTCGCGTTCCGTTATTGGTGAGTAAGCATTTTGCAGTATCTTCTTCGCAAGAAAAATACTTTTTGAAGTGCTTTCAAAAAGTCAACATTTTAGGTATCTATAATTCTTGATAAAAAAAAAAACAAAAATACTCTCGATGGAATAAATCAAGAAAATCTGTCAGGGATATTTCTAAAATTTAGATGCTATAGTTATTTAGTATGGAAGACAGGTCAACTGGATAATTTGATGCGTTTGTTATTCGGCAGTTCAGTCAAAAAATTTCGAAAACGATTTTTCGATTATTCCGACGTTTCGCTGCTGTTTAGCATCATCTTCAGGGAATTCTAAAATATTATGTAGTTGATCTTAAATCTTAAATATTAACATCCAATTTTGATTCCAACTGACAATCGGATCGTATCACGTTTAAATTGATTGCTTATGTGAAGCTTATTGACCACTTTTTTGCCCTATTTCCCTATTGTTTTATGTTTAGCACTGGCACTAGGGAAATAGGACAAAAAAGAAGACAATAAGCTTCACATAAGCAATCAATTTTTACGTGAAAAGATCCGATTGTAAGTAAGAATCAAATTTGTATGTTAATATTTGAGATTTGAGATCAAATACATAATATTTTAGAATTCCCTGGAGATGATGCTAAACAGCATCGAAACGTCGGAATTCGTTTTCGAAATGTTTTGTCCAAGTACCTAGGCCATTTTCACAACTACGGCACTCTTTTGGAGTACCATGTCGAATGTTAAATTTACCAAAACTGTCGAAACAGTCAAAATTGTCAAAATTGTCAAAATTGTCAAAATTGTCAAAATTGTCAAAATTGTCAAAATTGTCAAAATTGTCAAAATTGTCAAAATTGTCAAAATTGTCAAAATTGTCAAAATTGTCAAAATTGTCAAAATTGTCAAAATTGTCAAAATTGTCAAAATTGTCAAAATTGTCAAAATTGTCAAAATTGTCAAAATTGTCAAAATTGTCAAAATTGTCAAAATTGTCAAAATTGTCAAAATTTTAAAAATTGTAAAAAATCTAAAAATTGTAAAAATTGTCGAAATTGTCAAAATTGTCAAAATTGTCAAAATTGTCAGAATTGTCAAAATTGTCAAAATTGTCAAAATTGTCAAAATTGTCAAAATTGTCAAAATTGTCAAAATTGTCAAAATTGTCAAAATTTTAAAAATTGTAAAAAATCTAAAAATTGTCAAAATTGTCAAAATTGTCAAAATTGTCAAAATTGTCAAAATTTTAAAAATTGTAAAAAATCTAAAAATTGTCAAAATTGTCAAAATTGTCAAAATTGTCAATATTGTCAAAATTTTCAAAATTGTCAAAATTGTCAAAATGGTCAAAATTGTCAAAAATTGTCAAAATTGTCAAAATTGTCAAAATTGTCAAAATTGTCAAAATTGTCAAAATTGTCAAAATTGTCAAAATTGTCAAAATTGTCAAAATTGTCGAAATTGTCAAAATTGTCAAAATTGTCAAAATTGTCAAAATTGTCAAAATTGTCAAAATTGTCAAAATTGTCAAAATTGTCAAAATTGTCAAAATTGTCAAAATTGTCAAAATTGTCAAAATTGTCAAAATTGTCAAAATTGTCAAAATTGTCAAAATTGTCAAAATTGTCAAAATTGTCAAAATTGTCAAAATTGTCAAAATTGTCAAAATTGTCAAAATTTTCAAAATTGTCAAAATTGTCAAAATTGTCAAAATTGTCAAAATTGTCAAAATTGTCAAAATTGTCAAAATTGTCAAAATTGTCAAAATTGTCAAAATTGTCAAAATTGTCAAAATTGTCAAAATTGTCAAAATTGTCAAAATTGTCAAAATTGTCAAAATTGTCAAAATTGTCAAAATTGTCAAAATTGTCAAAATTGTCAAAATTGTCAAAATTGTCAAAATTGTCAAAATTGTCAAAATTGTCAAAATTGTCAAAATTGTCAAAATTGTCAAAATTGTCAAAATTGTCAAAATTGTCAAAATTGTCAAAATTGTCAAAATTGTCAGAATTGTCAAAATTGTCAAAATTGTCGAAATTGTCAAAATTATCAAAATTGTCAAAATTGTCAAAATTGTCAAAATTGTCAAAATTGTCAAAATTGTCAAAATTGTCAAAATTGTCAAAATTGTCAAAATTGTCAAAATTGTCAAAATTGTCAAAATTGTCAAAATTGTCAAAATTGTCAAAATTGTCAAAATTGTCAAAATTGTCAAAATTGTCAAAATTGTCAAAATTGTCAAAATTGTCAAAATTGTCAAAATTGTCAAAATTGTCAAAATTGTCAAAATTGTCAAAATTGTCAAAATTGTCAAAATTGTCAAAATTGTCAAAATTGTCAAAATTGTCAAAATTGTCAAAATTGTCAAAATTGTCAAAATTGTCAAAATTGTCAAAATTGTCAAAATTGTCAAAATTGTCAAAATTGTCAAAATTGTCAAAATTGTCAAAATGGTCAAAATTGTCAAAATTGTCAAAATTGTCAAAATTGTCGAATTTGTCAAAAAGGTCAAAATTGTTAAAATTGTCAAAACTGTCAAAATTCTCAGAATTGTCAAAATTGTCAAAATTGTCAAAATTGTCAAAATTGTCAAAATTGTCAAAATTGTCAAAATTGTCAAAATTGTCAAAATTGTCAAAATTGTCAAAATTGTCAAAATTGTCAAAATTGTCAAAATTGTCAAAATTGTCAAAATTGTCAAAATTGTCAAAATTGTCAAAATTGTCAAAATTGTCAAAGGACCCCAATGTTAAAAAAGGTCCATAATAAAAAAAAAATATTATCAATATTGTCAAAATTATAAAATAAATTCTGTTTTATTTTTTGTTGAAAGCCGACATTGTGCAAAAGTCATAAATCGACAATCGACAATCGACAATCGACAATCGACAATCGACAATCGACAATCGTTAATCGACAATCGACAATCAACAATCGACAATCAACAATCGACAATGAACAATCGACTATTGACAATCGAAAATCGACAATCGACAATCGACAATCGACAATCGACAATCGACAATCGACAATTGACAGTCGATAATCGACAATCGCCAATCGACAATCGACAATTGACAATCGACAATCGACAATCGACAATCGATAATCGACAATCGACAATCGACAATCGATAATCGACAATCGACAATCGACAATCGACAATCGACAATCGACTATCGACAATCGAAAATCGACAATCGACAATCGACAATCGACAATCAACAATCAATAATCAATAATCAACAATGGACAATCTTCAATGGACATTGAGCAATCGACAATGAACAATCGTCAATGGGCAACCAACAATCATTCGACAATCGACAATCGGCAATTGACTATCGACAGTTGACAATTGACAATAAACAGTCGACAATCGACTGTGAATAATAAAAAATTGACAATCGATTATAAACTATCGAAAACCAACAACTGCCAATTGATAATCGAAAATCGACAATCGAAAAATGACAATCGACAATCGACAATCGACAATCGACAATCGACAATCGACAATCGACAATCGACAATCGACAATCGACAATCGACAATCGACAATCGACAATCGACAATCGACAATCGACAATCGACAATCGACAATCGACAATCGACAATCGACAATCGACAATCGACAATCGACAATCGACAATCGACAATCGACAATCGACAATCGACAATCGACAATCGACAATCGACAATCGACAACCGACAATCGACAATTGACAATCGACAATCGACAATCGACAATCGACAATCGACATTCGACAATTGACAATCGACAATCGACAATCGACAATCGACAATCGACAATCGACAATCGACAATCGACAATCGACAATCGACAATCGACAATCGACAATCGATAGTCAACAATCGAAAAACAACAACTGCCAGTTGACAATCGATAATCAATAACTGTTGATTGACAATTCAGTCGACAATCGACAATCAATAATCGACAATCATCAACTGACCATCGACAACTGACAATCGACAATTGGACAACCACAATCGACAATCGACAATTAAAAAACGACAATTAACAATCGGCAATCAACATGAATCAACAGTTGAAAATCGACAATCGACAATCGACAATGGATTATAAACAATCGACAATCGAAAATCAACAGCTGCCAATTGGCAATCAAATTCGACAATCAATAATCGAGAATCGACAATCGTCATTCGATATTCACCAATCTATAATCGACATTCTATTATTTAGAATCGACAATCGACTACAACAAGCATCAATCTTCAATCGACAATCGTCAGTTTGCTGTAAAAAATCATGGAATTAAACTTGACAGAGGAAGGTATTTGGTCATGAAAATGTTTCTATGATGGCTCTTTCTAGTAATTAATTTAGTAAAAAAAAAAGAGTTATGTAAATGTTACTCATACCTTTTATATCGATTAAGTAATCTAGTTCAAATATTTAAAGAATATATTCAAAAGTCGTACTGGTTGGAAATTTTGTTCACGTCAAATTTTAAGAAAGTATAACATAGTTTTATTTGTTTCTTTCTTTGAACAAGTCTTAAATCGCAGAATATGCAACAGCAAATTAACAAAAGTCAAAGTGACGGTTTTCGAAGATTAATAACTCCAGATGTCAATAGAAAAGTGTGAAAGTCGGATTGAAAACTGGCTGGCTGGCACCGGATCTAGGCCAAACCCAACAAAACCATAGATTACAACCGACCGACGACGACGACGACGGATGATCCAAACGGAGGTTGGAGCGAAAGTGCAAATTCAGACACACCTCCTCCGGTTTGCGCGATCCAACCAACCAAACTCGTACGCGCCATATTAGATTGGAAGCTGCTGGAATCGTTTCCAAAAACATAAACGAAAACAAAAGTAACAAATGGGCTTGCGGCGTTCTCCATAGATATTGGGAAAACAAAAAACCAACAAACTCAAGCGTCCATATAATTATGAGTCGATCGCGGACCGGAGATTTACAATTACGCAAAAATTCACTTTCCACATTAACAATTTTTCAATCGCGTGAAATATAGGTTATGTGGCGCGATCGAACTTTTCCTTTCAGCTTAATTTGTTTTGGGGTGGATTATGGCACGAACGTATTTTCACTTTGATTTGTCAAAGATAATGTTTGCGTTGTCTTGTGAGACTTGATACCATTTTTGAAACCCTGTAATTTTCTTTATTATTTCACGCTGTTGCTTTTTCAAATGTGTTATTAAAATCGAAATATGTAGAGATTGTCCTGTCAAAGTAAAAATTGAAAAAAAAAAATTACAAATTCTGTTGAGAGTCAAAATAAAGCACAAAACAGGGTCGAACTTACAAATTTAAAATTTGATAGACTATGTTGTGAATAATCACGATCCAATGCTAAAAGTTTGTTGTGCACATTTGTAGAACGACAACACATATTTTTGTTCTAAATTTTGAATTTTGAACACGAAATTCATATCACAAAATTTGGAATTAAGATTCAAATTCTTGATTATAAATTCTCAATTTTGTATTATGGATTCTGAATTTTGTATTCGGGTTAATTTTTTAACGAATGCTTCTCAATTCCTGGCACATCGAATAAAAAATTAAAAAAAAACAAAAAAATAAAACTGAATCATGATTGATTTAAATTATCTTAAATTCTGCTCACATAGTCTCCAATAAGAAAGCGTAAAGAGATAAAATAATTGACAGCTAATTAGGCCTACATTTAACTGAACTGACATTAATTTTTGTTTAGGGCACCCAAATTACTTACGGCGACTGTTGTGGTGCATGACACAAAAGCAGAAAAAAAACTGTCAATACCACAATCACTTATACTAATTTTCGCTCTATTTGAGTTCATCCAACTTTGGCCGGTATTTAGGTTACGATTCGGAAGATTTATTTTCGTCTGTTTCGATTCATCTGACGACTCGCAACCCCCTCGTCCTGCCTTCGAGCTGGACCCCAAAAACTGGAACCCAGCATCCCAAAGCTCCCGGGTGTGGAACGCGACTTGTTTAATTTTAGACCATAACTCTTCCAACTGACAGGTTTAGCAAGCCACCTCGACGAAAACACCCTTAAAAAGGAACGGGAAAATTGAAAGTTTGTCTCCGGAGATGATGGTGATGATTGTTTTGGGGGGTTTTGCTCTACTCCCGCATTTTTTTCTGTAAATTTCTTGTTGAGAGGAACCTTCAAATCTTTGGCTTTTCGAATCTTACGTTTCGGACTTCATCTCCCTTTGCTAGCCGCTGGAGTGGTTCAGTTCGAAAATTTATTGTCCTGATTGTCGTTCTAACTTCTCAGAAGATATCTTTAGAAATTATTTTGAAATTTATATTTTAGGAACAGAATTTTTCCAATCGACTCTTCTTAAAATGATTTAAGGATAATAATCCACAAAAAGACAACTTTGAACCACCCTAGTGGCCAGGTGTTTCTGCAGAGCATCCTCCGACTCCGGCTTTCGGCGCGTCGGCTTTTGCCACCGATCGTCACTCGATCAAGCAAGACCCTCCTCACGTTCGCGTTTGCGTTGGCTTAACTTTGGCCTTCGTCGAGGGGCGCGAGCAATCTGTCAGACGGTAGCCGCGTTTCCGTCAGTTTGGCCGAAAACGTGAGTTCGAACTTAACAGTAGGACTGAGCCGGGGCCAACAGATGACGAGGACGAGAACGATGGCGGCTGCAAGTCGAGTGGAGGATAGCAATGGCAACAACACATTATTTAGCGCAAAACCAATTACCTACGCATGTACCCAGGTTGGTTTGGGTAGATCCGTACCGGTCCGAGGAGGAGGAGGTGTGTCTTTGTTTTGGTTGGAAAGTTAATCATAGCCTTGGGCCGTGAATAATTGGGGTTGCTGGCCATTTTAGGTTCGGATGCTACCGGACCAGGTCGATTTGATCCCCAGGAATGGTAATGCGTTAAGCTTTCTCTGATTAGGAACTGCAACTTTAAATTTAAGGGAATTTTTAACATATATTTCTGCTGAATCTAATCTACAGGGTAACAAAAAAGTCCGGTCACACACGCAAATTTCAATATTTCAAAGAATAAGAAGAAAATCAGAATCTGGTTTTCATAGCTTTATTCAGTAACTCATAAAGATACTTCACAGACGGTATCTTGGAATTACACCACCTTTCTCTGATCTAACTAGCTTCAGACGTCTCGGAAAGTCGTCGCAGGCGGCGCGCACGTGCTCCATCGGCATCTCGTCCCAGATTTTCCTGATAACTCGCTCGAATTGCTCCAAATTTGTTAATTTATAGTCGTTCAGCTTCGACATCATATATCCCCACACGAAATAATCCAGTGGATTCAGATCCGGAGACGACGGAGGCCATTCATTCTTTGGAATGAAATCTGTCAAATTTTCCTCACACCACGCCTGAACAACCTTTGCGGTGTGGGATGGGGCACCATCTTGCTGGAAGCAGTAGTAATCGTCTGCAAACAATAGTTCAGCTTGAGGCAGAACATTTTTCTTCAAAACCGTGTCCAAGTAGTACGCTGCGTTGATTTTGACCCCTTTATTGATAAAAATAAGAGGCAGTTTACCTCTCTTGCAAATGGCTCCCCAAACCATCACTGACGTCTTATTTTGGAACCGGGAAACGTTCAGCTTGTCCGCAGGAGCTTGCTGGAGGCTCACACTCCAAACTCGATCATTTTGACGATTGACTGTTTGCTCCAAAACGAACAGCTTCTCGTCCGAAAAAATGATCTCGTCATCTGCGCGCCAACCGAGGACCTCCCTCGACCGCTGGTACCTCTTGTTCATTGTAGCTTTGGTAACCCCATGAACCACCTGTTTTTTGTACGGTGTACGTTTTAAATCCTTGCGCAGAAGCAGGCGGATTGATTCTCGGTTCATTTTGAGGTTCCTGGCCAGCTTCCGTGCAGATTGGGCGGGATTACGTCTAATCCGGTCTCGAATAATCTTTATCAGCCTTGGTCGTCCAGATCGTGACTTGTCCTCGGTGCCTCCGGTCTCTAGGTACCGATTTATGGTCCGGTACACGAATTTCCGGTTGATTCCGAGCGGTTTTAGATGTTTGAATATGTGTCCGGGTTTGAACCCTTTAACATATTCAGCGATAACAGCTGCTCTAAACTCTGCTATAGCTCACAACTCAATGTAAACAAACTGCACAGAAACGAAACTCTGCCACTTTGGGCAGCGAAGTTAGCCCTTTCATTTGACATATTGATGGCACCAGAGAGATGCAACGTGTAGGCTACAGGTGACCCCAAAAAAGTGTGACAGGACTTTTTTGTCACCCTGTATTTTGAAAATTGCAGAAACCCCTATTGCAATGTAGCCTACATTTCGGTAAGCCTCCAATTACACAAATTTGACAAAAATCGTGGACTTTATTAGCTGAAACATATGTCTTAAATCGGCTGCTGAATCTAAAAAATAAACAAAAAAAAGTAGATCAGTTTTTGTGTTATGCGTTACAATTGGATTAAATTTTGCTAAGAAAAAATAGTGCTTGTACACAAACCCAAGTACTTGCAAGTATGTCGGACTGCATAATATAAATTCGAAGATTCTTTTTTTTCATATTGAAGGTGATTTCATTTGCTATTGATGATCTGAACTTCACTTCTGTATTGTAGATATTTGTAAATTAATGATAATGAAAAACGATTGTAGGAGCATTTCTTTCCAGAAAAAAATATATTTAATCCTGATCCGCTCTTGAGTGTCAATATGACTCTATTGGATGTTTGGCAGCTTGTATTTTTATTCAGGCGCACCAAAATGCCAGAATCTCAATGAATTCACGAAATGTTTAATTTTGCATCATTACTTTTTTAACAGACGCACCCTAAAGCCCAAAAAAAAACATCCTAATCAGACCATGAGTGTCAATTTGACACTCCTCCTCCCATAAAAACACCATATCTCTCTTGTTTCTCAACCGCTTTGTATGAAATTTATAGTTTTAGAATGTAATGTAATGTAACTCAAATATGTTTTTTGAACAATGTTTAGCTACAATTCTCCAGTTTTCCTTTATTCAAATTGTCAAATTGACACTCCAGGGACTGTGACGGGAAAAAGATTTTTTTGGGACGAATGAGGGTTAATCGACTGTTTTGGACTAGATTTCAACATTTTCAAATTTTGATTTTCAATATAACTCAAATGTCAGTTTGAAACAAAGAAGAGGGTAATCTATATATATAAAACCCGATTTAATACACTTGACAGTGGATTGTAGCCTTTCTTACAGCCTGTAAATTATATTTGGATTCATATGACACAAAAAAATAAACAAATTATAGATTTATAAATTCTGAGTTATAATTATAGAATTTTAAAAGCAGTCCATCCAAAATGAATTTAAGAAATGAAGATTCAAAGTTTTTATAGGATATAGGTATTTTGATATAATCATAGTTTTCAAATGAATAACATTATTTGCAACTAATTGAAGATTTTTGAATGACTGGATTCTGGAATGTCCTGTATGATTTCGTTTCTATGACATTTTAGTCTCACTCAATTTACTCCGTTTGGAGATATACACTGCCGGCCAAAAGTTTGGGATCACCCGCCTAAAAACATGCAAATTTTGATCGTTCATATCTCAGCCGTCTTAGGACATATTGCAAATCTTCTGATCTCATTTGAAAGATAATGAGCAATAACTATTTCGGAGGTATTTTGCCCATAAATAATGTTTTAGTTTTTAACCTAAAACCTAACCTAAAGTTAGAGCATTTTCAAAAAAACGCACTCAATATTCAAAGCCGATCATCTCGCGATAGGGTGGACCAAATTTCAAAATTTGAGTTGCATTAGAATCCTTATTCTATACTTCTTAAAATACAATCAAAAAATTTTGTGCAAACATTTAAGAATGTACTTTTAATTAATAAAATAGACACTTAAGTTATCGTCCAAAAGTTTGGGATCACCCCTCAGTATGGTGTATTGGCCAAAAACATGCAAATTTATCTCATTCATATCTTTCTCATCTAACATCGTATTGCAGATCTGAAGGATGCATTTGAAAGCTTAGGAATTGTTGTTTTTCCATAAATTCATACAAAAATTATATTTTAAAGTGATAACCATAAACATTTTACTTGAAATTAATTGTTTTTTGAAAATTCACACTTATGACTGTGAATTTTTTATGGTTATGGATTTAAAATATAATTTTTTAATGAATTTATGAAAAAACAACAATTTCTAAGCTTTCAAATGCACCCTTCAGATCTGCAATACGATGTTAGATGAGAAAGATATGAATGAGATAAATATGCATGTTTTTGAAAAAATGATCCCAAACTTTTGGTCGATACACCATACTAGGGGTGATCCCAAACTTTTGGGCGATAACTTAAGTGTCTATTTTATTAATTAAAAGTACATTCTTAAATTTTTGCACAAAATTTTTTGATTGTGTTTTGAGAAGTATAGAATAAGGATTCTAATGCAACTCAAATTTTGAAATTTGGTCCACCCTATCGCGAGATGATCGGCTTTGAATATTGAGTGCGTTTTTTCGAAAATGCTCTTACTTTAGGTTTAGTTTTAGGTGCAAAACTAAAACATTATTTTTGGGCAAAATATCTCCGAAATAGCTATTGCTCATTATCTTTCAAATGAGTTCAGAAGATTTGCAATATGTCCTAAGACGGCTGAGATATGAACGATCAAAATTTGCATGTTTTTAGGCGGGTGATCCCAAACTTTTGGCCGGCAGTGTAGGTAACTTTAAAATGGAAGGGGCTTAAAAATTAAGAATACAATTCAAAAAAGATTGCTGTCCATGTATTTCAAATAATTAATCCTCTAATTTTGTCAATTTTGTTTTTGCTCATTCTGGCCAAAATGGTTCATTCGGATTTATATGCATGTTCAAAAAAAAAATCCCAAATGCTTTAAACTCTACTATGGAGGACTTGGTGGCGCTACTGTTTGGTTATTATCTTCCATTGGCTTCAGCAAGTGAGAGTTCGGATGGACTCCCAACCCAAGCCGTTATCCTCAGACACCAACCCCGACAACAACAACGCAACAATTGCACAGGTTTTTAAAAGCGAACTAAAAGCTTTCTTCGCGCAACGTTAGATCTGAAGAGGAAAGAGAAAAGGGAGCAAAAAAACTAGCCCGAGAGCTTAAAGCTCGAGAAGACTGAGAAGCCTTTGTCTTATTGGATTCAATTTGCTTCCACGGGCGAAATTCTCTCCTGTCGTTTGTGCTTAGGAAAAAGCTTCCTGAGCACGAACGCACGTGAGAGAGAAGATGAGATGGTGTGCAGGCATCGTCCGCATCCCCGTGTCGTTTTCCCCTTCTCAGAGAAATTTGTGCTTGAGAATCTATCGTTTTGCGCCGGATGGGACTTGCAATCACTATAGAAATATGCGATGTGAGGGTCTAGTCCTTACCCAGACAACCATTTGGTGGGTATTTCGAATTCGCAACGCAAATATACGTGCAAATATACGTGTAAACATATCGTATATAATGTAGCAAAACCAGTATATACGTATCATTTTGGAGGCCATATAGGTACATTAGCAAACATATTCTTGATTTGGATTGTATTAAATTACGATTTGCACGACTTGTCATGCGCATCATTTACGACTACCCTGATTCTTTTTGGAATATACTATGACAATTTACATCATCATATAGATGATTGAGGTTGTAATATACGACATTTTTCGTAACAATATGGAAAGTTTGACGACTTATTTGGTCGTCTTTTGCGACTTGAGTGCAAGGCTCTCATTTTCCGTCAGTTGAATAAAAATAAGATTATTATTATTTTTGTATTTTAAACCAATTGGTTTATTCATTCCCAAAAATAATAATAATAAGATTATTTAAAAAAAATGCTTTTTTTGCCGCCAAATTCAAGTTTATATCGTACAAATTTATTATTTGCCTGACCTGGACTTGATCCCCTGACCATAGGATCTGCAGCTCATGATGCTTCCTCGACGCTATCTGGAATATATAAATTCAAGGGGATTTGCTTCAAAGGCATTAAACCAAAAGCAAATCGTATATTTCTATAACTAAAATCTTTTAAATCGTAGAACACGTCATCGATGATCTAAAAATAGATCAGCATTTTGAAGCCTCCTTTAATACGATTCCAATCATCGATGTCCCATTATCATAAACGATTTTATTGAATCTTTTTGTCTTCTTTTACGATTGCCAGCAAATACGTTTTACGAAAATCAGACATGCGAATTAATTTGCAAAGGTATACGATTGCATGCACATTATTACGAATCAATGCAGTTATATACGTTTTTTATTTCGAATTATTTTATGCATAGCACGACAAAATCTCTCAGTCACGGCTGATCACCGTATATCGGTCGTTTCACGGATTTTTTGCGAATTGTCGTATACAAAGGTCGAGTTCATATGTACATAACTACAAGTCTCTCTTCTTGTCGAAATAAAATCATGCAATGCTTTTAAATACGATAAAGAATATGCATGAACCGCACATTGTAGGTGCAGATATACGAAAATGAGTATGAATAACATTCTATACGATGTAATCTGTAAAAGAAAATACGACTTCTGGTTGTCTGGGTAGGCTTGAGTCATTCGATTTCGGGGTTGTACCCCATGGTGCAATCCCTTTACATGAACTTTGATTTTGGGTTTCAAACTCAGATTTTTTTGAATCCGGTTCTTCCTAAGGGTGGACTGGTAAACATAAATGTAAATAACTCATTCACTTGATTAAATTGGAATTTCGACCTTCTTGTTTGACTGACATCTATTTGTCAATAATGTCATTCGATCGGAGGCGCCCTCTGTTTTCCTTATGGGGAATTACACGGAGTGAATGCGTACCCAGCGCTTTTCGCGCCATGTTTTCGATCATCTTGATTAGTGATCGCTGGTTGTGGCTAGCAAGCCAAATTGACACGTTTTTTGGAGTGATGATTTGATGATAATTACTATGAAAATTTAATTTTCAAACTATTTTGTATTTTTTTCTTTCTTTTATAGGTTGAAGAAGAAAAAAATCAAATTTTTCAAGATAAAAATCATTTTTATTGTACTGCTCAGTTTCACAAAAACGTCGAGAACAAAGTTTACAAAAATTCACACAAATACACAGACATCATCAGAACTCGTCGAGCTGATTCGATAGGTACCTATAAAGGTATATCTAAGACCCATAATTAATGATCTCCCAAATCGACCGATAACTATACCTTTCTGAAAGAAAGGCAAAAAGCAATTATCTGTATGTTTGTTTGTTTGTTTGTTTGTTTGTTTGTTTGTCCTCTATAGACTCAGCCGTCTTAAGAGCTAGAGGTCTGAAATTTGGCATGGATACTCATTAGGACCAGGAATGATGAAAAATGTTTTTAGATTTTTGGACGACCCCTTCTGAAGGGGGTCGTCCATACAAGACACACATTGTTTTCACGTTATTGACGTTATTTTCCGTCGGATTGTGATGAAAATCTGCACATGAGTGTTTTGAGAGACGAACAATCGATTACAGTTATCAAATTTAGGGTCAGGGGTCGGCAAAAGGGGTCGTCCATACCCGATCAGGAGAGCATATCAAAATAAAAACTCAAACGTATCTCACCAAGATATTCACATCTGATTCAGTTATAATTTAGTACTCAAACATTTTGATTTGAAGGTTCTACAATCTGAATTATATCTTATTCTGATTGACGGACTTGAATGGGGTTGAGCTCATTTTCAATGATCAAGATTTTTTTTCGAATTGTCCTAAAATAAAATAATTATATCTTATTTTGATATACGTACAACTTTTTATGAAACACGGACATCGAAGTCAACGGCCCAAACCGTACTTTAATGAGTTTCGCTTATTTGATTCATAAAATTGAATCGAAATTTTGGGAAACCAAAAATGGAGCATGGTTTAAGCAAATAGTGTGGGTTACTGACATTCCATTAGAAAATTTTCTCGAAGCATTAATATTTTGATAAGTTATAATTTTGATAGGATTTGTTCTGCCCAATATCAAACTATGCTATCTGAACGAGATATAATCTTGATAGAAGCATATAAAAACTGATATAATTTAACTATGATAGTATAGATTTTCTGATATAATTTGAGATATTTTAACATCCTACGAGTACTGAATTATAACTCATTCAGATAGAAAAAAAATCAGTATCAAAATATCTCATTTTGATATAATTTTGTTTTTCCCTTCTGATCGGGTATCCACTGATTAATGTTTTTGCGATATTGGCGTTATTATTGGCGTTATATTGTGATGAAAATTAGCACATGAGTGTTTTGAGGGACGAGCAATCGATTTCAAGTTTTGAATTGCGGATCAGAAGTCGGCTGAAGGAGTCGTCCATACCCAACTTTAATGTTTTTGCGATTTTGACGTTATTCTACATTGGATTGAGATGAAAATTTTCGCATAGCAGTTTTGAGTGACACTCTTTTGCTTTCAGGTTTCAAATCTTGAGCAAAGGGGTTATTATCTGTTCACTGTTTTGACGATATTCTCTTGATTGAGCATAGAATTGTAATGAAAATTGACACATGGGAGTTTAACAGAAAAGATGATTGATTTCAGGTGTCAAGTTTTGAATCGTGGTCAAAAAAAGGCCGTCAATGTTAGTTGCTCACTGTTATCGCGATATTGTCGTGATCATGCATCGGATTGAGATGAAAATGTTCAGATGAGGGTTATAAACTATGAGCAATTGACTCCAGGTAGCATGTTCCGTGTCAAGGGTCGGCGAAAGGGGCGTCTATCTTCACTGTTCACTGTTTTCAAGTTCCTGACGATATTTTACATATAATTTGAAAAGTAAAAATGGCACAAGGGAGTTTTGAGGAACATAAAATTGGTTTCAATTATCGAATTTCGGGCCATGGGACAGAAGAAAAGGGTCTCATTGAAAGTTCAGTGTTTTGTGCAATAATTTTGTTGGAGGCAGTTTATTGATACCAATTTAAGTGTGAAGGTCAAGCAAAAGAGTCGTGCACATAAACAAATAGTACATGTTTCTGCCATAATGTCTAGATTTTGCAGCCGATCGAGAAGAATACACTCTCCATAAATTTTAATAAAAAGCCAATCAACCGTTAAATTTGAATTTCAAGTAATAGTTATAGTAGCGACTTTAAACACTGTTGAATTTTTTCCCCAAAATTGTCGAAAGAATGTTTCGAATTCATTTTCTAAACTCATTTTGACGTACCAATGATTTAAAGCGAAACGAAGTTCGTACGGGATCAGCTAGTATTGTATAACCATAGTGTATCGTAAAGTTACTTATCTTAACATAGGACGAATAAAACATGTTAAATCTTACATGCTGTAGTAGACTGAGTCGATTTGAGGTCATTTTTGAATTTCAAAATCCTTGGGGTCTAAAATGCTTCGTTTTGGTTCAAACCTCATTCATGATTTTTTTTGCAGAATTTTTAATCAACTTGTAGGATTGTATGGGAAAATTTAAAAATTAGTAATGAAAAATCAACATTATTTTTGTTTCTTCTGTGGAACCGAACCTGTTTATAGTTTTTCTGTAAATTTACAAATTCTTCAAAGGAAATTTGTCGCTGTATAACTTTGTTGAAGACCTTAACTTTGTATCTTATTAGCCAATAAAAACTTATCAGCTGTTGAAAAGGGGTTTGTCTTTTGGCATTGATAAAAAATGAATTCAATTGACATCACTGCCTGTGGCTCTCAAAGCATTGCATGAAAGTAGTCCTACAATACTTCGCAAGGCACCCAGCAGTGATGTCGATTGAATTTATTGTTTTTCAATGCCAAAAGACATACCCCTGTTAAACAGCTGATAAGTTTTTTTTGGCTAATAGGATACAAAGTTAAGGTCTCCAACAAAGTTATACAGCGACAAATTTGCTTTATAGAATTTATAAATTAGCACAAAAACCATAAGCATCAGGCTCGGTTCCACAAATGAAACAAAAATGATGTTGATTTTTTAGTAGGTACAAAATATTAAAATTTCTCATACCAACCTAAAAGATCAAATTTACTAATGTAAACGTTACTTAAAATTTCTGCAAAAATCATGGATGAGATTGGAAACCAAACAAAGCTTTTTAGACCTCAGGGCTTGAGAAATTTAACAATGACCCCAAAAACATTCAGTATAGTGCTGTAGGCTTAAATCGATCATTGGCTTACCGGAAGGTTATTTTTAGTTTATCTATTAATTTGTTTTTTGTTTCTAAAACTACGAAAAATATGTGAGACTGTATGATTAAAATGTCTATTTAGCATGAGAGTTATTACACAGAATCAAATTTAAAATCATCCAAATGTTTGTTAAAAAAATTTCTCATAACTTTTGAAACCATTTTCCTTTATACGAAAAACACATTGTGGAAAACATTCAATGAATTTTCATTTTTTTATGTTAAGTGAAAATTTAAAATTCATCAGTATAAATACTTAGTTTCTCCTTTTAAAAAAGTTCCAAATTTTCATATTGAAATAACTTTTTTGCTCTAATTTTTTTTAAATTTTGTTCAATTGACTTGAATGAATTATTGATAAACAAAAAAAGGTAAACATATATGAAGCCAAACGTAGCTAATTTACTGAATCGTGTGCATTAAAAGTCCACATTTGGCTGAATAAATGAAAACAACCATTTTTCGTAAGTGCTCATGAGTCTATAGAGCATGCAAAACTTATTGTGTATTGTTCGAGTTGTGTCGAAACTTTTTGCATGATTTTTTTTTACATTCACTCAAAATTTTTTTATGGCTTTCTTAACTTAACTCAGTTGTCTCCAATCTATCAAGTTCGTCTAAATTTAATAAAAAATATCGCCGTTTTCTACATCCATGAAAATTGAATGGGACAAAAATAGCTGAATGAAGAAACATAACAAAACTAAAAATCAATTGAGGAACATCCCAAGTAACCAGAAATCACATAGCTACTTAATATTGTACGTTTAAAGTTAACATTTGGCTGAATGAAAGGTACTCGAGAGAAATAGAAAACCTTTTTCCATAAGTTCTCGATCTCGTCTTCTGAACGAACATAAAGTGACTGAACAAGTACCATAGAACATTTTTGTGCAATGGATGATTAGCCTTCTATTTAGTTTTGATTATGGAACTTGAGAGAATCGATAAGAGCTTACATTTTAAGCTGAGTAGAATGCCATTCATTCGTTAAACATAGCTGAATAAGCTTTTAAGAGCCTGTTTTATGGAATTTTTGGTTACTTGGGGTATACTTAACAGCTACTAGCCAGAGCTGCAAATTATCAGTGTCAGACGGCCAATGTTAGCCGACTTTGATACTGCTTTGCATGTCTATGTCATGTGATACTGTTTTTTGGTCAGCGACATACGATTACAATGTCATGACCAAGTTGAATGAACGACATCATGATTGCTAGGACTATTTTCTTCTTACGGCCAACAGCTACATTTTTTCAACTTTGCGTAACTTATAACGAAAAATCCCTCCCAAAACAGCCTGAAAATGAAATAGAAAGATGATCGTATGTGTGATGCGAGTGGAGTACAAAAATGTCATTCAATATTGACATTGCTGCCTGACCGACATTGTAGCTTGGTCATTCAACTCGTTCATGACTTTGATATTCTTTCGATAACATTGACTACTGGACGTTGGTCGGGTCGAACGAAATTGACTGAAATTTACCAGCCTTGCTACTAGCTGACCTAGTACGAACTTCGTTTCGCAAGCAATTATAAAAATGCGATAATAACTGTTGCTGGTTCATGAAAATGACGCTTGTCCGTTGCATGATTATCCGAAATTGAATACCCAAAATTTCCAGTAAATAACTGTGCACAAATTTTTCTCATCGATCTATGCATTAATTTTTGACTCAAAATTCCACAATACGAATTGATTCGTCTTACCTCAAAAACAACCTTGTGCTAATTTTTACTTCCACATTTTACCCGTCTCTTAAAACCCTGTAGAGATTTTTAATGTTGAATTTTTAATCCCAATCCGATGAATAGTAACGTAATTTTCAAAAAACATAAACAGTTAAAATGGACGACCTCTTTTGCCGGCCATTTACACCAAATTTTATACCTGAACTCGATTGCCCGTCCTTTAAACTTATCGTAATTGAATTTTCATCTAAATCTAATGATTAATAACGTTAAAATCGTAAAACCAGTGATAACTCAATATAGCGACCCCTATTGCCGACCCCTTACACCAAATTTAAAACCTTAAATCGATAAGCCGTCCTTGGAAACTTCCGTATGCCAATTTACATCTCAATCTGGTGTATTATAACGTCAATATCGCAAAACTAATGAACAGTTAATATGGACGACCCCTTTGGCTGACCCCCAACCTTTAATTTAATACATGGAATCACAATCCGATGTATAATAACGCTAATATCGCGAAAACAAAATTTGTCTTGCATGGACGACTCCCTTGAAAAGGGATCATCCGAATATCTGAAAACCTGAAAAACATCATTCCTGGTCCTAATGAACATCCATGCCAAATTTTAGCTTTCTAGGCTTTAAGACGGCTGAGTCTATAGAGGACAAAAACAAACAAACAAACAAACAAACAAACATACATACAGAAAATGCTTTTTGTATATGAGGCCCTTGGAGTCAAAGGGGTATAAGTGACAAAATTGAAAAAACTGAGATAAGCATCTAGAACGAATCCTTGACCGCCAAACATCATATGCTATTTAAATCATAATTTTTGCAACTATTTTCTTATGTTTTGGTCTCTGTAAAAAAAAAACTACCAACTGAAAGCCACATTTTGTTTGGAGGCAGAGGGATATAAGTGCAGCACTTATACCTAAGGTTGCCAGATTGCCCGGGTTTATCTGGGTTTGCCCGGATATTTAATACAAAATTTTGGAACAGTCCGGGCCGGCTCGGTTGCCTGCATTTCATTGAAAAATGACCGGATTTTTCCCAAATTTGTACACTTTATTTGGCCAATCAAACAAAAATAAAACAACGAACGCCTCCAAAACGATTTTTTTGAGCAACTCTTATTAAAATAATCATGAAAAGTTTTTGGAAGCTTTAAATACGAGGCAAAATCTGTCGATGAGATTTGATGAAAATAAGTTTTTTTTTTCAATTTTTTTTTCTTATTTATGTTGAATAATTTCCGGGTTTTGATAAATTTTAGCTGGATATTGCCCGGATTTATGGTCGTCATTTTTGAAATTAAATGCCCGGATTTTGCCAGATTTTTATTCGAAATTGCCGGTTTGTCCGGCCCGGATACGTGCCGAAAAATTTCAGGCAACCTTAACCTATACCCCATGGCCATATGCCTCCAAAGTCCCTCTAGGTGATGTCTTTGAACCCCTTTGCCACCAAACCCAACGTGATTTCCAGAAAGAAGTGATTTTTCATCGGGACTTAAGAAAATTTACTTTTCTCTTAAAACGCTGATGATGTTTAAAAATTTACATCAACTGTGATTCATCTGATTGCATTTAGTGATAACTCTAGTGGACAAAATATTATTAAATTTAATTATTTCTACTTTTTTAACCATCGATCACAAATTTGTGATTTCTGATCACTATCATATAGAGTGTGTCATAGATTTAGGGCTATAAAAAAGCTTGAGAAGTTTAAAAAAGTATTTTCCCGAGATAATTGGGTTAATATTTAAGCGCCTTTCGTTAATTCACTGTTGACAATCAACTCATAGTGACTGGAATAAGCTTTCCAATGCCCTATTGATCCGGCAAAGCCGCACAAAACATGCAGTGATTGAAATTTAGTGGAAAAATACCTTACGCGAATTATAATAAACTTTATCCTGATGAAAAGTCGTTGTTTGGAGAGATTGACTGCAAGTTGACAAGACCAGGTCGATCTTCAGACATAAAATCTCTTAACTTACTGTGCCAGAGCAAATTTTCCATCAGAACAGCCAAAATAAATTAATAAAAAAATTATGTGACTCTTATCGAAATATATATTTTTGTTTTCTTACCCATATCAATAAGATCACCTGAACGTAAAAATGGGTATAAGTAAGGTTGCTAGAATTTTTTCAGCACGTATCCGGGCCGGACAAATCCGGGCAATTTTTTATAGAAATTAGGCAAAATCCGGGCATTTCATTTCAAAATTGACTACCAAAAATCCGGGCAATGTCCGGGCAAATTTAGTAAAAACTCAGAAATTACTCTACAAAAAAAACAAGTAAAAAAAATTAAAAAAATTCATCAAAACCCATCGACCGATTTTAAACCATATTTTAGGTTTCCAAAAAACCTTTCAAGATTATTTCTATAAAAATTTTGAAAATTTCGTTTTGAAGGCATAAAAAAAACTACAACAAAATTTGTTTTTTTTTTTTTGTTTTGCCAAACATAGTGAATAGATCCGGGCAAAACCTGGGCATTTTTCAATGAAATGTGGGAAACGGGCCGGGTCGGGATTATCCCAAATTTCGTATTACAAATCCTGGCAAAATCGGGTAAACCTGGGCAATCTGGCAACCTTGGGTATAAGTGAATTTATTTGGTGACAAATGGGTATAAATCCATGTGTTTGAAGCCAATGGGGTATAAGTACAGTTGAACGGATGTACAAGCCTTGAAACGTGTGTAAAGTTCCAACGACCGTTTTTAATCAATTTTATGTTTTTTGGTTGAGCCACCAGATGTCTCCAAGGACAAAAGAGAGAACTACCAAGACGAAAGTGCAACGTAAACAAAACAAAATTACAAACTATTAGTCAGATATGAATTGGTTGAATTACTGTTTGACGAGTTTCGAGGAAATTGATGTTAAAGATTCGCAACACATTTATGATTTGCGTAATAAGAATTTTTAGCTTTTAGCTGTTTTTCTAATTGCTTCAAACTAGCATGAAGCACTAAATAGAAACAGATATGATACGAGAAAATGCCCGCTCAGAGAAGCCTAGGAGCGGTATTGTTTCGTGGGATTGTCAATTTTAAACTCAACTGGATAAAATAACTGGTTCGTCTGGCTTGTCCAAAGGTCTTAGTTAGTCTTTTTTAGAAAAATGAATGAACCTTGTTGTGAAGCCTTCCATTCTACTACGATGTTAATTTATTTAATTTTGAGATCATATACGATTGCGCTTCTCGAAGAATGAGGTACTTCAAAAGTTGATTCGGCTTGTTTTAATTATAGCACTTGAAATTTTGCACAGCTTTCTGGAATTTTATAATCAAGCTTGTACAAATGTTTGTTATTACAGCAGTCTCTGTAGCGAAACAAATATGATTAAACTATTTTCCTCAGCTTAAAGTTATTCGTGGTTAATCTAAGTGTATAATTCATCTTATTGTTTTTAAATTCATTTATTTTCGATTTCATATACCATTGAGCCCTTTCGAAAAAATGTTACTTTTTAAAACAGCTATCAGAAACAGTGCCATCTATTGCGCCGCACACAGGGGAAAATGATGTGAAAAGGTGATCAAAATTGTTTACGCCAAAACGGAGCGTTTTAGACCAGTAGTGTCTTCGGGACATTTTACCTACATCTAAAGCACTTCAAAATGAGCTTTTGAAAAAAAATGATTCAATCACCTAGCAGTGAGATAGAAAAATTATTTTTTGTAATTTTCACTTTAGAGCAATTATGTATTTGGCAAGTTTTTAGATTGTAAAAAAATGTAGCAATTTTGTTGAAGACGTCAACTTCGTAGAAGCTAACCCAAAGAAGTTAGAAGTTAAAAAAATATTTTTTATTCAATATTTACAGTTTTTTAACTATATCTTTTCAGGCCGAGCTTATTCAAGCAAAATATGTTTGAAAGAGTTTTTAGTCACCAAAAATCGAACAGTTTTGTCGAACATACTTTATAAAAATATTCAGACTGGAACGAGTTAGATTGAAAATATTAAGAAAAAATAGCTGTTTTCAAACGCCTGTATCTTCAGGTATCAGAATGGGGGTAGGCTTAATAGCGGCACGTTATCCAAACATACGGGAAAATTGTGCCTAGCCTTTTTTTTTATCCAAGATTTCATCATTTACCTGAGAAACCTGAAAAACCTATAAAAGGAAGAAATAAATTCAATCTATTTAAGATGGCATAAAGCCTTTCCACTAGGGATTATTAGCATTAAAGCTCTTTTCTACATTCGGTAAGGAATGATAGAATGTTTTTTAAGTTTAATTTCTTAAACTCAGATTCGCTTAAAGCGTAAGATCCCAGAGTACGAAAACGTAGTCTGGCAAATAAGGGGCAGTTACATATAAGATGGAAGGGATCTTCCACATCTGATTCACAACTACCACATACTGGAGATTCAGCACGCTTAATGTTGTGCATATGATAGTTGAGTTTACAATGACCGGAGAGTGCTCTGATCAAGATGCTGCAATGAGATTTATTTAAAGTTAATAAGTAACTCGATATGATTGGAGATGGTTTTTCTAAAAATAATTTAGTTTGACGACAAGTGTCCAACTCTTCCCAGTATCGTTCATGCTGGTTAGAGGACCAAGTTTGAATTTGGTTTCTGAACCAACATGGTGATATTGGGACAGCCGGCTCTGGTCCGTAAAATTCCTTTTCCGACCCAGCTCTAGCTAGTTCGTCGGCGCATTCGTTTCCAAAAATTCCCTTATGTCCGCAAGTTCTTCGATTGCTTTCCGGCATGCGATTACCAGTTTTGATCTAGAACTGGAAGCACTGAGTGATTTGATAGCTGCTTGGCTATCTGAACAGAAATAAATTGTTCTGAACATAATCTTCTTTTGAAGTGTAATTTGCACTCCATACATAATAGCATATAGCTCAGCCTGAAAGACTGTACAATATTTTCCTAGAGGTTGAGCATATTCTATGATCAACTCGTGACAGTAAATTCCTGCACCTGCACGGCCGTTTGATAATGAACCGTCAGTATAGAATACAATATGAGAGGACATTTGGTCCTCTACGAAACCTGATAACCATTCTTGAGGAGAAGGAAATTTGACTTTAAACCCCATGTAGGGAAAACTACTCGAGAGTGTTAAATCGTTTGGCGCTAGATTAAACTTGTTTAATCTAACTAATTCAGGCCACACATTTGTATGACTCGATGATCTTTCGATATTTCCTGACAGCCAGAAACCAACTGCCTGTAGACGAAAAGCACATGAGAAGGCTTCCTGTTTTAGGAACAAGTGTAGAGGTTTGATAGAAAACAGAGCCTCTAGTGCTGCAGTAGGAGTTGTAGTGAACGATCCGGACATCCCCAAAAGACACATTCTTTGAAGGTGATTTAGTTTAGTCCGAACTGTTGCAACTTCTCCTTTCTGCCACCACACTAGACACCCATAGGCCAGAATTGGTCTTACTATTGTGGAATAAATCCAGTGAATATGTTTAGGTTTGAGTCCCCAGTTTTTTCCGATTGCACGTCGGCATTGTCCGAAGGCCATGCATGCTTTTTTGATTCTGAATTCGATGTGATCAGACCAGTTTAATTTGGAGTCAAGAATGACACCCAAATATTTAACTTGATTAGACACGGTGATTTCGGAACCATAAAACAGCAGAGGGCGCACCCCGCGGGTGATACGTTTTTTAGTAAATAAAACAATGTAAGTTTTTAGAGGATTAACTGAAAGTTCTACATGAGAACACCATCGTTCAACAGAGCGCAGAGCTTGTTGCATTATATCAAATAATGTGCTTATGCACAAACCTCTTACCAGCAGAAGATAATCATCTGCGAATCCATAGGTTGGTATTCCACGGTCATTGAGTTTTCTCAACAAACCGTCTGCAACTAGGTTCCACAAAAGAGGTGATAGTACACCTCCCTGTGGGCAACCACGTGTGCTAACTTTTGTTATTGAAGCCTGTCTTAAAGACGAATGAAGATTCCTGTTACTTAGCATTGCGCTAATCCAGTTAGTTATAACACTATGCACTCCATGAAGTAGTGCCGCATCCATTATTGATGTAAAAAATATTTTTTATTCAATATTTACAGTTTTTTAACTATATCTTTTCAGGCCGAGCTTATTCAAGCAAAATATGTTTGAAAGAGTTTTTAGTCACCAAAAATCGAACAGTTTTGTCGAACATACTTTATAAAAATATTCAGACTGGAACGAGTTAGATTGAAAATATTAAGAAAAAATAGCTGTTTTCAAACGCCTGTATCTTTCTAGTTCGGATGAGTTCGGTTCATTTTTTGGTTGCATCAGGATCAAGCAGGTTTCACCGTCATAAAAACATAGCGTTTACAACGTTAAACTGTTTATTTTGTAGCTTTGTAAATGGTTGAAGTTATCAATTTCCAGGGATTTTAGAGGACAAATTTCAAGTTTATTTAAACTGACATTTAGCAACCGATTTTATTTTGTTGAACCTTTAACCATTTTATTCTCTCGCTCGCGTATGACGATTTTAAGCCTCCATTGACGAACCTTCCAACTTATCTTTTTGCTTCAGATACAATATATATAACGAGTTTGTTTTTCGGTTAGCTAATTTTAAATGCAAAAAAATTGTCTTTTAGATTCCTTAAAAATAGCTAACTTAAATCATTTATAAGGCTACAAAATAAACAACTTAACGTTGTAAACTCCATGTTTTTATGACGGTGAAACCTGCTTGATTCTGATGCAACCAAAAATGAACCGATCTCATCCGAACTAGAAAGATACAGGCGTTTGAAAACAGCTATTTTTTCATAGTTTTTCCAATCTAACTCGTTTCAGTCTGAATACTTTTATAAAGTGTGTTCGACAAAACTGTTCAATTTTGAATGGCTCAAAACTCTTCCAAACATATTTTGCTTGAATAAGCTCGGCCTGAAAAGATATAGTTAAAAAACTGCAAATATTGAATAAAAAATATTTTTTTAACTTCTAACTTCTTTGGGTTAGCTTCTACGAAGTTGACGTCTTCAACAAAATTGCTACATTTTTTTACAATCTAAAAACTTGCCAAATACATAATTGCTCTAAAATGAAAATTACAAAAAATAATTTGTCTATCTTACTGCTAGGTGATTGAATCATTTTTTTCAAAAGCTCATTTTGAAGTGCTTTAGATGAAGGTAAAATGTCCCGAAGACACTACTGGTCTAAAACGCTCCATTTTGGCGTAAACAATTTTGATCACCTTTTTACATCGTTTTCCCCTGTGTGCGCCGTTCAAAAGTTATAAATCTAGCAAAAGATGGCACTGTTTTTCGTCATTTTTTAACGACTTCTTTAAAATAGAGCACTGGAAATTTTACACAAGTTTCTGAAGATTTTTTGATCGAGCTTGCACATTTGTTCTTCTGTGGTATAAGTGTCAAAAAAATGTTTCGCCTCAATTAACGTCAAATAAAGGTTTTTTTTAATGTTGTAAAATGCTTTGTATTCATTTAAAGAGATCATTCTCATGAATAAAGTTCATAAATAATATCTATGAAATTTACTGGAATACAACGAAGTTCACGTTTTTTTCTCGAAATCAGCTTTTATGCCCTTTTTCTTATTCTCCTTTGGCTCCAAAGACCTCATATATAGATATCATAGCTTATAATTTTAAATTATGTTCACAATCTTTCTACTATTCAAAATTTTCACAATTTCCATACTAGTAGGAAAAAAGTAAATCCGATAACGGCTATTCTTATATTCCTTTTTGATGAAAGTAACTCTAACAGTGATTAAGCTAGAATTGCAAAGATAAACGTAAAAAGATATAAACATAAATGGAATTAAAGAAAGAGTACGATCCCTAAGTTGGAACAATAAATTTATTTTCCAGAAACATTTTCAGAACTATGTAAATATGATTTGACTAAGGCGTATTAGTTGATAAGAGTGCAATAAGATTTAAGGAAAAAGTGCTAGTTTTAAGTTTGTTATGTAAATATAAAAAAAAATCATCAATAAAAAAAAACATCAACAGCTACAACACATCCAGCACATAGACCATTACAAAAAAAAGAACAGCTTGTATCAAAGGCATATCATCGCGGATGGAAATTCATCGATGGACACTGCGGAAATGTGAGTTGTTGAACTCATAATTTTCCCAATGTTGATTTGATGCTTTGAGAAGCGTGCAATTTGGATGTTTCTCTTAAATTTAGATTTCTGGCTATTTTGTGGCCCTTATATTTAAATGTATTTCTTTTTTGAACTGCAATTTAGTTGTTTGTTGAGTTTAGAAGGTATCGCTTATTTCACATTTCTTCTGAACGGTCATATTTTATTAAAATATTACCGAAAACTTATTCAGAAGGGAAAAGGAAACAAATCTTGAAATTCAATACTGCAATATGACTCAATGCAAGACGTCATTGAGTCATAAGACGCTTATCAAAAAGTTTTATGGGCTTTTAAGAAGCCGAAGACAATGCCGAATCTTAGCTATAAGGAAAACTTTTTTTTCTAATGTTATTATTAAATTTAGTTGTACATGTTCAAAAGTGGAAATATGACAACCAGGAAAGATATCTAGTAAAAAACACATATTTCTCAACCGTTTTGTGTGTACACATCAACGCAAATATTTCCGAATTTTTCAATGTTTGTTTCACGACTTGATAGCAGTTTTTAAGTATGAGTGATTGATTTTATGTTTAAATTGTTAAAAAAAAGTTATGGAGAGTTGCACAAGAATAGAATCGCTTCATAAATGTAAGGAAGGATTTAAACACATAAATCTATCCAAAAACACATTTTAATTTGGAACCATCGCCATACAAAAACTCCCTTTACATATGTCACACGATTATAATCGCTCATAATTCAAAGTCCAAATATTTGGGAATGCTGTGAATAAACGAAAAATGCACACACGACAGGTGAAAAATTCTTTGAAAGATACCGCCGACAAGCCCATCGGACAAGTCAGCCAGAGTTCAAAAGGCGGCATTCGAGGTTATAAAGTGATTTCCGCCCACAAGGAGTGTAATCTTCAATGGATGGTTCAAGATTCCTATCCCCTTGTACATATGTATCATTGATGCTTCTACTGGTTCTCTCTTCTTCGGTCCCTGTCTCTCACTAATCCAACGCCGCCGTCCGCTTAAATATGACAAATTTGTTTCAATTAACTTTACACAAGGCAGCTAATTATTCAGTAACCGTGGGGTGTTCTGTCTGTGAGTGTTAAGTGTGGGTAACATTTCCGATCCAACCAACCGTTTGCGAAGACGAACCGAAAGCAATCAAACACTTTGGCTGAAGGTTCGTTTCATTTTACTACCGCTTTTTTCAACCCATTTTCCTCGACACGTTGAATGGAGGAGCAAGAAAAAGGGGGGTAGTTTAAAGAACCCAACAGCCCATAACGATCTTTTACGACCCGTTCATTGTTTGTTGTGAACTTTTTTTACGCTCATTTGTTTTCCTCGGTTTCGGGGCTCAAGGTGGAAAAAGTAGCAAGTGTCTAACCTTGTGTCCAACCAAGATGCTTCGAGCGCTTCACAACTGCTGAGGATTCCTCCTCGGCTTTGCTGGGTTCGGATAAGCAGATTTTATTGTTTTCGGTCCTATAGCTAACTACCGGCATGAATAGTTAAAGCAATTTAACGAAACAACTGCGATGCGGTTATCTGATTTAGAATGAATGGTGGCTCGTTAACGATCGCTATAGGTTATTGCGGCGAAAAAAATCTGCCAATTTTATACTTCTTTTTCAATAATTCGAAATGAACATAAGGGAAACCGAAATGCTTAAAATATTTCACTTTGGAATGGGTAGTAATCATGAAAATATTTCCCCTTAAGCTTAACTGATGTTTCAAAAATCATGTTTAAATTTTATTTAAAGTTCAAGTGAGAGTTAAAATTAAAATCATTATTCAAAAAGGTTTTTATTCAAACAATTGCTTCTCAAGATTTAAGTATGTTTGAATGTTTGGAGTGCTTTGAGCTTTGGAAATTCGACGTTTTAACGAAAAATTTACTGACTTTAGATCTCAAGACATGTTCATAAAAACTGACCTTTTTTGTTTTTTGCATAAGTTCATTTAAACTTTAAAGTGTTTACAGCCACCAAATGCAGTAGTTTTCCATAAAAAAAATTAATATTGTTGAAATGTATTTTACTTTCTTCAAACGAGTTTGTAAGATTATTTCTTAAAATTTACTATGAATAAGTGAATAATCATGTTTTTACGAACTATTTGAACATATAACGCAAGGATGCCAGATTTTTCCTCACACTAATTCGGATAAGACAAATCCGGGCATTTTAATCTAAAAGCCTGCAAAATACCGGCATTTGATTCAAAATTTCCAATGTATAATGCAGGCAATGTCCCGGAAAATTTAGTATAAATCCAACAAAAATTAAGAAAAAAACACTTGAAACGTATTTTCGGAGGTGATGGAAAGTATTAGAGAAACATGAAGTATCAAAGAAAGAAAGAACATAAGCTGCAAATAGCATAAACTTTTCGAAAAAGATACAACTCTCTAAGACTTTCCATCACTTCTGAAAATTTGATTATTTTCAGGTACAAAGATGTACCGAGACTAATCATAACATTAGTATTGACTTATTCATCGTATTGTTATTCATCGAGACGTATTAGCAGATTTTAAGTTCATAATTATTTTTACAAAATTTGCTCAAAAAATTTCGTGTTTGGACGCAAATATCAAAATTTGTAATAATTCAAATTGATTTTTATATGATATATCCGGGCATATCCGGATAAAATCGGACAATCTGGCAAGCTTATGATAACTGCATTTTTAAGCGACTTCTATGAATGAAGGATTAGCATTTTTTTACACACTCGGTCCATGGCAACCGTTCTCCAATTTCTCGGGTATCCCACATTCGCCAGAACACGCTCCACTTGGTCTAACCACCTCGTCATTTGCGACCCTGCTCTTCTTGTTCCTACCGAATTCGTAGCGAACACCTGTTTTGCAGAGCAGTCGTCCGGCATTCTCGCAACAAGTCCTACCCAGGGTATCCGGCTAGCCTTCACCACCTTCTGGATGCTGGGTTCGCTCTAGAGTCGCGCGAGCTTGTGGTTCATCCTTTGCCTCCACACTCCGATCTCCTGCACGCCGCCAAAGATGGTTCCTAATACTCGTCGCTCGAATACTTTAAGTGTACGCAGGTCCTTCTAAAGCAATATCCACGTCTCGTGCCCGTAGAGAACAACCTTTCTAATGAGCGTCATATACAGGTTACACTTCGTGCGAGGGCTAAGTCTTCTTGACCGCAGTTGCTTGTGGAGTCCATAGTAGGCACGACTCCCGCTGATAATTCGCCTCCGGATCTCACGGCTGGTGTCATTGTCTGTGGTCACCAGTGAGCCGAGATAGACAAAGTCTCCAGCTCGTCGCCGTCGATCGTGACCTTGTTATTACGGACAAGAGGGCTCGGTCGGTCTTGGATCCGCAGGCCATCAGTATACACTTCGCCTTGGACATATTAATCATCAACCCAATCCTTCTTGCTTCGCGTTTCAGTTTGCGATAGTTTTGCCGACTATATCAATGTAATCAGCTAAGAAGATAAGTTGACTGGATCTGTTTAAAATCGTGCCCCACATTTCACCCGCCGCTCGTCGAATAGCGCTACGTTGAAAATCATGCAGAAAAGACCTTCGCCTTGTCGAAGCCCCCTGCGCGGTTCGAATGAACTCGACAATTCACCCGAAATCCGCACACAGCACTGCGTTCCATCCATCGTCGCCGTTGTCGTTGATCAGTCTGATCAGTTTCCCGGAAAAGCCGTTATCGTCCATGATTTTCCATAGCTCGTTACGGTCGGTCGTGTCGTATGTGGCTTTGAAGTCGATGAGTAGATGGTGTGTAAGGACTTGGTGTTCACGGAATTTTTGGAGGATTTGTCGTTATGCGAAGATCTGGTCCGTCGTAGACCGTCCCTCTATGAAGCCGGCCTGGTGAATCTGTTTGCTTGTGGCGTTAGGCGGCGAAATAGGATTCGGGACAGCACTTTGAAAGCGGTATTTAGGACAGTGATCGCTCGGTAGTTCTCACAGTCCAATTTGTCGCCCTTCTTGTAGATGGGGCATATTATTCCCTCGTTCCACTCTTCCGGTAGCTGTTCTATGTCCCAGATCCGGACCATCAACCGGTGTAGGCAATCGGCCAACGTGTCTGGGCCCATTTTGATGAGTTCAGCTGTGATGCCATCCTTCCCAGCCGACTTGTTGCTATTCAGCTTGCGAATGGCTTCCTTAACTTCACTCATCGTTGGGAGTGGCTCCGCTGGCGATGTAGCTTCCCTCATCGTCTTCATCGCTTGGGATTAGCAATTAATTCTTAATGCACACAACTCATGCTCTCCCTTAAAAAATGATCAATAACAACGCTGTTGACGGCCTGGTAGTCAAGAATGAAGGGAGGATTGTGATTGAGATACTTTTTAGGATCAACCATAAACCTGTTATTTCTATTTTCTTCAAAACCTTGTTTTGCAAAAACTCTGAAACAATGATAAGTCAGTAGCGTCTACAAAGTCTGTTTCACATAGAATCTGGTCGCATCTTTTCATTTACTGCAGCGTCTCTAGTTGTCACATCGCGAATCTATTGACAGTGTTTTGATTCGGATGGTTTATTTACTTAGTGGTGAAAACTTCATCAAGATTGAAGCAGTCAGTCAAAAGTTATCGACGATGGAACGCAAAAGGCGAGAGAAAATTCTGCACACTCACATAGAGAAACCGACGAGGTCAGGGGTAAAGATCGCAAAATTCCTGAAATATCCAAAATCGAATGTAATTCCGGTGCTGCAACGTTACCGAGAGACTCTTACGGTGGATCAAGCAAAATCAAACCAGACGTAAAAGTGGAACATATGACCGGAAACTGCGAGCAAAGGTAATTAGATCAGTTCACAATAATCCTGGAATCTCCTTGCGTGATTTGGCGAAAAAGTTCAAGACGAACCACAGTACAGCTCGACGAATTTGTTTGCGAGAAGGCTTGCGGTGGTATCATGCAAGCAAACACCCCAACAGGACGCTGAAACAAAACCTGGTTGCCAAAACCAGAGCAAGGAAGTTGTACGAGAAAGTGTTGACCAAGTACATCGGATGTATTTTGATGGACGACGAAACTTATGTCAAAATGGATTTTGACAAATACCCGGTAACAAATTTCACCTTGCGAAGCGTAAAGGGAATGTTACGGGTAGATTCAAGTTTGTTTTCGCAGATAAATTTGCTCGTAAGTTGATGATTTGGCAAGGGATCTTTAGTTGTGGGAAGAAGACTAAGATTTTCATCACTGGGGACACAATTAATGGAAATGTTTACAAAGAAGAATGTCTCCTGAAGAGGGTTTTGCCATTCATTCGGCCCCACAAAGGTCCGATGAAGATCTGGCCGGACCTGGCAAGCTGCCACTACAGCCGGGATGTCGTTAAGTGGTATAAGGAGAACAAGATCGATTTTGTTGAAAAAACTATCAATCCACCAAACTGTCCGGATTTTCGTCCCATCGAGAAATATTGGGCAAAAGTTAAGGGCAAACTGAAGAAATGTGGCAAAACCATGAAAAAACCCGCTCAAATGGAAAAAAGGTGGAACAAAATGGCGAATGAAGTTACCAGCTGTACTGTGCAGAAAATGATGGGTTGTTATCACTAAAAAAGTTCGAAAATTCATCCGAAAAAATGACGAATGATTTTTATGTATTTTTTTCCCTTAAAATGCAATAAAAACCCTACAAAATTTCATTTTTACTTTTCTTGTACGTTATTTCTTTGCAGAGAAATGATCTATTTTATCCGACCAGATTCTATGTGAAACAGACTTTATTAGGCTGATGGCAATTAGTTGATAAACTAATGATTCAAATACTAAAAATTAATCAGCCGGTATTGTTTCAATGTTATGGTCTTGGTCATGGTCGCATTTTTATCTTTTCGGGAATTTACATTACGTCATTGTTCATGTAAATTTAGTTGAAATAACTTGTCCCATTTATTTGCAGATTAAAACATGTAGATAAGAGTACAAGATTATTTAATACTGTGTAAGATCATTATTAATAATTTATGTATATAAGTTTGTTTAATAATACCTAAATAGCTAAATACCTACTTAAAAATCCACCAAAAAAGTAACATCATGTCATAATTTGGAAATAATTCATTTTAATTGCAATCTCTTGTTCCGCAGGGGCACTTCCCACAAACAAAAATTTTAAACTTTCTGTCAAAACTTTGGTCAGGTTTTACGATTTGGCCAAAACCAAACACCGCACGCCATTGTTAGTCGGTTTGTGTTCCGCAGATATGGTAAGACGACAATGAAAGGCGGGCACATAATTCCGCAGGGCCTCGACTGAGTCAATAGAGTCAATCAAACGTCAATATCTTGTGGATATGGTTGACCCATTAAACCCATTCCTTGGGAACATAAATCTTTCCAAGCACATGGCGATAGATTCATCGGTGCCAAAGATTGTTGAAAAGGCATTGAAACGCCCGTCAATGGCAACAACACTTTTGTTGAGGTGTTTTGCGGTCAGCTCCAAAATATGCAGCCTTATAAACAGGAAACAATATGAATCTGATTTGTGAATGAAAAAATATTAACTTTCATCATAAATTAATATCTTATACTATTTCCGACATTGCGAAAGTTTTAGCAAGTTTTAGAGCTCTTTTAAATCTATCTGAAATTGAGAGTGGCCTTTTTGGTATGTTTCGTTGAACTATTTGACCATTTCTCGAATGCACAATCAATTGTGCTATCTTAAGTGTAAATATCTTCAAGGTTTGCTTTTTTGTGCTATTAAAGAAATAATGAGAGTCATGAAACGCCAATCCCCGGCAGACACATTACTCATTTCATTGCTATCGTTGTACCACTGATAAGCTGATATAACTCTGAACCACATTTCCATCAACCAAAGGTTCGTGTCTTAACTGCTTAGTAAGTGAATAATCCACTGGTTGTGCTGGGGCGCTAGCATTCAAAAATTACTCCACGTGTTCTAATGACACGTAGAAAAATATATAGAAATTTTATTATTTACCATGCATTTTTAGCCTGCTTCAATTTTTCTGCGTGCAAAAGTATAAGTTGCTATGGTGTTCAATTTTTGTTATGTTTTCCTCCCAGTGAAAAAGGTCCCGATGGTTGAAATGTACTAGATTCATTGAGCTTTGAATTTGAGGACCACAATTTGAAACGTGCCTACATATGAAAACAATTTTCCATATTAAGAAAAAACTATTACAATTAAAAGGATATTAAAATTTAAAAAAAAATTTCACAATATAAAAGAATAAAAGTTTAATAGTTTTAAAGAATTAATTTAAGCAAATGAATAAAAGTTAAAGATATAAAGACTTTCAAAGAGAAAATGTTCTTTGTCTTATCGAGGAAACATTCCCAGTTCTTTAAAAAAGATCTTCTGGTGAACGATTTAGTCTTGGCACTTTATTAGAGAATATACTTTTTAGATCATATGATTGCCGAAATTGCCAGAAGATCATAAACTCTCCTTCAATAAGAATGGAATTGATCCGATACATTGAAACTAAAATTTAAACTAACTGAGTTACATAACTCTCCATAAAAAATATTTTCAAATTGTCAAATGAAAATTGAATGATTTGCGAAAAATCGAAATTTAGCTATTGGTATTATTACCTGATCGGGAAACGAAGCTTAGGGAATGATGAGCTAGTTGGCGCCAGGAGCTCTGGGCGATGAAAATTTTTCTCCTACGCAGGGGGAATTATATCAGCTTATCAGTGGTTGTACTACGAGTGAGCCAACAAAAAAAAAGAGCCACAAAAATGCTTATACATTACGGTATCCCCCGAAGGTGGTTGATAAAATTACGTTGAGTAATTTTTCAGCTATAAATCTCGCCCATATCGGGTAGTTTGCACCTTCGTCGAATAGGGATGTATGAATGTCTCGAAAACATAAAAAAAAGAAAACAAAAAGTTCAAACTATAATTTACACACCTCGCCGAGAGCCAGAAGTCATCAGCTCGACACGAAAGCTTCTTGTTTTTTCATCAATCTCGGATTTTCTCGAGAGGGAAAAGGAAGCTGAGAGAAAAAAAAAATCATTACAAGAACGCCCCTCGAAATCTGTTGAATAATCGACCCCCAGAAGAACCGGCAGGAGAAAAAAAAGGTCATGCACCATGCAGTCTCCCGCACCCCAGAGCTCATCAAATTGAGGCCTTCGCGAGACAATCTTGGAGTGGCTGTGATGAAATTAAGTGCAAAAAATTTAACCAAATTGACGATCACACTTGACCGGGAGGGATCTTAGGGGGTGCGGAAACAAGTGGACATCATCTCGCACCACTCATGTTCATAGTAGATGGATAAACATTTCACTTTTGCCCCTTTCGAAATTGGATACCATTTCGCGCGGTTCTTGGATTTTTTTTTCTCCAACCTGTTGACTTTACCACGCATCATACATAATAGCAGGTATCGACACGTTTCTACGCCTACAAATGCTATATCATGTCAGTTATGCGACCATGACGGATATTTTTCGCTCTTCACAGCACAGATTTGATACCAACAACATGATATAATTATGTAACTCGTCTGTGTGTGTATGAAAATGTTTTAGCATGACTGCTATGCTTTATTGGACCTATATTTCTATCATCATAAACGCCCGCATCTTTGCCTTGATTGCCATTATATTCAGCACGTCTCGATTTACGTCATTTCGGATTGAAACACAGACTTTGGCTGATGAGTTAGTTCAGTATTATTCAAAATTGCAATGTGTTGAGATGCTTTTTCTGCCCTTACTATCGTCTTGATTTAAATTCTAATGTTATTCAAATTTACGATGGACAAATTCATACTTGATATTTTCTTTAATATTCAGCGCGAATAATTAAAGTGGCATTAGCAAGTAAAGGTGTAGATTTCAACTACAGTTGTGAAAAATGCAAAAGTAAATTCTGATGATTCAATGCACTGAATCAAAGCAATCGAAAAATTCCGTTTAATTCAACCACGGTAAACAGAGGTTGAATTAAAGGGAATCTTTCAATTGCTTTGGTTTAGCAGAATTTTTCTTTTGTTTTTTGTTTTTACATTAAATCATAAGTCATGTAAATTTAGTTGAAATAACTTGTTCCAATTAGGCCAGAGCAAATATCAAATTCTTCTTTTGTCACACCCCCTCCCCATTTGTTTTTACCGGAAATCCTGAAAGGGGGGAATAAATAAAGTTCAAGGTATTTTATCGGAAAAATTGACAGAGTCTTACATACAAATATATTGCATGCAAAATATTGTCCAACTTGTTCCAATTTATTGGAAATTTGGATTTTTTTAAAAGTGCTCAAAATTAATTATAGTCAAATAAACTTCCAGTTTCTTTGAGAAAGACCACAAAAAAATGGTCGAAACGTCGGGTATTTCAAATAATAAGTTCTTTGATTGAGATCCAAGACCGTAAAAAATCGAAAATTAAAATTTAAAAACATCTTCCCGGTCGAAAACATAAACCTAAAGTACAAGATTATTAAATATCTAGGTACTGCTTAGCTCCTACTTTGATCTTGTTGCCCGAAAGTGAAAAACATGAACCTGTTTTGGAAGGCTCCCTACAAAGAATGAGAAGGCTGATCACTATAGTTGAAATGAATCAAGAGTTATTATAAGCAGGTATTATTAAACGATGAAGATAAAGGGTGAAATTTCCCAAAAGTGCTTAATTTTAACGTACAGTTAATCCAATTTACAAGTATCTGGTGTGAAGAATGTTGAATCCAGTTTTTTTGGTAAGCGCTCTTCAGTTTTCAAAATGGCTTTCACACAAGGGGAACGGGAAATTCAGTAATTTAAATTTGTCAAGGCAAGAATTTATATTCTTGTCGCATAATAAGATTGCGAAGAATCTCAATTTGGTATTTTAACACTACACACAACAATCGTTTAAAAAAAGAATCCAGTGTACTTCAAGAAATAAAAGAACGCTTTGCCACTAACAATCATCCTTCAATATGGAATTTCTATGTTGGCGACGCCATGGAAAGAGTTCAGATAACAAATTTCATGCATCTAGCCCTGGTAACCGATGTGTATGTCTGATGACCTAAAGGGTGATACGGTCAAAATTTGGTTAAGGGTAAACGCGTGTAAATCGGGGAAATTGTTTATTTAAAATCTATATGTGAAACTTGGCATCTGAGGGTTTTTGGGCCGGGGAAGGTTTCTATAATAGTGACAAACCGGTGTGGCGATATGAAGCCTTGATGTGATTTTTTTTTCTACTTGATTCCTAGCTCATTTGTACAGCACATGGTTATCAATGACGCCTAGATGTGACCCAGATTGACATTTTGCCGATCGAATAATACATATAGGTAGGAACTTTTTTTTCCAAAATCTGAAATTGGAAAGGCATGGCATTCATTTTTAGAGATTTTCTTTTCTTTCAAGGGTTTGTTTTTCGTCTTTATGGTCAAGCAAACGGTCGTCGCAAGCGGATAGTAACCAAAACATACTGTTCATTGATCGCTGGAAAAATTTAACAATTAGGCTCATGCAAGTACCTATATTTCTTATGCACGTGGGGGCGATATGTAACCTATATATAATATGTATATCATGTATAATATGTAATATCAATCGAATCAAAACCAATTGAAAGATTTGCAAAAATAGTTCGTGTTAATGTAAAAAATATAAATTTAGTTCTGATGCTTATGAAATAATGGTATGACACTTTGCGGAAAATCGAAAACAAAAATACAAAAAGTAAAGATTTTACCTACAATTTTTTAACCCATTTTGCCTACAAGGTTATTTTTGAATCATATTGATAACAGACTTATGAATGAGATATTTTCTACAGAGATAGATCGGAAACATTTAGTTGAACATGTAAAAATTTCTTAAATTAGATAAGATAGGACTGACGTGTTCATTAGTGAAAGGTATCAGTGAAATAAACTGATTTTTATTGACCAAAAGTGAGGGAATTCATTTTCCGAAAGAATTTTCATTTCAGAGCATGTTCAAACGTTCAACTTTTCTCTGTTACAAAAAAATAAAAAAATATTTTTTCTTCTAAGAATTGTTACTTCGGCACAAATACACAACTGAAACGAATTTAGAAATGAAAATAGGAGCTTTTTATTTTAAATAACTCTGAAAAAAAACATCGTACTTTTTGCTAACATACCAATTCAAGTACGTACTTAACATGGAAAGTGTTTTTGTGTTACATGGCTGCATAAAAGAGACTTTCGATCCGCTTCTATTTGAAAAGTGAGACTTTAGAACTGATATTCAACTGGAAGCAAAATTTTTATGAGAAATTTTTAGAATACTTTAAAAGTGTTCAAAACAATATTTCCTCCTTTCAACTTACACGATGGGGTAAAGGCAAACGTCGAACTTTTAAGAAATTCATCTTCAAAATGATTCAATATGTTGGAAAAACCAGAAGGGGTATTCCGAATGTTGAAACTGAAGCGGATATTTAAAATATTTGTAAATGAAGGACATTTGCTTTGAACAGCATCTGACGCATCTGAAAATAAGCTTTGCATTTACACTTGCCCCAACATACGGGACAAATGTTAACTTAGAAATTGGTTTTTGCCAACATTTTTGTATATTTGACTTTCAAAGAGAAATTAAAAAATGCGGAGAAATTATTTAGTGATGCACTGAAATTTTATGCTTTAATGAATTTATTGAAAAAAAAAACAGATATCTGCACTGTATAAAATCAACAAAAAAAAACAAAATTGGAAAAGATGGGGGAGCATAACTCTTAAATAGATGTGACAAATTTTTTTATGGAAGTTCGCAACTTCCCACTTTGGGAAAAAAAAGGTGGAAAATCCATAAATATTGACATTATGAAGCTTTCAAACAGAGTACAAATTTCAGATCTTGAAAAACAAGTTTAGAGATCAAGCTTCAGTAAATAATATATACCATCTTTGAATTGCAATTTGGAACTCCAGCTGCAGCTCTCATTTCAAAGTTGTAAGTTCAAAACCATGATGAGGTTTGATTTAAAAAATGCTTACAAAAATCTAAATTTGAATACATTTTTATATATTACATTTATTTTTGCAAGGTGTAGCAATGCACACCGGGTCAGCTAGTATCAAATAAAATTTCTTTTTCAAGTTTAAATAGTATAAAATTCAGGAAAAATATTCAGTCAGGCTTCCGCTTTTCCAAATCCGAATTTCCGGGCCTTACGCTTAACCCCTGCCATCAGATTTTGTACAGCCACCTTGTCCACCTTCTTCGCTGCAGAAAGCCAGTTTGCCTTGAACTGCTGCTCGTCCTTAGCAGTTTTTTTTTGGTCTTCTTTGGGTTCCGCTTGACAATAGCCCAGTATTTCTCAATTGGGCGGAGCTCTGACGTGTTGGAAGGGTTCTTGTCCTTGGGAACCACCTGCACGCTGTTGGCGGCGTACCACTGCATGGCCTTTTTACCGTAATGGCAAGATGCCAAATCCGGCCAAAACAGTACGGAACAACCGTGTTTTTTCAGGAAAGGCAGCAGACGTTTATTCAAACACTCTTTCACGTAAATTTCTTGGTTGACAGTCCCGGATGCTATGAAAATGCTGCTTTTCAAGCCACAAGTACAAATGGCTTGCCAAACCAGATATTTCTTCGCGAACTTTGACAGTTTCATGAGCTTGAAAATATCTGCTACCTTTCCCCTTCCATTTGCCGTATAAAACTCTTGTCCTGGAAGCTGCTTATAGTCGGCTTCGACGTAGGTTTCGTCGTCCATTACCACGCAGTCAAACTTCGTCAGCATTGTCGTGTACAGCCTCCGAGATCGCGCTTTGGCCGTCGTATTTTGTTTATCATCGCGATTTGGAGTCACTACCTTCTTATAAGTCGATAGTCCGGCTCGTTTTTTGGCTCGATGCACGGTTGTAGACGATACACCCAGCTTATTTACGGCATCTCGGAGAGAGAGGTTAGGGTTTCGCTTGAAACTACCGGCAACTCTCTTTGTCGTCTCAGTGGCTTCCGGTTTTCGATTTCCCCCCGATCCAGACTTCCTGGCTGTCGACAAACGTTCCCCAAACACTTTAATTACATTTGTAACGGTTGATTTGGCAACTTTTAGCGATTTTGCCAGCTTTGCGTGCGAGTAGCTCGGATTTTCGCGATGCGGGAGCGAAATTTTTATACGCTGCTCTTCTTCCATGAACGGCATTTAGACAACTGAATAGTGAATTCCAAAAACAAAATAGGAGCAACATTCTGCACACACCTTCAAAATGAGGGGTATTCAGGTTTTTTAAATGCAAATTTGAAAGAAATACGTCAAGTTGATATTGACCAAATTTTGACCGTATTACTTTTTATCAGAACTTAGTTTTTCGATTGCCCAGTCGAACTCAAAGTTGAGGGCTGCCACCGAAGTGCTGTTTTGCACCAAAACTACATAATTTTGAGTTCAAAAAAAAGGAGCGTGCACGTTAAAACTTATACCAAGGGTGCGAATAGATAGATTATTCATAGAGTGGCTTATCTGAGTGTATATAGTCATCAAGTATCGAAATAATTTTTTTTTCTAAAAAAATGATAAGCACAATTAACGAAATCTAAATAAACTAAAAAGTTAAGGGGCGCATACGATTGCTATACCTCCAATACAAAACGACTAGGAATTTTCTCCTCATCAAGTGTTATAAATTGGAAATGCGATAAAGTGTCTCTTTGTTCGCAGCAACAGCACCAGCAGCTCTAGGATTTGGTTCCGTCAATCTCGGCTTTGCCCGAAAATCGAACGGCAGCACCCATAATAAACGATACACTTTCGTCCATAAAAATCACAATCTTACGATGCTACACATATCAATTTCCAAACGCTTCCCACTAATTGGCTTTGATTATCATAAAGATAGAGAGAGTCTCTACCTATCTGCCTACCTGACTACCTACCTCTTGATGACTTTTGGTTTTGAGAAACACAAAGCCAAACATAAACAAAAACAAAACAAAATAAACAAGAAAGAAATTAACGAATATCACCGAAACTCGCGCTTTGGAAAGTGAAGCACTGCAAAGCTATTGAGCTGTTGGGTGTTTTTTCATCGAAAGTATGTATGAACCTGTTTGAGGGAGAAATTTTTAATGATTTAGCCAATGTTATCTTTTATTCTTTTGAGTGGCTGGTTGAAGCGCTGTCAGATGAGCTCATATCCGCTTTGAAATTGCTGGAGTGGGCGTTGTTGAAGCCTCACTCATTGGATAAGAACGAACAAAAAAATTACTTTTTAACTTCAATGAAATCTTTTCATTCATCGAAAGTCCTCCATCCATTCACATTTTTTTTTACTAAAATGTGCTTTACCAGAACGTAGCTTGTTGCATTACTTGGCGAGGTAGGGCGCCTTTTTGTTGGTACAATCAAAATAGCCACACTTATCTCGTTGCAATGATAGGGGAAACAGGAAATCTCAGGTGGCTTTAAACGAGCCGCTACGAGGGACCCTTCTGTTTAAGTAAAACTTATCTGGGACATTAGATAAATAACACGTGCTAGGTAATTTCAGTTCGCGGCAAAGATCAAGAAAATTATATCTGATTTTCTGATGATTTATGATTGAAATTTAAATAAAATCCAGCTTCTTGGTCTTGATCAGGTTGCTGAAGTAGTTATGTTGTTTTCTTTATCATCGTTGAATCATGTTCAAGGTTCTTGTTTAGTGAACTTTATATGGAGTAATAAGTAGGAATAGAACATTGATAGGTGCTTTGCTTTATTTTTCTTTTAAACGTTCTTGGAGAAACCAAAAATTTCGGTTACAGTAATTTGTTTCTTTCATATTTAATCGGATTATCTTCGAAAGAGGCTCCCAAAGGACCCTCTTGATGAATATGCTCGCGGCAAGACAACAAACACCTCCGGTCGGTAAGCCTCCAGATCTCGGAATCAGCTTGCCATCTTGGACTTTTGTTGTCATATCAATCGAACAGCCCGCAGTCCAGCCTTTTATGATCAGCCAGAGCCGCTTGAGGATTATTCGGAATCGCGCAACACGGTGGCACTTTGTGTAGGCATCAAGAAAGTATTATGGACATTTGAGGCGAGCGCTAAACATTATCCCGGGTACAAAAATGTTGAGCAGCTTAAAGTTGACTGAGCCAGTGACGAGGATGGCGACGTTGTCGTTAAACTGAGCTCAAAGTATCAGAGAGAAAAAAAAGCTGGCGGAAAAAAAAATTAAAAAACACTCCAAACAAACCAACCAACCGATGGAATGAATTTCATCATGTGGACATCCGCGGGATGCAACGTTATTTACGATGATTGTTTTCCTGGGGACGATGCCTTCGTCTTTTACGCGTCGAATATCTTATTGAATTTTTCCATAATACGGTAATTCAAGCTTCTTGTTTCAAGTACAAAAAAAACAATGTTTTTTAAATAAAGTATAAGACTTATAAAATACGACTATTTGTTCGATTGTACTAGAATTTAATCAACACACACTTTTTCAATTAACAAAACGAAAGCTCCATGAACCACCCCAAAAAGGCCGACAAACATCAACCAGTGGGCGGAAATCGTAGGATTCCCCATATAATAATCAATTTTTATTCATTCTCGAAACAGGCTGAAGAAAGCTGCCATGTGATACCTCGATTGTTTTGTTTGGCTCATTTGATGCTCTTTTAAATTTTATTGGCATTTTTATCCGGCTTGTTTTTCTGCAGACTCAGTGGCTGCAGAAGTAGTTTGTTGGGTGAGCGCTTGTTGGCCTAATCTTTGTTGAAGAATGTAGTAGGTAACTAGTTAGAAAACCATTGATTTTAACATTTTTCATACAATAGTCCGTCCATAAAAAATGAAATTGCCTATTACACGGTAATGAACTTGATTTTGGAACTGCCATTTTTTTGATTTTGTGATTCGATTTTGATGAACATTGACTAGCCACTGATTAATTCTTTTTCATATTAGGTAAATATTCAACCAAATATCGAGATGAAAAATATGAAAATTGCCAAAGTCACAGCTAAGTTCCAGTCCCTTGCTGCGAGTGTAGGTCCTTATTTCGATTGATTGCAGTATAGTTCTGTTATTTGTTACATGAAACTGAAAAAATAGTGGTTAAGTGTTAAAAAAATCGAAGTTTTTGTATTGGCAGCCTGTTTTACGGATTCAGATCCAACCCAGAGTCTTTGTTTCATAGTTTTACGTGATGTCAATAAAAAATAGCAGTTTGATAAAGTATTACAGCCAGGGCCGGATTAAGCCATCGGGAGGCCCGGGGCAATTTTTGTCGGGGGGCCCCTATAGTTCGATTTTTTTAAACGCTACCCAGAAAATACAAAAGCTTTTAAACGTGTTAAAAAACTGGAGATGAGTTCAGTATACTATCTTCAAATAGCCTGCGTTTGCGTAGAAAATAGTTTCTAGTATCTTCAAATAAAAATTGTTAATCAATCACGTGCAAACATTGCGGAAGAGTTGCGGAAATTTCTTAGAAATGAAAACTCAAATTTAAGCTACAAAATGCTAAATTTAATTCTTATTTTTTTAAAACCCTTATCACCAACTAAAATTCTCTAATTTAAAAAATATTTTAAATGATTTTCATATAATCATTGATTGTTTGGATTGTGCTAATTCGAGAATATTTACCTAGTGACAATTAGGAAGTGTCTTGGAGATTTGAAACATAGAAAACAAAAAAAAAAACAAAAACAGATACAGATATAAGAGTTTAAGAATTCAAAACATTAAATCACGTTATATTCAGAACAAAAATTTAGTATCCCAAAAAAAAGAGATACAAAGTTACAATCAGAGCAAAAGCAGAAATTGCTCCAAATGTGAATTTCAATTTTATGTCTTTGAAACACAAAAATAATCTTTTCATGAGATGTTTTTGAAAATGATTCTCATCAGATAAATTTTTTTTATCAAATTGTTATTCTAAATATGACGTTATTCTAAATAATTAGTGCAAAAATGATCGGTTGAAAAAAAATTATTCTCAATTTTTAATTAAATGTTCAAAACACAGAATCAGTTATCATCGAAAATAATCAGATACGGAATCCAAATGAGTTTAGTACTGTAAACTAAAGTTGCTAGATTGCCCGGTTTTATCCGGGTTTGCCCGTATATTTAACACTAAATTTGACAAAAGTCCGGTTCAGGCTGATTGTCCGGATTTCATTGAAAAAAAATCCGGATTTTGCCCGGATTTATTCACATTATTTGCCAAAACAAACAGAGAAAATCATATTGTGTTGTGTTGTTCCCAAACGGAGCAAGTTTTATAAAATTAATTATGAAAAGGTTTTTTTGAAAGCTTAAAATACGATTTAGAAATTGCTAATGAAAAAAAAAATCAAGTTTTTTTTCTCGATTTTTGTTGAGTAATTCCTGGGATTTGATCAGTTTTGCCCAGATATTGCTCGGATTTTTGGTCGACATTTTGGTATCAAATGCCCGGAATCGGTCCGGTTTTTAGCTAAAATAGCCTGGATTTGTTCGGCCCTGGTACGTGCCTAAAAAATTCTGGCAGCCTTACTCTAAACAAAGATCCAGAATTTAAAAAATTCAAAAAAATGATGAAACTGTCAATGCTACGTCAAAATGTTCGACACTTAGACATCAACTTTACAGTTTCTTCAATTAAAAAAAAACAAAAAACTGAAGAAACAACACAAGACTTGAAAATCCCAATGAATTGAATCTGGAAAAAGATCATAGAAATATTCATATTAAGAAAATCACTCAATCGTTTATATTATAACTTGAGAATGATCATTTGGAAAATGATCTGCTGAATTCAGGATATTCACTTCAGTAGATGATAAAATTTTGGTTAAATCAGTTGAAAATGTTCCAGTACAAATTTCAAGTCTAAGACATAAATTGGTATGGAAATTCAATAAAGAAACCCTGTACTATCGATTGGTCCAATTTTAGCAACTACAGTTTTTTTTTTAAGATTTTACTTTCAGAAATAGGGAGGAAAAAGGGTTGAGAATTTATAAACCAATGAAAATTTCAATAAAAATGATTGAAAGGTGAAAAGTTATTATAATACGCGTTATTAACCCGGATACTGCCCGGGTAAAATTCTGAAATGTTTATCATAAAGCTAAATTAGCTGCTTTTTAAGTGCAGAAAACCATAACTTGGAAACTTAACGTAACAACAAACATTGTTTTTGTTGAAGATGTTTGAATGTAAAGAAAATGAGGAGATGTTTTTTTTACCTGTTCTGTACAAAATATCGTAACAGATATATTTCGATAAAAAAAATGAAAATTTGAGGTGCTTTGTCTCACACTCTTCTCAATTTTTTTTTGAACTCGGTTGTGTCCAGAAGATTTTGATATTCTCAGCTCGCAAAATGTGGGAGAGCTCCTTCACTGCTTACTCTAGGGAGCCCTTTAACTTTTTAAGACGAAAACTAATCTAGATATGTATTTCAAGTTTTATAGTTCAAGTTTTTATTCCGATTTTCTAGTTTTGCTATCTTTTCATGGATTGGTAGGGGGAAGTGTCCCTAAATGCGCATGTTGGGTAATATGCGCATACAGCCGATTGACGATATGGCTGGATATTCAACGTATCTAATCAGTGCAGTTTGAGGGTAATACGCTATTGAAACATGGCATGAAGAAATTTGATGGTTATATAAAGCCAAAAAAATTTAAAAATTCAAAAAAGATTTTTGTCAGTTTTGTTATAATATATTGAACTTTAATTATCGTGCGTACAGATTCTGTGAATAAAAATTTTAATGGGGTTTCTTTCTAATTCATCTGGAAATCGGATATTCAACAAATTGAAGCTTTTGGCAAAGTTGTAAATGATAAGATATTGGAATAAGGGACAGGTTCTGAATGCCCATATCAAGGCAGGTTAAATGCCTATATCAAGAAAAATAGATTAGTCTTATAAATTTTTTACTTTTTATCATTTAAACATTAAATCTACGCTCAAATCATGATCTTACAGCGAAAAAAGAAGAACTTCATACTGATCCGATAAAAATACGATATGAATAAAATATTACCATAAAATATGGCCATATGGCATACCTCACTATATTTCATGCAATAGAACAAGTGATGTAAAAAATTTCACCAAAATTTCAGCCTTGACGTATGCTTAACATCCGTTTCTACCATTTTCAATTAAATAATATCAAAATATTGCAAGTGTTAATGAAATATAGCTAAAAACATAAATATGCGCATTTAGCCTGCCAGTTTCGGAAATCGGCTATTTTGACTTCTTTTATTATAAAATTATTTTCACAAAAACTGTAAGAGATTTTAACAGAAAAATTGCTCGAACGTATATAAAACAGATGTCCGCTCATGTGTATATAGTTTTTAGACTCCTATCTATTGGAATATGGGAGAAAATTAGTGCTTTCCTTAATATGCGCATATAGCCCGCCTCTCCCCTAGTAGTATGATTAAAGTAATGTTAAAAAAATTTTTTCCCTCGGGGGCCCCCCTGAGCCGGGGGGCCCGGGGAAATTGCCCCTTTTGCCCCCCCCCCCTTTAATCCGGCCTTGATTACAGCTCGAATGAAAAATTGAATATTTTGTACTAAAAAATCGACCTAATTTTTGTTTTTTTTTCTGTGAAACCGAGCCTTCTAATGACTTTTGTCCCTATTTATGAATTCTCTAAAGAAAAATATCCGCTAAACAACTTTGTTGAAGTTATTAGCTGTTTAACAGAGGAAGCTATTTCGGCATTGAAAAACAATTTATTCAATTGGCACCACTGCTGGCGCCTCGCTAAGTATCGCATGAAAATAAGTCATGCAATACCTCACTAGGCACCCAGCAGTGATGTCAATTCAATTTAATTAATCATTTTTCAATGCCAAAAGCCATGCCTCCATTCAAAACCTAATAACTTTTTTGTCTTAGTAAATACGAAGTTACAGTCTTCTACAAAGGTATTCAGCGTAAAATTTTTTTTTGAGAAAATTTATAAATTGTCACAAAAACATTAGCAGATTCGATTCCATAGAGAAACAAAAATGATGTTGATTTTCCAGTACAAAATATTCAATTTTCCCATACAAAACTAAAAGTTTAAATTTCTTATGTAAACTAATTTTTACAAAAAATTAGGGATGAGCTTCGAACCCAAAAGGAGCTTTCATGACCCCAGGATTCGAGAATTTCGAAAATGACCCCAAATCGACTCAGTCTTATGACCCATTCCAAGTGACCGTGATGAACTTCATCACGCATTTTTCGTGTACAAAATTTACGTTTGATTGAGTTTAAAGAACTGTCTATGGATCTAGAGTTTGAACGACAACATTTTAATATCAAAAGTTTTTTACTTGATGAATATTTAAAATCCAAAGATATATTTTTCAGAACTATCAGTACATCTCTGGCGATTTTTTAATGAAATTTGTGTTGTCCTATACAAGTTTCCATACAAAATTTAAACTCGTTGCGCTAGTTCAGAACTGAATGAATCGCTTCCAAAATTTTTGTTGCTATTTGTGGCAATAAAAACAACCATAAAAATTTATAGGAGATGTGAAAATGAATAGATTTGAAATTTTCATACAAAGCTTGCAGCCAATGTTGCCGAAATTTGTTTTTGTGATTTGACGAAAAAAATTCTGACTTCCTGTGGTTTATCCCAAAAATTCTGTGACGGTTTTCTGTGATGCTTTTCGCTCTTATTTCATTCAAAATTCATGTCAAACTGCATATTTGATACAATCTAATTAAGAAAAATCAATTAATATTACCATTTTGATTATATTTTTCCAAATCTATGGTATAAATCCAAAATTTATATTCACATAAAAAATAATTTTAAAAAAACGTACAAAATTTCAAAATTCTGTGAAATCTGTGAATATTTATAAAATTCTGTGTTCTGTGACCCAGATTCTGTTATGAAAATTTGCTCAAAATGTTGTGATATTGTAGATTTCTCTGCGATTTTGGCAACCTTGCTTGCAGCGATCTAGTGCAGCATACATTTAGGGGTAAAAAAATACTACAAAAGTTCAGCTGAATTCATAAAAATTAATGCTACGATGGATCAAATTTTGAAATGAACAAACGCGTGATGCAAGACAATCATATTCCAGCATATGGAAACGATTTTTTTGTATATTTGGGATCAACTGATTTTTGTGTTTTTCTTGGGAAATTCCGGCTTGCAGTCTATTTTAGAGCAAAAACGATTTTTGTTTATGTATCCAACGTTTCAATCCGTTTTGGTCCCTGAAGAAGATCAAAAACGGATTGAAACGTTGGCTACATAAAACAAAAATTCTTTTTTGCTCTAAAATAGACTGCAAGCCGGAAATTCCCAAGAGAAACGAAATTTTAAAGGTGAATCTTGGATTTGTATTTTGATGCATTTTAGACTAGACTGATACCTGGTACTATAAATATCTATATTTATTTAAAAAAAAATGATGATTAACCGAAAACTTTTTTTACACCATCAGTGTTGGTAAATAAGCAAGAAAAAAACACATCTAGGTTGCATATCGCCCCACGTGTTTGAGAAACAGGCGCCTTATTGTTAAATTTTCCAGCAATCAATGAACAGTGTGCTTCGGTTACTATCCTCTTGCGACGACGTTTGCTCGCCCATAGAGACGAAAAACAAACACCTCAAAGAAAATATGCTTGGTTGAGAAATACGCGCCAAAATATTCCTACTGATCAGTATGCTATGCCTGGGTTACTTTCCTTTGGCGACGTTGGCTCTCGACGCCTCTACCATAGAGACGAAAAACAAACCGCCCAAAGGAAAAAAAATCTCAAGAAAATGGATGTCATGACTTTAATTTGTTTCGAAAAACTACAAATTTTGTATGGAAGCCTCTCCTTCCTTAAGTCGGATGGAGTTTTGACTATTACAGAAACCATCCCCGGCCTCAAAAACCCTCAGATGCCAATTTTGACGATGATCGGTTCAGTAGTTTCCGAGTCTATAGGGAACAGACAGACAGACAAACATTCATTTTTATATATATAGATTGGAAAATGAACAACATTAGTCTTTTTTAAATTTTTCATTTGTTTTGAATCATGTGTTGAAAATGGAATTTGAAATCAAAATTTTATAATCCACATTTTCCAAATCACTCGACCTATTTTTGGAAATTCGTCAAACAACTGTGTATTTTGAGACTCTAATGATACAAACATGTGTAAAATTACTTCAACTTTCTAATCCTGTGTTCAAATTTTTTTTGCAGTGACTGAAACAATTCTGGTGGTTGATCGATTGAAAAGAACGGTTTTACATATAACATTTACAATTTTTGTGACCATAATCTTGAAAAACATCATTTTTAACATCAGCATTCATAGGCACTAAGTGATTTTTTAAGCAATTGATAAGTGATCTAAGAACTTTTTTCCGAAGCATGTTTTGAAGATCTGGTGTTATACCCCTAGATGCAATCTACTTACTACATGTTTTGAAGATGTTTTTCTTCGACCTTGAATAACATAAAATCGAATGGTTGTAGCTGAATATTGTCTAGGTATCATATTTAAGTTACGTTGCAATATTTCTAAATTTTACGTACCTACGATTTGTACGGTTGAGGAACAAGCGAGATACAGCGATTTTAGGTGAAGAGTGTTAATTTAACACTTCACATCTCTAAGTAGTGTTTTTGTCAAGGCTTTCAGGGAGCGTTCCATGAGTTCATGGGAGATTCCAAAAAATTTTTTTTTATTGGAGTGCGTCTGAAGATAGTTACAAGCAACCAAACTTGCAAATGTGTCATATTGGCAATCTATGACGGATTAGAGTTGAAAATGTACATCATTAGGTTTATTAAGACTTATGGTTTTCCATGAAAATTACTAAATCAGGCAAAACTATTTCTAAAAATCAGGAAAAAACGGAGGCATATCAGGTTATCAAGATGAGCCTCAAAAATTCAGGTACATTGGCAACCCTGGTTTGTTCCACCAACCTAAGCCGAGCCCACGGAGAAAGAAAGTGACACAAAATGTCAACCATTCTTTCAGTTGCCGTTCGGCAACGGACCCGTGCGGACTCTATCAGCATGCCGCTCGGAAGGATCCGTTGTGACGATTTCGAAAGGAAATGGCGCTCAAACTAAGACGATTAAGATGAATCATCAAATCAGTTAAACTAGGTTAAAGTAGGTTCTATTACAAACCATTGTAAAATATCTACAAAAGTTGTAAAGTTGCATAGGTATTATTATAATCTGTATACAGTTTGTTAAAATCCTTAATTTTATCTCCAGGCTCATTTCTAAATCAGAAAAATTCTCACGGATTGTGAAGCGGGACCAGTGATAGAACGTTTTCCCTCTCAAAGGTCAACAGCCGCAACTGTTGCTGCACACTATATATTGTTGTTCATTTCGTAAGATAATCTCTCACTTTCTCGATCATAATCCATTTCAATCCGGATCATAACACACACCTTGTCCGGAACTAATTGAGTACCTTGTATGGTGTAATGGTGAGACCGAAAATCTGCATCTAGCTCCCCCTCGACTGAACTCTTTAAATCAGTATCGGAGCACTTCCAGCACCAAGGGCTTTACCACTTTCTTACATAAAATCTTTGACTAATAACATTTGCGCGGCAGTTTATAAGTTGGATATTTACTGGATCTGAACGGCTTGTTTTGAGAAAGCGTCTGGTCAGAAATCGAAAACCAGCATGGCTCGTTTCTTCTCCGGAGGGTCAAACACTAGAATAATCTTGTTAGACACAGTTTTAGGTTCGCATTGAATTCGGATAGTAGTGAGACGTGTCGAACGTTTTCAACATATGGAAAACACTTTGCTATAATTTCTTGATAAATATTTATTGGGAAGCTAACGCACTTTGAATATTTAGCCCCTATTTTTGCACCGCGACATCAAATTTTAAAACCAACGATTAATATTAATGAAATTAAAATCAAAACCAAAATATCATATCAAATTGCACATTTTAAGTGCTCTTTCCGTTGATTTATTATTCAACATCCGACAAGACGCCTTTCAGAAGAAATTATGAATGCCCTGTGGCCGGCTTAAGCTTATCGAAGAACGATCTTAATTGTGTATAGCAGTAACCTCAATAATGTGGGAGCTACGAATCGGCCATTTCTCAAAGCTGTTTGGTTTTATTGTTATGATTTTGTTCTCGGCTGAGAGCTATGTAGCTACGAAGATTGATTGCCACCTGTAGGCTCTGGTAGGAAAGCTCTCGCCTTCAGCAGTAGAACAAAACTAAGAAAAAATCCTGAACGATGTTATTTTTCTCGGGTATCCGCCGCGTGAAGCTTTTAGCGCTTATCTGCTGGAACCGAATTTACGTATATAAAAATAAATAGTTTTAACTTTTTTCTTCTTTTGCTTCCAGGATTCCCATCCATTGGCGTGAAGGTAAGTTTTTCCGCTGGAAGGTGGAACGAATTTCTTAATTTATATCAACATTCAATGGGCCAGCAGCGGTGCAGAGCAGGGAAACATTTCCAGATTGGATCGAAAATATGAAAACATTTCCACAAAAAAATTTGCAATTTCATCATATCGCAGCTATCTCGATGTTGTTTTTTCCCAAATTGAGTCATCTTGTGTGATGGATTTTACAGTTTATTACATTAAAGCGTAGTCACTGTGGTGAGAAATCAAAATATTTAGCCGTTACGTAAATTTTTCTTACTATTGATTTATTTTTATCAAAAACATCAATGCAAATACATTAATAGCAAGTCCAATCACCATAACCATTAATATGTAGCATATGTGATTCATTTAGCATTAGTTTTTCTCTTAGCACTACTCAACAGCTTCTGCACAGTGCTTTCTCCGACCATTTTTTACCTCTTTTTGCATTCGCCAAAGCCCAAAAAGTTTCGATTGGACGAATCTCCGGACAGTTTGGTGGGCTTATGTCTTCCGGTAAACATGTGACCTTTTTTGACTTCATATCACTTTAATGCATCCTTGGAGTTTTGGCACGAAGCGAGATCAGGTCAAAAGATAATAGGATTGTTATGCTGTTTGATTAAGGGTAGCAATCATTTTTGTTAATATTATTGCACGTAAATTTTGCCATTCATTGTATCTGTGGCTATGAATGGACGAGACATTTCACCGCATTCACATATGACTCGTCACACCTTAACCTTCTTTACAAATTTGTCAGTGTAAAAATGGCTTACACTGTTGCAGCAACATCCTTTCTTTTCGGTGAGGTCTACAATTGTGGTTCAGGCAGAGTTTTATAGAAGAGTAAAGGTAGATTTCATCATTCATGATAACACACTCCGATTTCTTGGTCTGAAGTTTGTCGTAGAGTTTTCGAGCCCTCGGTTTCACGGATTAAGCCTGTTTGGTATTTTTTTTGGCTGCTTTACTGCTTTCGGTAGGTCTATAGTCCAATTCTCTCTTTGGCACGCATAACGTTATTCGATGAGTTACCTAGTTTCAAAGCTCACTTCACATCCCGTACTAATGCCGAAGGATGCCGTTAGCAGTAATCCTTGATTTTCTCGTTCATTAAAGAGTCAGCAGAGCAAGGTTTTCTACCGTGTCTCGGGAAGTTTGCGCAAGTGCACTGTTTTCCACACTTTCTCAACGAAGTTTGAACTGCTGAACTCACACCTTCTCTGATTGGATGCGTAGTCATTTTTTGTCGTTTTTCGCGAAGAAATCTGAAAATGCGGGGCCTTAATCCCAAGTACACTTAATCCCCCTCCCCTTAATGCAAAGGACACGGATTGTGCACAAATGGGGCTCTATGAGGAGCATTGAGCCCCATTTGTGCACAATCCGTGTTTTTTGCACAGAATTCAGGCCACGCATTTTCAGATTTCTTCGCTAAAAACGACAAAAAATGACAACGCTTACTTCACTTAGGCCGATGACATAGTGAATACGATGCGATGCGATGCGGTGAATGCGATTCAATGCGGTGAACCACATTTGATGAAAATGTATGTGAATCGCTTAAACCTGACATACTCAACGCGGCGAAGGAGATGTCAGTTTGTTCCGCCGCTCGAGTTCGCATAGGCTGCGTCCGTAAATTTTCCGCCAATTCGCATCGCATCGCACTCACTATGTCATCGGCCTTAGATGTAAACAACAGTACGCAGCCAAATTTTGGTTGAACACTCATGATATTTTTGAAATGACGGTTACTTTTTAGTATTTTTCTAATTATCGGAACAGTCTTTAAGTCATGAAAATCCAGTCAAATGGTTTAGTAAATGAACCATATTAATCAGTTTTTCTCTGATTTGCATAGTTTAGCCAGGAAAAAAACATTCGCCTGTAGAGCCTTTTGAACCTGGCTTATAAAGATTTTGTGCTATAAAAATCACGGAGCTTGGTTAATATTCTTACGTCTCGTCAGGTTTCTCGCTAATCCAGTTCTCGCTCATCCAAATTCAACTATATTACTTAATTTCAAAAAAATATCGTTAAGAACTTGTCGAAACCGACTGCAACGATCACCATTTTCTTTCGTTTCAATATCATTTTTTCGCGCAGAGATTCACTGTACACTCAGTTTCTCACTACATCTGTATATAAACTGATCCTTCTGACCGCATCTCTTCCCATCCCGTGACGGCGTTCTCTCTCTTTCTGCTCTTCCAAAAGTCTACACATTTTCTTCTCGCATTTTAACGAATGCTCCCACAAGAGCCACACGAGTTGACGAGTAAATCCACGTTCGTTTTCCTCATACTAGGGTTACCAATATTTCCGTTGTTATTTTACGTTTATTCTATTTAAGATATTTTCCGTTCGCATTATTCCCTACAGAACTGTGAACGGTTTTCTCGCGGATGTAGAGGTTACGAAATCTTATGAGATTGAGATTTTGATGAGTAAGAGTTTTGCCTTTTTGAATTTTACTGTGATTCGTAAACCTCACATCGAAAACCTCACAAGCAATAACTGCCTTTAATGTTGACGTTCTCTCAGTCTGAGAGTCACAATCTCCAGCAGAAAAACTACTTTTGTGAGGATGTTTTCCATAAATTATAACGGAGAAATAAGAAATCATAATTGCACAATTTCTTGAAAAATAAAATCGAAAACTAAAACAAGTTTTTCAGTGAAGATGAAACTGAACCTAAAAAAATTTTCAAAACACTGTTATTTATACCTGTCATATGTTTATCATGAGTAAAAAACTTCATTTTAACACTATTTTCTGAAGAACACATATTCAGTTCCACCATGATTTCTAACAATTCGTTTATTATATTTCTGTCTTAAGTGAATAAATTTGTTTCTGGATTTTTTTTGTCGTAGTTTACAAATAAATGTTTCGTTTATATTACTGGATAAACAACGAAAAATTCTTCTGGCACATGTTTGACCACACTTGGTGCAGAAATAGGTTATTCCGGTGTGAGAAGTCTCACATACTGTTCGGGAGATTTCAACCTTGCAAGTAATTCCCAAAGCTATGAACTTTTAAATCTGTTAAAAACCTAAGTGCCAAAATTTTGCATTTTTATCATGGAAAATGAAGAGCAAACATCAAAACGCTCACGTTCAAACTTTCTTCAGAAAATAAACACAATGACTTTTTTTGCTTGCCAGAAAAAACATTTGAATTCCTTAGACATCACAGCATACTTTAATTTTTTCATCAAAATCTGAATAACTGTTTAATTACTTTGAATACTTAGAGGAAGTTCACTGGTGTTGGGAAAAAGTGGTAGAAATTTTGACATTTTGAAAATTTTACCATGTAAAAATGTTCCCAAGATCTTTGGGCGTTGTATTTTTTTACAGCACTGTTTCTATTTCAGCTATATCTGATAGAAATATTGCTATTTTTGCATCACAGCATGCGAAACTACAACACGTGTTGTATGTATGTATGTATGTATGGTTCCCCCATCGGTAGCAAGGTCCTGCCTATGTCTGTGTGGTTGGCCCGAAGGCTTCCACGGCCGATGGTTCGTCGAGGGAAGGCATCCAACCTTAAGAAACCTACAATGGTTGGCTACCACTCCGCTTGCAAAAGTTCTTTAGGTTATCCCCAGATGCATTCCCTCTAGTTCCCAACCCCCAATATGCAATTGTATATATGTATGTATAAATATAATAATACAAAATAATACATGTGTATCATAAAAAATTACCTGAAGATCTGAAAAGAAATGATATTAAATTTAAAAAAAGTAATAATAAGTAACTTCAATTAGAGTAGAATTAACATAAAAAACTTTTAGAACAATATTTTTAACATAGTAAAAACTAGAGTTTGAATTTGTTTTGTAGAATTTTTTAATATAGCTGTTTTCTAAATTTCGAAAAGAAATTTTATTATTTTAATAGCAATTTAAAAAAAAATCTACACATGGGAAACATTTGAAATATTGGATTACCTTCACTTGTTATAAAAACTTAAAAAAATATTACTGACAACTTTTCATAATTTTAAATAAAACAAAATTTCACCTTGAAATTTCGCTTAAATTTTCATGAAGTATGTGGAAATATGTTACATGAATAATTAAAATATAACATAATGTTTTATTATTTTTTATAACGTTTCAGATATGTTTTGAATTTTGAGAATAGATTAATGAAATACTTTAAGCTATAGAAAAATGAAAAAAAAAAGCTTTTCTGAAAAAGTGTCGAATAAGAATGTTTTTAATTTAAATAGGTATCTCTGGTCATCTGATCTTTGCATATGACTGCGTTCAACTGAAATTATTTATAAATTTTCCAGAATTTAGAAAGTATATCGAGTTTCTCACAAGATAACAAAAAGATTGAACACAATTTGGTTGCATGAATCGGAAAACAATATTCCCAACTTATGAAATATTCCTTCTAGATATAACACTTAAATAAACTAACTTTTAAAAAGATTGATTTCCTAGATCGACTCTAATGAGATTTCCACTATTGATATCATTATGAAATAAATGATGATTAAAACGATTGAAACAAAAAAAAAAGAAAGGTTTTAACCGAGAGCAATGCTTACACATATAACCATTTATAGTGTTTTTTTTATCATGAAGAAAAAGTAAGTAAAAAAGTAAGAAAAAAAATATTAACAAGACAAATGTTTGTGATGTAAAATTAGCTAGGTCACATTTTTGAACCGACCTACGAGGATAAGAGTAAAGCAAAATAGATGGAACGCTCTCACCAGTTTCACGCTTCCCTTTGTCGAATATTTCCCGCTTGCTGCGATGGTTTCGAACGATTCGAACATGTCCATACATGTTCGGGCCTGGAGGTTGTTTATTCGCACACTTTATCACTTCACAAAACTGCTTCAAAATTCATCGATTTTAACAACAACAAAAAAAATTCAAACGACAGTATCCACCATATTTATCTCTTGAAACCTCCGTTAATCATGTTGAATGAAAACCACTTTTCTCCACAAAACCAAATTGCCCACTACAAGTGCTGCGTGAAGGTGGAGCTTATTTTGCATTTTTCACTTTCTTCCAGGAACTTTTTTTTGTTTCCAACCGACTCCTAACCACACACGATTATCAAAACACTTAATTCGCTTTGAAAAATTTCAATCATAAATAGTGTTCGGACAAGTAATATTTTCCGTTTCGCAAATTGATGTTCCATCGGCCGAAATCACTTTTCTCCCCCGGCGAGCACAAGGACGGTGCAAGCGAAACAAACGAACTGAACTGTTCAAGAGCACGCACGCGACTGCGCATGCGAAACTACAACACGTGTTGTTAAAAAACTTGAAGGCCACAGATCTTGAAAATGATTTTGCATGGCAAAATTTTCAAAATGTGTAAAAATTGACAAAATTTCTACCACTTTTTCCCAACACCAGTGTACTTGCTCTTAGAAAATTTTGCCATGCAAAAACATTTTCAAGATCTGTGGCCTTCAAGTTTAAGTGTTGGGAAAAAGTGGTAGAAATTTTGACACTTGTGACACATTCTGAAAATTTTACAAAAATATTTTCAAGATCTCTAGTTGCCTAATTTTTTTACAACATTTTCCGCGTGAGCTTTCATTACGTCGTATGAAACATCTTCAGAATTCACAGAAAACTGCTGCAAAAGTTATCAAAACAACTTTTAAATTTGTATTTCACGTATATAATAAGTTGGCCAGGCTACAAGTATTCTAAATGCAAAGAAATTGGGTCTAGTTTATGTCAGTTTTTGTATTTTTTCGTAATAAAACTGTTTGTTTACATTCTGTTTCATACGACAAAATGAAAGCTCACGCAAGATTTTTTCTATTCTCGCATGCTGTGATGCAAAAATAGTTGGATTTCTATCACATACGGCTGGAATAGAAAAAGTTTTGTAAACAAATTAGACGGTCAAAGATCTTGAAATTTTCACGTTATTTTGAAATTAATGACGAAAAATAATTTCCTATTCTTCCAATCAAATTGTTAAATAAGAAAATATATTTATTTTGGATCAATAACAGTTTATAAATCACGAAAAAACCATACCAATGATAAGGCCTGGCATTCTAGATTTTGCAACCGGTTGGAATCGACAGTATGTGAAGGGGATTTAATAACCATATAAAATATAATAAAGAAATAACAAAATTGTCCCTGTCGAATGAAAAAACAGCTGTGTGTAGCTTCTATCCAAAAAGTTAATCATTTTCATTTTAGTTCAAAAAATCATTTTAATGATATGTTATGCGTTTTAATGATTTTTTTTTCCAAAGAATGGAAGCCGCTTTTTATTTACTTCGGCACACAAATCTTTTTCAAATGTAATCTCGACTGGTGTGCTGTTTGAAATTCCCTGTAAGAATTTTCTGAATGAGAAAACATGAACGTTGCACCAATGTAGGATTAGATTCATACCAACTTAAGCAATGCTCGATAAATTCATTATTCTATTTATCGCCCTATTAGAAGATTTGTAGAGTTTGTAGAACAGAATACGACTAAATCAATAATGTGCCATGGTAAATCAACATGGACCAACTTTCTTTCTAAATTTCGGAGTAATTGTCAAATTACTTTTTTTATTGGCTGCCTCTTTTACTACTCATTTTTTGATTATGATGTACCCTTTCATCCTAGTGTAAGTGTAACGAAAACACACAGATGGTATCTCAGTGCAACCTCATGTATTTTTGAAGAGATTCAGAAGAGATTGTTCTGTACGTTTTTCGTTAAAAATCGCGAAAACCACGTGAAAAAAAACATTGTTTTATTCTATTAAATAGGCCAATTCAGACTGTATATTCATAATATCCACTCTTTTTGATCAGTCTATAGCGGCTAAATGCAAATAGGAAAGATGTCCAAATTCTTTCGAATAGAAAAAGAAGAATTAATCTTGATCTCTATTGAACTTTAATAATTCAAAATTTATATATTTTTCACAAGTTCACATCATGCTCAAATGAGCTTTAATGGTATTATGATATTTTATGACTGTGATTTTAATACTTACAGTTCAATAAAAGTTACTCTTTTTATGTTAACAGCCGAACTAATAAAAAAAATCTTAAATGCGTCAGTCTCAGCCCTTGAAATATTAAACCAAAAATTCAATTTTTTTTTATTTTGCATAGTTTATGTCAAGTAGAGCAAATACTATTATTATTTTTTTTAAATTTAAATAGCCATTAAATAGATTTGAAAAAATGCTTTTAATCTTATCTGCACATGGCGCTATTTATTTTCAACAATAAGCACAGTGCCAAATATAATTAAATTTTTGTTATGTAACATCGACTTTTATAATTTAAATTGCATTGAAATTAGTCGACATCATCCCACCTCGTCTTGGTGATTAACCCTTTGCCGTTTTTGCAACAAAACATCATACACTGTAAAAAATCTGAATCCTTAAAAGCACTGAAATTGAAAACCCTTAATATTTCATGACATAGAACGCAATTTCGTTATGTAAATATACAAAATAAAAATATTATATGACTCAGAAAACGATTTTTGATGTAAAATTCCGTCACATATGATGCTTCTTTTTAGTTACATCATATGTGGTGTAATTTTACAAATATTTTTCGTACACCCAAAAAATATGAATCCGTAAAAGCACTGAATTAGAATTTTCTATAAATTACACTATGCGGAATTTGAATGAAATAAATATCACATAACACTGAACGCAATAATGTCACGTAAAAATACAGACTGTCAAAACAGGCACACACAAATTGGAATAAATATTTGTATTATTTCTTTTTCATATGGAAAACATGTTAAAAGGATAAAAAAAGATCTTCAAATCACATTATGTTAAATTTTTCAAACAAAATTCAATAACTAGAAAAATATTTTTTTAAAAAGTTGTTGAGATAACAGTTGTTGTTTTGTTCTATTTGGCACATTTTTCTAGAACATTTGTATTGTATTTGTAAGACTTTCCTGTTCCGAGATACAGCGAAGGAATCAAGTATCCCCAGGGATCAAGTATCCTCATTCTCCCCTTATCAAAATGGTTCAATAAATTTCAATTCTCACCGAGATTCTGAAGTTTTTTTTCCGTAGTTTTTTTTATCGAAGCGCTTGTAATCGTTTAACTTGGTGCCCCGGTAGTATGAATAGCTAGTCGCATTAATGTACTATGCGTTTAAGAAAATTTAAAGATGCGTTATACTATCAGTAATAAAGTTTCCATTTCCCGGCCTTTTTTTCCGTTCCCAGGAATCGGGAAATCTGGTGGCCTGTTTCCCGGGAATTCCCGAAATCCCGGGAAATATTCAAAAACATGTAAAATATATGCCCTTCGATTCAAATGTACACATAGCTTATCGAACATTTCGTGCATATAAGCCCATCATTTATTCAAAATGTACTATTCATATTGTTTTTTTAACTAATTTTTAATCACATAAATCAAACTGTTTTCAACAATGATAAATTAAAAACAGTCTAACGATCTATAAAATAACCTGAATAGTCAAATGAAGAATTAATTCATGCAATTAGGGGTTGATAAAAAAATATGTTTTTATTTGTTTGATTATTCCAACCTTATTCACGTTTTTCTGAATACTTCACATATTTGCTCTTCATATGAAAAAAAAAAACGATGTATTCTTCATTTTGAGGTTTTGAAATTCATCTGGCATTCAAAGCCAAGGGGAAACCATTGCAGGAATGTTGCTTTCGAGGAAACACAATCTGTCTAACTGCTGCGCAATTTTTCATATATTTTTCGAACCGATGTTGGTTTTCGTTCAATGAATACGGTGTGGAAATACATATAATCTTTTGAAAAGTATCTTTTTGAATAAAAAAAATTGCACCAAATGGCAGCAAAATGTCTACTGCCACAGATGTGTTACTCTCAATGAGTTTTGTATGACTACATTTTCAAAAAGAACAATTTAAATGATTTCGGAGGCTTTCAGGCTTTTCCAGAGGAATAATTTCATACATGTCGGGAATTCCCGGGAATGAAACTACGATTCCCGAGAATCGGTAATTCCCGAATTTTTCAAATTTCCGGGAATTCCTACCCAGGAAATCCCGGGACGGACACTCTAATCAGTAGTTATGTCGCGAAAAATAGTAGGGAGAAAGTAGGGCATATAGCTGAAGATTTCTCTAATGGGATGACCTAAACAAATCTGAATAGGTCTATTTGCCGCTAGTAGTATTCGTATCATAATTCAGGGCGCTTCACTAGCATTTTTTTTTTCATTTTTGGGAACATTAACCTCAAAAACGGCCGTGTTCGTCGATCGGCTGTGCGATTTTTGCACTTACACTGAAAATCGAAAATACCCAAACTTGAGAACTGCCACCCCCCAAACCTGAGTTCAATATTGACAACTCAAGTTTGTAAAAAAACACAGCTTGCAAATACGTCAAACTTGTCCTTCCAGCGGAGAATTGTTTTTTTTTGGGGGTTTTTTGTTGTAAGCGAATCTGATTCTATTACCTCATCGTGGCAGATTTAGGTTTGGGGGGTAAGTTCAAAGCGGAGAACTGTTTTTTTTTGGGGACAACTTTTATTCTCGCTTCATTCGCAGAAAGTCTTTCATATACGATGATGCAGTTTCCTCTCTCAACAACTATCAGATGGTCGAGCGGTTAGCATCCTGAGATGGTAATCGCAGTGCCATTGTAGGTATGGGTTTGATTCCTGTACCCGGCTGTATTTTTTTTATTTTGATTTCCATTTTATTGCGGCATCAGATTTTGGGGGATGAGTTCTCCTTTAAGAGCTTAACTTTGCACCAATAGCCAAACCTGTAGGGAGGGAGTTTCACTCGGGTTGGCGGGGAAAGTTCTCTAGTTTGGGTATTTTCGAGGTTCAGTGTTAATTTTTGGAAGTTAAATTTCCCGTACTCGTCCGTACACGCCAGTGGAACGCCAGCGTGAAAAATGTCAAATACAGCTCTATATGGTATTTATGGTTTTGAATCCTTTTTGTCCTTTTTTCTTATTTTAACTAGGATTTCAGGTTTAGGAGTTCCAGTTTCAGTGACATATTTTTATATTCTAAGGATATAATAAGATATATGAAAAAGAGCTGTAAATGGACATCAGTACAAACCTACTGTCTTATTCATGGCACATAGGAAAAAATAACTTTTTTGTACATCTGTAGTGAGAACCATGGATGTATAAATGAAATTTACTCAGATTCAGTCAATTGAGTTAATATTCCAACAAGAATAAAAATAAATAATTTTGAGTTCATTTATCCTAAATCCCTTTTTGGAAGCGTATAAACCGCCTATTGGAGGCGCAAATTTCAACTGTATTCTAAATATTGATTTAAATTGAAAAAAAATCGCTTCTTTGTTTTGTTTTTTCTTTACATGGTTGTACGGAAAATTAATACATTTCTAATTTTATTTAGTTTGTATTTTTCTTCAGACCTATAGTATATCAAGCCGAAAGAAAGATCAACCTGTTTACAGAAACCGCGTCTATAAACACAAATTCAATCACACCGTTGACGTCCCAAAGACAAGTTTCAGCTATTCCAGGGCACCAGTATAATTTCCCTCTCGTCCACAAGACGACGACGACGAAAGGTATTTCTAAGGGGTGGTTCTCAATAGCGGTATCTCCAAACGGAATACCTGATGATGTCCCGCTCGAGGTTTCGTTTGCTTGGGATCTTCATCACCGAGCGATTCCCGTTATCGCCGGGGATCCGCGTGATCGTAAACGATCGGAACCAACGACGAACGCGCAGGGATCCTCCCATCATTGCAAGTGCGATTTATGATATGGGAATGCTATTTACCCATTGAAGTCCGCGAATACCGGCGATAATTATTCCTTTAATTTATGCTTGGCCGAAGAAATTTAGTACGCACGTCCGGGATTGAAAGATGAAGATTCAACGGCAAGCTTATTTTACCGATCGTAATCGATCTGCTGATTGAAAACCACATTTTGATGAAAAGAACGGGGTAACCGACTGAGATTAAAATCGGTTACGACATATTTATTTTCAATTTACGTTAGCAGTTTGATTGCAGCACATTATTTCTAAAATAGGTAATAGAGACACTAGATATATTTAACCCCTACAAAGCAAAATAAAAAATGAGGACTTCTTCTTCCAGCATCGAGGCAAAATCTCATTCATATTCAACTAAACTGGTGTTAATATGAATCCATTACTTTAAATTTCCTACCGTTTGTCTTTTTCGCTACCGATTCTCACCGAACCACTTCTTGGGCGGAAGCAGCTAAAGAAAGAATTACCTAGTTATGAAGTCAACTGGATTGCGCTTTAAGTGACGGGGGCAAAACTGAATATCTAATAGGTAGAATGGTTTAATTTTTCATTCTGCCATGACCATTATCTTCGTGTCAAAAGTAGCATTTACACGCACTTTTATGGCTGCCAAGCGCCTAAAGGCCTTTGATGAGTTACCTACTATTTGCGGAAGGGCTAGTCTTGCGCTGCGGTTGTCGTTACCTGGGGGATTTCTAATTGATTCAAATGATAGAGTCTTATTCATGCTTTTATAACATTCAAGCTTCTGAATAATGCTTCATAACGATGTAAATTTTTTTTGATGAAGTTTTTTGCTGTTATGTACCTTATAAAGAAATTATGATATTACAGTCACATATGTGTCGCATAAGTGAGAAAAATATTAATAAAAAAAACAGTTCGATTTTGGCAACACGAAGTTTTCGAGCTCGTTGCCAAAAACGAAAGAGGCCTGTAAATCTATATATATAAAAAGCAATTTCTGTATGTTTGTTTGTTTGTTTGTCCTCTATAGACTCAGCCGTCTTAAGGGCTAGAGAGCTGAAATTTGGCATGGATGCTCATTAGGACCAGGAAAGATGAAAAATGTTTTCAGATTTTCGGATGACCCCTTCTGAAGGGGGTCGTCCATAGAAGACAAATATTGTTTTCGCGATATTGTCGTTACTTTTCGTCGGATTTGGTTGAAAATTTGCACATGAGTGTTTTGAAAGACGAGCAATCGATTTCAGGAGGCAACTTTTGTGTAAGGGGTCAGCCAAAGGGGTCGTCCATATTAACTGTTAGCTGTTTATGCGATATTGACGTTATTATACATCGTATTCAGATGAAAGTTGGTACACGATAGTTTTGAGTGACGTGATAGATTTCAGGTATCAAATTCAGTGTAAGGGGCCGGCAGAAGGGGTCGTCCATATTAAATTTTCAGAATCTTAGTGATATTGACGTTTTTATACATCGGATTGGGGTGAAAATTTGCACATTGGAGTTATTAGGAACAAACAACTGATTTAACTTTTCCAAACTGAAATCAGGGGTCGGCCAAAGGGGTCGTCCATATTAACTATTCACTGTTGATGCGATATTGTCGTTATTATACATCGGATTCAGACGAAAATTGGTACACGAGAGTTTTGAGAGATGAGCAATGGATTTCAGGTATTAAATTCAGTGTAAGGGGCCGGCAAAGGGGGTCGTCCATATAAACCTTTCAATATTTTTGCAATATCGTCGTTATTTACACCGGATTGGGATGAAAATTTGCACACGGTAGTTTTCGGGGAATAGCAACCGAATTCAGATGCCAAATGTTTTGCCAGGGGTCGAGATAGGGGACGTCCATATAAATTAATTTCTTACTGTTTTTAGCAATATTGACGTTATTATACAATGGGTTGCTTTGAAAATTTGCGCCCGGGGTTTTGAGGGAAGGGCAATCGATTTCAGTCATCAAAGATTGTACAAGAGCCCCCGAAAGGAGTTTGGCTTTTTGGCAATAGTTGCGTTGTTATGCAATGAATGATCGAGTCAAAATTTATACACGTGGTTTTTTGGCACGGTCAAAGGATTTCTGATTTCAAATTTAGTAGCAGACGACAGACCAATATTTTTGCAAATATTACTTAACAATGAATTCAGAAGTGCATCTGGAAAATGCTGGCTTTCATACAAACTGTTCATGAAGTTTACAAGTTGAAAGCGAAACGGAGTTCGTATGGGATCAGCTAGTATAAAAATAAATTTCGGTCTGTCTGTCTGTTGGTCTGCCCGTCTGTCTGTCTGTCTGTTCCATATAGACTCGGAATCTACTGAACCAATTTACTTGAAACTTGGCTGGTGGGCGCTTTTGATGCCTCTCTCTCACTGGAAGGGGGTCTCTAAATGGAAAGACAAATTGTTCCACGCAAAATTAAACCAAATTTGGCATGGAAGGGTGTTAGGGTACGAGGTGTGTTTCTATGAATATTTTGCACCCTTCTTTCCATCTAGTGGGGAGATAGGAAGAGGAGAGGGAGGCTATCTTACAATTTTCACATAGCTTGAGAACTAATCAAGCTTATGGAGACAAAATTGAACTGGGACTGTATTGGAATAAATACCAGACATGTTTTATGATTATTTCCCTTCCCTTCTTCCAGTTGTGACAAAAGAAGGGAGGAGAGAAACTTGCATACTTTTTTAATGGATAACTTGAGAACTAATCGTGCAAATGGAACCAAATTTAGCTTGGAAGTGTTTTTGGGTACGAGAAATTGTTCTTAGGAGTGTATTCTAAAAAAAAAAATCAACACTAAGTTTTGTGAATAGCTTTTGAATGCATTGATGGAAATTGATGAAATTTTTAGCCAAATTGCTTAATTACGTAATGTTTACATTTGCAAGTTTTTGTGATGTACTGCCAAGTGATTTCTGAAATTGCCTCCAATGAAGAAATTTTACGACTTAAAATTTTGGGCACCACGTGCACACAAATTATAATATATACTATGAGCTACCTTTTTTCAATTCAAGGCTCCTGAAAATTTATCTCGGAAACTACTCAAAATTTTGAATTTGGTAGAAAAAATGACAAATTTAGTCGTTTACTTTTTTTGGCACAAAAACAACATGCTTGACTTTTTATCACTCCACCACAGTTTTTGCATAATGGCACGATTTCGGATACAGCTAAAACATAGTATTAACACGAATTTATGTGCTATGCAGGAAAAACGTTCGCATTTGGAGGCATTCTTCTTTGTATATTAGTAATTCATCATGTCAATCGTTATGAAATACCGACTGAATTGCAGTTTCAACAGAATAGACATTTTTTTTTCCATTTTTTCTCCTTCTTTATTTTCTGAACATCCAAGCTAGACTTGCCAATGGAAAGTATTTTACTGGAAACCTGCCAAGTGCCCTCTAAAGAGTATGTTTTGCTGTCCATTACGAAATTTTTCAAAATTTCTACCTGCTAGCGGTCCAAATATTTTGCGCCCGATTTGACCACCGGATTTAGCTCATTTTACCGGTACCTTATATATAGTTAAGTTAGGCCTGTCTATACGTCAGCTAGAAAAACCTGTCACATCCCTTAACTTCATGGAATTAACTCAACTTCACTAATATTCAAATTTCAGCTCACTTTTAGATCCTCTAGAACTCCTTAAATGATTTGCTAAATGAACTTTGATCAAATAGTTGATTTATAGCAGTTTTTAGGACTCTCTGGATTTTTCTCGATCCTGAACACTACATCAAAAACCACTTAACAGATTGTCACCAATTTTTTTACACGTATACATTACATTACTACACAGCAAAAAAGTGTTGCTATATTACATAAAAAACGTGCACAAAAATTGAGTCGCAAAACGTCTCTAATATTACATCATTTTCACGTATATTCAATTACTTGTAAAAGATGTAAAAAATTAAACCAAATGTATGTAATGTATCATAGAAAACAAACGAGAGCATAGCAACGATGGAAGTGTTCTGTTGATGTTTATAGGATATTGTTATTAAAATGTTACTGAGTTTTCTGAAGAATCTTTCTTCAAATGTACTAGGTATTAACAAGGGAACAAAATAAAAAACATAAAAACGAAATTATTATCAGTGAGAAATGTTAGCTCTATTTTTATGAGCTAATGCAGAGATTTTTTTAACGTAGGGATTAGCAAGTTGTTGAAACTTATTCTGCGGGTGCGATGAGTCAACTTCTTTGTCCCGACTGGGGGAAATGCTTCAGGAAGAAAAGTATGTTCGATTTGGCTTTGAAAGCCGATCGCATCGCATCAAAAATAAAATTTTTGCTTCACAAAACTTATATGCTATGTATGTATGTATGTATGTATGGTTCCCCCATCGGTAGCAAGGTCCTGCCTATGTCTGTGTGGCTTGGCCTTCGAATTTCTTCTAGGGCTTCCACGGTCCGATGGTTCGTCGAAGGAAGGCATCCAACCCTCGAAAACCTACAATGGCCGGCTACCCGTGCCGCTTGCAATAATTTCTTCAGGTTATCCCTAGATGCATTCCTTCTAAAAATATAAAATCGTAATGGCCGTAAGGAAAATTACTAAAAATATTTGATATATGTATAGTTATATAAAATAAAGAAAGCAATATTATTTATTGATAAAAGGATACAAATCTGAAAGGTAAAATTATTAGAGCATATAATAAGAATAAGCATAGAAATCGTATATCTATTTGTCAAATAAATACATAATTTATAAATTCTGAAAACAATAAGGAATTAAATACGGCAGCGATAATTCCAAGTCATAACAAGAAAAGGTGATAATAAATGAAAATATGAAAGTTTTATAAGTTTCAGTTTTTAGTTCATTCATTTGTTCACTTGAATATGCAAATAACAATTTATAAAATTCTGATGAATTGTATTTTCACATTAAAGTTTCCATCATTCCAAGAATTTTTAATTTTCCAATTTTCGACAGTTCAAAATTTTTATCAAATTTATTGATTAGTATTTCAAATTTTAAAATTCCCATGTCAATATTTTTTTTCGTATTGAAATATACAAGTTTTTTTAAAATTAAAATTTATGAAATTCCAATACATTCTTTCATAGCATCATCAAATATTCTAGAACAGTGTGTTTCCATTTGGAATTAATTTAAAATTTGCTATTAATTGTAATTTGTAAGGGTTTTTTTAATTTTTATTTTGAATTTCATATTTTTATTTGAAGTTAAATTTTTTTAAAGCATAAATTGCATTTCTTAACTAATTATTCCATATATCTCCATCTCAATACTACTCATTTCAAAGTTTTCTCCAAAATCATGTCACTGTATCATAATTTCCAGTATCTGAATAAAATACTTTCTAATATTTTAAATTTCCGATGGATAGCTTTTTTTTCTGAATCTTTAATATTCCATACATTTCGACTAAAGTTTTAAAGTCAAATATAACTATTCAAACTTCATGTATTCGATATCAAAACTTTTAAAGATTTCTTTATTTGTTCTACTGAGACAGAGAAAAAAATTGAGTAACTAACAGGTGTTACGATTATGCCTTAGATGATACTATCCAAAACTTTGATAGCGACATCTTCATTCGGGTTTTTTAACTATCCACACCGCTGAGTAAAGAAATATATTTGAAAACTAAAATCAAACTACTTTCGATCAAACTATAACGATTTTAGAAAACTGAGACAAAGCAGCGACAAGCTGAAAATCTTATTCTCAAGCGTCTCAATGCTATTAAATGTATAATGAATAAACTACTTAGCTTAGTTTTGTTGATGGTGAAGAATTTCCACTGAATTCTTGGATCAAACGCAAACGCTTACGAAGATTCGAACCATTTGTGAAGTTTCGTTTAGCGCCATCTCCATCTATTTTTGTGAACGTTTCACAAACGTTTCAGCTTCCAAAACAAATCGCACTACACGGGTCATCCGCAGACCAAATTTTGAAAAATAAAATCACTTCTTTTCCCGCGTATATGGACTCATTTAATGAAACTTCGCACTGAACATCTTTCTTCTCACTTCATCTATCGATTTCACACAAAATTTCAAAATTTGCAATACTGGAACATGCACTAATTCAATTTTTATTTTCTAAGAAAAACCACGCGTTAATTCGAAACCAGTGTTACCAACTCAATGTTTGCTTCACAAAACTTATATGCTATCACCACAAAAAATAAGAAAGGAGTTTGATTTGGGAATGAAATCATAGAAGATTGATTTCGAGACTCTTCGTAGTAGTCAACTTTCTAGAAGATAAAAAAAATGAGAATATCGGTTTTTTATTGGTATCATATACACATATTCTACATCGATCCAAGAAACTGATAACGGTCACACATTACTAGAAACTTCCTCTTATGTCATTAAGCTTTTTAGTTAAGATCTGGAAGGCTAGTCGATCCTCATCCGATTAGCACTAGATGAATAATTTGCGATTCCCATAGTTTTTTTTTCAGCTGCTTTGAACTACTTCTAAACCATTTTAAGTTATCCGTTCTAATACATCCAATATTATTGGAAGAGACATTCAGGTTGCCTAATATGTTGAGGTAAATGTCAACATTGTCCTGATAATCCTGATCAATCTAAGCGTAACCGGAAAAATGGGATGAAAAACGTATTTTCTTCGATCACATTTTGAGATCCGAACGATGGAATTCCTACAAATAAAAACAAAAACTAAATATGTTACATATCAATTGATTTGCTAACTTTTTTGATGAATATTGATAGTACTTACAAATTTAAAAAAAAAATCTCTGAGCTTTGAAAACCTTCCATAATATTTCGAGTCGTGAAAAATAATAAATGACATCAGAAACAACCGTGGCTAATTTGGTGTGATAATGCATAGCAGGTTGTGATATTACACTACCAGACGTGCTCAAAATTAGTACATTGTTAAGATGTAATATTAGCATCGAAAATATGTTATATTTTTCGATTATGAGAATTACATCGTTAATCACTACACCCATAGAAGAGGTTGCAAAAATCCAATGCCTATTTAGCAAATCTCTGTGCCGATAATGCGCTGAAATGTGCACTGTGCCGAAGATGATATGTTTGAAAAACCGTAACTGGCATAAGGACTCGGCTCCCAACTAAAATGATGCATGATCACTACATTCAAGCGAAACAAGAAAAACATTTTATGGGATTTCGTTCCTATTGGATAATTCATCCCAGAAACAAGAAATTAAAAATATAAACCACAACGCCCGTAGGGAGAATCGAACTCATATCACCAACCATATGGTCTTGCCAGACCGACATTTTAACCAGTGTACTATTTGAGCTTCATGCATGAAGAGGGATATTTGTCATAGGCATTCTGCCACCGATCAATCACAAAAGAAACGCACGACAGTGGCTTCCCGGCGTTTGGCTTCCTTTCAAGGTATTCATTTGTCTTGCGATGGAAACGGGAAAGGGAACGGGAGTGAAGGAAACGGGAAACCCATTGAATGAGAACTGTGCTTTGCTTACTGCCTGCTATTACATACACACGCTACATATACACAGCTGCTAAAGCCGGGCAGCTTGGCCGGTGCTTGTTTGCCGGTGAATTGAAGGAATATATTCTTGTTGCTTTTTCTACATACACACGCACAGCTTAGCCGTGGTTGTTTCGGTTGTTTGCCGGCGAATTGAATTGAAGGAATGTTTTTTTTTTTGTTGTTGCTTTTACTACATACACACGCACAGCTCGGCCGTGGTTGTTTGCCGGTAGATTGAAGGGATTGAATTAGAAGGATGTTTTTGTTGTTGCTTTTGCTACATTCACACGCACAGTGCTCGGTTCGCTGGCTGCCTGGTGGTGGCCGGTATTTATTTCCATCCTTCTTCGTCTTGTGATGCGATAGGCGGGGACGTGAAAGCGTTTTTATTTTGTTTCTTTCAGACATACGCAATTCGGTTAACTTGGGAGATTAATGCCGGTGGGAGCAAATCGAATCAGCACCAATCGCGTTATCTTCTTGTACCAATGATGCTATGTAATTGACTACACGCCATTGGCACAGAGGCTGAATTATGGGTGTAATAATACGTTGAGTGGCTTACATTTTTTTTGCTGTGTAGGTATCTCCACTGAAAATTTCATCATTTTCCATCCATGTATTTAAAAAGTTATTCACAAAACAAAGTGTTGCATTTTTTTTCGAATACAGTCCTCATGTACATTTTGTATCCCTCCCTCCTTTCAGTGGAAAGATAGAAAGGGGGAGCCATTACAATTTCCAGCATAGCTATAAAAAAAACAAACCAAAGAAAACGGATTTGACATGGAAAGGTAATTGAATACAAGAATGGGGTACGGAATATAGTTCTTTGTATGATCCTTCTGCCTAGCAGTGTGGATAGGGGAGGGACGGAAAGGGTTCCATATAAATGTTGTTGTATTGCTTACGAACTTATCAACCAATGGAACTAAATCTGATATCAGAGGGTTTTTAATTACGAAAAAATGGGATCCCTGCCTCCATCCAGCAGTATCGGATGTGAAGGGGGGGGGGGCTTCCACACAAGTTTGTTAGCATAAATCGAGTACTTATCAAGCAATAGATTCAAATGGAGCGAAATGTGACGTTATTTTGACATTAAAAATGTGTCTAAGGTTGCCAGGTTGTCTGGTTGTATCCGGGTTTTCCCGGATATTTAATGCATAATTTCGGATTTTGCCCGGATTTACCGTGAAAGCACCAATGGCCGCGCATTTAAGCTTAGATGGATGTTCTTTGTGCCGTACAAAAATTATGTTTTGTGCGATTCTGGAAAGAAAAGCACTGACATGTAGTAAAACTTACGTACTTTAAGGGAAAAATTTAAAAGCGAGAAATTTTTCATTGCAACGACACAGAAAACGGGATTTTGTAATAAGTGTCGGTGTACCAATAGCCGCGCACGCATATGTTGCTTTTTCCAATCGCCGCTCACAAGTGTACCAATGGCCGCGCACGTCTTAATTAGGGTTTCAAAAATAAATAAGGTATCCAAACAGTTTAAAATGTTGTTTACATGGCTCTCAGGCTCATTGTGAATATTCTCAGGTAAGGCTTTTTGTGATTCACACATCAAACACCGATTGGTTTCCATTGTTTGTGAAACTAGTCTGGTGCTCAGACGCCATTTTTACAGAGCATTATTTTGCCGGAAGATGTTTTGGAACAATGTTTTCGGTTCCGATTTCGATAAATCAACACACATTCGGCGAGCTGTCTGAAAATCCACGGGGAAATTGACCAACTAAAACTAAACACATCCGAATCGTTATCTAACCTCAATTTCCAACACTTTGTAGCCATTTTCATCAGATAATCGTTTCTTCTGATATTGTTTCTAAAAATTGTGTTATTTCAGCCGGTTATATGATGGAAAACATTGATAGGAAAGCTTGCCTGTGAATCTTATGCAACCTTTGTGAACTTTCGAAGAATTTTTCTACGTTTAAGTGCTGATAAATACTAGAAGACTTCCCGTGCGCGGCAATAGAAACATTCAAAAATCAAGTGTACCAATGGCCGTGCACAACAAAATTGTCATTTTTTCCGCAACAGAACCTTCAAACTGTTCACTTTTTTTTCACAATTGATTCATTATACAGCCACAAATAACTTACGTTCGAAAATTTTTGCCAAAGTGCTCTAATTCAACATAAAAAACTGAATTCCAAAAAGGGACCCGCATAGCTCACTTGCTCATTCTCAAGTCAGCTCTCGTCCAGTTCGGACGCTTTTTTGAACCGTTCGACAAGTTCCAAGTGGAGTGAACCATAAAGGTTGAAGAGACGCTACAAGTTTTCTGTAGCTGGTGACCAAGCTAACGTTAAGTGGATATCACCAAGCTGAGCCCTTATCTCCAGAAGGAGGATTGGATCGTTTTTACGGTGCGAGAACAAAGGCAACTTCGAGCCCTGGATAGACATCAAATCGAGCAGCTCAGCCGGCTATTGTTCTTCTATATTCCAGTGTTGTGTGCTGTGAAGAGCAAAAAAAAAAACGAGACCAATGACTGATTAGACTGAAGCGGTGGACCAAATCGATTAAATTAATTAAGGACTTATTGAAAACAGGTTTCTTTTGTTTTATTTTTATTTTCTTCTGTTCTTTACTCTTCTTTCTCTTTTGCTATCGTTTAATTTTCTTAATTTTGGATATCATAGTCTTCTTTGATTTTTTAATTCGGGTAGCAGATTTGCTTCCGAATTAAAAAATGGAAGAAGGTGAGGGGACTGACACAGATGTCGAACTCCCTGAATCGACTAACAGGACCCCTCGCATCAGGGTTTATCCGGACAACTCAAATTTTGCTGGCCCGTGGGTTGTTTTCCTTCGGCCCAAACCGAAAGGAAAACATCTTGATGTTATTCAGATTACAAAAAATCTGGCCAGATGGACTTCCGTAACTAGCGTAACGAAAGTGAGACCGAACAAACTGCGCGTTATCGTGTCAAACCTTAAGGCTACCAACGAGATTGTTGCCAGCCAGCATTTCACGCTAGAATATACGGCATATATTCCATCTCGAAACGTGGAAATTGAGGGCGTTATTTCCGAAGCGAGTCTGTCGGCGGATTATGTGAAAGCTAACGGTGTCGGTAAATTTAAAAACGTTGAATTGGCTTCTGTAAAGATTCTGGATTGCCGTGACCTCATGACGTCTTCCATGGTAGGTGATAAAAAAAAATACTCCCCGTCAGGCTCGCTTTGTGTCACTTTTGAAGGTACAGCCCTCCCTAGCCACGTTTTAATAGATGGAATGCTGAGGCTACCTGTTCGGTTATTTGTTCCTAAACCAATGAACTGCAGTAATTGCAACAAAATGGGACACACCGTGTCCCATTGCTGCAATAAATCATCTTGTTCTCGTTGCGGAGAACATCATGTGGAAGAAGCATGCTCTGCAGCTGAGCCGAAATGCATTTACTGCAGAGGCTCCCCACATGATATTTCATCGTGTCAGGCGTTTCAAAATCGTTGGAACAAAGAAAGACGCGTGTTAACGGAACGCTCTAAACGTTCCTACGCCAATATCTTAAAGGGCGCCTCTCCTTCGACCCAACTTCATTAGGAAAACGTTTTCAGTGCGCTGCCAGCTGATGAGAGAGAAACAGATACAGCCGATGAAGGAAGATCGTTCTTCATGAGCGATAACTCACGAAAACGTAAAAAAACAACTGCTCCGAAAATTCCTAAAAAAATTTCACCAGCGTACCGACCAAGTAACTTAAAGAAAAAATCAACAGCTACGGATATTAACAAACAAGTCCCTCCTGGTTTTTGCGGGTTAAGTTCTCCCCCGAGCATTTCAGAAGTCGCTGGAACATCGAAAGCTCCTAAATTCAATTTTGTACCGTCAGCTCCATCTACAAAAGCGGGATTTTTTAAATTTTCAGACATTGTTAAAGCATTTTTCTCGTTTTTCAATGTCTCCGACTCCATGAGAAGCATGGTTACTGCAATGCTTCCCATTGTAAAGACACTTTTCCAGCAATTGATGCAAACTTGGCCCCTTCTTTCAGTGTTTATCTCTCTCGATGGCTAATTTAAGCCGAGAGGTCGGAGATATCACTGTCTTACAGTGGAATTGTCGTAGTCTCATTCCTAAACTGGATGTGTTCAATCATTTACTTCATAAAACAAACTGTGATATTTTTGCATTGTCCGAAACTTGGCTCTCTTCTCAATCTAACATCTCATTCCACGATTTTAATATTATTCGGCTAGATCGCGACGACTCTTATGGAGGGGTGCTTTTGGGGATCAATAAGCAACACTCATTTTATAGAATCCATCTTCCTCTACAGGGAGGGATTGAAGCTGTTGCGTGTCATACAACAATAAGAGGTAAGGACTTATGCGTTGTCAGTTTGTACTGGCCTCATAGAGTAGCAGTGGATCGAAGTCACCTAGAGGACCTATGCTCAGTGCTCCCTGAGCCAAGGTTGATCCTGGGTGACTTTAATTCACATGGAACTGTCTGGGGGGAACAAACTGACGACAGTCGTTCTACTCTCATCTATGATATTTGTGACAGTTTCAATCTAACAGTTTTGAACACGGGTGAAAAAACACGAGTACCTAAACCACCTGCAAGACAAAGTGCAATTGACCTCTCACTCTGCTCAAATTCACTATCATTAGATTGCCAGTGGAAGGTAATCCTTGATCCCAATGGTAGTGACCATTTGCCAATCAAAATTACAATCTCCAATGGGGTCAACACTTCAAATGCTATCAATATCACATATGACCTCACAAGACACATTGACTGGAAAAAATATTCGGAAGAAATAGTCTCAGCTATAGAATCTGTAGATCGTCTGCCGCCTTTGGAGGAATATAATTTCCTATCAAGTTTAATCTACGATTGTGCTCTCAGTGCTCAAACGAAACCCATACCACCTTCATCTGTTCGTAGAAAACCCCCGAATCCATGGTGGGACAATCAGTGTTCTAGTCTTCACGCAGATAAATCGAACGCTTTCAAAGCTTTCCGGAAACATGGTACCCTAGACAATTTCCACTTGTATGTTTCTCTTGAAAGTCAATTTAAAAAATTAATCAAGGGGAAAAAACAGGCATATTGGCGTAATTTTGTAGGAGGATTATCAAGAAATGCGTCCTTAAGTACATTGTGGAAAGTAGCACGCAGCATGCGCAACCGATCTTCAACGAACGAAAGTGAAGAGCACTCACACGGATGGATCTTCAAGTTTGCACGAAAAATTTGTCCGGATTCTGCACAGGTGCAAAAAGTTTTTCGTGAAGTTTCATCAGAAAGGTGTGATCTTGATTCAAGCTTTTCGATGATTGAATTCTCACTTGCTCTCCTCTCTTGCAACAATTCAGCTCCAGGACTTGATAAAATTAAGTTCAATTTGCTGAAAAATCTTCCGGATGCCGCAAAAATTCGCTTGTTGAGTTTATTTAATCAATTCATGGAACAAAATATCATTCCAGAAGAGTGGAGACAAGTAAGGGTTATAGCCATCCAAAAGCCCGGAAAACCTGCGTCCGATTTTAACTCGTACCGTCCTATAGCGATGTTGTCTTGTATACGAAAATTGATGGAGAAAATGATTTTGTTTCGTTTGGACAAATGGGTAGAAACAAATGGTCTCCTTTCAAGTACTCAGTTTGGGTTTCGCAGGGGCAAAGGGACAAACGATTGTCTTGGTTTGCTGTCTTCAGAGATACAGATGGCATACGCAAAACGTGAGCAAATGGCCTCAGTCTTTCTAGACATAAAGGGAGCTTTTGATGCAGTCTCTATAGAGATTTTGTCAGACAAGTTGCACTCCCGAGGTCTCCCTCCACTATTGAACAACATCTTATACAGCTTGCTTTGTGAGAAACATTTGAACTTTGCGCACGGAGATATTGCAGTAAGACGGACTTCGTACATGGGCCTTCCACAAGGCTCATGTTTGAGTCCTCTTCTGTATAACTTCTATGTAAGTGACATCGACAACTGTGTCTCTGAAGGCTGCACTCTAAGACAACTTGCAGATGACGCTGTAGTATCTGTAACAGGATCTACAGAGTTTCATCTGCACAGGCCTTTACAAGATACTTTGGACAGATTGTCATCCTGGGCTTTGGAGCTTGGGATCGAGTTCTCTACAGAGAAAACGGAAATGGTAGTTTTCACTAAGAAGCATAGACCAGCTCAACCAAAGCTTCAACTTCTAGGCAGAACAATTGCTCAATCGAGGTGTTTTAAGTATCTTGGGGTCTGGTTTGATTCCAAGTGCACCTGGCGAGCTCATATTGAGTATCTGAAAGGAAAATGCCAGCAACGAATTAATTTTCTTCGTTCCATTACCGGCACCTGGTGGGGAGCCCATCCTGAAGATCTTATAAAATTGTACCGAACAACTATTCTCTCAGTGATGGAGTATGGAAGCTTCTGTTTCCAATCAGCTGCCAAAACTCATCTCATCAAACTCGAGCGTATTCAGTATCGTTGCCTTCGCATCGCTTTGGGTTGTACGCCCTCAACGCATAACATGAGTCTTGAGGTTTTGGCAGGTATACTTCCATTGAAAGATCGGTTTTCTTCCTTATCTCTGAGGTTCCTCATCAGGTGTGAGGTCATGAACCCATTGGTGATTGTAAATTTTGAAAAGCTACTTGAGCAAAATCTTCAAACAAGATATATGACCATTTATCAGGAATTCATGACTATGCAGGTTAGTCCTTCGTCATATTCTTCAATTCGTGTTTGTCACCTTGACTTCGACAATTCCTCTGTCCAGTTTGATTTGTCCATGCATCATGAAATCCGTGGAATTCCGGAACAACACCTGTCGCTTATTGTTCCTAGGATGTTTCATGCAAAGTATGGACACGTCAATGCTGATAAAATGTTCTTTACAGATGGATCCCTGATTAACGAGTCTTCCGGATTTGGAGTCTTTAACGAATTATCTAGCACCTCTTTCAGTCTCCAGTCACCGTGTACTGTTTATATTGCAGAATTAGCTGCTATTCATTGGGCACTTGAAAGCATTAAATTACGGTCAGTTGACCATTACTACATCGTCACGGATAGCCTGAGCTCTATAAGCGCTATCCGTTCAATAAAAACAAAGCCCTCACCGTTCTTTCTAGAGAAGATACGGGAAACACTGAGTGCTTTATCCAAGCGCTGCTTCTTGATCACCTTTGTGTGGATCCCTTCACATTGCTCTATAGAGGGCAATGAGAAGGCTGATTCGCTTGCAAAGGTTGGTGCGATTAACGGAGATATTTATCATCGTGAAATCACCTTTGATGAATTCTACTTTTTAGTCCGGAAAAACTCCCTCGTCAACTGGCAGCGCAAATGGAACGAAGATGATTCGGGTCGATGGCTCTACTCAATCATCCCCAAGGTAAGCCTCACGCCATGGTTCAGAAAGTTGGACTTGAGCCGAGATTTTATTAAAACATTTTCCCGTCTCATGTCCAATCACTGTGCCTTGGACGCGTTACTCTATCGTGTCAATCTGGCTGGCAGCAATTTATGTGCATGCGGCCGGGGTTACCATGACATCGAGCATGTCGTTTGGTCGTGCGAAGTCCATTCTGTCGCCAGAGCAAGCTTAGAAGATTCTCTACGGACCCGGGGAAAACAAACCAATGTTCCAGTGAGAGATGTGTTGGCTGCGATGGACCTTGTCTATATGTCTGAAATTTATCTTTTTCTAAAATCTATTGATCTTCGTCTATAACTTCTCTTTTTCTTTTTTCAATAAGTTGATTAGATTTAAGTAATCGATGTAATTCATTAAAAAAAACATAGGACATTGGCTCCGTAAAACTGAAAAAGTCCGAGCCGTTTCAAATAAAAGCATTATAAAAAAAAAAAAAATAGCTCACTTGCTAAGGACAACAGACAAAATGGCATCCGGCAAAAACGATGTTTGTTTTTATTTTTTCCTGACCTCAAAAAGCAGAATAAATTTATTTCTAGTATGGCAAGTGAAAGATACTTAGCATAGGTATCATAAAATGCGAAACATAGAAATTTTCGTTGTTGAATTTCGGAGAAAATAATGATTGAAGTTGAAAGTGCGCAGCCATTGGTACTGCGCGGCCATTGGTGCTTTCACGGTATTCAATTTATTTGGCAAATCAGACGAAAAAAGAAAAACAAATTGTGTTGTAAAGATTTATGCCTCCAAAACGAGCAAGTTTTATTAATAATAATCATGGCAGTTTTTTGGAAGCGATACGATTTAAAATCTGTCGAAGAGTTTTGATGGATGAAATTTATTTCTTGATGTTTGTTGAGTAATTTCTGAATTTTGACAAAATTTTCTCGGATATAGCCCGGATTTTGTCAATTTTGGAATCAAATGCCCGCATTTTGCCAGGTTTTTGTATAAAATTGCCCGGATTTGTCCGACCCGGACACGTGCTGACAAAATTCTGGCAACCCAAGTCTATAGTAGATCGTAAACCCTTACCGTATTGAAAGGAGGAAAGTGAAAGGAATCCATACCAATAAAACCAATTCATTTTGGCATAAATAAAGAATCTATGAAGCTTTTTTGATAAGAGCAAAAAAGCAGAACATTGGAAACTTATTAAGAGATGAAGTTTCAGAAAAATATATTCAAGCTCTCAGTTTACAACGGTTGCTTTTGAATTAATTTGAAATTTGATTTGAAATTATGCCTACAAAAAGAAAACAAAATTGAAACAATTTCCTAAAATCTCACTTATTTTTGGGAGGTGTAGCAAAGCACACCGTGTGCTGACCCTGGCCTAAAACTAGCTGAAGTTTCTTATTATACGACACATAACTTTATCAATATTTTCATCCTAGTAAGGATCTATCTGAAATGGGTTATTGATATTAGAAACTATTCAAATGATTTTGTTGATTTTCATTGATTGAAAAAGTGTAGCTTTTGAAAAGCTTAAAATATCTATTTATAACACGATTCAGATGAATCATTTTCTGATGAAAGTCTTATGGCAAGAAAGTAAATATTTTTGCAGTTCACTTATTTAAATCTTGGGTTGATAGTACGGAATTTGACAGCTTTCAAATAAATCCAAAATAAACTAGAAAACTGTATATGTGCTTTGCTAAATCTTCCATGAAAAAAAAAGATTATTATTTTCTTCGAATTGATTTGTATAGATATTCTTCTGAATTTTCAAGTTCCCAAAATAAAATTCACAATGTTCGAAATCAAAAACATGTTTTTTTTCTATAAGGCCGGAACAAATTCTATATCCTTCTTTTGTCACTCGAAGTTGAAACATCGCGAGGAGGGGGAGGACAATAAAAAATAATGACAATAGAAGAAATGGATATATGTTCCAGCCTAATATCTGATTTTAAATAAATTAAATAGTTTTTTTTATTGTTATTCCAGTTTTGAACTCAGTTCTTTATATTCTGAGATGTGCTTCTAACAGTTTATGTCTGTTAAGTTTAAATACAATATTCCACTTATTACAACAAAAAAGGAATCTCATTTGCGTTTTCCTAGAGAAGAACTGAATTTTAAATTATGAATTTAAATTTTACCTAGAACTTTTATTTCTAGTAGGTTATTGTTAAATGGAATATCTTGTTGGTATTTCAGACCGTGAATGAGTGCGTTTATTAGCGTTTTGGGATCTTTGATTTTAGAACTCCGTTTATTGAATACGCTAATGATTTTTTTTTTACCTGCCAAAAAAGACCATGAAGTTGTGGTTATCTATTTTCTTGTTTTTTTTGTTAAAACTTTAAATCTTAAAAATATGTTTGAATCTGTAGCTCTACGTTTGTTTTGATCTTCGTACATTATGTACATTACTGGTCGAAATTTGACCTAAAACTATCAAACGGTTTGTAACACCGCAAAACACCCTTCAGAATCAAGTTTTTCAACCAAAAGAAACAGATTGTAGTTTTTTACTTTTAAATCAAAACAGTGTCGAAAAGTAGCACTTTCCCTTGAAGAATATTTCATGGACATTGTTCGAGATCTGTACTACCGTCAACTGGGGCATCATTAAGGTTACCAGACTGCCTGGCAAACCCGGATATTTAATACCAAATTTGAAAAAAGTCTGGCCCGGCCCAGTTCGCCTGGATTTCATTGAAAAAAAGCCCGGATTTTGCACGGATTTATTCACTTAATTTGGTAAATCAACCAAAAAAAAAGCAAACTGCAACTGAAACAACTGCATTATCGAAACTGAATTATTAAAATATTTATTTAAAAAAAATTGGCGACTGTCCGAAAAATGTTTTTACACCAACAGTGTTGGTATAGGATAATAGAAGCAAATATTAAGTCTAAAGGTGATAGAATTAAGCCAATCGCATTTGGTTTGGTCAAATATTTGAACATTTCATATTTGCCGGTTTTTTTTTAATTTTAATCCAAACAAAACTTTGGAAAACTTAGTTCCTAAATAAATTATATTCGTAATTCGTAAATATCCGTGATTTACTCGGCTTTATCCGAATATTGCCTGGATACCATTCTGGAATACTTGTGTTATACACATTCCGATTCATGAATTTCAGACCAATTTCCCCGATGGAATTATTTCCAAGGCTGAGGGCATACACCTACAACAGGAGAACCATTAGTAATTGAAACCGAGAAAAATGTTGGTGTTTATTATATGCACGCAATACTGGATTCTTATAAGTTAGGTTAATCCAATTTTATTAATGAAATCAGCTTGTAAACCACATAACGTCTGAGCAACGACAAAATTTACACCTCTTATCCACCAATAATCTTTAAACAAATCACGTGCGTGCAATTGCATCTCCCATAAGCATGAAACTTTATCCTTTATGAGACAATTGTTGCATCGAGTTGTTTCCAAATAAAAGAAGTAAGAGAAGAAAAATGTCCATCCAAACCGCATACCAGCTGCATTCCACATTGTGCAATCCCACAATTGCAAGTCTAATAAAAAATCAATTTGATTACTATAAACCGTATGATTGGATGATTGGTGGTCGTTATGGCATCTTGGTAACTTGGAACTTACTCCTACTGGCGCACACCGCATACCAGTCCAGTCCAGGTGAGGCAGGAAAAGAAATAAAAATCAACACCCCTGTTAACAGCACTGCGACTACAGTATGAATACAAGAACTCATACCATAACTCAGCCTCCAGGTAAGACTCTCGATTTCGTTGGTTGCGATTTGTTTTTGCCAGTGCTTGATTTGAGAAAATAATATTAAGACAAACAAAAAATAAATAAATATGAAATAAAACATTCGAAACCATCGACGGCGCGAGCGCGGGTGCATTTGGTTTCAATTGTTTTGTTTTCATTCGCGTTTCGTTCCATTGTTGAGGAGGGTCATGTCTCGTTGGCATCGTTTCAACCCTGCAGGGGATCGTAAATCTTACCGGGCTAATGGTCGGTTACGATGTGGTTACGTGTCATTATTATCGTTGTCATATATTTTCGGAACTTCGGAAAGGGTTTCGGTATTTCGGTTTCAGACCGATTTCAAATAATTGGAGGTTGTTGGTATTTCTAAAGTTTAATTTATTTACCGGCTGATTGCCAGTAGGAATTTGTAATAGACTGAGCTGATTTGGGGTCTTTTTCGAATTTCTCAAACCCGGAGGTCTAGAATGCTTCGCTTGAGCTTAGCTTAGTTGACTACTCATATCCACCTTAAATCATTGAACTTGAAGTGCTTAGATATGATAATTCATTTAAAACTTTCCGGAGGTCTAGAATGCTTCGCTTTGGTTCTAAACTCATCCATGATTTTTTTTGTTACCTAATTTTAAGCAACGTTTACAATAGTAAATTTTAACATTTAGGTTTTAAGTAAAATTTCAACATTTTTGGTCAGAGAAACGACAGAAAACTACGGATCAAATAAAAACCCAATAAATTAATGGATGAATGAATGAATGAATATTTTGCAAACGACGCAAGAAGATGGTGTATTAATTTTCTGGTTTACTTTTATGTGCCTTAAACCTGATCTGTGTTCCAGAAATATTGTTTCGAATATCGCAAACTACACTGTTCAAAACTTATTTCTGAGTAGAGTTCTTGCTTGGAATTTTAATTACAATTATCAAATAATGACTTGTGGAAACTAAGCACTGAACTCATACTTCGAGTCTGTATTGAGTTGATCCGGGTTGAACTGGGTATTCCTCTTCTCTTAGTAAATGCGTATTTACTTGAATAAAAAAATAATGAGTTTGAGCTTGAGCTTATTATCAACTACGGTTCACCTACGGCTCCTCCTGGTCAATGGCATAATGGTTGCACTCCGTGATTGATTCGAAATAATCAACATTGCTCAATGAATCACATAAAAGATTGTAGGAATCAAGTAACACAATCTCACTGTGCAATTTTGAGAACCACAATCTTTAATATGAACCGATAACGACGCCGGCCAAGTTCATGTAGTCGATAAGAGGAAGGGAAGTGCAGCACAAGTGATGATTTGTTTTGCGGAGACCGGCTGTAAATACGCCATCCCTCCACAAATCTCACGCTGAATGTTTGGGGGTGAGGGTAATGTGGCATTGAATTCACCTAATTTGTTAGCGATGTGGCCACGGCAAAACATATGCTCCTGAGCTCCTGAAAGTTTCCTGATGAAACTCCTTCTAAATATGTGTCATGATGCAATGCAAAGGTTCGCAGAAATAATTTGTTAATCAAAGTTTTGAAATGTTTGGGACTCTTTATATTTGATATATTTTTAAATCCTTGCAACTGGGTGTCCCCTAGAAGTTTCTAATAAAATCAAATGTTGTGATGAACTATAAGCAATAATTGAACAGGGCATATAGTCTTAGCCACTGGCCCTTTCAACCCGAACTGCGATGCAGTTCAAGTAGAGAGAAGAAGAAGAAATTTCTCCTGGATTGATCCGGAAGGCGCAGTCCGAGCACTTCAGCGTCTATCACTATCAAGACTATACTTTGTATATCTTTTCCTGGTAAATTCACAAATTGAAATATGTGTTTCGGAGAAATTTCCAAGAAAAAAAAACGCTAGAAAAAATTTTAAAGCCAAATCAGAGGTCTTGAAAATTTTCCTCACAAAAAAACTCCTTTTCTTAAATTGAAAAATATTAGAGATAAACCAAATTGACAAATAGATTATTAGCCGTTTCAACTATTCGGTCAAGCGAATTTTTGACCAAATATTCGGTCGGATAATCTATTGAGTTTTAAATGAAAATACAAAAGCGGAAATTTTAATTTTCTTCTATTTCTTCCATTTTAATGCCGCTCATGTTTTGAGTCGATTATTATCAACCAAATGATATTTTACAAGGTCTTTTTAAGTAAGGGTCTGTTTGATTTTCAAAATGTCACCAATAACTGAAGGACATCAGATGACTTGTCGCTTCTAGGGCGTTTATCACCAAAAAGATTTGGTCCCTATGAAATCTGGTACAAAACATTTCGAAACAAGTGCTAAGCCATTTGAAATTGCTGATTTGATATAGAATGAGATGAAATTCGCATTTGAGCAGGATATCTTTAAAATATTTAATTATTACAAAGAACGATGATCTTCAACCTGAAGCATACCATACTTTTAACCACACCCTAAAAAAGGGCAAATTTGAATAAAATCAAAGGCATTATCGTTCAAGCGAAAAAAAAACTGAAATTTGAAGTTTTCATTAAATCACAAAATTGAAAAAAAGATATTTGTTTGATTTTATTTAAAATCGAACACAAATCAAAAAACTTTCTAAAAGAAATTTGAGTTTTTTATTTGATTTAGCAAATAATCTGAAAAAACAGGCAAAATCCAGGACGTTTCAAACAATATGTGGGTATCCCGGCCCGATTTGACTTATCTCGAATTCTTTATTGGTTTTATTGCCCTGAATATAAATTGAAAATCTGAAATAACCAAAATTATTGGTTTTACCAGTTATTTATAAATTTTCAAAAACATGCGATTTTCACCCTACTAAGAAAGAGAGGTAAGTTGCAACAAACTCTGTAATTAATGAAAAATCAAATGAAAACGTTTGAAAATTTAAAGTTTTTTTATTTATTCATGATGTCATAACGCATAAAGTACCAATTACAGTAGTTTTTGGTTATGTTCGAATTAAATTTTACATTTTTTCTGTCAAAAATGTTTTTAAGGAAAAAGTGTTAATCTGCTGCCTACATTTAGGGGTTAAAATACTACAAAATATTCTATTATCTTGAATCATGTAAATAAATCTTAGGACGGATGTAATGAGTGTTGTGGTATACAAATGTTGCATCTAACCCTGCTTTTGCATGATGCCCCGTTTGACGGTATTAGATTAAGTAGCAGTGCAGAAACTAGAAGAACAAAATGGAAAAAATTACTCTTATGTTTGAAAGGTACATTCAACGGTTCCCCCAGATCTTTTCTTGAAGTTGAAGTATTCGGGTCTATCTTTCAGAATTTCGAACCCAGAGGATGAAGCTAAGTGTTTTCGTTGCGGAATTTATAAAGATCTTTAGCAATATTTGCTCTGCATCCGCAGGAAACGCTCGTATCCTGTACAACATTTTCATGATGGCTTGATGGCTAGCATCTTACAAATGGTAAAACCACCAGCCAACAGAAAGAATACTATATATGCCGTGACCGAGATTCGATTTCATGACCTCTGGCTTAGAAGACTTGAACGCTATTCTCTAGGCCACGATCGGCGGCCGAAGATATTCTACAAGATTAACAGCAGATATTCTGATTGAAATAAACATGGCGCATTGGAAGGATTTTACAAAAAAGGCGACAAGTTTTTCAACTTCAACATTGAAAATATCACGAGGGCGGAAGCATGCGGAATTTTTTTCTTTTGTACATTTTTTGTACATATACATATACATATTCATATTTTTGCACGTTTGCAGCTTAATGTTATTTTATTGCCGACTTTATTTTTCCCCTAGATTCCGAATGACGTAAAGCACTGGACTATAGCAGAATATTTTAATTTTCCAGTTTTGTCAGTCAAATGTTAGCAGACCTACAGCGATTTGAATTCAATGCATATCAACCCAGAACTGATTATATAGATTTTATTTTGTCGGGATTTTTAGGATTCAATATTGGAAATTTCTTGTTTTTTCATAAGTGTGACCTTCGTGAAGTGTGACTTTGAAAATCAATTTATTATGTTACTTGTATCGATAATAAGGAGTGAATTAGAAAAAATGCATCACTTTGTTTTGTGAATAACTTTTGAGTACTAGAATATAAATAAATGGAATTTTCAGCGAAGCTACCTGATAATGTACATTTTTACATATTCAAATTTTTGTGATGTTATGTCAAGTGGTTTTTAAAAAGCGTCCAATGAAGAAATCTGTTGACCATAATTTTTGGGCAACACGTGTGCACCTATAATGCATACTATGAAGCACCCTTTTTCAAACCAAGGCTATTTTTGATTACGTTTGCTGTTTCCTGAAGCTTGGCTTTCGAAATATCTCAAAATTTTGAATTTGGTCGAAGTAACTAATTTAGCCGAATATACTCCTTCGACAAAAAAAACCACATACATATTTGACTTTTTATCACTGCACCACCGTTTTTGCGTAATGGCAAGATTCCAGATCCAACTTAAACGGAGTTTAAACTTGACCTGGGATCTTTTGAAATGATTTGCAGAGAGAGCGATCGCGTTTGGAAGCAGTCTTCTTTGCATTTTTAGCCATTCATCGTGTCAATCGTTATGAAAGACTGAGTAATTGGCAGTTTCCGCAGATCGTCAGTTTCCTCGAGTACTAGACATTAAATTTTGAATATTTTTCTTCTTACTTATCTCCGGGAAATACAGGCGAGACTTGCCAACCAAAAGTTTCTGGTTGGACACCTGCCAGGTGACCGCATAATGGTTCGTGTTGCTGTCCATTACGAAAATTTTCAAAATATCTCCCCACAAGCAGTCCAAATATATTGCACACGATTTGACCACCGCATTTTGTTTATTTCACCGGTGGGCAGCTTTTCTACCTTGTTGAAATAAAGTAAGGACTATTTACAAGTCATCTGGAGAAACCAGTTTGAAAAATTTGACTTTATTTTCACTTCCTCTATTCCTATATTCGGATTGAGCTTGAAAAAACCTTTCACGTTCCTCTCACTTCACGGAATCAATAATCTTCACTTTTATTGAAACTACAGTTCATTTTTGGGTCTTCTAGGGCATCTTAAATGATTTATTATGTGAATTTTTGTCGAATAGTTGATATCCAGCTGTTTTTGGTTTTCCCACTGGGACCTTTCTGATTTTTTTTCGATCCTGCCCAAAAAAAAATGTTAATGAACTTCAGTATAGGACGCTATCTCAAAAACCACTTCACAGATTGTCACCAATTTTTTTACACAAACACATTACATTAGATAGCTTCACTAAAAATTTCACACATTTCCATTCATGCGTTCAAAAGTTATTCACAATACAAAGTGTTGCATTTTTTCGAATTCTCTCCGTATTCTTCTTAGAAATCTAAATCATTCTCGAACTTGTATAAAAAGGTCATCAGTTGACCTGAAGTCCTTTAAGCTGAGCTAACATGCTATTAGAAGTATCATTTCCCAAATTTAAGAACATTCTCACCCAATAAAGAGAAAGTCTCGGGCCAGAAGCGCAACTGTAACTAGCTATTAAATTTCGTTTCATTTTCAAAGAAGGTATCTTTCTAAGGGAACGAAACGGAAACCAATAAACAACGCGCTCGTTTCGATACCCGACATCATTAATCGGTCCAAAGCACGCGAGCCACCGATCCCACACTTATTGATTATTATTCACGTCTAACGTGAACTTTTCTGTAAAAAAGGGAAACAAAAATAGAGAAAAAGCCTAGAACGGTTCGGCCCCCGCGGAGGAAAGATTTGAGGCGGAAAAGCGACGAACCTTAAAATTAAAAACAAATTTTACACATCTTTTCGGTTTGCCTCGCTTTATTTCACTCGCTTCGAAGTTGAATGGTCGACAAAAGACGAGAGAAAAAACAAGTTGATGTATTCCGGTCTAAAGAAAATCCACTTGTTGTTCAAGACGCGTTTGCGGTTTGGGGCATTTAATCAGAAAAAAAGGTAACACAAACATTAGCTAGGTTCCCTTTCCTTACCCTTCTTCGGGAACTTTTGGATTCATCATTTTCTTTAGGAAGATTTTTTTATCGCGTGTTTTTACCTTTCCCTTAAATCAAACGCCCATATTCGGTTTGGCCGGGGAATCAAGATTTGTGGATCGTTCCCACTTTTATCGCCCCCTGATTTACGTGATTCTAGTGATGATTCCCTAAGCAGGTTTTTATCTACTGGTTACGGTTGTTTTTTTTTTCTTGCTTTGTTTGATAGAAACGTGGCTCTCATAGTGTTTTGCTTAATCGATAACATTTTATGTTTGTCGTTAGGTTTTGCTATTTAAATTTTTAGCTCGGAAAATCTGTTTAGTAGAACATTTTCGATCAAGATTTTAATCGAAAACAAAAATAAAGGAAAAGGTCTCCAGCAAAATTTCAACATCATGACTCCATTTGAAATTTATTTTAAAAAAGCAAGCTCAAGTTAGTAGATCGAAATGACTTCTTCTTGAAGCGCAATATTTTCATAAATTCACAAGTCCTCTCCTGTGTGCGATTAAAGAAGCTTTTAGCGTGTCATTCTGGACATCAATGATGCAGCAAATCATGAAATTGATATGCTACCATCATACTCCTGGCCGAGAAGCACAATCAATACCATTTATAACAGTTGACTTTAAAAGGATTCACGGCATGACACCCCTTCTGAAGATTGAATGACTTCAGACTGACCTTTCGAGGTCTCATACATTCAAAGTTGCAATTTCACAGCTTCAACTTAAAAAAAAACGTTGAGAAATATGCAACCAATCGTCAGTCAAAACAGCTTTCGGGGGGATCAGTCGTCTGTCGACAGTTTTGTAAGGATTAATTCGATAAAGATCTCGAAGTTTACCGACCGGACGATCGATCGACCCACAATTGAGCGCGGAGGTTGATTTCACTTTTTTAAAGCTCGATTTCCTTTAAAATCGAAATCCCACTCTTGGGAGATCAACAGATAAAATTTGCCGCCGTTAAGTGGATTTTACCATACAATGCAACTGAGTGACAATTAAGACGTATCGCTCAGCGCAGTTGAAGTGTTAAAATCTTCTGGCAGGCATTTTTTTTTATTTTGTGGGGCTTCCTGTGTTGGCTTTTCTCATTCAAAGAGGCCGCTCGTGGTCAGTTTGGTTTAAAAAAAACCATTCGATGCATCCGTTGAAGGTTTGCAAATTTTATTTACCTTCCTACAAACTACTGGGAGAGGCAGTGACATCATTTCTTCCGAATGCGGTGATGGCTAAGGAATTTCGAGGTTGAACACTACTTTTATAAAAGTAGTTTTCAAACTCGAAATACACTCATGACTTACAATGCAATATTTTTAATGAAGTTTTATTTGATTGTGGCAGAGATGAAATGTTGTTTAAGGTAATAATAGAATCGTACCACCTCATAAAATTACATATTTTGCACAATGCAAATAATATTGCGAATTGAGCAAAACAAAACTTGAATATTTGCTTTAGCAAGTTTAAAAATCTCCTACAATTCAATCTGAATCATTCTACCTCGCAAATGGAAATTTATTATGTTATGTGGGCTAGTTTTTGCCTTAGAACAGATCATCATACATCATGCTTCTTGGCACAAACTCCACACCGTGGAATGGCACCTGTGCTGCAGCCAAATGTCAAATTCGTTGTTCTGTGTGGTATTTTTGTAGTTTTTTTTTTCGTTTCTTCCACTCGACAAAGTTAAACTCAGAAATGCAATCCGTCCATTCACTTTATTCAGACAGCGGAAACCTATGCATGGATTCTTGGAGGGCGCGCAAAGCTTCCACAAAGGACACGTTCGATGAACAGCGAGCATAAGTAAGCCCAAGCGAATGAATGCCTGACACAGCGCGAGAACAACATAAAACAAGCCCGCAAAGATTAATATGTGCGGAGAAGCAGTGGCAAGACACATACATAACCAAAGTGACTCTGGTATTTTGCACAAAAAAAAACTGCTGAAGTTTAAGCTTTGGTTTTGTTTTTATTATTTACGAGTTTGCACTTTGTTTTACCGACTAATCGGAAATGCCTTTTAGACATTCTTCACATTCATGATTTGGATCAGGAGCAAGAAAGGGCAAATTTTTGGAGAACAATGACCTCACAAAGTAAGCTAACTTTGAAAATTTGGAGAAAAAAGCGAGGTTTGTCTGTTGACCTGAATAGTGTTTTTCAAAATTGGATTTTGGAAATTCTGAGCTCTCAAGAAGTCAATTTGTAAGTAAAAATTTTACTATTTAATGGTCTTGGATACCTTTTGAGCTTAGACACCTCATATATGCTATTTTTTTTTGTTTCGATTATAGTCGTTTTACCATCTTTATGGCATTCGCGACTTTATCAACGTTGCAGTTGGCGGATCGTTATTAAAAAACTTATCCGGTACAACTGTGTTCGATGTTTACTCTTGGGCTCGAACTCGCGGACATCGGCTCAGGAGACAACAGACTTGCCAACTGAGCTTCATATCACAAGCCACAATATGCAATGATTTCTTACAGTTATTTTAAAATTTAGTAACTTCGAACAAAATTGTTAAAAAAAATTGTGTAAGATTTTGTAGAATTTACAAACACAAGTGCCGCCATGCCTATTGAACTCAAATCGTTGATGCAATGGATACAAATGTAGGTACAAAGAAGCAGGATTCAGATTTGAAAAGTTCGCCTGAAATTGATCAAATAACATAAGGCAGAACTAATTTAGACTAGTTTAGGGGCGCTGATTTTAAAAAAGTATTCCATTTTTTTTACTAGCAGCTCTTGTTTTCGAAATACTCTTGGAAAATGAATAAAAATTCATTTAATCAATTTATGCAATTTTATGGCAACACTGTAGAAAATTTAAAAAAAATGAAAATTAAGGGTTCTAAGCAAGGCTGGGCGAACGGGAGGGGGTTTAAGGGGTTTAACCCCCCTCCCCCCCCCCCCCCCCCCTTGAAGATATTTTCCAAGTGAAATTTTCACCGTTGAATCTGAAAATTACTTGATCTTAAAAGGTATTTAAAACAAGTGTTAACAAGCAAGTCAGAAATTTGGCTCGCAGGAATTTTGTCTTCAATCACTCAAGGCTTGAGATATTTAATTTTACAACATTGTATGACGTTCACGAATAGAAACTTTTTTTAAATTGTTAAATTCGAGTTGCAATTCAATTTATTTTTTATATTGAAACTCTAAACTTGACATACCAAAACCCTACCTCGTCTTTAGAATGGGTTTATTTAAGAAGTGTAGCTAAACAAGAATAGAGTTTGAAACGACCCATTTTGACTACAAATTTAAATCATCGAATACTTATTTTATATTATTTATAAAACAACAGGCATTTTTTTAAATCTAATATTCTCTGCCTTTTGACAAAAAAAATGTTATTTAAAAGAAAAGTTTATGTCATAACATATGTTTAACTGATATGAAATATTCTTCAAGAGATCAATTTCAGTCCCAGTTTTATTTTTCGTTTTTTGTTCTTTTAAATGGGAAAGGGTTTGGTTAAATATTCAAGGTCACGAAATTTACATTTTTCCGAAGTGCAATGCTTTTAAAACGTATTATTGACTTATTTGAGTGCCCTGAATCTTAATATGCAACTATTTTATCAGTTTTTGTTTTTAAAATAACTTTTCAACACAGGTTAAAATTATTGAAGGAATTTCAGCGCTTTTTTTTTAAATAAACTTGAAAACAAAAACATTGCATTCTAAAATTATTGCCTTGAATCTATAATCAACTTTCATCAATATTTCAAGTAATTTTGAGATTTTTATTTGTTTACTTTTCCTCATTTATCAAATTTTTAAAGAAGATTTCAACCAAGTTGATTTTACGATACTTTTTAAAGCATGAATCTAATCGTTTTGTAGGTTCCAAAAAAATTATGATTTTTTTAACTTTCTGCAGTAATATGAAAAAAATACTTTCCAAATTTTGAAAACTGTTGAATTCTATTTTTTTCATCATTATCATAAAATTATTCCTTGATTGGATGAAGTATACACAAAATAATACAAAGTTATACACAAACACAGAATCAGATTTCTTCTAATAGTTTATCAGTCATAAATGATTGATTTCACTTAAATCTTACACATTTTAAAGTTCAATATAATCAAAACTAAATGTGATAGTCCAAATTTGACAAAATATTCGAGTTCAGGACACTAACATCTTCCAAATCAATAATTTTAAAAAAGCATTATTATGCTGTTACCTTGATTTTTTATAATGGTAAGGCGTTTTTATTGAAAAAAAAAATTCTTAAATGTTTAAAAACTTTTCTTTCTCATCCTAATGATGATCTTGATGATAAATGAATTTAGCCAATTTAAAGTCAAGCTATTTAAATTTTTAGAAACATATTTCTATGTTTTTCAATTCTGATTTTTTTATATTCTACAACCATAAACCTTAACATTTTTCCAAATCAAAAATTACATTCAAATTCATGCAATTAATTTTATACTACAACCAACTCTTCAAATGAAAATGAAGAAAATATATGTAAATTAAGATAAATAATAATGTAATTAAGATAAATAATGAATAACAATTAATATGGTTGATTTCTTACCTGATCTGAAAGCAACTGCAGATTTCTGATTTTTTTTAAATCTGTGTTTTGAAAATATTTATTTCAAATTTGAAAACAATCAAATTTTTAGTTCAGATTAAGGAACATCATTTTAAAAAAAAATATCAATGACTTACCGAAAATATCATTGATTTGAAACTTTCATGTTGATCTGTTTTACAAATTTTGATTAATATTGTCAATTATTTTTAGTGTTTGTGTGATAATCATGAGTAAGAAAATAATGTTATAAATTCGATTCCTAATCAAGTCTGAATTTTTGGCATTGCTATTATTTTAAGCTAAATTTAATGTCGAAACCCCTTCGCATGGACGGGTCCTTTGCACGGGCCTAGTTCTAAGAAAAAAGTTATCTAATTTTTATTATTATTTATATTTCCCAATTTTTTTTTAAAAAAAAAAAACGGCAATATAGACGAAATTTTCGTGAAATTTTTAACTCATATTGAACCTTTGATATTTCTTTAACCATTTTCCAATCGTTCAGCCTTCAACAAAATTTTTCAATGAATTTAAATCTTTAATATCGTTTCAGAGATGAATAAACTTTCAAGTTTGAAGTCTCTCTAATCAAATACTCTTAGACTTTCTTCAGCGGTGTCAGGGATAAATGTAATGTTTTCTATTTATATTTCTCGAAATTGTAGAATTATTTTAAAGCTATAAACATACATCTCAGAATCTATAATATCTAGGCAAAATCTGAATCCTTGATTGAATGGATGATAAAAAAAAATAGATTCAAAATCAGATTTTTGTTTTTTAATGTAGATTGGTTGGCTTATCAGTTGTCATTGATCAATTTTACTCAAAATCGATCAATTTCAAAATTTTTACACGTCTTGAGCTGATAGACAAAATTCGACAAATGATTCAAGACGCCAAAGTATCACAAAAACAGTTATTGAAACATAAAAAATGTTAAGAATTTTTTATTTATCCCCCTATAAGTAGAGTTAATAAAAACTAACTTCTAAATCGTAGGTCCAGTCTCTTTGCTGTCTTTGACCAAATTTTTTAAAATGCAAATTTAAGAATCTTTTTCCTGAACGTTGAGTTCCTAAAACATTCATTTTAAAGTTAAAGTGTAAATAATGAAAAGAACCTTTTAAAATCAGTTTTTTTATCATAACTTTTTTCTGGTAATTTTAAAATATTCAAAACACTGTATAAAATTATTTAAACAAACAAAAAAATATTTGTTTTGGCCACTATAAACATTGTTAACGTAAGCTTTGGAAGTTATATTGAGGAGATACTTAAAAATACTGCTATTTCAGACTCAATTTCACGAACAACCGGCGGCCCGCACTATATTCATATTTATCATTAAAGTTTTTTCTATGAATCACTGTAAAAATCGTATGTATACACTTGTATCCATGCGAGATACAATTGTTTTGCTATGCCATGTTTGTTAGTTTTTCTAAGTAAAACAGTGCATTCTAAACCAGAATAGCACACTGTGTTGTCTGGAATGCACTGTTGTTGCAAAGAAATCGTTGTATGTTAATTGGATACAAGTGGATAACACGATTTTTACAATTTTTCATAGACAAATCCTTGATGATAAAGTTGCATCTGCCGAATGTTTCCAATTGTTTTTTTTAAATTGAGGCTGAAAAAGCAGTATTTTATGTATTTTCTCAATAAAACTCTAAAAGCTTACATTTTACATGGTTATAGACTATAAGTAATAGTTGTCAAGAAAAATATGTTTTTTTTATATTTAAACAACTTTGTAAAATGTTTTGAAGATTTTAAAATTACCAGAAAAAAGTTATGATAAAAAAAACTGATTTTTAAAGCTCATTTTATATTTTACACTTTTACTCAAAAAATGAATGTTTCAGAAACTCATCGTTCAGGAAAAAGTTTCAGAAATTTGCATTTTAAATAATTTTGCCAAAGACAGCAAATAGATTGGACTTACGATTTAGAAGTTAGATTTTTTATTCCGCATATAAGATGACTAATCAAAACATTCTTAACAATTAATTTTTTTGTCCTACTATTTTTTATTAATTTTATGCCGAAGGAATATCTGAAGTAAATTTGAAATGTAATGTTTTTTCTTATTCAAAAACATTTCTGCCACATTCCAGCAGATTCTGCTGAAAACCATGTTAGCAATATTTTTAAATGGTAATTTTTACTTATGACTAATGAATAAAAACCATGGAGTAAGGTTTACCATAATTTTATGTGTCAATAGAACTTTGCACCGTTTGTTCCAGCAAAAGTTTAAAATGATAAGCTTAACTTACAAAATAACAGCTGAATTTTTCTGTAAAATTTCAATAATAACATGGAATACAAATTGTATCCCATTCGATTGATCTGCTTAAAGTAAGATTGCTAGAATTTTTTCAGCGCGTATCCAAGCCGTACAAATCTGAGCTATTTTTTTAGAAACCTGGCTAAATTCGGGAATTTTATTTCAAAATTGTTGACCAAAAATCCCGGCAATATCTGGGGAAATTCATCAAAAAAATTCATCAAAACTTATCAGCAGGTTCAAAATTGTATTTTTTGGCTACTAGTTATGAACCTTTCATGATTATTTTTATAAAATTCTATTTAAAAAAAATCGTTTTGGACGCATGAATAAAAACGAATTACAACCCTATCTTTTTTTCCATTTGACAAATAAGGTTACAATAAATCCGGACAAAAAACTCAGCTTTTCTGTAATGAGATCCGGGCAACCGAGCCGAACTGGCTTTTTTCCAAGTTTTGGATTAAATATCCGGACAAACCCGGATAAAAAAAAAATCTGGAATCTGGATAGCAGGGCAATCTGGAAAGCTTAACTCAATGGAAATTCATCATGTGAGAGCTGAAACACACCTATTTGAAACTGCTACAAGTTATTTTTAACAGTTTTTGTGGTTCATCCTCAAGTTGAAAATATCTCTCATTGACTATTTACAACTTTGTTTTTAACTTGTACCTATCATCTAAAGGAATTTGAAGGATTTGTTTGAAATTGCAGCGACCAAATTTGTACAATTCGCCTATGTACATGGAAATTTGATATAACGAAGTAATTTTTCACATTTTATAGAACAAACAGTTCATAAATTCCATACAAACTTGAGTCCCGATATACTACGTTTTAAAGCTAACAAAAAATATATGTATATTTTTTTGAAAAATACAATCAAAACATTTAAGGAGATATTAAACAAAACCCAAAAGCGTTCTTTGGCTTAAATAAAACGCTAAAGAAAAATTCAAACTTTCCTACCCAGTTGACACTAGACGGAAACATTGAAAATAATCCACTGGAAATTTCTTACTAGTTTGCAACTTTTTCTCAAGAAGTGTACACTTCTTTCACTAAGATTGACCGAGATAGAGAATACTTCTCAGTCATTCCAGATTTAGCATGTGTCATTCAAGTCAATGAAATTTATTACAATAATGTTTACGAAGGACTTAGAAAACTTAATGCTTCTAAAGAAGCAGCTCCTGATGGACTTCCCCCATGATTCTTTAAAAACTTGGCGACCGAATTGACCGAACCTCTTCTTATTCCTTTTGATATGTCGTAAAATTATAGAAAAGTACCCAAATTTGTGAAAAAATCTTTTTTCATTCCAATTTTTAAATCCGGAAAAAATAAAATGTTTGAAAATATCGAGGAATATCTATTTTGTCTTGCTTATTTAGCTCAGCTTAGCTTGATTGATTACTCACATCGGGTTATAGGGATGAATCATCCAACAGGATGAAAATCCCAGAAAAAAAAATGATGACTCACATCCACCTTAAATGAAGGAACTCGAATTTATGCATTTATGCATTTTATGCATTTTTGATTCAATCCAACATTCATATTTTAACTGTTTCAAATCCCATGCTCGCAGGCGTGGCTCACTAGAACGAATTTCACATCGCCAATGGTTGCTACTCCGTGATTGGCCGAGGCCATCAAATTTGTTCAAATGTCAAAAGAATGGTACTTGGGATTAGTAGGTCATTCTCATTGTATAAAACTGATGCTCTCTCTTTGAATAACAATTACGGCGCCGGCCACGTCCTAATAGTCAATAGATAGCTAGGAAAAATAGAGAAAGAGATAAAAAATATAACTTTGCGCTTTAGGACCGAGGTAACCTCTGCATCCTAGCAGAAAATTTTGTTTGGGTGTGTGGGTAAAAGCCAGAGGTCGCATTAAAACGCTATTCGCTTGTTAGTCCGCTACATTCTTGTTTGTATATTATTGTGAACGCTGGAATTTGTTTGATTTAGGGTTTTTCATAAGTTTTGTCGTCCATCAGAAATCATCTGTCTGACAGCCTAGGTGTCGGCTATACAGCTCACGAACTCTGGAACTAGCAAAAATTTGTTGTTCAAGATTAGGTTTGAATGACTCATAACAAAGCAACACTTCCAGCTTATCGGATAAAAAAATTGCTGGACATTTCCGCGATCTACACTTAGTTTTTTGCTTATTCTATTTTAAAAATTCTCGTATGAGACTTGACCCTTGATGATCATTAACCGTAATTGCCGATCATGTACTTCACTAAAATGCTTGATTTGAACTTTGTGAACATTTTTTGACAGTGTTTGCATACTTTCCCACCACTAACACACAGTAATTATTTGAATAACCTACGGTTTTGTCAGCTATAAATTTAAAAATGATGGTTTTTGAAGGAAACTGTGCAGATTTTATTTTCTTTTTCATTTTCATCGTAAATATCACAAACACGCGTGAAATTTAAATCTTGAAAAAATAGGTCGGTTAGTAATTTTCACAGGAAACAAAAAATTATCAAAATTTTGAATGTCTGATTACTCGATAATGAGCTATCAGCAAAAGAAAGTGTCCCATTTCTAAAAGAATTAAGCTTTAGTTTCAATTTGACACATATTTGTCAATTTGTTTAAAGAGTATCGATGACTTCTGGTTTTTTTTTACTTCTGGTATGGAATAGAAATGATAATAATCTCAACAACAATCAAGATATTCTATCTTAAGGGCATTAGAGCTTATCTATCCATCTTTTATTTCCAAAATGTATGTATTTTTATCAGCACTTCAAACTCTAAACTAAGTTGTTTCATAGCATATGGAAGATTTTTAAAAGTAACGAGGAAATGCTTGTTCACATTTGTCTAACCTCTTACAGAATTTAAATAATCGATCCTAAATAAGACAGTGATTCTAATCCTGACTCCTGACTTCCCCAATCGAGTTGACTACAATAAAAAAAAAGCTAAAAATAAAGCTGCCAAACTCAACACCAACATCTCCAATGAAAGAATACAAAGGTGTTTGCAGAGATTACGAACCACGTAAAGCCGGAGGCCGAAGTAGAGAAGCGATAATTTCCAATTACCGCCGAGAGCTCCGTACCATTTATCACTTACGGTTTTCCCGTGGCCCGTGATTCCTGATTAAAGCCGCAGCCTCTTCTGCGCGTACTTCCAGTCGGATCCAATTCGTTGTGTGGCCATCCGGCTTACCAGAATCCAGCAAACACCTCTAAACCCACCACCCAGGTGAGGGATTTATTGGAAGTGACTGTCGTCTGTGGCCTACCAAAAGCATTCAAGAGTTTTATTTTTTATGCTTGAGGCACGTTTTAGATGCCACGATGACCTAATTCCAAGCTTGAAGCCACTCGGCCAACCCTTTCCTCCGTCCCTGATTTGCTGAAAAGCGGAGAAAAATTCTCTGCAAAAATCAGCTTCGATTGTGTGTACCGAAGGTGTCTTTTTCGATTTTGCTGTAGTCCCTATCGTTGGTTCTTTTTACGGGTGCTTAAACTTGGTGAGTCGTGAGGTAGTCATTTTACACCAAAGGTTATTATCCTGTGGACACTTGGCTGATTCAATACGGTACAAATGTTATGAGCTTCTTAACGAAAAGAGCGAATTCCGTATTAAAAACCTGCAAATTTATGAACGCATATAAAAGATTATTCCGATTGGTATATATTTATATTGATGCCAGGTGGTGCCAGATTTGAAAATAAACCTTAAATTTCACAGTTCCGAAGTCTTGTTAAAAAAGTTTGAAATTTGCCGTAACCATCTGCTTCCTACTCCATGGAGCTCGCTTTGTTCGCTGTCAAATTCACCACCCCGAGAAGCTGAACAACCGAGCGATAAAGCAGGTTGTCATCTGTTATGATGTGGTCACTGTTGTTGTTGTTAATGTAGGTACTTGCTGGGGACCTCAAAACCCCATTAATTTTTCGTACCGCATTCTTTCCGCACTTCCGATGGCACAACGAGACGAAAGAAGAGAGAAAAAAACCTAAAATTAGCTTGTATTGCTTGCTTTTTTACGAACTTTCTGCTGTCTGGCTGGGTATACATAATGAGCCCGTTGTTGTTTCGTTGATGCTGCTGCTATTCGGGAGAAAACGATTGATTCTAATCGCACCTTGAAAAAACATTCCAACACAGCAATGTGCTTCCACACTGCTGTGAGTGGCACCTGAAAACGAAAGACTTCAACGACAGTCAGCTGAACAGCAAGTGATGGGCCTCATTTTTGGCGGGCTGTTTTGAATAGGAAGATGGAAAAACACACCGGTGCATGTGGCTTTTTCTTCCGAGTTAAGCAGAGGTTCGTTCGCGTGACATCCGTTTTGCAGAGCTACCAAGAAGCTCAAGTACGGACAAATTTGAAATAATGATGCCTTATTTTGAGGAGATGCTTCGGTTTGCTTGACAACTAAAGGAAGAAAGGATTTTCTGGGTAAATTACTGCCAATGAATTTTTTCGGTTCTTTTGGGGATGGAGATAATTGAAAATTGTTTGTCAGATTCGCATTGATCAATAGCTTCGTGAAATTTATGCGCTTTATAAAGTAGCTGGAAAACATCTGGGATTTGTTAATGTCTGTCTCATTTGTCATTATTGTTTTTTAGAAAGGCTCGGTACAATATAACAATGTTTGCAAGGCCGGATTAAGGAGGGGGTTTTGCCCCCCAAGGATTTTCTGGGTTTTACAAGTAAAGTAAGTAAAAACTAGAAAACTCCTATCAAAACATTAAATAAATCAGCTAAGGGGCCGGACTTAGCAAATCAGGATAATTGTTTTCCAAAACCTGGAAAAATCTGGGCGTTTGGAATTTTTGAACACCCGGACAAATCTAGCCATAATTTAGTGAATTATTAAAAAAACAGTGAAGTTAGGAAAATACCTCTGTTATTGATTGTTTTATTCAAACACATCAGTAGCGTTCAAATCGTTTTTCAAACTCAAATCATGTAGATAAAGCAAGTTAAAAAATTGAGCAAAATTTCATTTTTTTGTATCAAATTAAGCATAACACGGAAGTGATTTTACAACATTCTGGCAAGAGGACTGGACCATAGTTAGTCATATTTTTCCACTTAATTAAAAAAAAAAACCCGGGCATGTCCGAATAAATCTGGGAAATCTGGTATTACCATACAATAAATAATATATAATTTTCCCTCAGCTATTTAATAAAAAGAATATTTAAGAAGTAGGTACTAGTGAATCAAATGTTATGTTTTGAATATGAAAACAAATTTAAATTTTCAAATAAAAACGTTTCGGCTTTTACGGCGACTGCATTGATCTTTCTTAGCTTTGTCAAATTCAAATAAATTACAGTAATTATCAGTTTTTGAAAGAAAATTGGCTGTAGAGTGTAGAATTGAGAAAAAAACATATCATATTTTCTTTAAACACAAATTTCTAGCATTAAGAACAAAGCTATATCGCACTGAAATTATGCTTTGACATTTTTTGCGCGAAATATTAAAAACATGCAATTTAAGGATAGTTTCATGTTTATTAAAATAGACCAAATGTCTTTATATTAAACATTCCAGTACTTTATTCTGGCAATATCCATTGTTTTGATCGATGTTCTCCGTAAAGTGTAATTGTGGGTATTATTGAAATAAAAAAATAATATATGGAGAAAGTGAGAAAAAAAATGATTTAATTGAATGATTAATGACATTTCGGTAAACTGTACATTCTATTAGGAAGAATATCAAATGAAAATAATGAAAATTATAGACTGTTAGATTAGATTCGGAAGCATGAAAGGTGTTGAAAATGACACAAGAGCGTGTTTTGAGAAAACTTCTTGCCGCACAAGACCATTTGTCCCGCACCGTATCATTGTCTAGAATCGCTCTTGGCTCATTTCCAACACCTTTCATGCTTCCGAATCATTCAATTAAATCATAAAAACCAGCGGTGATAATCTGTCAACACAAAAAAAATTAAAAGAATTAAGGTTTTTTTAAGCTTTTGGGAAATAAAATAAAACAAACTGGGATTCTCGTTCAATTTTTCATACCAATTTCAAATCTAGATTTGAAATTAAAATTTAAGTTTTACTTACTCCTGAACTCTTATTATCGTATCTCCAAGGAATTATTGTTTTTTTTTTATCCTATTCTAAGTCTGGAAACTTTATGTTAGCACCCATTTGTCATAAGGGGATAATTTATTCTGCTTTTGATAAAAAGTACATCAAGCAACCAATGGTGAAATGGAGATTTTTTTCTGAAACAGAAAATTCAAGTTGGTGATTGAGTTATTGAACAATTTGTGAATTGAATTTTACACTTGACAGCTGTAATCAAAGATTTTATTGTCGATTAGGTGGGTAAATCACTTTTTCGCTATTTTATAAATGTTGTATTAACAATTATTGTTTGAAGATACCAACAAATTCTTCTACGCAAACATAATCGTTATTTGGAGATAATATAAGAAAAAATATTCATAGGGGCCCTTGGAGAAAAACAGCCTCTGGCCCCCGATGGCTTAACTTTTATTTCTCAATTCGTCTCTTAGATAAGATTCAATACGTCGTTAAAAGGTGGTAGTACATACATTGAAGTCGAAAGCGTATAAAATCGTAGGAAGCTAATTTTTGCAGACCGTAAAGGGTCGTTACTACCATACCGCTATTCTAGTGAAAGCCAGTCTCGATTTCGAAGAGCTCTTTCTGGAGCATAGATATTACAGCGAGATAGTAACCATGAACAGTCGATTTCATTTCGTAAAACCTTCGCCAGGAACAGTGATTGGCCGATGGCATGACGATCCCAGAGTGTGTGAAGACCCAGTAATGCACAACGCTGAGCATACGGTGGCAGGTTTAGAGGATTCTCCCAAGGCAACTCCCGAAGAGCATATCACACAAATCTTCTTTGAATTGCTTATGCTTATGCTTATGATACATACACAGCCAGATCTTGTCAGCATCCCGGTGAGTAGTAAAAGTACATTTACTACTCATCTTAACTTGGCCGGGCCCACTGTGCAGTATTGGACGCAGAGACAACTGGAACACAGGGAGGAAGAAACGTGGACAACAGTACCATACGTTTCCATGGCTATAACTACGATTCTAACGTTGGGAGCACATATGCTAAATTTCCTGTGCTCCTTGGTGGTGGTCCGAGGAATTCGTCCTTCTGGGGATGGAAATGATGTTTTTCTGCACAGAAATCCCAAACCCTATGTAGAAGTTATAAGCTTATAAATGTTTTTTTTTTTTACCAAGAATCATTATGTAAAAAATTTACGATTTCAGTATATAATTTACGTTAGATATTGTACATATTGAAAATTGAGGGTTCCGGATTTCAATGCACTACCATTTCTGGTCTTTGACCTTGGATATAGCGCCTTTGCTCGCTCTTGGAAAGAAACATTATAAGAACAAAAAAAAAAATTAGTGTCAACACCCCCCCTCCCCCTCCCCCCCCATAACTTTTACAGCAACGTACACATGAACAAACATGCAAGAACATGATATCTTTATTTTAAGATTGTGTCACAGAAAAAAAAAATGTGCCCTCACCTTCCCACTGTGCTAAGACACCAATCTTTGTCAGTGGTTTAGAATAAAAAAAATACTCCCCGGCCTCTCAATGGTAAATGTCAAACTAAAAACTCTACAATATTAAGGTATAGAAAGATAATACTTAGCTTTTTTGTCGTTTCATTATACTTCCCACGGTAAATCGAAGCAATCCGAGTGAAAATATCACCAGGGATTGTGGCCAACTCGACATCAACAATTCGCACAGCCGAAACAGCAAACAAGTTCTTTTCTCTTCTACACTCTCTTTCTTCCCCTCTCACTCCCACACCGTGCACTTTAGTGTTTTGTACTGTTGGTTTTTTTTCTTCGAGGTTTGAAACATCGCGCAACCAAGTCATTCAAAAATCGTCAATTTTTCTTTTACTAGCCCTCAAGTTATCTGCTCACATTTTTCCATTTCACCCATACTTCTATACTTTTATAGCACATCCTTATCGAGTTTGGAACTTCACGCGTCCGTTCGACGTTTCAACAGGATAAAATGTGTTCAAGCTGTAGAACTCGAAACCAAAATTAGCACAAGTGAAGGTCCAAGGAGTGATAAACAGCTTTCCGTCCCAATGAATTGCAGCGGTCATTTTCCTCACACTCCGTTCTAAATTTTCCTCTTTTTTATACTTCTTATTTGAGACAACTTTTTTTCCAAACTTCACTGCCCCCGAGAAGCACTTCGTTTGATTCGCGGACCCTCAAAAACACTGTATGACACGCATTTTCTTTCTTATGATAACGCACAACAGCAGCCGAAAATAAAAACTGGGCCCGTATTTATCGTGAAAGTATCGTTGATTAAGAATTCCACTCTTCTATTTCGTTACTTCACATAACTCCTTTTCCATGGAGACTCCATCCACACTTCGCCATATTTTCTCTATGTTAGGTATTGACAAAAGAAAAATCGAACACGACGACCGAAATAAAAACACATCCGTTTCCTAGCAAGGCTTGCTGTGATCGAGTCACACAAATCTTCTTTGAATTGCTTCAAAACGTGCAATTTACACAGCTTCAAATGGCCACCAAACAAGGCTTGCAGATTCTAATGTTGAACGAACCAAACAGCAGTATAGAGCTCGCAGGCAGGCAGGATCAGTAAATTCTTTGCTCAAACGGATGATAAATCCCAGCATCCGGTTAGCTTTTTCAATAGTAGCAGAGTAGTGGTGCTTAAAAGTCATATGACTGTCTAAAATTACACCAAGATCCTTTATTCGGTCTACACGATGTAATTGTACGCCAACAATATTATAATTGTACAAGAAAGGTTGTTTCCTGCGTCCAATTGTTATGATACAACACTTAGCAACACTCAAAACCAGAAAGTTGACAGCACACCAGTTCACTACTGTATCAAGGTATTGTTGTAATTCGTAGCAATCAGCAAGACTGTTTATGATCAGAAATATTTTCAGATCATCCGCATACATGAGTACTCCACATCCAACAAGAAGCGTGTTTATATCATTGCAGAACAGCGTGAACAATAATGGTCCCAAATTACTACCTTGTGGTACCCCTGCAATCGGATTGAATTCGGTTGATTTAGTGGAGCCAATTCTGACTGCTAAACGACGGTTTTGTTAGGTAGCTTCTTATCCATATACACATTCTTTCCAAAAATCCTAAACGACGTAACTTTCTGAGCAAAATTTCGTGATTCACTGAATCAAACGCGGCTGTAATATCCGTACATATAGCATCAATTTGCTTTCCGCCATCGATATTGGATAAACATAATGAGGTGAAATCTGTCAGGTTTGAGCTTACTGATCGTTTAGGAAAAAATCCATGCTGATTTTCAGAAATCCAATTCCGGCACGCTGAAAACATTACATCATTGACGATCCTCTCCAAAACCATCGAGCAAGCAGCGAGCAACGTGACACCTCGATAATTACTTACATCCTGTTTGTCACTTTTTTTTTAAAGACAGGGCTCATGAATAATCTTTATAGATTGTAAAATTCAAAAACGAATAATTTTGAAAATATAAGGGCTAAAAGCATCCCCGGTTTTGCATATAAGGGTGGCTTTTATTTTTTTTTACTTTTTTGAAACCTAACTCTCAACTCCATTTTTTGACCCAATCCAATGATAAACAATATTTACAAAACTAAAACTCGCTGAAACGAACCCGACTAGTCCTCAAAGTCATTGTTATTGGAAAAATTAAAATGTTCATCAATGTGATTTTTGTTTCTAGTAACCTCTGTAAACTCAAACATACAAGTTGAATAACTTCATTTGTCGAACATCGCAAAGCATTTTTTTGTGAAAAAAGCTATAGAAATTGTAGCATTTACTTTTCTTTAAATTTTGATACATGTTTATGAGAACTATTTACACATTTTTCTCAATTGTTTGCTTTCATCAATTTAATGATGATTAGTGGTATTCTTAAACATTTTTATGTTAAAAATTACAATATTAGGTATAGTGCAGCCAAGTTTAAAAATAACTGTTTAATTCATTTTGAATGTCTACTTGACATTAAAACTTTTTTTTGTCATCATTTTAGAAACATTCAGCGTTTGGCTGATTCGTCTCTGGCATTAAAATTAAAAAAAAAAATGATACCTACTCAAAATATTCATAACTTGATACACATATTATGTACTTACAACCAACACAAAGAACGGCCTTTGGTATTGAAGCAACCCAATTAAATATTCCTAAAAATCGCAAAAACGTGTCTTAATCTCAACTGAAGACGAATTGGCATTAGTAACGCAGATTTTTTAGGCTGCTGCCACTGATTTTTTTTATTTTGCCCTCTGGTGGAATAAGTCGAAATATGCTAAGCGCAGATTTTTAAGGCTGCTTCTGCTGCTGATTGTTTGGATTTGGCCTTCCGGTGGAATAAGACAAGTTGGCTTTAGAAGCGCAGATTTTTGTTTTGATTTGGCCTTCAGCTGGAAGAAGGCGGATTGGCTTTAATAGCGCAGATTTGTAAGGCTGCTGCTGCTGATTGTTTTGATTTGGCCTCCAGGAGGAAACAAAGATTGGCTTAGGAAGCGCAGATTTCGAAGAGATTAGATGAATGATATGCAGAAAATAGGTTAAAATCTTATAGATTTGAAAAGCCTGTGCTAAGAATGGATTGAAGAATTAAGAGGAAGGATATTTCGGAAAATAAACAAAAGGTTTTATATACACAGCAAATTGTTTTTGGCTGGAAAAAAACAGCAAACGTTAATGCTGGTTTCCAGCAATTCAAATTGCTGGAAAATCAGCAATCCAGATTGCTGGAAACCAGCTCCCAGCAAACATTAAATCGCATTAAAATGATAACTCAAGTCATTAAAAACGTTACTGCGGATCGTAATTCCAACTTAAGCAAGTAAAAAGTCGTAAAAATCGTTACTTGAACTCGGAATAAATGGTTATAATCGGATATGATAAAAAGTCCACAATGTTTGCAGATTTTGAAGACGATTTCGTTCTCTTTTTCTCCCGCATGAGACAAGTGAGCGAACAGCTTTGAAGTTCTCTCTGCGACCAGCAGCGCAACCAGATTGCTAATAATCAGATGGTGTATTTGCAAGAATTGCCCAATGGCAGAGGCAGCAAATATTGTCGCTGGCAACGGTTCGCATGCGTTGAGAGAAAAAACTTGTGCTCTCTTGTATTCTTTCAGTATGTATGCATATGGTGTCGAATATCGTCCAAATCGTATACTCTTATCGTTTTAGCCAGAAGTTGAAAATATGTTTGTATATTGCCTCCACTTTGGTAGGTAAATGCTGTTTTTTCACGTTTCATACGATCATTCTGTAATGTATATGAGACGTATTACAAAGTTGTTGAGAAATATACCAACAAAAATGTTTGCTGGGCTATTTCTTTCAACACAACCGGCTGTATTTGGTATCAAATTTATATTTCAATTCAAAATCAAATGTTGAATACTGGCTGTACATATAATAAGCAATTATTTTCTCCCATTTTCCAATAAGGGATTCATTTATTTCGAGAAACACGATTTTTTTAAAAAATATTCTAATACCGACTCTGGGGTGGTAGATTTTTGAGAAAGTGTTGATCATCCGCCATCTGTAAAAATAGTTTTGATTAGTATCTTTTATGCAATATCTACCTGTACAATAAAAACTTACTCTTGAATTGATGCCTGGTTGCTGGAATATAGAGGAAAACTTAAAAAAATAGATTAATCTAACGAACATTCGTGAAATAGAGTCTCAACTTGCTTCAGCGTACGAAAACAAACGGATTCCAATTTGACAACTCGATTGCTGATTTTTCTGCAAACCAGATAAATTGCTGGAAAGTCCAGCTACTTGATAACCGATTGCTGGTTTTTCAGCAAAAATGACAAGAACACAACCGAATGCTGGAAAATCCAGCAATTATAAAATCGATTGCTGGTTTACAGCAAAAATTTGGGATTATTGGACTTTTACGCATTTTTTGTTTTTTTGCTGGAAATCGAGGCAAAGGTTTACTATGTAGAATGGAATGTAAAATGAAGATGATGGTTCGTTTACAAAATTTTGTTAAAATAAACAAAAGTCGTTTAGTAAAAAGTTTTATTTGAGAAAAGAGGTGAGAAGGAATATAGGGATGAAGAATATGCAGGAAATAAATCAAATTTAAAAAAATATATAATGGTAGTATTCGGCATCATTGAAGATACATAAAATAAAATTAATTTCTATGGCAACATTTGTTATTTTGGCAACATTTGGCAAAAAAACGATACCAAGTCAGTCATTGATCTATTCTTGTGAGCGACAGACGTGTCTAAGTTAATCTCTGAATTGAGTTTCATAAAATCACAACAATGGCGTGATTTTCGAATCCGAACCAAGTAATTATGCTTAGTAAAATCATGCTAATGTTTTAGAAAACATTGTTTAGCATTTCGAATCATAACGTTATCAAGATTTTCAGCTCACAAGTCATCCTTTAATGTATTGTGTTGTAATCATGTTACTCCGAAAACACTTATATATTTTGCATTCATATATTTTTTACTCGGTATGCAATCCGTCGTTAACGTATAATACCCAATGTTGCTTAAGTTTATTGAAAAAAATCCTATCGAATCGAATCAAAAGATTGTATGGCAGCAAAATTACATGACCCAACTATTGCAAGCCAATTTGGAATATCGAACAATTGCTCAACATTTCGCTTGAATCTTTCTTCAGGACAGTCATCGATAGAGGGTTACAAATAAACGATTCAATCGCTGACCGCTCCAGCCACGGTCCAATCTGACACTAAATGCCGTTATTAAATGATTCATATCGGTTTCAAAAATAACAGTCATTCCCACACCATTGGCATCGGCCAGACCTGCCCGGATGATGGCTGCTACGGCTGAATGGGCTTGTGAGCCCAGGTGAGTTTGCTTAATTGATGCCCTGTAAACGGTTTTTCTTCTTCGCTCCTCGGGTTCCACGTTTGTCGCATCTAAGGCATTTGATTCTCGCAGTTCGTTTGGTTTTAGCTCAAGCGATTTGAGAAAGACTAGAAATAGTAGGTAAGCTCGTCAATGAGGTAATTTCAGCAAAAACTTAACTAGGCTTTAATTGAACGATCCAATTATGTAGTTAGGATATGTTTATCGTAAGCACAAGTTATACAAAAAAACTTTTTGAAACAAATTTTCTATAAAGTGCTCAGTAAGCGACATCCTTATTAAAGTTCTATTTTTGAATACGGTATCTAACGGGTTGTATTCATTTTCGTTCTATTTTTGAACTAACTTCCAACTGCCCCATTTAACGAACTGACAAATTCGGCGGCTGTGACCTTTCGTATTAAATCATAAATGCCGCCATAAATCATTCAAAAGGGCCGGAAAAGAAAAATCAACTTCAACATCGTTTCGCTCCCCAATAGGTGAACTGGTTTGAAGACTCGGCAAATAAGGCGGTTGGATTCCGCTGAGGTTAGACCTACTAAAAAAACCTGGATGCTATCAGCTGCTGCACCCATTAGTTCCATATTTCTTACACCTTCCCAAGGGTCTCAAACGACCCATTTTAGGGGTCTGATGGCCGGAAGAAAAAAAACCTCAAATGCATCACACCTCAAAATGTTTCAGCCCTAGAGAAGCAAAAACCAACAAACTTAAATTTATAATTTGAAGGGGAAAAACCACAGAATGAAGAAAAAAAAATTTAAAACCTTTAATCCGACCCGATCAGGTTTGGCGTTATCGGCGATGCGTGCAGCCGTTTTTTTTTTAGTTGGTGCAGCCGTTTGGTGTGGAAAATGTGTATGCCTCCCCCTCCCGTCAAATCCCAAATTCATTTTCTTTCGTAGAGCCCCCATAGATGATCTGTGGCAGCCGGTCTTCGGGTTCAACAGATTGTTGCTAGTATTTTTACAAAGAGCGGTATCATAAAATCAGCAATTAGGGTTAATTAGCCGTATGATGGAATCATTATTTCCTTAAATTGGAAAAATCCCATCCTATCAAACGTGGTGTGGGGTGGGCAATTTGGCTCATATTAGCTTAACTGCTGCTGCCGCCCTGGTTGTTAGATAGAATGGAATTGTGGTTTTCCCACCTGTGCTGGTTTGCATTCTCGGAAAAAGAGGTTTTCTTCTGTCCTGTATGTGAATTTAATTTGAATTTAATAAATTTCTCGTTGCGATTTATATTACGTTTGAGGGTATAGTCTATCAGTGGGTATAGTAAAGCTTTTAAAGATTTATGTGGACACGGAAATGATCTCGAAATATGCATATCATATTTGAAAAATTAAAACCACATTCAAAAATATCGGCGAGACTCTAAGATCTGCGAAAGAAAAGAAAAGTGCTTCAAAGCATGAATACCAAGACAAGAATCATATACTGTTTGTTGTTGTTCGTTATCTGTTTTTCCTAGAGTACACTTCATTAAGAATAATTTAGACATGTGTAGACCCCTGCTGAGAACAATTTGTAGCTCTTCAGCTATGGATTGGAGTCTGGATCACAGTTGGATGATCCTCTTCTCCGTATCCTGTATGATAAATAAATCAGATTTATCTATAGCTTCAAAAATTTCTCAATGTTATTAAAGATAAATCTGCTTGGATGTAGTGTAAAAAACAAAATCTCTAATACGGAGAAAAATAATGTGTTAACTGGCGAGAGGAAGCAGTAAACTGTAGGGAGCATGGAGATAGCTGAACCCTTTTTCTGATTTTCATCATATCTTTTTGGAAAAAAATTGAAGATCGCCGTCTTTTGCATTTTCTGATAGTTTTGAAGTTTTTATGCTGCAAAAGTTTGATCATTACATGAATCCCGTAAATGAGGTAGAAGCTACTACTAGGACTAAAAAGTTTTTGATATTTTTAATGTTAAAGAAGACTTGATCCTTTAATCAGGGTGCCCAGCTTTGGTTAAAATCATGCAAAATCTAAAGAAAAAAGTTCCATCGATTTTAATGGTCATATAAGTTGTCATTTCACAGTTTATAAGTGTCAGACAAAAAAAAATCTAAAAGTTTGTCGACTGCGCTATATCCATTGCATACCTTAAAGGCGCACTTAACTTCACTTCTGATAAAAGCACTTTTTTTATGGAAACTATTGGATAAATATGAGTAATTGGATAAATATTAATAATTTTGTGCTAAGCATTGATCAACATCCATTCAGAACAAAAATATACCTCCTTGAACTCGAGGGATCAATTGAACTCATAACATTCATTTTCTAAAACTATTTCGTTAAAAAATTGAGAATTTAGTGTTGCTTTGAAAATATGGCATCAAGAAGTTCAGATTGTACTTTTACGATTGGAATAATTTTTTTTACCCCTGAATGTATACACCACATTTTAAATTTTAGTTTTGTTTGAATTATTTCTAACCAAACAATAAACCTACATACGTTCATAAAGAAAAAAAAAATTTTTTTTTAATGAATAAATAAGGAATTTGTTAAATATAATAAGCTGATATGACACTTGATAGATAATAAAAATCGATGGTTAAAAATTGTACAAATAATTCATTTCGTGTCTTGAAATTACAATAAAACATTTTAAACTCAAGTGTACAAAGTACAGGGTCCGGTAATTGAAGTGCTACATTGGAACTAACAAATAATTTGATCAAAACAAAAGCTTTTTCTTTCAAATTTAAAACGACTTAATCAAAACAGATCATATTTTCAAAATCCATTGGCGCCTTTCGATTTTTTTTCCTTGAGCTTAACCACTCGCTGCAGAAGCTCAAGGCACATATTCTAAAAAGACCGCAGGTGGTTTTTGTGGTATTGTATCCCAGAACTCAACTAGATGGCGCTTCAGGACTTCCAACCCGTCATGTTTTGTGGAGTAGACTTCGGGCTTCTGTATACGCTAAACAGCCAAGTCCATAGGGTTCAGGTCCGGCGAACTCCCCGACCACTCCGTACTCGAAATTAACCCTTAAAAAATCCCACACAAAATTGGGACCTCTTTCCTTGGTAAGCCAATGTGAAGTTCTGCTGAAAAACCACCAACCAAAACCAAAATTGGGACGTGTTCACAGTTCGAGGACATGTCGTAGAACTATGTTTAATACGTAAATTGATTGATCTACACCTCTTCAGGGTGTTCGGTTGATCTTCACCAGGAAAGTACGGGCGATTCCGACCCAGACCTTTAATAAGACAGATTTCTGTCGTATTGTGGCCTATAATACGTTTGCATCGGTTCGTGATCTTTCTGGCAACCAAAATCTGTAGTTCTGTTTATTCACGAACCTGAACGGCTATGAATTCATCGGCAGAAAACACGATATTTTCCAATTTTTCATGCGCGGACCGCGTAAGCTGCGCCTTCGCCCTTTCTACCCGCTCTTGCTTCTGTTCAAACGAGAGGTCTTGAAATCTTAGAATCTTGTAAGCCTGGGCCTAAAGATCATCTTCCAAGATCCGACGGCAATTTTGATCCGGTGTATTAAAATCTATCGCCAAATTAATGATACTACGCCAAGAAGGTGCATCTTGATGATCTTCACCATGGTAGGTGTCGCCACTGTAGCTTGACGATCCCCACCATACTATACTTGGGTACTTCTGATCTCCAGGTATCATCCAAGTGCGAGCCAAAATAAAAAAAAATACATACACTCATTGGACAACTCACGAAATATGTCTTTCTACCGTTTCACAGCATGGAACTAGGCAATCAAAGCACAACGTCAAGGTTCGAGGACTATTTTTACCCTAAAAAACACTTGATTACAAAATAAACAAAAATATCCTTTGACATCTTAGACATAATGTTAACAAGGTGACAAGGTGTCATCTAACCTGGTTTTTGTATACTTCGTAATAATCACTCCTAAAGTTTTGTAGCAGTTCAATTGCCGGACCCTGTACTAAGTCAGAAGTTTTCTGGACTATTAATATTTTTTCAAACACAATATTGATTTTTTTTTCTTTTTTATCACTCTGAACAACTTAGACTGAAGGCATACATATGTATTATTTAGGTGATGAATGAATAGAAGGTTTTTAAGAGTTTCTTTTTTCGCGAAATGTCCCACATATTCAAAACTATCTGGCTTAACTAGTTTCAGTTTCTGTTCTCGCCAGCAATCTTTATGTTATACCGTGGCTTGTATGGAAATGTTAAATTTATAAATTTTTGCAACTCACATGACATTTTGTTGATTGTGTTGACTATTGAAAATTTTGGAAGCGATTCATTGAATCCTAAGTAAGCGTAACGAATTAAATTTTATATGGAAATTTGTATGGGAAATCAAAATATTTCATTCCAAAATCATCAAAGATATACTGGAAATTTGGAAAAAATATAACTTTGGACTTTTAATATTCCTTGTGTCGAGGGCTCAGGGTAGCAGTAGGTGATTCCCAGACATTAAACGATGCGAACACCAACTCCAAATTTTTGGGTAAGTTATTTAGCTCACTTTTTACGGTCAAATGATGACAACTCGCACTTGCAGTTCAAACAATTTATTTGCACAATTCACTAAACATTTATTATGGACTTTAAACGAATTTTAATAACTTATATTTAATTTATTTCTAACACTCAACAATTATTGCGACTGTATAACAATTTAGAAATTAGCGGCCTGGCCGTCTTGTCGTCGTGGCTGAACAAACTGAAGTAAAGTGATCGCTGGAATGGCGTTTCGGAAAACCCAAGCCGATCTTCTTTTCTGCTGTTGAATAAAACGTCCTACTACGACGTGTCGAAATCCTGCTGACTACCTCGCTGCTCGATTACCATGCCTGAACACCTTGATTCTTGCTAACAAACCAGAATCCTGACATAGAAAAAATATTCGATGTTATATAAAAAAAAGTTGTTCAAAATGTATTTTTTTAATTTTAGCGTTTTTGACTTATTTCAAAGCTGTTTTACTGTAGGATGAAAATAAAAAAAAAAACAAAAAACTGTTGGACATAGCCAATAAGTTTGTTGATTCATATAACCGTGGCAAAAATATTTCATGAAATTATTGAGAGCAGAAAAGACAAGAGCAAGAGCAAGCAAGAAAAGACTGAAATTTTTGAACACTTCTCAATGGATTCAAATTGTTTTATTTTTTTGGTATTGTTATAACTTTTTTCATGCAATACTTAGCTCCTTTTCATGTTAGCAAAAAATGAAGCTTTGGAATAGGCAAAACAAAACAAATTTCATTTCAAGCTTATTTGAATTTGCTGGATGAATTTATATGCAAAAATTTCTACTTCCATACTAACTGCTATACAAAATTGAAACGCGTTGCGCTAATTCAGGAATAAACCAAATCATCTTTAATTTGACACGTTTAGTGACCCAAAAAGAATCGAAGAAACAAATGAGAGCAAAAAGTCGATTTCTAGTGGGAAGGCATAGAAACAAATAAGCCTCAAATCATCGCGACATAATTTATGGCGCCCTTTATGCTACTCGCTTTGATAAACACACAACAATTACAACAGTACCGAAGTGGTTTACTGAAATCAGTGACTGCAAATAAACTCATAGAAATATAAAAAAACTCAGTTGGTGAATTTCATGCTGCTAATTTCAATCTGGTTTTATATTTTGTCTACCTTTAATGCTGTATATTTTGTTTTTGGACTAATCTTGACACTTAACAACACTTAACTGGGATGCCGTAATTGGCGAAAGATTTGATCTGTGAGTGTACTTTCTAATTTGTACCTGTTAGCAATTTTTATTTTTTGGTCATTGTAGACATACCTATACAGTAAACGGAAATTACCGAGTTCGGAAATTATTTCACCGAATCCCTTGCAAACATTTTTGTAGCTATGCTGTTTTGATGTACGTTCCAAATACATTAAAGGATGATCGTATGAAAGTTGAAAAAACTACAGTTACATACCAAAGTGGAGGCAATATACATACAAAATTTTAAGCGACGAAAACTACACCAATTGGGCGTTATCCGACACCTTATTCGTACCTATCGGAAGAATGTAAGAGAGTGCCAGGTTTTGCTCTCATAGCCTTCAAATCGATGTCAGCGACAATATTTACCAGTTCTCTCATTGGTCAATATTACTCAATTCCTATCTGATTTTTAAAAATCTGAATGCACTGCTGATTCCAGAGAGAACATGACGGTGATTTTTTTCACTTGAAGCCAGCACGGAAGCAAAATCATTTCAAAATTTACAGACATGGTGGACTTTCTAACATATTCGATTTAAACTGACTTCAGACGACATTTTATACGATCTTTTCACTACGCCAGTAGAATTGCGATTCGTAACACCGTGAAAAACGACTTAATTTATCATTTCTTATGCGATACCATGTTTGCTGAGTATCTGTTCGGTAATTTTTTCATGGACGAGGAGTGACAGCTGTCAAATATTACAGACCTTTTTCGGTAAACAAAATCACCGAAACTCGGCTGATCATATCTACGACCATCTGTAAAAATTTCGATAGTTGTAAAGTAAAAGTAAAAGCTCGTTATACTACCGAACAATCGGTATTTTTGAACCGAAATGCCTGTAAATATTACCGAAATATCGTAATTTGTTTTTTTTTACTGAAACCTTGAAAGTTTTAGGTAATATTTACCGAACAACTGGTTGTTTTTTTTATCGGAAAATCGATATTTCCGCTGAAAAAAATGAAATAATTACTTAAATGCCGGTTATATTAACCGAAAGCTGTATAATTTTCGTCATGTTTTACCAAGAACCGCTTGGTTGTTCCAGCTTATGAAGCTGAAATTACCGAACGTTTTACATGTTTCGGTTAAAAACTACCGAAAATTAAATTTATAATCGGCAAATCAGTCCAGTTTCTTACAAAAATTTTTTTTAATCCTACGTTTCGGTGTCGTATAACACCTTCATCAGGGATGTTATACGACACCGAAACGTAGGATGAAAATTAATTTTTGTAAGAAACTGGACTTATTTGCCGATTATTAATTTAACAAAACATACAGTCGAAAACTCAACATCAACTATGCCGAAAATTTTACAGTTATCAGATAATACTGAAGGCGTTTTCAGAAGACGTCTCTATAGCGAAAAATTTATATATTATTATAATTATAGTTGAAGTGAAACAACTATGATCATAATTATTATTCAAACAATTTGTCTACACACTTTTTTTATTAGTAGAATTTGACAAACACCTTTCTACAGCTGAGTACATTGACGCCCTTGATCGGGTAAAGCATTTCCAGACTTCGAACCACACCGTACTTATAGCTTTCTCCTGGATATCTTCTTGCTCGTCTTCGTCTTCCAGTTCACCCAGCGTGACCATATTTAGCAGACACTCTGTCTTCCGTCGGGGGACCAGATGATTCATTTCTATGAGAAAAGAAATTTCAACTAGTGGGCTTTAAAAAAACATAACACTAATCTGTTGCACGGCAGAACACCGAAGTTAATACTAACTCAAAAAGCTCACCTGACAGGGGAGAGGCGGGCTATATGCGCATACTAAGGAAAGCACTCCTTTTCTCCCATATTCCAAAAAATAGGAGTCTAAAAACTATATGCACATGAGCGGACATCTGTTTTATATACGTTAGAGCAATGTTTCTGTTAAAATCTCTTACAGTTTTTGTGAAAATAATTTTATAGTAAAAGAAGTCAAAACAGCCGATTTCCGAAACTGTCGGGCTAAATGCGCATATTTATGTTTTTAGCTATATTTCATAACACTTGCATTATTTTGATGTTATTTAATTGAAAATGGTAGAAACGGATGTTAGACATACGTCAAGGCTGAAATTTTGGTGAAATTTTTTACATCACTAGATCTTTTGCATGAAACATAGTTAGGTATGTCATATGGCCATATTTCATGATAATATTTTGTTCACATCGTATTTTTATTGGTATAAAGTCAGTATAAAGTTCTTCTTTTCTCGCTGTAAGATCGTGATTTTAGCGTAGATTTTATGTTTAAATGATAAAAAGTAAAAAATTTATAAGACTAATCTATTTTTTTATATAGGCATTTAACCTGCCATGATATGGGCATTCAGAACCTGTCTCTTATTCCAATATCTTGTCATTTACAACCTTGCCAAAAGCTTTAATTTGTTGAATTTCCGATTTGCAGATGAATAAGAAAGAAAAACCATTAAAATTTTCGTTCACAGAATCTGTACGCCAGATAATTAAAGTTCAATATATTATAAAAAGCTGACAAAAATCTGGTTTAATTTTTAAATTTTTTGGCTTTAAATAACAATAAAATTTCTTCATGCCATGTTTCAATAGCGTATTACCCTCAAACTGCACTGATTAGATACTTTGAATCTCCAGCCATATCGCCAATCGGCTGTATGCGCATATTACCCAACATGCGCATTTAGGAACACTTCCCCCTACTCAAATTCGATTCTGGTTTCTGACGTTGTGCTTGGCGTTCTCGGAGTTGATCCACCCGCAAGTTCTGCAATCTATTTTCCAAATGTCCCCGCTTTAATTTGCACTTGGTCCTACGACAGACGGTACCGCCGTTCATCTTGCTGTCACAACAAAATTTATAATAAAACACGCCATTACTTTTACCAGACGTCAAAACGCGAGGCGATAGCAAAAGTGAGATAGAAGACTCGGAATGATGAAACCGCCAAAATCAGTTTTGGCGGTTTCATCATTCCGAGTCTTCTATCTCACTTTTGCTATCGCCACGCGTTTGTATTGACAACGACGCTTTACATTTTTTTACCTACTTCGGTGTTTTTACCGAAAACAAAATTAGTTCACATGATTCTTATACCGTTTTCGTTTTTCTCCACTGGCACGGGGCAAAACTTTCTCTGAATAAACAAACAGAATCGTCGCCCGGGACGATGCAAATATATGGTTGCTATACTCACCCTTATGCTTAACCCCAACACTGACAACTTCTACGGGTTACAACCGCCTGCTTGAGGTTCAAACCTAGGGCACTACTAGTGGACTTCTGAATTAATAAACGAACACAAAAACAGCAGTTAGGGCAAAACTGGTGGATAACTAGGTTACCACTGCTTATAAACGAAAACACTATTACCGAACTACGTTAAGTTAAGCATCGTTTTACGAAGTTCGGTAGAAGATATACGTCCAAGTCATCAATTACCGATTTTTTTCCTAATTACAGAACTGGCTCGGTAAAAAAATAACGAACTCGGTAATTTTAGTTTACTGTGTAGGTAAGTTGATTTTTACCCAGTGTAAGAAACAGACATTTTGTGGACATTCTATAGTAAGCTATCATTGCGCTTTTTATCTTTTTACTTAAAACTTTTGCATTTGTGCTTTAAGGATTCGATCAATAGCCTATTCTCATATTTAGTCTACTTTGATGAAAAATTATTTATTCCTTCAGGTATTATAAACGCAAACAGCTTTTGGTCTTTTCATTGCCGGTGACCACACAGTCAACAAAAAGTTCCTACTGATTTGAAATTTACAGCCTCAACGGCAAAAAATAGAAAAGGTTTACATAATCACAGATGATGCCCTCAATTATGCAAGCTGAGAGAAATGTCTGGAAACGAAACCTCACAACTTGAACGAGCAAACGGGATACCTTCTGATGGTTTATCTATAGGATAAGTCGTGCCTCAACAAACTGCGCCAAACCGTCTCTTTGGGTGGAAAATGTCATCCATGGGAAAAAGTTTGCTGGTGCTCCAGTTTATTACAACTTCATTAGATAACTTGTTTTCACGAACGTTTTTCTAATCGAAGTTGCATTGTATTGCGCCGATTGCATAACTTGTACAACGATTGAAATAGTACCTACATAACTTAAAGAATTTTGAAAATATGGGGAGGCATCGTTAAAATTGTGAGTGGATATTTATTGCTTTTAAATTGTTAACCTTGACATTCACTGTTATTACCAATCCCCCAATATGGGAGTTATGATTGCTTGAATACATATTACACATCCAAAATACAAACAAATTTATGACCCACAAGCTATCGCATGAATGGAGTTAAAAGGCGATCGCTGCAATCGAAAATTCTTAACGAGGGGGCAGAGGGTAACTGATCTTCGTGACAATGATCTCGGCAGCTCGACTCTGTAAAGTTTGATTCGAATTTTTAGCTGTTGCTGCTGCTGCTGTCATTCCAAGTATGGTGGCTTTTTATTACCAGATCACCTTTTTTCGGGGTGCTCGATTTGGTCGTTAAGTTTTTGACTTACGAGCCCATAAATAAAGTAAGCTGACTGGCTCTTGAAGGAGCCTTCAGTTGCAGTTGCAGTTTTGAAAGGAATTCCTCAGTTGATTCTAGCTATCTTACTCTCCTGATCTTCGCGCAACTCTCTCCCTCGTTCACCCGTGTTGAAATAGCTGCTCCAACCAAGTAAAAAGGTATTGGCATGTCACTCTGGGTGCATCTAGCTAAATATCTTTCGTGCACTGGAAATCGACATCGTCGTTTTTTTTTCTCTTAAACACTGCTGACAAAGTTCAAGCCAACATTTTTATGGATGTAGAGTGCCGATATTCCATTTGTCGAATGAAACCGGTCAGGTCGCGTACCTACCCATGGTTTGCAAATTGCATAATTAGTATTAATAAATCCAACTCTGAACCATTTCGTGGCCCGGTGAGTGAGTAAAAAACACCCCAGCTAGACGCAGGAAGAGTAAGAGTAGAGTCTAAGTGAATCCAAAAGGGGCGGCGCGCGAGGGGTAAAATATATTATATTGCTCCAACTGCGACATGATTAAGCCGACGTCAACATTATAAGAAACATGGATCGCTTGGCGCTGGTCGGGTTTTCGATTGCATTTAACTAAGAACCGCATGGTGAGTTCAGTTAGGAAGGCAAAAAAGAACCTAGAAAAACTCACTTACTCTGGGAGGCTGCTGGCTGTGACAATGGTGGCACGCAGCGACTACCTACTACTGATTCGAAGAAATTTTGCACCGTTTGAAATGGATATAAAAATTTAATGGATGGTGAGGTGCGAGTCGTAATTGAAAGTGCTCTCACGACACTGAATGCATGAAAATATGATTCAATTAATTCGATGAACTTGGTACAGAAGTAGGTCTTCGAGTGTACTGATCTTTATGTCAAGTTTACAAATGTGTGATGCATTAGACATTTTTTCGGGTTCTTAAAAAAGGGTTTGAAATGAAATAAATTATGAACCTATTATAGAAAATTCAGATTAAAGACTATTGCTTAGAGACGTTTCGCCCTTTATTTGAAATTTTCGACTCTAAGGACGCAAGTTAGTGGAAAATGATTGAGAACAATTGACAAAAAAATTAACAAACTTTCAAAAATAGGTTAACTACGTTACTCAAACGTTTTTAATGGCTCTGACCTTAACCTTGCCGTTTGTCCTCAACCAGTTGGTCAAGTTTGCGAATGACTATTTAATCGTGAGATGTATCTGGTTAAAACAAACGAACAAACTAAACCAACCAGAGGAAGACAAAAAAAAGAAAAACTTTCCCAAAACAATGCAGCATCCAATCCGGAACTGTCCCCATTTCCCACGACGACAACGACGACGGTCAACCTCGAAGAAGTTCCATTAAGAGAGGCTACAAAACGAAACAAAATCTTAGCCATATGTATGAATGCTTAACGCTAATGAACTGTATCTTAAAAATTAAATTAACCAGCGTGTTTTTTTTTCTCTTTCGTTCGTAAACAAGCACACACGCATGAATGGCGTCGTAAGTTTTATGAGCTTTTGAACGAATTGTAAAAGCAACCAAATAGAGGCCTCGATTTAACCGTGGACAGTGTCCATACCGGAAACTGGGACAGTTGGGTTCGGTTAATTTCATGCTTGTTTGCTTGGGTGATGCTTATTGCTTGCTTATGGGGTAGATGAATGGCCCTATGATAGAGTTGTTTAAAATTATCTGCTCCATTGTTTCTTCCAGAGAAAAAAAAACCATTAGACTAATTTTGTCATATTCTTTTTCGTTTCATTTACAGGTAAGACCACATCCGCGTAACGGCTTTTAACTATCTAAGACGATCTATTTCCCGTAAAAAAAAACTTAAACCGAAAGAAATTATTGTAAAAATATTGTAAGAAAAAACCAGTGTGCTATAAAATAGCTAAAAAAAGTTCAGCTAAGTTCAACACAAAAAAGTATTATGTTTTAAAGAACTGAAGAACATATTTTATGTAACTTAGTATAATTTTCCCTCCACTTAATCCACTATTAATGGAAACATCATAAAATATGACTGGGATTTTCAATTTGGTTTTTTTCTCAGCAGGGATCAATTTTTTACAAACCGTTATTATTTTGCCTCTCAAGGCGCTCATTTATTGTTTCTTTTTTTGTCAGTCACGTAATTTATTAGGCGAGAACATTACAACAGCGAAGTAAACCTGTGAACCATAAAATGGGGAGGGGAAAACACTAATAGAAAATATTTATTCAACATGTAACAAATCGAATACTGTTTTTTTCAACCTTTCAAAGTTTATAATACCTTCAAAATAAAAAAAAAAAGAAATTCAAATCCATATCGTATGAAGCTGGACTGGAGTAAGTATTTTTAGTATTTCGGTTTCACGAGCCATGACATGCAACGAAAGTTTTTTAATAATATTTTAGTTTACAGTTCTGTATCACTTTTTTATTTATTGGTTGAATCATAGCTGTCCTATTTAGAGGCATAAATAAAATAGTGATCAAGTCATCATCGCTTTTAGGGTCGTTAAAGGGCTTTTGCTACACACACGTACAGGAGATCTGTTGGGTCAAAAGATTTTATTTTATGCAGAAAAAGCAAATTTCAGTTGAAATGATGTTTAAAAATAAAATAAATGCGACTTTTCTCTAAAAAAAAAAGTGCAAACAAGTATATTTCGAATCATTGGCTAACAAGTGGAAACAATTGCGTGAATATTTGATTGAATTGTAGTGCGGAAACATGCACAACAAAATGAAAAAATGACCATTATGTTTAAAAGGCACATTTAAAGGTTCCCATAGATCTTTTGTTGTTAAAGTATTCGGGTCTACTTCCAGAGTTTTGAATCCGGAGGATGAAACTAAGTGTTTTCGTTGCGGAGTTTATGAAGAAAACTAGTAGGGAACGGTCGTATCCTGTACTGAAACTTCAATTTATTTAAAAGAACCACATTCGAATTTAGAAAACAAATTTGCAAACGAATAAACAAATGTACAAGCTTTCCAAAAAAGTCCTGTATATTGAAAATCTTTTGATAGTTTTCATCTAAGAGGACGAATGACCATGTTGGTTAAAATCCTCTATAAATAAACAAATTAGAATAGAATAGATAGTTTTCATGAATTAATTAAAAAACTAAATTTCTTTCTTCGAATTTTATTCATTTTCCATGAAGCTGTCACTTTTGTTTACACAACGGCTTACTTATACTAATGCACAGAGCAAAAGCTCTATTCATCAGCTTCAAATTTGCGTTCTGCTGGTACGAAGTTTTAGATTTTCCTTGGATTTTTAGATTTGATAACTATCTGTAACTTGTGGTTTCCTAATACATTACTACAAGGCATGAAAGATTTACGCTGTTGCTTGTCAAATTTACGCCCTGCAGCATTTTTTTAATGATTTGGGCTATAAGATTGCAAATGTACTTCCTCATGAAAAAATTAAGGAAACCTGAAATACTTCCAGAAACGCCGGACAATATTTCCCAATATTCCAGGACAATAGTGCATTTGTTGCACACAAATTTTTACATGCACCAGTCAATTCCGATCGAAATCCACTTTGCTAAAACCAGGAAGATTTGTTATATCATATCGTAGGTTGACTAAACGCTCGCTCAAAGCAGAGAGCAAAACCCCAATCGATTCAACGCGCGCATTTTAATCGAACACAAACATAAACTACTTAACACTAAAGCGTACATTTTTCAAGAAAATTTATAATGGCTTACATCTTACAAATGCTAGAACCATCAGTCCACAGAAATAGTACTATGAATGCCGTGATCGAGACTCGATCTCAGAACACCTCTTAGAATATTTAAACGCTATCCTCTAGATCACAGTCGGTGGCTTCCGTACCATCTTGAACTGAATATGCAGAAAAATATATTTTTTAGTCTTATTTCAATACCTTAAACTTTTTTATTGGCCATTTGGATTTTAATCACATTCATTTTTTTAGATAATATCGATCAAAACAGAGTGTTTTAAGAAGCACAGTGAAAGAAATTATTGATGTTTTGATTTGAAAAGAGACTTAACCCATTAATTATCAACTAATACCACACAAAAAAAACATCCTACACTTTTTTAAATGACTTTTTTTTAATTTAATGATTAATGACATTTCGGTGAAGTATACATTCTAACAAGAAGAATTTCAAATTAAAATAATGAAAATTATAGACGGATAGATTAGATTAGGAAGCATGAAAGGTGTTGAAAATGAGCCAAGAGCGTGATTTGAGAATACTTCTTGCCGCACAAGACCATTTGTCCCGCACCGTATCATTGTCTAGAAGAAGCAAAGTCGATAGGCTGACTTTGCATTGGTCTATACAATGATACTTGGATGGATCGAAGCACGTGTTTTTCGTACCCCCATCGGACGTACGATTTTTTAAATGATCCTGTTATTATGCTTTTTGATTAGTTTCATCAGGATTAAGATTTAAAAAATTACCTGATTTTGCCATTTGCCCCAATTTGTCACTCTATTCACTCATAATTGGGGTGACAAAATCGTGGATTCACTGTATTTTCAATTTCAAAACGTTTATACTTAAACTTGTGGACTCGGGGCGAACAAAGCACCATTGATCGGGGCAAGATGAGCATTTTCTGCCATAGAATCTAGCAGCGAATTAAACTCGATGAAGTCAACTGAATTACAGAGCTACAGCTTGACTAGTTTACATCTGGCGATTTAGCCAGCAAACTTTTAAGAAGGTATATCGCAGAAACAATCGCAAGAATTTTTCGAAAAAATATACTAGATGAAAAGGTTGTATTAAACTTACCAAAATACCATATAACTACAAAAGTGGAGGCGATATATCTACAATAGTGGTTTTCAAAGTTTTTCCATTCACCGCCCCTTTTGCTGTATTTTCGAGCTCAACGCCCCCTTCCCTAGAAAATAATCTTAAAAAATCAAAATGCTTTATGTAATTGTTAAAAACCATAAGCTTTTTTCACTACGATGCAGAACAAAACTTATAATTCTATCATATTATTATCAATATTGCATTAAAATAGGATTACCATAAAAACATTCAATTATTTTCAAAGGAATTCTCATTTTTGATTAACCTTCCAAAGCTGTTCGGGTCAATATGACCCGAAACGCACATTGAGATCATTTGAATCTTCATTCCAATATTCGGAAAAACTGAGATTTTTAAGCGATAGAGTATGTTCTATGGAAATGATAATCAAATTAACAAAAAAAAAACTTATAATGGAGTCCAAAAAATCTGTTCATTGAGAAATGAGAAACAGCGATGCAAAGCTAAAATTAGGTTATTTGTTTCAAATAAGATTTTTTTTCTACCGGAATATCTGGGATAACGGGAAAAGTATTCTTCGAACCTTAACATGTTCATACATCACCGGATAGAATTATTCTTGACAATTCCAAAAATCAAAGAAACACTCAAATACCGCAAAACTGTCAGAAATTAGATTCGTGACTTTTTTCATTTGGAACCAACTACAGAAAACTTAGAGCAAGTTCACTGGTGTTGGGAAAAAGTGGTAGAAATTCTGACATTTTGAAAATTGTACCATGCAAAAATGTTTTCAAGATCTTGGAGCGTTATATTTTTTTACAACACTGTTTCTATTTCAGCCGTATATGATAGAAATATTGCTATTTTTGCATCACAGCATGCGAAAATACAACACGTGTTGTAAAAAACTAGAAGGCCACAGATCTTGAAAATGTTTTTGCATGACAAAATTTTCAAATTGTGCCGTAAGTGTCGAAATTGCTACCACTTTTTCCCAACACCAGTGAACTTGCTCTTAGTAAAACAAATTTATTCAATTTTGAAATATTTACAAACAAGAATAAATTACTTACACAAAGTTTGCGGCCATGGAAACGCCAACAAACTATATGTCAAATTTTATTGCAACGAATATTTTAATAACAGCTTTGGAGGTTTAAATCCATACAGGAGAACAAATTTTTAAAACATTGCTCAATTCATTTATCGAAATTAAACTATTCTTACTTCTGAATTATGTGGAAAACTCTACTTTCAAATGAAATCCATGATTATCAAAATTGATCAACGAAAAATCTACAGAATGTTGGTCAAAAGAGGAGCTCAAAATATGATAAGGTGCGTTACTGTATCAGAAAGATAAAAAAAATCATATATTCTTTTAAAATGATTTTTGAACACCATTTTTTGAGGAAACCAATATTACTTTTGAAATAAAATAGACTTGTTGAAAATAATAACAGGAGGGGTGCAAATTAAAAATGATTTCAAAAGGTTATCTACCCTGAAATCGGTTCGGATTTCCAAATTGTGAAACTGAATTGTTAAATGCACGGATAAGTGTTTTTACTTTAACATTTTTAAGCTGGAAAAAGTACTTCACTAGCTTCTGTTTTTTTTTCAATTCATAATACATTTTGTATTCAATTAATTTAATTTTCAATCAATTTTTTCAGATAGATTGCAATAAACAATTAATTTTGAAAGCTTAACTATGAAAAATGTTATGGATTAAGTCAAACAGGAAAAAAAAACTATAAGTTAAAGGGTAGGAAGCCAAAATGTTGTCAATTTTCCTTTTCATTAAAACTACCAAATCTGTTCGCATTTTCACAGTTTTTTCGAAAACATTTTTCGTTTAGCCAATATTTTATGTCTACATTTAAATATATGAAAATTTTCAAGCAATGCTATCCAAAATTAATGTCTTTTGTTTTTCCGGGATTTTCATCCTTTAGGATGATTCATCCCTTTAAGCCTTTTGTAAAACCCAAAATAAAGTTAAAAAAAACCAGATCAATATAGAGATTGTAGACAAAATATCTGACAATTTAAAAGCAAGTTGTTCTGTGGAATCTAATATATAAAGATGAGTTGGACTATATATGTTTGTTTGTTTGTATGCACCTTATACAAATCCACACCGCTGAACCGATCAGCCTGAAATTTGGTACAGAGATGTAGTTGAACCAGGGTAAGGTTTTAGTAATAGTTATGAGCCCCTCCCACCTAAGAAAAGGGACCCTCCCATACAACCTTCGTTTTTATTCCCACGAACCAAAAGTCATGGCACCCATTTTGGCAAACCGATTATTTTTCCTTTGGCGGGGTTATTTTCACCATCACCAGGCCGGGCATTAGAAACGACCTTCCAGAGTTCACATGTACTGAAAGCAAATCAAAGCTTGCTGAGCATTTAAAATTTGAAAGGGGAAATTTTGGCGGGTGTTTTTATTCCTTCTTCTGTTCAAAGCACGTGGTACTGGTACGAGATATTCGGATGCAATAATGAGCCTACATTTTGGATTGAAATTTGAAATATACAACTCGCCTGTGGTTTTCAAATCGGTCTCAACTGCGATGGGCGCGTTGAGATTCTACAAGAATATGCATTATGTAAAATTTTAATACAATGATTCGTCTTAGTTATGAATTGACTCCTTCAGCTGAATAAATATTTGAACTGAAAACTAATGTTCTAGCTTTTAAAATTCAACCATTTTCATAATTTTGGAATTCTTCATTGTAAGTTCAAGGCTGAGATCTCATCACTTCGATTGCCGTGTAAGAATTGAATTTACAATAGGGATAGGGAAACTGAACGTTCATTTCATGAATAATGAAGAAATTTATTCAGTAATTTTTAAATATAATTTAAACTTAATAGATATCATTCTTCGGGGAGATCATCTATCTTGAAAAGAGGTCATTCACATATGTTTACAAGCTAAATATTCTGGATTTTTACTAGATAATACATGGATTGAATAAAAAAAAAACATTGTTATCATTTGATGATAAAAAGGTTAAATAAATTCAAACTTCTGAACTGAACAAACAAACTGAAATAAAGTACCAGATATTTTTCCGGATGTATCGGGATCGGACAATTCCAGCCAATTTTATCCAAAAACCTGGCAAAATCCAGCATTTGATTTCAAAATGTTCAACCCGATATCCGACAATATCCGGGAAAACTTGGTCAAAACCGCGGAGTTATGGATAGTAAAAATAACGATTTTTTTTCATCAAACCACATCAGCAGATTTTAAATTGAATATCAAGCTTCCAAACACAAGTCATGATTATTTGAATAAAATAGCCATTAAAAATTTCTTTTTAGACGTGAAAAAAAAATTATAATAATACAATTTAACTTACATGTTACATTTTTAAAAAGAAATGAATACATCCGGGGTTTTCCAACGAAATTCGGCAACCGGGCCAGACCGAACTTTCCTCAAATTTTGAGTCAAATGTGCAGGCAAGTCCGGAAGAATCCGGGCAACCTGGCAATCTTAGATTAAAATGTTTATCGTGATAGAATGAAAAAACATTCAAACCAAAATAATCTCATAATCTTATAAATCTGATAAATAACGTAATGATCTAATAGATCATTTTTGATTCAAGGCAAATGATTTCAAATTTCTATTAGCAAACTTATTATGAAAACGATAAAATTTGCTAATAATCCCAATTAAAACTTTAAGAAGACTATTTAAACTTACAAAGCTTACAAGGCCAAACATGGTCAAATTTGTTTTGATGATGAACAAAAAGCTTTCAAAATTTCAAAATTCAAACGACTCATTTTGATCTGGGGGAGGAAGACTGAAATTTGCTGCATCGTTTTCTGCATCGTTTTTTTACTGTTTGGCAAAAAGCCAGCAATTGTTGAAAAGATTTGTAATCGTTAAAATTCTAACTTTAGATGATCAGTTTCATGTAGTAAGTCATGTAACTCAGTTGTTTAGGTGCTAAATTTAGATTTAGCTATATTTTTAGAACAACCAGTAATCAAGCAATTTTTATTTATCAGCTTCAAAACTTTGACGAAATTTGAGCGACATAATACGCCTGATCATGCAGGAATTTGCCAGAGCAAAACAAAACCTAATTAAATCATTGTTTTTGCAAAACAAGTGCTTTTCAGCATGAAAAAAGTTTTATTAAAAATTACTAAATAAGAAAGTAAAATTTTGAACCTTCGCACTGGTCGGTAGATTGATGAAAGAAATTTGACGTTTGAATTTTTTTTCATTTTTTTATTCAGTCTTCCTCCCCCAGATTTTGATTTATATTTTATGTGAACCCGAGCAAGGCCGGGTAAAATCAGCTAGTTATAAATATATTCGTCTTAAACCTTGTTGCGTGGCAACAAATGCTCTCGAAGCTTATTGGCAACATCGTTTGTAATTTTAGTGAAACTCTTCGAAGATCTAGATTTACTCAGTGTAAGCGACGCTTCTTGACCTAAGATCGAGAGAACGTCCTTAAAGCGCGATGGCTAACTAAGGGATGTACTACGACCACCAAAAAAAATGCTTAAACTACTCGCGCGTCATTTTTGCATTGTCTGGGCATTGGGTTTGAGGAAATACCTCAGAAGAAGGGCGGTGGAAAAAGTTTTCCTGAAAGCTGGCAAGAGATGAGCCAGCTCTCTAATCCTGGAACCTGGTTGTAAGACGGATGTCGAAAAGTTAGTCGTGGTTTAAAGATTACTGTCGAAGTATTGGATTTATGAGAAGCGTCGTGGTTGTATCGAAGTACCGTGCGAATTCCAAAATCGGAAACCTTGGAAAGAGTCTCGAAAGTCGACGGAAGTGTGGTGGCTCAAAACTAACCCCCTGTCCGACTGAAGATGCAATCCGACGGCCTATTTTTGGACACCCAGAAGACGTAGTTGGCAATTCATTGGTAAGTCGTTGTACTTTATTGATTCCTTTGAGATCTTTGGGATTGAAATGTGCTTGCATTGATTTTCAAAGAGCCGACCTATATTCCTAACGATATTGCCAGTTTGCTTCTTCCCTCTGTAGAACGCGAAAACAAATTGTCCCCCCCCCCCCCTGGGGTAAGAGTCCGGGCAAAGTATCTTGGCTGCTAGCACATCTGCATTCGCACAGAATCATCAAGTAAAAACTACGATTTTTCACGAAAAAATCTACCATTTTTTATCTGTAAAATCTCTCCAAAATAAAAAAAAAATTAAAAAAAAACGTTGGGGTCTGGTATTATATATGTAGAAAATATGTTCCAAATTTGAAAAGAATCGGATAAGTAGTTTTCAAATGACGATGTCCACGGATTTTGCTTTCGAGAAAAACGCGTTTGAAGTTTATGCTCTTGCTTTCTTGCAGTATTAGATAGGAGGAGATAAAGGCCTATAATTTCTACAATTTTGCTTCAATTGACTTGAAAATTTGACACAACATTCTTGAAATGTTTTACAATAGAAAATAAAAAAATAAAAAAATTGATTTTTTGAAAGTGTTAGACCCTACCCCCCCCCCCCCCCCCCCCCCTTAAGTGAATTGTTTGTATTATAAAACACACAGATATTATTTTGTTATTGCTTTGTTTGATGGATCTACGACTCACCGTTTAGTGCAAAATGCATCGATCATGAATGGTAAATGAAAAATTAAATAGCCCCGACCAGGAATCAAACTTGAGTTCTCTGATTATCCTTACCAATAGGCCAAATAGTCAGATAAAACTAGTCAAGCTGTAGCTCTTGTATTCGGTTGACTTCATCTAGTTGAATTCGCTGCTAGATTCCCCTGCAGAAAACGCTCATAGGGCCCGATTTATGGTGCTTATACTACCCCAGACGGAGTTCTCATTATGCCCCTATAGTTTCCGATTTTGAGCTTTCGACAAGTTTCATCCAGTTAGAAAATAGGTATTTTTAGTGTCAAACACGAAACAATGATGTAACTCACATTGTATAGCTCTTTTTTATGGGTAAATCCTCCTGGTCCTCCTTAAGGTGTCTCCCCTAAGAATTTTGTTAAAATTTACATAGGTGAATTTCACCGTTACGCCAATACGCTTTAAGGATACGCATGTGGAAAGTTGGAACTGATTGAACAGATAACTGAAAGAAGCAAAAATTCAAAGGTTCAAAATGGAATAGTCGAAAGAAATTTTTTTTAAAATGTTGGATTTCAATAAGTTTTGTGTGTTTATAACCTTCAAAAAGTATTGATGAAATTCAAAAACTAAACCTTTGAACATAAATGAGTTTCTCAATGCTCAAATGCCTTTTTTGTTCAGAGTTTGCCCGCCAAACTTAAAGATGATTTTCAAACGAGTTCAAACATCCAACAACCTTCCCTCCCAAAAGGGAACCAGGGCTAAAAATTATTGATGACCAACACCAAGTCCCGTTCCACGACGACGGAACAGGTTTTTCAAATGGTTGTGTCGAATTGATTCCGTCCATTCGTCCGTCCGTCCGTCCATCCAAACAGGAAAGATGCCCGTGATCAAATTTGACGAAATACCAAGTGGTATCAGTATGTACCTACATTAAAAAAAAGAAGGCACATCGGAGGAAAATTCATGCAAAGTTGAAAAGCCTCAATTAGGGGCCCCAATGTAATTGTCAAAGCCTCCGAGAGCTGCACGCACCCATCTTGTTTGGGCAGGAAAAGGGCTCTTGATGGAGGGCTTTTTGGCGAGCATTTTCAGGTTCAAGGTTTCGGCCATCGTGTTCCATAATGTGCAGCTCTCGGTCAGTGAAAGCAAGCTGATTCCCTTGGCGAGGGTGGGCCAGGAATTACGAAACAAGTTTTCGTTAGCCATCTTCTAGGACCAGTACGCAAGCGGCTTAAATGTATTCCAATCACGTCAATTATGAACGGGCTCTTCTCGAGTGGTAGAAGAAACAGAAACGTTCGAGAAAATGACGAACGATGGTGAAGACGAGAGCAATTTGGACATCCGAGATAATTTCCCTCATTCCTGCTTACAAACGCAGAGCAAGTTTGCATTCCCCTGTTTTTGCTGCCTCAATGCATTAAAGCAATTTAGTGCTTGTTTTGATTTCTTTGCCGAAACAGTAATTCCAAACGTTAAAGAAATGAAAACACATTTTCGCATTTCTGATGAATAAGCTCAGAAAAGTTTAATCAAATTTAAAAACGCTCAACTTTTTCAAGTAGAGGCGCAACATACTGAGTCCCAAACCGTATTCAAATGCGCACCGCCCACCAAAAACGGACAACCTGGAGGCTTGTTTTGAATTTTCTACCATCATGGTGCGTTTGACCCGATCTCTCTTGATTCTCACGATGTGCTATCATCATAATGATGATATGATGAATATTTTGGCTGTCATTATTGTTTGCAGTGCCCTTCCAGTCAGTTGCAGGTCAGGCCAGATCAGGCAGAACCTTTTCGAGGGTCCTTTAGGAAATTTGTGAAATTATATATTGTGACATAATTGGTCGCCTAACGGTATATTTTCGAGAGGTTCCTCGGCGATCGACGATAAGCGGTCTGAAGTAAAATTTCATTTTTTTTTTTTCGAGCAAAAAAGAGCATATTGATTTTGAAGCATGCAAATATTCTGAAAAAAAATCCTTTTCCGAGGCAAGGTGCAAAAAACAGCACGAGCTTTTGAAAAGACTTTAGGTGTCAGGAACTGCTAAGTTCCAAATTTTTATACAAAAAAGTTGATAAATACATAGCGCTGGTTGACAATGAATTCACATTAGCACGTTAAACAGTGGATTCTTAAATATAGACCAATATAACTGCTTACCGGTTTTTTTTAAACAACCATCAAGTTGAAATCTATACATTATCGCTTAACAAGAAAATTACATTGATATTATTTCCTTGTTCATATTTTCAATGAAAACAATTTCATTTATTGTTGGCTATTGAAAATTTTGAGGATACTTGAAATTCGTGATTTGATTATGATTACTCTACAAAGGTATTCTACATTTGGAACTCTTCCGACGCTACTATTCGTTTCCCCTTGTTTAACACCGAAGTCCCAACCTCTAGATTTAGTCGGTATAAAAATCGGTAGCAAAATAAACGATTTCAAGTAATTTGCGTGAAACGGCAAAAAATTCCTCGGCCGAGTTTTGAACTCCAGTCCTCCGAGTGTGCTGTCCGATATCTTACCACGATGCCAACTCATCAGTTCATATGATATATGAAATTTTCTTTTAACGAACCTGTCAAAGGAAGAAAGGAAGGGACCGGATAGAGTGTCAATTGAAGGATCGCCCATCTATCGTAAATCAGTTCACTTTTAAATAGCTCAAATGGTTAATGTCGAATTAGCATATTCTCAACTTTTTGGAGACATATTTACGAATTGACTAAACTGCTATCCGATTCAATTGCTTTTGGGCAAATATTGTCGTAAATGCATGACAGAAAATCACCAACGTGTGACTTAAAAGCCTATTTGGATTATCATTTTTATTACGATTTGATGTTAGCAGGGGTCCAAAAAATTTAAATTTCTATAACTTGTCTACCATTGATCCGTATTTCACAACTTGGCTTGTTGAATTTCTTGATGCGTTCTAGTTTGCTGAATTTTTTGTATATGTAGTTGTAATTTTTTGTTTTTCTTTTGAAAAATCACCTCGACTTTTCTCATGTTTTTCAATAATGGTTTAACTTCTCGTTAAAGTTGGTTAAAAATGCTTGATATGCCTCGAGTTTTTAACTTTTTGAACGTATCGTCAATTTTGAATTTGTAATAGTAGGAACATAAATTTAAAAAAATATCGTACAAACGAAATAGTTTTGAATAGAAATAAATCTAATTTTTTTTTCACTTTATCCTCCTAATGTACATCACGTTAACCTTCCAAAGCTGTTCGCAAAATTTCCGTACAAATCTATTTTAGATAAATACGTACGTTCTTCTGGCCGCAAATATTGACCGATTTCGATGATTTTTAATTCATTGTATAGATAATTTATTCTAGTTTCTCAATATTGAAAAAAAAAATCGAAATATTTTACGAGATTACCAGTAGCTGATTCCGAATGAAAAAAGGCCCGAAAAAGAGCTCTTTTTAGAATGCTTATAACTTGTGACAAGTTCCAAATACTGAGCTGAGTTTATAATATTTGGAATTGTCAAGAATAAATCTATCCATGGATGTATATTTTTTTGGTGGTCCAAAGGAAGTTTTGGCCGCTATCCCGGAACTTCCGGTAGAAAAAATTCTTACTTCAAAAAAGTCACCCTATTTTGGCTTTGCATTGCTGTATCTCGCTTACCAATAGACTGATTCTCTAAATTCAAATTTTAGTTTTTTTCGTTAACTTTATTATTATTTTCGTAGAACATAGTTGGTTCCTCAAAAATTTCAGTTGTTCAGTATATGGTAATGAAACTCACATCTTTTTTGTCATTTTTCAAACTCCCCCTCGTGTCAGTGGGTTAACGGGATTTTGTTAGCGTGATTTCTCTAAAATTTGAACTCAAACTGGTCACTTTTTATATACCTAGAGATTCATTAGAATCTCCTCTTTCGATAGACATACTTTTTGTGTGGTGTTTTGAAAATTTTTAGCAACGTTTTTCGAATTTACTGAAAGCTGCCAGATTTCCACCAGTTTGGCCCACGTTTTCAGCAGGTTGGTGTACAAATCTCGCACCCCTCACGTAACCGCGGGAGAAACAAATCCTTTAGCTCTGATTTTGTCGCTCACCAAATCTACCACCCAGCCCAGCAGCAGGAGGTGCTGCCGTCTCGCCGTGTGGTATGTTGAATGTTTGTGCTGATGCTGATAACGAAATGAATGATTAATTGTTGTAGGTATTGCTAGAATCTTTTTTGATATTTTATATTATAAGTATTTTAATGGATGGGCAACATTTCTGAAGTTGACGTCCATGATTTCAGATTCAGATTACAGATTTCAGATTGCAAATTTCAGATTTCAGATTTGAGATTTCTGATTTCAGATTCAAATTTCAGATTCAGATTTCAGATTCAGATTCAGATTCAGATTTCAGATTTCAGACTTCAGATTTCAGATTTCAGATTTCAGATTTCAGATTTCAGATTTCAGATTTCAGAAATCAGATTCAGATACAAGATTCAAATTTCAGATTTTAGATTCAGATTCAGATTTTAGATTCAGATTCAGATTTTAGATATCTGATTTCAGATTTCAGATTCAGATTTCAGATTCAGATTTCAGATTCAGATTTCAGATTCAGATTTCAGATTCAGATTTCAGATTCAGATTTCAGATTCAGATTTCAGATTCAGATTTCAGATTCAGATTTCAGATTCAGATTTCAGATTCAGATTTCAGATTCAGATTTCAGATTCAGATTTCAGATTCAGATTTCAGATTCAGATTTCAGATTCAGATTTCAGATTCAGATTTCAAATTCAGATTTCAGATTCAGATTTCAGATTCAGATTTCAGATTCAGAATTCAGATTCAGATTTCAGATTCAGATTTCAGATTCAGATTTCAGATTCAGATTTCAGATTCAGATTTCAGATTCAGATTTCAGATTCAGATTTCAGATTCACATTTCATTTCAGATTTCAGATTCCGATTTCGGATTCCGATTTCAGATTCCGATTTCAGATTCCGATTCAAATTCCGATTTCTGATAACAGTTTCTGATTAAAATTTCAGAATATTTGTTACTTGAATCATAGATTTTGTGTCTCCTGCATGAGACACTGCTTGAAAACAAATGTATCACTGAAGAATTCTAATGATAAAATATCTAAAAAGATTCAAGAAGCTTATTTCAATTTGGAGAAATAATCTTTCTCTATTTTCAAATCAAAACATTTACTACGCAAAGAGGCATCAGCATCAGCACAATCAATCAACAAACCACACGGTGAGACGGCAGTACCTACCTCCTGCTGCTGGGCTGGGTGGTAGATTTGGTGAGCGACAAAAAATGAGCTAAAGGATTTGTTTCTCCCGCGGCTACGTGAGGGGTTCGAGATTTGTACACCAACCTGCTGAAAACGTGGGCCAAACTGGTGGAAATCTGGCAGCTTTCAGTAAATTCGAAAAACGTTGCTACAAATTTTCAAAACACCACACAAAAAGTATGTCCATCGAAACAGGAGATTCTAATGAATCTCTAGGTATATAAAAAGTGACCAGTTTGAGTTCAAATTTTAGAGAAATCACGCTAACAAAATCCCGTTAACCCACTGACACGAGGGGGAGTTTGAAAAATGACAAAAAAGATGTGAGTTTCATTACCATATACTGAACAACTGAAATTTTTGAGGAACCAACTATGTTCTACGAAAATAATAATAAAGTTAACGAAAAAAACTAAAATTTGAATTTAGAGAATCAGTCTATTGGTAAGCGAGATACAGCAATGCAAAGCCAAAATAGGGTGACTTTTTTGAAGTAAGAATTTTGTCTACCGGAAGTTCCGGGATAGCGGCCAAAACTTCCTTTGGACCACCAAAAAAATATACATCCATGGATAGATTTATTCTTGACAATTCCAAATATTATAAAATCAGCTCAATATTTGGAACTTGTCACAAGTTATAAGCATTCTAAGAAGAGCTCTTTTTCGGGCCTTTTTTCATTCGGATTCAGCTACTGGTGATCTCGTAAAATATTTCGAATTTTTTTTTCAATATTGAGAATCTAGAATAAATTATCTATACAATGAATTAAAAATCATCGAAATCGGTCAATATTTACGGCCAGGGGAACTTACGCAAACTCTCGGGTCATATAGACCCGAACAGCCTAATTACGGATTTTTTTGAGCGAGCATTTCCGGTGGTCACAGGAAGTTGCCTGGTACTATAGATTGTGTATTTCGTGATTCCTCAGGGAGGTTTTTAAAATCAAATTTTTGCGATTTTTTCTCGAAGAGTTATGATGATTTTAATGTGCGCTTCGGGTCATATTGACCCGAACGACTTTGGAAGGTTAACCATGCAATATCTCTTTGATTTCTTTAAACACAAGAATAAAAAATATACTGCTGTGATCTTTAGAAGAGTAATGGTTTATTAATTGCTCTTTTTTAATTTTGTAATAGTTTTCATATCTTATTAACTGGACGGCAGTTGAGAAAATTAATCATTCGAGGGAGCGAGCGTGTTGAAAGTGGCTGTCTGTTTGCTCAACTACCGTACATTACTTGTTGGAATTTAAATGTCTCTTGCTTTGTTCTCTAAAGCGCGCGGTCAGCTTCCAAACCTCCGAAGGAAAGCAGCTTGTGCGTGTTTTACATTATTTGGCAATTAAAATATTAGTTTAGTTTAAATATTTTCGAAAATTCATTATACATTTTGTGGGCGTTTCCTAAGGGTTCGTTTTCGTATGATTTATGACCATGCAAAGAAAAATCTAAGTGGGCTGTCAGTTTTTGAAATATTATCAAATTGTATTTCTTTTAAACTACATACATATAATTCAAATAAAGTAATAAGTTTGTCCTAAAAATTATTGTGTGTCTAAACATGAAAACTGAAGTGTATACACGCGCAAACTGGATGTATCCGATTTCAACGCTGTATAACTCCGCCATTTTTAGTCGATTTACAAAAATAAACAAGATTTTATCAGGACATTTGATGTCATTTATTCCAAATCAGATTTAGACTACATCGTTGATAAAATAAACACCCCCATCTGATAGACAACTCAGCTGTTTTACGGGCGTTCTGTATAACATTAGGCAGCATTTCGGGCTTTAATGCAGCTATTTCAGATCTTCAATGAGCATTATACGTGATACGGTCAAAATTTGGTCAATATCAACTTGACGTATTTCTTTCAATTTTGCATTTAAAAACCTGAACACCCCTCATTTTGAAGGTGTGTGTGTGTGTAAAATGTTGCTCCTATTTTGATTTTGGAATTCACTCTTCAGTTGTCAAAATGTCGTCCAAGGAAGAAGAGCAGCGTATCAAAATTTTGCTCGCGCATTGCGAAAATCCGAGCTACTCGTACGCAAAGCTGGCAAAATCGCTAAAAGTTGCCAAATCCACCGTTACAAATGTAATTAAAGTGTTTGGGGAACGTTTGTCGACAGCCAGGAAGTCTGGATCGGGGGGAAATCTTAAACCGGAAGCCGCTGAGACGACAAAGAGAGTTGCCGGTAGTTTCAAGCGAAACCCTAACCTCTCTCTCCGAGATGCCGCAAATAAGCTGGGTGTATTGTCTACAACCGTACATCAAGCCAAAAAACGAGCCGGACTATCGACTTACAAGAAGGTAGTGACTCCAAATCGCGATGATAAAGAAAATACGTCGGCCAAAGCGCGATCCCGGAGGCTGTACACGACGATGCTGATGAAGTTTGACTGCGTGATAATGGACGACGAAACCTACGTCAAAGCCGACTACAAGCAGCTTCCGGGACAGGAATATTATACGGCAAAAGGAAGGGGAAAGGTAGATCAAGCCATCTGTACCTGTGGCTTGAAAAGCAGCATTTTCATAGCTTCCGGGACTGTCCACCAAGAAATTTGCGTGAAAGAGTGTTTGAATAAACGTCTGCTGCCTTTCCTGAAGAAACACGATTGTTCCGAACTGTTTTGGCCGGATTTGGCATCTTGCCATTACGGTAAGAAGGCCATGGAGTGGTACGCCGCCAACAACGTGCAGGTGGTTCCCAAGGACAAGAACCTTCCCAACACGCCAGAGCTCCGCCAAATTGAGAAATACTGGGCTATTGTCAAGCGGAACCTAAAGAAGACCAAAAAAACTGCTAAGGACGAACAGCAGTTCAAGGCAAACTGGCTTTCTGCGGCGAAAAAGGTGGACAAGGTGGCTGTACAAAATCTGATGGCAGGGGTTAAGTGTAAGGCCCGACAATTCGGATTTGGAAAAGTGGAAGCCTAACTGAATATTTTTCTAGTATTATATACCAATAAAACTTGAAAAAGAAATTTAATTTGATTTTTTAAATAAACGATTTCACCGATTTACACGCGTTTTCCCTTGACCAAATTTTGACCGTATCACTCTTTACTGCCGAAAATCGATGAGGAAATAAAATCTCAAATTTAAGTCATAGAAACATACCTTTTGATAATTTTTCACACCTCTTTGATTAGTTACATAAATTTTCAAAAAATGACCCTATGGTTCAAAATATTCACCAAAAATTCACCTCTGATGAAATATTTTCATTTGTGGTGTGCCGCACAATCACTATCAGAATTAACGAGAGCAAAAAAATTCAAGCAACGGTTTTGATGAACGTTTGTCATCCTAACTGGTTTCCCACAGGTACAGGATTCATCCGGTTGTTGTAACGAAAAAATATTTTACCATCCTCAAGACGACGATTTTGATTCTACATACCTCCAGAGTACCTTGGATTAAAGAGATCCTTTAACAAAAAAAACTTACTTTAAAATTAAAAATTTAAGTTTTATTTAGGTTTTAGATACAGAACTGGGTAGTTTAAGCAAATATTTGCTGAAATTAAAAATCAAAGTCATTTTTTTTATAAATCGTCCTGACCTCAATTACCCATTAAGATAGAGAAAACTGACTGATGGTCGATGGTCGTCTCAGTCACGGTGCAAATTGAATTCGATCCGAATGTAAGGTTCTTGAGCGAGAGAACGACACACGGATACGATTGCGGGACGAGAACACGATGTAAATTTGGACAGGTTTGAAATTTTTGATGAAATTATGTTGTCTGGCATGTTTTCTGAGGTTCCAGTTCCCCTTTTGGCAGATTGAAGCTTGGCATGCGAAAGGTGCAGATTTTTTTGATGTTGTTGTTTGGTTTCGTCATGCCTCAGTATGGGCGTTGCCTTGCCGGGCCGTAGCATTATTTATGTCGAACTCATCGCTCGCCAGTCTGTCTGCTGGACAGGATGTGGCATGTAAATTGGGAGTTTGCTAATAAAGCTTTCAAACGCGATGGTCCCAAAGTCTTGCAGTCATGGTTACATCAAAAAGCAAAGTGATTTGGCACGGAAGCTACTGATCTGCTTCATCCACTTATAAATTTCATTATCACTATAATTTATTAGAAGTAAACCAGAATACATATTACCTATTTTAACGTTATTGATCAGATTAAAATCATATAATGATTTTTAACACTTCTCTGATATCTTTCCGCATTCCAAAGACGTCCTTCATTTTCCTGCTATCGGCATTATCGATCTTCCGCTCCTAGTTGCTCGACTTTGTGCACGCAGTACTCATTGTACGAGCGTATAAAAAAACCTTCTCAGCATGCAAACTGCATGATGCTCAAGAAATACCATCTAGAGCAGCTTGAAGCATGACTTGCATCCCAGCATAAACACTGGAGTGAAGACTTTCTGCTTCAATCTAAATATGACTCACCATTCCATCCCTCGAAGATCCTGAACGCAAATGGTTTCAAAAAAAAAAAAAAGATAAAATTTACATATTTGACAAAATTTACAACACTGACTAAATTGACAAATTTACCAAAAATGACAAAATGGGTCAATTTGATGAAAATTAAAAAAATGATAGAAAAAATTGTCAAAAATTAAAAAACAAAGACATAACATACTGAATTGACAAAATTGACAAAATTGACAGAAATGACAGAATTGACAGAATTGACAAAATTGACAAAATTGACAAAATTGACAAAATTGACAAAATTGACAAAATTGACAAAATTGACAAAATTGACAAAATTGACAAAATTGACAAAATTGACAAAATTGACAAAATTGACAAAATTGACAAAATTGACAAAATTGACAAAATTGACAAAATTGACAAAAATGACCAAATTGAAAAAATTGACAAAATTGACAAAATTTACAAAATTGACAAAATTGACAAAATTGACAAAATTGACAAAATTGACAAAATTGACAAAATTGACAAAATTGAAAAAATTGACAAAATTGACAAAATTGACAAAATTGACAAAATTGACAAAATTGACAAAATTGACAAAATTGACAAAATTGACAAAATTGGCGAAATTGAAACAAATTGACAAAATTGACAAAATTGACAAAATTGACAAAATTGACAAAATTGGCGAAATTGACAAAATTGACAAAATTGAGAAATTTAAAAAAAATGAAAAATGTTGACAAAATTGACAAAATTGACAAAATTAACAAAATTAACAAAATTAACAAAATTGACAAAATTGACAAAATTGACAAAATTGACAAAATTGACAAAATTGACAAAATTGACAAAATTGACAAAATTGACAAAATTGACAAAATTGACAAAATTGACAAAATTGACAAAATTGACAAAATTGACAAAATTGACAAAATTGACAAAATTGACAAAATTGACAAAATTGACAAAATTGACAAAATTGACAAAATTGACAAAATTGACAAAATTGACAAAATTGACAAAATTGACAAAATTGACAAAATTGACAAAATTGACAAAATTGACAAAATTGACAAAATTGACAAAATTGACAAAATTGACAAAATTGACAAAATTGACAAAATTGACAAAATTGACAAAATTGACAAAATTGACAAAATTGACAAAATTGACAAAATTGACAAAATTGACAAAATTGACAAAATTGACAAAATTGACAAAATTGACAAAATTGACGAAATTGACAAAATTGACAAAATTGACAAAATTGACAAAATTGACAAAATTGACAAAATTGACAAAATTGACAAAATTGACAAAATTGACAAAATTGACAAAATTGACAAAATTGACAAAACTGACAAAATTGACAAAATTGACAAAATTGACAAAATTGACAAAATTGACAAAATTGACAAAATTGACAAAATTGACAAAATTGACAAAATTGACAAAATTGACAAAATTGACAAAATTGACAAAATTGACAAAATTGACAAAATTGACTAAATTGACAAAATTGACAAAATTGACAAAATTGACAAAATTGACAAAATTGACAAAATTGACAAAATTGACAAAATTGACAAAATTGACAAAATTGACAAAATTGACAAAATTGACAAAATTGACAAAATTGACAAAATTGACAAAATTGACAAAATTGACAAAATTGACAAAATTGACAAAATTGACAAAATTGACAAAATTGACAAAATTGACAAAATTGACAAAATTGACAAAATTGACAAAATTGACAAAATTGACAAAATTGACAAAATTGACAAAATTGACAAAATTGACAAAATTGACAAAATTGACAAAATTGACAAAATTGACAAAATTGACAAAATTGACAAAATTGACAAAATTGACAAAATTGACAAAATTGACTAAATTGACAAAATTGACAAAATTGACAAAATTGACAAAATTGACAAAATTGACAAAATTGACAAAATTGACAAAATTGACAAAATTGACAAAACTGACAAAATTGACAAAATTGACAAAATTTACAAAATTGACAAAATTGACAAAATTGACAAAATTGACAAAATTGACTAAAATGACAAAATTGACAAAATTGACAAAATTGACAAAATTGACAAAATTGACAAAATTGACAAAATTGACAAAATTGACAACATTAACAAAATTGACAAAATTGACAAAATTGACAAAATTGACAAAATTGACAAAATTGACAAAATTGACAAAATTGACAAAATTGACAAAATTGACTAAAATGACAAAATTGACAAAATTGACAAAATTGACAAAATTGACAAAATTGACAAAATTGACTAAAATGACAAAATTGACTAAATTGACAAAATTGACAAAATTGACAAAATTGACAAAATTGATAAAATTGACAAAATTGACAAAATTAACAAAATTGACAAAATTGATAAAACTGACAAAATTGACAAAATTTACAAAATTGACAAAATTGACAAAATTGACAAAATTGACAAAATTGACAAAATTGACTAAAATGACAATATTGACAAAATTGACAAAATTGACAAAATTGACAAAATTGACAAAATTGACAAAATTGACAACATTAACAAAATTGACAAAATTGACAAAATTGACAAAATTGACAAAATTGACAAAATTGACAAAATTGACAAAATTGACAAAATTGACAAAATTGACAAAATTGACAAAATTGACAAAATTGACAAAATTGACAAAATTGACAAAATTGACAAAATTGACAAAATTGACAAAATTGACAAAATTGACAAAATTGACAAAATTGACAAAATTGACAAAATTGACAAAATTGACAAAATTGACAAAATTGACAAAATTGACAAAATTGACAAAATTGACAAAATTGACAAAATTGACAAAATTGACAAAATTGACAAAATTGACAAAATTGAAAAATTTCACGAAATTCACAAAATTGACAAAATTGACAAAATTGACAAAATTGACAAAATTGACAAAATTGACAAAATTGACAAAATTGACAAAATTGACAAAATTGACAAAATTGACAAAATTGACAAAATTGACAAAATTGACAAAATTGACAAAATTGACAAAATTGACAAAATTGACAAAATTGACAAAATTGACAAAATTGACAAAATTGACGAAATTGACAAAATTGACAAAATTGACAAAATTGACAAAATTGACAAAATTGACAAAATTGACAAAATTGACAAAATTGACAAAATTGACAAAATTGACAAAATTGACAAAATTGACAAAATTGACAAAATTGACAAAATTGACAAAATTGACAAAATTGACAAAATTGACAAAATTGACAAAATTGACAAAATTGACAAAATTGACAAAATTGACTAAATTGACAAAATTGACAAAATTGACAAAATTGACAAAATTGACAAAATTGACAAAATTGACAAAATTGACAAAATTGACAAAATTGAAAAATTTCACGAAATTGACAAAATTGACAAAATTGACAAAATTGACAAAATTGACAAAATTGACAAAATTGACAAAATTGACAAAATTGACAAAATTGACAAAATTGACAAAATTGACAAAATTGACAAAATTGACAAAATTGACAAAATTGACAAAATTGACAAAATTGACAAAATTGACAAAATTGACAAAATTGACAAAATTGACAAAATTGACGAAATTGACAAAATTGACAAAATTGACAAAATTGACAAAATTGACAAAATTGACAAAATTGACAAAATTGACAAAATTGACAAAATTGACAAAATTGACAAAATTGACAAAATTGACAAAATTGACAAAATTGACAAAATTGACAAAATTGACAAAATTGACTAAATTGACTAAATTGACAAAATTGACAAAATTGACAAAATTGACAAAATTGACAAAATTGACAAAATTGACAAAATTGACAAAATTGACAAAATTGACAAAATTGACAAAATTGACAAAATTGACAAAATTGACAAAATTGACAAAATTGACAAAATTAACAAAATTGACAAAATTGACAAAATTGACAAAATTGACAAAATTGACAAAATTGACAAAATTGACAAAATTGACAAAATTGACAAAATTGACAAAATTGACAAAATTGACATAATTGTCAAAATTGACAAAATTGACAAAATTGACAAAATTGACATAATTGACAAAATTGACACAATTGACAAAATTGACTAAAATGACAAAATTGACTAAATTGACAAAATTGACAAAATTGACAAAATTGACAAAATTGATAAAATTGACAAAATTGACAAAATTGACAAAATTGACAAAATTGACAAAACTGACAAAATTGACAAAATTTACAAAATTGACAAAATTGACAAAATTGACAAAATTGACAAAATTGACTAAAATGACAATATTGACAAAATTGACAAAATTGACAAAATTGACAAAATTGACAAAATTGACAAAATTGACAACATTAACAAAATTGACAAAATTGACAAAATTGACAAAATTGACAAAATTGACAAAATTGACAAAATTGACAAAATTGACAAAATTGACAAAATTGACAAAATTGACAAAATTGACAAAATTGACAAAATTGACAAAATTGACAAAATTGACAAAATTGACAAAATTGACAAAATTGACAAAATTGACAAAATTGACAAAATTGACAAAATTGACAAAATTGACAAAATTGACAAAATTGACAAAATTGACAAAATTGACAAAATTGACAAAATTGACAAAATTGACAAAATTGACAAAATTGACAAAATTGACAAAATTGACAAAATTGACAAAATTGACAAAATTGACATATTGACAAATTGACAAAATTGACAAAATTGACAAAATTGACAAAATTGACAAAATTGACAAAATTGACAAAATTGACAAAATTGACAAAATTGACAAAATTGACAAAATTGACAAAATTGACAAAATTGACAAAATTGACAAAATTGACAAAATTGACAAAATTGACAAAATTGACAAAATTGACAAAATTGACAAAATTGACAAAATTGACAAAATTGACAAAATTGACAAAATTGACAAAATTGACAAAATTGACAAAATTGACAAAATTGACAAAATTGACAAAATTGACAAAATTGACAAAATTGACAAAATTGACAAAATTGACTAAATTGACAAAATTGACAAAATTGACAAAATTGACAAAATTGACAAAATTGACAAAATTGACAAAATTGACAAAATTGACAAAATTGACAAAATTGACAAAATTGACAAAATTGACAAAATTGACAAAATTGACAAAATTGACAAAATTGACAAAATTGACAAAATTGACAAAATTGACAAAATTGACAAAATTGACAAAATTGACAAAATTGACAAAATTGACAAAATTGACAAAATTGACAAAATTGACAAAATTAACAAAATTGACAAAATTGAAAAAAATTGACAAAATTGACAAAATTGACAAAATATAAAAAAATGACAAAATTGACAAAATTGACAAAATATAAAAAAATGACAAAATTGACAAAATTGACAGAATTGACAAAATTGAAAAATTTCACGAAATTCACAAAATTGACAAAATTGACAAAATTGACAAAATTGACAAAATTGACAAAATTGACAAAATTGACAAAATTGACAAAATTGACAAAATTGACAAAATTGACAAAATTGACAAAATTGACAAAATTGACAAAATTGACAAAATTGACAAAATTGACAAAATTGACAAAATTGACAAAATTGACAAAATTGACAAAATTGACAAAATTGACAAAATTGACAAAATTGACAAAATTGACAAAATTGACAAAATTGACAAAATTGACAAAATTGACAAAATTGACAAAATTGACAAAATTGACAAAATTGACAAAATTGACAAAATTGACAAAATTGACAAAATTGACAAAATTGACAAAATTGACAAAATTGACAAAATTGACAAAATTGACAAAATTGACAAAATTGACAAAATTGACAAAATTGACAAAATTGACAAAATTGACAAAATTGACAAAATTGACAAAATTGACAAAATTGACAAAATTGACAAAATTGACAAAATTGACAAAATTGACAAAATTGACAAAATTGACAAAATTGACAAAATTGACAAAATTGACAAAATTGACAAAATTGACAAAATTGACAAAATTGACAAAATTGACAAAATTGACAAAATTGACAAAATTGACAAAATTGACAAAATTGACAAAATTGACAAAATTGACAAAATTGACAAAATTGGCGAAATTGACAAAATTGACAAAATTGACAAAATTGACAAAATTGACAAAATTGACAAAATTGACCAAATTGACAAAATTGACAAAATTGACAAAATTGACAAAATTGACAAAATTGACAAAATTGACAAAATTGACAAAATTGAAAAAATTGACAACATTGACAAAATTGACAAAATTGACGAAATTGAAAAAAATTTACAAAATAAACAAAATTGGCGAAATTGACAAAATTGACAAAATTGACGAAATTGACAAAATTGATAGAATAAACAAAGTTGACAAAATTCCCTTTTTCATTTATGTCAATTATGTTTATTTCGCTAGTTTTCTCAACTTGAATCAATGTGGTCAATCTTGTCACATTTACTTTTTTTTTTAAATTTTGTCAATTTAATTTTTTAAATACATTTTTTTCGCTTTTTATCATTTTTGTCTTTTTTTTCATTTTTAACAATTTTTCCAATTATATCGGGTTTTTTTTAATTTGGTCAATTCTGCCAATGAAGTCAGTTAGGTTATTGATTTTATTTTATTTGTTATTTGGTAAATTTTATCATTTAAGTTTATTTTGAAATATTTTGACTTTTTTTCAATTTTTTTTTATTTTTCCAGTTTTGATATTATTTTGAATTTTGTTGGTTTGTTTAGTTTTTTTAAATCTTACAATTTCATCAAAAAATCACGCAATTTACAAAAGTGATAAAATTGAAATGAAAATATAAAATTAACAAAATTTTAAATTAAACTAGGTTGGCAAAAATTACAAAATTGAAACTTAACAAAAGCGGCTAAAATGAAAAAACGACGAAATTGAAATTATTCAGATTTTTTTCAAAATTTTAAAAATCAATTGTTAATCCGATTACTGGACCTTGCCGCATTGTATTTTATAGGTTCAGGTTCGTTTCTTTTGAAGCATTCAAGTCTTTTGATTTTTACATCAGTGTCATGCCAGCTAGCATCAGGGGCCCTCAGATAAATCAAACATTGAATAACTGGCAAATTGCAACGGAACGTCTAGGGAGGAAGACTTTTGATTGTTTACAATGCAAAATATTGTATCATAAATTTTGGATTAAAATGCCTTAAATCGGAATCTTGCAACCTGAAGTAATATTCAATATGGTTTTTCAAGGTCTCCAGATCAAGAACCGAAGTTTTTCATTACTTGGGAGCCATTCCACAAGATTTTTGTAACTTAAGATCTTTTAGAAATACGCGTAGTTGAAAAATAACGGTTTTAAATAAATAAAATTTTGAAAGTTGAGCACGTTTCTTCAGGTCCTTCAAGTACATGGACCTGAAGAAACGTGCTCAACTTTCAAAATTTTATTTATTTAAAACCGTTATTTTTCTATTACGCGTATTTCTTGTTTTGAAACTTTTGAAACTTATTGCAACACGGGTTTTTATGTTGTGGTATAACTTGAAACAACTACTATTTGTAAATGTAAATATTTGGTTTTTTGGTCATTTTTGTATTTTGAACAACTTTGTTGTGAAATACCCGACGTTTCTACCAGTTTTTGTGGACTTTTTCAAGGGAATTTTCAGACCACCAAAACTGGTCGAAGTGTTGGGAATTTTGCAATATAGTTGTTTGATATACTATTGAAATAAATTAGATTCCTATATGAAATTTTTAAGCGATTTTAATATGAAACGAAGTGCATTTCGTTAAGTAAAACTGAGTAAATACAGAATGACTGTTGTTCGGATATGTTTCACCCTTTTGATTTGTCACACTAGATATCTCCATATTGTGAGCAGGCGTGACTTGTAAAAGTCATAAAAGAATTCTCGGTCACAGCTTATCGATTTCTGTAATTTGGAGATCCACCAGATATATGTTAATTTTTAGATCTCTGAACATTATTTCAATTTTTCTTTAATGCTGAAAAATAAAGTTTTAGATTACCATGAAAAATCGTTAAATTAGAAAAAAAAACATTTGTGAACAAATGGGTTCATTTTATTTTTCTATTTATCTAAGCGTTGCTGAGATAGTTAACTTGAAAATTCAAACTAAAATATAAACTTATATCTGTTATTGTATGTATTTTAAAAATAAATATTCGCCCTATTCGACCGAATACTTCAGTACATCTCTATTTCTTACACTAAAAAAACCGTTTTAAATATCCAAATTCCCCTGCTTACCAATTTATCAATAGATTTTAAAAATCTCATCAAAGGAAGCATCCACACTCTACAAGGGTTATCTCGAATGAGACTGTTGCCACCTCATCTGCTCACTTGCCACATCCCGGAGGAATCCACCTATTACTATCAACCGGAAAGCTGACGGACAGTTTCCACAAAACACACCTTGGCCCCGAGGGCTTTCGCTGTTGATGCCAACTTTTTTTTTTGCTGTTTCTGCTGCGTTTTTTCAGTCAACTCTCGGGGAAGCAACGATCAAAGCTCATCATTATCCATCAAGTCGAAGCCCAGATTCATGCGGGGCTAGGCATCTCTGTGTCGAATAACCTGCGCCACATCCTTGAGGAATCGGTTTCAGCTTTTATGGCACCTAACCTATCGAGTTGAGCTGAATGGGCCACTTTCCATCTCACAAATCATCACTGCCGTTTTTTTATTTGTGGCAAGAAAAAACTGTATGATGAATGGGAAAACTGAAAGTTTTACTACTAGTTTGAATATAAGAATTATTCTTCACACCTAAAACGATTAAAAAAAGACTTTTTAAACTTTTTTTAAAATCCGGGTATTGAACTATCATAATCCGAGAAAGATTTGATTATCGCACAGATTAAATATAATATACACTGAATTTAATCATCATCATTGCATCGAGATCAATTTGGGGCAAATTGGGTGAACGATTATGATTGCTCTTTCACTTTCGATCAAACGTTTTTTGGTATGAGTTTTTTCATCGTTATTTTTTCTTTCCGCTACCCATGCGGTTTTCGATTTCATTTGTGCTCACACATTTCTATTCCATTTGGAGGTCATCCATTTGCTTCTATGATTGCTTCCCATTCAAACAAACTCACCATCCATGGCAAAGTGGCAAAATTACAGATGGACAATTAAATACTCTATGGCGGAACCACCTTTCTTGATCCGCAACGCAAGCCGCTGATCGATTAACTACAGGCCTTGGTGCGCGCCCGCACAGGAACAGAAACCAGAAGCAAAACAAAACGCGAAACAAGCTCGATTATTTTCAAACGACGAATGGAGAGCTTTAGCAGCTCTCTTACGGCGAGTAACTCACGAAAAATCTGACTCGATCGTGTAGGTATTTGAAAGCTCTGCTGAATAATATTAGAAAGAGAGAATGAGTTCCTGGCGGTGAGAAAATGAATGGAATTTGTAAGGTTCCTATAAACAAGACACAGCTTTGGTTAAAAAGCTTCCAATCTTGTTTTTGTCATGGGAAACAGGTTCGTTGCTTTGAAGCATTCAAGTCTTTTGATTTTCACATCAGTGTCATGCCAGCTAGCATTACGGGCACTCAGATAAATCAAACATTGAATAACCGGAAAGTTGCAACGGAACGTCTTTGGAGGAAAATTTTCGATTGTTTACAATGCAAAATATTCTACCATAAATTTTGGATTAAAATTCCATAAATCGGAATCTTACAACCTGAAGTAATATTCAAAATTATTTTTCAAGGTGTCTAGATCAAGAACCAAGGTTTTCATTACTTGTGAGCCATTCCACCAGATTTTTGATTTCATACCCTTAATGCATCAAAAGTATTAAGGTTAGCGGGACATCGAACTGACATAGTCAGAAAATTTATTGGTTTCCTCAGTTATTTTGAATTTTTTTAAACATGCAATTTTCACTATATTTAGAAAAAGGGGTAAACTTACAACAAACTTTCAATGAAAAATCTTATGAAAACGTATCTAAATGTAAATTTTTTGATAAATTACTGATGCCATAAAAGTCTTTACTCATAAAAACACTGATTGCAGTAAGTTCTGGTTCTGTTGAAACTAGAGTGTCTGTCCCGGGATTTCCCGGTCGGGAATTCCCGGGAATCTGACAAATTCGAGAATTTCCGATTCCCGGGAATCATAGTTTCATTCCCGGGAATTCCCGACACGTATGAAATTATTTCTCTAGAAAAGCCTGATAGCCTCCGGAACCATTCTAATTGTTATTTTTGAAAATGTAGTCATACAAAACTCATTGGGAATATGCCGATTCCTATGGCAGTAGACATTTTGTCGCCATTTGCAGCAATTTTTTCTATATTCCACAACGTTTTCAATGAACGAAAACCCACAACACTTCGAAAAATATATAAAAAATCGCGCGGCAGGTAGGTGTGTTTTCTCGAAAGTAACAAGTTAGGAATGTTCCTTAAATGTTGATGTCTACTATGGACATCGACTTTGATACTTTGACTTTCAGATGTTTTATCACAAGCACAACACAATTAGAGAGTTTATTTAACACTTTTATTCTTCTAGAGTTTACGCTTATTGAAAGCCATTGGAATGTTCTGCTTAACACTTTTATTCTCTAGGGTTTACAATTATTGAAAGCAATTGGAAAGTTCTGCTTAACATTTTTATTCTTCTAGGGTTTACACTTATTGAAAGCAATTGGAAAGCTCTGCTTAACACTTTTATTCTTCTAGGGTTTACACTTATTAAAAGCAATTGGAAAGTTCTGCTTAACACTTGTATTCTTCTAGGGTTTGCACTTATTGTGGTCTAAACTGAACGAACTATACGAGAACGATTATAAGACGGACTGAACGGCGTATTTTCTCCTGACTGCCCTTTTATTGCTTAGCACCGGAATGTTATGCGAATGATTAAGCATAACGATTCCCACGGGCTAAGAGATTTGAGACAGACGAAACAAAATGCGCGTTCGGTCGCTGTTTTGTTTATCGTCCGACCGGGTGGCAATTTTATGCTGTTGCGAGCAAAATAAATGCGCGCAGCATAAGTCGCGTTCGTTTCCTAATTTTTATATTTTCCAAATAGGGTAGGCGTGCTAACTCCTCCCCCCTAGACTATCGAATCCTCCTGGCATTCGTCCTCTCCTCTGATTTCTTTTATTTTATTGTTTAAATTTTTAATTTCAATATTTGTAATATTTTTTGTTTTCCTTATTTTCAACCTGAGGAGGACAATAACTGAGATGAGGACACCAATTACTGTTGTCAGACTAAAAGATAGAACATGAAATCTAAAGTGAAGGTTATCAGTGTCTAGTTCCAATAACTTGATTTTATCTCTTTCAGGTATTTTTATAATTTCGTTAAAAGTAGTATTCTGGTTAAATTTTATCATTTCGAATCTAGAATCTGTTTCGTGAATGATAAATGACGTATTTCCTATCTTCATGTCCTCTTGAATGTTAATTATTTTTGGAGGATACACTGTTATTGTTCCCTGATTAATTGAGATGTTGGTTGGTTTCCTGATTACAATAATTGTGTTTGTATAGATGTTGTCTATATTGTCACTTTCTGTCAGACATTCTGGATTTGGGTTGTTTTGATTACAATTGTATTTTTCTTGGGGTGTGCAATCGTAATACAATGTGTTATTTGCGTCTATTAATCTTGTTTCTACTTTAATGCTCATGACGGGTATTATTTTATGAAGTTGAATCCTTATAATTTCTTCAGGAACTTTGTATATGAAAAACATATGTTTTTGGTTTGTTACTACTTTAACTGTTCCGAAGTGTATTATTTCTGAAATTGTAAGTCTGCTGCTGTATTCCAATTTCGAAATTTCTGTTTTTGTTAATATTCCAGTGTAGATTATATTTTCTTTGGCAAATGAAACTGCTTGTGTTATTTCACCCATTTGTTCGACGAAGTTGTCGATGCTATGGCTTAATTTTATGAACATATATATCATGTTTGTCATATTTGAAATTTCATTATTGTTCTTCTGTAAACCCTTTATTTCCTTGTTTAACTGTTCGTTGATTATTATTTGTTTATTCGTTTCCGTTATGAGTTCATTCATAGTTTTATTAATCATTCTCAAGTCATTAGCATCGAGTGAGCCTGTTATCCATTTCCATGTTGTTCCCAAGGTTTCCCATCTTTTGGCCCTGGGTGTGTGAATTTTTGAAAATAAATCTTCTATTTTATTTAATTTGCTTTTTAAATCTTCACTAAATGTCGAATTTAAATGAAATGTGTTTCTATTATGTTTTTATAATCTTCAACCGTTAATTTCAATTCGCTTATGTCTATATGATGTATCAGTCTAACTTCTCCGTTAGACTCAATGCATTCTATATCTTCATATAGGATGTAAGCCTGGTCTGTCAGGTCGATCATTTCCAGCGCATGGCACGAGGCAATTATCAAAATTGTGCAAATGAAGATCACTGAAATTAATAAATGATAAAGAGGAGTTCATTTTAATTTTGATTCTCTTTAAAAGAATTTGAATTAATTAGGGTTTTGTGGATCTTTCTATTATTTTCATCAATCACATAAGAATTTAAATTCTCTTTGACTTTCGTCGGTTTGAATCTAGGCTTATTTTTGTCCAAATCTTGATTTTTTCCATTATTACTTGTCCTTCCTTAAGATTGGCATAATCTTCGGTTATAAGTTTCTCGTAATGTTGTTGTAGTTTTTCCAATTCTGTTTCTTGTATGTTGTTGAACCATAATTCTATCGGTTTGTGCCCAGTTACTTTGTGAATAGTATGATTATATTTCTGTAGGTTCGGGCGATTTCCAATTTTGTAGGTATTTTATCCTTTTTTGTACAGCGTAAGATTTCTCTTATGGTAGAGTGTACCCTTTCGATTTGGCCATTCGTCTTACTCCTATGGACCGGTGTTGTCGTGTGTTCAATACCAAATTCCCGAAAAAGGATTTGGATTTTCTGGGTTCGAAACGATGGTTCATTATCCGTCATTATAAATTTTGCATGAGGGAATTCATTCAGCATCTCTGTGAAAGCTTCTTCAACATCTTGAGTGTTGCGCGTGCTTAGGAATCGGAAAGTTACATATTTCGTCAGTTTATCTATTATGTTTAACACAATTTGATCTCCGATAAAAACCAAGTCGGCATGTAGATGTGTGCCTTTCATCGGGATTGGTGTGTTGGTTGTCTTCTCCTGCACGGGTCTTCTGTCATATTTTTGCAAAGTGCAAACTCTACAAGTTTTCACAAATTTTTCAAAAAGATTCCTCATTTTTGGAAAGTAGTAATGTTCTAATGCCTGTTGAACATTTTCAGCGGCATTTCGATGTGCGTACTCATGTATTTCTTTCACTTTTTTAAGTTGTTCGGTTTCATCTAATATTTCCTCCACTTCCATTGGAGCGTAAAAGATTTTCGTTTTCCCATTAGATAAGTGTTTCTTAAATGTTTCTTGTAATAAACATATTATTTTAGTAGGGGCCTTTATGCCTACTTTGACTTTTTCTTGGATAATTATTAGGAATTCATCCTGTATCTGTTCATCGGTTTTCCCATCATAGTTCACATAAATTCTTTTTCTCCCATCCGGAGTTATAGAGGAAGTTTTTTCTCCTTCAATATAAATTATTTGCAATTTATATACGTTTATAGGTGCGAGGGAACTTGGGAAGAAATATTCGTCGGAGTCTTCGGCACTACAGTGAGCGAAATAAGAATAGCACCACTATGTGTTTTGCTTGTTAAAATATGAATGATTGAAAATCACCAAAACTTTGTTCTATAAATTGTTTTGAATTGTTTAACGAATAAATCAAGCATAAGTTAACTTTTTTTGGACGTTTCAATTGGCGTTGAGGACCAAAACTATGGAAAAAGGATGCGAAATAAGAATAGAACCACTTGTGTTTTATCAACAAAAACAATATTATTTTTAAAAATTTACTGTGTAAAAGTGAATAATAATGCTTCTAGGAATTATTTGAATTTTAAGGAGTTTTCTAGAATTTCAAAAATTTTCGAAGGTTTTAAAATGGTGTTTTAAGAGATGCTCTTCTAGAACTAAGGAATTTGATATTTGAGCTGTAATTCTTTACCAAACTGCTTACTTTCTTCATTAAATTGACGTGAAATGATGAATCAAACATTTTCGGTTTATTTTAAATCAGAAAAAAAACAGGTTGGTATTCATAAACTTAGATTTTTTTTCAATAAACATCACTTTTTCCAGTTTCAAGTCATAGATGGCAGCACTATCTTGCCGTTAATACCAAATTAAGTCTCAATATTGATTTTTCAGGTTTATTTACGCCCATATTCATCATTTCGATGTAGTTTTCCAACACAGTTTTGTTGGAGTTCACGCTGCAGAAATCTTTTCCGGGTTTGCAAAAATAAACACCAGCACAATAATATAACATCGCCAAAATTCCTGCACATCTCAACTTCCAATTCAATTTCAAATCATACCTTTAATACTGCTAGTTATCTGGTTCTTCAAGTTCCATCGGAAAGTACAAAATTATTCTGATTATTGGTCCAATGAATTCACTTTTATGGGATCATAATGAAATTCTTATTTTTTGATATTGTGATCTTAGAATTTCCAAGGCGGTCACACGGTACCAAGTACTTATTTCTTGACCAAAATCATCCAGCACACCTGAATTAATCCCAGATATTCGAAAATGGGCATCAATTCGGTTTAATTGCAAGATTGTGCTGCCATCTATGACTTGAAACTAGAGAAATAGCGTTTGACTATTTAAAAACATTAGTATTTTTGAATTTGAAGCCTGTTTTTTTTATTCAAATTCAGCATCAAATCTATGTTTCGTCAATTTGCATCATACTTATGAATGATAATGAAGAAAGTAAGCAGTTTGATAAAGTATTATGGCTCAAGTATCAAATTCCTAAACGCTAGAGGAGCATCTCTTGAAACCCCCTTTTAAAACGTTTGAAAATCTTTGAAATTCTAGAAAACTGCTTAAAATACAGTTATCTATTCAGATAATTCGTAGATGCATTAATATTCACTTTTACACAGTAAATTTTTAGAAGTAATATTGTTTTTGTTGAAAAAACACAAGTGGTTCTATTCTTATTTCGCACCCTTTTTCCATAGTTTTGGTCCTCAACGCCAATTGCAACGTCCAAAAAAAGTAAACTTATGCTTGATTTATCCGTTAAGCAATTCAAAACAATTTATAGAACAAAGTTTTGGTGATTTTCAATTATTCATATTTTAACAAGCAATAAACATAGTGGTGCTATTTTTATTTCGCTCACTGTATGAGCAGTCATAGTATTGACTGATACCCTACTCAGTGCGTCGGCTACTACGTTAGTAGTTCCTTTTTATATTTAATTTCTATTTTATAATTTTCGATGGCCGACTTCCATCTTCTCAATTTACTGTTATCGTTATTTTGTGATATTGAATAAATCAACGGTTGATGGTCAGTGAAAACTATGATTTTCTGACCATATAAATAATTTCTTAGGTTCTTTAAACTCCATTTTATCGCTAATAATTCTTTTTCTATGGTAGAATATCCTTGTTCAGTTGAACTTAGTGTTCTGCTAAGAAACGTTATGGGCCTTTCTCCGTTCTCTGTTTTTTGGGAAAGAACGGCCCCAATTGCGATGTTACTAGCATCGGTGGTCAACAAAAATTCTTTTGTATAATCTGGATATTCTAAGATTGCATCATCTGAGATAGCATTTTTTATTGTTTCAATAGCTTTTCTTGCTTCTGGTGTCAACGCAATTTTCTTATTATTATCTTTTTTGTTATCAATACCCTTTAAATAGTTGGTTAAAGGTTTGCAAATATGTGCATACTTGTGGATAAATTTTCTGTAATATCCACTAAATCGAAGAAAAGAACGAAGGTCCTTGATAGATTTTGGATCCGGATAATCGATTAATGCTTTTAATTTTTCTGGGTCTGGTTTGATTCCTTCTACTGAAATTAAATGTCCCAAAAATTTTACCTCAGTTTTCAAATATTCACATTTGTCACTTTGAATTATGACATTGTGTTTTTCTAAAATTTCAAATACTTTATCCAAATTTTTTAAATGCTCTTCCAGAGTTTTTCCATAAATAATAATGTCATCAATATATGCAAAGCATATTTTATTTAAATGTTCTCCAAGAATTTGGTTGACTGCGTTTTGAAAAATTGATGGTGCGTTCTTAAGTGCGAAGCAAAGTCTTTTAAATTCAAACTTATTTGTTCCAGTACTAAAAGCGGTTTTTTCGATGTCCCTTTCATCTAACTCTATCTGATGAAATCCACTTTTCAAGTCAATGATTGTGAAAAATTTCTGCCCTTTTAATTGCGACAAAATGTTGTTGATGTCGGGCATTGGAAATTTATAGTCAATGGTGTTGTTATTTAATTTCCGGTAATCAACTACCATTCTGTATTTTTGGACTCCACTGGCATCCATTTTTTTAGGGACGATCCACAAGGGTGAAGACTTTCTTATAATTCCTTTATCCAACATTTCTTGGATTTGATTATTAATTTCATCTTGTAACCCACGTGGAGGATTATATGGTTTAGTGTAGATTGGAAAATCATCCTTTGTTCGAATTCTTGCAGGGGTTGTTTTCATTGGTTCGTTATTTTCTGAGAAAATTCTAGGATGTTTGTTGATTACATTCTGGAGTTAATTTTTTTCGATTTCGTTTAGATGCACATTTCTAATCGTGTTAATTGTTGTTGTGGATCTGTCATCGAATTTTAGGAACAGTTCGTTATTTGCAAGTTTAATTGAATTTGAATTGGTATCTATAATGGCACCAATTTCCTTCAATATTTTTATTCCAATAATACCATCGTATTTTTTCAGGAGTGGTAAAATATAATATTTTTGAGGCAAATTTATTGATGGAATGATGTCCAGATTTGCATATTTCTTTATTTCATTGATACCATTCACGGATTCAACCTGGAATTTTGTATTTACTTTAAAGGTTTTATTGACAATTTCTGGTTTTACAAAATTTAATTCAGAATCAGTATCGATTAAAAATTTTCTTAATTTTCTCGCTCCCTCAATCTCCAAATATGGTAAACTTTTATATGTTAGTTTGTATAATTGATAAATTTCATCACTTACATCGGTTTGTTGTAAAAAGTTGAGTTGATTTCTATTTTGATAATTCACCTGCCTGGACCGGATTGATTGGTCCACCTCCATCGGCTCTGGCCTACTCAGCTGTTGATGCTGCTGTTGTTGTTGCTGTTGTTGTTGCTGTTGTTGGTTTCCAAATTGCCGGTGTTGTTAGTGTCTTTGCTGTTGTTGTTGAAACGATGAATTCATCCGATTATATTGATTGTGTTGTTGGTACCTCTGTTGGTTGTGATTGTTCCGTGGGGGAAGCGATGGTGGTAAATTGTTGTTAAAATTATTCTTGAATGTTGACTGGTTCTGGAATCTTTGATGGTTTCTTCCTGGCAGAGATGAAGATAAGTGTCTTCCTGCAGATGAGAAGATGTCGCTCTTCATCATTGCGTTTGCGTCTATCGTCAATGCATGATGAAGTGCCTCCTCCATACTCTGGGGTTGGTAACCGGCTATGATTGTCCCGGTTATTCCGTTTAGCCCTCTTAGGAATGCAGATATCGCCTGAGTCTTATACTGCTCAATAAGCGGAGCTGCATTTGTGCTTCCATATTTCAGAATTGTCGATGCAATTATTTGGTTCAGCCTATCGTTTATGTGGTTATAAAATTCGTTCGTCGTTCGTCCTTTCTGTTCAGCTATCGTTATTTCGTATAGCAGATGTTCGATCCGTTTCTTGTTTCCAAATGCGTCGATCAAAAGCTTCTCCATTAATCTGAAATTTGTTTCACAATTGTTCTTGGCCAGTACTTCTTGTGCTGCGCCAACAATTTTAGTTTCTAGACCCAATAAGAATGTATAGTAGTTTGCCTGTTTTTCATGCGTGTCTGAAGCCGTTGCTTCGTACATGCTGTTTAATTTTCTGGCTTTTGATAGCCAATGATTCAATAGATTTGGGTTTCCATCATAAGTGTTTATAGTTTTCAGTAGTGATAACGGATCACTATGTGTTACCGTTACTGGAATCCCCCTTTCATTTTTGATAACGAAGGGTTCGTATTGATTTTCCGTTTCAGGGTTTACTACCCTTGAAAGATCATTTAATCTTTCGGTAAGAGCGACCATCGCTCTATTGATGGACTCCAGTGATTGAGCCAACTTTGGTTAGTTTTGAAAAAGAAGGGTGACTACTTACTTCTTCTCGAAGTGGTGTTCTTCTCGGTTTTGCTGGCTCGCTACAAACGGAACCTCCACTTGTCTCTTGGATCGGGATCGGAAGTGTTTCGGGTACCTCCTGTTTCTTTGTGCAGGGCACTAGGATTTTTCTCGCTTACACACGAGCTCTTCGGGCGCCAGTTAGGAATGTTCCTTAAATGTTGATGTCTACTATGGACATCGACTTTGATACTTTGACTTTCGGATGTTTTATCACAAGCACAACACAATTAGAGAGTTTATTTAACACTTTTATTCTTCTAGAGTTTACGCTTATTGAAAGCCATTGGAATGTTCTGCTTAACACTTTTATTCTTCTAGGGTTCGCACTTATTGAAAGCAATTGGAAAGTTCTGCTTAACACTTGTATTCTTCTAGGGTTTGCACTTATTGTGGTCTAAACTGAACGAACTATACGAGAACGATTATAAGACGGACTGAACGGCGTATTTTCTCCTGACTGCCCTTTTATTGCTTAGCACCGGAATGTTATGCGAATGATTAAGCATAACGATTCCCACGGGCTAAGAGATTTGAGACAGACGAAACAAAATGCGCGTTCGGTCGCTGTTTTGTTTATCGTCCGACCGGGTGGCAATTTTATGCTGTCACGAGCTAAATAAAGGCGCACAGCATAAGTTGCGTTCGTTTCCTAATCTTTATATTTTCACGGTCGCTGTTTTGTTTATCATCCGACCGGGTGGCAATTTTATGCTGTTGCGAGCAAAATAAATGCGCGCAGCATAAGTCGCGTTCGTTTCCTAATCTTTATATTTTCCAAATAGGGTAGGCGTGCTAACTAACATTTATGAACTCGTTTCTCTCTGGCTTTGATAGGCAGATGGATTTCAAAACTTAAAAATGACGAAGATCTTGTTTTTTTTCATATGAAGAGCAAATATGTAAAGTGTAACGAAAAACAAAAAAAGGTTGGATTATTCAAACAAATAACAAGATAATTTTTGTTACTAACCTCTAATTTATGAATGAATTTTTAATTTGACTTATTCAGGTTATTTTACAGTTCGTTTTACCGTTTTAAATTTATCATTTTTGAAAACAGTTTGATTTGTTTGATTAAAAATAAATTTTAAAATAACAGTATGAAGAGTACATTTTGAATAGATCATAGGCTTGTATGCACAAAATGTTAGATAAACTATATTTGAATCGAAAGGCATATATTTTATACGTTTTGAATATTTCCCGGGATCCCGGGAATTCCCGGGAAACAGGCCACGAGAATTCCCGATTCCCGGGAACGAGAAAATGGCCGGGAAATGGACACTCTAGTTGAAACTAATTTTTACACTTTTTCTGAACATAGGTATATTGCATACATTTAGGGGTAAAAAATATTCTTAAAAATTCTACTGGCTGAAATCATAAAAATAAATGTTTGGATGAAAGAAACTTCAATGTTGACAAATGCGTGATGCAAAACAATAATGTTCGAGCATATGAGAACGAGATTTACAAGGTGTCTCTTTGATTTACATTTTGTTGCATCTTACCCCAGGCAGGTAACCGAATAATAAAAATATTTATTATAAAAAAGGGGGTTTGTTCGAATAACATTTTTACAAAAAAGTGTTGGAATAGGATCATTAAACCAGTAAAAAGTTTGTAAGTGATATCATTGAGATAATCCGTCATACTGGGTAAAGTTTTTACGGTGTCGAATAGTTTGTACATTTATTGATATATTTTTTAAAATTTTGTATGAAAATGATAAACTTTAAAATACTTGCTTAAGATGTGAAAAATTATGTCATCATCATTTTTTATTCATTTAATTGGGGCATGAAAATGTAAATAATTTGTTCGTTATTTGTTGCAGGGTCTTTCTTGACATTTTCTTGAAGGTTAAGAATCTATATGGGAGAGTGGGAATCATGGGTCACTTTTTTTCTTTGCTCCATAACTTCTTTATTATCAAAAATTAAAGAAAAAAATAAATGGTATGGGTTTTTTTACATTTCTGACGTATTATAAGGCAATTTTTCTATATTTTTGATAAGTATTTTTCCTCAAGTTATGACTGTTTTAAAAAAGCAATATTTTATGGATTTTGAAAAATGGTGGGGAATCGAGGGCCACCAAATCCAAATTGACCAAATAACATGCTAAGTTTATGAGTTGACCCAGGTTTGCAATTTCAGATTCAAATTATTTATTTATTTATGTGTGAGTTGTGTATGATCGAATATTTTCACAAACCTGGCTCGCGAACGTTTTGGCAAAATTCCTAATATAGGATAGACGAAATATTTTTTAGAACTCTTCATTTAGTATAATAAAACTTTGCAGATAGGAAAAAGGTATTTTAAGTTCAGAATGCGTATAAAAACATAAAAATATTGGTGGCCCAAGATACCCCACAAAATGTGGCCTACGATTCCGATTCCCCACAAGCTATGATTTGCAAATTGGTTACGTTTGTGTGACTTATTGATGTTTCATCCAAAATTCCTTTTCCACGTGCAAGATATTGACAAAAGAAAGATCGTAAGCGTCTGAGCATATTTTTTTATTAACTTTAAGTTCCTAATCGATGCAATAAGCGGGTGCTTGTTTAATTATGTGAGTAATATTTTTAATTTTTTTTTCAGCTTGATAAATAAAAGAAGCATGTGATGCGTATTTAAGTCAGCAACATATAAAAAATTAATTCTGGAAAATTATAAATGAGTTTTGAACCAATACGATGCTTTTTAGAACCCGGGAATATAATTTAAAAATGACTTGAAATCAGTCTAATGTAACATTCTTATTTTTCTATCTCAAACTATCAAATGCTGATAAAAAAAATCCCCGAAACTGTAAATGTAAATTTTGGACTTTTTAACTTGTTGCCCAATTTTTTTGAATTTTTTGCAATCAGAGTTTTATATTGAGATCGCGATTTCCAAGTTCTGTAATGAGAACTTTGGAGTTAGGATGCAAAAAAAATGTTTTTTGGATTGTTTCTAAAAAAAATGCTTTTACAAGAAATTAAAAATTCAAAAATCTGAATTGAACTGCAAAGAAAAGTTTTTCGTTTCAAAACTCGGGCCAAAAACAGAAGAAAACTATGGAAAAGTTAACTAAGGTGATTAGTCTAGGTGATTTTGATTAATATGACTTTGATTTCTTGTTATATAAAAACTTTTAGTGTTGGTGATATATCTAGAGGATTCTAAACACTGCGTCTAACTAGGAGTTGTGATCTTTCAAAAATTACCATTCATTAGTAATGAGGTATTATCATTTTTGACATCTTATATGTTATGTAGAACGACTTTTTGTCATATCTTGATGGTTATTGAAAAACCAATAACCATCACGATATTACCAAGTTCAATTATAAAATGTAGGTTTATATAATTAAATAATGCCTTAAATAAGTGTTCAAAACTAATATCATTCTACTTTTATTTTACTTTAATTATGTAACATATTATGCAACTATGAACAATCCTCTGACAATCTGTGAGATCAATTTTCAGCAATAATTTATTACACTTGAACGTACAACAATGAAAATCAACGTTTTCATTGAATTTACTGTGGCGAGCGAGTTATGAGATTGAATGCACTTTAGAAATATTTTCAATTCCCAGAGACATGATTTTTGTGAACTGTTTTTTTTTTATTATTGTGAAACTTTTGACATGACTGATTAATTGAAAACATTATTTAACACAACATTTTACAATATTTTGTGAATATGATTTTAAAGTAAGCTTGCCAGATTGCCCGGTTTTATCCGGGTTTGCCCGGATATTTGATGCAAAATTTTGAGAAAGTCCGGTCCGGCCCGGTTACCCGGATATCGTGAAAAAAGTCCGAATATTGCCCGGATTTTTTCACAATTTTCACAAACAAACCAAAAAAATATCAAAGTTTTTGCGTAAGTTTCAGCAAAATCGATTAACGGTATGGAAATTTTCAACGGTTGTTTCAAATAATTTTGCTGATTTACTTTTATAAACCTTAAATATTTAAGTGTTCCAAAAAGTTTTTGGAAGTCTGCAATTACATAAATGAAATAATAATTTCATTTTTTTTTGCATTTTTTCTTCGCTTTTATATATAATAACACCTAAATTTTGCCCGGTTTTTGCCTGGTTTTTTAATTTGAAAAATTGAAATCGATGCCCGGATTTTGCCAGGTTTTTTTTGAAAAACTGCCCGGAATTGCTAGGCCCGGATGGGAGTGGAAAAAGTTCTGGCAACCTTATTTTAAAGCATCAATCAAAAATATGTTATCAATGCATTGAAGTGTCGTCAACTCAAGCATTGCTATACCCATAAAGATTTTGTGTAGGATGTTTTAAAACATTTTTTGAAAAGGTGATAGAAACCTTGAAATAGAATCGAGTTCATCTTTATCTTAAATTATATGAATGTGATGAAAACAACCAAATCAATACAATAAGTTGGAAATTTCAGATAATCAAAGCCTGGAAAACCTTGAATTTATGACCGGGAAACCCGGGAAAACCGGGAAACCCGGAAAATCAGCAATCCAGATTGCTGGAAACCACTTATTTTTTCAACACAACCGGCTGTATTTGGTTTTAAATTTTAATTTTAATTAAATTATAATTACTGGCTGTGCAAATAATAACAATTATTTTCTCCCATTTTTCAATAAGGGATTTATTTATTTTCAGAAACACGAAATTTTTTTCAACATGCTAACACCGGCTCTGGGGTGGCAGCTTTGTGCCGAACTGTTGATCATCCACCACCTGTAAACATAATTTTGATTAGTATCTTTTATGGAACATCTACCTGTCCAAAACTCACTGACATCTGGTAGCTAGAATATATATGAAAATAAAAATAATTATATTGTACTAACCAAAATACGTACGATAGAATCTCACCTTGCTGGAAAACAAACAGACTCCAATTTGACAACTCGATTGCTTATTTTCCAGCAAACTGGATCAATTGCTGGAAAGTCCAGTAATTTGAAAACCGATTGCTGATTTTCCAGCGAAAATGACAAGAGCACAACGGAATGCTGAAAAATCCAGCAATTAGAAAATTGATTGCTGGTTTCCAGCAAAATTTAGGTTTGCTGAACGTTTCCAGCATTTTTTTTGCTGGAAATCGAGGCAAAAATTTACTGTGTAGTTTTTCAAAACATTTATAGATTTAAAAAATCAATAAAATTATCAAAAATTCTAATAGTAGCTTATCTAAACCTTCAGTGTTTTACCAAGCCTGAATTAAAAAAAAAAAACATTAAACTACTATTGTCCATAGATATTTTACGAAAAAATTTGTTGCTTCTTTCATTCCAGATCCTCTGCTAACCAAAGACTAGAGCTAGACTGACCTCTCGTGTGGTTTAGTGTTACTCGTTAAACTTGTACCAAATGATGCCCAACACCACCAGCAACAACAATAAAAACAACAGCAATAGTATTTATACAGCCCGGTGATGTTGGTAGAGAAACCTTTAACTAAAAATGGTGGCTCCACTGTGAGTCACAGCAGTGGCAGTGGCACCGGGAACAGCCTCCAAGCCCTCCATGGCAGCCAATCGGGGTCCGGCGGAGGATCGTCGTCCTCGATGGGCGGCGGAAGTGCCGGCAGCAATAATGGTCAGACCGGAAGTCAGCAGCAGCACCATTGGTCCTCGCTGTCGGCCTCGACGACCAATTCGTCCACCATCAGCAGCAGTTGCAGTGGGGGAAGCAGTGGAGCGGTAACTTCCTCGAGTTCGAGCTCGGCAGCCGGACGGCACAGCTGGGACCCTGGCCGATTGGGGGTCGAACATTTGGCCGGAGCGCTCAGCCCGCTCTGCATCACCGATGCCAGTCACGAGATCGTTCGACCCAAACCTAGACGGTGAGTAGCGAACTTTTTGTTTGTATTCTCTTTCTGAAGCTTTGAGTGAAATGGGTTCGTATGAGAGAGCTTTAGTTTGGCTCAGGTAACTCATTTTCCTAAGCTTTGATTAATACTGTGCTCACTGAATGTAAGGAAAGTTTTGTTAGAGAGTGGGTGGTAGGCCACTATGGAACACTACAACAGTTCCAGTCCAATCCGAAAGCTCAGCCGTTAGAAAAAGCTTTGAAAGCTGACGTGTGAAGAAATTAAAACGTTAGCAGTTAAGCTTGTGGAATTTTCACTCTCTCCGAGAGCTTTTCGTTGGTAACCCTCAGCTGAACCGATCTCAGAACACAACAGTTGCATAATTGGTTGGTGCATCATAACAACATAAATAAACCACGCGAAAACATTGTGGAACATATTCCGGTACAGGTGTTGTTGAGTGATGTTGCAATTGTGGCCCAATTGTTAAAAGCGTTTTGTTTCGTCGCGTTCAAAGAAATCAATCAACGATGAACTGCGACGTTGAGTGTTGGCGGGATTATATAGGGCTCGATTGAACAATTTGAGAATGTGATTCAATTAGTTAAGTAGATTACCGTGACATCAAGTTAGCCCTCCAAAGCTGTTCGCAATACATCCGCTTCGGGGAAATTTTACTTACAAATTGTTGGCGATCCAACGGCCAGCAAATGTTGACCGATTTTGTAGATTTTAGATTCATTGTGTAGGTAATTTATTCTAGTTTTTCAATATTATCAGAAATGGTTTCCGAATGAAAAAAAACCATAAAAAACAATTGTATTGTCAAGAATAAATCTTTCCAACGAAGTATAAATATGGTGAGGTCCAATGTAAGTTTTGACCGCTATCTCTAATCTTTCATTAGAATAAAAAACCTTACTAAAAAGACATTTAACTTTTGCCTTGCCTTGCTGTATCTCAGTTTGTATGAAACGGTTTTCAAAACTCGAGTTTTAGTTTTTTCTCGTGAGTTTGCTTATCATTTTTTTAGAACATACTTGGTCTCTCGAAAATCAAAGTTCTTCAGTATATTGGACTGATAATTATCTAGATTGAAATGTGGGGGTTTTCGTAACGGAATTTTCCCTATAATATTTTTGCTTGAACTATGAATACAATAGTAAAAAATGTAGATACTCATTATTTGTGTTTAAATGCTTTTGTTTAATGAGTTTTTTTTAACCAACACAGCCAAAACTGGCAAGCATTCTGCAAAATATAAGACATAAATTATGTTGAAAAGATGAATGACACATTAATGCATTACAGATATCACTACGGCCAGGTCAATCATGTGGTAAATACTGGATACTGGAACAAGAGGAGAAATAAGGACCAATAAGGAGTATATTCGAAAAAATGCAACACTTTGTATTGTGAATAACTTTTGAATGCATGGATGAAAATTGATGAAATTCCCAGCGAAGTTACCTTTTAGTGTAATATTTACATCTGCAATTTTTTGTGAAGTTCTGGCAAGTGGTTTTTGAGATAGCGTCAAATAAAGAAATTTTGTGTCTTCTATTTTTGGGCAACACGTGCGCGATCTATAATGCATACAATAAACCACTCTTTTCCAAATTAAGGCTATTTTTGATTGCGTTTCCTATTTCTAAAGCTTGACCTTCAAAATAACTCAACTAACTGCCCTATATTGGCACAAAAACAACATATTTGACTTTTTATCATTTCACCATCGTTTTTGCGTAATGACCCGATCCAACTTAAACCAATTATTCCAAATCCAACTTAAACTGATTATTAACATTGTGGGACCTATTGAAGTGCTTTGCAAAGAAAACGGTCGCATTTGGAGGCAGTCTTCTTTAACATTTTTAGTCTTTAATCGTGTCAATCATTATGAAAGAATGAGTAATTTGGAGTTTGCACAGATCGTTAGTCTTATCAAGTACTAGACATTAAATATTTCTTTTTTTTCTCCTTGTTTATTTCCGGTAAATTAAGGCAAGACTGGTTAACGGAAAATTTCTGGTTGGAAACCCGCCGGGTGACCGCTAAAGAGTTTGTTTTACTGTCCATCGCGATTTTTTTCAAAATATCTCCCCACAAGCAGTCCATATATTTTTCGCACGATTTGACCACCATATTTAGATTATTTCACCGGTGGGCAGCTTTCTATCTTGTAGAAATGAGTCAAACCTATTTATAAGTCATCTAAGCGAACGAATCAGACAAATTTGTCTTTTTTTTCTCTTTCTCTAACTCTAACTCTAACTATTTATTCATATTTTCGGATTGGGCTTGAGAAAAACCCTCACATTCCTCTCACTTCGTGGAATCAATTATCTTCAATTTAATTCAAATTTTAGCACACCCTTGGATCCTTTACCAAACGAAATTTGGTAGAACAGTTGATTTCCAGCTGTTTTTGGGTCTCCCACTGAGACCTTTCTAGATTTTTCTAGATCCTGCCCAAAAATATTTGTCAATGGACTTCAGTATTGGACGCTATCTCAAAAACCAATTGACAGATTGTCACCAAATTTTGTACACATTCACAATGCATTTCTATTTAGTTTATCTGAAATTTCATCAATTTTCATCCATGCATTCAAAAGCTATTCACAAAATAAAGTGTTGCATTCTTTTCGAATACACTCCTTAAAACCCTAGATCGTCTTTAGAATGGTTAGTGTAACTAAACAAGAACTGAGTTTTGAACAAACCCTTTTAACTTCAAAACTAAACTCAACTCTCGCAAAACAAAATCTAATATCTTCTACATTATTACTAAAAATTTTGATTAAAAAATACTTTATATTATTACTAATGTTATGCTGGTATGAAATATTTTTCAAGCAACCAATTTCAGTCTCAATTTTATTTCGCTTTTCTGGTTCTTCTAAATGCTCAACATAATATTTTTAAAGGTGTTGATGAGTTTCACAAGGCCTTAAATTTATTTTTTTCTGCGGTGCAATAAATTTAAAAGGTACCTTTGACAAATTTAGGGGCCCAGAATCTAAATATGCAATTTTTATCAGCTTTTGCCATTGATATAACTTTGGAAAATAGGTAAAACTACTTTCAAGAAATTTCTACAATTTTTTGACAAAACTTCAAAACAAAAACATAACATATTGAAATAAAAATTTGAAATCAATCATCAACTTTTCTCAAGGCTTCAAGTGATTTTGAACCCTGCAAAAAAGTTATAGAACTTTTACATTTGTTTAATTTTCCTCATTTAAAATATTTAAAGAAGTTTTAAACCAAATTGAATATAAATATTTAAAAAAGAATAAATATAATCAATTTTCAGGTTCAGGTGTTTAAATGCAATCCAGTTTTTTTAATCTTTTGCAGTAATGTCAAAAATACGTGTAATGATATCCCTCCATTATTTTTAACTGTAGAATTTTACTTTTTTTGAACATGCATCATAATTATATTATTCCTTTATTGAATGAAGTAAAATAATCAGAATCAGATTCAGATTGGAATTCCTTATTTTCACAACTGGAAGAATTTAATTTTATGAAAGAGAGTAGGCGTCGGTTGAAACTGTCAGACGCGTTTTTTTCAGAGCTGAAAATTTTCTATTTTGAAATTTAAATAAATTTATAGTTTTTATTCAATAAACAAGTGCGAGAAAGTTCTTTAAGTGCACAACCGGAAATGTATGTGTGTGAGTTTAAAGCTCGAAACAGGTCCATAGTTTTCGGCTTTGTTTGGCGTTTTCCCTGGTCAACTGGACAATTTTGAGAAATTTTGTAAGGCTTTGAACAACGATTTTATTCCTGGAATATCTACACGGGAAAAAATAATTGTATGCAGAAAACCGAAGCTAAGTATTTTTAATTTATAGCTCATTTTTCATAATATGGATAAGATATTTTGCCTTGGATTGCAATGCAAACTAAGTACGTTAACTCGGTTATAACTTGGAGATCTTGAATCATTTTTAAAGTTTTTATTTTAAGCGCATCACAATTCGAAATCAAAGTAAAACTTGCGATCTTGCATTTCAGTATTTTTGGCTATAGGTATATAATTATTGAATCTTACTAGGTACTTTAACGAGATTAAAGCTCAAAACTATTTTTAGATTTAAAAAAATAAGAATACTGATGTCAAATGAAGGTATATATATATATATATTTCATTAACGAATATAAACATGATATTCATCCAGAGAAAAACATAATACATTGAACTTTAATGTGAAAGTCGATGTTTTTTTTCAATTTTATTTCAATGAACAGTTATAACCTGTTAACTTTGTACCAAATTTTAATAAATTTGTAGTTCAAATCGTAAGGTATTTCTCCAGAAATAGTTATTTTTATTTATTGAAGAGATTTCCACTTTTCACATATTTTCACAGGGTGTTTATATTTCTGTAAATCAGATTTCTAGGACGATGAACTATGCAATCAGACCATCAAGCGTCTGCACATAACGACCGTAGAATGTGAAATCTATAAACTGATAGAGAACAAGCGCCAAACTTAGGAAGTTTCGGGTGAGATCTATCCTATTTTTCTTATTTTAACTGTAGACATCAAATATTGCACTTTATAACCTAACCCTACATAATCATAAGAAGCGTTTGGCAGGGAACTCCACGCTTCATCCCTCCCTTGTTCCTGTATCTTATGCGATTTCATCACATGGTTGGCCTGGCCGTAGTGGTATCTGCAATGCATATTCTATGTATCAGATTCCATGTTGAAAAGAAAAATGTGAAACGCAAGTTTTTCATTTTCCAGGATGCATACAAGTTTTGGCCATGTTGGTGTTAGAAGAAGAAGAAGAAGAAGAAGAAGAAGAATTTAATTTTATGAAAAAAGGTTGTATCTCTGATTTCGAGCACTGGCACTCTTGAAATAATATTAAATAGATACATATATTCTTCTTTTAATGAATTAAAATAAACCATTTTAGTTCAATCAGATTTTTTTTAAATCTGTATTTTTGAAATATTTATTTGAAGTTTGAAAACTAGACAAGAAATTTTTGGAAGCCTATTTCAAGTTCAGAATAAGACACATCATTTTTGAAAAATTATTAAATAACTTACAAAAATATTTGAAACTTTCATTGTGAGTTGCTTTGATAATTTTGATTTATTTTATCAGTCAAATTTATTATTTTTTGAGTTTGTGTGGTATCATGAGTAAGAAAATTGTGTAAGAAATCCATTTCCTTATTTATTGTGTATTTTCTTACAATATAAAAGTCTAAAATCGGGAAAAAGGTTGGATCTCATCAAATAGGTTATCAATGACAGGAAGTTGATTTGTTTCTTCCCAAATCCTGTTGCTTTTTTTTGCTACAGCACACGTCACAATTTTGCACATCTTAGCAATTATTTTAAAATTGATTTGATTTTATTTTTTTTCCTTTTCTATACTTTCTACTGCTTTTGTTAGAATGACTGTGTCTTGAAGATTTCACTTGAAAGAAATAATACGATGGAAATGTGTCAAAAATTTAAAAATAAAAATTAAAAGATTAAGTTTGCGGTTCGAATAAAATTTAATTGCAACTCTTGTAGACTCGAATAAAATTTCAGTTTTAAGATGAAAAATTATTGCTTTCGAAGTATCTACAATATAAAAATGTTAAGCAACAAATTAATAAATAAACTTTCAGCTGAATTTTCACCTGAAGATCAAGTACCTACAAGTTCTTTAATCATCAAAAATAATCAATCACAAAGTTTTTTTTTTAATTAAAGTTCTGCAAAACTTATTTAAACTCAAATCAAGATTTTTCAAAAAACGCAATATTCAAACTCAATCAGATCTTATTTATGATGGTGTCATGTGTTTCAAATTGACTCTGATTTGATTTGAAATGGAAATGCGAATAAGCATTAATTTTTTTTTTTAATTGAAACTTCGATCTAAATCTGAATCTTATTTTTTATTTTTGATTCCGAATTTGAATTGTTAAGAGAAGTTAACCACCATTAATTAAATTTTGTAAATTTATTTTTCGGCATATCCGTAAAATGTATATTCTTGAAGAAAGAATATCAGAACTGAAAATTGATAAAGATGGATAGATAAGTGAGGAGAAAAATTACAGATGTTGAAAAGTCCGGAGTATACGTGTTCACCACATGTAGACTTCGGACCAACCAGATTTCATTGTACAGGTTAAATTCGTGCCACCTCTATCCCGGTATTACTTCTCCTAAATAATGAAATGTTGCGGGGTAAAGTATGCTGTACGTTAATAAGTTTTCCTCGCAAAAATGCTCTTTCCCTCTTTTCAACATCTGTAAATTTCTCCTCACTTCTATATCCATCTTTATCAATTTTCAGTTCTGATATTCTTTCTTCAAGAATATACATTCACCGATATGCCGAAAAATAAATTTACAAGAATTTGAATTCTTCATTTTGAATCTGAGTTTTTAATTCCTGATAAGAAATCGACTCCTGAATCTTAATTTCAGATAAAAAAATCCAAAAATTAATATTTTAAATACGAGTTTTCTATCAAAATCTTTAACCATGAATTTGAATTTTTGGTTTTCAATATGAATTCTTTGTCAATTGTTTATTTGTTTTTTAAATCGTGAACTGAATGTCAATTCCGATTGATAAATCTATTTCTGATATTAACAAAAGAGTTTGAAGCATGAATCTCGAGTATAAATATCTATCAACAAGTGAGAAATTTTTTGAAACACTAAAGTAGAATTGTTAACCTGGGTTAACATTTTGGTCGTTTATCAAAATATGAGATTCAAATGGTGAGTTAGAAGAAGAACATTTCGCCTGACATTTTTCGACCCTCAGTCGACACACAATCTTAATATTTTAATGAAATATTTTATCAACACACATCCTTTTGAGCTTCAAACTTGCATTCAAAGATTTCTCATGCATTTATGGTGTTTTTTATTTCTCTTTTTTTAAATATTTCAAGATAAACAATGGTTAAGAATGCCTACACATCGTAGAATAAGTGTATGACTTTTTCCGCAGTGATAGAAATTTTCCACACAATTGAACAAAAAAACTTAAATAGAACTAAAATAATTTTAAATTTTCATGTTCACGACCTTGGAGTTCAGTCGTGAATATGGCAACTTAAAATTAATCTAATTCTTCTTCAATTTTTTGATTCCCTTTAACGTCACAACTGAAAAACATATTCAAAGGGCTTTTTAAAACTGATGTCTCATTATGGACTTTAAACAAAAATTGTTGGAAATCTGAAATATGAAACAAAACATTAATATGAAATGTAACACAAATATAAATCAATAACGAAAATATTTCAAACTGTTTGAACTAACTTCTAAATTAGGCAGATTTGGTAGTTATTTTGTTTAAACTTAAGTTGGAGATTCTTCTCATACAGCCCTAGCTACTTTTTCTAATAGCTCGTACCATCTTACAGTATCATAAGGGACTTGTGTTGAATTACTAACTTCTAGTAGAACATGTGGAACTGTTAATTCATAAACATTCAAATAAGTACTAAAATATTATTTTTTGCACTTTCGATATAAAATATGGTGATTTCAATCCTCGTTGAGCGGCATTCTTGGATTGACCAAAAAAAATATATAAAATATATATTGATTTCAATATTCTCAAAAGAGACTTCATAAAATTTAAATCTGCATACTATTTTCAACGATAAAATTTGCTGATTTTTTTATGAGTTAAAACAAAGTAGAGATTTGTGTATTGTGGAATTAGAAAAGTTAAGCGCATTTTTGATTAAACAAAAATACTATCGATGCCCTGACGGTAGTTATAAAACAAACATTGATAACAGTAAGTACGTCAAATTTTAATTTATCAAAACCCATCGCCAAGTTAGGGCGCGAACTCGCTGCGCAAAATTGGTATCGCGTTGCAAAAATCAAGATTACCTCATCGAGTCGCTTAACAAGCAACCAAGCTGCTAGAAAGTGTGTGAACTTTTCCCACCAATTGATAACTTACGTTGCTGCTGCACATATTTAGACCTAGCTTAGTCTAAGCTAAGCTTAGCGCCACCCACCACCCACACACGCTAAGCAGAAAAGCCCTAACTTCTTCACACATTCGCGCGCCCATCACGCTCCGCTTTTTGAATTAATTTATTTTCCATGGGCTCTTACCATTTGGTTTTACCCATGGATAGGTGAACAGATAGTTGCATTTCCCCAATTCACGAGATGCTGGGACTGAAATTCAACCACCAGATTGTTGTCTGTCTGTTGTGCTGTTGCTGCCTCTGCTATCAATGAGATGCTCTCACTCTTGCGAGTTTTTCATGTCTTTCAAAATTGTTCAGATGCTGCAATAGGCAGATGATAGACGAGCCGAAGAAGTCGCTTCTTCAACATAATCATCAACATTATCTGATGGCGAGGGCTCACAAAACTCGAGCGGAGATGATCATTGTAAATATGAGCCGTCCCCCATCCTTTCCCTAGCCATATTGCAACTCTTCAATTGAACAGAAGTAAGTTGGTAATATTGCTGTATTGTTATTTGATGATTGGTGGCGAACTTCTTCACCAAACTACCAACTTATGAAGGTACCAACTCCCCCGCTCTGCCGCCAATTTAAAACTAATTCACAGCATCTTTCATCCCGAACAGTAGCAAACCGCGCGAACGAAAGCGATTGCACCATTTTGAATCGGTGTCAAACGTTACGTAAGCCTTTGGAATAGCAGCAAAATACTGGAAACGTGGAAATAAAATTGGCGTGACTTCCTATTATCAAACTTTTCTTTTTTCGATTGACGAGCTAAGTAAGAAAAAGCTAAATAAATCACATATCTAACATTTGATATCACGAAAAACGAAATGAAAGAAAAATTATCTAAAAATAACTCAACTTTGAATACAGCCTAATGAAATTCTAGAACAAATTAACTAGCTTTTTTTGGAAGGTAATAAATTGTTTGAAAAGCGAAAATTTAACAGCAAAATTTAACATAAAATTTGAATTTTTCAGATGAAGAACTAAATGGAAAAATAAAATAAGGAACTGGAGTATTTCTTGTTTATCCACGAAATCTACACCTGACGAATGGCAGACGAAAGATCGAATTGGGAATTTATTATAAATTCTTCGTTTTTTGAAAAGAATTGAGAGTTTTATTCCTATAATTTATTTGGAAATGTTTTTTTAATATGCCTTTATTTATATCAATTCATCATAACATTTATATTACATAGCTCAATAATGAACTGTTCAGAGCCCTATAGTTAACTAGATAATTTAAATTTATTTATAAGACTCAAATTTACTGAGCGCAATCAAGTATATAATGTAGGAGAACATCCTGTAATGGTAAAAATATTTTAAACTTTAAACTGAAAACTATCCTAAAATTAAACTTATTATAAAGAGAACGAATTTCTGCGATGGAAAACTGCATCGATTTGCCTCTGAAGTTGGAGATGATTTGGTTGGCCATCTCTTCGATGATCAGCAAATAATCTTCTATCTTTTCCTTCTGGTACATCAGGAAGATCAGAAGTAAAAATATTGAATAAAATTATATACTGCCCTGAGAGGCACCAGCCCTAATGGGTGTCCTTTCAGAGCATGAATTTTGATAGCTTACTTGTAAGGTTCGGCTGATCAAGTAATTTTGAATAATTTTAGTGAGATATACAGGAAAATCAAATCGAGCTATTTTAGCTACTAAATATGCCTTAATGCCAAAAACTGTCAAAAGATTTTTCAATATCGGCGAACGAAGAAAACCTGATCAAATTTCTCAAAAGTTCAAATTTACTAAACAAATTGTAAAACTAAGAATGTAATTTAAAATGTTTCTTTTTATAAGAGGAAGAATGACCATGTTGGTTAAAATCCTCTCTAAATAAACAAAATAGAAATAGAAAATAGAATAGAATTTTTCAATATCTAGAAAAGCAACACCAGTTGAATAACCTTCAAATTTGCGTTAATCATAGTTACACTCAAAAGTTGATGTGTAGTAGAATGTCCATGACGAAAACCAAATTGTTCATCAGGGAAAATAGAATTCTTAATTATGTGAATCATCATTCTATTCAAAATAATTCTCTCAAATAGTTTACTTAAAGAAGGAAGCCAAGTAATTGGTCGAGAGCCTTCAATCTGAAGCATTTTGTCCTGGTTTGAGTTACTTTGTAATTTTTTCATTTATTCGTAAATAAGCTAAGTATAACATTTATTGATGATTGTAACAAAAAAAATTAAAAGTCCTTCAGGGCATATTTTAAAAAAGATTTCAAAAAGAACCCCATCTACCCCCAGAGCTTTCATATTTTAATTTTTTTGCAAATAAATTTAAGTTCCTACATATTTTTCTCGCAAGAACTTTCAAATACTTCAAATGCCTATTTTTTTCAATGATATTTTTGCTCAAACAATGCATGAATAAAAAAATACTTCCATCGATGGTTGAAATCTTTGCATTTGTTCAGGAATCTGGTGAATTTATCTTTTTTGTTTAGAAGATGGAATTAGTTTCTCTTAGAAAGCCTTCAATTTCGTCAATTTTATGCTTATCTATATATATAAAAAGCAATTTCTGTGGGTTTGTTTGTTTGTTTGTTTGTTTGTCCACTATAGGCTCTGCCGTCTTAAGAGCTAGAGAGCTGAAATTTGGCATGGAGGCTCATTAGGACCAGGAATGATGAAAAATGTTTTCAGAATTTCGGTTAACCCCTTCTTAAAGGGGTCGTCCATACAAGCCAAATATTGTTTTCGCGTTTTTCACGTTATTTTTCGTCGGATCGTGATGAAAATTTGCACATGAGGGTTTTGAGAGATGAGAAATTGATTTCAGGTATTGAATTTTGGGACAGGGGTCGGCAAAAGGGGTCGTCCATATCAACTTTTCAATATTTTTGTAATATTGTCGTTAGTGTACATCAGATTGAGATGAAAATTTGCGTTCGGATGGTTTTAAGGACGGACAATCGATTGCCGGTATCAACAATTGATTCGAACAATTGATTCCAATTATCCAATTCTGGGTCAGGGGTCGGCCAAAGAGGACGTCCATATTAACTATTCACGGTTTTTTTTGTGATATTGACGTTATTATGCAATGGATCGGTTCGAAAATTTGCACACGGGAGTTTTGAAAGAAGGGCAAACGATTTCAGGGATCAAAGTTCGGAAAAGAGGCCACAGATCTGCAACGATAAAATCGAAATTTATACACGGTTTATTGGGGTTGGGACGGTCAATTGGTTTTTGATTTCAATATTTGTATCAAACGACAAAAAAGAGGGTCTTTTAAACTATCAATTTGCTTTGCAATAATTACGTGAGTTTGTATCGCATGGAAACGAAAATTCATAAACGGGCGTGTTTTGGAACGGTCAGTTGATTCCTGATTTCAAATTTAGTAGCAAACGACGGAAAAAGTGATCGTACATATCACGTATTCAACATTTTTGCAATTATTTCTTAAAAATGCATTCAGAATTTCACATGGAAATGCCTGTAAATTTACATTCATTCAAACTGTTAATGACATATTCTAAATTGAAAGCAAAACGGAGTTCGTATGGGATCAGCTAGTATTAAATAAGCTAAATCGATTTCAATCATCAATGAATAAAATCAAATTTTTAAAAGTAAAAGTAATATACAAATTTTTAGCGGTCTGGTTATAGCAAACTTGATAGAAATTTAATATTTTAGTTTAAAACTTGGCTTTTGCGAAAAAAAAGACGAAATTTATAATTATAAGCAATACGCCGAAAAATATGGAAATCCCTTCGATGTTTTAACTGGAAAATAACATGATTTCAAAATGCGAAATTTGAATTTGTTTCCGAGTTTTATAATACGATTTCTGAAATGTAAAGTAAAACTATTTCTGAATTTAGATTCCAAATTTCAAATATTTTGTTATTTTTCAGAGCCCTCAATCCTTCATTCAAATTTTAATATTTTAGGTTTCAATTTAAATTATTTATTTCAATAATTTATTTTCAATCCAACCAGCTGCGAGTCTGAATTCAAATATTAATTTCTAATGATAAATCTGATTCTGATTTTTTTTCAATTGTGGATCACCATTTTGAAGCTTTGTAATGTTTGAACTCTGCATAAGAACTAGGTTTAAGAACTTTGAATCTGAATATGAAACATAAACTCAGGAGGGTTTATATTTAATTTTCAGATTCGAAAAATAATTATAGAAATATTTTAAATGCAAATGAATCTCGAAAAATCTTGAATCAAGTTATGAATTAAAAGCAAAAGCAAATTTGAACGACAATTTCAAAACAGTACTTCAATTCTATTTTCTAATGTTCATTCGAAACGAAAATCAAGAATCCTGGATGCAGAATCCAAAATACGAAACAGAAATGTAATAATTATTTTGATTATATGGAACCAGAACCTCCGCAAAAAATTAATCTCGTTGAAAGTTCAAAATTTAGATCTCAATTCTTTTAACAATTGAGAAAATTAGAAAAAAAACTGGAACGCTTAGCTTAGAAACTTATAATTGTTTAAAGTTTTTTTTTTTAATTAATAGCAAAATATTCAGTCTTGTATCTCACCTAATTTTATGTTTATTTCCATAAACCACTTTTTTAAAGCTCATTATCATTTCAATGCGAAATTGTTTCGTAATTTGTGTAAATTTGAATTCAAATCTTATTTCACCGCCTCTCTAAGCACTTGTACTCATGCACATGTACTCTTTTTCCATCGAGAAATGGGCGTACTCGATGGAAAAAGAGTACATGTGTACTTTTTGTAAAATTTTACCAAATGTACCGTAAAACGTAAAACGGGGTAAGATTGATCGCTTTTTTAATATTTTTCGATTATTTCTGTTAGGGGAATGTGGCATGTTTCATATTTTTCAAACCAGTACTGGACTCCTGGAACGTTAAACATGGTTAGAGAAAATTATTAGACTACTTTAAATGTCTATGAATTTAATGCTTTGGGGTAATACTGATCAGTCTCTATTTTGACGGTTTTAACGAGTTTTCTTGATCATAAAGGATACAAAACACCTTCAGTTACAAATGCTAGTTTAACAATTTCTAAGGCAACTCGGAACAAACTCAAATAGTATAAAATTAATTATGAAACTCCACAAAATTGAACACAACACTTTTGGTGACTTAAAGATACTATTCCCCTTTAATTTTTTCCTTTAAACTTTACCATTTGATAGGATTTCTAGCCTTTTTTCCTAGACTGGCACACTTTTGAATTATGACTCTATTTTTTTAAATATCAAGAATTTACCTCAAAATACAACAAAAACTACTCCAAAACTATACATTTACGAAAGAAAAAAGTTGAACTTTCTCATAAATAAACCTGCTGCTTCTAAGTATATCAAGATTTTGAAATCACATTTGAAATTTAAAAAAATGTTAAAAATGTTTTAACTTGAGACTTAGTTATTGATGATTATGTGGAAAAATTTCATGTTGATCAAAGTTACCGTGGTGATCAATTTTACCCCGTTTTACGGTACTTTTTTTTTCGATGAAAGACATTTGATCAGAAAAACCAACGTATTTTTCCATTTAATGAAGTTGTTTCACATCTTAAGCTTAAACTTTTTTCTTTAATACTAGAGGGATTGGTACAAGGAGCGCAAATTTAAAGGCTGCTGCTACAAAAAAATGTTTCTGATTTGACAGATTGGCTTAAGAAGCACAGATATTTTGCGTCTAATTTCTACTGGAGGTCAAATAAACTAAAAAAAAACATCAGCATCCTTAAATATGCGCTTCCTAGGCCAATACCGTCTTTTCCACCGGAATGTCAAATTAAAACAAACAATCAGCTAAACCTGCCTTGAAAATCTGCGCCTTCTAAGTTATCAGTGTTCTAAGTACATCCGTATTTTTCCACCGGGAAACCAAATCAAAACAAGCAATTTACAGCAGCAGCCTTGAAATCTGCTCTTCCTAAGCCAATCTGTCTTTTATCCCTAGAAAGCAGAATCATAACAAACATTAGCAGCAGCAGCCTTAAAAATCTGGCAATCCATCTTTATCTATATTATTTTTTTCGTAACGGCAGTCTTGACCATCTGCACTCTCAGTGCTTATTCTACCAATCACGCCATTGTCGTGATTTTACGATTCTTACGAATCTCAATCCAGAGATTCACTCAGACACGTCTGTCGCACACAAGAATAGATCAATGATTGACTTTATTTTGATTGTTTTGACAAGTGTTGCCAAAATAACAAACGTTGCCATTGAAATTAATTTTATTTTATATATCATGTGTGTTGTTGAATTCCAACCTGTATACATATCTCAGGTGGCGATGGAAATCCCTTGCTAAGTGTTAGTAAAAGTTGTTTTTTGTTAACATTGTAACCATGACAATTTGTGACGTCAGTTGCATTTTCAAACAAACAATCATCAACAGCGAAAACTAGAAAAAAATCATAGCCGACTGCTGTTTATGATTCTCGCCTAAGATACATAAACATCCTGCCAAGTGACATAGGATTCGTTTACCTTTTTACACTTTTTAAATTACGAGTTCTGGAATAGTGTGCGTGTTTGTTCGTTACCTTTCTTTGTACCTCATTGGTTTCTACCAATAACTGTTATAATATATTTTTTATTTGATTTATTTTCTGCATATTCTTTATCTCATATTCAAAAGCTCAGAAAATCTGAGATAGGAGAAGCGGGGTTCTACTGTAAAATGTTTCTCCTGACTTTTTGGATAAATGATCTCAATGTAGGGCTAGGTGGGGTAATTATGAACAAAATTACTCAGTTTTTTTTATACTATCCGCTCAAACAAGTATCTCTTTAATTTTAAAATTCTGGAAAGTAACCAAAAATGAATGACTGGTTCCCTTCTCCTTTTGAGGATTTTTTTCTAATTTTTAAGTAGCAGCTTTTGGGCGTAAAACGTTTGTTCATAATTACCCCCTTGTCTATGGGGTAATTATGAACACTGTTACGATTTTTGTCTCGTGATGACTTTTGATATTGGCTATATTCCTAGATTGAAACCTCCTCTAAACCGTAGGTACATTGTAGTGAGATTTATTGATTTTAAAAATTTGCTGTTGAAAAGTTATGGGCTATTTTCAGTTTTACATAGGTGGGAGGCATCTTTTCACAGACCAACAATTCTAAAGAACTTATAAATTATTGTTTAAGGCTTACTTTCAACATTAGAATGGCTATCGTGATATTGATGGTAAAAAGTGAATTTTAACCATCTACCAATGCTCAGAAAAAACGTTTTCATAATTACCCCGTATCTTGAACAATATGGGGTAAATATGAATACTTCTTTGTGCGTGGGTGGAAATTTTTTCAACGTGAAAATCTATAGTTTGAAGTGTGTTAAAAAAAATCGAATTCGTGCTGAAACCACGTTAGTTTTAAACCAACAGGTTAAATTTATTAGATTTTAATTGATTAATCAAACCGTCTGCTTCGAAAAAAATCCATCTTTGAAATATCATCATAACGAGCATAAGACTTTTCTCAAGTCCATCGTATTTGGTACGTTTTACTATTATGGACATTACATCCCATATACGAATGTATGCAATCACTTTTTTTCTTGTAATGTATACATAAACAAAAATTTCATAAATAAATAAATTCGTTTTCAGTCGTCCGCCAGCTTCAAAATAAAGCTATTTTAGTGAAAATTTAGCCCACCCATACTCTACAGGGTGTTCAAAAAGTTCGAATTTACATGTGATTAATATATTTTGCGTAAAGTATGCCCTTGGCTCGTTATTTTAATTTAGAAATTCTATTTGGTTAGTTCAAATTTTTTGCACTATTTATGAGTTTGAGTTTTGAATTTTACAATCTGATGAACAATTTTAAAAAATTGCTTTCGATTATTTTTAAATCCATATTTTGAAATTTATCTTACAATGCTATGTAATGCTATCCGAAAATCTATTCTTGTTGATATTTTAAATATAACACTTACGCTGGAAAGGTCAAGCAACTTGAACTAGAGCTGATTACACACCGTGGCGTAAAATTGAGACGGTAGCTCAAATTATTGTTTTAACCCCGGACGATAACACAGGCTAACGAAGGGATCTCTCGAATAAACATTGGCGCAGTTATGATGATAGTTTTTGATCGACCCCTAACCTAACGACTAACCAGCTACTCAGAGTCTAAATTTTTTTCCAACACCAGTTTTATTAACTCACGCGCCTGCAAACATTTGCAAATTGTTGACTTGGGCCTCCCACCCGAGCTCAAGTGGTAGCTTCAGAAGCTTAATCAACAACGCCTTCCTTATTCAAAATAGGTAAGTACGAGAGCAAACGGGGTGTAGCGAACTTTGTCTAGAAGCTTTGTGAGATGGGAAAGAAATTAAGACCCTGCCTTGTAGAGCAGCTGATTGTTGAAGGAAAATTCGTGTCCGTGTGCCAAGCGTGAAAAGTTCAAACCAAACAAACGCAAACATTTTGACTAGCAGAGGGGTCGAGGTTTGGGGAACAGTCTTGTTGGATGAATTCCTCCTCCCACCATGCGAATTTTGTACTCCACTCAAAACTGAGTAGTGAGTCCGTTTGCTGCAGACGGTGAAATGCAGCTCTATAATTACGAAACTTTTTGCCGGAATGAGAGTCAAGTTTTTTTTATGCTCTCCATCTTTTTCGAGATCCAGTTTTGCATTCTGATGGAGCTGCTCTTTTCCAGGAAAAGATAATAGAAATAAAGCAGCATAAGATAAAGGTGCTGAATGAAGCGTGGGTGCGATGCTCAGCTCAGCTAGCTCAGGCTCATCTACTTTTGAATGCACGATTAGATAAGCCGGAAGAGTGCAATCGGAGTAAAAATCTTTGGCAAAGTCGCACGCGAAGGTGTTATGAAATTTCCGTCACCATAAAAGGGGGATGAAATTTTTCCCGGGCGTCTTCTTTCAGTAGATTGTTGAATGAGGGTGGCAGCTAATTGTTGATTGTAATGCACAGGTGACGGATTCAGTGAGCCGTTTTTTTCTTCAGGTTGTTTTAATTTATTGTTATGCAACAATGCTGAATTTGATGACCTTTCTTCGGTAACAGGGACAGATCGCGGCTTCGTTACTGGTTTAATTTTCATAATTATATAATTTTCTATGCAATCAGTTATGAATTGGTTCAAAGATTGTCGACAGTAGAACTAAAGGGAATATTATTTAGTAAAAACATTTTTCGATGCTTTTATTTCTACAAGTATTAAAACTATACCTACCACTTATTATGAGCTGTTTAGTTATTTTTTTTTATTGATTAGCATTCCTTGCGATCTTTATTTTAATTGCTTTGCAATGTAGTGAAATTAACATAAAAATCATAAAAGTGGGTTTCTTTTATGACTTTTATGATAATCAAAGTACAGCTGCAGTATTAGCCTATGATCAGTCGTTAGAAGACAATATTTTCCGATTTTATTGAATGAGATTAAAGTACTCAAGTTTTGTTCGAAATTTGTGTCATAAAAAATACAGAAAATGATGATATTATTTACAGCAGAATATAATTCTAAACTAGCTGACCCGGTGTGTTTTGCTACACATTCCAAAAATGGATAACATATGAAAAAAATATTTTAATTTTAATTTATTTTTTTTTAATTAGTTTAAATTTCCTTTAAAAAAAATATCCTTTTTTTTTTCAGAAGAAATCTCTTTGAAAAGAAAGTGAAAGTTGTGTGTTGTATAAAGGCAGAAACACAATACAGCGTCAGTCGTCGCGTCACGTCAGCAGTCAACGCTGTCGATAAGTACTAAAACGCGGACCATTCGTTAGTCAGCTTTCAAGTGAGCAACACGCGTTTTTGATAGCTCTCTAGTCGTACACCTTTTATAACACATTCGGTCAAGGTCACAGAGTATTGTTCAGTTTTTGAGTGCAAATAATTTTTAACTGAGCGGAGGTTGACAAAGAAGATGGATGATGACCCAGGTGACCCTGGGCCATTTGGCTCACGTTTTGGATTGTTGGCTCAGTTTGGAGATAGCAAGAAGGATCAAAAAAGCATCAAGTCAAACAAGCGACGTTCTAACGGCGTTGAAAATTCAACTAGCTTATTCAACAAGATAGTGAGAGTCGATCAACGCAACGGACCACGTTTTCTGATCATGGAACGAAAGGATGCCAATTTGACCATGGACCCCGTGAATCCCTTTTTTATCAAAAAGGCGATGGACGCGTTCTCCTCAAATGTCACAATAAGTCGTATGAGAAACGGATGCCTTTTGTTGAAAACTGTTGACCGTCAACAGGCTGCAAAGCTGATGAAAATGACCAACTTTGGCGGAACCATCAAGGTTGAGATTACGGAACATCCAACTCTTAACCTCATTAGCGGCACGATCTATTGTCGAGATCTGGTGAGTCTTAGTGATAAAGAGATTCTTCAAGAACTAACGAGCGAACACGTGGTTAAAGTGAGTCGTATGTCAAAGAAGGACAAGGAGGGCAAATCAGTCGATACCGGCACCTTCATATTGACGTTTGATTTGAATATATTACCTGCAAGTATAAATGTCGGATTCTACTTGTGTAAAGTCAAGCCATATATTCCATCTCCATTAAGATGTAAAAATTGTTTACATTACGGTCATACTAAAAACCATTGCAAAGGAAACCAGGCCTGTGCAATGTGTGGTCAAATGTTCCATGGTTCGTCTGAATGTGCATCGTTGCCAAAATGCATAAATTGTTCTGGTGATCATTCCGCCCTGTCTCGAACATGCCCTAAGTACATTGACGAAATGGAAATACAGCGCATCCGAACCAACGATCGAGTTTCAATTGGAGAAGCACGTCGTAGAAGAAGACAACAAGTTCCCGAGATACCCGTATTCACGAAGAGCTACGCACAAGTAGCCCAGGAGATTCCAACATCGAAGAGTCCCACAGCTACGACGCAGCTAGATCTCACTCATTGCACGAAAATGAGTCCGCACGTAAAAAACATCTCTCAACCAGAAGCCGAAAAATCTCAGCAAGCAGTGGACAAAGAAGAATCCACTATACCATCAGGTAGAATTTTTACAGTAGGAACAAATAAATGTAACACTCCTCTCTCAATAAACACTAGAACGAACAAAGAACACTCACTCTCAGACACAGAAAGCAATTTTCACTCAGTCTCTTTAGACAATACATTAGCCAATCAAATAACTCAATCATCATCACATGAAAATTTAAATATTGAAAGTTTGTCACAAGCAATTAGCGCTTCGATGTTTTGCTCAGATCATAATATTTAGTTAATTTTTTTAGCAATATTTAAAAAAAATATCAGAAAACTCATTTAGAATACATTTTAAAAACAACCAAGAATCGTGTATGATACAAGAGGATATGAAAATGGAACACAAACGAAAAACATTGTAAAACAGTTAAAAACAATATAGATAGTAACAACTAAATGAAAAAATGTAATAGGTTAAAACAGTGAGCAATACCATAGACCGATTTTGTTTAAGAATTAGTAAAAATTTGAATATTGTTTGATATAATTAGATAACATCAGGTGCATAGAACCTATTTTGAGTTGAGCACCTTAATTTAATAAATAAATAAAACGCGGACGCGACGCATCCGACGATTTTTGCATCACAATTCAGCGTCAAGAGACATCTTAGATGTCTCTTGACGCTGAATTGTGATGCAAAAATCGTCGGGTGCGTCGCGTCCGCGTTTTAGTACTTATCGACAGCGTTGACTGCTGACGTGACGCGACGACCGACGCTGTATTGTGTTTCTGCCTTAAGAATTTACTGAATTTATTGAATTTATTTGTTTTTGCTCCAAATCTGCAATTTGGACTCGGTTTTCATATTCTGATTTTTTAATCTGCTTAATTCGATACGTCTTAAATTTTCGAAACTTAAAGATTTTTTTTAAGAAGCTATGTTAAGCATGCCAAATTACCGGTTATATCTGGACATGCCTGGATATTTGATACAAAAATTAGGAAAAGACCGGTTTTATCCAGTTACCCGAATTTTCCCGGATTTATTTACCAAATTTACAAAATGAAACGAAAGCTCAAATAGAGATATTTTTTTTGCGTCCGAAAACGAAAATTTTCAAGGTCTTTTTATCAACTGAACTGTTCTCTGGAAGCCGAAAAACGATTTTTAAACTGTTGAGGTCTTACAATGGAAACATAAAATGTTTCAATTGTTTTTCCTCTTGAGTTTTGGTTAATAATTTGATGGGTTTGGTTTTCGATCAATATTGGCCGGATAGTGCCGGATTTTGGTTTAAAATTTTGAAAAGTTGCCTGGATTTGTTCGGCCCGGATGCGTGTGAGGAAAATTGTGGCAACTATGACATTTTGCTATGACATTTTGAATTAGAAAGTTCATTTATTTATATGTAATTCAACATATTTATTTCAATACTTTCTTAATATTGAAATCGCAAACTATTTTTTTGTGTCTAGTCATACAATGTACAAGTTTACTATATTTGTTGATATGATTTATGATTTTAGCTAAAACAAAAAAAGTTATTAAGCTTGAAAGAGCAGCATTTTCGGAAAAATATAAGTTAAAATTGCCATTAGTCTCGTAAACTTTAATGCGCTAGTGCTTTGGCCAAGTTGCTCAGTGTCAAATTATATTTACTTTATCTAAGTTTTGAAAACGACATAAATAGATAAGATCAAGTTACTTCCTATTCCATACATACCTTTGTCTCAAACAAGCTCAGATATGGCCATTAGCGGAACCAAAATATGAAAATTTGAGCTCAATCGAACAACGGGAAGGAATCGCACGATAAGTCTACAGTTTGTATGTAATTTTTGACACTTTGTTTTTTGTTGATAACATGAACAACTGATTTCTCATCAATTAATCTGAATCATCTGATTTCTTTCTACAATTGTTTTTAATGCTTGAGTTATCAAAAACATTCCATTCGAAAATCACATCCCGATAAACGTCATGACAAAAATGATATTACGGTCCGAAGAAAGCCAGTTCAAGAGATAAATTTACCTTAAAACGGAAAATAACTTGATTCCAAATTCAAACATAAGAATTAACAAACATGCCAGAAAATTGGCTCGCCTCGGGCTGAATTTAGTCCTATATTACTTTATGTAACTCATATATTACTCTGGACCTTAGGCTTTTTATTTACAGCTCTATATGACATTTCCGAATAGAAACCAATTTTAAATTATAAATTCTGATTTGCAGTTTAGTAAAACATTTGTATTAAAACTCAAATTCATATCTTGACACTCAAAAACCCTTTCACTTCTTTAGAATGGATTTTTTTTTTTTTTGAAGTGTCACGAAAAAAGTTCAGAAATTGAAAACATTAATCTTGACGCCAAAGTTTATTAATCAAATACTAAATTATCACTTCAACGTGTTGGTAGCTTTGTGACAGGTGTTAACTTTTCACGATAGTCAACAGAATTCGCAAATAAAAATCTTGAACCTAGAATTCATGACTTTATAACTACTTACTATGATTGTAAAAAATGGTTTATGTCATTAAAAATGACATGTTGTTATAAAGTTTTCTACACGAAACCTATTACTGCTTAAAATTTCTTTTGTGTTTCTTTTTCTTCTAAATATTCAACTCCACATAAGGAGGGTCTATACATTACACATGACCACAAAACTTACATTTTTTCTAGGTGCAGACAATTTGAGAGCTAGTTATGATAAATGTAGGTGCAAAATATTTATTTTTTAGTAACTTTTGTAAGTAGGTTAAAATTATATGAGAAATTTCTGTACTTTTTTGACTAAACTGTTAAACAGTACAACAAATTTTAAAGGCAAAAGTCAAATCGATTTGCGGTATTCTTCAAATTTATTTTTTTAAAGAAAAACTTTTTTTTAATTCTTAAGTAATGAAAGAAATATTTGTAATGATATCTTTCGAAACTTTTAAAAACTGTAGATATTTTCAGTTATCAATTTTCTGTAATAAGAATACCTAAAGTTAAAATATTATTCCATGAGTGAATCAGGTATCGCAAACAAGATCAGTATTAGTTTTTTTCTTTCATGTAAGTTTGTTAAATCTTCAAATTTAACAAAACCAAAACCAGAGTTAAAAAACTAAGTCTGACAAAAGATTCGAGTTAAAAAAATATATCAGGAAACATAGGCACTGAATATACTGTTAATTAATTATTAATTAATAAAATTATATGAATAACTATGAAAATTGGTAAGACATTTTTATTGAAAAGAAATCCTTCTAAAATGTTTAAAAAAATATGTTTTTCATCTTAGTATTTTGTTTTTACTTGAAAATAAATTCAACGAATTTTAAAATATTTTTTTAAAATTTTCACATTAATTTACTGAACTCTGAAGATAATTTAATTAAAATTTTAGATTTTTTAAAACCAGTTGGCTTTGTTTTTCATTTCTGAAATTAAGTACATTAATTTTAACTTTCAGCAAAAAAAACTGTTTGTATCTTTCGTCTTTTCTAGAACAAAATATTTCAATTGACGACAACATTATATTCAGAGTATGATACTCTAAACTTTTTAACCTGCGCTTGAAATTCAATAAAAGTTCCTTATCTTTTATATTTTAAATCATCTTTTTGAATCGATCGTGATTTTTTAAAGTAATCTAAAATTTCTAAAGTTCTCAATTCCGAAAAAAAATCGAAATATTTTCAACAAAATTTTTAATCCCTTTTTTTACTTGTTTTTTATTGATCGTTCAATAAATCAAATTTCCCAATTTGTAGGGTAAATGACTTTGAGCGGAACTTCGACGCAACTCGGAACAATTGATCAAACGGTATGGATAGAGGTTATATCGGAACCATTTTTTTTAGGGGAGCAAATAGATCTTGGTTTCTGCTTTCTAATGATGATTTGTAGAATGTTTTAGAGTGAATCCTAATAACTTCGGAACTGGTTTACTGAAGAAAGAATCCTGATCTTGAGCGGAACTAAAATATGATCCTGAGCGGGGCCATTTTGTACCTACTGTAAACATCTTTAATAGCTCTCATTCCTAATCTGTGTGTAACTGTAAAAGCTTCAATTAAATTTCATCTTTAAAGATTTAAAAGTTCAAAAATTAATGTTTTTATGTAAATAAGAGAAATTGAGCCTTCTTAAGTTATTCACAAAATATCCGATCAAATTTATTTCTTACTTCAAAAAAGATATCCAATTTTCACTTTGATTCACTGTATCTTATCTTGAAAGAATCGATTCTCTAAGCTCAAATTTTAGTTATTTTTTATCTCAAAAATTAAATTCGTTAGTATATTTGATTGATTATTTGAATTTGCGCGTTTAGGGTCAAATTGCCACGAAAACTTTTTAAAGGTAACGACAAAGCTAATATGTCAACAACGACAAAGCTAATATGTTAACAAGTCGACGCAATTTACACAGACATCACTGCGGCGTTTGATTCAGTTAATCACTTAATTTTACTTTTAAAACTAGAACGCCTGGGATTATCTGAGAGATTTTGTGCATGGATCAGAAGCTTGTTATCAAATCGTCGTCTAGCTGTTAAAATCGGAACATCTGAATCTTCAGATTTCATTCCGACTTCAGGAGTACCACAAGGAAGTAATTTGGGCCCTTTATTGTTCACCCTGTTCTGCAATGATATTAACATGCTGCTTTTTGGATGCGGAGTACTTATGTACGCGGACGATTTGAAAATTTTTCTGAACGTTAACAGTTTGGCAGATTGTCAGATACTACAGCAATTCCTCGATACAGTAGCGAACTGGTGTGCTGTCAACCTACTGGCCTTAAGCGTTTCTAAGTGCTGTATCATAACATTTGGACGCAAGAGACTTCCATCTTTGTACGACTATAATATCCAGGGCGAACTTCTACATCGTGTAATCAAATAAAGGAACTTGGCGTTGTTTTGGATAGTCATATTACATTCAAGCAACACTACTGTGCTACACTTGAAAAGGTCAACCGAATGCTGGGATTTGTCATACGTATGAGTAAAGAATTTACAGATCCTGTTTATCTACGAGCTCTGTATTACTGCCTGGTTCGTTCAATATTAGTATCTGCAAATCTGGTATGGTGGCCAATCGAAAATGTCACCTTATGCACAATGCTGCGCTTAGCTTTGCCTCCACACGCTGTCGAATCGCCATGATATTGGCCATTTACTGTTTGTGGCGAAAATTCTCAAAAACGAAATCGATTAATCTTGGATACTCTCGCGCTGTCATATTTATGCTTCAGAAAGAACCCTGCGAAATCGTGACTGGCTTTCACTGGAATCAAGAAATACGCGCTATTGTAGCAATGACCCCCTGTGTTCTGCAAAAGTAAGCTACTTACGCAATTATGCTCTCTTTGACTGTAATGTCTCAACTGCAACCTTTAAACGCTTTATCGAATCCAGCATAAGTGTCAAATTTAGAACTAACTCATAAGAAAACTTTGAATGTATGTTTAGATAGACCTAAATTAAATAAACCATTAAGACATTTAAGTCAGATGGTTTTTTTTATAAACAATAAACAATAAAAGACAATAAAAGCAGTAATACAAAAGAAGATGCCTTAAATTACAGATTTTGCAAAAAAAAAACTGTACATTGCCTTATATCAAGGTGTTAAAAAAATCTGTTTTTTTTGTGATTTTATCCAAAAACTCTTTGATGGATTTCTGTGATGCTAATTTCTTTAACTTCATTGAAGATTCATGATAAATTGGGCTTTTTATTTGGGAAAAATCAGTTTACATTGAAAATGTTATCATATTTTTCTAATTTAAAGTAAGAAACCTAATTTTATATTGACCAAAAAAAATTGTTTTGGAAAATCATTCAAAATTAAAAATTTTTGTAAATTCTGTGAATATTTCTAAATTTGTGATTCTGTAATAAAAACTTGCTCTGTGAAATTACAGAATTTTCTGTGATATCGGCAACCTTACTCTAAACAACTCATTAATAGAATAAAGTTTATAATAAATTCCAGTTTCTTATGAACCACGATAAAATTTATTTCTATTAAAAATTATGGAAACATTAAATATTTAACTCAATTGATAAAACAATTATTTCCCAAACCGATTTCCATGAGTTCGAGCTCAAGTCTAAACATCAAACACTAGGGAATCGGATAGGTTTTCAACACCAGGATACCAATTGAATAGTTAGCTTATATAAAATAACAGACCCAAAGTGCTTTGCTACACTTTGTAGAATTGAGGAATTTGTGTTAAAAATAATTTGAATTTTTGTTTATTAGTATATCGTTTTCAATTTGAATTTCAACACCAAGAAAAACCTCATTAAATGAAAGCTGCTTCTTAAAGTTCGAATAATAATAGCAATGAATATTGATTCTTATTCGGAAATAATGACTTTACTTTATTGGCTTTATAAGTTCTTCAAATTATGCCAAAAAATATGTATGAAAGCCTCCTTCTTCCCGTCGTCCCTCTGAAAGAAAGAATAAAAAAAACATTTCTTATATTCCAAAAAATTAAACTTTTTGTGTGTCTGGTTTGGTATGCTGTGACACTATTAAAAGTAATTTTTTATATATGATATAAAAAGAAAAATACAAAGATGCTGCATACATTCAGGGGTAAAAATCGCGTGTGAGACATAAGGCCGGTCCCAACGGTGTAAGGAGAACATTGTTTTGGACCACGCTAAAACAGTCCGTCTGGCACCGGTGGCGTAAATTTCTGTTTTAGCACAGTTATCGATTTCAAAATTCCCAAGTGTTATATGCTTTTGTTCCAAATTCATGCAAATTGGAAACAGGAATCTAAAAAATACGACGGACCGATTTTGACGGTTTGTGGTTCACGGTGAGAAAATTTTAGCCAATGATGATTATTTTCACACATGTTTGGGTAACATTGGGTGTGATAGTTGTTTCTTTTTGAGGTAAATAAATATTATTTAAATGATTTTCCCGCTTCAACCAGACTATACGTAACATAAAATGGGTCAAATATAAATAATGCATGTTCAACTATTCCTGACTTAGTATTAATAAATAAACAGCTTTTGGCCTCAACGAATTAGTGAGCCCAGCCAGAAAATAACTGAAGCATCGTAATGAAATAAGCGCAAAAAATTTTAGAATAAAATGTGTTTTTTCTTCTCATTTGTTGAGTGTCTGCCATGGTTGGTCCGCACAGCTCAAATCAGACAGTGCGCTGTGTAAATCGCACCGTTATCTTCTACGATTTGTAGAGCACCACACTTCCTTCCGAAATGCTCTACACTCGTTCCCGAGTACAGCCGAAGCCGAGTGCCGAGCAAAACCGGTGCCCCAATAGCAACGCTACTGTGTGTGAAGGAGAAATCCCGAAACACACAACTGAAGTGCAATTTTTTCCTTCTCTTCCTACCACAGTAGGCAAACAAACAGCACGAAACGATATTGCTTCTTCTTCTTACTTTTCTTGTTGGGAATGAACAAAACCTACTGAGTTGCTCCCCTACACTTAATGTGATGATTTTTTTCTGCTGCTCTCACCCTGGCGAAGCCTTCTCTGCTCCTAGATTGGGTGTGTGCCTGGTGTCTTAACAGAGCAGGGCAAGTGTTTCAGAACGAAAAGTTTACTGAGTTGCACTTTTCAAGCCGCTCGGGGAGGAATGGACAACCATGGTGTCTGCAATGAAAGTGTATCCGTTTTGAATTTACTCTCACAAACCGGTGGGGAGCGCGTGTTTCAGCCGATTTAAAATTGTGCTAAAACTGGTATACCTAAAATCAATATTTACGACTGTACTGTGCTCTAAGACATAAGGCAGCGCACCTAGCGGTTTACAAAAACCCAAATAATGCTTTTTTTATGAGTTTTTCTACCATTTTATTCATGAAAAATCAGTTTGTAACGGTCAAGGGTTACATAAATTGACTATGGGCTTGTGATATAACTCAGTTGACAAGTCTGTTGTCTCCTGAGCCGATGTCCGCGAGTTCGAGCCCCTAGAGTAAACATCGAACACAGTTGTACCGGATAAGTTTTTCAATAGCGATCCGCCAACTGCAACGTTGATAAAGCCTCGAATGCCATAAAGATGGTATTATGTGTATAGCACCAAACCGAATAGCGACAGTTTTACTAGCGACACTTTTTACTAGCGAGATTTCTGTCACTCGAAGGTTTGTTATCCTTTTATCAGTCCAGTAGGCGGTTTTCATGTAGTGCATAAACTTTGTTTTTGTTATTTACTGTTGATTTTCCTTAGGCCAACAATCGCATACTCCAAGTCTCCTTGGAAACTCACTATACGTCGTTATGATTTTCAACGTCGCGACGTATGCGCCGTGTCGCTAGTAGGCGAATCTGCTATGATTATTAGCGCTCATATTTTGGTTTATATCTGCATGTATAATAAAACGACTAGTTATAACCGAAATAAAAAATAAATAAATTGACGATCAAAGTCAGCGGCATAAATTTGTGAAAATTGCAGCAGAAATGCGCATGTTTTTAAAGCTTCTAATAAAATAGTTTCATTTCATAAGTTTTAACAAAAATGACGAAGCTTGTATGAAATGATCTTGAAAATGTGTTTTTTCAACATTTCAATAAGATTCATAAATAATCCATGCCTAGATCTACCCATGCCTAGATTTACCCTACTTTGTTTGTGCAGACTCCGTTCGGTTTTGGTTTTATAGATTTTTTTATTTTTTTTCCTTATCATGACTTCGCATTGAAAAACTTGACTATTTTTTTTATTATTCAAGATATTACCATGGAATTTCCAAAGCTTTAAATTCTGTTTTTTTTTTATTTAAATTTGTATTCGGTAACTAGTGCCTTGAAAATATTGATCTAAAATTTGTAAATTAGACTTTCATTTTCACATTACATTATTTCGATAAATTCTGTTTGACTTACCGGAAAAAGCGTTGATTCGAAACTTTGATTCTTATTTATTTTGGATTGTATCAGTGAAATTTATTGTAATTTAGATTTTGTGTGATGGTCATGAGTAGGAAAATAATAAGAAAATCAATTGCATTTTTGGTATTGTTTTTACTTCTGGCAGAATCTCCGCCCTCCCTCCCCCCTTCCCCATGGAAAAGTTCTTCGTACGGGCCTGGCTGTAGGTAACACACAAAAAATCAACCTTTGCAGACAAGCTGGAAACACAAATGCTTAAAAAAATGCAATTAATAAGAACAACTTGCCGTATGCATTCGTTCCCGTAATCTATGATGCAATAATAAGTCGGTTTACAAATATCTCCGTATGTCCCTATATATTTTTAAGACCATTCAGATTACTGGAGGTCCAAGAAAATCTCACCCTTGCCCGTTTTTTTTCTGTAAAGTGTGAGCGACGGTCAACTTGAGCTTACAGCTGTGAGAGGTAGGGACACTAAACATATTTATCTCATTGGTGAAATCCGTGCAGAATTCAACTCACGCAGGTGGGTGACAGAGAACAACCCTTTGAAAGCTTTGTCGTGCGCCGCCGACTCGACAACTGGCCTCCACAACTGTTACAAAATTCACCTAGAACTGTTCGTACAAAGACCGAAAGAAACGATCAGCGCGAAGTGCAACGAAACCCTTTCTGTTGCATCTTATTCATTCTTTGAACAAGATGTGTTTTTTTTTCAATCGGTAATCTTCAAATTTTATCTTGTAATAGCAATTAACAAATTGAATAGGATCAATACATTAGAAAAAAAACCGTGAAACCATTCCTTTCAACATATTAATGTCATTCCGGCCATAATGGCTTTCAAACATAAGGTACCAGCTCAGTTGAAAACCATGCGATTGGTAAGAGAGTTGAATGCAGTTTCCATAAATGGTATTTTCGTTGACTGCGACGCATGAGACAGACATGGATCGTGGCGACACAGATCGATGGCTGTCAGTGCAACTCACAGGTGCAGATTCAATTAGCTCACCGCCCACTCCCTCGCCATAAGCTGATGCAGTCATTTGTTGCAATTAATGTAGTCATTAAGTCAGACAGTCCACAGCTTGTGACATTCCTAATGGTAACTGACTTGAGAATAGATGTCCTTTTGGACAGTTGATGAAAAAAGAAATTTTAAAGGTATAAGATTGGATTTTAAATTCATAAAATGCTGAACATACAGCACGTGCCTCCTGAATATGAATAATTAAACTCCTGTCAAATTTCACTTCACGAAGAATTGAAAGTTAATTTCAATGAAAGCTTTCGCCAGCGGTTGAATGATAACCTCAAAGTTTTAAAAGGTAACTTTCAAATGCAAATAAACAATTGCCAGATTCCCTAGGGTGAGTTAAATTCAATCAAAACTAAAGCAACAATTCAAAACATGACCATGACGTTCAACCCATTATCGGACAAGTTGAACAAATTTCCTATGATAAATGATGATTTGGCCCCATGAATAACAAAACTTTTTCTCTGGCCAGATTTATCGCATTTATTGGCCTTTGTTATGACACCTAGTTATTAATTGGGAACCGAAGAGAAGTAGAAAAGCACCAGCACTGCGGGAAATTCCATAATTTCCAACCATAATGCAGCTATCTTCAAAAGTTACGCGTGCAGCGCAGGGCACCTGTCTGTTTTGGGTTTTGTTAACCATTTGGACGTTCTGTATGTGTTGTACAGTGATTTAGAGTTATTATTTAATATTTTCTCCACCACCATCTAAATAATGCATTCATTTTATGATTGCTAACTGACGTAGCAGTTGTTTTTGTTTTGGCGGTTTTATTGCTACGCGATCCGGTCACGAAAAAACGAAAGCTCAATTTCTACTGGCGAGGAGCTCGGAAAAAAGCCAGTCTAAAGGCAGCAAGTACGCATGGGGTTTTTTTTTTATTTGAGCTGATATATTTTACCAACCAGCTCTAGCATAGGGATAGTTCAATGGCTTTTTCACTGCCGGCTACCGATGAATGTTTTAACCTTTGAAGTGGTTCTGATAATTATAGACTAATTTTATTTTTGTATATTTTCTTCCAGACAAAAATATTACTTATAAGAAAAATTAATCAAGAAAATATTACATGAACGACGAAACATTTTCTAAAAATGTTCATCAATTTTGTTTAAGGGTTAATCAAAAACGTAAAACGATTGATATGATTATACATTACTGCCAGCAGTTAGAGTTGTTTTAACTTCTTCAAACCTACCCGTCGATGATGGATGTGAATTTGAGGAGCATTCGGCCTCAGGCGCCATCGTTCTCATCCATTTGTTCGGTGAGTGGGTTGGAAATTAATTCGAAACATTTCACACGATATGATAAGATGGTTACGTTCCGGGTTAGACCGCCCCGAAGCGATCTAAAGATTGTTACGGTACGCAACAACGAGTAAATCTATGGCTTCTGTTTGGTTTATCTCCGGCGGAAATTTGCTTCGCGCAATTGTGTTTGTTTTGTCTTCCCGACTCGAAGAGATGGTTAACATGAAGTGAACTTACTTTGGAGTTATTATGAGATATTCCTTTGCATACGATGCTAAATTAAGTAATGCATTTACTGAAGATTTTCGAAAAATAATCAAATATTCATAGGATCAAACTTTAAATTGGAAAAGTAAAAGATTCAAATTAATCTTGAAATGGTTCTTTACAGCACTACAACAAAAAAAGATCGGGTTATCTTTACGAAATATGTAGGTTTAAAATATTTTCAAAATAAGTTTTTGTTTTTCATGTAGATTGGTTAGTAGACTAATTTGCTTTGGGATAAATTTCGAATTTCTCAAATCCTGAGGTCATAAAAGCTTAGCTTCGGTTCTAAATTCATCAATTATTTTTGGCAGAAGTAACATTAAAATTACTAAATTTTAACTTTAATGATTGTATGAGAATATATGTTTTGACATTGAAGGCAGTTCAATTAAACTCTCAACGCTCCATGTACAAACGAGACACTGTTTAAGAATTTTACCTTTGTGTTCCTTCAAATTTCAGTGTTGCGGATTGAATTGAACTGCCTTCAATGCCAAAATACATATCTTCATTTAATAGGTTAGATATAACTCGATTATCTGAAGAGATATGGTCTTGGACAAAGTTGTTCAACATAAAAATTCCTTTAGATAATTCATAAATTGGAACAACGAAACGAATTGATGGCTCGGTTCCAGAATTTAAAGAAAAATCATGTTTGTATTTGTAAGTATGTACATGTGTTTGACCCACTAGAGGCTGTTAGGTCTTTCGACTCGAATCGGTACGGGAAGTCTAGTTTGCACATCCGAATATTATTCATACTTAACTCATCAAAAATAATTGCAGCAAAACCAAGGGGTCCGTTACCACTGCACAGTGTTGCAGAACACCAATCTAGCTCTACGAAATTAATAGCACCAATGGATGAAGAGATAGACATGAGAAGTCTTTAGCAAAATTGTTCAGTTTTACATATAGCAAATTTTGGTATAACAATTTTTGCCGAGGGGTCCACCGATAGCGGTATAATAGTTTTTTTTTTAATCCAACCCAAAGAATACCCTATATTTTTAGGAACCGAAAGATTATTGTTCTCAAATAACCGTTATATATATTCAATTTAAGAAATACAGGCCCCTTTCGATTTTTGCAACAAGCCCAAACACATTGTGATGCCAAAATCAAAAGGAGTTTTTTTTCTAAACTTTGTTTAACTTGTTACTAAAAATGAACCATTGTTATTATCATTTGAGTCATTTTTTGTCAATGTTTGACAATTTTGAGTCAATTTTTATTATTGTTTTATCATGTTTCAGGCACATTTGGTTTTTTTTTTCTTTTTAATGATTGTTGTCATATTTGAAAGCGACAATTATAAAGTAATGTTGTTTCAAAAACCCATCCGTGCCAATATCAAGTGGGTGGTATCTTAAAATAAACTATTTTTATTACATTACAGGCAAACAGGCAACTCTGAAAAGATCTATTAAATCCAAAGTTGTGTTTTATTCAAAAACGTTGTAACTATCCCCGAAAAATTTAAAAACTTGAAAATGAGACTTTAAATTGTTATTATTTTTTTACGCTTGGTTTGAGCTTCACCAAAAATATAATTATTATTTCCTTCATGATGATTGTAAATTAGAAAAATCAAAACTTGAAATGAGATTCATACATAAAGGTAGAATAAAGAATCACACACAACTCAAGGTCTCAAATACAATCAAAATCATAATTTCAAATTAAAATTTATTTGAAAATGCCTATGCAGTGAAAATTCTGGCGGTGATGATTGGCAACCTTGCCAACCAACGGTGATGAAAAATGTCATAACAATTCCTAGGCAACCGGTACCAATGAGGTACAAAGAAAGGTGACGAACAAACACGCACACTATTCCAGAACTCGTTGCTCATAATAAGGTTAACAAAGCCTACGTCAGAGGTATACTTTTACTAAGGTGGCGCAAAGGAACGAACACTATTACACGTCGGAGGGAAAAAGAAAAATAAACATAAACAAACCCTGCGTTGCGACGTGTCGTTGTCAGGGAGCTTCATTTATCCTAGGAAAAATGCGTCGCGAAAATGGTCGGTAGTGACGTCACTTCTGTCATGGTAACTATGTTTAGGAAGAAAAAACTTTACTTCTACTTTTGCAACGTTTCTTTCTCATCACCTCTCTTTCCACCACATTGAGCCTACGTCACTTGCCAGGATATTTGTGTTTTTTATTTGAAATTTCATTTGTAGGATTAAAATTAAATCAAATAATATAAACATAACTGCAAACTTTGAAAACTAAATAAAAGACGTTTTACATGTGCGTAAAGAATATAATATTTAAAGACACTTTTACAAGATTAATAGAACATAACGAAATTGAAAAATCTTCAACATTTGTGATGTCAAATTTCAGTAAAAATTGTAAGTTGGAGTTTCTCCACATATTTTCCACTGTTTCTTCAAATAATACACATGAACTAATTGCTAAACTGAAAATAAATCCTAATTGTTTTCCTGATCATGGATCCTAATTCTGATCCTGATTCTGATCCTGATTCTGATTCTGATCCTGATTCTGATCCTGATTCTGATCCTGATTCTGATCCTGATTCTGATCCTGATTCTGATCCTGATTCTGATCCTGATTCTGATCCTGATTCTGATACTGATTCTGATCGTGATTCTGATCTTGTTTCGTATCCTGATTATGATCCCCATTCTGATTCTGATTCTGATGCGGATTCTGATCCTGATTTGATGCTGATTCTGATCCTGATTCTGATCCTGATTCTGATCCTGATTCTGATCCAGATTCTGATCCTGATTCTGAACCTGATTCTGATCCTGATTCTGATCCTGATTCTGATCCTGATTCTGATCCTGATTCTGATCCTGATTCTGATCCTGATTCTGATCTTGATTCGTATCCTGATTATGATCCTCATTCTGATTCTGATTCTGATGCGGATTCTGCTCCTGATTCTGATGCTGATTTTGATCCTGATTTTGATCCTGATTCTGATCCTGATTCTGATCCTGATTCTGATCCTGATCCTGATTCTGATCCTGATTTGGATCCTGATTCTGATCCTGATTCTGATTATGATTCGTATCCTGATTCTGATCCTGAGTTTGATCCTGAGTTTGATCCTGATCATGATCCTGATTCTGATTGTGAATCGTAAATCATTGCCAACTGCAATGATAGAGAAATCGTATCATTGCAGTTGGCAATGATTTTTTTCTCTAGTTTTCGCTGTCGGTTGTTTGGTTGAAAATGCAACTGACGTCACGAATTGTCATGGTTACAATGTTCACAAAAAAAACTTCTACTAACACTTAGCACGGGATTTCTATCGCCACCTGAGATATTTAAAAGGTTGAACCGGTACCACATTCTTTTATTTGGTTTCGACACTTGGAAAATTCTTTATAAATGTCTGGTCAACATGAAATGTTGACGAAAACTCAGGTTTGGGGATTCAGCGAAAATAAACTGTAAAAAGTTCAAATAGAGAAAGATGAGAACCTAAATCGATTTCAGAGCCAAAGTGGGAAATGAAAAATTTATTACTAAAAATTCAAATATTTATTCTAATTTCATATATATGACACCAAAAATTCGGTTTCAAGTGATTGGACTTTTTTCAATTGAAATGCGAAATTCAGAATAAGTTTCTAATCAGATAAATATTGAAACGACAAAATATTGTCTTGATGAAACAGGCTTGTAAATATAAAATTGAAAACATGAATTAACAATGAATATAAAGCCTCTACTACATGAACTATGAATCAGTTGAGAAAAACGAAGCAAGCATTGTATCTTTATTGCAAAATTTAGAAAAGATTTAAATAAAAACAAAGTAATATTTATGTCACTCTAGAAACTCTTTGTTTATAGCACTGTAACATAAATTTAGGATACTAACTTGAATAGAAGGTAATTTAAAAAAAAGAAATCCTCAGAGTCAAAAATATAAACATCGAAAGTTTTGAGAAAGTTTTAAATGAAATTTAGAATCGATGACTGCAAATTATAGAAGCTTACATTTTTCTCGGATTTGATTTCGTGTTTCGATTCGGGAAAAAATTGGAATAAAATCAACGGATTTTTCAAGCTTTCCTAGAAAAAAAAACATTTATATTTGCCTGGCCAGGCCAGATAAGGAATGCAACACCGCCCCCTAAATTTCTATAAGTGTAAAATTTGCGAGCCATGATTTCAGGGGGGAGAAGGCTATACTATTTAATGTTTCAATACAGATTGGCAATTGCACCCAGGGGGGGGGGTCCCTCTCTCAATCATATTAAAAAATGCAACACTTAATCATCAAATTAATTATTTTAACGTTTTGTCTTAAAATAAAATAAAATATTTTTATAGATAAAAGAGTATTTTCAATTATTTAAAACTCTGTTAGTTCCATTGATTTCCCCGCTAATTTTAAATGAAAATGGTTCCGCTTATCATCAAAAATAATCACAAAAAGGTGGTGTTGCAAAAATGTGCACTTTTTGATGGACGAGCTTTCCAAAATTGCCAATGCTTTCTACAGAGCTTCAACAACTTCTAAAACCATCATAATTAATGAAAAAATGTAGATCTTGGCTTGTTACAACTTTGATTTGAAGACAGTGAACCATTTTATCCAAACTACAACGTGTCAGATTCACAAAACCGTTTTTTCAAGGTATTTTCACTTTGACTGTTACTCCTGAGAGTGACGTAATAGGACTTTGGCATATTCGGCAAATTTATGTATTTTGATCAGATATACAACTATGTCGAAGATTTCGAAGCCCTAATTTGAATAACAAAAAAGTTAGCATTTTTGTTTATATCGTTACCAGTGGACCCCCGGAAAAAAACAGTAGTCAAAAGTGTATCTCGATCGAACCCTTTTCCCTATTTCACCGAACAATTTATTTGCTAGGATGCAGAGGTAATCGCGGTCTTAAAGCACAACATTATTCTCTCTAGAGATATGCTGAATAGTGGTATTCGGCGAACGTCCGAATACCGAATATTGACCTTTTCAGCTATCCGGCCAAACGAGTATTCAGCCGAATATTCGGCTGAATATTCGGTCGAATATTCTATTGAGTTTTTAATGAAAAAAAAACAAAAGCAATATTTAAATGTCCTTTTATTTCTTCCATTCTATTGCCCCTCGTGTTTTGAGTCGAATTAAAGATAGCTTGTCGCTTCTAGGGTGTTTATCAACAAGGAGATTATGGGGTTCCTGTGAAATCTGGGACAAAACATGTCGTAACAGGTGCCAAGCAATTCGAAAATGCTTATTGGATAACGAATTAGATGAAGATCTAATTTAAGTAAGATATTTTCTAAAAAGTTGATAAAAAACGTATCCACATGGTCGCAAATCTGAACAAAATCTGAACAAAAACAAGGGCGAATCTGAACAAAATCTAGGCTTTATTCTTGAACATATTCTTAAAGAGAGGAAAAAAGAAAAAAAATGAAATTTAAAGATTGCAGTGTAGAATCGTATCGTAGGATAAAACAAAAATTTATGTTAATTTTGGAATTTGGAGTTTGGAAAATCGTTTTTGAATACAAAATCATTAAATTTTCAAAGAGAAATTTTAGTTATTTATTTGATTTAGCGAATAATATGAATAAATCAAGGCTGGATATATAAAAAAATCTGGAATAAACGATAATCAAAGTATAAAGCGATATGCGTCAGCATTCGCCTGTACGATCTACAGTGAAAGGTATACAGATATCCCTACGATGCTTTGCTGAACCATTAGTTTTTGATGATTGTGTGGCTCTTTCAACATTACTTTAGGATATTTAATAAATTATCCAATATCATATGAAAAAAATTTTAAGTCTGTTATTGTATAAATTTAAATAATAAATATTGGGCATATTCGGCCTATTCGGCCGAATACTTAGCTCAACTATTCGGTGAGCCAAATATTCGGCTTAACGGTTTTTTGGCGATATTCGGCCGACCGAATATTCGATACATCTCTAATTCTTTCATCCCTTTCTCCCTTAGGACGTGGACGGCGCCGTTATTGATGTTAAAAAAGAGAGCAACTGTTTTGGGGATTATGCATGTGCTATTAATCCCAGACACCATTGCATTGCTTTGACCTTTTAACACAATGGATGGCATCGATCAATCACGGAGTTGCAACCATTGGCGATGTGGAACATGTTATACTGAGCCACGCCTGCGATCGTGAAATTCGAAATATTTGTAATCTACATCTTGAAATCAATAGTTAGATTCATTTTGATTATGAAATTTGATTATGGATTTTGGGTTTAATGACACCAGGTGGATGTGAGTAATCAATCTAGCTAGTTTTTATTAACACTCAGAAAAACGATTAAACGTTATTGGTAAAACTCTCGAAAATTATGATTTTCATCCACAGTTTTCGAACCGATTAAAATTCATCGTACCAAGTAATACGCCCTAAAGTAGACAAATATATTTAATTCTAGGTAGAAATCAAATATCAATTACCTCTTTAACTCCTCTTTAATTCTAGGTAGAAATCAAATACCAATTACCTCTTTAACTCGAATCTGACATATAAATATTTATGTATAAATCAGTGATAAATTTAAACGATTCAATCATTAAGGTTCGAATGTGGCACAACCCAAACAAAGTTATGGCTAATCAAACAAAATGGCCAAAAGACGAACAAACTGCCCTACCTCATAGCTGAACTTTGCCCCAATTCAAAGCGATCTAATTATTCATATCACCCGAGAGCAAAATCTAGGTATCTTTCTGTCTTACAAACCATCGCCAATTACTGAAATGATGAGAAGCCGTTTGTCTACGCCTTTTCAAATGTATCTCGAAGCCCATGAATTAGCCAACAAATTGGCTAACCTTTAGCTCGAATCCCCTCTAAGAGAAGGGTATGCAGGGTGGGGCGAAACAATCCTATCAAGTAGTATGAAGTATGACATCTCTTCCTGTTCCACCAACAGCACTCCGTTGTAAAGTAGAACGATCGCAATCGTGGACCAAAGGCGCGCGCGTAATTGTCAGCGTTGTCAGACAAATCTGGCCCACGTTCACTGGAATGGGAAATTTTGTTTTTTTTTTCTTAGAGAAAAAGTGCCATTAGATAACCGCTGACGGCGAGCTAAAGTAGCAACAAAATTAGAATATCTTCGGTCTGGGCCCCGGTGTAAAGATACGCACCGTGCAGTAAAAGATGGAGGAGGAATCTCCGGCGTGCTCGTAATCGCAAATCATCCGTAGGTAACATCTTTTGTTGCTGCTGCTGTTTGGAGAAGGTGGGATCTCGACTTTATCGGCACGAAAGAGTACGATTTAGTCCAAACAATACCATAATTAGTTATGTGATTTTCCCAAACGAAAGGAAAAACATTTCTTTCGATCTGAGCCAACGCGTTCGACGATAATGCACAGTGGGAAAGTACTGCTAAAAGACACTTAGAGTAATGTCAAAAATGACATCTTTTCAGCGATAAAAACAGCATGAAACTGAAGCAAAATTGATCGATTGGCAATAGTATTCCATTTTAAAGGAAAATTTGTGTTTAATAGTCAAAAATTTGTTATGTTTTCAATCTTTTTCTTCCCGGGCTAAATATTTCCCAAATGTATCAATGTGCCTGGCTTATTATGTGAACTTGTTTAAAGATCTTCTCTGAGCCCAGTCGAGATGGTGTTATTATTACCGTAACACCCGTAACCGCCCTTAGAGCTGCAGGTGAATGCCAGTCGTTCAGCATCAGACGAGAGCGCCGTGTCTTGTGCTCTACAAAGTATCCATCTGAATGAAAAGTTCACAGCTGCACTACTTAGTCAGGTCGTGATGATCACGTCAAATTGAGCCCCAAAAGTGCTACGATCGCTCGAATGTGATGAGCACCGCTGAACAAATATAGGTTGGTATCTTCTTTCCCCTGAAAATGTAAGGGTGGAAAATTGATCTCGATCATTCAAAGTATCCAACCTACATTGTATAGCTCGAAGAGGGTGTTATCAGAAGCTGAAAATTAGATGTTTTTGTAATAAATTATGTTTCTAGATTGGCTGAAAGATGTTTGCTTTGCTGTGTCAATGGTCCTTCAAACTTATTTAAAACATGATTTTATACAATAAACAAAATTAACGATTTAATCTATAATTTTTTATTTAATTCGTTTGGAAAAAAGATTAAAGCTTTTATGAAAAATCGGAAAGGAATTACCGTACAAGAATATTAAGCTCCTGTTCTTAAGTGTCCTATTTTTTGTCTTGAAATGATTACCTAAAAAAACATAGCTTTGTCTCACAAAGGCAATATGCTTTCCGTAATGTTGCACCATTTGCAAAACTTGCTTCAAAAAACAGTTGAATTGGGTTAAAAATTTAATGAAATAAATTGTGATGATATTGAAAAATCTTTTCAAGTTTTTTAACCCTCATCCGCATTAGGGTGTCATTTTGACACCATTGCAAGTTTGAAGGCTTGTAACTTTTTTCAGAAGCTTCAAAATACAAAAATTTCTTCGGGGACCCTAAATTAATTCAAAAGTTCTTCAATATTGCATCTTTACTTTTTTATGGACGAACCCTGGAAGCCTGGACAAAAAAACTCCCTTTTCCGACTTTTGGTGTCATTGGGTGGTGATTTGGGCAGAGAGCGAAGCCGACAGACGAAGAAATGCACGACACGCATCGTTATTTCGTCTGTCGGCTTCGCTCTTTGCCCGAATCACCACCCACCGTACCTACTCGGAGAGGAAACAAACACGTTTTGCTGGACGCGGTGCTTGTAGTTCTAGAAATTCAGGAATGATTTTACGTTTATAATTTTCATATTTTTGGGAAATCTCACAGCGTGATTTGTTGCACCTCACTAGAATGTAGGGTATTTCGGGGGAATATGCACCTGCTAAGGGAAATAACCGAGTATGCAGAATACTTAAGCTGTACACCTGAATATATTGCAACATGTGCTTTGTAGTTCTATCTTCAACTCATATTCTGACAATAATATTACTTTTTATTGTAAAAACTATGAAAAAATTCGATATTTTACAAACGCCTTTAAAAGCAACCTTTGAAATCATTGGATGTTAAACGCCCCAGTGTAGGCAAATTATGCTCCAAAACATTGGATCAAAACGACTCAAAAACAACACAATATTCACAGTTAAAATAAATGAAGTCTGTTATTTGATTCGGAAAAAATAGGAAAAAATATATTTTTCCAAGTTTATATACACATAAAAACAAGTGGTTTGTTAACATTTCCCAGTGAAAAAATGATTTTTTTTGAAAATTTTTGACTTTATTTCGAACTGTGTCAGTTTCAACCGAATTTTTCTGCTGCTTTTGGCGACAAATTTAGTGAACCGATTCGATTTTTAGTGCACGTTTTTTAGTCAAATCCGATCGAAAGTTATAATTATTATGCATCCTAATGATAATTTAGGACTAAGCAAAGAAGAAGATCGATAAATTATTTCGATAATCGGTCTGTATTCATGGAAAACTGCACTCCAAAATTTAGAATAAAACACGTGGTTTTGTTTACATCTTACCAAACAGCACCTTGAGGGAAGGGCGATTTGTCCATAAATTCATGGGGGCATTTTAATCAGATATTTAAAATTTTATAAATCTTCAGTTTACCATAAAACAACAATTTACCGCAGTTTTTCATCAATTGATAATTCAAATATACAATTTGAACAATCAATAAAATCAATGGTGAAGATGTTTTAGGCAATCATCTTAGTGTAAAAGTTTATTTAATTTGATCACTTTTTACAACTTGATTGATGGATAGCCTCCACAAAATTAATTTCGATTGTTATTCGTGCTAAAATGAATATCTAGTGATCATTATTCCAAAATTACAAGGTATTGGTTTTTAGAACACATTTGTGTAAAAATAATCCACTAAATGCTTCGCAAATTTCCAAAATTTATCAAAATATACTCGCTGGCGTTTTACCCCGCAAGGGCATTATGGACAGAAGTACCCTATATTAAATTAGCTTTCCAATGAATATACTTTTGATTGGTCCAAACAAAGTAAAAGCACTGAAAATCCGGGTACAAACTGACGGTGGACCACAAAAACAGATGAAATTTCAATTTGTAAAAAAATTGCGCAAAGTAGTGAACTTTGAAAAATTCCAGTAAATTCAATTTGTGTTGCATCAAAAATCTAAAGACAGCAAAATGTTAGAATTTTATTAAAGTTTGTTGTCATATTTTTTCTAAGACTCTACCATCGCTCAAACAGTATTTACTAGCAATCGAATGAAAGCTAGGTTTTTTAGACCACTTTTTTGAACTTTTTGTGACCATTTCATTAAAAAAAATTTAAAAAAATATTTCTTGTCTCCATGATGTAGGCATTAACTTCAGCTTTCATATGCATAAGGCAAATATTTTTTTGGACGTGCAATATATGAGCTACAGCAGTTTTCGTGAGGCATGTTTTTTCGGATTTTTTTTCATTCATGCTGAATAACGAGAAAGCTTGTAACTTTAGCTGTATATAATGTTCTAAACATGTTTTACTGACATTACAAGGTTTCTTTTGATGTAAGTTTTGTTCAAATCAGTCTTACACGCCAAAAGTTATAACGGTTTGAGCTTGTGGTGTCAAATTGACACCACAAGTGCTGATTAGGGTAATGAAATCTAATGCGGATGAGGGTTAAAATAAAATTTTATCCAAAGAAATTTAATATACATTTGTTAGTTTTTAAGCGAGGGTTAAAGTTGAAGGCTAAAACCAATCACATTATCACAAACTACGTCTTAAAATGAGTAATAATGAAAGTATCACTAAAAAAGTTTGATCTAATTTTGCTTCTGAAGGTAAAATCTTTGTTCTTCATGTTCTCCATATTAATGAAGATGTTTGATAATAAAATGTGTGAAACGGTATCAAAAGCTTAACTCGGCTTTTCTTATTCAAAAATTTGAAAATTTGTGAACTATATTGTTCTAATTATAATGAAAAGTATCTATATGAAATTAAAAAAAAAAAGAAACCTGCAGTTGGCCTTACTAGAAGGTCACCCAGCATGTCCAGCCAGTGTTATCATAGCTCACTCGCCATCATGAATGAAGACACGGTTAATTATCTGCCGGAGTCTGCGCGTACGTCGTACAGGTATCAATTACTTACTGCACTCATTGCTCAAAATCGTTCACCACACCACATTGTAAGCGGTCATCAAGATGTATGTTTTCGAGTTTTTTTTTTCAGACCTTCCTTCCTTTTAACAATCTGAGTCGTTTTCTTGGCTGCGGATTCTCGGTATCAGCTTGATGATAAGGTGTGACCTACATTTCCGGCAAAGGAAGGTGCTTTCAAGCTACGGAAAATTAGTCACCGGCAGGTTCTGGAAGTGGGTTTTGCCATTGACCGTCGCTCGTCGTCTTCAAGGACAGATGATACTATAGCTATGATACTTACCCGATATTGTACATGTGCGGAAGTTAATGAACTCTTTTGCTTTTGCCATGTGTCTCCAGAATTTAATGAGATACTATTATCAACGGGATAGGAAATTTTCGGGAGAAGCATCCCGGCAGCTGAGCTAAGAGGAACATCTGGCAGAGAAAATCGATATTCTACGGCTGGATTTCCTGGTTCTTGCACCTTGTCTAGGAACATCACTTGCCATTTATAATAAGGAGAAAGTGAAAAGGCCACTCATTTCGATGATCATCTGGTGAATACTTCCAAAACGATAATTAAAAATTGATACTTTCAATCCAATTTTTGTTATGAGCCAAAACAATCCAAAATTTTTATCGAAACCTGAAGCATGTTTATATTAAGCCATTGTGGTATGTTGTGCCAGCTCTTTTTTCGGGCATTGGCAATTGTTTTGACATTCCTATCAAACCTTTGCTGACACACATTTCATCATCAAGATGCTTTCCGAAAAAAAACATTCGCCCATTAAAAATATCATCATAACGACACGAAGGAAACCTAAATGAACTTCCAAAAAGCGGAAATCATAACCGAACCCATTTCCCAATGAGAGGCAATGAGAATTCTCACACCGGAACCTTTCGGGCCATTTTTTTTGCAGTAGTAATCTAGCAACGGGGCCAGAGATTGGTAATAAGAATTGTCCGATGATGCCATCAGCAATAGTCTTTTGTGTCTTCATCAGTAGGTACCAGACCAAAATTTTCCCTTCCAGTGAAAAGATATAAACTGAACACTCCCGCTAATGGGAGTCCGGCAGCCGCCCTCAAGTATGATGCCGATTTTTTTTCCTAGAGGTTTTGGTTTTGTTCCGGGAATAAATTGACTCAATTTTGGATTTGGGTCGCTTTTCAAATCAGCAGCGGGTGGGAGACTGCCAAAACTGGATAAATCGTTCATCTTTATAGCGCGTCGGCTAGGGAATTAACTTTGACACCCACCGATGCGATGAGCGGTCAGTAGAATCTTTCCTAAGAGCTCTCACTATTTGGCTAAGAATGATTGCTGGAGAGTGTAATTTTTATAGCTGAGCCATCACTGTAACGGCGAGTGTTGCTCAACCTTTATTGTTAAGAAAATCATACGCAAATTACTGTAAGGAAATATAATCAACTGAGCAGAATTCCCACAAAACCAGCCAAACAATCTTAACCCTCCAAAGCTGTTCGGGTCAATATGACCCGAAGCGCTCAATTCAAACAACTTCATAATCATTCCAATATACTAAAGAACTGGGAATTTTAACGAACCAAGTATGTTCTATGAAAATAATGATCAAAATAATGACAAAAACTCAAATTTGAGTTTGAAAAATCGGTTCATTGAGAAATGAAATACAGCCAAGCAAAGCCATAATTGGAAGTCATTTTTTTTAAAGTAAGATTTTTTTTCTGCCGCAAGATCTTAGATAGCAGTAAAAACTTTCATTGGACTTTAACATGTCTATACATTGTCGGATAGATGGATTCTTGACGATTTCAAAAATCATTGACACACTTACCTAAATACAGAAATGCTGTCAGAAGTTATGAGTAGTTTAAAAATAAAATTTATTTTTCGGACTTTTTACTTTCTGAACTAGTTTCTGATAACCTTGTAATACATACCGACTATATTTTGATTTGTTGAGTAATTAGAATAAATAACCTACATAATGAATATAATATCATCAAAATTGGTTAACATTCGCCGCCAGGAAAACGAAATCAAACTACAACTCAAATTTCCACAAAAGGGATATTTTGCGAACGGCTTTGAGAGGTTAAATTGTATCCTTCAATTCATTTTGCCACTTCAAAGTCAAATAAAGTTGCTCTTGATGGGACCATAAATGGGACCAATCACGAAAAACAAGTTCGTTTTTGATTTAAAAAAGATACTGTAAATCTGTAATTCTCCAATCCTTTAAATTGTGTGACAGTTTTCTGTGATGCTGCTTGCATATCAAACATTAATAAATTGGGTAAGTTCTAAAATTTATATACAAGTAAATTTACGTTACAAATGTCATCATAACATTCTCGTAATCTAATTTGAGGAATCCAAGGAAAATAGGGACTTAAAAATTCAAAAATTAAAAAAAAATTGGTTACTTTGATTAACATGAAATTTTTCCACATAATCATCAATAACTTTATCTAAAGTTTAAATAGGTATCTGAAAACTATTTTTGCCTTTCTTACCGAAAGATATAGTTATCGGTCGATTTGGAAGATCATTAATTACCGTCAAACGGGGCATCATGCAACAACGGGGTTCGATGCAACATTTATATAACACTACATTGAATCAATTTTTAATTTAATCTATTGTAATAAAGTTATCTTTTAATGATAACAAAATGATGATGACATAATTTCTCGCATCTTAAGCTAGTTGTTTTAAGTTTTTTATTTTTATGTAAAATTTGAAAAAAACGAGCAATAAATGTACAAGTTTTAACATTTTTTGATGCCGAAAAAAACTTTACCCAGTATGACGGATCGGCTTGATAAAATTACCTACAAACTTTTTACAGGTTTCCTCATGTTATACCAACATTGTTGGTGTAAAAATATTTTTCGAACAATCACCTAATTTTTTTAAATGAATATTTTTAAAATTCAGTTAGGTGTCTGGGGTTAAATGCAACAAAATGCAAATCAAAGAAATGCCTTGTAAATCTCGTTTCCATGTGCTGGAATATGAATGTTTTGCGACACGCGTTTGTAAACATTTAAATTTCATTCATCCAAATATTTATTTTTATGATTTCAGCTAGTAGATTTTTTCGTAGTATTAATTAACCCCTAAATGTATGCAGCATCCTTATTTTCAGAAAAAAATGTGAACATTTGTTTTTACAGACCCAAAAACTACTGCAATTGGTGTTGTCATGCGTAATGGTCTTTAAGGCATCGCAAATATATTAAAAACTATGAATTTTCGTACGTTTTCATAAAATTTTTCATTAAAAACAAAGTTTGTTGCAAGTTACCCCATTTTCTAAGGAGTGTGAAAATCGCATGTTTTTAGGAAATAAAAAATTACTGAAGAAACCAATAATTTTTTTAACTACGCCAAATTGATGCCCCAGCATCCTTAAAACTTTTGATGCATGAAGGATTCGATTAACTGTGAACATAAGTTTTTTAGAAGCCATTGAAGTTGAAAATTGTTGCATGTTACCCCAGTTGACGGTATGGTTCTTAGATATACCTTTATAGGTACCTATCGAATCAACTCGACGAGTTCTGACGATACCTGTGCATTTGTGTGTATTAGTGGGAATGTTTGTAGACTTTGTTCTCGGCGATTTTGCGAAATTAAGCTGCACATATTAAAGTGATTTTTATCTTGAAAAATGGATTTTTTTTCTCTTAAATTTATAAAAAAAAAGTTTAAAAATTTTTTATAGTTAATATCCTGAAATGATCACCCCAAAAAACGTATCTAGTTGGCTCGCCAGCGACATCCAGCAATCACTAATAAAGATGATCAAAAATATGACGTCATATTTTTCATCACGTCATTGGCACGACAGGCGATGGGTGCGCTCGCTTTCAATTTCCCAAGAAGTGGGCGTCTTTTACAAAATGACAAACATGTAACCAACAATGTTGTCAACATTGCAAATTTTGATAATAAACCTGTTAAATTTTTTGAATTGGTGATGTATTCCGGTTAGGCTTTTGGCCATTTCGGATAAAAAAAATCTTTTTTCAAGATAAATTAACCACCGTTAATTGATTTTTGTAAATTTATTTTCGGCATATCAGTGAAATTTATATTCTTGAAGAAAGAATTTCAGAATTGAAAATTGATAAAGATGGATAGAAATGTGAGGAGAAAATTTACAGATGTTGAAAAGAGCGAAAAGAGCATTTTTGCGAGGACAACTCTTTAACGTACACCATACTTTACTCTGCAACATTTCATTATTTAGGAAAAGTAGGGGGGGGTAGAGATGGCACTACCTTAACCTATACAATGAAATCTGGTTTTTCCGAAGTTTACATGTGGTGAATACGTATACTCATCAAATACCTCCACTATTACTTAAAAAATTTGCTACTTCATTTGTAAATCCACTATTCTGGCTTTTCAATTTATCTCTTAAATCAGTAGTCTTTCCGATAGCCTGGAAAAAGACATTTTTAATCCCAATATTTAAATCTGGTAACGATCAGATATAAAAAATTATCGAGGCATTGCTATTATCTCATGTATCCCAAAGATGTTTGAGGCGATCGTGAATCCAAAGATGTTCAATCAAGTAAAAAATCGCATCTCCAATAACCAACATGGCTTTTTCAAAGGTTGATCAACATCTACCAACCTATTAGAATTTGTGAACTTCTCGCTTGGAGCTATGGACATATGTAATTTTGTTGAAACTTTATATACAGATTTTAGTAAGGCGTTTGATAGAGTTGACATTTCATTGCTACTTTTTAAACTAAAACGTATGGGATTATCAACTTCACTTTTAAAATGGATCGAGTCATATTTGTCGGATCGAACGCAGGTAGTCCGTTTTAAAGGAAAAATCTCGACAGAAATACAGGTCACTTCTGGTGTTCCACAAGGATCTCACTTGGGCCCCTTGTTATTTATAATTTTTGTTAACGATGTCAATTTAGTATTAAATAGCGTCAAAGTCCTCTTTTATGCCGACGATATGAAATTGTACATGGAGATACGTAACAGAATAGATGTACAGCATTTTCAGAATGATATTGATATTTTTTACATTTGGTGTGCAAAAAGTCTGCTAGATCTTAATATTAAAAAGTGCAACATTATATATTACTCTAGAAAACTGAACCACCATGATTTTAATTTTACTTTAGGGCAGCAGCAGATTGAAAGATGTAACAAAATGAGGGACCTAGGTGTAATACTGGACACCAAACTAACTTTCATTGAACATTTTAACACGATTATAAATAAAGCTTTCAGTATGTTAGGGTTTATCAAAAGATTCTGTTATCACTTTAAGGACCCTTATACAATAAAAACACTGTAAAATGTAAAATCAGAATACTTGTTAGAAAACTTGAATTTTTACACACCCTAACGCATACTAAGAACCAGAAACTTATTTCAAGCAGAGTCTCAACGAACCATGTACGCCAGCAACAAACCTGTAAACCAAATGATAAGAACTTATAATCGATATTGTGTACATATTGACATAACCATGTCCAGAGCTGCAATAAGAAAAGTGTTAAACAGAAGACATTTACAAAATAGTGGTTAAGACAATTTTTGTATGAGCAAATTGTAAACGTAGTCTACAACTGATTGACAAAATAAATATACTCCGGACGGGCAAAATAAGGCTTACGTTAAGCTCCAGAAAGCTTCTCTATTGCGCGCAATGGTTCCATCGATGCGCTAACCGTGTTTTTATCTTAAAAATCATAATAATAGGCTTTAAAAATCAAATCAAATTAATGGTTCAAAACAAATCGGGCTTAGTCAAATTGGACCGTTGACCCTAATGATTAGCACTCATACAGTGCATTCATGCCATGATAACGAAATATTAACACGACTTGCGCATCCATGGGACCATTGCGCGCAATAGGGAAGCTCTCTGGAGCTTAAAGTACGCCATATTTTGCCCGTCCGGAGTATACGTGTTCACCACATGTAGACTTCGGACCAACCAGACTTCATTGTATAGGTTAAGGTAGTGCCACTTCTATCCCGGTCCTACTTCTCCTAAATAATGAAATGTTGCGGGGTAAAGTTTGGTGTACGTTAAAGAGTATTTCTCGTAAATATGCTCTTTTCGCTCTTTTCAACATCTGTAAATTTTCTCTTCACTTTTTTATCCATCTTCATCAATTTTCAATTCTGATATTCTTTCTTCAAGAATATACATTTCACCGATATGCCGAAAATAAATTTACAAAGATAAAAAAAAATCGGAATTGAATCCCCGTTTCGAAGTTGAACAAAATGGATTGCACTAAGGGGTTCGTGGAAGCAAATGTAAACGAATCAGATAAAACCTATGCAGTGCAATTATCTGGTTATTGTAACTGAAATAAAATTCGGTAATGAATTTAGAATGCGCCAAATGTAAACAAATGGAGTTATCAGTTGACTTAAGAAGGTCGATCGGAGATCTACATTTTGATTGTACAAAGTTATCTGAAGGATATAAAGTTAAAAAAAAATAAAATAAAACAAAAAAAAATGATTTTTTTCGTGGAAACAGTGAGTTGGTCCATTCGTCGAATAATATGACAAAAATGACCGATATGTCAAAGGTTAAGAAATTACGTAAATGACAGAATTGACAAATATGATACAACTGGCAAAAATGTTATGAATTGTTCAAATTGACAAGATTGACCGAAATCACATAACAGCTTAATTGCCATTTTCAGATTCAAGGAACCATTTATCGTACCCATGCAAATTTAGTTCCATTTGCTCGATTTTTTCCTCAGTTATGTTATAAATAATAAGAAAGGACACCTTCCCATCTTCTATTTCTACATTTGAAAGAGGAAGAGTTCTCAAATAATCTTAAAGACATTTTTCTTTCCCAAATATCCTCCCATGCTAAATTTGGTTCCTTTTGTTAGATTTGTTCTTCACAAAATTGTATGGGAGCCCCACATCCTCTCGTCATATCTCCCCATTGGAAGGATGGGTGCCAAAATGAATCTCATTGCAAGTTTAGTTTCATTCGCTTGATTAGTTTTTGAGTTATGTAAAAAATTGTAACAAATGGCCCCCTCCCTATCTCCCAACTGGAAAGTAGGAGGGGATTCAAATGATCATAGAAATATTTCTCGTACCGTTTTGAACCCTTTGCTTGAGCAATGCTAACATTTGTCTTTTCTCTGAGATATCCCAGCTCTGAGCACTGAGAAAAATTGTGCAAGGGAAAAATTTCATTTTTTTAGTGTTCAGCAATAGTGCATTCCTTTTCGTAGTATTCGTTGGGACTTCAGACGGTTTCGTTCTCCATTGAAAATATTTGAGATTGTTAATATTTCCAATATTCACCAAAATTATGAATTTTAATTCAAGCCAATAAAATAAAAACTAAGATCTATAAAAAAAAAACAAAACAAACAAACAAAAACTAAGCTCATAAAAACCCTTTGTTAATTTAAATCAAGCAAGGTCAAATAATAGTAAACAAAACAAACAAAATAAACAAAACCTTTGAGGATCCATTATTTGATGTTATTTTCTCTAATCAGAAAATAGTCCATAACTCGGAAGATTTTCGAAAACTTCAATCGTTTCAAAGGTAGAGTGTTTATTAGGCTTCTCTTTAACCATCTAGAGGATATCCATCGAATTTTTTCGGTCGGATAGTTCAAAAACACACGTTTTAAAAAAAGATTGCTTGGGCGGGTAAGATATACACCTAGTTTTTCATCGGTTTGGTCCTCCATATGCCTTCAAAAGACCTTGGCAAGAGTTATTGTCGGTCGAAAAGCACTCACTAACTCAAACAGGCCTTAAAAACTGTAAAAACAGGATCCCTTGTGAGGAAAGCCCTTATGAAATACGGAAGTACTTTGACTCGGACTAGTTGGTTCCATTTTGGTTTATAAACGTTCTCAAATACTGAACTCACACAAATAGAGTACAATTGTTACGGAAAAATTAATCTTTTTTATGCAGTGTCCGTTTTACCCGAACACTTTTGAAAAGAATCTACACTTGTAAGCATGTTTTAGATTGCTATAAGACAGTCTAGATGGAGGAAATTAACTAATTTCAATAGTTAATGCAATAGCAAAAAGCCAAAACTAAACTAAAAGAAATGTTTGAAGTCACTCCAATTAGACCAGTCCCCTGGACACCACTGACTGGCCGAAGACCGGAATAGAAGGGATCTGATTTCGAGGCAATGTAATAATTTCACAGTTTCTTCCTCACCTCGATGCCAGAGTTCAAGTTACAGCGCCCATTTAACGATAAAACGTTTATAGATCATTAAGAATTGATGTTTCGCAGCCTCGACGACGGTCAATGCCAAACACCTCCGAAAGCCTCCCAATGGCGTAGGGACCCCTACAAGTTCAGGTACGATCTAGTGTTTACCACTTTCGTGTAACTTTTCATTACCCGCGCGTAGATACCTAGCGGTAATTTTTTTTGCACCCCTAAGTACTAAAGCGCGTAATCTTGGTCCCTTATGGCACTTTCAGAGCCACAGCACTCTGGGATTGGGGGGGGGGATGGGTTTTGGGATCATTCTTGATCCATATTTATCAGTCATGTTGCGTTTTTAACAGAGATTTGGTCGAACACAAAAACCTGTTCGTTCGAATTCCCAAGGTACAGGGAGAAATCATAAAGTTATGAATCGCGGGGCGCATTCACTTCCAACTGATGATGTTTGACTGATTCTTTGTCGAAGGTTTTACGATCTCCGAGGCACACATTTCTGTTTTACGATCGACAACAAAGTGTCTAAATAGTAGGGCTCTGCAGCCAGCAGTGCGCTGTAAACCGAAAACCATTCCATTTCATTGACTTCAATTGCTTTATGGGAGCTGTGAAGTTTTCCCTGGAGCAGTAAGTCTCCCGTTGCAGTTGGTTAGTTAGCTTGCAAACATGTCAAAATATTTTATGGGACAAACATTTTATTGTGTCTGTCGGTGCAAAATACCGGTAAAAGATCGGATGTACTGTTACGTGTTGGATTCTCGGCTTGGGATGAAGGAAACTGCTTATTCTCGGGAAATAAACGCTTTTCTAGCAAACAAACTACGATCGTTTTTTTTAAAGGTATCCTTAATATGAGTTAAACTACAAATGCACAGGTTCATCTACATCATTTTATTACGGTTCTGTAATATTAATATTGATCCGTATTTTAGTTTGATTTCAAACGTTCGCCAAGAATAAATAAAAATTGACCTTATACATTTATACCTTTTGTACATATTCGTGTTTTTTATCACTTATCTGAGAAGTAGGCGATGGTTTGTTGGTATCGCACGTGTTTTTTTTTCGCTCCTTCACGATGAAAATTCAATTTTTGAAGTTTAAGTAGTTTCGTTTTGTAAAATTGTGATTTTTTCTTAAATAACAGGATAATGCAATAATTACATGTTTCATTGTATGTGCCCGACCCTATTCTCCGTTGATTTTGTCCACCTCCAGCAGGTTGAATGATTCGCTACAAGAGGAAACACACTTGCTACTTCGACAATTGGGTGAGTTCATTCCATTATCCTTCTATTTACTCTGAACTGATGTTGCAATTTGGGATATTCTACTTGAGAAATTAAATGGAGCCTACAAAATTTGAAAATTCTGAAATACCGTTTATAAATTTATGGAGAAACATGAGGTGCCCGTAATTTACGAGGAGTGCATATGAGTTTTTTTCTATGTCAACTTACTTTTCAACTAAAGAAGTACAATGTCGGAAATATTTTCAATTTCCTTTTTAAAGTTTTGTTGGGATTACTAATATGATTTGAAAACAAGTGACTGGAAGAAAAGTGTGATGCGCATAAGAATTACGTTAAAAACCTTCGTACACATAAGGGGATTCTTCCAATTATGTTGTGACTAGGAACCCGAAAGTTTGTTTATGTGCTCGTTTTAAAAATCATATTCCAGGTTTGAAATTTCCGAAATTTGATTTACTACTCACCGGGATGCTGACAAGATCTGGCTGTGTATGTATCATAAGCATAAGCAAGCAAATTCGAGTTTTTGTCACTTATCATCGGGTGTGTTTTCGTCCAATAACTTTTTTTGTTGACATTTTTTTCGCTGAATTCCCTGTTCGCAAAACATTACAAATATATCTATCGTTTATTCAGCATCGAGAAATGAAAAACAAGTGCCGATAATAAAATAGCTAATTCATTTAATGTAAGCGATCGCTAATTTAAACTGTTAAATGTGTTGAAAAAGTTATCGTTCAAAGCACAAAGCAGTAATCGCCTATCGCTAACTGTTGACCAGGGACGGGATAATGTCATAGTCATGAGCCGAAAATTGCGTCTAGTGACCCATTCTTTTTCTCACATGTCGTTAGTTTAAGATTTTTTTTGGAATGAAAGCATGCTATGAATGATTATTTTTTCAAAGAAAGATTTTTCCATTCTGTCATTGATCATTGAAATCTCCAATATATCGGTCATGACATGATAGATAAAATGGGTTATGAGAAATATCACCAATGCAATTTTTTGCTAATTTGTTTACCAAGCTAATTTTCAAATGTTATACTATGACAAATGCTAACTAATAATAGTATAACAGATTAAAATAGAGAAACGCGTTTCTAGACGCTTTTTTTTAATTCCATTTGGTTCCCAAATTTCATCCATTACCCACACATAGGTACGTGAAATTTATATACATCACGTGAATGTGAATGGTATTTACATTCACATTATCGGAATATTTCCGTCATGACATGACCCATGACTGATCATATTTTCTTGTGTATAGTGATCAAAAAAAAAATTTCGCCGTTCACGTGAAGAACGAAAATTTTCATGCCTGCTGTTGACCAACAAAAATATAAACCGAAAAATTATTTAGGTATATCTATTAAAATCTGAGTTGACAGATAAAAATCTTGCACTCACTTATACCATCGCATTCTGTATGTAAACAATGTTGTTATTAAAAAGATTAAGAAGATTCGATTCCCACATATTTTTTCATTAGGTCTCATGTCATATACTTCTACTACAAAATTTCAGTAAAGATTTTTCGAGCGTTCTTCAACGGATTTATTTTTGCATTTTTAATTTTCATATCTTTGCTTCTTTAAAATATATTATGCGAACCCAAGTTTTGTTACTATGCTTTCAAATCATTTTTACCAAAAATATCAAATTTTATATAGGCAACGTTACTAAATTTAGACCCCCGTGTAAATAATTTGCACAACGTTAGATCTGCTCACTTACGCTTACATAGACAATGAATTACATATCGATTTGCTTTACATCTTTAAATGAAATCAATAAAAATAATCTATGATTTTCAAATTTTTAATTATTTTACAGCAATCCAAAAAACGCCTAAACAAGGCATGATTATTTTGTACCACTAATATTCTGGTACCGGAATGTACCAAATTCATCATTCTGTTTTCTGATCGTTTCTTTTCATATGTATAAGTCGGTAATTTTTCATTATTTTACTTGGTAGTTCAAATTTCCTAATTTGTTTCAGTTTTCACTTCTACTTAATTTTATTGATTGAAAAACAGAATTCTTATGATAAGAGCGTTTCCAAATGTGGATCTACATACAATTTCTATCCTAATTTAAATCGAAAGCTTAATGAACAATTTAATAACCAGCTTAACATATTATGATTTTTTTTCTTATTTTTATATGAACAGTCTGTGAAATCAACAAAGAAAACTGTTTTTTTTTGTTAAAAAAATATTAAAACCACTTGAAAAACACAACCTTTAAAGATTAAATACCCATATGAAAAGTGTTTGAGCATATGAGACATTTTTTCTGCATTTCAATTCTTGAATATAAAATTTTAACTCAAAATTAAACATAACTTGATAATAGATCATAGATAATATGGTCTGATTATGTTTTGTTGGTTGGTTGTCATGAAAATTGTTCGCTTGGATTTCGTTTTATAAGTTTTTAAATTAAAAACCTAGATAGTATTGTATCTAAAGTTGCAATAATGTTGCTTTTTATTGTCTTCGTTTTGCTTGCCTAATTTTATTTCCAATTTTTGTTGTGGTAACAAAATAACGAATGAATTGTTTTTAAAAAATACACACAATGAAATCAACCTGTTATCGTTTTTTAATTTCAACTGATTTCTGACTTCAATTCTGATGTCTTAATTTGTGATAACTAACAAACAGATATGAACCATTTTCATCAGTCACATTTACCCAATGACTCCAATAGACAATGAGCATTGTAAGTTGCATTGAATCAAATGCTCCTAATTGGTGTTCGACTAGTTCTTATCTTTCTTGTTCTAACTAAGATAACAATAACTGAGTGTAATCATCTTATTCTTTGTGTTATAGATATAAGAAGACGTGATTAGGTTCAAGTATGCCAAAGAAGATGTACCATTTTATATTGTCAGAATTATCTAGTCTCTCAAATGGCTTCATCCAAAAGCAATCTCAAGCTGCAAATGCTCGCATTCACGCATTTTCTTAAGCGCATGATGCGCACGCATACGGGTTGCATATATAATTAGCTTTTCTACGAAGAACAGCGCATCAGCACCTACCTACCTATTTTGAAACTGTTAAGTATAACGAAAAAATTCGAAGGTAAAACATTCTAGCTAATTCACCATTCGACTTGTAGTTCATCTGAGACTTGAGGTTGGAGGTATAATTTCGTCAAGGTACCACAAAGCAAACGTAAATAATTAACTCCGACTTCGGTTTTTTTCTCCTTTAGAATCTTCAATTGGAAAAGTACCTACACAATTTGCCTACCACTTTTTTGCGTTGCGATGATCGTTATTTGTGGAAATAAAATCATGGTTTGCAGATCGAACTTCTTCGATTTTATTGATTGAATTCAATTGATTTGGAATGATTTGTCCATCTGTTCCAACCTTATTCTTGAACTTTTGAAAATAATTGTTTTTAGTTTGTAGTATCAAAACTTATATTCAAATAAACCTTTGGACATTTTAATACTTGAAATTTTATTACATTTTTTTAAATGTTCAATCGTTTCTATTCTTAAGTCTGAAGCATTGAAGTCTTTTTTCGAATAACAAAAAACTTAAACGTTAAAGTAAACGACGAACCCTATATTAACATTCAAACTTCAAACTGTAAAATTTTTAAACAAATCCGAATTATATAAACCAGAATTGATTCAATAAAGTTGTTCGATATTGCAAGTCAATATTTGACCGTAATTTTAATAATAATAATTCTTTAGTTAACCGATATGGTTCCTAATTTGAATCATTCCGAATTTTGTAGATTGAACATCATTCTATTGTGGTAAACGGTTTTAATCGGAACTAAATATAAGATTTTTAGACATAATCTTTTTGTAAACGTTTCAAGCAATGGCTGTTGAATAAATGCCAACTATTAAAATAAAAAGTCGTAATTTCCCAACTAAGCAGCCGAAAAGTGATCTATTGTTTTAATTTATTGATTCAAAAACCTCCAAATAGAGACCGGTCTCGCTATCTCTAGGTTTCGAAATTTTATCAACTGCCTATTACATCTCGATCAATTTAACGGGAGAGAAAAAAAAAACGCACACACTTTCAGCGCAAAACGAATCGGATCTTTCGCGGAATTGTTTCCCGACCGAGTTGCCGCACCATCGCAGTTCGGATCACGCAATGTTGGCCATTTTTTCGGGTACAATTTTCGCACCCATTGTTTTTGGAGATTCTCTTTTTTTGTTATTGGCTGCTTCTTTCTTCCGACCACCACGAGTTTACCACGAGTTCATTGCTGGTGGTTGGTCTCATTGCTATCTAAGATTCGATGATGAGGGAACTTCATTGAACATTAAAACCCCAAGAGAGAGAGGCAAAAATTCGAAAGATTCAACCCGCAACGATAACATTAACCAGTTAATTAATTAGCGGTTGATTGTTGTTATGGCGGCGCGTAGGAAAAAAAAGATGAGCTGAACGCAGTTGAACGTTAAATTGTTACGCTACTTACGGCGGATGGTGGGACGTAAGATTGTTACTTTTTCTTGGAAACTAAATAAGACATCTTTTTGCTTTCCTGCTCAGGAAATAAGAAAAGCCTTTTGAAAGTGAAAAGTTACTGGAAACTGACTTCTAGAGGAAATAAATCTTTTAGCTGACTAAATCCAACAATACTTGAAAGGAAAATTAAGTTTAAAAAAATCCACCTCTCGCTCAGTCGGTCAAAACTTCAAAGTCATATGTCTAACGATCGAACGACTACCGGAATTGACATGAGAGCAGTTTCTGGTGCACGATTACTGAAGTTTAACGTTTCCTGCTGAAGTTGCATATTGTCTAAGATTGATAGCTGTCATTTGTGACAGAGCAACAGATCGTTCTCACTGAGACTTGATCTGTCAAAATCGATACTCATAAAGCTTTGTGATCGAAGAGACTGGCACTTTGTAACAATTCTAGTAGATATAGAGCCAAAGGCATTCGTTCGAAGGGTCCGTTCAATCGATGCGTTATTTCATTCATGTTGTTCATTTACGACGCATGCCGCGGTGCGTGTTGAACACACACACCTTATTAGCTCACGTTTTGCGTCATTTATCTATAACAGTGTTTGTCCCTGTTAGCGTTTTCTTATGTCGCTGGCTAGTAGGTTTTATAAAACTTTGGGTGAACTCAATAAACTTATGATAGCCATTACGCATAGGAATGCTAAGTTATGGATGGGAACATTTTTCGATGAAGGGTAGCAGTTTCGAGGTTATTCAGTAATGCATGGTCATAAAACAGCTTGAAGCAATTCATATTTAGGTACATGATTATTTGATCTAAATAATATTGCTGAGCTACAGACATTTTGAGACTTGACGCATTGAAGTCCAAATATGAAATATTTATCCCGTTTTTTGCTTTCCAACTGATGTCACACTTGGAAAAAAAAACCCACAAAATTATTCATTATATCTTAAGAAACATTAAGAAAACAGAGATTTGGTTCCAGTGGTTTGCATGCTTATAGCACATCGAAACTCGAAGCTTTCCAGTTCGAGTTCCTCTGCAGTTCGTTACATGTTAATTTGGGTTTTTTTTATTTTACGGAAATTTTTTGAATTGAATAAGTGACAGCGGCCAGATAGTGAACGTGATATGCTTGCTGAGTAAAATATTACAGGCTCAACAAGAAAAAAGCTAAACTATCATCATCAACCATGGAGGCCTACTAGCATGCAGCAAAACCATGAACAACAGCACCACAGCTAAGTTAATTTTAAATATCAACTTTTTCTACCTAATTATGATCTTTTTTATAAGCATGATTATTCTAATTATTCTTAAGGCATGATTCTGTCAGTACGGTTTCATCGTAAAACGGGAGGAATGTGTGGTTTCGAATAGACAAATCTTTAAATACTACGGCTACTTTGATTGATTTCTAGTTCTTACTGTTACGCAAGGAAAGTTTTTATTTTTAATTTTTATTTGAATTGCATCAGCGGTGTGTAGACTCGCTTCGGAAAGAATCATTCGGCTGATTTTTTCCGAGTTTAACTTGTTATGTGCAGATTGATTTTATCTTCGTTCTAATCATGACGCGATTGCACACAAAACGAAGAGAACAGTTCCGAATTGATGTTTTCCATGCCTCGCAGGAATAAAATCCCACCAACGAAACAACAGAACGATGCTTACCGTACACGAATGCTCACGAGCGATCGTTGCCCGACGGACCGAGTTAACATTCCTCGCACCCTTCTCTCGCTCGTTTCCCGTTCCCTTGTATCTATCAATTTTAGCCACGCCCCCATGCGTTGTCCGATTGTTGTGTTCGGCTGCCGAACGAAAACGATTTGTTTTTTAATTCGCAGAACTGTTCGTTTGCTTCGCTGATGTTTCCCCCGATTGCTGTTTACTCCTGCCGACCCAAGTAACAATTTAGGTTTTTTAAAGCACTTCATTCCTACTATAAACTGGAGTTATAAAACCGCGTTCGGTTATATAAGAATCTATAAAACACCAATACGACAGTTAGAAGCACAAAAAGGCCCCTCTGCAGTATGTTTTGTAGAGCAAATTATAAACCCTTGGCAAGTCAAATCAACTTTTGAAGTTCTTTATTAATTTCCCTAATGAAACTTATTCACTATATTATTTTCATCTACAAATATTTCTGCTCCGGAATGGAGGTTTCAATAATAATTATTAAAACAATAAAAAATCACATACGAATCATAAATAAAAAAAGAAATCAAAAGTATGTCACTACTCTGTTAAGAAATCTAATATTATTTTCTCGCCCTGAATGTTCGATACCTACTGAAAATTAGCATGCGCCTTAAAATTTATAGCAAATATGTATGAGATAATTTGAAATGAATAATGGGCCTACAATAAATCGCTCTTTTAAACAATAAAAATCTGATGAAATAAATCGAAATTTTTTTTCCAAATATTGAATTTTTTCGTAGTTGAGAAATTTTTTTTTCAACTTTATCCCGACCATAATGATGCAAAGCCAGTAATAAAACATGAATAGAATGAGGATCTAAAATAGAAAAATATTATTTATAAATTCACCATTATTTGTCTTACTAAGACCAACCCCACCGGGCGTTGCTAAATTGGTCGGTATTTTAGATGTTTTGATCGGTTGCGTTTTTATCTACTTACTGGTTTTCGCACCCATTGTTGCGATCCAGGTAGGTATTTGTGTTTGTTTATTTTCTGATAGCGACTACCGGCTGCGTTACTACCGGGTTGCTACATAAACGCATCCTGTAACAACCTACTGCTCGAATGCTATTTCTCGAATCAAGTTAGCAACTGTTGGTGCGATGATGGGTTGATAAATATGTTGCTGAATGTACTCGATTCGAGGTTTAGCAACCATTGGTGGGCCTGGTCTAATGGCGCCGAAATATGAAAATTATAAGAGACCTTAATAAACGCTTAAAAAACGATTTTGTTTTCTAAAAATTGTTTATAGAACGAATACACTTTTAAATAACTTTTAGGATTTATAAAAGTATGTGGAATTCTAAAAGGAACCCTGAAAGGCATTCTATAAACTGACAAAGTTATATAGCATTCTTGTAATCTTTCCTACAAACCTGCTATAGGCTTGAATAGTTTCTTTAAAGCATTTTAAAAGATCTTATAAATACAAAAAGGCTGGAAGGGGACTTAGAATTTGGAAAATATTCTTAAAGGAAGATTCCGTTGACCTTATTATACCTTTCTTATTGGAATATGTTGGCGGAAGAAGGAACGGATAATAAATTGATTGATTTTTTTTACATCATCTATTTATTCACTTGATAATTTTGTCACAATGTTACATTTATTTTTCTTACACCACACATTTCACTTTTGCGGCTCATTTTTCGATTGTCAAAAATTGAAAATTGTCTGCGGTACAGAGCAAACAAAATAGTTGCACTTGAGATTTCCAACACAACGCACTTTCATAAGGTAATACATTATGCAGCAAGCCGTTCCTGATGATTGCAAAGCTGAATTTCCTTCTTCGTTGCTCCCAAAAGATGCACAAATATGGATTATTGCAAATTTTCCATCGAAAACTTTCTATTGTTGATATTTTGATCGATTACGTGACGACTTACTTTTATAAAACCCTTTTAGTCTATAGAAGTTTTTGTTCTTTATAAACGGCTTATAGACGCCACGACAAGTTATTTATTTTCCAGTTTTAAAACCTATGCGACTTGTAATGATCGTATAAGAACACAAATACTACAAATCGGTTTGAAAGGGCTTTTATATATCAAAAAAGGTTCAAAGGATGGTTTTCTAGGATAATATCAAATCGTTGATCTTTTCAAGTATATGAATGTTTTATAGAATACTCGAAGGGCCAAATAAAAATCAAATTTGAAAAGTTTAATATGGTTATATAAGTTGGAAATATTATACGCGTGTAGATGTCCTGGAGACTAGTTGTAAAAAGGTTTTCATGAAATGCGTTTTAAACCATTATAAGATATTATACATCGCATATAAACGAGGGTATAAAAATTATAAAACCAATCTGAAATTTGTGTGTTACTTGGGCGAGTTTACCCGAAGCTTACTTCCTGATGCTTTCCGAGTTGAACTTTAGATAGCATCATTGCAGATTGAGTTTAACGAAATAAAATCGTTCTGCAAAGAAGGGCAAAGTGCGAGTATGTAGACTCGCGATTTTAACATCTCTGAATTGCATTACTAGAGTTCTTGATGAAATCTTATTTGGCTTTTAATTTTAATATTACATTTTCAAAAATATGATAATTTCATGAAATATTTTCACACTTACTAAAAACTTTTCCTCTTGAACTGTGAAGAATCCAAAACGTGAAAAAACGTGTAACAGTAAAAGTTCAAAATGATTGATAATTAATACGTGATCAATAATTTTACTATTTTTTTTTCATTCTCTAAAGGGAGGAAAAGCAGCATTTCAAAACCAACACCAATCCAGATACCAAGTTAACTTACACAGCAAGAAAAATTCGTGTAATTTTAGATTGAAATCGAAACATCGAAAACGAAAACTGAACATCGTTTATGATCTAAAATTACATCATCGTTACACCGAGGCGTGTAAATTTAGACCAAAAACGATGCACGAAAAGAGATTATTGACGTGTAAAAATACACAGCGATGTAAAATTTTAGATTTTTAATTCCGGATATTTGCAATTATTATGAAATATTCAAATATTATGAGTGTTATGAAAAGGAAAAAAACTGTTTACAATTATTTTCCTTTTTTTTCAAAATAAAAAAAACAACAACAATAAAGAAAAAGGACTCCCTGATATTTTAACAATCAGTTTCACTGGGGGACCAAAGAGAATTCCGTTCCGGACAGTTATGGTCCGGATTCACAGGAGACTGCCGGGTCAGGATGGGGTTTTTACTCACTCGGATTGCTCAGGCAAAATTTTCCTCCAGGCAATCCTATTCCGAATCCTTGCCATTGCAAAATCTGCGGTCGCTGTAATCGAGAAAAAACTGATTAGTTTCAATAACATCATTCGTTTGTTTTTTTCTTGAGAAACCTACCACTTTTAGGAAACTATAAAGGATGCAGGAGCTGCGTCTTGGAACGAAGATACTCGGTTTTCACACAATGTTTCAACCGGAAAATGGCACAGACAAACAATGTTATTCAGTTTTAAATCAAACAGATATAATTTTACACTGTTTGTGATATAAATTTTATTGACCGCTTTATTTTTACATCACGGAATGTAAAATTATAGCAAAACAATTTATTTCTATTCGCTTTTTGAAAAAAAGATTAAAATTACATCAAAAGGAGTGGAAAATTACATCTTTTTGTAATTACACTTGTGAAAACTTAGATCACTCGTGTCAGTCGTGTTTTAGATTCCATATACTTTTAGAAATTTTTTGCTGTGTACCAGAAACTTCATTGACAATAATTTAAATTCATGCTCGTCGTTAGAATTATTCACACTATACGCAGATTTCTCGATTGGACTCGAAAGATTTTTAAGGTATTTGGGCAATTTTGTCCAATGATAAGTAAAAATAGTTATTCGATAAATATGTCGTGGTGCATTTTCTAGTTATTTCGTATATCAAATCCGGTAGTTGATATCCTCTATTATTTCATGAAAATGTGACCATGATCACATACGTTTGAAACAAAATTAACTGTTTGTTATAGATCTTGCTAACCAATAGCCTTTCTTATTCATCCTGCTGTGTTACTAGAGTTGAAGATATCAAATGCGAAATCGCTCTTCCGAAAAACACGGCTCTTATTGTCCTTCTCCGAAGGATGACTTGGGATATTATAATTTAATGAAAATCTGAATTACCTATATTTTGAGTATGGTAGATGAATAATGAGTCTGTATTCGGATATGGTTCTGATTAAGGTTGATTCATGAAAGATCATTCTTTCCTTAATTTGTAAAAGTAAGAATACAGTACATTTAATTGTTTTTTTTTGTTCAAGATAACCAGACCATTGTTTTTGTTATTGAACTTTATGAATTTTGAATGCATTTCTTCTTATATAGTGTTTTTTTAATTATTGTGGATTAGATGACATTTAATGGACTGATGGAATTGTTCCAACGAAAAATGTATTAATTAAAATGATAAATTATAGCACCATAGAATTCTAAATTGATATAAATCAATCGCATTAATGTGTTATCTAAACAACATTGTATTTATGAATCGTTTTTTAATTTCCTATATTTGTTGCTAATAGAAGGCTTGTATGCAATTAAAACTTTTAATGCAATAATAAAAATGCTCTTGCAATTTAAGCATTATTTGTAGTTGGTTTCAATAAGTTTAGGGAATGAGCTACACAATTTTAAGTTGCGAAAAAACCTTAGTAAAATTTCAAAATTTGTTGAAATTTGCTGACACTCTCTGAAAATAAAAATCTCATCGTTTACTATCGCCTCAATAGGAGAAAATAGAAGTTTCGATAGGAAACTTAGGAATATTAGGAGCATAGGAGCATAGGCTTAGTGGCTACTTCGCTTACCAAGGTGACAGGCCATGCCACATTATCTTGACCCCTAAACACTCAGCGTGAGATTTGTTGAGGGATGGCGTCTCCGCAAAACAAATCATCACATGTGCTGCACTTCCCTTCCTTCTATCGACTACATGGACTTGGCCGGCGTCGTTATTGGTTCATATTAAAGATTGAGATTCTCAAAATTGTACAGTGAGATTGTGTTGCTTGCTCCCAGCACCTTTCATGTGGTTCATTGTGCAATGGTGAATTTCTCAAATCAATAACGGAGTGCAACCATTATGTCATTGGCCAGGAGGGGCCGTAGGTTGACCGTAGTTGATGGCAAGCTCAAGCTCAAAAATCCAATTTGACTAAAATTAAAATTTTATGGTTTAATAGTTGAACTGAACTTTATCATTAGAAATCAATCGATTATAACGTTTAAATGGATGAATATTACCTCTTTTATTTAAACTTTGTTCTTATGATCCAGTGGCTTTTTTTTTAAATTTATAGACGCATTTAACCTAACAAAGAAGGTCTTTCGCGTCTTTACTTTATTATTTAAAACGATAAAAACAAACGGAATACATACAAACGCTTTAAACTATCTTAGCCTACTACAAATATTTACAAAAATTTAAACATATCGATGTCTTTTAAGAACTGGATCCAGTGGCTTTAACCAACCTCAATTTGCAGCAAGAAAACAACTTTTCCTTTTATTATACATGCAGATAAAAACCAAAACATGAGCGCTAATAACCACAGCAGCTTTGTCTACTAGCAACACATCGCATACGTCGCGACTTTGAAAATCATAACGACGCATCGCCAGTTTCCTAGGAGACTTGAAGCATGCGACTGATAGCCTAAGGAAAACAAACAGTAAATAAGGTGAAAAATGTTTGTGTACGACATTTAAATCGCCTACTGGACTGTAAAAAAGAATAACAAACCAGCGAATGACAGAAATCTCGCTAGTAAAAAGTGTCGCTAGTAAAACTGTCGCTATTCGGTTTGGTGCTATACACATAATACATATACATACGCACTCGCGTTTCCAAAATCTATAACGCAGTTTCGAACTCAAATTCAACCGCCATTAGGTATAGGAAGGTATTGCATATGCTCGGCCAAATTAGCTTACTGACCGACTGACTGATAGTTAGGGCTTCTCGTCGGATAATTTCTCTCTGTAGGTAGATATGAAAATGCCCAAAATCAGCTCCAACGGTCAGAGGAAAATGAACGATAATCGTGTTTTGGATTATAGATAAAACGATCGATACCACAGCCTCGTGTAGGCAAAGTGTAACGGATAATTAGCAGTGGGTTGTTTATTATTTTTGGTTTTCGGGCAAATTTCTTGCTTCAATCATCAGCAATATTCATGAGCTGCGCCAAGGAGACTGCTAATCGTCCAACAATTATTTATTGTTTACTCATGGGTACAGTCAATTATCCTCATGATGTCTACATATATTCAATGATTAAATTTATTTAGAAAAAATGCCGATAGACATTTACGTCGTTTTGCGTCTATTAGAACTGATTTGCTTAGCAAGGTTAAATCAATTTTCTTTATAAATAACAAATTAGAAATGATTGTTCGAAAGACAAATCTAGAGATTAACACTGACATAAGGATGATTACATTTGGTGTTCAAAGCTTACAAAATTATTTTAAACCAATCCACCGGTTCTTATTTCGTTTATATGTCTCGATCACAGGTTACATCACCGCCATTTTACATGTCAATACTAAAGCACAATATAATCACAGGGTGTAGGACAAAAAGCGTCGATTATTGGCACCAAATTAAACCCATCTTAAATTGCCAAAATACTACTGGCAGCTGATCCACGGCACCTAAACGCCTCAAATAAAACAAACAACCCATCAAATCTTGTTCAAACGATAGGTAGGTTCGAAATGCTTCGCCGAGCAGACCCCAAAAATACAGAAAACCCGCCAAAGACTCTTTCGGGTACCCATTTTGGAAGTTGAAATAATTGGTACCTATCAGCTGGCCATCAGAGCCAATTTGAACGTAATGCAAATTTTGGGCTATTGCACCAGCATCTGCGAAGATGTCAGCCAGTCAGTCAGTCAGTCATTCAGTCAGTCAGTCAGCCCGACAATCGGTTTTGATCGGACATTTCTATCGTTATTTTTTCGATTTTTTTTGGGAATGGCGACCGCGAATGGATGGCGTGAAATAACGGCATTGTCGTAACAACGACAACAGCAAAATGCGTAGCCAAAGTGTTGTAGTTCCTCGGTGTCCGCGGAGACGAGGGCAAGAAAAAGGTCGTATGCCACCTACCCGGCACCTTCCCTATTGTGTCTCGGATGGGGGTCAATTTTTTCATTTTTAATTTTCTTCAATCAAAGCCATTTTTAAGTAGGTTAGGAATTGATTTAGTGTTGTTTTTTTTTCATTCGCATTCCTTTTCGTTGTCAACTTCTGGGAAATTGTTATAACAATCGTTATGTAGAATCAATTTTGTTACGAGGTTTGTCGAGGGTTCGTTACTTGCGTTTTTAACAAAGAGCCATCAGCTTAAGTAATTTTATTGCAACGAGTGATTCATAATCAATCAAGGGAAGCTAAAAACAGTTTATGCACGTCATTATCAAATATTATCAAATGTATTAATTAACCAATAGAACTGGACAACTTAAGATTTCCAGCAGAACTTAACTATGTCAATCTAAATCGGAATTTGAGATCAAGATCTATGAAGTGTGGTATAAGTTGTAGAAGAAATAATTTATTAATTTTGACTGAATATTTTCTATCGAAAAAATCAGAGAAGGAAAGAAGGTAAGGTTAAGTTAGGTTTCTTCAAAACGTTGCACAGTGGAGATTTTCGAGCAAAAATGGTACCCAATTCAGTTTATTCATCCTTGCTGAAAAAAACTCGATTTTTCCTACGGTTTTCAGCTGTGCTGTTATAAATAGTTTCCATTGTAGCAATCCACATCCGAAAAATAAATAAATATGCTATTTAATTTATGAACTAAAAATGTTTGCTGAACCGGTTGGTATAGACAAAATTATTCTAAATTGTGCCAAAATGGGTCATTTGGTCCAATCTCCCCTAAAATTTAAATTTGTTTATTCAATGGAGTAAAACAGAACTAAATGCAGCTAACTAAACTAAGTCGCGAATGCCATAAAGATGGTAAAACGACTATAATCGAAAAAAAAAAATTCCGGTGGGAACCTCCTAGAATGTAAATTTTTTGTTGATTTATTCTTGATTAATTAAGTGGCTAGTGGTATCATTTATTTCTAAAACTCGAAGGTTATAATTGCTTCTATTGCCGCAACTTCCTCTAAATTGATAAAAGGTTTTATTTCATTCGATGTTTCAATCGATAATATTGCAAAAAGATGCACAACAATGTTTTTAGTGTAACGTTTGACGCTTTATCAAATGGTGCACACCACTTAGCGCTCAGTTAAAATGATCTGAATTAAAAAGTGATTAAATCTGGTGCTAATTTTTTTCACCACGATTTCCCTAAGTTTTCACCGTACTCAACAACTGACGCATGAAGACAAATAGTCTCTGGTTTAATTTGTAATACTGGAATCGAGTTTCAAAATGTGGTATTTTGTTTATGAATCCACTTGCCCCATTGTACCCTTGAAGTAAGCAAAATTAAGGAGAAATAAAACTTGAAATTGCTATAACTTCGGAAGGGAAGAGACTTAACATCTATTAGTGTCTCAACAAATGTTGTGCACATCATATTTATTTTAATTCAAAACTTACAATAGGTAAGTATAAAAAACAAATTGTTAATATGTTTTAAACTATAAGCTTTATAACTCTGCACTGAATAAAGAAATAGCTCTCATTATTTCAGCAAAGTTTAACATTTTGAAGATATCTACAACTTTGAAAAACATATTTTGTCTCTATCTCCTCAAACTTTAAAGTTATTGTTTCTATTTTTATTTTAGTAATCTGTGACTAATTTTTAATTTTTAATTGTGATCTACTCAGCGCAAAAACGAACACAACAACAAAAAATGCATGCAAATCGGATGACCAATGGAAGAGTAGTTCGTGTACGTACATCGCGTAACTTTTGATCTCATCGATAGAACTTTTCATAAACTTCAGACATGCTAGCTTAATATTTTTTCAATCACTCTGCAAAATTTCAATGAAAAATGTAGCGTAGTTTCTGAGATATTGCAGTTTGAATGAGAAAAGACCAAAAAGTCCGATTCTCGTAGAATTACTGAATCTCAGGCCACATAAACTCTAAAAAGCTCCAAATTTGTAATATAATAGTGTGATAGTTGATCTATCTAACACAGAAAATTTGATTAAAAAATATCATCAGACTAGACAGTGCGCGTGCTTGAAATTTCTATACAATTATGAACGGTACTGTATTTACGCCTCCATTTTTATATATAAGATAGTAAGATAGTAAATTCTTCACAACATCAAGCTCGTCTTGAATTACAATCTTGATTAAAAAATTGGGGGGAGAATTCATCATACTCATATAAACTGGTACAAATTTAGGATTTTCTATATTCATCTTAGAGGTGGCCAAAATTTAAATTGGTTGATTTTTGTCTTCATAGTTCTTGAAACAAAATTCTGTTGAAGTTTGGTACTTGTAGAAAAATACTAATCGGTTAACTTGGGGTTTATTGTAATATGGCTCCTAAGGAACATATTCGAAAAAAATGCAACACTTTGTTTTGAGAACAACTTTTAAATGTATTATTGGAAATTTATGAAAATTTCTGTGAAGCTAAGTAACGTAATGTTTACATGTGCTTATTTTTGTGACGTTCTGACAAGTGTTTTTTGAGATAGTACCCAATGAAGAAGTTCATCGCCTTTAATTTTTGGGCTTCACGTGCGCCATCTATCGCTTCACTGAAAATTTCATCAATTTTCATTCGTGCATACAAAAGTTATTAACAAAACTAAGTGTCAGATTTTTTTTTTCGAATACACTCCTTATGCTGAGAAGGCTCATTTTCCATGAAAACCTCATGGACGTTGTTCTCTGCATACCACTCCATGACATTCAACAATATGGCAAATCTGGCCAATAAGAAAACGATTGATTTTGAGACGTTTTCTTTCCTGATTTGTTTCATTTATCAAGCTTTGTGAAAGCATTCGACAACGAAAGGTTGAACGACCAAAAAGTGCTAAATACAGTCCCATAATCAAATATTTTAGGGAAAAAAATCAAGAAATCCAGGTTGAAACTAGAAGAAATCCAGATACAGCATGATAACCTCAAATTTTTATGCGATTTTTCTACAAGACATGTGTGAAAATTCTATCATCATTTGGAAAGATTAAGGTTCAAAAAACTTGTTTATCTGATCCAGGTTCATTTACGAACGTTGAATCTAAATTGTCTTTGGGATCGAATCTGAAGGTCGGGAGCAGATTAAAGTCTGAACCTGCACATCAGCCCTCGTGGAACATGATTCTATCGAAGACGCCATCCATCAACCATCAATTTAAAAGTAATAAATGTACCGCCGCATTTTTACTAGGACGGAAGACCTACCGTACCTACATGCATTCCAGTGAAAAGTATCTTCTCGATTGTGTCCGATGCTCATTGCGCCACCATCATCCATCGATAAGACGCTGAGACGTGAGGAGATCATCGCTGTAGGTGCCCTAGGCATCTGGAGATGAATCTCTTGTTCACCTTCAAATTAGCTTTTGATTACTCTCGGAAAACCCCTATCATATTGGATAGGATTGGACGATCGAGCGAGCAGCATGTCTTCCCCGTGCTTCCTATAGTTCAGTAGTTATCAAAATTCGATTAGGCAATCATCCGTAAGTGTTGCACTTGCCATTTGGATAGGTTTTGTGAAAATTTGATTTTAAATTGAACTACCGATGAAAGCAATTATCAGATGGATTATGTGATATCTAGTGAATTATTTTTTTTTATTTAAACATTAAACCTGCGAGATTTAAGACAATTTTGTAGGGCTTAACAAGACTCTTTAACTATATTGACTTTATCGAAGTTTAAAAAATGTTTCACTTGCTCACTTCACAGTTTTTATAAACAGTTTATTTACAATAGAAAACTATGAGTTTTGTTGTGATCTTTAAATGATGGAAAACTTAAAAAATTAATAAAAATTGTCTTGTGTCTCATCATCTTGTTATACAGACAAAGGAAAGATTACACTGTTCGATGCCAATTGGTGTTATCTTCATGCCAAAAATATATACAAACGACTCCATACATGAGTTTTTATAATAATTTTCATAATTCCCGAAAATAAAAAAAAAACGTGAATTCTCGAATCCCGGGTAGCGATTGAAAAATCCCGGAGATTCCTAAAACCCATAAAAAGTGCGAAATTTCAAAAAATTTACACACTCTAAATGAAAAAATTCCCCAAGATTCAGCAAAGAAAATGAATGCTCTTCATTGATGTTTCACTTTGACTTAATTTTTTTTCATAGATTTAATCATTGAATATAAAAAAAATAATGTATGCAATCAGTTGGAAAAATTGGATATGGCATGCTTCGTTGGATAATCACGTCAAGAGCTAAAAATGTCGAGTTTTGCAACGACTTGCATACACAATTTCGTGCCAACTTCCCTTGAAAATCCATTAATTAACCTTCAACAGGAGCATCTTCACAAATAACCGCAAATGAACGACCATCTCTGACTGAAAATATCTTATCAAGTAGGTCATGGACACACGTTTCGACACAGAAAAAAGTATCGAAAAATAGAACCTCGTTACTGTTTTCGTGTAAAAATGTTAACTTGTCAGTACTGAATTGCATTTAATTGGTTTTGTTCATACGAGAATACGAGAAACACTTTGAGAAGAACTGGAATGTTCTATTTTGCAACATTATTTAGAACTTCCGTTTAGCAAGCTGTGGACAGTAGCGAAATCATCGACAAAAAGCATACTATTTGGGACAAATGAGCTGTTTTCTGATTATAATGAAGATCTGATGATTTGATAATTATTCTGATGTCTAGCAAACCAACTTCTAACCAAGGTGTGTATAGGAGGTGTTATCGTATATCAAATTCCCGATTCAGCCATTTTGACTCTTAAGGCTATGCAACTGCGGAACTCATGGAGTTTGTTTACGAACAAAACCACAGAAAAACATGAGCAAATAATCTTATGTCTGTAAACAAACCTCGTGTTTCAAAAAACCTTGCTCATACCGATAGTGAAAATTTTTTCTTAATTTTGTCAAATGTTGGCAGCAAGAAGCACCAACTGTTGTTTTTTTGATTTCTTATTTTACTGAGTGCCTATTCAAACTGATTAATTTATGTATTTTTCTCAGCACAGTATTTGATATTGTACCATTATATTTTTAAAAGTTTCTACTGTATTGTTTTAAACTTGTTTTTTTTTGTATTCACTGAGCAGTAGTGGGTTAAATGGTTATATTCTGCTATTTTTTTTTCTTGGGATCCCGGGATCTCCCGGTGATAGTCCCATTCTATTTTTCAATTTCCGGGAACGTTAAAATGTCCGAAAAATGAACACTATCTGGTATTCGTTTCTCTTCAGTGGACATGGAAATTATATTCTTCTTAAACATCCAAACTAAATTTTCAATTATAGTTACATCTTACAAATGAATGGTCATCTTCTAATCTACATACTTTGATTTTGAACTGTTTGTTTTGTTTTTCGTTTACATTTATTTGTCAGCGTCTATGTCAACTTGGTAATTTCATTGGAAGTTTTCATTGGAAGTTTGTCAGGTGTTATAGCCAGACGTAAATTTAAAAAACCTTTTCTAAGAATTTTCAAAAATAATTATTCAAAAAATACCGCCATGCCAAAAAATTTTAACAAGCTTCTTCAAACTTTGGAGTACAATGTCGAACATTTTCATGGCAAGTATAATAGGTCCGATTTCAATACAAACAAATATTCGAGCGAATGCAGATAAAATGTTATAGAAAGAATCAGGACCGTGTGCTTTCTAGTCGCCTTTTACGTCCAAATGTCCATTTCTCACTAACGAGCATTCTTATGAACTTTTTACGAACATTTTTCGATGGATGATGGCAATCCTTTTTTTATTATTTGCTTCACAGATAAAATATCGCTGCTTTTAAGATTGAATTGTGACCATTTCCCTATGCTCTCTCATTGAAAGAATTTACAGGATTAAAATTATAGAAGGATAAAAGATATAGAAAACTTCAGATGAGTTGAGGGAGAGAAGCTTTAAGTATAAAATTAAGAAAACAGTTATTTTTAAATATAATTGAAAATCCGAATTTTATCTTAATGACAGAAACCGTCTTTATTAATAAATTCACTAGGATATCGGTTTAATGTTTTAAACCTCATAACAAACATCGTCTTCTGGTTTAAATATCTCAAATTAGGAATTCTTTTAGTTCCTTTTCTCCTCCAACTTGAGCACTGTGGTAATCAATCCATTGATAGAATCATCTTGCAAATAACTCCCAAAATAAGATCGAATTAGGCAAGATTGCGACTAAGCACAGATTTATCTTAGTGTTGATTTTCGACTAGGACAACAGACTAGGACAACAAAACGTTCCGATAAATTGAATCATTTTATATGTTTATTTGTACTCAAAACTTCGAAAGTATACTGAAATAATCAACACATTCATGAGTATCACAAGGGGAAAGAAAAATATTTATAAATACATACGATTTCCAGGTTATTGCCTCCTTTTGAATTTCGCTTTGAATCCTTAGATGTTTTATTTTGCTTAGTTCTGAGTAACTTTTCTTTGTTTGATAATTTATGCAGCTTTCTTTCCAAACTGTTGAAACAAGTTGAAGAAAATATATGGTGCAAGAAAAATTTCACCAAAAAAAATATAAAAACTTTCTACTCTCGTTAATTCAAATTCAAATCTTGCTGGCTCTAATTCCGTGATTGTTTGTTAATCTTTTGGTGAAAAACCTACTTCGAGAAGCATTCTTAATAATCCTCAATTCGTTGAAATTTATGTCATAAAAATGAGTCGGTAATGGTACCAAGGTAAAGTGCTCAGTTTTCAACAGGAAGGGTTCGAGCATGAAAATTTTTCAAGTAAGTATGAAATTCTGTTTGAAAAAGAGGTGAAATGTAATATTTGGGATTTGCAAGATTTCAAAATGAATAAACACGGGGAACGATTTGTTTTGCTTTTTTTCTGTTTTATTGAAATTATTATGCAAAAGCTTTTCTCAGATTAGGCTATGGAACTTGAAAGTGTGGATAAGAACTTAAACTTTTAGCTGAATAGAATGCTATACAGGGGCTGAGTAAGCTTTTTTTTTTTTTTTCTTATTATAGAGACTTTCAGCCTTGGGCTGGTTCGTCTCTTTCTAAGCGCACAGCTTTCGAAGTAATGATGGCTAGCATCTCACAAATGCTAAAACCACCAGACCACAGAAAGTGTACTATGTATGCCATGACCGGGATTCGATCTCATGAACTTTGGCGTAGATGACTTGAACCCTAACCACTACGCCGAAGCCGCTGGCGGCTGAGTAAGCTTTTAAGAGCATGTTCTATGGAATTTTTGGTTACTTGGGGTGGATATTAAAAAATCTCTTTGTTGGGAAAAAGGGGAGGGTCCCTTACAAATTCATTGTAAAATTTGACAGAACTCGAACGATTTTTAAACGATTGTGATCAAATTTGGCCAAAACTGAAGTTTTTGATATCATTTATTTATTTAAATTATTATCTTTTCGGGGGGAGCTTCTATAGAAAATAAAAATAAATATGATAAATTTGAGCAATTTACGGAACATTGTTAATTAAAATTGATAATAGTGTTTTATCTTCATGAGATGATTTATTGATTTGGCAAACAATTTTTTGTGTGAAATGTAAAATTAGGTACATAAGAGTTTTTGAGGTCGGAGATGGTTTCTATAAATTTTCCAAACCACTTCGTCTTCGGATGGGAGGCTCCCATACAAAATAAATAAAAAATGGCTGTATAGGTTTACAGTTTTTAAGCTATTTCCATCCATTTTTTTATAAATAAAAATTTTACGTCATGAGATGATTTATCTTTGGATAAGTTTTGACATATTCTGATGATTTATTGTATTGAAACTCTCTGCCATTTTTAAATGGGGGGGGGGGGGGTTATTCCATATAAAATGCAACAGAACTCGAACAATTTTCAAACTTTTTTTTATCAAATCTGAAAGTTTGAACATCTTAGTTTAAATTTAACAAAATGCTTAAAAATATTATACGGCGTTTTTGTAAAAATTGATTCACATCAAAGTTTTGACATGGTAAGCTGATTGATAGTACAATCAAACATGTTTTGGTACAAAAGGATAACTTATTCTATCGAAAGGCCCTTTTCGGTTTTTAAACACACTTGGCCAATCAAGGAACCTAGAGGCAGGGTTCGAAAAAGTCGAATTCATTTACCACAAAATAAACTGAATGACACAACAAAACTTTCATCCTCATCTATTAATACAGACAGTAAAAAAATACCAGGTTGGCTTAGAATAACTGCATGATGATTTTGAATATATTTGATTTATTCAATCATTCGCTTCGCAGTCATTCATTCTACAAAGTCGTGACAGTTTCGGAAATGTGAATGGAATTCAAATGTTTAGTTTCTAACGGAATTTTTAAATAGAGCGTAGCTAACAAGAATTAGGAAAAGAACACTAAAGCAACAGAAAATTCTTTAATTATTATTTTTAAATTTTATAACTAGGTGCTGGAATCACCTGGAATGTCCTTATCCTTATCAAACCCTCAGACAATTTCATAATAATTTTGTTGAAAACGCAGGTTTCAGTGGTGGAATAGAGTTATCTTTATTCAGTTTCGTCAGTGAGGTCATTAAAATACAACCATATTAATTAGCGATAGCTAATTGTCACTTCCACATCTTATATTCCCTAACCGGGAAAGTACTCATTTCTTAATGAGTACTTTGATATTCTTACCCAGAATATCTGGCAACACTGTTGTGTTACCACGAACCCAATTTGAGTTGTTTGGCTTCACAGTGTGATGATGTAAACATTTGTACCGTGTTTACCATCATCAGCTGTCATCATCAATCATCACCGCTATTGTTTCAATTGCGAATTGACTCAAAGCATGCGGAACCAAAACAAACTGTTTTGGTTTCGCCGACGGAGCGGCAGATTTCCTCTGCCGAAACTGTAAGTATCAACACCTCCCCTCAATTCGCAGATTGAGAATGCTGAACAGCTTCGCGTGCCTCGCCCTTGGTAACGCCTTCGTGAACGCATCAGCTGGCTGATCCTCAGTAGAGATGTGTCGCAAAGATAGCTGACCGCTTCTTATGATGTCTCTGATGAAAGCATACTTCACATCAAGATGCTTCATCCGCTGATGAGTCCGCGCCTCTTCCAGATACTGGATGCAAGGGATGTTGTCCTCCATTAACGTGAAAGGAGTGCTAACCACACCCAATTCACCAAGGAAGTTTGTTAACCACACACCTTCCTTGACCGCATGGCAGAGGGCTCCTATCTCAGCTTCGGTCGACGACAGACTGACCGTCTGCTGACGTTTCGTTGGCCACGAAACTAGATTCCCGAAGATCATGTAAGCGTAACCTGATACAGATCTTCAATCATCGGAGTCGTTGACAAAATCTGCATCAGCATATCCGATGAGTGGTTCCAATTTCACGTTTCTGCGGTATACCAACGCCATATCGGTCATACGTCGATGGTATCGCAGAATACGCTGCAGGCCTCGCCAGTGGCTATCCGCCGGGCTGACCTGGTATTTACTCAGTGCGCTAACCGCTGCACAAATATCTGGCCTCGATGATATCGCCAGATACTGCAAACAACCGATAAATTCTTTGAATGGTTGTTTGGTGATAACCTCACCATCGTTCAGCTTCGTCCAGCGAACGTTTGTGTCAAGCGGTGTGCTTACAGGTTTACGAATCGTTGCAAAAACTTCTCAACGTATCCTGATAGCAAAATCTCGAATTCTATCCGTGTTCGCGTTTCTGCGGTATACCAACGCCATAATGGTCATACGTCGATGGTATCACAGAACACGCTTCAGGCCTAGCCAATGCCTATCCGTCGGGCTGGCCTGGTTTTTGCTAAGTGCGCTAACCGCAGCACTGATATTCTGATGACTGCAATCAACCGATCAAATCGTTGAACGGCTGCTCGGTGATAACCTCACTATTGTTAAATTGCGTCCGTCGAAAATTCGTGTCAGAGACATAATGGGTTTCCTGTAACCTGGGATAAGCTAACCGCTTCCCAAATCTCCGCTATCATCGAAAAACGGCAAACAACCGATCAAATCGTTGAACAGCTGCTCGCTCAGTGATAACCTCACTTCGTTCAGCCCCAATCTCGTTCTCTTTCATGGCTGCGATGGTCTTCCGGAAAAACAATCCCTTTGGCCCTTGAGCTTGCTGACGATTCGAAGTTGCTCTTCCTCATCATCAGCGGCTACGTTAGCCACGTAGCGTTGATTAGCTTCTCCAGTTCTCCGGCCGGCTCGGGATTGACGGAATCTTGATCATCATCGTCATCGTCTTCATTGCTACCTTTGAAGTCGCTCTCGTTTCGCACCCTACGCTGACGGGCACCAGAATCGCGAATCTTGCGTTGCCTCTGGTGGCTGAAAACCTCAGCGTGCGACCGTACAACATATCTTGAGTGTTGTGTTCTGGTAACCCTAGAAAAGCATCCTCTTTTAGCTAACAAAGCCCTCTCTCGGTGGCTCCGAGAATTAGCCTGACTTCGATCGGCAACACTCGTCCTAAATGCCGCAAAAATCAAGAAGTGGCTGAAATCGCTGGCAACTAACCGTCGCCTGAACCACCTCCTCCGCAGCACCCGGAACAACTTCCAAATATCGAAGACAAGCTCGCGCATGCTAACCACAGCGCAGCTTAAAAGCATGAGAACGATTTTCTCGAATTGCAGCTTCATAGACTTTCGTCCTGCTGCTTCAATGCTTCGAGCGCTCCAAAAAGCCGGAGAGCAACGTTCAGCAGCATGAGCCCGATCTGGCTCTGATGTGTTGCTGAAGTTGCTGGCAACTAACCGTCCCCCAAAACATCTCCAAAGCCACAGAAAAACCATACTGTAGGCTTGGATAAGCTCACGCGTACTGATCGCAGCGTAGCTCCACATCACGAGAGTAACCCTCTCGGCAAACAGCTTCTTGCAATATCCGATACGGGCTAATCCTCCATCTGGAGCATTCGGACCTGACCAATCCTGGTTACAGATCTCGAGAGTCTTCCTCTCGGCCGTCGGAAATAAAACCATGCTGCTAACCGTAGCGCTGCTCGTGTCGGCATCGAGAGTAACCCTCTCGGAACCCGACTTCCCGGCCTCGAACTCCAGTGACACCTTCTGGCTAACCTGGAGCATCTCGTGGCCTCTGTGCTGACGGTCCTCTGCGCTGATGGTCCTCTGCGCATGGATCAGCTCATAACTGCTGACCATAGCGCACAACCAAAGCACGAAAGTAACCCTCTCGGCTATCAGCACCACCCTATTAATCCGGGGTGGACCTCCTGACCATCGCGCTGCCCGGTTGCGGATCCAGGGAATCCTCCCGGCCGTCGGACGTGAGCTCACGCATGCTAACCGCAGCGTGGCTCGTGACGGCATCGAGAGTAACCCTCTCGATCCGCGAACCTCCCCGGACTCGACCTTTGGCGGAACCTTCTGGCTGGCTTGGGACATCTCGCTGGCTGGTATCTGCACTGGAGATCCTCTGGCTGCTGGCTGGCTCTCTCCGGTGATCCTCTGGCTCGTGGCTGGTCCATCGACCTGGCTGGTCCTTCTGCACTGGTCGCTGATGAACTTGCTAACCGCAAGTATTGAGAGTACCCCTCTCACTAACTCATTTTCCGATTCTCCAGACGTACCTGGGCCCATAACCTGTTGAAAACGCAGGTTTCAGTGGTGGAATAGAGTTATCTTTATTCAGTTTCGTCAGTGAGGTCATTAAAATACAACCATATTAATTAGCGATAGCTAATTGTCACTTCCACATCTTATATTCCCTAACCGGGAAAGTACTCATTTCTTAATGAGTACTTTGATATTCTTACCCAGAATATCTGGCAACACTGTTGTGTTACCACGAACCCAATTTGAGTTGTTTGGCTTCACAGTGTGATGATGTAAACATTTGTACCGTGTTTACCATCATCAGCTGTCATCATCAATCATCACCGCTATTGTTTCAATTGCGAATTGACTCAAAGCATGCGGAACCAAAACAAACTGTTTTGGTTTCGCCGACGGAGCGGCAGATTTCCTCTGCCGAAACTGTAAGTATCAACAAATTTTAACAGAATAGCACAATATTAACAACTGCTTAAACTTTTATTCCGGAATTGAAAGTCAGTTTTTTATGACTGTTTTTATTTAGAAACTAAACAACTTTCGTTCTTAACAAAAGTAAGAACAGAGAAACGACTTTATTGCAGCCAACGCTTCCAAAAACATCGAACTCCTTCCAAAGATGCTAGAATTTCATTGAAGTAGTTTGCTTCCGAATATTTTTGAAATTGAAATTAAAAAAAAGTATTTTTCAAATAGAAAAAAATCACCAAACTTTTTTTTGGAAGGGGTATTTCATAAATCTCTACTTTATTTGAGGTTTTATAATGTCAGGTGTCAATTAAACAAATCATTTTTTAGAGTTTAACTATTAAAAGGTTTTTTTTTCGTCCGTACAGTTTGAATTTAATTTTGTGTCATAGTAACAGTCGTGTTTCCAATTTTCTTATACACATTTGAATTTCAAGCTAATATTGAAATCTTAAAACGTAATTCAAAATTACTTTTGTGTACATTTTTTTTTTAAATGCATACAAGACGGTTGTTAGTTGAAAAACAGCATTTGTAACTTTTCAAATCTCATCCCGTTAGATCGGAAATCGTTGGTCCAGCACCCATTTCCCATACACAAAGTTTTGTTCCCAAAAAAACGACAAGAATCAATTGTTTACACACTCATCATCATGCTCAGAGAACAGAAAACAAACAGAAACGATCGATAATCGATTTTTAACATATGCATGGTAGATGCCCCGAAACAGGTTTAAGCTGATTATCATGATTGTTGTTGTTGTTTGGTGTTAATCCACCGAGCCGGGTCGACTGAGTCGGGGGTCGGACGTCTTCAAAACAATCCTCGAAAGACCTAGGGTACGATTCCACAATAGCCTAATGACCGCAGCCAAAGTGAAATGTACTCAAGTAAATTTCCCCTTTCCCCAGTATTGGCACCAATATAGTGAAGTAAACTCAAAACTCCAAAAGGGATTCGGTTGGGGCCAACGAACAATCTCACACGCCGACCCCTGCACCTGTTTTCGGTCTGTTGAACAGAATTCGTTCGGCTTGGGGTCTCTGAGCTCCGTTTTTTTTGTTTTGTTGTGAGAAAATCCAGATGCGCATCTTTTTTTTAAGAGAGGAGAGCATGTTGTAGGCTTCGCCAAGGCTTAGCCGGCAGAGATTCTCCGAGAGAGAGGCTCACTTGAGGGGTCTCACCACGTCTAAACCGCAACCGAGGCGTATAGGTAAACAAACAAACGGCGAGCTAATGCCAAACTCCGGAGCCGAGGCTTTCCGTGTTTGGGGAGCTTGGTGGGCTTAGCTTAGCTAGACCCCATCGTGGGACCAAAACCACAAGCCAACAATTTATTACAATCTGTGGTTCACAGTACCAGTTGGACTTCAGCGCTGGCAACACAAAATCGGTGGAGACGGTCGCTTTCTTGGGCTTTAGCTATAGCAGTCGGAACCTGTGTGTACGGTATAAGGGGTACCCATTGGCGTTGGTCCATCGGTGGACCCTTTGGTTTGATTTTTCTTTCGAAATTGATCTAATCAGTGCATCTCTTAGCGCCAAATTGTGATTGGACTGGGTGGCTAATGATCACCCCGAAGCGTGATTGATCGAGAGGACCTTAGATAGATTTTGGTTCGTTGCACGGCAGGAGGGTGGGAAGTGTTCTTGGCGGTGCTCTAAGGTCATTGGCTGATGGACTCGATGTGTGGCGATCACGTTCGAGACGGCGCGATCTCCTTTCGGGGATAATTAGGGGGTCCATACGCGTGTGTATTTTTGTGCCATAATCGTGAAGCAGGGTGCAGTGCTGCAGAGACACACATGGGCAGATAACCATCTGGTCATGCTATAGTGCCTCAAAACCAAGGAGTACTTACCGCGCGATTCGATTCGCGTGTTCCTCTGAAAACGCCCACTTATTCGCCCTGCGGCTAAAGGGCGGACCTGTGGATGTCCAAAAGTGCATGTTGTATCCAACTGACCAACGTCCATCGTACGAACATGGTCAATGTCGAAATTCAGGAGGAACGAAACACCAACTGGAAGTGATCGGAAAAAGGGGGGAGGGGTTCTACAACAGCAGCCAAACAAATTTTTAGTGCTAGATCAAAGTACCCAAAGAACTGATCCCGGTTTGGTCGAGTGCTGGAGTGTGTGGGTCGGGAAAAGATAGATCAACTTCTAACGATAGTGTCGTGTTGAAAGGCGCACCACTTCAGCTTCAATGTTGGAATATGAACCGGGTGAATTTCCTGTGCCTATGGGTGCCTAATTGAGTGGAAACTGAACGGGCCCAACAACACTCGAGTGCTCAAGAGTGCTCCAAAGTGTAAGAGATCTGTCGGTCACCTAAATTGAATTATAAAGTTAGCGTCAGCGGATGTGTGCATGTTACGTGCGACGACGGACGATGCAGTGATTGATGCATAATGAACCCCTCGATTTGGCGAGCGAACGGAGAGAAGCAGTTGTGATTATACTATTTAGATAACTGCAAGTGATGTTCTAGACTTTGAAATGGTGGTGGCGATCAGCAGCAAATGCAGCAAGTCGGATGTCTAAGCTGTTCTAAGGGTCTAAAGCAACTGCGTCCGGTAATGGTAATGTCATAATTTCAATCGGTTTCTATCGATGGAAATAGATGGGTTACACTATGATGTGGAAAGCTGATGGAGCGGAAATGGACCAACATTAAAATGCAAGAATTATCTTTTTGAACGCATTACTGTTTCTAAGTTGGAAAAGTTATTCTTGAAGATATTTTTAAATGCACAAAAAGTGTTATGGAAACACTTTGAATCGATTTTCAAATGCCAGCAACCGGTAAGGTAGGATGAGGTGGGTATCATGCGCCACTTTTTTTTTCTTTGATCCATAACTTTTTTATTATAATAGTTAAAATAAAAATATAAATGTTATGGTTTTCTACATTTTCAACGTTTCATTTGGCAATTTAATTTATTCTTCAATATATTTTTTCCCAGAGTTCTGACTGTTTTAAAAAGATTTTTTTTTCTGATTTTGAAAAATGGAGGGGAATGGCGGGCCACCAAATTCAAAACGACCAAATAACATGCAAAAATAATAAATTGACCCAAAACTGTAATTTTATAAATTATTAGGTGAATTTCAAATTTGTTACGATTAGATGACTATTACTTATGAAAAATTCCTTTTCCATGCGAAAGAGCTAGACAAAGCTACAGTCATCAGCATATGAGCATATTATTATTATGTACTTTAGGTCTTCCCCCGATGAAATTAGCAGGTGCTTGTTTAATTGTGTATGTACATTTTTCTAGGCAAGTTAAATACAAGAATCACATGATGAGTACACAAGAAAACAACATATGGAAATATATGTTTGCGTAGAGCGCCCACGATGGCAGTTGGATTGAGATTCTTATATCATCACATATCCGAGATATTTAGAGTTGTCCACGTTTCCCCATGGCCCACGATACCCCACTCTCCCCTACATCACTTTACACTTTACTGATCGGTGCCTACTGTGGGCGCAAGATAGGTAGATGAAAAAGGTACAACATTGCGCTTAACCATATTCGACTGAGTCGTGTAAACGCAGGGTCATAAAATGGTTATGAAATTTCGAACGATATGTAGGGACGGACTTATTCTGGAACCGGTTCATATTTTGGACCACCTTTTAACTTTTTTCCAATATTTCCCTCAAAAATAATTTTAATTTTGAATAAATATAGTTAAAGCGACTTCTTATAATTCTAATCATATCTAACATTCTATTTAAATAAAATGATAAGGGACAGAAAATTGTAAATAAAGATATGAATTTTCACAGTTGGGCCGAATAAATCCCATTTCAGGAGGACGTATCATTTTTGGAATCAAATTTCAAGAAGTTTTATGCATATCTTTGATGAATTTAACAACTACAAACATGTTCACAGCTAGGAAAAAATACTTGAAAACTAATTTGCAACCTCGAGGAACCAAAAACAACTTGTATCGATAGCAATTTGACCCATGTCGAAAATAGGTCCTACTTAATTCTTTATGGACGCATTTTGGACGACTCAACATATTATTATACTATAGGATATTATACTTGCTGTTAAACGCTCATGAACGTAAGACGTTGTACGACGATATGAAAAGAATTTGTACACTATTTCAAACGTTTATTTAAAATGGAGTTTGGAATTTTGGCATTATTATATTTAATCAACTCGCTAAAGCCCAAACCCGCCTCTAGACGGGGTTCACTTCAATCGGCATAAAACCAAGCCAATCAGTGTTTTAACTTACTTTTTGTGCTTTAAATCACATTAATCTAACGATCAACATTATGGGCAACTGATTGATAAGCAGTTATCAAAAGCTACAACTTGAAGAAGCTTAAAAACATGTAAAAAGTGACCATGCATCAATTTAATTATTAAGTCATTATTTTTTATGCTACATGTTGGGAAAAAAACGACAACAAATCGGCAAATATGTAATGAGTTTTATTTTTGTAACAGTTGAAGTATCTCAATTAATAGTAGAACAATTTTAACAAAAAATTATATTCAACTATAGCTATAAGATAGTCTTAGTATGTTTCAAAACTAAGGAGAAAAATGTTGAAATGCTAAAATATTACAAGTGAAAAAATTCAAAAAATCTAGTTTTCAGCCCCTGTGGTTATGCAATTTTTAAAGAAAAAAAAACTGTTGAAAACTCAACTCCAATGATAATTTTTTTGTGAAACAAAAGTTGCTTCGAAGACAAAACTGAACTTTTGTGTTTTTTTCAGCGAAAAAAAAATGATATCCAGATGATTAAAAAGATCGAGTAATTCTCGTACATTTTTTTTCTTTTTTGAATCTATGTTTTCTACAGAAATGAAGCCAAACCACTAAGCTTTCACTTCGCATTTCACTAAGCTTTTGGAAATCAAAATACATCAATTGATGTCACGGAGTTGATGATTACAGACTTTCTTTACTCATCATTGGGTCGCCTGGGGAGATTGTGTTCTAAAAATTGATCCTAAAGATAAGCCAACTGGCCAGTATTCAACACTACAGAACAAATTTCGTGTACCTAAATAGAGACTGAAGAAAAGTTTAAGAAAGTTAGTTCAGGAATGAATCAACGTGAACAACCAAACTTGACCACAACAATAGCAAAGGAAAATATTTTCTGAATTATTCGCATAATTGCGCATTAATCGCTGTCGTGAATACAGCAAAATTTACAAAATGACACTTATTTATTTTAAGGGGGGGTAGGGTCTAACGGGTATAAAAAAAAACACCATTTTCACGATTTTTTTCTAGAGCTATCGTTCGAACAAATGTATTCAAATTTTTTGCATTATACAAAGCATTGTTAAAAAAACATTTAGTAATTTTTTCGTTGAAAAATATTGAAAAATGAGCCGGTGACGGAGCACTTTCGAGGATGTCTTTTAAAAAACAGGATTTGCGGTGGACACTGTATCTCAGCACAGAATCATCTGAAGTCAAAAAATCAGAGCAAAATATTTTTAATAGATGTTTTTCTGGACCCCAACGTTTTTATTTAACTTAAAAATATTTTTATGAAATTTTTGTGGCTGTTTAAAGTAAAAACTACGATTTTTCACTTAAAAATCCGCCATTTTTCACCTGTAAAATCTCCCCAAAATAAAAAAAATCAAAAAAGAAAAACGTTGGGGTCTGGTATTTTCTATATAGAAAATAAGTTCCAAATTTGAAAAGAATCGGATAAGTAGTTTTCAAATGACGATGTCCACGGACTTTAAAAATGTGCTTTCGAGAAAAACGCGTTTGAAGTTTCTGCTCTTGCTTTCTTGCAGTATTAGATAGGAGGAGATAAAGGCCTATAATTTTTACAGTTTTGCTTCGATTGACTTGAAAATTAGACACAACATTCTTGAAATGTTTTACAGTAAGAAAATAAAAAAAATCGATTTTTTGAAAGTGTTAGACCCTACAACCCCCCCCCCCCCCCCCTCCCCCCGTTAAGGGTGATCCAAAATCGGTTCAAAGGGTGTAGAAACCTAGTGGTCCAAAATACCGACCAGCAGAGATGCCATTCTCTACCGAGAAAAACGGAGAACGGAGAAAAAAACACCCCCGTGCGTTAGGCTGATGTCATGCTGAAACAACTAGCAACGCAACGCAACGCAACGTTCCAATAAGATTGCGTTGCATTGCATTGGTATGTCATGCTGGCGCGACCTGTCACTTTGAAATTCCCTACAAATCATCACTTCTCTACATCTGATAATGCTTTGAATCGTCTCCTTTCTTTCCGGAGCCATCAAAAACTCATCAAATCACGACCCGGATTGCAAGAATGCCGAAATTTGAACCGACAAAATTCCTTGTTTTTTTTTGCCGGAACTAAGAATTCATGAAAATTTTCTCGCCGATTAAGATAGTTTTTAGTTTATTATCACAAGTTCGGACAGATCTTCGTACTATTGTGCTTAAAACCCGGAATCACTGCTTCAAATCGAGAAAAAAACAATGTTCCTATTGGATTTCCTACTAGTCGCGCTACTAAACACATTGGCATCAGATTGGTCGCGCTACACAAAGCGACCAGTATGACAGGTCTACGCGATTTCCATGGAGATCAAATGAGAGCTGGTTAGTCGTGTGAACGTTGCGTTGTAGGTCGCGTTGCTAGTTGCTTCAGCATGACATCAGCCTTAGTTGCAAATCACCCGGGTGAGATTTTTCGATCCTCTCCACACATTATTCGCACCCCGGTTTCGAAAGCCACACACACCCAAGTTCAATAGCTCCGGCGTGCGACGATTTGTCACTGTAGAGCACCCCGGTGAAAACACAGAACCGACTAGTTGAAGCCACCAAAAAGCAAAGACAAAAACAAACACGACGGTGTGCATAATAATAGCATCAACAAACGATGAATGTTTCGGGCGAGTGGTTCAGCTTCGTATGTGTTGGTAAACGCAACAAGCCAAGCCAGCTGCCGTCGCTGTCGCTCTCCTTGGTGAAAACATTTTTTCACTGTAGTGTGTGTTAGCTCTGTCGTGTTGATTTACAGATTCTCTACAGAGATTCGGCTAAAAATCTCTGCGGTGCGTTTCAGAGAATCTCTACCTCTACCGAGAATCGAAAACCGAGCACATCGGTGATTCTCGTTAGAGAAATTGCAAGCCTGCCGACCAGAGTAATAATCGAAGAAACGAATTTTGTAGGCTTAAATTTTGTTGTATGACAACAAACGACAATATTTTTCGAAAGAAAAAGCCTTGATCTTCGTAATAAACGGATAAAGCAGTCAGAAATTGTAACATGCACTTTTTTATTTCAGATAATAGCATATTTAACAAAATTATAATTGATGGAAAATTGAGGCGTCTTACTGTTCAAATAAGTAATCAGCCGCATTATAAATAAGTAAAATTTATGTTCAAAAGCTTTCAATGTTCTGACTTCGAGACAGCTTTTGTTTGGGAATTTAGCAGTATTTTAGCAAAATATTCGAATTTCGGAAAGCATTTTTTGTAGTTGTAAAAATGTATTAGAGTACATTTTTACAACTACATTTGAAAAAAATACTTGTTACAACTTGTAACAAATGCTAATCTAAATTTGATTGTTCCAGTTGGTAAAATAGTTTATCGATCAAATTCAAGGGAAAAGCTACTTAAAAAAAAACTTGAACTTACGATTAAAATAAACCATTCATTATTTCATATGAAAGCATTAATGTTAAAAGTAGAGATGTGCCGAATATTTATTTTTAAAATTTATACAAGAGACGAATTTCACGCCAAATCGACACGAAATTTTCATGACCCTCCCAGAATTCAATGAAACTTTGTGGGCATAAAGATCTTACCTAGTGAAGCAACTTGGCATACTTAGTTTTTCCAAAACTTATCTAGACTAACATTTAAAAATTTGCCATCTCAGAATTTGGTGAACTTTTTTTCTAAAGCCTGGTTTAAAGTTCTTGTGAACTCGGACACGAACGCTATCGTGAACTCACCACAGTGAAAAAATATTCCGCAGAGAAATGTCAAATCGATCAATCCTCCAAAATTAGTATCAGGTTTGTATAATGACAGATAGAAATTGGTTCCGATCGGTAAATGACAGATCATTTAACCACTGTTTTGATCGAAACTAGCAGGGCTAAAAGCGACCCTGAGGCAAAAAAGTAGGGCAAAATAGTTACTTTAAACTGAAATTAGGGCAAAATTAGTGACCCCATCAAGTAAAAAATTACATCAATAGGGCATCTGAAATTTCAACCAAAAAATCAAATGATAAATTTGCCAATTCTGAATATTTCAACCCTTTATTGCAAACGAGCCCATGTATGTACTCGAAGTTTGCTCACTCTTTCTGGCATAAGTCAGTACTGTGAAAGAATTCCAACAATTTTAATGCAACAAAAAATCAATTAGCAATTATAAAACCTTTAAAAGAATTCTCGTTTATTATACTATTTAAACATAAAAAACTATTGAAAAAACGTTTTTTTTTTAAATAAATTGTTTAGTTGGAGAACAATAAAGTTATTTCCGTTGGCGGTATTTTTTTCTGAACGGATTCATAGTCAATGTATTTATGCAAAAGAGGATTAAGACGCTTTTTATAAAAAAAAATCATAACCTCATGGAAAGAAGAAAACATAGTTTATCACATAGCATCAGACTGAGCAAATTTTGATTTTTTATTCCACATGTCCTGAGTTCTGTAAAGATTCGTTTTGGTTAAAAACTTCACAATTTCTTGCAAAATTATAAAGTTACGTTTTTATGAGTAAATCTTAACTTTAAGGTTTGCAGGAACAATTTGAAATTTTGTTCTAAAAAACATTTTGATCTGTTTTTTAACTCTGGAACCGAGCTATATAATTGTTTTGTGCTAATTTATAAATTATTTAAATTAAACTTTCTAATGAACTTTTTGTCGAAATTTTCGAAACATTCAAATTTTTGTAGATTTTAAATTGAATTGAGGATAATAAATTCAAAACTGAGAATTAGAAATCAGTTATATAATGAAGACACAAAAATTTTGAAACACATTATAAAAATATAGCGAAAACAGATGCAATACTTTTAAATGTATTTAAAATTTGGACTAATGGAAAAGTTATAAAATTTTCAATCCTTAAAAAATGGTGTACCAATTTATATTCGCGAATATAAAATTTCAAATTTAGAGCTCATGAACGTTCATTCGAAATTTGATAAAAATTACCTATTTGAACAAAATGCTTAATAACACGTTAAAATTATATTTAAAAAAAGTATTAGGATAAATTCAAATAATACTTAATAGAATAAGACAAAACATGAACGTTGACGAAAACACATGGATGGATAAATTGGTCCTCAAACAAATAATTGAGACACGGATATTCGCGTTAACGGGTGATCGAGTCTGACCTGTAAAATGATATTCAGTAGATTTGCGATAGAGGTTTTTAAAGGAAATATTAAGTCATTTGTACTTAAATTGTTAAAAATAGTGACTTTAGTGATCAAATTTCAAAAAAGTAACTGGTGTGTGACCAGCTCAAAAAGAAGTTACAAAGTTACTAAAAAGTGACCAACTTCTAGCCCAGAACTAGTCGAACCAGGGTTCAAATTTAAATTCAAATTTATTTTAGAGAAAAAAAAAGAAACAAAAATAAACTATTGTTCTTCTTAAAAACATTTAAAGCTTTGAAAACGATTGATTAAAGAAAAGCCGCTATCTGTGAAGACATGAATTTTAATTTCAAGTTTATAATTATAAATTTGAAGTTATCTCAAATTCAGTATTTATCAATGAAGGACTAGCTAGCTGTACGATAGATAAATTTTTCATCACAAGCAATTTGTTTCTTTTAAAAATATATATTAAAAACTTTATAAATCACTACTAAACAAATAAGCCATTTTTTACTCTTGTTAAAAAGTCGGCAATAAATAAATTAAGAACCGATCGGTTAAAATTTTCCAATTATTTTCGTCTCTTTTTTTTATTACAAAGTACTCCTGCCGTTCGCAAGATCTCCGTTCACATTTATTCGTTGAGGAGCGCTTCTTACAGGTATAAATCAATGATGCCCAGGCGAGTCTCAAAATTTGAAACTATCGTATGCGATTCATTGCAAACGAAATTGAAATTTCCATTTTCACGTTCACAAGAGGTGTAAATGTACCTTAAAATGGTAAAAATAATGCCTACAAATCGTCCATACATTGCAACTTGTGAATATCTTAGAAAAAAAATGATTTTTTTTTAAACATACACTACACAACATAAATGCATTTCAAAAACTAAATTTCTATTTCCCAAAATATGTCATCTCAGAATTTGATGTAGTTTTTTCTAAGACGATAATAATAATGCCTTTAAGTCCTCCATACATTGCAACTTGTGCATATTTAAGGGAAATTTTTTTTACAAAAACTTTTTCATGTTTTTTTTTTCTAAATCACGATTTCTTACCTTTATTTAATTAAAAAACTGCTTCGTTTAATTGATATAGTATAAAGTACAATTTAAAGTCAATAAGTACAAACAGATACATTGTATAAGTGTAGTATCCACATTCAAAAACAAGTTGTGAGCAGAAAGAAAGCTTAGTCAATTCTCTTATTTAGATGAATAATAATAATATTTTCATTCCCAAGATGGTTAAACTGTGCAATGAATTCAATACCATAGGGGAGAAAGGAGTACATGATGCCTTTTTCTAATTTTCATGATATCTTTTTGGAAAATTTTGTAGATCGCCGTCTTTTGCAGTTTCTGACAGTGTGTAATTCCAAGTTTATATGCTGCTACAGTTAGATCGTTACATAAACCCGTAGATGAACTAGAATTGTTTTCATGGGACAAAAAAAAGTGATATTTTGGAATTTAAAGAAGACTTGATCTTTTAGTCAGGGTACCCTAAGCTTTGGCAAAAATCATGTAAAATCTAAAGATAAAAGTTCCATTGACTTTTTGGGTTAATAAACCATCCCAATCAGGGCCGTGAAAAGAAATACCTCAGAGGGGGGATTTGGTGGCAAAATTTTTCCTAGAATAATTTTGTTTGAAAATGCATTCATAAAGAATAGTAAAAAAGTGGTACTAAGAGTATCTCATTATTCGGGTTTAAGTTTTTTTAAATTAATAGTTATTCATTTCAAATCATTACTTTCGAAAATAAGTCCTAAATGTGTTTGGTTTTTAAGAAGCTTAATATAATAAATGTGGGCTCTTGAAGGCTTTATTCGAAAGAAAAACTTGTTTGGGGTTCAAATCAGATTTATTTCAAACTCTTGTAAACTCGATACTTTCAGATTTTTTTCACTGCAGTAGTTTTAACCTGTTTTGTGTTTTGTTTTGAGCAATTTTGAACTTTAATTTCAAATCCATTTTGAACCTAAATTCAAATTTTGAATTCCTGTACTATAAAATTGGTTTCTGAATATAAAGTCCAAACAAAAATTTCCAATAATTATGAACAGAACAGATAGAATTCTTAACCAGAAATCTCTTATTTGAATTTTGAATCTTTGATTTTCTATTTTAATTTTTACTTCAATTATTTATTTGTAATTCAACTAGTGAATCTGACTGAAAATTCCGAATGGTGAAACTCTGATATTTTATTTCTGGATCACCATTATGGAACTTTTTAAATTTCTAATCCGGCATAAGAATTGAGAGTAAAAATTTGAAATCCAAATTAAAAATATCGGTTTGTTAGTTTGAATATTTTTTCAATATTCTCAAATGGTAAATTCCAAACATGTAAAATTAATCTCATTTTAGTTTTAAATGCAAAACCAAGATTCGGATCAGGATTTTGTCCCAATGATGAACCAAACAGAAAATCAAGAATTATAAACTGGCTACAGATTCCACAGTCCGGTAACAGACACGAATTTACTCTTGATTAACTTAAGTCGTTCATCCAAATTTTATTATGAATTTTAAATATTGAATTTAGAGAAGAACATTTTGCTTGACATTCTTTGGAACCTCATGGGGGGTTTAAGCCCCAAAACACCCCCCGTTCCTACGGCTATGATCCCAATGATAGTTTTGTTCTTAGGATTTAAAAAAAACTGTTCAGGGGGCGCTGACCTAGAAATTTTATCAAAAGAGGCGGTTTGAGTATGAAAACCAGAGAGTCAATACAATATGGGTCAAAAGATGTAATGTGCCAATGCCCATTCATGAAACATTGACACATTTATCAGAATCAACTATGGGATAGGGCGCGAAAAACACCGGTTGAGAATTTTTTAAGCGACTTCAATCTCACGGAAAAGGTCAACACAATTTCATTCATCGAAATTGACGTAATTTTCTATTCATGCTAACGTCCTCGCTAGATACGCCCAAGCCCAATGCGATGTGCTTGTTATCTGAGCTCTGAGCAACGGTATCCGAAGAATGCTGCATTCCGATAAATATACAATACAGCAATTATCGACGAGTCTTAATGAGAGAACAAATCAATTTTGGGCAACCGTTAGTTTCTGTGTTGGCAAGTTAAGTTGGTAAGTTGTTGCCTTAAAACAGAAGTACCAAAAACAAATGATGGAGTAAATCACAGAGGGTGCCAAACCAAAAAGGTACAGATCGAAGAAGAGAAGAGTTAATTTCCATCTATGTACGTACGTTAAGACAGGCACACATTCACAATCGACCGCATCAATCAATCAACAACCCTAGCAAATGAGGTTAACATTCTTTTCCTAAATGAACCAACACTCGCTGTCCATTCATCATTTGGGGTCTGTCGGCGCCTGCCAGAGTTTGGATGACATTCACATTTCAATTAAACGCCACCGTCATTGAGGGACCGTTCATTTCCATCTTCAATGACATACCCCCACCAATCAACCTATTTCGCTACAGAAATTGGTAGGGAGAATCGGTTTTCCTCCCTTCTGCTGAAGTGCATCGAATGGAAAAACGGCTCGGTCGAAATCAATCAACCCCAAACTTCCAACTTGGTAGACTCTGATAAATAGTTTTTGGGTTTTTTTCAGTTCCTCGCATGTGAAATGCATGCATCTATGCGTTTAATACCGGCGTCAGTAGCACAGATTTTGGGAAACGAACTGTGGGGACACACACGTGTCCAAGATGGGTTTTCAGCCATTGTGTCTTAGTTCCACCCAATTAAGAAACTACCGGACATTGGGATGGCTGACTGGCTAGCTGTCTCGGTTGCTTCTGGGCCTGTCCGTAAGTCGGTCGATTTGCCGGTGGACGCTAGAGCGGGTAATAATAAGCTCCCATCCGGTGTCGGGGGCCTGCCCCTTTCTAAGGGTCTCTTTCCGGCCAATTTACCAGACAGTTTAGAAGTGGTAGCATGCAAGTCTCGAACATCAACGGTTTTTCGAGGGAGAATATCACCGGCTGGAAACACATTGTTATGCAAATTTAATAGTCACATAAATGTTGAAAATTGATTTGGAGTACCACGAGAGTTGATGTCAATCGAGCAGATCTAGGTTAAAGATATTAACAAAAATCGTAAAATATCGATGTCGAAGAATATTCTTTTAGTTTAGTTGAGATTACTCAATGGGAAAAGCTGGTTTGACAGAAACATAGAAAGTTTCTTATTTATGAGCCAAATCTAGCCCGTTCAAATTAAATTGTACATTTTTCCTATAACATCCATCCAGCAGCGCCTAATCTGCCAACAACCGTAACAAACATCCCATATGTGAGTTGAAAATGACAGCCATTACTCGTCTCTGCCAAACCGGCAAATTGAAATTTGCAACAGTCGTCTATTAGTAAGCAGCACATAATTTTAAGGTTTCGCATTATACGGACGATTTATCAAACGACTGCACTGCAGAAACTTGTTACATACTTCATTTGTTTGTTTCTCATGTGTAAAATAACGAGGTTAATTTTGAACTTAACTCTCCAAAGCTGTTCGGGTCAATATTACCCGAAGCGCACATTACAAACCTCTTTATCATTATTCCAATATATTGAAGAACTGGGAGTTTTGACAGACCAAGTATGTTCTATGAAAATTATTATCAAATTAACGGCAAAAATTTAAAATTTGAGTTTTGAAAATCGGTTCATTGGTAAATGAAATACAGCTAAGCAAAGCCAAAACTGGATGTTGTTTTTTTTAAGTAAGATTTTTTTCTACCGAAAGATCTGAGATAGCGGTCAAAACTTTCATTGGACCCCAACATATCCATACATTGTCAAAAAGATGGATTCTTGATGATTTCAGAATCCAGATCAATGAAACACTTAAATACAGAAAAGTTGTCAGAAGTTATGACTATTTTAAAAATAAAATTGATTTTGCAGACTTTTTACTTTCTGAACTAGTTTTTTATAACCTGGTAATAAATATCGACTTTATTTTGAAATTTTGAGTAATTAGAATAAATTACCTACACAATGAATATAACATCATCAAAATCGGTTAACATTTACAGCCAGAAGAACAAAATCAAACTGCAACCGCAAATTTCCCAGAAACAGATATTTTGCGAACGGCTTTGGAAGGATAAAAATCTAGCATCTCATTGTCTGTTTTTTTATAAACCAGTTTTGTAAACTTAATTTCAATTAAAAAAAAACTGTTTGGGTAAATTTTGAAAAAAACTCCTATTGCAGGAATACTTAAGCTAAATCATATCTATGTATGTTTGTTATGTATCATATGTATCAGACATCGATTTTGATTTGGCAGACTTACTTTTCACAGGTAGTGTCAGTAGGCCGTGATGGCGTAGCTGTTAGCGTCATAAAACGGTAATCGGTTCGATTCCCATTTTGTTACAGAATTTTAAATGTTAATTTTGAGCTGTTCATGTTTATTTAGTCTTTCAGGGCCGTAGGAAGAACCGCCTCATAAAGAGGGGGGGAGAGTGATGGAAATTTAACAAAGGAGATTGATTCTCATTTGCTCAAATACTCTTTTCTATTTTCAAAACCTGTCCCAAAATTTGTTTTCCACAATTCTTCGTTATTCTGCCACAATAAATGTTTAAGTTGAACATTATTTTCCCAAGCCAAATTTTATTCCATTTGCTTGATCACTTTCAAAGTCATTGAAAGTAAAATTATGAGAGAACCCCTGTTTTATCATAAAAAAAAATTTCTCGTACCTCAATCCCTCCTATGCAAAGTTTGCTCGATCATTTCTCGAGTTATCATAAAAAAAGTATGGGTGGATCTCCCCACTGAAAAGAAAGGAGGAGTCTTAAATTTTATTTTCCGTATATAATTTGCTTTAAATGTTCTGGAGTTATGAAAAAAATTGAATGAGAGCCCCCCTATTCCCAGTTCCCGAATAAGCATAGAAACATTTTTCCATTTCGAAAACCCTCCTCTACAAAACTTGGTTTCTTTCGTATGACTAATTCTATTGATGTGCAACAAAAATGTATGATGTTAACGTCTTCTCTTCCTATCTCACTCATTGCAAGAAGAAAAGAGTCCCAAATAATTAAAGAGACAAAACTCTTATCAAAATACAATCCCATAACAAATTTGGTGCTTTTGGACTGATTAACTCTCTACATCTTTAAAAAAAAACGGTGGTGCCTCCCTCTTCTCTTTCAATTTGTTTACTGGGATCAGGGAGGAGTCTCAAATAACCATAGAGTGTTTTTCCGTTTCCAAATATCCTTCCATGCCAAATTTAGTTCAATTTGTTCGATTATTTCACCAGTCATGCAAAAAATTGTATGGAAGCCCCATCCCCCTTTCTGTTTCACCAATGGTGGAAAGAGCTTAAAACAATCTTGGAAACATTTCGTTCACCGAAATACCCAAATGCCAATTTTGATTTCCCTCGCTTGATCAGTGCAAAAATTTGTTTGCCTCTCCCCCTTTTTTTATCCTCCCAATTCAAATCTGGAGGAGTTCCAAACAAACATGAAACCTTTTTCCAAATCCAAATATACTCCTATGCCAATTTGATTCCATTTGCTAGAAAAGTAATCGAATTTTGCAATAAAAAAATGTATGGAAGCTCCCCTATCCCTTTTAATTCTCCCTACTGGAAGAAGGGAAGGGTCTCAAATAATCATTGAAACATTTCTTGTATCCAAATACCCTCACATGCCAAATCTGGTTTCATTTGATTGACTAATTCTTGAGTTATGTCAAAAATTGTAAGAGAGCCCCTCCCTCATTCCTACATTTCCCCTCTGGAAAAAGGAGGAATACCAAATATTCATAGGAATATTTCTCGTAGCCAAAATTTGCTTGAATAGTTCTCATGTTATGCAAACATTCCTTTTTGCTTTGGAGACCCCCTCTCCCCTTCCTGTAATAGGGAGGGATCTCAAACTGTAATAGGAACCTTCCTCGGCCTCAAAAGCACCCGTTTCCCAAATTTCAAGATAATCGGATCAGTAGTTTCCGAGTACAGACAGCCAGACAGAAATCCATTTTTATAGATAAAGATTTTTTCTTAAAACAATGCATGCATAAAAAAAAACAGAATTATTTTTAATGGCCTTCTTTAGTAACAAAACAGGAAATTTACTTTAATCGAACGATGAAATTTTTGAATTCATCAAAAATATGATGAATCTATTTTATTTGATTTGAATTTGAACATTAAATAATTTTTAATAAAAGAAAAACTTCAATTTGAATCTTTCAAAAACCCTTATTCTTCTTCAAATCAAACAAGCAAAATCTTGAGAAAATTCAAGATTTTTACTATCATTAAAAATTAATGGAATGTGATTCTTGCAAGTTTGATCTAAATTTCAGATTTAAATTCGAAATTTGGCTCTTGAAAAAACTGCAATTTCAAAAAAGGTAAAAAATATAAAGATATGACTTTTTTTCATGGGGAGATTACATGTTTCTTTCTTAGCAAATGTTATTCAAAAACAAAACTGACAAAATATACTCAAATTCTTCTTTCTATTTGAGGCCATAAGACTCAGAGGGATGGAAGTGCCAGAATCATCGATTTAAAGTTTTCTATACTCATCAATTCTTGATATCTTTATTCATGGAGCCCGAAATGTTGTTTAAAATTTTGACTGAATCTGAATTGATTCTTTTGTTTTCTATAATTCATTTTCATTATTCATTAACATTAAAACTCTAACTTTTCGGATTCCATGACTAAAGGTGGATGTGAGTATTCAATCAAGCTAAGCTTAGCTAAAATGTAAATCAAGATATCAAGAAGATATCAAGAGTGGCTCAGTAGAACGAGTTCCACATCACCAATGCACAGTGGTGCAGAACATCAATCTAGCTGTACGAAATTAATAGCTGAAGGGATGAAGAGATAGACATTTCATGTCTTCAGCAACATTGTTCAGTTTTTCAAGGAGCATATTTCAATATCAAAATTTTTGCCGAGGGGTCCACCGATAACGAGATAAAAATGCTAACTTTCTGTTCTTCAAATTAGGGCTTTGATGTCTTCGACAAAGTTGTTTATCTGATCAAAATACATAAGTTTGTTGAATATGTCAAAGCCCTATCACATAACCTTCAGGAGCTACCGTCAAAGTAAAAAAATCTCTTAAAAACAGTTTTTTGAACATGACACATTGTAGGTTGGATAAAATGGTTCGCTGTCTTTGAAACAAAGTTGTAATAAGCCACGATCTACAATTGTCTCATACATTATGATGGGTTTAGAAGTTGTTGAAGCCCTATAGAATGCATTTAGTATATTTTATTGGCAATTTTTGAAGACTCGTCCATCGAAAAGTGCACATTTTCGCAACATCCCCTCTTTTGTGATTGTTGTTGATGATAAGCGAAACCATTTCCATTTGAAATTAGCGGGGAAATCGGTGGAAATAGTAGAGATTTGAATGATAGAAAATACACAATGGTTGCTACGCCGTGTTTGTTTGGCCGAGATCATCAATTTTACTCAGAGGTCAAAAGAACGGTGTCTGGGATTGACAACACATTCACAATGAACAAATCTGATGCTCTCTGTTTATTCATCAATAACGGCGCCGGCCACGTCCTAGTAGTCAATAGATAGAGAGAAAAATAAGAAAAGGGGATGACAGAAAATAAATTTATGCTCTAGGACCGAGGTTAACTCTGCCTTTTAGCAAAATAATTTTGGTGTAGATAGGGGAGAAGGGCTACGATCAAAAGACACTTTTGATAAGCGTAAAAATCTTAGTTTTGAACCGTTTTCTGTAATTTTCTTGTATACTATCAGAATCCTAAAATTCTCAAAATTTAAAAGCAATTGATTGGGTTAACATTGTAACAAAGCAGAAAATAAAGCAGAATGAACACCTAAATCAATGATTGAATATCAATTAATTGGAAATCATACGATTTGCCAATTCTTTAACAAAGATAAAAATCATATCTGTCCTACACGATAAATAGTCTTGAAACTTGTAACTTTTCCCTTACTCAATTTTATTTACCATTCATCCTTATCCTGCCGGCACTTCAAAAGGCACAGTAAAGTTGTGAAATTTTGACTGAAGATAACGAAATTTTAGAAGCTTAAATTATAATTCATGCTATAGTTTAGGAAAGTATAACATTTTTCGCATATTTTTGTTCTTCCGATCTATTTCTTTAAATTTTAATCGAGATGCCGAAGCTCTCCATAGCTAAACCACTGATAAGCTGATATAACTTCCCCTGCGTAGGAGATAAATATTCATCGCCCAGAGCTCCTGGCGCCAACTAGCTCATCATTTCCTAAGCTTCGTTTCCCGATCATGTAATGATACCAATAGCTAAATTTTGTTTTTTCGTAAATCATTCAATTTTTATTTATTACAGACCCGAATGACCCGGGTGGTTAAAAGGTCTCTAATAAATTATAATAATAATAATAATTCAATTTTTATTTGACAATTCGAAAATATTTTTTATGAAGAGTCATGTAACTCAGTTAGTTTAAATTTTAGTTTCAATGTATCGGATCAATTCTATTCTTGTTGAAAAGTGTATGATCTTTCGAAAATTTTATCCAAAGGAGAAATTTGAAAAAAAAAAATCAGATGATCTAAAAAGTATATTCTATATAAAATGCCTAGACTAAATCATTCACCAGAAGATCCTTTTTTAAAGAACTGCGAATTTTTCCTCGATAAGATAAAGAACATTTTCGCTTTGAAAGTCTTTAAATCTATAATTTTTCGTAAAAACTGTTAAACTTTAATTTAATTATATTATGACATTTTTTTTAATTTCAACTTCCTATTAATTGGAATAGTTTTTTTTTAAATATGAAGAATTGATTTTCATATGTAGGCACGTTTCAAATTTTGTTCCTCAAATTTCAAAGCTCAATGAATATAGTACATTTCAACCATCGGGAACTTTTTTCACTGGGAGGAAAACAAAACAAAAATTGAACACCATAGCAACTTATACTTTTGCACGCAGAAAAATTGAAGCAGGCTAAAAATGCTTGGTAGATAATGAAATTTCTATATATTTTTCTACGTGTCATTAGAACACGTGGAGTAATTTTTGAATGCTAGCGCCTCATCACAACCAGTGTACTAATCACTTACTAAACAGTTGAGACACGAACCTTTGGTTGATGGAAATGTGGTTCAGAGTTATATCAGTTTATCAGTGGCTAAACTAACGAATAAAACTTCTAAAATGTTTTTTATGCAGAATTAATTGAATAAATTGAATCCTATTTAAAAAATATTGACAAAAAACATTTAAAAAAAATTGACTCTTTTCCACTTAAAAATGTTATTTTTGGCGTTCGCAGGACTTTTCCATGAATCGTTATTTTATCAACAGTCACATTTCTGCATTTTAACGTTATTTGATAAATTCAACATTTTAGAGATTTGTTTTTCTCAGAAAAATATTATTGCTCTAAGCTCTAAGCATTCGGAGGAAAAGATTTTCATTTAACTTTTCTTTTAACTGACTGTGGCACTACATAAATCAAATTTATCTGGCCACTTCTAAAAATAAAGTGAAAAAATACAAAACTTATTAGATTGTAGAGACTGGAAATTTTCTCGATTTTATATCGCCGTTGTACTGCTGGGAAACCAAAAATTTGTTGATGTTGAAAATGCCACTGCTGGTTTCAATTTCATTGTGTGAACAAAATACATCTTGATTTCACTGTATCCTTTCTTGATACGTAATTTTTCAACTCTCGTAGCTCTAGTTCTTCATCAATAAGAAAAAAAAATGCACCATTTGCACTTCCGAAAAATTCGATGTCAAAAATTCGCGTCTGCTTCTATTTAGGCCTAACCTACTTCAATTCTAGATATCTTAATCTACATCTGTTGCAAAAATCGAGCAAATTGACAATTTTGCAACACGTTTTCTCGAGAATATCATTTGGGCTCTCACATCCATCTGATTCTAAGCACGTCATTTGTGATATTCAGCTGAAATTTGTATACAAACTGGCTTTGGTTTAAAATTTAAAAATTAATATTTGAATTGTCAATAAAAAAAATTGTAAGTTTTATATCTCTTGCAATTAGAGTTCCTCATCGAAAAATTCATTTTGAGAATACTGTTGAATGGTACGTAGTTATCATCCATACATCACATAACTTAAGGCTCAACTCATGTTTTGCCTTACTTCATACGATAGCGAAAAACATTGGTAAACTATCGGATTGAACCATACAAATACTGATCGCCACACGTTTGCCATAAACCGAGTTCGATTTAATTTGACGCCCACATTGAGCTAGAGCGGTAGAGCTTTTAAAAACAACCAAAACCAAAAGTCTACCCGCGTTGCTCCCGCGCTCTGACTAAAGTTGTCACCAGCCGATTAAAACTGACTGTCAGATTACATGCAAACGATTACAGGAGATTTACATTTCGCTGTTTTGCTGTAGTTGGTATAGGCATGTTGCGGACAGCTATAAAACATCATAAATAGTGTAGCACTACTTACATACTTACTACTGTGCTACCCACCTGCCCTATGGGTATGTTTTTGGCCACCTGTGCACCATATTTTTGCTACCAAAGTCTCCACAATATGTCTAGCTGAATGAACAACATAGGTTTTGAGCTTTTAAAATATGGTTAGTCGCCGGCAAGGAGATCTATCGGATCCCGATTACGCCCTTGTATATTTTAAATTGCTCGGTACCCTTTTTTTGTAAGATAATGCTTGTTGTAACCTTAACGTTAACTGGGACATCCAACCTGAGTCACCAGAGTTTGTTATAAGTTACTAGAAAACTTCCTGTAGATTCAGAATTTTTTGTGGTACATAAGATGTCATTGTAGAAAGAATATTAGCTTTATATCACCTTGAAATTTCCATATTTTACACGCAAAAAATAGGGTTTCTTTCAACTCATTCTAAAAAATATACATTTTCGGAAACGTTACGAGATACTGTATTCAAAACTGTAAATTTGAGGAACGTGTTTTTAACCATTTTAAATTCAAGCGTTTTAAATATTAGCAATTCCCTCGCTTCATGTACTGTCAGTAAAACCTAGTTTTTTATAACTCTTTGATTTTATAAACAAGAACAAAGGTAGACAAGTTTTTGGCAAATTTCATTTGTACAGATCTCCAGAAAATATTTTTTTGCTAAAATGTTAGGGAGAGGATTTGGCTTCTGCGATTTTGTTTTTGAAAAGTCATTTCCTCGCCCGTCGTTACGTCATGCTTGTTTTTCCTTTTCGGAACCGCAAGTCGAAAAAACACAAAAACTAGCTCGCTTGATGAGGAATTTGATAAGCCTTTCGAATATGTACCTATAGTTTGTTGGAGTTCTTTGGCTAAAAAATTTTGGGAATTAACAATTAATGGAAAACAACCTGTCAAAAAGTCGTCATGTCACGCTGGATTGTGTCTATATTTCAGTGATTGAATTTTGCATGAATGATCAACCATCTCTCGCTCAACCCTTTACTCGGAAGCAAAGGTTGCTTTGAGGCAGTGAAAACGACAAAACCGATGATGTATCAGGCGGCGGCAACGCTATTCAAACCGTATGGAGCACATTTCTCAGATTTCCCCTTTTTTCCCCTCGTTTTGACAGATTTAAGCTTTTTCCTCAGATTCAAGCTTTCGTCTCCTATGCTCTCAAGGCAAAAAAGCTTCAATCTGAGGAAAAAAAGCTTAAAAACGAGATTCACGACCACTTATTTAAAAGATGTTGGTCACACGATACATAGACAAATCGTGTAACGTTGACGCCATCTGCTTCGAGACCTGCTTGACAAACATCTGTCACCATTACAGATTCTTTGATTTATGCATCTTTTAAATATTTTTTCGTAAAAAATTCAGTAAACCCCATCCAAGCGAATGGTACGGTAACAAAGAATTAAAGGTTGAAAACTAAACGGAGTTCAGCTTGTGATATTTCTGTTAACGGTGCTCGCTTGATAGTAGTCTTGACTTTCTCAAAGAATTTGATTTATTTTACTTATTATGCGCAATGCATCAAGTTGGACTGCGCACTTCATTACTGCGAACTCCAACATTTGAGTAATCTGTCAACACAGTGCAAATTCTTTCAACAGGTATACTTTCAATGCTACGGACAATATTAAACATCATCAAATGCGTACCAAACTTTCCGAATGTAAATTAATGTTTGGATAACAAATCCTGAACTCCTTTTTAAAATTTCAATGTAATGAGTAAGAGTTCCAGTTCCTAAGCAAGTTATAAATTGTCTTGAACTCAGCTAAACTTCAAGCATCACACACCAAAATTTTTTTCTAAACTTCATTTTTTGTTTTCAATCGTAGTTCATGGGTTTGGCAGAGTCAGAACACCGATGAGCTGACTCAAAATAGCTGCACAGCATCGACGCAACTACAAATAGTTACACATAATTCTTACCTTGCAATGTAAAGGAAAGCATAAACCACCACGTGTTGTATCTTGTATCACGGTTCTATAAAAACCAAACTAGAAAAAAAAGAACCATCAACAACTTCGCATAAAGTGCCGCATATTTGCTACGCTTATAACCTCATCATGTCCATTTGTCTGTCCACTCAGTAGGGGTGGATGCTTTCGACGCATAACTGAGGCTTTGCAACTACAACTATGACATGATTTACGGGTCTCCAACGCAATGACTGGGGCAACAAGTAACTTAGTACCTTCGTACAAAAGAGGTCTCGATTTGATTGGCAAAGTACGACCACAAAATGATGCATTTGAGGAGGTACCTACTCGGTACAATGCAAGGGACTCAAAACGTGCGCGCGTAAAATCGGTTCTGAGTGGTGCTGCAAGTGTCTGGGCGCGCACGTTTTTTCTTGCACCCTGCTTATTAGATGGCGTCTTCGTTGTGGTCTCGAAACATCAAACCTAACATCATCAACCCCCCTACAACGTGCCATAAAAACACTCTGACGGTTGAATGATCACACTGCACTGACTGAAGCCGGGTCAGTTGTTGCCGAAACGCCACAAACAACTAGGTACTCATGAAGTTGAATTAGAAAAGGAAATGGACATGTAACAATGACACATCTTTCTGGTTGTGCAAAACAGCGAGAATTTGAGCGATTTGGTTAGCGTTAGGGGCTGTCTTAGGGACAAGCTTATGACAGCTTGTCTACTTTTGCTAATACCTACTTGTGTTTTGATGAACAGTTTGTTTGTAAAAGTTTAAATGAAGTTATTTGTGATATTTATTTATTTTACTAGTTGAAAGAAAAAATATTTAATTCATTTGTGTCAATCAGTTAAGAACAGTAATCTTGTATAAACAGACCCAGTTCGATTTAGACAACACACTCGTGCACTTTGTGTTACGAAAATCGAACAGTTTTACCCCAATTTGTTTTTAAATTGATCCTTAAAATAAACAATTCTTATGCTTAGATTTCAAATGTGTCGTCATGGCAACGCATCATAACGAAGAAAAAAATCCATGTTATTCAAAAACGTACCTCTGATTTACCTTTAGCTACTTCGGTGAATATTGCAAATTTTAAACCTGGAACATGATTATAAACGAGCCTATGAACAAACTCCCAGGTTCCAAAGCGCAACATAATTTGAAGAATCCTTCTATGCATATCTCACTTCGCTTCCAGCCACTTGTTTTAAAAACATAATAGTAATTTCAACACATCATTATAAATTAAACCCGGAAATGTTTCAGAAATTGTACTTCTTTAGATAAAAAATTAGGTTGCAATAGAAAACAACTTCCCTGCGCTCCCCGCAAAATGCGAGGGATCATCTCACGTCTCTTTATAAATTAATAAAAGTTATTCAAGAATTTTCCTATTTTGAGAGTTCTCAGGTAGAAACTCCCGGATTGGAACATCCGGAGATTCAGAATAATTGAATAAGTGAGAAGGATCATGGAACGAACTCACCAATTGTTGAAATAGGAAGAGTGTTTCCTCTTGCAGCGGATCATTCAACGATGTCAGCTGCTGAAGGTGGATGAAATCAACGGAGTATCGAGTCGAAATATGCAATTATTGATCACTATGCTTTATTCACTAATCCCAAGAAAAATTCACCATTTCACAATGACACCTCAAAAATTCAAAACTTAAACCTCAAAAATTCAATTTTCACAGCGACGATGCGAAAAAAAACACGTGCGATACCAACAGGCCATCGCCTACTTCTACTAAGAATAAACCATTCTTATTGTCATTAACGTCATTTTGCGACAATTTTTAAATGATTTTTTGTTATTTTTTATCATGTTTCAGTTTCAGACAGATTTTCCACTTTTTTGGTATGTTTATTCCGTTGAATGTTTTTATCATTTTTAAAAATTTCATCATTTTACATCATATTATTTTTATTCTTCTGTTTGTATTTGTTTTCAAATTTTATGGAATTTATACCATTTTTGCGTATGTACTTTATGAAGTTGTTATTATTTTTGTTATAGTTGTTATATTTCATCAACATTTAGAACGTAAAAACCCATTTATATTGTTTGCTTGAAATCTATTGATCGCAACGTAGAATAGTGGAGCATGTTAGCACATTACGGACCAAATACGAGATATTGTGTTTTTTCGCTTGGCGCACACTTCAAAAAATAACTTAAATGTTTAATATTTTATAATGAAACATTATTTGACGAAATTCGGGATTCACTTTCGGGAGACCGAGAAGTACGGTTCGGGGTTTGTGTGTGCTACGTCCGCGGTTACTAATAGCATTATTTTATTGTTTCGAGTGCCATTCGAAGGTTTATTCTATTAGTATTACAGTGTCGTTCGGTTTCATCTGCAAGTTACTGTTGGGTTTTATTTGATCAGACTCCCAAGAAATTTTGATCAAAAAGTGATAATTTTATGAAGAGGCCATTCAGAGTTAATTTTTTTACTTCCCCGTTATGTCAGACAGTTCGTCGGCGTCGTGAGTTTGTGGTTACTTTGATTTTCGAATAATCTGAAAATTTCCGAAATTTGAAGGTTTGATCTGGCAACACAGTCAAGTGAAAGTCGTTCGAATAAATTCCCTTCGTCTGGGTGGTTCGAGGCGCAGTGGTTAATTGTTGTCGGAAATAGTGAAATTTCATTTAAAATAGTGTTATCTGATGTTTTTTGTGTGAAATGTTGGTGTTGGTGCGTTACGAATATTGAACGCAATATTGCATGTGAAGGAGATCAGCCTGATGACAGTGAGCTCCAGATGGATTTTGAGCTCCGAGTTCGAATACGATGTCAAGGATTCTAAGCTAAGTATTCACTTTTCTTTCCTTGCCAAATATGTTAACTGAAGTTAAGACATACTTGTGCAAATTGTAGTTGAAAGTAATCGTAATAATTCTCACAAATAGTAGAGGAGAGTGGGGTATCGTGAGCCATGGGGAAACGTGGGCCACTTTAAATATCTCAGATGTTTGTTGAGATAAAAATCTCAAACCAACTGTCATCGCCGTCGCTTTCCGCGAGCATATATTCCTATATGTTGTTGACTGAAATACGCATCATATGCTTCTTTTATTTATCAAGCAAAAAAAAGTTAGAAAAATTCACTTACATAATTAAAAAAACACCCGCTTATTTCATCGATGGGGAACCTAAAGAGCATAACAAAAATATGCTCATACGCTTATGATCTTAGTTTTGTCATGATCTTTCACGTGGAAAAGGAATTTTTGATGAAACATCAATAAGTCACACAAACGCAACCAATTTGCAAATCATAGCTTGTGGGGAATCGTGGGCCACACATCTTAAATCACCTATATTTTTATGTTTTCTTACTCATTAAGAACTTAAAATACGTTTTTCCTACCTGTAAAGTTTTCTTATGCCAATTGAAGAGTTATGAAAAATATATTGTCCATCTTATATAAGAAATTTGCCAAAACGTTCACGAGCTAGGTTTTGGATTCTTTGCGATCATACACAGCTCTCTTTTTTATTTCATCATCTGAAATTGCTTTAAAATAACGAACTCAATTAGGAAATCACAGTTTTGGGTCAACTCATAAACTTTACATGTTATTTGGTCAATCTGGATTTGGTGGCCCACGATTCCCCACCATTTTTTAAAATCCAAAAAATATTGATTTTTTTTTCAAACAGTCAGAAGTAGGGGAAAATAACTTATTAAAATTTTAAAAAAATACCTTATGATACCTTGAAAATGTAGAAAACCATACCATTTTTTAATTTCATTTTATCTTTTATAATAAAGAAGTTATGGAACAACGAAAAAAAGTGGCCCATGATTCCCCACTCTCCCATATATTATATCCAAAGTTGTTTGTGAGCTTTTGTATTTTATCCAGAACTGCTCGTTTCAATTTCGCTAGAAAGGTATTGCATGTTTAGAGGAGTTTTATGTAGATAAAAACGATAAAATCCCATCAGATTTCAATTGGTACAATAATGCAATTTGCTAGGATAGATTTTGAATACTGAAATGAGTTTTATTTAGATAAAAACGATCAGTAAACGACAATTCGTGTTCATCTCATTTGAATTGGTGCAATAACCAAACTAAAATGTGTTAAAATTTATTTTTAATTAACTAGATTATAACAAATTAACTAACTTAACTTCCAAGCATTATTTTTCAATCGTTTTTATCTTAAAAACTAGCAATATTGTTTTATAAAAGGAAATGCCACTTCAAAATGATCCAAATCGTCGACCAAGAATAAAAAGTAGAATGCAAAGCATTTCATTCATTCCAACAAAATATAAACGGGAAAAAGATGTATAGGTACTATCTTCCAAATCATATTTTGATATTGTATGCTATCTATAGCCTTTGCCAGAAAATGATAACAGGTTCAAAATAGGATTAAATTACTTGATTGCCTTATTCTGTTGATTAGCTTTTGGTTTCTGAGACTTCACAATAGTGTATTTAGTTCATTCTTGAAATCATAACTTAAAAAAGATATCATGAAACGAAAAGCACAACATTTGTCAACCATAATTTTACACTTACAATGATGGCCTCTGAAATAAGTTTAAGGTATGTTCTACTAAAATGATGTTATCAATGACAAATAACTTTAACGGTATAACAGTCATAATTAAACAACTTAGACCCTGGTAATGGAGTAAGGGGTGATATCAGATTAGCATTTTAGTTATGCATATTAGTTTTCCATATTCATGGTTTTGCCTTTCTTTCAGAAAGGTATAGTTATCGGTCGATTTGGGAGATCATTAATTATGGGTCTTAGATATACCTTTATAGGTACCTATCGAATCAGCTCGACGAGTTCTGATGATGTCTGTGTATTTGTGTGTATTTGTGTGAATTTTTGTAAACTTTGTTCTCGACGTTTTTGTGAAACAGAGCAGTACAATAAAAATGATTTTTATCTTGAAAAATTTGATTTTTTTTCTTCTTCAACCTATAAAAGAAAGAAAAAAATACAAAATAGTTTGAAAATTTTTTTTTCATAGTAAATATCAAAAATCATCACTCCAAAAACCGTGTCAATTTGGCTTGCTAGCCACAACCAGCAATCACTAATCGAGATGATCGAAAACATGGCGCGATAAGCACTGGGTACGCTTTCATTCCGTGTAATTCCGCATAAGGAAAACAGAGGGCGCCACCAAACGATTGACAAACATATATGTCAGGCAAACAAAGATGTCCTAATGTAAATTTTTCGAGCGAAGGTGTTATTTTTATAAAACCAGTCCACCGTTAGGAAAACCGGAACTAAAAATTAATTCTGGGCTCTAACCCAAAATTAAGGATCCTGAAAAGGGATTGCATCGTGAGGTACAACCCCAAAATTGAATGAATCAAGCCTAAGCACTACACCCTCACATCGCATATTTCTATAGTGATGGTAAGTCCAACGTTAGATTCTCAATCACAGCTTGCTCTGAGAAGGGGAAAACGACACGGGAACGCGAACGATATATGCACACCATCTCATCCTCTCACGTACCGTTCGTGCTCAGGAAGCTTTTTCTAAGCACGAACGACAGGAGAGAATTTCGCCCGTAGAAGCAAATTGAATCCAATAGGACAAATGCTACTGAATCCTCTCGAGCTTTAAGCTCTCGGGCTAGTTTTTTTTTTGTTCCTTTTTCTCTTCCTCTCTCCAGATCTAACGTTGCGCGATGAAAACTTTTCGTTCGCATCGAAAAACCTGTGCAATTGTTGCGTTGTTTTTGTTGGGGTTGGTGTCTAGGAAAACGATGACGGCTTGGAAGTCAATTCGAACTTTCACTTGCTGAGACCAATTGAAATTAACAACCAAACAGTAGCGCCACCAAGCCCTCCATAGTAGAGTTTGAAGCATTTGAATTTTTTTGCATATAAAGCTAAAAAGCTAATCAAGCTAAGCTAATAATTGACACAGTTGAAGAAACAACAAAAAAAAAACTCCGAATTAACCATTTTGGCCAGGTTAACCAAATACAAAAATGACAAAATTAACAAAATGAAAAAAAATAGACCAAATAGAACAATTTGACCAAATTGAAGAAGTTGACAAACTTGACATAATTCAATGATTTTTCAAAAATTTCAAAATTGAAAAAAAAATAAAAAAAATGCCAAAATTGATAGAATTGGGAAAATTGACAATATTGACGATGCTATAATCGACAAAATTCACTAAATTGACAAGCTTGATAAAACCGACAAAAATCTACAAAATCGAAAAAGTTGGCAGATTTACGAAACTCCCCAAATTGAAAAAATCGACAAAATTGACAAAATTCACTAAATTGAGGAGAGTTGGGAACCCTGGTTCAAGATTGTTCATTTCCACAGTGATCATTTTTAAATCTTAATTACGTGTGTTTAAATTGTGGTCTTATTAGTTAATATGGTTGGAATTGCGTGTGAATTGTTGGTGAATCCGGAGGTTATGGAGTCCAGGAGAATAGTTCAGCAAATTGCAGGTATTGTGTGTTTTTAATTTTGAACATATGCCTGCTTTGGAGCGATGATGACTCGCAATTCGACATTTTGTTTTGGTGTTTCGAGATAAACTCGAAATTAAAAACAACATCAGATGGCGCAAATGCAGCTTTTCGCAGGTGTCTGCGATAAAAAGCTCCCCACTTTAGACGATATCATTACAACGCGTTACATCAACTGAAATATGTACCGTCTACACTGACATCTGGTGAGTAATTTTTTTTTTCAACGACATCTGGTGGACAATAGAAATAAGTACCTATAATGTTCAAAGCCGGCTTGATAGGAATTCCAATTGTGCGTAAAAAGCAATACCATTAATATTCTTCTAACTATTACATATTGTTAACGTAAGATTGTTTTTCATCGTTGCTTCCCAGGTAAACTAATTTAGCAAAATACACGTTTATCCCAACAAGGGCCGTTCACTAATTGGGTAAGCAAATGAGGGGAAGGGGGTTTTCACATTTGCTTACAATCTCTTACGTCGTAGTTTTTAGTTATGTTGACAAATTAATTGGCGTTTTAAAAATTTGCACAAATTTTAGTAGCATGGCAGGATTTTTTTCACAGAATTTTATGATTTTTAGGTCAAGAACGTAACCTTTTTTTGATGGTACTTTTAGCTTAATTTGATCATTCGCCTTTCAATCAACAATCAACTTTGTTTTACCTTTAAGAAATTTCCAAAATCGTGCTTAACCTTCCAAAGCCGTTCGCTAAAAATCCGTTTCGGGGAAATTTGAACTGTAGTTTGATTTCGTTCTCCTGGCTGCAAATGTTAACCGATTTTGATGATATTATATTCATTGTCTAGGTAATTTATTCTAATTACTCAACATTTCAAAATAAAGTTGATAAGTATTACCAGATTATCAGAAACTGGTCCAGAAAGTAAAAAGTCCGAAAAATCAATTTTATTTTTAAAATACTCATAACTTTTGACAGCTTTTCTGTATTTAACTGTTTTATTAATGTTTGAATTCGTCAAGAATCCATCTATCCGACAATGTATAGATATGTTGGGGTTCAATGAAAGTGTTGACCGCTATGACTAATCTTACGGTAGAAAAAAATCTTACTTTAAAAAAACGACATCCAATTTTGGCTTTGCTTAGCTGTATTTCATTTCCCAATGAACCGATTTTCAAAACTCAAATTTTAATTTTTTAGCGTTGATTTGATCATTATTTTCATAGAACATACTTGGTCTGTCAAAATTACCAGTTCATCAGTATATTGGAATGATGATAAAGATGTTTGAAATATGCGCTTCGGGTCATATTGACCCGAACGGCTTTGGAGGGTTAAGTGATTAATGAACGGCCACCAGGACCAAAACTAAATTATGGCATTTCTTACAATATAAGCTAATAATGCTCATGGAATTGAATAAAGTTTCTGATAAATGTAAATTTTTATCATAGTTTTTCAGCTTTTGCCGATTTCATTTTACAGGAGATTGCTGAAACTTGTTGATATTATCATCTGCATTTTTTTTATATAAATTAGATTTTTTTTAATTGGATCTTTTAGATTCCTTTTTTTTTTCTTTTCATATGTCGAATTAATAGTTATTTTTAACTATAAATTGCTGTTTTATTTCCATCTCAAGATCTGCTTCAGATCTTTTCAAAAGTAGTAAAAATTTGAACATTATTTTGTACATGCAATGAAGCTCAAAAAGAGGCATAGAGAAGAAAGAATTGAAGAATTTTCAAAATGGTATTAATCACGAAAAATAGTTCGAGATGTTTTTGTCGACATATTATGAAAAATACATTCAATTCAAAATATTGTTTTTTTAAATCAAACATAAAAGCCTTTTGATAATTCTTTGGTTAAACAGGGATCACTGTTAGGGAAAAAAAAGCTAGTTTGATAGGGATGAAATGTCGATGGTAATAATTTTCTTTCAATACTTAACTCAATATATATATTTATTTAACGTTTATCGAATGCCTCGTAGAAGTAGGAGTTTCCTTATGAAATGTCTAGGAGCATAGAAGGTGTAGGAAAATACGATCGCACCATTGACCAAAATGGATCCTGATCTTTACCTTTTTCTAACTAACACAACCCCTTCCTTTGATACTCGAATATAGACTCGCAGACGTACAGACGGTTTCCATAGTTGGTGATACTTACTTATTTCTGGTTCTGACTATTTCAAAATTAATTTTGGAGTATGCAGGAGCATGAAGTTGCTAGTTGAACCTAAAGAGTATCAAACTAACATTCCTTCCTTTTCCCCATTGACTACTAGGACGTGGCCGGCGCCGTTATTAATCATTTCAAAAACGGAGAGCATGAGTTTTGTATATTGAGAATGAACTGCTAATCCCAAGCACCATTCTTTTGGACTTTGTGCAAAATTGATGGCCTCGATTAATCACGGAGTAGCAACCATTGGCGACGTGGAACTTGTTCTGCTTAGCCACGCCAGCGATCATGGAATTCGAAATGCGCATGAATTGATTAAAAATATCAAAAAATCATCTTTTTCTTTGAAGTACTTAATTAAATAGCCCCCTGAAACAATTAAATAGCATTTCGAGTTCAATGATTTAAGGTGGATATGAGTAGTCAAACAAGCTAAGCTAAGCTAAGCTAAAATTGACAAAATTCACTAAATTGACAGAATTGGCAAGATTGATAAAACTGGCAAAATTGACAAACTTGACAAAATTAATAAAATCGAGAAAATTCACAAATTTGACAATGACAAAATTCACTAAATTTACAAATTTGATAAAACTGACAAAATTTTCCAAAATGACAAAGTCGACAAAATTCACAAAATTTACAAAATTGACATAAATGACACAATTTAAAAAGTTGACAAATTTAACGAAATTGACAAAACTGAAAAAATTGCCCAAATAAACCAAATTAACAAATTTCAAAAAATGACTAAATTGACAAGACTGACAAACTTGAAAAAATTGACTAAATTGACAAGATTGATAGTACTGACAAAATTGACTAAAACAAAATCGACAAAATTTCATAAAATTCACAAAATTGATCAAATTGACAAAATCGGAAAAAAATTTACAAAATTGACAAAATCGAGAAAACTAGCAAAATTGCCAAATTTTGACAATCACAAAATCGAAAAAAATCAATTAATTGACCAAAATGATAAGATTGACGAAATTGACAAAACTTAAAATATTGACAAAATTGTCAAAATTTACAAAATCGACAAAGCGACCAAATCGACGAAATTGACATAATCCAAAATAATTGACAAAATTGATGAAATCGAAAAAATGAGCAAAATTGACAATGACAAAATCGACAAAGTTCACGAAATTGACAAAATGGACAAGATGGACATGATCCACTAAATTGACGAATTTGATAAAACTGACAATATTTACAAAATTGACAAAATCGACAAAATTGCACAAATTGGCAAAATTGAAAAAAAAAACGAAAAAATTCTCAAAATTGACAAAATTGACAGAATTGCCAAAATTGACAAAATAAATTTTTTTTTTAAATTGACATGATTAACAAAATTAACAAAATTGACAAAATTGATAGTACTGACAAAATTGACTAAGACAAAATCGACAAAATTCACTAAACTAACAAAATTGTTAAAACTAACAAAATTGACAAAATTGATAAAACTGGCTAAATTGCCAAAATTGACCAAATTGACAAATTTGAAAAAATTGACATAATCGACAATTGACATTGACAATGACAAAATCGACAAATACAATTAATTGACAAAATTGATAAAACTGACAAATTTGACTAGATTGACAAAATGGACAGAATTGAAAAAACTGACAAAGTTGAAAAAATGGACAAATTAACATAATTGACAAAATTGCCAAAATCATGAAAATTTATAAAATTGACATAATTCAAAAAATTTACAAAATTGACAAAACTGAGAAAATTGATAAAACTGGCAAAATTGACAAAATAGACTTAATTGACAAAATCAATCAAATTGACAAAATCGAAAAAAAAAATTCAAAATTGACAAAATCATGAAAGTTAGCAAAATTGACAATGACAAAATTAACTTATTTGACAAAATTGACAAAATTGATAATCTGGGAATCTGGGATTATGAAAATCGGTTGATTAGTTTTCAGAATTCAGTCCAAATAGTTCTTCAGCTGAAAAAGTAAATTCACTGTTCACTATACATGATTAGAGATTCTCAAAGCCGCCCCCAGGGCGGTACGGAGCACTTTGAAAAGTTCTACAATTCTAGTCAAAATATTACTAACAGGCTAGTTGTATTTTTCAATCCAAAATGTAGGCTCATTATTGCATCCGAATATTTCGTACCAGTACCACGTGATTTGAACAGAAGAAGGAATAAAAACACCCGCCAAAATTTTCCCATTCTAATATTTAATGCTTAGCAAGCTTTGATTTGCTTTCAGTACACGTGAACTCTGGATGGTCGTTTCTAATGCCCGACTCATGGCGATGTTGAAAATAACCCCGCCTAAGAAAAAAAATCGGATGACGAAATGGCTGCACGACTTTTGATTCGTGTCAATAAAAACCGAAAGTTGTATAGGAGGGTCCCTTTTCTTAGGTGGGAGGGGCTCAGAACAATAACTAAAATCTTACCCTGGTCCAAATACATCTCTATACCAAATTTCTGGCTGATCGGTTAGACGCAAAAAGTGTGGATTTGTATCATATGCATACTAACCAACAGACAAACAAACACACAAATTTATAAGATCCACGTCCAACTCATTTTTGTTTGTTAGTCGATATGGTTCGCTTATCAACAGGTGAATCCATACAACCTATGTTCACAACAAGATTCTAAAATTAATTTTGGGCTCTAAACCCAAAATTAAAGTTCTTGAAAAGGGATTGCACCGTGAGGTATAACCCCAAAATTGAATGAATCAAGCCTAAGGACTACACCCTCACATCGCATATTTCTATAGTGATGGTAAGTCCAACGTTAGATTCTCAATCACAGCTTGCTCTGAGAAGGGGAAAACGACACGGGAACGCGAACGATATATGCACACCATCTCATCCTCTCACGTACCGTTCGTGCTCAGGAAGCTTTTTCTAAGCACGAACGACAGGAGAGAATTTCGCCCGTAGAAGCAAATTGAATCCAATAGGACAAATGCTACTGAATCCTCTCGAGCTTTAAGCTCTCGGGCTAGTTTTTTTTGTTCCTTTTTCTCTTCCTCTCTCCAGATCTAACGTTGCGCGATGAAAACTTTTCGTTCGCATCGAAAAACCTGTGCAATTGTTGCGTTGTTTTTGTTGGGGTTGGTGTCTAGGAAAACGATGACGGCTTGGAAGTCAATTCGAACTTTCACTTGCTGAGACCAATTGAAATTAACAACCAAACAGTAGCGCCACCAAGCCCTCCATAGTAGAGTTTGAAGCATGGAAAAAATAGAACAATTTGACCAAGTTGAAGAAGTTGACAAACTTGACATAATTCAATGATTTGATTAAAATGACAAAACTGACAAAGTTCACAAAAAATTTACCAATATGACGATGACAAAATCGACAAAACTCACTAAATTGACAAAATTGACAAAACTGACAAAATTGACAAGATTGATAAAACTGACAAGATTGAAAAAATTGACAAAGTTGACAAAATTGACAAGATTGATTAAACTGGCAAAATAAAAAAATTGACCCAATTGACCAAATTCATATAAATTGACAAGATTGACCAACTTCACAAAATCGATGAAAATTGACAAAATTTAAAAAATTGGCCAATTTGACAATGACAAAATTGAGAAAATTCACTAAATTGACAAAAATGACAAAATTGACAAGGATGACAAAATCATCAAAATTCACAAAGTTGACAAAATCGAGAAAACTGACAAAATTGACTGAACTAACAATGTTGACAAAATCATGAAAATTGATAAAATTGGCATTATTGACAAAATAGAAAAAAAAAATTATAAAATTGACAAAATTGAAAAATTTGACAAAATTGACAAAAGTGAAAAAAGTGTCAAAACAGACAAAAATGGCAAAATTGACAAAATTAAAAATATTGGGATCCCAAAATTTTCAATATTTTTAATATTCAAAATTAATTCTGCTGATTTTTTACGTTTCGGTATCGTATTTTTCTCTAGCTATTGAAATTTTATCCAATAATTTTATCTAAGCATTTGTTTCCTTTACTTGAGAGGATGAATTATTTAAAATACATGGTCAATTGATGAAATCAAATTTAACTTGTTGAAAAACCTTCCGGATGCTGCAAAATTTCGCTTGTTAAATTTATTTAACCAATTCTTGGAGCATAACATTGTTCCCCAAGATTGGAGACAAGTGAGAGTCATTGCTATCCAAAAGCCCGGAAAACCAGCGTCTGATCCCAACTCTTACCGTCCAATAGCGATGTTGTCTTGTATACGCAAATTGATGGAGAAAATGATATTGTTTCGTTTGGACAAATGGGTAGAAACAAATGGTCTCCTTTCAGATACTCAATTTGGGTTTCGAAGGGGCAAAGGGACAAACGATTGCCTTGCTTTGCTGTCTTCAGAGATACAAATGGCGTACGCAAAACGTGAGCAAATGGCTTCAGTGTTTCTAGACATAAAGGGAGCTTTTGATGCAGTCTCAATAGAGGTTTTGTCAGACAAGTTGCACTCCCGGGGTCTGCCTCCTCTATTGAACAACATCTTATACAGCTTACTTTGTGAGAAACATTTGAACTTTGCTCACGGAGATTTTGCAGTTAGAAGAACATCTTACATGGGCCTCCCACAGGGTTCATGTTTGAGTCCACTTTTGTACAACTTTTATGTGAGTGACATCGACAGCTGCCTCTCTGAAGGCTGCACTCTAAGACAACTTGCAGATGACGGAGTAGTGTCTGTCACAGGATCTACTGAGTCTCATCTGCACAGGCCTTTACAAGATACTTTAGACAGATTGTCTTCCTGGGCTTTGGGGCTTGGGATTGAGTTTTCCCCTCAGAAAACGGAAATGGTTGTTTTCTCTAAGAAACGTAGACCTGCTCAACCTAAGCTTCAACTTCTAGGCAGAACGATCACTCAATCGAGGAGTTTCAAGTATCTTGGGGTTTGGTTTGATTCCAAGTGTACCTGGAGAGCCCACATTGAGTATCTGAAAGGAAAATGCCAACAAAGAATCAATTTTCTCCGATCAATTACTGGCACCTGGTGGGGAGCCCATCCAGAAGATCTTATCAAATTGTATCGAACAACTATTCTATCCGTTATGGAATATGGTAGCTTCTGTTTCCAGTCAGCTGCCAAAACTCACCTCATCAAACTAGAGCGTATCCAATACCGTTGTCTCCGTATCGCTTTGGGCTGTATGCCCTCAACACACAACATGAGTCTTGAAGTTTTGGCAGGAATACTCCCTTTGAAAGATCGATTCAATTTACTATCACTTCGGTTCCTCATCAGGTGTGAGGTCATGAACCCATTGGTGATTGTAAATTTCGAAAGGTTACTTGAGCAAAATGTTCAAACCAGATTTATGTCTATATACCATATCCTCATGTCAATGCAGGTAAACCCTTCTTCGTATTCTCCAACTCGTGTTTGTAGCCCAGACTACGATCATTCTTCTGTCCAGTTTGATTTGTCTATGCAGCAGGAAATTCGTGGAATCCCGGATCCGCATCGTCCTCTTCTGATTCCAAGAATTTTCGAAGCTAAATATAGACACGTCGATGCTGATAAAATGTACTTTACCGATGGATCACTTATAGAGGAAACAACAGGATTTGGAGTGTTCAACGAAATATCCAGCGCATCTCACAGTCTCCAGTCACCATGCTCTGTATATGTTGCAGAGTTAGCAGCTATTCACTGGGCTTTGAATAGTATCGCCACACGACCTATTGAACACTACTATATTATAACTGATAGTCTCAGCTCTGTTGAAGCAATCCGCTCTATAAAACCAGGAAAATTCACGCCGTACTTCCTCGAAATGATACGAGATATATTGACCACTTTATCAAGACGTTGCTTTTCTATCACCTTTATCTGGGTCCCCTCACATTGCTCAATAGCAGGCAATGAGAGGGCAGATTCCCTTGCAAAAGTGGGTGCGATGGAAGGCAACATTTACCAGCGTGAAATCGTATTCAACGAATTTTACTTCTTGGCTCGAAGAAACTCTCTTGTCAACTGGCAGCGTAGATGGGACGAGGATGAGTTGGGTCGGTGGTTCCACTCGATTATCCCAAAGGTAAGCCTTAAACCCTGGTTTAATAGATTGAACCTGACTCGGGATTTTATTCGTATATTTTCCCGTCTCATGTCCAATCATTATTCCATGAATGCGGTACTCTATCGTTTAAATATTGCTGGCAGCAATTTATGCGGATGTGGTCTAGGTTACCATGACATCGAGCATATTGTTTGGTCGTGTGAGGACCACCTATTCGCCAGAGCGAACTTTATAGATTCCCGTCGGGCCCGAGGAAAACCACCCGACGTTCCAGTGAGGGATGTATTAGGTATGATGGACTTGGACTATATGTTCGAGATATACCTTTTCCTAAAAGCTATCGATCTTCGACTATAATTCTCTTTATTTTCATATTTCCCTTTCTATCTTTCTTTTTCTTCAAAAAAAAAAAAAAAGTGAACTAGATCTAAGTACACAATTGTAATCAAACAAAACGAGTTTGGCTCCTTAAAGCCTAAAGGTATGAGCCGTTTCAAATAAATAATTTACAAAAAAAAAAAAAAAAATACATGGTCAGGCATCTTTTTTGAAATTGTATTCTTAATTTTTATACCCCTTCCATTTTGAAGTTACCATATGCTGTAACTCCAAGAGGAGTAAATTGAATTAGATTATAATGTCATAGAAACGGAATCATACAAGATATTCCAGAATCTAGTCATTCAAAAATCTCCAATTAGTTGCAAATAATGTTATTGATATGAAAATTATGATAATATTAAAAATACTTTTATCCTATTAAAAACTTTGAATCTTTACTTCCTACATTGTTTTTGGATTTACTGCGTATGAAATTCATTAATCATTATTCATTTTGTGCCATATATACCCAAATATAATTTACAGGCTGTAAGAAAGGCTACAATCCACTGTCAAGTGTATTAAATCGGGTTTTTTATTTCTGGTCGGTGGTCAACCAGACCGATCCGAGTACCTTAGTAAATGTCAGAGACACCTAAATTTGAACTAAATGCCTATCTTAAAAAGGCTTATGATATAAACACGACTTGATTATTTGACCAAACATATATTTTGTATGACTCATACTTCAAGTTTGGATTATTGATGAATTTAGGTTCGCGCATTTAATATTTATCTAAAAATGATCAGGCAGTTCAATCCCATTTTTTTTATATTTTCAAAAATGATAAATTGTTTCGCATTGATCTTACTAACCGTTCCTTCTTATTTTATATTAGTTCTGCATTCCTAGTGACGTTTATGTCTAAAAAAATGAGGCCCAGTTAGATTTACAAAAGGAAAACCAATTCAATAAATTTATGATAAAAACTACATTATGATTGACTAAATTTTCAGGATAAGCTATCCCTTTATTTTAAACATATAAGATCTACAGAGTAATTGAAATTATTTGCCAGATTATCAGGAAATCATTTTAGTTTGTTTAGCTTTTTGAATTTAATTACATTATATTGGAGTTGGTATTAAATTAAAACTATTTATTGGTATGCTTTATAAACCAACAGTAGAAAAGTATTTTAAATATTTGGATCACTTTAAAGTTTTTACCTGAATATAAATGTTTCTAAAATTATACATACATATACCAGTAACAACAAATAGGAAAAAGATCTGATTTCAATTGATATAATAAAATGAATAAATAGTTAAATGAATTTAATTTTCAGTTTAATTGGTTCATAACTACCTCTTCCCTCAAATTAAGTTTATTTTTCAAAAAATGTTATAAATTATTCTTTCTAAACTATATTTAAAAAATGTATATCGAAATGCCTCAGTCAGTGATAGGAGTCTCAGTAGGAGACATTAGGAGCATAGGAGGTGTAGGACAAATTCATAACCCGCAATGCTGGCCTAGCATCTCCCAGGGTCCACCCTTCCCAAATAAACTAACAATGCTCCAAAACCTCCTCACGTTTATGGATGGGTCGTAGAGATCTCTGCATCTATCTGTAAAGTAAACGTTGACTAACATTCCTTCCCCCTTCCTTACACAGTCCGCAGGGTTCAGCATTCTGTGGGGGCTGGTTTTCCATTTTAAGAGATTTTATAATCTGAGGCAACGAAATGGGGGACCTAGCTTCTATTGGAATTATAAGTCAGGAAATGTACCACAATCTCGGAAGAGAAGATGTTGCAAGTCCGATCGGCTATAATTTCATAAAACGGAGAGTTGTTGCGTAGCGCCAACCGAAGTTTTAGGCGACTGCTCCTGCGAATGCGAATGCGAACGGAACGAAACATTATTTGACGAAATTCAATACAACACTCTTAAATATACTTAATTTATAATTTGGCTCCATGGTTTCTTATACATAAACTGCCAAATTTCGGTATTCTCCGGTTTAAATTTCTTCGCGGTCCTCAATGTGTTAAACAATGTTTTTATTTAAACCGGTCGACTTTGGCACATTTTGTTTTTATTCGAACCGGTCCTAAATCGAAAGATGGCAAAATCGAACAACATTTTCTTTGTATACCATCATCACGGTAAAACCAGTGGTTAGAATGACAAAAAATTGTTTACCCAAAGGTGTTTGGGCAATGGCTGATTTTCTTGATAATTTAAAGCCCATTCCTTTTTGGGAAGCGTGTTTCCATTAAAAAAATTAACTTGAAATATAATTCAACTCGAACAATCTTCTTGTTATTTTCATAAAAATTGGTTTGCTAGATTTTTTTGTCACAAAAAAATTTATTAAAATGCTGACAAAATACAGAATCGGTTTTTTTTAACGGAAGCCTGCTCCCAACAAAACTTATACAATTTTCATGTAATACTCATGAAGTTTGGTACAAATGCAAGCTTCAACATGCTAAGATAAGGCCGGAACAAATTTCAAATCCTTCTTTTGTCACTCGGAGTTGGAACATCGCAAGGGGGGGGACAATAAAAAATAATGCGAAAAACAAATAAAATGGAACAAATCGCACGAAAGCTTGTATGCAACAAAATTGCATTCTATATCATTGCACATATCCTATAAATCATATATTTTTTTAATCGAATAAATCAATAAAATCAAGATGACAAAAGGTGAAAAAACTTCCATCTTCCAAAATTTGTATTTTAGTCTTGTAATCTTTCGGATAATTGATTTTTTTCTCGAAATAAGCATAACATACTTCAAACTTTATTTTCCCCCCCTTCGGGTTTTTGGAAATTTCGAAGGGGGGGGGGGGGTGACAAAAGAAGAAATTGATATTTGTTCCAGCCTAATTGATCACAATGAATTACCATTCTAATTTAAAGTTTTAAGGTTCCCTACAAAATCTATGTACAATATGATACAATTCGGAAAATTAATAAGGTATTTTCATAATTTATTGTACTAAAAAGCTCTTTCCATTTTTGAAGCGGGGAGTAATTTTCAAGTGATTGTCATCAAATTTAGTATTCAAACAGATGCAATACTATTGGACAACTTGACAACTTGACCCCATTCTAAAATGGGGGAAACGGACTAGCAAACACAATAACTGTAAAATACAAAAAAAAAGCTAACTAAATTTTCATGACATTCATCAATTTTGGTCAGAAGCCAGTTTTAACATAAACAATATAACACACATGAACATTCGATATTTCAACCTAATTTCAATAAGTGATTTTGGAAGATTTTGGCGTCCTAAACTCAAATCATCTTCAATCATCAGATTTTGACTGTCACTTTAAATTATGGTGATATGACGTTCAGAAGTTTTAAAATGGATTGAATCAAATGATAACTGTCGAAATAACATACCTACGTGAAAAACGAAACAAGGTTTTAAATCAAGTTATTATTTTCCATTAAATCGGGCATTAAAATATTGCAAGAGATACAATGCTTTGAAAAAAATAAATTCTGTAATATTTATAAAATTTATAAGATAAAATTACAATTTCTTAGACACCACTAAAGAAAGTCTTTGAGTATTTGATAACAAAGATTTTAATTCATTTAACAACTTTGTTAAAGACTGCAAAACCATTCTAATTCTTAAAACAATACCTTAAATTAAGTTTGAAAACCTCCTAGAAATTTCACCAAAATTCTAGTATTCTACAGAATTAAGGAAAACAAACATAAGAAAAAATATCATTTACTGTTTTTTCGAAGTTAAAATTAGTCAATGCAAATGTGAAACTAATAGTGAAAATCGATACAAAATCAACATAAATCCCAGCAAACCAGAACAATTACACAAATTCAACAAATTTGCTTTTTTCGAAGGGGCCAAGAATTTCATAGGCGATTCTGATTGATTTGGAGGCGCTGATTTCAAACAGAGAATAATTGTTTTATCAGCTCCAATTTTTGAGAGTAAATATTTTTTGTGAATAGGTGAAAATCCTGTTATATTTTTTAAACTTTTTTGGAAAAAAAATGTGAAATGATTTTAAGATGTTACAGTTAAAACTAAAAGTCTTAAGTTTTTTCGACATTCGAGAAAAAGGTTACGATTTATTATTTCTGTACTCCCCGATCAATAAAATATCAGAATTCTGGAACAAATTTTTGAGATATTTTAAACCTAAAGGAATGTAAGTAACTTTCAAAAGCTTAAATCAAAGCATTTTTTCAATATTCATATTAATAGTTGAGTATATTAAAATTTTCAATATCTTAATCTAAAAAAGTCCTACAGTGATGCTGAATAAAGTTATGACTATTTTTATACAGGGTTCGGCAATTGAACTGCTACAAAACTTTAGGAGTGATTATTACGAAGTATACAAAACCGAGTTAAACCGCCGTCGGATCTTGGAAGATGATCTTTAGACCCAGCCTTACAAGATCCTAAGATTTCAAGACCTCTCGTTTGAACAGAAGCAAGAGCGGGTAGAAAGGGTGAAGGCGCAGCTTACGCGGTCCGCGCATGAACGTTTAGAGAATATCGTGTTTTTTGCCGATGAATTTATCGCCGTTCAGCAGTTCGTGAAAAAACAGAACTACAGATTTTGGTTGCCAGAAAGATCACGAACCTATGCAAATGCATTAAAGACCACAAGACGACAAAAATCTGTCTTTTTAAAGGTCTGGGTCGGAATCGCCCGTACTTTCCTGGTTAAGATCAACCGAACACCCTGAAGAGGTGTAGATTTTACCTATCGAAAATAGTTCTACGGCATGCCCTCGAACTGTGAAAACGTCCCAATTTTGTTTTTGATTGGTGGTTTTTCAGCAGAACTTCACATTGGCTTACCAAGGAAATAGGTCCCAATTTTTGTGTGCGAATTTTTTTTTCGAGGGTTAATTTCGAGTACGGAGTGGTCGGGGAGTTCGCCGGACCTGAACCCTATGGACTTGGCTGTCTAGCGTATAAAAAAGCCCGAAGTGTACTCCACATAACATGACGGGTTGGAAGTTCTGAAACGCCATCTAGTTGAGTCCTGGGATAAAATACCACAAAAACCACCTGCGGTCTTTTTAGAACATGTGCCTTGAGCTTCTGCAACGAGTTGGTTAAGCCCAAGGACAAAAAAATCGAAAGGCGCCAATGGATTTTGAAAATATGATCTGTTTTGATGTTGAAAAAGTTTTTGTTTTGATCAAATTATTTGTTAGTTCCAATGCCGGACCCTGTAGAATTTTCTCGAAACATATAGAATTAAACTTTTCTAAAGCAATGCACCTCCGAAATTAGATTATTTTAAGCATTTTGAGCCAAAGTGGTATAAAGGCTAAAATAATCAATTTCGACTTACAAACGCAATTTTTTTTTTATTTTAAAAACTTTAACACTTTCGCAGCCTTCGTGTCTTGAACGCTAAATGATTTTTCATATTTCTACTGTATTTTTTTTATTTGCATGCTTTTTTCATCGAGTGGGAACTGCAACTTTCTGAAAAATATATGGAATCGCTCAGAGAGAAAACTTTGAAATGTGTTTTCTCGAAATCTGCCTTTATGCACTCATATTTATCTGTTTGACTGTGAAGGCCTAATTTAGGAAAAAATCCAATTTCTTACTTGAGTAGAGGATTATAAGATCTTTTTTTTTTTGATTTTTTAGTATAGCTTTTTTAGTTCACCAGTTATGAATTATTGATTAAAATCCCAGCTGATCACATCACTATCGCCAAAGCTAAGGGTGGCAGACAAAATCTGAAAAAAAATCGAGTTCTGAACCCAAAATTTTTAAAAAATGCTAATCTTCTGTGTTATCAAATGTTATATTATCAAATTTGAAACACAATATACTTTGACCTAACGAATTCATCGCATTGAAAGAACCCTTCCACTAAAAAAAGGAGGTCCTATAAAAATCAATGTTAAATACGACACACGTGAAGCAATATTTAAGCGGTTTTCAAGAAATTTGCAAATGAAAAAAGTTATTTTTTTTTGTCTTGTGTTATCAATGTGATAGATGACACAAATCAAATTGTTTTTCTAATTAAGTAGACAAACAAATTTTTACGATATGATTCATTGCATTAAAGAAGGGGGAAAAGGGGCTTATATAACATCAATGCAAAAATACACAACTAAAAAAATTAACTCACAGATTTGGACATAACTAGATGATTTATTCGGAGGAATGATCCCTCTTGTTTCAATTCGGAAGAGCTCAAAAGAAATTCAAGGTAAATGGCCACTCAATTCGGACAAGTTATGAGTGAATTTTATAAAGTTTCATACAAAGCAATTAAAATAACATACTACAGCCAAAGAAATTATAACTGAAAAGTGTTTACAAAGATAATCGATATAAAGATACCCAACTCTTTACATTTTTCTTATTACTTTTTTTGCTCTCATAGTCTTCAAATCGTTGCCAGTGATAATATTTTCCATTTCTCTCATTGGTCAATGTTACTTCATTCCCGTCTGATTTTTAATCATCTGGATGCACTGCTGTTTGACGAAAGAATATGACGATGATTTTCTCACTTGAAGCCCGTGCGGGAGAAAATTCATTTTAAAATTTGCAAACATGGCGGACTTTCTATAATATTCGATTTGAACTAACTTCAGATGACATTTTGTACGATCTTTTCACTATGCAGTTGGAATTGCGATTCGCAACACCATTGTAATCTACTTAAGTTATCATTTCTGATACGATTTCATGATTGCTGCGTTATTTCTTATGATACGAAAATTGCTGCTTTAACCTGTTCAGTATTATTTTTCCGAATTAAAACGATGACTGCTACACTAACCTGAGTCGATTTGGGGTCGTTTATGAATTTCTATAACCCTGGATCTAAAAAGGTTCGTTTTGGTTCAAAGCTTATCTATAATTTTGCAGAATTTTTAAGAAACCTTCACATGAGTAAGTTTTCACGTTTAGGTTTGACATTTGAATATTATATTGCTTGAAAAAAAGATATTCAATATTTCGCTAGGCACCAGCAGTAATGTCAGTTGAGTTGATTGTTTTCAATGCCAAAAGACATTCTCCTAATCAACAGGTTATAAAAATTTTGCCTAATAAGATAAGAAGTTACGCTTTTTGTCGCTATTTTGCCGAAGATTTCCTTTAAAAAATAATACATTCGCACAAAAACATCAACAGACTCGGTTCCACAGAAGAAACAAAAATTATGTATGTAAACGTTACTCAAAAATTCAGCGAACAATCACCCATGAGTTTTGAACCAAAACGACACTTCTTAGACTCCAGAGTTTGAGAAATTCTTAAATGCCCCCAAATCGACTCAGTCTATTGCTACACCAATGAAAAAGTCATGTAATATTTAAAGGGTTAAAAAAAGTTCGTCACTACACTTATCAACTATCGTTGAAGTCTCTCTACTTTATTTCATACAAGCTACCAAAGCTTGGCGATTCAAATTTCAGAAAGTGTGTAAACTTTATGTTTCGAAATTCCGCTTTTGTAATGAAAATGTGAAATTAAACTTTGCCCGTTTAAGCTTTTAAAAATTCAAATTTGTATGATATAAGATGGAAAAAAGTTTCACATAAAAAAGGGCACAAGTTTTCAGTACCTACGTACAAATGAGACGCTCATTTCAGTGCAAGTTCTACTGGAATCAAGTCCTAACTAACGGTCCCAACAAACTTCATATGTCATATTTATTAGTAAAATAGCCTGCGGGCAAACTTCCTGATCGCCACCATACATAGTTGTAGGTAAGCCTAATCCAAAGCCAAATTTCATAACCCCCCTAACATGCCGTACGTGTCACATATCATACCAGCAAGCGAGCGAACTGCCGACATTTCTGCTAATGCTGACACCCCGCCCTCCTCAGAAAACAGTCTGGAACAATAATCACACAACTCCTGGCTGGGAACCTAAATCAAGGCACCGCACTTTGCCGCCGCCGGCGGGATTTATACTTATGCATGCAGTCTGTGTTTAAATTAATATGCGCCTTTTTCATTTTCTTTCCTTTTTTTCTTCTTAGCTCTCCATACTCCATCTAGCACATTCATATGCCATACCAACCTACCCTTTAGTGGGGCTGTCTTGAAGGAAAGCGCAATCGCGCAAAAGAACCGCGCGCGTAATGCGGCTGCTGTCCGAAATAATTTAGCTAATAGGGTTCGCAATTTAGCCACGCGTCGTCGTTTGATGTTCATTTGCAGCTCGCTCGATCAACCGTTTCCAGGCGGTTTGTTACATACCTTCGTCGTACTTCTTCTCCCGTTTTGTCCGGTTGAACCAGGGCTTAGCACATACATATAGATCATCGGTCTCTGCCCACCAAAACAGCCGGAAAAATAAGCGAAAATGCATGTCCAACAAAGCGTTGCTGAAATGTGATGGTTTCGGAACACGTTGCGCTGTAAAATAATATCCCATAATGACTTGTACCGAAGATTGCACCTGCAGCCTTTGTCGGGAACTTCGCGGGTACAAGCTGAAGGTGAAGTCTAAAAATCAATCCAACGATGGAACCGGAGGAGATTCTCAAATGTGTGCCAATGGCAAACAGTCTCAGCTGGGCTCCAAGTACTCCAAGAATAGCAAACTAACTCGTAATGATAACTTTATCTTGCGGCGTCGTACATCGACGGAATACAACAAGGAAGGCCGCCATGGTGCTGAAGCTCCGGCACCATCGGCGGGATCTTCTACGACGGAAATTAACTGCGATTTCCAGGAGCAAAGTTCAGTGGCAATTAAGCAAAACAACCGCATGAAGAAAGCTCAAAGCTACAACGAGATATCCTGCTTTTCCAAAGTAAATCGTAATCGGTACACGGGAGGGGATCCAAAGATTATCAAAAGTACCAACAACCTCACGGAAGAAGACGACTACTTTAGCTATTTGCCCCCTTCGCCTCCTCCAACCTCAGGATCAACCCAAAACATCAAAAACAAAATAGAAAAACAAAAAGATCACAAAGTGATCATCTATTTTGGGGACACGATCGCCAACAAACGAGGTGACAAGATCAAACCAGCCCCGCCAACACCTCCGCCACCAAAGTCCAGTGAACTCAACGTCTATCATGCGCAACGACTCTGCGAAGAAACTGCCGAAATCGCATTCCGTAGACAAAACTCAATGATCATCAAACCAAAGCGTAGCAAAGAAACCGATAAAAGCGAACCCGCCAAGCCCGGTAAAGAGTTCATGCAGCAGCTGAAGTCTGTGCTCCAGGAAAAGAATAAATCTCCGGACTTGAACCAATTCTCCAAAGACCCCAACAGCTCGGGGAACTCCGCGACCGTAGTCATATCCCAGAAGAAATCGGCCCCACCACCCCCAACACAGCCAAACAAATCAACCGAACCGGAATCCTCGACTCGTCCCAACCACACCCAGGTCGTCGAGATACGACGGATCGACAAAACGGTCTCCACAACGGACGACCAGCAAGACGACGCCGACTCGCTGCCCTCGTTCGTTGAAAGTGTGGTCAACGGGGTGATCAACATCAAGATCGAGGAAAGTTTCAAGGTGGCCACCGATATCGTGCAGGCAGTTTTCCGGACCGCGGACGACGGAACAGTGCAGCGCTACGACGAGGACGACATCGGTGATCCGTTCGACTGGAGCTTCGTGCAGAACTGGAGGGCACGGTAATATGAAGCAAGGGGAACCAGGTTTGGGAAGTGTTAAAGATTGAAGATTGAAAAAAATTAAATAATCTGTTACTAGCGATGATAATCATTACATTTCGAAACACTACAATGAAATCAATTTTTGTTTATTCTAAGAATTTCGGTGAGCACAGTATGTATCTTTATAAATTGTAGTGACTTATATTTTGTATTTACAAGTTACTAACTAGAATTTTTTTATCACACAGGCCATCGGGAACGGTCAACAACGGACATGTTAACTCACCGTCCAACCTGAATTCACCGAACGCAAACGGTAACCTCCAGAACGGATCCAATGGGTTATCGCCCGGCAATCATTACATCGCGTCATCAAATCCTGTCACTTCTGGACCCCGGATACAAAGCCCGGCCGTGGCTACTCCAGCTCCACGCATTTCCAAGGATATTGCGGTGCGCCCGGTAAACGGAAACAATCATGATCCCCGAAATTATAACCTCTCTCCGGTGCAAAGTCTACAACAATGCAGCGATACTACTACCAGCTCCAGTACCGGTAGCAATAACAACTTATCTTACAACACATCGGCAATGATACCTGAACGGGACATTGGGCCCAACAAACTGGGCAATGTTAGCCACAAACAGTTGCAATCACCCTACAATGGAACTCAAAATATATCTAATGTACACCAGCCAACCCACCAATCGACTCCGCAGCAACACCAAGGCCCCCATCGATCTGTTGCGGGTCCAACGAAACTAACTGTCCAAAGTTCACCAGTTAAATCTCAACCCCCGATGCTCAGCGCTGGGCTAGACAAAGCTAGTCTCAGCAACAATATGAATAGCAACAATCAGAAGCGCGTCACTTCCGGTGGGCTTTCAAACGGCAACAGCAATCATCTGCTCAACTCATCGACTTCATCTACCGAACCACTGAACACCACCAGTAACAGCTCCAGCAACGCCAGCAGCGTGAGCCACCTCAAACAACACTTCTCGCAGAATCACCATGCGATACAATCCTACCACCATCAACAGTCCCAGCAAAACTCACTCGGTGGCCCACCTCAGAAAAGCTTAGGCATAACGCGTACCCACCACCATACCGGAACGCACGACTTCCGTGGACTGCAACGGGTCAACGAGTGTCACAGCTCATCCGATGAAAACCGTTCATCGGGACATGCTTCCATGTCCGATACAGGACACGGTAGTAGTTCTCCTGGAGGTAATCGAGTTAACGGTCCCCTGGGACCACTTCCCGAGGATCGTTTAGCTGCCGGAGTGACGAATCGCAGTGCACGTTCTCGTGCCAGTACCAATCATTCACGCTCTCGGCATCGTGCTACGCCAGCAAAAATCCAATGCGGTGGTGGAGGTCTTGAGGACATCAAGCTTGCCATCCAACAGCTAACAATGCGCTCACACACCAGTACCTCAACCTATAGTAGTTTAAGTGCCGGATCGGAAAGCTCTGAACCGGAACGCCGCCTAGGTCGTTACAGTTCGCTGGAAACAGTCAACACGAATGTAACGAGCGCCGATGAGTTTGTATGGGTGGACTCGCACAATCGACTGGTTGAGCTACAGCACCCTCCTTGGAGTCAGCACTGCGTTTTGAGGGTGTTGAGATCCGGACGCTGCCGGGAGCATTCGGAACGAGTTTCGGTGGAAGCTGTTCCTCGTATAGGTTACTTATTGCAACGAGCACTAGTCCGAGTAGCTCGAGAAGTTCAACGATTATCAGGTAATCTAGGGCTATGCTCGAAGCATGAAGTTGCAGGAGCATTCAAGATAGTTCTGTCGCCAGCTTTGGCAGATTCGTGTATCAAGGCTTGCTTACGAGCTGCAGCCATGTTTGCCGTTCCTGGTGATAGTGCCTTGAAACAAAGTAAATCTGCGCGTGCTGGACTCCAACTTCCTGTGGGAAGATTCCACCGATGGATGGCTGATGCACGGCTAGGAAGATTCGTACACGAATACGCTGCGGTCTATCTTTGTGCTGGCTTGGAAAACCTACTCGAAGAAATATTTTTGCAATGCCTCTCAGCAGATCCGACATCTTCGTTAACTGCTAGTGGCCTAGAACACGCAATAGCTGGTTCTGGAGATCTTTGGGGTTTACTACAACCCTACGCACACCTTAATGCAGGTCGTGTAGCTTCCGGTGCTCTTACCATGCCACGCTGGGCTAGTCAATCGTCGATAAATTCCAACTCACAAAGTCCTGCTCTTGAGCCGTGTCTTCTGACAACCTGCGTTGGAAGCTTAAACGAGCTCAAAGACCTGGTAAACCGTTCGCAGCAGAGAAGTCAGCACATCACCATGTCCCAGTCGGCACTACGGGTTCTGTTCTACTTTATGCGTTGCTCACAGCTTGAACACAACGACATAGGCATTGCAACCAACGGAGGCGGGACGAACATTCAAGAACTTTGCTACGAGCGAGCATACGTCGTGCTACCGCCATTGGTCGAGTGGCTACGAGTATCGTCAGCTCACGCCGAATATCGCCACGCTCTGCTGATTGACGAGGACGACATCATGCAGGCAGCTCGATTACTTCTGCCCGGGGTGGACTGTCCACCCCGAGCGATCATCGCCCAGGAAGAGTTACCATCGAAAAAGAATACTCTCTCGAACCAAAGCATAGTTTCATCGAACCACTCCGGCCAAACGCAGCTGATGCACGGATCGCTTTCGTCGAACTCGTCTGCCTCCACCACCACCAGTAGTATTGTGAGTATTGTTTATTTTTTATATTTGATTTTTATAGCCGAATTATTTTTATTATTTTTAAGAGGAGAAATCACCGTGAATTTGTTTTATGAAATGAATTTGCGGCTTTATCGGTGAGGGTTAAAGAGTTGAAATGAAAGACGGATAGAAGATCAGAAGAAAATTCTAAGGTGGTGAAAAGAGCGAAGAGCATTTGAAATAGAAGCTTGACCACATGCTAAATTCTTTGTCCCACATCAATTAACTGTATTGAAGAAGTAGTACCCAATAGAGAAGGCACTACATTTTTCGATACAGTTAATTATGGATGGTTCGACCGCCATGTGAGTGTGCACATGTGCCGAACGGACAAAAAATTTAGCATGTGGTTGCTCTGTTAAGTCTTCTATTGTGCGATATCGTTCCATCGATGGCTAGGTAGATTTCTTATTTTCGTTTTGTGCGGATGTTCCAACTGGATTGAGTTGTCGCATACGGTCAACGGTCAGAAATCTTGGCCTAACTATTTTCGATTGTCGGAACGATGTTTTGTATTTGATTTTTATAGCCGAATTATTTTTATTATTTTTAAGAGGAGAAATCACCGTGAATTTGTTTTATTCACCACCTTAGAATTTTCTTCTGATCTTCTATCCGTCTTTCATTTCAACTCTTTAACCCTCACCGATAAAGCCGCAAATTCATTTCATAAATCTCTCGGAATCAATTCCAATATCATCTATAATTAGTAAAATTACAATCTAAGTACTTGAGTTCAAATGTTTCACCTTGGTGTTGAATAACGGCCCGTAGACACTTTTCGGAATCTTTGCGCACGCACGACTTAGTTCGACATTAAGTCCCAAATCTTCACCAAAAGTATTAAAATGTGTTCAACTTCGAATGCTTAACGATGTCCAACTTCCCTAATAAACAAGAACAGGCTCACCGAAGCATAATGAAAAGGAAGTTGGATCATCAGTTGAAGATCTGCATCGCCTTTCTGAGAAACTTAAGATCACTTTGCAGGGCTTGAACTTGAATCTCAGAGTTAAGTTTTGTTTCGAATAGCCTGATTCCATAAGTAGTCGTCACTGCAAAGGCATCATTTCTCAAACACCAACCACCTGCAAAGTTTTCACTGATGCGATCGCACTCGACCAAGGCCTACTTGCTTCCCCCTTTATCGGTTGGTTATTTTTATTATCAAAACGCGTGCGGTTTATGAGAGTAGTCAGAGTGAAGTGAACATTTATTTAAAACATAATGCATAGCCTGCTGAAAAGTACAGGTTACTCATTTAACATCCCTTTCATAACCTGAATTTTCTTAATCTAGGGCTCTGGATGCTTCGAAAAATTTAGGAGCTCGGATGCCTTTCGTTAGGACATCAATTTTCTGCAGATTGGACGCAACGTGGAATATTTGAATCGTCGTTTTCTCAAGTTGCTCTGTTACGAAGTGATGTCGTAGATCGATGTATTGCAAATAGCACTTCGGTTGTCACATAATAGTGGTACCGATTTGGCTATTACAAAGGCCTCCTTCCGGAATCCATGCCACCACAAAGCTTCTTGTGTAGCTGCGGACAGGGCCATGTATTCCGCTTCTGTGTCACAGTCGGTTGTCTCCTGCAACTCCATGCTACAGATCCTCCAGCAAACAGGAAAGTGTATCCAGTAATGAACCGTTGAGATTCTGGGTCATTGCCCCAGTCAGCATCACTGAAACCTTCGAAAATTGCTTCTTTTTGCTTCCGGTAGACCAACTTCGGCACATCGATTTGGACAAACGCTGATTTGGATCCAGTGGAGTCGAAACCGTGTTACAGTGGACCATTTTGAACCGCTCCAACAATTTGTCGATTCTTGGTCCAGCATAATTGCGTCGTTACGTCGAATAATTCTTATGCCAAGGACCTGCTTGACCTCTCCCAGGTCTTTCATTCGGAACATGGACATCAGCTGCTTCTTCACTTCTACAAGTCTGGCTTCGTCGCTCGAGGAAATCATCAAAATAAACTGCTATGACTAGAATCTGCTTTCCGTCGACTTTGTTGTATACACACGGATCGTAACTGGAACGTTTCAACCCAAGTTTCTTCAACTCCGTGTCCAGCTTCAAGTTCCACACTCGGCTGGCCTGGCTTCATGGTCCACCTCATGAACTTGGGAGAATTCTTTTATAACGAGCCTCCTTGGTCTTGTACACCCATTTACTGTTGAGTGCCTTGCTGCCGGGTGGCAGATCGGATAGGTCCCACGTCTCGTTCAACCGCAACGCATCAACGCAATTTCAGGACGTATACTACAACTCATGTCAAAATCACGATACTTGTCTGGAGGTACGCTGCGCCTGACAACATTTTTCTGTTGCCCTTTTTTATGCGTAGGGAGCGCGGCGGGCGTCAAGGTCTCGTTCCGGGACCATCACATCATCTTGAGCACATTCAGAATTTGCTCTTGGGACTTGAATTTCATCAGGACACCAAACTTTGTTCTTCAATTACTACACTCAGAAAAATACTATTATACATGCGATAAGAATCTCTTATGAAGTGGCACCATAAGAAAAATCAATGAAATTCATAAGATTATCTTATGACGCGAATGAACTCTGTAGATGAACACCTGCTTCAATGAGAGGTTGTGGCTTTTCATAAGAGGGTCTTATAAAAATAGGAAATATCATGTTCGATGAGAAAAATTCAAAACAATTGATGTTAAAAATTTATTTTATTGTTCGGCTAATTTGTTTGAAACTACATACATTATGGTCACCATCAGCAGCACATCAATACCCGGTTCCAAGGAATTTGTTCGGCCGCATACGGTATTTTGACCTTGGATTTTTTCCCTGTCAACGTGCTGAAAAGTAAACAAAAAACAAATTAGAGTTTACCTTTACAAATATGTTTAACGATTACAAAAATAAACTTCAATTCAAAGTTACCATTTAAAAGAATAAAACTAATTATTCCACAACTTCGTTTGACGACTGAAAAATGACTGATGGAATGAATGTGTTCATAATTTTTCCACAATGCCGTTTCTTCTATTTTTCATAAGAACTTCATATGAAAATTGAAAGAATTTCATAAGACTCTTATGAAAACTTAGTTTGGAAGCAAAAAAGGGGTTCATAAGACGTATCTTATGAATATTATAATAAGATTTTGCCTGAGTGTAAGAGTACCTTCAGTTTTTCAGCTTCCGGAACCAAACTCGACGATGATTTGCATGCTTCACTGACGAAAACAACATCTGGGCACACCACAACCCTTTTCGCTCTCGCTCTCGTTCGACTGTCCAGCGTTACCAACGACCCAGACAACCAGAAGTCGTATATTATTTTACAGATTATATCGTATGAATGTTATTTAAACTCATTTTCGAATATCTGCATCTACAATGTGCGGCCCATGCATATCCTTTGTCGTATTTATATGCATCGGATGTTTTTATTAAGACAATTCGTATATATGCACCTACAATGTGCGCCCCATGCATATTCTTTGTCGTATTTAAATACATTGCATGATTTTATTACGACAAAACAATCCAAATCAAGAATATGTGTGCTAATGCACCTATATGGCCTCCAAAATGATACGTATATACTGGTTTTGCTGCATTATATATGATATGATTACACGTATATTTGCACGTATATTTGTGTTGCAAATTTGATATACCCACCAAATGGCTGTCTGGGGAACACACCAGTTTCCGACTTCGGGTCCCACTTTTGCCTCTTCGGTTTTAGCACGTGGCACATCACGTCCGACCCGAACACTCGTAGCTCGGATAAATCAGGTTTCTTGTCACTAAACCGTTCTTCTGGCGTGACACTCAAACCCTTCACTAATGACCTCTTGATAATATTTACCGCCGTTGATACTGCTTCGGCCCAAAACGGTTTCTTCAATCCTGCATCGAAAAGAAGACATCGCGCCTTCTCAACGATCGTTCGATTGATCCGCCCTGCAACCCCATTTTGCTCGGGATTGTACGGAACCGTGGTTTCATGCAAGATCCCGTTTTGCCTCAGGAACTTCTTCATGGCTTGGCTGGTGTATTGCGTTCCGTTGTCCGTCCTCAATCGCTTCACCTTGCGGTTGGTTTGATTTTCAACCAGGGCTTTAAAATCGATAAATAACTTGATAAATAAAGTCGATGCTACAAAGATATATCAGCAGTCCAGGCGGCACATGTTGTTTGCGCACCAGCTTGACACAGCTTGTAGAGACCATCGCTTTCTCGACCAACTGCTCCAGCTTTGCTCCAGCCATTAGAGCAAATCTTACTCACCGATATCAATTTCAGCGCAAGATTTACAACGCGGGACGTTTACAACGTTTGCCATCATCAGCTCACACGTGTCGTTTTCAACCATCGCTTGAAGTCTCACTCTTCCGCTTGCTTTGACCAGGGACACGCCGTTGTTTGCCACATTTATGCGCTGCTCAAGGTTCATTGCAAAATCGCTCTGTCAAGACATATATGAGCAGTCGCTCCGGAATCGAAGATCCATTGATTTTCACTGGACGACTGAAACACGCTAAAAGCTGCATGTTTCCCAACCTTGGTTTTTTCCGTCCTTGTTCCCTTGGTTGGACATTCAGCAGCATAATGCCCAAAACGATCACACTTGTACCATTTCACGCCGGATTTTTCGGTTATCTTCGTTGATCGTTGTTTTGAAAAAAATGCACCATCTCGGTTCGGACCAGCCAGATTCGACATCTTTACGTCCTGCAGTATTTTCGCTTTCACAGCGTCCGCCGTCAATCTCGCACCCTATGCATCCTTTCCCATAATCATGGGCTCGTACGCCTCGGAGAGGCCCGTTAGAATAAGACTAGCCGGCCACGTGTCATCGACGGTGAAATTCACTTCCGCGAGTTTATGGCTTGTCAAGATCAACTCGCATACATATTTCTCCACGGAACCGCAAGCTTCGAGACGAATTCCAGTCAGCTTCCTAAAAAGCCCGATCCGACGAATCATTCCGTCATCCTGGAACGCGACTTTAAGGTTGTTCTACGCTTCCCTTGCAGTTCGAGATCGTTGAACCAAACTATAATTTACAGGTTCAATGCTGAGACAAATCGTTGCCAGTGCCTTCATGGAAATCGCATCCACCGTGTCCTCGTCTTTTCGGCCATCTACAGCTTCCCACGTTCCTTCACGTATCAGGACCATCTTCATAGCAAACGACTACGAGGAGTAATTTTCGCGTCCTCGCAATCGCTCCACCATCGGCATTGAGAAGTTTCCGCCAGAAATCCTTATTCGGACCATTTCCGCTTCCTTCTGCTGCTAAGTTGCTGTTGGAACTGCTTAAATTCGCTCGACCGTTCATCTTGACTAGTTCCGGAAAATTTTCAAATCTTCAAGAAAAAATATTCATTTTGTTTGGCCGTTACTATGGCGATACTCTGGGCTCATAACCTATTAGCAAAACGCGTGTGGTTTATGAGAGTAGTCAGAGTGAAGGGAACATTTATTTAAAACTTAATGCATAGCCTACTGATAATTACAAGTTACTTATTCAACAATTTTTCGGCGACAAAAACCAGAACTTTCGTCCAAACAATATTTGTGAGAGTTCCAAATACCAAAACGCCAGAGAATCTTGACGGTTGTCAGGTTGCGACATTAACTAGTTTTTTGAAAAGTTTTAAGAATTTGCACTTAGTTTCGCGTTGTCGTATACATCAATTTAACTTATTGTAATCTGTTTTTATTTATCAGGAGGACTCCAGCGAATGCGGAAAGCGTGCAACGTATGCCTTAGCATTCCGGCTTATGCTCACGGGTCGGGCTGAGCTGCTCATCCAGGCACTGTCATTGGTCCCACCGACGACCCGATACGATACCCTGAACCATCAGGGTATGACGGCGCTGATGGTTGCTGCCGTTCGCAACGATGAAGCTGCCATCCAAACGCTGCTGGACGCTGGTGCCGATCCGAACATGGAGGTCCCTTCCGTTGGTCATCCAAATGGGGCGGCCATTCATCCGGAAACTCAACACTGGACGGCAGTTACTTTTGCAGCTTGTAAAGGTAACTACCAAGCCCTGCGGGTACTTCTGGAACGAGGAGCTCATGTTGAAGGAGGTGCTCGATTGAGCGAGGACAAATGTACCCTCACGCCGCTTCAAGTGGCCAGCGGCTGTGGCGTCGTTGAAGTTGTTTCCCTCCTGTTGGCACACGGTGCTCATGCTTTCCTGTCCACACAGCTAAAGGACTCGTTGTGTTTCTCTGGAAGTGCTCAGCGAGGTTGTTACAGGTGAGCGGTTGACTTGAGGAGATCAACGTTTGAAATAGAATACTAATGTTCGATGACTTTTAGCGCAATTTCTGTGGCTGCAGCCCATGGTCAAAGGGTCGCCCTCAGGAAGCTTCTATCACATCCTCTGGCACCGGGTAGTCGCGAGGTACTATCGTTGGAAGAGATGTTGGCCGAGGGAGATAGCACGAGCCGAAGCCAGCTGGATCGACAGCCGGAAGTTCCACCAACGCTCAACAAAACTCAAATCAAAAGTCTTCAAGAGGCCATGTATCATAGTGCGGAAAACAACCATTTAGGTAGACAAGGTATTTCTAAGAAATAGAGGTAGATACTAATAGACGTCTTTACCAACAGATATTACAATTGAGCTGCGCGCCTTGGGAGTTCCCTGGACACTGCACTGTTGGATGCATGCGTTAGCTGCCGCCCATGAGCTTCGGTTAGATGCTGTTATAGATCAGCTGCTGCAAGATTTTCTCCAAGTTTGTCCGGACGACTACAGCCAGCAGTTTGTGACCGAATGCCTACCGCTGTTGTTCAACATCTTCCGCTTCAGCAAGGTAACATTTTTTCCGACAGCAGTAAGTAGTTCAAGCTCTAATCCAAAAATTGCTATTACAGAAGGAGGGTACCACGCTACTGCTTGCGGATATCTTCAGCACCTGCTTTGGGTGGGAGCCGATTAAACCTATCAAGGAACCGGTGCTTCAACCCTCCAATGGATCCCGAATCGATCCCAAGTTCGTCAATAACCCGGAACTTAGCGATGTGACATTTAGGTAAGCAACCAATCCGGTGGAGACACCAGAGATTCTTAATACATTATTTCCTTAAACAAGATCAGCTATACAATTGGTTACCTTTTTTCCACAACAGGGTTGAAAATCGCATTTTCTATGGACACAAGATTGTGCTGGTAACAGCCTCACCGCGTCTACAGAGTATGCTGAGTTCCAAGCTGAACGAGGGTACCGGAACACCTACGGTCCAGATCAACGACATCCGTTACCACATATTTGAGGTATGGTGTCCAGTGAACCACTTTTGTTCATTCATTTTCGAATACAATCCGGTAACAAGTTATTTTTCTTTCCCTCAAACAGTTGGTGATGCAATTCTTGTATAGTGGAGGATGTAACTCACTGGACGTGATCGCCGATGATGTGTTGGAACTGATGGCCGCGGCTAGTTTCTTCCAGCTGGAAGGTCTGCTACGCTACACCGAGGCACGCTGCGCCGAAATGATCGATATCGATAACGTGGTCGCGATGTACATTCACGCCAAGGTAGAAATAATTTGGCATCCCTGAGAAAATCCATTTATAACCGATATCTCAATTTAACCCCAACAACAGGTTTACAACGCCCAGAAGCTAATGGAGTACTGCCAGGGATTCCTGCTGCAGAACATGGTGGCCCTGTTGACGTACGACGATTCCGTTAAGCGATTGTTGTTTGCCAAAAAGATTCCGAACCACGATGTGCTGAATGGGCTGCTGGCCACACTGCAAATGCGCATCAAAGCCAGACGGAACAGTGTGGCCGTTGGCGGAAATCCAGCGCCAGCTATCAGTGGAATGCGTCCTGCTTCCAGTAACAACAACAAGGCGAAATAGTTATAGACACCAGTTTTGTGTAATATGTATTGCAAAGTGCTTAATTTTTTGTACATGTACAACACAATTGATAAGCCATTCGTAATGTACTTATGTTAAACAATATTTATAAACCGAAAAAAAGAATTGTATATTTTTGTTATTCTGAAGTTTTAGCGTTAGGTAATTTTTGCGACATACAAGGCAACTCAGGCAGAGTTGCTTCATTTTAGCGACTTGTACGGACATTTTAACTGCTGTAAAATGGTTTTAGTTTTCAATTCATATGTATCACAATCTAAATATACGTTCTTATCCACACGTTGCTTTTAATATAAGGAAAAGGTATCACATTTGAACGTACTACAACACATGAATACTAGAGTGCCAGCCGGAGCGCTACTTGATAAATTAAGAAAGTGAACTTCTGGTAGACTGAAGATCAATTCTGGCATGAAACACGTGAAATTTCCGAAAGTCAGCTGATTAGGACAACACACGGTCCATTATTTTTCCACTAGAGTAATCCTAATATAAAACAGATAAAAATAGAACAAAATTTATTTCATGCAATAATTCGGCTATAGGCCCGTGAGGAACAAAGAGATGAAACGTGATGAAAAGTTTTTCAAATTAAATTTACCCTTCCGCTAATTTTCAACATCATTCATCATATTCTAATCTTCTATTCGTCTATAATCTTCAATTCTTAAATACTCTTTCTCGAAGAATATTTTAACATTTCATAATTTCATCTGAATTTCCCAAACTTGTCCTTGTTAAATTACTTGAAGAATCTTTTTTTCTGGGATTTTAAGCGTCTACGGCTTATTCATCTCCTTCTCCTCCGTGGCTAGTTATTATATTTCTTGCATTAACTTAGTGTTTTTGAGGAAAGTTAACAGACGTTTTTCTTCTTGCGGGCAGTTTGATAGGATTTGTCGGACATTGATAGCCAGGTTGCAATCAAGCCGGACTTGAGCATAGATGTCGCAATCTGTGAGGATGTGCTTGATGGTGTTTTGTGTGTTGCAGCTCGAACGAATTGGAGGGTCAGATCGGTCGAAAAGGTTAGAGTGGGTTAAGCGAGTATGTCCTATTCGAAGCCTCGTCAATCCTACTCTTTCGACCCGGTTTGGCTGGTCAGTCCATTTCCTGGTACAGCTTTTGATCTCACGTAATTTTGGATGCCTATTTTGATTCCACTCGATGTCCCATGCTAGTTGGATGCCATTTGTGATGCTTCTGTTTGCGTCCTTTTGAGGGATTGGAATATCAGGTGGTTCCAATTTAGTGCCTTCTTGTGCCAGGCGATCCGCGGCCTCATTCTCAGGAATACCGGAATGACCTGGTATCCAGGTCAGTGTGACGTTCTTGCTGACTGCCCGATCTGATATGGATGATATCCATGGGTGTATCATGTTCCCCGCAGAGACTCCTTCAATAACGCTCGCTGAATCGGAGAATATTACTGAAGGTCCTGAATCTGGACAGGAGTTGTTTAGTGCATCCAGTATTGAATATGCTTCTGCGCTAAAAACAGAGCAAGCGGATGGTAAGGGAAGACTAATGTTGTGTTGTTGGTCGAAAATGCCGCTTCCAACCTTCGAGTTTTCAGTCTCCGAACCATCAGTGTATATATGGTGGACTAAAATTTACGCTCAACTAAGTGGCGGAAGACAGATTGTACGGTCGTTGAGGGTTGCCCAGCTTTTATTTTGTTAGCTAAGCTGAGATCAATTGTAGGGAGTTTTTCTTTCCAGTATCGAAAAAGCTTGTTCATTCGGTTGCAGACATCAGGAAGGGTTATGGCAATGGTTCTGAAGCATTGCAATTGTATTAGTTCTAGCTACTAGTGGGGAATCTCTGGAGCCACCAGTGGCAAGCCATTTCAAAGATTTGGCAGTCATATTCTTCGTGATGAGGTACTTGAAGGGAAGTTGGCCACATTCAGGCATCATGGAGATAATAGGACTGGTTCTAAATGCGGAACTAATCGTTCGAATAAACTGATTGTTCAGGGGCTCCAATTTATTCAGGAGTGTAGACTTTGGTCGACTAACAAAGCCGAGTCCGTACAGTATTGATGGTAGAATCCAGCCATGTAGAAAGCGGAATAGAGAGTCTTGATGTGCGGAGCTGGTGTTATTGCAGAGAAATCGGGGTATATTCAGTTTGTTGATGGAATTTTTGCAAATCGTTTAAAGTTCAGGCGATCATCAATCCAAATGCCAAGCAGTCTAGTTGAGCGAACAAGGGGTATGGTTCCACCACAAAGAGTGAGAGGTGGGAGTTTGTTCAGTTTTCTGCGGTTTGGGCCTAGGTGTAGGAGATTGGATTTGGTGGGGGAAAATACGAAACCGGTTGCAGGTGCCCAGTTTCCTATTATATTAAGGGCATTTTGAAATTTCTTACGAGTGGAACGGATAAAGGGTGCGGGTGAAAAGGGTAGGATGTCTTCAGCGTATATCATGGTTTCAATGTTGTAGGGTATATTTTTAAAAAGGGAATCAACAGCTATGATGAACAGTGTGGGTGCAATGACAGACCCTTCGGGAACACCGGAGTGTATGGTCTTTGACGATGATCGGGATCCATTTATAAGGACTTGGATGGAACGGTTCGACAAAAAGCTCTTGCTATATAGGATCATACGTCCATTTATGCCCCATTCAGAAAGAGTTCGGATGATCTTCGTTCGATCAACTCGATCAAAGGCTTTTGAGATATCTAGCGACAGAACGTCCAGGTGACTACCGCCTTGTATAGTTTCTTCCAGAATGGATTCAACGTGACAGAAGTAGTCATCGGTAGAACGACCTGGACGGAACGCAAATTGTCGGTTGTCCAAACGCTGATCTTTATCAAGAATGGCCTGTAAGCGTCGGTTAACCATACGTTCCATGATTTTACCGGAACAATCCAGTAGGGTAATAGGTCTATAACTATCTAAGTGGTGAGGATCTACAGGGTGACAAAAAAGTCCGGTCACACTTTTTTAGGGTCGCTTGTAGCCTACTCGTTGCATCCAGTGTTCAAAACTGTTGACATGCTAGTATGAATGTGAAATAATTTTTCAATCACAGTATACATTTTACTTTGAACCTGATTTTCTCTGATCATTCACAAAGCAATCTCTGACTGATAGTCGATAAAAAGTCACTTCATTTCCAATTTGTGATCGTGATCCTCCAAAAAATCTCAGTCATTGAAATGCTGAAATCAGTGAAGTCGGTTAGTTTGTTGTTGTTGTTGGAAGCATGCATTGGCTGAAATAAATTTGTTTTCTGTTTATATTTCGATTTGGAATAAAAGTTGTTCCAGGAAGAAAACAGAATTCGAACCCAAAAATACTAGTTGTTTATATATTGCGTTTCTGTTGGGAAGAAATTTTAAGAATTTTCAAGTGTTATTGTTCTAATCTTATTTCTGCATGTTGGTGATCTACTTCATAATTTACTTAAAAACTGAGCATTTGAAATCCATTCACACTTCTCATACTGTCACGAGAGTCGTGAAATGACTGACTGCCGAGCGAATGATGGAATAAAACAAAAATATTCACAATCATCATAAAGTTAGTCTAGGCCATCCTGATATTTTTTCGCTGTCTGTCGAAATAGATGGGGAAGAAAGCATTTTTGTCTCATTCAGTTTGTATTGTGATAGATGAATTTGACTTTTTTGAGCACTGGTTGCATCTCTCTGGTACCATCTATATGTCAAATAAAAGGGCTTACTTTGCTGCCCAAAGTGGCAGAGTTTAGTTTCTGTGCAGTTTGTTTACATTGAGTTGTGAGCCATGGCAGAGTTAAGAGCAGCTGTTATCGCTGAATATGTGAGAGGGTACAAATCCGGACACATATTCAAACACCTAACAGTGCTCGGAATCAACCGGAAATTCGTGTACCGGCCCATAAATCGGTACCTAGAGACCGGAGGCCCAAAGGGCAAGGCACAAAGGGCAAGGCACGATCTGGATGACCAAAGTCTGTGAGAACTTCAAGGCTGAAAAAGATTATACGAGACCGTGCCGATGGAGCACGTGCGCGCCGCTTGCAATGACTTTCCGAAACGTCTGAAGCTGGTTCGATCAGAGAAAGGTGGTGTAATAACGAGATATCGTCTGTGAAGTATCGTTTCTTCTTATTCTTGAAAAATTGAGATTTTCCTGTGTGACCGGACTTTTTTGCCACCCTGTAGTTTTGGTTTAGTTATAGGCATTACAAAGCCATTCTTCCAACAATCGGGGATTTCACCTTCTCTCCAGATTTTATTGACAATTTGTAAGTAGATTAGTTTTGCTGAGAGGGAGAGATTTTTTAAAAACGGGTGACCAACCTCATCGGGACTAGCAGAGAGGCCCTTGACTTTCTTTAGAGCAAACTCTAGTTCTTCAAGTGTGAAGTCGAAGTTGTAGTCTTGGTTGTGGTCCTCCGGTAGAGTGGTGATGTTAGGAGGATAATGATTTATGGGGGATGAGATTATTGATGAGAAGTGTGTTCTGAAGCTTTGGCAAGGAGGGGTGGGTCGTTTGTGTGTTGATTGTTGAGAAGGATGGTATATTGGTTTTATTGGGGTTGTCCACTAAGGGTTTTAATTTTATTCCAGAGAACTATGGAGGGGGTACTGGGGTGGATTTCTCCCGTAGAGGTTTGCCATGACGATCGTTCGGCAGTACGGACTGCAGCTCTGGCTATTGATCTAGCTGTTTTAAAAGATTCAAGAGCATTGACTTTCCTAGGATCATGATTTGGGATCCTTTTCAGAGCACGAAGCGTCTTCCTACGAAGCTTGACTGCGTCTCGAACTTCAGGACCCCTCCATGGAACAGATATTTTTCCAGGGAGACCACTGATACGGGGAATGTATTTTAAACCGACTTCGTAGAGTGATTTTGTGAATAGGGTGATGCAAGTAGGGTGGATGGCTTCAAGTTGTTGATCTACTTCACTTTGGTAACCAAACCAGTCAGCCTCGGTATATTTCCATCGAGGTCTGGTAGAGGCTATAGGAGTAGTGTGTTGTAGTTTTATTAGTATGGGACAGTGGTCACTCCCATGGAAGTCATCGAGGATGTTCCATGACAACTTAGATCCCAGTTCCCAGGATGAGATTGTGATGTCTAAAGCTGTTGTGTTATCATTGGAAGGATCAATGCGTGAAGGAAGGCCATTGTTTAATAGAGTAAAATTTTTAGAGGAGATAATGTTTTCGATATACGATCCTTCGTTGTCAGTGTAGGTACATCCTCAACTTGTGGAATGAGCATTAGCATCAGTCATGATCAGAAAAGGGGTAAGGATTGTTGTTAAGTTGGTCGCAGAAATGTTTGTTAGAATATCTTGTAGGGTTATGACGATAGCTGTATATTTGGCTGTTATTAGCTGAATTTCTGGGAGCCTGGATATGAGACCACGTGTCTTCCATTGAATTGCCAAATTACAGGTTCTTTTGGAGGTAGGATTTCTGTTAGGTGTTGGATTGGGAGATGGGGAAGAGAGATTGGGATTTATTGATGAGGGGGTGAGTAGGATGTTATTATCCGGTGAGGAGTATGGTCTAAGGATATTTGGGAAACATGAGGGGAGGCCATTTTTGCAGAAAACAATAATGTATTTTTCTTTACTCACCGACCTGGAAGAGATGCGAGGCTGAGTTAGCGTTATCAGATCCCACAACACCAAAAAGAGAACATTGATATCATTTACCAAAAAAGTCAGGAGAAACTATATAACTTCGGTTTTCTGAGCTTCCATCCATCAGGTTGATACAAGATCCATTTTATTATCGAGCTTTGCAACCGGATGGTATTCAAAACAGAAGGGAAAAGATTTACACTTCGTATCATCTGAGGAGGCCCCTACTACCTCGAATAAGCGGGGTTCTACTGTTATTGGAAACCGAAATATTTCTATTCAATCAAATTCTGTCAATTTGTCGAGGTTATGCAAAAGTTGAATTATTCGAAGAGATAGCAGTACTTAGAAGTAATGCTGACAAACCACAAAAAAATACATTTTAAAACAATCCATTTCAATTTTTTTTTATTGTCGCGCACATTTACTTTACAATTATTATTTGAATGCCTTAACGCTAGTAGAGTATCGAAATGTACTGACTATTTGCATACTTAAAGGCGCTTATCGCGTTGACTTCATTACGACTGAAAATGCATCTGAGTGAAAACAAGATGTTAACGTAATTTGTTGTAAATCGTATATCTTTCGTAGTTTTAGCATAAAATGTGAAACAACCTCATAAAATGAAGAAATATGTAAGTTTTTCAGATCAAATGTCTTTCAACAAAAAAAAAGAGTACATTTGGTATAATTTCACAAAAAGAAGAGTACGCCCATTTCTCAATCGAAAAAGAGTACATGTACTCTTAAAAGAGTACGTATGGTAACCCTAGGGATTCCGCGATTTCCGTTGGTTGGCAGATAAATAAAACAACAAAAGAAAGGTTATTCTTAATTCGAATTTTATACTGCGAACATCAACAGCAGTGAAGGCGGCAAATAAAGGCGAAGGAATATCGTGGATTTACGACAATCCATCATTTGGCTTAATGTACAAACTGAAGAATAAACAAATGCAATGTACTTTTAACCGTTTTTTACGCCATGAACTAGGTACGTTGGAATATCACACTAAGATAAAAAAAAAAGTCATTCAACAAATAAGATACCTCTACATTGTGATATCTTGCTCAAAATACTGAAACCTAATGAAAAACTTTTGTATAAAAAAAAGCCTTAAGACTTCAAGTACAAACTCCGTTCGATTTTGGCAACATTTGTGCTGAACCTTTCGTTTTTGACAACATTCCAAAAAACACCAGGTTTTGGGTCACTTTTTTTAAACGAACACACAAATATAGGATCTCAGTAAAATCTCATGTTTCTTTGGAGAGATCTAATGTTACTTAACTCTAAGTCGTGGCTAGCATCTTATAAATGATAAATACCACCAACCAACAGAAAGTGTACTATTTACTTATTTGTATATTCAATGTCTCATGAAAAACGAAACACTAGTTTCTGTTTGATTCTAAAAGTTAAAAAAATCAATTGAACCTACCGGCCGGCGTTTGAATGAATATTATTATGTACATATGTACCTACTGCTCTTCTAAGAGAGTCAGATTGAGAAAAAGCATATCAAACGCATGCGCAAAAGATTACAAAAAAAAAATCCCCGACTCAACGAACCTGTTTGGTGAGACGCGATTGATAGTTGAGTACCTATTTGCAAAAATTTTCAACTCTTTCAGTCTCAGCTCAGCTCAGTCTAAAATCATTCTTCCTTGTGTTCGGTTGTATTCTAGCGATTTCGAGCGCCCTGAGTTGTTTATTTTACAAGTTAATGTCCATTTCTCTATTTACGTCGTCTGATTCATTTTGCCGGAGGCCCAAAGTTTATTTATCGGTAAGTGCAACATTTTAAAGTAATTTTCGACAATCCCAGTACATTATCTGTAGAAGGTCAAATTTCATCATAGATTCGGAAGGCGATGTATTATTTGTGAGCAACGGATACGGTCCATTGTGAAACCTTTCTTCCGTTCTACAACCTTCTCTCAGTAGTGACTCATTTCCCAATGCACTTGAAGCATGAAATATAAATAAAAACAAATATTGAAACTGTTTGCACTTGATAAAATATCGCTTGATTTGGCACTACCGGTGAATTTATTTGTCGGACTTGAGCTGAATCTCGCTGAAAAAAAACAAACATTAATGCTTTATTAAATGTGTTATGATAACCCTAATGATTTTATACTTCAAGATGAGATTGAAATCATGCAAATTAAAAATTGTGTGATTAAACTTTTTTAATCATTAATCCACATCCACTTCGGATGGATATGGATATAATTCCATACAGGATAATGAACAAACCCCTCATGACACCAGTTGGAGGAAGGACAAGGGTGGGTTCGAGATTGGCCTCTTCTTACTCCCCAGGCATCTACATATTACGGTTGTCGGTCGCATTAAAAATAAAAATGACAGACCTCATCAAGTTACAGGACTCCATCTTCCATAGTTGATTGTTAGTTAAATCCATGGGCTGATCGTCTAGTTCAATCTTGTTAGGAGATTGCTTGTAGGTTGTCCGAGGTCTTCCAAACTCATCGCTAGTCATCGTTGAACCATAGGATTTGTAGGTAGTGCGTGCCACGATACAATCCCTGAGAAAAAAGAATCAAAAAATACATGAAAAGAAAAACAGAGAACAAAACAAAAAGAGAAGAAGAAGAAAAAGGATATTAGTTCATATCATCCATCAATATTTAAAAAGAAGCATAGCTCAAACTAATAATAAATCAAGCTAAAATTATTAGTATAGAAAAGCTACATTATTCCTATTACAGCATCACAGAATCATACAATTTTACCAAAATATGGCTGTGAGAGCCTATTTTACCGTTTGAGCATCGCCCTACCTGCATAACATATGAACTTTTTGAATGAGATTTAAAAATAATCTACCAAGACTGTCTCTTTTGCTTTAAACTATAATACTATCTTATATTGGCAAACAACTACACGCAGAGAAAACTTGGATTTTGAAACAAAACAAAACTGACTTTGAATCAATAAATTCATTTTTTGGAATCAAACTCTTGTTTTCTTTGAATCAATGAATTATTGTTTTGATTCAAATGAATAATTTTTAAAAGAAAGAATAAATTTTTTGAATCGAATAATTTTGGACTTTGATTTTAAAGAAATTCTTTGATTTAAAAGATATTTGTTCAATTGCATATTTCTTTTGAAACAAAGTAAATTTTCTTTTAACCAAAGCAAAATGCTTTCGAAGGACAGGAATGATTTCTTTAAATAAAAACTTCAAATTTAGAGTTATTTTGGATTGAGCAAGAAGAATAAAACAGCAAAATTGAATTTAGTTTGGTTGGTTGTGTTAAGAATCTTAACCAGTTAATCAGAGTTAGCTAAGGAGAATTCAGGATGAAGAATGGTAAGTGTATCCGTTAATAAAAAAGGGAATATTTAAGAATTTCTATAAGCGCTTGCATTGTTACAGGACCCCAAATTCAGAGGTTAGTTTATATTCGACCCGATCTTGCGCGGCAACTACCAGTCGGATGGCGAGGAAAGCCAGCAACGAGACTTGCTTCCGGAAGTCAGCCCACGAAGAAATGCCTTTACGCCAGACTGGTAAACTTTTTCACCGAAATTTAGGATTGGATCATTCAATTATTTATATAGTGGACTATAGTGTTTTTCTTAAGTTCGTGAATGAAAAAGAATTAAAAATTTTATATTTTTCTTTTTAATTTTTAAAATTCCTAATAGGAACTTCGGAACAACAGAAAATATTTCTCCAATTGGAATAAATGGGAAAGAGTTCAATGAATAAATTCTTTTAAATCTAAATCTTTGTTACATTGTAGCAAACGAAAACAATTTTGTATCAAATGAAACTGTTTTTTGTTTCAAAGGATTAGAATTTTGATTCAAAGTTTTTTCAAAAGAAAAATTCTTCGAAACAAAGAAAAATTCATTTGAACCAAAGGAATTTTTATTTATCCCAAAATCAAAGGAAAAAATCCTTTGTTTTTGCGGCACTTTCCTTTGAAATAAAAAATCTTTTCGCTGCGTGTACACAGTTTAAACGGAAAACAAGTCAGTTAAGAATTGATACTTATATAAAACTTAATTCACATTTATTGAAATAATCTAGAAAACTTCACATTTATTCACAAAAATTCCAAGAGCATAAGGGGAAATTTTTCAAATTAGCCGAAATTTGATATGATATGTTAAAGCAAAGCTGTGCTGTGCGGAAATTTTATTTAATTCACAGAGTGTTCGAGAAATACTGATACGTTACGATTGTTTCAAAACTTTATATGTTTTTCCTTTGATAAGATGTCGAAAATGTTTTTGATATTAACTTTTGTCCCTGTTAAAACTACTCAATTGCATTTACACTTAAAATGAATTCGCCTCCAGTCTGCCCTTGATGCGAAACAGTGATAACCAGCAAACACATTCTTCATGCATGTCCCTTTGCCCTTTACATTAGCTCATTCGGAATACATGTTGTCTTGCCACAAATGTTTATAATTTTTAAAACTACATGAAATAAAAATATTCTACCGTAAAGAATGACCCTAATGGGTTAAATATAATTTCTTTTAAGGTAGATGACCTTAATGGGTTAAATTCCTACGAAAACAAAAGAAGATTTTCGATTGTTTGATCCAGAGTTCGTGTTGTTCTCAATTTAAAGCGATGTTCCTGATTGATTCGGTGTTCCACACGCAGAAAAATATATTTTAGAAATAAAAAAATTTTGGAGGAAAATAATAAAAATTTTGGTTGGGAAAAAGCACAAATATAAATTCGATTACTTTGATAAGAAAGTGTAGTTGAAATCCAAGCATCCGTTTTTATCAGGGAGGTGGCAATCTAGTTCTTCTTTCGAACAAGAATCTTTTTCTTTTTTTCTATCCATCGGGAGAGACGTTTATGGTGTTTTCCTCTCAAAGCAGTACGAAGTCTCAAAAGTCAAAATTTCAACCAATGAGGAATCAGAATGATTAATGTGTTAGTGTGCTATCAACCATACTTCTCTAGCATTTGACATTTAGTTCGGGTCCTTGACAGCAAAATGTCAGGTTTGTTATGGGCCCACAAAATCGTGGACCCGTAATTTTGATGGTTGTCAAATTCAATGACAAAGGATAGGGATGCCATCTCCCTGGTTTTTATAGATTTCATATAGACCCTTTTTGAAAATGATTCGAAGTTCTTGTCAAAACAACAATATTTTTGTGAAAAAAAAATTTAAAAAAATGGTTTAAATTTAAGAAGTTTCCATTGGTTCAAAATAACAAAACGTTTTTGAGTTGCAAAAATTCAATTTTTTAAATCAAAATAAAGTAAAAAAAATAATAGATTTTTATCATCCTGTTTGATATGTTCATGGATTAGTTGCATTTATAAATAATACACAATGAATTCAATTCTGTTTTTATTCACATAACATTTTCATATTCACCTTTTTCAATTTTTTTTTGTTGGTTTCTACGGGACAGCTCTTCCAGCAGCAACAACTAACCACAGCCGCAACCAGTAATCGAGGCACCGGAGCCTGTCGCTTATTAGATATCAGCTCCAGGTTCGGATGTCCGGATGTTGTTTTAAATAGGCGTTTCGACTGCTTCTCCCTATGCCCGGTTGAGCGCGAATGTATAGATCTGATCCCTGACATCTGAAATGTCCAAAGGCAGAGGAAGAAAAAGTGACGTTGGTTAAATGATATTGGACCAATTGTCGGACGTATTAGAACTGGACGGACAGCTGAATATGAACTGAAAACTTACTTTATGATCCAGCAGGACGCGTACGCCGCGGATTTTCTTCGAAAATCAAACGGATTGCCAAAATGGTGGCGTTGCGCAGCTTCCTGCAGAACAGGAACTGAATTGGCTACATAGCCATTCCGTGGATGTTTTTCTATGGCGAATCTTTATCAGCCGGCGGGTTTACCAAATTCCTTGGACAAAGCAGCAACCTGCGAGGAAAAATAAAATAATAAAATTTATTTAACTTTCGTACTCATTTATTTAATAAATGAGTACGGAAGTTAAATAAATTCTACTTAGTATTTATGCAAGTTTTTTATTTCCTTTTTTCAATATTTAATCTTACGTAGTCGGGAGACAATTCCTGATCCCTTATACTATATCCCGGCCGGAAAAATCCGGGAAAAGGGAAAAACAGTTTTGCTTCCTCCAACCTCTTTGCTGCATTTCATTCTTTTTTTTCTTTTTTTTTTGACATCATCTACACGTTAAGCTAAATAAACTTATTTTTGGTTCGAAAACAAACCAATCATACACTTGAAAATAACAAAAAAAATATTTTAAAATAAAGTGTTACCCCTCGCCATACACGGTGTATTGGCTTCGTCTATTTTGTAAAAATTATAAAATGTTGGATTTGGTTTCGGATCAAATTTTATATCAAAACTACTCATTAAATTTGCATTGCTAAAATAAAATTGAACAACAAAACGTTTTGTTATATCGACTCCCCTTCCTTTTTCTGCGTGCAGTAGAGCAGGTTTTAGTTTTTAGACTGTAATTTGTAATTTATTAACTTTAACGTAGCCTGTCGGTTACAATTAACTACAGGGTTTATCCGGAAAGTAATAGGACTGATTGTTTTCTGCAGCGATTGTACTTCGGAGCGTGGTGAAGGTTTCCCAAAAACAGAAGTACCCGGAGAGCCATTTTCGCGCGACGTGTTTCTGTGAGTGGTGCAAGCTGAAAATGCAGCATTCGTTAGAGCAGAGGTACGCGATTAACTTCTGTGTGAAACTCGGAGACGTTTGAAATGACCAAGCAGGCTTACCCAGATGTTGCTTTAGCAAGAAGTGGTGCGTTTCGTTGGCACCAAGCCTTTTGGAGGGCCGAGAAGAGGCTTGCGATGAAGACCGTGCTGGGAGACCTTCGAGACATTGTCGCTGTTTGTCGAAGTCTAAGGCCTTCCAGCACGGTCTTCTTCGCAGACTTTTCCAGTCCGATGATTTTAATCTTGTGACCGGCTATTTGTTGTCGAAGGCCGGTTTTTGTGGCTCTTCCTTTTTTGTAGTACCTTTTCGTTTACACTGCCCAGATGACGGAAACAGACGATATCATTCCATTTAACATCAAAATATACAAAAAAAAAACATAGATATATTAACATTGGAAATAGTTCTCACAAAAACTAATTTCTCTTTTTTTTTAGATAGAGCATTTCTACCATAATGGACACTGACGGATACAAAAAGACCGGAAATCTTGGTGCTCTACACGGTGGCCAGTACCAGTTGCATACACTCATGTTGCTCTACGAGCGGGCTACTTATTCCGAACGCTACGAGGACATGCGTCTGGCAACGGAAATGGATGCCGCCGGAAAGTTCGATGATTGTATCCTATCGTGGCACGAAAGGAAGACGGGAACGAAACATTGGCTCTTTGTGCAGGTCAAGCGCAAGGAGATGCCGGCAAAGCTTACCGAAGGAAAACTGCTGCCACTTTCTGCCAAGGAACGGAACGAAGGAGATTTTTCTTTGTACAAATATTTGCTGTCAGCATGGAATATCAATAACAACGAAGATTTCGAAGGAGCAAAGCATTTACTTATTTTTACAAATGCTGGCCTTAGCAGTGATCTGGAACTATATATGGAGGATGCGAGTGGCGAGATCGAGGATTGCTTAAAAGTTAATCACAGCAATGCCAGATGGTTAAAATTTAAAGCCACCGATGAACAACTTCAACTCTTGGCTGACTATGCCAGTAAAGAGTTCGATGATCTAGCTAGGAACATCAGTGCGATAATGTTAGAAAGTCAGACTGAGTTCGATGAAGAATTGATTAAAAAATATCGTGCGGCCCTTGCCAATAGGATTCTGGTGGCGGACAAAAGCTTCATTTGGTTCGCTCCACGATTTGTAAAAGGTTCAAAGCTTGAGCCGCTTGAAACGCTTCTGAGAAACAAAATTTTTAAAGACGAAACCTATGAGCAAAGAACCAAATTCAAAGTTTCGAACAAAAACTTTAATCAGATTTTGCGTTCCAAAGACACCACTTGTGTAACGCTTCCTAAAAACATTTCGAAGGAAGAGGTCATACTATTTTTGAGTCGATTAATCCTTGCTGTGGGCCAGCCAGATAACAAAAAGTTACAGGACATCATAAAAGATGACTTAGGTGCCTTATGTCCATCACATGATAGAGCAATGAAAAACTACTTCGTAATGTTAGCATTCAAATCTCTTCTAGAGCTCGTGAACAATTGCTTGGAAACCAAACCGGGAATAATATTAAAAAAAGATTTTTTGAAAGAAAAAATGGTTCAAACAGATGAATTGTACCGAAATAGCACTAAGTTAAATATGTATGCAGCCAAATTTCAAGCAGAGATGGAAAATTTAGGACTCAGATTTGTCGATTTTGATTTGACTACTACGAAATTTCCACTCCTAGTTTTAACCAGTACTTCCGGAGGATTGTTAACCCGTCTCAAATATTTTGGAAAACTACAGAGTTATCCTCACTGCTGTTATAATTTGAAGGATCTGACGGTCCAATCGGATCGAAATAGTCTTTATAGCATGCTGAAAAATCAACAAGGAGAATTTTTTGTTTTGCTTAATGCTTACGGCTCGAAATTAGTTCACTTAGATGAGATTGTAGGTGAAATACTAGCGAATCCGTTGAATAAGTTGATCCTTTTGACAAATTCCAAAGAACCTGTAGTTAATTTGACAAAAAAATTCATTGTCATTGAAGACGAGATAAGTCACTGGCATTTATTGGATGAACCAAGCCAACAGACATTGATGCAACGAACAGTTCTTTTCCAAAATGTTGAAGTGACACTGTCAGATTTGATAAGCTTGGATCCTGCACTTAGTAGTCTGTTGCAGGGAGAAATCTTAGAACATATAATTCGAGATAAAACTCCCTTCAGCATAGGACCGGAATTGCCCTCTTTGCAAGTCAGGCATTACCTTCCACGAACTATCAGTTATTCACAAAGTAAAGATGTTTCTGACTATTTAAGGATCCCAACGGAATTCGATGAAAATGTATTCTTAAAACACGTGGGCGCATCCAACAGTTCCAGAGTAATAGTTCTGTCCTCGGCACCTGGAAATGGAAAAAGCACTTTGTGGACAAGTTTAGCATCAAAGGCAAAAGCGATGTTTCCGACACATTGGGTGCTGTTTCTTAAACTGCAGGATTGTGTCGGCTATGTTTCAAAGCCATTCGATGTAAAAGATATTTTTGGTGTGGGTGATTTTGAAGAATCATACCTACAGTTACGTAGGGAGAACCCTAAGGGCAGAATATTCGTGTTTTTAGATGGTTTTGATGAGGTTCCTTATGACACTGTTGAAAACATGATAACATTCATTAAAGTTTTATCGAAAAATGCTTTCTTACTTATAAATACGCGTAGTCATCGGGAGAAAGACCTTGCCCAAGTTTTTCCAGGACGAGAGCTTTTTTGTCTTAACCAGCTCACCAGAAATGATCAGAAAACTATGCTCGCAGATTTCATGAATGTCGTTGACTGTAAAGATGGACCACTGTATGATTTCATGGAAATGATATTGGATAAGTTGCACGGGAAATCTATGGAAAGTGTCAACGATTTTGTTGGAATTCCTTTATTGATCGAAATGTTTGCATCGATCTACCGAAGATCAGTAGAAATTTATCTGAAGTGGGGAAAAGCAGAAATGCTCCGGCAAAATCATCTTGCATCTTTGAATATTCTACAGCTTTATAATCAGTTTGTCTACAGTTCTTACCGACGGAAAGTTGTGAGTCAACTAGGATTAGAAGAAGAGAGTCAACACGCAAAAAAGCTGCTCAATAAGAACAACTACATGTATCAAGGGTTTCTCGACTTGCATAATCAGCTCGGATTGATGAATCTCATCGAAGAGCAGAAGATGAAAATATTCGGATGGGATGAATACAGCTTGAATGTGTTGCGACAAAAAATTAAGCTACTGGATTCTGCAGTAGTTTCGAAAATTTCGTCTAGATCGCCAAGTTTTATTCATAAATCGATCGGTGAATACTTTGCTGCTAGATTTCTGTTTGAATATCTCATCTGCATGGTTCCGGATCATATAAATATAAGCTTTTCAAATAACAACGCTGTTACGGATACGCCCTCAGAAAGTATTGAAAGCCTATTCGACGTATATTACAACAGTTTGTATCGATACCCTACAGTTCGTAAATTCTTCTTTACAATTGCTAACTCAGCTAAAGAAGCAACTCTAGATAAATTGATCAGCGTGTTGATGTACATGCGACCACATTCTTTCTTTTGGGCGTGCGAAGAAAATTGCACAGAATTTGTACGTCGAATGATTGGAATTGATCCATTGTTGTTGAAGTCTGAAACCAACACAAAGGAATCTGTACTACATTTAGCTGCAGCCAAAGGAAATAATGAAATCTGTGTGCTTTTACTGAAAAAAAAAAGTTCTATAAATGCTTTAAACCAGTGGCGCCAAACTCCTCTACACAAAGCTTCATTGAATGGACACGCTCAAACCGCTGAACTTCTTCTTGATCGAGGAGCAGAAATTGACTGTGTGGATTCCAAGTTCCAAAGTGCAGTTTATTTGGCAGCACGTGCAGGATACGCTGAGGTAGTTGACCTATTGGCTCGCAAAGGTGCTAACCTAAATCAATTAGGTGAGACAGTTTGGAATGCTTTGCATGTCGCTGCTTTCCGTGGTCATTGCGAAGTTGTTCGAGTATTGCTGAAGTACGATATACAACTTAACAACCGCATTGAAGGTCGCTGGATTATGTTCATGGGTCAAATGTGTTCTAAACCAAATTCGGATATTGCGTTACTATTGATTGATCATGAACTCAAAACTGACCGCGAATCTGGCATAGCAACGTTAAAATGGTTAGTTGAACGTGATAATGTACGTTTGTTCAATACAGCAGTGGCCTATCTCGATCCTTCAAATTTGAACGAATTTTATCAGTTGGCAATAGCACGCCGTTCTTTTGATGTAGCAAGATTGATAATATCGCTCGCTAAACCTTTCAGTTCTCTGGAAAACGCACTTCACTTAGCTGTAGCAATGGGAGCTACGCAATGTGTCGTTGATGTTATCAAGAGAAACCCAGATGTGAATATGAAAGATGATAAAGGAAAAACTCCTCTTGAATACGCCTTGAAGAATGGCTACTATAGTATAGTACATATTTTAGTTAGTTATTCAGCTGTGATTAACAAGTACGATTTGCATATAGCTATCAAGTCTGGAAAACCCCAATCAGACGTATGCGTCGGAGTTCTACTGCACAATAAAGCCGATCCTAACATCTGCGACACACACGGCCAAACTCCATTACATTGGGCAGTAATAAAAAGGAACCTAAGCTGTGTGCAATTGCTTTTCCAATACGGAATAAATCCAACCAAAGCCAATGCGGCCGGACAAACAGCTTTGCATTTAGCTGTAAAATCGAAGGACTCGGAAATGGTTGAACTGATTCTACAGTATACCGAGAAACTTGATGGGTTCATCAACCAAAAAGATAAACGGGGCAATACTGCGCTCCACGAAGCCTTTGCTGTCGAGCAACTCGATATCATGTACGTACTGATAGAAAATGGAGCTGATCCCAAATGCCTCAATACAAAAAAACAAACCCCCTTGGAATACGCTGGCACAAAAATTGCCGATACATCCAAAGTTCAGCACTACCTCAAAATTATTTTGCTTACTTTGGAAGACAAAAACCCAGCTGATGTTACAATACAATAGTTGGGTTTTGATTTTATTTGTAAAAGGTAGCTGGAATGATATTTTTTGTTACAATTAAAAAGTGTATTACTTTTTAGGGAAATCTGTGATAAATTTCTAAACCAACTACAAATATTCTGAAATATTGAATGAAAAAAATTTCAAGTATTCGTCTAAGCGATGAACAATCAAATAATACTATTTGTAACGAATTAAATTGTTATTCGACGATGTCACATGTATAAGCTGTATATAGTAGTTAACCGGATTTCTGAGATGAAATATTTTTCATGTGTACGCTAGCTATAAAAATAACAAGCATTGAAAATTTTCAAAATTTGTAGATGTTTATGACGCGAAGATTCAATATTTCATTGTTATATAGATGTTTTGAGAGCATTTGTCTAATTTTAATACAAAAAAAAAAATACTTCGGTCGTTTTCTAATCGTATCACATCCCCCAAAGTAGTCAATAATGTTAAATATTAACTATCTTTGCACATAGGGAATTGCAAACGGAGCTTATCATGTATTCTGAAATTCTTAAAACATATTGGCCCTTATTCTGCGCCGCGCGTGACGTGAAGATAGTCGTGTCACCCAAGTCACTCTATTCCAGTAGTCGGTTTAGGCGAGGAACGTCACTTCGGATGAACTTTGTGAGTTCTTACCCTATTCTCGTAGTCACCGTGGGTGAGAATCGTCGCATTCGGGTGACGATTTTAGGTGACAATTGTCGGTACCTTTTCAGGTGGTGACGAGATAAAAATAAAATGAAAAATTTCGAAAATTACTGTAAAGCGGAGTTGTTAGTTGTTAAAATTCAATCAAAATGTTTTTTTTCTCCTACCCTTAAAAGAGATCGCGAAACCACAAAACCTACATTGACGCCTTTACCATTGATACAGCTTGAAAGTGACATACCTACTTACTTAATGATCCCACGTCGATTCTCTGGCTCAGACGGGAGTGGTAAAAGACCTCCACTTTTGACGATCCGGAGCCAGCGACTTCACTTGGTCCCAGTAAAGGTTCTCGTCGACAATTCGGTTTTCCGCGGCTAGGCTTCGCCGCCACGAGCTTCTGGGTTTGCCTCTTCTTCGATGTCCTTCTGAATTCCATTCAATCCATCTCCACTCACTTTCCTGAATCTCGATTTCTAGCGCCATTTGATTGAGCGATCCACAAATACACAGAGTCTCGAAGTCCGATTGGTGAGCTATTTCTTGAATCCTCAACGAAGCCAAATTTTCATGCAAAGTCAAACAGAGTAAAACCTACGTAAACTGAAAATAAAGTAGAAGTTTAATTCAATATAAGTGCTGTGCTGATAGGATATCCTTAAATTTGCAACTGAATGGCGTGCTGCCGTAACTTTCATTATAATATGTTCACTTTTGACGTCCGGTTCTTACCTACCGTATGAGAAGTCTTTCATAGAATATACCTACTCGACTAAAAATCCGTTCAGATTCTTCCTAAGATGTAGAGACGGATTCATCATCAGAGTAACAAGATTCGAACTAAGCTTCTGAAATCGATTGATTTCCTTCTTGTGGCTGTCGTTCGTTGATAATCGGAAACACAACTGTTACCTTGCTTTGGATTTCTTTCATTTGAGAAGAAAAAGCTGTGAAACTATTCTGGGATGAATATGGCTCGGGCACATTTTCCAAAATATGTCATTTATTGTGATTTCACCTGAAAGGGGGTTTCCACTTCAACGTATTTTCATAAGTCGACTCCATCAAAAACGAATTGCAATGAAACTCACTCAATCAATACAACAAAAGGTCACCTATTGAATTATAATCGAAAAACATCATAGTCATAAAACTTAAAACAATTCTGAAAAAAAAATAAAAAAAAGTGACTCAACAAGAGCCCAGATTTAGATTGATTTTGACTACCTCCACTTTTTTGTACATTCCGCATGCATAAATTACATTTTGCAACCATCAGAAAGCATTGTGAGATGTTTACAGATCTATACTACCGTTTTTTTTTGCAAAAGCAATTCAATAGAAACATCACTTGCTTTTTTAAAGCATGCCAAAACCTTTCGAGTAGTTGATGGCTTTCAGCAGTCGTTCCTCTAACTTTTCCTTGCTACTGTACTCAGGAAGAAGCAATACATTAAAACATGTATGGCTGGTCGGCAACCGGTCACAGTCAGGCCCATTTCGGGCTATGACGAGCTTGAGTCGGCTGAGACCACCAACCGGCACCCGGTCGGACCCTGGAAAGATGGAAAAAAGGAATGAATTGGACCGCTAGAACACCAGAGAACATTTCATACCGGTGGTGAACTGTAGCAGCTTTCGTTTCGAATCCATCGAGAGACCATGCACAATTTCCCAGAAGTCTTTGATTGTTTGAGACTCCGCCGTAAAATCGCCCTCGTATTCGGTCGATTGTTCCAGTTCGTTGAAGTCGAATTCCTTGCTGCCGCAAACGATGAGCTCGATCTCTTCCGGTCGGAACAGCAGATGCAGCGGACTTTCATCCGTTACCATTTGGAAGCCCCGCTTGAACGCACGGAACTGTTTCTCGATGCTTTGATTGAGCAGGAAATCAGTGTACAGCTCGACGAATTCTTGTTTGTTGTCCTGATTCACGAAAAATGAATCCCCATCCGGTTTCAGCTCGTGATCCAACGTGTTTCCAAATACGTCCTTGTAGCAGATCTTGAAGGTCTGCATGAACACTTCCTCCATGTCGTTTTCCTGATAGTCCAGCATGGATTTGAGGCTGTTGTAGAGGATCTGTTAAGGTAAGATTTTGTTAACGAATTATTACTAGAATGTTATTCCCAATGCCAAATAGCACTTACCGGGTTCCAATCTTTTAAATCGACAAACGATCCCTTCATTCCCATTAATTTTCGATAGACTACCATCGGGAAATTGACAGCCAAAATAATATTATTGTAGATTGCCAAACCTAGCACAATTCCTATCAAAGTAAATTGGGCCTCGTTCTCGAAGGATGTTGAATTGAACCAAACTGTGTTCGTGTCTTCGTTATTGATGAACATTCCATAATCTGGATTGAAAATTTCCTCGATAATCAGTTGGAAGAATTCCTTCGAGACACCACCCTCATCGATTCCTTGCTCGCCAGAAAACTCTACCACTAATTGCTTTTTCAAATCCTTGGGGTTTGACATTGCAATCATTTCCAACTCGACAAGCGCATCATCGATAATGTGATCTCGGCGGATTTTCAACTTCAAAAATGGATTCACGTTCTGTAGCCCTGCGCCCAACTGTTGATTGAGGATGCTAAGCCTTCGCTCCGAGTACATCCGGATTCGGGAATCGTAGAAAAGGGCAAGGGTTTTGGTTGCCGGTGTCAGAATATATGAATAAAGCATAAAGCTAAATTTCTTGGTCGAGTCTGCATAGAATGCCCCATCGGAGGTAGTGCTTTTGTAGTTTAAATAATCCTGATCCATCTCGATAACGTCGCACAACGGTTCATTATAGAACTCTTCGTAAGGAACATGTGGTCGTCGACAATCCAGTATGTTGACGTCCAGTTCTACCGCCAGCGGATCTTCTAGACGTTGCTGTTTTTTCTTATCTTTGCTGCTATCCCCGCTGCTGTTGAACATGAGGTCCTCGTCTTCCGGAATGAGCGACAAGAAAGCGGGTAGGGCACTGTCACTGAGATCAGTTTCTCGATAGAACTTTGGATCCACCTCGCCAGCCAAGATGTTCGCATAGAATACGATCTGAAATAAGAAATAAAATCATTAGAAAAAAAAATCGCCTATAAATCAAGACACTTAGGTTCGAAGCAGACCTTCATAACCTTCGTCGCGTTGCAAACGATTTCGTTGTCGTGGATCTTGACATCGCGATAGTAGTTTAGCGAAAGCGTTGAGATGGTGATCAATTGCTGCAGTAACTGCAGCATAGGTTGAATTCCGTCTTTGCAATGTTCGGCCCAAATATGAACTAGACGGGCCTGTGCCCATATCGGCAGATGGGAAACGGCTGAACAAATCTGTGGCATGGAGACCTCTAGAAATTCGGCCGTTCCTATTTGAAATACTTCAAACACTATCACCAGTGCTGTTATGACCTGCTCAATGTCTTCGTTTTGAGTCAGATGCACGCGCAAATCAATACTAAGAGATTGACCGAGTGATTGTAAGGCATTGTTGATGGGACCAAAGACTGAGCTCTTCTGTTTGAGAAGCCAGCTTATCGACCTTCGAAGACTGGCCAGATCCACTGAGGTGTAATGTTTGTCCTTCACCTCCGGCACTTGCTCGGCCGAACTGTCTTCGTCCTTGTCGAGGTCGCCTTCAAGCGTTCGGAGGTCTTCTTTTTTAAGATTTTTCAAATCTTCCGGAGCTTTCTCCAGCATGGCATCGATGCTAGAGCTAGGTTTCTTCTGAAAGCTTATCGCTAGTGATTGATAGGAGGAAAAAATGGCACCGAGGGTTCGAATTAACGCTATGTCCGAGTTATCGCGATCACATGCTTTGATTATGTCCTGAAGCTTAGCTTCGTCCAGATAGTCAACCGGTGAGGTATCGCGCTGCTTTTTGTTGCAGTCCTTGGAAGACCCATCTGGGGCGGACATTTTTTTCCTACAGCTAATTGTACCGGTCGTACCGGTTTCGTTGTTCTTGGACGATTTTCCGCTACTGCTACTGCCGGCAAACGGAGAACCACCATTGTTGTGACTAGTAGTGCTGCTACGCAGGGCGTACGGACTACTGGTCGCTTTGATCTCATCGCCGCCCCCGCCGCCTTCGTAGTGCTGGTTTTGATTCTTGCGAGCACTTGCCTCATGCTGCTCGTCTTCATCCATGGAATCCATGTCGAGATTAGAACTAATAAGGAAGGGAGATGAACGGAATAATCATTAAATAGTTGAATTGAACAAGCAGTAGGTATTAGTCAGGTTGATGAATCGGGGAAGCTGCGTAAGCATAAAAAATTCAAGAGATGATTTTTAACTGATAAGCCCCAGTGACCATAACGGTAAATGGGAAACGGATTGAAATGTGTAGGTAGGTATACAAGTCAACAAATTCACTACTTCCAAAGAATCAGCTGCTTCTCATACATTACCTTTCGTTAACATCATCCATATCGACATTTTTTCCCATTGTTCCCCAAGTTGTTCCTGCCTCGGTGCTAACCGTAGAGTCGTCCAATCCCGAGCTGGACCTAGAAGAGCTGCCAGCAGAAACATTGCCGCCGCCTACATTTCCCTCATCCATCCGGTTTATCGGAGCGGATTGATCGGTCCTAGTTCCGGACGACGAGGACGTCGATGGGCTGGTCATGGTCTTGGGCATTTTGGATGGGTGAAACTCGCACAGTTCGGCTTCCTGCGTAAACAACTGGATGGCTCGAGCAGCGGCCGCATTCGGACTCAGCTTCTCGACCTTGCCGCTGGAGGCACAGTACTTGTTGCCACATTTCGGATTTCCACAACCATCGACGAGCTGGTAAAAGTACCGCTCGATCAACTTTTTAGCCGAAGCGCGTTTCATGTCTTCTGATTCGTTGCCGCTACCGGTGCTCGCGGTGGTCGTAGAGGGTCCTGCTTTTGACGAGCCGGAAGCAACAGATCTGAGGTTAGAGGCGTTGATGTTGGTGCTGCTGTTGGAAGCTAGGGCTTTGCTGGGTACTGTGGTGCTACCGGTGGCTGCAGTAGTTTTTTCACTGTGATGTTTCCGCTCACTGGATGACGACGATTCTTCATCGATTCTGCTGCAGGAGCAAAATGACAATGGGGTAGATAATTTTGAATTTAGCTTTCGATCTAAACAAGCACGCGCTGGACTTGAACAATCGTCCAATAACACCATTTATCAAAATTTGTCCAAAAAAAATACGTATTTTTAATAGAAATGAGACCTCAGACATGACATGAAGTGAAGTGAGAAGAAGTGAGAAGTTACCTGAGACATGATACATGAAAAATGAGATTTTAGACTTGAGACCTGAGATTTGAGACATACAAAATGGGACTTAGAAATGGCAATTTAGAACTTAAGAGACATGCGACGTAAGAAGTGGAAAGTGGAAATGAAAAACGTGACACGAGAAGAAAGAATTGAGAAATGAGACATGGGAAATGAAGAGTGAGAAATAACAAGTGAAAATAGGATGAGGGAAGTGAGAAATGAGAAATAAGACGTAAGACATGTGACAAAGTGATTTCTCCTTTCTCACTTCTGTCTTCTCACGTCTCTCGACTGACTTCTCACCCCTCGCTTCTCACCTCTCATTTCTCACTTCTCTAGTGTTACGTATCACTTCTCACGTCTCACTTTTCACCAACACCTCACTTCTCATTTCCACTTTTCACTTCTCATGTTTCACTCTTCAAGTTTCACCTCTCACCTCTCACATTTCACTTCTCACGTCTCATGTTTCAGTTCTAAATTTCCATTTCCATGTCCCAATTTTTATGTAGTCTCAGATCTCATGTTTAAGATCCCATTTTTTCAGGTCTCATGTCACGGGTCTCAGGTCTCATTTCACATTTTTTTAATTCCCATGTCTCAGGTCTCACTCTGATCTCAAGTCTCATGGCTCTGGCTTCATGTCTCAGGTGTGACGTCTCATGTGGTCTCATGTCTAAGTTCTAAAATGACAGCATTCAGGGCAGGTCTTAGGTCTTAGATCTTAGATCTCAGGTGTAAGCATCAGTGGTGTAAGGTTTCAGATCTCATGACTCAGGTTTCATTTTCTAGGTCTCAGATAGCAGATTGAAGGTTCCGCGTCGCAGGTTCCAGGTTTCAAGTTACATGTCTGAATGTCTCAAGTTTCAGAGCTTTGGAATATCTGCAATTAGCACGGTGTACAAATAATTTTCTGGGAGATACAGTTTCATGTGGCGATGACAACTTTGAAAAAGGAGCGTCAAGATAAGCAGGAAAAGCTGATCATCCAAACAATATTGGTATTCGTACAGATTTAAAAAGGGAGTGATTTAGGCAATCAACGCTATTAACAATTATAATTTTAACCTATTCCATTTAATAAATTTCAAATCTTCGTCTTTTTTTCTACTTTTGGGCTGCACACCGTTTTCTGGGCCAGTCCAAGGGGGAAGAAATAGTAGCAAAGACTAATATGCCCCAATTTTATCTGGAATGACTACACAAGGTGATTTCTTTCCAAGCCTGGAAACGATTAGAATCCTTGTTTACCAATAAACCGGAAACAAAATTCATTTGCAGTCCAAAACTAGTATCAATAGCTTCTTGTCTGATTTCTGGAAACGTACTCATTGAGACCACTAGATCATCAATCATTAGCATCTTTGGGAGCATGATGATAGAGGCAGTTTCACCTGTAAAAATGAATCGATGCCCTAAACTAAACCATTTTTTTTTCTTTTGATAAACTTGCTAAATATAGTTTAGTAACTCATCCTTTTTGCATTCAGTCTTCTGAAACCCAAGAGATGCTGCAGTCAAAATACTGTTCACACGACCCAATGAGATACCATAGGACTTTTACTAAATATCTTTCAAACAATAGGAAAAATCCGATTAGAAATTTGTATTTTTTCGCAGTTTTAAGACGTCCTTGATCTGGACCGTCTTAGTCGGTCACTTCGAATCTGAGTTTTCTTCCTTCTACCAGTCAAGGTGAAGAGTACCTACACTTTCAAGTTTCGTTCCAATTTTTTTTGCTTCAAAATCTCCCAAGCACTGCAGGATACGTTGTACGATTATTTTCTAAACATATCACAGATTAATCGATGTACAGTGTCGGACAATAGAATAGGACCGCTCTAATGCAAAATATTCAAATCACCTTTAAACTGCCAATTCAAATACAATAATATGCGACACCTAGAGGCAAGCTCTTATTGTAGTATGCCAACTTTGTATACTGCACGTTTGTTGCAATCAAAGCAACCTGTTTGTTCTACTCGACCAGAAAGCTGTCAGAGGGTGAAAAAAGTCGCGTCATAAAATAAGACCAGCTCATCGGTTCGGCTGTACTGGCATTTTCAGTGCTCTAGATTTGAAGAAAAGGTGTTGTTTTCGGTGTTGTTTGTCCATTTTCGTGTCCTGGTAAGTATTTCCCATAAAATTAATCATGAAAACAAACAAAAAATAAAGATTTCCTTCCTCCTACTCTGTTTTCAGCGAAAAAGCGATGGGTCGGGCACAGCACTGCACGGAGGTCCAGCGAGCGATCATCCGGATCTGTACAAGGCTGGCAAAAGCCAACGCGAGATTGCCGACTACTTAGGAAGGTCGAAAACTTTCGTTTTCAACGCGCTTCACAGCACCGGCAAACGGGAACTGACCGGCCGCCCCCGCAAAACGACGCCGATGGACGATTCGGCAATCAAGCGGGCCTCGCAAAAGGACCCTTTCAAAGCGTCCAAGCAGATCAGAGACGAGCTGAACTTATCTGTGAGTTCCCGGACAGTTCAGCGACGGTTGGCGGAGAAGGGACTAGGAGGAAAAAGTCCCCGGAAGGTGCCGATGCTGACGCCGAAGCACTTGAAGGCGCGGCTGAAGTATGCGAAGGACCACTTCGACTGGGTTTGTCCGGAAAAGGAGAAACTATGGAGAAATGTGCTGTGGTCGGATGAGACCAAAGTGAATCTCATCGGCTCGGATGGAAAGAGTTGGGTCCATCGCCCACTCGGCTGTGCGTATATGCCCCAGTATACAAATAAAACATTCAAACATGGAGGAGGTAGCATCATGGTGTGGGGGTGCTTTTCTTGGTACGGGGTGGGTCCCTTGTACTGGATCGACCGGATTATTTATGGACCAGCATCTCTACGCCCAGATACTTCGGGAAGTAATGCTACCACACGCCGAGTGGGAGATGCCCCTAAAGTGGCAGTTCCAGCAGGACAACGACCCCAAACATACCGCTAAAACGGTTAAAAGGTGGTTCCAGGATAATAAGGTAGACGTTATGGAGTGGCCAGCACAGTCCCCTGATCTCAATCCCATAGAGAACCTATGGGAAATAGTTAAACGTAAGGTGTACAGTGTACACCGAAAAATCAAAAAAACAAGCAGCAGCTGTGGGAGAGAATCCAGGCGGTGTGGTACGCTATTCCGGTGAGAACGTGCCAAAAGCTGGTGGAGTCGATGCCGAACCGGGTGCGAAAAGTGATGCGTAATAAGGGTTATACCACCAAATACTAACCCTGCAAATCGGTCACGGTATGAATTTCCTTTTTTTTTATTTTTTTTACCATGAATTTTAAAGCGGTCCTATTTTATGTCGCGTTATTTTAGTCAGTAAGTATGCTCAAAACGCATTTTTAAATAAAGGACAATTGTTTTAACTACGGATGATTTTAATTTCTCCGAAGAATGGAATTTACAATTTGTAAATGGTTTGATGCACTTAAATGGAATTTTTTTTTCTCAAAGTTTTGTCACTTTCTGTTTTGGATTGAGCTGTGGTCCTATTCTATTGTCCGACACTGTATAACCCAAATATTCAAAAGTTTCAATACCACTTAACATGCATGCATGCAAATGTTGATGAATAAAGGTAATCAGATGCAGCAGCAGAAACAGATCACTATATTCAACTAAAACACTGTATGTAGTACTTACTAATGCATTTTGCAAATTCAAAAATTATTTGCTTTCTCAAGAGTCTGAAAAGCACGATTATTCACTTTTTGAATCAAGAGCAGCTTAATACTGATTGTTTGTATACGCAGCAGCATCTGCCAGCTACGGCAATCGAACGAAAACTGACCTTCTCAAGGTTCTGTATTTAATTGAGCTGAGCTATCTGCATCTGGTGTTTTGGTCAAACGTATGGTGGAAATCCATTGTACACAGAGAGTAGAACCCGTATCGTACACACACAGCACCAGTGAGGGAGAACATCGTCGTTTTCCATTGTCTGTTCTCAAATCTCAAGGAGCCGAGCAGACGGTTACGACGACGGGATGAATGAACCGACCCAGTCAGGCAGTAGATCAAAGGGAAAATCGCACCCACCCAGCCCCTGTTGGTGGGGTGTCTGGATTTTCCCAATTCGTGTGCACGCTCTAACCGAATAAAAAAGGATTTGAGCAGAAAGAGAATAAAAGCTGAATTTCTGAATGGCATTGTTTTTCGTCACGTTCGAAACCAAGAATTCCGAAATTGGTAGGAGTCGAGTGAGACCGAAGTGTTTGTTAATGTTTTGGTCTCGCCATACAAAAGTTGTAGAACTCCATGTCATCAGTTATTCCAATTGAAGACGTTAGTTTCCTTCAAAAAATTTCAAAAACAAATAAAAAAAAATATTTTTATTCGCAAAAAAAAAATCACTAGAGTTAATTAAACCGAAAAAAAATATAAAATTTAAATTTTAAACTAATTTGGTAAAGATAACAAACAAAATTTCTATGTATGTCTACAATCGCGAATAATATTTAAGTTTGCGATCGGCTTGAAATATTGAATTCAACAGTGATCTCAGAACACTTTCATATTAACATAAAGGGTGGCCAGCGAGTTCCCATTTTCAAATTCCGGTTTTCCCAATTGAGATTTTATGGTTTTCCCTGTTTCAAAGTGCGCAAATAAATATGTTTATCAGGGTTTTTTTTTTTGCCAAAAATAAAGATATGTTTATGCAAGTTGAACGTAAAAGCACTGACCATAGGAAAAAATTTGAAAAAACTTAAGCAACCAAAAGTCCCATATCTACTTAAACTCGTGCCTCCAAAGTTCGAATTTCGCTGAACAAAGGTTCCAAAGGGAATTGGTACCAGATTTTCTCGAATGTGAGCATGAAAGTTACAAAAGGTTCCTCAAATAGCCTTCTATGGACTTGAAGTTCTAAAGAGGTTCCTCAAATAGCCTTTTTGGTGACATGTCAATCGCATCCACACAGTATAAAAGTTACAAATAAGGTCTCAAAAAGCCTTCTATGGACTTCAAGTTCCTGCCGCAGCCCGTGGCGTAGAGAATTTTTTTTTGTATAAGCAAATCCACTGCGACCAAATTATTTGATCTTTTGTGGAGTAACCCAATTTACTATTTGTCCGATTACGTCGTACTGTCATCATTAATTGAGATGTCAGTTGTAGACGAAATCAAGACATAATTCCAGTTTGGGATGGTGTTTCTTATGAATCCCACCACCTTACTGGCCTTCATCTTCCAAATATCATCGGGCGTTAGGATCCGCTTACCAAGAACTTTTAGTCGATGTGTCATAAGATATCCACAGTCACACATTAGGTGCTCTGCAGTTTCTACTTCAGTTTTACAGAACCGGCACATATCATTACTAAGTTTGCCAATTTTTTAAAGGTGGTAATTGCATGGACAATGCGGAATGCCCTGTTAAATAAAAGGTCTGTAAATGTTTTCAGTTCACTTTTCGACAGGCACAAAAGGTCGCGAGTTTTTTTTTTTGAATCGGGTTTCATGAATATTTTTGATTACCTAGCACCAATAGCTACAAGCCATTTGAATTTGATTTTTAGATTTTCCCAAGTACGGCTCTTAACTGGTTTAAGGACTACTTAAATAACCGAATGCAAAGAACATGAACCATTCATCCTATTCGCGATAATCTAGGTGTCCCACAAGGAAGTGTTCTGGGTCCCTTGTTATTCATATTGTATATAAATGATATGAAAAACTGCCTACGATATGGTCGTCTTAAGCTGTTTGCTGATGATTCCGTCTCCTTCTGGAGTGGTAAGGACTTAGAGCTTGTCATTCAAGAGGCAAATGCCGATTTGGAAAATATCGCAGAGTTTCTGAAACGTAGAAAATTGTGTCTAAATATAAACAAAATCAACTGGATGGTTATTGGTAATCGAAAAATTGGAGTTTGTTCAGATTTGCTCATTGATGGATGTACCATCGACAGAGTGCCCAAGTCAAATATTTGGGAATACAAGTCGATGAAAAGCTTAATTTTATAGCCCATATCGATTATACAATTAAGAAAATCGCCGTGAAATATGATATACTCTGCCGAATTAGCCGATGCATGACTTTCTGGTCAAAAATTATTTATGTTAAATCTTTTATAATGCCACACTTCGACTTTTGCGCTACAATACTGCTCAATGCTTCTGATACACAAACAAATCGACTGCAAAGATTACAAAATAAAATAATGCGAGTAGTAAAACGTTGCAATCGATACACTCCTAGTGTTTTAATGCTGGATATTCTGCAATGGTTGTCAGTAAAACAGAGGATTGCATACAACAGCTTAATGTAATGTACACTGGCGGCCAAAAGTTTGGGATCACCCGCTAAAAAACATGCAAATTTTGATCGTTCATATCTCAGCCGTCTTAAGACATATTGGAAATCTTCTGAACTCATTTGAAAGATAATGAGCAATAGCTATTTCGGAGTTATTTTGCCCAGAAATAATGTTTTAGTTTTGCACCTAAAACTTAACCTAAAGTTAGAGCATTTTCGAAAAAATGCACTCAATATTCAAAGCCGATCATCTCGCGATAGGGTGGACCAAATTTCAAAATTTGAGTTGCATTAGAATCCTTATTCTATACTTCTCAAAACACAATCAAAAAAATTTGTGCAAAAATTTAAGAATGTACTTTAAATTAATAAAATAGACACTTAAGTTATCGTTCAAAAGTTTGGGATCACCCCTAGTATGGTGTATCGACCAAAAGTTTGGGATCATTTTTTCAAAAATATGCAAATTTATCTCATTCATATCTTTCTCATCTAACATCGTATTGCAGATCTGAAGGGTGCATTTGAAAGCTTAGGAACTGTTGTTTTTTCATAAATTCATTAAAAAATTATATTTTAAATCCATAACCATAAAAAATTCACAATCAAAAGTGTGAATTTTCAAAAAACAATTAATTTCAAGTAAATTGTTTATGGTTATCACTTTAAAATATAATTTTTGTATGAATTTATGGAAAAACAACAATTCCTAAGCTTCCAAATGCACCCTTCAGATCTGCAATACGATGTTAGATGAGAAAGATATGAATGAGATAAATTTGCATGTTTTTGGCCAATACACCAAACTGAGGGGTGATCCCAAACTTTTGGACGATAACTTAAGTGTCTATTTTATTAATTTAAAGTACATTCTTAAATTTTTGCACAAAATTTTTTGATTGTATTTTGAGAAGTATAGAATAAGGATTCTAATGCAACTCAAATTTTGAAATTTGGTCCACCCTATCGCGAGATGATCGGCTTTGAATATTGAGTGCGTTTTTTTGAAAATGCTCTAACTTTAGGTTAAGTTTTAGGTGCAAAACTAAAACATTATTCATGGGCAAAATACCTCCGAAATAGCTATTGCTCATTATCTTTCAAATGAGATCAGAAGATTTGCAATATGTCCTAAAACGGTTGAGATATGAACGATCAAAATTTGCATGTTTTTAGGCGGGTGATCCCAAACTTTTGGCCGGCAGTGTATATACAAAATAAAAAATGGAATGTTATCATCTTATTTGATGGAAGGCCTACAGTACGGAATCGACATACACAGACACAATACAAGAAGAGCGCAAGACTTCAGACTGCCCAGTACTAAAAAAGAGATTAGCAAACGCTCTTTTTTCTACAACGGATTGAAAATGTTCAACAACTTACCGCCGAGCATCAAAGACAGTGTGAATATAAGCACCTTTAAGGTACTGACAATACAGCACATAAAACAGACTCTTTGATAAACAGAATAATCCTAAAAAGGATCATACGAAAGTGATGAAGATTTGGCAAAAAATCAGATATGAAATTGTACGGTGATGGAGATACGCGGGAGTAACACGAAAAAGTCGTACAGAATAAGAAAATAAATGTAAAATTTAAATATCCAAAGGATAAAATGTCCCTCCCACTTCTAAAGAAGTGTATGGGGTGGAGGAAGGACCCAAATGGGCCTAAGGGACCATCACAAAAAAAAAAATTTAGTTCATTGTTAAGTGCACAAGTTGATACTCCACAGAAAGGTTCCGGCCCAGTCTTTGGCCCTTCCGATCCTCTCCTAGCCAGTATATCCGCTCTTTCATTTCCTTCTATGCCACGGTGACCTGGAACCCAATAAAGGTTCACCTGATTTTGTATTGATAATTGATTTAAAGCTTTAATACAATCCCATACTAGTTTTGAGCTTTACATTAGACTGAGTCGATTTGGGGTCATTTTGGAATTTCTCAAACCCTGGGGTCTTAAAAGCTTTGTCTTGGTCCAAAACTCATCCGTGATTTTTTGCAGAATTTTTAGGTAACGTTTACATGAGTAAATTTGAACTTTTAGGTTTGTATGGGAAAATTGAATATTTTGTACTGAAAAATCAACATCGTTTTTGTTTCTCCTGTGGAGCCGAGCCAGCTGATGGCTTTTGTGACAATTTATAAAATTTCTAAAGGAAATTTTCCGCTGAACAACTTTGTCGAAGATTGTAACTTCGTATCTTATTAGACAAAAAAGTTATTAGCTGTTTAATAGGGGTATGTCTTTTCGCATTGATCAACCATTAATTCAATTGACACCACTGCAGGGTGCCTATCGAGGTACTGCATGACTACTTTTCATGCTATACTTCACGAGGCTCCAGCAGTGATGTCAATTGAATTAACGGTTTATCAATGCGAAAAGACATACCCCTATTAAACTGCTAATAACTTTTTTGCCTAATAAGATACGAAGTTACGATCTTCGACAAAGTTGTTCAGCGGAAAATTTCCTATAGGAATTTTATAAATTGGCACAAAAGCCATCAGCTGGCTCGGCTCCACAGAAGAAACAAAAACGATGTTGATTTTTCAGTACAAAATATTCAATTTTCCCATACAAACCTAAAAGTTCAAATTTACTTATGTAAACGTTACTTAAAAATTCTGCAAAAAATCATGGATGAGTTTTGGACCAAGACGAAGCTTTTAAGACCCCAGGGTTTGAGAAATTCCAAAATGACCCCAAATCGACTCAGTCTACTGCACATTAGAGCTTCTAGAGCTTGTAACGATGCTTGACTGTCGGAGAATATGCATATATTAGCGTGCCTATACATCCTCTTCGAACAAATTTCCGCGCAAGAGTAAATCGCATGGACCTCTGTTTGGAAGACTGTTGGCCAACATCCCATTGGAATCGATATGTTAACCCCTGGGCCATAAATTCCGGCACCAGCATTATTATTCATTTTTGAGCCATCAGTAAAAAAAGATACAGATCCTATTCTAGTTGTAGGGCCACCCTGTGTCCAGGTTGATCTATCAGTATCCATAACTTCGAAACTTGTGTAGAAATTTGGTTTGTTTACCATCCAGTCTTGAAAGGACGTTAGTAAATCATTTATTTTGAACCTATTTAATATTTTTAAGCGCCCCTTAAGCTCCCAAGTTTGTAATGAATCAGATCGTTGTAACATCAAAGCTGCTTTTTCCGCCTCTAGCTGTACGAACTCATGCAGAGGCAAAAGGTGCAGCAATGCCTCCAGTGCAGATGAAGGAGTTGATTTAGACGCTCCTGTTATTGAAAGACATGCTACTCTTTGTAATTTAAGTAGACGTTTTCATGTTGTTTCTTGTAGAGTTTCGGGCCACCAAACAAGAGCCGCATAGGATAATCTGGGTCTCGATATTGCTGTATAGATCCATGAGATGGCTTCAATCCCCATGATTTGCCAAAAGTCTTGTCACGTACCCAATACGAAGAAAGAGATTTTGAGATACCGTATTCTAAATGTGCGTTCCAGTTAAGCTGTTTTTCAAGTATTATACCAAGAAACTTAACTTGAGTTGCTAGTGATAAGGTTTGGTTATATAAGCTAATTTTTTTTTATATTAATTTTTTTTTGTTGTAAATGGAATTATTGTGGTCTTTGCGGGATTTATATTAAGAATTTCCTTTTTACACCATTTGATGCAAAAGTTTAAGCCATTTTGCATCCTGTTACTAACAGTGCAGTCAAATTTGCCTCGTACAATTACTAGGTACTATATCATCTGCAAAACCGATCACTTCAAAGCCTTGTTCAGTCAAGCTTTTAAGGAGATCATCTACAACCAGTGTCCACAACATAGGCGATAGTACTCCACCTTGTTGTTTTCACTGTCAATGATGTGTCTCCCAGATTGGCTGTAATTCCTCGATTGCTCAGTATTGCCTGAACCCACTTTATAACACTTTCATCAAATTCACGGGATATCATCGCTGTTTTAATTGAGTTATGAGAGGCGATATCAAACGCTCCTTCGATATCGAGAAAGGCTGCTAGAGCTATTTCCTTCGCCTCAATTGATTTTTCAACTTTTGCCTCTAGATTGTGTAGCGCTGTTATGGTTGATTTATTAGCTTGATATGCATATTGATTTTTATTCAAAGGTTTTTTAATAAGATAAGTTGTTTTGATGTGAAAACCTACAAGCTTTTCCGTAATTTTGAGAAGAATTGAGGTCAAGCTTATAGGTATGTACGCTTTAGGATTATTATTGTTACGTTTGCTTACTTTTGGTATAAAGATAACCTTAACTTTCTGCCAACAGGTTGGAATATGTGCTAGCATCATACTTGCCCGATAAAGTTTGGTTAAGATTGGAACCACCTCCTTGCTCACTTTTTGTAAGAGCACTGGAAATATTCCATCCATCCCAGGAAACTTAAACGGTGCAAAAAAAATCTATAGCCCACTAAACCTTCGAATTGGTAAAAATAGTTTTTGCTATTTCCTGATCTTCGACACTTAGAATCCTCACGTTTTCATATTCTCCATTATAGCTACCATCTACGTTTGAACTAACGACTACTGAGTCTGGGAAGTGATTTTCATCAACAGATTTAATTTTTCTAAAGATGTACAGGTGAATGTACCGCCTTCTTTTAGTAATTGGCCCAGGCCGTTAGAGTGATCTTTAGAAAGTGCTTTGTAAAGTCTTGAAACTACCGGAACCCGTTCTATTTTTTCACAAGTCAACCACCAGTGCCTTCTTTTTGCTTTCCGAATTTCTTTATTGTATTCTGTCAAAGCCTCTTTGTATTGGTCCCAATTTTGAGTAGCTTTAGTCTTCTAAGCCAGTGGGCACGAGATCGAATCCCGGTCACGGCGTACATAGTGCACTTTCTGTGGGTTGGTCGTTTTAGTATTTTTAAGATGCTAGTCATCATATATCCTCGAAAGATGTATGCTTAGAGTTAAGAAAAAAAAAAGAATCTTTTCGAGGAAACATCAAGTTTCTTTGAGTTTCTGTATGTGTTTGTGTTCGTTTAATTGAATAAGTTCCTCAAATAGCATTTTTTGTGACATGTCAATCGCATCATTCAGAATAAAAGTTACAAATTGGGTCTCAAATAGCCTTCTATGGACTCGAAGTTCTAAAAAGTTCCTCAAATAGCCTTTTTGAGACATGTCCGCCATTTCATGAATATGAAATGTGAACGAACGTCACATAAGGGCATATAACAAATAAAACATTCTTTTGGAGCTTTGAAATTGTTGAAATAAATAATTTATATTGAAACTTCAACTCAGAACAACTTAAAGCTAACTCGCAAAGGATTGTTTTTGAAAAGAGTAAATATTTTGACTTTATAAAATTTCGTCCAACTGTATTTACTTACCACGAATTTATCACACATTGAAAGTCAGTTGAAGGTGGTTGAAGCAATTCATTAATTAAATATCAAGGTAAACTCAAGAATTTGTATAATTTTATGCTTAACAGTTATAAACATGGAATTCCAATTTTTTAAACCGACATTATTTTAACGGATGTTTGATTTATACGCCATTTCGTAATGTTTCTGAGTACACGAAAAAAAAACTCTTGAGGTTGTTATTAAAATTTGGCATGGATGCTTATTAGGAACAGGAATGATGAAAAATGTTCTCGGATTTTCGGACGACCCCTTCTGAAGGGGGTCGTCCATACCAGACAAATATTGTTTTCACGATATTTACGTTACTTTTCGTCGGATTGTGTTGAAAATTTGCACATGAACGTTTTGAAAGACGAACAATTGATTTCAGGTGTCAAATTTTCTGTAAGGGGTCAGCCAAAGGGGTCGTCCATATGAACTGTTCGCTAATTTTGCGGTATTGACGTCATTAAACATCGTATTTAGATAAAAATTGGTACACGATAGTTTTGAGTGACGTGCAATCGATTTGAGATATCAAATTTAGTGTAAGGAGCCGGCATAAGGGGTCGCCCATATAAACTTTTCAATATCTTAGCGATATTGACGGTTTTAAACATCGGATTGGGATGAAAATTTGCACATAGGAGAAGTAATAAGGGACAAACAATTGATTTCACTTATCCAAATTTCAAACAGGAGTTGGCCAAAGGGGTCGTCCATATTAACTATTCACTGTTAATGCGATATTGTCGTTATTATACATCGGATTCAGATGAAATTTGGTACACGAGAGTTGTGAGGGACGAGCAATCGATTTCAGGTATTAAATTCAGTGTAAGGCAAACGGGGTCGTCCATATTAACCTTTCAATATTTTTACAATGCCGTCGTTACATCGGGATGAAAATTTTCACACGGTAGTTTTCAGGGACGGGCAATCGATTTCAGATGTTTTTTTTTTTCTTTTTTTTTTTTCAAGGGATTTTAAGCTTCAGTGGCTTATTCATCCCGAGATTTCAGATGTCAAATGTGTTGCCAGGGTTCGACGAAAGGAGTCGTTCATATTAATCAATTTTTCACTGTTTTTAGCAATATCGACGTTGTTATGCAATGGATTGCTTTGAAAATTTGCACACGGTAGTTTTGAGGGAAGGGCAATCGATCTCAGATATCAAAGATTGTATAAAAAACCACCGAAAGGGATTTAACTTCTTGGCAATAATTGCGTTGTTATGCAACGATCGAGTCGAAATTCATACACGGTTTTTTGGCACGGTTTATTGATCCTGATTTCAAATTTAGTAGCAAACAACAGAAAAAGTGATCGTCCAATATTTTTTGCTATTATAACTTAACAATGAATTCGAAAGTGCTTCAGGAAAATGCTTGGCAATTAACTTTCATACAAACTTTTCATGACATATTCCAAGTTGAATGCGAAACGGAGTTCGTATGAGATCAGCTAGTCTATATATAAAGCAAATTCTTTTTTTGTTCGTTTGTGTGTTTGTCTTCAATAGGCTCAGCCGTCTTAAGAGCTAGAGAGCTGAAATTCGGTATAGGTGCTCATTAGGACCAGGAATGATGAAAAATGTTTTTAGATTTTCGGATGACCCCTTTTCAAGGGAGTCGTTTATACAACACAAATACTGTTTTAGCTATATTGACGTTATGAAAGATCAGATTGAGTTGAAAATTTTCACATGAGTGTTCTGAGGGACAAACAATCGATTCCATGTATAAAATTGAGGGTCAGGAGTCAGCAAAAGGAATCGTCCATATAAACTGTTCAATGTTTTTTTTTTGCGATATTGTACATCGAATTGTGATGAAAATTTGCACATGAATGTTCTGAGAAACGAACAATAGATTCTAAGTTTCTCCATATCAACTGTTGAAAGTTTTTGCGATATTGGCGTTATTATACACCGCATTGTGATGAAAATTTGTACGTAAGTGTTTTGAGAGACGATAAATCGATTCCAGGTATCAAATTAAGGGTCAGGGGTAGGCCAAGGGGGTCGTCCCTATTAACTGTTTAATGTTTTTGCGATATTGGCGTTATCGTACATCGGATTGTGATTTCCGGGTAACGGATCGGTAAAAGGTGTTTTGAGGGATGGAAAATTAATACTCGGTATCCAATTTTAGTGTGAAGATCAAGCAAAGTCAACCTCGTAGTTAGCCTTAAAGGACGAGAAAGAGTGGTGACTGTTGAATGTTTTACCCAATATTGTTGATAAAATTCATCGGATTTAGTATTCTAAACTTATCTTCTCGTATTAATGATTAAAAGCGAAACAAAGTTCGTACGGTATCAGCTAGTTTTAAATCAAATATTGTCGCATTTAGCCGTGGGGAAATGGGTGATATTGTCGCGGGACGGATAACCAAAAGACTTTCGTTTCGCTTGGTACGCTTTATTCGTGTTCGTCTTTACTATACAACGATCGACTCGAGACTGCCTGCCGTAGAGAATACAATATGATACAAGGAAAACCGTTTAACGCCGTTTCCTACTTGTCTGTTTACACGCTGAAATCTATTCTTCATTTTTCATTATCTGTACGCTCAAATAGGTTGCTACAGCTCGTCCATCCTGACACTACTGTTGACCTCAACAGTCCGCTTTTACTTTAGAGTACATTCTCTCTCTCTCGATTTATCCTACCCTATATTTACAATATTTACATTTTGTTCGCTAAGCCAGTTCGCTTTTCTCATATCTTTGAATACATCACTGACTTTTATTTTTCGCCCTTTTTATAACGAGATCTATGCTTACGATTTATCAAATATTTATCACTTTTTCTTATCGCATTATTATCAAAATCGAATAGAAATTTCAAACCGCAAATGTTATTATCTTTGAAAAATCTTCGCCCTAAAATCAAATCATTTTTCATCGTACTATCTGGAACCACTGTCAGATTCGCCACGTAAACATTCGAATTAACAATCAAACAAGTCGAATATGCTCCTACAACATCGATTTTAGAATCATTAACGCCTACTAAAGCTTCATCGCTAGCCTCTGCTAACTCTACCCTACTTAAAAAGAACGATTCCTTCACCAGGTTCACCGGACAACCTGAATCAGCAAGTGTCTGAATCGGCAAAACTCTTCCTTCTATGATGACATCACTTTTCAACATCGAATTGCCATCAACTTCGAGAAAACGTTGTTCCGCCGCTGGTTCGTCACGTTGAACTTCGTCTTGATCGGTACCTTCGATTTTCGTTTCGGTTTCGCTCTGCTTATCGTCTTCCGCATTCATCTCCGTAATCACACACACCGGGCCGCTGGTATGATCGATTTCGGAATGGTTAACCGCTTCGTTTGACATCGTCGTTTTCGCTGCTTCACCTCGCTTGAAACACCGTTCTTCGCTGTGTCCAACTTTGTTGCACAACCGACACCTTGGACGACGCTGCGGTTCTGGACAATCCGCCGAAATATGTCCAACGCCGTGACAATTGTAGCACTCGATGTTTCGCCTTCTTCTTCGGTCACCGCTCTCGCTTGAAACCTCGTCAACTCGCTGCACCAAATTCATCCGCATCGGTTCCGCCACCGGATGGTTGCCTCTCGGAACAAAGTTTCTTCGCTTGCACATTTCTTGGTTTGCTTCACAGTACCGTAAATGTTCCAGCAAATCGTAAATCGAAACGAATCTGTTCGTCGCCAAACTTGTATACAACGGATCGTACGACAAACCACTAATTATGTACTTGATAACCGCACTATCACTGACGTTGCCCTTTCGTCCGATCGCTGTCATCCGAAAAACATAATTTTCGTAGGACTCCTTTCCATCCTTCACTTCTTTCGCCAACCTGCGATGAATATCCGCTTCATCTTCGTGATCCGGAAACGCTACCCGAATACCACTTTTCAAATCGGCCCAACTGGATATTGCACGACGCACACCATCGTACCACTGCTGCGCCGCTCCTCCCAAACGACAAGTTGCATACAGCAGAGTTGAACTTTTCGACCAATGGTACAATTTTTCGTAATGGTCGATCGTAGAAATCCAATCCGTCACTCCTTTTCCCTCTCGAAAAACTGGAATCAATTGTCGCAATTCCTCCGGATGAAAATGCCTTTCGGGGAACGCTCGCTCGTCCGCCATCTCCCGCTTCGTTGTTGATTTCAGAGTCACATTACGATCGGAAAATCGCTCGCCATCCGATTCGCAAACAACGCCTTGACTCCGACGAGTTTTTCTGGTCGCCATTTCGCACGTGTTCGTTTTAACGCTGGGGCTACGCCACCCGATTGGTAGAACGACGCTTTGAAAAATTTCTACCGGAACACGCTGGAACCACAAAACATCCGAACAACACTCGCGCTCGTACTCAGGATAGTCGCAAAAACTTCAGGACAATTCGATCCTGATCCCACTTCTGAAATTTTGTCGCATTTAGCCGTGGGGAAATGGGTGATATTGTCGCGGGACGGATAACCAAAAGACTTTCGTTTCGCTTGGTACGCTTTATTCGTGTTCGTCTTTACTATACAACGATCGACTCGAGACTGCCTGCCGTAGAGAATACAATATGATACAAGGAAAACCGTTTAACGCCGTTTCCTACTTGTCTGTTTACACGCTGAAATCTATTCTTCATTTTTCATTATCTGTACGCTCAAATAGGTTGCTACAATATAAAATTAGATAACATTATTATTTTGTATTTCTTTCTTTGATTTCGACCACTTACTGAAAAAATTAGATAAATAAAAAGCAACAAACACGGATGCGATTGATTGCTTGATGTTGCTTATAATCAGTCTTTAGCTTACAGCGATTTACTGGCCTTGTTTTGTTGCCGAGTCAAATAATGAAAATGCAAACAAAGAGCATCTTACCATGAGTGGCAAGTTTTGAGGTTGATCCGTGAGTAGGTTGTTCCCGTTTGGATGCGATGCGGATTGCGACGAAGCTTTAAAAAAATTTGCTAGCCTAGTGGTGCAATGGACAGAAAAAAATAATAAAAATGTTTCCATTTTGCGTGTTCAGCGCGTGCCTGTTTATGCTGATAGGGGGATCGACCGTATTTGTTGTTCATATGTTGGCTCTAATCTTCTCCCAAAAATTAGCCTTTCGCTTACCTGGAATCGCCGTCAACTTTACCCGGATCGTCCTTGTTCATAGAATCAAGCGATGCGGGACCTCCAGCTTAGCCACAACTTTAGTTCCACTAATTTTCTGATGAAATAACGTTTCGGATAAGCGAATCCCTGCTATCGATAAGGGATATCTTACTCGTTCAGTTCAGTCTTACTTGATTTGATCCTTCTGTGGAATACGGTGGTCACTCCGTTCGGCTTAATCCAAACACAGCCAGAATCGTAAACAAACTGCCAGTGCCACCACAGCGATTGTTACTAACTCCAGATAATGGCAAAAAGTTAACTTTTTACGAACAAGGACTAAAATTGGCTACAAAAATGATGAATGTTTGGAAATTGCAAAGTGACTGACAAGTTCGCGGACATTCAACCGGTTTGAACCGATTCGATCTGAACAGGGCCGGTTTCCAGGAAAAGTACACTCTCAATCTGACATTCTTGAATTAGATCCTGAACTTACCGGAGCAAAGGAAAAATTCTAGAGTTTGTTTTGATTAGGTCGTAAGAACCATTATAAACAAAATTGAGTTATTGACTGCAGACGATTTATAAACATGTATTCTACGTAGGATAAAAACTTGGTTTCATTTAGGCAATGAATAACTTTAACATTATGATTTGAATTTAAGACGTATAATGATTTTCTGAATTTCGAGTGCAATTGGTTTTAACGACCTTTCGCGTTGCACTGATTTGCAGTGCATGCAGAAGGTCGCTAAAAAAAGTTTGGCGAGTTGGTTGTTCGGTCCTTTTGCATTTTCGCAGAAAATGCTCAGTGGTTATTGGAATTTTGTGAAAACTGATAGTAACTCGAACGAAATTCGTTTGAAGTAGTTTGAATAAGAGTGACTAAAGCTATCTTAGTATCCCGAACGTCTCAAATTTGTTGTTGGGTAAGTAAATCAAGCATACTTTTAACTAACTGAGAAATTAGTCTTCTTTTCTATACCAACAGATGCACCCCAAATCTTTGTTAGCGTTGGATAGGTTTACGTTGTTCTTGATCGTACAGCGGATTTACGGGATTCACAGGTAATACCCAGCAGTGTCCAATCCAATAGAAACAAACCTGGGATGGACAGTCCCGCGCACTACACCGGTTCAAGGAACCTTCAAGTGGACAATTCCTAGTAATATGTGTGCTTGCGGTTGTTTTTAAAACAATTTCAAAAGGAAAAGATGAGTTTTGAACCAATGCAGTCGTGTTGCATGATAGCATTCATCAATTTGCAAAAGGACGTTGGCGCCAATCAATCAATGCAGAAGGTTGTAAGTACGCATTGACTAATAATAACAAAACTAATACCCATATCAAATACACAGGCTTATTCTTCATCTATTTTTAGGTTGGCCACCAAATTTTCATACACTTTTGAACGATAGTTTCAAAACTAGAATTAAAAAGGTGTTTCGAAACTTGTACAGCGATTTTCTCGAAACTAGTTGAGTGGCTCATACGACCTAATCAAAACAAACTCTAGAATTCTTTCTTCTAAATAAAACGAAGTTTGCATCGATGTTTCGTAAGCTAAAACAATAACACATTTTTTTTCCAATAAACGAACACCTCATAAACATTCAAATTTTATTGTACAATTTCCATTTCGACTTAATTTAAAATCGTACTTAGTTGATTTAGTTACAACTTTGTATTTAGAAAATGAATAAATTGAAAAAAAAATATTTTAGGTAGTCTTCTTTTTCTCCTCACAATGGCGAGCTTATTCTGCTGTCAAATTATCTGGGAGTCCTTATTTGAAAGATTCATGATTTTTCTAAGCATTCTCATCAGCCAGCGGGATGTGCCTTTATAGCTTTGCCTAAGTTTTATCCAATATTGAAGTGTTTTTTCTCACCGTGAAATAATTCAGCCGATTCAGATCGAGGGGTACAAAAAAATTAAACATTTTAAGATGACTGTAGAGGTTCCAGGTATCCTGATTTTTTAGGATTTGTCCTGATTTTCGAGAGACTGTACTGTTTTTCAAAAACGAATGAATTACTAGAGTTTGTTTTGATTAGGTCGTATGAACCAATGTAAACAAAATTGAGTTATTGGCTGCAAACGATTGATAAATATGTGTTTTATGTTATGTAGAAATTTGGTTTTATTCGAACAATAAATAACTTAAAAATTTTGATTTTAATTTAAGACGTATAATGACTTAATTATTTTTGCGTGCGATTTGGTTTTAACGACGTTTTGCGCTGCACTGAATTGCCGTGCAACCAAAGGTCGCAAAAACACTTTTCGGCGAAGTGGTTTTTACGTCAATATGCATTTGTGCATGAAAGTGCGTCGCCGAGTGTCCAAAAGTCGGAAAATTTGCAAGAAAATGGTTTGTGAGAGTGCTTAAAGTTAAACTTAATCGTTGCTGTTATTAGGTAAGTTCAATAAAACGTTTCTCTCATGGCTGGACAAATTTTCAGCCTTGTTATTTTCTTTTGTTACAGTGGCAGTGGTTGTTACCGGAATAATCGGGGTCAAAGAGAGTAGCCGTCTGTCCATGCAGTCGAATTCCTGTTGCACGCAGTCCCTCGCAGCACCGATTCCAGGTTGCTCCAGCGATGAAGAGGATGCAGGCGAAGCAGATTTAGATTTAGGCAAGACCCGCTCCCCAATAGTTGCGGATATTCTGCAGAGAGCATATCACCCGCGGAGATCCTGATAACACTCCAGGTGTTCAAAAGTAAGTCCTGTTATATTTTATTCTTTATATTGAGGTACTTTGAAGATTATCACATCAAAAGTTCCTTCTAATCAATGTCAATTCCTTCCAATCAAATTCTAATTCATGCCAGTAACATGTGCATAGATCTCCATAAGAATATTAATCGTGGTACTTAGTAGAACTTGAAAATAGTTAGCAGGAATAAGTGAAGTTTTAGACAAATGATATCGAGTTTTAAGAGAAAATTCATCAACATGCAAAACGACGTTTCAACCAAACACGCAACGCAAAAGGTTGTATGTGCATGTTTACAGAAACAACCAAATCTATGCCTGTATTTAATACTCGAGCATATTTCTCATCTTTTTCTGCATCGCATACGAAATTTTGAGACAATTCTGAGCGATAGTTTTAATATAAGGTTTAAATATGTTTAGCAAATCGTCAACAGCTATTTTCTCGAAACACGTCAAGTGGCTCATACGACCTTATCAAGACAAACTCTAGAATTGTCCTGATTTAAAAAAAAAAAATCTGTAAAATTACCTGTCTTGTCCTGATTTTCAAAACACATATCTAAATTATAGTTTACAGTTAAATGATGAGAAAATTAAACAAATTTGCAAAAAAAAATAATTTAACCGACTTCAGTACCAGCATTTCGCATTAATTTATGCAATCTTAGCAGAGCTGCATGTAATTTCCATTAATTTAGTGGTGTCCTGAAAACTCCTGATTTTTTCACCGCGGTTTCCTGATTTTTTTTTCTTTTTTTTCATATCGATTCTACGTGGGTATTGTGTATCAAAGACGCCTTGGTATAAACTACTTTACCTTCACATAAAAAAAAACCCATCCCATCTTCCCGAAACCTTTGCCTAGAATGGTTTTCCGCCAGAATGACAAATACCCGAAATCAAGGCCCAGAATTAACCAATCCCTAGAAATTTTTTCCGAGAATGCACCATTTGCAAAAAAAAAATTCCTCAGAATGGATCATTTCCCAGAATTTTAACTCAGAATGAAACATTTCCCAGAATAATACAAACACTAATTTTCTCTGGTTTAAACATCATTCGCCCCAGTCAATTTGACACTGCTGACTAAAACCAATATTGAAATATTTTATAATATTTTATAATACATATTGTAAAAATCGGTTGAGACAGAAGAGAGAATTCTCTCTTGTTTCCCAACCGATTTTTACTAAATGTATTGTTTTGGAAACCTCGTAATGTAACTCAAATATGTTTCTCAGACAATTCAGTTTCCGTTATTCAAAGTCCGAGAAAAATCTGAAAAAACATGCTCAGGAAAATAGACTGTAGTTTAGCTACGGAGTGGTGTGAAAACGTTCTCTAAAATCAATGAACCGTCATCAAAATTCTGTCTTTTAAAGCTTAGTTCTTTTAGAAATGGGACACTTTCATTTGCTAATAGCTCGTTACCTAGTTATTGGATATTGAAAATTTTGACAGCATTTTGTTGCCTGTAAAAAGTACTATTCGACCTATTTTTTTCAAAATTAAAAATTAATGCGTTTTTGAGATATGTACGATGCAAGAGAAAAAGAAAAAAATAATTTTGCACAGTTTCCTTGAAAATACGTCATTATCAAATTGATGGCTGACAAAACCGTTGATTATTCAAGGAATTACTGAGTTTTTGTGGTGGATAAGTATGCAAACACTGTCAATAATGTCCACAAAGTTCAAATCAAGCATTGGAGAGAAGCACATGATCGGCAACAACGGTTAAGGATCATCAAGGAAGTCAAGTTTCATACCAGCATTTTTAATTTTCAATAAACGAAAAACTAAGGGTAGATCGCTGAAATGTCAAAAACAATTTTCTCCGATAAGCTGAAAGTGTTGCCTAGTGATGACTCATTGAAATCCAACCTCAAACAAACATTTTTTGATAGTTCCAAAGCTCTTAAGCTGTAAAACCGGTACCGAAAAAAAAACGTTCAAAAATGTGGTCAAAAATAATCAAATTTGTTCATTTCGAAACAACTGTATCCACTAAAATGCTTCCAGTTTCCAGTTTCCAGAGAAGTATTGGACAAAAAAGTATCAGAAATTGAAGAAGGAGGGTGAAGCCACCTAAAATATAGATTTTACGAAGTATAAGTTGGAGAAACTGATCAATACCATGACTGAAAAAAGTGTGCGCCAGCCAATGGGAGATACCAAGAATAAAGTAGAAATTTCTTTAACAAAAAACGGTAAATATTTTTTTTCAAATTTTTTCATGAAAGATCATAACATTACCTTCTTTTTCTCCATAGAAAGTATTTCGTTCAAACGAATGGTTTTTTAGATACAGGCATTCGTAACTGTCCCATTTCTAAAAGAACTAAGCTTTATGTTCTGACAAAATATAAAAATGCAAAAATGTCAACGTCAACTGTTCAATCCTCTTTTCAAAATTTATCTGGTGTGACTTAAACAATTTTGACGATTGATGATTGAACAGTACAATTTTACCACCTCTTTTTTACATGTTTTGTGGCCTGTATGGTTACTTATAGGACGTTTGATATTTCAAGACATTCTAATTTCGAGATATGGCGTATCTACAGGAAATAAGTATCCTCATTCTCCTCTATTTGTATCTATGAGTAAAGAAACAAATTTTAGATTCTCAATTTAAGATTTGAGAAAAGGAAAAATACATTCAGCTCAGAACTTTTGTTCCGAAAAAATAGATGGAGAAACAAACATGAGATTTTATGAATTAAAAAAACATGAAGTTTTTGAAATGTAATGCTTCAAAATCAAAGTTATTCAACATAATTAATGACGATAAGGAATTCAGGATCGGTAGATTGAAAAAACAAAAATAGAATCAGAACATATCTAAAATGGAAAAAAATGATTTAAATGGGATATTTAATTAAAAAAAAAAAAAAAAAATTCAATAGCGCTAAGCTCGGAACTTAGATTCAAATTCATAATTAAAGTTTTATTCACTTATTTTTTGATACTGGAAAAAAAACCAAAAATTAATATATTTTAAAAACTAACACTAAGCAAATGTTTCAAAGTTCTAGGAGTTAAAGAAATCAGAATATCATTTAGTAGTGCAGCGATCGGCTACGGCTAGAAGCATTTCGTTCGTACAAAGTTTTTCAAACATTCCACAACCGAATCAACCACAGAGGAAAATGATAAAATGCAATGCGAGTAAGAATGTCACCATCCATCAGAAACAGACACATGCCGGCAGGTTTTGCGGCCAAGGACAAACAGCACCAGAAATTTTCCCATGGTGCCCAAATATTTAGGCATGGCTCGCGCAAACAATTCCCCTACCGAAAGTATTTTTGTACTTCTATACCTTCCGTTTTACTTTCGCGTGAGTTTTCCAATTTTTCTTGCACTTATGAATTTCCGATCTAGTTGTAGGTAGAAGCTCTTTGGATTTCCTATCGCACTTGGTTCGGATAACGTCAAGTAATTTTTTTTTGTTAAACAAAGTTTTAAGGTTGATTCTGATGAGTTATGGGACGGTTTCATGCAAATGCGATGGAAATATTCTGTTCATTCTGCTGTAAGCATAATCTGAATACGATAATGATTTTTCTAATATGTTAAATCAGTAATCAATTCGGAATGATGAATAAATGGAAGATTTAGTATACTCAAATAAGAAAAGTTAAGGTTTTCGTTTATTTCAGGATAAAAAAATTTTGACGTAAGTCTGACGAAAAAGTGAATTTAGCGAAACACATTCCCCTAACAGAAAAAATAATTGAGAAATATTGAAAAAAAAGTGTTATTTAAATATTGAACATAATTTTTATGTTAACGCGTCTGTTCTCCATATCAGGGGCGGCGTGCGGAGTGCAACAGCGTCCTGGTGGTGTTCGGGACCCAAAACAGCAACATCACGACGATACTCCTGCGAGATAGTGGGGTTAGCTGCGGGCCTTGCGAGCCTGTGACTACAAAAAACATAAGCAACGAACAACGAACAACAAATTTCGGATGGAAATCGGCAAAGACCCACGCGACGAAAAGGGACTAGCGATTGGAAACTTGGAACATGGTACTGCCGATCTCTAAATTTTGTGTACCCACGTGCTCTCCAACGAATTGAAGAGCCGCAAATTCGACATCGTAGCGCTGCAGGAGGTATGCTGGAAGGGCTCCACGATACGAACGTACCCAGATGGTCGTGCCATCTACCAGAGCTGCGGCAACACACACGAGCTTGGAACAGCTTTTATAGTGATGGGAAAAATGCAAAAGCGCGTGATCGGGTGGTGGCCGATCAACTCACGAATGTGCCGGTTGAGAATCAAGGGCCGGTTCTTCAACATCAGCATCATCAACGTGCACAGCCCTCACCTCGGAAGTACCAGTGACTACAAAGACGAATTTTACGCTCAGCTGGAGCGTGAATACGACCGTTGCCCAAAACATGATATCAAGATCGTCATCGGGGATTTCAATGCTCAGGTCGGCCAGGAGGAGGAATTCAAACCGACAATTGGAAGGTTCAGTGCGCACCAGCTGACCAACGAAAACGGCCTCAGACTTATCGACTTCGCCGCCTCCAAACGAATGGCCGTACGTAGTACCTTTTTCCAGCACCGCCTCCCACACAAGTACACCTGGAGATCACCGTACCAAACTCAATCACAGATCGACCACGTTTTGATCGACAGCCGGCACTTCTCGGACATCATCGACGTCAGATCCTGTCGCGGCGCCAACATCGAGTAGGACCATTATCTGGTGATGGTGAAGATGCGCCCAAAACTCTCCGTAGTGAACAACACGCGAAACCGGCGCCCGCCTTTGTTAAATATTGCGCGACTGAAGCAACCTGGGGTCGCGGCAGACTACGCGCAATCGGTCGAAGCAGCGCTGCCGGCAGAGGGCGAGCTTGACGAAGCCCCTCTCGAGGACTGTTGGGATACCATCAAAACAGCCATCAACAGTGCTGCGGAGAACGTCATCGGTTATGTGGAGCGAACTCGACGGAACGACTGGTTCGACGAGGAGTGTAGGAGGGTGATGGACGAAGAGAATGCCGCGCGGGCGGCAGTGGTGCAAAGAGGCACCCGTCGAAATGTGGAAAATCACCGACAGCGGAAGAGGCAGCGAGTCCGAATTTTCCAGGAGAAAAAGCGCCGCCTGGAGGAGGAGGAGCTCGAGGAGCTGGAGCAGCTGCATCGTTCCCAAGAAACACGAAAGTTCTATCAGAAAATCAACGCATCCCGCAAAGGCTTCGTGCCGCAAGCCGAAATGTGCCGGGATAAGGACGGGGGTATCCTGACGGACAATCGTGAGGTGATCAAAAGGTGGAAGCAGCACTTCGATGAACACCTGAACGGCGCACATGCAGGAGATCAAGACGGTGGGGGAAGGTACATCGCCGGCGTAGCCAACGACGTAGAGGAGCCACTCCCAACGATGAGTGAAGTTAAGGAAGCCATTCGCCAGCTGAATAGAAACAAGTCGGCTGGGAAGGATGGCATCGCAGCTGAACTCATCAAAATGGGCCCGGACAAGTTGGCCGATTGTCTACATCGGTTGATAGTGCGGATCTGGGACATAGAACAGCTACCGGAGGAGTGGAAGGAGGGGGTAATATGCCCCATCTACAAGAAGGGCGACAAATTGGACTGTGAGAACTACCGAGCGATCACTGTCCTCAATACCGCCTATAAAGTGTTGTCCCGAATCCTACTCCGCCGCCTAACGCCGCAAGCAAACAGATTCGTGGGAAGTCATCAGGCCGGCTTCATGGAGGGACGGTCTACGGCGGACCAGATATTCACATTGCGGCAAATCCTCCAAAAATGCCGTGAACACCAAGTCCCTACGCACCATCTATTCATCGACTTCAAAGCCGCATACGACACGATCGACCGTAACGAGCTATGGAAAATCATGGACGAGAACGGCTTTTCCGGGAAGCTGATTAGACTGATCAAGGCGACGATGGATGGAACGCAGTGCTCTGTGCGGATTTCGGGTGAATTGTCGAGTTCATTCGAATCGCGCAGGGGGCTTCGACAAGGTGATGGTCTATCCTGCATGATGTTCAACGTGGCGCTAGAAGTTATTCGAAGAGCGGTGGGCGAAATGCGGGGCACGATTTTCAACAGATCCAGTCAACTTATCTGCTTTGCCGATGACATTGATATAGTCGGCAGATCATCTGCGGCGGTGGAGGAGATCTACCGCAAACTGAAACGCGAAGCAGGAAGGATTGGGTTGATGATTGATACGTCCAAGACGAAGTACATGCTGGCCTGCGGATCCGAGACCGACCGAACCCGCTTGTCCAGTAGTAACAAGGTCACGATCGACGGCGACGAGCTGGAGATAGTCGAAGACTTTGTCTATCTCGGCTCACTGGTGACCGCAGACAATGACACCAGCCGTGAGATCCGGAGGCGAATTATCAGCGGAAGTCGTGCCTACTATGGACTCCACAAGCAACTGCGGTCGAGAAGACTTAGCCCTCGCACGAAGTGTAACCTCCCAAGTAACCAAAAGTTTCATAAAACAGGCTCTTAGAAGCTTACTCAGCTTTGTGTAACGAATGAATAGCATTCTACTCAGCCTTAAATTTAAGTTCTTATCGATACTTTCAAAGTCCATAGTTGAAGCTGAGTAGAAGACTATTCAGCCTCCACACGAGACCTCGAAAAATAAAAATTAATAAAAAAAGAATTATACTTTTCCTAGCTTTGGATTGTTATACCTATTTTTATTCTAATTTAATGTTGCTGTAACTGTGAATGAGTTTTATACTTACTTGAAAAATTTGCATGCTTGAAGATTTGAACCTGAACCAACGAGGTGAGAACTGAACACGCTACCTCTGTACCATGGCCAATACTTAGATTGCTGTTATTTTAAACATCAATATAAAAGAAACTTAGAATTATCGCTTTTTCAAAGCAGGCGATATTAAAAAATGTAAACATTCGTATCTATTCACCAAAGGATGTATAATTTTTTTCCAAAACAAACTAGGAGGAATCGAAATTAAACGTATGTAATTATATTTTTTATCATGACAATCAAGATTTGAGGAACTGCTTCAAATATAGAAAAGGAATAGAGAAAGTTAGAGTCAAGTTCATCCTTTTGAAGAATATATTGCTAACAGCTGCGAAAAGCTACCGTCGATACTAGCTGGTAATAAATTTGCTCTAGGTGCTGGAGGTTTTCCAGCTTCAGCTGTTTTTTTTCAGTTTGTTAGATATAAATATTGTGAAAATAAAATAAAAGTTAAATATATGTTAGATTTATGCCGTCTATCCATTTTGATTTCAACAGTGGATTTATTTGAGGGTTTAATTCGTTGTTCGTATATTCGTAGCTCTGATATTTTGTTATTCACTCTTGGAAAAACCTTAACGCTAACGCATTGAAGTTCGTATCAAGTTCTGCATGGAACCAAAAAGTTCGTAAGAAGTTCTGTATGGAACCAAAAAATTCGTTAAAAGTTCGTAACGAAGCACGCTAAGCCAAATTGAATCCTGGATTTTTTAAGGTACTTGCAACGCACAAAAATGTTCTATGCTACTTGCTTAGACTTTTTATGTTCGTTCAGAGTCTCAAAACCAGCACTTATTTTCATTTCTCTCGAGTACTTTTTATCCAGCCAAATGTGAACTTTTGATGCACAAAATTAAGTATCTATGCGACTTTTGGTTACTTGGGCTGTATACGACGCTCATCAGACCGGTTGTTCTCTACGGGCACTAGACATGGATATTGCTTGAGGAGGACCTGCGTTCACTCGGAGTATTTGAGCGACGAGTGTTAAGAATCATCTTTGGCGGCGTACAGGAGAACGGAGTGTGGAGGCGAAGGATGAACCACGAGCTCGCGCGACTCTACGGCGAACCCAGTATCCAGAAGGTGGTGAAAGCTGGCCGGATACGCTGGGCGGGACATGTTGCGAGAATGCCGGACGACTGTCCTGCAAAACAGGTGTTCGCTACGAATCCGGTAGGAACAAGACGAGCGGGGGCGCAACGAGCAAAGTGGTTAGACCAAGTGGAGCATGATCTGGCGAACGTGGGGTGCCCGAGAAATTGGAGAACGCTTGCCATGGACCGAGTGAATTTTAGGAATTATGTTCGTCAAGTTATGTCGTGAGACGGAATACTATGTAAGTAAAATAATTTTATGTTAAAATTTTCTTCTGTTTCCAAGAAAATGATTTTATTATAAGTGTTGTCTAAATGCCTAACCTCAAACCATGCGGGCTAAATGCGCCTATTTATGTTTTGAACAAAATTTCTGTTTTTTGGGCAACATTTCCGTATAATTTCATTGAAACTAATAGAAAGTAATAATTTCTGTACGACGAAGCTGAAGTGTTATAAACATCTATGTATATTATCATTTTATGGAATAAAACAAATGTTAGGGTTGCCATACTATGGAGGCAGTTCATCCATGAGAAAAACTTTATCAAATCTGTTTTTAGATCTTCAATTCTCTCTTAAGATGTTATTCAGAGCTTAGATTTGAAGGTTCAATGATAAAAATCATTTATTTATTCTATTTAACCTGTTATTTTAGGATGGAAGCATTTTACAAACATGATGAGGGCATACAAAAACACTCTATTATTCCACTATATAATCATTATTAAACCTCCACAAAAGCTGAAATATGTTTAATTTCTAAAGATCATTTGAGTAAGAAACAAAAACCATCCTAGTCTTTGTTTTAAGCTTCTTTACGTAAAATTTTTAAAAGTCGAAATATTACATCAAAATGTATCAAATACTTGTATGATTTTTTTAAATTTTTTTGAGTTTATAAATTCATAAAATTCTTTCTTGCCTTATGTTCTAAGCGTATCACCCTCAAAATGCATTGGTCAGTCATTTCATCAAACAGCCGTAGGGTCATTTAACCCGATAGGCCCATTTACAAAACCTTTCCCCTACATAAAGAATAGTAAAAAAAAAGTGATATTAAAAGTATGTAGCTCATTTTTCGGGTTTCAGTTCTTTTATATTAAAAGTTAGTCATTTGAAATCATTACTTCAGAAAATAAGTCCTTGAAGTGTTCAGTTTTTTTTAAGCTTTACCAAACAAATGAGGGATCTTGAAGTCTTCATTTGAAACAAAATCTTGTTTGTGTAACAATTCAGATTTATTTCCAACCCTTGTAAGCTAGATAAATTCAGATTTTAGTTTAAATCTTTATTATTTAAATATCTACAATATAAAAAATGATATATAACAAATCATTGAAGTATATTTCCAGCTTAATTTCAACTGAGCCTGAAGATTAAGTACAAGTTATTTTATTAACAATAAATTATTATTAATAATTAATTTCATTATCAAAATCCTGTGACAAAAAAAAATTAATTAAAGTTCAGATTTTTCAAAGAACGCAAACTTGAAAATGAGTTCAGATCATGGCCGTAGGAACGGGGGGGGGGGGGGCGGGGGGGTTGGAGGTTAAACCCCCCCTATGAGGGTCCAAAAAAGCAAGCAAGGTATTCTACTCTACACTCAAAATTTTAAATTCATAATGAAATTATGATCATAGAGCAAAGGTATTCAAGAGTAACTATCTGAACTAAAAACTAATACAAAAACCTGAAAAACCAATTTCAAGTTCAAAGTTTTGCTACAGTTTTTAAAAATTTTCTCACTTGTTCATAGAATAAGGTTGTCAGATTTTTTCAGCATGTATCCGGGCTGTTTTAAATAAAAACCTGGCAAAATCCGGGTATTTGATTTCAAAATTGTCGACCAAATTCAGGCAAAACCGGTGAATTTTGGTCAAAACCTAGCAATTTCTCATCAAAAATCTTAAAAAAATACTTAAAAACTTAAAAAAAAATTGGGAAATTTTGAATTTTAATTCCGAATCTCAATTCTACATTTCCAGCCTGAATTAAAAACTCTGTATTCTTAATTTCTGAATCTAAATTCCAAACAAAAATTTCTAAATGCCAAATAATAATTATGAAACATGAACGGCATTTTACAACAAAATCCTTAACCAGAAATCTCTTATTTGAATTTTGAATATTTTATTTCCTATATGAATTATTCGCTCAATTATTTATTCGTAATTTAGATGGTGAATCTGAATAAAAATTCCGAATGATGAAATTATTATTTCAATTCTGGATCACCATTATGGTACTTTTTTAAGTTTCAAATCTGCTTAAGAATTGAAAGTAAAAATTTCAAATCCAAATCTTAAAATTTGTTTGTTTTTTTAAATATTTGCTTTAATTAAATATTCCGGAATGATGAGTTTCGAACATGAAAAATGAATCTTATTTTAGTTTTAAATGAAAAATCGAGATTCGAATCAGGATTTTGCCCAATGATCAACCGAAATGAATCAACCGAAAAAAATATCAAGAATAATAAACTGGATACAGATTTCACAATCCGGTCTCAGGTAACAAATTATGATTTTTTATTTTAAATACATGGAACAGATATTTTTCGCACTTATTTGGGCAGGGGAAATTCGAGCTTTTTATCTAAAAACCTTACAAAATTTGAGCATTCGAATTCAAAGTTAACAACGCTAAATCAGGGCAATATCCGGGCAGATTTGGGAATTCATCAATTATCGTCAAGATGAAAACAACACGAAAAGTTTTTTCACATCGAAATACATCAGCCAGCTTATTGTATAAACTTTGTTCAAAAATTTAAATTTTTGTTTGATTTCGCAAATAAAATAAAAACATTCGAGAAATATCCAGGCAATCAGGCAATTCGCCTTTATTACGACCGAAGAAGTTTGAAAAACTGTTGACGGTCTTTAAACGGTGATACCATTTTTAGTGCAGAGTGTGTTTGCTTTTCCTTAAATACTACTTAAGTTTAAAACTCTCTAAACTGCCTCTATTGGAAACTAAGGACCGTATCCAAAATTCATACACCAACTTCTTTTGCGAATAACTTTTTTCTTAATTCAAAATCCAGAATCCAGATTTTCAAGGTTTTGAATCCTTCTTGTTTAAGGCAAGTCATCAATAATTTATTTAAAATGATGTTCTTTATCCTGAACTAGACATTTGCTTAAAAATAAATACTAAGAAGTCAATTTCACAAATGTAGGGGAACATGCCCTATTATGCGCCACCTAAGCGAATCGCTGATTTTCTATGTATTCCACGTACAAATTGTGTTAAAAATGGGTGCAATCTTTGAAGAAAATTGTTTTCTACAAATGCCTTTGATTTTTTATTACTCAAATTGCTATAGTGGCTTCAAAAACTTGATTTTTAAAAACCTTATTCAAAGCCACAGAACAAAACTGTGTTGCAAATACGCGCCGCCGTGTATTCAATACGCGCCTAGCAGCCGAACACACCCGAAAGCAGCCGAAGACCGAAAACACACCAATACTTACAGACACTTTGAATGAAAATAAAATCAAAATGGACTAATCAAAATTTATAAAAATAACAAAAATAGATTTTTTGGGGTGAATTAACGCTCAAAATAAGGTTTTAGACTTTTTGTTCATTTTCAATGAAAATTGGCCTTTTTTAAATATTAATGCTATTTTCAGCCTACTACGATTGGCGCGTTATAACGAGCGCATGGGCCGTGATAAAACATACCCATAAAAAGCATACCATAGCGAGTTCGGTATATTTTTTTAGCATTAAATCGTAGTTTAGATTCTCCTCTATCGATGTGTCAGAAAATATTGTCTTATTCGTTTTTCTCTGCTTGGTGACACCTTATTGAAAGTGTTTTAAAATTTAGATCGAAATGAAGAAAAACCTAAATTGTGAAATTATCACGACACAGCAGCATTTTAAGGGAAAAATTCATACTTGCCATGACCAATCACAGCATTTAGAACAAATTGGTAATATTTTGCAGGCTTAAAATGCTTCAGATTCTTCAAAATAAGGGTGGCGCGTATTAGCCACATGGGGCGTTATATGAACTTTTCCCCTATGTTCAATTTTTCCGAAAACACAGAAAAAAATTGGTTTAAAACCCAGAATTTAATGCTTCGGACATAAGAATCATAGAAAAACAATTATAAAACTCACCCAGATTTAAATAAATCTAGATCCGAATTCAAAAATAAATTTCAGACCAGGTAAAAAAATAATCATGATTTAAAATTATTCAGCAAGACTAAATTAATTCGTCTTAATCAACGTTCCGTTTTCTTCATTTTCAATTAAAGGCTTGATTTAAAAATTCTTCTGTATTATTTTGAACTTTAAGAAATATTTATTCACGATTTGAATTGTACAATCATGATTGAGGAAAACAATCCATTTTGAACTTGATAGAATTTATTCATAACATATAACTACTTGATGATTAAATTTAATTTGATGCAAAGAAAAATATCAATATTATTTCAAGAGTTCCAGTGATCAAAATCAGATATAAAATATATTTTTTATATTCAAATTCTTCCAGTTATCAGACTTTTCTTTTTTGAAGTACACTATTATATTTAAAAAAAAAACATGTTCAATTCATCATGGACAACTTTTTCTGCCAAAGTGAAGGTTGGGAAATGGATGATTTATGGAATGATCAATAAGAAACTGATGAAAATTAAAATAATAAATTTCGAAATATTTTGTAGCCGTCAAGTGAAATATTGGGTCCTTAAAAACAAAAGGTAGAACTATGTTTTTTTTTCTTCAGAGCACAAAAACACAAAATTGAAAAACAATGAGAAACTTATTAAAAATTATTCTAAGAAAATTAAAAAAGTTTGACTGTAAAATTAATTAAATTTATGTTAAAATTATGAAAAAAATGAGCAAGTTACATAAATATACTCATGAAAGGTTTTTTTGAAAACGAATCAGAATCTGCTGAATAATTTAGATAAAAAAATTAAAAAGTTTTTTTTCTTGATTTTTGATAAGTAAATTTTGACAAAATTTTTCGGATATTGCCCGGATTTTGGACGACAATTTTGAAATAAAATGCCCGGATTTTTACAGGTTCTAAGATAGCAGTAGTATAGTATATAATTTGAGGTTAGGTTTATGTGTTCGACCGGGGATGATATATAGTAATTTAATTTTGGCTTTTTCGGTCTTGGATGTAGATCAAACAACGATGGTTTTTGAAATACCCGACGTTTCGACCAGATTTGTTGGTCTTATTCAAGGGAACTAGAAATTTTATTTCAAATCATTGTTTTGAGCGTTGTTAATGATTTGTGAAATGTAGTGTTGTAACTCACTTTGGTGTCTGTTGTTTTTGTCGATTTCGTTTTAGTCCAACGGCTAGGAGTCCATTGATTGCTGCTCGTTTGTTATAAATGTACAATTGTTATCTGTTTCATGTTCATACATACATTGATTAAAATATCTTACATATTTCAACGGATGGAACGAAAAAGTTTTCATCCGTATCACTATGGTCACACTGTTAACGTTCGGTTTGAATTAAGATGGAGTGTGGAAACCGAACGTTAACAGTGTGACCATAGTGATACGGATGAAAACTTTTTCGTTCCATCCGTTGAAATATGTAAGATATTTTTATCAATGTATGTATGAACATGAAACAGATAACAATTGTACATTTATAACAGACGAGCAGCAATCAATGGACTCCTAGCCGTTGGACTAAAACGAAATCGACAAAAACAACAGACAGCAAAGTGAGTTACAACACTACATTTTATAAATTATTAACAACGCTTACAACAGTAATTTGTAATAAAACTTCTAGTTCCCTTGAAAATAGAGATGTACCGAATAGTGGTATTCGGCGAACGGCCGAATACCGAATATTAACGTTTTCAACTATTCGGCCAAACGAATATTCGGCCGAATATTCGGTCTAATATTCTGTTTAGTTTTTGATAGAAATTTTAAAGCGAAGATTTCATTTTCTTCTTTTTCTTCCATCTTAATGCTCCTTATGTTTTTGAATCGATTATTTTCAACCAGATGTATAATAAATTAGATCTTCTTTAAGTAGAAGTCTTTTTGATTTTCAAAATGTCACCAATAACTTAAAGAACATCAGATGAATTGTTGCTTCTAGGACGTTTATCACCAAAGAGATTGGGTTCCAGTGAAATCTGGGACAAAACATGTCAAAACATGTTCCATGCTATTTGAAATTGCTTATTTATTCTTGAATCTGATGAATGTCGAATTTTAGCTAGATGTTTTCAAAATAGTTGCCGAAAAAACGATGATCTTTGACTTTAAGCATACCACATTTTCTACCAAATGTATCCACACGGCCGGGTCTGAACGGTTTTCTGCAAAATTCGTAAAAAAAGAACATATCTCTACAGATTCTATTGGCTTAATTCTCAAACGTACAAGAGGAAAAAGAAAGTAAATTAATTGAAGTTTAAAGTTTTTATCGAATCACAGCAGCAGTGTTAAAACCCTATCTAAGGATTACTCTGACAAATCGTTTCTGAACGCTGAATCTAAAAAACTTTAAAGTGAAATATGAGTACTTATTTGACTTATCAAATAATCTGAATACACCCGGGTTAAATCCGAAAAGTTTTAAACAATATCGGGCCAACCCGGTCAGATTGGACTTTTCTCGAATTTTTTATTGGATTCATGGACAAGCCTGGATACATAAAAAATATCTGGAATAAACGGTAATCAAAGTATAAAGCTAGCAACAGTTGAATATACACGAATACACCTAAGATCTTTCACTGAAACCATAAGTTATTGATGAATTTCTAGCTTTTTCAACATTACTTTTGGATATTTTATAAATTAACCAACATCAGTTGAAAAATTTGACAAGTCTGTTAGTGTATAAAATTTGAAAAATAAATATTCGGCCTTTTCGGCCTATTCGGCCGAATACCTGACTCAACTTTTCGGTGAGCCGAATATTCGGCTCAACGGTTTTTTGGCGGTATTCGGCGCCGAATATTCGGCCGACCGAATATTCGGTACAACTCTACTTGAAAAAGACCAACAAACCTGGTCGCAACGTCGAAATTTCTAAATGATTTTTAATTATTTTCAAAAGTGATTTTAAAAACCAAAGCTATTAGACAAAAACCTTTTTGCATATTTGGATTCAAGGCACCCAAATTAATCAAAATAAGCTTTTAAATTCTTTGCACCTAGGATAAATGTTAAATTTGAGGCCTTGAGTAATTTATCAAAAATATTTTGAATATGGAGTTAAGGATTCAGAAGAATGATAAACACGAAATACAATTGAGGCTGAAATTGGTTTCTTGAGAAATATTTCATTCCAGCACAAAATTTGAGATAACTTTTTCCCTTTTTTTATAATCAAAGTGATGTGTTATGAAGTCATCGATACTAGGTTTTTGTTTCATTTTACTAAATTTGTTGACTATCGTGAGTATTCAACACCTGTCACATGGTTACCAACTTGTGATACTTAGAATTTGTATTTTTGAATGGTTGTTTTCAAATTTTAGTTACACTTCTTAGTAAACACCCGTTCCAAAGACGAGTTAAGGTTTTTGTGTGTCAAGATTTGAATTTCAAAAGAACAAATGAATTGCATATCAAAATCTACAGTTGATTAGATTAGTGAACGTCATATAGAGTCGTCTCATGCCAAGAGATTGATTTATGACTAAATTCCGCCGGAGGCAAGCCAATTTACTGACATGTTTGTAAACACTTATTTTTTAACACCTTTTGGGATCAGTTGATTTTCCGGTAAATTCATTTTTTTGTACTGAAAACTGGAATCGAAAAAATCTCCATGGGGGGGGGGATTAAACCCCTTTACCACCCCCCCCCCCCCTTCGCACGGCCTTGATTGAAATGTTTTTAATATAAAAACATAATTTTCACCGATAAGGCCGATAAATTAATCAACAAACATAACTTTAATCACAACAAGTTTTTGTAATTTTTGCCCCGATTCATCTCATTAAGGAACAATTTGAATTATCTTTCTCATATGTGAGTTCTGAAAACAAGTGGGATCGAAATCACAAACGTAGAATCACGCAAGGTATCACCCTATAGCTATCATTAGCATGAAGTAGGTATCATTAGATGTTAAAGTATTTTAAACTCCCATTACCGTGGGCATCCAAAGAATAACGCCCCCATTTCACACGGCCGGCGCTTCCGGAAGACACCACTCACACGCACGCACACGGATGGAGTAACCATCGGAAATCCGTTTTAGTCATGATTTCACATTCTATCCGAAAGCAATATCGGATACATACTCCACAACTTCTGTTGTGTCTAGTAGCTTCAGTTATGCTGCTTGCTTACGTAATTATAATCACGGATTTATGGGTCCCAATGTGCAACGGTGACGACAGCCAGCTACTCCTGCCCGTTTCCGTAATCCGAGCTCCGGGCCGCCGTTAATCCGCCTCGTAAAGGGAACCGAAACGAAACAATAATGTTCCACGTGCACGCGAGAAGGACGTAGAGGAGAAAGTCCTCTTCTCTGGGGCTGTCGCTCCTGGTACGACGATGATGACGCTTCTTGCGTGATGAAGGAGGAGGTCCTGCTTTGCTACTATACTATGAGGTGAGGAGAAAGGACCTGGGCTGCCTGCTTGCTCAGCGGCGGATGTTTGATGTAGGTATTCAAATTATTTCGAATTTATGGGAAGAGGCCACGAGGTTCTGGCGAGGAACGCGAAGTTATGTATGCAGGAAACCTACAAGTATGTCTGGAAGTGCCCCTGGAAAGCTGCAAGCATTCCTTCGCCGCGAGAAGCTAGTAACCGCGTCGAGAAGGGAAGTGGGTTCAAGGATTGATGGGGATTACACAATCCACGATTCGGCTTTCGCCCGGGACGAAGTTTAGCCTTTTGGGTGTTTGGAAAGTGCAGTCTGTTCACTAGTAGCCGTGAAGTGTATCGGATCGGTCGCGCCTGGAGTTAGACAATCGGGTAAAGTTTTGTGTGAACCGTTGAAAGTTATAAATAGTAATGGAGTGAGCCTAAACCCCGGTGCAAACTAGTGCGGGAAAATGTGTGCCGACCATCTTTTCTACGTTAGTCGAGCGGATATTTTTTCGGTTTACCCCAGGCTTCTGCGAGAGATTTTGGTCCTCGAGGAGGTTCTTCGGAACCGAAAAGTTGGGGCATTTGGATGTACGATACCGGGGGAAAAAGTTAAACTCCAGCTGCCCAGTGAGTTCGAATGGCAGTTAAAGCAATATTTCCGTTTGCTGGAGCAGCAGAAAAAGATTAACAAGGCGGCCGAAACCGGAGTGTGAGTAGCGAGTGCAAATAATTGGTTTCAATTAAAGGGGGAGATCTCCGTATTAAATTATTACAAACTTTACTGTGTTGCATGTTACTCTTAAGTGTGTGTGTGTGTGTGTGTGTGTGTGTGCGATAGTGATGGGTCCGAAAATATTAGTAGAAATAGGCTTTCTCGGGGAAAACTCAATGCAATTCAAAAATCATGTTCCAACTAAATGTTACTTCGTAACATTTTGTAAAGCTAAACAATTAAGTAAAACATTAAATTTCAACTAGTTTTAAAAATCAGCAGTTTAAACAATTTTAGAAATTATTTATTTGTGCTATTGTATTTTGCTCATTTTTTATCTATAGCTGAGAAAGACAGCATTGTAGATTAACCCTTTCCTTCCCATGGTAGCACAGGTGATCCACAACTTTGCACAGCTCGCATTTGAACTGGGCGCTTTGGATCAACACCAATTTTTCACCGAATGTGTAGATATGAGTGAAGAAACATTACACAAAGTTTGAAGAAAATCAGTTCGCTAGATTTTGCTTGGCAGATCAAAAGCTGCAAAAAAGTCGGATTTTTTTCGAATTTAAATCAAGTCTTCATTTGTTGTTCAATAACTTGACAAGTTTTTATAATTTCCTTCAAATAAAAATACTGACGTGCAGAAGGTTGCTTATGCAAGCAGAATCAAATGATGGTTTACTTAGATTTCAACTAAAACATATAAATTTTTGAGTAAGTAAAGTGGATCACTGGTGATACACTGGGAACGAAACGTACTTTTCTTCTTGTGAAGCTTCTTATCAATACTCATGAAAATCATTCATCGACAACAAAAAAATTAGCTTCAGGATAGTTATTTCATCTGCTTAAATGACCACATAACTCGAAATATTTGTAAAAGCTCGTGATTTTCTCGAAAAACGGCATGTTTTGTTTTCCTTTCGCAAAGTGTCATGGCGGCCATTGTTCAAGGCAAAAATGAAAATTTCAAATATTTCAATAAATAGACTTTCGAGGGATGCATATACCAAAGGATTTTTTTATCTAATAGGATCGTTTTAGTTTGTGATCAATGAAGTGATGAAATTCCATGTTTTTTTGCAATTATTTCCTGTTTTTCATTTACACCCTATATGTTGTTATCTTCCCAATGGAGCACATATGATCCACCTCAAAACCCAAATTTATCGAAAGGATCATTAAAGTAGGATTCAATTATGCATCTTTTGTTCTAGAACTTAAGCTGTAAATCAATATTTCTATTTTTAAAACGTGAAAAACCCCGTGGGAAGGAAAGGGTTAAGCTTCATATGATGAATGCAGCTCATGACAGAGATGCTGATTGAATAAATTGTGAGTGTTTTTTCAAATATCAGTGGCATGGAAAGACCAACTATGCGAATTTTCAAAACAATAAGGCTATGTTCACAAAGAGATATCGGTAAATGTTGAACGAAAGTTTAAAATCTCTAATTCTTTAAATGTTTAAGTCACCGTTGTTGTTAAAGTCTGCTTCATTTAATATTGGAACACAAACAATTGCGTGTAGTTCAGTCATTTATTAACGAATTCATAATTTGTTTTTCATACAAATGTAGCATTTTCTTTACTCTTTCATAAAAAAAAATTAAATGAATAAAAATTATTCATTGCTGTTTCGAAGAAATTCTCGTACTTTTCCCGTAATACGGCACATTAGGCGGCGCACACCCTTTTCGTCCACCGTTTTGGCGATTTGATTCCACCAGTTCTTCATTTGAGTCATGTTCCTAACAAGTTTTCCCTTTGCCTTAAGCCTCCGCTTCGTGATTGCCCAGTATTTCTCTATCGGCCGGAACTGGGGGCAGTTTGGGGGGTTGAGTTGAGGTCCTTCGGTATTACGTTGACCCCGATCGTTGCGTACCATTCCATAACCGTTTTGCTGTAATGGCAGCTTGCGAGGTCCGGCCAGAATCCGTTTCTGTAGGCACTCTTTTTTGTAGACTTCTGATGTCATTGTCTTGTCAGTGAGAAAGACTTTGGATTTCTGTCCACAACTGCATATCCCCTGCCAAATCATGTACTTGCGGGCGAATTTATCCGCAAACACGAACTTAAATTTTGCAGGTACATCCCCCCGAGCCGTCGCCAAATAAAATTTTTGACCTGGGATTTGCCCAAAGTACGCCTTCACGTAGGTCTCATCGTCCATCAGAATACATCCGCTGAACTTGGTCAGCACTTGGTCGTACAGCTTTCGAGCACGGATTCTGGCCACATTGTTCTGCTTCAGCGTCCGATTTGGCTGTTTGCTGGCTCGGAATGACCTTATTCCTTCCCGGAGACGAATTCGTCGCACCGTACTGTGAGCGGCCTGGAACTTATTGGCCAAATCGCGGTCTGAAAGATTGGGATTCCTCTTGACGGCCTTGATGACTTTCCCACGCAGTTTCCGGTCGACAGTTCCACTCCGACGCTTCGAATGCGGCTTCCGAGCCGTCGTCAATGTTTCCTTGTACTGCTTGATAACACGCCATACGGTATTTCTGGGCATTTTAAGCTGTTTAGCTAGCTTCGATGCCGACAACAATGGATTTTCAAGAAAACTGTGCACAATTTGATCTCTCCGTTCGGCTTCCATGGCGGTTGTTTACAAAATGCTATCGTTTGGTGTTATGACATAAATACATGGTGAAAGGTAATGAATTTCCCGACACGTGGGTGAAAAAAGTTTCCAAATCCGTCCACTAGGAGCGCCACAATGAGCAAAAGAATTTGTTCCAATATTAAATGAAGCAGACTGTATTTTCTCGTTTTTGGATTGATTTTTTTTCGATGATTCAATGAATTAACTGCCGTGTAGTTTACGTTTCAGTTTACTTATTTTCGACAGCTAGCCGCAGCAGCAGCAGCATCAACAGTGACTAGAAAAAAAAACAATGTGACCGCTCCAGCGGGTGCAAAAAAGCTATTAGTTTCTGAAGATAAAATAAGTAAACCGAAACGTAAACTACACGGCAGTTAATTCATTGAATCACCGAAAAAAAAACAATCCAAAAACGAAAAGAATTAAATTCATAGCGTTAATCGCTAACTGAAATTTGAAAAAAAACGCGAATTTCGAAGACATTTTAAAAATTATATTAACACATTAAAGATCGTGAAGAATTCGTAGCCCAGAAACACCAAAATATGGTATTCCCTATCTCTGAACCAACTGAACCAAATTCTTTAAATTTACTACCTTTGAGTTATCGAAAGTGATGTGTACAATTATCTAGAATAAAGTTTCTTCATAAAATGTATCATATTTGAATTATGTTTCTCAGTGAAGCGCACGCGCGTCAAGCGAAAAACCGAGATATCTCGTAGTTGGTCCGCTAGATTATACGGCAGAAAACGCTCATCGTGCTCCGATTAAGCTTATTTCGTGGTGCTAAAAATTATATGTTCGTCACTAGACAACCTAGATCTGGTTTTTTTTAAATATTTCTGTAAACATGATAAGAAGATTCCATTTTTTTGTGAAAAATTAATACTATAGGAAGTACGGAACATATCCTCATGAAAAATTATTTCAGAAAATAAGTACTTTTGTAGAAAAGAGGAGTGCTTATTTTGCCCCGGGTGATCGTTATGCCCTTTTTATCTTTCTTGGTAAACTTTACCTTTTTCAATTCACCTAGCAAAAAGGTAAATTTTACCTTTCTTAACTTTAATTTACCTGCATCGTGTAGCAACCAAATGTTGAGAGAGAGTCTGGTTGCAGCAGCAAACGAATAGTGTCTCTCGGAGAAGATGCTCCTCATGAGGGGAGGGTTTGAAATAATGTATATGTATCGTCTGAAGTCTTGCTATGCGAGGTCTCAGGTCGTGTTTTTAATGCCTCTAAAGAGGAGGTTTATGATTTCAATCACTGGCTGAACTGTACCTCGCTACGAGGTAAGATTTACCTTTTTTGATTTACCTTTTTTCTAGGTGATTTTTTTTTCAGCTCGATTCAGATAAACTTTACCTCGCTGTGAGATGAGTTTCACCTCGAAGATGTAGAAGTTTCCTTTTTGGCTTCCACGAAGGTTCATCTTGCTTTGTCGGTAAACTTTACCGTTTTGTTATTTTCCGCGCATTAAACTTTTTACCCCTAAATGTATACAATCATCTACTTCAATACATCAGAACTCCTCTTAGTCGATGGAAGGACTACTTTGGAAAAGCTAAACATCTGACGACAACATAAAAAACACATTAAAAACCCTTTACCTTTCCCGATGTTTTATATCATCCGAGGTATATATTGGTAAATATAAAAGTGAGAAAAAGTGGTAGAAATTTTGTCACTTTTAGCACATTTTGAAAATTTTGCCATGCAAAAACATTCTCAAGATCTGTGGCCTTCAAGTTTTTTAACAACCCGTGTTGTAGTTTCGCATGCTGTGATGCAAAAATAGCAATATTTCTATCACATACGGCTGAAATAGAAACAGTGCTGTAAAAAATTTCAACGCCCAAAGATCTAGAAAACATTTTTGCATGGTAAAATTCTCCAAATGTCAAAATTTCTACCACTTTTTCCCAACACCAGTGAACTTGCTCTAAGGAAATAATTATCTGTTTCGTATACACTCAACCGAAAAAGGAATGTTAAATTTACCTGGATATTCACGTAGTCACTCGTTACGTGAATTTTTGCTTGGTCTACGTTAACCATTTAGGAGTTAATAAAAAATCACTTGATCCTTACGTGAAATTCATATAGTTGAATGCCGTCAAAACAAAGACACATTCGTTTTACGTGACAATCCAGTGATCCGCCAAGTACTGAGAGATTTGGTGCATTCTATGTGATGTCCACGTAAACCTGAACGACTCATTCACGTAAAATCTTTGTGAAGGAATACCAGTTTCAACATGGCGCAGATCCGACAGTTGGTGCATAAAGACAAAAAAAATGGGTTATGGAGAAGCTGATATTCATTTCTTAAGTAATAAAATTATGTTTTGTTGTTTAGTAGTTATCTTTGTTTTTTTCCACAGGATTTGATATTGAGGCAGCTGAAACGGCCAAGCAACCTCTTAAGAGGGAGAACAAATTCCATTTTTCGACGAATTTTTGTTCAATGAATGAGTGGAGTTACAAAGTGTCAGTTAAAAAGTGTTGTTCAAGTGTTAAATATGTTAAATATTTTGTCGAAAAATAAAGTTTACTTTCGAAATCAAAACATTTTTATTCGAAATATCCGAAAAAAAAACCTCCCTACATTAATAAAGCTTAGTTCTTTTAGAAATGGGACACTTTCATTTGCTAATAGCTCGTTAACTAGTTATTGGATATTAAAAATTTTGACAGCATTTTGTTGCCTGTAAAAAGTACTATTCGACCTATTTTTTTCAAAATTTAAAATTTACTCGTTTTTGAGATATGTACGATGCAAGAGAAAAAGAAAAAAATAATTTTGCACAGTTTCCTTTAAAATTCGTCATTATCAAATTGATAGCTGACAAAACCGTTGATTATTCAAAGAATTACCGAGTTTTTGTGGTGGATAAGTATGCAAACACTGTCAATAATGTCCACAAAGTTCAAATCAAGTATTGGAGTGAAGCACATGATCGGCAACAACGGTTAAGGGTCATCAAGGAAGTCAAGTCTCATACCAGCCTTTTTAATTTTCAATAAACGAAAAACTAAGGGTAGATCGCTGAAATGTCCAAAACAATTTTCTCCGATAAGCTGAAAGTGTTGCCTAGTGATGACTCATTGAAACCCAACCTCAAACAACCATTTTTTGATAGTTCCAAAGCTCTTAAGCTGTTAAACCGGTACAAAAAACAAAACGTTAAAAAATGTGATCAAAAATAATCAAATTTGTTCATTTCGAAACAACTGTATATTCACTGAAATGCTTCCAGTTTCTTTTAAAAGAGAAGTATTGGACCGAAAAGTATCAGAAATTGAAGAAGGAAGGTGAAGCCACCTAAAATATAGATTTTACGAAGTATAAGTTGAAGAAACTGATCAATACCATGACTGAGAAAAGTGTGCGCCGGCCAATGGGAGATACCAAAAATAAAGTAGAAATTTCCTTAACAAAAAACAGTAAATATTTTTTTTCAAATTTTTTCATGAAAGATCATAACATTACCTTCATTTTCTTCATAGAAACTATTTCGTTCAAACGAATAGTTTTTGAGATACAGGCATTCGTAACTGTCCCATTTCTAAAAGAACTAAGCTTTATTACAATGAAATCTACACCCAAAATAATCTGCACGTAGCGGCTACGTGAAAAGCTACATAATTTTTATCTAAATGATTTTCACGTAAATGCTACGAAAAAAAATGCGTAAACGCGTCCCTGTAAGAATTCGTGCTTCATGGAACTCACCCACAATTTACGTGAATTTTTAGTACGTTCTACGCCGTGTATTTGTAAAAGCTACTGGGAATATTTTTAGTATAGGAATGAAATTAATGTTGTTTAACTTTGTATTTTCATTTTGTTTATTATGATAAAAAATAAAACCAAATTTAATTGAGAATAAACTTTATTTTCACACCAATTTTATCACTTTTCCTTCAATTCCTGCAATTCCTAATTAAAAAAATATCATTGAAATAAAAAATAAATCACCTTTGTTGCGTTCATATATTTTGTTGAACATCTTTTCCGTACAGTCCAACTAAAAACGAGCGATCGTCACCAGGTTCAACGAAAGAGGAGTTGTGTCCATTGCAAGAAGGGGATGAAAAACGAAAATGAATTCATGATTATCATAAGCATCATTATCACTTACCAAAAAGACGAAGCTGAATCCACAGTTCCATTAGATACGAAATTTTACAATAGCTAACGAAATCAGTTGGCTGACAATTCCCATTTCTAATAAGAATTTACAACCACACGCTTAAGACAAACGCACAAAACGGATTTAAATCATTCAGACTTTACGTGAAATTCATGCAACAATTATGTGGAAGTAAAGTCGTTACTACCAGGGCTTCCGTTACACACTGTGTTTACTAAAAACACACGTAGAATCGATATTATGCAGCAAAATCATAGTTTACGTGAAAAATCCCGTAGAAAAAATTTCTTTATTCTTTTGGGTGTACGTGAATTGCACGTAGCAGAACGAATCCCTACCCACATTCGATCTACGTTTAATTCACGTACAACTCATATGAAAATTACGTGAGTTTTGCTTGCTGCGCGAGCTCTGTTTGCTACCTGAAATTCACGTAGGTTTCACATGATTTTCATGGTGGCAAAAATCTATATACATTTTCACGTAGCGGTCATGTGAAGAATTTTTTCGGTGTATCAAGATCTCAAAATTCAGCGTTCCTCAATCAGAGCAAGTTCACTCGTGTTGGGAAAAAGTGGTAGAAATTTTGACACTTGTAGCAAATTTTGAAAACTTCACCATGTAAAAAAGTTTTCAAGATATTTGCGTGTTGTATTCTTTTACAGCACTGTTTCTATTTCAGCCGTATGTGATGGAAATATTGCTATTTTACATCACACGTGTTGTAAAAAAAACATGAAGGCCTCAGGTCTTAAAAACGTTTTTGCATGATAAGGTTTTCAAAATGTGCTAAAAGCACAGACTAATTAGTCTATGCTAAAAGTGTCAAAATTTCTACAACTTTCTCCAAACATGAGTGAACTTGCTCTTAGCAAAATTGAAATTAGCGGAACTTTCTAGCTAGCGGATAGCTCAATAAAAAATTAGCGAGAAAAAATATTCGCAAATCAACAGATAGAGAACTGTTTAAGAGCATCCAGACTCGAAAAGCATTTAGAAGCATCTAAATTTCAATACGAATAACTGAAAAATTAGCGAAAATTTCAAATAAAACATAAACAATCAAGAACGTAAGATCAGGAAAATCTTAAAAACTGTTTTTAGTAATATGCCTTTTCCGGCACATGCAGTTTTATTTAAGTTCGCAGGATTTTTTTCAAGGTTTATGCTTGTATCTACCTGAAAGCTAAAAGATTCGATTTTCTATTCTATATCTTTTCTGGTTTTCTTAAAAAAAAAATACTGAGTTTACACGAAGTTTAAAATAAACTGGTCCGGCTAAAAATGTGTTGGCCTCAAAATTCGTCTTCCGACGGCTCCAGCTGAACCTCCGAGTAGTCGCAATCTTTGGAAGCTTCCTCGTAGTCCTTTTCCAGTACCGCCAAGTTTTCTCGAGCTTCCGCAAACATCGATTCCTCCATCCCTTCCGCTTCGTACCAGTGAACGAAGGCCTTCCGCGAGTACATTAAATCGAACTTGTAGTCCAACTTTTGCCACGCTTCAGCAATTGCCGTATTGGAGGCCAGCATCGAAACACCCCGCTGGATGGGCGCCAAATCGCCTTCCGGTATCATGAAAGGGCATTTTTCGTTGATGCCGACCTGAGGGAGATTGTTGCTTAGGAGTTTATGTTAGAACTTTTCTAATGAAAAATTTACCTTAAACCCAGTAGGACACCAATCGACGAACCGTATCGTACGTCTGTTTTTAATGGCTGCAATGGCCGTGTTAACGTCTTTCGGGACGACATCTCCCCGATACAGCATGCAACAGGCCATATATTTGCCTGCTTTAAGGTCACATCTAACCATCTGATTTCCCGGTTCAAAAAGTTGCGACGTCAAATCAGAAACGGTCATTGCTGCCAGAGAAATTAATGTCATTTTCTAGGTGATTTTTTTAAATTCTAAATCTTACATGCATGATTTGCCTTCTCGACTGGAACCACCGGGGAGTACGAAGCCACTGGAAAATGAATTCTTGGGTAAGGGACCAAGTTAGTTTGGAACTCGCCCATATCAACATTCAAGGCTCCTCCAAATCTCAAGGAAGCCGTTATGCTTGACACCACTTGGCTAATGAGGCGATTCAAATTGGTGTATAAAGGACGATCCACGTTCAACCTGCATGAAAATGACAAGTATTTTTTGTCAGAGCCTACCAAATAAAGGGTCAGTAAACTTACTTCATGTTACAAATGTCATAAATGGCTTGATTGTCAACCAAAAAGGTGCAATCTATGTGGTCCATCGAGTGATGAGTCGTCAGAATTGAATTGTACGGTTCAACGACACTCGTGCAGATGTGTGGCGATGGATAGACAGCCACCTCCAATCGGCACTTCTTGGAGAATCTGTCCGCCAACTTTTGAGCTAGCAACGAACTGAAACCAGACCCAGTTCCACCACCAAACGAATGGAACATGAAGAACCCTTGCAGACTGTTGGACTCTTCCGCCATTCGTCTAATAACTTCCAGCGTTCCCTCGATCATCTCCCGACCAATGTGGTAATGACCTCGAGCGAAATTGTTCGCTGCATCCTCCATTCCACTGAGCATGTTATCCGGATGGAACAACTCTCGATAGTCACCATTCCTTACTTGGTCCACAACGGCCGGTTCCGTGTCAACCAAGATTGCCCTGGGAACGTACTTATCGGTGCTGGTGTGCTGATAGAACGTTCCGCAGAAATGGCTGGCTTCCTGCATTGCCTTATTACTTTGAATCTTCACCGTCCCATCCCGGTTTATTCCATGCTCCAGACAGTAAAGCTCCCAAATGGAATTCCCCAGTTGAATTCCAGCTTGACCAACATGGAGCGAAATGGTTTCACGATTGCTGAAGCTCTGAGAGGAAAAAATTAACTATCTAACAAATTTCAAAAATCTTTGAACATACCATTTTTTTTGTTGAGATTTTTAGTTTTTTTTTCAATTTTTCTGAATAAAAAATTAAAAAGACAAAAATTTGGCGTGTGTCCACTTGAAATTTTAAGGCTTTATGAACAAATACTCCCTCTGATTGCTTTGATGAAATTCACAAAAAGAAGAACTACTTGGATTTTTCATTGTAAGCAATACTTAAAAGCACGTGATTATATCCATGCGGAGCATCTATGAACGAGGTTTACAGCCAAGATTCGAACAACAAACACCAAAGTTGTTCTAGTTTGGACATAAAAATTCCAGGTTTTATAATACATCTTATTAATCAAGCTTAGAATGAGATTTAATAACTAATCATTGGGTACAGATTTAAATTTCAGATTCATTTTCCAGGTTCCGACCTTAAATTTTAGAATCAGCTTTCAGCTCCAGATTTGGATTTCAGATGCATTTTCTAGATTCAGATATCGGATTCTGATTCAGATTTCAGATTCAGTTGTCAGATTCAGATTTAGATTCAGATTTCAGATTCAGATTTCAGATTCAGATTTCAGACTCAGATTTCAGATTCAGATTTCAGATTCGGATTTCAGATTCAGATTTCAGATTTCAGATTCATATTTCAGATTCAGATTCAGATTTCAGATTCAGATTTCAGATTCAGATTTCAGATTCAGATTTCAGATTCAGATTTCAGATTCAGATTTCAGATTCAGATTTCAGATTCAGATTTCAGATTCAGATTTCAGATTCAGATTTCAGATTCAGATTTCAGATTCAGATTTCAGATTTAGATTTCAGATTCAAATTTCAGATTCAGATTTCAGATTCAGATTTCAGATTCAGATTTCAGATTCAGATTTCAGATTCAGATTTCAGATTCAGATTTCAGATTCAGATTTCAGATTCAGATTTCAGATTCAGATTTCAGATTCAGATTTCAGATTCAGATTTCAGATTCAGATTTCAGAATCAGATTTCAGATTCAGATTTCAGATTCAGATTTCAGATCCAGATTTCAGATTCAGATTTCAGATTCAGATTTCAGATTCAGATTTCAGATTCAGATTTCAGATTCAGATTTCAGATTCAGATTTCAGATTCAGATTTCAGATTCAGATTCAGATTTCAGATTCAGATTTCAGATTCAGATTCCAGATTCAGATTCCAGATTCAGATTTCAGATTCAGATTTCAGAATAGATTTCAGATTCAGATTTCAGATTCAGATTTCAGATTCAGATTTCAGATTCAGATTTCAGATTCAGATTTCAGATTCAGATTTCAGATTCAGATTCAGATTCAGATTTCAGATTCAGATTTCAGATTTAGATTTCAGATTCAAATTTCAGATTCAGATTTCAGATTCAGATTTCAGATTCAGATTTCAGATTCAGATTTCAGATTCAGATTTCAGAATCAGATTTCAGATTCAGATTTCAGATTCAGATTTCAGATCCAGATTTCAGATTCAGATTTCAGATTCAGATTTCAGATTCAGATTTCAGATTCAGATTTCAGATTCAGATTTCAGATTCAGATTTCAGATTCAGATTTCAGATTCAGATTTCAGATTCAGATTTCAGATTCAGATTTCAGAATAGATTTCAGATTCAGATTTCAGATTCAGATTTCAGATTCAGATTTCAGATTCAGATTTCAGATTCAGATTTCAGATTCAGATTTCAGATTCAGATTTCAGATTCAGATTTCAGATTCAGATTTCAGATTCAGATTTCAGATTCAGATTTCAGATTCAGATTTCAGATTCAGATTTCAGATTCAGATTTCAGGTTGAGATTTCAGATTCAGATTTCAGATTCAGATTTCAGATTTCAGATTTCAGATTCAGATTTCAGGTTGAGATTTCAGATTCAGATTTCAGATTCAGATTTCAGATTCTGATTTCAGATTCAGATTTCAGATTTCAGATTCAGATTTCAGATTCAGATTTCAGATTCAGATTTCAGATTTCAGATTCAGATTCAGATTTCAGATTTCAAACCTCTAATAAAGAATTCAGATTCAGATTTCAGATTTCACATTTTTTTTTTAATTAAATAATAGATAACTTACATCTAAAATTACAAAATTATTTTCCTCATTTCTATCTAAATTTTCCTATTTTCTCTTTCAATAAATATCCTGTCTATTTACGAAAATCGTTTAACATTTCTACTCCACATTTAATCTATTGCCGAACTGCTTATCAAAAATCTTTCTATTTTCCCAACGAGAAACTTTGCTACAATTGCGAAAAATATTTTTCTTGCCGATACCGGGAATCGAACCTAGTACGCCTGGCATACCAACACCAGACTCGCACATTCAGGTTTCAGATTCAGATTTCAGATTCAGATTTCAGATTCCGATTTCAGATTTCAGATTCAGATTTCAGATTCCGATTTCATATTTCTGATTCAGATTTCAGATTTCAGTTTTAGATCTCTTAATTTAAATTTTCAGATAAGTTTATAATATGGTGAACTTTCATGTTAGAAATACTCCGCCTTACGGGGACCAAAAAAAAATTCTTCAATAACATGCTAACGATTAGCTTTGAAAGAGCGTGATAGACCGTCTTCAATCGCAGTTCATCGGATTTGGAAAAATTGCAAACCGTGATAGAAAAAGAAAATCCATCACAAAATCCGATGGTCGATGTTTTATTGATGCCGTGAAAACAATCACCTCATTCACAGTTAGCATGACATTTTTTATTGGATCACCTTCAACGCGCTTCAGCCGACAGATATCTATTGATGGAAAGGGCACAAGGAGGAAAAAAAAGTCGATTCTTCGCATAAAGTTTGCTTTCTTCACATCCGTCAAGGTTAAGGATACCTATCACTATAAAGGGAAAGAAAAGGTGTAGCAGCTTTTTTCGTTAGAAAGAAATAAGAAAAGGAGTGTTCTGAAAGCACCCACTCCCATCAGTTATGTACTCGTTTGAGCTCGATAAGGTAAAATAAGGCCAAGTAAAGAAAACAGCTGTTTGATATATTACAAGCACCTTAGAGTGTCCTGAACTAAAAAAAGAGTGAGGGTTAACGATACCAACTATAGGAATTGGGCTACGAGAAAGCCCAACGACAAGAGCTCGTATAGTAAGGCACTAGAAACGCGATAATCATTTGATATCATTTCCCAGGGCTCATCTAACAGCTGTTTTGCATGCCATTGCGGTTAACAGCAAAGGAACTCGTTGTTACAACTACGGATGATTCCTGGTGATATGACACAATTCCTTGTCGAATCCATCCTGAATTGATTTGTTCAAGAGTGTAGCTGTGTACCTCCCTCAGAATTCTATGCTTTATTTCCGATATGCACCGAGTGAGCTAGTTTTTTTTATAGTTTAACCTATTTAGAAAAATCTTTGCTGGGTTGTACTATTTTAAATTTTCAACAATCACTAAAACAAACAAGTCGGATTGGTTTTGGAATGTTTTGTAAACCAAGCGAAAAAAAATTCAAATATTTCCAATCTATGTTTGATTATCACAAAATTCTTACTCTCTGGAGCCACACTTACTCAACTCAAGAATCTGGACTTTATAATTATTTATAATAAACATATTTCACCTTGTCAATCAATAGAAAAATAAAAATGAATCAGGTTGTCTTAAGCTGTATGTCTATATGTATGTATGAGTTTTGGATTTATCACCGCGATTGTTTGTTTTTCGAAATTATCGACGTTTTTCGGTGAGTTTTAATAATAATAAAACAGATTTACCAGTTGTCCATACGTTTCGAGCTACTCTGGCATTCGCTCCTCCTCAGTGGACACTAAAATTATATTTTACTTTTAAACATTAAACTTTTAATCTAAATTTTTAATTTTAAGTTACAATTGACTGGCCATCGTCTGAACTATTTTGATTTTGGACAGTTTGTTTTGTTTTGCGTTTACATTTGTTTGTCAGTGTCTGTGTCAATTTTGCGATTATGGGGTCGTAAGCGGTCTTAAAGTTTAACGAGTCTCTCTGCCTATTAACGACATTATCGTCACCTCTCAATTTTATGTAAAATGTTTCGGCAGTTATTCTAGCATTGTATCCAGTAACTCTTTCCAATATTTTGGTATTTTCAAAATCAAAAATGTGCCCAGTTTCTAGACAGTGCTGTGCTAGACCTGTACTTATTTGTTTTGTGGATACATTTGTCTTATGTTGCTTCAAACGTTTTTCTAAAAACTGGCTCGTTTCTCCTACATATGATTTACTACATCCTCCACATGTTATTTCGTAAACAACATTTATGTTTTTGTTCTTTGGAATCTTGTCCTTGGTTTTTGTGAAAATCATATTTTTGACTTTGTTTAATGGCTGAAAAGCGACGTTGATATCAAATTGTTTTAAGTATCTGGACAATTTTTCTCCCAAACCAGCACAGTACGGAATGGTTAAAAAATTATTCATACTCTTACTGGACACGCTTAAGCTATTGTATAATTTGTGTGTTCGTTCTTTAATTACATTTCTTACAAGATGTGAGGGGTAGTTATTAATTTTTAAAAAGTTTTTAACTGTATTGAGTGTTTTTTCCCTGTATCTTGTGTGAGTTAGCCTAATTGCTCTGTCCACCAATGCGATTATTGTATTTTTTTTATGTGAAAAAGGGCTAACGGAGTTAAAATCTAAATATCTACCTTTCTCATCTTTGGGGAACCATTCCGTTGATATCGTGTTCGTTTCTCGGCGTAAAATTGTATCCAAGAATTTGATTTCACCATTCACCTCGTGTTCGATTGTAAACTGCAGCCTTTGATGAAACCCATTGAATGTACGGACGATTTCGTGTTGTTCATCACTCTTTGCAGCAACCAAGCAGTCGTCCACATACCGCTTGAAGAACACCGGTGAGATACCCTTCGTTTGAAGTTCAACGAGTGCTGCCTGTTCAATCCGTTCCAGAGCGATAGATGACACAACCGGACTCAATGGGGAGCCCATCGGAACACCAAACTTCTGTGAGTAAAATTTCCCACAATATTGGAAAAAAGTAGATTCCAACACTAGTTTTAACAAATTCAGGAAATCATCTTTTTGGATTTTTGTGTGCGGTTCTAAATCATCCCAACGTAACGCAATTGATTCCAAAGCGAAATCAACTGGCACGTTCGTGAACAGTGAGACGACGTCCAGGGAGAAAAGAACCGTCTCTGGGGGAAGAACGACACTCCGCATTTCGTCAGCAGAAGTTTGGTGTTCCGATGGGCTCCCCATTGAGTCCGGTTGTGTCATCTATCGCTCTGGAACGGATTGAACAGGCAGCACTCGTTGAACTTCAAACGAAGGGTATCTCACCGGTGTTCTTCAAGCGGTATGTGGACGACTGCTTGGTTGCTGCAAAGAGTGATGAACAACACGAAATCGTCCGTACATTCAATGGGTTTCATCAAAGGCTGCAGTTTACAATCGAACACGAGGTGAATGGTGAAATCAAATTCTTGGATACAATTTTACGCCGAGAAACGAACACGATATCAACGGAATGGTTCCCCAAAGATGAGAAAGGTAGATATTTAGATTTTAACTCCGTTAGCCCTTTTTCACATAAAAAAAATACAATAATCGCATTGGTGGACAGAGCAATTAGGCTAACTCACACAAGATACAGGGAAAAAACACTCAATACAGTTAAAAACTTTTTAAAAATTAATAACTACCCCTCACATCTTGTAAGAAATGTAATTAAAGAACGAACACACAAATTATACAATAGCTTAAGCGTGTCCAGTAAGAGTATGAATAATTTTGTAACCATTCCGTACTGTGCTGGTTTGGGAGAAAAATTGTCCAGATACTTAAAACAATTTGATATCAACGTCGCTTTTTAGCCATTAAACAAGATCAAAAATATGACTTTCACAAAAACGAAGGACAAGATTCCAAAGAACAAAAACATAAATGTTGTTTACGAAATAACATGTGGAGGATGTAGTAAATCATATGTAGGAGAAACGAGCCAGTTTTTAGAAAAACGTTTGAAGCAACATAAGACAAATGTATCCACAAAACAAATAAGTACAGGTCTAGCACAGCACTGTCTAGAAACTGGGCACATTTTTGACTTTGAAAATACCAAAATATTGGAAAGAGTTACTGGATACAATGCTAGAATAACTGCCGAAACATTTTACATAAAATTGAGAGGTGACGATAATGTCGTTAATAGGCAGAGAGACTCGTTAAACTTTAAGACCGCTTACGACCCCATAATCGCAAAATTGACACAGACACTGACAAACAAATGTAAACGCAAAACAAAACAAACTGTCCAAAATCAAAATAGTTCAGACGATGGCCAGTCAATTGTAAGTTAAAATTAAAAATTTAGATTTAAAGTTTAATGTTTAAAAGTAAAATATAATTTTAGTGTCCACTGAGGAGGAGCGAGTGCCAGAGTAGCTCGAAACGTATGGACAACTGGTAAATCTGTTTTATTATTATTAAAACTCACCGAAAAACGTCGATAATTTCGAAAAACATATATGTATGTATGCATGTAAGTATGTATGTTGGTTATTCACCATGGGTGCACGGATTCACCGCAGTTTCTGCATAAGTATGTGCTCACATGCATTCTTTAGATTACTAAGTTCGACAAATCTCCAATGCAACACGTACAGTATACCCGGACCCCATGGCTTCGTATGAACTGTTATGGATGAATGTATTGAGTTGATGTAGTTATATGATGTAGTTATTATTTTGGAAGAATCAATCAGGTGGGCCAGTTTACTTACAAGTATTCCGACATCCGTGTGTATACCTGGCCAACTGGCAAATGATTCAACGTTCTTATTATATAGTCAGTTATATGAGAAAACACATCTTACCTGTCGGCCACTTATGGGATTCGAACCCAAAAGTTTTGTTGCCGATACCGGGAATCGAACCCAGTACGGCTGGCATATCAAAACCAGACTCGCGCCAGCTTAAAGGGTGCCCACGATGAAATTGCCACACAATGAAAATGCTCTAATTTTTTAACCGTTAGGTAGAATTTAATGAAAATTTGGGTGGATTTAGTTTATAGTGCATTGTTTACATCCTGCAAGTTCTGTGATCAAAACTCGCGGAAATGGAGTCGAAAGAACAGCTCGTGCGTGATAAAATCTTGCGCATTCATCACGAGAACAAGGATCTCTTGCATAGTGCCATAACTAAAACGTTGGGACTCGCGAATTCCACGGTGTCGCGAGTTATTAAGCGGTTCTAGAAACGATTGACCATCGATCGGAAGCCCAGAAGTGAAAGAAAAAGTATTCCGTACAACACCAAAAATCACGAACGCGTAGTGGGGGCCTCAACCGCAACTCGAACGCCTCCGTTCGGGAAGCTGCACCTTAGCCGAAGTTTTGTCCAGAAGGCCAAAACTAAGGCTGGGCTTCGAACGTTCAAGGTACAAAAGGCCCCTAATCGCGACGAGAAGCAGAACAAGTCAAAACCCGTGGCAGGAAGTTATACCTCAACATGCTGACGAAAGTTGAATGCTGCATAATGGACGAAGAAACATATGTAAAGGCCGACTTCAAACAGATGTCCGGTAACCTTTTTTTTCATGGCCAAGGATAAGTTCAGCGTTCCGGAGCATGTCCGCACTCAGAAGATGTCCAAATTTGCGAATAAATTCCTGGTTTGGCAAGCTATCTGCACGTGCGGAAAGCGGAGTGCAACTTTCGTGACCCACACGATCGAAATTCTTTAACCAATTATCGTTCAAAAGTAACCATTTTCACACCTTTCCGCGTTAAGTGATTTTATGACTTTTCCATAGAAGTCATTTTTTGACGTCTCTTGAGAAGTGGAAATATGGTTACTTTTTAACCGCAAGAAATTTATGCGGAGAAGAGGGAAATGGTTAATTTTTAACCGCAAAGCAAAGCGAAGGAGGAACGGGTGAAAGGTTATTTTAAGTTTTTTCACAATTTAAGAAAGGAAATCATCCTTAGAGATTTTTCTAATTCCAGATCTAACTTCGGGCCAATTAAATGAATGGAAATATGTTTTTAATATATTTTTAATCTCATTTTTTCCCAGACAAAGTCTGTGTTTCGAGAAATTGTTTCCAGAATTGTGTGTCGGGATACCCGAACCATCCGACATCACGAAACAGAATTTTTCGGTTTAGAATTTATCCAATCAGGAAATCTGTAAGAAAAAGGAGATCAATTGAGAAACCATTTGTGAGAAACCCGAGTGAAAATCTTCGAATACCTGCCTGCTACCTGCTGAAATCTGGTCCATCCGCCTTCACGCCTGTTAGTGGACACAAACCACTCCGTAGAGTTTCCGATGAACCCACTAATGGACAAGCAACAAATTAACTTTGACATACCGTTATTCTGTAACAACGGATATGAAATTTGTCCGGAAGGTAGAAATAGTTTTAGGCAAAATCATCAATGTGGCAGTTGCTGCTGCTGCTGCCAGGTAGAGCTTATTTAATGCCTGGTCTAATCCTGGATAATGCACATTATTAGAATCACGTAACGGCTTTAGGATCTTGCTGCAAATGAAATTGTGTAGCCCTGAGAGTAGCTACCTTGTTACCGATTCAATCCTGTTTAAAAAAAAAATCGGAACAATTCATATTATTTCATACATGTTTTGATCGCGTTACTCTAGTAGTTTATTAGTTTGTTGATTACTTGGTTTGGCTCATTTACCATGTACATAAAATTTCCCTACTTTTGCATTTATTGGAATTGTTTCGGGTTTGGGAATGCCGAGGTTTATGCCAGTCTCAACTATGCCACCCTTCGACTACAGCCGTTTAGACCACTTTTCACCGGAACTGGTGTAACGCAAGAGAGCCAAGCGGAGAGAGAAATCGTCCGAAAAAGATAGGAGGGGTTTTTTGATGGGCTGAAGTGCCGACTCGGTCACTGTTGTCGGGAATAGGAAGCGACTCACATCGTGGAAAAGAATCAAGTTGTGATTCGTGAGTTTTTTTAGAAGTGCGAAGTGTCCGGCCAAGAGTGCCGAAGTATAGGGAGTCGGAAAGCTATAAAAATCTCCCCAACCGTTCCGAAGGGCGCTCCGTTGATTCCAAGCGCTCTGTCGGATTTTAGATCCCGACCGCACCACGAAGAACCCCGCCAAACGGGTTCCTGAACGATCCGAAATACACCTCTGTCACCAACCCACATGGTGTAATTTTCGGACCAGGACGGACCACATCGCCCCTTTTTGTATATTGGCTCTGGTCCCAACCCTGTTGGATCGATTCAATTTTGTCAACAAAATTGCTCGGCTCAGAAAGGCAGAAAGAAACCGGGTGTTGTCAGCCCCCCATTCACGGAAGGAATCCTGAGCACCAATACCCCGGGATCATCTAATCAGCGAGGCATCGTGCACCAACGAGCCCCGAGGCCATCTAGCTAGCGGAAGGAGGAAGTTTCCCCATGGTACCCCGAAAATCTGGCAAGTCTTTAAAATGTAAAATGTCTCGTAATTTGTGATCGTTTTCTATACTTAAAATGAGCCATATACATGTCTTGGATGATTGATTGCTTCCACCTCGTTAAAATAAGCTTGGTCGTTCCCGTCCTCCCCGAGATCGCTAAGGAGCGACCCTGAGAGCACGTAAGTACCGGTTGAGCTAGCTGGCAGTTACGGCCAAAACCTTAACTTTCAACCTGGCCTTGTAAGCTAAAGTTCTCTGTGGCTAAAGTACCGACTACAGCCAACCAGCCAACCAACAAACTGTTGACAGAAAATCCGCCCTAGCAGTCTCCTGTACTGCTGTTCCGAAATCCGCTTGATTCGAAAGCCGCTATGGTCGAGTGACCCGTTTAGGATACAATTGACACCGATTTGTTTCCGCCATTCGTCATTCCTCTTGTCAAGATCCTGGCTGAGCATCCTGCAAACAAACAATTCCATAGTCAAAGTAAACATCCGGAAAATCATTTGGTAGGAACTATTGGTTCCATTTCCATTAGTAAATCGAATTAATTTATAGAATAACTGCCGGAAGGTATCGTGACAAGACACTGCTGCTGGGAACCGTAAGTTGATATGAAGACATCCGCCCAAAGGATGAGACTTCCCACATAAATCGAAGATATTCCGGCAGCAATTCAATAATCAAAGTATTTAAGGGCAATGCAAAAAAAACTTACCTTTCTATTTATTTCCGGATCGGACCACTATCTTTTCAGTATTTCTTTTTGAGGAAAATGAACTTGAATTCGATTATTTCTACTTTTAAAAACAGAATCATCCAGCTACTTAAAAGGTGATTAGGAAAATGGCGGCGAAATGAAAATGCCAGTTGTTCCTTTCAATTCAAGAGGCAATTTTTAACCACATTTTGGTTATTTCTTGAGAACTGCCATGATGGTTAGAATTTCTCTTGAATTTATTGTTAAAATATAACCAAATTGGCAGTTTTCAAGCAAAAACCATAAAATGGTTATTAGTTAACCATAAATGGTTAATAAAAAAATGAGCGTGCAGGACACGATGAACGGACATGAAAGAGTGCCTCCAGAAGCGGCTGCTGGCTGCTACCTCTCCTGAAGGCCCACAACGTCCCAACAATCCTCTGGCCGGATTTGGCCTCATGCCACTACTCCAAGGACGTGCTGAAGTGGTATGCGGACAATAAGATCAATTTCGTGCCGAAATTATTCAACCCTCCCAACACTCCGGAGCTCCGCCCATCGAGAAGCAGCACCTTCTTAAACGACTTAAGGTAGTGAAGACAGTCGAGGAACTGAAGAAAATATGGGTTTTCATGCAAAAAACGGTTGATTCACAGGTTGTGCAGAATCTTATGGCCGGGGTTAAGACCAAGGTGCGAGTATTTGCGTGTGGACTGTAAATAAAATACGAATAAAATGGTAAAATGAAGTTTAATGTTATTTTTTAATCCCTGAAAATTTGATGGCAATCGGATGAAAACTCGAATTTTGCGAATAAACTTTGTGTGTGGCAATTTCATCGTGGACACCCTTTATTCGCTGGACCACATCGGCGCTCTTTTAATCACACTGAACCCAAATTCACTCTTAAAATACACATGATTTTTCACTTCAAAACAAGGATCCAGTAATTTTCTTCCATTCAAGTGCGACATTTACATTTCACTTGGCAGTCACTTAAATTTCAAGTGAATGCATCCACATTCACTCAAGTCGTTACTTGAATTTGAAGTGAGAAAAAATGTTAAAGAGCAGCGTTTAAAGCTCATGCTGGATTTGGATTTTCCCAGTTCTTTACTAGGCGATTTTGGCGGTAATTTGTGTTAAACGTGATGTAAGAAAAAGTTATTTAAAGATGTTATCATGTTTCAGTTTGTGGGTTGAACTGGACAGATTTTCTGGTTTGCAGCAGGGAAGATTTAGAAGTCGCACTATCCGCAGTAACCGATCTGCCGTGGGATTACGATGGAATTTTCCAATGAATAAATTAATGGCGAAAGCGTAATGTAAGTATTTGAAATCGAAGTGGTGTTCTATAAATGTTCTTTTATTTAAAAACGCGAGAGATAATTAACTAGAAACTTACTTAGAAATTCAAATAAATTTCACTCGAACGTCATAGTGTAATTCACTTGACCGGTCACTTAAGTGAATTCACTTGACCCATCACTTAAAATTCAAATGAATTACGTATGGCGAGAATTTACTACAGATGTCACTTCTTTTTTAAAGTGAAAATTATTTTGTGTGCAGGGTGTCTTAAGCTTTGAAAAAAATCATGCAAAATCTTATATACAGTGAGCGAAATAAAAACAGCACCACTATGTGTTTTGCTTGTCAAAATATGAATGATTGAAAATTGCGAAAATTTTCTCCACAGTTTGTTCTGAATGTTTAACGGATAAATCAAGCATAAGTTTACTTTTTTTAGACGTAGCAATTGGTGTTGAGGACCAAAAATGTGTAAAAAGGGGTGCGAAATGAGAAAAGCCCACTTGAGATTTTCAACAAAAACAAGATTATTTTTAAAAATTTACTGTGTAATACTTCTACGAATTATTTGAATAGATAACTGCATTTTAAGGAGTTTTCAAGAATTCGAAAGGTTTTCAAAGGTTTTAAAAGGGGGTTTCAAAAGATGCTCCTCTAGCGTTAAGGAATTGGATATTTAAGCTGCAATTCTTTACTAAACTACTTACTTTCTTCATTAAAATGACGTGAAATGATGAAACAAACATTCGGAATTTATTTTGAATCAGAAAAAAAGGATGGAAATCAAAAACTTTGATTTTGTTCAGTAAACCACACTTTTTCCAATATTGATTTTCCAGGTTTATTTAGGCCCATATTCATCATTTTGAGGTATTTTCCCATCACAGTTTTGTGGAAGTTCACGCTGCAGAAAGCTTTTCCGGATTTGCAAAAGAATCACCAGCACAAAAATGTACAACCGCCAAAATTCCTGCTCATCTCAACTTCCGATTCAATTGCAAATCATACCAATAATACTGCTAGCCGCCTGGTCCATCAAGTTCCATCGCAAAGTATTACTTTATTCTAATAATCGGTCAAAAAAAAATCACTTTTAGTGACCTTGATGCAATTCTATTTTTTTTATTTGATTTAGTGATCTTAGAATTTCCAAGGCATTCACACGGTACCATGTACTTATTTCTTGACCAAAACCATCCAGCACACCTTAATTAATCCCGGATATTCGAAAATGGGCATGAATTTGGTTAAATGGCAAGATAGTGCTGCCATCTATGACTTAAAACTAGAGAAATAGTGTTTGACTATTAAAAAAACATTAGTATTATTGAACTCCAACCTGCTTTTTGGATTCAAACTCAGCCTCAAATCTATTTTTTATCATTTTTCATCATACTTATGAATGTTAATGAAGAAATCAAACAGTTTGATAAAGTTTTATAGCTCAAATTTCAAATTCCTTAACGCTAGAGGAGCATCTCTTAAAACCTCCTTTTAGTAACTTAGAAAACCTTTGGAATTCTGGAAAACTGCTAAAATGCAGTTATCTATTCAAATAATTCGTAGAAGTATTATTATTCACTTTTACACAGTAAATTTTTAAAAATAATCTTGTTTTTTGTTGAAAAACTAAAGTGGTGCTATTCTTATTTCGCACCCCTTATTTTCACATTTTTGGTCCTCAACGCCAATTGCTACATCCAAATAAAGTAAACTTATGCTTGATTTATCCGTTAAGAAATTCAGAACAAACTGTGGAAAAAAAAATTTGTAATATTCAATCATTCATATTTTTACAAGCAAATCACATAGTGGTGCTATTCTTGTTTCGCTCACTGTTGTAGGTAGTAAAAAGACAAAGAGATAAAAGAAATAATTTTTTGCTTTAAATAGCACCGAGGCTACCCCTGCCTCCTAGCAAATAATCTGGATTAGAAGAGCGGAATAAAGGATAAGGTTGGGAGACACTTTTGACAAGTGTTTTGATTGCTCATTATAAACCCTGTTTTAATTCTTCTGTGCTTCACCAAGTTCATGTTATGGTAAGAAAAAAAAACAGCTCAGTTACCGTGAAATAATCTTGCCGAATTATTAAATAACGTTTTTTTTATATTCATTAGCCTTACAAAACTGAAAAGGCGTAATAAAAAAAAGAAAGTACTTTACCTTAATTTAAAACCTAATCCGAACAATCGTTAATTGAATATTCTGGACGCGATAACTGTATAGTCACCAGCATATGTAAAACCTTTTGAAATCTAGCTACTTTGGCATCGAAAACTAATAATTCTCGAACAATTGCACTCACATATAAATACAAAAGCAGATTAATTTTACCAATAATGGTACTGTTGCTTGATAAATATTGCTGTTATTTCGGGAGTTAAGCACATGGCACCAGGTCCATACACATTTATCCGTTAAATAATTCACCAGTGATGAATCCTTTGAGTTCCCGTATAGTAATAAGTGACTCCTGAAATATGTCTCTGGAGCCACTGTGATTCTTAAACATTTGACCTTCTCTATACGCTTACCATAGCTATTATTCCAACATTTTTTAACTGTATTCTATAAGAACGAGTTTTCTTCTTCCATCTCTTCCAGAACACACAAAACGTCCTTGGACCTCAAGGAAACCATCGCCTGGGAATCGAAGGCGAAATCGGTGGACGAAATGTCACCGTTCGCATCGCCCGCACCGGGAGCCGATTTGGCGGCCATCCGACGCAAACGCCGGCGCTGCTACCTGGACGATCCGATCGATTTCTGCAACATCGACGAGTACAACCAGTGGCGCCTGGAGGACATTGCCCGGGCTGGAAAGCTGCTCCGGAGGCCACCCCTCGGCGTTACCTTCAACGATGAGCTGGAAATGCGGAAAGTCTTCTCCATGATATACGACGTTTTCCGGTGTAAGTTGAACGCGTAGGTTAGGATTCCGGGGTTGTTTATGGATTTGGCCGGATTCGTTCAATGTCAACGGAGCAGTTTTAAGGAATCGAACATTGGAATTAGATTTTCTGTTTGGGTGATACACGCCACAGCACGATATGCTAATATGTACACACGGTTCCCTACGATTTACGACACTTTCAGACGGTCTGCTTTCTGTCTAGAGTTACCAAATTCTAAGCGAAACGCAAAAAACGAAAATACACAATTTGAAATTAAACCTCTGATTCTAACAGACACAATTTCATCGCTCTACTGGAGTCCTTCAAATCGAACAAGAATGCATAACTTTAAATGATCAATCAAAAAGTTTCGGCCCTAATTCGAATAAGTTCAATAGGTAAATATCGTAGATGCAGTTTGCTCCAGCATAAATACGCCAATAAGGAAAGTTTTTCTCGTAAAACGAATTGCCTGCAGCCAGACGATGTTCAATCAAGATCTCCAGACACGCAACAGACTTCGGGCCTCTAATAGAGTATCAGTCTGTATATGTGAGCGTTTTCAAAAGTAGAAAAGACCAAAAGGAAGCATTTTCACCTGCCAATAAAAACGGAACTACCGCACTTCATAAGTTTCAACCGCACGCACCTGTTGAGCTATAAATGGCCCACGGACGTTTCGTGTGGTTGCTCAAAACGGTGTTTTTCTGAATGGGAAATCAATCCTCCCTTCTTCTTTGTCACTTTCGTTTCAGTGGCTGGAGGTGGGGAGAAGAAACTTTGTTTTGATTGCCGTTTGGCTTATAAGCTGGGAAATTGCAACAATGTACCTAATCATTGTAACACCTGATGCAGGTCTCATTTCATTTTACATACAACGAACGAGTCATTAAATCACAGAAGGACTTAAGATGGCGTTTCTTTTAGAAGTTCGGCACAGGGACTTTTTCAAAACGACATATGTACCTAAATAGTTTTGAATGAATAATGTTTTTAGGTACAAGATAATGCTTATTTTAGTGTCAGTAATTTTTTTTGTTCGAAAATTGTTCCCCAAACTTAAACAAAATGTACAAGCGTCTAATGAATGCAAGAAGAGCCATGGCCTGGCCAAAATATTCTTGGGAAAATGATCGGTAACTACAAATAAGTATAAGATTCAGATACTGTGAATCATTGTAATTGTTTAGATTTTTAAGGAAAATACTTTTAAATTAGAAGTGGCTCTAGAGATATGACTCTGGAGCCACTCTAACATTTCACGGTACCTATTACCGGTTCAAAGATGGCAGGACTTTTATCTAGACTGATAAAAAGCAATAGCCGGGGTGTAATTTTATGTAGTTATTGCTTATATAATAACTTTTTTGTCTTGTACCATCTAAACATATGTATGTATATTTCTTCTGAAAAATCTTCTCACGTCAATAATTCAGCAATGCTATTTGACTAGGATGTGTTTCAACGAACCGTGCAGTAGTAACTCGGTGTCGCGAAAATTGCGAAATAGAAGAAATTGTAATCTTGTCGCCGTCTTAATTATTTTTCGGACCCGAAAACCGGAATTGGGTGGCCATCTGAGGAGTTTTAAAGGCTTGAACCGTCCTGGACTCGACAAATTTGGGGGCTCGTCCGGCTACCTCGTGACCCATCAGAACTTTCTTTCCGCAATAAGTTGAGTATGAACAGCAAAAGAACGACCAACTAGAAAAGTTGATTTTTTTTGCAGAACAGTTTAATCTGAACGTGAGAAAACTTTATAGTCAGTGTCATTGTAAGAATTACTGATTTGTGGCAACAGCAATTGCAGTAAAAAGTGATCTTAGTTCAGCTTTATAAAGTGTGATATCGGTTTGTGTGGCAACCCGTTCGATTATCACAACTACTATTTACAAGTTTGGGTTCAACGGACCTCCTGGTTCTCCGCAATACCCTCTTCCACGGTGGAGTCCAAATGGTGAAGATTTCGCTCGTCTCATAGATCAGCCAAACTTCTCTAACACTTCTCTTGCAAATATGACCCACCAGCTGCAAGAGATCAGAAATGAAATTAGTGATTTACGCATGAAGAATATCGGCTACACGGTGTAATTGAAGATTTGCGTTTGCGTGCGCATACGCCTACCGGTTTGAGTACCCCGCAACGTCATCCGCGAACACAACCTAGCTTGACACCAAGTGATCATGGAGAAAGAATTAGAAGTGAGAACCAGTGCCTTTGGAATGAAAGTGCTTCTGGGCCAATTGATGCCGATGCAATTTGTAAACAATGCACCGTATGAAGCTGCGAGGCTCACAGTCGCAGAAGTTGAGTCTGCATTCAATGAATTTTCTGGCACAGATTACTATTCTCTACGGAAATGGATCCTCGACTTCGAAGAAATGGCAGACTGCATCGGTTTGTCGGAGCTTCGGAAGTATGTGGTGGCAAAGAAAAAGTTAACCGGTTTCGCGATGTCGTCATTGAATACGGTCCGTCACGTTACGAATTGGGAAGCATTGAAAAGTTTTCTTATCCATGAATTCGATTGCGTTGAAAATAGTGCAGTTGTTCATGAAGAGTTGCGCAATCGTAAAAAGCTCCAATCGGAGTCCGTCAGCGAAGAAACAAGGGAGGGTTACTGGCTCGTTTGCTACACGTCCTGGAGAACCGAAAGTGTGTTATTATTGCAAACTTCCGGGGCATTTAATGAGGGATTGCCCAAAGAAAAATGAAGTGAATTCGTGCGGCGATAAATCGGTAGTTAAAAATGGAACTTATTTAACCATAATCGTGAACTCGATCCAAATCGAGGCGTTCTTCGACTGTGGTGCAGCTGTTTCCATAGTGCGGTAAGACTTTCTTGAAGAAATGGGATCACAGCTCAACCACAGTGAAAAACAAGAACTCAAGACTATAAGTGGACCCGTATGGACTAAGGGAACCTGTATGCTGCAAGTGGATATTGACGGAACAGTGATGATCCTGAAGTTTAGTGTACTCAGCAATGATGATTTCGACATGAAGATTCAGCTCTGGCGTAACCTCCTTCTGCATGGTGACGTGAGTGTGTCAGTGAGTGGCTCCAAATTCTTCCCCAATGACGAACAGTTTGTTCATCGTATCTCATCATCATTGAACACCGATGATCTCTAAGTTCATATTGTGGATTGCGTTTTGCGAGAAAAAGTCAAGCAGTTGGTTGATGGTTATTGCCCTGAGTACAAAAAGGAAACCAGAGTGCAGCATAAAATTGTGCTGAGAGATGAAACCCCCATTCAGCAGTTGCCTCGACGTCTAGCACCACTCGAAAAAGAAATAGTCCAAAAACAAATAAATCAGTGGCTGAAAGAAGGCATCATTCAGCCAAGTACCTCCGACTTTAGTTCACCGATAGTGCTTGCGTATAAAAAAGACAGTTCTAGAAGGCTTTGCGTGGATTATAGACGTCTTAACAAAGTTGTCGTGCGTGATCAATTCCCTCTGCCATTGATCTAAGCCTTCCTAGATGATCTTCAGGAAGCAAATGTTTTCACGACGCTGGATCTTGAGAACGGATTTTTTCATGTTCCGATGGAAGAAAAAAGCAACAACAAAAATTTCATAAAAATTGTTTTAAGTTAAATAAAAACGTTGGGGTCCAGAAACACATCTATTAAAAAATTTTTGCTCTGATTTTTTGACTTCAGATGATTCTGTGCTGAGATACAGTGTCCACCGCAAATCCTGTTTTCTAAAAGGGATCCTCGAAAGTGCTCCGTCACCGGTTCATTTTTCAATATTTTTGTACGAAAAAATTACTAAATGTTCTTTTAACAATGCTTTGTATAATGCAAAAAAATTGAATACATTTGTTTGAACGATAGCTCTAGAAAAAAATCGTGAAAATGGTGTTTTTTACTACCCGTTAGACCCTCCCCCCCCCTCTTAAGCACATCACCTACGGTGTTCCAACGTTATATCCACGATATATTTCGAGAACCGATTGAGGACAAAACCGTAGTGGTATATATAGAGGACCTTTTGATACCAGCCAAAGATGAAGAGGAAGCTTTTACCAAATTGCAGAAAGTTTTGAAGGTGGGAGAACAAAACGGCCTAAAAATCAAGTGGAATAAATGCCAATTTTTGAAAAAGAACATCCAATACTTGGGTTATGATGTGGAAGAAGGATCCATTAAACCTTCTGAAACTAAGATCCATGCAGTTACAAGCTTCCCAAACCTTCAAAATTTCAAGGATATCCAGCGCTTTCTTGGATTGACTGGTTACTTTCGGAAATTTATTGCACGTTACTCGATAATTGCTAAACCTTAAACTGATCTGCTCAAAAAGGATGCTGTGTTCGTTATGAGGCCCGAACAGTTAGCCGCGATCCAAGAACTTAAAACTGCATTATGTTCTCGGCCAGCGTTAGCTCTGTACTACCCACAGGCCGTTACAGAGTTGCACACGGATGCTAGCAAACAGGGGTATGGCGCTATTCTGCTTCAAAGAAGTGTGGAAGATGATAAGTTGCATCCCGTCCACTATTATAGTCGGAAGACGTCACTAGCTGAAAAAAACTACTCAAGCTATGAATTGGAAGTCTTGGCGATTGTATCTGCACTCAAAAAGCTCCGGGTGTATTTACTTGGATTTCCATTCAAAATAGTCACTGATTGTGTGGCTTTTAAGATGACTATGGAAAAACGAGATATTTCACCAAGAATTGCTGGTTGGGTTGGTTGGGATGGAATGCAGATGAGGCACGTGGACAAGTTCATTAATGAGCACATAAAGCTCACTAAAGGGAATTGGACAGTTGATTCTCTTTGTCAGCCAATATGTAACTTTCAATGCCATCATTCAAGTAAATATGTGACTTTTGGTTGCTTGGGCTTGAGCCGAACTCAGGCAGTGTATTTCATCGAAAAAAGTGTAATCGAGCAAGTGAAAGGCAACCAGAAAACGGATGAAAAGCTGAACGCAATCATAAAGTTGTTAGAAACGGAACCTTACGGGTAGTATTTTCTGGAACATGGGGTCCTCTACAGACAACATGAAGGAGCAAAACTCTTGATGATTCCTGGGAGCATGCGGAGCAGTGTACTTCGGCAGACGCACGAGCAGGGTCATTTTGGTGCCAGAAAAATGAAAGATCTGCTCTCTCGTGAATATTGGATCGACAACTTAGATTCAAGACTTGATAAAGTGGTCAAGAGTTGTATTCCCAAAGAAGATTTCCCTCTATCCACTTACCATAGATACTATCGCTACTTGTTTGTTGTCGTAGACGCTTTTACGAAATTTGTCTGGCTTTATCCAGTGAAATCCACAATGACGGATGAAGTCTTGCGTAAATAGGAGCTGCAACAAATTACTTTCGGGAATCCTGCTAGGATTGTGTCCGATCGTGGAACTACGGGTGTCCCTCGCGGTAAAGGGCCGGTTGAGAGAATCAACGGAATCATTGTGCCTGCTTCAACAAAAATGGCAATAGAGAATCCTGAGAAGTGGTTTCACCATGTAGCACCCCTTCAGCGTTTTATTAACAACACATTCCAATGTAGCATTAACCGCAGCCCATTTCAGTTGGAACTACCATGCGCTTTTGTCAAGATGTGAAGCTAGCAGAAATCGTAGAGCAAGAACTTGTTCAATGTTTTGATGATGCAAGAAGCCTAGAAAGGGAAGCGGCAAAATTACACATTTCAAAGCTCAGCAACAGATGAAGAAACATTACGACAAGAATCGGAAGGAAGGCGAAGATTACGACGTTGGTTGCGATTAATCGTACACAATTTGGTAGCCATCTTAAAATCGCGGCTTGCTATATAGTGAACGGTAGACAATGTGCAACTCGAGACACAATACACCCAACCTTCGGGTAGTGGTCATATCACCTCTTGTCTGCAACTTCGATTCTCTACCTCCCCGTGGTGCTAGCTGGGGTGCGAGCAACCTTAGCGGAGATCTGGTACCCAACCCCGGTGGATGCTTTGGTCGCATGCAGACTGAGTCAGGGGGCTTCGTACGCGTCTGTTCTCCATGTCAGGCGCGGCGTGCGGAGTGCAACAACGTCCTGGTGGTGTTCAGGACCCAAAACAGCAACATCACGACGGTCCTCCTGCGAGATAGTGGGGTTAGCTGCGAGCCTTGCGAGCCCGTGACTACAAAAAAACATAAGCCACGAACAACAACTCAAATCGCGAGGAAGTTCCTGGGTCCGTACCGCGTGATAAAGAAAAAAAGAAACCATAGATACGACGTCGAGAGAGTGGGTTTTCATGAAGGCTCCAACAGAACTTCAACATGTGCTGAGTACATGAAGCGGTTCCTGATGAACGACGACGATGAAGTTAGTGAAGATTCCCAAGAAGTTGATGAGCAAGGAGTAACATCATCCGGGCCGGATGATGGTCAGGGTGGCCGATTTTCGGATTGATCATCCCTAGAAAAATCGATCAAGTGTAGTTAAGAGTATATGAACTTTTGGATTTTTTCTTGTACAGCTAGTTCGCAAGTGTTGTGCCGACTAGGACAGTACTCAACGAACCGTGCAAGTAACTCGGTGTCGCGAAAAGTGCGAAATAGAAGAAATTGTAAATTAATTATTTTTCGGACCCGAAAACCGGAATTGGGTGGTAATCTGAGGGGTTTTAAAAGCTTGAACCGTCCTGGACCCGACATGTATAGAAACTTTTTTTCTATTTTTGTTAAATGTGTCTTAAAAAATCCTTATTTTAAATTTTTTGAATTGAGTAGGTACTGTGGTAGATAGAACCTGGAATTGGAAAATTATAGATAAAATTAGATAAAAATAAGATGCGTACCTTACTTTCAACCAACCGAACAATCTTCAAAACAAAACACATCCATTTGCTGTTGAAGATTGCTCGGTTGGTTTAAAGCAAGGTACACATCTTATTTTTATCTAATTTTATCTATAATTTTCCAATTCCAGGTCCTATCTACCACAGGTACAATTATGGAATGAAGGAATGTAAAAAAAACATTGCCGAAAATTTGTTTTTTTTACATGCAAAACATAGGAGAACATATTTATAATCTTAGACGTTTTTTGGAAATGATGATTTGTTTTAAAAAATAAAAGATTGAACAAAGGTAATTAAATTTGTTTAAGCTAAATTTTACCTGAAACGTCTGAATATTTTCATATTAACAGATGACTCGCCGATAAGTTTTTAGTTGTTACAATTTAACAAAGTAAAAACCTTCCTTATTCGAAACCTCCCTAACTAGAAACCTTAAAATAAATTTTAAGTAGACTGCGAATGACTTTGATTATGAATGGAAAAATGTAACTATGTTATTCCGTTAAAATCATATAACGAAAGTTTAGCTAACATATCTTACATTTAAATTATGGGAAAGATATTTTTGAAATTTCCTGAAAAGTTTACGAAACATGAAGATTTTCCCAGTTATGTGAAAAAAATCAAAAAAAAAGTCAATTGGTCTATTCCAATCGGTGATGGACGGGTAAGCAAAATTGATTTATGTAAGATCTGAAGGAATTCTTTAGCTCGATGAACAGCAGCAAGTTAAGCAAGAAGAGTGTATTCAAGGTAAAATTCGAAGAAATGAAGACTTAATTATTGCTTCTCAATGCTTATTTTAAGCGAATCTTTTTTCTAATAGAACAATTAAAACTCGAATACAAAAGTTTTGATTTCTATTCTGGTTAGTTCAAACTGTGTTAAATTCGAAATTATGATTTAATTTTGCTTAACCTAAGTGCAAAATGTTTTTCTCACGAAGAGTTTTTTTTTAAACTGGATACTCTCTGGAGCCACTCTCGAATAGATTTTTCTTTTACTACATTTTTGTAAGTCTTGAAATCTTCAAAGAACTTGTTTTTTTTTCTTCTATCAACTAACAAGTTTAGACATTAAAAAAACTGATTTAAAGTTTTTTTAAAGTAGAAAAAAACATGACACCCGTCTGTTATAAAGTGGTAAAGAAAATTGAAAGCGTGCCAAGAGGCTTCCGGTATTAACCCCACCATCATCATCACCGTCAACATTGAATGTATGCTATCTTCAAGCCATCAAACAAAGAAGCAAAACTTTTCACCGAAACTTAGCACGTGTGAAATGAGCTAAAGAAAAGCAGGTCGATTGAAGAAGTGTCGAAGCGTTTCTGTTTTATGCAGTTGAATGTTTTGAAATTTTCCTCGAATTGGACGAAGAGAAAAATGAATGATGCGCTTTGAAGCAGTTTATGTTATGCATTAATATAATATTTGTAGATAAATAACTTTTATAAAACAGATACCTATAATCAATTTTTTTTTCTTGGTTTTTATTTTCAGTCAAACTTGTTTTACAACAGGCTTTAAAAAACATTCATTTCTACGAAAATCATCCTCAGGTGAGTTGCGTTTTTTTGTAGATTATTAATTTTCGGATCAAGGAATTTTCAAATAACTATAGTTTCTATTTTGACACTCACTATTTTTATAAAATGTTACATAGAAATTAACCGTTATTGTTTTTGTCCTCATATTCAGCTTAACGGCGAAACTACACGAGTGTGGCTGCTCCTGTACGACATGTATCTCAGAAAGTTCCTCAAACGGGAGCCGGAACAGATCATCCTTCAGCAGGTTCTTTTTCAAGATGCGGAACTGTTCGGTATGATTCTGATTTATTTGAACTCAGTGTTAGTAGAAAATCTCATTATTGAATTAACTTTTATTTTCAGAAATTGACCAATGCTTGGAAGTGGACAGTGTAAAAATCGCTGCTGCATTGACGCGCATCAGAATTCAAAACAGTGCCTATGATTTGACCACCCTGCTTCCGGCCCACCTTCAAGACGATAAAGTAGCGGTAGTAGTTTCGAACCCGATAGTTACCGGATGGATTAATTTGTTCCGCATTAAAACAAAACCCCAAGCCGATCAGCGTCTGCGATCGCTAGGGTATGAGTTGATTGAGCAGCCCATCATCTCCAACACCAGTTTGATGAATCTGTTTAATCCGAAGGAACGAATGTACATTCCACTGGCCATGGGCAAATACAAATGGGACAAGCTTTGCCCGCAGATCATCTACATCTATCCGGAAGACAGGAGAAAATTTGTGCGCTCGGAGTTAATAGATCGACACGACATGATCATCCAGGATCGATCGTTTCTTATTGGGCCCTCGATCTTCGTAAACTTGCTGGAATCATACGAACTGTACGGGGATGTGATTCAAACGCACATTTCATCTCCTCGATCGACGGCTTACCTGGCCTCGATGTTGTCCAACAGTAGAAGGTGTCGCAACTTCATCGCCTTTGGATGCGGAAGCAAACTGGAAGAATATCGCGAATACATGATGGAGTTGGGAGCCAACAACGTAAAGCTGTATGCCGAGAACTTCGTGGATATTCCGCACGGTGCAGGAATGATCGAGCGGGCAGTTGGGATATTTGCAAATCCCCCGAACTCCTATTCAGCCGTTAGTGATCCTATAGATCTTATTTGCAGTCGGGGTGGAGATTTATCAATGCTTGAAATTTTATCTGAATCCGAAGAAACGGACGCTAGTCGGCAAAGAATCTGTAATGTCTTGACAGAACAGCGAGAAACGTTGAAGCACTGTATGTCCCGACCACAGATACAGATTATTCTCTACCAAACGCACTCAATTGTAGAAAGCGAAAACGAAGTCATGGTCCAGAAAGTGATTGAATATACGAACCAAAGAGCCTACGATATGCATTTTCAGGTTCACAAAGAGCGAGAGCTAGCTGCTCAAGCGGAGGCTGCCGGTGCGCAAATCGTAAACAGACTCATGATGGGGAGACAAGACACGACCAAAGCCGAAGTTGCTCCAAGTGAGCAGGATTCTGAAGTCGACGGCGAATCAAGAAAACCCTCCGAAGATGAGATAGAGATACCGCCGAGTGATCAATTCGAAATGGCCGAACTCCCTGACTTCTGTCAAAATAAAGATAACTGTCTGGATTTCGTAGAAAACGGTGTCTATTTGGCTTTGATCAAACGAAAAGAGGTCATAAGGCTGGACTCTAAATATCTCATCAAAATAGCCGAAGTTCGAGGTATTTTCGGAGACGGAAATGAAAAAGAAGTACGAACCAATGTCAAGATAACTAAACGACAGGAAAAGAAATCGGAAGAGCAAGAACCGCAGGAGTTCGAGAGTCGCAAGCGTCGTCTTAAACGTCGCGGAAGTAACATGGACTCGCTAATCAGCAGACTCAACACACCGACGCAAGCATCGCTCAAAAGAGGCCACCACCATCGAATGTCTTCGGTTGAGCACAAGTTTATGTTTTTCGACCCGTATCAGGAATGGTGCCCCCGATACGCCGGCGTTAGGAGTGAGAACACCTTCTCCATCCTGAGCGACGACAAACTAACAATTCCATCGGAAGCAGCTTCCAGGGCACGTCTTTGGTGGCGGCATGCAATTCAGTACATCCGCGAGCGAATTCGAGCCCAAAAGCTTGGAGAAGAATTCACCCAGCCCTTCGTACTGCAGCGAAACTTTGAACTACCTTCTTGCGTTTGCAACAAAGAGGACGGAATCAGCAAACGATTCAGAAGCAGTAACTACAGTAAGCGGGTGCCCTATCCCCTTCCGGTACGAATATTGGAGTTCCGCCAATACAATTCGGAGAATAGGTATACCTATTATTTTGTAATTTTTGAACGTTTCAAAAGTGATTAAAAAAATGTCATACATTTTTAGTTTGCTGTATCGCAAGGACCCGGATGGAAATCGCGCTCCCCAAGGCTCTCTCGTGAAATCGTGTCGCCTAAGCCGTCAGAATGCGGTCACCAGCGGTTATGGACATAGAATGCGGGTTCGATCATCGCATTCCTGCTAAAAGTAGTTCACCGTTCATTTGATATTTTATGAGTTAGACAGCAAGGAAGTATTTATACGAAAAAAGCATGCATGATCCTAAGTAACAACCCCTTTTTTATTTATTTATTTGATCATTGGGATTTTAACATCTATGGGGTCATTCATCCCTCAAACACCGCTTGAGAATTACAATCACTGACAACAGTTTTTTTAATTTTTATGAGAAAATTGTATTTTATATTTTTTATTCCGAAATATCTGATTCTGACATTGTTTCGCTTGTAGGTAACTATAAAAATGTAATGAAATGTTGATGTTTAAACAAAAAATAATCTGCATAGTTTTTAAAGCATTCTCAACGATTTCTTGTAAGTTTCGTGAGAGCCCAATTAATAGCACTCCGTTCAATTGTTTTTTGTAACTCGTAACTCGTAAGTACAGTTTGCATTGACTTTTATAGATAAAAATAAAGTGTCAGTGAAAAACTGTCTGTGTACCAGCTATCCTGAAACTCGCCAATAACATTCAAGGAAGTGCTTTGATGAGTTATAAAGGAGAACCACCCTAAAATTTTGAGCATGACACAAGAACAAGCACTAATCGATGCCAGGTGGAGTACCAAAATGCTTTTCATTTTTATAAATTCTCAACAATCTTATAGCAAACAGAAGCTTGTAGGTAAACCTTTAAGAAATAACCTTAAAAGTTGGCGATAATTAAATTTTCTCGTTGATAAAAAATAAAATATACCAACAAAAATTATTGCAAAATAGGTTGAAAATTCAGCCATTTTTCGAAGAAATTTGGAAGCTTGGTATAAGTTTCTTCGGGAACTTTGAATTTCATAAAAAGGGTCACTCATGCTTTTTTTTTTAATCTTTAACCGTTCTAATCATTGTGAAGTAAAAATATTAAACCTGACCTAAAAAAAGTCATACCACGTTTCGAACTTATGAATTCCTAGGAATTGTGATAAAATAGGGAAAATGAATTTTGTGTACTTTTTAAGCTTCTTTCGAAGCTGACAAGTATTTTTAAGAGTTCATTGAAGTTGAGCTAAATTAAACTGTTTCTACCTCGCAGAAAAAGCTTGAGGGAACATTAGTGTTTAGTACTTTTATTTTCCTCGGAAAAATAATAATAGAAAGATTTTAGTGCAATCCCTATATCTTAGACATCTCAAGTCTTCCAATTCAACTTACTTTTGGCAACTTTTTTGTTTTTCTAATTTCATTAGGTTCAAGAAAAAGTAAAACAAACAATTTTAAAATAATTTTTAAGTTTATTAGAGAGGTACGTCAGTTTTACAAGTTCATCGCTCGACTGCACATTTGTACAGATATGCTATTTCAAATATCAATAATCTTACATGTTACAACAATAATCAAAACGGACTTACATCTTTTAAAAAGAAATGTTAATTAACGTCGAATTCAGAGGACTTAAAAATAAGAGAATTAAAATAATAAGTAATAAAACGCTGTTAATCAATGCTGCTCAATAGTCCTGACTGGCGATGTTTTCGGCCGACTTCTTGGCACCGGAACCAGTTTTCTTCGGCAGCAAAACGGCTTGAATGTTAGGAAGCACTCCGCCTTCGGAAATGCTGACCCCACGCAGAAGCACACTCAACTCTTCGTCATTTCGAACGGCCAGCTGGATGTGGCGCGGAATGATGCTGGAAAAAGTTTTCATTTTACTAAACGCTTCTAGAATGATTAAAACACTGGGTTATAATCTTACCGGCTTTTCTTGTTATCCCTGGCAGCATTTCCGGACAGTTCTAGGATTTCCGCCACCAGATATTCGAGGGTAGCGGCAAGATAGATACTGGCACCGGTTCCAATTCGGTTGGCGTAGTTACCCCTCTTCAGGAAGCTCGCTACGCGACCTACAGGAAAGGTAAGACCGGACCGTTGAGATTTGGTCTGCCGTTTGGCTGGACTTACTTTGGCCGATGTCGGGGCCATGTTTCTAAATAAATTGGGAACTTTAAAATCGAAAATTTGCTCGAAATCCGCGATCCTATCAACGGCAAAGCGCGAAATCAAATGATGGCGCAAATTCGAGAAAAACGATAAGTTCAATAAACGCGTTTAGTCTTCCAGGGATGTATTCAAAATGGAAACGATAAGTATATGTATAGAGTTGTTTTTGACATTTCTTACGCACACTTGCTGAGCGTGTACAGATGAGACGGGACAATTAACCTCAAAAACTCTCGGTACAAAAACGGGTAGCCGGTCGACGCACATGGTCGTTTTTGAGGTTAATTGTCCCAAAACTGAAAAGTGTTGGTGAAACAACCAGCATAATATCACGAACACTACCAGCGCCAAATAGGACTATACAGGGCAGGGTAGTTCTGCATTATTCAAAACTAGAACAGTGGAGTTTTTCTTTACTGACTCACCAAATCGACTGTTAAACTCATTTTGATTCATAACACTTTTTTGATAAAAAACAAGCTTTTTGATTTTTTTATATTGATTTTCCTTCAGAGAGTCAAATTTTGAATGAGCTTGAAAATTCTCATAAGATTATCGGTTTTTCCAAAAACCATTTTTTTATTTATATCCTGCTCTGAAAATCAAATACCGAACGATAAATCCATATAGATTTAGAGATTTTTTATTTTCTCGCTACACTTTTTGTGTGTTTACTTCATCATAATCAAAGCATTTTGGAATATTTACCATATATTACTTAGCTTAACCCTACGCCATATTTTGCCCGTCCGGAGTATACGTGTTCACCACATGTAGACTTCGGACCAACCAGATTTCATTGTATAGGTTAAGGTAGTGCCACCTCTATCCCGGTTCTAGTTCTCCTAAATAACGAAATGTTGCGGGGTAAAGTATGGTGACCGTAGTTTTCCTCGCAAAAATGCTCTTTCGCTCTTTTCAACATCTGTAAATCTTCTCCTCACTCCTCTATCCATCTTCATCAATTTTCAGTTCTGATATTCTTTCTTCAAGAATATACATTTCACCGATATGCCGAAAAATATATTAACGAAAAATTCTTTATTTCAAAAATTATTATTTTGAATCGAAATCATGATATATTGTTTCAAATTAAAAGCAGTTCGTTTCAATAGATCAGTTTTTTGAATCGAAATCAGTTTTATTTTGCTTTAAATACCAAGTTTTCTTTCATACATACTTAGGCAGAAACTGCGGTGAATCCGTGCACCCATGGTGGATAACCAACATACAAAACATACATATATACATCACTTTAATTTACTAAATTACCATTGTTTTCGAAACTGAGCAATATCTCGGGTTTTAAAATGTATTAGGTATTTTTTTAAATTCGAAAGCATTTCATAGTTCCTAGTATTTGTCCGTTCTTAATAATTCTGAATATTTAATCCTTACAGAAAAAGACAATCACACATTCCTTTTTTTCTGATCCACAAAGACGTGATTCTCGCAGCTGCGTTATCAAAGAAGCCCAAATAATGCTTTCACCCAGAGATAAAGCACATTTATTTGTACATCGCTGGTCAAGTGTATACTCGAATTGAAATTCAATTCACGTAGGGATAAGTACCCGCGTATAGCCGGTGTATAAATGATAAGCGAATATTTAATTGATGGGCCATCGCATATGGCATACGAGTGGTTGCGTTCAACGCTCCTGGCAGCATTCATCAAAAAGGTTTCATCCAATCAATATCACTATAACAGCAGTTTCGGGAATTGCTTCGATACTAAGTAGGTAAAGGAAAATTTCGGCATGTTAAGATATTAGACAACAGTTCCTAAAAAGTGGTTCAAAGGACTGCTATATACAGTATTCACTTTGAAGTGCGGTGTTCATAAGAAAAGAAAAAAAACCAATAAGTATGGGTTACGAAGAAGGGGAAGAATCAACAGTTCCTTATGAGCAGTTACAAGGAGACAATTTCGAAGGCAAGTTTGTTTGAACCGCAAGAGCGTAATATGTAGCCGAATAACTGAATGTATGCTTGTTCTGAGCTTTAACTATACGATTCTGAATCCGATGCTTAATCCTATTTCTGGTTTTGAGCGCAGATTTTAGAATCAGAATTTGAATTCTGCATTGACAAGTGGAATCTGAATTTGGATTTTTTTTTTCTTCAGTAGGGCAGACCTCAGAATTTGAATTTTTAACCTGAAGTAAAATTCAGAATCTGGGTTATGGTGATCTGCACTAAAAACAATTACTCAGAAATTTAAATTCTATTTTGAGCTTTTTTTCAAGAGATTTCAAATTTTACGTGCGCACTAAATTAATTGTTAAGGTTTAGCGAATAAAATCACAAAAAGAGTCAAAACAAATGCAAGTGGTTAAATTCTATACATTTACAACCATGTTGTTCCTCACATGGTGATATCTTCACGATTTCGGATAACCTAAATTTAGAGTGCCAAAATTTGAATTTATCGTTTTTGATTTTTGTTTGCATGACGTCAACAATCGTCTTCGCAGATGAGGATTTAGAAAGTGGTTCTCATCGTTCTCAGCAGCATCCTCGTCACGGTTCCAGTTCTTATCAGCAGCACGTCGTCGGTGACGAAAACACCATCAATCCAGAAGCTCCATCGGCAACAACAGTGATGGAACATGAGCTAGACGCGGATAAGATCGTTTCGGCGTCGGACGACTCAAGCAGGGAGACAACAACTGCGCAAACTTCGCTAGTTCAGCACAGCCAGTCGGAGGACCTGGGGCAACCACCTGTTGTTACGATGGGAGCTAAATCGAACCGACCGGGTTCTCAGCAGCAGCAGCAGAGGCTGCTCAGCAAACGACTGATGATGGTCAACGTTCTGGCCAACTTTCTCATGTTTGCCATCGCCGGGTTTATCACCTATCACTGTTTCAACAAGGCCACGGTGCTGTTTTCGTGGCATCCGTCTTTCATGAGTGTTGGGGTAAGTGAATAAGAGCTTGCACAATGTATGTTGTCTGGTTAATCAAATAATAACGAGATTATAAGTCGATGCTCAACTGGTTTGTTATTCAAGTCTCGTTAAAACATGAATTAATATAACAATTTCTTCAGTATAGTAAAAATAGCCATCTTTCATATCGAGTTTTGTAAAGCGGGCCATAGACTACACAACATTTGTACAAATGCGATGAAATTCGATGAAATTTTGTCGCTGTGAGCACGATTTGCATAGTGTATGGCACTGCTTGAATGAGCGCCCAAACGGTTGGAGTAAAATCGGTCGGGATCGAAATATTTTGTACAAAACATTCTCCCAGCCGGGGTGGAGATGGTTTTTTTTGTTGCTGTTGCTGTTTTCGCCAGCAATCATTTGTGTTCGCGTGAAATATGTTTGTATAGTGTATGGGCGAGCATAGATCAAACAATCGTCGTGGAAACATCGAATTTGTACAGGCCAATTTGTGTAGTCTATGGCCCGCTTAAATTAGATATCTATAGACGACAGTGCAGTTAAATTATTTAAGGGTCGTTGAACCTTTTCTAGAGCTTATCGGAAAGGTTTCCAAAGATAATTTTCGATTAGTGAGTAGAACTAAGTTGCTAGTCCTCCAGCGCAAAAACGAAATGTCGAAAATCCACTTCATATGCCATTCTTAACTATGCTCGTAACCATTCCTCGTTAACGTCGATGTTAGAAATTATTAGGTTGCTAGTACAACGGACCTTTTTAGTATCCACCTATTGATAGAATAACTAATATCAACTCTAACCGTGCGTGATGGCAATCACATTAAAGCTACTTTGTTCATAAGTGTGACAGAAGCTCAATCGTTAGACAGAGCATTCCGAACAATTCTTCCGAGTCATGAATAGCAATGGCCAACAGTGAGTCACTTTAATGGCGTCAACTCGGAAGCGCCCTCGTTAACTGAAATAGAAGCGGCAATCGAAGACGTGAAATCCAACAAAGAGACTGGAATCGATTGAATTTCTGCTGAACTGCTCAAAGCTGGCTTTGCCCTGTCAGTATAAATGTTGCACCGTCTTTGCACTGACATCAGGATATTGCAATACAACACTATCGCCAGACTGGATGCAGGGTATAGTCGTAAAGATTCCGATGACCTGACAGAGTGCTGTAACTAGTGTGGCATAACGTTGATCTATACAAATACAACCCTAAAAGTAGTGATCCTAAACAAGATCCAGGAGAAGATTGACGCTATACTCCGCAACAATCTAGATGTGCGAACCTAAGAATGCAGGTCCGCGATTTCCGTCGTCCACCAGTAGACGGGTTACCGAGTGTCCTTCAGCTTGGCCCCTTCTTTTCAACGCAGCGTCACATGCGCGTGCGAGTACCCTCGTCAGGTTTTCCAAGTTTCGCTCCCAATTTAACACTTCGACAAAGAGGTTCTTATCGAATTGTGTTGTCGTGCTCCTGTTGTCGTACCTCTTCTACTTGTGCCCACCCGATACCGATTGATAGCTATCGGTGAACGCATCGCTTACCATCGCCCGTCGCCCGTTCAGCCCGGACTACTGAAGGTGACGTCGATGACGGACTCGCCCCCATTCCTGTTGTAGGTCCTTGTATCGCCTACATTCCCCAGGTCTATTTTGTCCATCATGACACCGAACCTCTCCAGAGACAATTTGGAGGGGGGGGGGGGTGTGTGGCGGAGCAGCTATAGATGAAGATCCCGTCGACCTTGGCTATCACGAAGGCCTGCTCTCCAGCAAACACCACTTCTTGTATAGGGTATTTTCCTGTAACCCATATCGCGGCCAGTTTGGCTTCATCGGTTACCCAATTACTGCCAGCCGAGGTCCTGCGATACAGGTCTGCCACTAATGCCACATCCAGCGTGCTGAGTGGCAGTAGTTGAGGTTGGGCTGGACCGCTTCTATCCCCGCGAAGGTGCAGCCGACGCCTTTTGAAAGGCGGGGCACCTAGGGTTGCCAGCCCTGTGTCCTCCACCGCAGTGAAGACACTTTGCGTCTTTGGTGCAACTAGCCGCCTGATGACCGGCTTCACCGCACCGCCAACACAAGCCCCTCCAATCAATTTCCTTGCACGCGAATGATTTGTGCCCATATTCCACACAACGGAAGCACTTTTCCGGTTGCTGGGGGATGGCTATGGCCAGATAGACCAGTTTCACGAAAGCCACCTGTGTTCCGGATTTGGGAGGCCCTTCCCGCATCCTGACCGAAATCTGGTCCGTTTCGATCACAACATCCGTGGCTATCTCGTCGAGGTTTTTAACCCTGGCGGTAACCGTGGTGCTAAGGGCTCGAATTTCCGCAGCTTAGCCTACTATCTCCTGGGTATATAAGCGCACTATACTCCGCGCTTTTTACTGTCGAGCCATGTCGGAGTTCGAGGATCATTTCGCCGGAACGTGTTCGCCGGATTCTCCTGACATCCCCTCCTAGGCTTTCGCTCGTTCCAACGGACGAAGGACATCGGCGTAGGAATCTTCTGGTGCCTTCACCACCAACGCCTCCCCCTTGTCTCTGACCCGATTGGGTTTGGGCTTGAACTTGGGTTTGGCTATGACCTTCGTGGCCTTTTTCCTTTTGCGCTCAACCGTCTGCCACCTGGTTGGCGCTTCGGGAGCTTGGCCTTTCCCTTTATCCTCTTTTACGCCGGGATCCTGCCGGACCTTTGGATCCCGGACATGTTTTTTCAGGGCTCCTGCTGGTCTCGACTCTCCTGGAGACCCTCTTTTTCGCTTACCGTTTCCGGCAAACTCCCCTACGCCATCCGTCTGCACGCAAACGCTGACCTTCTTCGGCCGAATTGTATCCGCCCACAGAGTGGTCACCACATCCTTACGTGACTTCTTCCGGCACTCTGGTGCAATGAGCAGGCTCACCACCGCCATCACGTTGGCGAGATACTCCCGCATTTCCTTGTGGATTTTAGACTTCTTTCTAACACAATCTACAAGTCCTGCATACCCGCTCTCATTGCATCGACTCTTAGTCACAAGCAAGCTCCTAAAGGGTGATGTATGGCTGTAAGGCGACTATCTGGCAGCACTGGTTACCGCAGTTATCGAGCTTTTGTGTAGGAGAAAATTTTTCGCAATCATTGTGGTTATTTCGCAGTATTAATATATAAAAAGTTCGCAGAATAGTGATTAAGCATTCGGAAAGTTGATGAATAGTGAATGCAACTGGATTTATTCGTGTATAAAGTGAAAAACTTTACTTCAAAGTGCTGTGGAAATATCGCCTTGAGAACAAAGGCCATCATTAATTGATACAGTGGTCCTTTTCACTCTTCAGACCATTTCTCTCTCACACAAGGCTATTATTGCGCCTTGTTTGCCGTCATCTCGAAACCTGTCTTATAAACGATCAAAACGATCAGTTTGAAGTCTGTCATCTGTAAGTTTGCCATAATTTTTTTTTTCTTTTTCCTGACGAACAGCAAGTGAAAGGCAAATGCAAACATCTTGTGTCAATAACAACAGAAACGTAGACAATGTGTGACCGGTGTTTATGTTCGTAAAATAATTATAATCATCAAGTATTTATGGTTTTCAGATGAAAAAATCCTCTGTGAAATCTCGAGTGCACGATCGTCAACAAAGCTGTGCACAAATTGCGTTGAAAATTCGGACACAAAGGAACGAATTTTCGAACGTGTCTTTAGTGTGAATACCACAAAATAGCTAGTGCTAACATACATCTTACCAACCACCAGCTGTTCGGAGAGATAGACAATCTTGTCATATTTTCTCGGAACACACTCTTCGCTAACAGAAATTCGGACGATCAGGAACGAATCAGCAAAATATAATCATCAAAAGTAAGTTCCATCATTTAACCTTACATTTTAAATATAAATTAATCAAATTCAATCACGTCTTTTTTTTTTATTGTTGTCGTTATTACTATTTTTTTTTTTTTTTTGATTTGCTCAAGCATTTTAATAATATATACATATATGAAAGCAATCAGCTGATAATATGTACTTGCATAAGGCTAATAAAAATCATAACATGTTTACTCTGAACCGACAGGCATGGATCCGAACGGTTCTAAAACTCAAACTTTGCCGAAAAATGTTGACCCGGGTAAGCAATCGGGTGAAGACGTTGATATGCTAGAAACTCTATCGGCGGAAGATATTTTATCATGTTCCTCATCAATTTTGAACAGCCCGCTACCATACAATCCCAATGATGAGGGAACCAACAATAAAGAGGATCCATCAAATCTTACTATCTTAAACACTCCTGTTATGTCAAATGTAAATGATGTCCATCAGTCGGAGGCTCAAGAAGGACCTAGTTCATGGATCTATTTGAGCGGTGCAGGCAAAAAACGCTTGAAAAAATTAATTGCGGAAGGGCGTAGCACGGAAGAGGCGCGCCAGATTCTGCAATCTAACTCCTATCTGTCGACCAACACTCCTCAGACAGACCCTAACAAAAGAACTCGTTATGTTGATCAGAGTTGTTCTAGCAGTGGGGGATTTCCTCAACCCAAAAGATTTTGTGAGACAGATCGTAATTCTCAGCAAAATAATAATCAGAAAAACTCATTAAATTTTCGTATGGAGCAATTGCGCTTCAATCCTAATGAAGGAGAAATACTAGATAACAATCCAAGAAACACGTTTAGAGATGTAGTTAGTCGAGTGAAGGTCGGCATACTTCCGACAAACTACCCTGATGTTATACTAAGCCCCGAACAATTATTCCACACTCAATCCAGAATACTTTCGCTAATAAAACAACAAAAAAACAAAGAAATAAAACCTAAATTCGAAAATTGCTCTATCAAACCAGGATATTTAATAATTACTTGCAAGAACCAGGCAACTGCTAACTGGCTTTCTGCAACCATTTCAACGGTCAGTGAAGACGTCGGAATCGAGCTTGAAGTTGTCGAAGAAGACAGAATCCCTCGTTCGGAAGTGCTCATTGGATTCTTTAAAGGAAGTGCACAAGATAGCATCGAAGAAATATTAGAATACATCGATAGTCAAAATTCGGGACTGAACGTCAGCGCCTGGCGAATTCTTGACACATATACCATAAATCAGATTCATAAGGAAATGGTTTTTGTAGTTGATGGTCAATCCATACATGCTTTAAGACAAAGCAACTTCCAGCTGGACTTCAAATATGGAACAGCGTTTATTAGAAAAAGGGACAATCGCAAATCGCAAAACAACAACCGCGGTACAAATTATCGCAGAAACTATCAGCGTCAATATCGACCTGATAGGAATACGTATCAAAATCCTCCGGAAGCTGCCAACGTTTATGCAGCACCGACGAACAGTAATGGTTACGAACATCAGCATGATCCTGAATACGCCAATTATCGCACGGATTCAAGGATGGTATCAAATTCATCATGGCAACACAAATATATCTATCCAGCTCAACGAAACACAAATACCGAGTTACGTACGCAGCAAGTCGAATATAGAAATATAATTCCGTCTACTGAGCCCATGTTTCAGTCACATAATGGCCAACAAGCCTCAACGAGCTCTTCACGGCAACTTGAAACGCCTGGTGATCCAACCGCAGCTGTATTAAACTGTAACAAAAATGATCAAGTTAATTCAAGCTAATTTACATCACGCAAAAGCTGCAAGCTCTGTTCTTTGTAAAACTATTTTCAAAAATAAAATCGATATAGCCCTTTTACAAGAACCTTGGGCACACAACAACAAAATACTAGGAATAACAACAAATAATGGTAAGTTATTATATGATTCACAAGAGAGCTACCCTAGAGCGGCTATTCTAGTTGATAAAAATCTTAATTTTCTTCCAATCACAGAATTCATTAAACGGGATATCGTGGCCATTTTGCTGGAGATGCCAACGCCTAAGGGAAAAACAGAAGTAGTAGTGGCTTCTGCCTACTTTCCGGGTGATATACAGTGAGGGGCAAAATAAAGTGTCCAAATTATTTTTTTTCAATTTCTTTCATTTTTCTGGTTAAAATTCAACGAAAACGCATCGTAATCATTTTTAAAATATTGTTTATTATGTTCTTTTCAATTTTTGTTAATGTTGCGCTGTTAAAAAAAACAAGTTTTTCTGATAGAAAAAAAAACAGTTAATATTCCAAAAAAACAGGGGCAAAATAAAGTGTCCAGATCGGTACAGCTTCAAATTGATTCAAACTGAAGGCAAACAAGAACTATTTAATAATGGGTATGGCCTCCTTCGGCCTTCAACACCTCCTACAAGTGCTTCGGTATACTTTCAACAAGGTTGTGCAAGTGTTGTGGGTCGAGTTCCTCCCACGCATGCTCCATGGCATCAAAATAAGTATTTTTAATTTGTCACACCAGTCTTATCAATCAGAGCATCGAGGATGGCCCACAGATTTTCGATGGGGTTCAGATCAGGACTTTGTGGGGGCCATTCAAGGGCTTTTATGCGGCAGGAACGGGAAAATGACTTCATCAGATTGGCCGTATGCTTCGGATCGTTATTCTGCTGTAAAACGAAGCGCTCTTCGAGGCCCGTCTTGATGAGGGGTACCTCGAGGTTTTCCCGCAGGATATTGGAATATGACTCAGCTGTCATGATTCCGTCAATTTTTACCAAATTTCCCACCCCACCCCGAGAAAAGCACCCCTACACCATCACGTTACCTCCTCCGTGCTTGACTGTTCTTTGGATATGGCGATCTTGGAGCTCCTCACCCGACTTGCGCCACATATGATCCCGCTTCTTCCGGTTGAATAGCTCGAATTTGGATTCGTCGGCCACAACAATGTTTTCCAGTACTCGAGCCGTTTATCGGCGTGTTCCTTGACGAACTTGAGCCGCTTAGCCTTATTCACCTGGCTGATGAAAGGCCTTCTCACTGCGATCTTTCTATGGTACTCCTTTGCATGGATGCGGCGACGGATAGTACAACGCAATACCGAAAATTGGAGCTCTTCCTGTATCTGCCGGATCGTTATTATTGCTTTTTTCTTCACTTCAAGAATGATTTTCTTGTCCGTTCTGGCATCTGTCTTGGGCTTCAGTCCTCTTCCTGAGCGATCCATCTCCGATCCGAACGTTTTCATCTTCTTCATGATTTTTGATACCGCCGTCTTGCTGATTTCGTAGTTCTTGGCCACTTCCCGGTGCGTTTGACCGTTATTCACATCACGAACAACCAGTTTCCGGATGGACAACGGAATGGAACCAGAAATTTATGCGTTCTCCATATTTTACAACTTATTCGAATGTAGACACCTGTTTGAATACTCCAGAGCCAAGCCAGTTGTTTATGCAACGTCAAAATACACAAAACAAACAAATTCGAAGGGCCTCGCGATGGAAACTTATCGAAATTATATACATTTTTGAGTTGGACACTTTATTTTGCCCATTTTTTTTTGGAATATTATTTGTTTTTTTTTCTATCAGAAAAACTTTCTTTTTTTACCAGCGCAACATTAACAAAAATTAAAAAGAACATAATAAACAATATTTTAAAAATGATTACGATGTGTTTTTGGTGAATTACAACCAGAAAAATGAAAGAAATGATAAAAAAATAGTTTGGACACTTTATTTTGCCCCTCACTGTAGAAGAAGCACCCCCTGCAATTGTACAATCATTTGTGGCGTATTGCAAAGCTCAAAATAAAAAGTTTATAATAGGGTGTGATGCAAATGCTCACCATACGGTATGGAATAGCACAGACATTAATGCGAGGGGGGAACGTCTGCTTGAATTTATAACATTCAATAATATACATTTATGTAATAAAGGTTCTTCGTCTACTTTTAGAAACGCAATTAGAGAAGAAGTTCTTGATTTAACATTATGCAGTCCATTATTGTCAGAAAATGTTGAAAATTGGACTGTTTCTGACGAAATATCACTATCCGATCACAATCATATCTTATTCGATCTCAAAGCTCAAAAAGAAAAATTGGAACTGTATAGGGATCCACGGAAAACAAAATGGGACCAATACATCTCAAATTTATCTCAGGCTGAATCTCACGTCATGAGTGATATCCGAACATGTCAAGATTTAGAGGCGGCAGCAAAACACTTGTCAGACAAAATTACAAAAGCCTTTGAGGTAAGTTGTCCAACTAGACTACGCTGTGCGCACAGGGATGTTCCGTGGTGGAACAAAAAATTAGAAAAACTGCGGAAAAATGCACGTAAACTTTTTAATAAAGCTAAATTAACATCTCAGTGGGATATCTATCGAAAGGCCTTAACTGAGTACAATAAAGAAGTTCGAAAGTCGAAGCGAATGCATTGGAAGTACACATGCGAAACTATAGAAAACACCTCAGAGGTAGCACGGCTACAAAAAGTTCTTTCAAAAGATCACAGTAATGGTTTAGGAACAATTAAACGTAAAGATGGAACATATAGTGATAATGTAGAAGAGACCCTAAAAGTTTTGATGGAAACACACTTTCCAGATTCAATATTATGCTCTGATGATACTAAAAATACTAGTTCAGAACTGAGGACAAACGAACATAATGAAATGGAAGAAACCTTACACAGTAAAACCTCAACGATAGAAACAATCGTTACTGAAGGCCGTCTGAAATGGGCCATTTCTACAATAGAACCATACAAATCTCCAGGAAAAGATGGAATTTTCCCAATTTTGCTCCAAAAAGGAGCACAATTTGTTATTCCAAGGCTAGTTAGCATTTTGAAAGCCAGTCTAACACTTGGGTATATTCCAAAGTCATGGCAAGAAGTAAAAGTTATTTTTATACCCAAAACGAATAAAAAAGACAAAACATCACCTAAGTCGTTTAGGCCAATAAGCCTTTCATCAGTATTTTTGAAAATAACAGAAAAATTGTTAGATGTATTTATTAAATCTAATTACTTAGCAGCATATCCTTTTAACAAATATCAATTTGCATATCAAGCAGGAAAATCAACAGTAACTGCTTTACACACTATTTTTTTTTTTTTTTTTTTATGGCGTTTAAATAGCTCGGGGAGCTGACGCTGGAAATGAAAATTAGAATAGTTTGGAGAAGAAAATTTAAAGTTTAGAGAAGGCAGCGTAGAATAGTAAGCGATCTTGAGACGTTGGTTAAACCATCAAGCACTTCATTATATCCATGGAATATGGATAAAATGCAGTTCAAGATAATAAACCAACCCCTCCTGATACCAGTTGGAGGAAGGACATGGGCGGGTTCGAGACTGGCCTCTACATACTCCCCACGCATCTAACTACATTTAATTTTTGTGTTATTAAAGGAATCATTTTAACTTATCTTATATGTTTTTCCTTCCTTCGTCGTCGTCTGTTGAACGTCTGCTTCGTGTCTCCGCCCCAATTCCACTGGTATGTGTGATGGGTTTCGTGATAGTTGTCTCGGGGTCCAGTCATCATATGACTCCGAATCGTATGCGCAGGGGTATATGAAAATAAAAGAAAGAGAAAAGGAGAAGAAAGAGAAATATAAAGGAAGGAATTAGTTCTTGCATGAAGTAATTGAAGTGTTATTTGCTGTTTTTCCCTAATTTTTGCCTTTCATTTTCTAAATTTTGAAATTTTTGTTTTTCTTTTTAGAGTTTTTCCATTTCATTGCTAATCATACTATTTTATCAAAATATGGATGTGAGAGTTTGTTTTGCTTTTTGGAGCAAGCCTATTTCAAACTAATAAAAATTCTAGCTCAAATTAATAGTAGAAGTAAGCTACCTTATTCCTATCACAACATCACAAAATCATGAAAATTTACCAGAATATGGATATAAGAGCACATTTTACCGTACCCTACCTACCTCACATAGTTGAATGTTAAAATCCATCATAATTTACAAAAAATCTACATAGGGGTTCTATTAAAATATACCGCATGCCTATTGTAAAATGCCCGAAATCAGTAATTAGGACTACCTACTCATTGTTATTCTTCAAAACCGTACATTCTAATATATACTTCCATAGATGAATTTCAAGCTAAACCGAAAAACGTAAAGATTTGCTAAAAATGAATAATTAAATAAAAAGCAAAAAAAAAACGTCTTACCAAATGAAATATAACATTTTCCAACAACAGCATTCCCATCCAATGAGCCTCTAGTTCTTGTAAAATGCTTGATTTAAGAATAAGCCAACGAAATTCATAAACCGCAAATACACACTTACTAGAGCATTGGGGAGGCGAATACCATAACCTTTACCTAACATCGTAATACTTTTCACACGTTTTCTCTATTTTTAATTCTACAAGACTAAACCATCTAACTACCTAACCAAACGAATTATGCCCTATTGAAAGTATCAACTTTTATTATGGTAAATTGTGATACTTTCACTACCAAATGTTGCGATTGTTCTGCGGAAGGGAGGGCAAGTGTTTCAACTCCCATTCATCTTATCAACATGGATCATGAAAAAAAAAAAATAGACATCTTTGAACCTACTGCTGAATTTAAACTAAATAAAGATGTCCAGCTCCTCTTCTAATTTAGGCCATATTATGACACCATGTTTAACAAGATTGTGTGTAACGACACTGTCAGGAAAATGATGGGTTGATCCATCATTTTCACAAACATACACACCGCAGCCGTTAACCCATTGCAACTTAGGGTACGGAGTAACTGCTTTACACACTATTGTATCTAAAATAGAAAAGTCCGTGGAATCTAAGGAAATAGCTCTTGCCACGTTTCTTGACATAGAAGGAGCTTTCGATAATGCTTCTCATAATTCAATGCGAAGAGCAATGCTAAATCGTTGTTTTGACTCTTTTGTTGTGCAATGGATTTGTACAATGCTGTCTGATCGAAAAATTACTGCCTGTTCAGGAAGCTCTTCATTATCAATTAAAACAACTAAAGGCTGTCTTCAAGGCGGGGTACTGTCACCGCTCTTATGGTCGTTGGTAGTAGACGATCTTTTATCGAGCCTAGTGAATCTGGGCTATGAAGTTATTGGCTTCGCGGATGATATAGTAATTCTTGTTCGCGGAAAATATCCTGAAATTTTAGTGAACAGAATGCAAGCAGCACTGAAATATGTGTCAAAGTGGTGTTATCGAGAAGGACTTATTGTGAACCCCGCAAAAACAACCGTTATACCATTTACAAGGAAAACCAAACTTAATTTGGGTAACCTAACACTGAACGAACAATCCCTAAGTTATAGTTCTGACACTAAATTTTTAGGCATTGTGCTTGATAAAAAGCTAAATTGGAATGCCCATGTACAACAAATAATGGATAAAGCTACTAAAGCCTTATGGATTAGTAAACAAACTTTTGGCAACAAATGGGGCTTGAAACCAAGAATGATACATTGGATATACTCGGCCATTGTGAAACCAAGAATAACATATGCAGCTCTTGTGTGGTGGCCTAAAACCGAAGAAAAGACTACACAAAAACTTCTCGGAAAACTACATAGAACTGTTCTATTGTGCATAACTGGTGCTATGTGTAGTACCCCTACAAAAGCTATGGAAGCGATTCTTTGCATTCTTCCTATTCATCAATGTGTGCAGCTTGAAGCAAAGAAGCAAGCTCTGAGACTTGAAAACAATATATCACTTACAGGGAAAGCCAATAGTGGTCACCTAAAAATTCTCGACAAATTTAAAATCAATCCAATAATTTGTAGCAATAGAGATTGGGTCTTGGCTAAACCCATTTTCAAACATTCTTTCAATGTTCTAGAGCCTGATCGATTTACATGGAGCTCAGGTGGCCCCGAGGTACGATCAGGATCTTTATTATTCTATACAGATGGATCCAAAATGGACAATGAAGCTGGTGCAGGGGTAACTGGTCCCGGCGCAAATATATCGATATCAATGGGAAAGTGGGTGACAGTTTTCCAGGCCGAAATCTACGCTATTCTCGAATGCACAAACCTTTGTTTAAAAAGACAGGGCTGGTAGCGGTTTGACTATGAAAAAGTAGTGACTTTAGTGACCAAAACTTGAAAAAAAGTGACCAAATAGTGACTTTGAGGACCGAAAAAAGTGACCAAATAGTGACTATGTAGAACGAAAAACGTAACTTTGAAGTACAAAAAATGTGACCAAATCAGGCCCGAGCGAAGGATCCGTCCATGGGAGGGTGGGTTTCGAAATTCAAATTTAGATAAAAATAATAACAATACCAAAAATTAAAAAAAATGAAAAGGAAAGGGTTTTCTTACACCGTTTGTCACTCATGTTCAACACACAAACTAAAAAAATGACTGATAAATCATATTTTGGAAACATATTACAATGAATGTTTCAAATTTTCGAAATAAATTAGTTTCAAAAGAATTTCTTAGCAAATTTAAAATTAAAAAAATCTGAATTATAAAATAAATGACCATTCTTGTACAAAACTTACCATGAATAGATGTTAGGAAAATGATAATAATTGTTAATTTTTATTCATCTAAATTTGGAATTCTTTTCTACATTTTCAACTGGAAGTTTAGTGAGAAATTCTGCTGTAATTTTTTAATTTGAACCAAAAATATGTAATCACGATTTAAAATGTGAATTACCGATTACTGAATGAAAAATTAATTTTGAACAGAATTTATTCAATGTTCGATGGTTTAATTTAATTTGATAAAAAGAAGAATATATTTATAATTATTTTAAAAGTGCCAGTTGTATAAGCCAGACATAAAACCTTTAATAAAGTAAAATCCTCCAGTTATCAAAATTTCATTTTTGAAGTTTAAATAATAACTTCATGTTCAATGTTACACCGACAAAGAAATGTTAGAAAATGAGTAATTACGTGAATGATAAAAACTGATGAAAAAATGAAAATAATGAGTTCAAAACATTTGTTATTAATATTGAAAGCACAAATCAAATACAAAGTTAGTTAACACTGCGTATTAAAATTTATTTTTAAAGTTGCTACTTAAAACAATTTCTCAAACTTTTTAGATTAATTTAAAAATCATGATCGATCCAAAAAACATGATTTCATATAAAAATATTAATAAAAAGTTTATAAATTTTAAATCGCAGGTTTTTAAGCTTTAAATTACAAGCTCTGAGTTTTTTGTCTCTTTTGCTTAAAATATTGGGTCCTAGAAAAAGAACAGAAGGTTGAAATTATGTTTTATTATTAAAAATTTGGAGTTAAAGGCTTATGGTTGAAGAACACGATAATTCAGAATTTAAAACCAAGGAAACAATTTAAAAAAAAATATGTCTTAAAAATTTAAAAAGTTTGATTAAAAAAATCCGGCAAGTTGATTAGAAAATTGGAAAAAAAACTATACAATAAAATTCGGTAAATTTATTTGAAAATTGAAAAAACAATATGGAAACAAAAAAGATTAGTTTTTAAAAACATTTCAGGAAGAGTTTTTTCAATAAACATGTTTCACCATAACCATTTTGGTGTTTATTTTTCTAAACTATTGATTTGATAAATGGTGTCCTAAACTACAAATTTTGTCAAATTCGGCTGAACACATTTAGTTTTGGTGATAAAGAGTTTATTACTAGTAAAATCAAACATTGAAGTGTTAAAAAAAACTTGATTCTATTTAAAGGCCATCAATTCATATAAAACTTTTATTTTTGAATAATATGTTTTTGATTTGAGTATTTGTAAAAAAAAGTGCAGAAACTTCTCTAAAGATTTTTACTTATTTTCAAAAGACATTTCAATAACAAAAGCTGTTAGAAATATTGCATACATATTTAGTTGAAATTACCGTTTAAATTCATTGCACCTAAGAAAAATGTAAATTTTGTGGGCTTGTATAAATTTTTAAAACCCTTTTTTTAAGTATTTAGAAGAACAAAAAACATGAAATAAAATTGAGTCTGAAATTGTTTTTCTAAGAATATTTCATATCAACATACAGTACCGTTCATAATTGTATAGAAATTGAAAGCACGCGCACTGTCACTTCGACTTTGAACTTCCATAACTTTTTACTCAGATATTTTTTGATGAAATTTCTTGCGTTTGATAGATCAACTATCACACTATTATATCACAAAATTTGAGCTTTCTGGAGTTTGTGTGGCCTGAGAAACAGTAATTCTACGGAAATCGAACTTTTTGGACTTTTCTCATTCAAAATGCAATATCTCCGAAAATACGCTACATTTTTGATTGAAATTTTGCAGAGTGATTGTTGAAATATGAAGCTAGTATGTCTGAAGTTTTCGAAAAGTTCTATCGAAGAGATCAAAAGTTACGCGAGGTGCAATATTTCAGGCATGAACCTTGAAATGCGATTTCTATAGAATTTTGGACGATTCATGAGAACAATATCGTTTTCTCCACCAATCAGACAAAAAATGTCTGGCAAAAGCAATGAAGAAACGAAAAAATGAAATAAATGATCCATTTGTGTTTTGAAATCAGAATCTCGTGATATTGTTGTGATTTTTCGGTTGAAATAGATTTACTGGTTGTTAAACAGAGAATATGATTTTCCTATGGAAACATTCGTCCAAAATTCTATAGAAATCGCATTTCTAGGTTCATGCTTGAAATATTGCACCTCACGTAACTTTTGATCTCATCTATAGAACTTTTCGAAAACTTCAGACATGTTAGCTTCATATTTCAACAATCACTCTGCAAAATTTCAATCAAAAATGTAGCGTAGATTCAGAGATATTGCAGTTTGAATGAGAAAAGTCCAAAAAGTCCGATTTCCGTAGAATTACTGTTTGTCAGGCCACACAAACTCCAGAAAGCTCAAATTTTGTGTTATAATAGTGTGATAGTGATCTATCAAACGCAAGAAATTTGATCAAAAAATATCATCAGAGTAAAAAGTTATGGAAGTTCAAAGTCGAAGTGACAGTGCGCTTGCTTCCAATTTCTACACAATTATGAACGGTACTGTAACATTTGTTATGACATAAAAGATTTTTTTAGTAAAAAAAAATGGTTCGTTTCAATCTCAATCTTAGTTACACTTCTTAATAAAAACCCATTCTAAAGACGAGATAGGGTTTTTGTATATCAGATTTTAAGTTCCAATACAAAAGGTTGATTGAACTAAAAATTGAAAACTTCAGCAAAGTTAGTTTCAATTCATGAACGTCAAATACATTCATTCAGACTACACCGGAAGTGATAACACGTGGTATGCTGTGGTATCACAATAACGGGAAGCTGTTCCAAATTTTTGCGACCGTTCACTCGGACGGTCCGATACTGAATGTCCGTCCTCTCGTTGATTGTTCGTTTTCCCTCCTCCGCCTACAGTGATGCCGGTTTTGCTTTTCGAACATTGTTACAATGCGACCGCAACATACTGTAGCAAAAAACAAAAAACATTGAAATGCCAATAAATATCTCTCTCACCACGTAACGCAACACAGAACAGGCTAAAACATCTTGAAAAATAAATATGGGATCGCATTTTCTTGCAAAACTATATTCACCACTGAGCAATGCAAGAACGTCAAAAAAATGTTTCCGGAGAAACGATAAAGATCATTCGTGCAGGTTCGTTGTTAAGAATAAGTGCCTTGGATCGAGACAGGAGTTGGTTCCGCAAAACGCATGCTTTGCACCCGGAAGAAACCCAGTGGACCTTAAAAGGTAGATGATTCGGTTAAGCGATGATATCCCTTAACTTATGTATGATTATTTATAGCATGCGCAATTGAAAGATCCTGGAATTGTGAAGACAAATACTACCACCCTGGAACCACACCTGGTTAGTAAAAGTCCATAATTCAAGAAAAGTAATTGATAGCGCTTAATTCCACAGGATCATCGAGCACACTGCTAACCGAAGCAGCAATGCACGAATAGAATAACCCATCCTTGCATGCATTGGGTTAAATGAACCTGTAAACACCTGTATAGCTCGCCAGCATAACCGCATGGTAGGTACATGTTCGCAACAAAGTATACGGCTCACCACATAAATGATTCATTGGCAGATATCAGCGTACGTTCACGACACTGCAAAATTAAAAGCGCCTGCACATCGACAACTACAACACAAGGCCTTCACCAGAAGTAGGTGATTCAAAAGATTACTGCCAGAATACGTTTCTACTATATCTCATGATTTTGCAGGGCCTTATGTTTGAATCTCAATCCACCGCCACCGATTGTAGGACTCGCAACAGCGAAACGTGCCACAAGAGCGCATGCACCCGGGAATCGAAGGTGTTGATCATCCCTTACGTGCATCGTTACGATCGTCATAAGCGTGAACGGAGGAAATCTACATTGCATGATAGTGGGAAGAAACATAAGTGGCTTGCTGGAGGTGAAATTGCATGATACAATGGTTCAGTGTCGAAAGTGTGGCAACACGGTGAAGAGCGCGATCACGCTAGTATTCGACGCAGCATAAGAAGAGAATCGGTGCTTGCATCTGCATGAAGAGTGGTTCGGTCCCACACAAGGAAAGCGTCAATTACTACATGCATGCCAGTATTCGACGCAGCATAAGAAGAGAATAGGAGTTTCGGCTATGTGCATGAAGAGGAGCTCGACCCTGCATGAGAAGAGAGCAACAAACCACGGAAGCGGATAAATTAATTTCGGCAGCTGAGAGTGAGTACCCGGCTCATAGCGTCGGCAGAAACGAATATGTTGCTTTAGAGCATCGGTGAGTGACTTGAACAGCAGCAAGCGAGAGTGAGAGCCGTCACATCATCACCCACCATCCGCATGGAAGAGCGAATCAGCTGGAAAACCAACAACAAAGGGAATCAAACCTATCGTCCGAGGCGATATCGAAATCCAAAGGCGGGATTTATAATTTTGTGCAGCAGCACTATCGAGAGGAACGCGCTCAAGCATCCTGAAGGAAACATCTTTCAACAAGAAGCGACTGACTGTCCTGTATGTGTGAGTTGTAGATTTTAATTGTATAGAGAATAAGGGTTCTTTGGTCAATATGAGATATTGTAAATGCTGAATAATTCTGTCTCATTTCAAGCACTAGCATAGTGTGGTTCCTAAGACATTGTAAGTTGCTTTAGCCGGGCATAAACCTTCGGGGATACGGGGCTCACTTTGTATTGTGCATTTTGATTGAGTTCATTTTTTGCTTGTGTATTCTTGCTTTTGCACCGAATAGCCTCGGAAAAGGCGAAGGAAATAACACAACACGGTTGCGTTTTTGGCACCGAAATATAAGGTTGTATCAACATCATGTTCTCGAAAGACCCATGCAGCATAATGGAAGGAATGAGGGATAGGACAATGGAAAGGGAGATTGGATATACACTGAGGAAAAACTTAACAAAACACGCAAAGCTATCTGCCGTTTGTTACTTTGTTCGGTAACAACATGCATTGTAAGGTTTTTAACCGGGGTTCTAAATCTGGCTACGATTATTCTTTCGTTTATAGGTTCCCATCTAATGAGGGCCGCATGGGCCTGCGGGCTTAACAAGAAACCAACTCCTCGTTCCCGAGTAGCGTGTTCTCCTCGTATGCCAGAATAAAGCAGGATTAGCCCGGATTGTGTCTTGTGTTCTCGAGTTAGACAATGGACTTCGCTCAGTCCCAGAATATCAAGCTTGAAGCGGCTAGCTTCTCTAGCAAGTTGAGCCAGTTTGCCTTGTTGGGAAAATGTTAAAACGTTCTAAGTTACAATTCGTGTCCGTGTTTTCATGCTAAAAATCGTCGCCAAAGTTCCAGGTCGGTCATTTCTTTCGGATTCCATAACAATTCAATAAATCGGAATGTCGTAGATCGAAATGTCTCAAGCCAAGGGTGATTCATGACGAAATTCCGCCGGAGGCGAAAAAAATTTCTGACTGACTGATCAAGTAATTTACCGTTACTACCGTCAATATTAACACGCGCAATTCCAATTACTCTTTCATTGGTTTATTTTCGGCGAAAATAGTGACTTTTGGTGATAAAAGTGACCATTTTTCGGAAAATAGTGACTTTAGTGACCAAATGATGAAAAAAGTGACTTTTTAGTGACTGACCCAAAAAAAGTGAACAAGTCACTAAAAAGTGACTCGCTACCAGCCCTGAAAAGAAGATACAAACATGCAAATATTGCAATTTTTTCAGACAGCCAAGCTGCACTTAAATCATTAAAATCATTTAAATGTACATCAAAACTGGTATGGGAATGTATTGAGGCACTTGAAAATCTTGCACAGAACAATTCAGTTACTCTATATTGGGTGCCAGGGCACTGCGGAATTGAAGGTAACGAAAAAGCTGACATGCTAGCTAGACAAGGCTCTTCAATTCCGTTTCTAGGTCCTGAACCTTTTTGCAGCGTGTCTCGTTGCTTTTTAAAAATGGAAATAAGAAATTTAGAAAAAAGCATCATTGAACGAAACTGGAAAAACATTGAAGGAGCAAGACAAGCGAAGCGAATGATTGTTCCAAATATTTACAAATCGAAAAAGATTCTAACATTATCAAAAAAAGATTTAAAAACTTTTACAGGATTGGTTACAGGACACTGTGAATGTCGATATCATCTAAAACTTATTGGAAGAAGTCAATCTGACATTTGTCGTTTTTGTCAGGCTGAGAAGGAAACATCGGAGCACCTTCTATGTGAATGCCCTTGTCTTATATCAAAAAGAACTAGTTTACTCGGTAAAGGAATTTTAGATCCTTCTGATTTATTTTCTTTAGGTTCCAATAATGTTGTTAACTTCATTCGTGTTGTTCTTCCAAATTGGGAAAATGCTGATCAACAAGAAAGTGACACTACTGTGATCAATCAGAGTGATCTATCTTGAGAAGCTACAGTAAATAGGGGACAAACCACAAAAGATCTAACAACTGGTCGCAGTGGTAGGGACCCAACAAAAAAAAAAAAATGGCTGTAAGCGTGAGGGCCGCAAGGTTTGATGTACATAGTCGCTAAGCAACCGCAATCGTCGACAAATGTGCGACCGTAAACATGATTGGCTCAACGAGCGCGCGGTGAAATAGTATACACCAAGGTTTTTTACGCGGTTGGTTTTTAAACGGTTTTTGACAGAAAATAGTTCATTTGAACGGGAAACACATACAAATTTTTGAAGTTGGGAAAATCTTATCTCTGAGACTATAAAGAACATGATACATGAGACCTGAGACATGAGGCCTGAGACTTGAGACCTGAGATCTGAGACATGAGACCTGAGACCTGAGACACAACACCTAGCTGAGACCTGAGACAAGAGATATGAGACTTGCGACCTGAGGCATGAGACCATAGACCTGAGGCAAGAGACATAAGACATGAGACAAGAGCCATGAAACATGAGACTTCAGACCTAAGACAAGATACATGAGACTTGAAACGTGAGACATGAGTGATAAGACAGGATACCTGAGGCATGAGACAAGAGCCATAAAACATGAGACCTGAGACATGAGACCTTAGACTCGAAACCTAAGACAAGATACATGAAACCTCAGACCTGAGACATGATACATGAGACATTTGACATGAGACATAAGACATGAGACCTGAGACATGAGACATGGGAGTTTCAGGTCTCATTTCTCATATCTCACGTCTCATGTTTCATGTCTTAAGTCTCAGATATCATGTTTTATGTCTCAGGTCTGAACCTACAAGTTTGTCGCGAAAACTGATGAATAAATCGAAGAGAACACGCATGTTTTCGTCCATCATGGCGAATTAATAGGTTATTTTTTTATGGAAGAACTCTCGCAAAGCGCAGTTATTTTAGCAAGTAATTTCCTTCCATGGGAAACTTGTCAAACTTAGTCTGAATTTTAGATCAAACGTTGTTATGAATAAATTTCTAATTATGATCCTCAACTCTCACGTTTCACAGTACCTCATCCTGATGTCCCAGGCTGTACTCACGCTATCCGGAGCAAACATTCTCACCTACAAGAAACACCACAAAACGCGCGTCTTCATCCACTGGCTGCTTCAGGCGCTGGCCGGCATTCTGATCACCGTGGCCTTCGTATGCATCGTGCTCAACAAGATCCGCATGGACAAGCCACACTTTCAAACGTGGCACGGCCTGCTAGGGCTGATAACCGTGATCCTCACGTTGGCTTCGATCGGGGGAGGAGTTTTCACCAAGTACGGCTTCCAGCTGCGGCACCTGATGCGACCTATCTATTCGAAGATCGTGCACGGCATTGCGGGAACGATAACTTATGTGATGGGTTCGGTGACCATCGGATTCGGTATCTATTCTCGCTGGTTCCAGGAGGACAACGATAGTCAGACGCGATTGGCGTTGCTTTTGGGACTGATTGCCGTTAGCTTGTACATCATCATAAACCCGATAGCGGCCACGATTAGCAGAACTAAAACTGCCTTGCGATCGGCGCTATGATCGTTTTTTCGTTCTGCTACCAATTAAATCCTCTTGAATGCAAACTTTTTTTTAAAATCTATATTTACAACGCATGTTATTATAAATTAAGGCTTGTTCGGCATCTAAGAAATATATTTAGGTATTTTTACCACAAAACAATAAACATGTATTTCCTATTTCTGTTTCATTTTCTTTTGTTCATCATCACTTACTATAAGAAGTAACCCTGCTAGCACTAGACCCGTTCCAATCCACCACAGCACTGAAGTTTTCTCATCAAAAATGAACCATCCGAAAAGTGCCTTTCGTTTCAAGAAAATGTAACTTGAAGTATGTTTAAAAGTAAAAGTAACGAATCACTTACCGATACGGTGTAGTTAGTGGCCGCACTAACCAGCGATGCAACCAAGGTACCCCCGTTGCTGTGCAATGCTTTGACGAAAAATCGCCAGACGCAGGCGTTCAGTAGCACCATAATCACAATGCACGATACTTGTATCAGCAGCTCCAACTGTACGGTAGAGAAATGAAATAAATATAGCATTAGTTCAATTGTCTGAGATCGTGCAATACAACGTAGTAGATTGAGACTGAGACTTCTGATATTTTTAAACAAATAAACTTGGTAGTGTCCTATATCTCCACAAGAAGTTATTTAAAGCAAGAGTAAAAACCAAACAGGTAAAGATTTTCTTTCTAATAGACTCTCCTACAAATATATTACATTTAACTTTATTCACCATATCGATGACCTTTCTAAAATGACAATTATAACACGATGGTACGGTACATCCGAAACTTTACTTTCCTAGATATACAACACAACGGGTTGAAGAAACAAAAAAAAACTTTAAAAAAGTTTAGGGTCGATTTTGTTAGTTGTTTACAATTTACTGTTTGTAAAATTTAAAAAAGAAATGAAAAAAAAAAGTTTCTTAATGTTTGCTTAGAGATTTATCTTTCCGGTGCAGCAATACTACGGGGCCTACGGGCTCAAAATTTCGTCAATCAACCGTAGAATGCCGATCTTGAGCTTCCGTTTCTGGTCCATCGTCATCGATTGGATGTCCGGGATGAGGGATTTGAAGAAGTTGTTATCGGCATCATTAGCCGCGCTCGTCGCTGTGCTGTGTGCGTTGATCGCCATTATGGAGGTGTTGCCAATGCTGCCTGCTCGGCTGTTCAGGAGGTTTCCCGAGCTGGACGCGATCTGATGCTGCAGGGTTTGGCCGGAACCGATGCTGGGGGAGCAAAAGAGCTGATTCGTCTGATGCTGCGGCGTTGCAACGGCCGTGTAGGTTATGTGTTTCAGATTCACGCCATCCTTTGAGGTTTTGATGATCGTCTGCGGAGTTACGGGAGTAGACATAGCTGACAAATGCTGAACAGACTCAATTCGTGGCTGTTTGCTGGGAGAAGCTTCGATGATTTCGTAAGTGGTAGTGTCCTGCGAATGATCCTGGCCACTGACTGGAAGTATTTTGATCGATTGAATGATGCTCTGTTTGATCTGTTGGTTGTCTTCGTCTATATCTATGGGGTCAATTTCATGCTGTTCCTCTTCTTCCTCCTCTTCCTCTGGTTTTAAAAATTCTGAATTGGAATTGTTTTTAATCCAGCTCGTGTCTTCCGTGTCGTATGACGTCAGCACATCCCCATCTTTCGCTTTCAGGTAAGGTATAACGAACTGCATGTGATTGTACAGATAGTAAGGTTTTCTCCGAAGATTTGGAGAGTTGTCTACATTTTCACGGACCGATTTCAAGTATCGGGTCATACAGCAACGCAAATTTCGCCAACGTTTCTTGCACATGTCCACGCTTTCGTTCACTTCTGCGGACACCGCTTGCCACGCCTTATCCTGGAGACTGGCATGTTTGTACTCAGCACTGTTGCTATCGAAGAGGCACGGATGCTTCTTCACTTCCGACACGAATGCAATGTTGAACTGTTGATCTTCAGGTGTTACCTAAAATGAAGGCAATTTTTTATACATTCTGTGCATCCTTAAAATTTAATAAAACAATCAACCAGCGTAAAACCAAAACGTTTCCAAAAACTATACTTGTAGTCCAAAAAGTTTCCTACAAGAAAGTTTTTGTTTGTACGCATCAAGTTTTAGGCGCTGAAAATTTGCTGTCGGAATGTTTACCTTTTGTGGGCCCATAATTCAATCCTTTCACAATCCACGGCCACGGTGACACCGGTGAACTGTAAGCCAATACGGTTCGGAAATTTTGCAGCGTTTGGATGCAGAAATAGTGTACAATTTTGCGATTTTTTATTAGAATTTTTCAACAACAGCTCGCGAAAGCAAACAACCAGCGAAAAAACACTACGCGACGATAAAAAAAGAAAACCGATTTCAACGTCAAATTTTATCGTTTTTGCCCACTGAAAAAGAAACCGAAAACACACCTCACTGAATTTTGAAAATACCCAAACTTGAGAACTTTCCCCACCAACCGGTTCGAATAAAAATCGGAGCGATTCGAACTTTTTTTTTTCTTCAGGAATTTACCACACTGTGGCATTCTTCCCTTATGATTCGAACTGTTCGATTTCTGTCATTTTGACGCGGGGAAATGGTCCGGAAAATCGAACAGGAATCAGATAAAAATCGGACAGATTAAAACTGACAACCATTACTTTGACAGTAATCGGTCCGTTTGAGAGACTTGTTCCGATCCGGGCCCCTATAGGTCAGACAAATAGAAATTTTGCTACAGCATTTTTGCACCATCTTTTACTTTTCGACAGAAAAATGAGCACTTTTGAAAAGATTTGTAATTGATTATGATAAAAATTCGTGCCGGAACCAAACAATATCAACAAAGCTGTTGTTTCATGATGAGGCTTGCTCAATTTCACGCAGAAAAATTTATTTTAGAAACAATAAGATTTCGAACGAAAATAATAAAATTTTTGGTTGGGAAAAAGCACAAATATATTTTTGGCCACATTGAATAAAAGTATCGATTTGATTTAAACTTATCGTTTGATTTAAAACGAAATACCCCCTTTTTGAAAATGATCCATCATACTTGTCAAAATAATAAAATTTAGCGTAAAGATTACAACACAAATCTGGTTAAAAAATAACAAGATTGTGATGTTTGAAATCAATTTATTTTTTTAATTTGACTTGAAATTAATTTATGTCTGTTTATACTGTATACTTGCATTTCGGATTTCTATATTGTATTTTAAAAAGATTTATAGCATGTTCAAAAGTTTTTATTGGAATTTATCAAAAACTTACAATTATTAAAATTTTCACGATCGCTCGAGCCAGTTGCTTCAGGGACGGCCTGGATCTGAGCTAGACCAAACACATTACGCTGATGGACTAGCACCACAGCGACTGAACCGCGAGCTTCTTTGGGCAGGAGAACATCCTAACGGCTGTCATCGGGAAGGCCTGCTCTTCGACTTCCTGGTGGTGATGTTCATCGTGAACCAGATGCGCAGGAAAAGGACGAAGGTATCTTCGTCCTGGACAAGCCGAAGCGTTCCCCGACGGCCAACACATACGCCAAGAATGCCAACCGGGAACCTGATTTATAACACTCGATCGAATCCAGCAGCTCGATTGTATCCAGTTGAGCAGCAGTGGATGGAAAGGGTAGACGGCACGTTTTGGGTCGAAGCATCTGGAACAGAAATTTAAAAAAAGTTGAAGAAAAAATGGATGCTCTAAAAAAGATGTTTTTCCAGCCGTTTTTGAGAAGTTTTCGGGCTAGTTAGGAACTATGAAACCTACCTTTAAAGCTGCTTTCAGCATAAGTTTCTTCGCCTTAACTTTTTTGATGACTTTTCTCGCTGTTGTGTTTCGGATCCTGAAAGTTTTTCATCTTTTTTTTTCTTTTTTTCAAGTTATCGTTTTTTAGTTACACGTTTATCGAAGAAACCTCATATTGGATTTAAAATAAACCAAATTGCATTTTAATGCAATAAACAAATGAGCGTACAAAAATAACAATATTTTTCGTTTATCTATATTCCAAATTTTTGTAAAAGTTATCCAAAAATCTGCTTTTAAAATAAAAAAATAAAATAACAAAACGTTTTGTTGGAACCACTCCCCATTCTTTTTCTGCGTGTTGGTGAAACTTGTATACTTATTCAATACAAAACTCTCTCAACGACTTAAAAAAAGTTTTAAGAATGGTCAATCTAATGAAACAGTATTTGATTCCTGCTTTCCTGTCTCATCTGTACACGCTCAGCAAGTG